>NC_136070.1:971937210-974868108 GCF_964261635.1 Lissotriton helveticus | reverse complement strand
TATTTGATCTGATGCCAACCTAACTTTCACAAACCCAACTTTGTCAGTTTCAAGTCGGGATGCAAGAATCTTGGCAAATATTTTACAGTCATAATTTATTAAAGAAATAGGGCAAAAATGTTTACAATGGGAGTGGTCTTTATCAGGTTTAGGAATTATAATGATTAAGGCATCCATAAAAGAGCCAGACACTTTGGCATCAGCAATAAAGGAATTAAAAATTGCCAAAAGTTTAGGAACAAAAATGGAGGTAAAGGTGGCATAGAATTCAACAGAAAGACAATCAGGCCCTGGAGCTTTAGATTTTTTTAGAGATTTAATAGCGTTAGTTACTTCCTCTCTGCCTTGGACGCTGTTGCTGCTTACTGCAGAGCCTTTTGTTTTAATCACTTTCAACCCACTTCTTGCGGTACCCGCTCCGCGGGTCCCGCTGCGAGGAAGGCGGACTCACAGCCTTAACGAGGGAGAGAGAGAGAAGCAGGGCTGCGAGCTGTTGCTGGCGCAGGACTACCTGTCCCAGGAGCGCCAGCAACCATCCCAAATTGAGACCAGCTGGGGCGCTCTCCCTGCCGGCTCCTCCCTCGCACTAGCTGTGCTGAAAAGCCTTTCACCCTCAACTCACCGGTGGATTCCTCTCTGCCTTGGACGCTGTTGCTGCTTACTGCAGAGCCTTTTGTTTTAATCACTTTCAACCCACTTCTTGCGGTACCCGCTCCGCGGGTCCCGCTGCGAGGAAGGCGGACTCACAGCCTTAACGAGGGAGAGAGAGAGAAGCAGGGCTGCGAGCTGTTGCTGGCGCAGGACTACTTGTCCCAGGAGCGCCAGCAACCATCCCAAATTGAGACCAGCTGGGGCGCTCTCCCTGCCGGCTCCTCCCTCGCACTAGCTGTGCTGAAAAGCCTTTCACCCTCAACTCACCGGTGGATTCCTCTCTGCCTTGGACGCTGTTGCTGCTTACTGCAGAGCCTTTTGTTTTAATCACTTTCAACCCACTTCTTGCGGTACCCGCTCCGCGGGTCCCGCTGCAAGGAAGGCGGACTCACAGCCTTAACGAGGGAGAGAGAGAGAAGCAGGGCTGCGAGCTGTTGCTGGCGCAGGACTACCTGTCCCAGGAGCGCCAGCAACCATCCCAAATTGAGACCAGCTGGGGCGCTCTCCCTGCCGGCTCCTCCCTCGCACTAGCTGTGCTGAAAAGCCTTTCACCCTCAACTCACCGGTGGATTCCTCTCTGCCTTGGACGCTGTTGCTGCTTACTGCAGAGCCTTTTGTTTTAATCACTTTCAACCCACTTCTTGCGGTACCCGCTCCGCGGGTCCCGCTGCGAGGAAGGCGGACTCACAGCCTTAACGAGGGAGAGAGAGAGAAGCAGGGCTGCGAGCTGTTGCTGGCGCAGGACTACCTGTCCCAGGAGCGCCAGCAACCATCCCAAATTGAGACCAGCTGGGGCGCTCTCCCTGCCGGCTCCTCCCCCCTTAGCTCTAATAGCCTAATAGCAGTCGAAGGGTCCCGCTGCGCGGGAGCACGCGGGAGGGCGCCGGGAGAAGCCCGGGACAAGGGCGGGACCGACTGCGACCGACAGAGACTGATAGAGGCTGGGCTGGGCCACATCCCTTTTATCTCTTATTTAGGTAAACTTTGGTAATATTTACTGTCCTCATTGATCAATATTTTATTATTGTTATTTATTGGATTTTATTGTGACCCACATTTGTCCACTCCCCTCTCACATAAGATGACTACTAAGAAACTACGATCCGGGCGAGTGGTAGTCGGTAGAGCCTGTTCTAAAACCAAATCTAATCCTTTGCGAAATAGAAATGGGCCAGCTCTACAAGTCAAAAGTACATGCCAGTTATATTCTCTATGGGATAAGGGTAAAGACAAAGTGGATCGAGAAGAAGTCATTACTGAAAATACTATTATTAGTACTAAAGATCAGGTACAAGACTCCTATATTAATAAGAGAGACAGTATTTCGCCAGGTGTTATAGCCCCATTTCGCCCTGAGGTGTTAACCTATAAGAATCAAGAACAAGATATAGTTCTCCCTCCAGAAACCCAAAATTCGATAACTAAAGTGGTAGAGCAAGGTTCCCCAGTAATAGCAATAGCTCATAATCTTTCCCCCCTCTTAAATAATGATTTAAATATATGTCCTGGTTCGTCAACCCCGTTGCATATTCCCCCAGAGGACTACACTCTACCTGATATTAATCTTGAGTCTCAGAAAGTTTTAATTCAGAATCTTACCACACGACAGGATACTATGGCTACTCCTGTGTTGCATCTTTATAGCAGCACACCCTCTCATAATTCTGACTTTTCTACCCCAGAAATGAATCTATTTGTTAGTTCCTCTCATGACCAAAATCAAGATAATGATCGACAAAATTTATACGCACGAGAAAATAACGTAATCTCCGATTCTTTAACTGCCCTAGAGCGACTAATTTCTTCTATTTTAACGCTTTTGGAAAAATTAGTAAATGGATCAGACAATGTCTTTGATACAGTAACCCTGATCCTAAAGGCGCTTTTGAGTAATCATACAGGACTGGCAGATATCATCTATCCAAAAATAATAAATTCCCCAAAAAATTTAGGTGAGGAACAACAACAAGAAATAAGGGATAAAATAATTACTGATCTGCCTACCATGTCTGATCCTCTGGGTAAGACTAATACGGACCTTACAGCCCCGATTCATCCTTCCATCCAAAGGAATGAGAATCTAACTACAAACAATTGTGCTGCTCTTATTAGTCAAGAGATTAAGATATCTCCAATTATGGAGAATAAAGAGTGTAACACCTTACCTCCTATCTTTCCTATTTTTTTCCCCCAAACAAATAAAGAAACACTAAATCATTTGGCCCTATCGGACAAAGCTCCTCCATTAGAAAAGAATAAATCCGAAATAATAGTATCTAAAAAACAACGAGGGAAAAAAAGAAAATTAAATCGAAGATTTTACAAAAAGAGGCAACGGAAAATTATTTTTGAAAATGTAAAAGATTCTTTAATGAATAACTCCAATCTTGTGGATTCTGATCTTAATTTATCGCATGAACAAGTGGAAAGCCCAAAGGTAATTTCCACAGTAGTACAACAAGAACCAATATGCCATACAAATCAGCAATATTCTGATGTTCAGCGTACTATTGTAAATGATTTAAACTTAATCCCTGCCTCTGATTCGGCTACAAGAGGAACTCTTGATCCTTTGGCTATCCCTTTTTCACAAGCTGTTGTACCTGAAACTCCATGTAAGACAGGCCCCAAGACTGGAGAATATGTAGATACTCTCTTTCTTGATTTTATTCCTATCTTTGATCCAGATCTTATTTTAAATAGATCAGTATTAGTTAATTGTTTTCAGGAAATAGAGAGTTTAAAATTAATACAATCGGTAGATATAGACGTTGTAAAATTAATAACTTCGAAAAACGGAAGGATAGCTCGTGTGAAATTTTATTCTAAACTGGTATTAAATCATATTCTTCAGTGGGCAGAAGAATTCCAAATAAGAGGAATCGATGTTGATACTTTCATACCGGTTAAAATAGTCGGCCAAAATTGCCAAGGATTGTCAACCTATCAGGGGCTAAAAGCCTATTCTTCGGACAGTCTCCCTGTAAAGACTGAAGAGTTGAAAATACGGATACAAAAAAATAAGCGGCAAGTGACAGTTAATAATCCGCTCCCGCTAAAACAAACTAGGGTAAAAGATGCCGATTTTGAGTGGAGTTGGCTACCCTCTATTCTGTCGAATAAATCGGGTCTTTCATCCGGAGTAAATCCTAATCTTTAGCGATAATTTAAAAATAATTTCCTGGAACGCTGCTGGTTTAACCCAGATTTCCGATAAATTACTATATTTAAACTCTTTAGATGCAGATATTATCTGCTTACAGGAAACCTGGCTGATAGGGAACTTACCGGTTGTGAAAGATTATTATGTGCTGGAGAGTAGTGCCACTCCCTCTATAAGAGGCCGAGCGAAAGGTGGGTTAGCTTGTTTTTTATCAAACAAAATTAAATGGAATTATACCCACTTTGTAGATCCGAACAAATTATTTCAGGCGATCACTTTAACAAACTTTGTGAACGATGGTTCGAACAAATCAGTCATAATAATAAATGCTTATTTACCTCCTGACCTAAAGTATAACTGTGGTATTAAGAAGATCTGCTCTTTTATTCTCAACTTACAGGAATCTTGTTCACCCCCATATATCATACTGGTGGGTGATTTAAATGCTAAAATATCCAATGGAGCTTTAGAGTTATTTAGAAATAAAGAAAAGGAGGAAATGTTCCAGAAACCTAAAGCCATATTCCCAAAGAACATTAAAACAAATAAAAGAGGGAAATTAATCCTGGCGAGCTTAAGCGAGGCAGATTGTATTATAGCCAATGGGAGGTTTTCCTCTGACAGCCCTGCTCACCTAACACATAAATCAGGGAATGGTGGTTCGATTTTGGATTATGTGATAGTCGATAGCACATTTTTTAGTTTCTTGAAGGACTTGATAGTGTTACCTACCGATCTTAGCGATCATAATGTTTTGATTTTGAAGTTGAATGTATCATCTTCTCAAAACGATCAATGGAAAATCGGGGATGATCTATTGAACTTTGATATTAAAAACAGGAAGTGCTATTGGAATTCCAGGACTATCAAAAATCTGTCCAATTTACTAGAATATGCCGTAGACAACTTAACCTTATGGGAGGGCAGAGAACTAGGCTGCTTTACGACATTTTTACAAATTTTAAAACTAAAAGCTCAAAAGCCTCTAACAGCCAAGGTACCGCCCAAAATTCCTTCCGATCTTCTTAATTTAAATAAGGAAATAAATAAATTGGTAAGGGCCCAATACCTTTTCCCCACCCCAGACCGTAGACAAACAATCTTACTTATGAGGAGGAGAAGAAATAGGTTGAAGGTCAGATTAAAATGTGAGAAGGAAGACGCTCTTTGGTGTAAACTTCGTGAAGCAGCTAAGAGTGGTCGAACTAAGACCTTCTGGTCATTAATCGGGGAGGGTTGTGGGGTGAGATCCAGACCTTCTCCGATATCAATAAATGAGCAGACTTGGGTAGACTTTGTTCAGGGTCTATATAGTAGTAATGGTGAGGAGCTTGACCTTAATAAATTGCAGGAAGATCTATTTCCTTATGATCCTCCTTCTGAATTAGAAATTGAAGCCGCAATTAAAGCTCTCCGCTCGTCCGGTGCCTTAGGCCCAGATGAAATTCCAATTTCAGTATTGAAAACCCATAGTGCCTTATGGGGGAAAATTCTATACCCTGTATTTAAAGCTTGTTATATTAAGGGCATTGTTCCACATTCTTGGAAAGGGAGCTTGTTAATCCCTATCTACAAAAAGGGCGTCAGGGATTTACCCGAAAACTATAGACAAATAGCTCTCCTAGACGCCATAGGCAAGGTTTTCACCAAATGTCTATTGAATTCTATAAATGACTGGGTGGCCATGTCCGCAATTCTCCCCCTAGAGCAGACCGGCTTTAGAAAACAACACGGTACCTTAGATAATCTTACTGCTCTCCAAATCTTAATCGAAAAATATGTCACAGTCCGTAGAGGAGGTATCTATGGAGCATTTATTGACTTCTCTACGGCCTTTGATAAGGTGGATAGAGTTTTGCTTTGGAGTAAGCTAATAAAGTTAGGAATGCCCCCGAGCTTATTGAAACTAGTAATGGCACTCCATACGGACACCTGGTGCAGAGTTTTAATGGGTGGTGATAGAGGACTTTCCAGAATAATATCTACCAATAATGGGCTTAAACAGGGCTGCCTGTTGGCGCCCCTGTTATTTTCCCTATACATTGCTGACTTACCAAAAGCTATATTATCTACTAGCAATGGTATTGCCCCTGTACTAGGGGGATCACCCATTGCATGCTTAATGTATGCCGCTGATATTTTAATTCTGGATCTCACCCCAAAGGGCTTGAATAGTCGTTTGGAAGGTTTGAACTCCTACTCCGAGGCCCATTTCTTAAAAATTAATACCTCAAAAAGTAAAATAATGTGCTTCTGTGGAAGGAGAAAACCTAAATATAACGATTATTACTGGTCTGTCGGGGTTGAGAGACTAGAAGTAGTTAAATCCTACCCCTTTCTTGGGAAGATAGTCACGAGTAATCTTTCAGAAAAAACCCATACAGAGAAAAGTGGTAGGAAAGCTCTCGCTCAAGGGAAGAGTCTTATCTCCTTATACAAAGCGACAGGTCGGAGGCATTTTTCCATATTACTCGAAGTCTATCGGGCAAAAATCCCCGCATCCCTAATCTACGGATTGGAAATAGTGGACATGGCATGCTGGAAATTCTTGGATTCTATTGAAGGAAGAATTCTTCGTAATCTAGCTTCTGTAAATACTGCAAGCTCTACGTCTTCGTTAAGACAAGAATTTGGATTGCGTAGTGCACGGTCCCAGGCAGTAGCGAGTGTGGTGCGTTGGGTTTTTAATATAGCTGAAGGAAAGCCTGGCACCCTGAGGTTTCAAATAAAAAATGAGTTGTTGGGTTCCTATAATGTCTATTCCTCCATCGTAAGGAACTTTAGACAGGCAATTTCTTTACTACAGATAGATGAACAAAGTCTTTTTACATTATCAGCTCCCCAACTAAAGCTATCCTTAAAGACTACGTCTTGGGAGTTGAGTTTTAGAACTGACAGTATGATCCGAAAATCTAAGAGAGGAATGTTCCCCTTCGGCAACTCTTGTGAAATTAAAAAACTTCAGCCATATTTAGGTTGGAATCTTCCTCATGCAGTTAGGCGATTTATTCTTTTGTTGAGATATGATTTACTCCCATTAAATTGTTTATTGTTTAAATGGCATGGTGGTACAGATATCTGTGATTTTTGTAAACTTCATTCCCAGGATCTATACCATGTTGTTTTTGTTTGTCCAGCCCTTATGGTTCACAGACGTAAATGGTTAAAACCTTTGTGTTTTCAGTTGGGTATTTTTACTGCTTATGATTTTATTGTAGCTATGTTTAATCCCCCAAACGAAATGTTTTGCTTTAAATTGTTTTCTTTTTTCAAATGTTTTTTAACATTGTACTGATATATATTTTTTTTTTCTCTTCTTTTTGATTATGTACTTAATGTCGTTTTTTCTTTTTATTGACAAACTGTTATGTGGATCTCGACAGAGTTCCGTTATCATAAATAAATAAAACTTGTAACTTGTTACTTCCTGAGTCGTGACCTCTCTCTCTAATGCATTAAATTCATCAGGTAAAGAAGGCGGAGAAGGAAGACCCGAGAAAAAGGTGTCCAAATTTTGAGTAGTGGGAAATGTGTCATCAGAGTAAAGAGATCAATAGGAGTCATGAAAAACCTCAGCAATATCTTCATCCGATGGTACAATTTTTTTAGTAGATTCATTTAAGATGGGACCAATATTTTTACGTTCAGATGTGATTTTCAAATAATTGGCTAACATCTTACCCGCTTTATTTTAACCACCATGATATTTGGATTTAATTTTAAGGAGAATATAACAGGCTTCAACTGTTGCCAATTTGTTAAGATCAGATTTGGCCGTAATCAATTTATGGAGAGTGGAAGGCGATTTAGAAGTAAAATATGTATGTTCTAACAATTTAAGATGTTGTAATTGGTCGTTATATTTTGTCCGCGCGGCTTTCTTTTTATTCGAGACATCTGAAATAGTAAAGGCACGAAAAGAGACCTTGAAGGCATTCCAATTATTAGAGACAGAGATGTCCAATGGATTATTACAGTTAAAAAATGTGTTAATACAATTAGTGGCTTCTTTGATGTAAACAGTATCAGATAATAAAAAATTATTACGTTTCCAGCGACTAAATTGAAAGGAGGTAAGTGAAAGGTCTAGCACAGCATGAACTGTCCGCGCCTGGACCGCGCCCAGCGCCAGACCCCCTGTTCCCCGCAAACTCCACTCCACCCGCATAACGTACGAAGCCGCAACCCTCTCAGCACTTAACCCCGGCCAACTCCCAAACTGCTACCAAGCCGCCCCAGGACACACCCATGGACCCTTCACCTGCCACTCCTGCAAGTTCGACTGCATCAGGACCCACACCAAATCCACAAACTCCAAACAGAGCTCCGACAACAACCACCTGAAGTGCATCCTGCTCAACACCCGCTCGGTCCACAGACACGCCATTGAACTTTGGAACCTACTCGACACCACATCGCCGGACGTCGCCTTTCTTACAGAAACCTGGATGAACGCCTCATCAGCGCCCGACATCGCCATAGCCATCCCGGACGGCTACAAGATCATCCGAAAAGACCGCATCAACCAAACAGGAGGAGGCATCGCCATCGTCCACAAGAACACCATCCGTATCACGACCAGTTCCGACGATAACCTCGCAGCCACCGAACACCTTCATTTCCAGATCCACACCGACCCCAAGTCCACACTCAGAGGCACCCTCCTCTACAGGCCACCAGGACCACGCACACAATTCAGCGAAGACATCACTGACTTCATCAGCCCACACGCCCTCCCCTCCGAGGACTACATTCTACTGGGAGACCTCAACTTCCACCTGGAAAATAACAACGACAGCAACACCACCACCCTTCTGGACAACCTCGCCAATCTCGGACTCAAACAACTTGTTGACACCCCACCCACTATGCCGGGCACACGCTCGACCCAATCTTCACCTCCAGCAAGCACATCTCCTTCAATCACACCACAGCTCTCCATTGGATGGACCACAGCTGCGTTCACTTCAACTACAAAAAGACTACGACCCACAACCACCCACAACCAATTCCCCGCAGAAACTGGAACAAAATCACCACCGACCAGCTCTTCACATCGCTCCACCAAAACCCTCCTGCCAATTCATCGGACCCAAACCAAGCAGCCACCAACCTCACACAATGGATCACTCACAGTGCTGACGAATTAGCACCCTTGAAAAACAATCAAACCAAACAAGGTAGCAAAAAAGCCCCCTGGTTCAATGATGACCTTCAGAAATCCAAGAAGATCTGTCGCACCCTCGAAAAAAGCCTGGCGAAAAAACCCAACCACTGACAACATGGCCACCCTCAAGAACGCCACCCGCAAACACCACCAACTGATCTGATCCACCAAGAAATCAGCATTCAAGGATCGACTCAACAACAACGCCCACAACAGTAAGGAACTATTCAACATCGTCAAAGAGTTTACCAACCCCACCGCCGGCACCAACGACATCACTCCCTCCCAAGACCTCTGCGACTCTCTAGCCTCGTTCTTCCACAACAAAATCGTTGACATACATAACAGCTTTGGAGACCAGTTCACCCCACCCACCTCCGAACTAAAACCCCCCTCCAACAACCTTTGCGCCTGGAACCCAATCACCACTGAAGACACCATCCGCCTGATGAACACCATCCACTCAGGATCGCCAACCGACCCATGCCCCCACCACATTTTCAACACAGCTAACTCCATTATCGCACCCCATCTCCGAGACGTCATCAACTGCTCCCTCAACTCCGCTACCTTTCCGGAAAGCTGGAAACATGCCGAACTCAGCACCCTCCTGAAGAAACCCACAGCAGACCCTACTGAACTTAAGAACTACCGCCCCATTTCGCTCCTCCCATTTCCTGCAAAAGTCATCGAAAAAGCCGTCAACAATCAGCTCGCCGCCTTCCTCGAATCCAACAAAGCCCTCGACCCTTCACAGTCCGGCTTCAGAGCCAAACACAGCACCGATACCGCCCTCATCGCAGCAACAGACGACATTCGAACTCTACTGGACAACGGAGAAACAGCTGCCCTCATCCTACTTGACCTCTCCGCAGCCTTCGACACAGTCTGTCATAGCACCCTTATACAACGCCTCAGCAACGTAGGAATACAAGGAAAAGCACTGGACTGGATCATCTCGTTCCTCGCCGGAAGAACGCAGAGAGTCCGCCTCCTCCCTTTTAGATCAGAAGCCACCGAAGTCATCTGCGGCGTACCACAAGGATCATCACTGAGTCCCACCCTCTTCAACGTATACATGAGTCCCCTCGCATCCATTGCGCGCCAACACAACCTCAACATCATCTCCTACGCAGACTACACCCAGTTGATCCTCTCCCTCACCAAAGACCCAAACACCGCCAAAACCAACCTACATGAAGGGATGAAAGAAGTAGCCGAATGGATGAAGAACAGCCGTTTAAAACTGAACTCGGACAAAATGGAAGTCCTCATCTTAGGATCATCCCCCTCCGCCTGGGACGACTCATGGTGGCCACCGGCCCTGGGACCCGCACCCATACCGACGGACCACGCACGCAACCTGGGCTTCATCCTGGACTCCTCCCTCTCGATGACCAGACAAGTCAACGCCGTCTCATCATCTTGCTTCAACATCCTACGTATGCTCAAAAAAATCTTCCGTTGGATCCCCACCGAAACAAGAAAGACGGTCACCCCTGCACTGGTCACAAGCCGACTGGACTACGGAAACACCCTTTACGCCGGAACCACAGCCAAACTACAGAAAAAACTCCAAGGCATCCAAAACGCCTCGGCCAGACTCATCTAGACATCCTCCGCCAAGCTCACATTTCCGGTCACCTGAAAGACCTCCACTGGCTCCCCCTCAACAAGAGAATAACGTTCCGCCTCCTCACCCATGCACACAAAGCCCTCTACGACCTAGGACCCGAATTCCTCAACACGCGCCTGTCCTTTTACACCCTCACCCGCCAACTAAGATCGTCCAATCAAGCCCTCGCCGCAATTCCACGCATCCAAAGATCCACCATGGGGGGAAGATCCTTCTCCTACTTAGCGGCCAAGACCTGGAATTCTCTCCCCACCCACCTCCGCCTTACACAGAACCACCTCTCCTTCAGAAAACAACTAAAAACTTGGATATTCGATAAGTAAAGTACCCCCTCCCTCAAGCGCCTTGAGACCCTCTGGGTGAGTAGTGCGCTATACAAATTTTTAAACTTGAAACTTGAAACCGGTGCTTGGTCAGAAATAAAAATGGAGCCAATTTCTGAGGTTTGAATAGTAGGAAGCAGGGATTTGCTACCCAAAATTTACCCAGCGTCCATCGACATCAGAGTAGATAAAATTTGTACAGATAATGACTTATGAAACAATATAGCGACACATACTTTTTTGCTAGATGCAGGAGAATAAACAACTTGACCCACCCAATGCCTCTTCACCTTTAGTGATTCAGTTTCAGTACAATGAGTTTCTTGAAGAAAAGAGACCTGAGAGTCAATACCTTTTGTCTTTTGATGGGATTCCCAAGACCACGAACATTCCACGTGACGAACTTACACATAATGGAGGGATAGGAGGGTAAAAAAACGAATGGAGTTGATGCACGTCAGGAATACAGCTACAGGAAATAAAACACCACAAAGAAGATTCATATAAGGAGAATGTTACAGAAAAACACACAGTACCAATATACACAAACAAGTTGAATATAGTTATCAGAGCAAAAGAGATAACCAGAAACCAATAAAAACATGATACAAAAAGAAGGAAGAGAAAAAGAAAAGAAAAATGAAAAAGGAGAAAGAGGGAGAGAGAAAAGAAAAGAAGCAGAAGAAAGAGATAAGCGAACAGATCAAGGCATAACAGCCAGAACTGTAACAAAGAAAGGAGATGAAGAAAAAGGAATAGAGTGGCGCCAGAGAGCATGGACCTCAGCAATAAGGAAATAGGAGAAAAAAGGAAGATAGAGCGTCATGAAGAGAAGGGAAAAAAACCAAATATACTGAGAACACTAATAAAAGATATACTATTATAGATGCAAAACAATGTTCTTAAAAAATTAGAAAAATCAAGTATTAGTGTCCACCCCAGTAGATGAGACATTCTGAAGATAAAGTTTGAGTTTTTCCGGGTCATCAAAGGAGTGTGTTCGACCACCATGGGTTATCTTGCAGAGACAAGGATGGAGGATTCCATATTATATTCTGAGTTGTCTCATTTGACGACGTAAAGCAAGAAATTCTTTACGACAAGCATTCGTTGAATTAGAGATATCCTGGGAAATAAACAGATTATGGCCAGATCAAATGAGACAACATTTAAGTTTTACAGCCTTTAGCACATGCATCAGCTCAGTAAATTTTAGAAAAAGCATGATGATTGCACGTGGTTTCGTAGCGCTAGGATTTAAACGACCAAGGCGATGAGCTCTTTGTATATTGAGGGGACTTGCTGACACTTGAAGACCTAGAAGTTCTGGAAGGAATTTCTGAAGAAACTATACCATATCTGCACCTTCAATGTTTTCCGGAAGTCCATAAAGACGTAGATTATTTCTGCGATTTCGGTTTTCAAGGTCCTCAGCGTGGATTTTTAGCTTATGAATTTCCTGTTCCGATAGAGGTATCTTTGATGAAACATCTTGCAGATCGCTAACACGTTGTTCCAAGTCCAGAACCTTACTTTCCATAACAATACATCTCTCCTCAATCTGTTTTAACTTTTCATTGGTCGTGGGCATAAATGGTGGAAGACCTCGTACTTCATCCATTATTGAATCAAGAATTGGATTTTGAGAAGAATGAATGGGAGAAGGCGGGTCATTTTTATGTCTTTTCGGTTTTGTCCCAGATATAGAGGACCTTGCGATGTGAGACTCATTAGCCATTGTAAATTATACCGGAAAACACCAGTCGAAATAGAGGAAGAGATTATGCAACAAAATGTCACAGGAGACCTCAAATCTAGTGTGGATATATTGTCCGTTATGAGTGAACCGGGCACTTCGAGGCACGGGGTGTAGGAGCTCCTACACCCCGTGCCTCGTGAGGGTAGGTTGACTGACGCAACGTGCTCTGGCACAAGGGCACCTGCTTTCGAAGTGCCCGGTTCACGGGAGGAGACCGTTGAAGCCATACACGGTACACTTTAAGGTTCCACTGAGAAGTGGTAGGACCCTCGGCCTACCCTTGAATTCCCTGTGGAGTTCCACTGAGAAGTGGTAGGACCTTCGGCCTACCCTTGAATTCCCTGTGGAGTAGTTAATCTTTCTCCTTCCACAGCGTGTAGATAGTCTTATAGCTATTAGGTCCTGATGAATTGCGCTGTATCCTTCAGAACGTATGCATGAAACATGTTGACCAACCACTACCCGACCACCCGGTAGAGTATACTTCTCTGGATCTTAGAATCAGGAAGTCATCTCTCCCCACTGTTTTTATTAAGGTAGATAGCCACACCATTAAAAAGACACACAGTGGACTACCTAACCTTTTTTAATCACCACCACTTCTTCACATCTACACACCCCCCACTAGGGCCCTCATATCCACATGCACGTACTGGCAGGGACAGAAGATCTCTGTTAAAGAGCCCCATCTGGGTGCCCGTCAGACATTGCACCGCCAGTTTGACGAGGAGCAAAACCCAGATGATGAAGCATGACACCTAGCTTGCTGGGTGTGTGAGGGTTTTAGTCCCGAAAGGGAGGATTTCCCTCCCCCTTTCTTGTGTTTCTTTCCTACGTGTGCACCTGGCTCCCCCTATTTCACTCCTTGGGTATACCACACTTGGGGAACTGCGTACCTCTCTTTGTTTACACAGCTAAAAGTCATTACCAGGTGGCAAAAAACAGTGGCTTACACATTGCAGCAGGAAAAAATGCAGACTGATGATGAAAAACGGAGACAGCAAGCATACTGGGTGAAGACCACACATAAAGCGGCAGAAAAACAGCATCAGCTGACTGAAAATCGAGACGCGATAGCAGGGACCTAAAATAGCCGCCACTCGCGTCTCTCACAGGGCGAAATTGCCAAAAATGACTATCCGCGCACAAGCGGTCTTTCCACTCACCGCATGTTCAAACAGATAATGTGACGTTCAGCGCCCTTGGAAGCCCGATAATGCGCTCTAAAATACACAAAGAGTTCCGCGGCTCAGCGGAGCTCAGGCTATTACCTCTATTACCTTCTTAAACAGAGAATGGAGTGGCAGGGATTCAGGTTCATTATGCTGGTGTTGTCAGAAGAAATCCTCACTCTCCTCCTGCACAACTAAATCAAAGACAGCAGGGGCCAACATCTCCAGACAAGGTTTCTTAATTGAAAGGACAGGCTCCCTCTCATGAAAAGCCGCAGTCACCGCTGCTTGGATGGTCTGCTGTATAACAGCCAAAGAAGGAGCCTCCTAAGGAACCTCAGACTCTTCCACATTGTGGGTTTTCACTGTAGCCTTGCAACCAGTCTCCATAATCACTGAGGAATGCAATGAACACCCAGCACTTCCCGCTTATATTGTTGCTAGGTAATTCAGCATGATGTTACAAAAAGCACCAGAATCATCTAGCAGCCATCCCATAAAGCGATGCGCTCTTTGCCCTAATACAAGAAGTCATAAAAACAAGCATGTATATAGACATGCACACAAAACAAATTCCGGGGCCAAGTGCCTGCTCACGCTTGATCCAACATGCATGAGCAGCATCAGGCGCTGGCCCGCGCATTCCCGCGCTTCCCCGGAGACTGCCTGATTACGCCTGCTCATGCCAAGCACACACAGCTGACAGCACCCTAATGTGATCCAGGCCAAGCAGGAGTCATCTTACCTTGCTGACAATAAGCGGGAAGAATAACACAGTTACCCCCACTACCTGAGTGCGCTCAATCAGGACCACATTAGGTAACGAAGAACAAATGGGCACATAAATATCTTAAAGACCCCAACCGGGCTCTCAAACACCCCAACCGATATCATTGCAAAGTACCTGGGTCTGCTAACGCAAGAACCTCGACTTTGCTGGGCATCATGAGTCTGCTAAAGCCAGACTTCTGCCCCCAATCGTACCTGAAAACTTGATTGAAGCATCACTTGCAAAGACTTTGCAGAAACTAAAAAACAGGATGTGATTGGGGCGGGCTTCATTTTTATGGCATGTAGGGCGAAGAGGAAGGGATATAGGAGGGATGGGAGGCTAGAACGTTAACTTTTTAACTTGGGAGTTTCGGTATGAAGGCTAAAGCTCATTGTGTAAATACTGTGGTGAGGAAGACTGACGTGGAGGTTATGAACTAATTCTAAAGACAGCAACCATGGCAGTATCTGGTAGGCCACATCACCTTTTCCAGCGGAAGCATACAACTTCTGCTCAACCAAAGGCATCTGATTCGTAAGTAGGCTTGTTAGTCCCTCCTTGGTACCGCCTTGTATGCAGTTGTTACGACCCATAAGGACTGGACCTTTTACTTGGCTTCTTACACGATCTGCGTCATATGTGGGTGAGCACTATGTTGTTTATTGACTAATGGGGACAAACAATGGCGGCTGCTTTTTAGGTCTCGCCCTGGAATTCGCATCCGAAGGATGCGTCCAGGGCTGGAGACTTAAAGCTGTCCGATGCCGGGGAATGAGGGACAAAAAACTGTCACGAGCTTTAGCAGGCGGATTTGGCTGCGCGAACGCGCACGTTCCGTCCTGCGCCGTGCACTTCCCTCCCATACTCCCAGCAAGTCAGGCTAACGCGCATGCATGCACACGCATTTACACTTACACGCAGGCACCCAGACAGGCAACCCCCCACAGTCACACACACACACACGCATACACACAGACTCCAAGACACATACACACACACACGCACGCACGCTCACACACATACACAGCCCGCCGCCGCACGCGCGCGCGCGCACACACATGCCCCCCCCAACAAGGCGAAGCCCCACTCACCGGCTTCCTCGGCTCTCACCGGCAGCAGGACTCTTCCTTCCTTCTTCGGCACCGGGGCGCAGGGTAGGCTCCTGCCTGCTCCGGTGCTCAAAACAATCGCGGCTCTTCCGTGGGAGGCGGGGTAGGCTCCCGCCCTCCTACTTCCTGTTTCCGGTTGTCCCGCCCAGCCTGCCTGACTTCCTGGTCGCAGGCCGGCGGCGGACTGCAGCACGCGCCATGCTTGTTCCAAGGAGAGGCCGGCGGCTTGAGCAGGGGGATGGGCAGTTTGGTGTTTGCGTGGTATAGGAAGGTGAGAGCCCAGCAGGAGGACGACAACTTGGAGTTTGTGCTCATTTCATTATATTTAATTACACCCCACACTCACCACGTACTGGCACCCCTTGCACTCACATGCTACCTCTACACTCGCACATTAAGCGCGCATAGCCTCCCCCCTCCCAAGTTGAGGACACCCACGCTCACTTTAGTGCCTGGATGTAGGTTTTTCGGCGGGGATACGGAGGGTGGGTGAGGGTTTTCAGTGGGTTTATGTGTTGCAATAGCAGTCTGTTACGGTGTGCCTAACCCCCTGTAATAATGTCACATTATTGAATGTGAGAACATCAGATATCTCATTTACTTGTTCTCGTAAGCAGGAAATTAAACACTGTGCCATCCTGAAATGTAAGTTCCTCGATTGTGAGTATTTGGTGCTTTTTGATGTTTATCACCATGGCAGTGCTTGTTGTATTCACATGCAGCTTGTTACAACTCGCTTGCTGACTGATCTATTCCCTTTGCGAAACGCTGCAGAGAAGGCAATCGGTCTAACTTCCATTTAAGAACCTGGTGATAAAGGGCAGTCATGTGGGATAGCAGATTAACAGCAGCGAATGGCCTTGTCCATCCTTCTCGATCCCGGGTCCAAGAAATTCACGGAGCACAAGTTCTCGGTCTCGTGAGTGGGTTGATAGACGGATAATGAATGCCATCTGTGTGAGCTGCTACATTCAGGCGGGGTGCGTTAATCCTGTGGGGGGTGCCTGTGTTCGCGCCCCGCCCCCACACTCCTCTTCTGCCCCCACTCTCCGGGACGCAGCCCCCAGGCCGCCAGACTTGTGTAAAAGCAGAAAGTCTGTCCAAGTCACAAGTGCGTAGCGCACGTGGCAGCCATTTACTGACACTGCCAGCAGGATAGTTCGGTGGGTTTGTGTGCCTGCCGCACAAGGTTTGCCTCGCCAGAGGAAGCTTTCATCCTCCCCAGGTTGATACATTCCGAGCTGCTGTGCCGTGTAATATTAACCCTGCCGTAACCACAGATCATCAGACACAACCCACCCGTGAAATTGCTCAGTGGGTTGAGGCACTGCTGCATGTCTGCAGTAAAAAAAAGTGGTTCCCTTGTTTGGCACCGCGGATAGCCGGTAGTAATCTGTATTCATGGTACAGTACGGCATTTGGCATTAATTTAATGCCATGATAAATTGCAACTCTTCATTTCTGAGCTGATTACCACAAGTGTGAATGAGCACTGATTTTAAATGACAGCTGCTGTTGTACTGAGGTTTACATATTTTGTATGTTTATTATTCGTTAAGTTGCAGTCTACACACAACATTGTTATTGCCTCTAGAGATGGTGAGTGTACTGATTTATAGTCTAGCCTGGATCATAAGGGTCAGGTATACAGGATCTAATGTACTCGACCAAAGTGCTTGCCATCCCTGCCCCATGGAAAATAAACCCTTCCACCTGATAAAAACCCAACATGGTTTGTCCCATATACATTATAGCATACAAGGTTCTTTAAAAAAATATATATATATATATTATATACACCTTTACAAAAAACAAATACAATATAATGCAGTTTTACCTTTTATGGGTTTTGTTTTCTAGACTGTTGAATTTTTACTGCGCACAAGCTGTGGCAGTCGGGACCTATATGAAATAACTTCTGATGAATGCACACAAATATGTATGAATTCTTAAGTTTTATAAAACGTTATGTTACCACTGTCAGTTCTTTCGTAGAGTCCAGTGCAGTCAGTCAGTGGTATCATTTCAGGATTAGCTTTTTTGCAAGTGTCAGTTTTTCATACACAGTAACTTTCCTCAAAATCGAGGCAGGTGTTACACTTGATTTGTTGTGTGTCGAAAGCCTCAGATACGTATAAATTGACATTCTAGCCAATCACAATGCATTGCCGATGATCCAGTATGCAATAGTGTTTAATATTGCTTTTCATTTACAGATGACTGCATTCAATTCTGGAGCAGCAAGTACATTTCCTGATTTTCCTCTATTGTTTATTTCAGCATTCATTTGCACCCCACCCACTCCCCCCGTTACTTTCAGACTTTTCTTTCTTAAACACTGCAGGTCCTGTCTGGCTTCTCCTTCCTGTTCCTGCTACTGAAGTTCAGATGCAGGATTGGAAGTTTTCTTTGCGTATTTGCATAAATGTGTTTTAAATTGGCTGCTGACTCCTGAAAACATGTGGAACTTCAAATGCCCGTGGGTCTTTTGTCTTTGTGTTACAGCTTACTGGTGGGCGTTTCAGTTGGCTCAGGATTTCAGCCTGATCCAGTGAGTGAAATCTGTAATTGTGGGCATGTGAACTTCTGAGGCCAAAATCAGTTGGTTACATGCTAACATGCAATCCACACCATGCACAGTTACCCCAATACGCGCACACACACAAGCACAAACCCACACGTTCATGCAGTTACATTCATTACTGTTACATATATGACCGCACAAGCACTCACGCACATATGAGCTAATTCAGACATGTACAGATATAAAAAAAATAAAGCAAAGACAGACAGATACAAGTGAGTGCAGAGTGACAGTGAGTGCAGAGTGACAGTGAGTGCAGAGTGACAGTGAGTGCAGAGTGACAGTGAGTGCAGAGTGACAGTGAGTGCAGAGTGACAGTGAGTGCAGAGTGAGTGCAGAGTGCGTGCAGAAACAGTGAGTGCAGAGTGCGTGCAGAGTAACAGTGAGTGCAGAGTGACAGTGAGTGCAGAGTGACAGTGAGTGCAGGGTGAGTGCAGAGTGAGTGCAGAGTGACAGTGAGTGCAGTGACAGTGAGTGCAGAGTGACAGTGAGTGCAGAGTGACAGTGAGTGCAGAGTGACAGTGAGTGCAGAGTGACAGTGAGTGCAGAGTGACAGGGAGTGCAGAGTGACAGTGAGTGCAGAGTGACAGTGAGTGCAGTGACAGTGAGTGCAGAGTGACAGTGAGTGCAGAGTGCGTGCGGAGTGACAGTGAGTGCAGAGTGACAGTGAGTGCAGAGTGACAGTGAGTGCAGAGTGACAGTGAGTGCAGAGTGCGTGCGGAGTGACAGTGAGTGCAGAGTGACAGTGAGTGCAGAGTGACAGTGAGTGCAGAGTGACAGTGAGTGCAGAGTGACAGTGAGTGCAGAGTGCGTGCAGAGTGACAGTGAGTGCAGAGTGACAGTGAGTGCAGAGTGACAGTGAGTGCAGAGTGACTGCAGAGTGACAGTGAGTGCAGAGTGACAGTGAGTGCAGAGTGACAGTGAGTACAGTCACTCAGCACCACCACATTATCACTCAGAACCACCACAGCATCACTCAGAACCACCACAGCATCACTCAGCACCACCACAGCATCACTCAGCATCACTCAGCACCACCACAGCACCACCACAGCACCACCACAGCACCACCACAGCACCACCATAGCACCACTCAGCACCACCACAGCATCACTCAGCATCACCACAGCCCCATTCAGCACCACCACAGCATCACTCAGCACCACCACAGCACAAAATGTTCTCTCAATGTTTCAAGCTTTATTACAAATGTCACAAAAAGATGTTAATATTTCACTTCTGTTCTTGGATTTCGTTACAATAAAATACACTGAACATAATCTTCACAAAAGTTATCTACAAAAGTTTAAGCTATTGCCATTATAAATTACAATCACTTTTATTAAGTATTAAAAAAAATTAAAAGCCATTGTTATTTGTAATATCAATACATCTAAGTCACGTAAATACAAATGTTGCATTACAAATGCTATAGGTGTCACATTTGCGAAAGTTATAACTATTGGCATTGTAAATGACAAAGCTATTAATTTAGCTATTTTCAAAACCAACACATAAATGAACATTTGGTGAATTACCATTAAAATATTTGACTTTTTTACTAAGATATTATTGTACTCTTTTATGCAAACAAAATTTAGATACTGCATAAATAAATTTAATAAAACATATTTTATATGTAGCTTTTTATGTAAAAAAAAAACTATAGCACAAAGCAAAAAACAATTGCCAATTACAATGCTAATAGCTCAAACTTAAATAATGCGAGACCTATTGCATTGCAAATGCTTCTTTGTATTTGTAGCGCTCCCACCGCTTTCATATAGAGCGCTCGGACCTCAGACCTGGGGATCTGGGTTCGAGTCTCGGTAACGACGCCAAAAACCTCCTGTGATTCTGGGCAAATCACTTAATCTCCCCGTGCCTAAAATGAATGCGTGTCCTCATGTAACGTAACTGGTGCTATGTAAAGCGCTCTGATACCTGATTCATTTCGGGTCTAGTTCGCGCTATATAAAACTCTGCAAAAAAAAAAAAAAACTTAAAAAGCGGCTGTCTCCTACCCCCACATCACTCACCGCACTATGACTTTTTTTATTATTACTTTTGTGAAGAACACGGCATCAGCTTCAGAGACACTGCGTGCAGTAGCGGTCAGCAGTAGGAGTTTCTGCAGGGCGGTGACGTTGGCAGGGGGAGGGGCAGGGTGGGGGGGTAGTAATGTATGGATTACAGAGTTTTACAGGTAAGTAAACATTTAAATAAATAAAACGAATTGCGTTGCGCGCACTGCATCACCAAATGTGATGCAGTGCGCGCAACGAAATTCGTTTTATTTATTTAAATGCTTACTTACCTGTAAAACTCCGTAATCCATACATTGCTACCCCCCACCCTGCCCCTCCCCCTGCCCACGTCACCGCCCTGCAGTAACTCCTACTGCCGACCGCTACTGACTGCGTGTTCTCTTGATAGAGATCGCAGGTCACCCGACCAATCAATTTTACCATATACGTTTCGGGCCCATAAGTTTCACTTTATCATATACATTAATCAGGTGACCTTACTTTCTACTACCAGTAACCCTGATTCCTTCCTATTTATTTCTAGTGTACCCGACTTACCAATCCACTGTTACGGGTACCTATGACCACAATGGATCAGGGAGCTAGCTGTGAAAGAAAGGCAGGCAAAATACAAATACCAACATATATTTCTTCTGTATTCATAAATTAACCACAGACAACTGGAAGTTTTAAGAGTTTTATCTAGAAATCAGTTTCTGATAGCATTAAGTTTACAGTCAAGAGGCAATCAATAATCAAGATAACGAAAATCACATAACCATATAGAACAAGTGTTAGGGCAACCATTTATAATTCTAATATGAGATGGGAACAGGGAATGTGTTATGCAGTTTTTTTGGAAATGGGATTTCAAGAATGGACCTCTATGAATAAGCAACTTATGCATATGCTAGACTTATACTATGGGGATGTACTTTATGAATATGAGTGGAACTTAGGAATCCTATAAATCTATAGGAAGGGTAAAAAGTGGAACACGCTATAACTCTAATGCCGTTACTTCGACTCAGTTCAGGAGAACATTATAATCCACAACTATAATTCAAGAGACAATATGGAGAGAAATGTGCTCTAAAAGGTAGGGAAACATAGGAACATGCTATGGAAATAAAACTTGACTTTCATATAGTAAGTTGCGGAAAGCATGGAAATTTAACGTATGCAAAGGTATGTCTTTATTAAAGCAAAGACAGAAAATAGAAAGGTGCAGTAATAGAGTTCTCAGCCCTATATATATTTACCTAGAATGGTGTGAAGACCAACCCTGGCCACGGATCAGTCAAGGACAGGAAATACCCCAAGGAAGGACAGTCATCAATGGGACAGCAGGTGCAGAATGGACACCCCAGGACAGGACAGGAAACCCAGATTAGGATCAGGACAGGACCACCAAGGCATGACCAGCACCCGCAGTTTGGAAGCAACGCCTGCGCTCCACCCTTTCTGCAGCTATTAGTCAGAACCCCGATTGGGTTAGCGAAAATTCCAGCAAAGTGCTTCGCCAGCACTTAAGGTTCAGTAAAACCTCCAGAGTCTATGGTATATTTCGGACAGAGTGCTCCGCAGCACTTCTGTATCAGTCACCTATTGAGTGCGTTGGGTCAGTGACAGGTCAGCTATTCAGAGAAGTCGGACAATTTCTCTAGCTAAACCTAGGCTAGTTATACTGTTTTTGGGTCAGTGTACCACCCCCCAATGTTGCAAAGTGTCAGAATCCCAAATTTCGATTGGTCCCCAAGTAGGATAGGTCAGCACACCAATCAGAATTTACGTCTACAAGTCCCTATTTACATATCTAGGAACCGCCTAGCAGGTTTGGGGTTCCCATGAAAGAATACACAGAATACAATAGAGAAATTTCATTGTAGCAACTTCAGGACAGTCGACTCCATCTTGCTGGGTCAGAGGTTGCTTTCACATGAGCATCTTGACTGTGGCTGCCAGCTGGCTGTGTTCCACTGTTCAAGGCTGACTTCCCCCTGGCTGCGCGACATGCGCAGAAAGGACCTTCAAGATGGTTCTCGGCTCACCCAGATCCCCCAATTATCGCGGTACATGGAAAGGAAGCGAAAACAAATTAAAACATAGAAATAAATGATTTTACAATATATCATGAGTAGATACTTTCTACTTCTTACTATAAAAATATACTATGCTATTATGAATTAGTGCAACATACAATAATACGAGAGCATCAGCGTAAGCTTCACCATGTGAGTATACAGACAGCCATTTTAGAGGCAAGTACGCATGTGCACAGATTCCCACCAGAACTGCAACTACGTCACGTCACGTGAGCGTGACTAACGCATGCGCAGTAGAAAATCCCCAAGCGGCGGCCATTTTAAAGAGAAGGGTTACGAAGTTAGTAAAACACATAGGCAAGCATCACTACGACACCCCAAGTATAAAATAAAAGGGAAATTAGTGAGACGTACAGGTTGGGTTATTTTAATAAATGTTATTCGAGGTTCATGAATTCAAGCAAGTCGCGTAATATGCAAAATCTTGCTTCGTCAATCCCCTCTTTGATGATATTTACTATCATCACAAACCATATGGAACCAGATGCCAACTTTTTCTCACACCTTGTTCATCTCAATCTCTTCCAGCATTCGATTCAATTTCTCTTTCACATCTTTGTTAGGGTGAGAATTTTTCACCCTTTTGTAAATCTGATTATTCAGTTCTTCCAATTCTAGTTCATCCACACTTCTTTTCACACCTCTCTTATTTACAGTGTATCTTTTGGTGTGCTTACGACATTTGCAACAGACAAATATAAGGAATATGATGAAACCTATTATGGCAATTGGCATCAGTACTTTAAACAATAAACCTTTACCTAATTGGGCGAACCAATGACCTACAGCAGAGAGACCATCAGTGAGTCTTTTCCAGGCATTGTAAACCTCCAGTGGTTTAAGTTCTTTTTCCAAATTTGTAATGTTCCTCACATACCTCTGAATTCCTACACTTTTGTCAGGTATGTAAGTGCAACAATGTTGCGTTTTCAAGATTCTGCAGACTCCGCCCTCCTTTGCTAATAAGGTGTCAAGCGCAAGTCTGTTCTGTAAAACCATTGATCTGATCGCAACCATTTCGGTATTGAACATCAGGAAACCCCCAGCAGTGTCGGTAGATAGCCGATCTACTACTGTAGACAATTTGCAAAGTTTGTTCGAGTTCAGAACCACTCCCACTGCAGGTATTATTGCGCTAAAAATATCTCCTACAATCTCTCCAGCAGTTTCTCTTCTATTGCGCACTAATGGGTTAGTTTCTTCATTGCTTCCAGTGATTTTTCTTACATGGTATATCTTTGGGAAGACAATACCAAAGTAGCAACTCCCGTACCAATGGTCGGGCAATTTGAAGTAAGCCTTGTTCCCACAAATAAAATAGATTACAGGAAACACAGGCTCTGTCCCATCTTTGAAACCCCAACCTCCAATTACCTTGTAATTATGTTCGCACTCACTGGAACCGATGAAAACATTGTTATAATAACTAGTCATTTCCCTTTTAAGACAGAGTTTCCCTTTTTTCTCAAAGTCAAGGAGCATAGCAGCAGTAGCTCCACCATCTGAGGTACTTTCTATATTTTCGGCCCATTTAGGAACTTTATGGTTCCTATCTTTGGCTTTCTTCTGAAAACTCTCTCTTCTCTTCTCTACCATGTCCAGGAATTCCTTTTCCTTTTCATGTAAAGAACAGGTCAGGTTATTTTTATGTGCATCATCTATATTAATTTTTCCTACAGTTAGAAAATAATCACCCATGGATTTAGCTACGTTTCTAGTTGTCTTTACAGGGTTTAGGTCTCTTCTAACAGGAAGTTCAGAAAAAGTCACGTCATGATTTGACTCTGAAGGACGCCTGCTGCTTGCTACGGACCACGGACTTCTCTCCTCCTTAATTACCTGCCATCACAGCTAGCGGAACCCGCTCCGCGGGTCCCGCGTCGCAGAAGGGGGCAAACGAGGTCTGTGCTGTACTGCTGGGCGGTGAGTGTGCGACAGGGCTGCGAGCTGCAACCCGGACTCAGTCTCCCAGGAGTCCCGGGTTGCCTTGGCCGTTACAGCTGGCCTGCTCTCCCTGACCGCCCCGCCCAGCCCCACACGCCTCATAATCGGCTGCATTCTCTACCTGCATTGGGACTCTGAAGGACGCCTGCTGCTTGCTACGGACCACGGACTTCTCTCCTCCTTAATTACCTGCCATCACAGCTAGCGGAACCCGCTCCGCGGGTCCCGCGTCGCAGAAGGGGGCAAACGAGGTCTGTGCTGTACTGCTGGGCGGTGAGTGTGCGACAGGGCTGCGAGCTGCAACCCGGACTCAGTCTCCCAGGAGTCCCGGGTTGCCTTGGCCGTTACAGCTGGCCTGCTCTCCCTGACCGCCCCGCCCAGCCCCACACGCCTCATAATCAGGGCTCCTCCCCTTACTTTACCGCTACTACATCTTTAGCTGAGAGCCCTGCTGCGCGGGAGCGCGCGGGAGGGCGCCGGGAGAAGCCCGGGACAAGGGCGGGACCGTCTGTGGCCGTCCGGGGCCGCAGGAGGCCGGGCCGGGCCCCCTTTCTTGTTTCTTGTTTCCCCTTAGCGTTAAATTAAGGCTATGCCGTCGCCTCCACTACGGGAAACTCCCTTAAGGGATGGTGCTTCCAGCTCTGGGACTTTGGACAACTACTTTAAACCCAACAAAGGAGAGGCGGACTTGGAAGGTTCACTTGAAAAACGTAGGGCGGAGCGTAGGCGCTCCATTGAATCTATGAAAACTAGGCCCTCGCTAGATATCATCCCCTACCCCACCACTCAAGAGGTAGGTGCGCTAACCACTAGTTTAGATAATTCTACTTTAGAGGATTTCCCTGTTTTATTAAGGGAAGTTCCCTCTACTTCAGGGTTAGCATCTGCCAAAAACACAGAGCCAGCCCCCCTAGAGATTTCTCACACCCCGGTTAATTTGGTAACCCAAACCCAACCTACACTAGTGGCTATTAAGAGCAAGCCTAAATTAAACGTCTTGGCAGAGATACATAGGCCCCCACCCAGTAAACGGGCTCGGAAAACAGCAGGGGGGCGGGGGAAACCCAAAATATCACATCTGGACTTTGGCAAAAAACACACTAACACCACCTTACCGGGGAAAACTACGGAGAGAGTGCCGCCACCTAAGCTCTCAAACCCCAGCACATCTGCCACCACTAAAGAGCCAGAGGCTATCACGCCGATTTCAAACCACTCACTTTCTGCTAAGGGAAGCATTGAATTTCTACTCCGCTCCCTTTTGCAGCCCATTACCGACAGTTTAAAAAAAGTCGAGATTAGGCTCACCTTACTAGAAACTTCTCTTACCACTCTGAGTACTCTAGTAAGCAAGCAGACTAAGCTAGCGGAAACTCATTCCTCGGCTGGGGAACCTTCTAAATTAGAACCCGCAACTAATGCTAATAAAGCCCCCTCCAGTGGCATGACACCTGCCGTCCCTCTGCAACCCCTCATGGCGGTCCAACTCCAAGCACGGCTCAATAACCAAAGTAACAGACATATTGATCCGGTGGTTTCTGCCCCACATAGTTCACAAACAGAGCCAACTCATACAAACCCAGATCAGGTTAATGCTCCCCCACACACGCCCGTTTGCCCAACTCCCAGACCACGGAGGCCAGACCTCCCACCTGAGGCTAACAGATTAATGGTGGTCCTAGCTGGTGCCCCCCATCTAAGATCAGGAGAAAACGAGGATTATCAATCCCTTAAGAAAAAGGTAATTAAATGGCTCAACTGAAACCGACCCCTGCCACCCCAATTTAATAACGAGATCATCATGGTCAGAAGGGTTCCATGGCTAGGGAAGACCAGGAAAACCATAGTGGGGGACTGCATCTTGGTAACTTTTAAAGACCCGGGCACGGTTCGATATATCTGTGGAGGAATGAACCGATCCCTTGATTCCACCATACAGACCCTCCGAGTATCCTTTTTCTTTCCCCCAACTCCCAGGCACCAGTCCCCAATACACGATGACTGGACAAGGGTGGATTATAGACACAATCATAAAGGCTTTGTTCAACGCCCGTACTATCAACCGCCGGACACACCTTTCTGCGATTTCAATCGCTTCAACTGTCTAAACGGGTTGGACGGGGTCGACTGACTTACCGTCTGCAAGTCTGTGCCAGGGGTATCGGGCTTCTGTGGCCCACTGGATCCCCCCACTGTGTCCCCCGATGCAATCTCCGGCCCATTGAATGATTCATCTGCCCTAGACCACGGTCGAATTGAATCCTTCCACCTAGCCACTGATGGAGTAGTTGCTGTCGAGCGGATAACTATGGCTCCCTTCCCTGTGGGTGAGGGGGAGTCGGGACCCCTGGAGCCACATGCATTCTTTCCTGCCCCAGCCACAGGCCCCGCAACACAACTGGACCATGGACTTACCCCCTCCATCCTTTATGCTAGGACTTCTCCCACCTCCGAACATCTGAGGATAATCTCCTGGAACATCGCGGGATTAGCAAATAAATTGGAAGAGCCGGCCTGGGGAAAGTACATAGAAACTGGCGACATATGTATGTTCCAGGAAACCTGGGCCAGAGAGGACTATGGGCATCAAGGCTACTCATCCTTTTTTATCCCAGCTAGGTGGGAAGGCAAAGGTCGACCATCGGGGGGCCTTGTGACATGGATTGCTGTTCACCTGGGCTGTGTGGCAACACGGCTCCCATGTAGCTCTGATGACATCCTCGTGGTCTCACTAACATGGCCAAATAAAGTTAACCTCCTGCTGGTCAATATCTATTCAAGGCCAATGGGAAAGGCAAAAGAATCACCGACTTTTAATGGACTTTCGAATTTTTTATCTGAACTGTCGACTGATTCATATTATGTGGTGGGTGGAGACTTTAACTCTCACTTTGAGCCGCTCCCCGGCCTACAGGAAGGGTTCCTATCAGAAGAAGAAGATAGGTGGGCAGTACCAGGGGTTGATGTGCCATCTCCGAAAGCTTGGACCCCACTAGCGTTGCAAATTACTGCCCTCACGTTAAGGTACGGACTCAGAGCGTGTAATGGGCGAACCAACTCCGATACACCAGGCAAAATTACTTACAATCGCCATGGAAGGGAGTCACACTTGGACTATATTTTGGTTCAACTAGCGAGGTGGTCAACAATACAGGATTTTAGGGTAATTGATAGGACGGATAGTGACCATAATGCCCTCGAGTTAGACCTTGTACACCCAGCACCCCAGGGCATAGAGACCCATGAGGAAGGGAATTATCCCACACTCCTTATAGACAACACCAGGAGAAGAATTAGGTGGGAGCATATGGTCACAAATAAGGACAAACTCCCACTGCTTTATGCAGAGATTTCCCCCATCCTGGAAATTGTTGGGAACCTGGATAGTGTGGCAAACAATACAGACATAAGGAGTAAACTGTTTGATGCCCATAAAGAACTCATAAAAGCGACGGCACCCCACTTTACACGTAAAGCACGAAAGCCAAGAGAGAGGTCCCAAGGCAAAGCACAATGGTATAACATAGCCTGCAGACGGGCCAAAACAGAACTCCTTGGAGTAATCAAGGAGGGTAAAGGAGGGGAACATCTTAAGCAATGTAGACAAGCCTATAAGAAGCTTCTTGTACAGGCCAAAATAGAATGGGAGGAAAATCAGTGGGAAGAGCTCACAAAGGCCCTAGCAGTACAAGATCAACGCCTCTTCTGGAGAATGGTGAATGGGGGATCAGGGAGTCTACATTCGGCAGTGGAGCCTAATATAGCTCCTGGAGTGTGGCAAGCCCACTTCCAGTCGCTATATAGCGCTGAGTCCGGAGAACTCCCTGTGTCAATTGATACGGCGTATCAGGGCTTGCAGTCGGACCAAATAACATTGAGCGAGGTTACTGCTGCTATTTCAGGCCTGGCTTCGGGGAAGGCGCCTGGGCTGGACGGGCTACCGGGAGACCTGTACAAACAGGAGATCATCGTCTGGGCGCCCTACCTCGCAGCTCTTTTTAACGGTGTCCTCGGTGGGATGGAAATCCCCAGTACTTGGCTGGGGGCTGAGGTGGTCCCGATTTTCAAAAAGGGATCCCCCCTGCTCCCAGCCAACTACAGACCAATTAGCCTGATAGATGTAGCACAGAAGCTGTTCGGCAGGGTTCTTCTGAACAGGCTTCAGGAATGGATTGAGGAGGTGGGCGCCCTCAGTCCATATCAGGCAGGTTTTAGGAAAGGGGTATCGACTGTGGACCAGGTCTTTAGACTGAACTTGATCTACTGGAGGACAGTGAGGTTCGAGGGCGGTAGTCTGTACACGATTTTCGTGGATTTAAGAGCCGCCCTCGACCTCGTGCCCAGGGGAAAACTCTGGGTTATCTTAGCAGGGATGGGCGTTCCATCAGACATTCTATTGACCCTGCAGAGGCTGCATCACAACAATTATGCCCAGGTGAGGTGTGGGAGGTCGGGGGAGCTGACTGATAGATTCCCCGTGGGCAGAGGGGTAAGACAGGGTTGCGTGCTGGCGCCGACCCTGTTTTGCCTCTTCGTCAACGGGGTAATCACTCATCTAAACGCCACCGACTATACAGATGCCCCTAAACTGAATGGCAACAGTGTGCCCGCAATAATGTTTGCGGACGACACACTGTTGGTATCCAAAACACCTATGGGCATCCAAAGGATACTTGATGCCTTTGTGGCCTTCTGTCAGGATAGAGGGCTGGAAATCAATGCCACAAAAACCAAATATATGGTATTGAACCCAAGCCCCAAACAGCGCCCGAATCCCCTACTGGGAGAAGCGCGACTGGAAAGAGTAGCCACGTTCGAATATCTAGGCATGACACTCAATGAAAATATGACCTGGGAGAGCCATCTAACCAGGGCTAACCTCAAACTAGTACAAATCACCGGGGGTATTTCCCGGATGATGACCGGGTCGACCTATCGCCCATTGGGGGCCCTAATTCAGATATATAAGGCACAGGCAAGGGGGGCGATCTTATACGGGGCTGAATTGTGGGGCCACACCCCATGTCGGATTTTGTCTTGCACAGAAAATAGGTTTTTAAGACAAATCACCGCACTTCCCCCCAGCACCCCGCTTCTCCCCTTGAGGCTTGACTTAGGGCTACGGCCACTAGCTGACGAGAAAAGTCTAAGACCCATTGCCTTCTGGCGCAGGCTATGGAGCAGCGACGATCTCGTCGATTACAGGGCAGAACTGGTCGAACTACTAAAACACCCTAAGGCGCTCAGTATTCCCTGGGTCCAAAATATCCAGTCAGCTTGCACAGATTTGGGGCTCCCTGAATTGTGGACTGAACCAGCAAATACAGCACCAAGAATCTCTAAGAGAGTCTTGGCGAATCTGTACCACGAACACAAAAGGGTAAGGGCTTTAGCTACCCAGACAGAGGGGTCCCTTTCCTCCATATTTCTGCAAACTAAGGATCTCTATACATTTGAGAAAGCTCTTGATCCCGTATATCCCATACTCACTAGAAAGTTATTTCTCCAGTGGAGATACGGCACACTGCCTTTACGGTCCTTTTCCAGCACTTGGTCACAGGTCCCTTCTACCAAGTTCTGTCCTCTTTGCGCTGACAAAGAGGAAAATGATTTGCATGTGATTTTTTTCTGCCCAGCATATAAGGCAGCCAGAAAGTACTGGCTGCTGCCTTTGATTAAGAATTTGGGTGGCAGGGAATATGCACCGATGTACAGGATTTTAAAATGTGATGTTTCCGGCCCGACTGTCTTTGCACTTTCCAAATTCTTTACGAATGTCTGGCATACGCGTAGTCGTCTTTTAAAAAATGCTGGGTAGACTGTAGAATCGCTCACTTCTTAATAGTACCTGTATTGTTTGGGTTTTTAATTTTAAAATTATGCATTGATGTTTTATTGACTGTGATAGATTAATGTGATTTTACTGTATGTGTATCTTTTATGACCAAATGGTCGAAATAAAGATTGGAAAATGAAATGATTTGAATAGGAATACTGTAGGGGTCCTTTCTTGTAAAATAAGCTAGTCAGTATACTACAGGAAATTCCATACGTTAAGGGTAAGTGATGATAGGTCACACCTTCAGCTACGGAAGTAGGCAGCTTCATGCAGACATAACAGTCGTCTATTTCCATGGTCTCTACATAATGTAATAATAAGTTTGCGAAAATGTTTAAATGAGTCTTGTTCTTAATCTTATTAAAGTGTAATGCTTCCTCATCTGGTGCTTCTAAAGTTAACTGTCTCCGTTTCAGGCTCAGGGGTTTGTCCAAGGTGTCTATTCTTCGTGGTGCATTCTTAGTATGTGTTTCTACAGTGTCGTCAGGTAAGTTATTATTCGGGTACAAACTTGGGTTTTTACTCATCAGGGAAGGAAGGGTTACAGTTAGTCCTATCCAAAGGATCAGTACTATTGCTATACTACATAAACATACTTGGCAGCATGTTTTACAACAACTACGTTTAGGTCTTCCATTCACATTTGAATCAGACATTTTTGTTCAGAAGAAGTTTTCAACCCCTCTTTGTAACTTTGCACAGGCAGCTTACTCTGAGCAACTTCAGGTTGGTTCTTCTTCTTCAGCAGACTGATCAGCAATCTGTTCTTCGTCACTTTGGTCAGTTATATCAAGATCCTCAAATTCCTCCAATATCAGATACGTCCATTCAGGATCTTGGTATTTTTCGTTCAGTCTTTTTATTCGATCACTTCTTCTTTTGGAGCTTTCTCCAGCTTGTTCTGCTATTCGAGGACTTTTCCTCCTTTCTGCAAGTTTTTCTTCTACTGTTTTTATTCTTAGTCTCAGTCTTTTAATATATCTTGGTTCGATATGCTTCTTTTTCTTGAGTCTTTTAGCTGGCACTGTGGTATGGCCTTCTTCTATTGGTCTTTTATTTTCATTGGTTTGTGGCACTTCTGCTTCTGTTTCTTCCCTTCCTGTCTGACTAGTCTCAGGTCTTACTTCAGTGTCTTCTGCCTGGTCGCTAAGCTGGCCTTGTTCAGGTGTGTACTGGATTTGGCTTTTGGGTGCTTCAGTTTCTGTGTCCTGAACACGTTCTTCTAGTTCTATCTGTTCCTGTTCAAGCACTTCGATCCCTTGATTTTCTTCCGCATGAACCTTTTCACTAGTTCTAGTCTGTCCCTTTTCAATTTCAGGAGTTTGAGGAGGTGTGTCAATTACTTGCTCTGTCCCTGTCTGACCTTCTTCTTCCTCAGGTTTGACGTGAATCTCAATGATCCGAGGATTTTCGCCTGTGCCTGTCTCTTCCTTTCTATCCCACTCTCTATCTGCTTGTGTTCGACTTCTTGTTCTGATGGGGTCGTCAGTCAGATCGATTATGGGTATCCAATCATCTTGACTGGTGCTCGGTTGTTCGTCATCAGCTACTTCAGGACCATCATCTGGAGACCCCTCAGCTGGACAACCTTCAACGTTAGTTTTCTCGCCTGGAATTACCTTCTGTGTATGGCTGGCATGGATCCACCTTGGAACGCTTGCACACTTCACCGCTGTCGTGGTCACCAATATTATTTGGCGTTGTTCTGCCCACCTCGGTGCAAGGCAACTCGAACGAGTATGTTTCTTTATTCTAACCCAGTCGCCAGGAACCAATTTGTGGACTGGAGTTGTTGGATTGGCGACGGCGTCTTCCCCAATCTGGCGAGAGATAGAACGCACTTGGTCACCCAGTTGCTTGCAGTACTCAAGTACCATATCATCAGAAATGCTTAACAGTTTGTATCCTGGTACCCATGCTTGTCTCATTACTCTTCCCATCAGGATTTCATGGGGGCTCAGGCCTGTTTTTCGGTCTGGAATGCTTCTGAGTCCCATCAGAACAAGAGGTAAAGCATTTACCCAGTTCATGCCAGTAGATTCACACATCTTTCCTAATCTTGATTTTATAGTGCCATTTATTTGTTCCACCACTCCAGAAGCCTCTGGACGATATGCACAGTGCAGTATTTGTTTGATCTGGAAGGCTTTACAGAGCTGATCGATTACTTCATTCTGAAAATGTCCGCCTCTATCTGATTCAATTGTGACTGGCACCCCGAACCTAGGTATCAATTCTCGCAGTAATAATTTGGCGACAGTTATGGCGTCATTCTTTTTAGCAGGGTAGGCTTCCACCCATTTTGAAAACAGGCAGACAATGACAAGGACATATCTCATTCCCTCACAGCAAGGCAGGGTGATGAAATCAATCTGTACTCTTACAAAGGGACCCCCTGATTTTCCAATTTTCCCTAGTTCAACGACTGTTCGTTTCCCAGCGTTGAACTGCTGACATGTCAAGCACCTCTGGCGGAGTGACTCTGCTACTTTCCTGAACTTCGGATTGTACCATGTTTGTTGGAAAACCAGGACCATGGCGTCCCTACCCATGTGTGAATTTCCATGTATCAATCGGGCCATAGAAGCAAGCAGATGTCTAGGTAACACAGGTGAGATATACGGGAGAGGGGTCCCAGACAAAGAACAAGTGATTACAATTTCATACACTTATTGCAAAGATACAAATAAATGAATGCAAAAAGATTTATTTCAAAATTGCATTGTTACCTTTCATTGGTTGGATTTCATCAACATATATTTCAACAAAATTTATGTATATGTGCCCACATACACAACATGGAAGGGGGGTGAAGTGAGGGAAAGTGCCAAGGATAAAGTAGGATTCGGGAAATAGTCAGAATCATTCGTGACATGTATTTATCATGACTTCAAAAAACAATGTTGATGTGGTTCCTTAGAACAAGGACCACAATATTGCGCTCGTCTAGAGTCCAGAATGTTAGTGGTGTAGACCACCTAACTCTCCTTCAGCTGCTTTGGTCTAGCTTGGGGGTGGGAGTTGGTGAAAATGTTATAGTCTACGTTTCGACCCAAAAGGTGCGTAGGGTAGTAGTCCTTACAAAAGGGTCTTCTTCAGGACAGAATGGTTGTGGGTGGGCAACCTCCTAAAGAAATAATTAAAAGAATTTTTAGTACACAACCTCCTTGTTGGTACATACAAAGCAGGCGGTTAGTTAAAAAACGTGTTGTCATCTATCCACAGAACACAAAGTACATGGTAGATCAATTGGTTGGAGATGACCTCCAGAGTCATTTAAGTACATTGTCGACTCACCTAACATACACAAGGAGAGAGACCAAAATAGATTAGTGGTCCTGGATGTTCACAAAACTTGTAAATTGTTCCTATGTAGGGATTACAAGAAGGATCAAGATCAAAGATTAGTCTGACAAAACGGCCCTGAGTTTTAGTTTAAACACTCTACAGTTTTAAAAGGGGTAACCACAGAGGGTTAAAAAAATGGCAACATACCCATTTACAACCTATTCATGCTGATCAAGTATAAGGAAGACGTGCCTTCCGAGCGCTTGTCTGTACTATTGGAACACGAGTCTAAAGGAGTCGTCAAGGACCTATTGTGAAATATAGTTTAGAAATTAATAACATCATACTACATCCATCGCAAAAATACTATCGATAATACGCTTGTATTAATGGGGTACCTTTTTACCCATTCACAACCAAGTATTCATACCTAGTACCTCTAATTCAACTTGTAAGCTGCGTTCGCGTGGCAGGAAAAAATTTGCCTAGATCGCTCAAAAGGCAAGGAAAGTTCGATATAATGGCTCTCAGGGTTACCTGTTTATTAAAAAGACATGCCAGTGTTTAAATATACAATTATAGTTTTTTGGTATATAAATTCAACACTTGCATAGACAGAACCTACCTCAACAGGAATAGAGAAGCGTGGTAAGGAACTCAAAAATTGCCACTGTAGCCTGTAAGAATCTAGGGGAGTCTTCGTCAGAGCCTCTATGGTATTCCTCTAACGTTAGAAGGATTTAAAATACGGGGAACGAAGTCAAAATTGGTATTATCACACAACACTAAACACCAAACACCGCAAACTCATCTGAAAGATTAAAAGCTCACCTTGAGAAACAGATCGGATTTGCATCAACAGAGCCCTACTGCAAACACAGACAGGTTGGAATTACTTCACCGTGTCGTGTAACTCTAGAGTTGGAGAGGTCAAAATAAAGGGAGGGCGTCAGAGTGAACTGATATTATTTTGCAAGGCTTAACGCCCGGAGCGCATTAGGAAAAAGCCAGCTCACCTCAATTTAAATTTGCACCAATGCGTAGGGATCGATGAGGACCATCTATAAGGCAAAAGGAAAAAGCCCGAATTACCGTCCGGCTCATACGGACAGGTATCACCGTTGACCGAGCGATCCTAGGTTAAAGAGCCCCTCATCGCTCGAACATCTCACCTCAACCACCGGTACAGCCGTCGGTATGATTCACCAGCGCGTCTCTGTAGCGTTCACTAACCAGGAAAGCTTCCTGGTTGGAAAGAAGGGGGCGTGGCCTCAACTCAGAATTCTTAATAGAGACGGTAGAAAGACTAATCTCTACTGATTCGACATCAGAGGGATATAAGAAAACACGACTCTTGAAAAACGATTCGATGGTGCATATTGTACCCTTAAATTTGGGATTCTGCAGGGACCGATAAATGATGTCTCCAAAAGATTTACAGTAAATATAATACTCTAACACGGTGTAACCGAGCACATCATTATTAAGAGGCAAATGGGCACCAATCTCACAGGATAGTGAAACCATGCCTTTGTCCATTGATATAATTAAACTCAGAAAAATTGATAATTATATTTGGTACATAATTCACATTATAATAAGGCATGTAAAAAATGTAAAATTGTAACCGTGTGACCAAAAAACATCACGGTGTATCGCTGTATACCAGCATTTGTTGACACAGAGGTAACCATAAGGTAATGCGCACAAAACTCACAGGTTAGTGAAAGGCATTATCAAAACAAATAAGAGTGACTCCAGTGCTTTACTCTCTCAATGAACACCAATCCCACAGGATAGCGGGACCCATACCTTGGTTCAGTAACTATAATCAGCTCTTCGGAATCAATAAATATACTTCTCGGAGTTGGTACATGATTTACATAGTAATCAGGCATGTAAACGAAAACCTCACAGTGTACAACTGTATAACAGCCTTGGTTGACACTAGGGTGACCATTTGGTAATGCGCACAAAACTCACAGGTTAGTGAAAAACAATACCCAAAATTGGTCCAGTACATTAATCTCTCAAGAAGGTATAGACTTGTGAACTCAGAGGTTAGCCAACTGTACGAAACTACTTTCAGATTCATTTAAACCCTCCGTTACAGAATTAAAAATATGAATCCACTTCATTTCTCTGATATTAAGAACACTAGATAAATCGCCACCCCTGGGGCCTAGCGTCACATGTTCCAGAACCGCCCATTTGAGTGTTTCAGGGAGATGGTTTTCTCTTTCACAATGTTCTACTAGTGGTGCCCCCGGTGTTTTGCATCTTATGCGGCTGCAGTGTGTAAGGAACCTAGCTTTCACCCGTTGTTGGGTTTGGCCTACGTATATCAAATCGCAGGGACAGATTATTGCATAAATCACATTTCTGGTGTTACAGTTCGTGTGGCTCTTGTAGGTGTGATGGTGGTTTTTGAACGTAAAGTCCTTTGATTGAATAGTGGAGGGACAGGCTTTACAACTCCCACATCTATAGTGTCCGACTATAGGTGATTGTTTCCAGCATGAGGCTAGGGTGGGTGCCGCTGGGCATTCCAAGAAGGACGATACTACATAATCTCTCAGACATCTAGCCTTTTTAAAGGCATGCATGGGTAGATCATTAATTTCCAACTCGTTGCCTATTAGACCCCAGTGTTTATTAATGGTCTTTTTTATTTCATGGCTTTTCGTTGAGAATGTGGTAACACATATCATGCGTTTTTCTTTTTGATCCATGCGCGTAGATGGTTCCAGGAGCGTCTCACGATGACTAAACCATGCTCTTTTCCTTGAACGTTTGATAAGCCGTTTGGGATAGCCTCTTTCTATTAGGCGTGTCATCAGTATGTCAGATTGTACCATGTAGTCTTCCTTCCTGCTGCAGTTCCTCCGAACTCGAAGGAACTGTCCATGAGGTAAATTGTCCCGAAGACTACGTGGATGATGGCTTGAGTATAGTAACAGCGAATTACGTTCAGCAGGCTTCCTGAAGAGTGTGGTGTATAGTGTCCCTTCTTCCGCTATTATGCTGATGTCCAAGAAATCAATTCTGTTGTTACTAGCTTGCATTGTAAATTGGATATCCGGGGACTGGAGGTTAAGCCAAGAATGGAACCCATTCAAGTCAGCCTCATTTCCGTTCCATATGATCAGAACGTCGTCAATATATCGCATCCACATGCGTATCTGATGTTGAAAAGGGTTGCAGTGGTTCATGATAAAGGTATTTTCATAAAACGACATGAACAGAATTGCCAGGTCTGGGGCAAAGGCTGCCCCCATTGCCACGCCCTTTGTTTGCAAGTAAAATACATTTTGGAAAATGAAAAAGTTCCTCATCATTGCTATTTTTAGCAGAAGGATGATGAAATTGGTAGGTACTTGTACAGGGGCTACGCGGCTGTCAAGGGCTATAGTGGCCACCATGAGTGCCTCCTCTTGAGGAATGCTCGTATATAGCGACACAATGTTGCATGTTGCCAATAGTTCCTCTTCTGGATTGAATGGTTTTGCATCTACCAGGTTAATGACATGTGTGGTATCTCTCAGGTAGGTAGTGGTTGCTTCAGCTAGTGGTTTCAAGAAGAAATCCACATAGCGGCAGAGAGGCTCAAGGATGGAACCGCACCCAGAGACGATGGGCCGTCCTGGGGGATTCTGTATGTCCTTGTGCACCTTTGGTAAGGTGTATACAGTTGGAGTACGGGGATGTCTCTGATTGAGATATTGATATTCGAGATCCGTAAGGAAGCCTTGTTGGAGCCCCTCCTGTGTTACTCTTTGGATCTCAGCCGCCAATTCTTTAGTCGGATCAGAGTTTAGCTTTTGGTAACTGATTCCATCATTTAGTTGGCGCCAGATTTCTTCTTTGTATTTAGCAGTGTCTTGAATGATGATGACCCCACCCTTGTCTGCTGGCTTCACAACAATATTGCAGTTGGATTTCAGAGTCTCAAGGGCTGCTCTTTCTGTCTTTTTTATGTTGTATTTCACATACGTCTTATCGCTCAAGATCCTTTTCACCTCCCCAGTAACAATGCTCTCATACGCCAATATTTGATGGCTCATTGTGTTGGCTGGAGGTACAAAAGTCGATGGTACACGGAACCCCGTTGTGGATTTCATCTGGGATAGTGGTCTGTTCTTAAAGAAAAACCGTAATCTTATTTTTCTAAAGAACTTGGAAAGTTCCATCAGTGTATTAAAGCCATTGGGAGGGGTCGTCGGAACAAAAGACAAACCTCTTCCTAGGACTCTCAATTCTTCCTCAGTGAATTGTTGAGATGATATGTTAATCACTGGTGTGTCGATCTTGTTCACCACCTGTAATTCTTGCGTCTGGTCGAGCGTTCGCCGTGTTCCTCCGGTGGGAATCGAACCTGTTTCATCCCACGACCTCGGCCACTTTCGTTGTCCCATTGTATCGGTGGACCCTGCTGGCCCCGTCCGGAGCCGCGGTTCCAATTGTTGCCTCGTCCGCGGGGCGGTCTCCATGTACCTTGGTCTAAAAAAGAGTTCGACTGGTATTGGGGTCGGTAAGTATCCTGGTAACCGTATGCTCCACTCGTGCCGGCTTGATCTGAATCTTCACCAGAGCTATAGGACGAATCAGAAAATGTGGTAAAACGACCTCTTCCTCTGCCGCCTCTGTAGCCACGGTTCATAAAACGGCCCTGTTGGTCCTGTCGATGGTAATCGTCGGATAGGTAGGGGTACGTTTTCTTTTTATCGTAAAACTTCAGGTCTCTAGCTAATTTTTCAAGCTTTTTCTTGATGGTAAAGGTCTCAAAATCTTGTAATGTGGCTACAAGTTTAGATAGAGCCTCTTTTGAATTGGTGAGGGTGTTGTCACCGGAGATGATTGCCTTCAATTCCGCTATTTGTTTGGTAAGGGCCAGCACCTGGTCAGCAGCAGTCTCAATCCCCAGCACCATCCAATGTCGCGAACAGTTGTTCGCGACAAAACTGAAACCCTCCCGGACGGTAATTCGGGCTTTTTCCTTTTGCCTTATAGATGGTCCTCATCGATCCCTACGCATTGGTGCAAATTTAAATTGAGGTGAGCTGGCTTTTTCCTAATGCGCTCCGGGCGTTAAGCCTTGCAAAATAATATCAGTTCACTCTGACGCCCTCCCTTTATTTTGACCTCTCCAACTCTAGAGTTACACGACACGGTGAAGTAATTCCAACCTGTCTGTGTTTGCAGTAGGGCTCTGTTGATGCAAATCCGATCTGTTTCTCAAGGTGAGCTTTTAATCTTTCAGATGAGTTTGCGGTGTTTGGTGTTTAGTGTTGTGTGATAATACCAATTTTGACTTCGTTCCCCGTATTTTAAATCCTTCTAACGTTAGAGGAATACCATAGAGGCTCTGACGAAGACTCCCCTAGATTCTTACAGGCTACAGTGGCAATTTTTGAGTACCTTACCACGCTTCTCTATTCCTGTTGAGGTAGGTTCTGTCCATGCAAGTGTTGAATTTATATACCAAAAAACTATAATTGTATATTTAAACACTGGCATGTCTTTTTAATAAACAGGTAACCCTGAGAGCCATTATATCGAACTTTCCTTGCCTTTTGAGCGATCTAGGCAAATTTTTTCCTGCCACGCGAACGCAGCTTACAAGTTGAATTAGAGGTACTAGGTATGAATACTTGGTTGTGAATGGGTAAAAAGGTACCCCATTAATACAAGCGTATTATCGATAGTATTTTTGCGATGGATGTAGTATGATGTTATTAATTTCTAAACTATATTTCACAATAGGTCCTTGACGACTCCTTTAGACTCGTGTTCCAATAGTACAGACAAGCGCTCGGAAGGCACGTCTTCCTTATACTTGATCAGCATGAATAGGTTGTAAATGGGTATGTTGCCATTTTTTTAACCCTCTGTGGTTACCCCTTTTAAAACTGTAGAGTGTTTAAACTAAAACTCAGGGCCGTTTTGTCAGACTAATCTTTGATCTTGATCCTTCTTGTAATCCCTACATAGGAACAATTTACAAGTTTTGTGAACATCCAGGACCACTAATCTATTTTGGTCTCTCTCCTTGTGTGTGTTAGGTGAGTCGACAATGTACTTAAATGACTCTGGAGGTCATCTCCAACCAATTGATCTACCATGTACTTTGTGTTCTGTGGATAGATGACAACACGTTTTTTAACTAACCGCCTGCTTTGTATGTACCAACAAGGAGGTTGTGTACTAAAAATTCTTTTAATTATTTCTTTAGGAGGTTGCCCACCCACAACCATTCTGTCCTGAAGAAGACCCTTTTGTAAGGACTGCTACCCTACGCACCTTTTGGGTCGAAACGTAGACTATAACATTTTCACCAACTCCCACCCCCAAGCTAGACCAAAGCAGCTGAAGGAGAGTTAGGTGGTCTACACCACTAAAATTCTGGACTCTAGACGAGCGCAATATTGTGGTCCTTGTTCTAAGGAACCACATCAACATTGTTTTTTGAAGTCATGATATATACATGTCACGAATGATTCTGACTATTTCCCGAATCCTACTTTATCCTTGGCACTTTCCTTCACTTCACCCCCCTTCCATGTTGTGTATGTGGGCACATATACATAAATTTTGTTGAAATATATGTTGATGAAATCCAACCAATGAAAGGTAACAATGCAATTTTGAAATAAATCTTTTTGCATTCATTTATTTGTATCTTTGCAATAAGTGTATGAAATTGTAATCACTTGTTCTTTGTCTGGGACCCCTCTCCCGTATATCTCATATTCACCCAGGTCCCTTGACTCTACTGGGTTTAACCCTTTTTTGTGTAACAAGTCTAGGTAACACAGGCATACCATTTGGGCCCACAATGACACCATCCTCACGTCTCGGTCGACAACCAAGTTTCCTCCATTTTTCCTTTTCTTTTGATGGCACAGCATGCTGCCACTCTTTCAACTCATCCCAGGTAGGCACTTCCTCAAACATCATAAGTTGGCAGCTGTTTCCAGGTCCCCCCAATTTGATATTTACAGACATGTCATTTCGGGCACAATGTTGGGCCACTTGGTCTGCAAATCCATTCCCTAAGGTTATAGGATCAGTGCCAGATTTGTGAGCAGCACATTTGACTACTGCCAATTTTTTTGGTAATTGGATTGCCTCCAGTAAGTCTCGTACAATTTTACCATTTCTAATGGGAGTACCTGAAGAAGTCAGAAACTCCCTCTGTAGCCACAATTGGCCGAAGTCATGCACAACCCCATAACAGTATTGACTGTCAGTATATACTGTTATTCTTTTGTTTTTCCCCAATTTACAGGCCCTTGTCAATGCAATTAATTCGGCTACCTGTGCAGACTTTACTCCAAATAGACGGGATGCTTCTTCAATACGGTTTAGTGAGACTACAGCATAAGCAGCAATTAGGCCTCCAAGTTCGTGTCTCATACATGAGCCATCCACGAAAAATTCTTCATCTTCCACAGACAAAGGCACCTCCTTAATGTCTGGGCGTGGTTTAGTACTGAATTCGGTCAGGTCAATGCAGTCATGCTCGTCCTCTCCCTGGGCTTCTAGAATCATGGAGTCAGGAAGCAGGGTGGCTGGGTTCAGAATATTGCACCGAGTAATGACTACATTTGCAGCACCCACGAGAATCCTCTCGTATTTAGTCAGCCGACTAGGGGTGAGGTACTGGGTCTTAGTTCGGGTCAGTAAAATTACAACTGCATGTGGAACATACACAGTTACAGGATGTCCCATAACAATAGATTCACTCTGTTCTAAACTCGTGCAAGTTGCAGCTACTGCTTTCAGACATCCAGGCAATCCAGCAGCCACTGGATCCAATGTGGCAGAGAAATATGCCACTGGACGTCTAGTCAATCCGTGCTCCTGAGTTAAGACTGATAGTGCACAATTATCTCGTGTGTCACAGAATAGAGCAAATTCTTTAGAATAATCAGGCATCCCTAATGCAGGGGCTGTACACAGACATTCTCGTAATTTAGTAAAGGCAGTTAAACCTTCATCATCCCATTCCACTGGGTCCTTTGCTCCTTTCTTTGTCATTTTTATCAAAGGCTTTGCTAGGACTGCAAATCCCACAATCCATTGCCTGCAGTAACCTACCACTCCAAGGAACATTCTGATTTCTTTCTGAGTACGGGGTAACTGCATGTTCCGAATTATTCTGACTCTCTCTGAGGTAACCTTCCTGATGCCCTTTTCTATCTGGTGCCCCAGATATTTCACTGACTTTGTACAGAACTGCAATTTGTCAGGGGACACTTTATGTCCTTTTTCACCTAGGTGATTCAGTAAGGCAATGGTGTCAACAACACAATCTCTATGACTTTTAGACGCCACCAAGAGGTCGTCGATATATTGCACTAAGACAGAATTTCCAGGTAACACTAACGTTTCAAGGCATTTCTTTAGAATCTGGTTAAAGATAGAGGGACTTTCGGTGTACCCTTGAGGGACCCGATTCCAAACGTACACGTGACTGTTGAAAGCAAATGAGAAAAGAAATTTGCTGTCTGGATGCAAAGGGATTGAAAAGAATGCGTGACACAAATCAATCACGGTGAACCACTCAGCATCCCAAGGGATTTGATACAGGATTACTGCTGGGTGCGGGACAATAGGACAGCAAGAAACCACAATCTTGTTTACCTTTCTCAGGTCCTGCACTACCCGGTACTTGCCACTAGGTTTCTTGATTCCAATTATGGGTGAATTACAGGGGCTACTCATCACTTCTTGTATGTTTGCTTCTAGCAACCTATCTATTTCGATGGCAATTCCTGCCCTCACTTCTGCACTCATTTTGTAACCTTTGGCATTGGGGTAAACTGCATTTTCTTTCATAGCTATTTTTATTGGGTCTACATTTGCCATTAACCCTACATCCTTTCCAGTAAAGTCCCATACTTCTGGTTTCACTGTCTTTTGGAGTTCTTCAGGTAAGTCTTGTACAGTCATTTGTTTAATTTCTGAGTCTGGTCTGATTAGCATTAATTTGTATATGCCATCTTCGTCAGGGGTTTGAATTTCGACGCCTTTTGGTGTGCAAAAGATGGTACAGTTAATTTTGCACAACAAATCACGTCCCAGTAAGTTTACTGGACTGGTATCACAAACTACAAATATATGCATTTCTTTGAAGTTACCTATTGTTATTTCCATGGGCTCAGTAACTGGGGTACTAATCAATTGATTAGACACACCCACTACTTGGATCGCTTCTCCCGAGAGGGGTAGGTTTGGAACGTCTGCTGTTCTTACAGTAGAACGGGTAGCACCAGTGTCCAATAGAAAGGTGACATCATTTCCATCAACCTTTCCTTCGATGTATGGCCCTGACTGGTCTACCGGCAAGGAGACGCCAAGCACACACTCCTCGTCCTCCCCTCTCAGGCCCCGTCAGTATTGATCATCACAGAAAAAGGTATCATTTAACAGACACTGCGAAGTTGCTGCATTTCTATTCTCATTGCCTCCCCAGATCTGGATGTCATCACCCTGCGGTGATTTTCCCTTGTAATTCGGTTTTGGCGCACGGGGCAATTGACTTGCTTTTACCTGATGCTGGGTCTTTCTTGGTTTCTCATTCTGCGTCTGTGGAGTTAAATCAGGGGTTTGTGTATTATCATTCTGTAAATATGGACACTCGTCTCTCCAGTGCCCGATTTCTCCGCACTGGTGGCAGGGAAATTTCTTTTTAGCTTCTTCTCTGCTCATTTTTACTTTGGGCTTCCCTCCACCCCCAGAGCCTTGATTTTGGGTATTCTTATTTATCTTATTCAATTGCTTTTCCTGTTGTTCTACTAGCTTCACTTGTGCCCACATAACCTTCTCCTTGAGTGCCTTTTTCTTATCTGCCATCTCGTCCTCACAGTACTTTGCATACCGTAGGACCTCATCCATTTTCTTAGACTGCCAACATATTTTATTGTCTTTGATCCACTGACAAATTTCGGGTCTTAAACCGTTTACAAACCTGTAAATGAAGTGGGTCATATCCTTCATCTCGATGTTATCTATACCACTGTACGTTTTAAACACTTGTAACAGTCTCTCATAAAAGGAGTGCACAGTCTCATCCCTTTCCTGCGTGGTTCTATCTATCTTGGTCCAATCAGTTTCCTTTGCAGGCACCTTTTGCTTCAAGTGTAACATCACTTGTTCATATTTTTTCATCACCTCATCAGAAGGAGCTCCTGTTTTAGAGTCCCTCGGGTATTCCTCACTAGGCCAACCAATGGCAATCTTGCATTCGGTCCATAAATCCACAGGAACAACTATGTCGAAAAACCCATCCAAGTCTTTCCATAGGCATTTTTGCACCTTTACAAAACTCTCCACCTGCCTGTACCAGTCCACAGGCTTTTCTCTCAGTTTTGGAAAGTCATTGGTAAAGGACACAATATCCTGTCTGGACCAGGGAACGTGCACATATTTTCCACCTGGCACTTCGCGCATAGGGTACAACTGTTCTGGTTTATCAGCTTCTTTTAGAACATATTCAGGAGTCGTCTGTTTGGATCTAGCCTCATCTTTCTTTTCGGCCCATCTGGCTTTCCATCTTTCTACATCTCCCCATTTTTGCAACACTGTCAACAATTCTTTGACCTGTGCCTTTTTCCCAGACACATTCAGGCTTTCCAAATCTTTGTCTGAGAAATCTGCTCTATACGGTTTTTGCAAGGGTTTTGATTTCGAGATATCTATTCCCATACTAGCCGCCGTGTCTGTTAGTTTCTCATGAAGCACTCGGGCATTTCGGGTAAGACTCTTAACTATAAACAACAGCGCTTCTTCAGAATAGGTATTTAATCTATCTAAGCCTACATTACCTGCCATCAGTTCTTCTATTTCTACTCTCAGTTTGTAGATATCTAAAGGTTTCGTCTGAGGAGTTTGTTTTTCTAATTCTCGACTCCATCTTTCAATTTCTTCAGGAGTCACTAACGTGACACTCTTAGTACCCGAAGTTGATTCCATTTTAATCTCTCTTGTATTGAAAGGATTATGCCTTTTCTGCAATCTTTTCCCTGCATTGCCAATGGGCAGATCCATTAGCGAGACCTCAGACTCGCATTCACTTGTCTGGTCATCTACGATTAAGGGCTCTGGTCTCGGCTGTGCTATAATTGGGATAATAACTGGAGTTTTTGGACTTCCTTGTCGGTCCCCATACAACGGAACCACAGGTCCAATAGTTATTGGAATTGTCAATGCTTCAGGACTTGTATTTAACTGGGAAATTTTCTGAATTATCTCAGTTCTCTGTTGGGCTAGAGCCTCTCGCTCTCTTTCCTGCAGTAGCCTATCCAGGCTTATTTCAGGTACCATTTGCGGAGTCAATGTTGGGGCAGTTGGGTGCGTTATACTAGGTCCTTCACCATAATTGGGTCTCGGGAACAAGCTTCCAGTGCTTAAGGATCTTGGTTCTTCTGTATGTGGAGATCTTGAAAATGGATTCCCTGTATTTGGGGGTCTTGCCTCACCCTCATAGGGTGGTCTGGGACTGAAATCTCTCTCACCTGAGTATCTTGACTCCCCACTAAATGGTATTCTTGAACAGGTATCTCTAGCACCTATGGGTCCTAGGCCCTCATTATAAGCAGGCATTTGGCAACTGTCTCTTGGGTTTACAACTCTATTCCCTTCCGGACACGGAGGTTGTTGGGAAGTATTCCCTTCACTAGAGGGTCTATTTCTCTCATTATAAGGAGGCGGACTTCTCATAAACAGGTCATCTAGCAATTGGTCATCCGACTCCCCAATGGGTACCCAATGTTTGCACTTTTCTGTTTTCTTCTCCCCCGCTGGAGGACCACCCATCGGCATCATTGGAAACAACCCTTCTACAATCATATTCTGCCTCCACTGTTTCATCTTTTTATCTCGGGTCTCTTGTTTCAGTTTCGGATAGAATTTTGTTAACCCTTTATCCATTTGGGGCTTGTCTCTCTCAAAAGCCTCAATCTCCCATTCCTCTATTGCTTCGTACTGCGTTAATCTAGGTCTGGGATGCAGATCGTTCATTCGGGTTCTCAAATTAAATAGAATCCTGCCATTAAATGTACCTTCTAACGGAAAAGCCAAAACTCCGTCATCCTTGGTATACTCCGCCCAGTTTTCTAACCATACACACGAGTGGTACCCTTTATCAAACATCATGAAAGATGCGGGAGTATTAGGTGGCGGAATGATAACACCTTCCCGAGTTCTAATAGGCTTGTCCTTTTTGAAATAATTCTTCACTTTGTTTACCAGTGAAAATTTTCTCTTATTTCCGTACATTATGTCGTATTTATTAGTCTTCCACTTATCTTTTCCAAACCCTAGGTATCTTGGATCAGGTCTAGTCTCCGGAGTATACGTATGCCACATATACTTTTCCGCAAGCGACTTTGTTTACAAAATCGCCTCCAATCTAAATGCGTCTTATATTTACATGCGACCAATGGAGTGCACGGTTTCAAAATAAGCTCGACCAATGGGTGCGCGGCCTTTTCGTGAGATAGTTCTCACGCTTCGGCACTCACCCCTCCTTTACAATTCCAGCTCCACTACACACCCGCTGCGTCTACCAATCCCAGCGCGGCACAGAGTGACGTCAGAGCAGCTCCGCAACTGACTCCCTCCTTCACAAGGTCACGGAAACTTTTATTTCTTTCTTAAAGTGGAAGTGCTTTGTTATTTTACAAACGAATACACATTCGCCACTGTACCCAAGTGTCTAGACAGCAAAGATTTGTTTCACTGCAAGTAAAACTACTTCCGTTTACTTTTCATATACTACGGATAGATCTCTTCCGCCTACCCTTCACGCAAGCCTTAGGGAACCTGCTACTTCTTTGACTCATCCACTTCTTTTCAGGATATATACCGAGCCTAAAGTTTCACCAGCGAACCCCTTTGCTATCACCCAAGCTCCGATGAACCTGCTACTCCTTCCGGTGTGATCCTCACTAGGATTTTTTCACAATTGAAGTTTTGCCAGTGATCTCGTCGCTATCATTTATTCAAACAAACATTCAGAAAAAACCCTAGTTAGTGCTTCCAGTTCTGCCTAACCTGCACTAACCTTCCTTAGGCCAGTGACCTCAAAGCGCAGTGGATTCTCTTCACCACTCGCTATTCAATTCCCCGGGGATTCCAGACAAACACTAAACAGTTTACTTAACGAGTGGGTTAATACATATATCAGTACAATAATAAGAAAAACAATTTAAAACATTTCATAATTTTTCAAAGCAAAACATTTCACGTGGGTGATCAGTCCAAGAAAACGTTTAATTTTAGCAGCAATAAATGTTATCATAAAAATTTAGCAGCATCCAACCTATCTAGCTTAACTAGTCCTACCATATTTAACTAGTCCCTAACCATACTTCTGCTACCAGAAAATTACTGATAGAGATCGCAGGTCACCCGACCAATCAATTTTACCATATACGTTTCGGGCCCATAAGTTTCACTTTATCATATACATTAATCAGGTGACCTTACTTTCTACTACCAGTAACCCTGATTCCTTCCTATTTATTTCTAGTGTACCCGACTTACCAATCCACTGTTACGGGTACCTATGACCACAATGGATCAGGGAGCAAGCTGTGAAAGAAAGGCAGGCAAAATACAAATACCAACATATATTTCTTCTGTATTCATAAATTAACCACAGACAACTGGAAGTTTTAAGAGTTTTATCTAGAAATCAGTTTCTGATAGCATAAAGTTTACAGTCAAGAGGCAATCAATAATCAAGATAACGAAAATCACATAACCATATAGAACAAGTGTTAGGGCAACCATTTATAATTCTAATATGAGATGGGAACATGGAATGTGCTATGCAGTTTTTTTGGAAATGGGATTTCAAGAATGGACCTCTATGAATAAGCAACTTATGCATATGCTAGACTTATACTATGGGGATGTACGTTATGAATATGAGTGGAACTTAGGAATCCTATAAATCTATAGGAAGGGTAAAAAGTGGAACACGCTATAACTCTAATGCCGTTACTTCGACTCAGTTCAGGAGAAAATTATAATCCACATCTATAATTCAAGAGACAGTATGGAGAAAAATGTGCTCTAAAAGGTAGGGAAACATAGGAACATGCTATGGAAATAAAACTTGACTTTCATATAGTAAGTTGCGGAAAGCATGGAAATTTAACGTATGCAAAGGTATGTCTTTATTAAAGCAAAGACAGAAAATAGAAAGGTGCAGTAATAGAGTTCTCAGCCCTATATATATTTACCTAGAATGGTGTGAAGAACAACCCTGGCCACGGATCAGTCAAGGACAGGAAATACCCCAAGGAAGGACAGTCATCAATGGGACAGCAGGTGCAGAATGGACACCCCAGGACAGGACAGGAAACCCAGATTAGGATCAGGACAGGACCACCAAGGCACGACCAGCACCCACAGTTTGGAAGCAACGCCTGCGCTCCACCCTTTCTGCAGCTATTAGTCAGAACCCCGATTGGGTTAGCGAAAATTCCAGCAAAGTGCTTCGCCAGCACTTAAGGTTCAGTAAAACCTCCAGAGTCTATGGTATATTTCGGACAGAGTGCTCCGCAGCACTTCTGTATCAGTCACCTATTGAGTGCGTTGGGTCAGAGACAGGTCAGCTATTCAGACAAGTCGGACAATTTCTCTAGCTAAACCTAGGCTAGTTATACTGTTTTTGGGTCAGTGTACCACCCCCCAATGTTGCAAAGTGTCAGAATCCCAAATTTCGATTGGTCCCCAAGTAGGATAGGTCAGCACACCAATCAGAATTTACGTCTACAAGTCCCTATTTACATATCTAGGAACCGCCTAGCAGGTTTGGGGTTCCCATGAGAGAATACACAGAATACAATAGAGAAATTTCATTGTAGCAACTTCAGGACAGTCGACTCCATCTTGCTGGGTCAGAGGTTGCTTTCACATGAGCATCTTGACTGTGGCTGCCAGCTGGCTGTGTTCCACTGTCCAAGGCTGACTTCCCCCTGGCTGCGCGACATGCGCAGAAAGGACCTTCAAGATGGTTCTCGGCTCACCCAGACCCCCCAATTATCGCGGTACATGGAAAGGAAGCGAAAACAAATTAAAACATAGAAATAAATGATTTTACAATATATCATGAGTTGATACTTTCTACTTCTTACTATAAAAATATACTATGCTATTATGAATTAGTTCCACAAACAATAATACGAGAGCATCAGCGTAAGCTTCACCATGTGAGTATACAGACAGCCATTTTAGAGGCAAGTACGCATGTGCACAGATTCCCACCAGAACTGCAACTACGTCACGTCACGTGAGTGTGACTAACGCATGCGCAGTAGAAAATCCCCAAGCGGCGGCCATTTTAAAGAGAAGGGTTACGAAGTTAGTAAAACACATAGGCAAGCATCACTACGACACCCCAAGTATAAAATAAAAGGGAAATTAGTGAGACGTAGAGGTTGGGTTATTTTATTAAATGTTATTCGAGGTTCATGAATTCAAGCAAGTCGCGTAATATGCGAAATCTTGCTTCATCACTCTCACCTTTTTTTTTTTTTTTTGCATGCTGAGCGATGTGCCTGCTTTAGGGACAAGGCGTTCAGTTTCTTTTTTTTTTTAACTATAGCGTTGAGCGCGGCGCCCGATTCAGAGACACCACGCTCTGTTTCTTTTTTTTAAACTTTATTGGTGAGCATGGTGCCCGCTTCACGGACACTTTGACCTATTGGTATTGTAAATGACAATGCCTTTTAATATTATAAAAGGCTTTGCCATTTACAATGCCAGTAGCTCAAAATCTCGCTATTGATTTATTGCATTGTAAATTCTTGTTACATATGATAGCATTGTCCGGGCAAAGGTTTCACCTCATTAATACTTTTTTGATACTCAAATACTGCAACAAGCAACAGAAAGATGACCCATCAATTTTTAAGGCCTTCCACTTCATGACAATATGGGTAGCCTCGTTTTAAGTAACTTTTGATCCAATTGCGCTTGAATTCTTTTTTTGTTTTGTTTTGTTATAATCAGCAGATTATGCAGCAGATGATGGGAGTATGTAGCAATGCCATAATTATGCGGAAAACACCGCATGTTTCCATTGCTCCCACCCCGCATATAGAGCATAAGCAAATAGAGCCTGGTGATAGAGCCATGTGTTGCATCGGACAGGCACCAGCCTCTCTCTTTGATTATATAACCCCACCGTAAAGTGACTTTTCTCAGTAAATTGCACACCACCTGCATCGTTAATATAGAAAGAAGTCTGTCTGGTATTAATGCTTTGCTTCATTAGATCCAATTGCGTTAAAGCATCTGATAACGACACAGTAAAGGAAATGACTAGACAGGAAGCCTCGTGCAGCAATGTATTTATCATTATTGTTTTCAGTTTCCATTTCATTTCTAAGAAGCATCCGTTGCCTGGGTGGGCGTGTTCTCGTGCTGTCTACATTTGTGCAGTAGCCTGCCCCTTGTACATCCACGGCAAATCCGTCTGTGCTGGGAAAAGGGGCGGGGCCTCGGCCTACGCTTGATTTCGGATTGGATATTCTCCCAAGGGGCGGGGCAGAAGACTACAGACAGGAAAGGAGTGATTTCCCTACACGTATCATCATATGATCCGTGTTCTTTCGTTCAGGTCACTGTTGGTAAGTACTTTTTCAAATCTTTTTTTTTCCCAATGGATATAAGGGGCACCACGATTGATGAATTGTGGTACGTGTATGTCATATTAAGTAGGTTTTCCTTTGCAAAATGCTGGGCGCTTTTGGAAGAATCCTTTGTTGTGGGTTACTTACTGTAACTAATGTCTTTTTGTTTCTGTTGTATACTTTGCTTTTTCTGTTTTGTTGTATTATTCTTTTAAGTGTGAGTCCTGGCACCACGGAATAGTGTTGTACATGGTAACAGGGCAAAGAAGCTCTGACGTGTTTAGTCATAGCTACCAAGTGCCTCATAACCAGCGCCAAACGTTTATCAGTCCTGCCTGTCTAATCAACAGCATGTTCGGGTACTTGTTTGGGAGTCGGCGTCCGAACTTGGACAACGCTGTTCGGTAAAGCCCAGAACTGTCCATTCGTTTTCACTCAGTATTTAGCTTTGGAGTTTTACTGTCACTTTTCAGATACTTCAGTGTGCTGTAGGGAGGGCTTTAAGTGGGATGGAAAAACTGGGGGAGGGGAGTCTCTCAAAGGGGCGTGGCCAATGCAATTAAGGGCGTGGCTTTAAAGAGCAAGCTATAAATCTTTGCTTACCAGACAGAGTGAGCCACCCGATTTGCTGTTTCTGTCGTTGCATCCAGATATATGATACAAGTAATATAACATTACCCAATGCACACAACAATAAAAATAGATACAATTGTGTCTATGTTGACACACATATATAGGAGAACAAAGCTAACACAAGCATTTGCAATGCAATAGGTCTCGCATTAGGAAAGTTTGAGCTATTGGCATTGTAAATGACACATTTTTTATTTATGTGTTGGTTTTTGAAAATAGCAAAATTAATAGCTTTGTCATTTACAATGCCAACAGTTTTAAGTTTCGCAAATGTGACACCTGTAGCATTTGTAATGCAATATGTGTTGTATTTACGTGACTTAGATGTATTGATATTACAAATAACAATGGCTTTTAATTTTTTTAAATAATGAATACTTAAATAAAATGTATTGTAATTTATAATGGCAATAGCTTAAACTTTTGTAAATAACTTTTGTGAAGATTATGTTATGTATTTTATTTTCACGAAAATCCAAGAACAGAAGTGAAATATTAACATCTTTTTGTGACATTTGTAATAAAGCTTGAAACATGAGAGAACATATTTGAACCAGTTGTTGTTGAATGGTTGCACAGATTGATGCTGAGTGATGTTGTGGTGGCGACGAGTGATGCTGTTGCGTTCAGTGATGCTGTGGTAGCGCATAGTGATGTTGTGGTGCCCCTGAGTGATGCTGTGGTGGTGCTGAGTGATGCTGAGTGATGCTGTGGTGATGTGATAGATAGATAGAGTGAGGGCGATAGATAGATAGATATATAGATAGATAGATAGAGTGAGTGAGGGCAATAGATAGATCGATAGATAGATAGATAGATAGAGTGTGGGCAATAGCTAGTTAGACAGATAGATAGAGTGAGGGCGATCGATAGATAGATAGAAAGATATATAGATAGATAGATAGATAGATAGATAGAGTGATGGCGATAGATAGATAGACAGATTGAGTGAGGGCGATAGATAGATAGACAGATAGAGTGAGTGCGATAGATAGAGTGAGGGCGATAGATAGATAGACAGAGTGAGGGCGATAGATAGATAGAGTGAGGGCGATAGACAGATAGATAGAGTGAGGGCGATAAATAGATAGAGTGAGGGCGATAGATAGAGTGAGAGCGATAGATAGAGTGAGGGCGATAGAGTGAGGCCGATAGTCAGATAGATAGACAGATAGATAGAGTGAGGGCGATCGATAGATAGATAGATAGAGTGTGGGCAATAGCTAGTTAGACAGATAGATAGAGTGAGGGCGATCGATAGATAGATAGAAAGATATATAGATAGATAGATAGATAGATAGAGTGATGGCGATAGAGTGAGTGCGATAGATAGATAGACAGATAGAGTGAGGGCGATAGATAGACAGATAGATAGAGTGAGTGCGATAGATAGATAGAGTGAGGGCGATAGATAGAGTGAGGACGATAGATAGAGTTAGGGCGATAGATAGATAGAGTTAGGGCGATAGATAGATGGATAGATAGATAGATGGATAGATCGATAGATTGAGGGCGATAGATCGATAGAGTGAGGGCGATAGATAGATCGAGTGAGGGCGATAGATAGATCGAGTGAAGGCGATAGATAGATAGATAGATAGATAGAAAAATACATGCTGAAACTTAACAGATATTTTTGTAGATATGGGTCCTTTCATTACACGCGGTAGTCCCACAAATTGCAGGTCTTGAAAGCCTGCATGGGCCCAGACTAAACAGAGTCATCCTCACAGAAGACACTACATTTGTGCCCTTTGTGTAGTGTACTATTGTGTAAATGTTATACATCACTCAAAAGTGGACAACGAAAGAACGAGTTTAGTAATAGCACCACACTACACTCTTGAAGATGCAGGGTGCATTTACACAGCGCCTTGAAGACGATGCAAGGCTTCAGAGACCTCACAAAGGAGTAAAGCAGGGTGCTTCCATGATTTACTCTGTTGTTTGGTAAACACCCCCTACAGAAATTAATAATGAAAAAAAGAGAACACTAGCATTCTTCAGCATGCACAAGATCACAAGCTCACTCAGTGAAATCAGCAGTGACGTGCTTCTCAAAAGCTCCCCACAATTATTGGAGTTTAAAAAAAAAAAAAAGGTTTATAACAAGAGATTTATACAAATGCAAAGAAAGCATGTTAATAAGAATCTAATAAAATACTGGTGGTTGTGAGTGGGAAGCGGTATACAAACGAGGGAGCAAGAAAGCAAATGGTCTCCCACGAAGTGCTGAAATAAAAAAACAAGCAGTAACCACCCCAATTGCACCAAATGAAAAGAAAACATTTATATAGAGTAAACACTTGTATAAAATTCAAAATAAGCTATATATATAGATTTGTCACAACTACACAAAAACTATAGTTTATCCAAAATATGATATAATGTGCTCCAAGTGACAGCACGGTGCAAGTGAACAAGTATTAGGTGCATGGAGAAAGTTAAATAAAAAGAGAAACAAAGGGCCCGATGTAGGTAGGCAAATACCGGTCGGAAACGGCCGAAAATACCGATTTTCGGCCGTTTCCGACCGGTATGTGGATATTGAGATGTAAGGGCATGTAAAATTACAGAATCAGTAATTTTACTGATTCTGTAATTTTACCGAGCTAGTTTAAATCATATGCTGAAAAACCTAGTATACATTTCTTGTTGCTTAAAAAAAAAAAAACGCAAGCTGCTCCATGTTTTATGGTTATAAATGAACTGGTAGACTGTTTACTCATTCAACCGACACTAATTATTATTAAATGTAGGAATGTCGGGGTCACGTCCCTTTTATTTGTATATATGCCTTTTTATATTCCTAATTATTTATAGAAGGTTTACATGTAATAATGATCGCCCACGAAACTGTCTCCCCGAATCTTTGCTAATTGTAATACACCCTGCTTGTCATTGTTTAATCATGCAAATCAAGTTTAATGCTCTGAGCTAATATGTATATGTATGTGCTTTTTAATGTATCTTTTGTGGAAAAAGTGTACCGAAATAAAGATTTTGAATTGAATTGACTAAATAAGAAATATGTATCATAATACACACAGAATGCAAGTGTTAATCATTAAGTGCCAACAGTCCCACCGGTAGACCCCTACTGAAATTAAGCCCCCAGCCCAAGAAGGCGCTCATTCTAGGCGCTGCCTACAAAGGTTCCAAGTAGAAGCATCGCTTACAAACATTATCGTATCAATTTGCTTGAACAGTTTCACCTGTGCCCGTTAAAGGTTTGTTTAGATAAATGAAAACAACTTTTAAATTCAGAAACGTGAAAACAGAAAATAAAATGACATCGCTTCACATTTACAGGTAACCCGCAATCCACCAGGTGCTAAATGTTAATTATTTACAGAGGCAAATTAAAAGAAGGCCAGAGAGACGTGGAAGTGTGCCTTTATCTCAGTATGTATCGCAGTTTGTCAAAAGGGAAGTAGTCATAACAACGTGCTCAGCTCACTTGGATACATGTTGGAGTGTTGGATATTACTATTGCCACCCAATTATTAAAGTAAGTCAGTTATTGCGACCTACACAGGGACGGGTACCGAATGTGCTTTATGAATTACACTTTATTATGCGCGAAGGTGAGGAGCACAGATAGGCATGAAATTCGCCAATCAAAGCACTGTGTTATTTAGTGATAAAATCCGCAACAACAGGGGAGGAATGCAGCTGTGCGCCACTGCTCTCTCCCGAGATCCAAACGCCATGGGAAGGAATGTTTAGAGAGGAGTAAAGGGGGCGGGTGAGGAGCCAGGGAACGGAGATAGATTGCAGTGATAAGAAACAGTACACACCGGTAGCGCACCGGTAGACCCCGGCTAAAATTAAGCCCCTAGCACAAGAACATGCTCAGTGTAGGCGCTGTCTACAAATGTTCGAACTAGAAGCAGCGCTTGCAAACGTGATTGTATCCACAGTGAGAACAGTTACAACTGTGCCCGTAAAAGGTTTATTCAGATAAATGAAAACAAACTTAAATTCGGAAACGTCAAAGCAGAAACTAAAATTAGATTGCTTCACATTTACAGGTAACTTACAACCCCCCAGGTGCTAAATTTGAATTATTTACAGAGGCAAATTAAGACGAGGCCAGAGTAACGTGGGCGCGCACAATGTACCTTGAACCAGCACTACTCTTCCCTAAGGAACATAATCATAATACGCCCACAATGCAAAAGTTAATGACAAGCTGCTAACAAAGCGGCAGAATTAAAGGGGGAGAAAGGAGGGGTGAGTGTAAGCTGAGGTGACAATAAGGGCCGCTGTGGAGGAGCGAGCAAGACAGAGGCAGAGCGAACCAGCGATGCGGAGGAAGGAATAATAAACAAGGAATGTTACCACTGTTGCTGACCGTGTTTATATACAGCACGCACTGCCCGTGCAATGGGATGGGGGGGGGGGGTGCAGTTGCCCTTTCCATTTTTTCCTCACATTTAAACCACGTGCTTCTCGGTAAAAGGGAAGAGAATTCCGACTGCACATGAGGCCAAATGACGGGGAAGAAGCGCAAAGTGAGTGGAAATGCTTCGGTTCTCTAAAGAGCAGCTTCTCCGCTAATGTTTGCTTCCCGCCTATTTGCAGGTAATACTTGCGAGTGAGAGCGCATTTTTATCCTCCGCTCACGTGCGGCAGTTGAATGTATAGAGTGGTTTTATTATTTTTCAAGCAAGTTAAGGGGACAAAAAGTATATTACTTAGGCACACTACTGTTTTTTCAATAAAAAAACAAGGTAAAGTGAAAGACCGCCATGCGCGCGTCGTAGGCACGGCGTGAGCGTGCACATCAGCGTGGACTGCGAATCGCGCCCAGCGGCTGATGCGGCCCGGGAGGGGCCCGCCAAATCCCAAAGCAAAGCGAAAGCAGGGGCTGTTTGTGCGTCTGCGCAAGCGCGTCTTAGAAGCGCGCTCACACGGACAAATCCGAGACGGAAAATGCGCGCGTCCGTCTCGTGTCCACTTATTCAGTTAGCATATAGGTATACTAAAGTATACAAGAGGTCCGTTCGCTACGCTCGACCTAAAAAACAACACAGGGGTTTCCTGTACAGTATTGCAACAGTTTAGTCCTTTAATTATTTCAAAACCAGCCCGCCGACACGCGTTTCATCGCATTTGGAAAAGTTTTTCCGCGACTCCTCAGGGCTGGGAAAGATACAAAAGATAACAATAGAACATCTGACATGATGTCTCGTGAGTACTGTGAACATTGCATCCACTTATGTGCGAGACCAGAACATAGAATTTTCTAGGTGAAACGTTCGGAGTGTATGATGTATCTTGGTTTATTCAGTTGGTGAAAAAAGTGGTAAGAGCTAAGTTCAATCGGGAATCGCGTAGTGTGATGACGACATATGCATGAAAGCATTAAAGAAGGGGAAATAATCATGCAATGTCTATAAGGGATTTGTTTGTGGATCTAGGTGAACGAGATGTGACGGACGGATCACAAACATGCTTGGTGCCCTTAGTTCACATGTGATGAATCTCACGTGAATGTGTATCAAGATGAGAAATGGAAAAAATCCTACCTGCAACTGAGGCAAGAAAAAGATAGGAAGTCTGAATGAAAAAGAAAGAGGTGGAGAAAGAAAGGCGAAAATTATGGGGTGGCATTGTAGGAGGGAAAAGGTGGCTGAGGTAGTTGGGAAGAGGAAGAATTCTAAAAGAAAAGGGGCAGCTCACCGCTCCGCCAGTGATAATTCTGACCCGGCAGGGCCCGAGACCCAGTGCGTGGTTTCCATTGTAAGTGAGCTGCAGGATAAGGGTGACAACAAGGGAGGAGAAGAAAAGAAAGGAATGAGTGAAAAACGTCAAATCTGATTAGATAGTTTCTCAATTGCAGTATGTCGAGAAACCGAAGGTTTGTCTAGTATACCGCGAGTTATTCGTAAGGGAAAATACCCGAAAAAAATACACTCCTTGGTGTGTTGTCAATTTGATGCAAGCGTCCCTTCGCTTTAGAGACTCTGCCACAGTACTTTTCTTAAAGGAATAGCGTTGTTCTACAGGTTGACACTGTAATATCAAATGTCGGTTTTGTAATTCACTACCCAAACCAGCACACTTGCTAAATCTCGTGGGCTCCTTGTGGCCGTCATTAATGTTGTTGCGGAGACTTGGGACTCACGTTTTCCACCCTGCGGTTCAACTAAGGACAAAAGTTCCAGAAAAAAAGATGCAGAACATATGGTGCGATATCACAGGCCTGAACAGCTGGATTCTCCTATCCCAGTCAGGAGCAGCGGGAGAGAGATCTGCAGTGTTTTTTCTCCTAGCAGCAGGCCCGGCTCCAGCAATTTGTATTTGGGTGGGCCAAGGGTGCAGTCGGGTGGGCCACTGCGGGCCAAATTTGTCGCTTCTGGCTGTAGCCTACAAGCCCTGGATTAGATCTTATCTACGTGCAAACAGTCACCATGATACAACGGATCGATTCTGTGTGTCTACAGAGCATGTGGAGAGTTATTTGAAAGTAAGAGCAATGTCTGGACCTAAGTGCAAACCCTAAAATTCCAGCAGGACAGGCTACTTCCAGGCCCTATTATCCACTTTTCTACATCCCTCTCCTGTCCACCTTATCTCACAGCGAACATTAGGCACCAGCCTCATATCAGCAACCATCCAGCTGAAGAACCGGAATAACCCACTCACTGGGTCTCGGCGACGGGGGAACCGCCCTAGTCTTCCATGCCTTGTATACTTAGTAAAAAGGAGACACAGGAGCCTTCGTCTGCACGAGGAACCCAGATTTATTCAATAGCCCGGGCTATGGAACAGAGTCCCAAGCTAGTCAGAGACAAAACCCAGGAGGCTGCTTCTTTACTCTGTAGCTTGCAAGCCTTTTATACATTTCTCATACCATTCTTTTGGCTGTCAGTCCATTGTCTAATCAGGGCAGTGTTTGTAGTTGATAGCTTGATCAAGGCGATGCTTGTAGTTGGTGACCTGGTCAAGGCTTGGTACACAGAGCATTGTCCACTCTATGCTTGTAGTTGGTGACCTGCTCCAGGATTGGTACACAGAGCATTGTCCACTCTGCTTTGATCAGGGCTCTTTCTTTCAGGTCATTGTTCAATTGCCTGATCAAAGCCTGGTCTTTCAAGTCATTTGTTTATTTACCCTGATTAGAGTCCAGCAGTCATACCATTGTCTAGATAACCTGATCACTGTGTCAAGGATGTTTTATCAGGCTGGGAGCAGGAGAGGAAAAATTAATCATTCACTCGGGGTGAGGGCCATGTGGCTTTCTGATAAACTGAAGAGAACAGGGGGTTGGGCGGGTGACAGTTCATGGGCAGAAATGCAGGCCTGCAAAAATTGATTTTTGTCGTGCTGATAGAATTTTCCTTGTACATCAGGAAAAACGACCAGGTGGGTTCTACAAAAAGTGTTTGCCACGAGATGGCAATGCAAAAACCAATAGAGTCCTGTTAAAAATGATTGTTGATCGAAAAATTATTTTCCTCAGGCCCTCCTTTTGCCATAGAGTGGCAAATACTTTAGGAAATGTCAATGTTCATAAGGCCATCTGTTTCTTGCTGGATCATTACCATCATATTGGTGTTGTGAATGTTTGATGGCGGAGGCTTGATGGTCTGCACACACATTGTACAGAGTACTGGCAGGCACTGAAAACACAAACAGCAGGAGACCAGGACAGCTACTCCTAATGCAAGGAAGATGAGGACCTTCCAACCCCACTGGGTTCTGCAGGAGTCGGGGTAGGAGTCGGTGATGTAACAGGATGGAAGATCTGTGGAAAAGTAAATTTTGCCATGTTATATGTGCCTACGTGTTCCCCATCCTATGTTATATGTGCATGATTAATATGCATATGTATTCCCTTATGATCGATTAAAGACGCAATTATAGTTGTGTCCAACTCTAGTATGCCAGTTTCCAGTTCTCGTGAAAGCTACGAGTATTAGGCCTATGTAAACCTATGTTGCCACGTTTCACAGTGTGCACGTTAATTCAGAGTAAAGTCCCCGTTTCTAGGCCTCAAAAGGGCCCGGACACCAGATTCAGCTCCTGTCTCCTGAACCCTCGTTGAGGAGCGATACAGCCCCCACCTGCATCCCTGACCCTTCACTTACTTCCTGCCTCACAGTGCCCGGCTCGGCCTGGCTCTGCCTCCCAGTCTGCCAAGAGTATGTTATGATTCTAGTTATCAGTCCAGCCCTCCTTCTCTGCATTCCTAAGCTACTGAATTGCATCAATAGTTTCCGTCATGGTCTAGCCTTTATGTCTCCATGTAAGAGAAATACTGTATTAATGGTCATCGAATATTCCTCGACCCGCACTACATGTAGAATAATGCATGCACCAGTCTTAGAGTCTGTTAGCCTTTGCCCTGATAACTTTTGGATTCTATCAACATGTTCTCTAAACATCAGATACTAGATAGTGTTTAGGTACATGTCGCTCTGACACTCCAGACTTTAGTCTCCTCTTCTAGCACAGAAGTCATAGCCCCCAGTTCCTCCTAGTAACACGTCATTGCCAGTTTGCGCGCACCACTAGGTCAGAGGTCCCGGCTCCTTAGGTAGCCCCCTCCATGTTTCCGCCCCATTTATGACATATTCTGTTACGTTTACATCACATGTCTATGTATACGCCCTGTACACGCCTCTTGTTACACCCATTTTATGCCTTATCTTTCGCGACTGCTACAAACTCCGCCCACTGCTACGCCTACTGTACTGAATGCAATGTAATTTGTTTTAGTATATATATGTTATGCACTGTTATTAAAGTTAGCGCGCTCATCCCAGATCCTGCCCCGGCAGCTGCCGGGCCCTGCCATCCTTTTCCCGTGCAGGTTGTCCTGTTCCTGCCCTTTATGCCTGATTAAAACCTGCAAACTCCAGCTACCTCGAATCTTGACTCTTATTTATTGAGCTATCTGTTATTTGTATATCTAGTCAAAAATAGAACAGGTATTTAATTATTTATTTACCACATAATGGCGCCCGAATAGGGACTTGCCCTTTCCCCACGCGCCGGAGAAGCCACGCAAGCCCCCTGACCCTCTGCAGCCGTGACGGAACCATCCTGCGCACCGGCAGATATTTCTGCTTCAAGTATCCCTCAGGTCCACGGAGGAGAAGGAGGTTGCGGTCCAGCATCCAGACGAGGCGGTGGAGGAACGCGGCGAGTCCCGACCAGAGCCCAAGCCGAGAGTCCAAGGTCCGAGGTATCCGGAGGCCCACCCGTAACTGAAGTCCGAAGTTCGTAGTCCGTCGTCGTAGCAGTCCAGTCCAGTCCGAGGCCTTCCGTTCTTGCTGCCCGGTGAGTACCGTTGCTGGGGTAGTATCTAGACAGGGTCAATTAATTTGTCTCTGGTCCGTGGGTTTGGGTACGCAAATCCAACACGAAGTGTCCACCTAGGTGGATGCGGGTCCTGACGTGTCTCTTTATGGGACCGGTATGTTTCGTACTGTTTCAGCAGTGCATCTAGTAATTCTAGTAAGTTCTGTTCTCGAGAAATTCATGTGTTCTGTTCTCAAGTATTCCAGGTAATGTTTCTGTCCGAACTGTTATTTTAATGTTATTTCATGTGTTTTCAATGTCGTGGTATGAGTGATCAGTCTCAAGTTATTATTGTGTTTATCGTGTATTGTATTGTGTTCAGTATTCTAGTCTAAGTCATGCCTTTGTTCTCAAAGTTACGTCAGTTAAGAACTAGAAAAGGTCTGCTCGAGGAAGCAGTTCCTGTCCCGCCTAGGGACAGTCCGGGTCATTTTATGTATCATAAGCATGGCATAAGTGCCATATTATATCTAGACTTATGGGTCGAGTATACTAAAGATCTAGAAGAGAAATATAGATGGCGTGTATCAGGTACATGGGATGCCGAGTGCATCATGCGAGTAGAAGAAGCATTATGGAAAAAGAAATCCAGACAGTCCCAGAAAGATGCCATCGAGTTATGGCGCAAAGAATCTCATAAAAGAACCGAAAAAGAATTCAGAAAAGCAGAATTAAGTAGAGAATCCTCAGAAAGAGCCCAAGAAAGGGAATTAATCGAAATAGGTGAACGAGTTAAAGCCGAACAGTCAGACAGACAGAGGAATGCCCTTATTAAGGGTATGTACCCTCTTCTTGCCGAGGGCTTGCCAAAAGCAACCCCGGAGGCATCCAGTAATTTTCCGCCGCCACTAGTTCCGACTAAGCTACGTCATAAACCGACCGCAGCTGATATTTTTCTCTCGTCCTACTTGGACGACACAGTCCCCGAATATGCAAATCCTGCTCCGCCAGCTCCTGTAAATAATGTAATTCCTGTTCCTCCAGCCACCGGGGCACCTGTTACAGCACCTGTTACGGTACCCCCGGTCCAGCCTACAGTACAAGTACCCGCTACATCGGTCACTCTGCCAGCACGAAGAGTATCAGTCGACGATTCCAGTTTAGGGGCCGCGGGGGGAGGTCCTCCTGGTACCCCGCCGCCACACAAACGTGTAACGTCAGTCGAGTTACATGAACGTGCGTTACAGCGTACGCCCAAACATCAGTCCGTTGCAGATATCAGGCGAGCTCTCACCGAATGCCGTTATGATTCAGTCCCAGGTGATGATAATATGGTTATATATTCATTGCGTGTAAGACGGGTGACCGAGTATTTGGACACCCTACCGAACATGAAAGAAGATCTAGACAGAATATATCGTTTCATCCGTACAGGAGAGGACCCAGAAAGTATTGGCGAAGCCATGTCTCAAAGGAAAGCTGAGACCCAGCTCATGCTTTTGAAGTTTCTAATTAATTGTTTAATAAGGGAACAAGATTATCCAGATAAAGATCCGACCGAAATGAGAGTTCTGACAAAATGGAGTGATCATATAGCCGAGCGAAGACACAGGACACTCAGTTGTATAGAGAGTATGTACAAGAAAATTCGTAAGGAAATAATAAGGTTACACGAGAAACGCAAAGCAGCACAAGTAAGCGAGAAAGAAGACAACTCTCCTACCGAAGAGGTAGACGACGAGAATCCTTCCAGAATAGCGTATGTAGGTAGAACTAGACTTTCCGACCGACATTCACGTCTAGAACACAAGAAAGTTATCTCTCTTCCAGCACCAGAACAGTGTTCTCTAGAACAAGTATTTCAAGCTACCGATCACATTCTGAAATCACGAATCGGTTATAGTGAACTTAGTACCATGCATGAACAAGAACTAGCCCGATCAGCAGTCCGATGGGCTACTGATTCTACCACTTTTCCAGATGAAATAGTGGCACAAATGTTTCTGAAACTGCCCCCAGCCGAGCAGCGACTGGTGGGTATGTATATGATCCAGCACCTCATTACACTGTATGAGGGTCAGCATTCTGATCCAGGTCCGTTACATGATGTTCTGAACGAGCTACTCCAGTATAGATGGAAAGGTCTAGGTACTGATTTAATTAGTATCATTCTAGAACAGCGCCACAAATACCGAATGTTTCTGAATCCGCATTTTGTTCACGTCTCACCTCCAGAAAGTAAACCGTTTTACATAGATAGACAACATCCGTTACGAGAAGTACATCCAGTTAGGACAACGGGTGGTGATCTAGAACGAGTATTTGTTTACACCCCGATTACAAAGATGGAACTCTTAGAGATGAAAAAGTTAATTCCCTGTCACGATAAAGATCCAGCAGGGTTCCACCGAGAATTAAAAGACATGCTCCGTATGGGAGAATACACGTATCCAGATATCATTAAAATGTTAAAGGTCCTGTTGCCTGCGGGCATATATGAAAAGCTCAAAGAAAAAGAATGGGAGGTGGGAGAGAAAAAGATAGATTGGGCAGCTCTAGAAGCTGAAGATAAAACACGTGTACCAGGTACCGGTCTAGGAGAGAAATGTAAAGAATTACCTGAACTGTTAATACAAGTTTTGCCAAGATTACTAGCCACGAAAAAGGAAGACTGGGATGCAATCTCAGCCTGTAAACAGAAACAAGACGAAGACACTAGTGATTTTTATTCTAGATTCGAGAAATGCTTTATTATTAACAGTGGTTTGAAGACGAGTAGCGAGTCATACCCTCATCTTTTTGTTACTAAACTAGTCGAGAATTCAAGTCCACAAGTTAAAAACCGAGTTCTGAAAGTCGAAAGTACCTGGCAAGCTAATACACCGTCCCAAATGCTCCAGATGCTCCAGTACCACCAGAATAGAATCAGAGAAGAGCAAGAACACGAAAGGAAACGTATGAAAGACACGAAAATGAAAGTATTAGTTGCACAAACTGTTCCACAAGACAGTCAGAAGAGGGGTCCGAATCAAGCCAGTCATCCTGCAGTTCCTGTTAAAGGGACCTGCAATTATTGTAAACAGCCAGGTCATTTTATAAACGAATGTGCAGTTCTGAAACACAATATAGCTACTGGTAAGACTAAAGAAAGACCACGTCCGCCTAGACAAGAACAAGTTTCACAGACTTCTCAGTCACCACAGAATGCACAACAGACAGTTACAGTACCGCAGCCTATCGCTGCAACACAGCATGTTACACAGCAGATGTACCAGTATGCACAGTCCGAGTATCCAGATTATCAGCAGTATTCATGAAACAGCCTAGAGAGGGAGGTAGGCTTGCCTCTCATCGAGATACCTGTAGATCAAGAGGGTCCCTATGTTCACAGTCAAGTATTAGGGAAAGACAGAAAGTTTTTGATTGATACAGGGGCAAGTAGGACTACTATCAGTCATGACAAGGTTCCAGGGGCTCCGCTCTCAGGCTCTAGAAATGTTTCCCTTGGATTTTCAGGAAAGCCAATTGTAAACGAGATTTCAAAACCAGTTTCTCTAGAGGTAGGTCCATTGTCCCGAACTACTGATTTGTTACTCACGAAGTCATGTCCAGAAAATTTGTTAGGCATCAAGACATTAAAGGAATTAGGTGCAGTTATTTGCTGCTCCCCAGAAGGAATACGTTTGTTTTTAAGAGACTTTAAAGGTCACTATGTATTACGTGATTTTGATCCAAGACTACTGAATGTCCCGCAGCATCTATGGGCGCAAGGTCCAACTGATGTTGGTTGTATGCACATCACACCTCATCGTGTGACTCTGAAACCAGGTATAGTGTTACCACGAATCAGACAGTACAGATTACCACCTGAGGCTGTAGCAGCCTTATCCAAAATTATTGATGAGCTTATTGTTCAAGGAGTGGTTGTAGAAACCGACTCCAATGTATGTAATTCTCCTATCATTCCAGTCATGAAACGTACTGATCCAAATGCACCTCCAGTATATCGATTAGTGATTGACCTTCGAGAACTTAATAAATGTATCATTCCCCAGTACCCAGTTGTTCCAGATATTTCTTCCCTATTGACAGCCATTGATTCCGAAGCCACGTTTTTCACTGTCATAGACCTCAAAAATGCATTTTTCAGTGTCCCGATTCATCCAGACAGCCAGTTCCTTTTCGGATTCTGTTTAAATGGAAGGAGTTATAAATTCACACGAGCTCCTCAAGGTTTCACAGAAAGTCCTAGCATTTACAGTCAAGCACTCAAGAGACAACTAGACAATATTCACATGCCAACTGACACTGCCCTGCTCCAGTATGTCGATGATCTACTGATCACAGCCCGTTCTGAACGTGACTGCGAGCGTGCGTCACTTACAGTTCTGTATTTCATAGCCGAGATGGGGCACAAGGTGTCCCCTTCGAAGCTTCAATTCTGTGTCCAGCAAGTGGTCTACTTAGGACACTTACTGTCCAAGTGGGGTAGGCAGTTGACACCAGATCGTATCCAGTTAATAGCGAGTCTTCCTCAGCCCAAGACCCAGAAAGAGGTACGAGCTTTTATCGGCCTCACTTCTTACTGCAGACAATGGATTCCTCAGTATGCATTTCTAGCCAAGCCACTGATACAGTTAACGACACAGGAGGCAGCCGTATCGACTGTCCTCCCTTGGACATCTGAACATACACCTGCTTTTAATGAGTTAAAGAAAGCCTTATGTCAAGCACCTGTTCTAGCAACACCGAACTACAGTAAGCCTTTTACACTTTTTGTTACTGAACGTGAAGGTACAGCATTATCTGTTCTCACACAAGATCAAGCAGGACAATACAAGCCCTGTGCTTATTTTTCGAGCACATTAGATCCAGTGGCCCAGGCTCTGCCTGCGTGCCTCAAGTCAGTTGCAGCCACAGCACTAGCTATCAGACAAAGTGATTCCATAGTGTTAGGACATTCCCTGACAGTACAAGTTCCACACTCCGTGGAAGTTCTTTTAAACCGAACACAGACTCAGCACTTGACTATTGCGCGTTTAACAGGTTATGAATTGACACTGTTCCAGCCACACATAGAAATCAGACGCTGCAACATTCTAAATCCTGCTACACTGTTACCGTAAGTTACTTCAAATCCTGCCACACATGACTGTGTGGAAGTTGTTAACACCATGACCAAGCCAAGACAAGACTTGACAGACATGCCATTACCAGATCCCGACCTGACACTTTATGTGGATGGTTCATGTATGAGAACAAGTACAGGAGAACTAGTAGCCGCGTATGCAGTGACTACTGACACTGAAGTTATAGAGACACACCGTATTGACACCCTGTCCGCTCAAGCAGCAGAGCTAGTCGCTCTGACCCAAGCCTGCATACGTGCCAAGAACCTGAAAGTAAACATATACACAGATTCACGTTATGCATTCGGAGTCGTACACGACTTTGGAGTGCTCTGGCAAGAAAGAGGTTTTATGACTTCTCATGGAACCAAGATTCAGCATGGTCTTCTCATTCAAGCTCTGTTAGATGCAATACATTTACCGACAGCTATCGCTATCATGAAGTGCAAAGCACATACGAAAGTCACTGACATTATTTCCCAAGGTAACGATCTAGCAGATCGAACAGCCAAGCTTACAGCCCAGACCCTAGACATTCCAGTTAACACGACACAGACATCTACTCCAGATCCGACTACATGTATGACAGTTAAGGACCCTACACAAGATGTCATAGATATACAGTTACATGCTACTCCCGATGAAATCAAGAAATGGTCCGAACAAGGAGGGGTCCAGACAGATCAGGGATGGTTGACGAAGGGAAAAGCCACATGGTTTCTCCCCGACTCAATGGTTCAAGTCATTATCAATACCGCACATAGTCCTGCACATTTAGGAGAAAAAGCCATGTTAGACAGTATCCAGAACATTTGGTTCAACAAGCATTTACGAGCTGCAGCCAAGCAGAAAGTCCGTACCTGTATGATATGTTGCCAGTTCAATCCAGGTAAAAGTGTCCCGGTGGAACAAGGGGGATTCCAACCTCCTGACCACCCTTTTGAGGTCCTCCAGATGGATTATATTCAGATGGAGCGATGTCGAGGTTTCAAGTATGTCCTTGTAGTTGTATGCGCTTTGTCCAGGTGGACAGAAGCATATCCAGTCCCAGATTACACAGCCGCGACCACTGCCAAGCAGTTGGTTCGTGAATTTTTCCCCCGCTATGGACTCCCTAGGGTCGTGTATTCAGACAACGGCCAGCCATTCTCGTCTGAACTAATGAAGCATGTGTCCCTTCTGTTAGGGTACCAGTGGAAGTTTCATTGTGTACGCCATCCTGAAGCAGCAGGTCTCGTAGAGAGACATAACCAGACTCTGAAAATCCGCATATCCAAAGTCTGTAAAGAGAAAGGTGTAGACTGGCTAGTTGCCCTGCCAGTCGCTTTATTTTATATGCGCATGGTTGCACATTCCAGATCAGGTCTGTCCCCTTATGAGGTCGTATTCGGCCGCCCCCCAAATATGTGGGGTACACCTAGACCCCGCAGTATTACAGATGTTTCCAGTAATATGCTGACAGATTACCTAGCTTCCTTGATGTCTGCCCTACACTCTTGTCGTTCACAGGTTGCCGCCGCATTTCCAGACAATACTGAAGTGAAACCGCACGAGGTCATTCCAGGAGATCTAGTACTCGTCAGGAACTTTGATCGTTCAAGTCCGCTGGAGCCTCGTTGGAAGGAACCGAGACTAGTCCTCCTGACCACCCGTACGGCCGTGAAGTTGGAAGGCCGCAAGGGTTGGGTCCACCTGTCGCATATCAAGAAATTTCATGGAATCCGGAAAAAGACTTTTAATGACAATTCCAAAGACTGTTCCATTTCTAAAGACTGCCTAAAACAAGACATTAATCTAAATCCAGATTTGAAAGTTCCTCTGTTAGAGAAAACTCCACAGCAGGAGTATAAGTTAAAACTCCGGTCTAGTAAAATAAGTCAGCCAGTTTAATTGTCTAAGTCCCCCTCGGGTGAAACGGTTAGACAGGTTTCTGACATGTATGAGAAAGACCCGCATAGTGAGAGAGTTAGTCAAAACTCTATCAGATGTATCGTTTTTCTAAGTTTTATATTGTTTCTAAGTCTCATGGTTACCTGCACAAGTTATGCATTACATTTATGTTTTCCAATTTCTCATGTAAATAAGTTTTCTAATGCTACAGTAGAGCACACATTTAGTGATCTGCCTCCTCACGAGCTATCCTATCGTCTTGCTATGAGAAATAATACATTCATTAGAATGTTACACTATTCACACCAGACCAGCAATGCTACTAATTGTTGGGTGTGTGGTCGACTCCCCCCTTTCCAGACACCGAAGGGAGTTCTGCCACTCTTTCCTTATCCATTTTCACATAATGGTTTGTGTGGAGCATGGTCCACTTTAACGTCATCCTCAAATGATATGTCCCTTCTAAATAGAACATGTTTTCCAGACAAGCAAGGTCTCACCCATAGAACAGGGTTAGATCTAGAAAATGAAGTATATGATTTAGGTAATTATTCTTCGAATTTTATGGTCCTGAATGTTCAGTCTGATACTACTCCAGATCTGCCTGCTATTTCAGTACTACCAGTCAAAGGCGAATTATGTGTCCGAAAGAATGGTTCCGCACATGTAGGACATAGTGATTGTACTACTATTGTCAAGTATAGTGACAGTGGGAAATCTATTTTCAAAGCCTCACGTCATTCTTATTTTGTTTGTGGTCAGACCGCATATGTTCGTCTGCCCCTCGATTGGGATGGAACCTGTTACATTGCCTTCCTACTGCCACCAGTTTTTCTAGCCCCGTCTGATTATCATAGAAACACACATCTAGTACACGTCAGACATAAAAGGGAGATCGAGTCCCCAATTGTCGATCAAACTGAAACTGCCCTAGAACAGTATCAAGACTTTAATAAAGGCTTCTTCTTCTTTATAGGACCTATCCAGAATAGTAAGTTAATCCGTAGGTTAACCAGAACCCTTGAAGCAGTAGTGAATGAGACTACTTCTGCTCTAGGTAACTTAACCGAAGAGCAATCTGCTATGAGATTTGTCGTGCTCCAAAATCGTCTCGTTCTTGACGTCATACTGGCCGATAGAGGAGGAGCATGTAGAGTCATCGGATCTAGTTGCTGCATTTTCATTCCTAATAACGCGCCGTCTGTTTATTCAGCTATAACCAGACTTCATAAAATTGCCCATCAGTTACACCAGAATCCAGGCACCTGGACGTGGTCCGGTTGGCTCTGGAGTATAATTTCTGTCTGGGGATGGAAAGTATTGTCATTCCTAGGTATAGCAGTAATGATCATTTTCAGTTGCTGCCTCTGTTTACAATGTGGCCCTGCGATTTGCGGCATTTGTGCTACCTCTTGTATTCCTAGTCCTAAGTCCCGTTCCAAGACAATTCGAGACGAGCAAATGATGCTATATGAAATGATAGATGGTATCATGAATATTGATGTTTCCTGATGGAAACGTAGGGCACAAGGAGGGAATGTGGAAAAGTAAATTTTGCCATGTTATATGTGCCTACGTGTTCCCCATCCTATGTTATATGTGCATGATTAATATGCATATGTATTCCCTTATGATCGATTAAAGACGCAATTATAGTTGTGTCCAACTCTAGTATGCCAGTTTCCAGTTCTCGTGAAAGCTACGAGTATTAGGCCTGTGTAAACCTATGTTGCCACGTTTCACAGTGTGCACGTTAATTCAGAGTAAAGTCCCCGTTTCTAGGCCTCAAAAGGGCCCGGACACCAGATTCAGCTCCTGTCTCCTGAACCCTCGTTGAGGAGCGATACAGCCCCCACCTGCATCCCTGACCCTTCACTTACTTCCTGCCTCACAGTGCCCGGCTCGGCCTGGCTCTGCCTCCCAGTCTGCCAAGAGTATGTTATGATTCTAGTTATCAGTCCAGCCCTCCTTCTCTGCATTCCTAAGCTACTGAATTGCATCAATAGTTTCCGTCATGGTCTAGCCTTTATGTCTCCATGTAAGAGAAATACTGTATTAATGGTCATCGAATATTCCTCGACCCGCACTACATGTAGAATAATGCATGCACCAGTCTTAGAGTCTGTTAGCCTTTGCCCTGATAACTTTTGGATTCTATCAACATGTTCTCTAAACATCAGATACTAGATAGTGTTTAGGTACATGTCGCTCTGACACTCCAGACTTTAGTCTCCTCTTCTAGCACAGAAGTCATAGCCCCCAGTTCCTCCTAGTAACACGTCATTGCCAGTTTGCGCGCACCACTAGGTCAGAGGTCCCGGCTCCTTAGGTAGCCCCCTCCATGTTTCCGCCCCATTTATGACATATTCTGTTACGTTTACATCACATGTCTATGTATACGCCCTGTACACGCCTCTTGTTACACCCATTTTATGCCTTATCTTTCGCGACTGCTACAAACTCCGCCCACTGCTACGCCTACTGTACTGAATGCAATGTAATTTGTTTTAGTATATATATGTTATGCACTGTTATTAAAGTTAGCGCGCTCATCCCAGATCCTGCCCCGGCAGCTGCCGGGCCCTGCCATCCTTTTCCCGTGCAGGTTGTCCTGTTCCTGCCCTTTATGCCTGATTAAAACCTGCAAACTCCAGCTACCTCGAATCTTAACTCTTATTTATTGAGCTATCTGTTATTTGTATATCTAGTCAAAAATAGAACAGGTATTTAATTATTTATTTACCACAGATCAGTAAGAGCCAACGAAGGATAGTTAGGAGGAGGGAGACAAACAGCGTCACCACGGTGACCATGAAGCATCTGCTATGTCGGAGACTGGCATCTTGTTTCTGGATACGGGTGTTTGGGAAGGCGGCCATTGTGCTAAGCCAGGGAACCCTAGTGGCTGTCTGTGATTGGTGGTTGTTTCACCAGATGCAGTGGCCGAGGGCCCCTATGGTTTACCTCAGTCTTACAAATGGCACTACTCTCAGCCTGGGAGGATCACAGCCCTACAGCCTTTGGCACCTGGCGAAGTTCAGGGCAAGCCTTCCCTCTGGAACGTAGATTATACCTGTCGGAAGCAGAGACGGTATGCTCAGGAAACAGTTCTTGATGCTGAGCAGTGTTAAGGGAGGGCTCCACCCTTCCTCTTTGGACGTTGTCACTCTCCGCTTCAGTGGATGTGGAATGCAGTCTGGCATCGCTGAATGGGACAAACGTCGGGACTGTTTCTGTAAAGAGTACGAAAGGTATTAGTTAGACTGTACAGAAAATCAGTTAATACAGGGTATTCAACGTCAGACAGTTTTTTTAGGCCGCGGGACACCCCATACATTGGCAGGCCTCCCGTACACAATTTCATGGGGAGATAGGCCGATTCTGGTGTGGGCCGTTGTTCTTGTGGACAGTAGGGCTAAGGGAAGAGCATCAACCCAAGTAACACCTGTCTTGGCTACTATCTTGGCCATTTTAGTTTTTAGGATGCCATTGTAGACCTCCACTAGACCTGCTGACTGGGGGTGCTTAGCTACATGACATTTTTGTTTTATACCCAATGCTGAATGTGGCGGGGTTTAGTACAGTGCATCTCTTGATGTTAATGCGGCTGGCAAAGAGAGTTAGTTCATATCCTGTTAGTAATGCGCTAGTGAGGTACTGTGTCTTGGTGTGGTTGAGCAAGGTGTCTACTGCATGTGGGACAATTAAGGTCAAGGATGAAGACATAACAATACCTGCGCTCTGGCGGAACATAAGTGCAGCAGCAGCAGTTGCGCGTAAACATCCAGGGAGGGCTCGGGCTACAGTTGTCCATGGGAGACCTCCCTCTGGCATATAGAGCTAAAAGAGGTTTGACAATGGCCGATAAGTTAGGTTTGGGAAATGAAGCATCTAACTGGGCACGGAAGTGCAGGCAAAATAAATATCTGGCATTTAAAATAGATATTTTAAACCCCATCCATTTGAACTAGCTCCGCCACTAAAGCATGTGAACAATGATGTTAGGAGGATGTGACCAGTGCACACAGACTTTCTGCAGTAACGCGAAGAACAGGGCAGCCAAGGTGTGCAGTGGGCTCAGAAATACCAAACAGACGTTTGGGAAATAGAATTTGTCAAAGGCTGTTCAATAATTGTAAAGTAAAACTAGTCCGCATTGGGAAACCACTCCTGACCCTCTTGCAGACAACATCTTTCCCCGCAATACGTGCTACTTAATTACCAGTTCTTTCCCCAGGTTGAATACTCGCGCGCTGGTCACAGGGGTTTCAAAATGTACTTTGTCTGGTATTAGCAGTCAATTCAGACCGTCTCCTTTATCTCTTAAGCCCATCATAACAGCGGGACTAAAACCGCCATAAAACAATGGTGTTGTCGCTCCTGACGAGAGGCAGGTGCTTCGAGAAATGTATAACTTCGCCTGTTATTATTATTATTATTATTATTATTATTATTTATTTTTGTAGAGCGCATAGTCACCATAAGGTATCCCAGCGCTAGGCACCCTATCTCTTTGGTTTGGGCCGGTTCGGGACGGTTAAAGAAGGAAAAAAGGGGGGGGGCAGGGGGTCAATGTTTAGAGTGGGCGTGAATCATTGGGGAAAAAGATGAGTTTTAAGCCGCTTCCTGAAGTGAAGGTACCGTGTTTCTAGTCTCAGGTCGCGGGGGAGCGAGTTCCAAAGACGTGCGGTTTGGACTGAAAAGCGTCTTCCGCCTGAGCGGGTTTTCTTAAATCTGGGGGTGGTGATGAGGTTTTCTGTGTCCGACCGGAGAGATCTCGTGGGTCTATAGGGTGTGATAAGTTTACTGAGAGCGGGGGGGCCTTGCTTTTGAAGTAGTTTGTGAGCTAGACACAAGGCCTTGAATTTGACCCGCTCCCTTATGGGAAGCCAGTGGAGGAGTTTGAGGGCAGGTTTGGCGGAGGTTCTGGCAGGGGTATTTGTGATAATCCGGGCCGCAGTATTCTGGATCCTTTGAAGCTTGGTGAGGGTCGCCTCAGGGGCACCTAGGTAGATCACATTACTATAGTCAAGCCTTGAGATTATCAAGCCTTGAATAAGCAATTTTTGGGAGTTAAAGGGCAAAAGGGGCAGGACTTTCCTTAGTGATTTCAGGAGCCCGAAACAGGTCCCGGCTACTTTGTTTGCCTGCACAGTGAATGAGAGGTCCGAGTCAAGCCATACCCCTAGGCTTTTTACCTCTACTTTCGGGTCAGGGGGGGGCCCATACAGGCTGGCCAGATGTTCGGGGAGAGTGTGAGCCCTTTTGGACCGAGGAGTAAAACTTCGGTTTTTGTCCCATTTAATTTTAGGGCTGAGTTGTTCATCCAGAGATGGACCTGTGAAAGGCAGTTAAATAAGTCTGCTGATTGTTGTCTGGGGTGGGATAGAGACACCACTAGTTGTGTGTCGTCGGCGTAGCTGACGACGCTCACTCCGAAAGGGGTGATAACCTCCTCCAATGTGGACATATAGATATTAAATAGAGTGGGGCTCAGGGAGGAGCCCTGAGGCACGCCACATTGGAGGGGAATTTCGGAGGAGCGGGCGTTCTTTTCCCAGATCTGATAGGTCCGTTGATCTAGGAAGGATGAGATCCAAGAAAGGGCAGAGCCTTCCACCCCTACTCTCTTGAGTCTTTTGATGAGGAGTTGGTGGTTGACGGTATCGAATGCCGCGCTGAGGTCGAGGAGGATCACTGCCACTGATCCTCCGTCGTCAAGCAATGTTCTGGCTTCCTCAACCGCGGCCAGGAGGGCGATGTCAGTGCCCTGTCCTGGACGAAAGCCCGTCTGTGAGCTCTTTAATTTGTTGTTACTCTCCAAAAACTGGGAGAGTTTCCTGTTGACCAACTTTTCAGCGATCTTACTTACTCCCGGGAGTAGGGAAATAGGCCTGTAGTTGGCCAAGTTTTCGGGGTCGAGGGAGGGTTTCTTGAGTAAGGCTTTTACGACGGCCTTCTTCCAGCTCGGGGGTACAACTCCCTGTTGGAGTGAGGCATTGATCAGGTGTGTCAGGGGGGGGGTAATCGTGGGAGCTACTTCCTTAAGAATCCGGAAAGGGGCAGGGTCCCTGGGAGATCCACTCTTTATGGAATTCAACGTGTTTCCTACCTCCTCCATTGTGACTTGCCCCCAAGAGGAGAGACAAGTAGGTGTTGAGAGGTATGGGGGATCGTTTTCATCACATGACTTCGTAAGGGGGATTGAGTCAAGAATTGTTTGGATTTTTTTATGAAAGAAGTTCGCCAATTGTTGGCATTTTTCCTGATCAGCTTTGGGATCTGTGGGTTGTCTTGGTCCCTGTTCTGGGGTTTTTAAAAGCTCTTTAAGGATGACATAAGATTCCTTACTAGAGCATCCCGCTTTCTCTATTCTTTCCTTAAAAAACGCGCTTTTGGTTTTTCGTATAGTGGTTTTGTAGGTTAGAAGGGAGGTCGAGTAGCTATCTTTGTCGCTCTTCGATTTATTTCTCCTCCAAGAGCGTTCTGTTCTCTTGCACTCTTGGCGCAGAGCTTTGAGTTCTGGGGTGTACCATGGAGCCGCTGGTATTCGTTTGGGATGTTTAAAGGTCACTGTTTTAGGGAGGAGTGTGTCTAGGGAGCCGGTAATCCACTCCTCCAGCTGCTTATCGGCTGTAATAGGGTCGGTCGAGAGCTCGGGGGTGGATTCCGCAAGGACGGTGGCCCATTCCCCCGGTGTAAGTTTATGCCACCGTCTGTCGGTTACCTGAATTTTAGTGGTAGGGAGGTTCATGGTGGAAATTTCCCAGGCGATAGGGACCAGAAAATGGTCCGTCCATGGAAGGGGCATGGGTGGTTTAGTGGTGATAGTTGCTACGTTTGTAAAGAGGGTATCCAGTAGGTGTCCCTTCTCATGGGTAGGCTCGTTGTTAACCAATCGGATATCGAGTGACATCAGGTCTAGCCGAAGGTCGGAGGCTGTCCGGTCCGAAGGGTCCATGAAATGGAGGTTTAGGTCACCTAACATGAGAAAGTTGGAGGTTGCAGATGCTAGTTGTGACACTGACTCAACGACGGCGTTGATGAAATTGCCGGGCGGACCTGGGGGCCGATAAATTAAGAGCCCTGACATAGAGTGAGCTGGGGAGGTTTGGAGGGAGAACTGACAACTCTCGCAGTCCTCAATGTAGGCATTGGAAGTTCTACAGGTATATTTGTCCCTGAAGATTATGGCAACCCCCCCTCCCCTCCCTTTTGGTCTATGTAAGGCTTGGCAGAGGTACCCAGTGGGGAGGGCCGATACGATGTCTGAATCGGAGCTATCTGATAGCCATGTCTCAGTTAAAAAAAGTAGGTCAAGACCCAGATCTTGTATTAGCAGGTTGGTTTCAAGGGCATGTTTGGGAAGGGAGCGGCAATTAAGGAGTCCAAGTTTTAGTTCGGATTTAGTTGAGCTCCGGGGGGTCGGATTGCAGTGCGCACAGTTGGAGAAGGGTGTGCCCTCAATGTGCGTGTGGTAGCAAGCGAGGTCTTTCTGAGGTTGGAGTGCGCGGAGCGCCTCTCCAGAGTACACCACACGGTCATGAGTGCAGTTTGGCAGAGTCCCTAGGCCTAGGTCCGTCTGGGCCCGGACGGGCCCAGACGGGCTTGCCTTTGGCGCGCCAAAGGCGCGCTGACGGCGCGCCCGCTGCGCCCGTCCGCTGCGCTCCCTGAACTGACACATTATTTATACGCACAAAAGGGAGGGTGGTTGAGGTGGGCGTGGCCACCCGGAGGGGGCGTGTCCTAGTCTCCTCGTGGCCGGCGATGGCGGCGAGCGAGTGAGTCCTGTGCCAGACAGCGTTCAGATCCGCTGTTTCCAGTGACACAGGTAAGTGCAGGGGGAGGGGGGCAGAGTGGGTTAAAATACACAAATTCACACAGATTTTCAAATAAAATACATTTTTTAGCAGCAAGCGTCGCTCCCGGCTTTCCGCCTCAGGAGATTAGGGCAAAGTGCAGCTCTAGTGGTCCGAGCGCGCTTTTAAAGGATTTTAAGTCAAAGTGGGCGTGGCCACCCGGAGGGGGCGTGTCCTAGTCTCCTCGTGGCCGGCGATGGCGGCGAGCGAGTGAGTCCTGTGCCAGACAGCGTTCAGATCCGCTGTTTCCAGTGACACAGGTAAGTGCAGGGGGAGGGGGGCAGAGTGGGTTAAAATACACAAATTCACACAGATTTTCAAATAAAATACAATTTTTAGCAGCAAGCGTCGCTCCCGGCTTTCCGCCTCAGGAGATTAGGGCAAAGTGCAGCTCTAGTGGTCAGAGCGCGCTTTTAAAGGATTTTAAGTCAAAGTGGGCGTGGCCACCCGGAGGGGGCGTGTCCTAGTCTCCTCGTGGCCGGCGATGGCGGCGAGCGAGTGAGTCCTGTGCCAGACAGCGTTCAGATCCGCTGTTTCCAGTGACACAGGTAAGTGCAGGGGGAGGGGGGCAGAGTGGGTTAAAATACACAAATTCACACAGATTTTCAAATAAAATACAATTTTTAGCAGCAAGCGTCGCTCCCGGCTTTCCGCCTCAGGAGATTAGGGCAAAGTGCAGCTCTAGTGGCCTGTCCCACCAGAAATTATCAACTCTGCCCCGTCATCTATCACAGAGGAGGGAACATCTCACCCCAATCTGCTCAGCTCCTGTTCAATTGGTTTGTGATGAAGCAGCTTTAAAAACAATTCAGGGAAGCTGCAAAAAAAAAAGCATAAATACAGGAGTCAATATGAGCAGTTCTTGTCTTCGCCTCATGATGCCACAGAAGTCCGCATAGGAAAAGCTCAGCCAAAATCAATGGATAGCCAAATGAACCGATGCAGACATGTTAGCTCAAGGCCTCATCTGTAAACAAAGCCAGTGGCGTGGAGACACCCAAAGCAATCAACGCAGTTTTCCACCATTTTCTTTCCCTGACCACACACACGTACGGTCGGTGCTCCTAAATGCCGGTGGGACGCGGCAGCGAACCCCAGCAGCGCGTTGGGTTTCGCAGGGAAACGTGATCATCTGACACGAAGACCCTGACAAGAGGTGTGCGGGTATGTTGCAATTTCAATAACCACAAGGTGTTGAATTGAAAAACACTGTGGAATGAGTGAAAGGACGAACCCCTGTAAGCCCTGATGAAGTTGCGAAACAAGACAGCAACGAAACATGTTGGCAATTCGATATTAGGTTGGGTACAACAGAAACCAATTTTAGTTTGAAAGGTTTGCAGCCCAGAATAAAAGTCAAAGTGGCCAGCAAGCTTCTCAATTATTTTTTTTAAAAAACATTTTATTCATGACTGTATCAGATATTACATTGTACATTTGAATACATTATCCTCCATCAGCCTTTTCTCGTTTTCGTCCATTAACTGTCGGCTAATTAACATGTAATCTTTCCGATTGTCTCTGAAATCCCAGGTGTTCCATTCTAGTACATCAATAATCATGTTACATTCGCATTACATTGTCGCCTTATGACTAAACCTTGTCCCACCCAACTCCCCCCCACCCCTTTACGTAAGCTTCTCAATTTTAGTGGTGAAAACTGCACTTCTGATTTTTCACGAGGGGTGTTTGTGTTGATGTGTGTACAAGTGGGAGTTATTATTTGTGTCTCCTGAGGAGTGAAATTATCTGTTGATTTCACTTCCTTTTCTTTTCTTTTCTTTTCTCTTCCTTTCACAAGTGAGAGTTACCAATGATGATAAGTGGGTAAAACTGGTAATCATTAGCCAGTAACCCCTCGTGGCGGTTCTTCCGTGAGGTGCTCTCTCTTCCTCCTCACATTTTTTAACTGTATGGAATGTGGGGTTTGTGGTGGCAGTTGACGTGTGGTCTCTTTATGAATCTGACACGGTGACATATATGAATAAATGAAATTCTTATAAACAGGGAAATAAGAAAAATTGACTATCCCAAAAAGTCACGCTTGTAATGAAAGATGTGTCCTGAAGGAGGAGTCTCTTGTTGTGTATACACACACAAGTACAGCCTGTGCGGAAGAGTTCAGTTTGACTACATCTCAGGGCGAAGACAACCACGACGAGTCTCCCTATGAAGAACTCCCACAATCACTGTCCAGGATTGTCAGTGTGTCTGCTAATGCATTAATATCCACACTACTGACAGTATTCAGAAAAGTAAAAGGAGGAAAAGGAGAATAATCTGCAGCGCCCCCCGCCTTACACAACACCCCTGTATGGAAGGACTGGACAGGGCAGTATGAATCCGTAGTGCAGCTTGTGCAGTGGCACTGGGGTCCAGTGATGTGAAGGGCCCACTGCACCCATTTATAGCTGTTTTTTTTATTTATTTTTTTATTACCATTACATTCCTTGCCTGCTTTAGTGCCTAAGACTCCGTTGCTACACCACCGGCACTAGACCTGGACTAAAATGTTAGATCTTGATTTGCATATACTCGTCCAATCACAACTCACACAGTTAGCAGTAAATGTTTTTTATATTTACTTTCCCTATAAAGACTGCTTAACCCTTCTCCATTCTGCTACACTGGAAAACTAGGCAGGTTGGGGACCAGAAGCACCGTAACATATGCTTGGACATGGCCTGACACCAGGAACACACACACAATCCCTGTACATTCAGGCAAAGCTCTGCTCTGGGTGGCACATGGCCAGTGCCCTCCTGAAGATGTCAGTTCTCTACCGCTGAGAGGCAGAGGAAAACTGTTGACAGGTGGCGCCCAGTCATCATGACTGCCACATGACAATTCTTGTCAGTCCTCACATCTTTATCCTGCGGGTTGACTCGCATCAAGCATCCCATGGATGCAATCAACAGCCACACAAAATGTTTTATAAATATGGAAGGCTTAGCCCCTGGAGCGCACCACTCCAAAACCATAGCACTTGCATTGCACGGATGCAAGCACATACCTCCGTGTAACTTAATGAATCCACATTTTGTGAAAATTCACCTTTGCTCTGGAACAAACCATTCGTGAACTGGCCCCATTGTTTCTTAAGAGTGCGTTGAAAGTGTTATTTATGTTTTAAGTTGTACTGCTTTGTTTATTGCTTCTGGTTCCAGTCCTCAACGCGTTGAAACTTAAAATGGGGAAATGCCTCAGCAATGTTCTTTTCATTCATTTAAAAATGTCAGTAAACATCGTTTAAAGACTATTCGGGTTTTACATCTCTTGTTTTTCAGTAGGAAAGCCCAGAGTGTAACAGTAGAACATTAAATCACTTTTTCTTTCCAGCCATTTTGCAAGCCTCTTTAAGTAAGTGCTCTCTAAAGCTAAAATCACACGCGGAAACCGGTCGGCCTGGTAAGGTTAACCTTTCCAACTTAAAGTGAGGCACGTGGTGCCACAGGGCGCTTCACCCCTTAAAGTGAAAGGTGATGCCGGGTTTCGTGATGGTAACTGCGGGCGGTGTTTGACCCGTGGTCGAGGGCAGCTGATTTCAAGTGCTAGACATTGCTTCATCGACATGTGCCCTGGGGCGGGGAACAAACACTTCTCCACAAGCTTAAACATTTACTCTAGGCTTCAGCTTTTAGTAAAACCTTAAGTCTCGCCTGGTTTCCTGAGACCATGGCTGCAGCCAGGCCCCGTTTTCGTGCCTCTCTGCAAGAAGCGCCTACACTCAAAGGGATTGAAATCTTCACTGTACCACTTAACGCAATGAGACTGCAAGTCCCAGAAAGCACCGCAGGGCAGGCTAAAAGTCCAGGACTGGCTGACGGTGTTTGCGTAGGGTGACTAAATGGCTCCATTACAATAAAAGTCTAATATCAACTACAGAAAAGGTGTTCTTTCCACTCGGAAGGCTTTGAAAAAAAAAAACAGGGTCATCACTCTTCCTGTCTACAAATGGACAAATGAAGGCAGCCAGAGACCCACTTATCAACACCGAATGACTGACTGGTGTACACAAAGAATGGCCGGTCTCTAACTAATGTGTCCGGTCAAGCGTGCTGAAAGGTTATTGTCTCCCAAATGGTATTTTGCCTGTGCCTAAAACCCTGTGTTATTGTTTGGAATACGATGCAAAGCTTTACAAACGTGCAATGAAAGAAACTATTCAGCTCTTCCCCCAAAACAATGGCTCGAGATGTTGCTGTGGCCAGTATTAGTACTTTCTGAAGACTGCTGGAAATGTGAATTAAGGATACATTTGAAGACAGTCCGTCGTCGTGCGTCTTTGAGCATTTGGGCCACTGCAATATCAAATTTCTTCAATAAAAAAAATAATAATATTAAGTTATGAGGGCTATGAAGTGAAGATCAGAGTGTTTTGGTTTATTTGTGTAGTGCAAAGTGCACAAACCCTAATCCTTACTTGGAATTTCTGCAAGGAGGGCACATTGCTTCGTTTCTTATATTTTACCCATAAGGAGGAAAACATTATGGCAGAAGGGCCATGTTTAACATACATTGTATGGCCAGGGGTCCCATCTGGAGGAAGCGGTCAAGCCGCCTCCAGCTGGGAGTCCTGCGTACACATACAACAACATAATTTCTTGAACTTACTACTGACCGGCATGCTTAAAACAGATAACAGACACCAGCGGGTTCCTTAAACTCACCTCGCTTGCTTGTCGTTTGCAAAGGACAATTAAATAGCGGAATCATACAGAACAGACACCAGCGGGTACAAAATTCACCTCGCTTGCTTGGCTTTGGCAAAGTCAATTATTCATACAGATTTCATACAGAACAGACACCAGCGGGTTTTGAAAAATTTACCTCGCTTGCTTGGCTTTGGCAAAAGTCAATAACAAATTGGCTTTTGCGAAAGTCAATAACAGACAGACTTGGTGGATGATCAGTCCACCCTTACCTTACAGGGGTAGTTCTCTTCTGCAGACGTAGGGCTGTGTCCTGCTCCAGAAATTATTTGCTAGGGGACTCCAGCGAGAAGGCGGTCAAGTGGCCCAGACCGGGTGGGGAGGAACACCGGGTGAGTCGTTCGGTCTACCGGAATACAAGAATCCTCGGGTAGGGCGCCTCCGTCCGAGTCTCTCCGTGCACCTCCTCACGTCCACCGGGCCTGACCTCCGTACTCGTGGAGTCCCTATTTGGGCCGCCATTTGAAGAACCGGAATAACCCACTCACTGGGTCTCGGCGACGGGGGAACTGCCCTAGTCTTCCATGCCTTGCATACTTAGTAAAAGGAGACACAGGAGCCTTCGTCTGCAGAAGGAACCCAGATTTATTCAATAGCCCGGGCTATGGAACAGAGTCCCAAGCTAGTCAGAGACAAAACCCAGAAGGCTGCTACTTTACTCTGTAGCTTACAAGCCTTTTATACATTTCTCATACCATTCTTTTGGCTGTCAGTCCATTGTCCAATCAGGGCAGTGTTTGTAGTTGATAGCTTGATCAAGGTGATGCTTGTAGTTGGTGACCTGGTCAAGGCTTGGTACACAGAGCATTGTCCACTCTATGCTTGTAGTTGGTGACCTTGTCAAGGCTTGGTACACAGAGCATTGTCCACTCTGCTTTGATCAGGGCTCTTTCTTTCAGGTCATTGTTCAATTGCCTGATCAAAGCCTGGTCTTTCAAGTCATTTGTTTATTTACCCTGATTAGAGTCCAGCAGTCAGACCATTGTCTAGACAACCTGATCACTGTGTCAAGGATGTTTTATCAGGCTGAGAGTAGGTGAGGAAAAATGAATCATTCACTCGGGGTGAGGGCCATGTGGCTTTCTGATGAACTGAAGAGAACAGGGGGTTGGGCGGGTGGCAGTTCCTGGGCAGAAATGCAGGCCTGCAAAAATGGATTTTTGTCGTGCTGATACAATTTTCCTCGTACATCAGGAAAAACGACCAGGTGGGTTCTGTGAAAAGTGTTTGCCACGAGATGGCAATGCAAAAACCAATGGAGTCCTATTAAAAATGATTGTTGATCAAAAAATTATTTTCCTCACAGCGCCACCTTCAATCTTCTTGGTAAAAAACATTAGTAAAATCACCTTCAATACACACAGTTTAAAATATGTTCCACAGTTGCCCAATGACCTGACTGCTAATTAAATAAACAAAAACTCAAAGGCCATGACAGAACCGGCTTCAGCGCTAGTGCGAAAGTTTTTTTGGGAGCCCCACCTATTACTTCTTTCTCCGCAGATACCATTACTACCACCCTCCAACAGTGCCCTTCATTTCTCCATAGCCCTTTTCTCATATGCATATCATTTGTTGTATAGCTCTACTCATATCAGTCTAGAGTGTCACAGTACTTAACATCACACACACATTATACAGAGACAATGAATCATACAACTATGTAAATCAGTCTATAGGGAATGTCACATAAGCCAATAAGGCATACAAGGTCTAGGAATTACATGTCATTCATACAGGGGGGCAGTATATGTTAAGAGGGTTTGGTCTGGAGAAACACAAACTCAGGATTTAAAGCATACCCCAGTGATTAGGGGGAGGGGCAGGGGGGGTTGGCCGTACTAATAAAAATGTATATCTGCCAAAACAAACTCTGTTTAGCAATATTAGAATAATGAAAGACTAGGGAAAGTCTAACTATAATGCTCTAAAAAAGTGAAGTTCTAACTATACCATTCAGGTTTGTATGCAGCTCTTTGATGAAAGTTCATAGGTCACTGTCCTACGATAGGATTGTTACTTCTGAACTGCAAGTAACACAAGAATCTCTGTGACAAAGGTAGTAACCCACTGAGCTATCCACATAAAATACAGTTTATCCGCATTTCAAAACTACCAGCAGACAAAGGATTGCTCTCCAGCAGAATCATTAATCACCAGTTATCTGGACATTTTTATTGTTGTCTTGCAACCATGGCCATGATGATGATAACAACAATATAAATGAAGCATACACAAAGTATGTGATTTGTTGGGCCTTTGCAGATTTTAAAAATAAGAACAAATAGTCTTACATTTTCTTTCCTACTAGGTTCATAGAACACTGCCTCACAGCCCGATCTGATAAGCAGCTGCAGGGGTCAGGAAAGGTGAATCAGGATAAACAAACTTATTTTCTCCTGCACTGAATACAGGAGATCAGTACCCGATCCCAGCATCCTACTGAGAGCAGCAGTTAAAGCCTCCAGAAACATATTGGAGGAATTACCCCACCGCTATCCCCTATACACTCTCAGTCCTGAGCACAACAAAACCCGTAATAAATTGCTATAGCGCCCCCCATGCTCTAGACCCTCAAAGCAGGTACTATTCTTAAGGTAAGACAAGAATACGCTTTTAGGGTGGGAATCGGAAGGGAAAATACTCACAACTGATAAATGTGTAGGCTAAGGCGTTTCTATACGTGGAACATATATACTGCAGGGGCAGAAAAAGACCACTTTTGGGTTACATTTCTGAATGCAGAAATGTACATCTGTAATTTCCACGTGTCTAGCTGGTCATGCGCGTGCTTACTCATTGCAATCTGGGACAGTGACAGATTGCCAGGAATACTCCTGGAATTTTGAGAAGTTATACGGTTACTCATACACAGGCATAAGTCTTAGGTTTGATAACATTTTTGGCTTTGAATCCAGGCCCTAGATACGTGATTGTAAACACCTTTAACACACACTTCAGCACTGCTGAAAGTTTAGGAAAATGCTCCTGTGCACTACATTTTCACTCAGGGTTTGTAAAACATGTTAAAGAAAATAATTTTAAGTGAAATGAAAAAAAAGTAAAAGTTAATTCAGTGGTTGTTTTACAAGATTCATTAGGCTAGAAAGGTGTACTACTTACACATACTGGTAGATATTCTGGTGGGAGGGAGCTTTGCCATGACTATCATGCACATATCCCTGTTTACTTTGTCTGGCATACATAACCTCTTCCATGCTCATGATGAGCTGAGCTCGTCATGAGCCACGGCGCTCCGGTGCTCATGACGAGCTCAGCTCGTCATGAGCCGTGGTACGCTCGCATGCTGGGATAATACCCCTGCTGTGCTGAGCGTTCCACGAAAGGTAATGCACCTGTGACGAGCTGAGCTCGTCATGAGCACAGGAGCGCTGTGCCGAGCATGCGGGCGCTGTGTGCGCCCCCCTCCCCCCCCCCAGCACAGCGGGAAAATAACCCCTGCAGCGAAGGGATTAATACACGACTGAATCAGACATCTGTTTGGCTTCAAAATACACTTATGAGGAAACGAGCAAAGATACATATGCTGTGTTTTCTGATTAGTAACAACACTGTGGATTGTGACCATAAGTAGTTGTAACTGATGTATGTAATACTTTTAACATGTTTTGGTAAATCAGACCATAATGTTTAAGACTGAGCCAAGAAATACATTTAAAAGCTAACTTGAACACATAGTTTGAAAGCAAGTTAGGTTTCGTAAAATATTCTAGATTGTGTGTGAGTTACAATGCAGTGTTATTTTATTTTTTTAATTGGTGAATTCTTTTACTAACTTGATTAAGTACAATCTCTCCGAAGCTTACCATAGGAGAAATGAAGATAGAAGAAACGTGTATGTAACTATGTATTTATCCAGTAAAGATATTGGAAGGACAACAGAATATTTGTGTGCCTGAGAAGCTATCTGAAATATAGGTACATGAAAGAAAATGTGACCATTAGATACCGTACATCATTCAGAAATATTTCTAATTTACATCAATAAATCAGTAAGGCCCTTGTCATATTGTGGGTGGGAGGTGGGATGGGGCTAGGTGAGCAGGTATTTGCTTTCGTTTATGCTTATTTTGCTTACATTTTATTTCTCTTTTATATGTTGGCCCTTCAAGTCCTGTTTTTGATTGCAAATCAATCAAATTTAGTTTGAAAAAAGTAATATCCGCTAGCCTAGCGGACATTTGTGGCATTGGTAGGAACCTCCGTCACAGCGATTCCTGTCAATTGATTGTAAGTTTGATGGACGACTCCATCAACATGTCAAGTTTACAACTTTATTTTTTCTTCAAAAGAAACTCCCAAAGCTTTTATTTTATTCTAAAAATAAAAACATTGCCCAATTCGCCATGGGAGTTCCCTCCGATGGTGAGCGGGCATTGAGCACTTTCAATACTCCTTGCCGGCAGTTATTTCCTGGCATTGGTGGACATTAAAAATCGGTTGTTTTATGATACAACGCATGTCACAACAAAGCATGCTTGAAACACGCGGTCTCAATCACCACAGCTCCTTTTACCAAACATGCCTGTACCACGCAATTTCATAGTAAAGACATGATTGGCAAAGGTACATGTGTGGTAAAGATCACAACCCTGCCCCCAACCATGAAAACTGTTCCTTTTCCTTCAGCCCCGCCTTGAGCCCTAAAACTCTACCCCAAGCCCTAAAAAACGAACCCAACCCCAGTCAAGACCGCCCTGAGCCCTAAAAGGTGACCCCTACTCTTGAAAACTACACCGCCCCCCCCCCGCCCTGAGCCCTAATACCCTGCCCCCTGACCTATAAACCCTGACCCCACGGGCCCTAAAAACCACCCCACCCGAAAACTACCCCCAGGCCCCAAAATCTGGCCTCAGCCCCACTTACCTGACAGCGAACTCTCCCGATCCTTCCAGTATCTAGACCGCGCACTACCTTAACCTCACATTGGCGGGGTTAAGGCATATGCGTGGTTATGGTAAGCGTGGTTCGGCTTGCTTGAAACGGCACACATGGCTCAGCCTGCATTGTTAAGGCTGTTTCCCTTGAAAATCAGTTTTAACCAGGTCCATCTAATTTAGATGAGTGGACAGACAGCCAAACCTCAAATTACCCAACGGAGAAGGGCTATCAGAGGGTTTGAACACAAGAGATACAGAGTAGTCTCCGCCATCCTCAAACTATTGTCCGCCCAATTCTAAATAGGGCAGACGGACCATAATGTTGGCGGGGGTGAAGGGAAGTGGAACTCCATTGCCACTGCAAAGAAATTCCATCTCCATCCAACATATAAATCAGTCCTGATGTCCTGTGGTGAATGACTCTAAGAAGGTTGCCAAAGATAGCAGTATAAACACTGTACCACAGAAAAAGAATGCCACCTAATATTGTGGTTCAATCTTTTAGAAGCGAGTGCCTGAAGCAATACTATCCCATAGAACTGTGTGAGGAAAACTATTCTCTTGAAATTCTGCAACAAGAAATAATATGCTACTTGTAAACAATTTTGGAGTTGCTCGTAACCTTATTTTTAGTATTTCTGATCACCTACCTCTTCTCTCAGGTGATGGAGTCCTGTGGTCTTCCTGTCCATTTATTACACAATACGTCCCACAGACAGGGATTGAGGTGCCTTACAATCCCCTAACTCCTGATTATTATTGGTAATTATTTTCTTGCCCATATGTTGCACCCAAGCTGTCTCACTCTTACCATACCCGTTCTTAAGGATTTTTAGTTCATTGTTGGAGTTGTTTTTTCAAATCCATAACGTGAGCCCCCAGAGGGTTTTCAGCAATGAAAATGATATGTAACCCTTTCAATAAATAAATGTAATTCCTTGGTTACTTCTTCACAGAGTGCAAGCCAAAAAAGGTAGTCTAAGTAGAACGGGCCTACCCCATAAAGAAATCCTTTATTTCTTCTAAAGGCTTTCACCTTTAAAGGCCAGCAGTGCAGGTGCAGACCGGTACATGGTAGGCTTGTCTATAGGCTAATGTACTTCTCCCTTCAAAATGGTCAGACCTTTAGACTGAATGGGTTACTCCCATAAAGCATATATTGATGTTGAGTATGTTAAATTCCCCAACCTAGCTGGTTGTTATTTACCAATTGATGCTCACCCTTCTCTATGGAACTGGTTGGGGAGATTCCAGATGCATGAATTCTATAATACAGTGGGGAGGGAAAACCAGGCTTCTAATTGCTACTCTAATTTTCTTCCTTACTTTTTCCTTCAGGTCCTATGTAATGGTCTTCAGTGCCTGAAAATGGAATTGGTGCTTTTTTTCCTCTCATTGATTTCTATGTTCCTGTTTTCGAGCCAAACATTGTATTACTCTGCTGAACCAGTTCTTATGGACCGACCATTCATTACGGTCTGGAATGCTCCCACCCAACAATGCCAGGAGAAGTACCTTGTTGAGCTGGACCTGAGTGTTTTTGACATTGTGCTCAACCCAAACCAGTCTTTTGCTGGGCAGAACATGGTCATCTTCTACAGTACGCAGCTTGGATACTACCCATATTACACTAATAATGGCACTGCTGTCAATGGGGGCATCCCACAAAGGGCCAGCTTGATACACCACCTTCTAAAAACCAAAAAAGATGTTGAAACAGCCATCTTAAATCCAGCGTTCTATGGCCTAGCGGTGGTGGACTGGGAGGCGTGGCGCCCTTTGTGGGTGCGAAACTGGGACAAGATGAAGATTTACGTAGATCAGTCTATTCAGTTGGTCTCAAAGCGGCATCCGGACTGGCCACATGTCCGGGTAGTGGAAGAAGCCCAAAAGGAATTTGAGGCTGCAGCGCGGGCCTTCATGAAAGAGACATTGGCACTTGGTCAAAAATTGAGACCTGAAGGTCTGTGGGGCTTTTTTGGTTTCCCTTCTTGTTACAACTTTGAGTATAAGAACTCAACATTCAACTACACGGGTGAGTGTCCAGAAATCGACAGGAAGAGAAATGATCAGCTGAGCTGGCTTTGGAACCAAAGCCAAGTTCTCTACCCAGAGATCTACTTAGACAAAGATCTCAAGTTATCCAACAACACTCAGAAATTTGTTGCTCATAGGGTTCAAGAGGCCCAACGAGTTGGTGCACAGCTGCGAAATGGGACACTGCCAGTCTTGCCGTATGCCCGAATTGTGTACACCTACACCATGGACTTCCTTGCAGAGGTGAGAGTTATATTGTGGCCTGTATGAGTGATCTCCCACCACCGGCATTTAAACAGATTCATTAATTTGTTATGGCGTCATGTTGAATGCATAGAATAGGGCTTTGGTATAATTCAGAATCCATTGGATTGAAGCACTGTTGTTTTCAGCCAGGTCTGTGGAATGCACCTACGATCAGAATATGGTGCTTTGCAGATGGGATGTGTGTGTGGGGGTCTACATTCCCAGTACTAAGGAATACAGTAGCACTCCAACAAAACATCATATACACTTTCGATAGAATAACTTTTCCTTGAGTTCGTCAAACATCATTAGGGCAAAGGAAGAAAGGTTATATTTCTTAACTATTTTGTTATGCATTTATTTAGGTTATTTATCTTACCACCTTTCACCTTCTTGCTCTGTTGTTCTTGAACCATGATTTCAGACCTGGTATTGAGCTCAGTGTTTGGCTGATATGGATAACATGGTCCTCACAGAGGGCGTTTCATGCAACAATGCTTCTGTAAGGTGCATTCTTTTACTTCCTTAACACTGTGTCTTGAGCTTTGGGAAAGCCATCTGTGTAAACAGGCAACACTCCTAACTTACAGACGAGTGCAGTTTCTGCAAGCTTCTGATGCCAGGCATCGACGGAGTTTAATTAGGTTAGTGCTTAGAGGTTGTTTTGTTTGTGTAGGCTGGATCGGCTGATCATCTGTTGGGTGAAGTTTTGACATTTCTTGGCAAGTGGCAACCATTCATGATACAGTTGCTGTCTATATTGCAGCAGTGTGTGGGATCCAGTTGACCGATTGGATCTGGTGGTGTGCAAACTTGAGTGGTGTTGTGATGTTTGTATTTTGGTCCGTTAAGTCAGTCGTCTGTTCAGCAGGTCTTCATGTTTACTGACTGGTTTAGCTGCAGTCTTTGCTTGTTCCAGAGAGATGATCTCCAGAATTTCCACAAAGTTGGTTACACTTTTTTTTGGGGGGGGGGGGGGGGGGGGTGAGAGTGTGTGTGGTTTAATGACAATTCAAAACTGCTATCGAGTGAATGTGATAGAAGACCAATGTCACAATTAGAATAAAGGGTCCTTTGTCATCAAACTCTTGCTAACCTCAGTTTGTGTTAGAACGTAATGTAGAGCAAGAAATGGCTTTGTCTTCTTGGTTTAGTATGTACAAAAATGTTTCACGCTGCATGTGCTACTGTTCATCATCTGGCAGAGGGTGCATTTGGGCGTTGTTTAGGTATCACAATTGCAAACTCCTTTTATATTACTTTCATGTCACTCACTGGTCCTGGTAGGGGATTGGAAGACGGAGGCAATTGGGCATGAGGTAAATTTCAGGTGACTCCATTTCAATGTTTCTTTTGTACAGTAGACCAACTACCTCCTACTGGAATTAGCAACGAATTTATAAGCAGGTGCAAGGTACTTGGTTAGCTCTCCGTTAGATGGAGCTTTGGTGTAGTGCCCGGGTGTAGAATGAGAAAAACACTGGACCAAGTCTCCTGTTAATTCAGGGCATTTTGTAAAATTGTTCTGGATGTAGATCTAGGACCTGCCCAGACATTGTTTTCTTATTTTGGTTCGGTGGAGGGTATAGATTAAGACAGGAAGAAAATGGCGCTCAAGCAAGTTCGCAATTGAGTGTGTCAGATGTGAGCAATGAATACGGTGCTACCAGGTCAGGGGAAACAAACCCAAACAAAAACCCTTAAGAGTATGTAGGTCAGGACCCACACTGCAAATTAGAACCAAGTCCTGTGCACACGTTTAGGGTATTGGTTTTAGTGTAAAAAACACTATTCAAAAAGTACTTTGAATAGTGGTTTTTGCACTAAAACCAATACCCTAAACGTGTGCACAGGACTTGGTCCTAATTGTTTCCTTATTTGCCACTGCTATAATCCCAAGACCAATTATTGCTTGCTGCAACAGGAAACAGCATTTAGAACGGGGTTTTTACCACTTTGTACCTTTACCATGCATTTTTTACCACGCATGTTTGTAGAACGAATATGCTTTTAAAACATATGCCTTTACCATGCATTTAAGGTAAGTTCAGGGGCGTGGGGGTCTCTCCCCCCCACAAATACATTGTATATATGTGTATGTGTTTACAATGCGGGGTAAAGGCATACGTTGTGAAAGCCTATGCGATCTAAAAAAAATGCAGGGTAAAAAAAGCATGGTAAAGGCATGCAGAATATTTCCCTGTTTGTTCCGTCATACAACTGCTGCAGTTAACCTACTTTTGTTTTCACTCCATTCCATCAAGACTAAGCCAGCACAGAACCCCTTGTTTATACTTACAGTAAAGCAAAACCCGCCATTCACCCAGGAGGAGCTTTAGAAACAAAAAACATGCACACAGTTAGGGACATCACTGTTCACACTATGCATTAAATTCACATACTGCCTTTGTTGCTCTGCACAAGAAATACATGTTACTACAACAGTTGGTTAGGGCCGTCATACTATCATATCTGTCAGTGACAGGTAACACCATTGATTATGATATCTTGATCCACTGCTTGGCAGTCTTTCGGCTATGTTGACAACCTAAAGTTCGTCCTTAGAAATGCAGATAAGCATTCAGCAGCCCATGTTACTCATAAAGCTCACTTTTTAATATAAGTTAACTTTTGAGATGTAGAGTTCACGTCCAGCAGAATGAAGCACTGAGGAATATGTCCGAACCTGATGGTGGAAACAACAATCCGAGGTGGAATCTATATTCTGGTGCGTTGTGGGGTTGAGCGAGAGGTATCACCTATAAACCAAAACTCATTCGGAAAAAAAAGCTCAACCCTAGTTAGGTCGAGCAGACTACTCTCAATGCGTGAGCATTGAGAGTCTGCTACAGACCTAATGTGGCCCGTATTCAGGAGAGTGGACAGCTACCAGACGCGCGCTTTGACGAGGTCAGATTTCACCTCGGGAGCGAGCGTCTGGTAGCTGCGCATGCGCGAATCAAATCCCTTGCTCACACACACACAGGCAGCCCCCACCCCTCTGCATGCACGCACACACACAGGCGCGCGCATGCACACGCAGGCATACGACACACATACAGGCACACATACAGGCACACTATCCCCTACCTCGCATTCTCTCTCAATCACACAGTCACGCATGCGCACACACATTCCCACACGCACACACGCGCGCACACACTCCCCCTCCCCCACCACTCCCAGGCATACACACAGGCACGCACGCACGCACTTCACTTCAGCCCTGGGCCCCACTCACCGACTGCGCTCTTCCGGCGGGCTCCTCTCGCGCTCCGCGCCTCACGGCGCGTCTCGTCTCCTCTTCACAATCGGGGCTCCCTCAGGTCCGAGGAGCCCCACAACAGACGCCACACTCCTCCTTCTCCCCGGCCCCCTCCTGGGGACCCGGGCTGATTCGGACAGGCAGGGCGCTCCATGCGCCGGCAGCTCGCGGACCTCGGGAGGCGGGACTTCCGGTCGGCCGCAACCGGATTGGCCGGCCGGCCAAGAGCTTCCGGGTCGCCGCGGGACTTGTTTGTTTAATGAGTTTCTCTCGCTGCAGGCACGACATGGGCTACTTCAGCTGGTTTCACTTTGTGCTGGCGAATCCATTGCTTCGCCTCCTGTTCTGGTGCGGATACCGGCCCGGTGCGTTGGTTAGGTCACAAGGACCGATCTAGGATGGTTTGGAGGGTGACGGCGCACACTTTCATCATTATTTTTAAATTACTGCAGGGGCGCCGTGCTTTGTATTAGCACTGCGCCTGCTTTTATAAAAAAAAATTCTCTCCTCGGAAACGTGCCTTTGTGCCGCCATTCACATGTTAAATTATATACACGGGTGCCGTACTTTTTATTTTAGCACAGCGTCCGCTTTCAGCATTATTTTTAAATTACTGCACAGGCGCCGTGCTTTGTATTAGCACAGCGCCCGCTTTTATATTTTTTACACATTGTGCTCACGAACCCATCGCCTCTCCTCGTTCCTGTTGCTATGCGGGCTCTGATCAGCTGTTTGATTGTCCTAAGCTACTCTTCGAATGCCCAGCTGCTCATCCCCAGGATCCACTCATTTGCTCCACACTTCAGCGCAGTTTGAAAAAGCCAATCAGGAGGGCACTGTGGGTGGAGCTGCCATGCTTTGCCTGGAGGCTCTTCACAGAGCAACGATTGAAACTACAGTCATCATCCCGCTGCAGCTTCAGTGTGGGTCTACATGTAGGCCATTTCAGAGGGTGAATGTACAGGGTCCGAAGCTACAGAAGTCCTATATTGTGATATTAAAGTCCACAGCTGAATTTGGTAAACTGATTCAATAATGATATACTTTGATATACAAAAATGAAGTGCAGAAATCTTGTGCCACTGTTATAAAATAAATCATTTATTTTCCAGTACAAGCACATTTAATATTTCCCTTCAAAAACAAGAAAACATAAAAATAATACTTTGGTAAAAGGATTTGCTATTTTGTATAGGCACACTTGTGCTCTGTTTCCTATAACAGTTACATTTCATTGGAAAGATGTCCGCCAAATGTTAATATACATGTGTCATCCTAGTCCTCTTACTGTGTATATTATAACGCATGCTGTGCTGTCAATCGGAGTGCCGCTCACTGAAAAAAAGTCCCAGGAATGTATAGAATAACACTTCGCTTTAGTCTTTACTGGCCGAGGGTGGAACTTTCTAAACGTTTCTTTGACTGTGGAGACATTTTATTAGGAAGTGATTCATCAGTTCCTACTTGTTGGGTCTCGCTGGTAATGCATCCAAAGGATGCATGTGTCCAGCTGGCTGGGTCTCGCTGGTAATGCATCCAAAGGATGCATGTGTCCAGCTGGAGACGTATAGTTATCAGTCTGGGGGTAAGCAGGGACAAGAAAGTGGTCTGCGCTTTTTTCCTGGATTTGTGTGCGCGAACGCGCACGTTCCGTCCTGCGCCGCGCCGTGCACTTCCCTCCCATACTCCCAGCAAGCCAGCCTAACGCGCATGCATGCACACAGACACACACACGCGCGCACACGGACTTACACAGACACGCAGGCACCCAGACAGGCACCCAGACAGGCAACCCCCTCCTCCTCCCCCACAGTCACACACGCATACACACAGACTCCAAGACACACGCACGCACGCATACACAGCCCGCCGCCGCGCGCGCACACACATGCCCCCCCCGCCCTCGCAGGCCAGCAACAAAGCGAAGCCCCACTCACCGGCTTCCTTGGTGCAGCGGCTCTCACCGGCAGCAGGACTCTTCCTCCCTTCTTCGGCACCGGGGCGCAGAGTAGGCTCCTGCCTGCTCCGGTGCTCCAAACAATCGCGGCTCTTCCGTGGGAGGCGGGGTAGGCTCCCGCCCTCCTACTTCCTGTTTCCGGTTGTCCCGCCCGGCCTGCCTGACTTCCTGGTCGCAGGCCGGCGGCGCGAGCTCTGGACGGACTGCAGCACGCGAAGATTTCCCTGCCCTCGCAGTTGTTGTAAGGTAAGAGAATACTGCAACGAATGCTTAACTTGTTTAAATCGGGGGCTCTAACATGTGTATCCTTGTGTGTTTCAGTTGCCATTGCTTCTGCTTACAGGTTTCAGAAAATCATGAGTTACGTGCCAATGCCAAGCGCGCTTTTCCTGTTTGGTCATTTCTTCAGTAGGCTTATGGTGTTTATTTTGATTTTGATTTTACTGTGCAGTGTTGGAACCTTTTTTCGAAATTAAGATATAAAAAAAGACTATTATGGTGAGACGTTTCAGGAGGCTTGCGAATTCTCAGCAGTCATTGAAGAGAGTTTAGGAAAAGAATTGTGGCCTTTTAGAGTAATGAGAATTAGCTTCAAGGAAGAAGTTGATCCAACTAAGTGTTCGTCCTTCACGAAGTTTGGCATTCATTTTCACCCATTATGAAGTTTGGCATTAATTATTCATTCAATGTTGTCTCTGCTAATTAGCTCAGGGACCTCCGCTCCGTAACATTTTGTGAACCCATAGATTCGCAAGCAGAGGACGGGGAATAGCGATTCGATTGAAGTGCACCGGTTTTCATAAGCACTTTGTCCACCTTGCACGCCTGATGCCCATCTGCTGAAGTAGGAGTCCAAGCACAATCGGCCCTTTCTATGCCCCAGCACCACATGACTACTCTGGTTCAGCGCGTGAGTCTCGAGCCTTCGTCAAATCCACCAGTCAGAACGGAAGCGTATAACCCCCTCACTAATGGCCGCATTTCCTCATTCCGGGTAAAATGTGCTCACCACGCGCACATCTAATGAACGCATTCGAGCGTCTGGCAAATACTCTTACTGAAATCATCAATCAGCGATTTAAGCCGACGAGCTCATTTGGTACAGCAGAGACCCAGTTAAAGCTGTTACTTAAAGCAGTCATTTCAAAGCGCCTTCCCCCCCTGCCATATGCTCGCCCTCAATTTATGAATGGCGATAACATATCAAATGCAGTTAAGGAGCTTTTCCGTTTGCATGAATTCTGAGGGCTTGGTGTTTCGTATCTCCAGCGACCATGTAAATACAAAACATATTGCTTTACAAATGCTATAGGTATCATATTTGCGAAAGTTATAACTATTGGCATTGTAAATGACAAAGCTATTAATTTAGCTATTTAAAAAAAAAAAACATAAATAAAAACTTTGCCATTTACAATACCAATAGCTCAAACTTTCCTAATGCGAGACCTATTGCATTGCAAATGCTTGTTTTTAGAAATGTGTTCAGCATTTGAACAGCACTACAAGCTGCAAAACTATTGTTACAGGTAAGTAACTTTTTTCCTTTGGACACTGAAGATAATCAGGAGCTCTGCAATTTCAACTTTTTGATAATGGAGGCATGGCTACAAATGGTGTGAAACTAGAGGATCCAGATTACTGCTAACATTTCCTGTCCAAATCTGTCAGGAGCTTTTCTTGTTGCCCAAATATCAGCTCACACAGTGTCTATAATATCATTTAGATTAGACTACGGCAATTACCTCCGTCAAGGCTACCACATAGCCCTTAATTCTGTGCCATAGCATCTGTAGAATGTCTGTCTTGCTTGTTACAGGGACTCTTAAAAGTACTTGCATTATACCGGTCTATACGCGATGCCCATGGCTTTTTGTACATGAGGTTCTTCTTTTGATTGGCCCTCCCTTCTTTACCCACCCTGTCAAACTATTGTGCTAAACTGCAGCTTTGGTCGGCAGGGGTCTGGAATTTAATAAAAGATCTTCCTGTCCATGGGGCAGGTTGCTTCATAAATCTACTTGTCCTGTAACAAAATCTACTTGTCCCTTTTGTGCCATGTAATGTGATGACAAATTATGGCAGCAATCTCATTATATATAAAAGCTCTGAAATAGCCTCTCTTATTATGCTAGGGCTCCTTCCATAGTAGGGTTTGAATACTAGCAATTCCCTTATGGTGATACGTTTCTGCAGATCTATATACTGGGGCTCAAGGTAATGGTAAGCAACAGTTCAGGTTTGGAATGCCCTTTTGAGTCTGTGCAAACCAACTAACTTGCATGTTTTAAGGGTTTTCATCAACTCTTCTCTAATCTTTTCCCATACTCAGAAAGGTTGGAAATTTACTCCTGACTATAGCAGACATAAAACGTTTTCCAGTGTTTGGGAAAGAAAAGGTTGGAGGAAAAGTGAACTTGCAAACACTCAGATTTTCGCATGAGAAAAATCTACACCTGGATATTTGCTCATGCTGAAAAGCAGTTCACAAATATTTTCTAGGAGTACTATTTCTTGGTCTACTTGTGTAAATTCTTGTGAATTCTCAAAAGTAGTATATCTGCGCTTAATGCAAGGACATGGGTGCACTTTTGAGACTTTATTTAATAATGGGGCCCCTAATTAGGTCATGACCTTTTGTGTGTATTAAAATGTTTCTCTCTCTCTCTCTCTCTCTCTGTCTCTCTCTGTATATATATATATATATATATATATATATATATACATATACATACATATATATTACCTACTGGTGGTCGCCAGTAGGTAGTTATAGTTAGAATTGGCTACCATAGGAAATCCGCAACATTCTATTGGGAATAACTCTGGCGCCGCTTGAGGAATTTGCGTGTAATTTTCCAAAATTTTGGCCAGCTCCGCTCTGCTCCTTCCCTGGACGTTTCGGGGGGATTCGTGAAGTGGGGGCTGAGAAAAAAGGGGGGTCCCAAAACGTGTTTTCCCCATGTTAATTTCCATAGGACGGTCTGACAAGTCTACAGCCCGAACCGCTGAACGGAATTACGCCAACTTGGCAAAATTTTAGGGACTGGTACGCAGATGTGCCTTTGCTATATTTGGTGAAAATTGCTCCAGTGGTTTTTTTGAAAATTAACTTCAAAAACACATATATATCTATAGGCGCGCTCCGAGCGCTCACAGGTGCGCGTACCGGGGAGCGCACCCGGCGCGCTACGGTAGTGCGCGAACGAAAAGCTGATTGGCTGTCGGGTGTCTGTCAACATTCTAAACAGTCCGGAGAGTCCGCCATCTTGTGTCTCGGTAGACTCGAGACACAAGAGGTGAAAAAGAAAGGGGGAAATAATTAAAAGGGGGCAGAGTAGACACCCCCTGGCCCCCTAGGTTTTCTGAGGAGGGCCTAGAAGGACCCTGAAGGGCAAAAAAACTGTTTTTTTTTTAAATTTTCGCGGGGTAAGCGCTGGGTGCGCTCCCAAGTGCGCTCTCCGGTACGTGCACCCTGAGCGCACCACAGGGAAAAACAGTGTAAAAAATTATAGTAAAAAAATAATTTAGAGTGCTTAGAGGTAGGGTAGCTCTGAAAAGAGCTGTTGTGTTATGTGGGTGTTTTTTGTACCTACAAGTAGGTACGAATGCAGAGTCTTATATTCAAGAGGAAAACTCTATTCCCCTCATCTGTAAAATGCACACCATCTCTCCTATAGATGTCTTGCATGTTGTAACGCAAGTTGTTGTGTTAAATGGAACCCATACCATAGTCTCTGAGGAAAGCAGAAACAGATGTATTCACATGCTTCCTTGCTTTCTCAATCTGTGGACCAAATTGGTTGGACCAGTTCCATTTTTGCCTTTGGCATATATTAGAAAATACCAAGGCAGTTTTTGGAAAAAGTGACATCAATTGCCCAAAGATGTCCTTTAAAAGCATTTCCAGACCTACCCCAGTCAAAGTGCCCAGGGCATTTCCACCACAGTGCACAATTATAAGGTCAGGGTGTGGAAGATGCATAAAGGATTTTACTAATGGTATCAATTGGTGACTCGTCAATCCTCTCTGTCCAATCCATACAATGTCCACATTTGTTAAATCAAGGTTGTAAATACCTCTGTTAGCTGCGTATTTTTGACTTGAGTGGACAAAGCTATGACCCACAAACCAGACTTTTGGCATCTTGAAGGTAGATGTGCTTCTAGTCAGATGAGTTGTGGAAATGAAATGGCAGTTTGATTATGAAAAAAAGTGGTTGAGATCAGTGCACTTGAAAAACAAAAAAATGATTGGTGCTTTCTTAACATTCTCCATGAAAACTAGGGTGTATGCTTTTGTTTTTTGAAAGAAGTCATTTCAATGGTTGAGGAAAAGTCATTTCAAGAAACATTGCACATGATTAGCTGGTACATTGAGTGGTCAAACACCCTTGCTGCTTTTTTTTTTTTCAACATAGTATGATGTACTTCTGAACTGTGTGCTGGGTGAGGAGGGAGTTACCATGGTAACAGGGGAAGGAGCACTGGGGGGATGGGTGAATGTTATGTGACTTTCAAAGTGTTCAAAAGTACAAGCAATTAAAATGTGCAGTTTCTTACTCCACTTCATTAACTCCTTCTCTTACTCCTTCTGTCCTCTTACTTCTACACTTCCCTTCCTTCATTCTCTCTCTGTTAGCCTCATTCTCTCCGTCCCCTTAGTCTCTCACTCCTTTTCTATCATGCTCACTCCCTATAACTCAGCCATACTCCTACACTCACCTTCTTTCAGATCTTTTCCTTTACTTTCCTTCCTCTGTCTTCCCATCCTTCGCTCCTTCACTCTTTTCCCTTCCCTTACTCCCCTTACTCCATTTCAGTAACTCCTTCTCTCAATCCCTCTGTCCTCTAACTTACTCACTCCCCTTCTCTCACTCTCTCTCTGTAACCCCCATTCTCTCCGTCCTCTTAGTCTCTCACTCCTCTTATATCACACTCACTCCCTATAACTGAGCCATACTCCCACACTCACCTTCTTTCAGTCCTTCTGCTTTATTTTCTTTCCTCTCTCTTCCCTTCCTTCACTCCTTCACTGTTTTCCCTTCCCTTACTCTCCTTACTCCACTTCACTAATTCCTTTTCTTACTCCCTCTGTCCTCTTACTTCTACAATCCCCTTACCTCATTCTCTCTCTGTTCGCCTCATTCTCTCCGTCCCTTTAGTCTCTCACTCCTCTTCTGTCACGCTCACTCCCTATAACTCAGCCATACTCCCACACTCACCTTCTTTGAAACCTTATTCTTTACTTCCCTTACTCTCTCTTCCCATCCTTTGCTCCTTCACTCTTTTCCCTTCTCTTACTCCCCTTACTCCACTTCAGTAACTCCTTCTCTTAATCCCTCTGTCCTCTAACTTACTCACTCCCCTTTTCTCACTCTTTCTCTGTTACCCACATTCTCTCCGTCCTCTTATTCTCTCACTCTTTTTTATCACGCTCACTCCCTATAACTGAGCCATACTCCCACACTCACCTTCTTTCAGACCTTCTCCTTCACTTTCCTTCCTCTCACTTCTCTTTCTTTACACCTTCACTGTTTTCCCTTCCCTTACTCTCCTTACTCCACTTCACTAATTCCTTCTCTTACTCCGTCTGTCCTCTTACTTCTACACTCCCCTTAACTGATTCTCTCTCTGTTAGCCTCATTCTCTCTGTCCCTTTAGTCTCTCACTCCTCTTCTGTCACGCTCACTCCCTATAACTCAGCCATACTCCCACACTCACCTTCTTTCAGACCTTAACCTTTACTTTCCTTCCTGTCTCTTTCCTTCTTTTGCTCCTTCACTCTTTTCTCTTCCCTTACTCCCCTTACTCCACTTCACTAACTCCTTCTCTTACTCCCTCTGTCCTCTTAGTTCTACACTCCCCTTCCCTCTTTCTCTCTGTGTTAGCCTCATTCTCTCTGACCCCTTAGTCTGTCACTCCTCTTCTATCACGCTCACTCCCTATAACACAGCCACACTCCCTCACTTATGTTTCTTTCCTCCCTCACTCAGGGCCTCATTTATGAGAAATGACGCATCGCTGCGTGACAGCAGTGATGCGTCACTTCTCAGTGCGCTCTCCTTAAGACATTCCTGATGCGTCATGTTTAATGTATGACGCATCATGTCGCAAGGAGTTACAGATATGTCAGTATTTCTGACGTATCTGTCAGCGCAAAAGTGACGCATTGCTGGAGTGTGTCACAAAAGTGACGCAACTCCAGCAATGCATCCTTTCACATGGCGCAAGCCCCATGTGAAAGGGCCTGCGTCAGTCTTACGCCTGCTGTGAGGCAGGTGCAAGATTTTGTCGCAACGGCGTCCTAAAAGTGACGCAGTGAAATCTCATAGATTTCACTGCATCACTTCTACGACCCTTCCTTGCGTCAATATGCCCCCTTTGCATACATTATACCTGGCGCAGGTATAATATGGCGCAGGGGTTTACAAAGTGACACATCTACCTAGATGCGTCACTTTGTAAATATGACTCTACAAGGCCCTTTTTTTACACCACTGTTGCATCACAAAAAGTGACGCACCGGCAGCGTAAAAGTGACGCATGGCCTCATAAATGAGGTCCTCAGTCTTCTACTCTCACTTTTTCTTTCACTTTCTCTGTCACTTTACTCCCTTACTCACCTTGTCTCACACTCACTTGCCTTTATCCAGTCTGTATCTCCACTCTTTCCTAAACATCACTGCTCTTTTCTTACCCTTCCACACCCCCGTTCCTTTACTACATTTTCTTCACTTATCCTCATTCCCCATGTTCACTCTCCTTCTCCTCACTCACCTCCCACACTCACCTTCTTTCAGTCCCCCTACTTCACTTCCCTTCCCCTCTCGTCCCTTTCTTTGCTTTCTCACTCATTTTCCTCTCCTCTCTCACTGCACTCCACTTCAGTTACTCTTTTTCATTTTTTTAAGAATACAGCTCTTTTTTGAGAATTGGAGGTAGTTCTAAAAAGAACTTTTTTTTTCTTCTTTTTTCTTTTTTTTCAACAAAAACAAAAACAGGGAATGGCAAACTGCTCAACAGGAGAAAAAAAAATCAAAATTAGGGCTGGGGACGGCAGCGGTGGTTCTCTAATGCTCGAGCAATGATCAAAATACTTTGTTCCCCGTAACAAAATAGGGCATCACAATGTTTGCATTTAATGGAGGCCTCATTAAAAATAGGCTGAATATTTGGGATCAGCTGCTCTGGTCGCTGCCTCACCGATGCAGTTGCTCCTTCAGTGATGTCATCAGTGATGTCACTGACCATGTCATGAATGATGTAATATGTGACATCATCAGCAGTGGATTGCGGGCGCGCGAGTTATAGTGAGTCCAACTAACTATAACGTGGGAATTTCAATGGTTTTGTATGAGTAAAATGTTCAGCTAACTATAACTGGTGTGAAACCTATGGTTTTTTCAGTGAATTTCAAAGGTTTTTTAAATGCTAATTCCTAACTATAACGAGTGTTAAACCTATGGTTTTTTCAGTGAATATATAGATAGATAGATAGATATGAAACTAAATCTCTCCAACTACGAAGCAGACAAGGGAACACAGCAGAGGGTCTCCAAGAAAATCCATTTATTTGCAAAATGGCATGACACGTTTCGGCGGGTGTGCCTTTCTCAAATGCCTTTGATACCGGAGGTTTTGCTGTCCATCATTTTTAACGTGCTGCCTCACTCCTATTGGTGGGAGCACAGCTGACCCAAGTCAATTGAGAGAACATTTTTGCTGCGCCTTATCACGAACTGCAGTTCCCAGTATGCATCTTGTTTGTGAACTGCGGAAATGTCTCTCATCAACCCCGTTAATTCTTGTTCTCATGGTGAGTGCGGGCTGTTATTTCAAAACTTGGTCACGCCCTTTACACAGTTCACTTCATTGCCTCGGCATCAATTTAAGCAATAAATTCATTTCTTGGCCCCTACATCCAGCCCAAATAACGAATTAGAGCATCCCGGAGACGTCGATACAGTGAACTCGTTTCTCGGTGAAGTCGCGGACTGTTTGTTTGACAGCAGTACCTTGCTTCATTCGGTTGCAGCGGTCTCGAGGTTTCCAACACCTTGGAATTACACCATGTTTTTGCCAATGATTGCCTCCGAACACTTTTAGGATGGGAGATGTATATATCTCCTTATCTTCACAATATGGCAGTTGGTGTTTTAGTCACAATATTCTAGCAAGACAATATTTAAAACTCTATATTGTGTGGGGGGGTATATTGGTGGAATCCACCAGTTACTCATGTTTCAGTTTATATTCAAGGAAATTGTAGGTAAGGTTATAGGAAGGTGGGAAAAGTTACATGAAACCAGGTAAATAATTATTTTAATATAGGGGGGAAAGCATGAAGTCTGCGTAAGATATTGAGAGCTAGAAATGTATAGGGCTCCCTGATAAATGTTCTTTGTCTGCACATCATATTTATAGAGTATGCTGAAAGGAATAGGCTTGTTTGTTCAGGGTTGTCTGTGGTGATTGCACAGCATACATTTGTAGATGTTGAAGGGATCAAAAATTTGGAGTTTTCCATCTCATTGTTCCAAGTGTCCTAGAACAATAAACGTTGCTCTCATTGTGGTGAAAAATCTTTTGATACAATAACTTCTGTATGCCCTCAAACTCCTTTAACAGCCAACTCTTGCTTTGCATGTGCTTGTTTATTTTAACTATCCTTGTTAGTATAGTGAAAAGTCAGGACTACAGTGGTTCAGAAGGCAGGGTGCAGTCGAAGCTTGTTCTGGATTCTGTACTCACAGGAATGTCTCCCCGTGTAGGAGGATCTGGTGTACACACTCGGCGAGAGTGCAGCTCTGGGTGCAGCCGGGATCGTTCTCTGGGGGAACAAGGACTACAGTGTTTCACAGGTAAGTGCATAGAAGGTTTCAGCTCTGCACTCAGAAGGTTTCAGTCATTTTGCACAAAGGCTAAGTCTGACTGCTCAACTAATATGGTTCCTGTTGTACCAGCTCAAGTTCATAATAGTATGTGATTGTTTGAACCCCTCTGCACAATGATGCACAAGTGCACAAATGTGTAACCTATTGCAAATCCAGAAGATCTACTAGTATGCGACTGTCTTCACCGTACCAATTGACTAATGATGTAAAGTCGATTCCCAATCAAACTGTACCCACTCCATCATGTGCAGTGGTTCTGTGGGTGAACTTTTCTTATATGCACCTCTGCCATGAAGGAGACTTAATGTAGCAAAGGGCAGGTCTGTCTCTTTCCCTACCCGTTATCGTTGGGAAATTTACGTTCCCAGATTCTCTCCCCTCAGAATCTACAGTAACCTTTCTCCTCTTTCTTCCCTAGAAAGCACTTGTAAGTGGCCCCAGGGCTAAATATGTACTTTTCAAATAACAATAAATAAATAAATAAATGAGTTGTTGAATGCATCAAAGCCTACTGGTCTGCTCCATGATGATTTGGAGCTCTCCCACCAGTACAGTGGCTGCCTCAGTAAAAACTCATGGCCAGATTTACTAACATTGTGCATCTTGGTTGTCCTTATTTTGTGGCACAGCCACGATGCATAACGCTAGCAGTCATTTACAAAGCCACACAAGAGGCTATTTGGGCCGGATTCCCTGGATTTGTAAAAAAAAAAGAAATTGGAACCCAACTGCTTGCACTGCCTTGCATTACATTTCGAGCTGTGAGGCATACTATGGGTGGAGCATGGGTGTTCCAGTTCATCCACCCATGGATTTCACACAAAAACCTGGGATTGTGTGAAATCGCAACTCCTCCCAGATGGTGTAAAAAGGAGAAAAATATTTTTTTCTCCTCATTATTTACATTTATTTACATGTCTGCTGTATTCTGTAGCACACATAGAAAGGGGAAATGCCTCACTCAAGAGATTGTTTTTGTGCAGAACGTTATCCCTTCCTGCATAATAACATTTCTCCTTGTAATACAGGTACCTTTGCACTGTGGTGCAAGGGTTCCTAGGTTGGCACTAGGCTGCCTGAAGTACACCAGCGCTATGAGAGAGAAGTGCACCATATCTTGGTAGATACTGCACATTTCGACTCTCTCCCTTTCACCAACGCAGTACATTGCAGCAAGTTGCCTTTATGGTGTGTGAAAGGTTAGTAAATCTGGCCCTCAATAAGCTAAACCTCACTCCTAAAGTGACCAAATAATCTAACACCAAGAAAGCAAGAACCTTCTACAGGCCTCTTTTGCACAGTCTGGTGGCATTTTAGGTCGAGCAGACAGCTGCCCCCAACACAGTAGCTCATGTCCAGAGCTGTGCAGGTATAAAATGCTCTGTAAGTCGAAGATGGCCTCTATTTCTAGTAATCTGCATATCTCACAGATGTGAGACACTTCTGTTATTAATAGGTTTTCTCTTTGTTTCCTATAGGAGTCCTGCCTGGCAGTGAAAATGTATGTGGATCATATTCTGGGCCCCTACATCCTCAATGTGACCAGCAGCGCCACTCTTTGCAGCCAAGCAATATGCTCTGGGCATGGGCGTTGCGTGAGGCGGAATACCACCTCCACTGCTTTCCTGCACCTCCACCCTGACTCCTTCAGCATCAAACGTGCCCCCGGGAGAAGGGGACTCGTGCTACAGGGAAATCCGACAAAGGAAGACCTTACCAAGATGGCCGAAGGGTTTGAATGCCAGTGTTATAGTGGCTGGTCAGGGACAGCGTGTGCGGCCAAATCCTAAAGGAGAGAGCTGGACATGCCAATTGAATAGTGATATGTGTCATAGTGCAGCGTTCTTATGAGACAATTTGACTGAAATTGCACCACGCAACACCACGGCTGGATATTTTCACAGCAGTTATCTCATGCTTCCGGCTTTCTCTTGGGAAATGCAAAGCTAGGAAGAACAAGAGTCTGTATGAGGAAACCAGCAGGCCAGAAGAACACAATATTTGACATTTACTTTGGCCAGCATTATTGTTTTCATATGATCTCCCTCAAACAAGCTGCTAGCTGTCAACATTTTGATATTTCAGGAGAAAAACTTAAAGGATGTTTAGGCTGAAATGGGGATCATTTTCGCTGTTCTAAAAACGAATCCATACTTTGTAGCTTAATGGTCCAGCGTCAATAGGAATATTGTACTTTGCAAACAGGAAACTGGTGTCAAATCTTGTTATTATTTAACACATTTCAGTTTAATACACAAGATTCCTGAGCAGACAGAGACATTTGCTTGCTGTCCTCACGACATCGGAGTACATCTTGTAAATTATTATTTTTTTAAAGGAAGACCAATTCTGCAGAGAGTGACGTAAGCAACTATAGAAAACCCTTTCCTTCCAACTTCTTAGGCGGTAAGCTTCTCCCTACTGCTGGCCACCAAAGATAACAATTCCTTCTAAAGTCTCTCTTTCTTGGCCCCTCCAGTGCTGCTGGACCTTGCTCGCTTGGTCCGGTGGGAACTTTACTGGCCTCATGCTGCGGAGGGCTGAGCAGCTGGCTCATGCTGTCTTGGGGCCGTACACAAAAAGGTTGTAGATTTGGAGGGCCTTGCCATGGCAGTAAGAATGATGACGGACACATAGTGGTTTCTATGGGGCTGTAAAGGGAAGCCCCTATATGAAAGAATGAAGTGTTTTGCAAATGCAAGGTGGAAAGAGAGGGTTACTGAGTACTTCTGGGAGATTAAGAACTGTTTTTGCATTTCTTAGGTTCAGTTTACACTGTTTTAATGAATTGTGGTGATTTTATTATTATTCTTTATTTGGCCATGACTTGTTCATGATGTACAACTGTTGAATATCCAGTTGATCATCATAAACTTAGTCTAATGATTTGTTATAACAGCACTAATAACAGCGGCGGCTCCTCCGATCTGGCGGAGAAGTGTTGCCCCCCCCAAAAAACGGCAGGATAGGGGGAAATCAGACTTGCTTCATTTTTCCTTTCCTGATGAGTTTTGGGGGCGGGGCCTGGGGGTGACCTGCTCTGAGGGGAGTGGTAGTGTTCTCCCTTAACTGCACATGTCATACGCAGTGAAAGCTGGGTTGGAGAGAGCAGGCACAGACTCCCAGTCTGTCCTGGAGCACAAATTGACGGCACTCAGGCCAATCCTGAAGCTGCTGTAATTCGTGAGAGCAGCTTCAGGATTGCCAGCTGGGCATTCTGGGAGTCTATGCCATCCTGCAGTAAAGAGGAGAAGAGCGCAATGGGGATGGCTGCAGGTAAGTCTTTTTTATTGTTTCCCTATTCCCCCGCTGCTTCCCTTATGCTCCTAACCCCCCTCTCGCCCGCCCAACTCGCTGCTTGTCCAGCATACCAGCGTAAGGAATAGAGCGGGCGTGTGCATCAAAGCTTTCTTCCAACGCTGAAGCGTGGTTTTAAGTAGTGGTGGTGTACAGGGGGGAAGTTTACTTTTTGGCAGTAACAGTGTATGGAGTGTCCCTGAGTCGATGTCCCGGGTAGTGTACCCTATTTCCTGCAGGTTCCTGCCCGCAGTCCAGTAGGACAGCCACTGCAACTGACCAGCATAGTAATACGCTCTAAAGTCCGGAGCTTCCAGCCCTCCCTTGTGTGGCTCCAGTTGTAGTTTTTTAAGACTCACCCTCCGGCGCCCATTGCCCCATATTAAATCTAGCAGTATTGTGTCTAAGGTACGGAATACAAAGGGGGGGGGGGTAATATTGGCAGGTTAGCGAAGTAGTATAACAATCGGGGAAGGTCCACCATCTTGGATATGCCCCACACCCCCATTACCGATAGTGGCAATGACGACCAAAGTACGACCCTTGACTGCACTGCACGTATTGCGTTCATCAGATTGCTGTCAAGTTGATCTTCTTGTGTCCTGTACATATGTTTACCTAGGTATTTAAATGTGCTATGTGCCACTGGTATAATATATTTGCCACGGCTAATTTCATCTGGGTGGGTGCCTTCATGCAAGAAAAAGGCATTGGAATTTCCTTCATTAATGGCAAGACCAGAAACCTGTTCAAAACTGGAGAAAATACAAGGAAGCAGTTCCAAGGGGCCTGAGAGGTCCCCTAGATATATAATGATGTCATTCTCATAGGCTGATATCAAGTGTGTTGCATCGTCTTATCGAGATCCCTAATGGGCCAGCCACCTGTCGCAATTTAAGTGCCAGCGGCTCTATGGCCAGTACAAATAGCAAGGGGGATAGGGGGCGTTCATGTCTCGTGCCCTTCTGCACTGTCTTTCTTGTGAGATGTGACTGCCGGTGCGTGCTCTCTCAGTAGGGACAGTGTTCAACAGTCGCATCTATCCGAGGTACTCCGGAGGCAACCCAAACTTCTCCATGGCTTTGAACATGTAGCCCCACGTGAGAGTGTCAAAAGCTTGGCGCAGGTCTAGTGCTATGCAGCCAGCCACTCCATACTCTGCAGGGGTAGTGGCCATGGTGTGGTGTAGCCGCTTGATATTATATGACGTGCTGCCCGCCGGTAGAAACCAGCACTAGTCCTTGTGTATTAATGTGTGTAAGTGAGGTTGAAGTCAGTTAGCTAGGATCTTGCTTAAGATCTTGTATTCTGTTGCTAGGAGCGAGAGTGGGCGATAGCCCGAGAGATCTGAGCCGACCCGGCCCGGCTTAGGAAGTGATACCACCAACGCCTGCATTGTGTTATGCGGAAGGTGTCCTAATTCTAGCACTTTATTATGCAACTCCTTCAATTTAGGGACCAAGGCCTCTGAGTAGGAGTTAAAAAATTCTATTGGCAGGCCGTTCAGGCCTGGGGCTTTATTTCGTGGAAGCCCTTTGATGGCTGCTTTTATTTCCATTTTTGTAATTGGACCTGTTAAGCTTTTCTGCATTTCCACAGTTAACTTCAGATAAGGTAGTCGCTCCAGAAATGTGTCAATTAGCGGAGTGTCAATGTGTCCTGGCTCGCTGTAGAGAGCACTATAGTATTTGCAGAATGCGCCATTTATATCCTGGTGCAAGCTGGCCATACCCAACCCTCGAACGTTAATGTTATGAATCATCGGAGGCGTAGGATCATCCCGCAACATTCTAGTCAATAATGCCCTAGATTTGTCAGCATCAGTGTGTTTCAGCTGTATGTACCCTCTATGGTCTATGACCCAGAGGGTTTCTAACAATTTGGCATGCTGTATGCGCAGTTCCTGTAGTGGGGCATGTTTGGCTGGGTCGCTCGCTGCTGCCTGCTCCAACTCATTCAGTGTGTTTTCTACTCTGACAAGGCTTTTATGTGTCTCCTGCCTGGCCCCCACGGTGGGGCCTGATCGCAGCTCCCCTGACCACCACTCTGAGCGCATCCCCTTCTATCAGGTTAGAGGAGGCAGTGTTCCAGTTTTCTAGGAAGTAGTTTGTGATAGTCATGGACAACGTGCTGTGGAAGGGGGCATCCTCTAGCATCTGGGGCCATAGCTTCCAAGTGGGAACTGGGGTTGGCTTTCTGCCCCATGTAACGTTGATTTCCAGGGGATTATGAATGGAGAAGGTCTTCGCTAGCATGAGTCACTTGTGCTGCGATACTAAGGGAACAAAACATTCTATCGATGCGTGTATATAATTGGTGGACAGGTGAGAAAAGGGAGGATTCCTTACTTGCTGCATACATCATTCTCCATACATCCCCCAGTGCCCACCCAACAGTCCAGCTGCAATGGGCCTCGGCTTGCCTTATAATTCCTACTCCGTTCAGGGGAGGGTGTGATCGGTCCAGCGTTACATCCGGCACCGAGTTACAGTCACCTCCTAGAAGCCATGGGTACAGGTCCCACCCAGTCAGCACTGTGCTCAATCTATTAAAACATTTGTCTTAATCAAAGTTTGGGGCATAGGTGCTGCCCAATACCACTGGCAAGCCGTAGTGTGTCCCGCGTAGCAGTATGTATCTACCCTGGTCATCGGTACGCCGTTCCAGCTCTATAAATGAAACCCCATGCCTAATCCGTATGGTTGACCCTCTCGCAAAGGCTGAATACTTAGTAGAGAAGACCTGTCCCCTCCATTTCTTGCAAACTTTCCCGGTTTCTGACTCGGTGAGGTGTGAATCTTGGAGGACACTATCTGCGCCTTACGTCTAAGCAGCTGCACATGCACCCTGTGCCGCTTGTGAACAGAACCGAGCCCTCGCACATTCCAAGTGATTAAACTATAGGAGCTTAGAATAGTGGAGTTGTGGTGCATGTGTCAATAGCGTAGTTACTGCGATCCCCTTCTCGGAACCAATCTCTAATCATGGGCCAGAACCCCCGAATTCCCCCTGAACAATACACAGCTCAGCCATTGAACTATGCTGCGCCCAACAAAGAACTTAAACATACAAAGAGTGCTACATTTATACGGTGCGTTCGCTTTGCGGGGTGGACGCTATCGCCTACCATGGTACTTTCATACAAGTATTAACTTGTGAGCTCTACGGAAACCGGGGTGGCTGTCTCACTATTCGTAAATTACTTAACGCCATTAATGCCACTAAAATAGAAAATGTTTCATTAGTCAATCTAATCATATACCGGGCTTCAACAGGTCCATCTATCACATTCTGCAGTACAGGTGTTGACTGCAAATATTCTGCAAGTCTCACGGACCCCACTTTAAGCCTTTATCATCAGTCAACATCATGAGAAATGCAGAAAAGAAAGGATACATGCGACTGTAAAAGTACTTATCAATCATCATCTGCTTCTGTGTCCCAGTTGCAGGCCCAGTGAAGCCACATCACACGGCTCATCCCAGCAAATCATCCACTGTTTGATTTGTCCACTTTTAAGTGGTTTCAGGAAGCAAATGTGCTAAAGGACAGATACTCCTCTCACTAATGCACTTTGCAAGTAAAGAAGGCAACATGAATGCCTTTTGTAGTATCCTGTGTTAAATTAAATTCGGGATCCACTGTATTCTTTTAATTTTAAAATAGAATTGGCTTAGAAGTTTTTAAATATAGCCGTAGAAAACTGATTGCCAAGTACCCAAGTGTGCAGACTCATCTCTGGTTGAGCAGTTATTACTATGCTATCTGTGTCATTGCCGAGTGACCGATCCATCAAATTAAGATGAGCATTGTGGAGGCTCTTCTGAAGTATGAACAAAGGATTTGCATGTTGTCCTATTAAATAGTACATGCAATGTAATAACATAGTTTTGGCAAATGGTTAGAATCACTGTTATATAAGAATTTAGTTTTCTTACTTTCACCTTTGTGAGAGAGTTAGACCCCTTCTTTTATTTATTAAGAAGCTCCATTTTGTGTTTATAGCTCCTACTGATAATACCCGCTTTGGGTCTGTGAGAGCCATATACTCTTTGCACAACCCAATGTGATGTGGTTAACCAGTAGTCACCAGAATGCCTCTATTCTGATGTAAAACCATTATGATTTGTCACATCTCCATGGACATGCATCCCATCTGTTTCTTTCCCATTGCAAGTCAGTCAATTATGCGGTACTACGAGGTCGGAAACGTGTCAACGAAAAAGTCTGCTCACACACCTACTCCAAGTCTCAACAAATTTACTAAAAAGAAAAATCAATAGTCTGTGAATCTCAGACCCTTTCTCAAGATCCGGTGTAGGAATAAAGGACTGCTGACAATAACTGAGTCCAAAATCTGGGTGGGCAAAGAGAGAGAAGTCACACTCCCTACATCACACCAAGATGCTGCTATTATGAGTTTAACATGCCAATCTGTGAGCAGAGTCCGCAAGTTAAATAGCAGCAGGTTCAGATTTTGCTTCCGTAAAATCTCCAAAACAGTGGTCATCATTCATTCCCATCTAGGAAGCAGAGATAGTCAATATAATCTACAACGCCAAGCCCTCAGCTCACGCCCTGGACCAGCTACCGCCTCTCCTGACCAAAGACCTAAAGCTAGTCCTAGCTCCAATAGGGTGCAAGATCATCAATAGCTCATTGAGCTCTGGATCCGTACCAGACTGCCTCAAGGTAGGGCAAGTCACACCACTATTAAAGAAACCAGGTCTAGACACAGAAGATCTGAATAATTTCAGACCGGTCTCGAACCTTCCATTTTTGGCCAAAATCATGAAAAGATGTGTACTCCCTCAGCTAACCCTTCACCTAGAAAAACTCAAACTTCTAGACCCCCTACCAGTCGGGATGCAGAAAGGGATGCAGCACTGAATCTGCAATCCTCAACGTCATAGATGACCTACTCAAGTCACTCGACTCGGATCAATGCTGCCTTCTCATCCTCCTAGACCTATCGGCTGCATTTGATACAGTCAACCACAATCTGCCTCTAAGGGTTCTTCAAGAAAGAGCTGGTCTACAAGAGACGGTCCTTCACTGGTTCTCTTCCTTTCTTCACAACCGATCACAGAGAATAAAAATCAAAAACTTCGAATCCGACCTCCACCTGGTCATCAGAGGTGTTCCACAAGGGTCTGTACTCTCCCCACAGCTCTTCAACATCTACATTGAACCCCTCACCTCTCTACTCAGAAAATCCAACATCCCCTTTCATCTATATGCGGATGACACGCAGCTCTATCTGGAAACTACCTCAATTGATGACATCCAGAGACTAAACAACACGCTCAAGGAGGTCCAAGACTGGCTCACAATCAATCACTTGAAACTGAACCAAGATAAAACAGAAATACTACTCATTTCCAACAAAGATGTTAACCCTCAAATCAAAGAATGGCTCAAAGCCATCGATGCCCTCAATGGTAACCTCTCCTTGGCAGACTCAGTGAAAGCTCTAGGGATCACCCTAGACCCAAAACTTGACATGAAGAAACACATCTCAAGATCTGCTAAAAGTGCCTTTCTCAACCTAAAATTACTATACAAAATAAAACCCTTCCTCCCACCCAAGGACCTTCAACAAGCCACCCAAGCATTAGTCCTCTCCAGAATAGACTACTGGATCGCGACCTTGACAGGGACAGCAAAAACCCACCTTGCCCCCTTGAAGACTACACTCAACGCAGCAGCAAGAATGGTCTCCGGAATTAAGAAATGTGAGCATATTTCTCCAGCCCTCAGAGAATTCAGATGGCTCCCAGTGGAGTTGTGAGCCAGTTTTAGAACAGCCTGCCTCACACACAAAGCCCTGCATACAGGCAAAACAGAATACCTGGCCGCCAAACTCAATAGGGCAGGCCAGTCCAGAAACCTCAGGAGCTCCAGCTCTCTACTGCTCATCCCACCAAAAACTCGCAAGCACAGAACCACAGCCAAATCTTTTGCTGGTAACGCACCTAAAATCTGGAACTCCATTCCACCCCACATTAGAACAATCCCCTTGTTTTCAAAATTCAAGAGTCTACTCAAAGACCTCTTCCTCGACCGTACTCGAGGGAACTGACAGACCCTGGACAGTCCCCCAATTGTCACTCCAGCTTTACTAAAATTCGAGTCCGACAACACGGTCGCAGCTCAAGATATCCTCTGTGTACAAACATTTTGATGGCCGATTTTGTATGGTTGAATATCAGACCCTAACATCTGAAGCAGTTCAAGAAACCCTTCTATGTTTAAATTGTATTTTATTTATTTATTTTTTTGATTCTCGTTCTGGTTTGGCTGAAGATCAGATCCTACCCCCGGCGCGTCTACCCAGTAGCCACTTGCTAGTCCCACGTCTGCCCTAACCCACATGTTCCCCCACTCTCCTGGATCTCATGTCTGTTCACTATTGTATATGATGTATCTGTTGTGAAATGCTCTGATACCCTTTGGTCTAGCTAGCGCTATACAAAACTACTAAAATAAATCCAAAAGTAAATGCTATTCGGACTCAGAGTCTCCACTGAAGTTGGGTACCCCCATTGAATCCAAATGTCCAAAATCATAAGCCTCTCTGAAAACTTACTACGAGTTAATATATATATGGTAACAATCGTTTGAGCTAAGCGTATACAAGCATGAGCAATGGGAATCAATTCAGCAATTTCAGCTGAGTGCTCTTAAGGTAGATATCGACTCTCAACAACTTTATATAATGTACATACAACATAACTAGCTTCCAGCGAACCCCAATCACTTCTGAGACATGAACCATCAGAAAAAATGTGAGATCATAGTTGGGTACTGGTGCAGTAGAGCGATCAATATGGGATTTAGCTGGATGGCAGTTAATTACGGGCCTCCTGGTCTTGGGCTCTGCAAGAAGGAAGCTGGGTTTAAAATGTGAATGCAATGTAATGTGAGACAGATAATAGAAGACTTTTATGCCATGACTATCTGGCTGTGCATTAATATTGGGTTTTAATTGAGAGCATAAGGGTAGCACAGCCCGGGGCACAGCCACTATGAGGGTAGAAATGAGGACAGTGTTTGCAGAGGCTACTACAAGATCGGCAGCAGCCGCTACAGCTCTTAAATATGGCCAAAGACCAGCTGCCTGCATCGAGTGCAGAAGAATGGTAAGTTAAGGCCTTCTTTTGATTTGTGTGATCCTTCACCGATAATCCCGGAGGCAAACCTATTTTTCTCATGCCAGTATAAAGTTACCTGGTTTGAGTACTTCTAGGAGACCCAGTGCAGGGGCGACAGCTTGCTTCAGATTTACAAAGGTGTTCTCTGCTTCCCTAGTCATGTGCAAAGATGCTAGGGTGACTTTCTTGACATATTCTTGGAGAGGTTTAGCCCAGAGCCGAAGACATTATCCTTTGTCTGCAATAGCCATCAAATTAATACCAAAGTCTTAGAAGCTTTGTCCTCTAAGATCCAACTTCATAACCAATATTCGTTTAATGGTATGCTTATCTATCGGCCCCCTGGGCAGCATTTTTACATACTTTGGGGGAGGCTATCCAGCATCTGACTCAGTCTTCCGATTTCACATTTCTGGGTGATTACAATCTTCACTTAGAGGACACTCAGGATGGTGATGCTGTCCATCCTATGGATGTCACGGAAAGCATAGGGAATACTCAACTCAACTTACTCAACATGTTATTGGTGATACACATTCAGTAGGCCATCTTTAGGATGGGTATTCTCGATTAATGACTCCCTCCAGATTCTACCCTCTCTTCCGCTGGTCTGACCATAAAACGGTTATATTTACTCTTAACCCCCATATGTTACCACCAAATGGTGTCAGGCAGCAACCCACAAATGAATACGCCCTTGGAACACTACACTGGAGAAGCCTTGGACAGACCCTTGACCCAGAAACCTCTGTCTTTAAGCAATGACCCAAATGAAGCTGCTATTGATCAATGGTTACATAGATCAATAGACCATTTAGAACCCAAAACAACCATGTAAACCAAAGAGTTAAACCCTCAGAACCATGGTTCTCAGAAACCCTCAAGTCACAAAAACAAACGTGCCGCTGACTGGAGAGGAAATGGAGACTCCATTATGGCTCCAGTGATAAGGAAGTATACAAACAGTCTGATGACCTATAAAGAGCTAATTTTTAAGGGAAAAACTCGCTTTTATACTATGTCTATAGAAGCATCATAAAATTCTTCCAAGGAACTGTTCGGTACAGTGAGAAAGTTAGCCAATCCTTCAGAGGTCACAAACACTAATGCGAGCCAAGGGTTCTGCAACTCTTTGGCGACTTTCTTCCAGGATCAGATAAAGGGAGTCTACAGCAATTTTGCAAGGACCCCGTCATTGGGACCAGTTCCCTCTGTGTTCACAGGCTACAGCTGATATCTACGATGACATTCAAGAGACCAACTGAATCCCTCAAGACCCCCTACTTTATCATCTTTCTCGCACTTGATCATGGATCAAGTTAAAAATGTGCTTCTTCTCACCAAATCTGGTTCTCGTCTGGATCCTTGTCCTCCTACGAATTTCCATCTATTGCCAGAAACATTTTTCACACATCTTTTATCTATTTTCAATCAAATGTTTGTTTTGGGCATCTTTCCCAATACGTGGATGTTTGCGTCAATTGTTCCACTATTAAACAAAACTAATTTGGACAACACTGACCTTAACAGCTATTGCCCCATTTCCAGACTCCCTCCTACCTGCGAAAATGGTAGAGAAAGCTATGAATATAGAAATTTTGTTGAGCAGCTTGGACATCTTGACCCTACTCAGTAGGGGTTTAGGAAACATCACAGCACAGAACTGGCGATGATCACAGCATCGGAACAGGTCAGTCAAACAGCTGATGCAGGGGGTAATGCAGCTTTGGTGCTGTTGGATCTTTCTGCAGCGTTTGATACTATCAATCATAAACAACTGCTAGATCGTCTAGATGCATTAGGCATAAAGGGGAGAGAGTTGACATTGCTTTATTCATTGTTAACTGATCAGGAACAATTTGTGGCCCTAGTCTACTTTAAGTCACCCACTTTCACACTCTCCTGTGGTGTTTCCCTGGGCTGTATCACAACAGAACAACGGTTATGGTTTAAATTTCTCCTGCACACCATCTGTCCCAAAAGTCCTGTTTGTGCTCACTCTTCTGGGTCAACCGAAAAAAAAAGAAATATAAACATACAAATACACACATTGAGGAGCACAGAAAGTCCAAGGAAATCTTTTTTCTTACAAATCACAAGGTATATACATTACTGGAAATCGAACGTGTAACAGCAAAACAATTCTAGCAGTCATATAAAAAGCACATTTCTTTCACATTCATATTGTTTTTCCATCATTATTCGTAAAGTGCTTAAGTATTCCGATAAAACAAGATGTTCAAGATGGAAACAGCCTACGCGTTTTGTCCCTATTCACATGGAACTTTTTCAGGGAGACACTCACTATTACAAGAAGGGTCTATCTTCCAACCCCAGGCATCTATTTGACACTCTTTATCAGCTGTTACAACCTCATGTAACTCCTCCGTTAGTTCAATATCTATTAGGCCTGCCAACAGCGCAACCAATTTCATTCGCAGTTTCCTGCTCTATCCCGTTCTCTCTTTCTATTCCCCTACTCAGGAAATTTCAGATAAGGTATCTTTCATTGAGGAAGTCCTCTTCCATCAGGCCTCAATCCTATTGGCCTTTCCTTCGCCTTTCTGCGCCCTAAGAAGCGTGTGGTGCCTCTTTGGTGTTCAGTTGTAGAGACCTCGGTCACTGAAGCTTCTCAGTCTGAGTAGAGTTTGAGTTCCCCCCTGTGACAGCTTCTTCAGAAGAGCTTTGCGTGTTTCTCCAGAGCACTCATATGAGAGGTGCAAACCATCCAACCTCAGTTCCTGTAGTTTGCAGCCAGGATGTTTAGGCCTCCACACAACTTCTTTACTCCAGTGTCTTACAGCCTATTGCTGTTCAGGTCGAGCTCTGTGAGAGATGTGTTTGTTTTAAGCACAGAGGCGAGGTCTTCGCAGCATGAAGCAGCGCTCCAACCAGAGTTTCTGTAGTTTGCAGCCAGGATGTTTTAGTCCTTCACACAAATTCTTCACTTTAGTGTATCCCAGCTTATTGCTGCCAAGGTAGAGCTCTGTGGACGATGTGTTTGTTTCCAGGGCAGAGGTGAGGTCTTCGCAGCATGAATCGGTGAGGGAGCACTGATACAACCTCAGCTTCTGTAGTTTGTAGCCAGGATGTTTTAGGCCTTCACACAACTTCTTCACTCCAGTGTCTCACAGCTTATTGCCGCTCAGGTCGAGCTCTGTGAGAGATGTGTTTGTTTTAAGCACAGAGGCGAGGTCTTTGCAGCATGAACCGGTGAAGGAACACTGATCCAACCTTAGTGTCTGTAGTTTGCAGCCAGGATGTTTTAGTCCTTCACACAATTTCTTCACTTTAGTGTATCCCAGCTTATTGCTGCCAAGGTAGAGCTCTGTGAACGATGTGATTGTTTCCAGGGCAGAGGTGAGGTCTTCGCAGCATGAATCGGTGAGGGAGCACTGATACAAACTCAGCTTCTGTAGTTTGTAGCCAGGATGTTTTAGGCCTTCACACAACTTCTTCACTCCAGTGTCTCACAGCCTATTGCCGCTCAGGTCTAGCTCTGTGAGAGATGTGTTTGTTTTAAGCACAGAGGCGAGGTCCTCGCAGCATGAACCGTGAGGGAGCAGCGCTCCAGCCAGAGTTTCTGTAGTTTGCAGCCAGGATGTTTTAGACCTTCACACAACTTACTTCTTCACTCTAGTGTCTCCCAGCTTATTGCTGCCAAGGTAGAACTCTGTGAGAGATGTGTTTGTCTCCAGGGCAGAGGTGACGTCTTCGCAGCATGAATCGGTGAGGGATCATTGATACATCCTCAGCTTCTGTAGTTTGTAGCCAGGGTGTTTTAGGCCTTCACACAACTTCTTCACTCCAGTGTCTCACAGCTTATTGCTGCTCAGGCTGAGTTCAGTGAGAGATATGTTTGTTTCCAGGACAGAGGCGAGGTCTTTGCAGCATGAACCGGTGAAGGAACACTGACCCAACCTCAGTGTCTGTAGTTTGCAGCGAGGATGTTTTAGTCCTTCACACAAATTCTTCACTTTATTGTATCCCAGCGTATTGCTGCCAAGGTAGAGCTCTGTGAACGATGTGTTTGTTTCCAGGGCAGAGGTGAGGCCTTCGCAGCATGAATCGGTGAGGGAGCACTGATACAACTTCAGCTTCTGTAGTTTGTAGCCAGGATGTTTTAGGCCTTCACACAACTTCTTCACTCCAGTGTCTCACAGCTTATTGCCGCTCAGGTCTAGCTCTGTGAGAGATGTGTTTGTTTTCAGCACAGAGGCGAGGTCTTCGCAGCACGAACCGCGAGGGAGCAGCGCTCCAGCCAGAGTTTCTGTAGTTTGCAGCCAGGACGTTTTAGGCCTTCACACAACTTACTTCTTCACTCTAGTGTCTCCCAGCTTATTGCTGCCAAGGTAGAGCTCTGTGAGAGATGTGTTCGTCTCCAGGGCAGAGGTGAGGTCTTCGCAGCATGAATCGGTGAGGGAGTATTGATACATCCTCAGCTTCTGTAGTTTGCAGTCTGGGTGTTTTAAGCCTTCAAACAACTTCTTCACTCCAGTGTCTCGCAGCTTATTGCCGCTCAGGTCGAGCTCTGTGAGAGATGTTTGTTTTAAGCACAGAGGCGAGGTCTTCGCAGCATGAACCATGAGGGAGCAGCGCTCCAACCAAAGTTTCTGTAGTTTGCAGCCAGGATGTTTTAGTCCTTCACACAACTTAACCTCAGCTTCTGTAGTTTGCAGCCAGGGTGTTTTAGGCCTTCACACAACTTCTTCACTCCAGTGTCTCGCAGCTTATTGCCGCTCGGGCTGAGTTCAGTGAGAGATATGTTTGTTTCCAGGACGGAGGCGAGGTCTTTGCAGCATGAACCGGTGAAGGAACACTGACCCAACCTCAGTGTCTGTAGTTTGCAGCTAGGATGTTTTAGTCCTTCACACAATTTCTTCACTTTAATGTATCCCAGCTTATTGCTGCCAAGGTAGAGCTCTGTGAACGATGTGTTTGTTTCCAGGGCAGAGGTGAGGTCTTTGCAGCATGAACCGGTGAAGGAACACTGACCCAACCTCAGTGTCTGTAGTTTGCAGCTAGGATGTTTTAGTCCTTCACACAATTTCTTCACTTTAATGTATCCCAGCTTATTGCTGCCAAGGTAGAGCGCTGTGAACGATGTGTTTGTTTCCAGGGCAGAGGTGAGGTCTTTGCAGCATGAATCGGTGAGGGAGCACTGATTCAACCTCAGCTTCTGTAGTTTGTAGCCAGGATGTTTTAGGCCTTCACACAACTTCTTCACTCCAGTGTCTCACAGCTTATTGCAGCTCAGGTCGAGCTCTGTGAGAGATGTGTTTGTTTTAAGCACAGAGGCGAGGTCTTTGCAGCATGAACCGGTGAAGGAACACTGACCCAACCTCAGTGTCCGTAGTTTGCAGCAAGGACGTTTTAGTCCTTCACACAATTTCTTCACCATAGTGTATCCTAGCTTATTGCTGCCAAGGTAGAGCTCTGTGAAGGATGTGTTTGTTTCCAAGGCAGAGGTGAGGTCTTCGCAGCATGAATCGGTGAGGGAGCACTGATAAAACCTCAGCTTCTGTAGTTTGTAGCCAGGATGTTTTAGGCCTTCACACAACTTCTTCACTCCAGTGTCTCACAGCTTATTGCCGCTCAGGCTGAGTTCAGTGAGAGATATGTTTGTTTCCAGGACAGAGGTGAGGTCATTGCAGCATGAACCGGTGAAGGAACACTGACCCAACCTCAGTGTCTGTAGTTTGCAGCGAGGATGTTTTAGTCCTTCACACAAATTCTTCACTTTATTGTATCCCAGCTTATTGCTGCCGAGGTAGAGCTCTGTGAACAATGTGTTTGTTTCCAGGGCAGAGGTGAGGTCTTTGCAGCATGAATCGGTGAGGGAGCACTGATTCAACCTCAGCTTCTGTAGTTTGTAGCCAGGATGTTTTAGGCCTTCACACAACTTCTTCACTCCAGTGTCTCAAAGCTTTTTGCAGCTCAGGTCGAGCTCTGTGAGAGATGTGTTTGTTTTAAGCACAGAGGCGAGGTCTTTGCAGCATGAACCGGTGAAGGAACACTGACCCAACCTCAGTGTCCGTAGTTTGCAGCAAGGACGTTTTAGTCCTTCACACAATTTCTTCACCATAGTGTATCCTAGCTTATTGCTGCCAAGGTAGAGCTCTGTGAAGGATGTGTTTGTTTCCAGGGCAGAGGTGAGGTCTTCGCAGCATGAATCGGTGAGGGAGCACTGATAAAACCTCAGCTTCTGTAGTTTGTAGCCAGGATGTTTTAGGCCTTCACACAACTTCTTCACTCCAGTGTCTCACAGCTTATTGCCGCTCAGGCTGAGTTCAGTGAGAGATATGTTTGTTTCCAGGACAGAGGTGAGGTCTTTGCAGCATGAACCGGTGAAGGAACACTGACCCAACCTCAGTGTCTGTAGTTTGCAGCGAGGATGTTTTAGTCCTTCACACAAATTCTTCACTTTATTGTATCCCAGCTTATTGCTGCCAAGGTAGAGCTCTGTGAACGATGTGTTTGTTTCCAGGGCAGAGGTGAGGTCTTCGCAGCATGAATCGGTGAGGGAGCACTGATACAACCTCAGCTTCTGTAGTTTGTAGCCAGGATGTTTTAGGCCTTCACACAACTTCTTCACTCCAGTGTCTCACAGCTTATTGCCGCTCAGGTCTAGTTCTGTGAGAGATGTGTTTGTTTTCAGCACCGAGGCGAGGTCTTCGCAGCACGAACCGTGAGGGAGCAGCGCTCCAGCCAGAGTTTCTGTAGTTTGCAGCCAGGATGTTTTAGACCTTCACACAACTTACTTCTTCACTCTAGTGTCTCCCAGCTTATTGCTGCCAAGGTAGAGCTCTTTGAGAGATGTGTTTGTCTCCAGGGCAGAGGTGAGGTCTTCGCAGCATGAATTGGTGAGGGAGTATTGATACATCCTCAGCTTCTGTAGTTTGCAGCCTGGGTGTTTTAAGCCTTCACACAACTTCTTCACTCCAGTGTCTCGCAGCTTATTGCCGCTCAGGTCGAGCTCTGTGAGAGATGTGTTTGTTTTAAGCACAGAGGCGAGGTCTTCGCAGCATGAACCGTGAGGGAGCAGCGCTCCAACCAGAGTTTCTGTAGTTTGCAGCCAGGATGTTTTAGTCCTTCACACAACTTAACCTCAGCTTCTGTAGTTTGCAGCCAGGGTGTTTTAGGCCTTCACACAACTTCTTCACTCCAGTGTCTCGCAGCTTATTGCCGCTCAGGCTGAGTTCAGTGAGAGATATGTTTGTTTCCAGGACAGAGGCGAGGTCTTTGCAGCATGAACCGGTGAAGGAACACTGACCCAAGCTCAGTGTCTGTAGTTTGCAGCGAGGATGTTTTAGTCCTTCACACAAATTCTTCACTTTAGTGTATCCCAGCTTATTGCTGCCAAGGTAGAGCTCTGTGAACGATGTGTTTGTTTCCAGGGCAGAAGTGAGGTCTTCGCAGCATGAATCGGTGAGGGAGCACTGATACAACCTCAGCTTCTGTAGTTTGTAGCCAGGATGTTTTAGGCCTTCACAGAACTTCTTCACTCCAGTGTCTCACAGCTTATTGCCACTCAGGTCGAGCTCTGTGAGAGATGTGTTTGTTTTAAGCACAGAGGCGAGGTCTTTGCAGCATGAAACGGTGAAGGTATACTGACCCAACCTCAGTGTCTGTAGTTTGCAGCGAGGATGTTTTAGTCCTTCACACAATGTCTTCACTTTAGTGTATCTCAGCTTATTGCTGCCAAGGTAGAGCTCTGTGAACGATGTGTTTGTTTCCAGGGCAGGAGTGAGGTCTTCGCAGCATGAATCGGTGAGGGAGCACTGATACAACCTCAGCTTCTGTAGTTTGTAGCCAGGATGTTTTAGGTCTTCACACAACTTCTTCACTCCAGTGTCTCACAGCTTATTGCCGCTCAGGTCTAGCTCTGTGAGAGATGTGTTTGTTTTAAGCACAGAGGCGAGGTCTTTGCAGCATGAACCGGTGAAGGAACACTGACCCAACCTCAGTGTCTGTAGTTTGCAGCGAGGATGTTTTAGTCCTTCACACAATTTCTTCACTTTAGTGTATCCCAGCTTATTGCTGCCAAGGTAGAGCTCTGTGAACGATGTGTTTGTTTCCTGGGCAGAGGTGAGGTCTTCGCAGCATGAATCGGTGAGGGAGCACTGATAAAACCTCAGCTTCTGTAGTTTGTAGCCAGGATGTTTTAGTCCTTCACACAACTTAACCTCAGCTTCTGTAGTTTGCAGCCAGGGTGTTTTAGGCCTTCACACAACTTCTTCACTCCAGTGTCTCGCAGCTTATTGCCGCTCGGGCTGAGTTCAGTGAGAGATATGTTTGTTTCCAGGACAGAGGCGAGGTCTTTGCAGCATGAACCGGTGAAGGAACACTGACCCAACCTCAGTGTCTGTAGTTTGCAGCGAGGATGTTTTAGTCCTTCACACAAATTCTTCACTTTAGTGTATCCCAGCTTATTGCTGCCAAGGTAGAGCTCTGTGAACGATGTGTTTGTCTCCAGGGCAGAGGTGAGGTCTTCGCAGCATGAATCGGTGAGGGAGCACTGATACAACCTCAGCTTCTGTAGTTTGTAGCCAGGATGTTTTAGGCCTTCACAGAACTTCTTCACTCCAGTGTCTCACAGCTTATTGCCACTCAGGTCGAGCTCTGTGAGAGATGTGTTTGTTTTAAGCACAGAGGCGAGGTCTTTGCAGCATGAACCGGTGAAGGAACACTGACCCAACCTCAGTGTCTGTAGTTTGCAGCTAGGATGTTTTAGTCCTTCACACAATTTCTTCACTTTAATGTATCCCAGCTTATTGCTGCCAAGGTAGAGCGCTGTGAACGATGTGTTTGTTTCCAGGGCAGAGGTGAGGTCTTTGCAGCATGAATCGGTGAGGGAGCACTGATTCAACCTCAGCTTCTGTAGTTTGTAGCCAGGATGTTTTAGGCCTTCACACAACTTCTTCACTCCAGTGTCTCACAGCTTATTGCAGCTCAGGTCGAGCTCTGTGAGAGATGTGTTTGTTTTAAGCACAGAGGCGAGGTCTTTGCAGCATGAACCGGTGAAGGAACACTGACCCAACCTCAGTGTCCGTAGTTTGCAGCAAGGACGTTTTAGTCCTTCACACAATTTCTTCACCATAGTGTATCCTAGCTTATTGCTGCCAAGGTAGAGCTCTGTGAAGGATGTGTTTGTTTCCAAGGCAGAGGTGAGGTCTTCGCAGCATGAATCGGTGAGGGAGCACTGATAAAACCTCAGCTTCTGTAGTTTGTAGCCAGGATGTTTTAGGCCTTCACACAACTTCTTCACTCCAGTGTCTCACAGCTTATTGCCGCTCAGGCTGAGTTCAGTGAGAGATATGTTTGTTTCCAGGACAGAGGTGAGGTCATTGCAGCATGAACCGGTGAAGGAACACTGACCCAACCTCAGTGTCTGTAGTTTGCAGCGAGGATGTTTTAGTCCTTCACACAAATTCTTCACTTTATTGTATCCCAGCTTATTGCTGCCAAGGTAGAGCTCTGTGAACGATGTGTTTGTTTCCAGGGCAGAGGTGTGGTCTTCGCAGCATGAATCGGTGAGGGAGCACTGATACAACCTCAGCCTCTGTAGTTTGTAGCCAGGATGTTTTAGGCCTTCACACAACTTCTTCACTCCAGTGTCTCACAGCTTATTGCCGCTCAGGTCTAGTTCTGTGAGAGATGTGTTTGTTTTCAGCACCGAGGCGAGGTCTTCGCAGCACGAACCGTGAGGGAGCAGCGCTCCAGCCAGAGTTTCTGTAGTTTGCAGCCAGGATGTTTTAGACCTTCACACAACTTACTTCTTCACTCTAGTGTCTCCCAGCTTATTGCTGCCAAGGTAGAGCTCTTTGAGAGATGTGTTTGTCTCCAGGGCAGAGGTGAGGTCTTCGCAGCATGAATTGGTGAGGGAGTATTGATACATCCTCAGCTTCTGTAGTTTGCAGCCTGGGTGTTTTAAGCCTTCACACAACTTCTTCACTCCAGTGTCTCGCAGCTTATTGCCGCTCAGGTCGAGCTCTGTGAGAGATGTGTTTGTTTTAAGCACAGAGGCGAGGTCTTCGCAGCATGAACCGTGAGGGAGCAGCGCTCCAACCAGAGTTTCTGTAGTTTGCAGCCAGGATGTTTTAGTCCATCACACAACTTAACCTCAGCTTCTGTAGTTTGCAGCCAGGGTGTTTTAGGCCTTCACACAACTTCTTCACTCCAGTGTCTCGCAGCTTATTGCCGCTCAGGCTGAGTTCAGTGAGAGATATGTTTGTTTCCAGGACAGAGGCGAGGTCTTTGCAGCATGAACCGGTGAAGGAACACTGACCCAAGCTCAGTGTCTGTAGTTTGCAGCGAGGATGTTTTAGTCCTTCACACAAATTCTTCACTTTAGTGTATCCCAGCTTATTGCTGCCAAGGTAGAGCTCTGTGAACGATGTGTTTGTTTCCAGGGCAGAGGTGAGGTCTTCGCAGCATGAATCGGTGAGGGAGCACTGATACAACCTCAGCTTCTGTAGTTTGTAGCCAGGATGTTTTAGGCCTTCACACAACTTCTTCACTCCAGTGTCTCACAGCTTATTGCCGCTCAGGTCTAGTTCTGTGAGAGATGTGTTTGTTTTCAGCACCGAGGCGAGGTCTTCGCAGCACGAACCGTGAGGGAGCAGCGCTCCAGCCAGAGTTTCTGTAGTTTGCAGCCAGGATGTTTTAGACCTTCGCACAACTTACTTCTTCACTCTAGTGTCTCCCAGCTTATTGCTGCCAAGGTAGAGCTCTTCGAGAGATGTGTTTGTCTCCAGGGCAGAGGTGAGGTCTTCGCAGCATGAATTGGTGAGGGAGTATTGATACATCCTCAGCTTCTGTAGTTTGCAGCCTGGGTGTTTTAAGCCTTCACACAACTTCTTCACTCCAGTGTCTCGCAGCTTATTGCCGCTCAGGTCAAGCTCTGTGAGAGATGTGTTTGTTTTAAGCACAGAGGCGAGGTCTTCGCAGCATGAACCGTGAGGGAGCAGCGCTCCAACCAGAGTTTCTGTAGTTTGCAGCCAGGATGTTTTAGTCCTTCACACAACTTAACCTCAGCTTCTGTAGTTTGCAGCCAGGGTGTTTTAGGCCTTCACACAACTTCTTCACTCCAGTGTCTCGCAGCTTATTGCCGCTCAGGCTGAGTTCAGTGAGAGATATGTTTGTTTCCAGGACAGAGGCGAGGTCTTTGCAGCATGAACCGGTGAAGGAACACTGACCCAAGCTCAGTGTCTGTAGTTTGCAGCGAGGATGTTTTAGTCCTTCACACAAATTCTTCACTTTAGTGTATCCCAGCTTATTGCTGCCAAGGTAGAGCTCTGTGAACGATGTGTATGTTTCCAGGGCAGAAGTGAGGTCTTCGCAGCATGAATCGGTGAGGGAGCACTGATACAACCTCAGCTTCTGTAGTTTGTAGCCAGGATGTTTTAGGCCTTCACAGAACTTCTTCACTCCAGTGTCTCACAGCTTATTGCCACTCAGGTCGAGCTCTGTGAGAGATGTGTTTGTTTTAAGCACAGAGGCGAGGTCTTCGCAGCATGAACCGTGAGGGAGCAGCGCTCCAACCAGAGTTTCTGTAGTTTGCAGCCAGGATGTTTTAGTCCTTCACACAACTTAACCTCAGCTTCTGTAGTTTGCAGCCAGGGTGTTTTAGGCCTTCACACAACTTCTTCACTCCAGTGTCTCGCAGCTTATTGCCGCTCAGGCTGAGTTCAGTGAGAGATATGTTTGTTTCCAGGACAGAGGCGAGGTCTTTGCAGCATGAACCGGTGAAGGAACACTGACCCAAGCTCAGTGTCTGTAGTTTGCAGCGAGGATGTTTTAGTCCTTCACACAAATTCTTCACTTTAGTGTATCCCAGCTTATTGCTGCCAAGGTAGAGCTCTGTGAACGATGTGTTTGTTTCCAGGGCAGAAGTGAGGTCTTCGCAGCATGAATCGGTGAGGGAGCACTGATACAACCTCAGCTTCTGTAGTTTGTAGCCAGGATGTTTTAGGCCTTCACAGAACTTCTTCAATCCAGTGTCTCACAGCTTATTGCCACTCAGGTCGAGCTCTGTGAGAGATGTGTTTGTTTTAAGCACAGAGGCGAGGTCTTTGCAGCATGAAATGGTGAAGGTATACTGACCCAACCTCAGTGTCTGTAGTTTGCAGCGAGGATGTTTTAGTCCTTCACACAATGTCTTCACTTTAGTGTATCTCAGCTTATTGCTGCCAAGGTAGAGCTCTGTGAACGATGTGTTTGTTTCCAGGGCAGGAGTGAGGGCAGGAGTGAGGTCTTCGCAGCATGAATCGGTGAGGGAGCACTGATACAACCTCAGCTTCTGTAGTTTGTAGCCAGGATGTTTTAGGTCTTCACACAACTTCTTCACTCCAGTGTCTCACAGCTTATTGCCGCTCAGGTCTAGCTCTGTGAGAGATGTGTTTGTTTTAAGCACAGAGGCGAGGTCTTTGCAGCATGAACCGGTGAAGGAACACTGACCCAACCTCAGTGTCTGTAGTTTGCAGCGAGGATGTTTTAGTCCTTCACACAATTTCTTCACTTTAGTGTATCCCAGCTTATTGCTGCCAAGGTAGAGCTCTGTGAACGATGTGTTTGTTTCCCGGGCAGAGGTGAGGTCTTCGCAGCATGAATCGGTGAGGGAGCACTGATAAAACCTCAGCTTCTGTAGGTTGTAGCCAGGATGTTTTAGTCCTTCACACAACTTAACCTCAGCTTCTGTAGTTTGCAGCCAGGGTGTTTTAGGCCTTCACACAACTTCTTCACTCCAGTGTCTCGCAGCTTATTGCCGCTCGGGCTGAGTTCAGTGAGAGATATGTTTGTTTCCAGGACAGAGGCGAGGTCTTTGCAGCATGAACCGGTGAAGGAACACTGACCCAACCTCAGTGTCTGTAGTTTGCAGCGAGGATGTTTTAGTCCTTCACACAAATTCTTCACTTTAGTGTATCCCAGCTTATTGCTGCCAAGGTAGAGCTCTGTGAACGATGTGTTTGTTTCCAGGGCAGAGGTGAGGTCTTCGCAGCATGAATCGGTGAGGGAGCACTGATACAACCTCAGCTTCTGTAGTTTGTAGCCAGGATGTTTTAGGCCTTCACAGAACTTCTTCACTCCAGTGTCTCACAGCTTATTGCCACTCAGGTCGAGCTCTGTGAGAGATGTGTTTGTTTTAAGCACAGAGGCGAGGTCTTTGCAGCATGAACCGGTGAAGGAACACTGACCCAACCTCAGTGTCTGTAGTTTGCAGCTAGGATGTTTTAGTCCTTCACACAATTTCTTCACTTTAATGTATCCCAGCTTATTGCTGCCAAGGTAGAGCTCTGTGAACGATGTGTTTGTTTCCAGGGCAGAGGTGAGGTCTTCGCAGCATGAATCGGTGAGGGAGCACTGATAAAACCTCAGCTTCTGTAGTTTGTAGCCAGGATGTTTTAGGCCTTCACACAACTTCTTCACTCCAGTGTCTCACAGCTTATTGCCGCTCAGGCTGAGTTCAGTGAGAGATATGTTTGTTTCCAGGACAGAGGTGAGGTCTTTGCAGCATGAACCGGTGAAGGAACACTGACCCAACCTCAGTGTCTGTAGTTTGCAGCGAGGATGTTTTAGTCCTTCACACAAATTCTTCACTTTATTGTATCCCAGCTTATTGCTGCCAAGGTAGAGCTCTGTGAACGATGTGTTTGTTTCCAGGGCAGAGGTGAGGTCTTCGCAGCATGAATCGCTGAGGGAGCACTGATACAACCTCAGCTTCTGTAGTTTGTAGCCAGGATGTTTTAGGCCTTCACACAACTTCTTCACTCCAGTGTCTCACAGCTTATTGCCGCTCAGGTCTAGTTCTGTGAGAGATGTGTTTGTTTTCAGCACCGAGGCGAGGTCTTCGCAGCACGAACCGTGAGGGAGCAGCGCTCCAGCCAGAGTTTCTGTAGTTTGCAGCCAGGATGTTTTAGACCGTCACACAACTTACTTCTTCACTCTAGTGTCTCCCAGCTTATTGCTGCCAAGGTAGAGCTCTTTGAGAGATGTGTTTGTCTCCAGGGCAGAGGTGAGGTCTTCGCAGCATGAATTGGTGAGGGAGTATTGATACATCCTCAGCTTCTGTAGTTTGCAGCCTGGGTGTTTTAAGCCTTCACACAACTTCTTCACTCCAGTGTCTCGCAGCTTATTGCCGCTCAGGTCGAGCTCTGTGAGAGATGTGTTTGTTTTAAGCACATAGGCGAGGTCTTCGCAGCATGAACCGTGAGGGAGCAGCGCTCCAACCAGAGTTTCTGTAGTTTGCAGCCAGGATGTTTTAGTCCTTCACACAACTTAACCTCAGCTTCTGTAGTTTGCAGCCAGGGTGTTTTAGGCCTTCACACAACTTCTTCACTCCAGTGTCTCGCAGCTCATTGCCGCTCAGGCTGAGTTCAGTGAGAGATATGTTTGTTTCCAGGACAGAGGCGAGGTCTTTGCAGCATGAACCGGTGAAGGAACACTGACCCAAGCTCAGTGTCTGTAGTTTGCAGCGAGGATGTTTTAGTCCTTCACACAAATTCTTCACTTTAGTGTATCCCAGCTTATTGCTGCCAAGGTAGAGCTCTGTGAACGATGTGTTTGTTTCCAGGGCAGAAGTGAGGTCTTCGCAGCATGAATCGTTGAGGGAGCACTGATACAACCTCAGCTTCTGTAGTTTGTAGCCAGGATGTTTTAGGCCTTCACACAACTTCTTCACTCCAGTGTCTCACAGCTTATTGCCGCTCAGGTCTAGTTCTGTGAGAGATGTGTTTGTTTTCAGCACCGAGGCGAGGTCTTCGCAGCACGAACCGTGAGGGAGCAGCGCTCCAGCCAGAGTTTCTGTAGTTTGCAGCCAGGATGTTTTAGACCTTCACACAACTTACTTATTCACTCTAGTGTCTCCCAGCTTATTGCTGCCAAGGTAGAGCTCTTTGAGAGATGTGTTTGTCTCCAGGGCAGAGGTGAGGTCTTCGCAGCATGAATTGGTGAGGGAGTATTGATACATCCTCAGCTTCTGTAGTTTGCAGCCTGGGTGTTTTAAGCCTTCACACAACTTCTTCACTCCAGTGTCTCGCAGCTTATTGCCGCTCAGGTCGAGCTCTGTGAGAGATGTGTTTGTTTTAAGCACATAGGCGAGGTCTTCGCAGCATGAACCGTGAGGGAGCAGCGCTCCAACCAGAGTTTCTGTAGTTTGCAGCCAGGATGTTTTAGTCCTTCACACAACTTAACTTCAGCTTCTGTAGTTTGCAGCCAGGGTGTTTTAGGCCTTCACACAACTTCTTCACTCCAGTGTCTCGCAGCTTATTGCCGCTCAGGCTGAGTTCAGTGAGAGATATGTTTGTTTCCAGGACAGAGGCGAGGTCTTTGCAGCATGAACCGGTGAAGGAACACTGACCCAAGCTCAGTGTCTGTAGTTTGCAGCGAGGATGTTTTAGTCCTTCGCACAAATTCTTCACTTTAGTGTATCCCAGCTTATTGCTGCCAAGGTAGAGCTCTGTGAGCGATGTGTTTGCTTCCAGGGCAGAAGTGAGGTCTTCGCAGCATGAATCGGTGAGGGAGCACTGATACAACCTCAGCTTCTGTAGTTTGTAGCCAGGATGTTTTAGGCCTTCACAGAACTTCTTCACTCCAGTGTCTCACAGCTTATTGCCACTCAGGTCGAGCTCTGTGAGAGATGTGTTTGTTTTAAGCACAGAGGCGAGGTCTTTGCAGCATGAAACGGTGAAGGTATACTGACCCAACCTCAGTGTCTGTAGTTTGCAGCGAGGATGTTTTAGTCCTTCACACAATGTCTTCACTTTAGTATATCTCAGCTTATTGCTGCCAAGGTAGAGCTCTGTGAACGATGTGTTTGTTTCCAGGGCAGGAGTGAGGTCTTCGCAGCATGAATCGGTGAGGGAGCACTGATACAACCTCAGCTTCTGTAGTTTGTAGCCAGGATGTTTTAGGTCTTCACACAACTTCTTCACTCCAGTGTCTCACAGCTTATTGCCGCTCAGGTCTAGCTCTGTGAGAGATGTGTTTGTTTTAAGCACAGAGGCGAGGTCTTTGCAGCATGAACCGGTGAAGGAACACTGACCCAACCTCAGTGTCTGTAGTTTGCAGCGAGGATGTTTTAGTCCTTCACACAATTTCTTCACTTTAGTGTATCCAAGCTTATTGCTGCCAAGGTAGAGCTCTGTGAACGATGTGTTTGTTTCCAGGGCAGAGGTGAGGTCTTCGCAGCATGAATCGGTGAGGGAGCACTGATAAAACCTCAGCTTCTGTAGTTTGTAGCCAGGATGTTTTAGTCCTTCACACAACTTCTTCACTCCAGTGTCTCACAGCTTATTGCCGCTCAGGCTGAGTTCAGTGAGAGATATGTTTGTTTCCAGGACAGAGGCGAGGTCTTTGCAGCATGAACCAGTGAAGGAACACTGACCCAACCTCAGTGTCTGTAGTTTGCAGCGAGGATGTTTTAGTCCTTCACACAAATTCTTCACTTAATTGTATCCCAGCTTATTGCTGCCAAGGTAGAGCTCTGTGAACGATGTGTTTGTTTCCAGGGCAGAGGTGAGGTCTTCGCAGCATGAATCGGTGAGGGAGCACTGATACAACCTCAGCTTCTGTAGTTTGTAGCCAGGATGTTTTAGGCCTTCACACAACTTCTTCACTCCAGTGTCTCACAGCTTATTGCCGCTCAGGTCTAGTTCTGTGAGAGATGTGTTTGTTTTCAGCACCGAGGCGAGGTCTTCGCAGCACGAACCGTGAGAGAGCAGCGCTCCAGCCAGAGTTTCTGTAGTTTGCAGCCAGGATGTTTTAGACCGTCACACAACTTACTTCTTCACTCTAGTGTCTCCCAGCTTATTGCTGCCAAGGTAGAGCTCTTTGAGAGATGTGTTTGTCTCCAGGGCAGAGGTGAGGTCTTCGCAGCATGAATTGGTGAGGGAGTATTGATACATCCTCAGCTTCTGTAGTTTGCAGCCTGGGTGTTTTAAGCCTTCACACAACTTCTTCACTCCAGTGTCTCGCAGCTTATTGCCGCTCAGGTCGAGCTCTGTGAGAGATGTGTTTGTTTTAAGCACATAGGCGAGGTCTTCGCAGCATGAACCGTGAGGGAGCAGCGCTCCAACCAGAGTTTCTGTAGTTTGCAGCCAGGATGTTTTAGTCCTTCACACAACTTAACCTCAGCTTCTGTAGTTTGCAGCCAGGGTGTTTTAGGCCTTCACACAACTTCTTCACTCCAGTGTCTCGCAGCTTATTGCCGCTCAGGCTGAGTTCAGTGAGAGATATGTTTGTTTCCAGGACAGAGGCGAGGTCTTTGCAGCATGAACCGGTGAAGGAACACTGACCCAAGCTCAGTGTCTGTAGTTTGCAGCGAGGATGTTTTAGTCCTTCACACAAATTCTTCACTTTAGTGTATCCCAGCTTATTGCTGCCAAGGTAGAGCTCTGTGAACGATGTGTTTGTTTCCAGGGCAGAAGTGAGGTCTTCGCAGCATGAATCGGTGAGGGAGCACTGATACAACCTCAGCTTCTGTAGTTTGTAGCCAGGATGTTTTAGGCCTTCACAGAACTTCTTCACTCCAGTGTCTCACAGCTTATTGCCACTCAGGTAGAGCTCTGTGAACGATGTGTTTGTTTCCAGGGCAGGAGTGAGGTCTTCGCAGCATGAATCGGTGAGGGAGCACTGATACAACCTCAGCTTCTGTAGTTTGTAGCCAGGATGTTTTAGGTCTTCACACAACTTCTTCACTCCAGTGTCTCACAGCTTATTGCCGCTCAGGTCTTGCTCTGTGAGAGATGTGTTTGTTTTAAGCACAGAGGCGAGGTCTTTGCAGCATGAACCGGTGAAGGAACACTGACCCAACCTCAGTGTCTGTAGTTTGCAGGGAGGATGTTTTAGTCCTTCACACAATTTCTTCACTTTAATGTATCCCAGCTTATTGCTGCCAAGGTAGAGCTCTGTGAGAGATGTGTTTGTCTCCAGGGCAGAGGTGAGGTCTTCGCAGCATGAATCGGTGAGGGAGCATTGATACATCCTCAGCTTCTGTAGTTTGCAGCCTGGGTGTTTTAAGCCTTCTCACAACTTCTTCACTCCAGTGTCTCGGAGCATATTGCCGCTCAGGTCGAGCTCTGTGAGAGATGTGTTTGTTTTAAGCACAGAGGCGAGGTCTTCGCAGCATGAACCATGAGGGAGCAGCGCTCCAACCAGAGTTTCTGTAATTTGCAGCCAGGATGTTTTAGTCCTTCACACAACTTAACCTCAGCTTCTGTAGTTTGCAGCCAGGGTGTTTTAGGCCTTCACACAACTTCTTCACTCCAGTGTCTCGCAGCTTATTGCCGCTCAGGCTGAGTTCAGTGAGAGATATGTTTGTTTCCAGGACAGAGGCGAGGTCTTTGCCGCATGAACCGGTGAAGGAACTCTGACCCAACCTCAGTGTCTGTAGTTTGCAGCGAGGATGTTTTATGCCTTCACACAACTTCTTCACTTTAGTGCCTCACAGCTCCTTGTAGCACAAGCTGAGTATTATGACAGAAGGGTTTATTTTCAGGACAGAGGCAAGATCTTTGCAGCCTGAATCAGTTAAGGAGCAGCCATCCAACCCCAGTGTCTGTAGTCTGCAGCCAGGATGTTTTAGGCCTTCACACATCTTCTTCACTCCAGTATCTCCCAGTTTACTCCAGCTTAGTTTGAGCTCTGTGAGAGATGTGTTTGTTTCTAACCCTGGGCGTAGGGTAGGGAAAATGCTGTTCGCACTGATTGTACAGTGCTGGATGCTTGTCCGCTCTGTGCAATCATTGGAGACGGCATCTTGCACAGTGCAAGCAGTCGTTTTCTGCTGCTCGAGTAGATTTGTACTCGAGCGGCAGCTTTCTCAACGCGTACTGGTAGTTTCTCATCGCGAGCGGTCGCTAGCATATGCGCCCACTCGCAATGAGAAACCTCACCTCCCCGCGTTAAGTATCTCACTGGGAGGTTCATGTTCCACGCTCGCGATTGGCAACTTGATGTTGCTGATCACGAACGAGGAAAAAGTCTCGCCGGGATGTTAATTTTGCGCGCTCGCAGTCGCCAACTTGACGTTGAGGACCGCGAGCAAGCAAAAAATGCCCGACACGCGTTTTTGCACTGTGCTATGTGCAATTTGCATAGTGCGTAGTAGCGCAAACTACGCACAATCCGGGAGCGTATGTAGTCCTATGCCCAGGGATATTTGTTTCCAGAACAGAGGTGAGATCTTCGCAGCATAAATTGGTGAGGGAGCAGACAACCAACCTTAACCACGTATGCAGGTCTCTGGTCCGTATGAAATGAAGTTCTATTTCCAGTAATGTATATACCTTGTGATTTGTAAGAAAAAAGATTTCCTTAGACTATGTGTTTAAAGCTGTACACAGCATGGGCCTGGTCTTTTTTTTAAAGGAATTTTCAATGGTACTTTCCAGCTCGGATGCTGAGGGTCTACCTCAGCTTACAACCTTGTTGTTCCCAAATTTAAAAAAGCTAGATGGGATGGCAGTAGTTTTCTGGTGGAAACCACCAGACTCTGGAACTCTCTCTTGCTAGAAAAAAAAAGGAAACCCAATTGCTGGCTTTTAGAAAAGCATTAAAAACTTGGCTTTTTAACCTCTGATCTTGTGGGTCGGCTTCTGCGGTTCTCTCCATGAGTCAGCGCCTAGACACCCTTGGGTATTAGTTGCACTATATAAATATCTTTTTCATTTCATTCATTCATTTAATTTCCTCCCCATCAAAGTGTGTACCTGAAAGATGGATGGTGACAGGACTTGGTAACTTCTGAACGGCTTCAATCCAGTCTGCAGATAAGGCTTTCTCCCCTGCTGAGATAATGTGACCTAAATAGCAAATACGGAAAGAACAGAATTGTATTGATAATCTACATACTGAACCATAGTTCCTCCTGGCAATACAAGTTTATTTAATAAATTTATTTATTTAATGAGTTTCATATAGCGCTGGCTAGACCCGTAGGTATCAGAGCGCTTTACATTAGGTTACACCACAGCGAGTTGCAAGTTACGAGTTTAAATAAGTTACATAATGATTACATGGAAACTACAAGAGTACCGTCAAGGTACAGTAAAATTATTTCCAAAGTCTCCTTTAAGGATTGAGGTAAGTTGATGGTGACTCAAAAAACCCTTGTGGGAGTCAACACCACATCTCCTGCACCCTATATAATGAGAATTCAAATAAATAATGACTGCTGTAGTAATGGGACAAAGAAACAGGCAGAACTGAGTTTTATAATACTGTACCTTTTAGCAGTGGCTGGAATACAAGACAATATGACTGGGTTAGGCACAACAGGAAAACAGGTTGTTAAAATAGCATTAATGGCTATAAGATCTTGCACACATCTATACATGTCCCCCTGTAAGGCCTCTTTAAGGGTATAAGGACCTCTTGGTTTATTAAGGTAGAGATAACCATGTGAATTCCAACTTTTGCCACCGCGCATATGGGTTTTTAAAGGATGGGGGACTGTTCCTTCTTTAGATTAACTTCTATCTTCACTAGGTCTGCGATAATTCACAACGAACACCATTTGCATGTTCAGACAGCAAAGTAGAAGGCATCCGATCAAATATGTCAGAAATAGATATAAGCAGACCAGCTTTACATTTCAAATCATAACCCAAATCAGTAGTTTCACATAAAAGAGCTTGGATTTTATTTGTATTCACATTCAAAGAAACACCATGATTAGTTCACTTAAAAGTTCGATTTGCATAGTCAGTCCCTACCCAATAGATTTTCAGGAGAGGTAGGACTCAACAAACAGGCATGTTGCTCAGTAATGGGACCTAGAGTAAGGGATAAAAGGGATCAGTAATATGATATGGTACTCTTTTATTTAAAATGCGAACAGCATTGATGGACCAACTAGAGAGAGAGAGAGAGAGAGAGAGGTAAAGAAGGGAACTCCGGTTATTTCATAGCTGATTGGCTAGGGTCAGTCTCAATTTGGCTTGAAATAGGTTTTCCATTTATCACACATTAAACATAAGGGCTATTTTGGTCTATGGGGATCATGGTATTAACAGAGCAGTAAGCAAACACTTTGGGAGAAATTGGCTAAGAAGAACTTGAGTACACTCTGGTTGATCAGCTTGGGAAATTACATTAGAAATTGGATTGGGCAACACCGTTTCCAGTGACCTATTTGTCCGCATCTAAAACAACAACCTTCTGGAGGGGCAATTTAGTCACTCTCTTTTTCCACCCTTTTACTTTCATCTGTCCATTCCCTTCCCATTCTTCTCTTTTAGTCTGCAACCTACCCTGAAAAAACGCAGCACCCACCGCTTCCAGCGCATTTTCAGCTGTTTGGGAAATAACAGCTCCTCTTAATTACAGCCGTTAATCAATCTAATTAGCCATCAGGAAATTTTTCCTTTATTTTGGTACAGTTCAAAATGTTGGTCCAGTCATCCTTGACTGGACATATCTCCGCTACAGCATTTAGTAAAGCATTGATAGCGGCTACATGAGTGTCAACATATTCAGGCGTATGTCGTAGCCAATTACTCTTTTCCATTATTCAATTCTCAACTTCACTTGGCACACCATGCCTCTTTACATCAGCCCAACTAGATGTGTAAGCCTTCAACACTGTTTCAACTTTCTCAACGAATTTCACGGGCTTCTTGCAAATGGTAAACAATTGTTTCTTAATATTGATACGGTTTGCAGGGGCCAAACAGAATGAATGGTAACCCTACCCTCACACCCCCCCGCCAACTCTTGTCCTGGGTATTGTCTCAAAGGGAAAAGGGCATCCTGAAGATTAGCACTATCAGAATCACTTATAGAGGAGGTATGTAAATCATTTCAGGGATTCCTCTTGAGTTCTGTCACTCCTCAATAGACTATCTCAAGTTATGATTGTGCCTGTTTGATACGAGTGTCGGTCCAATATGGGTGCTAAGCAAGAGAGATTTTTAGAAGAAGAGCATGTTGTGACATCAGCTTTTCTTCTTGCCTGCACTGCATCATACTTCACTGTTAGTTGTGCTGGCTCGCTGCGCCTGCATGCAGGTTGTTAGTTGGCACCCTTGAAGCTGGCTCATCGGATAGTGCTGCCAGGCATCTGCAGCTGGATGGGGAAAACTCAAAACATGTAATAAATGCTCTACCTGCTCTGTGGTAGGGCAGTATGGACGCTGGTCCTAGCCCTGACCCTCAAATGGGAAATTTGAAACTTGAGTCTTTACATGGGTCTCTTTTCTCCCATGAAAATTATGCTCATATTTGCATTTATTAGCTTCCTTGTACCAATTGTGGAAGACTGTCCACTGCTCTGCATCTATCTCACTGTTGAATTCTTATTATCTTTTTTTAGATTATTCAAGTGCTCTAGCTCAAATGGTACTTCCCTCCGGAAAGGACTTCTTTGCTTTCTTGTAGCTCTCTCTAGTCACTCCACGTGGAGGGTTGCAGAGGTTCCTCGATCAAAGTCCCTCTCTCCCTCACATATGCATCTGATAGCAGTGTGTTATGTTACAAGCTGCCTTGCCCTGTCTTCAACTTTCTACACTATTCTAGAGCCAGCCCCTTTGTACTCTGGATTGCATTCATACTTCTGTCTCCTCTAGGGCATTTGGAGAGGCAGTACCTTTTCCTTGGTTTTCTTATAAATACATTGTCACCACCCTTGGCTGCAGGAATCCCCATTAGCTGGGTTTGGTATCAGAACTAAGATGATAGTGGTCCACAGAAGTTTATGGGCACCTCCAGAATGTTCATTGAAGTGTTTTGAGAGCTAAAGTGTGTGCTGTTATGCTCGACCACACGGATTGTTGACGGGGGCCGTTTCGAATGCCCGTTGATGAAATTTGGCGTGCCCTGACCCCATTCAGAGGCAGGAGACTAAATTGAACTTTTCCCAGTGGATATCTGTGATTAGACCATTAGACATGACAGGACGTCACCTTTGGGCGTTTGCAGTCCTCCTTTGACAGACTTGTTTGGTCCCTTGTGGACGAAGTAGCTACCCAGCCCCTTGTGGGATTGGAATTCCATATATATATATTTTTTCTGCTGGCTGTCCTGTGTGCTATAGTACCCATGTCCTGATGAAGCCTTAAAGACATCTGGCTGAAACGCGACCGCGAATGCGTCGACACCTTGTTCATGAGGAGTCCCCATCATTCTATAACTTAGTCCAAGTTTAGTTTCTTTGCACCCTGATGAATATATTGTAGGTAGAGAATTGATAGCTCTGTTGCATAGTGTGGGACTTCCCTGTTAGGATGTATTCCACTCGAAGCTAGGAGTGGATACTGTTATAAATTTTGTACATATTTTTAGGGTACATGTATGTATAGATAAATTGTTATATCTGTAATGTACAGTTTGTAATTGTGACTTGTAGATATTGTGTATGTTGTAATGTTATATATTTTTTTCATATGTGTTTATCTTTGGCGACACTCTTTTTGTTGACTTGCGTATATGTTTATTTGAAATTTTGAATATGAATGCCTTATAATATTGGTAAACAACAGGATAATTAATTATTTCTTGTTTGTAATTAAATGGTTGATTGATACCGCAGTACCAGTTTCTTCTACTTTTTCATCTTTTTGATGTCACCTGCTCAGGTACGGGAGGGTAATTTGGGCACAACCCCTAATATATTTTCTAGTTATGTGAGGAAGTGACTCTGGTGACAGGGGCAGGCTGGGCTGGCCTTTTATTCCACCAGGCAGATCCCCAGTGGGCTGGAGCCGGTTTTACACTTCAAAGGCTGCTGCTGGTGCCTCTGTCACTTTCCCAGCTTTACCGACCTTAATTAAGGAAGGCATAGGGGGGCTTTAGGAGAGAAGAAGGGAGGGAGGTAGAGAGAAAGTGATTAGGGGGAGAGAATATGGATGGGAAGATAAAAAGAGAGAACGAAGAGGCGGAATGAACAGAGTTGGTTTTGATTCCCCAGTTCGGCCCAGGACACATCTGAAATGCTAGCACTCATTGAAGCATACCTGGCACCCAAAAATATATATATTTTTTGCCTAAATTCGAGCTAGCATTATTAATTGCTACCTTTCTTGAGCAATACCACAAGTCTGCCAGCGAAGGCCAACAGGAGCGCCATGAAGGTCCAGACCATGTGCCAGCCGCAACAACACTACGACTCATCACCGGCACCCACCAAAATGTTGACCGTGACCCAGGTCTGCTGAACATCCCGGGCCTTTGGAATACACTTTGACTTTAAATAGCCATTGTGGGCCTTCAAAGACTGGTATACTCTAGCTGGGTCTAACCTGGATGTTGTCTCAAGGAAATGGAGAATAACCCCAGTCCATAGTTCGAAGAGCAGGACACTGGTGCCCGTGTGGACAAAGGCTAGAATACAGACCTTACAAAGTCAGTTATTACTTAGTGTGTACTGTATTTCTCTTTGTGAGTATATAAATACTGTTTTTTTTATAAAGGAAGGGCTGTGAATGAAACCTGAATTTGTTTATTAACTTGTCACACTGCATCTTGGCTCGGACAGCTCAGGCCCACTTGAACAAAAGAATAGGATCTGTCCTCAGGAGCCAACACAGGAATGGTTCGCCTATGAAGTTTTGATCGTAAGAGATCTGGTAGCTGTGTTAGCTAGAGGACAAGCGGAGGCTCTCGGGGCAGCTCTTTACATAGACACCTTGAAGTTGCCCTATTGAATTGTCCCTGAATGCTGTACCAGATGGTTTGGGCAAGGGTGTAGTGATGGTGCAGCACCTTAGGACTGGCCAGGTGTGAACAGTTTTAGAACTGTTCACTTAAACACCCCTCCATATGGTAGAGATAGATGAGAGGACACCTGTCCTAGGAGCGATGACAATAAAAGAATGCTCAGCAGGAAGGAGAAGCTACCTGATGCTTGCAAGAATGGCACATGGGACCTTCATTCCAGCTGACCCCCTGGACTAGGATGGGCTCTCCATGGCCAGTGGTGCTGGCCTCCGTATGCTTCCTGTGAAAAAGCTGGGCGATGGACCAGCTGGTGGGCCCTGGATGGTTCCCCTGAACTTTCTGTGGACTGGCGCTTGACTCCACTGACACACTGCCCTTCAAAAATCCAGGAGTCTCTGTGTGAGAAGTTGGCCTGATATATGATGTTTCCAATTCTGGAACCACCTTGTATCAGTCCAAATATCCCCTTATGGTGTCTGGTTGTAAATCAACCTTATAGACAAGCTATCTTAATGGTAGCATAGACTAAGCAGCCTTAAAGGCTTAACTCAAGAGGTCGTGTTAAGCGAGCTGTTTTACCAATCACAATCCTGTAATATCAAATGAAAGGACACCACACAAGTATATATTATAAAAATATATGTATTTATTACTCAAAATAATCCCCAGTACTCTTTATGAATAAAGGGGCACAAGCGTTAAATCAAAAGCACAGTATAACATACAAAGTTGCACAATTATGGATGAGGGCGAGGGGCCACTCAGACCATATACTAAACAAGTGGTATAAGAGATACCAATCGAACAGTGGTTAGGCCTAGGGCCTAGGGAATCGCTGGGAGCAGTCGGGACAAGCAATGCTGAAGTCGGGAAAAGCACGCGGGATTCGGGTGCAGCGCTGAAAGCGCACGCATGCACCAATGTTAGTCAATGGTGCGTAAAAGTTACACAAATAGAGTTTAAAGACACTTCCGCGGAACCTAGAGGGACAAAACTTAAGACACAGACCCTAGAGGTGTGTACCAGTGTGGGAACACCGGCGTTGCAATGTTACCTCACCCACAGGAAGCGGGTGCACAGGGTCGAAGTAGTGTCGGGTTTCGTCACGCTGGTTCTTGGTGCTTGAAGCTGAAGAGGCTGCAGGCGCTGTGAAGGAGAAGTGTCCGGTGGGATCCAAGGGTGGATCGAAGTCGAAAAGTACCTGAAAGCAGAAGGGACAGAGTCTGGGTCACTCAGCAGTGACCAGGGGGGAACCAGGACGGAACCAGGCAATGTCGGGCGCAATCAGGTGGTTGTCGAGGAGCTTCTCTCCGCTGTCACGTGGGCTCTGGGGCATCTGCGATGTCCAGGAGCAGGTCACGATCTGTCCCACGTAGGCTCTCGCCGTCGGCGCTGTCGGCTTCAAGATTGGAGCAAACAACACTTGGCAAAAGCAATCCACGCGGAACCGGAAGATTGCTTCTCACTCGGACCAGGAGGGTCAGAATGGGGGCTCCTTTTCAGGGGAGCTGGTGCAAATCTGAAGTAACCAGAATCGCAAGTCGTATTTCAAGTTTCGTCGGCACAGGGGCCACAAGCCAGCTGGCAAGTGACCGGGCCAACGCGTTGAGCCAAAAGAAGCAGAAGGGCCCCACGCAGCACTCGTCGAGTGTAGAGGGGTGAACTTCGGTGCAAGAGTGGCTCAGGGTTGGGGCTTCTCAAACCCCGATGTACAGCTTCGAGGGTCACTCGTGGGCTGCATGGTCAGCGTCTCGTGGTCTTTCCAAGATGGCGTGCCCCACGCTTCCGGTCGCCTCCACGGGTCTCAGCTTGTAGTGTAGTTCCTATCATCCCAATAGGCTCTGCGCATTGGAATAATACCTACAGCAGTAAAGGCCTAGGCCAGACGTTAACTAGGTCTACTACTGTCGATACTAGACTTAAAGTTTTGGGTTTGCCAGCTTAGCTCAGAGTTCACTAGAAACTTTCTCGAATGTTCAAGGAGGACTTAACTTCCCTGATTAGACAAGAAGGGATTTAGTTTCTGACAACCATAGAACATGACAACTTTGCTCTCCCCTAATCAAGAGTAAATCTCGAGAGTCGTGTGAACAAAAGGCAATTTATTTTACTCAGTCAGTACGTGCATTCTTAGTCTCATCAGAATGTAGAGAAAAGGAAGAGACGGGCGTGTTCAATAAAAAGGTGTTATTTATTGATCAGTCTCTTTTCTCATACAAGAGAAATGGATCGATATTATTGCAATACTTATAGTTAAGTAAAGTGCATACATTAAAAGCAATAGTATAAAATAATACTGTAAAAACATTGATATGGTTTCTAAGCCATAAGATGTTTTAAAATGAATAAAATATATTACATACACATATACATTTGACTAAACGTACTCAACTGGTGTTTCTAGATACGCCTACCCCGTGTACCTGACCTAAGTCTAATACGTGGGCGGGAATAGAAAGTTACAGTTTAAGTTAAGTTTGTTTTTGCCAAGTGAATAACTAAAGAATTCTCTGTGAGGGGTTATTCAGTTCTGTACCTGGAAGTTAGGATGAATGAGGAATGGTATCTCTCTCTCTGGTCTCGATATTCCAGGCTGCCTGCGAGGGCTACCCAGAAACGCCGGGGCTGGATTTCTCGGCAGGAGAAAGCAGCGCGTCTCTCAGCGCGTCAGGAAGGCGGGGCTGCTGCCAGCGGGGTCTGCTCTGCTCTTGGCTTCGGCAAGTATGGCTGCTCCGTCTCGTCACCACGCGTGTGTTTGCATAGGGCAAGATCGGTAATATTTATACCTTTAAGGTGCCGAGATTGACGTAAGGATGGACATAGATACGTCAATAAAGATGTCATACGACTTGCTCGTTAGCACATTCTTTTACTAAAGTTCTCGGTGAAATCAAAACAATGGCCGCAGGGTTTTGCCCAGGTTGTCATAGGTTTGATTTGTTATGAGAACTCCGTATGCCTTATCAGGGGCTGGAGGAATATCGCTTGTCTAATTAGATCGCAAGCGTTATGACCTAATCAGATAACACGTTCCTGTGCCGTAGTGTGACTGCGTCAGATAACGGTATCTGCATCATGGGGATTTTCTGCCTCATGGGCTGACTGCTAGTTAACTTGTTAGTTTGTTTAACTAGAATAGGGTCAGGAATAGGGGGATCGATTCAGGACCTATAGGAATACATGACACCCACTCCACGCTAACTATGGTCATATTTACTAATCTAGGCATAGTATAACATAGTACAACATACTATAGAGTAGTGTGTATACCTTACCACCCCAAAATACATAAATGCATTTTGAAATTTCCAAATATACTGAAAAATTGCAGACATATATATTGTATGCACTCAAGCTGTAGAATAATGCTAAAGTAATCACGCATTTGTATACATTATTGCTTATTTGGTATATGAGAATTACACATGAAATGGTTTCTTAAATACAGAAAAAAGTTTCGAGACCATTCCATCACAGAATAAAATATTTGTGAACATACCAGCGGGCAGCTAATGTCTATAAGCTATCTAAAATTTAGAAACCTTAGTTCTCTAAGAATAGTTCTTACTTTAAGCAGAAGATAGTGTCCCGAAAAATATGCAAAAATATTTGGGGCTGCTGGAAAAACTGCTGTCCGTGAACTGGAGTGAAAATTGTTCATGTGACTTTATTTTTTAAGTTGAAGGCCGAATTCAGGGAACGCCGTGTGCGAGCTTGCTCAAAAGTCTCTATTATTTAGGCTTTCGAAAAAACTGTCAACAGCTTCCTGGGAAAGTTCCACTAACTCGGAAATAGGTGTAATCATGCATTCATGCGCATGATTGTCTCCATTGACATTCTGATTTGTATTACTGACAGAAGGTCGTACCTGTTCGATGCTGCTTTCATCTTGAACTTCACTACCCATCAATCGTAGTGGTGAAGCTTCCACGAATGCCGTCATCAGGATTGGTAGCCTTTGAGGGCAGCACAAAGCATGAACCTTGATCGGGCTCAACAATGTTTCTGCATCCATTGGCGCATCCGATTGTAGCATCAGACAGGTGTCTAACACGCATTCTTCTCCGCATAGCAGACACCTCAATACAGGTAAAACACATCTTTGCCACATTGGTCGAAATGATAGAAACCAAGTCATGTTCAGGTCTCTAAGCCGGGAGAGTCCCAGGATTTTTGATATCCGGTCCCGGTATCCAATGGCTAGGATTGTTTCTTCCCTTGTCGCAAGAGTTTTGTCTGTGACATGGGTTGCCATAACGAAAAATAAGGACTAAGAATAGGATTCCTGCAATTAGTCCCAAGATCAGGGGAAGTCCGCCAAAAATCGAATGGACGAAATCTGGAAAAATACCCAGTATGGCTTTGAATGGTGTTAATGCCATCGAAAATACTGTCTTAAATACCTTTGAGACCCCATTGGTATCAGAAATATTTAAGATTTCAATCAGGATTTCCGCGAAATGTACGGGGGAATTAGTTGATAATAATGTATGTATCTCTGCAGTCGTCCTTGCGACTTGTAGATCATACGTTTCTTTTGATGACGAGAGCCTGGTAGGCATCTGAAGAAGCACTGTTTTCATTCTGCTTAAAGTATCTATTCGAATAGAAGTAATTTTCAAATCGGGCCATGCCCTTGCCTTCCTGTCTGGGAAGGAGCTGGGGAACAATGAGCGTCCACAGCACTTGACCTTCGCAGTCGTAGTTACTAGATAAGGAGTCCCGGACATAAGACTACAACATCTGCGGTCTACAATTAGAATGTAACTCCCATTATAGAGTCTTTGAAAGAATGGTTCTATTTCTGTTGCAGGTGCGCCTTGCTGGTGACATGAAAGGTTGTATGAATTCCCTTTCACAGGCTCCATGCAAACTAATTCCGTTACACAGAAGTGTGCCACTTAGTGACATCGCACAATTGTTGCCACTAAGAAACACTTTCTGTCCTTTATTACTGACACATGCATGTGAATAGGGCAGGTTCCAAGTTGTTTTAAGGTACCCCTTTCCCAATTTCTCGTACATGCCAGCCTGTATATATTTTTGGCAGTATTGAAACCTGAAGGTTGAGATTGGAATATTTATTATTCCATGTATTATCCATTCACTGACAGGTCGTTCTGACATTGTCATTGGTAATCTTTCTAGTTTTTCAATGCTCAAGATTGTATAATCAGCACCCTTTTGTGCCATACTGATTTGTCTATCAGTAAGGTTAAAGATTTGGAATAGTGACGTTGTGTTGATTAAACGCCAAGGCACATAGCCTGAACGCAGATTTTGTAACGTCCAGCCAAGCTGTACAATAGAGCGCAATTGTGACTGACCGTGTTGTAATAACAGTAAGTCTTGCGATAATATATCGATTGCTGACGACACAATGCTGTCCAAAGAAAAAATTCTGGAGGACAGAGTCATTAACCCATTGTCCACTACAGAAAGTGATTTTTCCAAATTAATACGGTCAATTTCCCGTATTCTCTCTGCTGTTTCAATTTGAGTAACCTTCCAGGCCTCATTGTATGCTGCATATACAGAGGCTGCTATGAAACGCTATTGACGCTGTTTGCGTGGTCCCATTATGAAATCATGCAAGTCAGCACCATCAGTAAGTAAAGTTAGGTGTTGCTTAATTTCTGCCAGTGTGGAAGTTTGTAGCCACTGAAGGCATAATTTGCCCACACTGTAGGTTGTTATTATCCCTGGGTGATGTCTTTGAGGATATCTAGGGTCTGGCCTGGTCATTTTGAACCCCTGTGTTTTGTTCAGGAATCTGTCTTGACAGTTATTTGTATCTGTTGGCCAGATCAACCACTGTTTCCAATCAGGATGTGTTCTGTTTTGGTTTAATATATGGTTTACGTCTATCTCTTCATCTGTATCAGAGTTATTGCTAAACATTATTGGCTTTGGAATAGACGGTTTAATTAAATCTTTGATTTTGGCTAAGCCAAGACAGGTGGTTTGTTGAACAGTGTCATTTAAAAATATCATTTGTTCTGGGATCATGCAGGCTCTAAACAAAGCTTCTATACCCTGTACTTGCCATTCTTTTGTACCCCAAACACTTTTCAATTCAACATTTTTGTCCCAATAATCAAAACCAAAAGTATTCATTTTTTCAAAAAATGAGTCTGAATATATCAATTTTGTGTTGGTTATCATGGTCTTGGTTCCTGTCTTGTTTGATAATTTAAAATAAAATATTTCAGCATTACTTGTGTTAAAACCTGAAAAATATGAATATCTGTCGTAAACGGTTCTTGAGCTCCCTTTTGGAGGTGTAGCACAATGTTCCCATTGATTATAATTTAAAACATTTCTAGGTTGTGCAGATCTATGTAAAAAATGGTTACCATAGTGGTTATAGCAATACATACTATCATAATTTGTAGAACCCTGCAAATAATCATGTTTGGTAAATTTAGCAGACATTACTAAGTCAGACATCATATTATTAATGCTTTCGAAGTCCCAATCATCAGCAAATGAGTTTGGTTTTGCAAAGTCACTCAATGAGATCTTAATTTGGTGTGGATATTTCAGGATTTCGACCGGACCATAAATTTCATAGTCAGTGTTGTCCCAGGCTACCCCACCAGGTATCGGATTGGCTGTGAAGTTGACTGAAGAAAGTTCTCTTTTCTCGATGTGTGAAGATGTGTGTGGTTTGAGGATCAAGTTGATTTTCTGACTTGCTGTGTCCATTTTAGCATATTTTCCCTCAATGAAGCGTCCCAAAGTAAGTACCATGATGAGCCAAAGTATGAGGATAAATGCACCAAAACCCACCCAAAATTCAATCCATGGAGAAATCAGATATGTTTCTTTCAGTTGTTTCAAAAGTTCTTTAGCTTTATCTTTAAAGGTTTTTGATGATGGCTGTGTCTTTGATTCACTGAAGCCTTCAGATAAATCATCGAAGTTGATGAAGTAGCCGGATGCAGTTCTGTCAATTGTTCCAATTGGTTCAGGATTTCTCTTTCTTGCATTTTCACTTGGTACTTCATTATAGATTGGTGTGTCTCTGCTAAATGTTTTTATTTGGGTTTTCAGAGGTCTGAGTTCTATTGCATTGTTGCATAGTCCTTGTTGTTCTTCTGTAGGCGTTTCGAATGTGATGAGCCTCTTTGTTAGGACCTCTGTACTGGTAGCAAACCTTGGTGTTCTGCTACTTATTGGGAGTCCACTTGGCCTACTGTTTGTTATTGGCCACATGTTGTGGTTTTACCAGGTCGATGGATACAACTCGGTTCTCCTTTTTACCAGCAAGTGGCGGTAGTACAACTGATCTTGTCCCGTTGACAGACAAGACAGGAACTGCTTTTCTGTAAGAAGGCCCAAATTCCTTCTTTACCGCGATCTTCTCCCTGACTAGATCCCCGACTTTTGGAATCCAGACAGGTCTTGCTGGGACAGGTGGTGGATCTTCAGTGGTTGTTGGCTGCTGTTTCAACTTTATGTTGCTCAGGTCTTTTCTTGTTTTGTTTAAGTCCTGCAAAATAGCCAAACGGTCTTTGATATCAAAGCTTTTTTCTTTCACCACTGAAGTCTGACTATCAATGTCAGAGATCATCATCCTAGTTCCAAATAATAATTCGTACGCACTGAATCCCTTCAGAGAATTTCTTGGCAAGTTATTGAGACTACGTTGGACACTTATTAGATGTTTGACCCACCCAGCTCCCGAACCTAATACCTTCGCCGTTATAGATTGCTTTATGTCACGTTTTTTTCTTTCAACAATTCCGTTCCCCTCAGGGTGAAATGGACAAGAGTACCGCAATTGCACGCCCATGCTGACCATGGCCTCCTTATAAGCCCGAGAGCTAAAAGCAGGACCGTGGTCTGAATGCAGCATGCCAATTGCGTATGTGCCGATAAAGACTCGCAAATCTTTTATAACAGTTCTGGCGTCAGCCGTTCGCTGGGGCCACATCCATATGAATCTCGTGCATGAATCCACTGCGACCAGGATATATTTATAGTTACCATCCCTTTGTAAGGGACCACAGTGGTCTAGATAAACACAGGCTAATGGTTTATCCGAGATTAGAAGGGGCGTCTGAGCTGGTCGTCTCACAGTTGATACTTTCATTTTTTGACATATCTCACATTCTAGAACATAGTTCCTTGTTTGTCTTCTCATTTGTGGCCACCAGTATCTCTGTTTTAATAATGATACTGTGGCTGAGACGCCAGCATGGATAGAAGCAAGCCCTTCGTGTGCCGCTATTATTAGTCCTAACCTATGTTCCATGTTTGGAATTGCCCTATCCCCCACTCCAGGGATTCGAGCAAAAGGAACATTGTTTGCATCAGTTATGTATGAGTATTTTACTGGAAAGCCTTTCGGGAGTGTTTCTATCGAATCCTTTTCTGAAGCGCTGACAGCTTGTAATATTTCGCTGTCTATTTTAGTTTTTGACCGGGTGATGGCAGCTACGGAAGCCGTTTGCACAGCTGCCTTCGCGGCCTCATCAGCCAATGAATTCCCTGCAACGTGAACGCCATCACGTTGATGACTCAGTGTATGTATCACGTGAGTCTTTGGTAGTTCTTTTTGTAAAAGAACTACTTGTTCCCAGAGCATTTTATGCTTGATTGTGCCACCTTTCGCATCCTTGAAACCATTCTGAAGCCAGATCTGCAAGTATTCATTGTAAGACTGAACGCAATAATACGAATCGCACACTATGAGTGTGGGGAATTCTCGATCGGTATTTTCAAGCGCCATCTTGAACGCCAGTAGTTCAGCCCGCTGAGCTGTACAATCTCCCAAAGATTGTGTTTTAGTGATTGCTGGTTTAAATTTTCCTTCGTGCCAGCGACCTTTAACGATCGCGCACGCAGCACTGTAAGCTTGCTTACCCCCCACTGCGGGTTGTGCTGATCCGTCTGTATATATTATACAGCCGTAGTGGTCTAGAGGCAGAATTTCGGTCGGCGGAGGACATTCAAATTCATATTGGAGAAATTCTTGTGTTTTTAAGTAAGGATCAAATTCGTACGTCACGTCTGTTGCAGCAAGAGAATTAGCCCATTGTATCCATCTCGGATGTAGTGCTTTAGCATTTGGAATGCTTGCCTTTGTTACCACCTCTAGGGCTGGTATTGGTGTCACGATTATTATTCGTTTACCTTGTGCCAGGGCTCGTTCTTTTGCTATAGCTGTCTGTGTTGCCGTAAGAATTTTTTCCGTTGGGCTAAATTTCATTTCAGCCTTAGTGTACAAGTGTGATTTGAATGCAATTGGTACCTTTTCTCCCTCATTAGAGGTCAGGTATGTGAATCCGCATCTCCCTGGGATGACTCGAATCACAAGATTGCGTGTGTTATCACGTGTTTCTAATTTTGTTTTAATTAGCATGTCTGTTTGTAAGGATCTCAAAATTTCTGTGTGTATTTGAGTCCAATTGGATCTTTTAAAATCTGGTTTAATTAGATCATAAAGGGGTTTGACCCTTTCTGCGTAATTTGCAATGTATGTTCTTCCGAAATTTAGGAAGCCTAGAATCGACTGTAAGTTTTTTAGTGTTCTAGGTGCTTGGAGTACGGCACATTTCTCTAGGAAATTGTCAGCCAGGCTTTTGCCTTCACTCGATAACTCATATCCTAAGAATAGGACTGTCAGATGGGCAATTCTGGATTTTTTAAAGTTGAATTTGTAACCCTCTGCTGCGAACCCAAGAATTATGGTGTTCACTCTTTTCAAGTGAGTCTCCAAGTCATCATCTGTTAAGTAAATGTCATCGACATAAGATAATGCTTCATCATCATATAGTTGTAGTAATTCTGTTACTCTTGCTGAGAATACCCCCGGGCTGTTCTTGTACCCCTGGGCTAACCGACAGAATTGTTTTTGAGTGCCATTTACTGAGAATGCAGTTAAATATCTGCTCTCTGGTGCTATGTTTTGACAAAAGAATCCATTAGAGATGTCTAAGGTTGTTTTGTATTTTTTGCGCACTATGTTATTCATTAGTGCAGCACTATGTGAGTTTTGCACTGCAAAAGTTTTGCAACATGTGTTAAGGTGTCGGTAATCCAAAACTAGACGATATGAATTGTCTGGTTTGGAGACCGGAAACAAAGGGTTGTTCATTTGTGAGGTGCAAGTTTCAATCACCCCCTGGTATTCTAGCTGATCTAGTATTTCATTTACCTGTTTTTTAGCTTCTTGCTTAATTGGGTACTGCCTTTGTGCAGTAGGTTGTGATTTTAACTGGATTTTGTGAGGAGGAGAGTCCTCATCCCATCCCACGTGATTTTTATATAAAGCAGGAGCTAGAGCCACTGCCCACTTTCTAGCAAGTGTGTATTTTTTATGAATTGGAATTTGATTTGAGAAGGCAGGCATAATTATTTCTTCGCCATGAGGGCACTCCCTGACAAACTCTGGTGGCCAGTCTTTTTCAGCTAGAAGGATGTCATAGCCCTCGGAGAGGTTATCCCAAAATAGTCCCCTTATTTTCCTAGTCTTATCTCCCTCTATACGTAATGTTATTTCGTATATCTTGTGAGGTTTGCTAACCCTGGTGTCTGCAGTTTCCACTTGAAGATATTCATTCGTGTCCACTGTCTCCAGATGATTCATAAGGACTTTGCGAGCTATGCTCACTTCTGCTGCGCTGTCTAGAATTGTCTGAGCCCATTCCCCGTTTTTCAGTTGTGTCCTCAGTATTCTCGGCATTGTTAACTACCTTGATACTGGCTACCTTCTTTTTTGGAAATTGTAATTTCTTTTTTAGCTGAGCAGGTTCCTTGTCTTTGGACTTGGCGTGCTCTTCTCTCTGTTCTGATCGTCCTCTTCTTTCCGATTTCTGCGAGGAATTCTGAAAAGATTGAGAGGGACGTGTATCAATGTCTTGATATCTATCAGGTTTTTTTTATATTATCCCTATTTCTAAGGTTATATCTTTTCCCAGAGGGGTCACTCTGGGGTGACCTGTGTCTTTGGTTCGGAGATTTTTCTCTTCGCCTCGGAGACCTTCCTCTGGACTGGAATTTCTTTTCTTTAGGATTGGATTGTTTGTTTCCATCCCAGTTCTTTTTTGGTGAATTATTATTAAAAAATATTTTTTCTGGACTTTCAATCAGTTGTGGTTTTACTGGTATTCCACCTAAACTATCTCTACCTAGTTCCTCATAGGATTTTTCTATGATTCTGGCAATTTCAGCTGGTTGGTCTGCTATATCTGTCTCTTTTAACCTCTGGCGGATCGCCACGTTTGCTGCTTCACCTTTTATGTTGGCTAATAATATAGCCGAGACCTGCTTGAAGTCTTTCAGTAATTTCATACCAAGAGTTAAAGCGGGTTCCGGACCATATTCGTCTTGAATTTGTTTTAGCACATCTGGTATCACCGAAATGGATGGAACACCGTGCGTTTTTGTGTAGATGGAAGCAAAGACTGTACCCCAAGTGTCACAGTCCTCAATGTGTGGTGCGATTCCCATTGGAAGACAGATAGTCAGAATCCTGTGTTTTTCTAGCGGGGTGGTGTCAGGAAACACCGCCTCTATTTGGGTAATTTTCTGTGCCAACCAGAATGGTATTTGTTCCCGTTTAGCCGGTACTTTACCTAGGCAAGACTGGATGTTCTGTGGTGTAATTTTATTTGTGTTCCCCTGGTGAGGGGTCAGCTGTGGAAGTTTAATCGCTGGCTGAATTGTTGAAGTCCGCATCACATACTGTACTAATTGTCTATGAATTTTTATTAATTGTTTTAGCTGTGTTAACAGCTCTGCTACAGACATCCCATTGATGTCTGGATGTGGTGTGTATCCGGCTAGGACCGGCCACGTTGCTCCTGGTCTACCTAAAGGACCGAGCCTGGTGATGTGATTATTGTGTTTTAGGGCGCCATCAAATAAGAGCAAATGCTCTTGGAATTTGAGTGGTACTTCCACCTCCTCGAAAGGAGTGTACTCATTAGGAGGTTCCTCTATTTTGTAATAGTGGAAGTACTTTGTTACAGCATTTGCTGCTGGAAAATGTATCCATGAATAGTATACCTCTGTCTGCCGATATTCGTGTGCCTCAATTACGAATATGACTGTGCCACCTCTAGGTGTCAGTCCATTTTCTATAAGTTTTAGGGTTATAGATCTCCTTTTGATGACCGGGATGAGTATTATATCCCCGTCCGCATCTAGTGCTGCAGCATCAGCCGCTGCGAGTTCAGCTGCTAATCTAACTGCCTCTCTTTCTTCTTCATTGTCTGACATTTTACTGTCCTGAAGGTTATTTTGTTTGTTTGCAGATCAGGTTTCTTATGGAAACAAAGATTAGATGCACAATATTTTGGAACAGTGTATCCTTCAACGTTGACTATACCAAGAACCATACATAGGAGTTCCCTCCTGCGAGGTCTGGCGGATATAACCTTTCACCCACTCCAGACGTCTTTGGAGTATTGTGGGAAAAGGGGTCTGAGTGAGAAAGCACGACTGAGTTACTCTAAATGTCTTACGTTAGTTTTATCGCCCTTTCCAAACACGTTGGGCGCCATGTAGTGTAGTTCCTATCATCCCAATAGGCTCTGCGCATTGGAATAATACCTACAGCAGTAAAGGCCTAGGCCAGACGTTAACTAGGTCTACTACTGTCGATACTAGACTTAAAGTTTTGGGTTTGCCAGCTTAGCTCAGAGTTCACTAGAAACTTTCTCGAATGTTCAAGGAGGACTTAACTTCCCTGATTAGACAAGAAGGGATTTAGTTTCTGACAACCATAGAACATGACAACTTTGCTCTCCCCTAATCAAGAGTAAATCTCGAGAGTCGTGTGAACAAAAGGCAATTTATTTTACTCAGTCAGTACGTGCATTCTTAGTCTCATCAGAATGTAGAGAAAAGGAAGAGACGGGCGTGTTCAATAAAAAGGTGTTATTTATTGATCAGTCTCTTTTCTCATACAAGAGAAATGGATCGATATTATTGCAATACTTATAGTTAAGTAAAGTGCATACATTAAAAGCAATAGTATAAAATAATACTGTAAAAACATTGATATGGTTTCTAAGCCATAAGATGTTTTAAAATGAATAAAATATATTACATACACATATACATTTGACTAAACGTACTCAACTGGTGTTTCTAGATACGCCTACCCCGTGTACCTGACCTAAGTCTAATACGTGGGCGGGAATAGAAAGTTACAGTTTAAGTTAAGTTTGTTTTTGCCAAGTGAATAACTAAAGAATTCTCTGTGAGGGGTTATTCAGTTCTGTACCTGGAAGTTAGGATGAATGAGGAATGGTATCTCTCTCTCTGGTCTCGATATTCCAGGCTGCCTGCGAGGGCTACCCAGAAACGCCGGGGCTGGATTTCTCGTCAGGAGAAAGCAGCGCGTCTCTCAGCGCGTCAGGAAGGCGGGGCTGCTGCCAGCGGGGTCTGCTCTGCTCTTGGCTTCGGCAAGTATGGCTGCTCCGTCTCGTCACCACGCGTGTGTTTGCATAGGGCAAGATCGGTAATATTTATACCTTTAAGGTGCCGAGATTGACGTAAGGATGGACATAGATACGTCAATAAAGATGTCATACGACTTGCTCGTTAGCACATTCTTTTACTAAAGTTCTCGGTGAAATCAAAACAATGGCCGCAGGGTTTTGCCCAGGTTGTCATAGGTTTGATTTGTTATGAGAACTCCGTATGCCTTATCAGGGGCTGGAGGAATATCGCTTGTCTAATTAGATCGCAAGCGTTATGACCTAATCAGATAACACGTTCCTGTGCCGTAGTGTGACTGCGTCAGATAACGGTATCTGCATCATGGGGATTTTCTGCCTCATGGGCTGACTGCTAGTTAACTTGTTAGTTTGTTTAACTAGAATAGGGTCAGGAATAGGGGGATCGATTCAGGACCTATAGGAATACATGACAAGCTCTGCAGGGACTGTGGATCGGGCTGTTAGAAGGCAGGCAAGCTTGATCTCGTCGATCTCTGTCGCTCGAGTTCTGGCGGGAACTGCAACAAAGCAGATGTCGAGGTGCTGGATGGTGCCTGTTTGCACAGGGTGGTCACTCCTTGACCATAAGGGAGATTCTTCAGTCTTCTACGTTGAGTAGGATGTCGAAGGGTCCAGAGTTTCGTTTCTTATGTTTCATCAGGATAATCTGAAGTGCATTGGCACTGCTCCCACTCTTATTCGAATCTGGGGGGCTGGATTACCTGCTAGGTCCCCTCCTATGGGTGGGACCCAGGAAGGGGATGGATACACCCCTTTCCTTTGATCCAGGCCGCGCTGGGACTGGGGCTGGTGTGCTCCAGAACCGGTTTGACCGGATTATGCAAGGGGCAGCCTTGTGCTCCCCATGCAGTGTCTGGTTTCTTTCAAACCTCCCTGCTACAATCCACTATCTCTTGTCTGGGGGGGTGTGACACCTCCCTGCGACAGGAAACCCTTTGTCCAGGCCCCTTTGGCTGAGTTTCGGTCAGCTTCAGGGGGTCAGACTTGTGTCTGTGGCAGAAGCATCCATTTTGTGGATCTGAGGCCCTTTTAGAAATTAACCGCATTTCAGCAAAGTAACATGTCTTCTCCCTCTAGAGGGGTGGAATGCTATCCCCGTCGCCAGAACTGGCGAGGGGATAGTATTCCAAATCGTATGACACCTTACACGACATGTTTTGATAAAGCCAAACCAAAGTTGCTATATAACCGCGAGGATTATAATGCACTTAATAGTATATGGTATGGCATTATCCTGAAACAGCTTAGGGATTTGTTCCCGACGGCTGCAGACAGGCTCAGCTCATGCTAGAGCTCCATCTCACATTAAACCACGCACTCTGCCTCCAGGATTGATGAGGCCTCCCATAGGAGTGGCTCACAGGTTTATATGTGTCCAGATATAGGTTTAGATATAAGTATACTATACCTAAGCAAGGGGTGATTACACCACCTTACCCCAGCTGAGTTATCAGCCAGTTGTGTCAATTTAAGAACCAGCCAGGGGTGGCAAAAGCTATGCTGCAGCCCCTGGTAGGCCTTGGTGGCACATATGCCCTGAGCACCTATAGTGCATGGTACAGGGGCTGACAAGGAGTCCATTTCCAATTGTGGTATGTACCTAGGGTACATGGAATCCATTTTACAGAGAGAGCAGATAGCCTGGGGCCCTGATTAGCAGGGAACCAGGCCAACTAAGTCAAAAACCAGCTAAACACAAGGCAAAAAATCTGGGGTAACCATAGTCAGGTAGCCACCTTCCTACACTCTGGGACCTGGGGAGTGTGGCGTGGAGGGTGTTATGCTGGCTGGCTCTGGAAGGTGCTCCCACTAGCAGGAGAGAGCACTAGGATTGCAGGCAGAGGAAAAGTGTGGTGAGGTAGCCAGAAAACCCAGCTCCCTGAAGAAAAATGCTCCAGGTGGCTAGGGATACCCACCAATAGCAAAACAAGCTTCACATTTATTAAAACCAGCCCTACAGGGTCTGGGAAATCTGCCTTTTAAGCTCAATCCCCCCCAAAAAAGAACATTGTGCTTTGCCACAAGTCCTTTAATATACCTTCATGAGGACCAGCCCCCGGGGTCAGTGCAACCCCATCTGTTATTCTTACATGGGGATAAGACATGCGTGGGTGCCCATCCCAGGATCCTCTCTCAGCCCCTGGGCACCAGGCACAACTTCAATTGTCCCTGGGGTCCAACCACCCAGGACAGAAGACAACAGAATTTATAGGAAGGTGAGAATCATTGCCTTGTCCCCTGCATTGCTGTGTGCTACCCCACTCCGGGTGACTGGGGCGCACACATCTCTTACTGCATCCCACCCGTGATGATGTGGGGGAGAAGTCCGCTACCGGTTTCCTCACTGCACCACTAGAGGGGACGGCTGAGCGGGGAGCTGACTGGGAGGAGCGGGATAGGCTCCCCAACAACTGGACCATCACGGGTGCCCCAGAAAGGCTAGGAGAACATGGGCTCAAAAAGAAAAGTGCGTCACTAGCATGTCAAAAGAAAGGCATTTCAGAGTGAGGAAAGCTGCTCATTTCAAATGCTAGGCTTGGGGCATAGGGGCATCCCATAAGCTGTTCTGGGGCTAATTTACATACATTGTTGCTTCTGTGGTGCTCCAAATTGGGCCGGGGCACCACCTTTTCTCAAATGTGTTGTGGGACCTGCAAGAGGTGAAGCAGCCTCACCTTACTATTTTGGTTTTGAACTAATAAATGCTATTTGAATGGTGGTATTATCCCAATTGACTGCGATGGTGGTTTATTACATGTATTGCTGGTATTGTCTCCATTTCAATTGGGAAATACAGCATGTGGTTACTTTTATTGATATGATGACACCCTGACCAAGCCAGTAGACCTGCCTTATTGATAATGACCACCCTTAAATTGTGATATTGCATTTAGTATAGGTGGGTGGGGGGGTATTGTATTATAGGGTCCAGCACTCAATTGTGGTGCAACGTGACATGAGGGTATCACTAAAGGTAATTCCATCTATCTGAATGTATATATTTATAATTTGATTGGTAGTATTTAGTAGTGTGTGTGTGTGTAATAAAAGTACTTCCCTTTCCCAAACAAAAAGCACTGATCAACAACAATTTATTGAGTGTTGTTGTTTTCTCGCAAGCTAGGTTAACTAGTCCACACCACCTCCCCAAAGTAGGGATTGAACGCTCTGCTTCATACCCAGAGAGTCAAGTTCCAGTAAAGAGGGAATTGCAGACTTTTACTTTTGAAGGACTCACATCCAACTAAAAAACAAATTGCTTACACATGCCGTTATAGTGCAGGGTTTATCCTGTATTCCTGTTGCATATCGTTTGTATATTAGAGCCTCTGTACCAGTGAAGTCGTGCAACAGATTCTAGAGCCTGCCAGTGTTGAACTGCAGTCCTGTCATCAATAGACTCCTAAGGCTGTTGTGAAAAGGAAAGTCCAAGGTACATGGCGTTTGGAGCCTGGAGTTATGTGTCAGGAGTAAAGCAGAAGGGACAGAGGCCAAGATCCCACATTGTGCACCAGGTAACATGCATCATTTAGCTAGCAAATTGTGTAAATTGAATTACTGTCTTACCTTGATTACAACCTGAGAAAGAGACACAGGTTCCTGAAACTGTTGGTGTGTTTCAGTAAATCAACCTCCCATTGTCTCTAAAGATGCCCGCGATTGAGGGGAAGGCCATGAGATGACTAGTGTTTTGGGTAAAATGCAGTATTTACATCAGTGTGCAGCACTGTGGAAAATGGGCTATACTATTGTTTGCATGGACGAATGAATAGCAAATACCAGGGGTGACTAAGAGAATGATGCGTGGAAGTGTTACATGTAATGGAAACAGGCAGGGGCACAACTAGACCCAAGTTTGGGGGGGCTAACCGTTTAGCCATCGGAGGTGGGGCTAACACTATAAACAATCGGGCAAAGCTGTCCTTGGAGCCAATGCAAGAAAATAGAGGGATAAATTGTGCATTTTAATCAAACTGATCAAACCTGATGGGATAACAATAAACAAGTTTTAGTGGATCTGAGCATGTTTATTTGCTACTGTAAAAAGATCTTTACAGGGGCAATGAGTGATTTGACAACTTAAAGGCAGCATCTACATATTTCAAAACAAAGCACTGTAGAATCAGTTTTCGCCAAGGTATTATAAGGCGAAGGCCCTTTTTGCCTATTCTCTGAAAATTCCTTCTGTGAAAGGCCAATGAGTCTATATAATATTTTTTACTCCATCATCAGAGAAGCCCTCCTGGTTGACTGTTGACCAAAGGTACACTTTCAGCCTACTCATCGGGACATTGCAACATGTAAATGTAAATGTACAGGAATTTATATAGCGCAAATCACCGAGCGGTTTCTAAGCGCTTGCTTAGGGAACCCGTCCTGGTATTCCCCTGTGAGATAACCCCGGCAGGGTATCCGCAAGGTGAAAGCCAGGCATCCCGCCGCGAGGGGCCGTTGTGGAGATTAAGCAAGCTATTGCCCAGAGTCGCAGAGTGTGAACCCGTGAATCGAGTAGGCACAGGAGCGAGAATTGTCGAGTCCATGGACATTTTTAGGACTCGCCGAGCCGGGAACATATGCTTACTTGAGGCCATACACATGTACAGGTCTCAGAATATTGAGCTTAGCGAGTTAAAGTACCTGATTTTGGGATGCGTGACTGGCAACACTCAGGTCAGATTCCTAATGCATCTTCCGTTTCATTGGAGATTGAATAAGTAAGTAGCAATCAGATGACAATATTAACACCTGTGAATTACTCTGCCGGTAATCTGTGCTATTCTGTATTAAAATTAAAAAGTTGATATTAGCACCCCATGTTGAGCAGGTATTAAATTAGATGACAGAACTACATCCACCAGGGCTAAAGAAAAGGAAAGAAAGGTAGTTGCCTTGAAATAACCTGGCAACACATGGTGTTCAAGCATGCAACAGACGCAAGTATTTCTTCAAGATCCAGACCACATAGAGCATGTGGCTGATGGGCAGTGTCCTGCAAAAAGGTCACTCCAGCAGAAACCATACCTCTTAATTGCATATGTTACAATAACAACAACCATGCTTTTAATTCTGTTCTGAAGTCTGCAGCACATAAAGTGTCATAATCTACTAACAAATCAATTTTGTTTTTAACTACTGCACCGGCAATCTGTATTATAAAAAGCAACATTTGGTACAAATATCTCCAATATTCATTTAAGAAGAATGAACATATAATCATAAACGTCTATACTAATTCTAGCAATTAGCCTGTCTTGGGTACAGAAAGGGACAACCTCGAATAGAGCACAAGAGAGACACCAGACAGACAACATTGTTACCCGTTTGTCATTGTAACACGCAGTGAACACAGTAAGTAGTGTTTTCATTGTGCAATGCTTCTGCACTAGTAACTGGTGTACTTAACTCTTCATCGACAACGTCCCTGAAAAAATCCAGACAAGGCATATGTTAAAGCAAATTCTACACCTGTCTTACTATGCACTATTAAAAGCCGATCATAAAGGTGTTTGCTTTAGGCAGAAGAGGTATGCCTACAGTTAGACATAAATAATATGTTACGGTGTCACACAGCTGAACTGTGTCTCTCAGTCTACTAATCAGTCAGGTGGCAGACAGCCGAGCTTTTCCTCAGGTTACACTTCTCCATCATTTCTGGTCAATTATATCTAAAATTGCTCCTGGCTTTGCATTTTGTGCTTCAGAGCACCTACTATGTATACTGAAAATCTACACATACAAGATATGAGTTGAATTGTTACTTATTAAGTGTAATGAAAGCCCTAAGGCTGAACTTACTAACAACAGCAGAGAAGCTATAAAGATGATCAATAAAATAGGTGAATTTTTTAAGACTTCGTAAACATTGAATATTTCTGTATTTTGTGCAGGCCAAGAAGAGTGCATTCCAAATAGAGGAAGCAAAAAATGAGACAGAACCTCCAATTTTTTCTAAATCAGGGGACTGATAGCATTTTGGAAGACCCCAAATCAAGGGACCGTTTAGATTTGGAATCAAACATATAAGCAGCATAGGCTGTGTATTATAATACACTCTGTAGCCACAGTGGACTACTTCTAATGGATCCTTCTGGAAGCTAGCAACCAGTATAGCTTAGGGAGAGCCTCGGAGAACCTATGAATTTCCTGAAATTCATGTCAAGTCACACCACCATATTCTGAACATCTTGAAGCTTGAAGCAAGTGGCTCAGACACAACGAAGTTTGTATAGATGTGCTGGTAAGTGATAACCAGGCCTTTCATCCCTGTTGATCTATCCCCAGGCCTTTTGAGTGGCCCAACATTGCCCTGATTACAAGTTGCGCAGTACTGGCGGAGCGCAAACTCCATACCAGTAATTACCAGTAGTATGTGGTAGCAACCCACCAGTACTGTGCAATTATGGGTTACATCCAAATTAACTGGGAATTACTGTGCAGACCTGGATTTACCAGGTGGTCATCCGCATGGTATTCCCTTTTCTGTAGGGTTTAACACATACATTTGGCACCTGTTGTGAACAAGTGGTAAAACGGCAGTGAACTGTGGTAAAAGTGTATGGTAAGGCGCGGTTAAAGGGAAGAGTGAAGGAAGGAGTGGAGAATGTTGACTGGCTTGAAGAGCATGTAATGCTTCCTCTGTGCCTGGTTTGAAGTTTGGGCACAGGTCATAAAAGGGGTTGGGGCATAAAAGCAGGCATTTCCCATAGTGATTTTACCTGCTGGATTTTCCACCCGGTCAAATCTAGTTTACTGTTTTCACTCCCTGCAAATCTTCGTGCAGGTACACTAGACCGCTTATATTTTTTCCGAAAGGAATTCCACGCAGGAATTTCGCTCTGCACAGTTCCCAATTGGGGCCCATATCTTTAATGGGTACCTTGCAAGTGAGTTAATTAGGCAGCGGTAGCGTGACACCGTAAGGCACAAGAAGCAATAAAAAAATATAAAAATAAAAATAAAAGACTCCACTACGTTTTGACGCAGCAGCCTAACAAGAAGCGCCGAGCCAGAGCCAAAGCAAGTCCATCAGAGTCTGGCTTGGCTCTAAGAGCCAGTGCACGAGCTGAGCCCTGAAACTGTTTGGCATGTAAATTGTTCATTAAACATTATGTAAAATTATGATTAAGGTTCCCTGTTTTCAATTTTTACAGATAAATACGGACAGAAAAAGTGCGTTTTCTGGCTGCATTTATTTTTAAAGGTGGATAAATACAGAAAATGGTGCTTCTTTAAGTGAACCTTCATGCTTTTATGAATTATAGCCCAACAGCTGAGCAGATGGACAGCATGGGAAATGACAAAACAGGCTGAAATTTCTTATGTCAACATACATTTGTGGTATAATACTAATATATACCAGTGGATGTATTTTTATGTATTTTACACTTCCTATTTTTTTTTGTAAATAGTACACTAAAATGCACAATGTCTGCTAATTCCATTTTTTTAAAACTGTCACATATACAATTAATTGATGCCCTTAGCTGCTTACTCAAACTGGAAAATTATGAACTGATCTTGCGTGTTGGCACTTTTTTGCGAATAGCCATAGTGGCCCGTAAATCAATGAGCAATCCGTGAAGCACATTTGCACTTTGTTTTTAATACCATGTATTTTGAATCATGCCACGGTAATTGTTGTTTACGTTGCCCATTTGCTTACTGCTCGCTATACTATGAATTTTGATCATGCTATTTAAATGTTTTATTGTGTGATTTTAATCCTTGTATATGCTCTACTTTTATGGATACGGTGTTATCCGAATAAAGTCTTTTGGATTGGATTGGTGTTGTTATGTAATATTTGGCAGCTTAATTAGCTAAAACACAACAGACATCAAAGTATGAGTGTGCGTCAATCAGTTAAATGAATATGGAAATGTAGTTTTACAGCCTCATTTTTACGCAAAACACAAAATAAATTTGATTAATACAGCTAAAGTGGCCAAATAATAAATATAGATACATGCAGATGGAAATGTAAAAAAAATAAACACCATAAAACCGGAAGGGAGCACTAATTATGATAAAGTCTCTTGAAAATGAAAATATATATATTTTTTAACACATGGACACGTTTCACCTAGTACATAAGATTATGTCACTTCATTGAGATGCATTTATTAAAAGAGATAGATGTTAAACAGGTACCTAAAAAAATGATATAACCCTGTCACAATGCCATTAGTGAACTAAGAGGCGTCAGTTCTCACGTGCACCCTAAATGTGCCTAGATTCGTATTAAATATGGAGCAACATTATCTGTTTTTTTGTCGAGCACACATCCTGAACTCATGTTTTGCAAAGAGGTCTCATTTGCAATTATGAAGAAAAAGGATGCACGTTGAAATAAAATAAAGGCCTAGGATCACACAATGTGGACAACCGGAGAAGCTGGGACCAGGTTTTCTGGTATCACATTGTGGAATTCAGCCACTAGGTGGGTATATTTTCTTCTCTCAGGTTTTACATTGAAGAATAGAGCCATATGTACAAAAATGTTTGCGGTAGGAAACGGTCCGATTCACAGAATCTAGTCAATTTCCGACCAAAAATGCTTTTACTTATGTACAAATATGAAATTGTGATCTGTAACACATAACCAAATCGCAATTTGTGTTTGCAATTCGATATTTGGAAGGGGTGTATTAAGGGCGTCCCTTTCAAATACAGAATCACAGTGGTAGGTATGACCGTTTCCCAAACAAATTACAGTTGCAAAACATTCATTTTTTACCAACACCTCACAGGAGGTGGTAACTAATCACAAATGGGAAAGGATTCCGAATGAACCCTTTCCCCTTTATGAATGTTTGAACACATTTTTAAGAACAGGCAATGGTCCTACGGACTACTGCCTACTGTTAAAAAATCAAACTTAAAAGATTTTTTTTTTATGTATTAATTTTCCGTTAGAGATGGGGAGCTGCAATTAAAACAAAAGATTGACTCATTAAAAAGCAATCACAGACGGTTGTATGTCGTTACAACGCATTCCATTGCAACGCATGCGTTACAACGCGAATACCATTACCACAAATAACATTTACTACGAAAATGCCTTTACCACACATATCTTTACAACGATTTGCATGATAATGGCATATTCTTGTGAAAGGGTATTTTTGATCCCTGCCCCAATTCCCTTTACTGCTCCCTTGCGCACTCCCCTCTCCAGCTCTTTTTTTAATAATAACCCTTCCCTGTACCCCTGTGCAACCCCCGCCCCATTCCTTCTAATAAATTCCCCTGCCCTTAACATTAAAATGTTTGCCCTGTGCAATTTCCCCACCCACAAACCCTTTTTTCAAATTCCCCTCCCCATAACCCTATAAATTTACCCCTTTCTGTAGTAGGGGATCTTTGTGTATAGTCATAATCTAGTGAATAGTCCCGCCCATGTGCGTGGACCCCGGAGCAATAAAAAATAATCTCTTAAGGTGTCGAAAAATACAGAACTGCATAGACACTTAAGAGAGAATTAAAGACAGATAATGCAGCCTATATCCACAGGCTACACTGTCCAGTACTTCAACTAGAAATTCCACCAAAAATCCACAAACAGCAAAGCCTGTCTAGATTTCCCTTGCTTTAACAGCAAAAACCCTCTGGAATGATAGAGAGGAAGACATGGACAGACAAGCCCCATAGGCTGCCATTATGTGGCTCAGAACAGGATACTGTGCCTTTAAGAGAACTTTCCAGAACTTCACAGTATCCCAGAATGCACTGCAGGTCCCTTTTACTTTCAGTTCTTTTTTCTGGCTCCTGCAAGCAGGACCCTGGAGCATTGAGCTCTACCTTTTCAAGGGTTTATTGGTGATTTTTTCACTTTTTTCAGATACTTGAGTGCTTTTCTTGAAGTACTATGCTGTTCCTTCCTGTTTGTCTTTGGGTGCACTCTTTAATTGTCAAATATGCCTGCATTATTCGACAAATGTCCTGAGTGCTCCAGGAAGAAGGCCAAGTCTGACCCACACGAGGTGTGTATCATCTGCCTTCCTTCATCCCATGTCCCAGAGGAGTGTGACATCTGCCAGGGTTTCTCTAGCAGGACCCCGAGGGATAGGACGAAGATCAGGCTTCAGGGCCTTGAAGACAGAAGACGGAAGGCACAAGGTGGGTCTGGAGGGGCTTCATCTGCCCATGCTGAGGCCTCTGGGGGCTCCCCAGGGGCACGAAGACCAGCAAACGGCCCCATTCTCCGTCGGCGTCGATTGCACCGACCACGACGTCGAGAGGGATGACTGCAGTCTGTTCCCGATCTCCCCAGGGCTCTGGGTCGAGGCGACGTCGACGCTCGGCGTTGAGGGAACTGAACAGGCCGCCGTCGAAGTCTCCGGTTACGATTTCGTCGTCGTCTTCGTCGAGTATTGGACGTCGAGAGGCCCGGCGTCGGCGCTCGCCATCAGGCGACACCGCCGTTCGCCGTCGGCGAAGAGGAGAAGGTCGTCGTCGAGGGGATCCTTGACGTCGAGGAGAAGATCGCCGTCGAGGCGAAGGTCGCCGTCGAGGCGTAGAAGGTCGCCGTCGAGGCATAGACGATCGCCGTCGAGACGTAGGCGGTCGCCGTCGAGGCGAAGGAGGTCGCCGTCGAGGCGAAGGCATTCGCCGCCAAGGGATCGGCGCTCGCCGTCGAGGAGACGACGCTCGCCGTTGAGTGGCCGACGCTCGCCGTCTGGTCACCGTTCTTCGAAGTCGGGAAGAGGTGAAGAACCGGGTTTTCAAGTACCCAGCGGCGTCAGGGACACGCCCGAAGTCCTCTAGGTTCCCTTGCCTTGGTATACAGAGACACGGAAACTTCTAGGTGGCGTCAGAGATCAAATTTATTAGCTGCAGCCAGTAGCAGAAATCCCAGTAATACAGCACGGTGTACAACTCAAGAAACTGCTCAATTTTACTAAGGCGAGACATCCCTATTTATACACAAAAAGGTACATTTAAAATGCACGCCCCTGCACCAAAATTCAACCATGACAGTACATGACATCACACAGCATCATATAGTAAAGCTCATTTTACAGTGTCCCAACCCACAAGTTAATATTTAGGCATATCTAAATAATAATCTGTAAGGCCCGGACAAACCCTTAATTGGAAGCGTAACCCATGAAATGAAGAAACAGTAAAGAAAAGTAGTTTCAGATAATGTGCAAGATAACAGAAACGTAAAGAAACTTAAAAGTTAACAAAAGTCTTGAATGGTGATTGGGAAAGTGGATAACGATCTTGCAGGGAAATTGGCTTGGCAGGGTCAATTCCAGGTGAAAGGCTAGCTTCTGAAATTAACTCCAGTGCACAAACAAAACCTTAGTTAATGTATATATGATCCACAAAAGGTCAGACTGCTTTGATCGCAGACTAACTTCTGAGGCCTAGTAAAAGGCAACACCAGATGGCAGTCACGACACATGGCAAAAACCCATGTTTAGAAAAAAAAGTTGTAAGGAAAGAAACAATTTAGATATTGTTTAGGATAAGATATGTGCAAGGAAACTAAAGGTTAACGAGGTCCTGAACAGTGATTGAAAAACTCAGACAACGATCAGCTAGTGAAACTGGTTTTGCAAAAGGTCAGTTTCAAGTGAAAGGGGTTACTCTCTCTGAATGAATGAATGAATGAATGAATGAATGAATGAATGAACCGAATCTTATTATGCGCAAACTTAGCCCCATGGGCGTCAAGGCGCCTAAGTCAAATATAGCAGCAAAATCCCCCATTCTACAGCCTTCTCTCATTGGTATGCTCTCTTGAAAAGGCAGGTTTTAAGAGCCTTTTTAAATGTCTCAATTGAGGGAAGGGTTTTTATTAGGATAGGGATAGAATTCCAGAGCTTCGGGGCAACCACGGAGAAAGCTCTGGCTCCCCATCTAGCTAATTTAACACGAGGAGCGACCAGTTGACAGAGTGCCGAAGAACGAAGATCTCGTGTGGGGACATAGCGCGTGAGAAGGGAGCCAATGGCGCTCGAGGGGCCTTCTGTCAGAGCTCTGTAGACCAAGCACAGAATCTTGAAAGAAATTCTTTGGTGAACAGGGAGCCAATGAAGTTCTTTCCTGGCTGCAGTGGCGGAGGAGGATTTAGGGAGGGCCAGGACAAACTGAGCTGCAGCATTCTGCACTATCTGCAGTCGGTGAACAAGACTTTTATTGGCTTCCATGTACAGAGAATTACAATAATCTAATCTTGATCCTACCAAGGCAACTGCAACCTGTTTACGAGCCTGGGGGGAAAGATACCCACGGATTTTATTGAGTATCCTAATCACACCCCAGCAGGTGGCCACGGTCCTGTTGACTTGAAGGGTCATAGAGAGCGAGGTATCGAATATTACGCCCAGATTTCTGGCAGATTGGGAGGGAGTGGGGCAGATGCCAAGAGAAGGTGGCCACCACTCATCAGACCAGGCATCTTGGTCCTTCCCAAAAATCAACACCTCCGTCTTTTCGCCGTTCAGTTTCAGGGAGTTTATAGTCATCCAGTCTGCCACATACTGCATGCATACCCTGAAACTGGCAGCCGATGACCTGACGGAGGAGTGAGCCAGTGACACCATTATCTGGGTGTCGTCTGCATAGGACACCACCTCCATCCCCTGCGATCTTACTAGTCTTGCAAGGGGAGCCACGTAGATGTTAAACAGGGTCGGACTTAAAGCCGACCCTTGTGGCACCCCACACTGCAAAGACTTGGCAGGGGAGAGGTGGTTCCCAAGCATCACTCTCTGCTCTCTTTCCAACAGGAAGGAGTTGAGGAGACTCAAGGCCGACCCCACGACACCAGCTTCCCTAAGCCGAGATGTAAGAATGGCCGGGGATAGGGTGTCAAACGCGGCCGTGAGGTCCAACAAAACCAAGACCGTGGTAAGACCAGAGTCCACTTTGCGTCGGATATTATCGACTACATAGATGAGGGCGGACTCGGTGCTATGGTGTTTTCTAAAACCATGTTGCATGTTGTCAAGGTATCCAGATGACTCAAGGAAAGAGGACAGATGAAAATTAAGATGCGCCTCAAGCATCTTGGCGGGGGCAGGAAGAAGGGAGATCGGCCTAAAGTTTTTCAGAAGGGCCGGATCGAGGGACGGCTTCTTGAGGAGAGGCTTCACAATAGCCTTCTTCCATACCGATGGAAAAGAGCCCTGGATAATAGCCTTATTCATTATCTCAAGCATGGGGGAAGAAGGCAGTTTCTACACTCTTTAAGTTTTTTCAGAGGTAGAGGATCCAGGGGGGAAGCAGATTTAGTCTTATCCAGCAACAGGTTCAGTCCCTCCAAGGATAAAGAAGGAAATTCTACCAGGGAACGGGAAGAATCTGTGCCTAGGGAGTCCAGGCTGGAAATGACAGGTGGAACGATTTGGTCCAGCGCTTGGTACTGGGCTTCCAAAGAGGTATGTATATCAAGGATTTTATTGTGAAAGAAGTCGGAGATGTTATTACAGAGTTCTTGCGAACTGACTACGGGATCTGGTAATTGCAGGGAGCATAAGGTGTCAGTGATTTTAAAGAGCTCCCTAGAAGAGGAGAGGGAGCTTGTGAGGTTGGAGAAGTACTCCTGCTTCTCTGTCACCACTCTCCGTTTATATTCCCGCAGTGCAGACTTGTGGGCCTCACGGTCGTTCGAGTCCCAAGATTTCCTCCAGTTTCTCTCACTACTCCTACATCCCTGCCTCAAGAGTCGCAACTGATCAGAAAACCAAGGTGCCGTAGGTTTCCGGCGAGCAACATAACGCAGAGATGAGGGGGCAAGTTGTTCCACTGCATTAGCAATAGAGTCCATCAGGTCTTGAGCTGCAACAGTTGCGTCTTTTAGAGATGATGATTCAGAGGTAGAGACAAAAGGAGCAAGGGCCTCATCCGAGATTTTCCTAAAGTTTCGCCTTAGAATAAATGGAGGGGTTTCCATATTGATAGGGCATGTAGCAGGAAGAGAAAGTTCTAGTGGCACGGCAAAATGATCAGTCCATACCAAAGGAAGTGGGGGGCCAGTAGAAAGCCTGGCATCGTTAGAAAATACCCCATCAAGTATATGCCCAGCCTTGTGGGTGGAACTATTAACAAGCTGGGCATGATCACATGCTGCTAGCGAGTCGACAAGAGATATGGTGTCCTTTGAGTTAGCCTCATCCAAATGAAAATTAAAATCACCAAGAATGGTAAAGGCGGCTTTTCCAAAATAGGGTTCCAATAGTGTCAGTAGTTCTGATGGGAAACTGGCTCTAAGACCAGGGGGCCTGTATACCAAAATTCCTGAAAAAGAAACCGATGGAGAGAGGGTAATACAGAAATAGAGGGCTTCGAACCGATCTGAGGGCATTGAAAGAGATTTTGTCATGCAGGGAAAGGAGGATTTAAGAAGAATGGTGATACCTCCTCCTCTACGCAGGGGTCTATCCTGCCTGTAAAGAGAATACCCATCAGGAATGGCCAAAATCAGGTCATGTCCTGAGGTATCTGAAGCCCAGGTCTCTGTGATGAACACCCAGTCTGGCTGTCGCTCATCAACAAAATCATGGAAGGCGATGTTATGCTTGATGAGCGAACGAGCGTTAACCAGGAAGCCCAATCTCATAGGCGCATCAGGTAGTGTGGACGAAAAATGAGGAGTTACAGTGCCAATGCAGGAGAAATCAAGAGGGGCCGTACAAGCCCTGCATCTGTAGGAGTGCAGGATCCCCTCAGGTGAATAGCGGTGAAAGCAGGGCAGAGAGGCAGGTCTAAGTGCCATAAAATCTGACCTTGAATACCTGGTATCAGCCGAGCGGAAAGGAGGTAGTTCAGAGTCCAAGCTAGCCCGCAGCCCGTCCTCAGCGCGGACGGGCGCAGACGGGCTGAACTCTGGCGTAACTCCGGCGTCAGTCTGGCGTCCCCGCTGCGCGTGGCCGCTGCGCGTCAGCATGGCTACCTTTTATGCCCGCCTAGCAAAATAGAAATAGGACTAGAGCGCGCGAAGGACCACTCAACTCAATATGGCCGCCACGAGTCAGGGGCAAGGACCCGCAAGTGCGGTGAGTTTTTATCTTTTAAATGCAGGTTAGGGTGTCAGCAGTGCGAGTATGCGAGGCCACAAATTTAAAAACAGGGAATAAGTGCCTAACAGAAAATTAACCTAGCAGACAAAACGGGTCATTAAAAACGAAGAGCTTCAACAGACAGGCGCTGCAGGGAGGCGGAAACGCTGCAATAGAGCGAACTGCTCGGAATTGCCTACCTTTATGCCCGCCTAGCAAAATAGAAGTAGGACTAGAGCGCGCGAAGGAACACTCAACTCAATATGGCCGCCACGAGTCAGGGGCAAGGACCCGCAAGTGCGGTGAGTTTTTATCTTTTAAATGCAGGTTAGGGTGTCACCAGTGCGAGTATGCGAGGCCACAAATTTAAAAACAGGGAATAAGTGCCTAACAGAAAATTAACCTAGCAGACAAAACGGGTCATTAAAAACGAAGAGCTTCAACAGACAGGCGCTGCAGGGAGGCGGAAACGCTGCAATAGAGCGAACTGCCCGGAATTGCCTACCTTTATGCCCGCCTAGCAAAATAGAAGTAGGACTAGAGCGCGCGAAGGACCACTCAACTCAATATGGCCGCCACGAGTCAGGGGCAAGGACCCGCAAGTGCGGTGAGTTTTTATCTTTTAAATGCAGGTTAGGGTGTCAGCAGTGCGAGTATGCGAGGCCACAAATTTAAAAACAGGGAATAAGTGCCTAACAGAAAATTAACCTAGCAGACAAAACGGGTCATTAAAAACGAAGAGCTTCAACAGACAGGCGCTGCAGGTAGGCAGAAACGCTGCAATAGAGCGAACTGCCCGGAATTGCCTACCTTTATGCCCACCTAGCAAAATAGAAGTAGGACTAGAGCGCGCAAAGGAACACTCAACTCAATATGGCCGCCACGAGTCAGGGGCAAGGACCCGCAAGTGCGGTGAGTTTTTATCTTTTAAATGCAGGTTAGGGTGTCAGCAGTGCGAGTATGCGAGGCCACAAATTTAAAAACAGGGAATAAGTGCCTAACAGAAAATTAACCTAGCAGACAAAACGGGTCATTAAAAACGAAGAGCTTCAACAGACAGGCGCTGCAGGGAGGCGGAAACGCTGCAATAGGAAACTCTGCAGTTCATTCAGAGTCAGAAAAACCCAAGTTAATATATGCACGAACTCAGAAGGGCAGACCACTTGTTCGTTGGGCCTACTTCACAGGCCTACGTGAGGGCAAGACTAAAATGGAGTCAGGTTTGAGAATTACAGAACCACAGACCCTCCTTTTGCCATTACGTAGGCAATAACCTAAACTCATGTCAATCTGAATCTAGGTCTATATCTATTCTCATCAGGTCATCAAGGTGTTGCTGTAACATCATCTTATTATCCTTCACTTCTCTCGGGACGGGTCTTCTCACACAGATTGTAGCACAAAGACTACAAATGGCGGGACCACACTAGATGCAAAGGCAACAAGAGAAGAGAATAGCCAAAACCATACCAAGGAACGTCAAGATCTTCCATCCCCATGTGGACAGTAGTCCCCAAAACCATCCTGTCAATGACCAATCTCCTTCGTCTACGTGAATAGACTCAGAGATCTTGTGCAATCTAGAGATGGCCTGGTACACTGTCGGGGCATTATCTGGTATGTGTATACAGCAACTGGATCCGATCAATTTGCATACTCCTCCTCGATCTGCAAGTATAATATCTAAAACCATACGGATCTGCAAAGTCATAAGGCGGTCCGCTTGAAGCTCCGCTGTAATATTACTCGACGCTCCAGCTGTTTCGTTAATGGTACCTTCAACTACGCGGACAAGCTGTCGAATATGCCTACTATTCATCATAGGACCACAAAAGGGCAGGAAACCCTTAAAGAAGTCTCCTACTTCCTGTGCAGCAGTATCTTCCTGATCGAAGACACCTCTACCATATCTTGTTCTATGATAGTCTGAGGAGGCAGTATATGTCGGGGGAAGCAGAAACGCCACATAACATGTTCCTGAAAAATCAGGTGGCAACCAAGTGTGGGCTCTGTCGTGACAAACAAAATATGTACCTTTAGCTGGCACAAACGGTGGAGAAGTTCTGGATGCATAAACGTAGGTGTGATCACAAACACGTTTACCTAACTGAGCTCTCGGATTCCGACCATTACCCTGTAAGCAAAATTGACCTCGATGTGGCACAATCCAAATAGGAGGAGACCTTTTTCGTCTCTCTTTCTCTGTCAACTTAGCACTGTATCCAGTCACATTCCAACCAATGTAAGGCAGCACCTCATCCTTAGGGATAGCCTTGTACGCATCAATATCTCTGATCATATAGGCTATTCCCTTTATCAAGGCACTATTGCCCGGATTGTCTTTCATGGAACGTAAAGGATATACCTCATTGGCATAGATGAACATAGTCTGGAAAGCCCGTGCAGAACCATTAAAACTAAAGGGCAAAACCAAATATGGCATGCCTCTATCTGTTGTATGAGGCATAAGACCACACACCCAACAATTAGTGGTATTGACTACTAACTGATGCTGATGCAACAGCTGAATAAACAAATTGTTGACAAACTCTGATCTCCTTATCTGTTCGTGTTCAGGTAACGTACGAAACTCATGTGGAGAAACAGTAGAAAAAGAAAGAGTAGGTTGAGAAGTTGGTGCAGACGTCAATTGTGTAGAAGGAACAAACCAGAATATAGTAGCTAATAGAATACATAAAAGTATTAAAATAGATAAAGCTATACCACACTTGGAGAACAACATTCTATAATATCGGTTTTTCATCTCTTGCCTTTTATCGTCATTCCTCAATACAATCTCCATTTTCTAATGTCGCTCACGCAATCTTGACAGAGTACTTCAGCTGTGATTATTAGCAGGTCGTAGGGACACTGCAAGTCCTGCAGACCTACTACCACTACTCAGGTCACAAACTGAACCGTTGGTACTCCTACGTGACCCTGCAACTGGCAAATGTTAACCAATCAAAAATTTAACAGAAAACCATAATACAATTTCGGAAAAAAAGCAAGAGAAAAAGAAAAACAAAAATTCAAATGCAAAATACTTGAAGAAATTGTCTCTTTTTGGTCTCAGTGTGGAAAAAAAATAATGTTCAAAGTCCCTTTATTTATTCCGAGATCGGAGGTTGTAACGTGATTTAGTCGGCACAGTTTGGTCCGTAAACAAAAGTTCAGGTTCGGTAGTGTCCAATCTCAAACGTGGAGGAACAGCTTCTTGCAGCACATTGTCATTTTCCTGTTCAGATTGAGTCCATTCAAGCTGTGCGTCACTAAAAGGGACAAACCTAGGGACACGTTCTCCTTCAAAATCTCCCACAGCCTCTCTAACCCGTGTCGTACGGCAAAGGCAGGGGTACGCGCTTCGTATGGGCAGCGTGCACCCAATTCTTTTTTCCAAACACCTTAACAGCAGTCCGAGTAGCCAAAAGAATTTGGTGGGGACCAGTCCAACGAGGCTGTAGGTTCTTTGTTCGTTGGAAGTTACGCACAAGCACCCATTGTCCTGGATTGAGGGTATGGCCTGGGTCCACAGATGCTGATGGGAGCTGGTTGTGGACCTGTTGACACGCAGTTTAATAGTCAAATCGTGCAAGTAGTCAATTAGCATAGGATGTTCGATGTCGCTATATTCCTTCGGTCTAGGGACACCCCAAACCTTGGCAGGACGCCCAAACACAATCTCATATGGGCTAAGTCCCACACGAGAATGCACTGTTGTCCTTGTCGACATAAGAGCCAACGGCAAAGCATCGGGCCATGTAAGGCTAGTGCTTGCTTGCACTTTCGCTAACTTAAGCTTCAATGTCCCATTATAACCCTCAACCAATCCCGCTGACTGTGGGTGATTCGCAGCATGAAATTTCTGCTTGTTGCCCAAGCCCGCACACACTTTCTTCATTATCTGACCCACAAACTCACTTCCATTGTCAGACCATACAATCCGTGGCATTCCATACCTAGGGAAAATTTTTTTGAGCAAAACCTTGGCAGTAGACAAGGCAGTATTATCCTTTAGAGGTAGGCCTCTATCCATCTGGAAAAGGCACAAACAACCACAAGGACATACTTCAAGTTATTACATCTTTCCATGTGTATATAATCTATTTGTAGAACCTCGAACGGATACGTTGGAGGAGCAAAATGACCTGCAGGAGTTGGAGTTCCCTTGCCAGGATTATGCATCAAACACACCATACAATTCTTGACCAGATTCTCTGCACATTTGGGAATTCCACTATTCTGCCATGCCGGAGCCAACAATTTGCATATCCCTTTTGAACTAATGTGAGCCAATCCATGAGCCATCGTAACAACTGGAAGCACATACGCATCTGGTAACAACCATGGCTGGTGCTCTGACAACTCAATCCAACAACCTGTAGGATCCAACATACCCGTAGTCTCTCTCCAAACACTCACTTCTTTCTCAGTCGCTTCAGCCTGAATCATTTTCACACTTTCTATTGTGTCTTCACACATTCCACCAGCCATAACCCAATTAGCTGGGCCTGCAACATACATACGGCTCATCATGTCTTTCGCCGTTTCCTTCGCAACTTCATCTGCAGACGCATTCCCTCGACCAACATCGTCCACAACTTTCTTATGCGCACTACACTTCACAATTGCAATCTGCTTTGGGAGAGTGAGAGATTCCAAAAGTTCATTCACCAACTGCCCATGCTGTATTTTGGTTCCGTGAGAAGTAAGGAACCCACACTCTCTCCACAAACGCCCAAAACTATGGGCAACTCCAAACGCATACTGACTATTGGTGTAAACATTCACTCGCTTTCCTTCTGACAACACACACGCTCTAGTCAGTGCAATCAACTCTGCTGCTTGCGCAGAATTCTGTGGTATGCGTGCTGTCTCAACAACTGTATGTAAAGTTGTAATAGCATACGCTGCAGTCGTTTCACCATTCGGAAGCTTAAAACATGAACCATCTACCCATAGGGTACCATCAACATCCGTAAGGGGAGTATCCCTCAGGTCAACTCTAGCTTTCGTTTCTTCCTCTGTACGAAGAAAACAATCATGCTGTTCTTGCACATCCGCCTCTGTAGAGATCGGTAACAACGTAGCTGGATTCAGCACATTACATCTTTTAATGTGAACATGGCTAGCCAACAATGTCAACTCGTAACCTGACAGACGTACACTAGTAAGGTGCTGTGTCTTAGTCCTGTTCAATTAGGTATCCACTGCATGTGGGACCATCACAATCAACGCATTGTCCAATACCAAACCAGCAGACTGTCGAATAGAAACAGCCGCTGCAGCTGTAGCTCTCAGACAACTCGGCAACACCTTAGCAACTGGGTCTAACGTTGCAGAAAAATACGCGCATGGACGCTGCTTGTCCCCAAATGGTTGTGTCAACACTGACAATGCACAACCTTCTCTCTCGTGCACGTACAACTCGAAAGGCTTACTATAGTCTGGAGTACCCAACACAGGAGCCGAACACAATGCATCGCGTAGTTCAGAAAAACTTTTCTGACATTCGTCAGACCAAGGAAGAGGATGCGGAGTATCTTTCAGAGTCAATGGTAACAGAGGTTTTGCCAACAGTGAAAAATTGGGGATCCACTGTCTACAATACGATGTAATACCTAAAAAGGCACGCACTTCTCTCTGCATGGATGGCACATTCATTTGTGCAATTGCTTGAATTCCTTCTGGGGTCAATCTCCTTCCCTCCTTCGACAAGAGTTGACCTAAGTAGGTCACTTCTTGGCGACAATATTGCAACTTTGAAGGTGACACTTTATGATGAAGGTCAGACAAATACCGCAACAAAGAAAGAGTAGCCTCTTTACAAATCTTTTCATCATCAGCAGTAATCAACAAATCATCGACGTACTGAATAAGAGTAGCGCCAACAGGTAACACAAAACCGTCTAGCTGAGTTTTCAATGCTTGACTATAGATGGAGGGACTTTCACAATAACCTTGGGGAGCTCTCTTAAACCGGAAGCTTCGGCCTCCTAATGAGAAGCCAAAAATATCCCTGCTCTCCTCAGCAATAGGAATACTGAAGAAAGCATTCTTCAAATCGATGACAGAAAACCAAGCTGCCGAAGCAGGAATCAAAGTCAACAAAGCAGTGATATCAGGTACCACAGGGAACTGTGGCACGACTATCTTATTGACCTCTCGAAGGTCGATCACAAACCGGTACACAGGTGGCTGAGAAGCATCAGTACGTTTAAGGACAGGCAAAACAGGACTGTTACAAACATTACCTCTCGTTTCCTCAACTACACCCTTCTCAACCAAATCATAAACAATCGCTAAAAGAGCTCTCTCACCATCACTCGAGATCTTGTATTGGGGAATACGAGGCAGCCTGGCATTCGACTTAAGAGTAACAACATACGGAGGAATCTGCAAAAGACCAACATGTATCAGGAAGCGAACGCAATTCCAGTGGCAAACAATCCTTAGACAAATACATTGGAGAAATCACTTTCTTACCAAGGGTAAGTAGTACTCCTGAAGGAGAACAATGCAATGTCGCATACAATCTTTTCAGTAAGTCCAAACCCAACAGATTCTCACCACAACCAGTCGTTAGAATAAGTGGAGCTTCCAATTCTCAAGGGCCAATGGAAAAGGACAAAGGGCTAGAAACCGGATTACGAACTGGGGCGCCTGAAAATCCTACTGAAACATTGGTCAAGCCAGACAAAGGTGCGCCAGGAAGTTTAGAGTGCATAATAGAACTCTTCATCGCACCAGTATCCAAAAGAAAAGGTTCTACCACACCTGATGTAATCACTTCAACATAAGGTCCACTCTGGTCTACTGGAACTGACACTACTCCCTCTCTTTGTCCTTGGCTGTCCTAGTCATCATTATAACCAGAACACTCACCTTCGACATAGTAATCCTCAACATAGTACTGGGCAGACTGACCACTCGGAACATTCTGTCTGTCAAAATAATTCGCAGAATTCTGTAGGGAAGAGGAACGCTCATTCTGAGGGATCACACCACGTCCCCTACCCCTAGGAGCTTGCTGAAAACTACCACAACCTCTCTGACCAGATACACCATTCGCACGCTGTAACAAAGCCGGGCAACTATTCTTGTAATGACCTTCCTCTCTGCAATAAGCACACTGATTAGGGCCAGGAAAGAATCGCTGAACATAAGGCTCAGGCTTCTGTAACAGTCTCTGAAATTGTGGAGGTTAATGAAACTGAGGCTGATTCTGACGAGGCGGATAAACTTGCTGCAAAAGAACTTTCGTCTTTAACTCTTTAGTTTTCTTCTCCACTTTATCCTTCTCATCTTTATCCCTATTCCCGTAATATTGTGCAGTAGCCAATATCTGGGCAGACGAAGAGACGGCCCATGAACTCTCAGAGTCCTTTAACTTATTAGAAAGTTTGGGAAGCAAATTAAAGACAAATTTATCCACAAACAACCTTTGACCACCCTCCGTACTCATATCCGGCCCACTATGATCAATAAACGTCTCTTCAAACCTAGTGAAGAAATCAGATACACTCTCGTCTTTCTTCTGCTTACATGCTGCTAACTTATCCCAATTCACTCGTAAAGCGGGCATCATCGTTTTCATCAGATTAATAATTCTACCTGGTAATTCTGAAACTAGAGGTTCAGGTTTAGCACCTCCCTCCTGTCTACCATCTGCAGCAACAATATTCGCCCAGGTATCACCTAATTCAGCAGCATGATTCTCATGACGAATCTTCGCCCACAAAGGTTGAGGGACTACATTACCCATCAACATATCGATGTCAGCTAAATTCATAATACACGCTTCAACTGTCTGGGACAAATCCTTTTAATAACTAGCAGGATTCTTACGAGGGTCAGGTAAGGTCTGCTTAAGAGCCAAGACCTCTGCTCTCTTCCAAGGGACATGTACCCATACTCGCTGAAAATGAGCTGGAGCGGCCTGAATGCCCAAATTTACATTAGCCTGAACTGCGTCTTTCCATACCGGAGGAACTTCTCTCATAGGGTACTGTCTCACTTTTCTTCTAACAGAGGAATCAGGTTCGTACAATGTCTGAGGCGGATGGCTAGATCTAAAAGCCAGTATCGTCTCTACGGCATCTGTAATATCAGATTCCACTATCATCCCTTTAGCAAAATCCGACTGAACATCAAGTAGTTCCTGCGGGATCAAACCCAAATCATTATCTTCCCATTCCTGACGCAAAAACATACACATCACATTAAAAACATACCTTTGCTTAGGCGGCTCCCACTGAAAGAAAACATCCATAACCGCTGGGAAACTGTACCTTGAGGCATTTATAATCCATTTACGAGCCAACAAATCCAACACAGCCTGTTCCTCAGAACCAGGAAGCTGACTACGACTCTGCTTACGCTCCGAAACAGGGGTCATATCCAGTGACCCAAACAATGGTGACAACAAATTAGAAACTGTTTCTGTCATTCGTTTTCGAACAGAAGGAGAAGAAGCAGACATAAGAACAGGAGAATAAGTATTCTGAGGCAAGGAAGGTGTAGGAACAAGAACAGTAGAAATCGAAGATGCAGAAGCAGAAGGCAAAGGAGTTTAAGGCAAAGCTGATAGCAAGGCTGGCGACCCTAGAATGGGTTGCGCAGGAGAAGGCAAAACCATCTGTGGAGCACCGGGTGGCTGAACAACAGCAGGAGGTTGAACAATAAAGGGTGGATCAACCGGGGGTAATGGAGGTGCAGTAGCACCCTGCACATAGGGAGGTGGCAATCTCAGTAAATGAGAGATCAAAGGATCTTTTCAGGGTCTTCCATCACTTTCGGAGGAGAAGACGGCAAGGCCGGATAACATTTATCAATGGCCATACAACGCTGTCTATCTAAAACTTCACTCGCACGCCCTTCTCCATCTTCCTTAAACTGTCTAGCAGCTTGTAGTACTGACATATTCTTATCTTTCCTATCCCTCTTTGCTTGTTTAATTTCTCTCTGTTTGGCTTCCTTACGCCAAAGGCGGAAAGAGTCAAACATTGCCGGCCGGGCTTTCTTCTTAAATAGCTTAACTTCTAGATTGTCTAAAATCTCTGTTTCAAAACTACCATGTGGGGGCCATTGCAAAACACCATCCTTTTTAGTATAGTGGACCCATACTTCATTATAAGTAATAGGGCCCACTCCGTGTTTTGAGTAAAGTTCATAAGTCGGAGTTCCAACCGGAGGTATCGGACATGAATCCTCCAATCGGGAATCCCTGTTACTACCACAAACAAACCAATTACCAAATTTACCAAGACCAGGCATCTTGATCACTAGTCTGGTTTCAAACTTCAAAGGGAATCAAAAAATGATACACTCGTAAATATACAAGCCCTTCGGCTTTGGGTACTGCAGCAACCAAATCAAAACCAAGGAATCAAACAAAGTCGTGGGAGCGACCCACTTATACTTAACCAAATATCTGTCACGCCACCAGAAGACCGTCTATCGTCTCGCTTTACAAACATCAATCGGAGGGTCCAAGACAAGGCGACAGTCAGGGCAGCAGTCCTTCGCAGCCGTTGGAAAGCGGGAAGCCTCGCAGAAAAGACCTTTGGTCCACGTCGACATGCAGGGGTCGATGAAGTGGAGGCCCTCCTCCAGAATTTCCTCACGTGGCTCCTCGCAATCTTCGGGCTTGGACCGGTACCACTGAAGTCGCCCCACGTTGGCCGCGCCAACTGAAGAACCGGGTTTTAAAGTACCCAGCGGCGTCAGGGACACGCCCGAAGTCCTCTAGGTTCCCTTGCCTTGGTATACAGAGACACGGAAACTTCTAGGTGGCGTCAGAGATCAAATTTATTAGCTGCAGCCAGTAGCAGAAATCCCAGTAATACAGCACGGTGTACAACTCAAGAAACTGCTCAATTTTACTAAGGCGAGACATCCCTATTTATACACAAAAAGGTACATTTAAAATGCACGCCCCTGCACCAAAATTCAACCAATAGAAAATACATGACATCACACAGCATCATATAGTAAAGCTCATTTTACAGTGTCCCAGCCCACAAGTTAATATTTAGGCATATCTAAATAATAATCTGTAAGGCCCGGACAAACCCTTAATTGGAAGCGTAACCCATGAAATGAAGAAACAGTAAAGAAAAGTAGTTTCAGATAATGTGCAAGATAACAGAACCGTAAAGAAACTTAAAAGTTAACAAATGTCTTGAATGGTGATTGGGAAAGTGGATAACGATCTTGCAGGGAAATTGGCTTGGCAGGGTCAATTCCAGGTGAAAGGCCAGCTTCTGAAATTAACTCCAGTGCACGAACAAAACCTTAGTTAATGTATATATGATCCACAAAAGGTCAGACTGCTTTGCTCGCAGACTAACTTCTGAGGCCTAGTAAAAGGCAACACCAGATGGCAGTCACGACACATGGCAAAAACCCATGTTTAGAAAAGAAAGTTGTAAGGAAAGAAACAATTTAGATATTGTTTAGGAAGGATAAGATATGTGCAAGGAAACTAAAGTTTAACGAGGTCCTGAACAGTGATTGAAAAACTCAGACAACGATCAGCTAGTGAAACTGGTTTTGCAAAAGATCAGTTTCAAGTGAAAAGGGTTACTCTCTCTGCAGTTCATTCAGAGTCAGAAAAACCCAAGTTAATATATGCACGAACTCAGAAGGGCAGACCACTTGTTCGTTGGGCCTACTTCACAGGCCTACGTGAGGGCAAGACTAAAATGGAGTCAGGTTTGAGAATTACAGAACCACAGAGGCAAAAGGAGTTCTGGCGCCAGGAGTCAGTCTGGCAGGCGTCAAGGGCCTATGGAAGGCTCTCCAAAGTCCCAGCCTAGTAAGGAGGGCGGGTCACCGGGCTCGGTGTACTCTGTTGTGTATACCCCTGCTAGGCCGAAGACAGTTACGCCTCCTCCTCCTCCATTACCGAGAGGTCTTCCTCCGTGGGCTCCCACCCCGCCTCCACTTCCGCCTCCTCCTCAGCCTCAACCGCAACCCCAGTTGCCGGCTGACAAGCCTCCTCCATTTCCTCCGAGGACAGGTTCGTTACCACGATTTCCGACTCCTCCTAAGGGGACCCCTCGGCCGAGGGCCCCATCCAAGCCAAGGAAGTCGCGATCCCGCTCCGGACGGAGAGGGAGGTCGCGCCGTCGTCACAGATCCTCTACAAGGTCAAGACAGCGCCACAGGAGGCGCGGATCACGGCCCCGCACGGATTCTTCCAGAACCAGGTCCTACTCCCCGACCTTGTCAGACTCCCCGTGAACGAGGGTGTCTCCCATGGATGACATCAGCACGTTCCAGGATGTTCTCCTGAGGGGTGCATCAAAATTAGGAATCACGGTGACGGCTCCAACACCTACGACGTCCGTGATTTTTGAGACACTTCACAAGAAGCATTTGTCTCGCCCTCTACTACCGCTCGTGCCAGGATTGGTAGAGCCAACGGAGGAGCTGTTCCTCATGCCTGCAGTGATGAAAGCCGCTCCATCCCGTCTTCTTAAGAAGTACAGGGCTCCGGATTCTGACCCGGCTTTTCTGAGGATTGACCCTGTTCCGGACTCCGGTATAGTGACGGCAGCCAGAAAACAACATTCTACCTCTCCGTCTTCTATTGTGCCTCTGGATAAGGAGAGCCGATGGATCGACTCAAATGGCAGGAAGGCCTGTGGGACGGCAGCTACGGCCATGAAGACCGCTAGCGATGCGGCTTTGCTGGGGCGGTATGATCGTGCCCTGTGGGAATCCCTCCAGCAGTTCACGGTACTCCTGCCACGAGATAAGAGGGAGGATTTCCTCGAAATCCAGAAGGAAGGGATGCTGTTCTCGAACCAGGTCATCAGTGCGGCTGCTGATGGTTTGCTTTTGGCGGCCCATGGTTACTGTCATGGGATCAACCAGCGACGCCATGCTTGGCTCAAGCTCACATCACTCAAGCCGGAGGCCCAGCAGCGAGTGGCTAATCTGCCCTTCTCGGGGGAGTCCCTGTTCGGAAAACATGCGGATGATGAGATGGCCCACATGAAGGCGGAGGCCGAGACTCTGACGGCTGTGGGCTTGGAGAAGCCCAAAGAAAAGAAAGCCTACCGCCCGTTCCAGAGACGGTTTGGGGCGCAGGGCAGGGGGTGAGGACAGGCTTCGGGACAGCAGCAGCAACAACAGCAGCAGTTCCGGAGGCCCTTCCAGAAGCGCCAGAAGGGTACAGGAGGTCAGCAGTCCTCTACAGCGAACAAGGGCGCGGCTGGGTCTCGACCCTGAGCTGTTACTTACCCTACATCCGTTACCCGCTCCGGTGGGGGGAAGCGTTCAATTTTTTCTGGCAGAGTGGAGAAAAATTACTCAGGACAAGTGGGTGCTGAATATTGTTTGCAATGGATACAGTCTTCGGTTCACCAGCCCGCCTCCATCAATTCCTCCGGTCAGCTTGCAGTTTCAGCTGCGCGAGCTCCAGGCGGAGGCCGATATCCTGTTAAGGAAAAGGGCGATAGAAGACGTACCTCTGTCTCAAAGAGGAAGAGGTTTGTACTCCTGGTTCTTCCTGGTCCGCAAAAAGGACAAGAACGAGTTCAGGCCCATTTTGGATTTGCGACAAGCAAACAAATGGATTCACAGAGAGAAGTTTCGCATGCTGTCGTTGCATCAGATTTATCCTCAGCTGCAACAGGGAGACTGGCTGTGTGCCCTAGACCTACAGGATGCATACTTCCATGTGCCCATTGCACACAAACACAGGAAGTTCCTGCGATTCCAAGTCGGCGCCAATCATTATCAGTACACAGTACTGCCATTCGGACTGAAGTCTGCGCCCAGGACATTCTCGAAGTGCATGGCAGTGGTAGCCGCACACCTGAGGAAGAACAAGGTGTTTGTCTACCCTTACCTGGACGATTGGTTGATCAAGACCTCCTCCTTCTCGGAAGCTCAAGCGCACTTCCAGAAGACGTGCGTTCTATTGAACAAGCTGGGGTTGCACATCAACATGTCCAAGTCTGTGTCAACTCCGGTCCAGTGCATCCAGTACTTGGGAGCCTCCATCAATACGCTGTCAGCAAGCGTGTCTCCTTCGGAGGAGCGACGATTATCACTCCTTCGGAAGGCTCAGGGTCTTATGACCACTCCATCTACAACAGTGAGGACGGTGTCTTCTTTACTGGGATCGATGGCCTCTTGTATCTTCCTCACGCCACACGCACAGCTGCACATGAGACCATTGCAGGAGTGCTTGGAGGATCAGTGGGATCAGAGGAAAGGATCTTGGGACGACAGGATACGACTGTCTCTACATGCTCTTCAGTCTTTGAAGTGGTGGTGTTCGGCGGAGAATCTCCTGAGAGGGGTTCCCTTCCACAAGGACATTTCCACGCAGACTATCGTGACAGATGCGTCTCTCCACGGTTGGGGGGCGCACTCCGGAGACTTACAGATTCAAGGGACGTGGTCCCAGACGGAGTCCACGTACCACATCAATTTCCTGGAACTCAGAGCTGTTCACTTGCCGCTGAAGGCCTTTCTTCCGTCCTTCCAGACCAACTCTCTGCTTGTGCAAACGGACAATACGACCACGATGTATTACTCAACAAGCAGGGGGGGTCGAGATCGCGCACCCTGTCACAGGAGGCGCAGGCGATCTGGCACTGGCTTCTGGCCAGAGGACTGGCAATAACGGCTGCCCATCTACCAGGTGTGCAGAATGTTCAGGCAGACGCACTGAGCAGACTGATTAAAGAAAACCACAAATGGGTCATAAACGACGAAGTACTAGGAGAAGTCTTCGCAAGGTGGGGGACTCCAGACGTAGATCTGTTCGCCACCGCCGAAAACAGCAAATGCCGAGACTTCGCCTCCAGGTACTACCAGCCGGGGACGCTGGGGAATGCGTTATGGATCAACTGGTCGAACAGCTTTCTTTACGCTTTTCCACCCATTCCCCTGATTCCGACGGTGCTCATCAAGCTGTCCCAGTCCAGGGCTCGGATGATACTGATTGCCCCGGAATGGCCCAGATAGTGGTGGTTCACGGACCTGCTTCACCGGTCTCTCCTTCCTCACATGAAGCTGCCGTGCAGGCCGGACCTTCTCACGAAGTTCGGGGGGCAGATGTTGCACCCCAACCTCTCGCCTTTGAGTTTGGCGGCATGGCTCCTGAGATAGTGCAATATGGCCATTTGAATCTCCCAGAAGATTGCATGGACATTCTGAAGGAGGCTAAGCGACCTTCCACTAGGACTTCTTATGCTTACAAGTGGAAGAGGTTTTGCATCTGGTGCAAGTCCAAGAACTATGACCCGACGACATGTAAGGAGAATGTCATCCTTCCATATCTTCTTCATCTGGCGCAGTCTGGCCTTAATGTCCATTCCATTAAGGTTCATCTGGCTGCACTGACTGCCTACAGGAAATGCCCTTCACACACTTCCTTCTTTCAGATCCCTGTGATCAAAGATTTTTTGGAAGGCTTGAAGAAAGTGTTCCCTCCTGTCCGGCTTCCTTCGCCTTCATGGGAATTGAATGTGGTGCTGTCCATATTGATGAAGGAGCCTTTTGAACCTATTCATAAGGCTTCGTTGCAGCACCTGTCCTGGAAGGCGGCGTTCCTCGTGGCCATTACATCGGCCCGCAGGGTGAGTGAAATTCAGACGTTGTGTTGCCAAGAACCTTATACTGTATTTCATGCTGCTAAGGTTGTTATGCGTACTCACCCTAAATTTCTTCCTAAAGTTATATCTGACTTTCATGTTAACCAGACCATAACTTTGCCTACGTTTTTTCAGAATCCTTCCTCTCCAGCGGAAAGGTCCCTGCATTCCCTGGATGTCAGGAGGGTGTTGAAATTTTATCTGGATAAAACCAAGGATATTCGTAGGTCAGACCAATTGTTTATCAATTATGGATCAGTCAGGACGGGTCTTGCTACCTCTAAACAGTCCATCTCGAGGTGGACTGTGTCCTGTATAAAATTGTGTTACCAAAAAGCTAATAAGACCATAGGAGGTAAGCCTAAGGCTCATTCCACCAGGGGCAAAGCTGCCACGACTGCTTTGCTCCGTAATGTTCCCATTGCAGAAATCTGCAAGGCGGCCACTTGGAAGTCGGTCCATACCTTTGCTAAGCATTACTGCCTGGACACTGATGCCAGGGCAGACGCTCAGGTTGGGCAGGCTTCGCTGCGAAATCTGTTCGCACAGTAGTGGTGTTATTTCTCTTTTCTCCACCGCCGCTTTGGTGTGGGGATGGGCTTGCCATTCTATTCACTAGATTATGACTATACACAGAGATCCCCTACTACAGAAGGAGTAGTTTCTGTCCTGTAACTCCAGTTCTGTAGTAGGGGAATCTCTGTTATAGTCATAAGCTCCCACCCTCCTCCCCGGTAGAGAGAGATATTCATGTAAGGAATGCTACAGGTCTGGCGTGTTACGCCTTCAAAAAGAACTGAAAGTAAAAGGGACCTGCAGTGCATTCTGGGATACTGTGAAGTTCTGGAAAGTTCTCTTAAAGGCACAGTATCCTGTTCTGAGCCACATAATGGCAGCCTATTGGGCTTGTCTGTCCATGTCTTCCTCTCTATCATTCCAGAGGGTTTTTGCTGTTAAAGCAAGGGAAATCTGGACAGGCTTTGCTGTTTGTGGATTTTTGGTGGAATTTCTAGTTGAAGTACTGGACAGTGTAGCCTGTGGATATAGGCTGCATTATCTGTCTTTAATTCTCTCTTAAGTGTCTGTGCAGTTCTGCATTTTTTGACACCTTAAGAGATTATTTTTGATTGCTCCGGGGTCCACGCACATGGGCGGGACTATTCACTAGATTATGACTATAACAGAGATACCCCTACCGTTTCCTCTAATGACGCCGATTGCCTCCACATCGCAAAAGAATCAGGTGAATTTTTTTGGGGGGTGAGGCCCCCCAACCCCCTTTTTTGATATTACCTTTAGCACACATGTAGTAAAGGTATGCGTGATAAAGGCTTTTCGTGGTAACCACGCATGCGTTGTAATGCATGCGTGGTTATGGTTATACGTGGAAACGGCCACGTTGTAGTGGCCGTTTCCCATCACAGACATGATGTTCTGCTGTTCTCAGTAGGTCACCATCCCTGTGATGGCCGCGATTACTAAAGGGTGGCAAATTGGGACCTACCTCATTAATACTGAGATCAATCTAATTGTGAACCCATTAGGAATTGCTAGTTAGGAAATCATTCTTTTGTTCATTCGGAAATGCGATTTCTTAATTGCGATTGAGTAAGAATAGCAATTTGGAAATCGCAATTCCGTACATATGGCCCTTAATACTTTGTTGTTAATTTGTGGCACATAAGGTTTGAGCACCCATGAAAGCTCGGCTCGTTTAGGGCTCGAGGGTTCAAGAGGACCTCAACCTAAGCGTCTGGCTCTGGCATTCTGTCTCAACCATATCTAGTTTCATATAATTTCAAAACAATGACTTTAAATACATGTCACTATTCCTCCAGGGTTCAGTTTGTGACCGTCTTTTAACACACACAGACATCTGCATTGATCGTATTACCTATTGAGCTGTCCCCTAACATAAAATAAATCATTCAAAGAATGCCTTCCCTATCAATTACTTTATTACTTTATCTTGCATTTATTTTTCATTTGAAGTGTGTACCTTGAATTTTGTACCTATTTGCTTGATGCTGAAAGGCCCACAAAATATTTGTAGAATATTTTGTTCTCTTATAGGAACGTCACTCCCCCCCTCCCCCTTTTTGCACTCAGGATCACAGTTCCCATATTCTATGCACTTCAGGATGCACTTCAGTGCCTGGCTGACCTGCACAATTCTTTGTAGAAGGCTGTCACTGCAGGACAGCACAACACACTTCAGCTAAAGAACCATGTGTGACCTGCAAGATGCTGAGCTAAGACACATGACAGAAGGGGGTGGGAGGCTGGAAACGGATGAGGTAGGAAATCCCTGAAGTAATAAATTAATAATAACATTGCAGTCTAAATGGAAAAAGAACATAAAAGGAAATTGTTGGTCTTGATCTTTAATTTCTTTTTTTTACTCACCAAAACTGGTGAATAAATAAAACACTTTGGGGTCGATTCCGATTCGGGAAAAAGCACTCCAAATAGCGGTTCGGAGTCTTTTTCCCATACGAATCGTACCCTGCAACGTCCCCATACGTAGTACGATTCTCACCCAATGCAGCTCCCCGTACGAATCATACCAAGAACTGTACGACTCAAATTCCCGTACGATTCACAGCAGGAACACACAGCAAGCGACCTTTGTACGGTTTGAAGCAGGTTTTCCCAACCCAGCAAGTACGATTCGTCCCGCCGACCCTCTGTACGACTCTTTTCCTACGGGAGCTGAAAACTGTCGGAAAAGCAGAGTATGCCCCAAAACAGGTACGGAACGGACCCCCCCAGGTAGGGTTCGTACACCCCATTACACAGGGGTACGCACCGTACCCCTGCGATCATGGTGTGTACGCACCGTACCCCTGCGATCATGGGGTGTACGCACCATACCCCACGATCATGGGGTGTACGCACCGTACCCCATGATCGCAGGGTGTACGGTGCGTACCCCATGATCACAGGGTGTACGGTGCGTACACCCTGCAATCATGGGGTACGGTGCGTACACCCCATTATCGCAGGGGTACGCACCGTGCCCCTGCGATCATGGGATGTACGCACCGTATGGTGTGTATGTAAATGTGTGACCCTCCATACGAATTGCACTTACCTGACGTGTACCGTACGAATCGCATCTCCATTCCACGGTCCGGATCGTACTCGTCGGGTCGTACAGCATGTATACAAATCGTACGGTCCACGTTGAGGGTCCGAGTCGTACGGAATCTCCGGTGCAATTCGTATGGGCCGCGACGATTCGGACGGAAACTGTCCATACGAATCGTACTACGCGATTCGGACGGACATGTACGATTCGTACGGAGAGGGCTCCAGATACGATTCGGACGGACGCTTTTTTTCCCGAATCGGAATCGACCCCCCCGCTCAGTTTGAAAACAAAATCTTGGAATGTTCAAGTAGAAATACATTGTGTGTTATTGACATCTGCGTATGGTTCAGACGAGGAGAGAAGAACTCTTTATGTAAATATATTTAGGGTTCATTGATGTCTGTGGTTGGATCAGTCTTAAATTAAATACAACTGCACCCAATATGAATTCTGTGGCCATTATTTATTTTACAAGCACAGCCCACCTTAAGTTCTAATCAAGATGTCATTCCCCATCCGGCTCAACTAAATGTTAAAACCTGTTCCAGAGAATCAGGTCTAGCAGCGTTGAGGCGCTTCATTAGTAGGTGTGTAAATAGTCCTTTTATGACCTTGTTTTGATGATCACATTGAACCTCTGGAGTTTCCAAAGGATTCCGGTTGACTTACCTTTAACCCATTGCAGCGAGTGAGACCCCTATCTTCTGTAATCCCACATAGCGCCAAAGAATAAGACGAAATGGAAGAGGTTTATTTTGCCTCTGACACTACACCGATCAGACTACAACACCTAGGGGTAGATTTTCAAACATTATGTGCTGGGCCAGGTTCACAATAGAGATGCTAACCAGCACAACATGTTTTTAGGGGGAATTCAGGAAGGTACACTAAAAGTAGCGCAAAGCAGCACAAAGCACTACTTTGCATTACTTAACGCCAAGAGGGCGTTACATGGGCGTTCCCAAGCAACCACCCATGCCTTTTGTCACAAACCCCTATCTACAAAGAATTGTAGACCGGGTTCAGCACCAAAAGCTAATGCCACTACAAAGGAGGCACTAACAGGAGAAATGTTTTTATCCCGCCTTTCTTTTCTGACTTTGCATGCATGCTGCACAGTGCAGCACACATGCAACGTGGGAAAAGCTTTTAAATTTGACGAGGCATGGTATTTTGTACAGGAAGGGTAACCTTCCTGTACAAAAGCTATGCTAGACTCACGCACACAATCAAGCGCCATGGCACTAAGGTGTTTGCGTGGAGCTCGGCAGCTGATATCAGCACCAGCGCTAGGGAGAGGGGAGGAGAGAGACATATCTTTGTAGATATGGTGCTTTCCGGCTCCCTCCCTGTCACCCAAAGCAGCCCAGTCTGTTTGGGTGCTGCGCTGGGTTGCGTGTATTTTTTGAACATCTGGCCCCTAGTGTGACAGTTCGAAGATACCGTATCTCAAATCAAGAAGTGCAGTGAAAGAGCCTGCGCATGTACCAGTGGGCCAGTGTCAGTAATAGAAGAGTTTTTGTCTTTCTTCATCAGCAGACCTCTTCTGGAATGATAATGTACCCTTAGTTATGTCTAAGGCTCCCTGTTTTCCGTTTTTACGTTTTTTTACAGATAAATACAGACAGAAAAAAATGTGTTTTCTGTCTGTATTTATTTTTAAAAGTGGATAAATACAACATTTTTTGCTTCTTTTAAGTGACTCTGTCTTTCATGAATTATAGGCCAGCAGCTGAGCAGATGAACAGCATGGTTAATTAAAAAAACAGGATGAAATTTCTTTAAATAAAAAATGTATGGTATAATGCTAGTATTAGTAATTTTGAAAAAACCCAGAAATTGTGTCAAGAGTTACAACAAAATTGACCTTTTGGAACTTTTTAATCTGTACTTTACAGAACATTGAATTAGCACTTATAATCATCAGATTATTACCAAATCATGTTCTCCTTTTTTTAATAACGGTTGTTTTAATATTGTACAAGAAAGTCTTTTTCCGATATATTTTAAATCAATGCTGCATTTTATATTGTAATGGTTTTCTTAACTACACAATAAAGAATTTTTTCCTTTAAAAAACAGGACAGACATCAAAGTAAAAGGTGAGCGTCTATCAGTTAAATAGATATGGAAATGTACAGAAAAAAATGTGTTTTCTGTCTGTATTTATTTTTAAAAGTGGATAAATACAAACATGTTTGCTTCTTTTAAGTGACTCTGTCTTTCATGAATTATAGGCCAGCAGCTGAGCAGATAACAGCATGATCAATTAAAAAACAGGATGACATTTCTTTAAATAAGACATTTATGGTATAATGCTAGTATTTACCACTGGATATATTGTTATGTAATATCTGGCAGCTTAAATAGCTAAAACACGACAGACATCAAAGTAAAAGGTGAGCGTCTATCAGTTAAATAGATATGGAAATGTACAGTTTTACAACCTAATTTATAAGCAAAACACAAAATAAATATGGATAAATACAGATAAAATAATCAAAAAAATAATATGGATAAATACAGACTGAAATGCCCAAAAAATAAATACCATAAAACCTGGAGCCCTAGCTTATGTCTCACCCACGTTGAAGGATTGATACTTTCCCCTCGTAGAGCTCTGGGAGGGGGGGGCTGATGGTTGTTGATAGTGAGGTTTCAGTGTGTGGTGCAGGCCGCTCTAAATGTCCTTCAGCGAGAAACTAAAACGTTTTTCTTTTCTATAGATTTTGCACAAATTTGGCCCTTTGAAGGTTTTGTTCCTCGGTACGGTTTAGTCGGTGGACACTATAAATAAATTCTTTTTTTTTTTTCAAGTATCCCTGTTTGAGGAGTATAATGACCTTCTCTGAGTACAAGCCAATTGACTCCCACTGTCAGGGAATTTCTCTTCCCGTCGTGTAGGTGTGGAACATGTGCGCCTATGTTCTATCTCATATTTGCCTCTCCAAAGGTGTCCTTGGTGAAGAGCCGATGCTTACAGAACAAGGTGGAGGTTCTCCATCAGGATGCCTTATTTATGCAGTTATCTAAATGTTGCTTTCCTTGTATAAGCCACGCTTTGTGTGTGGGAAGGTTGGAAGAATCAACACGAGAGCCTAAAAGACCTCTGTTGTATCTGTGAACAAAGGACCAAAAAAGCAAAATATCATTGGTTTCCCTTATATGTTCACTGTATACCCCTTCAGGAGGCACATTTACATCTGTATGAGTCTGGTTACCGCTAACCTGCACAACACCAGGTACATTCCCCAGTCTGCATGCTTAACATATCTCATAAGGACATAACACTGCTTTTGTAAACAGTGGCAGTTCCTCCGCTAAGGCGGAAGAGCGTTGCGCCCTGACCAGGTCAAAAAGGAAAAAATAAAATGGTAATTACTCATAATTATTATCTTTTTATTTTTCCCCTTGCTCAGCTGGGTAAGGGTGGGACTAATCTGCTCACAGAGCAGGGCAGGGGAGGAGTGGTTTGCCCACTCCAAGTGTGCATGACACTTTGGCTGGCTGTCTTAGGCCCGTCACACAGTCATGCGCACTTTGTATATTCTTCATGCAGGCTGAATTACAGCCTGCATGGAGAACATGCCCAGCCTCCCATTCTCTGTCTGAGTGCTAATCCATGGCACTCAGACCAATGACAACGCTGCCTTGCAGTGTCTTGATTGGCTATCGGGAGGCTGGGAGCTGGGTGCTTCCTGTCCTGGAAGCGGGCAAAGAGGACGGAGTGGAGGAGGCGGCAGCAGAAGACAGGAACATGTTTATGTTTATCTTTTAATTCCCTCAAACCCCAGCCCTCACCCCTGCCACCCACCCCCAACGCCATTGAATGCCAGCTGCCACCATTTGTGAAGTACTTCCAGAGGTCCCTACATGGTTACAGGCCCAGAAAACTCTTGTTCATGTATCTTATCAGTGAACATTCACAAGTTCAAAATTTTCAGGGTAACATTTTCATTATTATACTGTAACCCTTGGCAGTTTTGAAAATCGTACCATGTACAACTATGGATCTTCAGCACGCTATGTCCCATTACAATCACTGAGGGAAAACATTCATGGTGCACCTCACTTACATTACAGTGACTTCACATACATATCTCTAGTGAGGTAAGTTCCCTTTTGTCCCTTTGTCAGAGACAACAACACTTCTTCCCTCAATCTCAGAACTCCCTTACACCCAGTCTTGGGGAGGGGGCTCTGTAAATAGTGTGGCGGCAACTACATCATGCACACAAGTGTCTTCTCAGTCCCCCTTTGTCTCTGAGCGCCACTTATGATGAGTCAGGCTGTGTGTGATCTTTCTGTCGTGAAAGTGTGAGGCTAGTGTCAACTAGGCCCGGACTGTGAACTCTACTCCGTCCACTGAGTTTTCCGCACTCTGCAGCATGCGGATCGTGGAGTGGAGTTTTTGTCCTTTCTCGCGCTTGCCAACATTAAATTGGTGAGCGCGAGTAAGGTAAATCCAACAGTAGACTACCTCCCAGTTAGATTTCTCAACGCAGGCGGTCGCGGATGGTCGCGACCGTTCTCATTAAGAAACCTACCGTTCGGGTTCAGAAAGCTGCTGCTCGAATAGAACATCTACTCAAGCAGCAGAAAGAAGCAGCGTCCTCTTGCGTGTGCATGGGGCTGTTCACCCTGGAACAAACATCTGGTGCTGCAAATCAGCACAAACGGTACAACCTACCGCACTCCGCTGCTTGCGGAACTCCACGTGGTGCAATCGAGTTTTTTGGTCACTTCGCCCAGGCCTAGTGTCAATACCTGTGGCCTAATGGGTAAGCCCCAAACTCAACCAAATGTTAGTGGCCCTTGTTGGTATTTCGCTGTGCATCTCTCACTTATGCTCACTCACTGAATCTGAAGGCATAGCAACTTCATTCCATTTTCTACACCGCATGAGAATAGGCATCTGCCTTTGTGTGCCTGTGAGAATCTGCAGCCTTAATTTTGATGTCTTCTCCCCTAGCCATCCATCCCTTGGATCCCCTCTGTTTCCAGTCCTGGGCCACTGGGATCCATCCCCCTAGAGATGACTGATGCTCCCTGTCACCAACAGCAGGCTTGACTGGGTAGTAGAAGTGCAAGATTGCCATGTAAGCAGCACCCACGAGCGCTGCTCCTCTCTCCAGACCAGCTCTCTATTCCAACTGGCTAAGCCAGTGGTTCTTAACCTTTTGGCTTATGTGGATCCACACGTGATCAGTACTAGAACCCAGGGATCCCCATAAATTCATCATAGAAATCCAGGGACCCCCACTACGTAATTACTGGAAGCCAGGTAGACCGGCCTAAGCATTTTCAATTAATAGAACCACAAAACAATACACAAAATATACAGAAGCAAACATTCATCAAAACAAATGATAAATGTTTTATATAATTCACAAACAAATATTTAAAAAAATTAAATTTTAATAGGAAGGTGAAGGTATTCTAAATCAAATTAAGGCCACTCATCAGCCATACTGTACTGTGTTTGATGCATTTGCACTGCTCCCTCAAAATCAATCTGAAGAGGATACTAACTTAAATTTTTGCCTTCAATTTCAGATTCCTTCACACATACAGAACATCTTAACATTTTCAATTGTGCATTTTAATTTTTTATTTATATACACTTTTTATATCTGATAATATTATTACATTTTCTAAGCAGTCACGGACTACTGAATAGGTTTTGCGGACCCCCAGGGGTGCCTGGACCACAGGTTAAGAACCACTTGTTTAAGCTACTGGAGAGGTTTGCTCACTCATACTCTATAGAAAACATATGAGCAGTCATTTAGACAATAGCACCTCCTTTCAATCATCTGAGAATCTATTACTTTAACACAGCTTGCATCGCCTTCCTTTACTAAAAGATACAATGCCCACTACTGCCAAGACCTTGTGCTCTGCTAAACGCTTTCCATTGTTGCAGTCACAAAGTATACACAGTCACAAATACCTATAGGGATAAAGGGATTGCCCTGGTTTCACAGCTTGGCAGTTCTGTGCCAGATCAGCTAATGCAAATTCAGGACAGGGCTTTATAAATGCAGGACAAACAATCAGACCAAAGGTCATATTTAAGGATAAGGATGCATCAAAGTAAAGGCCATACACACTACTTTATCAGTGCATGTATTTAATATTTTCTGCATAGCTATTTATTCACTATGGTCTTTATGTGATTGCCTCTAGGTATGCTACATTCAGGTGTCACATGTCCTTGTTCAATAGTAAATGAATGCCCTTGAGCACAGTTTCAAGGGCAAAACCCCATCCAGATTTACCCAAACATTCTTCGGAGAGAGAGTAACAGCAACATTTTGATTGTTTCTAAACATGTTAATACTTATGGCAAGCAGTTTGGGAAACATTAAGGAAAGTGACCATTTGCTAACGTATACAAGTTGAACAAAAACATCTAGCTCAACTCAAATTCCAGTCAACTTTAAACCTAAAAGAATGAATGAGACAGAGCAGATGGTGTGGGCGACAGTCTCACACCTAGGGGCCGATTCCGATCCGGTAAAAAGCGCTCCGAATTGCGGTTCGGAGCGTTTTTCCCCATACGAATCGTACCCGTAGGCATCCCCCTACGAATCTGCAAGTACGATCACAATCTAAAGCGTCACTCCGTACGGCTCGTAAAAAATGCCGTACGAATCGAAAGTCCATACGCATTGCAGTCGGCTGACGCTCGACGCTACGTCCGAACGTAAAAAGAGCGCGTCTTCCGAACCAGGAAGTACGATCCGTGTAGAACACACTCCGTACGGCTCTTTTTCTACGAGAGCTCAAAACTACCGTAAAACCACACTCCGGCACGAACCGCACCCCGGTACGTGACAAGCAGGACATGAACGCCATCGTCCGTCTCATCCCTATCCTGTACGGCCACCACCTCGTACTTAGAAACCGACGACGGCGCAGAAGGTGAGTACAACGAAGTCCAACATACCTGTACGTGTTGCCACACGCGCACATCTCCATTGCACGACTGTAATGTCTGGGTACGTTGGTCCACACACTCCCGCACTTCACCAGTGTAATACGGAGACGTACCGCACCTACGTCATCGAAGTACGTCACCGCACTCCACCAGTGTAATACGTGCCGCATGTACGTCATCCAGCTGGGGGTACGGTACGTCACCGCACAACACCAGTGTAATACGGAGACGTACCGCACCTACGTCATCGACCTCGGGGTACGGTACGTCACCGCACAACACCACTGCAATACGGAGACGTGCCGCACCTACGTCATCGAAGTACGTCACCGCACTCCACCAGTGTAATACGTGCCGCATGTACGTCATCCAGCTCGGGGTACGGTACGTCATCCAGCTCGGGGTTCGGTACGTCACCGCACAACACCAGTGTAATACGGAGACGTACCGCGCCTACGTCATCGAAGTACGTCACTGCACTCCACCAGTGTAATACGTGCCGCATGTACGTCATCCAGCTTGGGGTACCGTACGTCATCGCACAACACCAGTGTAATACAGAGACGTACCGCACCTACGTCATCGAAGTATGTCACCGCACTTCACCACTGTAATAGACGTGTGGGACATCAGTCTGCTATGTCATTGTAAGTGTAAGTATCAGAGTGTGTGTGTGTGTACAACACCCCCACCACTGCCCACCAGTGCCCAGCATCACAGTGTGTGTGTGGCTGAGACCCCCACCACTGCCCACCAGTGCCCAGCATCAGAGTGTGTGTGTGGACAACACCCCCGCCACTGCCCACCAGTGCCCAGCATCAGAGTGTGTGTGTGGACAACACCCCCACCACTGCCCACCAGTGCCCAGCATCAGAGTGTGTGTGTGGCTGAGACCCCCACCACTGCCCACCAGTGCCCAGCACCAGAGTGTGTGTGTGGACAACACCCCCACCACTGCCCACCAGTGCCCAGCATCAGAGTGTGTGTGTGGACAACACCCCCACCACTGCCCACCAGTGCCCAGCATCAGAGTGTGTGTGTGGACAACACCCCCACCACTGCCCACCAGTGCCCAGCATCAGAGTGTGTGTGTGGACAAAACCCCCACCACTGCCCACCAGTGCCCAGCATCAGAGTGTGTGTGTGTGGCTGAGACCCCCACCACTGCCCACCAGTGCCCAGCATCAGAGTGTGTGTGTGGACAACACCCCCACCACTGCCCAGCATCACAGTGTGTGTGTGGCTGAGACCCCCACCACTGCCCACCAGTGCCCAGCATCAGAGTGTGTGTGTGGCTGAGACCCCCACCACTGCCCACCAGTGCCCAGCATCAGAGTGTGTGTGTGGCTGAGACCCCCACCACTGCCCACCAGTGCCCAGCATCAGAGTGTGTGTGTGGACAACACCCCACCACTGCCCACCAGTGCCCACCAGTGCCCACCAGTGCCCAGCATCAGAGTGTGTGTGTGGACAACACCCCCACCACTGCCCACCAGTGCCCTGCATCAGAGTGTGTGTGTGGACAACACCCCACCACTGCCCACCAGTTCCCAGCATCAGAGTGTGTGTGTGGCTGAGACCCCCACCACTGCCCACCAGTGCCCAGCATCAGAGTGTGTGTGTGGCTGAGACCCCCACCACTGCCCACCAGTGCCCAGCATCAGAGTGTGTGTGTGGCTGAGACCCCCACCACTGCCCACCTGTGCCCAGCATCAGAGTGTGTGTGTGGACAACACCCCCACCACTGCCCAGCATCAGAGTGTGTGTGTGGCTGAGACCCCCACCACTGCCCACCAGTGCTCAGCATCAGAGTGTGTGTGTGGACAACACCCCCACCACTGCCCACCAGTGCCCAGCATCAGAGTGTGTGTGTGGACAACACCCCCACCACTGCCCACCAGTGCCCAGCATCAGAGTGTGTGTGTGGACAACACCCCACACCTGCCCACCAGTGCCCAGAATCAGAGTGTGTGTGTGTGGCTGAGACCCCCACCACTGCCCACCAGTGCCCAGCATCAGAGTGTGTGTGTGTGTGGACAACACCCCCCACCAATGCCCACGAGTGCCCAGCATCAGAGTGTGTGTGTGGACAACACCCCCACCACTGCCCACCAGTGCCCACCAGTGCCCACCAGTGCCCAGCATCAGAGTGTGTGTGTGGACAACACCCCCACCACTGCCCACCAGTGCCCAGCATCAGAGTGTGTGTGTGTGGATAACACCCCCACCACTGCCCACCAGTGCCCAGCCCTTACATCATAAACATACCATTGTTAACCACATTACCATCAGGAGAATGACACATGTCAAGATAACTATATTTGAACATCACACCAGCTCCCAGGCACACAGCAGTCACAGACATTATCACCCAAACTAAAGTTCAGAAAATGAAACGAATTGCTTTATTCAGCTGGTTCAAAATAGAAATCCAAATAAGAGTCCTTGCTCATTAAAGGCCAATGGCCAGTCCAAAAAAGTCTGAGCAACAGTTTGTGCCTCCATGGGTGTGATCACACCCAAACTTGCCTGCACATGGCGTTTAATCCACTGTGGAAACTATGGGGGCACCATCTGTGGAATCTTCCGGCACCCCATGGACAGGAGAGGGAAGGACAGGTGGAGTGGGTGCAGGTGTAGTGGATTCATCCACACTGGTTGGTGCATCGCCGAAAGTAGCCTCAAAAACCTGGCTGCACACCTCAGCCAGTGCGGAAAAACTACCACCTGAACCCGGGGACACATTGGGGGTGGAGGTGGAGGGCTGTGAGTCTGTTCCCCTGGGTGTGTGGATGCGTGTGTGAGGTGTCTCCCCTCTCCCTGTGGGTGTGCCTACATCCCCTTGAGATTGGGTGCGTAGAGCTTTGAGCTTCTTATGCTGTGTGTGTGTGCTGGGTGTGTCTGACCTGTGGCGTGTGCATGTATGCTGTGTAGGTATGTGAGAGGCAGAGGTGGATGGGTCTGAAGGATGGGGGGGGGGACAGATGCTGCTGGGTGTACAGAGCTGCCATCAGTGTTGACTCTATGGCAGCCACACTCCGACGTAGATCAGACATGGCCGATGACATGCCCTCCATGAACGACACCAACTGTGTAATCAGTTGTGTATGTCCATGGAGGACAGTCAGCATGGATGTCTGACCTACTGCTATCTGCCGGAGTAGGTCCACAGTCTCAGCACTGAGGGCAGCAGGGGACACAGGGGCAGGGGCTGCGGTGCCGGGAACAAAGGAGACACGGGGGCTAGCACGGACCCTAGGGACACTAATGACTGGGAGGGTGGAGATAGTACTGGAGGAGGGGCGGCCAGCCAAAGATGAAGAAGTGACCATTGCTGCATATTCCCCATCCGCCTGAGAGTCTGACTCGGAGTTGTCGGCATGGTAAGATGTGTCAGTCACATGTCGTCCGGCCTGCAGACTCTCCTCACCGTCCATGCCACTGCCTCCCTCTGACTCCTCAAAGCAGGTGGCACTGTCGCTGGGTCCCTCTGCCTGGTCTGCGCCTGTGTCTCCTCTAGATTCAGATGATGATGCTGTGGGCAAGGAGAAGAATAAAAACATTTCAGTCACCTGTACACATCAGACATATCAGCTAAAAATCATTTGGGCTCATTTCTAAACATGGCATGCATCATGTGTCACATGTCACTGAACTCTGCACAATGATAAGTCTAGTTTTGGCCAATTGTGAGAGACACAACGCTCAATGTATACTAGGATACAAGCAACAGGCAAGGCAAAAACTTGTATGAGAGACACAATGATGATCCACTGCCTGACAACAGGATAGCTGATGATGCATCACAAGCTCATTTACCCACCCTGCCACCCAAACCCAGACCTGGACATGTTTGATTTGCTTAGACCTTGTGCCACATGGGAAAAGTCCTGCCTGAACTGAAATGTGATGCCATCCTTGGACCTGAACCAAGTGTAACATCACCTCACACTGGCATCACAGCTGTTGACACCCAAAGCCTCATTGTGTGGCTGACCATCATTATTAGTTAGAAACAACATTCTACTTATTTGGTGAATATGCACACACGCACTGCCAAGTGTGAGTATGCATAAGCCCAAAATCTTCCACATGAACATTGTGCACCTGTAGCCAACACATGACAATTAGAAAGAGTACCATGGACAAAGGCCACTGAGGCTGACTCGTGCAGAAAACACATGTTGACACTCAAGATCAGTGCCAAAATATTAAGAATGGCAGACACAGTGCACATGTGGTGCTACATGTAATGTACCAACAGGTGTCACAGACCCCCCTCCAACATGATGATGTGCAAAGGAATATGCATACTGAGACATTGCACCATAGGAGTACATGTGAAAAACAAACATCAGCCAAAGCGCAGGGCAAATGTGGAGTAGGGCAAGGCATGTAAAGTAGCAGCTGCAGAAACTGGGACATTCTAATGCCAATGCATGGAGTGCCTGTCTGACCACACCACTCAAACTATGGGAGTGTTACCATGCCTTGGAGCACTGCAGGGAGCATGTGACACACATGACAACAAACAGACATGTACCTACCCCCTTCTTGCTGCTGTCCCTCCTGCAACTGCCTATGTAGGTCTGGGAACACCACTTCCAGGACCCGGAGCATGTGGGGGGTGAGGTGGCGGGTGCCGCCATGCCGGCGTGGAGCTCCCAGACCCAGCTGTACTCTGGCGATGCGGCGGGTCCAGCACCGGATGTCCTGCCACCTCTTCTTGATGTTTATGAGCCTCCTGCGAGGCCCCCCCTCACTCCTGACAGCCCTGGCGATGTCCATCCAGATTTCGCCCTTCTCATAGGCAGATACCTGTCACAAATGTAAAGTAAAAGAGCATCAGTACACCTGGTCCATGTTCCAAAGACACACATATGTGCACAAAATGCTTGATGACAACACGGCATCGTAGGCTCCACACATTTGCATCATTGTCCAGGAGTATGTGGCCTGTGAGCAAACACTACTGCATTACATGCCATTGAAAGGCTACAGATGACATGACGGGTGCTAAACACTGTTAGAGCATGACACTCACAGAGCAATATATGCTACATCTGGGTGCACTGCAGCACGTGACACGCTGTCACACACCCCACTACAACAAAGAACCCTCTTGAAACAACACTGTACACCCTGGCACTCACTCCTAACAACATTGCATCTATACATACACAGTGGCTATAATGTCACACACACAACAGGTGCACACTCCAAGGTATTGCACACATCACTCACCTGATCCCCTGGTCTCCCATACAGCTTGCTGTAGTTGGGCAGGAGGGCATCCAGCAGGGCCTTGTTCTCGCCATCAGTGAATGCAGGTGCCCTCTCCATGCTCAGCTAATCAGGGTCCAGAGGATTCAGAGACAGCAGCTGTGGTTACCACACCAATGTTGTGCAGGCAAGTGCCCTCCCACAGCCACATGCTGCCTTATATCTGTGCTGCAGAGGGTCAGTGAGTCCAAGGAGTAGTGTGTGATAGGCCACCATAGTAAGCATCCTATGTTCCATCCAATCACATCACACATAAGGCCATTACACACATATGCATGGTTTGAAAACTGAGCCTGAGCTGAACAACAACATTTGCAACATTGTATACTTTTGCCCAACTGAATTTTCTAGAACACCTGTAGGAGGCTCAAAAAACTCTGTATCCATGACAACCTGGTTGCATTTTGATCAGTACACTGTTCCCCTAGATGTTGCCTATGTATTTATTCAAATACCCACCCAAGTACGGTGACATTGCCGTTGCTCATGCAACCCATTCAATGGTGTAACGAGGCGTACACACGCACGTACCATTGGGGTACGCTTGGCTCGCGTATGGCTGAAATGCAATAGGGAAACGACGTGTACACACGCACGTACTATTGGGGTACGCTTGGCTCGCGTATGGCTGAAATGCAATAGGGAAATGAGGCGTACACACGCACGTACCATTGGGGTACGCTTGGCTCGCGTATGGCTGAAATGCAATAGGGAAACGAGGCCTACACACGCACGTACCATTGGGGTACGCTTGGCTCGCGTATGGCTGAAATGCAATAGGGAAACGAGGCCTACACACGCACGTACCATTGGGGTACGCTGGGCTCGCGTATTGCTGAAATGCAATAGGGAAACGAGGCGTACACACGCACGTACCATTGGGGTACGCTGGGCTCGCGTATGGCTGAAATGCAATAGGGAAACGAGGCGTACACACGCACGTACCATTGGGGTACGCTTGGCTCGCATATGGCTGAAATGCAATAGAGAAACGAGGCGTACACACGCACGTACCATTGGGGTACACTGGGCTTGCGTATGGCTGAAATGCAATAGGGAAACGAGGCCTACACACGCACGTACCATTGGGGTAGAGAGCGTCAGACATGCTCAAGTGAACGATTGTGTAGGCTGCGTCCCTGTCCTACTTTATGTCACCATTGGGAGAGTGACTCCAGGAAATCACATAGCAGGGATGTAGTCTACACTCATGTCGAGGATGTGGATGCATCCATCAGCATGGCATCCATACATCAGCATGCCCCAGGTGTGGCAGACATAGAAGAAGCACAGGGACTGTGACCTTGTGCCTCAGTTGATGTGTGAAGAGCTGGCGAGACATGTCATCAACCATATTGCACATGTGCATCACATGCATTCAACACTTCACACCGGAGTAACGTCTCCAACATATTGTGATGCACATCAACACTGGAATGGCACACCATTCAGTACAGGGAACTGGCACATGATGACAGCAACATGCCCACTGTCACAGTGGTGTAATAGCCGCACAGCATGACCCTGTGTGACCACGTCATGTGTGTGCCATGTGCGACATTGTGCATGCTGTTTGCATATGAAATTAGCAGGTCAGTATCATATTACTCACCTTTGAATATCCCCACATGTCATCCTGGATATGGCAATTTCCGCTCAGCAGTACACTTGTGTGTCGGTAGGCATGTCCTGCGGCTCAGCATGTGTTGTTGGCATTGTGTGTGCCGTGATGACGTTGTCTGAGTACTCAGACGTCACCTCTGCGTGCACACGTCAGGTACTCTTTTTTCACAACACCAGTGCTGGTCCCGTATAAGTGTAACCTTACTCATTTTGCCCCAAAATCATAGTACGTTCACTTCTGACCATTTCACTTGGATTGTCTGACTCCGGACGGTGCCAATATGGATGTCCGTTTCAAAGCCTGTGAGGAATGCAAACGACTCATGTTGGTGACTGACCCTCACCGTCGGTGTCTCCACTGTTTTCACGTCAAGCACAACAACAAGAGCTGCTCCGACTGCCGGGACAAGACATTTGAATCCAGGTGTGATTGGTCCCACAAGACGCTCAGACTCCAGCAGTTGGCCCTGCACCACTATAGCTCATGGTCTGGACGTAGGACGAGTGCCTGGGCGTGGGTGTCGAGACATCAGAGCCCCAGAATTTGACATCAGTCCTCCAGGGCTAAGTCGTCAGGTAACCCAAATAAGTCAAAGATATGTCATCGCACTTCCAAATCACCACAATGCACGTGCAATGCTGCATGGGATTCGGGTGACACCGCCCACGCGGCTCCGTCAGATTAGCAGCCGTCGTAGCCTGCACCACGACCTCCGGGCCCTGCCCTGCATGTGACACAGGAGGAGTAAGTGCACTTCCTCATGTCCATGATGTCCCACACCCCACCAACGGCCTACGCGGCGGCTTCTGGCCCAGCGGACCCGTCTGGGGGCACGAGCGCGTCTGGTGAATTGCCCCTGACGCCATCACTCACTTTGTCCCTGACGCAGGCGGCGCATATGTCCCGGAACCGCTGGGACAGACAGGATCTGAATGGTCATCCTGGTCCTCGCTGGTTCACCTCACAACCTCACTGGCAACTGTCCCCCAGGTGTCAGCCTTGGCGCCGTTCTCGGGTGGTGCTGTCCCTGATACCACACACTGTACGGCTCCGGCGTGGAAACTGTGCGGCAGAACACCGCTATTAATGCTGCATGAGGGGTTAAAGTTCAATGAGGCGGGCACAGCTCATTACGATGGGTGTTAATGAGTATTGGGAGGGTCATGAAGACCCACTGGCACGTGAGTGTCAGTCCCAAGACGACAGGACCGGTGGACTGGGGGATGCGAGTGGTCTGGACACCTAGCCAGACACTGGTGATGTCTCTACTCCAAACGTGTTTTTGGATGAGCGGGCAACGTACAGTGTTGTGTTTACGTGGGCGGCCGGAGCCTTGCCCCTTCATCTCCCCGTTGCCGCCGTGAGGACCAACCTCCTCACTGAGGTCCTTAAACTCCACTCACGCTCCGCTGAGCCTCTGCAGGCCTATCTTGACGAATGTACTGTATCTATATTGGCCAGCATGTACAGGCACGCAGCATGTTTGTCTGTAGATAGGCACGTTGTCAGACGCCCACACCCCTCCCCGGACTGACCATGTTCCCTGTCCTCCCACCCCACCCCAGAGAGCATGGGCATCCAGGCCTCCAAATCACAGACCACATTCCCGTTAGCTCCACTATAGAGGGTATCCAAGAGGTATGAGCACTACGGAAACATGTCATCATCCTCCCTGAGTCTGGGAGTGAGGTCTTCCAACATCACATGCCTCTTTGTCCGCTACCCACACTCTCTGTGGGACATGGTTGTGTAACTGCTGGCAGAGTGTGCGTTGTAGGTACGGGCAATACTTGGCCACGCCCTTGTAGGATGCCAATCAGCGACACTGTCTTTTTTCCGGTGTGGCCTGGATAGCCCCGACTCACTGGGCAGATCGATGGCATCCAGGGAGGCAAATTTGTCAAAAGCTTGTTATGTATTCAAAGTCGGGAATATGCTACTAACTACTGTTCCTTACTGATATTTTGTTACAAAAGGTAAGTAACTAGTCCATACAGTTGAGTACATCTGCTGTAGGAGCATCTATGTTGTGTCCTTGGCGTGATGACCGGGTTTCTAATGTACGCACGCCATGCCACGTGTGTTAATGACCCGCTCATATGTGTGATGGCATCACAGACCATTTGTGAAAAATAAAACATTTATGCTGTATGATGATGGTCATGTAATAGTTAGGGAAAGTACACACCGCAACATGACTAAGGCAGAACTGTGCAAATGATGGCACATGTGGTGTGTGTGTGTGTATTGCTGTCAGCTGTCTGGATGTGCAGACAACCTCCTACTGACATTCACATGACGTGTGTCACTGACATGATACATTGTCATGCTCACTAAGACCTTTCCATCAGATCATTTGTATGCATGTCATATCCATTCCACACACCACAGGTCTTTTACTTTTCACGGAGGAGTGGCTGGGAGCTGGCACATGTTACATCAGTGTGTATCCCACGCCACACTCCAAATTGTCTAGATTATTTGAAGCAGTGTTGCTTGTGCCATGTACATTGTTATTGTCTTAGTCAGACAGTTGTAGACATTTTGGATAAATTATGTATTGCAGGGCACCCCCTCTGGAAAGGCCGTTGCCCGACTTGGAAGCCATGAGGGAGCGCAATTGCATCCGTCTTTATCGCTTCAACAGACAGATGATCAAGGACCTGACGGACAGGCTGGAGGCTCACCTACAACCACGCCACAGGTATCCAACTGCGCTGAAACTCAAGGTAAAGGTGATGGCAGCCCTCCATTTCTTTGCCACAGGTACGTTCCAATTTACCATAGCTGATGTGGGAGGGATGTCTCAGACAATGTTTAGCCGGGTATTGAGCGATGTATTGGCAGCTATGTTGCTGCACATAGATGAATTCATTACATTCCCTACTCCAGAAGAGTTGACAGATGTCAAGGCGGAATTCTATGCCCTGGGACGCATGCCACATGTAATTGGTGCAATTGATGGTACACATGTTACTCTGGTGCCACCACAGGCTCAGGAGCAAGCGTATCGCAACAGGAAACACTACCACTCGATAAATGCCCATGATTATCTCACATGTTTGTGCACGTTTTCCAGGATCGTGCCACGATGCTTTCATCATGAGGCGTAGCAGGGTACCACAGTTGATGCTGCAGCTGCAAAACCACCGGGCATGCCTTGTTGGTGAGTATACCCTGTCATCTATGTATGTCAGTATGTCACAACTTCATGATCTGCATCATATTACACACTCATTTCCATTATGTCAATTTGCAGGAGACGCTGGATATCCAAACATGCCGTGGTTAATGACTCCACTACGCAACCCCAGGACAGCTGCAGACCAGCGGTACAACAATGCTCATGGGAAGACCAGGCGGGTGATCGAGCGAACATTTGGACTCCTGAAGAGCCGGTTCAGGTGCCTGGACAAGACAGGCGGAGCCCTCCAATACAGCTCATGCAAGGTGTGTGACATCTTCACCGTGTGCTGCATGCTACACAACATGGCAGTGGAGAAGGCCGTGCCACTCTACCTTGATCCTGATGAGCTGGAACATCCGCCCGTTGATGATGAAGGCCTTGCCCAGGATGCCAGCGACGAGGAGGGTGAAGATGATATCCGGAGTCACCTCATCCGCAACTTCTTTTCATAATGGTGAGTCATAGCAGCTGTAATGTGAAACATGTACTATAGAGTTGCATGGGTAGCATGCTGTGTATGCAACAGACTGTATGCAAGGTCACTTGGATGTTTTTTGTGCAGTGTGACACAGGTGCAAATGTAATGCAACACACATACGTGCTATGTGTGTACTTGGAATGTACAGGTGTACTACAACATCTGGATATTCAACAGGACATTGTCAAAATTACATTATACAGAACTTGACCCCTTGTGTGCCACTCTCATCCACAGCTCGCCCTGCCTGTTGTCCGTTGGGGTCATCGTGGTCATCCTGCTATTGCTCATTATGATTGCAACGTCAGCAAAATCAACGGAGCATGCATGGACATGTGGAGAAGTCAATTGGGGTGAGGACTCATATGAGGCTGTTTAGCGTTGGTATGTTTTGAAACGTGTGGTACATGTTCATGTGCATGTAGTGAGACCATGCATACATGCAACAACATTATGTAACTTATTACATGTATGCCCACTCCCATGACAGGATAGTCACCCCATCTGACTGTCATCTGTTGTAGTTTGAGACTCTGGTGAATGCATCAATGTGTGTAGATATTGACACTGCAACATTGCATATACCATGGCTTGACATTGTGTCAGAGGTCACAACCACGGACTCTGTGGGGGATTGCAGCCTCACTGTGTGCATTAGAATGTGACTGGATCCTCACCTCCAGCTTGTGGGCCAGTCCAGTTTGATTATCATCAAACCTTGTGGTGTAGGTGTGGCCCAGTGTGTGTTCCATATGTTAAGACAACTGTCCTGTGATTCTGTTTACATGGATGCATTGCCCCTTGTTGCAGAATATCATGTCACTGTCATGTCGTTACCTCAGTGCAGGTTGAAAATACTGCAACGCCAGCCTTCACAGTGAGTAGCAGTTCTGTTTTGATTCACATGATGCCATGTATGTTTTGCATGAGAAATGAAAATGTTGGGATGATGCATATGTGATTTATTGTGTTGCACCAGTGGAGTGCGGTCATTCACATGAATCTCTAGTCCCGTGCAGCATTACTGTGCAATGCTAGGGTCTCATTATGCGGCTTGGATCAACATCACTTGCACTTTATATTTCTTCTACCTGCATATCATGTTTAGCATAGTAATGCAAACTTGACAGATCAAAAGACTGGCTACAGAGTGCCTTCATTGCATGTAGGTCATTAGCTTCCTCATCATATGTGATACTTACAGCTGTTGTGGGTGAAGTCAAGTTTGCCTACATGGCCCTTATGGGTACCCATAATCAACTACAGACATTACAGTTAGCGTAAGTAGCATTGCCATATGTTTCCATTTGTTTGTAAGGTCCACCTCATCTGAGCCAGTGAATGAGTTTTAACAACATAGATCTCATTGCATGGTGGCTCACTTGTGAACGTTACACATGACTCTAATGGATGACAGACTGTCCTAGGTTTTATGTGTCCGTGTCATAGCATCGGATCTCATGTGATAGCATGATTATTCATCTAAAATTGTCTCCAGTCAGTACACTTCACAGGTATGACTGGTACAGTGTAGCAAATGAGGTTTTTGTAGTGTCAGCGACATGAGAATGTACTCATAATGGTCATTTGCCTCTGTTTCAGGTCTCCCTCCCAGCAGTTCCCATTCTCTCCTTCCCTCGCCTGATCACCCTTTTGTGTGTGTCGTTTGTACTCAGACCAAGGGGCTATTTGGAGGTGGAACCCTTTGAGCATCATGTGGAAAAGTAAATTTTGCCATGTTATATGTGCCTACGTGTTCCCCATCCTATGCTATATGTGCATGATCGATATGCATATGTATCCCTCTATGATCAATTAAAGACGCAATCATAGTTGTGTCCAACTCTAGTATGCCAGTATCCAGTTCTCGTGAAAGCAACGAGTATTAGGCCTATGTTGCCACGTTTTACAGTGTGCACGTTAATTCATTGAATTGTCCCCGTTCCTAGGCCTCAAAAGGGCCCGGACACCAGATTCAAGCTCCAGTCTCCTGAACCCTCTCCGAGGAGCGATGCAGCCCCCACCTGCATCCCTGACCCTTCACTTACTTCCTGCCGCGCAGTGCCCGGCCCGGCCTGGCTCTGCCTGCCTGTCTGCCAAGAGTATGTTATGCTTCTAGTTATCAGTCCACTCCTCCTTCTCTGCATTCCTAAGCTACTGAATCGTATCAATAGTTTCAGCTATGGTCTAGCCTTTCTGTCTCCATGTAAGAGAAATACTGTATTAATATTCATAGAATATTCCTAAGCACACGCAATACATGTAGAATAATGCATGCACCAGTCTTAGTGTCAAGTAGCCTTTGCCCTGATAACTTTTGGATTCTATCAACATGTACTCCAAACACCAGATACCAGATATGATATAGGTACATGTCGTCCTGACACCGCAGACTTTAGTCTCCTCTTCTAGCGCAGAAGTTATAGCCCCCAGTTCTCCCTGGTAACACGTCATTGCCCGTTTGCGCGCACCACTAGGTTAAAGGTCCCAGCTGCTCGAGTAGCCCCCTCCATGTTTCCGCCCCATTCATGACATTTCTGTGACGTTCACATAACATGTCTCGGTGCACGCCCTGTACATGCCTTCTTTCTCCACCCATGCACTCTTATCTTACGTTTGTCATAAGTTACGCCTACTGTATGCAATGTAATGTAATGTATTACTATATATATGCTGCACTGTCGATGAAACATTGCAGCTGCCTTCCTTCCTGTTTTATTTCAGGCTGTCCCGTTCCAGTCCCTTCCTTTTGCCTGAATAAATCCTTTTGACTCGGACACATCGGATCCTGCCTCTTATTTATTGAGCTATCTGTTATTGTTAATATAGTCAAAAATAGTCCCGGTATTATTTATTTATATACCACATAATGGCGCCCGAACAGGGACGAGCCCCTTCCTCACGCGCTGGCGATGCCACGCAGGCCCCCTGACCCTCTACAGCCGTGACGGAACTCTACTGCGCACCGGCAGATATTTCTGCTTCAAGTCTCCCTCAGGCCCACGGAGGAAACGGAGGTTGCGGTCCGACATCCAGACGAAGCGGTGTGGAATGCGGTTCGTCCCGACCAGAGCCCAAGCCGAGAGTGCAAGGTCCGAAGTATCTGGAGGCCCACCTGTAACCGAAGTTTCCGAAGTTTCCGAAGTTCGTAGTCCGACGTCGTAGCAGTCCAGTCCAGTCCGAGGTCTTCCAGTTTCTGCTTTCCCGGTGAGTACCGTCGCAGGGGAAGTATCTAGACAGGAGCATTAGTTTGTTCCTGGTCCGATGGGTTTGGGTACGCAGATCCAGCACGAAGTATCCACCTAGGTGGATACGGGTCCTGACGTGTCTCTTTATGGGACCGGTATGTTCTGTACTGTTTTAGCAGTGCATCCAGTAATTCTAGTAAGTTTTGTTCTCGAGAAATTCATGTGTTCTGTTTTCAGTGTATTAGGTAGTATTCTGTTCGAACTGTTATTCATGTATTTTTATGTCGTGGTATGAGAGTTTTGTTCGCTATATTATTACTGTGATTATTCTGTATTGTGTTATTGTGTATCAGTGAAATGCCTCTGTTCTCGAAGTTACGTCAGTTAAAGACCAGAAAAGGGTTACTCGAAGAAGCAGTTCCTGTCCCTCCTAGGGACAGTCCAGGACATTTTATGTATCACAAGCATGGCTTAGATGCCATAATATATCTAGACTTGTGGGCGGACTATACCAAGGAATTAGAAGAGAAATATAGATGGCCCGTATCAGGTACATGGGATGCCGAGTGCATCATGCGAGTAGAAGAAGCATTATGGAAAAAGAAAGCCAGACAGTCCCAGAAAGATGCCATCGAGTTATGGCGCAAAGAATCTCATAAAAGAACCGAAAAAGAATACAGAAAGACAGAATTAAGTAGGGAATCCTCAGAAAAAGCCCAAGAAAGGGAATTAATCAAAGAAGGTGAACGAGTTAGAGCAGAACAGTCAGACAGACAGAGAAATGCCCTTATTAAGGGTATGTATCCTCTTCTTGCCGAGGGCTTGCCAAAAGCAACCCCGGAAGCACCCTGTAATTTCCCGCCGCCATTGGTCCCGATTAAGCTACGTCATAAACCGACCGCAGCTGATATTTTTCTTTCGTCCTATTTGGACGACACAGTCCCAGAATATGCAAATCCTGTTCCGCCTGCTCCCGTTAATAATGTAATTCCTGCTCCTCCAGCCACTGGTCCCGTGGGTCCAGTTAATGTTACAGCACCTGTTACAGCACCCCCGGCCCAGCCCACAGTACATGTACCCACTTTACCAGTCACTTTACCAGCACGTACAGTATACACCGACGATTCTAGTTTAGGAGCCGCGGGGGGAGATTCTCCTCGTACCCCGCCTCAACCCAGACGTCTGACGCTACATGAACTAGCGTTACAGCGTACGCCAAAAACGACTACATACGTAGATATCAAGCGAGCACTTACTGAATGTCGTTATGATCCAGTCCCAGGCGATGGCCACATGGTCATATATTCATTACGTTTAAGAAGGGTTGTCGGCTTTTTGGACACCCTGCCCGATATGAAAGAACATCTAGACAGAATATATCGTTTTATCCGTACAGGAGTGGATCCAGAAAGTATTCACGAAGCCATGGTTCAAAGAAAAGTCGAGACTCAGCTCATGATTTTGAAGTTTTTGATTTACTGTTTAATACGAGAGCAGGATTGTCCGGAGAAAGATCAAGAAGAAATGAAAGTCCTGACTAGGTGGAGTGACAATATAGCCGAGGGAAGACACAAGACACAAAATTGCATAGAGAGTATGTACAAGAAAATTCGTAGGGAAATCATAAAGATACACGAGAAACGAGAAGCAAAACAAGCAACCGAGAAAGAAGATGACTCTTCTACTGAAGAGGTAGACAACGAGAATCCATCCAGAATAGCGTATGTAGGTAGAACTAGACTTTCCGACCGACATTCACGCCTAGATTACAAGAAAACTGTTCCTCCTCCAGCATCAGAGCAGTGTTCTCTTGAGCAAGTATTCCAAGCTACCGATCACATTCTGAAATTGCGAATAGGTTATAGCGAGCTCAGTACCATGCATGAACAAGAACTAGCCCGATCAGCAGTCCGGTGGACTACTGATTCTACCACTTTTCCAGACGAAATAGTGGCACAAATGTTTCTGAAACTGCCCCCAGCCGAGCAGCGACTGGTGGGTACGTATATGATCCAGCACCTCATTACCCTGTATGAGGAACAACATTCTGATCCAGGTCCTCTACATGATGTATTGAACGAGTTACTCCAGTACAGATGGAAAGGTCTAGGTACCGATTTAATCAGTGTCATTCTAGAACAGCTCCACAAATACCGAACGTTTCTGAATCCACACTTTGTTCACGTCTCACCCCCAGAAAGTAAACAATTCTACATAGACAGACAGAACCCGTTACGAGAAGTACATCCAGTCAAGAAAGAGGGTGGTGGTCTAGAACGAGTATTTGTTTACACCCCATCACAAAAATGGAACTCTTAGAAATGAAGAAGTTAATTCCCTGTCACGATAAAGATCCAGCAGGGTTCCACCGTGAATTAAAGGACATGCTCCGTATGGGAGAATACACGTATCCTGATATCATTAAAATGTTAAAGGTCCTGTTGCCCGCGGGCATATATGAAAAACTCAAAGAAAAAGAATGGGAGGTGGGAGAGAAAAAGATAGATTGGACAGCTCTAGAAGCTGAAGATAATTCACGAGTACCAGGTACCGGTCTTGGGGATAAAGCTAAAGAATTGCCCGAGTTATTAATACAAGTTTTGCCAAGTTTATTAGCCACGAAAAAGGAAGATTGGGATGCCATCTCAGCCTGTAAACAGAAACCAGACGAAGATACTAGTGATTTCTATTCTAGATTTGAAAAATGTTTTATTATTAATAGTGGTCTGAAAACAAGTAGTGAATCATACCCTCATCTTTTTGTTACTAAACTAGTCGAGAATTCAAGTTCAAAAGTTAAAAATCGAGTCTTGAAAGTCGAAAGTACCTGGCAAGCTAATTCTCCGTCACAGATGCTTCAAATGCTCCAGTATCACCAGAACAGAATCAGGGAAGAGCAGGAACACGAAAGGAGACGTATGAAAGACACGAAAATGAAAGTATTAGTTGCACAGTCTGTTCCACAAGACAGTCAGAAGAGGGGTCCGAATCAAGCCAGTCATCCTGCAGTTCCCGTTAAAGGGACATGCAATTACTGTAAACAGCCAGGTCATTTTATAAACGAATGTGCAGTTCTGAAACACAACATAGCTACTGGTAAAACTAAAGAAAGACCACGTCCGCCTAGACAAGAACAAGTTTCACAGACTTCCCAACCACCACAGAATGCACAACAGACAGTTACAGCACCGCAGCCTATAGCTGCAACACAGCATGTTACACAGCAGATGTACCAGTACGCACAGTCAGAGTATCCAGATTATCAGCCGTATTCATGAAACAGCCTAGAGAGGGAGGTAGGCTTGCCTCTCATCGAGGTTCCTGTAGATCAAGAGGGTCCCTATGTACACAGTCAAGTATTGGGGAAAGACAGAAAGTTTCTGATTAATACAGGGGCAAGTAGGACTACCATCAGTCATGATGAGGTTCCAGGGGCTCCACTCTCAGGCTCTAGAAATGTTTCCCTTGGATTTTCAGGAAAGCCTATTGTTAATGAAATATCGAAACCAGTTACTCTAGAGGTTGGTCCATTGTCCCGAACTACAGATCTGTTACTCACGAAGTCTTGTCCAGAAAATTTGTTAGGCATTAAGACATTAAAAGAATTAGGAGCAGTCATATGCTGCTCCCCAGAAGGGGTCCGCCTGTTCCTCCGAGATTTCAAAGGTCATTATGTATTACGTGATTTTGATCCAAGATTATTGAATGTACCGCAGCATTTATGGGCGCAAGGTCCAACTGATGTAGGTTGTATGCATATCACACCCCATCGTGTGACTCTGAAGCAAGGTGTTGTTTTACCACGAATCAGACAGTACAAATTGCCACCTGAGGCTGTAGCAGCCTTATCCAAAATTATTGACGAGCTTATTGTTCAAGGAGTGGTTGTAGAAACTGACTCCAATGTATGTAATTCTCCCATCATTCCGGTCCTGAAACGTACTGATCCAAATGCACCTCCAGTATATCGATTAGTGATTGACCTTCGAGACCTTAATAAGTGTATCATACCCCAGTACCCAGTGGTCCCAGATATTTCTTCCCTCTTGACAGCCATTGATGCTGAAGCCACGTTCTTTACAGTTATCGATCTCAAGAACGCATTCTTCAGTGTCCCCATTCATCCAGACAGCCAGTTCCTTTTCGGATTCTGTTTAAATGGAAGAAGCTATAAATTCACACGAGCACCTCAAGGTTTCACAGAAAGTCCTAGCATTTATAGTCAAGCACTTAAAAGACAACTAGACAATATTCACATGCCAACTGACACTGCCCTGCTCCAGTATGTCGATGATCTATTGATCACAGCCCGTTCTGAACGTGACTGCGAACGTGCGTCACTTACAGTTCTGTATTTTCTGGCCGAGATGGGGCACAAGGTGTCCCCTTCCAAATTGCAATTCTGTGTCCAGCAAGTGGTCTACTTGGGACACTTACTGTCCAAGAGGGGTAGGCAGTTGACACCTGATCGTATCCAGTTAATAGCACGTCTTCCACAGCCCAAGACACAGAAGGAGGTACGAGCTTTTATCGGCCTCACTTCTTACTGTAGACAATGGATTCCTCAGTATGCATTTCTAGCCAAGCCACTGATACAGTTAACGACGCAGGAGGCAGCCGTATCGACTGTCCTCCCTTGGACCCAGGAACATACACTTGTTTTTAATGAGTTAAAGAAAGCTTTATGCCAAGCACCTGTTCTAGCAACACCGAACTACAGTAAGCCTTTTACACTTTTTGTTACAGAACGTGATGGTACTGCATTATCTGTTCTCACACAAGATCAAGCAGGACAATACAAGCCCTGTGCTTATTTTTCTAGCACATTAGATCCAGTGGCCCAGGCTCTGCCTGCATGCCTCAAGTCAGTTGCAGCCACAGCTCTAGCTATCAGACAAAGTGATTCCATAGTGTTAGGACACTCCCTGACAGTACAAGTTCCACACTCCGTGGAAGTTCTTTTGAACCGAACACAGACTCAGCACTTGACAATTGCACGTTTAACAGGTTATGAACTGACATTGTTCCAGCCACACATAGAAATCAGACGCTGCAACATTTTAAATCCAGCTACACTGTTACCGTCAGTTACTTCAAATCCTGCCACACATGACTGTGTGGAAGTTGTTAACACCATGACAAAGCCAAGACAAGACTTGACAGACATTGCATTACCTGATCCCGACCTGACACTTTATGTGGATGGTTCATGTATGAGAACAAGTACAGGAGAACTAGTAGCCGCTTATGCAGTGACTACTGACACCGAAGTTATAGAAACACATCGTATTGACACCCTGTCTGCTCAAGCAGCAGAGCTAGTCGCTCTGACCCAAGCCTGCATATGTGCCAAGAACCTGAAAGTAAACATATACACAGATTCACGTTACGCATTCGGAGTCGTACACGACTTTGGAGTGCTCTGGCAGGAGAGAGGTTTCATGACTTCTCATGGAACCAAGATTCAGCATGGTCTCCTCATTCAAGCTCTGTTAGATGCAATACATTTACCGACAGCTATCGCTATCATGAAGTGCAAGGCACATACGAAAGTCACTGACATCATTTCCCAAGGTAACGATCTAGCAGATCGAACAGCCAAGCTCACAGCTCAGACTTCAGACATTCCAGTTAACACGACACTGACACACATTCCAGAACAGATTACTTGTATGACAGTTAAGGACCCTATACAAGATGTCATAGACATACAGTTACATGCTACTCCCGAAGAAATCAAGAAATGGTCCGAACAAGGAGGGGTCCAGACAGATCAAGGATGGTTGACGAAGGGAAAAGCCACATGGTTTCTCCCCGACTCTATGGTTCAAATCATTATTAACACCGCACATAGTCCAGCACATCTAGGAGAAAAAGCCATGTTAGACAGTATCCAGAACCTTTGGTTCAACAAGCATTTACGAGCAGCAGCCAAGCAGAAAGTACGTACCTGTATGATATGTTGTCAGTTCAATCCAGGTAAAAGTGTCCCGGTGGAACAAGGTGGATTCCAACCTCCTGACCACCCTTTTGAAGTCCTCCAGATGGATTATATTCAGATGGAGCGATGTCGAGGTTTCAAGTATGTCCTCGTAGTTGTATGCGCTTTGTCCAGGTGGACCGAAGCATATCCAGTTCCAGATTACACAGCTGCGACCACTGCCAGGCAGTTGGTTCGTGAGTTCTTTCCCCGCTATGGATTACCTAGGGTCGTGTATTCAGATAACGGCCAGCCATTCTCATCCGAGCTCATGAAACAAGTTTCCCTTCTGTTAGGGTACCAGTGGAAGTTCCATTGTGTACGCCATCCTGAAGCAGCCGGTCTCGTAGAGAGACATAACCAGACCCTGAAAATCCGCATTGCGAAAGTGTGTGCAGAGAAAGGTGTAGATTGGATAGTAGCACTGCCAGTTGCCCTTTTTTACATGAGAATGGTAGCTCACTCCCGTTCAGGTCTATCTCCCTACGAGATAGTATTTGGCCGCCCCCCCCAACATGTGGGGTACACCTAGACCCCGTAGCATTACCGATATTGACAGTAATATGTTGACAGATTACCTTGCCTCCTTGATGTCTGCACTACAATCTTGTCGTTCACAGGTTGCCGCTGCATTTCCAGACAACACCGAGGTGAAACCGCATGAAGTCGTCCCGGGTGATATGGTCCTTATAAGGAACTTTGATCGTTCAAGTCCGCTGGAGCCCCGTTGGAAGGAGCCCCGTCTGGTCCTCCTCACCACCCGGACAGCAGTGAAGGTCGAGAACCGCAAGGGGTGGCTACATATGAGCCACGTTAAGAAATTTCATGGACTCAAACCTAAAACATTTCTCAAGGACTGCCCCGCTCTTAAGGACTGCCCAGAAAGTGAATCTAAAATTCCCCTGTTAGAGAAAACTCCGCAGCAGGAGTATAAAGCAAAATTGCGGTCTAGTAAAGTAAGTCAGCCAGTTTAATTGTCTAAGTCCCTCTCGGGTGAAACGGTTAGACAGGTTCCTGACATGTATGAGATAGACCCACACAGTGAGAGAGTTAGTCAAAACTCTAAGAGATGTATTATCGTTCTTTTCTTTTTGCTATTCCTGAGTCTTATGGTTACATGCATAAGTTATGCTTTACATTTATGTTTTCGTATTTCACATGTACATATGTTTTCTAATGTTACAGTAGAGCACACGTTTAGTGATCTGCCTCCTCACGAGTTATCTTATCGTCTTGCTATGCGTAACAGCACTTTTATCCGAATGTTGCACTATTCACACCAGACCAGCAATGCCACTAATTGTTGGGTGTGTGGTCGACTCCCCCCTTTCCAGACACCGAAGGGAGTTCTGCCACTTTTTCCTTATCCGTTTTCACATAATGGTTCGTGTGGAGCATGGTCCACGTTAACGTCATCCTCGACTGATATGTCCCTTCTGAATCGAACATGTTTCCCAGACAAGCAAGGTCTTTCCCATAGAACAGGGTTAGATCTAGAAAATGAAGTATATGATTTAGGTAATTATTCCTCGAATTTCATGGTTCTGAATGTTCAGTCCGATACTACTCCAGATTTGCCTGCTATTTCAGTATTACCGGTCAAAGGCGAATTATGTGTCAGAAAGAATGGTTCCGCACATGTAGGACATAGTGATTGTACTACTGTGGTCGAGTATAGTGACAGTGGGAAATCTATTTTCAAAGCCTCACGTCATTCTTATTTTATTTGTGGTCAGACCGCATATGTTCGTCTGCCCCTTGATTGGGATGGAACATGTTATATTGCCTTCCTACTGCCACCAGTTTTCCTAGCCCCATCCGATTATCACAGAAACACACATCTAGTACACGTTAGACATAGAAGAGAGACTGAGTCCCCAATTGTCGATCAAACTGAAACTGCTCTAGAACAATATCAAGACTTCAATAAAGGTTTCTTTTTCTTTATAGGTCCTGTCCAGAATAGTAAGTTAATACGTAGGTTAACCAGAACCCTTGAAGCAGTAGTGAATGAGACTACTTCCGCTCTAGGTAACTTAACCGAAGAGCAATCTGCTATGCGTTTTGTTGTGCTCCAAAATCGTCTCGTTCTTGACGTCATACTGGCCGATAGAGGTGGAGCTTGTAGAGTCATCGGATCTAGTTGCTGCATTTTCATTCCTAATAACGCGCCGTCTGTTTATTCAGCTATAACCAGACTTCATAAAATTGCCCATCAGTTACACCAGAATCCAGGCACCTGGACATGGTCCGGTTGGCTCTGGAGTATCATATCTGCCTGGGGATGGAAAGTATTGTCATTCCTAGGTATAGCAGTAATGATCATATTCAGTTGCTGCCTCTGTTAACAATGTGGCCCTGCGATTTGCGGCGTGTGTGCTACCTCTTGTATTCCTAGTCCTAAGTCCCGTTCCAAGACAATTCGAGACGAGCAAATGATGCTATATGAACAGATAGATGGTATCATGAATATTGATGTTTCCTGATGGAAACGTAGGGCACAAGGAGGGAATGTGGAAAAGTAAATTTTGCCATGTTATATGTGCCTACGTGTTCCCCATCCTATGCTATATGTGCATGATCGATATGCATATGTATCCCTCTATGATCAATTAAAGACGCAATCATAGTTGTGTCCAACTCTAGTATGCCAGTATCCAGTTCTCGTGAAAGCAACGAGTATTAGGCCTATGTTGCCACGTTTTACAGTGTGCACGTTAATTCATTGAATTGTCCCCGTTCCTAGGCCTCAAAAGGGCCCGGACACCAGATTCAAGCTCCAGTCTCCTGAACCCTCTCCGAGGAGCGATGCAGCCCCCACCTGCATCCCTGACCCTTCACTTACTTCCTGCCGCGCAGTGCCCGGCCCGGCCTGGCTCTGCCTGCCTGTCTGCCAAGAGTATGTTATGCTTCTAGTTATCAGTCCAGCCCTCCTTCTCTGCATTCCTAAGCTACTGAATCGTATCAATAGTTTCAGCTATGGTCTAGCCTTTCTGTCTCCATGTAAGAGAAATACTGTATTAATATTCATAGAATATTCCTAAGCACACGCAATACATGTAGAATAATGCATGCACCAGTCTTAGTGTCAAGTAGCCTTTGCCCTGATAACTTTTGGATTCTATCAACATGTACTCCAAACACCAGATACCAGATATGATATAGGTACATGTCGTCCTGACACCGCAGACTTTAGTCTCCTCTTCTAGCGCAGAAGTTATAGCCCCCAGTTCTCCCTGGTAACACGTCATTGCCCGTTTGCGCGCACCACTAGGTTAAAGGTCCCAGCTGCTCGAGTAGCCCCCTCCATGTTTCCGCCCCATTCATGACATTTCTGTGACGTTCACATCACATGTCTCGGTGCACGCCCTGTACACGCCTTCTTTCTCCACCCATGCACTCTTATCTTACGTTTGTCATAAGTTACGCCTACTGTATGCAATGTAATGTAATGTATTACTATATATATGCTGCACTGTCGATGAAACATTGCAGCTGCCTTCCTTCCTGTTTTATTTCAGGCTGTCCCGTTCCAGTCCCTTCCTTTTGCCTGAATAAATCCTTTTGACTCGGACACATCGGATCCTGCCTCTTATTTATTGAGCTATCTGTTATTGTTAATATAGTCAAAAATAGTCCCGGTATTATTTATTTATATACCACAATCACACCACTCTGATGAAGTAAGGTACGGCCAGTCCTTGACAGGCTTGTAGCTAATAGTACAGCTGCATTACAGGTGACATTATTAATAGTGTTATGTGGACTTCTTGCCAATGCACATGTATGTTTGATAATGCTCCATGGGCTCACAATGTAAATAATCATGTTGTGTATGACGTCTGACTTCTATAGAATATTGTGCCGCCTTGATGTCAACGCACATGTCCTTCTAATGTGCATGTATACTATTTGGCATGAAGGTAGCTTATGCTTTTATGTGTTTACCTGTAAAGTGACCACACGCATGGTGTTGGGGAAGGCTAGAATACTATGTTGTGTGTGAGGTAGATGGCTTTGTAGCTGCTGTTTAGCTTTGAACACACTAGCTCTAGTCTACACCTGCCGACGCTGTGTGTCTTGTGCCCCACTTGTCCGTAAGGGCCCTGATCCAGTGTCTGTGATCTTTGGTGATTACTGTGCCATTTTATTTGCAGTGATCTCGAGTGAGGCAGACACTCCTGGCTTCAAATACACATGTCACTTTGTGGCTTGCCAATGCCCTTGTGGTACGTGCTTGTTTTGCAAGTTGTCACACCCCTCCTGCCATCATGTCTTCACTCATTGCTGCTGCTGCATACACAGCCACCATGCAGCGCACACTATCCAGGAACACAGAGACCTCCATTTATAGAGCATGCTCCTGCCACCCTACACACAGACAACACAGACATTCACCCTCCTGCTATCACAATGCTTCAAACTCAGCCATTGCAGCTGCTATGCCTGTGTGTGCAACACATACTGGCACGACTATGCAGGTTCACATGACATTGGGTCTACGTACCACCAGGTCATGTGCCGTGTACAGCACACACACACCTTCCATAGGCACAATATTGTACAGTGTTACCTTGTCAACACCACAACAGCACAAAACTGCTTGCTTACAGTCACGTGGCAGTACACAACCTGCTCACACCACTTCAACATAGCTGTCACTGTCAGTCAAGTAGCCACATGGGACACACACCATGACCACGTCTCTTGGGTGTGGTGTGATTTCCCCGTTCTGGTGTAGGTATTTGTCAGACGCGTGTAGTTGTTCTGTATGCGTTGCTCCCATAACAGTAGTATAGTACTTGTAGCTACATAGGGGTAGGTCACCTATTCAGGTGTGCTTGTGTAGAGTGCTACAGCCCATTGCCCACAGTCTGTCCTGCCACCCTTGTCCTGTGCGCCACTCATCACATCCACAGTACTGCATCATGCTCATGATAGCTCACATACCTGAGGACACAGTTGTAGGTACTCCCTACGTGGACTACTAGTTTTGTCACACTGATCTGTACACCTCAAAGTGACTCTCCTGGGCCTGCCTGTGATAGCAGTTTTGTGATCCAAACCCCCCTCCAGCATTTACTATCCCACACAGGTGTGTATTTCCATCCATGTATCTAGTTGTTAGGAATTTCTGACCGATGTGTGTCCTCACTCAGATTCTGATCCAAGTGTGTGGATGGCTGCTGTTTGTTGGATACCCTTGCATTTTATACATTTGCACACACATATCAATTTATGCTGTGGTTCAAAGATAACTCACCAAATGCGTATGTGGTTTAGAATATTTATTGGGTGATCTTGTGCAGGAAACGTGAATAGGTGCTGTACAGAAAGGGGTGGAATCCAAAGTTCACTGCTGGAGATGAGATGCCTTACAGTTTCAGTCAACAGAGTCCAGGCCACAGTGCTTGGCATCATTGGTCAGACTGTGACCAGCAAGTCCATGTGGGAGAGTCTCATAGGGGATATTGTTGCACCCAGGGGCAATATGCCAGGTCCAGTGTCCTGGGAGATGTGCATGGCCCACTGCCCCTCAACGTCCTAGTCGTGGACGACCCACCTTCCTTGGGGGACCCTCAGGTGCAGGCCTGGACGATGCATGGGATGTTACGTCAGAGAGTTCCTCCTCCTCCTCCCTCCCTGTGGCTGCTGTCGCACTTTGCCGTGATGTTGCCGGCCTTGTGACACAGGGAGGGTGCTGCATGTTGGCAGCTATCTGACGTAGCCTATGGCAAATATCCCGATGCTGTGGTTTTGACTAGCCAAAGGGTTAGTCCAATCATGCACTTTTCACTCGGTGCTTTCCTACACCTGCTCTGTTTATGATTGTTAATCAATTCTCAAATATCATCAAAGTTCATTCTGTTTAATTTTCTTAATTTTGACCACATTTCATTTTATAATTTATGAAACATTATTTCTTCAAAGTTATATCAACATTGTAAATTGCATCTTCATTTACAGTTGTACATAGCATTATATTCAATGTTACATTTCAAAATCAATCAGCATTGATATTTCACACGCCCGATGCATTTCGGTACTGAGTACCTTCCTCAGGGGTAAAAACTACAAGACAAGAAAAATAATAATATGTACATTAATACGTATGCCCACAGTAGCTCCTAGTTTATAAGTTTCCTCGTGTTAATTATGCGTACCTTATTGTAAGTGATGTCTGCGAAGAATCCCTATAAAGTGAAAGAATTTCTAATTGTTATGTGTATATTTTAGGGTTCCTAGGTGGGTTAAAAAACATACTGACATAATTTATCTCTTACCTAAAGAAGCTGTAAGTAGAGACCGATTCTGCAAAAAAGACCATGGATGCAAAGTATTAAATATTTCATCTCACCTGGTGAGGTTCCCATGTGAGAAAATAAAAATGAAATTGGCTCAGCCTACCTTTATTAGGCGGTTACTTATGCGAAGACCTATAATGTGGTGCGATAGAAAGCAGTATGAAATTGCATTAATGCTCAGGTTTTCTAGTCAGTTTTGTTACTGCATATTGCATTGTGGATACTCCTACCTTTCGGTTATTCTTACTGGTGCTTTCTGCAAAAAAACAGAAGTGCGCATATATTACCCGTTATGCTCTATAATTTCGACTGAGTTGTTGGTCTTCAAAATGAAACAATAATTCATACTGCGTGTATGATAAAACGTACCTAATGCTGAATACCCTGTCGGCTTTAGACACGGACGCCAAAAATCCCGGAGCACCATCTTCCTTGTTATTCCCTGTATAAGTGCACGCCTGTGGGCGTTGTGATGACCACGACAGACTATGGACAGTGGACACTAGGACCCTGTGGGTCACAGGGTGGTGACCAGGTCACCGGACACCACTTCCTGTCTCGGGACAGGAAAGGGTAGTGTACAGTAGGAAGACGACGCGGATGGACGTGCCCAGACGAACTGCTCTGAAAGACAAATAAAAGAAGTACCTTTGTAACTTCACCAGTGTCCTGAGTAATTACTGCATGCCGCAAGAACACAAACACGACATCTGGCGACGAAGGATCCGATCCCTGCGTGCAGGAATCGCGATTTGAAACCAGGAGCCCACCCCGGATCGCGTTGCGGCGAAAAGGAAGAGGGAAGAGTGAAGCGCCGTCCAGAAAGAAGTAGCGACGTGGGAGCCCACCCCGACCGCCGCAAAGGACAGAAGCAACAACAGCCGGTAAGCGCCAGTGGGAAGAGCGCGGAAAATTCGAAGGGCTGAAAGGCCAGCGCGAGCTCTCGCGAGAGTCTCGGCGGCCATATTAGGAACAGGCGTGAGAGCCAATAGAAACGAGATACAAGCGCGGCGGCCATTTTGAAGTCAGGCAGCGCCCGGATTGGCTTAGAAGTCTCGCGAGAGCCTCGGCGGCCATCTTGGGGTCAGGCGCGAGGGCCAATCAGCGAGCAGGAACCTCGGGCGGCCATCTTAAAGTCAGGAAAATATCGAAAATAAGTGACAAAGCGCTGATTGCAAGGAAAAAGAAGAAAGAAAGCACAGGCAAAGCAAAGTTGTGTCCTGTGCAGGAGAAAAACAGAAAAAGGAACAATATTGTCACCACAGTATAAGGAAATACCAAAAAAAAAAAAAAAAAGAAATAAAGGAACTAGAAAGAACAGAGAGTGAAGAAAATGCCAGACACAAAATCACCGAGTGCACAGTACCGCGTACCAGTGTCTTTCAGTGTATCGGAGCCACAAGTGGGCATCCGGTGGGAAAAGTGGATCATGAAATTTGAACGATACATGAAGGCAACTGACGTGGTGAAGGAAAAACAACTAGATCTATTCTTAAATCTCACGGGGGATGAGATAGATGACCTCCTCATAACACTGCCGCAGGGTGAACTAGAAACTTATGAGAAGCTAAAAAAGTATCTGACGGCCAAGTTCGACCCGCAAAGAAACGTCGACTTTGAGAGATACTCTTTTCACATGGCATATCAGCAACCAGACGAGTCAATGGATGACTTTGCAACGAGGCTGAGAAAACTAGTAGCACACTGCGCATTTCAAGAATACGACAACGAACAGGCACTTCGTCTCAAACTGATAGAAGGATGCCGAGACACGGAATTTCGCACAAGGCTACTAAAAGAACCGACCACTGTGGAGAAAATTCTGGATCTTGCAAGGGCAGAAGCAAGAGCGATGATACAGGCGAAACAGATGGACAGAAAGGGAGAACAAATACATAGAATGGCTGACACCGGCAGGAAAGGGAACTGGAGAGGAGGACACAAGGAGCAGGTGGCGAAGAAACAAAGCTCCCAATGCTACAGGTGCGGCCTGGAATTCCCTCACAGAGGACCATGCCCAGCATTTGGTCAAACGTGCAGAAAATGCAACAGAAGCAACCACTTTGCTACCATGTGCCAAGGTGGACAATTCAAAGGTGAACGTGGCAGGCCAGGAAAGCCACGAACAACAACAACAAAACATGTACGGCACATGGAAGCGACGGAGAGGAGCTCGTCGAGGGAATCAGGAGAAGAAGAGGAGGAGGAAGAAAAAACAAGGAAAGTGGAACGCCTATATCTCATGACCACAGATGAAGGACATGAAGAGGAATACATCAGGCTACTAGACAGGAAATCAATAAAGAAAACGGATTGGGTGACAATTGACGTAGGGCCCCATAAAACACAATTTGTACTAGACAGCGGAGCCACGTGCAACATCATGTGTGCCACAGAATATGACAAGATGAAGAAGAAGCCGCCACTGCAACCATCAAGCGTAAGAGTATTTACATGGGGCGCACAAAATCCTGTAACCAACATGGGAAAATTCACGGATACAATGACGCACAAAGGCACGACGGTTGTAGAAGAAATCCATGTGTTACGAGGAGATATCCCAGCGCCGTGTCTAATAAGCAATGTAACGGCAAAAGTAATGGGACTACTGAAGATGATGTATCACATGTCAGAAAAAGAGAGCATACTACAGGAATTCCCGAAACTAACGGAAGGACTAGGGAAGTTAAAAGGAAAACAGATAACATTACACATAAATGAAGCTGTCAGGCCAGTTGCACAGAACCACCGAAGGGTACCAATTCACCTACAACCTCAAGTGGAGGAGGAAATCAAGGCCTTACTGGCACAGGACATCATTGAGCCCGCAGAAGGACCAACGCCATGGGTGTCCCCAATAGTGGCTGTACCGAAAAAAGACAGTAAGCAGATAAGAATCTGTGTGGACATGAGAGTCCCAAACACAGCCATCGAAAGAGAAAGGCACCCAGGGCCACATCTGGACGACATGATAAGCTGTCTGACAGGGATGAGAAAATTTTCCAAACTCGACCTGTGCAAAGGATATCATCAATTGGAGCTGGATGAACAATCCAGATACATTACTACATTCTCAACGCACCTCGGACTGTTTCGCTACAAAAGGCTGAGCTTTGAAATATCGTCAGCAGCAGAAATATTCCAAGAAACGATCCGGCAGATAATACGACCGATAACAAACAGTCTAAACTACAGCGATGACATTCTGGTCTTTGGGAAGTCAGATGGAGAACATGACACGGCACTGAGGGAAGTCTGCTCACGGCTAGTAGAGGTGGGCCTGACAGTAAACGAGAAGAAATGTGAGCTGGGAAGAGAAGAACTAGTGTTCTTCGGGCACATATTCTCAAGAAAAGGAATGAGGCCAGACCGGAGCAAGATAGACACGCTCGAGAAAACGAGTGAACCAAAGGACGTTGCCGACGTGCGCTCATTCCTTGGCCTCGCCAGTTACTGCGCGAGGTACATAAAAGATTTCGCAACGGTGAGCACGCCATTGAGAGAACTGACAAAACAAGGACACCCATTCGAATGGACAGCAGAATGCACAAAAGCGTTTGAAGAAATAAGAGCGTCAGTGACGGCAGTGGACCATTTAGCATACTTCGACCCGAATCTATGCACAGAACTAACAGTTGACGCCAGCCCGGTAGGCCTGGGCGCAATTCTGGCACAACACCAACCTGGGAAAGATTCGCCTAGACAAGTAGTAGCGTACGGAAGCAAAAGCCTGTCCGATGTTGAGAGAGCATACTCTCAACCAGAGAAAGAGAGCCTGGCGGTAGTATGGGCATGTGAGCACTACCACATGTTCGTATATGGAAAACGATTCACGATAGTGACAGACCATCAAGCGCTAGTGACTATCTATGGCAACCCAAAAGCGAAAATACCACCAAGAATAGAGAGGTGGGGAATAAGGCTGATGGACTATGACTTCAAAATAATACACAAGCCAGGCAAAGACCAAAACCCAGCCGACTACATGTCGCGACACCCGCTCCCGTATCGAAATGGTGGTACCACAATGGCGGAGGAATACCTGAACTTCATCGTGAAACAAAACACGCCAGCGTCAATAACAAGCGAGGAACTGGAGCGAGAGACAAAAAGGGACGCGACAATGAAGACAATAGGAACGATAGTGAGGCTACAGAGATGGAGACACATCAACAGCAATACCGTCACAGAAGAAGGGGTTGACAAAGAGGAACTGTTGGCGTTCAAAAAGATAGGTGAAGAACTGTCGGAGACAGAGAATGGAGTTCTGATGAGAGGTTCAAGGATTGTAATACCACATCGACTAAGGAAGAGAACAATAAAGATAGCACATGAATCACACAGAGGAATAGTAGCGACAAAGAAGATGTTGAGAGAAAGAGTGTGGTTCCCAGGACTGGACAGCATGGTGGAGGAAGAAGTGTCACAATGCCACACATGTCAAGTAACTGGATCCTCCAGTAAGCCCACACCGCTCAGGATGTCAGAACTACCAGTAGCTGTCTGGACTGAACTAGCGGCAGACTTCTATGGACCACTGGAGACTGGAAGGTACCTGCTGGTAGTCATTGACGAATTTTCAAGATTCCCGGTAGTGAGGGAAGTGTCATCGACATCGGCAAATGCCACCTTACCAGTGCTGGATGACATATTTGCTGCCTGGGGCTCGCCAGAAACACTGAAAACTGAAAAATAGAAAGAAAAGATCTGTTAAAGACCAAAGATAAGACATCTAAGGATAGAATGTTTTTTGTATCCAAATATACCACCCAGTCTAAAAAAATCAAAACAATAATCAACAAAAGATGGGAACTACTAGCTACAGAACCAGACTTCAAGGGTTTGTTTAAAGATGTGCCACTTCATGCATACACCAGAGGGAGAAATCTAAAGGAGATTTTAAAGCACCCGAAACCACAAATTGAAACAAGGGCATATAAAGGAACGACACGCTGTCAGAATTGCATACACTGTAATAATGTCATTACAGGAGATACAACCATCCAACAACAGGCAAAAAGATAACATTGAAACATACAAGTGATTGTAACGTACAGAATGTCATCTATGCAATTAAATGCCCATGTGGAAAGATGTATGTGGGCAAGAGGGAACGGAAACTCAAAATCAGAATCACGGAACACAAGAGCAAGATAAGAAATAAAACAGCAGCATCACCTTTAGCACAACACTGGCAAGAATCGCATCACTCTATATCCCAACTACGTTTTTTTGTGATAGAGAAGGTTGAAATGCGACAGGGAGTTGACAATAGACAAAAATTACTGCAACGAGAGTTATTCTGGATCAAGACTCTACAAACGATGTCCCCAATCGGGCTGAATGATCGATATGATTTATCATGCTACCTATGAAAGATACTCAGTACACAGGGGAGAGAAATCCTCAATGGGACGAATTGAGTAATGGTATGCACTTAGGATTAGGTTTAAAAAAACCGCACTCACGGAATAAGATTCTAGATATCATGAACTGAGGTCTGATTGTATATAATTGTTGATAATCGTTTTTTTTGAATTAATGTTTCCTGCCACAACTATGAACGTACCATCCAAGTACCAGTTACTACTTCTATGTAACATACAATGCACATATTTTTAAACATATTCATTCTAAAATAGTTATAATACCGAGGAATACATTTCGCAGTAACACATAGAGGGGTAGTATAACCATCCACAATCCAATCTTGACATCGGTGTGTAATTATATATGTATACAATATAGCTCCAAGATGGAGCTCGAACATGTTTTTATTATTAAAATCAATAAGACCTAGTTCGCCGGTTGTTTGGAGTACACTGACTCGTCCCCGTTTTAAGAAGCGTACTTTTTTGCTTTAAAGATCGGCTAAATTGATACAGATCAAATGCTCAATTTTATTTGAAAACAATACGATATAGGTACAGCCACAACGAGTTTAATTAACATGGGGTACTCCACTGTAAGATGGCGCCCATCTCTCATCCAGACGAGTCCGTTTTTTGTGATCACGCCCACAGGCGTGCACTTATACAGGGAATAACAAGGAAGATGGTGCTCCGGGATTTTTGGCGTCCGTGTTTAAAGCCGACAGCGTATTCAGCATTAGGTACGTTTTATCATACACGCAGTATGAATTATTGGTTCATTTTGAAGACCAATAACTCAGTCGAAATTATAGAGCATAACGGGTAATATATGCGCACTTCTGTTTTTTTGCAGAAAGCACCAGTAAGAATAACCGAAAGGTAGGAGTATCCACAATGCAATATGCAGTAACAAAACTGACTAGAAAACCTGAGCATTAATGCAATTTCGTACTGCTTTCTATCACACCACATTATAGGTCTTCGCATAAGTAACCGCCTAATAAAGGTAGGCTGAGCCAATTTCATTTTTATTTTCTCACATGGGAACCTCACCAGGTGAGATGAAATATTTAATACATTGCATCCATGGTCTTTTTTGCAGAATCGGTCTCTACTTACAGCTTCTTTAGGTAAGAGATAAATTATGACAGTATATTTTTTAACCCACCTAGGAACCCTAAAATATACACATAACAATTAGAAATTCTTTCACTTTATAGGGATTCTTCGCAAACATCACTTACAATAAGGTACGCATAATTAACACGAGGAAACTTATAAACTAGGAGCTCCTGTGGGCATACGTATTAATGTACATATTATTATTTTTCTTGTCTTGTAGTTTTTCCCCTGAGGAAGGTACTTAGTACCGAAATGCATCGGGCGTGTGAAATATCAATGCTGATTGATTTTGAAATGTAACATTGAATATAATGCTATGTACAACTGTAAATGAAGATGCAATTTACAATGTTGATATAACTTTGAAGAAATAATGTTTCATAAATTATAAAATGAAATGTGGTCAAAATTAAGAAATTTAAACAGAATGAACTTTGATGATATTTGAGAATTGATTAACAATCATAAACAGAGCAGGTGTAGGAAAGCACCGAGTGAAAAGTGCATGATTGGACTAACCCTTTGGCTAGTCAAAACCACAGTTTTATTTAGGAGTGACAAACCTTACAATCATAGCACCAACTAAAAAGTTAACTAAAAGTTCAAACAGAGAGTGCTCCTCGCCCACCCTATATTAAATATCCCGATGCACCATCAAGAGCTGAGCCTGACTTGCCTCCACCCGCCCATAATGTAGGTCTTGCCTGGCTATTTGCTCTGCCTGCTGTTGTTTCACCTGGTTGAGGGCCTCCGCAAGCTGGCTTACCTCCCTGGTGTCCCGCCGGTATGCCTCCAGGATGTTAGCGAGTTCAGGCATACCGGGTGCTGCAGCTGACTGGCCAGAATCTCGCCTCCGCCTTCCGCCACTCCCACCACCCTGAGCCACACGAACACGGCCTGTGCTTGTGGGCACATCCGATCGACAGGCCCCCCGAGTGCTGCCAGGGTGGAGGTCGTCAGCAACCTCAGGGGCGCCCGACAAAGGGTGTCCCTCATTTTCAGACTGGCTCTCTTGTGGATCATGGGCAGGGCTCTGGCCTGTCTGCTGGGATGTGGTGGGAATGGGTCCGGTGGTTGGCTGAGATGTAGCTGGTACAGTTGCTGCAGGGGTTTGGGAACCAGAGGAGCCAGGTTGGTTGGGGTCATCCACAGTGCGTTGAGGGGTGGCGCTGTCGGTGGGGTCTGGGTCCTGCTGAGCCTGGGACTGGGATCCTTCTCCCCCCTGGTTGGGGGGGCTCCGCACGTTCCCCTGTGTGTGGGAGAGACAGACACTGTTAAGGCACTATCAAGTGACATCTTGTTTAGTTATCCATTATCAGCATCACAGTTCCACAAGCTTTACATTGTTGACATTGTTCAGTTGTGTATGTAGTGGTAGTAAATTGACATGTACTCTGGGGTATTTTCATTCTTCCATTCTCTTGACAATGACTGACACAGACATTGCTGTGTCTTGTCTTGCCGGCACAACACGTGTAAAGCATTGCTCAGGTTCACGCAACATACAGGATACGGTGTAAATCCTTATGTCTGCGTCAAGCATGCACAGAGTTCAGATGCAGCATGTTGATGTAAGACACAGAGCATCATTAATTTGCATGTCATCTACTACTTTGGATGTCTTTTGCTGTTCCGTGATGGCCAAACTATGCCAACACCCCTGGACCTGTACACACACAGTTATAGATCATGGCTTTTGAACTTGGCACTTCTCAGAGACGCATCACCTTGTCAATACCCATGTCCATGTTGGTACGTAAGTGCATCCACAACGTTCATGAGATGGGGCACGTGCATTGTTTGAGAGGCACAATGGACTGGAACATCTGCAATGTGCATGTATAAGTTGTATGCGTATTCATATGAGTGAGTGTTTTGTTGTGGTACATGACGATTGGGACAGTGTTGCACTCCAATGCCTGTCCCCAGGGGATGAGTTTCTGTAAGGGGGGTGTATGACAGGCCATGCTAGTAGTTTGCGTGTGAATTGCAAGCGTCCATCGTTCATGATTTGGCTGCCCCCTGATGTAGCATGCTGGCATATTCGTGGTTTTGTGTTCATGCACAGGATGTGTGACCTTGTCCTGGTGTTTGTGTGTGCAGTGATCACAGGAGGGACTTGTGCTGCCTACACCTGTGCCCATTGTGTACTACAGAGCTTTCCGAGATGTGTGTCCTGACACAGTACAGTGTTGACTGCAAATGGTGGGTGTGTTGCAGGCACTTAGTAGAGGACTGCTGGTACTTAGGAGACATCCCTAAACATTCTGCTCTATGGTGTTTGTAAGGCCTGTGCAGTGCTTGTGTGCAACTGTGTGTGTGCCCAGGGAGCTGCGTTGAGGTGACAGAGGGAGGAACACTGAGGGATGGATACAGAGGGAGGTAGGCAGACAGAGGGAGAGAGTGCGACAGTGGGAGAGGGCGACAGAGGGAGAGGGCGACTGTGGGAGAGGGTGACTGTGGGAGAGGGCGACTGTGGGAGAGGGCGACAGAAGGAGAGGGCAACAGTGGGAGAGGGCGACAGTGGGAGAGGGCGACAGAGGGAGAGGGCAACAGTGGGAGAGGGCGACAGTGGGAGAGGGCGACAGAGGGAGAGGGCTACAGTGGGAGAGGGCAACAGAGGGAGAGGGCGACTGTGGGAGAGGGCGACAGAGGGAGAGGGCGACTGTGGGAGAGGGCGACTGTGGGAGAGGGCGACAGAGGGAGAGGGCGACAGTGGGAGAGGGCGACTGTGGGAGAGGGCGACTGTGGGAGAGGGCGACTGTGGGAGAGGGCGACAGAGGGAGAGGGCGACAGTGGGAGAGTGCGACAGTGGGAGAGGGCAACAGGGGGAGAGGGCGACAGGGGGAGAGGGCGACAGAGGGAGAGGGCGACAGAGGGAGAGGGCGACAGTGGGAGAGGGCGACAGAGGGAGAGGGCGACAGAGGGAGAGGGAGACAGGAATGGAGACAGGTTGTTTGTGCTTGCTCGCTTGCTACACTGCCTTACTGTGTCACAAAATATTGCATCTCTGGAAGGTGTGTCCGCAACATGAAATTGTTTAGGAGCTGTGGTCTACTATCTTGTGTGATATTTCCCTATCCCTTTACATTGGGCATGGTGCTTGGGAATGTCCCTGGGACATATGGGATGGGAGTAGCCTCTTACCCTACACCTTCCACCCTTTGTGCCTCCCCCTTGCAACTACCCCCATTCGGTTGTGTACTGCTGGGACTCATGGCCACCCACCTCATGCTGCTGGGCACTATTGTAAGTCCACCCATGTAACATGTGTTTTTTGTACACTCACCAGACTCAACGGCTCCTTCTATTCCATGTACTCCCACCGGTGGCAGCAGGGCCATGACTCTCACCTCCCAGGGATGGTATACAGGAGGTCTGCGGGGACCACCACCTCCAGTGTGGTGTGCAGAGGCGTAGTCCTGGTCCATTTTCTTCTTGACCATTCTCCGCAGCTCATACCACCTGGACTGGCATTCCCCCTTTTGCGCCTGATGGGTGCAACAGCATTGACCCGGTCTACGATCCTCTCCCACAGGCGTGTTTTTTCAGCCAGGCTGGTCTGTCTGACCAATGCGCCAAACAGCTGTGGCTCGACTCTGATGACTTCATCTGTAAGTATCTCATTCTCCGGGTTAGTGAACTTTGGATTCTTGGGTGTGGTCACGGTGTGGGGTGTATGTGATTGAGAGGGTGATGGTGTGTATGGATGAGGGTGTGTGGTTGTGATTGTGAAGGGGTGGTGTGGGTGTAGATGTGATAGGGTGTATGTGTGAAGGTATGTGGCTGCAATTGTTGGTGTGCGCTCTGTTTCTTCGCAAGAATGGGTATGTTGCAAAGGATGTTGGGTTGTATGTGTGGACCCTTTTATTGGTCAAATAGTGGGTGTGGCTTAATTTGAATTGGTTGTGTATGTGTTATATGGGGTGGGTGTTTGTGTTGACCTCTGTTTGGCTGTGACCAGGACATTGATTCTCTATGGTGTGTACACAGGAGACATGTTCAGTGTTTTTGTGCGACTTGTTTGCAAAGTCCTTGTGCTGGTTAGGGTGTTGGCGTTATGTGTGCGTGTCGTACTTGTGCGTGCGATTGACTGGTACGGGCCGTTGGCGGGTGGGGGTGTTCGCGTGGGCTTTTTAGGGGGGGTGTGCGTGTCGTACTTGTGCGTGCGATTGACTGGTACGGGCCGTTGGCGGGTGGTGGTGTTCGCGTGGGCTTGTTGGGGGGGGGGTGCGTGTTGTACTTGTGCATGCGATTGACTGGTACGGGCTGTTGGCGGGTGGGGGTGTTCGCGTGGGCTTGTTGGGGGGTGCGTGTCGTACTTGTGCGTGCGATTGACTGGTACGGGCCGTTGGCGGGTGGGGGTGTTCGCGTGGGCTTGTTGGGGGGGTGTGCGTGTCGTACTTGTGCGTGCGATTGACTGGTACGGGCCGTTGGAGGGTGGGGGTGTTCGCGTGGGCTTGTTGAGGGGGTGTGCGTGTCGTACTTGTGCGTGCGATTGACTGGTACGGGCCGTTGGCGGGTGGGGGTGTTCGCGTAGGGGGGGTGCGTGTCGTACTTGTGCGTGCGATTGACTGGTACGGGCCGTTGGCGGGTGGGGGTGTTCGCGTGGGCTTGTTGGGGGGGGGTGTGCGTGTCGTACTTGTGCGTGCGATTGACTGGTACGGGCCGTTTGCGGGTGGGGGTGTTCGCGTGGGCTTGTTGGGGGGGGGGTGCGTGTCATACTTTTGCGTGCGATTAACTGGCACGGGCCGTTGGCGGGTGGGGGTGTTCGCGTGGGCTTGTTGGGGGGTGTGCGTGTCGTACTTGTGCGTGCGATTGACTGGTACAGGCCGTTGGCGGGTGGGGGTGTTCGCGTAGGCTTGTTGGGGGGTGTGCGTGTCGTACTTGTGCGTGCGATTGACTGGTACGGGCCGTTGGCGGGTGGGGGCGTTTGCATAGGGGGTGTGCGTGTCGTACTTGTGCTTCAGCGAGGGGTACACGTGTGGTATGTGTTGACGCTGCTTGATGCGAGCCGAATATTGCCGTACGAATCATTATTCAAGTGCGAAAACTTTGTTCCGTACGGATCGCTGTCAGGCTTCTCGTACAGGATCGTACTTGTGTGTTTGTACGGGCTGGTTACGATTCGTACGGTAGGATTCCCGAAGCATATTCGTACGGATCATCGACTGTGATTCGGATGGTTCGATGATATTCGTACGGAATTCGACGTGAACGGATCGGAATTCGCAGGTCGGACGTAAAGTTCCCATTCGTACGGATTCGGATACGAATGCGAATCGTACGGCGGAATATTTTACCGGATCGGAATCGACGCCCTAATGTCAGGATGTGGGTACCCACAACTTGTCTGTAGTTTCACAGCACCAGAGTGTACTTCCGGGACTCTACATTTAGCTCAGAATTGGGAGCCCAGAATACCAGACAAACAGAATTGAATAGCAGGATAAAATTGAAATAAAATGGGAGAGCCAAAGCAACTGATTCAAAGGGTTGTTGCCAAGAACTGGACAAATAAGGAAGAGAAGAACAAGGAGAGACAATTCCTAAAATAAGATAAGAAGGGCCAGCCATAAGTGTCAGAAAGTGTGCACCTAGGTATTTGTCTCAGAATTTTCCACCCACCCTGGCAAACTCTGCTGGTACAATGGTTCACTAGTCCTGCTTTGGAAGGGTAAGCAGGGGCCAGATCCCTTGGAAGATTGTGCTGGACAATTGCACACTCTTTCCATGTCTTAAAATTGTTCTGCAGTCGAGCCCAGGCTAAACCACTGATCTGGCTCTGCCAAAGAATATGCGAAGTTTTCCAAATATTTTGAAGCGGAATTCCACAAGCAAAATGTAAGAACATGATAAATATTTTAGAATGTAAGAATTGTTTTTTTATCATATGTAAGAATTTATAATTTGATTATATGTATGTATCTAGATATGTGTATTTACTTGTACAAATATGTATAATAACTATGGTTTTTAAAATATATAGGTGTCCTTTAGGTCTGCTTAACAAATGTATATATTACTTTTTTTTTTTAAACATATTTTATTGATTTTATATCCACATCCTACAGCATTTAGTATTCCGTTCCGTCATCAGTGCTGACTATTATGCCCTTCCCCTCCCCCTGTATCCTCGGGATTACTCAATAGCATCTCCATGTTATACCATAGTACATAAATTATCTAACCATATCCTCCAATGGATTCAAGATACCTATAATAACTTCCACAATAAAACTTACCCCACCCCCCAATGCGCCCCCTCTCCCCTCCCCACCGGTGTGTGTTGCCTTAAATCTCTGTGTGAGTCCCATGTCGCGATGTAGCTATCACTAAAATCCTCTCTCAGTATACCCTTTGTCGCCAGGGGCTCTTGTGTGATCCATGTCCCTTCACCTACTCTTCTTCCTCTTGGTGATCAGATAAAGATTGCACTCAAGTTTCCCATGCATTTGCTGAGTCTAGCGCTTTTTCATTATTTAACCGTCGTGCTTGTTGATACCTGAGTGTACTCTCACTCCTTGCCCATTTTAAAAACTCGGCCCTCCATCTCTAGCTACTAGGGCCTTCTTTTGATTTCCAACACCTTGTTATTTCTCTCTTCGCTAACAGTAACCCCATGTCTACGAATTTGCATGTTACCTTGGTCTTGTTTGTGTGAGGGAACCAGTGCAGTAAGCATGTTGCTATGTCAAAAGTTAATTGGCGTTCCGTGGTTATTTTCCATATTTCTCCTACTTCTCCCCAGTAGTCCCCTAGTTTCTAACACTCCCACAACATGTGTTCCAACTCTGCTCCCTCACTTGAGCATTGGGGGCATGCTGCTTAGTCCACCTTAAAATACTTCCTAATCCTACCCGGTGTTAAATATGCCCTGTGTAGGATATAGGAATGTACTAGCTAAAATCGTGCATTCCTTGTGTTTTTCCAGGCTCTACGCACTATCTGTTCCCATGCAGTCTCTGGTATGGGTTTACCTATGCCTACCTCCCATTTCGCCTTTAATGTGTCCAGTGGTGTTAGCCCTTCATTCAGCATTCTAGCATAGAGACATTTGACCGCCTTAAAAGTCCCTGCTGCCATCATCGTGTATTGGCATGCCTGTGTTATTTTGGGTTCTGCGAGCCCTTCTCTCCATTGTGCTCGTAGTGCATATACTAGCGCAACATGTAATAAATGACCTCCCCTAGGTAGGTCATATCTCTCCTGCAACGCCTGGTAGGGCAATATTACCCCATCCTCATAGAGGTCCCCATTCACCTGAATCCCCGCCTGTTCCCAGTCCTGTAGAGACGTCCAATCCCCACCATGGGGCAACGCAGTGACCATCCCCAATGGGATTTCAGGCGCATAAGGGTGCAGCACTCCCGCTCTACGTTGTGAGCGATTCCAGCACAACCTCAACATCCTTTCCTCCATGGATAGATCTGTTATGTCGAACTTTTGCTGCATGATTATAAAGGATATGACATGGCGTGGTATACTCTTACCTCTCAGGTGCTCAGGGCCCCTGAATTAAGTCGGGAACCACTGCCTTTGGTCTGATCAGTGTTTCTTGGGCTACCCTCCGTCTTCCAGATCCCCATAAGAACCCTACAATCAAAGATCATAATGATTTAAACACCGAACACGATATCCAGATTGGCAGTGTTGTGAAAAAATATAACAGACTAGGCAATGCTACCATTTTTAAAAAAGCTATCCGACCCGTTACAGATAGCGGGAGAGTAGCCCAAAAGGTCAGACTTCCTTTCAGCGCTCGCACACATCTCTCCACATTTCCTTCCAACATATCATTGGCCCCATGGTAGATATATACACCTAGGTATGCTAGGCAGGTCAGTTCCCATCTCAGTTCCCTAAGCGTAATGGGTGGGAATTCTCCCGATCTCACCGGGAACAAACATGTCTTGGACCAATTCACTAGTAAGCCCAAAATATCTCCAAATTCTGATAGCAAACCTGCAGCCCCCTCCAGCGCCCCCCCTGCGTTCTCTAGAAACATCAACAGATCATCAGCGTATAGTGAAATATACTGTCGATCTCCTCTGCACACCAGGCCATCGTATTTCTCTCCCAATCTAGCCTTTACTGCTAGGGGTTCTTTTGCTAGGGCAAACAATAAAGAGGAGAGCGAGCACCCCTGTCTCGTCCCCCGAATGTATATATTACTTATGGTTAAATAAATATATATATATATATATATATACGTATATATTGTATGGTAAAGCAAAAGGACCAAAGCAGCAAACCAGGTCATGCACAACGATTCATTTAGTTCCTAGTTAACAGTGGTGCAAACACTTCTGACATCCGCTGCCGTAGGATGCGTGATTGATGAGAATATCGAGACAGAATAGAAGGTGCACTCTAAGCAAAGTCAGTATCAGGAATTGTTTTTTTGTATAAATTCTTCTTTATTTAGAAATTCTTTCAAACATCATAGGCACAGCCAACGCGTTTCGTTCCACTCTTTGCCTTTTGGAACTTCGTCAGGGCTGCAATAATTACAAACATATATACACATAAATATTCAAACGACATGACCAACAAAAATAAAAAGTTATACCAAAACTGCATGATACAAATACATTGCACATTCAAAAAAAAACAAAAAGACACAGACTAAAAAAATATATATATACACCATGTTTAAAAGCCACCACGGGTAGTAATAATGTCTCTAGTACAAACAGAGCAAGCGGCTGCCATAATTGAATTGATATTTTTTGCAAAAAACATCATGTATGTTAGAAAACTACAATGGCCTACAGTAATTAAATTGTTATTAAAAAAGAATCATATAAACTAGAAAACAGTTCAGAAAGATGTCATGTTGACCATAGGTAATAACATTTTACTGAATATACTTTCGGCAGGTCTATTGTTGTAAGGCCGCAAACTTACTAGAGCATAATAAATACCTAATTACAAACATTTACAACACTTGAAATATCATTTAAAAAATGCTATACCCAAAGGAACAGTTCCAAATACTGTCATATTTACATCAGGTAGTGCAAACAAAAATGCCTATGTAGACGAGATAGGTTAGTATGAGAGTTCAATCCTAATCATGGCTTACCCCCTATTCTGCGTACAGGGACTCGCGCACCAAGAGAGGGGATTAAACATTCGGTCCTTGGCCCCAAAATTAGGTCATATTCAGAAGAAGTGATATGTTATCCTAATGAGACCCCATTACATAAACATGAATTAAAAATACACAGAGTTTGAGAGACCCTAAACCAAAAACCAGTAAAAAAGAAAGAAATATGCACGGGTATGTATACTTATAAACAGCACCCACCAAATTGTAAAGACCCAAAAAAGCAAGTAGTGCTTACCGATGAATAATAGACTTGAGACTCCGAAGAAAGAAAGGTTCAAAGTGCGATACGATTCAGCATAGTAATCTGTACAGGCCGGACGTGCGTTCTAAATCAAGAAGAGCAAGAAGTGTATAATAGTATATATATACAGATATAAATCAATTGATGGCCTATAAGAGTAAAGACCATAACCTTAGGTATCTGGCCTTAATATAGCAACAAGTAAGTACAGGCCGGGCGTGTGTTCTAAATCAAGGAGAACAAAAGTGTATAACAGTATATACCTACAGACATAAATCAAATGATGGCCCAAAGACTGTAACCTGAGACATCTGGCCTTAATATAGCAACAAATATTAATGACCATTTTTACAATCATTTTATCAGAGCCACCATCCATATTAAGAATCTAGAAAAGAAATGAACTGTTTTAAGACTCTTATACCATTTTTATAATAATTAATTAATGGTCCAAGGCAGAGCACAGTGCCAGTGCTCCCGCTCAGTATTAATGTACCTCTATAGTAAGGATAGCGTATATCGGCCTGCAGATCCCGGAGTGCTCTTGTTTCTCACGTGGGGAGATTAAAACCTACAGGAGTCGCAAACGAATCAAATCAGTATGTACATAAAAAAACGTGTAATTTGGAAAACGTGATAGAAGCAGAAATTTAATTCACCAGAAAAAGACATGTTACCACTCTTAGTTTTTAAAGAACCTACTAAAACTAAGTGCAAGTCTCATAACAAAAAAGCTGACGAGTTGGAATTATTTTTGTCGTCCATAGTGAAAGGTCTATTAACCTAAAAAACATGGAGTGACCCAAGAAATTCAGTAGTGTGAATAAATATATAAATTACAACCGTACCCGTTTCAGAATTGGACCAGCCTCTATTCGTATTTCAAAAGTCGAGGTTTCCTGAAATATATGTATATATAATCCCAGCCCAAGTGCCAGGGATCAGTGCGGGAAACGTAAGATAAACAGTGCCGAACCTAAGATAACAATTACAAAGCCCAGTTATAATGCATACTTCGAATATCCATAAGTGCCAACGAGTTCCCCCCCCGTGCCGCGGTCTGTGAAACATACCTGTGATAGGGTATCGACTGTCCGATCCTCGACTTGCGCGGCATTCAGCAAGAAAAACGTGTATGCCGTTCTAATTATAAAGGGCTGTAACAATTAAACACACCTGTGAGCTTGATGACGAACGCCCTCAGCACGTGAAAAGGTCCTGTTCGGACTCAACCGGCGGGAAGCGCCATCTTAAAGTGGTAGTTTCGAAATGGGAATACTGCCAGAAAGGAAAAGTTGTTGAACAAACCTATGTACCTGGTGATAACCACCCTCAGCACGTGACAAGGTCCTATTCGGACTCAACCTGCGGGATGCACCATATTAGAGTGGTGATTTCGAAATTAGATTACTGCCAGAGCGAAAAAAGTTATTTTGGGAATAAACGTGTGGTACACTAAATGATTTACAGAACGCACTATTGCTGGATTAGTATAAGACCTCAAACAAGACAAAACCGTCCAGAAACTCTCCTCCATTGTTGTTTTGATCTAATGGATATTGCCAGCATATTTAGAAAATAATAATAATATTTAAATTAGGATGGATGAGAAGAGCATCATCTTATTTTGTAGGAAGATTTGTCAACTTAATACAATCCATTTTGACTGCAAGAATTTGAAGGGAAAGGTGTACCTGAACCCACCTAATAGTATGCCACAAGAATAAAGGATCTGCTTTTTATTATTGTATTATTAAGGCTGTTGACTGCCCCACAGTACAAGCAGTGATATCCTACAACGACACATGAATAAAAACAATTGGGCATATAATGGCTAGAAAACATATGTAGTGGCTTGCCATCTAGTATCCATATAGTAATGGCACCATTTTACAGTTTAGATGGTATCCATATATGTTCACCATGGCAAACATGTTGGGCACTCGCAGCACTACTCCAAGAAGAAATGGAGTTCCTTGTCAGTATTATGCCCCATCTGAGTGGCCCTAAAGCGACAAATCCATTTTGCCTCCCTTTGTCGTAGTGCCAACTCACGATCGCCACCCCGGGTATCTTGTGGGATATGGTCAATTCCCAAAAACCAGAAACTTGAATCATTTGGATGGTGATCGTTATAGTGTATACTGACCGGATATCGGCTGTCCTTATTGATGATTGCCCTACGGTGCTCTTGAATTCTGATCTTTAACGGGCGTGCTGTGCTACCAACATATATTATATCGCAGCTACAACCCAAAATGTATACTACATAGGGTGTGTTACAATTGATGAAAGCATCGATCTTATATGTTTTGGATGAGTTGTGTGCAAACTCGCTAGTTTTATGTCGGCCAAAGGGACATATGTTACAAGTCCCACAAGTGAAAAAACCGGGAGGTTTAGGTGGGAACCATATTTTCTTCTTACTTGTAACATAGCTTTTGCATAAAGTATCCCGTAGTGATCTACCTCTAAGATATGTTATCTGAGGTCGATCTGTGATAACACTAGATATACTATTGATATTTTTGAGAATTGCCCAATTCTTTTTAAGAATGTTATACACCTTCTTACTATTGGTGTTGTACTGAGTAACAAATCTAACCGGACAGTCCTTTTTCCTGGTTGACTTGAGATTTCTTCTTTTGGTACAAAGGGTGTCTTCCCTATCTAGATTGATTGCTCTTTCAACTGCTGTCTGCACTGTTTTCTTTTTGTAACCCCTTCTAAGGAATCTATTGTTTGCTTCCTTGATATTAGTGATAAAGGTATCCTCCTGGCTACAATTTCTACGTATCCGTACCATCTCGCCATAGGGGATATTGTTGATCACTGACTGTGGATGAGCACTGTCGGCTTGTAACACAGCATTGCAGGCTGTCTCTTTCCTAAAGAGTGTGCTCTGGACACTATTGTTTTCGATGTAAAAACGAATGTCCAAAAAGTCAATACTTTCCTTTCCATGTTTCATTGTCAATTTGACATTGCAGTTGTTATCATTAAGATAACCATGAAAAGCCTGCAATTGTTCATTAGTACCGGACCACACGACTATGATGTCGTCTATATACCTCCCCCAGAACACGATATGATCAGTCAGACAATGAATTTAGATACTTACGGGTGGATAAACCTAGATACCCGTGTATCTATATGTTACCTAAGATACACAAAGGGGGCGCGTTTCCACCAGGGCGCCCCATAATCTCTGGTTTTGGATCGGTAACTGAAAGAATTTCAGAGTTTGTTGACCTTAATTTACAGAAGTATGTCACTAACCTTCCATCTTATATTCGTGATAGCTCTGACATTTTAGCCAAATTTAATGGCTTACAATGGTCTGAAGAATTGTCTTTTGTCACTTTTGACGTGGAAAGCTTGTACACGTGCATCCACAGTAAATTTGGCATAGCTGCGGTACGATCTTTCTTAGACAAAGAGAGAGCAGAATTACATGACTTTAACGAAATGCTCCTAGAAATGATAAATATAATTCTTGAAAACAACTACTTTCTGCATGACGGTACCTGGTACCACCAAACCCGTGGGACAGCTATGGGTTCTAAATTTGCGCCGTCATATGCTTGCTTATTCATGGGCTGGTACGAGCGGTCACATGTATGGTGCAACTATGCCTCCCCCTGGACTGATCATATCGTGTTCTGGGGGAGGTATATAGACGACATCAAAGTCGTGTGGTCCGGTACTAATGAACAATTGCAGGCTTTTCATGGTTATCTTAATGATAACAACTGCAATGTCAAATTGACAATGAAACATGGAAAGGAAAGTATTGACTTTTTGGACATTCGTTTTTACATCGAAAACAATAGTGTCCAGAGCACACTCTTTAGGAAAGAGACAGCCTGCAATGCTGTGTTACAACTTACAAGCCGACAGTGCTCATCCACAGTCAGTGATCAACAATATCCCCTATGGCGAGATGGTACGGATACGTAGAAATTGTAGCCAGGAGGATACCTTTATCACTAATATCAAGGAAGCAAACAATAGATTCCTTAGAAGGGGTTACAAAAAGAAAACAGTGCAGACAGCAGTTGAAAGAGCAATCAATCTAGATAGGGAAGACACCCTTTGTACCAAAAGAAGAAATCCCAAGTCAACCAGGAAAAAGGACTGTCCGGTTAGATTTGTTACTCAGTACAACACCAATAGTAAGAAGGTGTATAACATTCTTAAAAAGAATTGGGCAATTCTCAAAAATATCAATAGTATATCTAGTGTTATCACAGATCGACCTCAGATAACATATCGTAGAGGTAGATCACTACGGGATACTTTATGCAAAAGCTATGTTACAAGTGAGAAGAAAATATGGTTCCCACCTAAACCTCCCGGTTTTTTCACTTGTGGGACTTGTAACATATGTCCCTTTGGCCGACATAAAACTAGCGAGTTTGCACACAACTCATCCAAAACATATAAGATCGATGCTTTCATCAATTGTAACACACCCTATGTAGTATACATTTTGGGTTGTAGCTGCGATATAATATATGTTGGTAGCACAGCACGCCCGTTAAAGATCAGAATTCAAGAGCACCGTAGGGCAATCATCAATAAGGACAGCCGATATCCGGTCAGTATACATTATAACGATCACCATCCAAATGATTCAACTTTCTGGTTTTTGGGAATTGACCATATCCCACAAGATACCCGGGGTGGCGATCGCGAGTTGGCACTACGACAAAGGGAGGCAAAATGGATTTGTCGCTTTAGGGCCACTCAGATGGGGCATAATACTGACAAGGAACTCCATTTCTTCTTGGAGTAGTGCTGCGAGTGCCCAACATGTTTGCCAGGGTGAACATATATGGATACCATCTAAACTGTAAAATGGTGCCATTACTATATAGATACTAGATGGCAAGCCACTACATATGTTTTCTAGCCATTATATGCCCAATTGTTTTTATTCATGTGTCGTTGTAGGATATCACTGCTTGTACTGTGGGGCAGTCAACAGCCTTAATAATACAATAATAAAAAGCAGATCCTTTATTCTTGTGGCATACTATTAGGTGGGTTCAGGTACACCTTTCCCTTCAAATTCTTGCAGTCAAAATGGATTGTATTAAGTTGACAAATCTTCCTACAAAATAAGATGATGCTCTTCTCATCCATCCTAATTTAAATATTATTATTATTTTCTAAATATGCTGGCAATATCCATTAGATCAAAACAACAATGGAGGAGAGTTTCTGGACGGTTTTGTCTTGTTTGAGGTCTTATACTAATCCAGCAATAATGCGTTCTGTAAATCATTTAGTGTACAACACGTTTATTCCCAAAATAACTTTTTTCGCTCTGGCAGTAATCTAATTTCGAAATCACCACTCTAATATGGTGCATCCCGCAGGTTGAGTCCGAATAGGACCTTGTCACGTGCTGAGGGTGGTTATCACCAGGTACATAGGTTTGTTCAACAACTTTTCCTTTCTGGCAGTATTCCCATTTCGAAACTACCACTTTAAGATGGCGCTTCCCGCCGGTTGAGTCCGAACAGGACCTTTTCACGTGCTGAGGGCGTTCGTCATCAAGCTCACAGGTGTGTTTAATTGTTACAGCCCTTTATAATTAGAACGGCATACACGTTTTTCTTGCTGAATGCCGCGCAAGTCGAGGATCGGACAGTCGATACCCTATCACAGGTATGTTTCACAGACCGCGGCACGGGGGGGGAACTCGTTGGCACTTATGGATATTCGAAGTATGCATTATAACTGGGCTTTGTAATTGTTATCTTAGGTTCGGCACTGTTTATCTTACGTTTCCCGCACTGATCCCTGGCACTTGGGCTGGGATTATATATACATATATTTCAGGAAACCTCGACTTTTGAAATACGAATAGAGGCTGGTCCAATTCTGAAACGGGTACGGTTGTAATTTATATATTTATTCACACTACTGAATTTCTTGGGTCACTCCATGTTTTTTAGGTTAATAGACCTTTCACTATGGACGACAAAAATAATTCCAACTCGTCAGCTTTTTTGTTATGAGACTTGCACTTAGTTTTAGTAGGTTCTTTAAAAACTAAGAGTGGTAACATGTCTTTTTCTGGTGAATTAAATTTCTGCTTCTATCACGTTTTCCAAATTACACGTTTTTTTATGTACATACTGATTTGATTCGTTTGCGACTCCTGTAGGTTTTAATCTCCCCACGTGAGAAACAAGAGCACTCCGGGATCTGCAGGCCGATATACGCTATCCTTACTATAGAGGTACATTAATACTGAGCGGGAGCACTGGCACTGTGCTCTGCCTTGGACCATTAATTAATTATTATAAAAATGGTATAAGAGTCTTAAAACAGTTCATTTCTTTTCTAGATTCTTAATATGGATGGTGGCTCTGATAAAATGATTGTAAAAATGGTCATTAATATTTGTTGCTATATTAAGGCCAGATGTCTCAGGTTACAGTCTTTGGGCCATCATTTGATTTATGTCTGTAGGTATATACTGTTATACACTTTTGTTCTCCTTGATTTAGAACACACGCCCGGCCTGTACTTACTTGTTGCTATATTAAGGCCAGATACCTAAGGTTATGGTCTTTACTCTTATAGGCCATCAATTGATTTATATCTGTATATATATACTATTATACACTTCTTGCTCTTCTTGATTTAGAACGCACGTCCGGCCTGTACAGATTACTATGCTGAATCGTATCGCACTTTGAACCTTTCTTTCTTCGGAGTCTCAAGCCTATTATTCATCGGTAAGCACTACTTGCTTTTTTGGGTCTTTACAATTTGGTGGGTGCTGTTTATAAGTATACATACCCGTGCATATTTCTTTCTTTTTTACTGGTTTTTGGTTTAGGGTCTCTCAAACTCTGTGTATTTTTAATTCATGTTTATGTAATGGGGTCTCATTAGGATAACATATCACTTCTTCTGAATATGACCTAATTTTGGGGCCAAGGACCGAATGTTTAATCCCCTCTCTTGGTGCGCGAGTCCCTGTACGCAGAATAGGGGGTAAGCCATGATTAGGATTGAACTCTCATACTAACCTATCTCGTCTACATAGGCATTTTTGTTTGCACTACCTGATGTAAATATGACAGTATTTGGAACTGTTCCTTTGGGTATAGCATTTTTTGTTCGCACTATCTGATGTAAATATGACATTATTTGGAACTGTTCCCTTGGGTATAGAATTTTTTAAATGATATTTCAAGTGTTGTAAATGTTTGTAATTAGGTATTTATTATGCTCTAGTAAGTTTGCGGCCTTACAACAATAGACCTGCCGAAAGTATATTCAGTAAAATGTTATTACCTATGGTCAACATGACATCTTTCTGAACTGTTTTGTAGTTTATATGATTCTTTTTTAATAACAATTTAATTACTGTAGGCCATTGTAGTTTTCTAACATACATGATGTTTTTTGCAAAAAATATCAATTCAATTATGGCAGCCGCTTGCTCTGTTTGTACTAGAGACATTATTACTACCCGTGGTGGCTTTCAAACATGGTGTATATATATATTTTTTTAGTCTGTGTCTTTTTGGTTTTTTTTGAATGTGCAATGTATTTGTATCATGCAGTTTTGGTATAACTTTTTATTTTTGTTGGTCATGTCGTTTGAATATTTATGTGTATATATGTTTGTAATTATTGCAGCCCTGACGAAGTTCCAAAAGGCAAAGAGTGGAACGAAACGCGTTGGCTGTGCCTATGATGTTTGAAAGAATTTCTAAATAAAGAAGAATTTATACAAAAAAACAATTCCTGATACTGACTTTGCTTAGAGTGCACCTTCTATTCTGTCTCGGTATATATTGTATGCTTCACATGTTTATAGGTCACTGCATAGTTTTTATATTTTATTTTATTAGATGCTTTGGGGTTTTATTCATCACAATGTGTAAATATTATCATAACGATTTATCTACAAGTGCTTCACTATTGAAATATGAGGAAATGTTAAAATGGAAAAAAAGAATTGAGTTATAAAAAATACACAAATAGTTTCAAGTACAGCACCACTTGAATTTTGAGTTTATACAATACTGATTTAAATCTCAAAGTATTATCTTCCTTATACCTATTCTATGTAGTCATGTTTCTATATATTTATTACTTTACTTCTACTGTAGAAGAAAGAGGGGGGAAAACTTTCACTCTCCCCAATGCACTACTCTGTCTCACACTATACCTCTCTCAATATATCCTCTACCTCCACTCTAGCTCATCCCAAACCTCATTCCCCTATTGTGATTACCAAAATAACTCTTTCTAAACTCTTCCCTCCTCTATCCCACCTTGGCGCACTCCAAACCTCATTGTACTACTATGATTTCCCAAACACCCCTTGGCTCACTCCAAACCTCATTGTACTACTATGATTTCCCAAACACCCCTTTAATCCACTACTAATATTTTTGGGTTCCCGAGTAGCATGCTACTCGCCGAAAAGCACTTCTACGCCTCTTCAGGGATAGTAAGCACTATATAAATACAATTACCTAAACATACATTACCTTACATTGGTAGTGTTTTCCCCTTTATATACAATTAGACCCCAGATTGAACTGGGAATCCGTTACCTTTCGATACCAAGGGATTAATATCTACCATTACCCTACGGATTTCCAGGATGGAAATCTGGGCAGAGTGACACACTCCCTCCGAGCCCAGTTTGCTTTTTGGTTTTTTCTTCAACTTTCAGTAATGGGCTACATGGCACTAGTGAAGATGGTGGTGTTACCCCAGTTATTGTATTATTTTGCAGACCTTCACCTGCTCATCCTCCTTTCCATGTTCAGACACCTCAACATGTCCCACATCTGATTTGGGGGCTGGGGTGCCGCCGGGTAGCTCTTACCATGATAAAGCTACCTGTGACTGGGGGTGGGTTAGCCCATTTGGACTTAGAACTCCAATATTTAGCTGCACAGCTCCAATGGTTGTTTCACTGGCTGTCTGGCTGCCCCCTGAATAAGACAGGGCTTACCCTTAGACTTTAAGGAGGGTTTACAGCACTACTCCTTGTTTCCTCCTGTCCATTCTACCTAATGCCACCCAGGGTTATTCCACCTGGCTTTCTCTTACCTTACTAGAACCCGTAAACTCACTAACATGAAGAAACCCTAAGCTCCTGAAATACCTTTGCTAGGCCTCTCCACTCATCCCAGACAGCTCTGCTCAGGGAAGTCTGACAGTGGCATGCTGCAGACCTCTCAAAATTGGGGTGTTTGTTGAAGGCGAGCTACTAGATTTCCAAACCCTTATGGCAAACTAGAGTCTTCACTCGGTTCAATTCTCTTCTTAAGAACAACTTAAACTATATTTAAATGCCCTCATTCATGTCCGCCTCCTACCACCAACCCACATGAAGTGTACCAGAGACTCTGCACTATAGGGACTGGCGGAAAATGGGTAAAATGGGTGTACAGATCTTTCCTGCAAAATGGTGACCACTACAGGGCTTCTCTGAGTACTAACTGTGAGAATGACATGGCCAATCCTTTGCACAGTGCGGACTGGACTAACATATTGAAATATCCCCACAAAGTATCCCATGGCTCCCGTTTAATTTAATATTCAATTTATATTCAATTTAATATTCTGAACTGAGCCTACTTTACACCTGCCCGAATTAATAAAATATACCTGGGAGCTGCAGCTGCATGTCCTCCCTGTATGTATTTAGAGGTGCACAGACATAATATCGACTCCAAAATATCGTCTGGACAGAATATCGAGTTTTAAATATCGTTTGGAGAAAATATCGACTAGACAGAATATCGACAGCCAAAATATCGTTTTTAAGGTAAGTGAAGTAATATCGACTGTAAATAATATAGACAGTGAAAATATCCAAGTATATAATCTAGATAGTAAAAAATATAGTTTTTTAAATAATATTTAATTATTTATAGTGTGTTTATGTTATAATATGTGTGAAAAGTGTCAATTTATTTTATTATTTTTTTTAATTAATTATTTTTTAAATTATTGTGTAATTTAATTCTGTAGCGGGTTGTGGGTTTATAGGGGAATAGGGTGGGAAGTAATTTAATTATAATTAATTAAATATGTAAATTTATTAATTGGTAGTAATAATTAATTAATTGGTAATTAAATAATATATGTTAATTATTTAAAATTTAATTGGTAATTAATTTTATTTAATTGATTAATTGCTAATTATGTCAATTAAAATAATTTATTTTCTCTAGCGGGTTGTGGGTTTATAGGGGAATAGGGTGGGAAGTAATTTAATTATAATTAATTAAATATGTAAATTTATTAATTGGTAGTAATAATTAATTAATTGGTAATTAAATAATATATGTTAATTATTTAAAATGTAATTGGTAATTAATTTTATTTAATTGATTAATTGCTAATTATGTCAATTAAAATAATTTATTTTCTCTAGCGGGTTGTGGGTTTATAGGGGAATAGGGTGGGAAGTAATTTAATTATAATTAATTAAATATGTAAATTTATTAATTGGTAGTAATAATTAATTAATTGGTAATTAAATAATATATGTTAATTATTTAAAATTTAATTGGTAATTAATTTTATTTAATTGATTAATTGCTAATTATGTCAATTAAAATAATGTATTTTCTCTAGCGGGTTGTGGGTTTATAGGGGAATAGGGTGGGAAGTAATTTAATTATAATTAATTAAATATGTTAATTTAATAATTGGTAGTAATATTTAATTAATTGTTAATTAAAAAATGTTTGTTAATTAATTAAAATGTAATTGGTAATTAATTTTATTTAATTGATTAATTGCTAATTATGTTAAATGAAAGGGGTATTTTTAGGGTTCAGGGTCAGTTTTTAGTTTTTGGGTAAAGGGGTATTTTTAGGGTTCAGGGTCAGTTTTCAGTTTTTGGGTAAAGGGGTATTTTTAGGGTTCAGGGTCAGTTTTCAGTTTTTGGGTAAAGGGGTATTTTTAGGGTTCAGGGTCAGTTTTTAGTTTTTGGGTAAAGGGGTATTTTTAGGGTTCAGGGTCAGTTTTCAGTTTTTGGGTAAAGGGGTATTTTTAGGGTTCAGGGTCAGTTTTCAGTTTTTGGGTAAAGGGGTATTTTTAGGGTTCAGGGTCAGTTTTCAGTTTTTGGGTAAAGGGGTATTTTTAGGGTTCAGGGTCAGTTTTCAGTTTTTGGGTAAAGGGGTATTTTTAGGGTTCAGGGTCAGTTTTCAGTTTTTGGGTCAAGGGGTATTTTTAGGGTTCAGGGTCAGTTTTCAGTTTTTGGGTAAAGGGGTATTTTTAGGGTTCCAGGTCAGTTTTCAGTTTTTGGGTAAAGGGTTATTTTTAGGGTTCAGGGTCAGTTTTTAGTTTTTGGGTAAAGGGGTATTTTTAGGGTTCAGGGTCAGTTTTGGGTTTTTGGGGTACATATACAATATTGCCTATTATTTAATTAAATGTTGTTACTATATATATATGTTTTAAGAAATATGATTAAAAATATTTTTTTTTTTACTTTCATTAAATATTTAATTATTAAAAGTTATTTTAAGTATTGTTAATTATATTTTAGTAATTAATTTTTTATATTAATGTAATTAAACATTGTTTTTAGTAAAGTCGATATTTTTTACAACGATATTTTTGTAAACAATATTTTGTAGTCGATATTTTTGTACTTACCTGTTTGTACATACAAACTCGATATTTTTGTAGTAGATATTTTCACCTCGATATTTTGGGTACTCGATATTGTGGTAGTCGATATTCTTTCAGTGATCCGTATTTAGATGTCACTTTGCTTCATATGTTTTGGTCTTGCCCCACACTCCTTTCATCCTGGCAAAGAGTTCTCGAGGTGCTGTCGACCACGATGGGCCGTGTACTAACAAATTCCCCAAAAGGGGTCCAATTAGGCGATTTTCCCATGCCCTAAGTTTAAGAAACCCTCCACCAACTTCCTTGACCTGGCTCCTGACTCTTCTTCTAGCAACACACAATATTACACTGCTCTGGAAGGATTTGCTACCTCCAGTTATCATAAGTTGGTCCAAAGTCTCGCTCTCTTGGTTTTGGTCTGAAAGCACCCTGTTACACACGGACGATTGAGCCGGTCTGGTAACATATCGCTGGTTATGCAAGGAACTTTATAGTGCTTTTAAAACTGTTGCCTGCAGACCCACTGGGAATGTGTCATGGGCCCCTGGGGATCTGCGGACCACAGTTTTGGAACCACTGACTTGCATCATGGCCAATATTATTGTTATTGATAGTGGAACATTCCAGGCTCACAAAACAAGCAAGTAATTTTTTTGTACATAGTCCATCTTAAACTGAATTACTTGAAAGTGCTCTCAAATGCCACAATCAAGTAAATTGATTTGACTAAGATAACACAATTCAGCCATGCAGGAAATCCCGGATTTTAATCCAGCTTTCCTGGTCACACATAGTGCACTTAAGTCACTGACTAGATTAGTTTATTTTTTTCAATCCCCTTTAAAATCAGAAGACAGTTTTTTGTACAGTTCTATAAGATTAACAGTATACTGTGTAAAATAAATACAGATCACAGGTTAATCTGACACAACATCTGAAGAAAAGGGTCCATAATGAAGGTAAGGGAAGGCAGAACACCGTATGCTAATATCAGTGACTTTTTAGACATTATAAAGCTATTCTAGAGGTGGGCGAGCCACTGAAAACTTGAGCCAGGCTTAAACCTGAAGCCTGGTTCTGGCTCAGCGCGAGGTCCTTTTGAAACCTCGAGCCCACAACGACATGAGTTTTCATTTGGCTTCTGCCTGCCTCCTTCCCTCTACCGAGGGCTGTCAACTTTGGCACTGGGGAGCCAGGTTCGAGTCTCACCATCAGCTCAACATTCTGTGATTCTGGGCACGCCACTTAATCTCCCCGTGCTTATAAACAATGAATGTGAACATGTGTAATGTAAGGATTACAAAAGACAGAAAAGCACACAGCAGCTTACCAAGGTCAAGCACTTAAATCCCACCAGTTTCACATATCACATACGAGTGCAGCTACTCCCGGCATCCGCTGTTGAAGGATGTCAGTCATTAGATAAAGTCCACAAGAAAGGAAGATGCACTCAGATTGAAGTCAGTCAGGAGACATACGTTATCCCCCAAAAACTTTTTATTAGCGTAGTTTGTTTTTTAAAACCAGCACACAGCCAACGCATTTCGTTCCCTAGTGCCACTGGAACTTCGTCGGGGCTTACTCCAAATTTAATATACCAGGTGTAACCAAATTGACTCCAAGGTCCATTAGTGTGCGACATCACATATAGTGGTCGTCCAATACAGATTGGCCAAATATATCTTTATGATAAATCAATAGGATTGCCACAGCTTGAGGGTCCAAGGTAGACCGAAGTCCTCAGATTACGGAACAAATAAATATCAGCAAGAAAACACAAACTCCATATATTTCTGGAATAAATTAATAGAACTCCTAAAATTATAAGGCCCCAAGGCACGCAAAGTTAGGCGCACGTAAGAGAGGAGGCAGTGTCTTCCAGTGAGAGTAGTGAAGCAGAGCCCGTGGGGCTTCAGTCTGGTGGTCCCTAATCCGAGGAGCACCGTGCGCCCGGGGGCATCAGAGTTAGGATGCCCTTTGCTTTCCTCTGAGAGATATTTACTATTTTCTGTTGACAGTCCCCTTCTCCAGACCGGAGTACATCTGCGTGCCTTGGGGCCTTATAATTTTGGGAGTTCTATTAATTTATTCCAGAAATTTATGGTGTTTGTGCTTTCTTGCTGATATTTATTTGTTCCGTAATCTGAGGACTTCAGTCTACCTTGGAGCCTCAAGCTGTGGCAATCTTATTGATTTATCATAAAGATATATTTGGACAATCTGTGTTGGATGACCACTTTATGTGACGTCGCACACCAATGGACCTTGGAGTCAATTTGGTTACACCTGGTATTTTGAATTTTGAGTAAGCCCTGAAGAAGTTCCCATGGCACTAGGGAACAAAACGTGTTGGCTGTGTGCCAGTTTTAGAAAACAAACTACGCTAATAAAAAGAAGATTTTTTTGGGATAACGAATGTCTCCTGACTGGCTACAATCTGAGTGTACCTTCCTTTCTTGTGGACTTTATCTAATGTGTAATATAAGTGGTGCTTGTGTAAAGTGCTCCAGTACCTTTGGGTCGAATTCATGCTGTATAAACTGCAGAAAAATGCACAAAGAAGAAAGCCTTAACATAAGGAAAGACAAATACCCATTTCCTGGCTGATATTTACAAAGGTAAATTAGCAAACCGGGATAAATCGTAGCTCCCATATTTAAATTTTGTGCTGTAAGGCAAATATTTTACTTCACCAATACTCTTTTTTCTTCATTAATGAGTATGAAAGCACTTTCAAATACGTGCATTCCAAATACCAGTTGTACAAAAACCTATTGTAGTTGATTTAATATGATTTAATGTGATGTATTAATGTCAAGGCTTCACATGTTAAAGGAACACACTTTTCTTGAATTTTAGCATATTTGACATGATGTTTGTTATATGATTTACATAAGAAACAGCAAGGCTTGGTTCATGCACAGACTCTAAGACCCGAGTCAAACCCTTCGCTTGACTGTTAATTTGTTAGCTCGCCCATCTCGATGCTATTCAATGCAGCGGTTGAAATGCATTAAAAAAAGTATGGCTACTGCCATTGGGATTGGGTCAGTGAGCGTGAAGGCGGAATCAAAGGCGTGGCTAAAAAGAGCAAAATATTCTGTAACTATTTTATTGATCTCTCACCATTAGGTAACTACATATAAAATAACGCACACCTTAACTGAAAAGTAAATAAAAGTTAAACTAATCAGTCGGAAATGTACTATTTTATGTTATGAAACTTCTGTTGGTTAATACGATCACAAACGATGTATATGTGTGCAACCAGAGGCACACAGAATTGAATCCTGTTTGGTGCAGCAGGGAAAAGAGACTTGTGTATTTTTAGTGCTAGGAGATCCCTGAAAGCACTGTGAATGTTTGAGTCATTATTTGTAATGTGCATTATACGCCGTATACTATAGGCTGCCGCTAAATGCACGTATACATTTGAGTTAAAGATAAAAAGTGTTTCTGAAGTATACATTTCAGTAATATGTCGATTACACCTAGTGCAAAATGTTTTTAGAACTGTCCATTAAAAAGGATGCTCTCCATAGCTTAGCTTGGAACTCCTTTACTTTACCTTTGTCTTCAGGAAGCTTCAGGTGACTCTACCAATTAGCGCCTCCCAAGCAGCCTTTACATTTGCTGATTAACCAATTGCAAACATTTGCATTTTTTGAGGAAGAAAACACACTGACAAGAAGCCTGATTTATTTTTGGCTGCCTGCTCCTTCCTCCGGAATGCAGCACAGGCGACTCCCTCTCTTTCATTTCAGGTGGGGTATCTCATTTGTGGGAACTAACTGTTGTCCTTTAGCTGAGAGGCCAAAATTATGGACAAATGCCATTCGTTAAGACATCAATCCGGAATAACGGACGTTTGGGCTAATTTACGGACAGGCTGTGAAAATTACAGATGGGTGGTCACCCTAGCCCTATTTCAATATTAAGTCAGCGAGACCTCATTAGTGGTCCTTTCAGGCAGATGTTCGTAGCTCTCTGGTAATTGCAGAAACCCAACTCACAACGCCTACACTGTATCTGATGGAATGCATGTTCCTTTCACCATTTGGTTCCTGTCCTCACTCCTCCTTTGTGTTGAAAACCGGGAACAATGTGCCATTCATTGTACTTATTTCTATGGTTTTATACGGCACAAATCAGGCGCAAAGTTTATCTATGCGTTCTCGAAGAAAAGGATTGGATTGGATTAACATTTATAGAGCGCACGAATGCCGAGGAGTCGTGGCGCTGGGGTGAAAGAGAGGGAGGATCAATATCACAGAACCAACATCTTAAGTCCTGGGGAACAGCCACGTATTTATTAGCTTCCTGAACACTGTCCTGTTTGGTTGGAGTCTGTGATAGGTAGTTGGTTCCACAGCCTAGCCACTTTACATGAATAATCAATTTGCATACAGTTCTCGTATTTGGTTATAACAGAAATACCAAATTACATGTCCACTTTCAATATTATTACGTAATAATTTCTTTGGATTGGTACGTCTACCTCCAGTTCCTCAGCAACTAGACTGGCTCTGACAAACTTATAATACCTCTCCCGCAACAGCAGCTGGCGCCACTGCTCTGTTTTGCCTTCAGTACCACCTCCAGGTGTGACGTGAAGCGCCGCATAATTATCTGCACCCAGTGCTGTGACCTCAGTTCCTTTTTTTCCGCACCCTTTGATGAGGATCTGAATTGCACTCCTTCTGAAGTTTTCTTCTGTTTTGTATTTACTGCAGTGATTTGGGGAAATGGCCCTTCCAATAGTGGCATGTCCAGGTAAGGACTCCTTTGCACCCGAAGTACCCCTTTTATCAGTAGGGTTGCATTGGCATCTAGGACCTGAACACATCCTGGATCCTGTCCAAGTTGGGCTTCAGTGAATGAAAAGATGATCTACTGATGAACCACATTGATTAGCAAGGCCCCTGCCTCTCGAGGGCTCACTCTGGATCCAGGTAGGTAACTATATAGATTGCTTCCTAGTGGGGTATGCCTTCACATGGTCTCTACACACTCATGTAGTTGAGCCGTGTTCCTCCTGTCTGAGGTCACTTCCCAATGCGGGGCAGGTAGGATAGTCAGCGGGCCATCCATCAACTTTGACCTCATCTTTGGATTCAACTCCTATACTGAAGGGACGAAACTTCTGCTCCATTCACGCATCATGCCTGGTGCTATTGACCCATATCGGGCCTTTCTGAAACCACCCCTGTCAAGTGGTGGTATTCAGTCAGGCCTTGCTGGCAGTGCTGTAACCGATTCCTGATCCCTCTACTGTGCCTTTGGGCTCCAAAATGCTTATGGTTTCCTCGTCCACTTCATAGCTGGCAGTCTCCACCTTGGCACTGGCTAACCCCTTGTGAATAGCTGACATATTTTCTACCAGGCAGTCCGTTTCCTGCCATCAAAGGCTTTGCTGGTTCTCTGGTCAATGCTGGTGCCAGTGTCAACCCCATTTCAGGGGCTTTGGGGCAAGCAGAGTCTATTGGGCCTCAACTGTGCGGATTGAGCTATTTTCCCTCTGCCCGCACCAGGGCACTTCAAACTGGGCCAAGTACATTCCTTTCCTCACTTGACTCTCAGTGGCAGCGAGGATGAACAGTCATAGTCTTCACAGGGGATACTGTGGTGGTGTTCAGTCTCAGAGCTCCAGGTGTGCAGAAGCCCACACTCCTGAAGCAACATGGATCCCACTGAACCAACATTAAGCATCTGAGGCCTCAGAGACTGACCCCCTGACAAGGGCTTGCAACATTTGACTGATGCAGGTCCTATGTTGCTTGATCATGAATTTGATGAATATGGCCTCACTCGGGCTGGACAAAAATGTTGTAGTTGCAACCCAGCACAGGTTGGTCACACCCTAAGCAGTTGTAGCCGTGTATGGGCCACAGGCAGCTTTGGCAGTTGTAGCCTCACTCAAATGCTGATCCTGACACGCAATCTCAGCCCGACCAAGTTCAGCAAACGCGTGCTCGTTAAGTCACAGTTCCTGCTTGAAATCAAAGGGAATGACTAGAGGTGCCCTCCGAGGCCAGGAGCCTACTCGATTGCTCTCCAGCAGTCAGCTCTTCTGGGTGTCCAACAGGCACATGATGCACCTCGCTCCTTCCTGGACAGTCACTCCTCCTGCAGGGTTGGGGGCTCCTTTCCTCTTTCAGCAGGCACCCAGGTAGGCAGGCATTGAGGTGTTTCAGGATAGGTATAAAGTCCATACCTCTGGTGATATCCCCTCACTTCTGTGTGGCTGGCTATCAGGAAGACACCAGCCCTGGTTGCATACCAGGCTTCTGAGTACTCTGTAGAGCTCTCCTTTCCTTGGCCAAAGAGAACTCTGAACTCAAACAAAAAGTCTGGTAGTGTAGGGGGTGGGGTATTGCATGTTTATTATAGACAACTGGAAGACAGGAGATGTAAAGCTTCTGTCTGAAACTTCACAACCTTCTTAAGACGATGCACCAACCTAGAGCACTAACGACAGAGTAAGAAGAGTTGTGAGGTTTTTACAGCTAGCTATCATTTGCTCAAGTAAAGGAGTAACAGGGAAACACAAAATGGCGGACCTCAACTTGCACAACAGAGACTACAAACACACACCTCACACCAGCCACCCACCAAATAACAGTGTTCAGGAACACTAATCAGCAGCTCCTTACTAAGCAAAAGGTTTCACGGAATATCTAAAGGAGTCTTGCCTCCACTCCATTCACTTCAGTATCTAGGTCTCCTCCCGCCAGGTACAGGAATACGAGCAATAGACTTGCACTCTCTAGAAGCACAATCCTCACCTTCATTTTTGCAAGGCCAGACCTGGGGTATCCAAAATGGTTCCCACTGGCCTCCATTGCTCTAATTCGCTCACAGACCCCCTGCATGTACCACAAATGCTACACAGATCATCATGCACTCTAGGTGTTTTCGCAAAGACCCTACACCAGCTTATTTAATCCAGTTCTTCAACCTGATATTCCAGACGGTCTTAGTGTGCATGCCACTAGACTTGTTCAATGTCTAGTTCACTCTTGCTTAGGAGGGGAGACCACTCCTTACATGATCCAGACACTGTGTGTTTGGTTTCTCTTCTTGGTGTTTTCCTCCTCTGTTAATTTGGCTATTATTTTGACTGACTTAGCTTTCTTCAGCTTTAGACGGCTGCTGGACACTACCGGTTAGGTGTGCTGTGGTTAGGATGAATCCCAAATTAACCTTCCTTTCAGATTGTTGACCTTGCTTTATTGAACGTTCAGAAGCTGTACAAGTGCAGTGCGGCTTTGACACTACCGCCATTTACAGGTTACTTCTTCACGTTGAGCCCTGCTGATTGTGCTTCTGCTACAGCCATCACTTAAGTATGGATTTACCACATAATACTTCATATGCTGCATAATCTATAGATTTATTTTTTTAAGTGCTAGCTCAAACAGTTAAAAAGTTACTAAAACCCCAGGGACACATTTTGCTGTGCACTGAAAGGTCCTTTGCCAAAGTTGACTGGTCACCTTTCCGTTGATTATTGCTTTATTTGCGTGTTACTTGTTCTAATGAGTTGTAACCAATGCCCAGACAGTGTTCACAAGTGTTTAAATGACAAAATACTGAAACAATACTATCTCACAATGTGCTGCGTTACACTGCATAATGTAGCTTTTCTTGCCGTATAATTTACTCAACCCTGCTGAATAATTTGCTTGCCTGCTTTATTCGGGTGGCCCTGTATATGGTTGTTCTGCCAGGTTGAGATGATCCTGTTAGGACATCATGTGGTAACTCACATCCTGTGTTCTGGGGTCTGCTATATGTGTAGAACAGTATTCTCGGGCCGGGCAGTTTACCCTCACTGATCAAGTGCCTTTCCAATGGTATTTCTGTCATGGATTGTAGGAAAGTAGGATCTGCTTCGGAGATGCCCTGCTGCTGTGGCGTGCTATGAAGATGGTTGGACCAGTTTGGTCCTGAAAAAGAGGGGAGCTGCCTAACACTAAAGGACAAGAGCAAGGCTAAACTCCCTGTATTTGTGTGGATGTGACTTAAAGAACTGATCCTGCCCTGAAATCAAGAAGGTATTAAGCCAACTGGCAAAACATACGCCAGAAGATAACTATTTCATCTGAAAGTCAAGGATGAATTTGGACTATCAAAGGACTATTCCTGTTGGTATGCGTTCACTACCAACTCACTGTATGAGATGCTTCATCACATAATTGCTAGGCAGAGATGGGCACAAGTGTTTTCTTTTCAGCACAGGTCTTGTGGTAATGCAGCACTGGCTAAGGTTGGCCACCTCAATGCCAGACTTTATTTGAATAATTTCTCCATATCTTTTAAGTATTCAGTATATCACTTTTTAAACTTGAGGTAACACTCTGATAATAAATGTCACTTTCCTAATTGCTTGTGGGAACCATTGGGTCCACTGTGTACCCAAGGACCCATGGGTGCTTTCACCCATCCAAAAATTGAAAATGTTTAAGAGATAAAAGTCACTAAAGTTGGGTACTTCAATGACACCTATAAGGCGTGCTACAAACTCCCAGAATCAATACAAGCTGTGATTTAGTCTGAAGTTAAGCTGTAACTAGTACCTCCTGGTCTGTGTCTATAACCCTTGGTCACTCAGCACTGGATCCCTCTGATGCAGTGGAATGGACACAGGGGGCAGTCCATGGGAACCCCTTTGCACCCAAGCCAGAAAGCTGCCATCAAGGGGCACACTGACAGTGCACCACCTTCTGGTTTGGGCACTGTCAGTACCCCTCCTAAAGGCTTCTTTGCCTCTGCACCCACATCGGTAATACGGCGCTGGCGCAAAGGCAAAGGGATTTCCTCTTTTGCATGGGGCATGCCCCCATGCAAATGAGGGAACGCCCCCTTGAAGAGTGCATTGGTGCGCCATCACTATTGGTATTACAGAAGGAGCCGCACAAGCGTCTGCGGCCCCTTCTGTAACACCAAAGTGCCCCAGGGCAAATGCCAGTTGTGCCCCCGGGGCACTTTATGTATTATGGCCCCTGAATAGCAAATTTGTTCATTGTGAAGACTGCATCAGTGAAGGAAATGAAACCTGAAGAGTTTTGAAAATTGCTAATCTCCCAGTCTCGGTCACTTAGAACAACATGGTTCATAAGCACTTCCTGCAAAAATTAGAGGCGTAGCTGTCACCACTAAACTACAAACCAGGCCCCCACTGCTTCTTAAATATACAGCTGAGACTGGTCATTAAGCTCATTGTGCCCGATTACTGGGTCAGACTGTATCTGAGTTCCATACCTATCACCACCCCTTGGAATAAGCCTTGTCCACTGAGTCTTGATACCCTTGAAAAGTCAAGTGTACAGATACAATATGTTCACAATTCAAATGGAATGCTTAACAAGTTGTGCAGTTGTTAGTATAAGCAATTGGCGGATCTTCTCATAATCAGTGTTGATCTGAGGGTTCAAGTGAGCATTGAGTACATCCACTGCGGCAACAACATATCCGATCAGTATTCTGGACTTTCAGGAATAGCTGGCAAACCACCTTCAAACAAAATGAAGGATTGACCTCCTCCCAGCACCATCCATGACCATCATCAACTTCAAGTAGTTATATAGATGGTCCAGCCTCACACTATAGGTTGTCACTTTCCTCGAAGACAGAATGTTGGGGTGGAAGAGCAGTAGTGAAATTGGTGAAGGGACCAACACACTGGTGTCCATTTTAAGGATTTAAGGAGCCATGTTTGTCCACATTGCAGGTCCAGCAGTCCTGGTGCAAGGACTACTCTTCAGCATACTATTCCCTAAATGAGGGGAACAAGGCACCGGTAGTACATCCAGCTGAGCCCTGCAAACAAGTCTCACTAATTGTTGGTCCTGAGAGACAGGGCCTGAGTAAGGTGTTAAGGAGCTACACACCGGTGGGGGGACACAGCATCAATGACACTCACATGCTCTCACACCAGAGCCACCAGACTAAGCACAGAAGTTTGTTATTCTATCCGCTGTGATACACCTGGTGCCATATTGCATGTTGATGCAAACCCAGTAATTGCGTAGCCCAACCTGAAGGGTCTGTTTGTTTCCAATGCTACTAATAACATAAACAGTCAGTCAACTAATCTTTATTTCGGTCGTAGACCATAAAAGATACATATTAACCATTCAAAATATTGCTAAAAAACACGAACCCATGACAATAAATATATATAAAAATATAAAAATTAAAAACTGTACAGCATTGGGAATACATGAATTGACACTTCATCTGTGGTTTCCACAAGCTAAAAAGATTTTCTACAAAAAACATCTTCTCCTACGCCACATAGCATCAATAAAGCGGGAGACTGAGAATACAACAGGGGTGGAAGTATTACTCTTAAGTATTCTTAGGGCCTCTTTATGATATCTAAATCCCAAGTTTTTGCAAAGTTGGATAAGACTCTTCTTTGGCCCCACATGCCGGACATTCAACTAACTTGTTCGGGGACCATTTGTGGGAAAAGACCCTAAGCGGAAGTGTACCATATCTAAATTGTAAATAGTATTTCCTCGCTGAAGTAGCTAAAATCTCATCTAGGAATGGCTCTACTATGTATTCATCGTTCATGTTAAAAAACTTGACAGTAAGTGGGCCCAGAGAGGAATTTCCGCAATTCTGGACCTGCGATCCAAGTTGACTAAATCAACTCGCGACAACTGTGCGCAAACAACTGCAGGATTAGACCAAAGATCGAGTAAGTCTAGTCTCATACTCTCCTTTTTTATAAAGGCAAACCACAGCAGTACATACATATACAGATAAGAGCAACTATACCCCCCTCCTAAATCAAACTTGATTTCCCACGTGTAAATTTGTTAAGTGGCAAATTATGCAAATTAGGTACTGTGCCCATAGGGGTCACATTGCAGCTACCCCACCTTGCCTGGGCCCAACACATTTTCCATATTTAAAGGATATGGGCGAAGCCATGATTAGTGGTGGCAGCCTGTCACTTATGTAATGCAGGCCTGACATACCTGAAACAGCCTGACAAGTTTTAGTTTCCGCCCAAAGCGTCTCTATTCCCAAGAAAAGTGCAAAATGGCCAATGTATGTTTCGTGAGAGTAAGTGGGGGGCAGTATTTTTTTAAAGAAACAACAGATCTCTCAGTATTCCGTTGTGATTCCTGCAGCAATTTACTTAAGCGATTTGTCACCTTTTCTTTTAATTCAAATTCTCTGAATAATGCTAGACTTTTGATAAGTTATCTGCTGAGAATCAAGAGAAGGAAGAATAAATAGAGTGTTTCTATGTTACCATCCACGTTAAAGACTCAGTATGTGAAAGAAGATTCACTTTATTTTAAAGTATATTTGTACTCTTACTTATTTGGAACAATTTTCTTTTTTTGTGCTTTCTTTTCTTTGCCTAAATTTCAAACATTGATCCACTTAATGTTGTAAAGAAACCCAAAGCGTTTCTGTATACAGCCATCTTCAGGAGTATAGATATTTTTTGAATGCCGTGTTTGCCCCTCGCTCACCCATGGCTTGCGTAACTCTTACTCCACTTTTAACCCTGGCACTACCGGAAACAACCCTGTATTGGCGTTATTCTGTAAAAAGAATGCATGTTGGAGACACAGGATTATATGCACCACCCGAAGAAGCACTTTGCCTAACTATTATCTATTGCGGGTAAAGGAAGCTGGGCCCAATATATAAAAGGCAAATATATTAAAGGGCAACTAAGAAAGGAAGCACTTACTAAACAGAGGAAAACTCTCCTTTTAAGTGAATATTTGAAGCTGAAATATGACACTGTTACAAAATATGGGGCCGATTAGGATGGCGGACGGATCGCCACCGCCATGCAGGCAGTGGCGATCCGTCTGCCATCCGTGCCCGTCCGCCACCTATTTCCCCCCCCCCCCCGCCATATTACAATGGCAGGGGGGACCACGGCGGACGGGAACACCGTCCGACGCTTTTCCGCCCCGGTCGCCTTGTGCCGGGGCGGAAAAGGGTTCATATGGCTGGCGGTGTCTTCCAGACACCGCCAGCAATATTAGGATGTTCTCATGCAGATGCCTTTCCGTGGCGGCAATGCCGACACGGAAAGGCATGCGGTCTTTACTTTGGGGCCCCCCGCGCGGTGCCTGCCTTTTTGTGTATGCAAATGCATGGCTGCATTTTTTTCATTGCGGCGGGCGGTGCTTTCAGCACCGTCCACCGCAATGTTAAAAATGCATAATGCGCCCGTCAGTGTGGCGGGCGCATCATAATTGGCATGGCGGGACCGCCGCCCACGTGGCGGACGGTCCAGTTTTCCACAGGGATTGCGGACGGGCAAAGTCCGTCCGCCATGCTAATCGGCCCCTAAGAACAGAATTGGTAAAAAAAAACAAGTTATTACAAATAACTAAAGAGACTTCTTTAGGGAAATGTAAAAAATCTGGCATTCTGGAATTGCACTGTGTAAAAGCACTATCTTAACTTGGAAGCGCTTAATAGTTAATAACCAAAAAAACAAATACCAAATCCAATGCTGGTTTGTATTGGTTCTAAAATGGCTATTGTTTCCAAAATAGTCCCCAACTAGTGGACGAACCAGTAGTCATTTCTGAGGTGGGTGAAGGTCAAGTGGCTAAGTGCCATACTTAAAAGATCAGAGTTTGATTTCCAGCTTCCCAGCTTTGTCAAAATGTGTTATCTTGAGCAAACTTACATTGTGCCTGAGTGCTTACATGGGGCAGATAAAATCAGACTCCCAAATAACTGATTTTATTTGATAGGAAGAGTAGAAACACTTCTCCGAAGGAAAGGAATACTTTAAATGGAAGAGTACCAAAAGTTCTTAGTAGAAAGCAGATAATCTGAGACTCAGGTACTCTGGGTCTTGTCTATTAATTTCAAGCTCTAATACTGGTGTAGCTCAGCTCACTTTCCAGTGTGCACTATATAAGATACTGTAGTCGTTTGCTAACCAGTTGATAATTGACAAGTGGGAAATCAAAAAACAGATCTTCTCTCACGTTTGGTGCATTAGACTAAAAGAAAAAGGGGGCAGATACATCCAGTAGTCTTTTTCCATTGCTGAAGATGAAAAAAGAATGAAGAGAGTGGAATATATCTGCATAGCCGTTACCTTTTGCTTCCACCCCTTGAGCTGATCTGCTGTTCTTGCTAAAGTGGTGGTCTAGTGGTAGTTGTTCAGGGGATAGACTGTTTGGTTGATTCTAGTACTTATCAATAGTACCCAATATATAAGGGATAAAGTCCCTCCTGCTGACATTATAAGGATATTGCAAGTCACCAAGGAGTTTCATAACCATATAGAGGAGCAAGGCCGAAGTCCAAGTTCCTTAATAATGTTATGGAACTCCGAGGTGACTTGCAATATTCCTACCATGTACCGCCAGGGGATACTGTTTCCCATAATTACAAGGTCACACCATCACCTTTACCAGAAACCACTTAAAACCGGGAAACATCCTTTACAACGCAACTTTTACCACGCAATGCTTTTACATCGCAACTTTTACAACGCAAACCATTACAACGCATTGCGCTGGGGGGCGCTCTAGGATAGGGAATAGATTTAATTTACTATCCAACACCTTCCCCACTATCCACGGGGACTGGAGTTGAAATAGTAAATTAAACTATTCACTATCCAGCACCCCAAAGCGCTATGCATTGTAAAGGCATGCGTTGTAAAACTTGCGATGTAAAAGCATGCGTGGTAAAAGCATGCGTTGTAATGTCATACATCCCTTAAAACCTTGGTGCATAGATCTTTCACATAAGAGAAATCATGTTTGCAAACATGAAGAATACAAATAAAACCTCTAGTGCAAAATTAAACATATCAATAACCTGTTAGATATTTGTTGGAAATAGATATTGGAAGCAGTTTAAAGAAAAAAAAGCTGCAGTAGCTTGGAATGTGTAGAAACATGCTGAAAGATTCTGGCTTTTCTCTATCTAAGGAGTGCAAAAAATATATATATTCTCTCTGATTGTCATTGCAAGCTATTTAAAGAAAAAAATAAACAATGTTCTGTTTTGGTTGCTTTAAACAGCTTGCTTCAGTTATGCTCCGTGACCTGACCTGCCTTTCACCTCGGCTGCAGGAATTGTGATGTCAGAACTTGACTGTAATATTTTATAATAGGCTAATTCTGATGTATTTTCTTTATAATCAGTGACTAAGTGCATCACTAGTCGCCGATTATATAAAAATTAGAGACATGCGTTTATACAGGGATTTCAGAATCCCATGCATTATAGTACTATCTTACATGCAGATGCAAATAATGTTGTTTCTTTCTACAGTGTTGCATTTTCGGTTTGCATGCAATCTCAAAAAAAGCCTTGTCTGAATTCCCGTGTAAAATGACCTTGACTTAAAACTTCTAATTGTCGCCTATCCTTTTTTGTTAGGTTTTGACTAGCGAGCTGCGCACTGCGCAGATGCAGGGAAAACCTTATGAGAAGAGTAGAGTGGCTTTGGTCCCCGCCTCTGTTTCCATTGGCTAGCTCCATAAATGGAGGCTAGCCATTGGAACAGACATCTGCTCGTCATCCTGAGAGCAGATTCGGGGGCGTTCCTGCAAATTTTAGGCTTTCCGCCCCTTTCGAAATCGTCATGCGGCGGTGGGCGTGTGCAATTTTTTTTTTCGGTCTCGCCATGTTTTCTTCATTTTCACCGTGTCTTTTGCAGGGGTGGGCTGTGCACTGAGGCCGCTGATCAGGTAAGCATCATTTTTTAATACTTTTGTTTTTATCCTGTTCCCGACCCCCCTCCCGCTCTCCGTGTGCTCGTTCCCGCCCCTGCCCCCCCTCCCGCTCTCCGTGTGCCCGTTCCCGCCCCTGCCCCCTCCCGCTCTCCGTGTGCCCGTTCCCGCCCCTGCCCCCCCTCCCGCTCTCCGTGTGCCCGTTCCCGCACCACTTGTAAATGCTTGTTTACAGTGTGCGCAGCCACTAAGTCTCCAGTTCCGGGACTAAGACAAGGGAGGCTGTGGGACTGCACATACAATTCACCTAGAGGTGTGTTTACTTATTAATACTTTTATAAACATAAATAATAGCACAGAAACCGATACAAAGGTTGGACACTGATTTTAGTAAAATAACATTTCCAATATTTATCCGACATTTACATATCACGCAATGTGCACCAGTGGTGTGGTGAGTTAACCGCTATAGAAAATACACAGATTCGTGAGCTTTACCAGTGCAATCCGTCATGATGCTGGAGAAGAGGAGGGCGCGGTGGGGATGCTAATTGCATCTTAAAGACACAGTTCATAGTAACAGAATACTAATTGCATCTTAAAGATACATAGCAACTACATTCTAAATATACAGTCCATAGTAACGTGAGATCCTTTACAACTGCCAGTACTTGGGCGTATCGTCACTATTCAGAACTTTTGGAAAGGTGCCCTGAGGGGAAGTCTGCAAAAGACACTTGTTCAGTGTAATACTGCCACATGGACTGCTAAACTGTGTTTTACCTTTCATACTGCTTCTGTCGAACAAACTTTACTGGCCATGTTTACTGGGAAAAATGTTCGGACACGAGAAATAGTTGTGAGTAGTAACAGTATGAGAAAGAGTGAGATGCAATTTTGAGTGGCAGAGGGAGGGGACAGGCATGGGCACAGCTGGGATCCCCAGAGGGAAGGGTGAGGGAGGGGACAGGCATGGGTACAGCTGGCCTCAGCAGAGGGTGGGATTCTCGGAAGGCAGGGGGCATAGGGTGAGAACAGACATGGGCACAGCTGGTATTAGCAGAGGGAAGAGTGGGAGCGGGTGAGGAGGAGCATATGTAGGGTCGGCAGAGGGAATGATACTCTAGGAGAGTGGTATAGAGTGAGGACCGGCATGGGCACAGCTGGCATTAGCAGAGGGAAGAGTGACAGCGGGTGAGGACAGACAAACGTGAGGTTGGCAGAGGGGATGGTTCTCTAGGAGGCTGGTAAAGGGTAATGACTGGCATGGGCACAGCTGGCCCTAGAGGGAAGAGTGGAAGATGGTGAGATAAGGCATGGGCACAGATGGACACCTTGGAGGGAAGCGTGGCCGAGGGTGAGGACATTCATGGGCACAGCTGGCTTCAGCAGAGGGTAGAGTTCTCTGGAAGGCAGGGGGGCAGAGGGTGAAAACAGACATAGGTACAACTGGTCTTAGGAGAGGGAAGAGTGGCAGCGGATGAGAACAGGCATAGTGAGGTCCCCAGAGTGAAGGGTTCTCTAGGAGGGTGGCTTAGGGTGAGGAAAAGCATGAGCACAGTTGGCCTTGGCAGAAGATGATGTGGCCTAACGGCTAGAGCGGTCGACCTCGAAGATGGGGTACCGGGTTTCAATCACGGCAAGGAGGTTCAGCATCCTGTGATTCTGGGCAAATCACTTAATCTCCCCTTGATTAAATGAATGTGTCCGTCTGTAACCCAACTGGTGCTCATGTAAAGCACTCTGGTATCTTCGGGTCGAGTTTGCACTATATAAAACTCCCACCCTCCCCCCAAAAAATGAAGGATTCTCTAGGGGGTTGGAAGAGGGCGAGGACAGACACATGCATGTTTGGACTAGGCAAAGGGGAGGTGGCAGAGGGTGAGGACACGCTTGGGGACAGTTGGGCTCAAGATAGATAAAGGCAGCACTCACCTGACTGCTGTTCCCGTTGTGCTCTGCGAGGCAAACCGATCATCTCTGCTGTGCTCTGCGCTGCCAGAGCGAGGAATCACGAACTCTTTGTGCTCCGTGCTGCTGCCTCCCCGGGGACTCGCTGGTGTGAGCGAGAGCTGCTGTCGGCACGCTCTGACCTTCGCTCCCAGCTTGAGTCTCCAGGGTCGAGGCCAGGGCAACAGTAAGATCTGCACCTAGCCCGGGGGACTGCGAGGACCAGCAACCCCTGCCTGGAGCAGCTGGTGCCTCTTCCCCCAGGCGACACGCCCACGGACACGCCCTTCGGCTACACGTATAAAGCAACAAATAGTCTCACGCGACGCGGGACGCGCGCGGGACCAAGCGCGGAGCTAAGCCGGGGCAAAGGGCGGGCCGTCTGTGGCCGTCCGGGGACGACCGAGGACGGGACGGGCCACCCCATTAACACCTAATCTAGGAGAATAGGTCCATCGGACTACTTGGAATTTAACACTTCCTTATGATGGCCTTAAAAAAACTTTGTTCAAGAACAATTTATATGAAGCGCATGGGTACTGACGCAGCTATCAGAAAATCTGTTGATAAATCTATGAAACCAGGTCAAATTTCCTGCACACCGGCAATAACGAAATACTTTTCCACTCTCTCTGTGAAATATCACTCATTTCTCCTTACATCAGAAGAAGAAAAAAAGCAAAATCTCTCAATCAATAATTCTGAACATCAGTTACTATTACACTCTGAACTAAGCAACCATAACCAAGGACCATCAAACACAGAGATTAATCTGGCAAAGATCTCCCTCTTGGAAGAGTATCATCAATCAATCTTAGAGATGTCTCAAATAACACCTATTAAACACCAGGATAATGAACTAGCCATGGAGGTCTCTGCAAGTAATATTACTAAGATCGAAGAACAAAAATCAGTAACTCCGCTAAGACTAAACCAGCCACTTACCAGTTCCCCAGAAAAATCACCCCAATTGTACACTAACCAAACTAATCACACTGATCTCAACTTTTCTAATTTAACTCAGGCAGCTACCGTTCCACCCCTGTCAAAAGCACTTTTTTCCCTACAGGACATTTTGGAATCAGTTCTCACCCACCTTGGTCAAATCTTATCTAATTCAGATGACACCCTGGATGTCCAAATAGGTATTCTTAAGTTCTTGGTGGAAGAAAAAAAGAAAAAAGAATTACCTAATGACTTATCTGACAAACATGTAACGGTTAACCGATTACAATTTGAAGATGGCTGCAAAAAAGGAACAAGGTCTCTAAAAATGCAAGATGCAAGTACACAAACATCAGATGTGATAATAATTGAGACTAAAATCAAGGAAATAAGAAAAAAGAAAAAAACTCCCATAACTTATTCTCTTAAGAAACTCTTCAGAGAAGAAAAGGAAAATATCACCGAAAATAACATCAAACACTATCCCATTTTTACCAACAAAGAAATTGAGAAAGGTCCAGGTCCGATAGCTCTTGACAATAAAATACATTCAACAAAGGTTATCAATCTACAGGAAACAAAACAGACGGGAAAGACCATAAAAAACAAAGACCTGAAGGAAAAAATAGGAAAGAAAAAGCGAAGAAGACCTCAGAGAAGAATTCAAAAGAAAAAAGGGAACAAACTCAAATTTCAAAGACACATCTTCACTAATTCGGTGAACTCCTCAGCGACTCAAATAACTCCACTGGTGAAACCTTTGAACCCAAAAGCAGAAGAATACTGCCCGACCTCAGTAAAAAAATCAATAGAGCGAAAAAGTAATGATACAAAAGAACTACAAGATTACAAAATATGGCAGTGGGATGGAAATCAATCAAAACACTTAACAATAGAAGAACTTTTTCCCACTGACAATATGCCGCTCAATCGTGGAAGAATAATTAATCTATTACAAGAAATACCTTCTCTGAACTTTCTGACAAGTAACGAAATTGACCTAGTACGCTTTCCGAAAAAAGAAAATAACAAATTTGTACAAGTGTCATTCTTTTCCACAGTTCTCCCTGGAATAATTATAAGAGAGAAGGAAATTCTACACAAGAATGGCTATGATGTAATCTCAATACCAGAAATCAAAACCAATTTACAAAATACAGCGGCAATTAGACAATCTCATACTAAAAACAACCTCAGCTCAGATTGGGGAGAATATGCATCAAACAATATGAGAAAAGATATATTAAAAATACAAGTAATGCACGGCGAAAGGTCGGTTTGGTCCCGGAACACTAACCCAAATGATAAAGAGAACAACCTACAATCTTGGGCGTGGTTATCAGAAGCATTAAACAGCAAAAAAATGGATAATCCACAACAACATCAGGTTTAGCAAAGGTCTGAAGCTTTCGTCATGGAATCTGGCCGGGAAAACCACCAACAAAATGAAAGATGCAACGAAAGATTATCCAGATATTCTTGCTCTGCAGGAAACATGGTTAACCACCCCCTTCACACAAAAAGGATATTATGTTTATGAAATCTCAGCAAAAAAATCCAAAAGGGGTCATGCGAAAGGAGGTATGGCAATCCTGCTGAAAGAAGATTATTTTTGGTCGCAAGAAATAATTGATACATATTCACACAACCTACAATGTATCAAAGTACAATTTAAATTACAATCATCAGATATTCATAAGAAAATACTACTTTTCAATATCTACGCTCCACCAAGTAAAAAATACGACCCTTTATTTGATCATCTATTAGAGATCATAACTAACATCCTTGAAGATCAACATCATCTATCATATATCATTATGGGCGACTTAAACGCTAAAATATCAAATAGTGAAATAAAGAAATGGTCTACATTATTTAAGGAGGAATCACTGGAAATATCACTCCCGCAATTTCCAAAAGGAGTAAAGTCGGATAAAAGAGGAAGCTCATTATTATCATTCCTTCTAAGCATAAATGGGACAATATTAAATGGAAACATCAATGGAGATAAGCCAGCTTCATTTACTAGGCAGGGAAATGGAGTTCCTTCTATTCTTGATTACTTCATATGTGGGAATGAAGTAAAAGAACAAATTACCCAACTGTCTATTAAATTTAAAGAGGAAAGTGATCATGCACTCCTACGTTTAACAACACTCTGGACGCCACAAACTACTTTCCAGAATGAACCAATATTCTATAAACCCAAAATGGAAGTAAACACAGCCCAGCGTCGGATCTATTGGGGTGCGGAAAATTTGGATTATTTGAATGTATTAATAACACAAACTCAATTGTTAACTGCCACTTACTCTGATGACCCCATAAAGAATTATGAAACTGTATTGAACGAACTTAAACACGCAATACAAAGTAAATCAAAACAGGACAGACTAACACAAAGGAAAAGTGCCAGCAAGAACAAAAATTGCAATCAAACAACTATAAAAAAACTCAATAGGTTGATTCGCGCTCAGTACTTGAGTTACTCGTCAGTAAATAAAGTCGAAATAAACAGACTAAAGAATCAAATTCGAAGACAAAGGGCTAAACAGGAAAAGTTGAAACAGGACCGTAATTGGATTGATATCCAACTAGCAGCAAAACAATGCAATCAACGAAAATATTGGTCTTTGATAGCAAAGATGACGGGAACTAAAAAGAAGTTAGAAGCAATCCCTGTCTCAGAAGAAGACTGGGGTATATTTCTAAATGATCTATACAAACCCAACCCGAAAGTAATGGTGAGAAAGGACACTGAACAAGAAATGGTAACCAAAGATATAAAACTCACCAAGACCTCGGCTGTGTCAATCGCCCTGAATATCAAAAAGGCAAGAAGTACGGGCGCATCCAGCCCTGATCAGATCCCTATCAAGGTTTATCAAGCTGACCAAAAAGCATGGGGCCAGATGCTCGCGCCATTATTCAATTATATATTTGACTCCGGGAATATTCCAAACTCGTGGAAAGGAAGCACAATAATTCCAATATACAAAAAAGGAAAAAGGAGTATAGCTGGAAATTATAGACAAATCGCTCTAATGGATGCTGGCGGTAAGATCTTTGCTGCAGAAATACTTGACCGGTTGAAATCTTGGGCATTTTCGAAGGGACTAATTCCCATGTTTCAGGCTGGGTTCCGACCGAACCATTCAGTTACGGACAATATAGCTACCCTTCAATTTTTACTAGACAAATACGTAACTAGAAAATCTCAACCAATATATGCAGCTTTTATAGACTACTCTACTGCCTTTGACAGGGTGGATAGGCCGTCACTATGGATAAAATTGAGAAAAATGGGTATCCCTGAACCACTATTGCAACTAATTGTGAACCTACATAGTAATAACTGGTGCCGAGTCCAAATGGGGAGTGACAGGGGCCTGACAAAGATTATACAAACATCCAATGGCCTAAAGCAAGGATGTCTTTTGGCCCCGATTTTATTTTCTCTCTATCTGAGTGACCTACCATCGCATCTACAACAAGGGCTATGCACTCCACCGAAAATGGCCGCTCAGCGCATACATGCTTTGCTGTATGCGGACGATATAGTCATGTTCGACCTGACACCTTTTGGACTTCAAAGTCTTTTAGATATCTTATACAACTACTCGAAAGAACATTTCTTAACTCCAAATATAAGTAAAACTAAAGTAGTTGCATTTTCAAACAAGAAAAAAGATGTGAAGTACCAATGGAAATTGGGAGGAGAGATTTTGGAACAGACAAAGGAATATACCTATCTTGGTAGAATTTTTTCGCATAATATGAGCAACAGCAAACAAATTAACCATTTAAAAAGGAAAAGTGATCTACATGCCGGGGCCATGTCACGCCTGTATACGACTACTGGAAGCAGGCATTTTTCAGCACTAATAAAAATGTATAGAGCCAAAATCCCCCCGGTTCTATCTTACGCCTCTGAACATATTCCCCTAAAACAATGGAGTTATATGGACTTAAATGAAGGCAAAACATTAAAAAAGTTACTGAAAGTTTCCAATTCGACACCAGTACAGGCACTAAGATTGGAATGTACGATCACAAGCGCATATGCGACATCAGTAGCAAGCCTCATTAGGTGGGCCTATAACCTTCTCCATTCCAAAGAGGGTACCCTACGACATTTGCTAAAAATCGAGACTTTTAGTAAGGATACTACTAACTCTACATTTCTTAAAAACTTGGGAGAGGCTTTTCGTCTAGCAAAAATTAGTGCAGAAATGTTATTATCTTGGACACGCGCACAACTCAAACTATTTTTAAAAAACTTTGCTCCCAAACTGAGTTACGAGCTTGATCACTTCCACTGTACTAAATTATCTATGTACAAGACTTATGCTGACTCCCAAGAATATAAGCAAAGACCGCTATATCTGGAATATACTCTTACCCATGGTGCAAGGCGCACGATCATGATGCTACGTCTGGGTATACTCCCCTTATTATCCTTTACCTCTTCCTGGAGACAAAACAGCACCTCGCAATGTAACCTGTGTCAGGGGGGCAAACAGAATTTAGAGCATCTGCTCTTTATATGTCCAAATAAAAATGTTGTCATTGCTAGGTTATCATGCTTAGAGCCCATATATCGGTCTTGCAGGATTGTCAATGCAAGGGATTTTATTTCCGTATGCGTTAAGCCACCAAATGAATATGTTTGTTATAAGATTTTTAAATTTTTGAAAATTACATTGAAAATGTATTAAGTTGTACGTAAAATCAAATGTATTTTCTTTTAGATAATTTTGTGGTCCTCGAAAGAGTACCGAAACAAAATAAAAACTTTTTGACTTGACTTGATAAAGGCAGCAGAGGGCGAGGACAGGTACAGATGGCGGTCAGCAGAGGGGGGGGCTCCCTGGAAAGGTTGCAGAGGGTGTGGACAGGCGCAGATGGGGGTCTGCAGAGGAAAGCTTGCTCTAGAAGGGTGGCAGATGATGATGCCAGGCACGGCACAGTTAGGCTCGGAGAGAGCAGGGTTCTCCGGAAGAGTGGTAGAGAGAGAGGAGAGGCACAAATTGGGGGTCAGCAGAGGGTAGTGTGCTCTGCAAAGGTTACAGAGGGTAATAACAGGCATGGGCACAGTTGCGCTTAGCCTGACGAGGCAGCTTCTTAAAGTGTGACGTTGCTCACCAGAGATTTCTAGATCAGAGGTCTTCAGTCTGTGAGGTGCGACCCCTAGGGGGGCTATGGAGTCATGGGAAAGGGACATGGATTCATCACAGCTTCACTTCTGCCTGGAATCCAAAACGTTTGCCCTTCGTTTTGAAAAAAGACAACCGTCCCCGGACGGTTAATTCTGACAGTCAAAATGCTTCAGCTAGAGTGTCATTCAGGAAGTATCCTGTGCTGTGAAACCGACGCCAGGCTGTCTTTCTGCCACTGTGCTGCTTGCCTGAGAAAAATGCAAAGGACGCTTCGGTGTCAGTACCGGCTTTAATTGATGGAATCACTTGAAGCTTTGTGATGACAAAGATTTATGTTTTTTTGGGTGGAAGTACGAAGAGCTGTGAAGTGTGTGCTTTTAATTGTCATGGTATTTTCGCAGCTCTTACTATCCCTGAGGAGGTGTTGAAGGGACAGTTATGTAAAATAATTTGGATTACTTATGGTCTGGGTATTAACAAAATCTATATTTTAGAAGCACCATTTTATCGTAAAAGTTTATGTGCATTTTGTAGCAGTCTATCTTATACTGTGTGCAATGCAAGTATAAAATAATGACGTACATATTCACAGTGATTTCTGTCACAGGCTGTGACCTTGCAGCACTGAAAATACGCACTTCACTATTCTCCACTGCACAAACCAAGATTTAATTATGTGGTTCTCTGGTTACACACAGACCTTTGCAGTGTATTGACTAATAGAGATTTCATAATCTACATTAGTGCATTTTCCACTGAGTAACAACTTTTTACATTTATTAATGTTATATGTCGCTACCTGAAAGTGAAAGACCTAAAAAACCTACAGAATATTTTGTTTATAGCCACAACTTTGACATCGCCCCCATGTTCAGACTTTCAAGGCTCTCCAACTCCTCCTCACTCCCCAAAACACGACTGAAGTCAACAGCAGCAGCAAACAAATATAACTAGGAGTCCATTTTTGCTAAAATAGAAGCGTCTGTTTTCATAATGTTAAAAATGAAAACCTTTTTTTTTTTAAAACAGTATGAAAGAAGTTTAAGGGAACCACTTCCTCCCCTGGAATTAGCATCCTACTTGGACGTTACAGTTCAACATTAATTTGTTCATTTTAATTATAATGAATGATATTTAGCGACCTAGTTCCATGCAGCTGTAAAGGCCAAGCCATCAGCATCCCATGAAATATAGTATGGTCTCCCCAGATGCCGTGCACTAAAGTTGTGGCCCATGCTTTACAGCCATTTTACCCAGTGCCTTTGGAATTATGCGACTGTGCGGCTGCAACGACTTTAGCATAATTATAGATTTGCCGCATCTGCCACATAATCCTTCATCTACCGCATAATCTGCTGAGAAAAACAATTTACTCAAATGGTGAAAAAGTTATTAAAAAGCAGCAACAAATGTTGCAGTGCAATAGAAGCCCTTTACAAAGCTGGACTGGTCACCTTTCTGGTGCCTATTGCTATATTTGGGTGTTGAACTGGTACTAATGAGATGCAACCACAGATTGACCATTTCTCTGGAGAAACACAGGCACACCCATCACATTAGTTCAGAAAGGTGTTATCATACAAATAAGTTTTGTCATGTTTTTGTGAAAAATAAAGTACCATTGTGCATTTTTGGTTAATTCTTTTTGGAGACATTTTGTTTGAACTGTGGGGTACGCCTCTGACACCTATCTACAGTCACCCACAAACCTTTGGCTTGGTAAACACTATTTAATATTATTTCCTCTCCGTGAAAATGATTTGCCGTGGGAAATGGGGGTACTTATGGTTGTTGATGATCAAGAGTAACAGGTTCTCGACATTTGTGTCAGGAGGGGGTCCTTACGCCTAAAACATTTTGACAGGGGGAGTCTTGGCATGAAAAGGTTTGAAGACCTCTGCTCTAGATACGGTCGAGTGCTTGTGTTCACCACTTTGTGGGTGATGCAGCAGACTTTCAGGTATGCAGGATATAACGCAGTAGTCACCTGCAGATTCTATCATACGCATATGTCTTAATTATATATATTTTTTTTAAATCTATTTTGACTTTGTTTAATTGCTACTGCATGCCTCCATTTGCAGAGAACCAAAATTGGCCAATTTAGCTAAAGTGAGATTCTTTGCCACCTTTGCATGTTTGCTTGTAATCTTGTATAATGTTCCCTGTTAGACCTGACACCTTTTGGCGTGGTTTGTCCCCCATCTTTTTGCCTCTGACTCATGTATTTTTGATGCTGTGCTGGATTTCGTTTTTGCTGGTTTAGATGTTTTGTACACTCTGCCACTGCTGATCAGTGACAGAGTGTAAGTGATCCCTCTGTAAATTGTGATATTGATTGAATATACCTGATTGGCATATTTGTATCACCACGAAGTCCCTAGTAAAGTGCACTGTGTGTGCCAGGGCTGGTGATGACAGATGCTACTAGTGGGCCTGCAGCGCAGATTGCGCCACCCACATGAGTAGCTTTAAAATGGTGACTCAGGCCTGCCAGCGCAGGGCCTGTGTGCAGTCAGTGACTGCCTGTCCCCCTGGCCAGTGTCTCCACTGGCTGGGCCTAACCCTTCCCTGTCTGTGCACATCAGTCACCCCTAGGGAAGGCTCAAGGTACCCTCTGGGCAGGGTGCTATGTATAGATAAGGTAGAGCATGTACTAGTGCAGGTCACATGCTCTGGTAGTGGGCAGCAGCCATTTTATGTGCTCACTGCTGTAAGGCTCTCTTGCTCCATAGAGTAACATGGAGGAGGCTGGCCCCATGTGATGCCAGCCTATCTCCCCATAGGAACAAGATGGGACATAAGTGAAAGATATCCCTGAACTCAGAATTTAATGACACATCTTTTAGTGAAGGGTGTTTTTAAATCCTGTGTTGGAGAATAGCACTTTTAGAAAGTGGCTGTTCTCTTGTCTGACCCTCTCTGTGTGCCTGGGTTTGTGGAATGCCTGTCTGGCCTGGGTGTGACAGGGGGGCTGCAGAGCCCCCGGAGGAGAGGGTCGGAGCAAGCCCGGGGATGAAAGGGCACATCTGCTGCCCGGGAGGTGGGAGGAAGAAAGGCCTGATAAGTGCTGGGCTGTGCCTGCCTGCCCCCCCTGCTAGCTCCCTCCTGCCGGCCAACTGACACCTCTGGCCCTGAAGCTGACAGGAAGAAGAAAACCAGAGACACCTCAGTGCTCCGCAACCCCCAGAACTGGTTTAGACCGGGCCCAGGGCCCCCTTGCAAAAAGACTTCAAAGGACTTCAAAGACATTGAGGGGTATAAGGAAAGGACCCCTGACTACAGAAGTTTAGATTCTGAAATTCTACAATCAAGGAGGAACCTCTGCTGGAAGAAGGACTGCTGGGGGAACTAAAGGAAGATTGCCTTGCTGTGTGCTCTAAGGGCTGACCTGTTCTGCCGTCTAACTGAAAGCTGAGGAGGAGAAAGGGACTTTGCTGTGTGCTGTGACCCTGCCTGCTTGAAACTGCCAAGACTTTGCTGTGTGCTGTGTCTACAATCTTGAATCTCCAAGGGCCTGAGAAGAGCTGGCCCCCTGTCTGCAACCCAGGGACATAAAGGTTGCTCAAGGACTACAAGACCCTGCTGTGCCCCCTGAAGCTGCTGTGTGGCGAGGAGATCGTGAAACCCTGTGGTTTGCCTGCTTAGCGCACGGGCGGCTCTCTAATCTGCTTGAGAGCGCCGCGCTGACCCAGCCTGCTGCGTGGCCAAGATCGGCGTGTTCATCGACACGTGTGTGGGGGCAAACTGGAGACTTGTGGGCCTTCCCAGTGCCAGACGCACTGAAAACAACTGTGAGCGGTGTCACCGCCACTGCCCGGGGGCCAGGAATACCCCCCCCCAAGATCGCCGAGCGTTGGGGAGCTGAAGCGGCAAAGAACGAAGCCGCCGCGCTCCCATTGGTGGAGGGAGCCGAGCCCCCTCACTAACGCCGCGACGGGATAGGCCCGTGCGGCGCAGGGTCATCAGTGGTGTTGGGCCGTGATTGGTGGCTGGAGCGGAGCGTCATCAGCGAGGCCGCGCTGCCATTGGTTGGCGGCCTCGCGTCCAGAGGGGCTCGTCTGAAGAGCCACGACGGGATTGGCTGCCTTAGCTGAGGCGGCTGGAGGGGCCGAGGAATTGCCGCGAACTCCGTCGGACCCGGGAAGAAGTGACCTGCCCTCGCCGAGGGAATCTGTGGCGTCCCGCACCCCTGGCCAGCCGTCCCCCCACAAGGTGAGCAGCACCGCCTCCCCCGCCGCTCGTTGGATGGTCGAGAGCGGGCGGGAGAGGACAGGGGACCGGCCGGGGCGGGGGACGCGTGCGATCTGCACGGCCTGGGGCGTGTGAGGCCCAAGAAGGCCCGAGGCTGCACCTGGGGAGAGAAAGAGTCCCCGAGCCTCGCGTAAAAGCGCATTTGCAGCGCTTGAAGCCCCCACGTAGCCTGGCACGTGGGCAGTAGTGTTAATGCTCGTTTTTAGAGCTAAGTGAACATAAATCCGTGGCATTATTTTTCATGACTGATTAAAGAGACTTGAGACATTTTTCCTAAGAACTTCCTAACAAGTTAACTGCAACCATTAAGAAGAAGTGCAACATCTTTATAATGAAGTAATTATCGTGCAACTGCTTGATTTACCTTGCTGAAACTGGATAAAGATAAAGTTATATATTTTTATAAAATATACTTACCTGTGTGGTCTCCGTTTGTGGTGGATTGGGGATTATTGTTGTGTTAAGTGCAAATGTTATCCACATTGCCTCTGGTTAGCCTAGACTGCTCGCGCCATGCTACCTAGAGGGTGAGCAGGGGTTATCTCAGAGGGTCATTCCTTCACCCTGACTAGAAGCAAGGGTCCCTTCTTAGTCTAAGGTACTTACCTCTGCCAACTAGAGAAACCCGGTTCTAACATTGGTGGACAGCGGTGTGGATTTTGAACTAATAATTGCACTTGACCTGCAGTGATTTCTTGTACATCACTAGTCTAGTTTAGCAGAACAGGCTGCGCAAGATTTTTTTTTCTTTTTGGTGAAACCTTTTTAGTTGAAAAGGTTAGGAAGCATCATGTCTCGGAAAGCGCCAAGCGTGAATGGGGAAGGGGAGGTGGAATTTGAAATCCAGGAGTTGTTAACCTATAACAAGGAGCAACTGAGAAAAGTCTGCAAACAGCTTGAATGCCCAGTAAGGGGCGGCGCAAACAAGGAAGAGCTACGGACAGCTCTGAGGGCCTGGTGGGAGGCCAAACATGGTGTTCCAGAAGTTACTACTGGAGAGGGAAGCACACAGGAGAATTTGTTTTTGCCCAGTGACTTGCCAGTGGGGAAGCCAGTGTCTAGGCCCGGCAGCAACCACTCCGGTAGGGGTATTTCTCCAGAGGAAGTGGAGGAGAATCAGAGAGCTAGGGCCCATGAGATTGAGCTTTTTAAGCTCAAAGCACAAGCAGAGGCGGAGGAGAGAAGAACCGCTTTCGCTTTGGAGGAGAGGAAACTCCAATTGGCTCATGAGTTGAGCATGAAGGAGCTGGACATTAAATTTAAAACGGTGGAGTCCAGTTCTAAAGGTGGCAGCGCACAACCAGTACAGGCGGGTAAGGTATACATACCAAAGGATCTGGTACAGAATTATCAGAGGGGTGAGGATATTTATGCGTGGTTCAGAGCGTATGAGCTTGCCTTAAAGATGAATGAAGTGCCTGGGAAGAATTGGGGGGCAGGATTGTGGAAGCATTTTGAGGCCTCTGGGAGGGATGTTTTGGCACCCTTAGAAGCAGAGGATGCTTTATCCTACTCCGCCATGAAGGAGGCTTTGTGCCTCAGGTATGGGCTCACTGCTGAACAGTACCGCCAGAAGTTTAGGAACTTCAAGAAGCTTGATTCAAGTACTTGGGTGGAGTGTGTGAGTATGTACACGCGTGCACTGGAAGGTTGGATGAAGGGCAGCAAAGTTACTGATTATGTGGGGTTGTGTCACTTGATTAGTAGGGAGCACTTAAGTAGTTTATGTGTCCCAGAGCTGCACCAGCATCTTTTGGATAGCAAGTTAACTGATCCCAGTGAGCTTGCTAAAGAGGCGGACCGCTGGACTAGCACCAGGGTCCACAAGGGGGTGGTAAGTACCCCAGCCAAAGGTGGACAGGGTCCCCAGCAGAAGAGTGGGGGGACACGGGTAATCAAAAGGAGTCTTCTAAAGGGCCCCAAAGTAGTTCCCAGGAGAAGGTGTCTCAACCCCCCAAGCCTAAGAAGTCCTGGCCCCCTAAGGGCACGCAGGACAAAAAGACCCCGCCTACTTGCTATTCATGTAGGGAGGTGGGGCACATTGCTCCATACTGTCCAAAGAAGAAATCTGCACCCACTGGTGCTCCAGCTCCAGCTCCGGCGTTAGCCAGTGTAGCTTTGGGAGGGGATTTGATTTCTAGTGGGGAGAAGGGGTTAGCATTGATGACCCTTGTCTCTCTAGGAGACCAAGAGATGGCCCAGGAAACCTTGCTGCCCCAAAACACTAAGAAATACGGGCAGAAGGTGACCATCAATGGACAGGAAATAGAGGCTCTGAGAGACACAGGGGCCAGCGTGACATCTGTCAGGTGTCGGTGGGTGACGGAAGAGCAAATTGTTCCTAAGGTACTCCGGCCTGTGGTGGCAGCTGACAGTTCAGTGCGCTACTGCAAGTTGGCAAAAGTTCCATTTGAATGGGGAGGAGTCTCCGGTATTTTGGAAATTGTTGTAAGTGATGCCTTGCCTGTAGATTGTCTATTAGGTAATGACCTGGAGAGCTCCCCATGGAAAGAGGTAGAGCACAGGACTCACTTGGAGATGTTGGGTTTGCCTGCGTGGATCTGTGTGTCCACCCGTGCAATGACAGCCAGAGAGGGCGGTCTAGCAGAACTGGAGCCTGGAACAATGGCCCAGGAACCTGCCAAGAGAAGAAGGGGTAGAGGGCGCGGGCAACCGGCCCCCACTGTTCCCACGGTCCAGGAGGAGGCAGACCCAGAGGGGGATGCCCTGGAACCTTTAGGGGAGCAGGTGGCCGAACTAGGAGAATTGCCTGAGATGTCCCAGTGGCAGCAAGAGGGTGGTCCCTCCAGGGAGGAATTCTGCCAGGCTCAGAAGGAGTGCCCTTCTCTCATTGGTGTGCGGCAGCAGGCTGCAGACCAGGCAGCAGGCCTGGGGTCCAAGGAGCATTTGATCTACTGGGAGGATGACTTACTTTATAGTGTGCCTAAGTTCGCTGAGCCCAGTGCAGCCCGTGTGCTGGTAGTACCGGAGCGCTTCAGGAACTTCCTACTGGGTCTGGCTCATGACGTGCCTCTCGCAGGACACCTGGGGCAAGACAAGACCTATCATAGGCTTGTCACCCATTTCTACTGGCCCCAGATGAAGAAGCACGTCGCTGCCTTTTGTAAGTCTTGTCAGACTTGCCAGGCCAGTGGCAAGAGCGGAGGGAAGTGCGTGGCACCCCTCCAACCCTTTCCTGTGGTGAGCACCCCTTTTGAGCGGGTGGGCATTGACATCGTGGGACCCCTGGATTTCAAGACAGCCCTAGGCAACAGGTTTATCCTGGTCTTGGTGGACCATGCCACTCGGTACCCGGAAGCCATCCCGCTCAGGACAGTCACCGCCCCAGTGGTGGGCCGTGCCTTGATGGGTATCTTTTCTCGTGTGGGATTTCCCAGGGAGGTGGTCTCAGACAGAGGGACAAACTTCATTTCTAGGTATATGAAGTCCCTGTGGAGTGAGTGTGGGGTGACATACAAATTCACCACTCCTTACCACCCTCAAGGAAATGGTTTGGTTGAGAGATTCAACCGCACATTGAAGGGCATGATTATGGGCCTGGAAGAGCCCATGAGGCGAAAATGGGATGTCTTGTTGCCATGCCTGTTGTTTGCCTACAGGGAGGTGCCTCAGAAATCCTTAGGGTTCAGTCCCTTTGAGTTGCTGTATGGCCACCCTGTCAGAGGGCCTCTGACTCTGGTGAAGGAGGGGTGGGAGAAATCCAGTGGGAAAACCCCTCAGGATGTGTTCAGCTATGTGCTGGCCATTCGCAACCAGACCAAGCGCTTCAGGAAGCTCGCTCAAGAGAACCTGGAGGCTAGCCAGGAGGAAATGAAGAGGTGGTATGACCAGAACACTTCTCTGGTTGAGTTCCGCCCTGGTCAGAAGGTGTGGGTGATGGCGCCAGTGGAGCCTTGTGCGCTCCGTGACAAGTGGTCTGGGCCATATGAGGTGGTGGAGCGCAAGAGCGAGGTTACCTATTTGGTTAACCTGAAGACTCCCAGGCAGCCCCTGAGAGTGCTACATGTGAACCGCCTCAAACCCCACTTTGAGAGGACTGAAGTGAATATGCTCATGGCTACAGATGCTGGAGGGGAGGAGGATAGTGATCCTCTCCCTGACCTCATGGCAGTTAAGGAGCAAGATGGGTCAGTGGATGGTGTGGTCCTCTCCCCCACCCTGACCCCAGAGCAGCAGGAGGACTGTTGCCAAATCTTGGGTCAGTTCGCCCCCTGTTCTCCCTGACACCAGGTGTCACCAAGTGGTGCGTCCACGATGTGGACACTGGAGACAGTCTGCCTGTGAAACAGAAGTTTTACAGAGTGGCTGACAAGGTCAGAGCTAGCATCAAGGAAGAAGTTTCCAAGATGTTGGCGCTAAGGGGTTATTGAGCCCTCCAGCAGCCCCTGGGCTAGCCCAGTGGTTTTAGTGCCTAAGAAAGCTGCTACCCCCGGTGGCACCCCAGAACTTCGGTTCTGCGTGGACTACCGTGGGCTCAATGCGGTCACCAAGACTGACGCGCACCCCATCCCCAGAGCTGATGAGCTGGTGGATCGGTTGGGAGCTGCCCAGTACCTGAGTACTTTTGATTTGACTTCAGGGTACTGGCAGATTGCCTTAACTGACGGGGCAAAGGAGAGGTCAGCATTTTCCACACCAGAGGGGCACTTCCAGTTCCGTGTCATGCCCTTTGGGTTGAAAAATGCCCCCGCCACATTTCAGAGATTGGTCAACCAGGTCCTGGCGGGGCTGGAGCAATTCAGCGCAGCCTACCTGGATGACATTGCTGTGTTCAGCTCCACTTGGGAGGAACACCTGCAACACCTCACTGAAGTGTTGAGGGCTCTGCAGAAGGCAGGCCTCACTATCAAGGCCAGTAAATGCCAGATAGGGCAGGGATCGGTGGTGTACTTGGGACACCAGGTGGGGAGCGGCTAAGTGGCGCCCCTACAGGCAAAGGTTGATACCATTCTGGCTTGGGAGCCCCCCAAGACCCAGACTGAGGTGAGAGCCTTTCTAGGTCTCACCGGGTATTACAGACGGTTTGTCAAAGGTTATGGCACCATTGTGGCCCCGTTGACAGAGCTGACATCTAGCAATCAGCCAAGGAAGGTGAATTGGACTGAGGCCTGTCAAACTGCTTTTGACACCCTCAAAACTGCCATGTGCACAGCACCGGTGCTTAAGGCACCTGACTTTTCCAGTGAGTTCATTGTGCAAACTGACGCTTCAGAGCAAGGCGTGGGAGCAGTACTCTCACAGATCAATGATGAGGGCGGAGACCAACCAGTGGCTTTCATTAGCCGAAGGCTAATCCCCAGGGAACAGAAATGGAGTGCCATTGAAAGAGAAGCTTTTGCTGTGGTCTGGGCTCTGAAGAAGCTGAAGCCCTACCTGTTTGGGACTCACTTCCGTGTTAAGACCGACCACAGGCCCCTCAGATGGTTAATGCAGATGCGGGGTGAGAATACAAAATTGTCGAGGTGGTCCATTTCCCTACAGGGGATGGACTTTACGGTGGAGCACCGCCCTGGTACAGAACACGCCAATGCTGACGGTCTGTCCAGATTCTTCCGCCTTAGTGATGAGGACTCCCAAGAGGTTGGGTAGTTCTCCCCACTTTCAGCTGGAGGGGACACGTGTTAGGCCTGACACCTTTTGGCGTGGTTTGTCCCCCATCTTTTTGCCTCTGACTCATGTATTTTTGATGCTGTGCTGGATTTCGTTTTTGCTGGTTTAGATGTTTTGGACACTCTGCCACTGCTGATCAGTGACAGAGTGTAAGTGCTCCCTCTGTAAATTGTGATATTGATTGAATATACCTGATTGGCATATTTGTATCACCACGAAGTCCCTAGTAAAGTGCACTGTGTGTGCCAGGGCTGGTGATGACAGATGCTACTAGTGGGCCTGCAGCGCAGATTGCGCCACCCACATGAGTAGCTTTAAAATGGTGACTCAGGCCTGCCAGCGCAGGGCCTGTGTGCAGTCAGTGACTGCCTGTCCCCCTGGCCAGTGTCTCCACTGGCTGGGCCTAACCCTTCCCTTTCTGTGCACATCAGTCACCCCTAGGGAAGGCTCAAGGTACCCCCTGGGCAGGGTGCAGTGTATAGATAAGGTAGAGCATGTACTAGTGCAGATCACATGTTCTGGTAGTGGGCAGCAGCCATTTTATGTGCTCACTGCTGTAAGGCTCTCTTGCTCCATGGAGTAACATGGAGGAGGCTGGCCCCATGTGATGCCAGCCTATCTCCCCATAGAAACAAGATGGGACATAAGTGAAAGATATCCCTGAACTCAGAATTTAATGACACATCTTTTAGTGAAGGGTGTTTTTAAATCCTGTGTTGGAGAATAGCACTTTTAGAAAGTGGCTGTTCTCTTGTCTGAACCTCTCTGTGTGCCTGGGTTTGTGGAATGCCTGTCTGGCCTGGGTGTGACAGGGGGGCTGCAGAGCCCCCGGAGGAGAGTGTCGGAGCCAGCCCGGGGATGAAAGGGCACATCTGCTGCCCGGGAGGTGGGAGGAAGAAAGGCCTGATAAGTGCTGGGCTGTGCCTGCCTGCCCCCCCTGCTAGCTCCCTCCTGCCGGCCAACTGACACCTCTGGCCCTGAATCTGACAGGAAGAAGAAAACCAGAGACACCTCAGTGCTCCGCAACCCCCAGAACTGGTTTAGACCGGGCCCTGGGCCCCCTTGCAAAAAGACTTCAAAGGACTTCAAAGACATTGAGGGGTATAAGGAAAGGACCCCTGACTACAGAAGTTTAGATTCTGAAATTCTACAATCAAGGAGGAACCTCTGCTGGAAGAAGGACTGCTGGGGGAACTAAAGGAAGATTGCCTTGATGTGTGCTCTAAGGGCTGACCTGTTCTGCCGTCTAACTGGAAGCTGAGGAGGAGAAAGGGACTTTGCTGTGTGCTGTGACCCTGCCTGCTTGAAACTGCCAAGACTTTGCTGTGTGCTGTGTCTACAATCTTGAATCTCCAAGGGCCTGAGAAGAGCTGGCCCCCTGTCTGCAACCCAGGGACATAAAGGTTGCCCAAGGACTACAAGACCCTGCTGTGCCCCCTGAAGCTGCTGTGTGGAGAGGAGATCGTGAAACCCTGTGGTTTGCCTGCTTAGTGCACGGGCGGCTCTCTAATCTGCTTGAGAGCGCCGCGCTGACCCAGCCTGCTGCGTGGCCAAGATCGGCGTGTTCATCGACACGTGTGTGGGGGCAGACCGGAGACTTGTGGGCCTTTCCAGTGCCAGACGCACTGAAAACAACTGTGAGGGGTGTCACCGCCGCTGCCCGGGGGCCAGGAATACCCCCCCCCAAGATCGCCGAGCGTTGGGGAGCTGAAGCGGCGAAGAACGAAGCCGCCGCGCTCCCATTGATGGAGGGAGCCGAGCCCCCTCACTAACGCCGCGACGGGATAGGCCCGTGCGGCGCAGCGTCATCAGTGGTGTTGGGCCGTGATTGGTGGCTGGAGCGGAGCGTCATCAGCGAGGCCGCGCTGCCATTGGTTGGCGGCCTCGCGTCCAGAGGAGCTCGTCTGAAGAGCCGCGACGGGATTGGCTGCCTTAGCTGAGGCGGCTGGAGGAGCCGAGGAATTGCCGCGAACTCCGTCGGACCCGGGAAGAAGTGACCTGCCCTCGCCGAGGGAATCTGTGGCGTCCCGCACCCCTGGCCAGCCGTCCCCCCACAAGGTGAGCAGCACCGCCTCCCCCGCCGCTCGTTGGATGGTCGAGAGCGGGCGGGAGAGGACAGGGGACCGGCCGGGGCGGGGGACGCGTGCGATCTGCACGGCCTGGGGCGTGTGAGGCCCAAGAAGGCGCGAGGCTGCACCTGGGGAGAGAAAGAGTCCCCGAGCCTTGCGTAAAAGCGCATTTGCAGCGCTTGAAGCCCCCGCGTAGCCTGGCACGTGGGCAGTAGTGTTAATGCTCGTTTTTAGAGCTAAGTGAACATAAATCCGTGGCGTTATTTTTCATGACTGATTAAAGAGACTTGAGACATTTTTCCTAAGAACTTCCTAACAAGTTAACTGCAACCATTAAGAAGAAGTGCAACATCTTTATAATGAAGTAATTATCGTACAACTGCTTGATTTACCTTGCTGAAACTGGATAAAGATAAAGTTATATATTTTTATAAAATATACTTACCTGTGTGGTCTCCGTTTGTGGTGGATTGGGGATTATTGTTGTGTTAAGTGCAAATGTTATCCACATTGCCTCTGGTTAGCCTAGACTGCTCGCGCCATGCTACCTAGAGGGTGAGCAGGGGTTATCTCAGAGGGTCATTCCTTCACCCTGACTAGAAGCAAGGGTCCCTACTTGGTCTAAGGTACTTACCTCTGCCAACTAGAGACCCCCAGTTATAACATTCCCCAAAGCAGCCATTATTTGTAATTAAAAGTAATTAGCCCTCCGATTTTGGTTCACCACATTTTAGTGTCTGGGAAGGAGATGTTCCTACACAATAACACTACTGGGACAGGCAGCACAAACATCTGTCAGCTCCAGACGCTGAATCGACAGCGTCACTTCAGGATACCCTGCGTGCTCTGTGCCACATATTCTATTTTAAACCCGAGAAAGAGCACGCAGCCTCTTGCATAAAAATGCACACGTGCACATGCCGCCCAGAGCACTGATGAAGAGAAGGGAAACTGATTTTTAAAAGTGCCTGATGGCTGTGTATTGTTGACGTCAAAGGCGATACATAAGTTTCAATACGTTGTATGCTGCAAGTCAAAGCTTATGGCTTCTAAAAAATATGGTGAATACAACATTTTGATTCAGGAAAACGAAGAAAAAAAGAACACAGTGGAATACACACGCCAGACTAGATTAGCCCCCTAAAGTAAACGGATTACTAAACTTGACCGTGAGAAGTAGTCAAGGCCACTGCGTCTGGCTTCGGAGAACAGGTGGACCCAGAATGACACCTACTCTGGATCAGAATAGAACGGAGGACCAAATGGCTGTCCTTCTGATCTCATTGGGACCTGCATACCTTTGGGAGGCCTGATATATACAAATCTGAATCCGGTCGGGATAGGAGTTGTCAGCAGGGTGGTCTGTGGTCAGGGTACCGGAAACCCTGTAACATGTCGTTTCAATACCATCAAAATGTAAAAAGTATCACGGACACTGGTGCTAGATACAATTGTTTGCTGAAATCATTTTAAAGAAGTGTTTTTAATGTTATTACTTTTTCTTCTCACTTTTAGTTTTTTTATGCACTTTTTAGGTTTTGACTAGCGAGCTGCGCACTGCGCAGCTGCAGGGAAAACCTTATGAGAAGAGTAGAGTTGCTTTGGTCCCCGCCTCTGTTTCCATTGGCTAGCTCCATAAATGGAGGCTAGCCATTGGAACAGACATCTGCTCGTCATCCTGAGAGCAGATTCGGGGGCGTTCCTGCAAATTTTAGGCTTTCCGCCCCTTTCGAAATCGTCATGCGGCGGTGGGCGTGTGCAATTTTTTTTTGGGTCTCGCCATGTTTTCTTCATTTTCACCGTGTCTTTTGCAGGGGTGGGCTGTGCACTGAGGCCGCTGATCAGGTAAGCAGCATTTTTTAATACTTTTGTTTTTATCCCGTTCCCGACCCCCCTCCCGCTCTCCGTGTGCCCGTTCCCGCCCCTGCCCCCCCTCCCGCTCTCCGTGTGCCCGTTCCCGCACCACTTGTAAATGCTTGTTTACAGTGTGCGCAGCCACTAAGTCTCCAGTTCCGGGACTAAGACAAGGGAGGCCGTGGGACTGACCGGGAGTATGGCAGTGCGAGATGCAAGAGGTACCCGGAGAGAGGGGGGCGATGGTAACACACATTCAGAGTCACACTTTGATTTCCGCCGCAGCCCGGAGGAAACACCGGAAGAAGATGTCCGGCCCGCCGCCTGGTTGTGGGCGGGGCCGGGAGGACGTAGTTTCCCGTCACCTGTGCGCGTCTCCCCTGCCTGTCCATGTTATGCTGCCCTCCAGTACGTCTCCCCCAAGAGTTGCTTTCTAATCCATGTGCTCCTCCCCACCCGCTCCATGACGTTCTTTCGCCTGTTGCTTCCCCCTAACCCCGACCTCCATGTTACTTTCTGCCACCCGCACCCTCTGTATTGTTTCCCCACCCTCATCCTTTGCGATTCTTCCCTGCCTGTCCATGTTATGCTGCCCTCCAGTACGTCTCCCCCAAGAGTTGCTTTCTAATCCATGTGCTACTCCCCACCCGCTCCATGACGTTCTTTCGCCTGTTGCTACCCCCTAACCCCGACCTCCATGTTACTTTCTGCCACCCGCACCCTCTGTATTGTTTCCCCACCCTCATCCTTTGCGATTCTTCATTCCACCTGCACACTACATGTTGTATCACCCTACCCAATTCCCTTTGTGGTGTGTTCCTTTCTCTGTCACCTGTGCGCTTCTCTCCTGCCTGTCCATGTTATGCTGCCCTCCTGTACGTCTCCCCCAAGAGTTGCTTTCTAATCTAATATCACCCTACCCAATTCCCTTTGTGATGCTTCCATCCATGTGCATCCTTTGTGATTCTCCTCTTCACGCGTGACATCAATCTTGCCGCCCCCCCCCCCCCCACTCCCCCCACCTTGTGATGCTCCGGAGATGCTGTAGATCATTGCTAAAAACCAGTGGCAAAATCAATGAGTCCCAAAGGCCATTTCTGTTGGTTTTGTCAATACTTGTTCTTCAAGCATCTTTATACCTCAGCGGCAAGAAATACATGTGAAATTTCTTTTTTTTAAATAGTTTTGTTACCGATTGTCTGCTATGTTCGCCTCCAAAATAGGCACCCTGCCTTACATAATTATACAATGACCAGTGTGAACTGGAAGCGATGCATTGCCATTATAATACTGTTTTTTTTTCACCCAAAGTCCAGAAAATGTTTAACAAAGAGTTAAAAAAAAAGGGCTCAGTTATAGTTTTTGTGGCATGAAAACTGCACATTAAGCCACAGAAATTGACGTTAGTGGTACGTATGCATTTAGTTATACCCCTTACTTTCTGGCACGGACAAGGCTTTGTGTTGTGCTCTTAATGTACTGTGACTATGTGGTACTTTCTAAATCCCCCTCTTGGGTGGTTAATCTACTGCTGCACCCCTTGGGTGCCTTCACTTGGCCTCATGTTGAGCTCCTTTGGTGCTGATCATTTTCTGCAGATAACACAAGCCTGTTGGAAATAAAGTGCATTGTGACTTGCTTTCCCCCATCTCTCACAGCCTGCTCTGTGCAAAAGTATTTTACACCCTTTGACACCTGTCTCTTGCCTGTGAAGAACCCTTTCCCACCTTTGAGTTAGTTTCACAGCCCAGCTATCTCACACCTACCTACTGTCTGCTGTTCCTCTGTGACACCTCGCTATTGTCTGCAGCACTCCCTTTCACCAGTGTACATCATTGCAGCCCCTTTCACACTTGTTTGTTGCCTGTACAATCCCTTGTACACCTGATGTTACACAAAGAGCTTCTCCCACCCAAACCTACCCATTATCTACACACTCCCTCTCAGACTGCTTGCTGTGTACAACTCTTTTCACACTCATCTTTTATCTACACAATCCCTCTCTCTCCCACTCCTACATCATCATCTCTCTCCCCAGTCTGTCACCTTTGAAGTCATTTTTAGGTCTCGCCTGTCAATGCGCATGCGCATTGAGCTTGCGAGACTATAGCGTCTTAAACAGACTTTACCTAACTGGGCGATTTGGTGCTGTGCCCGTGGCTTTTAGGTCAATGCGCAAGCGCATTGACCTAAAATGCGCGTGCACATCATCAAATCGCCATCTGTTCCCTCAGCCGCACTCCTCCCACACCTTTGAAGTGAAGCTTAGCTTCACTTCAAAGGCATCCGCTCCCCCCGCCCCCTGCTTCACACGTCTCACGGCCGCAAGGCCGTCTCGTATTTCTCCTCCCTCCCTCGCCTCCCAAGTGAATGCCATGCAACTGTGGGACACTCTGTTTTTGAGAATCCAGTGACTGCCTGGTTGCCATTAACTTCACTTGAGAGCACAAGCCCAGAAGAAGCACAAAACTTGTAGGATAATCGTGCTCTGACACTACAGGTTCTGTTACTGGCTACCTTGACCAAAGCCTGGACCTGATGACATCAACTCGTGTTAGTCTTTCTTCTTGCAATGGCCATTTCCATTCACCACAGGCTGATTTGTATTCCCCAACTAGCACAATCCGTGTGGAGCGTGATTGTTTTTCATCTGCTCTGATTAGTGTGCATTTTCCGCGATTACCGCAGAATATGTTTTGCTTCGTGCTAGTCTCCCTCCCCTGACCCTTGTTGGGTTTCTGGCGCCTTCGCCCAAGGGTGGGCGTCTGCTGGCTGCACCCTGCACCCTGCACCCTGCTCGTGGGCACCCAGCCCTTGTGTTTATTCAGCTATAAATACAAACAGGGAAGGACAGGGGCAGATTCATCGATCGCACAATGGTTAGGATCGATAAACTGTGCAGGTCGATAAATGCAGCTCTGCTTTTTGTACGGCCACCAGAACATGTAGATCACCTCGCCGCCCCCTACCCCTCCATCCCCCGTCACTGCTTTCTTTCTGGGTGGTACCCCTAGAGATGAACAGAGGCGTTGCACGGATATAATTGCTTCAATTTAGAGCAGGGCATGTCTTTTACATCGTGAATTCACTGATTGTCATGAAAAGTTCATTTTAAAATTCAATAAAACATTACCTACAAAAAAGTGATGGCTGTCTGAACATAGAGCTCGGTATTTACTCACATCATCCAGTCATAATAGAGGAACAATTGATAACTTTAGAACAGCTAAAAAGACTTCTAGATCGGCCTTTACCTTCCGTAGGTTCTGTGGTGATGGAATGTATGACGTTACGCATACATTCACAACGCATACCATCACAATGTCTTTTAAAACCGACTGCCCCCTCCTCCTGCTTTCCTCTGTTTCTAAAACAAACCGCCTCCCCCCTCACCCCCCCCAGCCGAATCCACTTTCCTGTTGAAGAAATGCCATAGCTGCTTGAAGCTTTTTCTATATCTGGTGCTCTCAGAGTGTACTTTACGTATTTATTTTTCTAGCAGAGAGAAGTACACCGAAGGGCACATGTACGTTTCACAGAATTCATAAGTGTATACTCCTGTCAAATGTCAATACTGTGGCACGCAAGCCACGATGGCGGCTGCAGTCTGCTGAGGCTCTGCGATCGGGCTGGCATCCTGCCCTGTCCCAACGATCGCCGAGAGCCCCAGCTTCCACAGATCGGCACCCGAAGTGCCCCCGCGCTCAGTGGCACCCTCCTGCTGCGCCACAGACCGCGCTGCCTCGCGGATCATCCTAAAGACGCTTCTCGCCAGTGCCGCGCGCCAAGCAGCAAAATGGCGGTCGCGGCTCGGCTTTGCTGACACTGGCGCCGCGGTGAGCCTGCTCCTCCTGCTGCGATCGCCTGGGCGGTCTGACCTGCCGGCCGCGGAGGGGACCTGGGTCGGGAGAGGGGGCCCGCCTGATATTGAGAGGACCCGACCCAGCTACGCACCGGGACTACTGGAGTGTGCCCTGGGGGGCGAAGGACGCCCCGAGACACTGATTTGCATACGTCTGGCCCAGAGGGGGAAATCTGCCCCGACCTCCACGTTGCCTCGTCCGGCTCCGTGGTCCAGCGGCGCGGTGTCGCCAGGCCTGGCGGACCTCCACGACATCTACTGGACGGTGAGTGCCAGCCCCTCCCTCACCTGAGACATTGCTCCAGATACCCCGGCGGCCCCCCTGCATCCATCGGAACCCGTCCGGGGGTGCGTGCCAGTTCACTCCCCGGGCGGAGGGCCCCGAAGCACCCCTGGGCCTGGAGACTGCCGTCATACCACGTTGCCTGACCCTAAGATGGCGCCCGAGATGACATCGCCACTGGCCGCGGTGTGGGCGGCCGAATCCGCGCTGTAGACGCGACAGCTCCCCCAGCTCGGCAGCGACCACCCGCCACGCCGTGCACATCCATCCTCTACGCAGAGGACCTCTGGAACCCTACATCTTCGCCTTGACACATCGGACAGTGGTCGGGGCCTCACCCCCTCGCACTGCACGGCCACGATCAACGGAAGGGGGGGACTCTTCACTGTCAACCCCAACGAACTGCTCTCCGACAGTCCGCTATTCCCCTAATTCCCGGAACTGCAAAGTCTATACCACCGGCCTCATGGGGAAGCCGAGAGGCCAGCAAGCGCCCGCCGTCCCCGAGACGGCCCCGGAGAACATGCCGCAAATGCGGGCCTGGTCGCAAGTTAACCCCCCACACACGGACCCCACGCTGTCAGCGAAGCTGGACCAAGTGCTGGCAGCTATCGAACTATCCCGACTCTCGATGGAGGAGCGACTGGGAGCTCTCACGACGGACATCAGCCTGACCCGCGACAATCATCGTAAACTGGCGGACAGAGTGAAGGAGGGGGAACGGACTATGGCCACACTACAACCACAGGTGAAAACTCAGGCTGCGGACTTGCAGGACGTCTTGCGCCGCGTGACGGCCCTTGAGGAGCGAACTGTAGATTTGGAGGGGCGCTCGAGAAGATGCAACATTCGCGTCCTTGGACTGCCGGAGGGCATTGAGAATTCGGACCCCCTGACCTACATGGAATCATGGACCAGCTCTTTCACCCCCGAATCGGAACGCTCGGCTTTCTTCTCTATCGAGAGAGCCCACAGGGTCCCCGCCCGGAAACCACAGCCGGGTTTCCCTCCTCGTCCTATGCTGGCCAAGTTCCTACACTTCCGAGACCGCGACGCGGTACTCCGAGCGGCCCGGGCGGCGGGCCCCCTACAGGTAGAAGACCAACAAGTCATGGTGTTCCCGGACTATGCCCGTTAGGTCCAACAACAGAGGTCCACATTCCTAGATGTCAAAAGACGCCTACACGCGAACGGTTTCCAGTACTCCCTACTGTTCCCGGCCCGCCTCAAGGTGCTACACAAGGGGAAGGCCATATTCTTCACCAACCCGAATGAGGCACAGGATTGGGCCGAGTTCCACTGTCCGATAATCCCGAAGGCTAGACCCCAGCGAGAACGCACTGACAATTCCCGCCGCTCCCGGAGACCGGGCACGAAACGCACACAGGCGGGCTCGTCCAAAAGCCCGACCTCTTCCCCAACGGGCTCACCTGACCTCACACAAATCATGCGGGAGCGACGAGATGCGCTGGACGCCTTGAAAGCGGTGACGGATGTGCACCTCTCCCCATTGGCGCCGGACCTTGAGCGCCAACCACATCTGTTCACTCCAGAGAAGGACCGAGACAGCGATGGCACGATGTCGGGGTTTGGCCCGATCTCTTCCCCTCTCCTTGCCACACGTGTGGGGGACGCTGCCCTGGATGGACAACCTGGCGCCACCTCCTGAAGGATGAACTAACTAATATTGTATCCTCTTTTCTTGATCGCTCTGTGCGCTATTTGCGGACAATTACTGCATAAATGTTTCACCATGTGCGCTCTCGCGCAGTACTCACATCTCCTACAAAAGCCCGATCCGCGCACAAGCCCAGTAGAAATGCATGCTGCCACCCCCGCAGAATCCTGTTATATTTCTCCCCTAGTGGGACATTGGTTTGGATGTGCCACCCTCCAGTGACATATCCCTCGTATTGGGACTGTTTCCCACCCTCAGTTCAACCTGTTATTTGCCCCCTACAGTTCCCCCACCAAACCTCTGGATGCATGGCGCGCAGGAGCACATACGAGACACACGTTTACACTCTCTGGGTATGCTCTAGGGGGCTCCGCTCGCAAGTTCGATCCGTCACTCATGACGGCCCCACGCTCGGACGTTAATGTCCTTACACTTAATGTACGGGGCCTCCACACGCCCAACAAGCGGTACTCTGTCTATTCCTACATAAAGCGAATGTCCGCTAATATTGCTTTCTTACAAGAGACACACATCAACACTACTGAATTAGGTAGGCTACAGGCGAAGTGGCGAGGGACCTTCTGCGCCACGACATACTCAGCATTCGCGCGCGGCGCCTTAATTTGGGTCAGGCCGGGAACCCCTTTTCGAACACTTCGGCGGGTGGTGGACAAGGAGGGCAGATATGTACTACTGGAGGGAATCCTGGACGGGCAGGGGATCCTTCTGGGGAGTATTTACGCCCCTAACACTGAACAAGATGCATTTTGGGATCACCTCACAGGAGTATTGGCCCAGTTCGCTACAGTTCCGTGGGTCTTGGGAGGCGACTATAACTGCACACTGGACCCTTCTTTGGACCGTTCTCACCCCCCTCCTGCGCGCTCCCCAATCCCTAGGCAGGCGGAGCTGTTCAGGGCATGGACCACCCATTGGGCGCTTACCGACGCTTGGCGACACTTATATCCCCATGCCCGCATTTACTCATTCCACTCGATACCCCATAACCTCCGGGTCCGCCTGGACAGATTCCTATGCTCTGCGCCGGTCCTCCCCAACCTACTCTCCTCAGACTACCTGGGTCGGATCATCTCGGACCATGATGCCCACATACTGCGCCTGACATGGCGGCCCCCACATCCACCAGTCCCCACATGGCGACTCCCCGCCGACTGTTTGACGGATCCGGTGTTCAGGGACTCCAACAAAAATAGCATACAAGAATACTTCTCACACAACACGAACACGGCGACATCGGCTTTAGTAGAATGGGACGCGTTCAAGGTGGTGGCCCGAGGGGAATGCATTAAACAGATCACAGGGGTTCGTCGCACATTAGAACGGACACTTTCAACCACTGAACAGCGTCTAGCTGCCCTCACTAAACAGACCGATGATTCGGCGGAGCACGCCGAGGTCACGGCCGAGGTGAAATCGGCTTATCAGGCAGCCTGTGCTGATCTCCGGAAATATAACTTCAGGGCCTACGCCGCCAGAGTCCACAAGGACAGGGACAAAACCGGGTCATTGTTGGCCTGGATGGCGAAGCAAGACACCGAGTTCAAATCAATCACGGACATCATCAATCTGGAGGGTGTGCTGGTACGTTCTCAAACGGAGATCCTATCGGCGTTTCACCGCTATTATGCACAACTGTACGGGGCTCCGACACGGCTCTCCCCGTCGTCTGTGGACCTTTTCCTTGATCCCCTGTCGCTACCCGCGATATCGGACGCAGACAAGCATACCCTCAACACTAAAATAGCACCCTCTGATATCACCCACGCCCTGCGGGCCCTGTCCCGCAATAAAGCCCCAGGCCTAGACGGCTTTCCACTCGAATACTACTTGACATTCTCCCCTTTGGTGGTCCCTCGCCTGGCGCAGGTGTATGCAACGGCCCTGGACCTAGGGATGCTCCCCTGTTCCATGCGAGAGTCCGTGATCGTTACTTTCTCCAAGCCCCATAGGGACCCCCGCTTCCTGGGTTCGTATCGCCACATTACACTCCTGACAGCGGACTGTAAGATCCTCGGGAAGATATTGGCCGACAGATACGCACAGGTTGTGTGTCCACTGATCCACCCCGACCAATGCGGATTCGTTCCAGGGAGGAGCACCTCGCAGAACATCCGCCGGGTCTTCCATATCCAGGACCAGGTGTGGGATAAATTCCCTCGCGCCGCCTGCCTCATTATGGACTTGGAGAAGGCATTCGACACCCTCACCTGGCCATACCTTTTTTCGGTCCTACGCCGTCTCAACGTTGGCCCGACACTCACTGCATACACACGCCTCCTATACACCGATCTGCGGACGCGCGTTAGGATTGGGAAACACATTTCCCCCGCATTTGAGGTCCGACGGGGCACTAGGCAGGGGTGCCTCCTATCGCCTCTCCTTTTCGCCCTAGCGGTCGAACCGCTAGCGATTCGGCTGCGTCGGGAGGGAATACACTGGGGCATTCCGTTGGCAGACGTCACACACTGCGTCTCGATGTACGCGGATGACCTCCTCATTTATGTCCAGGACATCGACATGGATCTTGCCTCCATAGGAGTGGCGCTCGCGGAATTTGCCGAAGCATCGGGCCTTCGGGTGAATTGGGACAAATCTACGATCTACCCCTTCCACCCGAATCTACCGCCCCGGGACGTTGCACTGGGGACCCATAACCTGGCATGGTCTGCAGAGGCCCCCCGGTACCTCGGTGTCCGCCTGTATCACTCTCCGGCCGATATCTTCGACGGGAATCATCGTAGAACGCTGGCTAGCCTTCGACCGACTGTCACCTTCTGGACTAAACTCCCGCTCGCCCCGATAGGGCGGATAGCCCTGGCCAAAATGATAATGCTACCCCGGCTCCTCTACCATTTTACCAATCTACCAGTGGTGCCACCTGGGTCCTTCTTCCGGGACCTCAATTCACTTTTGGGCACCCTTATTTGGGGCTCGGGTCGACATAGAGTGGCCTTGAAAACCCTCCAACTCCCCACTACACAAGGTGGGTTGGGAGCTCCCTCCTTTGAGTCCTATTTCCTGGCAGCTCAGCTTCAATGGCTGTCGTACTGGACGGCGAACCGTTATACCCAGGAGACTGTCACCCAGACCGGTAGAATTACGACCCCGGAGCTGCTCCGTCTTCTCCTCCCAGGCACCCGGCCTCGCCGAACATATCCCCTCCAAGTCGCGGTGGCGCGCCGGTGTATGATGCGGATCCACCGGATCTCCCCCGGGAGGACTCCATACTCTCCGGCACTACCGCTGGTCGGCTGCCCTAGGCGGGAACTTTATTTCTCGGCTCCTATGCTAGCGGACTGGACGCACTGCGACGTCAAGGACATGGAGTCACTTTTTGAGGAGGTTCAACTGAAATCGTTCGACCGCCTGGTCGCGGAGTTCGAACTCCCCCCAGGTCAATTCCTCAGATACCGACAACTGCTCGAGGGTTTCCGCCCCTACCATAATCTTTCGGTTAGCGAACCGGACACACACCCGGTTATTCACGCTATCCTACGTATGGGCGCGGGACGCCACTTGGTCACCTGGCTCTACAAATCGATCAGAGAACTCTCGTACACCCCCCTGTCGGCTCTGTGCGCCACATGGGAGGAGGACATCGGACGCGCGTTACACGACTCGGAATGGACCAAGGCGCTCGAGGCCCCGAAACGAGTTTCCAGGAACGCACGCTTCAAAAACATCCAATATCACATACTACACAGGGCTTACCTCACACCGGCGCGACTGCAACGGTTCTACCCCGCCTCACAATTCCTGTGCCCCAGATGTCATTCCCCAGATGCAGACTTCCGCCACATGTTCTGGGACTGCCGTGGCCTTCAACCCTTATGGCGGACGGTACACGACATGCTAACAGCCCTCACAGGCCTCACGACTCTAACCTCTTGGGAATCTAGTGCACTAGGCATTTTTCACATTTCTAAGCGGGCCCCTACACACAGACGCTTTGTGTCCTTGGCGCACCCCCCACTGACTCGATCCCCCCCCCTTGCTGACCGCCCCGCAACCCCCATGCTCGAATAGGTTCCGCCCCTGACCGCCCTACCCCACTGCGAATGGATAATACGGACCCCCAGCTGCCCACTGCCCGGCATTTTCTACCCTGTAACGCTCTTGCTACCGCTTACATGCTCCCCCCCACAGTTCCGTCCCCCCAGTTCCCAGGCACCGCCACTTTGCGAACTGCTAGGACCCGGACCCGATATCCCCCACAGCTGGGACCCACATATCTCTGGTTCATCTCCGTTCCCTAAACAGAGTTTGGTGTCTGTGTCCTACCTTGATTATTTGTTTGAACGGTCTATGATGCTCAGTGGATGAAATGCCATATTAATCAGTTTTTGTTACACACAAAAAGAAAAGTTGCGTGAACTGCTGGACACAGCTGAATGTTGACGCCGCGCCCACAGATGATTCTCTCTTTGTTTCATACCTGCTGATGCAACAATAAAAATACGTTTTAAAAAAAAAATGTCAATACTGTTGTCTTGCGTGCAGCTGCATTAAACCGATTTGCATATTCTGTGGCCAGCATGCCTGTGTTCATTCACCTTTGTTTTAGGATTCAAGTTATACTTTCTTATTTCGCTGTGATCTTGTGTTTTTTTGGTAACTAAATAATGGTATTAATTACTACCAAACGCTCTCATTTTAGCAAATACCTCGCACATATTCAAACGTAAATCTCGCCATTTGCATGGAAATGTTTGCTCCAAAGACATAGCCCACTGCGTTATTTTGCAAGGACTGGAACTTGTTACCTGATTCACAACCTTCGGTATCAATCAGGCAAGTTAACTGTAAGCTGTGTCTGAGGTCTGTGGCACAAAGGCCCCTGCTGCTTCACACTACGGCCCGTGTCTCTCCCCCATCGCCGCTCTCCCCGCTCCGCCCCCTGCTGCGGCCGTTTTGCATTTCTCCTCCCCCCTCCCCACAGCAATGCCCTCCGTCTTGTTCGGCTTACTGTTTTTGTTTTTTTGGTAACTAAATAATGGTATTAATTATTACCAAACGCTCTCATTTCAGAAAATACCTCGCACATATTCAAACGTAAATCTCGCCATTTGCATGGAGATGTTTGCTCCAAAGACATAGCCCACTGCGTTATTTTGCAAGGACTGGAACTTGTTACCTGCAATTACAACAAGAACTCCTGCTATAAACAAATTAACCCTCTGTGGTATCTTCTCTAAATTCAGTGATCGCTTCAGGTTATTCACAACCCTCAATCAGGCAAGTTAACTGTAAGCTGTGTCTGAGGTCTGTGGCCAGAGGTCAGGCGCGCGCACACATTTTCTCTCCTATATTGCGCGCATTAACCTCCTGAGTTATCCTGTCTGGTGATTTATGAATTCCTACATACGATTAATTCATTCTGAGGCTGTTTCACATATTTTTTTATTCACGTTATAACCGTGCTGAGACTTTTAAGAAATTAGAAATTTTCAGGCAAACCATATCCCATTTTAGATGCATCGCCAACCTTGCATTTCTAAAATTATTTGCCCTACAGCGGGCTGAGTCTTCTGTTCAGTTGTTGTTTCCTGTCATGTCCTCTTCAAATCGCTTTTGTTCTTGCCCAAGATTGATTGATTAAGCCAGGCACAGATTTTACCGATTTTGTAATTTTAACGCGTTCTTGCCCTCCATTTGGCAGCAGTTATCCAAGAATCACATTTTTACGAGCTGCTGATTATCTTCACTTTTATTGTAAATATTTTAATGCTACTGGATTTGTGTTGGTATTGCGTCTCTCCCCTCTCTCTACACCCCTATTGCCATTATAAATTACAATAACTTTTTATTTAAGTATTAATTATAAAAAAATAAAGGCCATTGTTATTTGTAATATGAATACATATAAGTCACGTAAATAAAACATATTGCATTACAAATGCTATAGGTGTCACATTTGCAAAAGTTATAACTATTGGCATTGTAAATGACAAAGCTATCAATTTAGCTATTTTAAAAACCAACACATAAATAAAATATGTGTCATTTATAAGACCAATAGCTCCAACTTTTCTAATGCGAGACCTATTGCATTTCCAATGCTTGTTACACCTGTTGGTTACCTATGCGGTCGGTTCATCTCTAACAACAGTGTATAACTTGCACAGGGGGGCTCGCAGTGTGTGGAGGGCTCTGTGTGGGTGTGTGGAGGGCTCTGTGTGGGTGTGTGGGGGGCTCTGTGTGGGTGTGTGGGGGGCTCTGTGTGGGTGTGTGGAGGGCTCTGTGTGGGTGTGTGGGGGGCTCTGTGTGGGTGTGTGGAAGGGCTCTGTGTGGGTGTGTGGAGGGCTCTGTGTGGGTGTGTGGGGGGGCTCTGTGTGGGTGTGTGGGGGGGCTCTGTGTGGGTGTGTGGAGGGCTCTGTCTGGGTGTGTGGGGGGCTCGCAGTGTGTGTGAGGGCTCTGTGTGGGTGTGTGTGGGGGGGCTCTGTGTGGGTGTGTGTGTGGGGGCTCTGTGTGTGGGGGGGGCTGTGTGTGTGGGGGGTGCTCTGTGTGGAGGGGCTCTGTGTGGGGGGCTCTCTGTGGGTGTGGGTGTGTGTGGCATTTGCGAGAGATTAAGCTATTGGCATTGTAAATGACAATGCCATTTATTTATCGGTTTTCAAAAAGAAAACATAAATAAAAAAATTGTCATTTACAATGCCAATAGCTCTAACTTTTCCAAAGGCAAAACCGTTGCATTGTAAATGCTTGTTTCAAATGAACTCCTCTTTATTTTGCATCCTCTGCATGCACACTCTTTCTGAGTACGAGCTACTCTAAGACACATGCTTGTTCACCTTCATCCATATTATTGCATTTCTCCAAATTGCCCACAAATCATCTCAAAGATCACAACCTCTTGCTTAAAAGTCATACACCTGCTACATAATACCCAATGTCCTTCCATTAAAACCACCATTTGCATGAATTCACTTACTCAAACCACTAAAGACAACACCTAACTCATGTTAATTACAACTACTAGGTAGAAATGTGAGTAAATGCGTAGAATAGTTTTCTTATGAGCACAAGACTAATCTATTATCATCATAACAAACTGAAAAAACACTAACTTTGGGATCAGATGTAGTGTGCAGCCCAGCATAAAGCACTTCAACTCTTCGTCAGGGTTAGTAAGGTCTGTATAAATGCAATTACAATACAATATATAACCCCTGGCCACACTAATGCCATAACACTCAGCAATTGGGCAGTCAATTGCAGTTCATACAGACTGCATAATAATTCCCTACGGCTTGACATTTTCACACTCACACAAGACAAAAACTGGTATGGGTCCCATTACCCAGTACTGTTTTAGTCCACAGAAATAAACCAAGCACCACCAATTGAGCAGGCATGAAATAAGTGAAGGGATTTGCCATATGCTGCTGGCCAAAGCAGAACTTCATTTAGCCCACCACTGCAGGTCCCAACAAGTTATATACTACAACCGCTTCTTGACATCTAACAATGACAATCAGATATCAGATAATATTAGCAAAGTCCATCCAGCATATCTCCCCTCCATGTCTTCCTCCAAACTTCTCTTGGTCAGGATCATAAACTTTAAACAAAATATCTCAGAATGCACATCCTAGTGCAGTAACCAGCTAAATGGACTATGGTCATAAGAAATAGCACAAAGGACCCGCAGAGCTGTGAAAAGCTGCCTACATACTGAAAACCATAAACAGCATACCTATCTCACAGTCCTTCATCCATCACACTGCTAAGCACAGTGTCCCAAAACACAATAACTGGACCTTGGTGGCCATCAAGCTCAACATGGAAACACTTCTCGCATAGGATCAAAACAATAGCAACACACTTCCAGCCACACACCCTACACGGTGTAGCATGCTACCCATGTAGGCAAGCACTTCAGCGGCCCACATGGGAGTAATAAGAACCATGTAAATTTTGCAATACAATATGGAGGAAAATAAAATATACAAACAGTGGAGAAAAACAGACGGATGGACCATGAGGGCAGTAAGAGACGACAATGGAGGAAGAGAGCAGAATGGAAAAGAACGAGCATGAAGAGAACAGGCGATATTTGTAACAAAAGATGGGGAAGAACAAGAGATCGGACTAAAGGATAGGCAACAGGAGAAAGTGAGAAGAATTCTGGGACAAAATGTATAATGAAAAAATATTAATAATATATATATATATATATATATATATATAATATATATATATATATATATATATATATATATATATATATATATATATATATATATATATATATATATATATATATATATTACTCAGGAAGTCAGCCTTGTAGCATGAAGAAGGACGACAGCGGACCCAGGAAATTTCTGGTGCAAATTTTATTTAGTGCAAAAGCGCCCCCGCACCATAGCCATGACGCGTTTCGGGTCTTCCACGACCCTTGATCACATGACAGCGCTTTGGAGTGATGATTCAAAATTTAAAGTGGCAGTGCACAGTGGACAATACACGTCATCATCGAGGTAGACAAAATACTATACATGCGTCAAAGTTCATATACTTATTTTTCAAACAAGCAGCAATAAATATACTGTTTAAAAAAAGTAAAGTTAAGAACAATTCCCCAAATAAATACATACGATAAATATATTAAAATATCATACATAAAAACATCATGAAAAAATGTGTGCAAAATATTGCTGCTATAATAGCATATGGCAACTTTCGACAATTTATCTCCAACTGATGCCATTCTAGGGAAAACCTTTTTGGGAATACTAACTGTAAAATACATGTATTCCAACCAAAGACCCAATTGTCTTTTAGTATAGAATATAGTCCCAACATAAGGCATGGATTAACGAATATTACTTTGTGTATAATTGTCGGAATATATTCCATTGTGCAAAGCTGTGCAAAATAAACCATATAAAATACAACCCGTGTATTTGTGCAAAAGTGCTAAACTTGAATCAATAACATTTCAAACATTAAATGCTAAAATCAGATTCAAAAACAATAATATATATATAAAAGACTAAAATGTTGTATCAAATAGCTACTGCAAGTTCATTACCATTGAGAATTCATGCAAAGAGATTTAATCATTAACCTGTAATCAATATCATATGAAGAACCTAAGATTTCAATGAGTTGAATGTACATGTATGCTTCCCATTACAAACATGTATAAAGGTCTTCCCCTGCATTCAATCCATTAGGATGCTTACTGTCTAAGTTCAAAATGTAATACGTTTCAAGTTTGCGGAGAGCCCTATCCCTGTCGCCACCTCTCCTTAGGGGCATAACAGTATCTATTGCATAATATTTCAAAAGACTGGAGTTTTGTCCATGGTACTCCTTAAAATGCCTGGCAACAGGGTAACTCTCATCACAATGTATAATAGCTCTTAGATGTTGAAGTACTCTCTTGTGGACTGGGAGTCTCGTGCTACCAATATATCTAAGTCCACAGGGACATTCAAGAACATATATCGCGAACTCAGTTTTACAGGTTAGATATTTTGAAATGCAAATCTCATTCTTGGAAAAAGGAGAAGTATAAGTTTTCTTATTGACCCCATTCTGACAGGCTTTACAGTTGGAGCATTTGACAAACCCTTTCCTACTATTTAGCCAGTCAGTCTTGACTAGGATTTCAGGGCTACTATTAGTCAAGCTAGTCTGCATAGAGCCTGCTTTCTTAAATGTTATGGTAGGAGCCATAGTCGCACCCATTTTTAACAGAGGGTCATTCTTGATGAGATCCCAGTGTTTAGTCATACTTTTTCTGATATCATGATGTTGTTTATTATATGTTATGATAAGTCTTATAGTATCATCAACAGGAACCTCCACATTGTTCTGTTTCATCGTTTTAGTAACTAGGGCCTCTTCTCTAGACAGTTGTTGTGTGCGTCTTATAGCTGCCATAATATTTTTGTCCGAGTATCCTCTAGCTAAAAAGCGTTCCCTACAGGCAGATTGGGCTTTCATCACATCTTCTTGTCTGCTACAAATCCGTTTAATTCGAAGCATCTCCCCGTAGGGGATGCTCCTAATTAAATGTCGTGGGTGATTGCTGGTGGCATGCAGCAAGGTATTGCCAGCTGTAGCCTTTCTATGCAGTCTAGTGTGGAGTGTCTGTTCATGAATGAATACTTCTACATCCAGGAAGTTGACTGAGGTCTTACTGATTTGAGAGGTAAATTTTAAGTTTAAACTGTTCACATTGATTTCATCAACAAATGTAGCTGCCAATGTTGCCTCTCCCCTCCAAATCAAAAATAAATCGTCAATGTACCGATATATACAGATGATATTGTTGTTACAATTTTCAGCAAACTGTTGTCCGAGTACCTGCTTCTCCCACAGCCCCATGTGCAAACATGCGTAGCTGGGGGAGAAGCAGGAACCCATCGCCACCCCCCTAGTCTGCTGAAAGCACAATTTATCAAACATAAAATAGTTGTTATAAAGGCACATTTCAATCATTGCCACAAGCATGTTATTATGAGCATAGTAGTGTAGGGGTCTATTGTTCAAGAAATGTTTCACCGCTTTCAAGCCATCATGGTGATTGATGCTGGTATACAGGGAGGTGACGTCTAACGTCATAAGCAAATAGTCCTCCCTCCATTGTATCAGTTCCAACTTCCTTAGAAAGTGGCCAGTATCTTGGACAAACGTAGGTAAACTTTTCATGTGGTCCTGCAGAAAAAAATCGATATATTTTGAAGTATTTTCCAGGATACCACCACACGCAGAAATAATAGGTCTCGCTGGTGGATTTCGGGCATCTTTATGAATCTTAGGAATAAAATATATACAAGGTATTGTCGGGTGATTGTTTTTTAAAAATTTAAGCTCATCCGAGCTTAACAATCCCAGTCCTTTCCAAGCTACTAGTTTTACGTAGAAATTGTTCCAAAATGTTTTAATAGTTCCAATATCTACTCGTTTGTAGCATTCCTTCTCATTAAGATGCCTCCAAGCTTCCTCCATATATTTCTCTCTGGGCCAGATGACAACGTTACCTCCCTTGTCCGGCGAATAATCACAGACTTATCATTTTGTAATTTTTTCACAAGATCATAATATTCACGATCCTTATTGGTATAGAAGTTTTTCTTTCGTGCCACTTTGTGTTGTAGTTTCTTAATATCAGTGGTTATCAAATCATGGTAATAATCAATATTGTCTTTAATCATAATCGGGCAGAATGTTGATTTGGCTTTAAAATTTGTTAAGCCAGCTCCCAATGTTGGTTGCATCACATCACTGGCAGCCAATTGAGTACTTTCACCCTGTAAGTCAACAAGGTCCATTCTAAGGGCCATATCTCCAGCAACTAAGGTACCTGGTCCGACATCTATGGCCATAGTGTCACTTGTGACTGGTTTATCCTTAGTCTGTTTAGTAGCAAAGAACTTCTTCAATTTTAATTTCCGCACAAATTGAAACACCTCCACTCTTGTTTGTGCGTACTTGAAGTTACTAGCAGGACTGAATGAAAGGCCCAGGGACAAAATGCGTGTCTCAACATCACTCAGTCCAATATTGGATAAATTAACCACTGATAAAGTCTCTGTTGTAGCTATTGTCCCTGAGTTTGTTTGCGTTTCCAATAATTGTTGTTTCTTTTCTTTCTTCCCCCCACATTTGTGTTTTCTGCGTTGGTGGCGCTTGAAGTTACGGTATTTACGGGCTTCTTTGTCCTTGGTCTTAGCGTGTCGAGACGATCTTGTCTCATGCAGTCGACTTCTTGGCCCAAGGTGATTTTGCGAAACCCCAAATCAGTGCTAGTGCCTGCTTGCTCGTTTTCTGACCCACTCTCTGCCACCGAGCTGTAGTCAGATAGGGACGTAGATGATTCAGCTCTATTAGCGAGGACCTGTGGTGGTTGTGAAATACCACTTTGGGGGGGTGGCTTATTATTGCTCTTTTTTTGCCACTTGAAATCGTCTGGCAAAGGTAAAAACTTGCCCCCTCTCATAGTCCTGTTTGTCCCTTTGAAACTTGAAGGCTTTTCTCTTCCGAATAGCCTCCTCTTCTTTACATATCCGTGCAAGCATATCTTCTTTTAGTTTAGTATTTATAGCATTTTGAGGTTCATTACTTAATTCCCCTTCAAGCGCCACTATTTGTTCTTCCAGCTTTAAACGGTCTATCTCTGCATATTTTACCAGTAGAGCCATTGAGTTCTTGGAAGAACATAAATTGCAGTGTGCCCACTCAGTCAATAAGTCAGGGTTAGGATTCTCATATGTGGGGACTAACATGATACGCAAACCTCGTGGCACTCTATCAACTTCCAAATAGCGGGACAACGATCGATGCTCCCACCACTTGGCTTGTTCCCCTCTTTTTAGTTTTTCCAGTTTTTTAATCTTGTCACGATATGTAGCATCAGCCACATGTGCTGTGGCTGTGGGTTGGTTTACGGGTGCTGCCGCCGACGGTTCATCACTGAACATGTCCATTGCGGCGTCTTCCCGACTCCTTAGCGTGCCGGCCATGGCGCACTCGGGGGGCAGATAAAACTAGACGCACCGGTGCAACTACTTAATGGACAGCTGTCCTTCATTGTCTTACCCGCACTTTCCTTCTTCCGAATACTTCAGTGCTGATGGGTTTAGCAAGGCTGGTCTGTTTTCGCCACGGTCCTCCGACTGTTCAGGGCATGGACCACCCATTGGGCGCTTACCGACGCTTGGCGACACTTATATCCCCATGCCCGCATTTACTCATTCCACTCGATACCCCATAACCTCCGGGTCCGCCTGGACAGATTCCTATGCTCTGCGCCGGTCCTCCCCAACCTACTCTCCTCAGACTACCTGGGTCGGATCATCTCGGACCATGATGCCCACATACTGCGCCTGACATGGCGGCCCCCACATCCACCAGTCCCCACATGGCGACTCCCCGCCGACTGTTTGACGGATCCGGTGTTCAGGGACTCCAACAAAAATAGCATACAAGAATACTTCTCACACAACACGAACACGGCGACATCGGCTTTAGTAGAATGGGACGCGTTCAAGGTGGTGGCCCGAGGGGAATGCATTAAACAGATCACAGGGGTTCGTCGCACATTAGAACGGACACTTTCAACCACTGAACAGCGTCTAGCTGCCCTCACTAAACAGACCGATGATTCGGCGGAGCACGCCGAGGTCACGGCCGAGGTGAAATCGGCTTATCAGGCAGCCTGTGCTGATCTCCGGAAATATAACTTCAGGGCCTACGCCGCCAGAGTCCACAAGGACAGGGACAAAACCGGGTCATTGTTGGCCTGGATGGCGAAGCAAGACACCGAGTTCAAACCAATCACGGACATCATCAATCTGGAGGGTGTGCTGGTACGTTCTCAAACGGAGATCCTATCGGCGTTTCACCGCTATTATGCACAACTGTACGGGGCTCCGACACGGCTCTCCCCGTCGTCTGTGGACCTTTTCCTTGATCCCCTGTCGCTACCCGCGATATCGGACGCAGACAAGCATACCCTCAACACTAAAATAGCACCCTCTGATATCACCCACGCCCTGCGGGCCCTGTCCCGCAATAAAGCCCCAGGCCTAGACGGCTTTCCACTCGAATACTACTTGACATTCTCCCCTTTGGTGGTCCCTCGCCTGGCGCAGGTGTATGCAACGGCCCTGGACCTAGGGATGCTCCCCTGTTCCATGCGAGAGTCCGTGATCGTTACTTTCTCCAAGCCCCATAGGGACCCCCGCTTCCTGGGTTCGTATCGCCACATTACACTCCTGACAGCGGACTGTAAGATCCTCGGGAAGATATTGGCCGACAGATACGCACAGGTTGTGTGTCCACTGATCCACCCCGACCAATGCGGATTCGTTCCAGGGAGGAGCACCTCGCAGAACATCCGCCGGGTCTTCCATATCCAGGACCAGGTGTGGGATAAATTCCCTCGCGCCGCCTGCCTCATTATGGACTTGGAGAAGGCATTCGACACCCTCACCTGGCCATACCTTTTTTCGGTCCTACGCCGTCTCAACGTTGGCCCGACACTCACTGCATACACACGCCTCCTATACACCGATCTGCGGACGCGCGTTAGGATTGGGAAACACATTTCCCCCGCATTTGAGGTCCGACGGGGCACTAGGCAGGGGTGCCTCCTATCGCCTCTCCTTTTCGCCCTAGCGGTCGAACCGCTAGCGATTCGGCTGCGTCGGGAGGGAATACACTGGGGCATTCCGTTGGCAGACGTCACACACTGCGTCTCGATGTACGCGGATGACCTCCTCATTTATGTCCAGGACATCGACATGGATCTTGCCTCCATAGGAGTGGCGCTCGCGGAATTTGCCGAAGCATCGGGCCTTCGGGTGAATTGGGACAAATCTACGATCTACCCCTTCCACCCGAATCTACCGCCCCGGGACGTTGCACTGGGGACCCATAACCTGGCATGGTCTGCAGAGGCCCCCCGGTACCTCGGTGTCCGCCTGTATCACTCTCCGGCCGATATCTTCGACGGGAATCATCGTAGAACGCTGGCTAGCCTTCGACCGACTGTCACCTTCTGGACTAAACTCCCGCTCGCCCCGATAGGGCGGATAGCCCTGGCCAAAATGATAATGCTACCCCGGCTCCTCTACCATTTTACCAATCTACCAGTGGTGCCACCTGGGTCCTTCTTCCGGGACCTCAATTCACTTTTGGGCACCCTTATTTGGGGCTCGGGTCGACATAGAGTGGCCTTGAAAACCCTCCAACTCCCCACTACACAAGGTGGGTTGGGAGCTCCCTCCTTTGAGTCCTATTTCCTGGCAGCTCAGCTTCAATGGCTGTCGTACTGGACGGCGAACCGTTATACCCAGGAGACTGTCACCCAGACCGGTAGAATTACGACCCCGGAGCTGCTCCGTCTTCTCCTCCCAGGCACCCGGCCTCGCCGAACATATCCCCTCCAAGTCGCGGTGGCGCGCCGGTGTATGATGCGGATCCACCGGATCTCCCCCGGGAGGACTCCATACTCTCCGGCACTACCGCTGGTCGGCTGCCCTAGGCGGGAACTTTATTTCTCGGCTCCTATGCTAGCGGACTGGACGCACTGCGACGTCAAGGACATGGAGTCACTTTTTGAGGAGGTTCAACTGAAATCGTTCGACCGCCTGGTCGCGGAGTTCGAACTCCCCCCAGGTCAATTCCTCAGATACCGACAACTGCTCGAGGGTTTCCGCCCCTACCATAATCTTTCGGTTAGCGAACCGGACACACACCCGGTTATTCACGCTATCCTACGTATGGGCGCGGGACGCCACTTGGTCACCTGGCTCTACAAATCGATCAGAGAACTCTCGTACACCCCCCTGTCGGCTCTGTGCGCCACATGGGAGGAGGACATCGGACGCGCGTTACACGACTCGGAATGGACCAAGGCGCTCGAGGCCCCGAAACGAGTTTCCAGGAACGCACGCTTCAAAAACATCCAATATCACATACTACACAGGGCTTACCTCACACCGGCGCGACTGCAACGGTTCTACCCCGCCTCACAATTCCTGTGCCCCAGATGTCATTCCCCAGATGCAGACTTCCGCCACATGTTCTGGGACTGCCGTGGCCTTCAACCCTTATGGCGGACGGTACACGACATGCTAACAGCCCTCACAGGCCTCACGACTCTAACCTCTTGGGAATCTAGTGCACTAGGCATTTTTCACATTTCTAAGCGGGCCCCTACACACAGACGCTTTGTGTCCTTGGCGCACCCCCCACTGACTCGATCCCCCCCCCTTGCTGACCGCCCCGCAACCCCCATGCTCGAATAGGTTCCGCCCCTGACCGCCCTACCCCACTGCGAATGGATAATACGGACCCCCAGCTGCCCACTGCCCGGCATTTTCTACCCTGTAACGCTCTTGCTACCGCTTACATGCTCCCCCCCACAGTTCCGTCCCCCCAGTTCCCAGGCACCGCCACTTTGCGAACTGCTAGGACCCGGACCCGATATCCCCCACAGCTGGGACCCACATATCTCTGGTTCATCTCCGTTCCCTAAACAGAGTTTGGTGTCTGTGTCCTACCTTGATTATTTGTTTGAACGGTCTATGATGCTCAGTGGATGAAATGCCATATTAATCAGTTTTTGTTACACACAAAAAGAAAAGTTGCGTGAACTGCTGGACACAGCTGAATGTTGACGCCGCGCCCACAGATGATTCTCTCTTTGTTTCATACCTGCTGATGCAACAATAAAAATACGTTTTAAAAAAAAAATGTCAATACTGTTGTCTTGCGTGCAGCTGCATTAAACCGATTTGCATATTCTGTGGCCAGCATGCCTGTGTTCATTCACCTTTGTTTTAGGATTCAAGTTATACTTTCTTATTTCGCTGTGATCTTGTGTTTTTTTGGTAACTAAATAATGGTATTAATTACTACCAAACGCTCTCATTTTAGCAAATACCTCGCACATATTCAAACGTAAATCTCGCCATTTGCATGGAAATGTTTGCTCCAAAGACATAGCCCACTGCGTTATTTTGCAAGGACTGGAACTTGTTACCTGATTCACAACCTTCGGTATCAATCAGGCAAGTTAACTGTAAGCTGTGTCTGAGGTCTGTGGCACAAAGGCCCCTGCTGCTTCACACTACGGCCCGTGTCTCTCCCCCATCGCCGCTCTCCCCGCTCCGCCCCCTGCTGCGGCCGTTTTGCATTTCTCCTCCCCCCTCCCCACAGCAATGCCCTCCGTCTTGTTCGGCTTACTGTTTTTGTTTTTTTGGTAACTAAATAATGGTATTAATTATTACCAAACGCTCTCATTTCAGAAAATACCTCGCACATATTCAAACGTAAATCTCGCCATTTGCATGGAGATGTTTGCTCCAAAGACATAGCCCACTGCGTTATTTTGCAAGGACTGGAACTTGTTACCTGCAATTACAACAAGAACTCCTGCTATAAACAAATTAACCCTCTGTGGTATCTTCTCTAAATTCAGTGATCGCTTCAGGTTATTCACAACCCTCAATCAGGCAAGTTAACTGTAAGCTGTGTCTGAGGTCTGTGGCCAGAGGTCAGGCGCGCGCACACATTTTCTCTCCTATATTGCGCGCATTAACCTCCTGAGTTATCCTGTCTGGTGATTTATGAATTCCTACATACGATTAATTCATTCTGAGGCTGTTTCACATATTTTTTTATTCACGTTATAACCGTGCTGAGACTTTTAAGAAATTAGAAATTTTCAGGCAAACCATATCCCATTTTAGATGCATCGCCAACCTTGCATTTCTAAAATTATTTGCCCTACAGCGGGCTGAGTCTTCTGTTCAGTTGTTGTTTCCTGTCATGTCCTCTTCAAATCGCTTTTGTTCTTGCCCAAGATTGATTGATTAAGCCAGGCACAGATTTTACCGATTTTGTAATTTTAACGCGTTCTTGCCCTCCATTTGGCAGCAGTTATCCAAGAATCACATTTTTACGAGCTGCTGATTATCTTCACTTTTATTGTAAATATTTTAATGCTACTGGATTTGTGTTGGTATTGCGTCTCTCCCCTCTCTCTACACCCCTATTGCCATTATAAATTACAATAACTTTTTATTTAAGTATTAATTATAAAAAAATAAAGGCCATTGTTATTTGTAATATGAATACATATAAGTCACGTAAATAAAACATATTGCATTACAAATGCTATAGGTGTCACATTTGCAAAAGTTATAACTATTGGCATTGTAAATGACAAAGCTATCAATTTAGCTATTTTAAAAACCAACACATAAATAAAATATGTGTCATTTATAAGACCAATAGCTCCAACTTTTCTAATGCGAGACCTATTGCATTTCCAATGCTTGTTACACCTGTTGGTTACCTATGCGGTCGGTTCATCTCTAACAACAGTGTATAACTTGCACAGGGGGGCTCGCAGTGTGTGGAGGGCTCTGTGTGGGTGTGTGGAGGGCTCTGTGTGGGTGTGTGGGGGGCTCTGTGTGGGTGTGTGGGGGGCTCTGTGTGGGTGTGTGGAGGGCTCTGTGTGGGTGTGTGGGGGGCTCTGTGTGGGTGTGTGGAAGGGCTCTGTGTGGGTGTGTGGAGGGCTCTGTGTGGGTGTGTGGGGGGGCTCTGTGTGGGTGTGTGGGGGGGCTCTGTGTGGGTGTGTGGAGGGCTCTGTCTGGGTGTGTGGGGGGCTCGCAGTGTGTGTGAGGGCTCTGTGTGGGTGTGTGTGGGGGGGCTCTGTGTGGGTGTGTGTGTGGGGGCTCTGTGTGTGGGGGGGGCTGTGTGTGTGGGGGGTGCTCTGTGTGGAGGGGCTCTGTGTGGGGGGCTCTCTGTGGGTGTGGGTGTGTGTGGCATTTGCGAGAGATTAAGCTATTGGCATTGTAAATGACAATGCCATTTATTTATCGGTTTTCAAAAAGAAAACATAAATAAAAAAATTGTCATTTACAATGCCAATAGCTCTAACTTTTCCAAAGGCAAAACCGTTGCATTGTAAATGCTTGTTTCAAATGAACTCCTCTTTATTTTGCATCCTCTGCATGCACACTCTTTCTGAGTACGAGCTACTCTAAGACACATGCTTGTTCACCTTCATCCATATTATTGCATTTCTCCAAATTGCCCACAAATCATCTCAAAGATCACAACCTCTTGCTTAAAAGTCATACACCTGCTACATAATACCCAATGTCCTTCCATTAAAACCACCATTTGCATGAATTCACTTACTCAAACCACTAAAGACAACACCTAACTCATGTTAATTACAACTACTAGGTAGAAATGTGAGTAAATGCGTAGAATAGTTTTCTTATGAGCACAAGACTAATCTATTATCATCATAACAAACTGAAAAAACACTAACTTTGGGATCAGATGTAGTGTGCAGCCCAGCATAAAGCACTTCAACTCTTCGTCAGGGTTAGTAAGGTCTGTATAAATGCAATTACAATACAATATATAACCCCTGGCCACACTAATGCCATAACACTCAGCAATTGGGCAGTCAATTGCAGTTCATACAGACTGCATAATAATTCCCTACGGCTTGACATTTTCACACTCACACAAGACAAAAACTGGTATGGGTCCCATTACCCAGTACTGTTTTAGTCCACAGAAATAAACCAAGCACCACCAATTGAGCAGGCATGAAATAAGTGAAGGGATTTGCCATATGCTGCTGGCCAAAGCAGAACTTCATTTAGCCCACCACTGCAGGTCCCAACAAGTTATATACTACAACCGCTTCTTGACATCTAACAATGACAATCAGATATCAGATAATATTAGCAAAGTCCATCCAGCATATCTCCCCTCCATGTCTTCCTCCAAACTTCTCTTGGTCAGGATCATAAACTTTAAACAAAATATCTCAGAATGCACATCCTAGTGCAGTAACCAGCTAAATGGACTATGGTCATAAGAAATAGCACAAAGGACCCGCAGAGCTGTGAAAAGCTGCCTACATACTGAAAACCATAAACAGCATACCTATCTCACAGTCCTTCATCCATCACACTGCTAAGCACAGTGTCCCAAAACACAATAACTGGACCTTGGTGGCCATCAAGCTCAACATGGAAACACTTCTCGCATAGGATCAAAACAATAGCAACACACTTCCAGCCACACACCCTACACGGTGTAGCATGCTACCCATGTAGGCAAGCACTTCAGCGGCCCACATGGGAGTAATAAGAACCATGTAAATTTTGCAATACAATATGGAGGAAAATAAAATATACAAACAGTGGAGAAAAACAGACGGATGGACCATGAGGGCAGTAAGAGACGACAATGGAGGAAGAGAGCAGAATGGAAAAGAACGAGCATGAAGAGAACAGGCGATATTTGTAACAAAAGATGGGGAAGAACAAGAGATCGGACTAAAGGATAGGCAACAGGAGAAAGTGAGAAGAATTCTGGGACAAAATGTATAATGAAAAAATATTAATAATATATATATATATATATATATATATATATATATATATATATATATATATATATATATATATATATATATATATTACTCAGGAAGTCAGCCTTGTAGCATGAAGAAGGACGACAGCGGACCCAGGAAATTTCTGGTGCAAATTTTATTTAGTGCAAAAGCGCCCCCGCACCATAGCCATGACGCGTTTCGGGTCTTCCACGACCCTTGATCACATGACAGCGCTTTGGAGTGATGATTCAAAATTTAAAGTGGCAGTGCACAGTGGACAATACACGTCATCATCGAGGTAGACAAAATACTATACATGCGTCAAAGTTCATATACTTATTTTTCAAACAAGCAGCAATAAATATACTGTTTAAAAAAAGTAAAGTTAAGAACAATTCCCCAAATAAATACATACGATAAATATATTAAAATATCATACATAAAAACATCATGAAAAAATGTGTGCAAAATATTGCTGCTATAATAGCATATGGCAACTTTCGACAATTTATCTCCAACTGATGCCATTCTAGGGAAAACCTTTTTGGGAATACTAACTGTAAAATACATGTATTCCAACCAAAGACCCAATTGTCTTTTAGTATAGAATATAGTCCCAACATAAGGCATGGATTAACGAATATTACTTTGTGTATAATTGTCGGAATATATTCCATTGTGCAAAGCTGTGCAAAATAAACCATATAAAATACAACCCGTGTATTTGTGCAAAAGTGCTAAACTTGAATCAATAACATTTCAAACATTAAATGCTAAAATCAGATTCAAAAACAATAATATATATATAAAAGACTAAAATGTTGTATCAAATAGCTACTGCAAGTTCATTACCATTGAGAATTCATGCAAAGAGATTTAATCATTAACCTGTAATCAATATCATATGAAGAACCTAAGATTTCAATGAGTTGAATGTACATGTATGCTTCCCATTACAAACATGTATAAAGGTCTTCCCCTGCATTCAATCCATTAGGATGCTTACTGTCTAAGTTCAAAATGTAATACGTTTCAAGTTTGCGGAGAGCCCTATCCCTGTCGCCACCTCTCCTTAGGGGCATAACAGTATCTATTGCATAATATTTCAAAAGACTGGAGTTTTGTCCATGGTACTCCTTAAAATGCCTGGCAACAGGGTAACTCTCATCACAATGTATAATAGCTCTTAGATGTTGAAGTACTCTCTTGTGGACTGGGAGTCTCGTGCTACCAATATATCTAAGTCCACAGGGACATTCAAGAACATATATCGCGAACTCAGTTTTACAGGTTAGATATTTTGAAATGCAAATCTCATTCTTGGAAAAAGGAGAAGTATAAGTTTTCTTATTGACCCCATTCTGACAGGCTTTACAGTTGGAGCATTTGACAAACCCTTTCCTACTATTTAGCCAGTCAGTCTTGACTAGGATTTCAGGGCTACTATTAGTCAAGCTAGTCTGCATAGAGCCTGCTTTCTTAAATGTTATGGTAGGAGCCATAGTCGCACCCATTTTTAACAGAGGGTCATTCTTGATGAGATCCCAGTGTTTAGTCATACTTTTTCTGATATCATGATGTTGTTTATTATATGTTATGATAAGTCTTATAGTATCATCAACAGGAACCTCCACATTGTTCTGTTTCATCGTTTTAGTAACTAGGGCCTCTTCTCTAGACAGTTGTTGTGTGCGTCTTATAGCTGCCATAATATTTTTGTCCGAGTATCCTCTAGCTAAAAAGCGTTCCCTACAGGCAGATTGGGCTTTCATCACATCTTCTTGTCTGCTACAAATCCGTTTAATTCGAAGCATCTCCCCGTAGGGGATGCTCCTAATTAAATGTCGTGGGTGATTGCTGGTGGCATGCAGCAAGGTATTGCCAGCTGTAGCCTTTCTATGCAGTCTAGTGTGGAGTGTCTGTTCATGAATGAATACTTCTACATCCAGGAAGTTGACTGAGGTCTTACTGATTTGAGAGGTAAATTTTAAGTTTAAACTGTTCACATTGATTTCATCAACAAATGTAGCTGCCAATGTTGCCTCTCCCCTCCAAATCAAAAATAAATCGTCAATGTACCGATATATACAGATGATATTGTTGTTACAATTTTCAGCAAACTGTTGTCCGAGTACCTGCTTCTCCCACAGCCCCATGTGCAAACATGCGTAGCTGGGGGAGAAGCAGGAACCCATCGCCACCCCCCTAGTCTGCTGAAAGCACAATTTATCAAACATAAAATAGTTGTTATAAAGGCACATTTCAATCATTGCCACAAGCATGTTATTATGAGCATAGTAGTGTAGGGGTCTATTGTTCAAGAAATGTTTCACCGCTTTCAAGCCATCATGGTGATTGATGCTGGTATACAGGGAGGTGACGTCTAACGTCATAAGCAAATAGTCCTCCCTCCATTGTATCAGTTCCAACTTCCTTAGAAAGTGGCCAGTATCTTGGACAAACGTAGGTAAACTTTTCATGTGGTCCTGCAGAAAAAAATCGATATATTTTGAAGTATTTTCCAGGATACCACCACACGCAGAAATAATAGGTCTCGCTGGTGGATTTCGGGCATCTTTATGAATCTTAGGAATAAAATATATACAAGGTATTGTCGGGTGATTGTTTTTAAAAAATGTAAGCTCATCCGAGCTTAACAATCCCAGTCCTTTCCAAGCTACTAGTTTTACGTAGAAATTGTTCCAAAATGTTTTAATAGTTCCAATATCTACTCGTTTGTAGCATTCCTTCTCATTAAGATGCCTCCAAGCTTCCTCCATATATTTCTCTCTGGGCCAGATGACAACGTTACCTCCCTTGTCCGGCGAATAATCACAGACTTATCATTTTGTAATTTTTTCACAAGATCATAATATTCACGATCCTTATTGGTATAGAAGTTTTTCTTTCGTGCCACTTTGTGTTGTAGTTTCTTAATATCAGTGGTTATCAAATCATGGTAATAATCAATATTGTCTTTAATCATAATCGGGCAGAATGTTGATTTGGCTTTAAAATTTGTTAAGCCAGCTCCCAATGTTGGTTGCATCACATCACTGGCAGCCAATTGAGTACTTTCACCCTGTAAGTCAACAAGGTCCATTCTAAGGGCCATATCTCCAGCAACTAAGGTACCTGGTCCGACATCTATGGCCATAGTGTCACTCGTGACTGGTTTATCCTTAGTCTGTTTAGTAGCAAAGAACTTCTTCAATTTTAATTTCCGCACAAATTGAAACACCTCCACTCTTGTTTGTGCGTACTTGAAGTTACTAGCAGGACTGAATGAAAGGCCCAGGGACAAAATGCGTGTCTCAACATCACTCAGTCCAATATTGGATAAATTAACCACTGATAAAGTCTCTGTTGTAGCTATTGTCCCTGAGTTTGTTTGCGTTTCCAATAATTGTTGTTTCTTTTCTTTCTTCCCCCCACATTTGTGTTTTCTGCGTTGGTGGCGCTTGAAGTTACGGTATTTACGGGCTTCTTTGTCCTTGGTCTTAGCGTGTCGAGACGATCTTGTCTCATGCAGTCGACTTCTTGGCCCAAGGTGATTTTGCGAAACCCCAAATCAGTGCTAGTGCCTGCTTGCTCGTTTTCTGACCCACTCTCTGCCACCGAGCTGTAGTCAGATAGGGACGTAGATGATTCAGCTCTATTAGCGAGGACCTGTGGTGGTTGTGAAATACCACTTTGGGGGGGTGGCTTATTATTGCTCTTTTTTTGCCACTTGAAATCGTCTGGCAAAGGTAAAAACTTGCCCCCTCTCATAGTCCTGTTTGTCCCTTTGAAACTTGAAGGCTTTTCTCTTCCGAATAGCCTCCTCTTCTTTACATATCCGTGCAAGCATATCTTCTTTTAGTTTAGTATTTATAGCATTTTGAGGTTCATTACTTAATTCCCCTTCAAGCGCCACTATTTGTTCTTCCAGCTTTAAACGGTCTATCTCTGCATATTTTACCAGTAGAGCCATTGAGTTCTTGGAAGAACATAAATTGCAGTGTGCCCACTCAGTCAATAAGTCAGGGTTAGGATTCTCATATGTGGGGACTAACATGATACGCAAACCTCGTGGCACTCTATCAACTTCCAAATAGCGGGACAACGATCGATGCTCCCACCACTTGGCTTGTTCCCCTCTTTTTAGTTTTTCCAGTTTTTTAATCTTGTCACGATATGTAGCATCAGCCACATGTGCTGTGGCTGTGGGTTGGTTTACGGGTGCTGCCGCCGACGGTTCATCACTGAACATGTCCATTGCGGCGTCTTCCCGACTCCTTAGCGTGCCGGCCATGGCGCACTCGGGGGGCAGATAAAACTAGACGCACCGGTGCAACTACTTAATGGACAGCTGTCCTTCATTGTCTTACCCGCACTTTCCTTCTTCCGAATACTTCAGTGCTGATGGGTTTAGCAAGGCTGGTCTGTTTTCGCCACGGTCCTCCGACTTCGGCGTCAGCTCCACTCCTTTCTTCTGTGGAAAAGTAAATTTTGCCATGTTCTGTGTCCCTACGTGTCATCCATCATATGTTATGTGTGCATGACCAATATGCGTATGCATTCCCCATGTCCGATTAAAGACGCAATTATAGTTGTGTCCACCTCTGGTATGTCATTCCCCAGTCCTCATGAGTAATATGAGTATCAGGCCTATGTAAAGTTATGTTGCCACGTTTCTCAGTGTGCACGTTATTTCATTATAAAGTCCCCGTTTCCAGGCCTCAACAGGGCCCGGACATCAGATTCAGCTCCTGTCTCCTGAGCCTCGCTGAGGAGCGATTCAGCCCCCACCTGTATCCTCGACCTTTCACTTACTTCCTGCCTCGCAGTGCCCGGTGCAGCTTGGCTCAGTCTCTGAGTCTGCCAAGACTATGTTATGATTCCCGTTATCAGTTTAGTCCTCCTTCTCTGCATTCCTAAGCTACTGAACTGCATCAATAGTTTCCGTCATTGTCTAGCCTATGCGGCTCCATATTAAGAGAAATACTGTATTTAATGGTCATTTAATATTCTTCATCACGTACTACATGTAGAATAAATGCATGCTCTAGTCTTAGAGTCAATTAGCTTTTCCCCTCATGACTTCTAGTTTATATCAACATGTTCCCTAAACATCAGATACTAGATAGGGTTTAGGTACATGTCGCTCCGACCCTCCAGACTTTAGTCTCTGCTCCTAGCACAGAGTTCATAGCCCCCAGCTTCTCCTCGTAACACGTCATTACCAGTTTGCGCGCACCACCAGGTTAGAGGTCCCGGCTCCTTAGGTAGCCCCCTCCTATGTTTCCGCCCATTCATGACATATTCTGTTACGTTTGCATCACATGTCTGAGTTACACCTTCTTTTTACTCTTATCTTTCGCGACTGCTACGCGTCACGCCTTCTGCTCCACCCACTGCTACGCCTACTGCAATGTAATGCTATGTGTTTGCGCTATGTATATATGCTCATGTATTGTTATTAAAAGGCAGCGCGCTCATCCCAGCCCCAGCAGCTGCTGGGCCCTGTCATCCTATTCCTATGCAGGTTGTCCTGTTCCTGTCCTTATGCTGTATTAAACCTGCAAAACTCCTACTACCTCGAATCTTGACTCTTATTTATTGAGCTATCTGTTATGATATATGTCTAGTCAAAAAGAGAGGTATTATTTATTTATTTACCACATAATGGCGCCCGAATAGGGACTTGCCCTTTCCCCACGCGTCGGTGAAGCCACGCCGACCCCCTGACCCTCTGCAGTCGTGACGGAACTCTTCTGCGCAGTGGCAGATATTTCTGCTCAAGTATCCCTCAGGCCCACGGAGGAGACGGAGGAGGCGGTCCAGCATCCAGACGAGACGGTGGAGGAACGCGGCGAGTCCCGACCAGAGCCCAAGCCAAGAGTCCAAGGTCCGAGGTATCCGGAGGTCCACCCGTAACTGAAGTCCGAAGTCCGAAGTTCGTCGTCATCGTCGTAGCAGTCCAGTCCAGTCCGAGGCCTTCCGTTCTTGCTGCCCGGTGAGTACCGTTACTGGGGTGGTATCTAGACAGGGTCAATTTGATTGACTCTGGTCTGTGGGTTGGTGGTACACAGTCCCACAAACGAAGTGTCCACTTCGGTGGATGCGGGTCCTGACGTGTCTCTTTAAAGAGACCGGTAAGTTTCGTGCTGTTTCAGCAGTGCATCTAGTTTCTGTTCTAGTCAGTTCTGTTCTCGAGAAATTTCAAGTATTTCCAGGTAGTATTCTGTCCGAACTGTTATTTTAAATGTTTTTCATGTATTCTAATGTCGTGGTATGAATGGGAAATAAGTATCGTGTTTATTGTGTATTGTATTGTGTCTAGATTACAGTTCAGTCATGCCTATATTTTCCAAGTTACGTCAGTTAAAGACTAGAAAGGGTCTGCTGGAAGCAGCAGTTCCCGTCCCGCCCAGGGACAGTCCAGGTCACTTTATGTATCAGAAACATGGCATAAGTGCCATATTGTATCTAGATTTATGGGTAGAGTATACCAAACAGTTAGAAGAAAAGTATAGATGGCCCGTATCGGGTACATGGGATGCCGAATGCATCATGCGAGTAGAGGAGGCATTATGGAAAAAGAAAGCCAGACAATCACAGAAAGATGCCATCGAGTTATGGCGCAAAGAAGCTCATAAAAGAACCGAAAGAGAAATCAGAAAGTCAGAACTAAGTAGAGAATCCCAAGAACGAGCCCAAGAAAGAGAATTAATCGAGATAGGTGAACGAGTTAGAACTGAGCAATCAGACAGACAGAGGAATGCCCTCATTAAGGGTATGTATCCTCTTCTTGCTGAGGGCTTGCCAAAAGCGACCCCAGAGGCATCCAGTAATTTTCCGCCACCATTAGTTCCGACCAAGCTACGTCACAAACCGACCGCAGCTGATATTTTCATCTCGTCCTATTTGGACGACACAGTCCCCGAATATGCAAATCCTGTTCGCGCTCCGCCAGTCCCTGTAAACCAGGTAATTCCTGCTCCTCCAGACACCGGGGTGCCCTTAACAGCCCCCCCGGGTCAGCCCGCCATACAAGTCCAGCCCACGTTACAATTACCCACCCTGCCAGGACGAAAAGCATCAGTTGATGATTCCAGTTTAGGGGCCGCAGGAGGAGGTCTTCCTCAAACTCCGCCGCCATACAAGCGTTTATCAGCACTCAAATTACATGCTCAAGCATCACAGCGTACTCCCAAGAGTAATAAGTCTGTTGCAGAGATCAGGCAAACCCTTGGCGAATGTGTCTATGACCCAGTTCCAGGCGAGTTTAATATGGTTTTATATTCCGTACGCGTAAGGAGAGTGACCGAGTATCTAGTCACCCTGCCGAATATGAAAGAAGATCTAGACAGGATATATCGTTTCATCCGTACAGGGGATGACCCACAAAGTATTAGTGATGCCATGTCTCAAAGGAAAGCCGAGATTCAGCGCATGATATTAAAGTTCTTAATTAACTGTCTAATAAGAGAACAGGATTACCCGTCTAAAGACCCGGAAGAAATGAAAACTCTAACAAAGTGGAGTGATAATATAGCCGAAGGAAAGCACAATACCATTGGTGCCATGGAAAGTATGTACAAGAAAATCCGTAGAGAGATAATAAAGATACACGAACAGCGTAAAGCAGCACAAGTAAGCGAGAAAGAAAGTACCTCTGATCCTGAAGAGGAAGACGACGAGAATACTGCCAGAATAGCGTATGTAGGAAAATCTAGATTTCCAGATCGCCATTTACGTCTAGAACACAAGCCAATTTTCCATCATCCAGCACCAGAACAAGGTTCCCTAGAACAAGTATTTCAAGCTACCGATCACATTCTGAAATCACGAATCGGTTATAGTGAGTTAAGTACTATGCATGAACAGGAACTAGTCCGATCGGCAGTCAGATGGATTACTGATTCTACCACTTTTCCAGACGAAATAGTGGCACAAATGTTCCTGAAAATGCCCCCAGCCGAGCAGCGACTGGTGGGTATGTATATGATTCAGCACCTCATTACTCTGTATGAGGGTCAACATTCTGATCCAGGCCCGTTACATGATATCCTGAACGAGTTACTCCAGTACAGATGGAGAGGTCTAGGTACCGATTTAATTAGTGTCATTCTAGAACAACGCCACAAATATAGAACATTCTTGAACCCGCATTTTGTCCATGTCTCACCCCCAGAAAGTAAATCATTCTACATAGACAGACAGAATCCGTTACGAGAAGTCCACCCAGTCAGAGGAGCGGGTGGCGAAATGCAGCGAGTGTTTGTATACACTCCGATCACAAAGATGGAACTCCTCGAAATGAAGAAATTAATTCCCTGTCATGACAAAGATCCAGCAGGGTTCCATAGAGAATTAAAAGACATGCTCCGTATGGGAGAATACACTTACCCAGATATCATTAAAATGTTAAAGGTTCTGCTACCCGCAGGGGTGTATGAAAAGCTAAAGGAAAAAGAATGGGAGGTGGGAGAGAAAAAGATAGATTGGGCAGTCCTAGAAGCAGAAGATAAGATACGTGTACCAGGTACTGGTCTTGGAGATAAATGTAAAGAATTACCAGAATTATTGATTCAAGTTTTACCCAGATTATTAACAACGAGAAAAGAAGACTGGGATGCAATCTCAGCCTGTAAACAGAAACAAGATGAAGATATTAGTGATTTTTATTCCAGGTTTGAAAAGTGCTTTAGTATCAACAGTGGCCTCAAGACAAGTAGTGAGTCATACCCTCATCTTTTTGTTACTAAATTAGTCGAGAATTCAAGCCCACAAGTTAAAAATCGAGTTTTGAAAGTCGAAAGCACCTGGCAAGCTAATACTCCGTCCCAGATGCTCCAGATGCTCCAGTACCACCAGAATAGAATCAGGGAAGAGCAAGAACACGAGAGAAAACGTATGAAAGACACGAAAATGAAAGTACTAGTTGCACAATCTGTTCCTCAAGACAGTCAGAAGAGGGGTCCGAATCAAGCCAGTCATCCTGCAGCTCCCGTTAAAGGGAACTGCAATTATTGTAAACAGCCAGGTCATTTTATAAATGAGTGTGCAGTTCTGAAACACAACATAGCTACTGGTAAGACTAAAGAAAGACCACGTCCGCCTAGACAAGAGCAAGTTTCACAGACTCTTCAGCCACAAAATGCACAACAGACAGTTACAGTACCGCAGCCTATCGCTGCAACCCAGCATGTTACATCGCAGATGTACCAGTATGCACAGTCTGAGTATCCAGAGTACCAGCCATATTCATGAAACAGCCTAGAGAGGGAGGTAGGCTTGCCTCTCATCGAGATACCTGTAGATCAAGAAGGTCCCTATGTTCACAGTCAAGTATTAGGGAAAGACAGAAAGTTTTTGATTGATACAGGGGCAAGTAGGACCACAATTAGTCATGCCGAAGTTCCAGGGGCTCCGCTCTCAGGCTCAAGAAATGTTTCCCTTGGATTTTCAGGAAAGCCTATCGTTAATGAGATTTCAAAGCCAGTCACTCTAGAAGTAGGTCCATTGTCCCGCACTACTGATCTGTTACTTACTAAGTCATGTCCAGAAAATCTATTAGGCATTAAAACACTGAAAGAGTTAGGTGCAGTTATATGTTGTTCCCCAGAGGGAATACGATTGTTCCTACGTGACTTTAAGGGTCACTATGTATTACGAGATTTTGATTCCAGACTGTCTAAAGTTCCGCAGCATTTATGGGCGCAAGGTCCAACTGATGTAGGTTATATGCAAATCACACCCCATCGTGTGACTCTCAAACCAGGTGTAGTGTTACCACGAATCAGGCAGTATAGATTGCCACCTGAGGCTGTAGCAGCCTTATCCAAAATTATAGACGAGCTCATGGCTCAAGGAGTAGTTGTAGAAACTGACTCCAATGTATGTAACTCTCCGATCATTCCAGTCATGAAACGTACTGATCCAAATGCACCCCCAGTATATCGATTAGTGATTGATTTACGGGAACTTAACAAATGTATTATTCCTCAGTACCCAGTTGTCCCAGATATCTCTTCCCTATTGACAGCCATTGATTCCGAAGCCACGTTCTTCACTGTCATAGACCTCAAGAACGCATTTTTTAGTGTTCCCATCCATCCAGACAGCCAGTTTCTTTTCGGATTTTGTTTAAATGGAAGGAGCTATATGCTTACACGAGCTCCTCAAGGTTTCACAGAAAGCCCTAGTATTTACAGTCAAGCACTTAAGAGACAACTAGATAATATTCACATGCCAACTGACACTGCCCTGCTCCAGTATGTCGATGATCTATTGATCACAGCCCGTTCTGAACGTGACTGCGAGCGTGCGTCACTCACGGTTCTGTATTTCCTAGCCGAGATGGGGCACAAGGTGTCCCCTTCGAAGCTTCAATTCTGTGTCCAGCAAGTGGTCTACTTAGGACACTTACTGTCCAAGAGGGGTAGGCAGTTGACACCAGACCGTATCCAGTTAATAGCGAGTCTTCCCCAGCCCAGAACCCAGAAGGAGGTACGTGCCTTTATTGGCCTTACTTCTTATTGCAGACAATGGATTCCTCAGTATGCATTTCTAGCCAAGCCACTGATACAGTTAACGACACAGGAGGCAGCCGTATCGACTGTCCTCCCTTGGACATCTGAACATACACTTAGTTTCAACGAGTTAAAGAAAGCTTTATGCCAAGCTCCAGTTCTGGCCACACCGAACTACAGTAAGCCTTTTACACTTTTCGTCACAGAACGTGAAGGTACAGCATTATCTGTTCTCACACAAGATCAAGCAGGACAATACAAGCCTTGTGCTTATTTTTCGAGCACATTAGATCCAGTAGCCCAGGCGCTGCCTGCGTGCCTCAAGTCAGTTGCAGCCACAGCACTAGCTATCAGACAAAGTGATTCCATAGTCTTAGGACATACCTTGACAGTACAAGTTCCACACTCCGTGGAAGTTCTTTTAAACCGAACACAAACTCAGCACTTGACAATTGCACGTTTAACAGGTTATGAATTGACATTGTTTCAGCCACACATAGAAATCAGACGCTGCAACGTCCTGAATCCTGCTACACTGTTACCATCAGTTAATTCAAATTCTGCCACACATGATTGTGTGGAAGTAGTCAACATTACGACAAAGCCAAGACAAGACCTGACAGACATTCCGTTACCAGATCCTGACCTGACACTTTATGTGGATGGTTCATGTATGAGAACTAGTACAGGAGAACTAGTCGCCGCGTATGCAGTGACTACTGACACCGAAGTTATTGAAACACACCGTATTGATACCCTGTCCGCTCAAGCAGCAGAGCTAGTTGCTCTGACACAAGCCTGTATACACGCCAAGAACCTGAAAGTTAATGTTTACACAGATTCACGTTACGCATTTGGAGTTGTACACGACTTTGGAGTGCTCTGGCAGGAGAGAGGTTTCATGACTTCTCATGGAACCAAGATTCAGCATGGTATCCTTATCCAAGCTCTGTTAGATGCAATACATTTACCGACATCTATCGCTATCATGAAATGCAAAGCACATACGAAAGCTACTGACATTATTTCCCAAGGTAATGATCTAGCAGATCGCACAGCCAAGCTTACAGCACAGACTCTAGACAGTCCAGTTAACATGACACACACTCCAGATCTGACTACATGTATGACAGTTAAGGACCCTACTCAAGATGTCATAGATATCCAGTTACATGCTACTCCCGATGAAACCAAGAAGTGGTCTGAACAAGGAGGGGTCCAGACAGATCAAGGATGGGTGACGAAGGGTAGGACCGCATGGTTTCTCCCCGACTCTATGGTTCAAGTCATCATTAATACCGCACATAGTCCAGCACATTTAGGAGAAAAAGCAATGTTAGACAGTATCCAGAACATTTGGTTCAACAAGCATTTACGAGCTGCAGCCAAGCAGAAAGTCCGTACCTGTATGATATGTTGTCAGTTTAATCCAGGTAAAAGTGTCCCGGTGGAACAAGGGGGATTCCAGCCCCCTGACCACCCCTTTGAAGTCCTCCAGATGGATTATATTCAGATGGAGCGATGTCGAGGTTTCAAGTATGTCCTTGTAGTTGTATGCGCTTTGTCCAGATGGACAGAAGCATATCCAGTCCCAGATTACACAGCCGCGACCACTGCCAAGCAGTTGGTTCGTGAGTTTTTCCCTCGATATGGACTCCCTAGAGTCGTATATTCTGATAACGGTCAGCCATTCTCATCTGAACTGATGAAGCACGTTTCCCTGTTGTTGGGGTACCAGTGGAAGTTCCATTGTGTACGCCATCCTGAAGCAGCCGGTCTAGTCGAGAGACATAATCAGACTCTGAAAATTCGAATTGCCAAAATATGTAAAGATAAGGGTGTGGACTGGCTAGTAGCTCTGCCAGTTGCTTTGTTTTATATGCGCATGGTCGCACATTCCAGATCAGGTCTGTCCCCGTATGAGGTCGTATTCGGCCGGCCCCCTAACATGTGGGGTACTCCTAGACCCCGAAGTATTACTGATGTTTCATGTAATATGCTGACAGATTACCTAGCTTCCTTGATGTCTGCCCTCAACTCATGTCGTTCACAGGTTGCCGCCGCATTTCCAGACAATACCGAGGTGGCACCGCATGAAATCGTTCCAGGTTCGATGGTGCTCGTCCGGAACTTTGACAGATCAAGTCCGCTGGAGCCACGTTGGAAGGAGCCCCGTCAGGTCCTCCTCACCACCCGTACAGCTGTGAAATTGGAAGGACGCCGCGGCTGGGTGCATCTTTCGCACGTCAAGAAATTCTACGGATTGAAACCGGTCTCTAAGAACATTTCCCAGGATATCAAGACTTGTCAAAACATTGTTCCTAAGGACTGTCCCGCAAATGACATTGATACAACCCCTCCCTTGGTAGAGAAAACTCCGCAGCAGGAGTATAAGCAAAAACTACGGTCTAGTAAAATAAGTCAGTCAGTTTGATTGTCTAAGTCCTCCCCTAGGTGAAACGGTTAGACTGTTTCTGACATGTATAAAATAGACCCCCATAGTGAGAGAGTCAGTCAAAACTCAATTCGATGTATCGTTTTTCTAAGTTTCATATTATTCATCAGCATAATGATTTCCTGCACTAGTTACGCATTTTTCCTGTGTTTTCCAGTTCCTCATGTAAATAAGCATGCTAATGCTACAGCAGAGCACACGTTTAGTGATCTGCCCCCTCATGAACTGTCCTACCGCCTCGCTATGCGCAATAACTCATTTATCCGCATGTTGCATTATTCACATCAAACCAGCAATGCCACTAATTGTTGGGTGTGTGGTCGACTGCCCCCTTTCCAGACGTCAAAGGGAGTTCTGCCACTTTTTCCTTATCCTTTTTCACATAATGGTTCGTGTGGAGCATGGTCCACGTTAACGTCATCCTTAACAGATATGTCTTTTCTTAACAGCACATGTTTCCCAGACAAGCAAGGTTTCCCCCACAGAACAGGTTTAGATCTAGAAAATGAAGTGTATAATTTAGGTAACTATTCTTCGAATTTCATGGTTCTGAATGTTCAGTCTGATACTACTCCAGACTCACCTGCTATTTCAGTACTACCAGTCAAAGGCGAATTATGTGTCCGTAATTATGGTTCTGTACACGTAGGACATAGTGATTGTATTACTATTATCAAGTATAGTGACAGTGGGAAATCTATTTTTAAAGCTTCACGTCATTCTTACTTTGTTTGTGATCAAACCGCATATGTTCGTCTGCCCCTCGATTGGGAAGGAACCTGTTACATTGCCTTCCTACTGCCACCTGTTTTTCTAGCCCCACCTGACTACCATAGGAATTCCTACCTAGTACATACTAGACACAAGAGAAACCTCCCGATTGTCGATTATACTGAAACTGCTGCAGAGCAATTCATTGATATTGATAAAGGTGTGTTCCCTTATTTAGGTACAGTTGTAAATAGTAAGCTAATCCGTAGGTTAACAAGAACCCTTGAAGCTGTAGTAGATGAGACTGCCTCCGCTCTAGGTAACTTAACCGAAGAGCAATCCTTTATGAGAATTGTCGTGCTCCAGAATCGTCTCGTCCTTGACGTCATACTGGCCGATAGGGGCGGGGCCTGTAGAGTCATCGGATCCAGTTGTTGCATTTTTATTCCAAATAACGCGCCGTCTGTTTATTCAGCTATAACCAGACTCCATAAAATAGCCCATCTGTTACACCAAGATCCAGGCACCTGGACATGGTCCGGTTGGTTCTGGAATATAATTTCCGCATGGGGATGGAAAATCCTGTCCTTTCTAGGTATCGCAGTAGCGATCATATTCAGCTGCTGCCTCTGTATACAATGTGGCCCTGCGATTTGCGGCATGTGTGCTACCTCTTGTATTCCTAGTCCCAAGCCCCGTTCTAAATCCCGTTCCAAGACAATTCGAGATGAACAAATGGTACTGTATGAAATGATAGATGGTATCATGAATATTGATGTTTCCTGATGGAAACGTAGTGACAAGGAGGGAATGTGGAAAAGTAAATTTTGCCATGTTCTGTGTCCCTACGTGTCATCCATCATATGTTATGTGTGCATGACCAATATGCGTATGCATTCCCCATGTCCGATTAAAGACGCAATTATAGTTGTGTCCACCTCTGGTATGTCATTCCCCAGTCCTCATGAGTAATATGAGTATCAGGCCTATGTAAAGTTATGTTGCCACGTTTCTCAGTGTGCACGTTATTTCATTATAAAGTCCCCGTTTCCAGGCCTCAACAGGGCCCGGACATCAGATTCAGCTCCTGTCTCCTGAGCCTCGCTGAGGAGCGATTCAGCCCCCACCTGTATCCTCGACCTTTCACTTACTTCCTGCCTCGCAGTGCCCGGTGCAGCTTGGCTCAGTCTCTGAGTCTGCCAAGACTATGTTATGATTCCCGTTATCAGTTTAGTCCTCCTTCTCTGCATTCCTAAGCTACTGAACTGCATCAATAGTTTCCGTCATTGTCTAGCCTATGCGGCTCCATATTAAGAGAAATACTGTATTTAATGGTCATTTAATATTCTTCATCACGTACTACATGTAGAATAAATGCATGCTCTAGTCTTAGAGTCAATTAGCTTTTCCCCTCATGACTTCTAGTTTATATCAACATGTTCCCTAAACATCAGATACTAGATAGGGTTTAGGTACATGTCGCTCCGACCCTCCAGACTTTAGTCTCTGCTCCTAGCACAGAGTTCATAGCCCCCAGCTTCTCCTCGTAACACGTCATTACCAGTTTGCGCGCACCACCAGGTTAGAGGTCCCGGCTCCTTAGGTAGCCCCCTCCTATGTTTCCGCCCATTCATGACATATTCTGTTACGTTTGCATCACATGTCTGAGTTACACCTTCTTTTTACTCTTATCTTTCGCGACTGCTACGCGTCACGCCTTCTGCTCCACCCACTGCTACGCCTACTGCAATGTAATGCTATGTGTTTGCGCTATGTATATATGCTCATGTATTGTTATTAAAAGGCAGCGCGCTCATCCCAGCCCCAGCAGCTGCTGGGCCCTGTCATCCTATTCCTATGCAGGTTGTCCTGTTCCTGTCCTTATGCTGTATTAAACCTGCAAAACTCCTACTACCTCGAATCTTGACTCTTATTTATTGAGCTATCTGTTATGATATATGTCTAGTCAAAAAGAGAGGTATTATTTATTTATTTACCACACTTCCGCCCACACAATGCTCTTGATTCGGGGGCTGGAACCACAGGAACTCCCGTGTAGGAATTTTTTTAACTGCTCCGAGGTCAAGCCCCGGTTGCACGGCTTGGAAGATGTTCCGCCCAGCAGCAAAGGAAGGGTTCCGCTTACAGCCGAGAAAGCCACTCGGTAATGGATTACTCAGGAAGTCAGCCTTGTAGCATGAAGAAGGACGACAGCGGACCCAGGAAATTTCTGGTGCAAATTTTATTTAGTGCAAAAGCGCCCCCGCACCATAGCCATGACGCGTTTCGGGTCTTCCACGACCCTTGATCACATGACAGCGCTTTGGAGTGATGATTCAAAATTTAAAGTGGCAGTGCACAGTGGACAATACACGTCATCATCGAGGTAGACAAAATACTATACATGCGTCAAAGTTCATATACTTATTTTTCAAACAAGCAGCAATAAATATACTGTTTAAAAAAAATAAAGTTAAGAACAATTCCCCAAATAAATACATACGATAAATTTATTAATATATCATACATAAAAACATCATGAAAAAATGTGTGCAAAATATTGCTGCTATAATAGCATATGGCAACTTTCGACAATTTATCTCCAACTGATGCCATTCTAGGGAAAACCTATATATATATGCTCAAAGACGCCATCCATCACGCTCCTTCACCACGGTAGCAAAATAACGTCAGAGCGAAACCACAAGTAAATACAAATCTTTTCAGTGCTTTATTCGTGCTCTAAATTCCAGCCAGCAACTGTCATGACGCGTTTCGCCTCTCGTAGAGGCTTGATCACATGATGTGTCATTGACATAGATGAGGGTATATATAGCAAAGTTAATTCAAACCAACAGCAGCTGTGTAACATATTAAAACAGTAGACATAATAGAAATACTGCCCAAAGTGTTAGCAGCAAGCAGCATATTCAGGGCACAGTGCCCAACGTGATGTAGATATATACTTTCCAAATGTTAAGAAAAACATATACTATATACAAATAAATATGTAGAAAAATAGACGATTGTTGAAAGCCATTTTTACATATTAAAGAAAACCAATTAAAAAAGTCATATTTACAGGCAACCAAGTATTTCATATAACTTAATATTTACATTGATTTCACTGATATGGTGCAAAACCTGGTGAGGACATAGGGAGGAGTGGAAGATCCTAAAGGAAATACTATCCTACCTCGCAATCCCAAGTCCCCTACCGTTAGTCTACGACTGTTCTAATCTGTCAATGCTAGTCTTAAATGTCGACTATGTATAATGCATAGCTGTTGGATATTCTAATATCCCTCATAAGCATACTGGGAAAACCACCCAAGGTGAATGGAATGTGAATGTTACATTAAAAAATAATTTCAATCGGGAAATGGACACTCTAGTTTATTGTCTTGGCTTCATCTGGTCCCAGATGTGTAAATCATAAACCAAGAAAAAGTGATGCATAAACACTCCTGTAGACTATCATAAACTGATTTAAAGAATTTTCATTATAAGCAGGTATACATATCCTCACTGGCATTGAGGCCTCCCGGGTTTTTACTATTAAACTCCAGGATGTATCTTGTCTCCAGTAGCCGTAATTTCGCATCTCTATTGCCTCCTCTTTTAAGGGGCGGGATTGTGTCCACTAAATAGTAAACCAGTCCATCAGGGTTGCTGTTATGGATCAGCTCAAAATGTCGTGCTACTGGGTAAGATGGATCTTTTCCTGAGATAGCCCGGAGATGCTGCAAGATCCGTTTATGGGCGGGCAGTCGAGTACTGCCCACATAGCATAGCCCACATGGACATTGCAGCACGTAGACCACATACTCTGTTTTGCACGTGAGTCTATGCTTTATGGCGATTGGTTTATCATGGAAAGGAATGGAGTAGTGAGTTTTACTGACACCTTGCCGGCAAGCCTTACAAAATGGACACTTTTTGAAACCTCTGCTAAGGTCCATCCAGGTCCCTGATAGTGGTTTGTCCAAAGTGTTGCTTACCAAGGCATTTGCCATTGTCGAGGACCTGCGGAAAGTCAATTCCGGCCTGTTGGAGACTAGATATATATATATACATACATATACATATACACATCAGCTAACCATGATCATCTCTCAGGAAATAAACACAAAGTTGGTTTGAACAGGCTTCAGGGGGCTACGGGTGTGCAAACATTAGAGAGCTAAAACAATAAAATGCATGCCAACATTTGGAAATTGCAGAATGGAAGAATTAGGGAAAAAGTCGCAGGAATGAGAGGCCACCCCCGCGGCTAGGGGAGGGGGGCCTTTAGTGGGAATTCTAGGCCTGGAGAGTAAGTTTCGTTTCTCCAAGGCTGGTCATGGGGAGGGTCTCGCAGTAAGATGAGATGCCAGGGTGGGCGTCTAAGAGCCCTCCCCCAAGTTGATAAAATTACGGCTCCCCAGGGAGCAGCCCTCGTTCGTCTCTCGCCTCGGGGGGGATTGCAGGCTAGCCGGATCAACAGTTGTGCAGGACAGGCCCGTGGGGGGCTGATGACGATCTGTTGCGGCGTCGGTGCGACCTGTGAGGTGAGAGGCCTTAGCGTAGCGAAGGGTAATAAGGCTGCTGGGGCAAAGCACAATGTCAGCAATGCAGACGGCGTTAGCTGCAAGGAAAGATCATTCACAATGGAGAGCGCTTCACAAGGTGTCAGAGCGCTTCACAATAGAAACGGTAATGATGCGCGCCTTCGGCAGGGGGGCAATTAATTATGCACGCGGTTGTATATAGCGCGGACTTTCCCCGAAGGTGTCAGAGCGCTTCACGATAGAAACGGTAATGATGCGGGCCTTCGGCAGGGGGGCAATTATTTATGCACGCGATTGTATATAGTGCAGACTTTACCCGAAGGTGTCAGAGCGCTTCACAATAGAAACGGTAAGGATGCGGGCCGTCGGCAGGGGGGCAATTAGTTATTCACGTGATTATGTATAGCGCAGACTTTACCCGAAGGTGTCAGAGCGCTTCACGGTAGAAACGGTAATAGTAGGCCTTCGGCAGGGGGTCAATTATTTATGCACGCGATTGTATATAGCGCGGACTTTACCCGAAGGTGTCAGGGCGCTTCACAATAGAAACGGTAAGGATGCGGGCCGTCGGCAGGGGGGCAATTACTTATTCACGCGATTGGGTATAGCACGGACTTTACCTGGAGGTGTCAGAGCGCTTCATGATAGAAACGGTAATAGTGGGCTTTCGGCAGAGGGGTCAATTATTTATGCACGCGATTGTATATAGCGCGGACTTTACCCGAAGGTGTCAGAGCGCTTCACAATAGCAACGGCAATGACACATGGGGGTAAATTACAAGGGAACAGATTAGAAAAGCAAACGTTAGGGTACACGACACAGAAGTGGCAACAGGGTGCAACCAAGATAGTGGCGAAGCGGGGCAAGACATCGAAGGGAAGGGTGTGGCCAGGCCTTTTACCGGGCAAAGCATGGGGGCATTTTTTCTGAATTCTGTCATAATGCTGCTAGTGAGTCAATGTTTAATTTAATAAATAAAAGGCGTAAAAAAATTAGAAAAAATGATGAAATGAGTGCACATTACGCTGTCCCTAGTGCCATCTTGATAGGAACTGTAAAAACAACAGGGGGGCATAATGAGGGCATATACTAAGGTAAAGGAGCTCGACAATTACTAAGATGGGTTCAGGTAGGCGAATAAGCGGCATGGCGCAGGCGAGCTTGCTATCCTGATATAGGGGGCATGAATACAAATTGGATATGCGGGCGCGCTAAAAGGGGGATGATGGACATGGCATGTAAGGTCATTGACTTGGGTGGGGTGCGATACCCCCGGGGTGCTCAGCCTGTAGGTATGTTGAGCAACCCGTGGAGAAGGCAGGCGGTCGTTGGCAGGTGCACGTGGCATGGTATATGGTGGGGACGGTGCATGGGGTATGGTGTGAGATAGCGACGTATGTTATAATGGGGCACTAGGGCGGTAAGTATCTCTGGTGCCCGGGTAAAAGGGGCGTGGCCGGTGCATGAAAACATAGGCGCGCCGGTGCAAGACCTGTCGAAGGGGCACACAGGTATTGATCAGTTAGTAATTTTGCTTTCTTTTCTTAGTAGACGGGATGCCGCCCAAACGGACACGGGGGGGGGGCAAGGAGGCCCCAGCGCCAACGGAAGTATTCCGCTCGTTGGCGGCATTGTGGGAGGTCGTAAAGAAAGGTGGTATCAATTAGGCCCTGAAGACGCTATCTCAGGATGCAGGAACAAGCGGACAGCAGGAGCCTCCCTTGCCAAAATACAGGCCCCGGTGGTGGCGACACAAGGTGGTGGGGTGGCTCAGGTGTGGGTCCAGTCAGGGGGAGTATTGCAATCGCCTATGGTGGTGGCTACCAAGGCTCAGGGCCCAGTGAGTAACTCAGGGGCTGCGGGAGCGGGGCTAGTTACGGTGACACCAGCGTCCCCCCCCAGCGACGGTGGCGTCGGCGCACGCTCCTCTACTACACAGCCCAGTGTTATACGGTTCAGCATCATTGGCAATGTCGCTGTCAGCAAGTATAACTTGGCATGTGCCTGCGGATACAAGGGGGAAGATCTTTAAGGGGGAGTATGTGGACGTTTTGAGTTGATTAATGCAGGTGTGGTCCCGGGGAAGACCAGTTTGGGTAAAGATGGGGAACTGAAACAAAAGAAGGTCTGGGTGGAATGGTCATTAAAGAACGACCGGTGACCGGGTGACCGGGTTGGCTATTTATGCAGCAATTATTAGTTGAGCGGTTCCCTACATTGGCGGCTCAGTTGATAAGCTACATAAGCTATGCTATGCTAGATTCATGGGGCAGCTTCAGAATTTCAGGGGACGGCCTGGTTGCAATATGACACGAAGTTCAGGCAGATGAAAGCAGTGAGGCCTGAAGTAGCATGGGACCAACTGGAGATTAATATATGGCATGGGGAGTTTATTCGGCGGGTGCCAGTTAGCAAACCTACACATTCCTTTCGGGGAGACAGGGGAGCCGGGGACAAGAAGCAAGCATGTTGGCAATTTAACAAGAATGAATGTAATAGGGGCACAGCATGTAAGGTCAAGCACATTTGTTCCTTCTGTGGGGTGCTTGGGCACTCAGAGATTAAGTGTTTCAAGAAAGGGAGTAAGCCCAAGGAACACCGCCCCCCCACAGCTACTGCTCAACCAAAAGGCCGCCCTACCCAATAATGCCCAGAACTTGCCCACTCCCATACACCTGCCTGTATTAGCCCATCTGCTCGCCAGATATGAGAGGGAGGGCAGAAGCGCAATTTTGTATGAAGGTTTTAAATCTGGTTTTCACATCCCGTCTGCTGCAGTGCCAAGTGCAGTTCCCCCGTGCAATCAGCTATCAGTGCTAAGAAACCAAGAAGTGACTTGGAAAAAATTGAAAAGGAGGTAGCGTTGGGGAGGGTGGCGGGTCCATTGCCGAGGCAGGACCTGGTCTGTTCACCATTGGAGCTAGTACCAAAGAAGGAAGTGGGACAATATCGTCTCATACACAAGTGGTCGAGTCCATCGGGCAAGTCAGTCAATGAGGGGTTGGATTCAGATTTGTGTACGATGCGCTACACCACTTTTGACTCAGCAATTAAAAAACTGCAGAGGCTGGGCGGGGGGGGGAGGGGGTCACTGATGGCTAAAGCAGATATTGAGTCAGCTTTTTGCCTCTTGCCGGTGCACCCGGATGACACTAGGTTGCTAGGCTTCACTTTTGATGGTAATTTCTTTGTGGCCCTATGTATGCCTATGGGTTGTTCCATTGCATGTGCAGTATTCTAACATTCAGTAGTTTTCTGGAATGGACAGTGCGGGAAGCGGTGGGCACGCAAGGGGTTGTGCATTACTTGGATGATTTCCTCTTTATGGGGACACCAGGCTCGTCAGATTGTCAAGAAGCATTGGTGGGTTTCCAGCGGTTGGGGAGGCATTGGGGTGCCACTGGCGGCGGGGAAGACAGATGGACCTACGACCCAATTGACATTCGTGGGTATTGAGATAGACACAGTGGAAGGCGGGTGCAGATTGCCGCAGGACAAAATTAAAACTTTTCAAGGGTCACTGGACGAATGCTTAAGTGTTGAAAATTAGTACGTTTTGGTGAACATTATCTGCGCCATCTTGCCTCTTCCCCTGATGCCACACTTTTGTCGTGCGCGCCCGCCATTTTCTAAGATGCCCCGATCAGAACGAACCCTTTTGCATGCCGCTGGCCCCTGACATAGCCCTTCGCCTTCACTAAGCCTGCACGCTATCCACCCCCTGCTTGCACCTGCCTTGAGTCATAAACCCCTCTTCGGCGCTGCTCTGCCCCAGGCCCTCATCCTGTTCCCAGCGCGACACCTCCCTGCTTTCCTTTCATGATCTCCGGCCCTTAGATGCAAAACCCTTTTTCCCCGTGTGCCCGTTTTGTCCTCCCCGTTCCCAAGCCGACACCCAGCTCTGCCGATACCATCCTTGCCCCTCCCCGTACAATAGAAAGCTTCCCCCATCAAAGAATCCCCGGGTTGATCAAAGCCCCCACCCCATGAGATCCGATCAAACCCCCCACATTCCGTGAATCGGCGGATTATCCAGCTGCGCGATGCTCATCACCTGTTGTGACTAGGGTGGGGACTTCAACTGTAAATGTGTGTGGGAACGGGCCCAAAGGGGAGTTCCGAGAATGTCTTTTCCGTACATCAAAGCTTTAACATGTATGTGTAATCTACAATAAAGTCATAAATGTGTGTATAAGAGGCCAGGCCTCAGGAATACAGTTAGAGCACCTCAGAACGATACCTTCTGTCCGTTTCGTTGTGTTCTCCTCCGGAGAGAATAAAAACCCTTGTTTCCTGCTTTCCAGTCTCCAGCGCCTGCCTCTTCATTGATTTAAATAACTAGAGGGTCACAGAGGCAATACTGCCGGGCAAATATCGATTGTCCCTGACCCGATTGAACTTTTTACAATTGGCGTCCCAAGCGTGGGGCCCATCAGCGACTCGTGGATCCAGTGGGAGAGGTCCCGACGACAGAGTGAACGACTGCAACGATCGGGAGAGCTCTTGCCCAATAGACCCTCGTCTGGCAGCCGATCATCCGAACTTCACTAGTTCCGAACAGACCTCTCTCGAGTGATCTACGGTCCTGACTGGGAACCATCAGGAGTGCCGTGAGAAATACGAGAAAAAGAGGACGATCGGGCGCTGGATTCGGAAGACAAGAAACTGTCCATGCGGTCCGGGTAAGGTCGTGTTACCACGACAAGTTGCGAAAAATTTGCTTGATTGTTTGTTTGTTCAAAAATACTAGTATTGCTCTGTTTATTTTTATTTGGAGATTCACTGTCTGCAAACGGAGAAACAACAGGCTCTCTCTCTCTTTGCAAACAGTGGAGGATAGGTAGGGTAGCAGCCGTGCTTATTTTTTTCTCCCCCACTCAATAATTGCTTGAAACTGAACTGTTGTTCGCAAACTATTGTTTCCTGGAGATTCCCTGTCTGCAAGCAGGGAAGAGACCACCCTTTTTGCAGATAGTGAAAAGGGTAGGTAACGCAGATCTTTGCGGACCTACTCATTCTCCCCATTGTTATTTATTGGTCGTTTGGTTTTATATTTTTTTTTGATCCATGAGGTATTCACTGCCTGCAAACAACGTTGAATAGAAATATTCTGTACGGTCTTTGCACCTAGTGATAAGATAGGCAGTGCTGACTTTTTAGTCCCTCGTTACGAGCCGTCATGTCTGTCTTCTCCCCACTGATAAATAGCCTGTTTAGTCCGGACCGCGTATTAGAGGTGGACCATATAGCTCCATTAGAAGGCACCCCTAATAAGGACATGTTCATAAACTATGGGTTAGTCACCATAGCCTATAATAAATTATGGCACAGGTATACCGAAGAGAGTCAAGACAAACAGTGGCCACTGGCAGGATCCTTTGACCTTGATAAAATAGAAACGTTAGAAATAGCCCTTCGAAATAATAAGACAACGCCGATTATGCTCGACAGTCTCGGTATGTGGCGCAGAGAGGCTACGAAACGACAGAGAAAAGACGAGGATAAACCAAGTAGGGAAATATACCGACAGGACAACCCCAGGACACCACTACCCACAACTTATCCCCCGACACTATGCAAAGGACGACCAGACTTAGGGTCAGACCAATGCGCTTTTTGTAGGTATGTCGGACACTGGAAAGCCCAATGCCCGACTCTACTGAGCGTGAGTAAAGGCAAAGGGCCGACAAGAACGACAGACCGACAGTACGAGAAAAGGCGCGAGACAAAGAAGAACCCGACTTACATAGACAGACCAGACAGAACCACCACGTTTGATTATGCCCGATGGCACAGATTTCGCCAGGAAAATCTCAGCGGCATGCTCACGTTCTCCTAGGTCGGGCAATGTCAAGACGGGAACCCAGCCTCGTTTAAAAATTCACAGACGGAAAGAGATAATTATGACCAATAACTGTTTTTATATTTGTCTTGGGTCTTTGTATGTCGTACTTGTACTGTCCCCTGTCTGAGTTTGTGTGTATGTAATGTGCAAATCTGCGTCATCCCTCTACACGTGTTTCCGTGTTACTCGACCTCTGTTAGCAGAAACTTAGCATAAAAGCAACCTGGAAAGAAAGAAATGGTGAAACAAAATCCGTAGACCATTAATGAACTTGAACTTTTAATTTAACACAACAAACAAGGAATAATAACGATAAACTGTAGAAAATGAAAGTCAAACAGAACATTCGCCCCCCCCCCATTCTGGAACCCTCCAAAGTAGGGCAGGGTTACGGCTACGCCCAACCAACGGCAACCCATATAAGGCGAGCCCGGCCGCCAACTCTTGGTCAGGAAATCTTAACGTATGGGGGAGCCGGAGGAGAGGCAGGAGCCCGCAGCCTGGGCATTTGCAGGTAGTCCCGCCACATGTCTCCTTGGCCGGCCGCAACGGGCCTGGAAAGACTAAGGTAGTCCCGCCACATGTCCAGAGGAGAACGAGGCACCTCTTCCTTTTCTCTTCCGTCACAGCCGCAGCAGTCCTGGACGGCGGGATGTCCTGCACGTACCTCCACAACAATTTGTCCAAGTTGGGCTGGGAGGGAGAGGCGACGCGGACGAGCCTCTCCCACCTCCACCGGTAGGAGGTTTCCCAGCCCCCAGCCCGACGCCGAACACCCCCAGTCAGGCGATGGTGCCAATACTTCCACAGCACCGAACGTACAATGGTGGCACCCCAGTACTTGCGCAGCACCGAACGTACAATGGTGGCACCCCAGTACTTGCGCAGCACCGAACGTACAATGGTGGCACTTGGGGAACACCGGATGTGGAGAGGCCTTCATGCGGGGCGATGAAAAGGAGCGGCATGGAGTACACCGGGAGAAGGAGACGAGGCGAACGAGTCTCCCTTGCCCCCAGGTGGGGGCATCACAGCCGCACCCCAGCCGAACGTCCCGCTTTCACAAAACAGGGACCTCTTCCTTTCACTCCGAAGGGTCTCTTCCACTCTTGCAAACTCGACGAGAGTGGCCCCGGTAGGGCCTCAAAATGGCGTCTGGGTCCGCTGGAAGGTGGGCCCCGGCCACTAGAGTAACTTTGACCAGCAATATAACTCGAACATTTGCCCTCTGGAGCACGAGCCCCCATCTCCGACAGCATCTCCGCAGCCTTGAAGATCCTACAAGGGTCCCCGGCGGAACCTTCGGCCTTTGCAGGTTTCCGGTAAGGGACGGCTGCCTTGATCGCCAACGAAACAAACATGACATTGCCACACCTTCTGTTAGCGTGAATTCTAGAACTGCCGAAAGGGACTCTGGTCCAAACTGCCAGTAATGGAAACATTTCCCCCTGATGCTGCTTCCGGACTGAGCCGGCCCCGCCCAAAATGGCGCTGGTATCAATCGGAACTTACGAACACCTCGTGGTGTTCCTTCGCACTAATATAAACTTGATGTTCTGAGATTTTATATGATCCTTTGTACACTTGGCTAGAAAAGACAAGGAGAACTTACTCGACGAACAGTATGAAAAGATCCCCGTTACAAATGTTGATTACGAATGTACAATGTATTATATTTTTATAACTGATGTAAACCCCATTTACGACGCACACGTACGGTATGCATATAGGAAATCTGATTACAACTGTTATGATTATGCTTCTAAATTATGAAAATATATGCCCCCGAACCCCCAGCCAATTAATAGACGTTTTAGTCTCTTACAAATGAATGAGTAAAACTTTCCGATGTTTTTATTGCTGCAAACGACACCCCCCACTGTACGCACTTTAGCCATTGCCACGACCGGCCAAATACGACCGCACCCTCATAATCCATATGCTGAAATGATTTTGCAAAATAAAGTCTTTGAAACTATGGACGGGTATTGCATGCTTTATTTTAAAAAAATATGGGATGGGTGGGAAAGTTCTTTTCTGTGCACCCTACTCTGCTCTCTCTTTAAGGTTAAAAGAAGATGGTTGCCCAGCCCTGGAGGACGGATCGGATCGACAACACGACACTCCGCCTTCAAGGTACGCGTCTGACTCATGAACTCTCGCGTAGAGGAAGACCTTGACTTCCAAGGATGGGTAAAACGAATGGTGTAAATGAGGGAATGTAAAAGGAGGGTGAAATAAAATAATGTAAATATTATAAAGTACAACGTTCCAAAGTAGCAGGGACCCAAGAACCGAAGAACCTTAGAACGCCACAGCGTTGAAAGAGGTTTAAGGACCCCGATAGTGAGATACATCCTTTGACTAGATACCTCGCACTAGGCACCTCTGGTTTCCTTTTTATGTTTCCCCGCACACGCCCTACATGAACACACTACCCCCCCCGACTCCAGAAACCATATCCCCGGGGACCCTGCCCCAAGGAGGAAAGACGAGTAAGAGGTAAGTAAAGGACTTATGAATCCATGTATTTGAATGCGCGCGAATGCTGTCTCCCCCACCCCCCCCCCTTTTTTCCTCCTTCTGCAGGTTACATCAGAGATTACAGCCGAGGTGTGGCGAAGATCTGAAGCCTTGCCACGTCTAATACACGAAGCGGACTAGCGCCGCAAGGTGGTGTCTAAGCACGCCTGCAGACTACTCACGTACCGAACAAACCCGAAAAATTAGCACAACCTGATAAAAAGTGATCACCCTTAAACCAGACCGGACGAATGAACCCATGTCACGTATGATGCGAAACTATGAGGGAATGTGTGTATGTGTGACTGAGGCGTTGGCCCAACTGGTCGAAGGACCGAGAATGCGAGAAAGTGCGACAACATGGTACCTCCTTTCTTCTTTCCTTTTTCTCAAGGCACGTCCCCTCTACCCTGTCTAATGCTCAAACTGCATGATTACAAGATTCTAACGCAGCTGTGTAATGCACTAAATAGCCTTTCTTGAATACACTGCCACCCTCTCTGTTGCACGTGTACTATTTAGCCTGCCGTTGCACTCTCTCTCTCTCTCTCTCCCTCTATTTTTGCACTCCCACTCTTCCGAGTGGTTAGCCCCGAAATTGGCAGACTGCCACCCCTAGCACCCCACCTAATTGGCTTCAAATACCGCCAGTATTTGCACAAAAACTTGTCTTTAATACAATCACCCTGAGACCGCGTCATTACCTCTCCTTTTCCGCTAGAAGTCAATGAACCCAGGTTGGGCCGTAAGGGAAAGGACAGGTAAAACGACAGAGGTTCCCTAATCTGACCCGAAAATAAGGGAACTACATGTCAACGGCTCCTATAGTATAAGACAAGGACCTCAGAATACGCGACCCTCCCCTCCCCGAATTGTCGCAATACCCAAACCGGAAAAATGACCACCCCCGTTACCTCCCCTGTATATGTCCCTGGTTGTTTCCCATAAAACCCCTGTCCTTCCTAATTAAGTAATCGGGCTGTAAAAGGTTACGTAGGACCCAGAATGATGTTTTACAAGGTTAACAGACTAGTTCAAGGTAAAGAAATCATCGAAATGAACCCCGCAGTAGTTGCAAAACAGGATGCACCGATAGAAAGGAAATGTTTAGCCATGTTCGTCTCTCAGCAAAATACCTGTGTAGTACCATGTTGACGACTCACTGCACCCTTTTGTAAATGTAAAACTCTAGAGAACGGCATATCTTCGCCAGATTTGTCTCACAAGGGTGGGTTACCATCAGATGAACTGCCATGCCTGTAATAAATAATTATGAAGGAAAGTCATAGTAAATCCAACAGAACCCGTCACCGGTCATTCATATGCCAGTTGTGAACACTAAAATAACGGGCATTTTTCATTCTTTGCCTGGAGCTGGGAGAGAAATAGACTTTTTGATTATCTTCATCTGCAAATTTTCTAAAGACTGTCTTTTCAAACTTGTTTAAGGGTACCGCTGTTGGAGGAGAAAAGGACCGGATGTGGGAGCACGAGGCCCGACTGCAGACTAAGGAACACCTGCGACATTAGCCAAGGCGAGACCACGACTGAAAAGAGCTGCAGGACGAGGCACTGTTTTCGACAACATGAGAAGAAAGGGTCGACCTGATGCCCCTGCTCGATGTCCAATGCCTGTCGACAAGTCCCCGCTCTCTGAATTCGGTCACACGCCCGCCTATTTGAAGTCTCTCGTTCCCCTAGTTTGTTCCTAATTTGGCCTTGCTCCATCCCCCTTTCCCTCTGACCTACCCTATGGACTGTTTTGTACGCTCTTCTTCCATCCGAACTTTCTGACAATCACCTCAAAGGACACAGGGCGAAAAGGACCTTTCCGACCAGAAACGCGAGGAAAGGGTCGTGCCCTGCAACGCAGAACTTAGAACAGAGCTGGACTTGTAGCTCCACCGCCGGTGCTCAACAGCGCCAACGAAAGACCACAAAGAACAATGAGAACTCGTAAAACTTCGAACATTTGACATCCTCAATCACCGTTTTTTTATGCCTCATTTCTCTCCCAGCCGCCATTGTATTGATCCTGCTCCAATCCGAATCTGAAATATGTATTAACCTGCCAGTTCACGTTATGATATGTACTTGCTGCTCGCCGTTTTTGTATTACATTCCTATGACTTTCCTGCTGAACAAGTTTATCAAAGTTTATCAAATAGGCCCGCCTCCTGAAAACTAGAAAAGTTAAAATGTATCGTTTACAACTCTTTTTATCTAGGGTTCCTACCATTTTCCTTCTCATGCCCACCACAATAGAACCGAGTAGAAAATGAACCAGCAAGATGTCTTGAATATGTTAAAGGGAGGACTGTTGAAAATTAGTACGTTTTGGTGAACATTATCTGCGCCATCTTGCCTCTTCCCCTGATGCCACACTTTTATCGTGCGCGCCCGCCATTTTCTAAGATGCCCCGATCAGAACGAACCCTTTTGCATGCCGCTGGCCCCTGACATAGCCCTTCGCCTTCACTAAGCCTGCACGCTATCCACCCCCTGCTTGCACCTGCCTTGAGTCATAAACCCCTCTTCGGCGCTGCTCTGCCCCAGGCCCTCATCCTGTTCCCAGCGCGACACCTCCCTGCTTTCCTTTCATGATCTCCGGCCCTTAGATGCAAAACCCTTTTTCCCCGTGTGCCCGTTTTGTCCTCCCCGTTCCCAAGCCGACACCCAGCTCTGCCGATACCATCCTTGCCCCTCCCCGTACAATAGAAAGCTTCCCCCATCAAAGAATCCCCGGGTTGATCAAAGCCCCCACCCCATGAGATCCGATCAAACCCCCCACATTCCGTGAATCGGCGGATTATCCAGCTGCGCGATGCTCATCACCTGTTGTGACTAGGGTGGGGACTTCAACTGTAAATGTGTGTGGGAACGGGCCCAAAGGGGAGTTCCGAGAATGTCTTTTCCGTACATCAAAGCTTTAACATGTATGTGTAATCTACAATAAAGTCATAAATGTGTGTATAAGAGGCCAGGCCTCAGGAATACAGTTAGAGCACCTCAGAACGATACCTTCTGTCCGTTTCGTTGTGTTCTCCTCCGGAGAGAATAAAAACCCTTGTTTCCTGCTTTCCAGTCTCCAGCGCCTGCCTCTTCATTGATTTAAATAACTAGAGGGTCACAGAGGCAATACTGCCGGGCAAATATCGATTGTCCCTGACCCGATTGAACTTTTTACATAAGGGCACGCAGGTGTTGATGGGGCAACTTAATTTTGCACTGCGGGTGATACCTATGGGCAGGGTCTTTTCAAAGAATATAGCCAGGGCAATGTCAGGTTTGAGGGCAAAACCCCACCACACTAGGCGGACAGGATGATTTGGTCACATGGAGTGATTTCTTGGAGCACTTCAATGGATCAGTGAGATGGCAACAATCAGCACAGGACAATAGAGAATTAGAACTATACACGGATGCAGCGGGCAGTGTCAGTTTCGGATCGGTGCGAGGAGCAAGGTGGTGTACTCCGTTTGCTGAAAGTGTTGGTGCAGGAGTGGCTCAGGCGTAAGGTGCATTTTATTGCTAAGCATGTGCCAGGTGTGGTAAACACAGTAGCTCACTCTCTGTCTCGTTTTTAAGTCGCCAGAATTCAGAGCGCGATGGCCACAAGCAGACGGTCAGTTGACGGCCTTCCCGGAAAGCCTGTGGAAGCTTTGTGCCCCATTGCTTCCGACCTCATAGCGGCTTCGGTTGCACCCAAGACTAAGAGTAGGTATGAAAGGGCATGGCAGGTGTACATAGCGGTCCTATAGAACAAAGGGGGTGCAGGGGAGTTTACACTACAGGGGGTTCTCATGTTCATAGTCAGCCAGAGAGAGGAGGGAAGGTCATTGACTCTGGTGCGCAGACACTTGTCGGCAATAGCCTTCTTTGCAGGAATGAAAGGAGTAGCGGATCCCACTAAGGACCTCGGAGTTAGAAGGGCTATGAAAGGTTGGGAACGACTGGCGCCAAGGGAGAAGGATAACAGGAGACCCATAGATTCCAACAGGTTGGAGAATATCTTGGGGGTGTTACCACAGGTATGTTGGTCGCATTATGAGGTGCAATGGTTGCGATTAGCCTATTCCTTAGCATTATTTGGGGCGTTTCGGATATCAGAGCTAGTGCCAAGCTCCAAGATGGACAGACAAGGGGGAATGGCTGTTGGGGATGTGGTGGTTGCCGCAGAATTACTGCAAGTGAGAGTGCGGAGGTCGAAGACAGATCCCCTGGGGAAAGGGGTATGGGTGCAACTAAGAGCGGTTCAGGGTGCGGGTTACTGCCCGGTGATGTTGATGGGGAAGTACCTGCAGATTAGGCCGGGGTGCGGTGATGATAGGCTGCTGGTACACGCAGATGGTACACCGTTGACGAGATTCCAGTTCACACGATTATGAAAGCGGGCGCTGGAATTGTTGGGTGAGGACATAGCTTATTTCACATCACATTCGTTCCGTATTGGGGCGGCCACTACAGCAGCAGCATTGGGACTCTCATCGAGTGCAATTAAGAAGGTGGGCAGGTGGAGTTCATTGAGTTTTGAGCGCTATGTGCGACCGCAGCTGGTGTAGATAGGTTCGGTATTTGCGGCAGATCGGTATTGATGCACCTCTTTCTTTCTCTGTTCTCTTTTGGTCTCGCTTGCAGTGATGGCAAGTCAGAGGACGCAAGTATGCTGGTGTGGAGATTCGGTCATATTCAGAGCAGGGCAATGGTTCGGAGAGTCTGGGTGGACAAGACGCAAAGGGCCATGGGAGTCATTCATGATTGGCTAGGGATTGAGGGGCAATGGGCCGAGGATGTCTCAGCTCATTTGCGGAGTGCGCTCAACAAAGGTTTGCCTATTCCATATGTGCTGGTGATTCACTCTGGACAGAAAACATGATCCCTGGGGGCAGGAGGGGAGCCAAGGAGGCCTTATTCTCTCTACTTACATAGATCAGTAGAGTACTGCCGTACACTGCGATTATTTGGTCTGTCGGTGAGGAGGATGAATAGGGAGGTAGAAAAACTGTTGAAGGGGTCACAGATACGTGTTATCAGACATAGCCTGCTGCAGGCATTGAACTCAGATGAGTACCGGGCAGGGGGGATGCACCTGTCCAGGGCAGGGTTGGAAGTGTTTGTGCAAAATATTCTGGGGGCTATTGCCTTACACTTTGGAAGATTAGCAGGGCTGTAGTGCCGGGGAGGGCAAGAGTGCCAGTGGGGCTTCTTGCCCTGTGGCGGGGTCCCGGATAAGAGAAAAGGCTGGGGGACTCTTTTTGGACGGAAAATGGATGACCCTGCAGCAGGGTAGGCAGTTATGGCGGCTCTGGGCTGGCGGGAGAGGGGGCCATCCTGCTAGTGGTCCTGGACTCTCTGACCCTACCCTAGTAGCTGGTGCTTGGAAAAGGGGGTGATGTTGTGTCCTGCTGGTACAACACGCCTCTAGAGATGACGAATTGTAAATACATGTTAACCGGTGGCGCATTTGTATGGAGCTCATCATTTATGTGTGAATTCAATAAAATGGTCAATGTGGGAGGTTTTACCCACAAATAAAATGGTGTTTTGGTTAAATAATAAAGCTACGCAGTGGACAACAGTCATGTGTAAGCGTTTCACTGGGGGAGGGGTGATCAAATGGTGATGAGCGAATGGCACGAGATATCCCCACTATGAGAGGCCACCCCCGCGGCTAAGGGAGGGGGGCCTTTAGTGGGAATTCTGGGCCTGGAGAGTAAGTTTTGTTTCTCCAAGGCTGGTCATGGGGAGGGTCTCGCAGTAAGATGAGATGCCAGGGTGGGCGTCTAAGAGCCCTCCCCCAAGTTGATAAAATTACGGCTCCCAGGGAGCAGCCCTCTTTTGTCTCTCGCCTCGGGGGGATTGCAGGTTAGCCGGATCAACAGTTGCCCACCCACCCATCCCTAAGTTCAATACTGAGTGGCGGGGTCCCGGATAAGAGAAAAGGCTGGGGGACTCTTTTTGGACGGAAAATGGATGACCCTGCAGCAGGGGAGGCAGTTATGGCGGCTCTGGGCTGGCGGGAGAGGGGGCCGTCCTGCTGGTGGTCCTGGACTCTCTGGCCCTACCCTAGTAGCTGGTGCTTGGAAAAGGGGGTGATGTGTCCTGCTGGTACAACACGCCTCTAGAGATGACGAATTGTAAATACATGTTAACTGGTGGCGCATATGTATGGAGCACATCATTTATGTGTGTATTCAATAAAATGGTCAATGTGGGAGGTTTTACCCACAAATAAAATGGTGTTTTGGTATAATAATAAAGCTACGCAGTGGACAACAGTCATGTGTAAGCGTTTCACTGGGGGAGGGATGATCAAATGGTGATGAGCGAATGGCACGAGATATCCCCACTAAAGTACTCGCCACATTAAAGCCAAAACCAGCCCGTTTTGGTTATTAAAATTTAGAGTTCATCCTCCCAGCCGCGGCCCATGCAGGTAAGAGTGGTGGGCAGTGGGGCCGGTTGGGGGATTTCAACAGACAACGAAGAGGGTAAATTGATTATTTATTTAATTTTCTGTTGTCGTCTGTTAAAATCCCCCACCCCCCTCACACCACTCTTAGCTGCATGGGCCGCGGCTGCAACCTTCCCTTGTAGAAGTGGTGGCATACAGATACATGCCACCTTCCAGATTCAGGCGGAAGACTACCGATTTCAAGGCTAGTCTCCCGCCTCCTGATTCCTGCATCGAAAAACTGGTCTTGTGTCACTGGGAGTATGCACTCCCAGTAATCTGCTCCTGTACGCCAGTGCACATCATTTTTTTTCACGTTCTCTCTGCCTGCCATAGCACAATCTCTGTGCTCCCGACAGGTAAGGAAAAAACGTATGATTACATTTCTCATTTTGAAACCCGTAGCAGCACATTAGCAAGTCCCATCCATGCCAATAGACCCAATTCCTATCTCAATAGAAGTCAATAGGAGAAATACATTCTCAAAATCATTTTTTTTATCTCCCACTTCACTCTTTTAAATGGTGGCACGTATGGCATACATCATTTCACATGTCTCAGGATCAAAGGAGGAGAGGGTGTGGCGTAAGGGCCTGTAATTCTGGGCTAATCATCTAAAGTTCCCTTACCTACCAAAAATGAATGTGTTCTTGTGTAATGTAACGGGTGCTCACGTAAAGCGCCTCAATACCTTCGGGTCGAGTTTGCGCTGTATATATATAAAAAAAAATTATATATATATATATATATATATATATATATATATATATATATATATATATATATATATATATATATATATATATATATATATATATATAGATAGATATATATATATATATATATATATACATACATATATGAAGCAGGAACCCAGGGGAACAGGTAGGAAAGACTTTAATGAAAAAGGACTTCGCTCCAGTGGCGGCGAATGCATTTCGGATCATTTCCTTCGTCAGCGCCCTGCACCGGACCCAAGAATCACCGAGTGTGTCCTGCTGCTGTTGAAGAATAGTTCCAACAGGTCTGCTCCTCCCCTTTGATGATCGCATTCACCTGTTGCAGTTTTTTCACATCTTGGAACTGCAACTCCCACAATGCCGTGTGACAGCAAAGTGCGTCGGTGAAAATAACGGGGATGGAAGGTAAGTTCTTTCATGCGGTAGCTAGCAGGCACGATGCACGAATCTGCGGATTCCTCCAACACCCGGTCTCTCCTCGAGTCCCCACTACTGCCACAGCCCAGTTTCAAGAGTCAAATTAGCATGCTCCCAAGATCTTCCTATTTGCCTGAGCAGCAAAATAGTGTGATGAGTCCTCCGGTCCAGCAGGAGGAGCAGCAGTTTAACGCACTGCAGGATCCTGGTTCAGCTGCTGATGATATGAGCGATACGAAGGCATACAGGGTGCAGCCCAGAGAACTAATTATAAACAGAGTTGGTCGCTGAGCGGCTCGCACTACCAGCCATGTAAGTATATTTATTTAAGGGAATCAAACTGTTACTCTTCTCCCTCCTTAACCAGCGATGGCCTGCCTCGAAACACTGCTTGAGGATTGCTCCTTGTCCGTATTTCCTCGCTCATCTCGTTGAGCTTGCTTATATTATGACGCCCTTCCGAGTCTCTGATAACCCCTGCTAGAGCCTCTTATTCCCAATATAGACCGCGGCTGCATGAGTGAATGAACAGTTTTACTTCGTGGCCCCTTACTAACACTCCGCTCACAGCCCCTCTTCCCCGACAACACGAACCAAACTTTCACTGTCGGATATTGAAAGTTTAATCTAAAAAACATAAAAGCCTTTGCTCGATTTTGTTCAGCGAGCCCTGCAAGCTATTACGTCATAACCGTATGGCGTAGTCTACGTCATTGTTGCGCGCCGAGCGATAACACTGGAGAGGCTGTCAGCTACCCAAATATCACGTCCTCTGTGTTTTAGATGCCCCCAGTGCTGGAATTGGAAAACATTTACTCTGTAACTTATACATTGGGGGACAATATATGCCAGAGGAAAGGGGCTGGAATCACGAGGCGTGAAGATTGTAAAATGGGGGGGGGATCTGTTGCAAAGACATTGCCAACAAAGACAAACGTGACAGTCCGTCTGTTCCATAATCGGTCTCAAAGAAGCTGCATTAAAAAATATCTTACAGGGTTGAGACACCTGCTGCAAAGATCCCAGTTTTGCGATAGTTATGTGTTTTGCCTAGGCACAGTTTTGACTTATAAAGTAACATAGAAGGTTAATGTCCCTGCTGCAGAGCACACCGTGTTAAATTTAAAAAAATGCTGCCATGTACATCAATATTTGTTTAATTACACATACAGCCATATATATGTATTGGATTCTTACAGTGGAAGTACATCTCTTGCATAGGCAGTTGAACAAAGGTAAAAACCTGCCTCCAAATCATGTTATGGCTTCACAAGTAGGGTGCGCCCTTGTTTTCTTCCATTGCTTTGATGTCTACCTGTTAGGTTCCAGATAACTCCCATCCAGTATGGGGCTGATAGTCCTTTAGATAGGTCTGTCTTTTGGCCCGGCTACTGAAATTTGTCCTAGTGTCAGAAAATGACACCTGGACACATTTAGCAGAAATAGGTGTTGGAACAGGTATCCAGAACATTCCCTCTACTTTCCACTACTGGATACCCCAACTGCGTCGGACTGTCTATACTATTTTTCAGACGGTGTACCTCTTCGGTAATGCAATGTTGTAAGCATTGTAGATCAAGGAATGTAATATTCAATTCACACATTGTGCTGCAGTGCTACCAGTACATAGGGCTACTGATGATGGGACATTTACCTTCATAATATTCCCTTCAAAAGAAGCAGAGTAGGGGGCGTGGCCAAGGCGGCGAGCATGGCAGACGCAGCTTAAATGAGCTCCGTCCCGCCGGCACGATATCCTGTTGAATATCCTGCGTTGCCCCGACCCGGGGACACCCAGACTAGGTGGCTGCCCACGGACAGCGGAGGGGGAGCCCCGATAGCGAGTTGGGCGCCCTCGATGCCTTTCTTCTCCCGTCCTGAGCCCTGACCGAGGCGCGGCCTGCGCTGCACACTGAAGCCGGGAGCTGGCGTGGCGAGCGGTCCGCCCGAAAGTGCGGTGGCGCCGGGGGCGCCAGAGTGAGGCGGGCCGACCCTGATCTCGGCCATAGCCGTGCTGACACCGGAGATCCTGGTTGAGAGTCGTCGCCCAGAGGAGGAGCAGCAGCGGGGCCACGGCGACAGAGATTGTGGGGTAAGAGGCCGTGATTTGGCGGGCGGCCCTGCGGGGGAGGGGACGCTCCTGTGGCGGTGAGCTGTCACCGATCGGCGGTTGGGTCGGACCGCGGGGGTTCCGGAGGCCTCTGAGTCTTGGGGGGCTGCTGCCTTCCCGTTTCCCCCCCTCCCCCCCCCCCCCTTCTTGACATCCTGCGTCTGCCTCCTCTGGGTGCTGCGGCGATCAACGTGTTGGCTGGTGGCTGAGTCTGTGAACCTCTGACTCAATTGAGCGGGACCCTTCGTTCGGCGGCTACTTCGGGCCGCGGAGAGGGGACACATACGCGGAGACCCCCCCCCTTGAACCTAGGCGGCGCTCGGCCGGCGGCGGGACTCCGAGAGAGACTTGGAGAATACACGAGGGCGCACGGAGGGAGGCCCGAGCTGCCTCCAGTGGGCCCTGAAGGTGGCGGAGTGAACCCCTGCTAAGATATCGCCATTGCCACGACGACTAGAACCTCCTGATTTAAGGTTGGGTGTGTGAGGTCAAGGTGCGGGTGCCAGCTCCGTGGGCCTTCAATTGGATGAGAGCGAGGGTGCCGACCCCCCCCTTGAACATCGTGTGTGCTTCCCCCCCCCCCCAGACCTCGAGAGGGCGGCGGAGGTTGGATCGGGGTTCCCGTGCTCCCCACGGCCTGCCCCTGTGCCCCAAGCGCAACATGACGAGAGGTGGAAACTGCAGCGGAACCACGAAGCAGGGCCCGATGGACAAATTTGCGGGGCCGGGTGGGGGTGCGGGGGCACCCGGTGGTCAACAAGGCTCGGGACCGGACAACGCGGCGCTGATGGCAGCGATTACACAATCAAGGGACATGCTGGATGCAAAAATTGGGGCGGTCGGAGCGGATGTGACCTTGCTCCAACAAGACTTACGCAATGCTGTCGCCTGCATTACCGAAACTGAAACCAGAATCACGGAGGTGGAAGATGATATTGTGATCCTCAAGAAGAAGATGGCCGCCATGGAGGGGATCCAAAAGGGTCTAGCGCTCCGGGTTGAGGATGCGGAAGGACGGGCCAGGAGGAACAACCTGCGGTTTGTGGGATTCCCGGAGGACAGTGAGAAGGGTAACATGGAGGCCTTCCTGACCCAGTGGCTGGAAGGGTGGCTTCCCCCGGAGTCCCTCTCGCGCTGCTTTGTCGTGGAGCGGGCACATCGTGCACTTCTTCCAAAGCCGCCAGTGGGGGCTCGCCCCCGATCAGTGATCGCCAAACTGCTCAATTATCACGACCGGGACACTATCTTACGTCAAGCCCGCGCCAAAGATCCTCTAATGTACGAGAATCACAAAATTCTGATATTTCCGGACTATACCAAACTAGTGCAACAGCAACGACAGTCCTTTACTGCAGCGAAAGCGTGACTGCGGGAAATCAAGATTCAATATGCCCTGTTTATCCGGCCCGCCTACGGGTGGTGTTCCAGTCCCGTACCCAGTTCTTTAACTCTCCGGAAGAGGTTTTTGCCTGGACAGATGAAACAGTGCGCGTTAAAGTACATACCCCTCCGAGACGTGATTCTGATTCATCATCCTCGGCGGGACGTCCGGGAACACCACGACGATCCCGTAGTAGGAGCAACTGGAGATCGCGCTCAAAGAAGCGACCACCTCCTCGGGAGGAAGCGGCGGAAGATGCGGAAGGGACGGACTCTCAAACCCTGAAGCTGTGAGGCCTTCTATTAATTTGAGTCCGACTGACATTAAGGCCCCCGGTGGCCGCTGAGGGGTTGTGGTCGAGTAAGGAACGATACTGCTTATTGTGGGCATGCCACCTGAACTTTAGCTTCACATGTAACTGTATGTAGGTGGACCATGGGTCGGGAGAAGCACGAGAGAAGGCGGGTCTACTCCCGAAGTTCGTTTTGTGAGTTGGGTGAGGGGTTGTTTCAGACCAGGTGGGTAGTTGGGTGGGATCCATTGGCCTAGTGGGTCTGTGGTAAATAAATAAATAATACCCTATTTTTGACTAGGCATATATCATAACAGATAGCTCAATAAATAAGAGTCAAGATTCGAGGTAGTAGGAGTTTTGCAGGTTTATTACAGCATAAGGACAGGATCAGGACAACCTGCATAGGAACAGAATGGCAGGGCTAGAGTGGCCCGGCAGCTGCCGGGGCTGGGTCTGGGATGAGCGCGCTAACTTTTAATAACAATACCCGGGCATATATACATAGCGCGAACACATAGCATTACATTGCAGTAGGCGTAGCAGTGGGTGGAGCAGAAGGCGTGACGCGTAGCAGTCGCGAAAGATAACAGTAAAAGTAGGTGTAACTGGGCGTATACATAGACATGTGGTGCAGACGTAACAGAATATGTCATGAATGGGGCGGAAACATTGGAGGGGGCTACCTAAGGAGCCGGGACCTCTAACCTGGTGGTGCGCGTAAACTGGCAATGACGTATCACTAGGAGAAGCTGGGGGCTATGAACTCTGTGCTAGGAGCAGAGACTAAAGTCTGGAGGGTCGGAGCGACATGTACCTAAACCCTATCTAGTATCTGATGTTTAGGGAACATGTTGATATAAACTAGAAGTCATGAGGGGAAAAGCTAACTTGACTCTAAGACTGGACCATGCATTATTCTACATGTAGTGCGTGATGAAGAATATTAAATGACCAGTAAATACAGTATTTCTCTAACATGGAGACGTGAAGGCTAGACAATGACGGAAACTATTGATGCAGTTCAGTAGCTTAGGAATGCAGAGAAGGAGGACTAAACTGATAGCTGGAATCATAACATACTCTTGGCAGACTCGGAGGCAGAGCCAGGCTGCACCGGGCACTGTGAGGCAGGAAGCAAGTGAAAGGTCGAGGATACAGGTGGGGGCTGTATCGCTCCTTAACGAGGCTTCAGGAGACAGGAGCTGAATCTGATGTCCAGGCCCTTTTGAGGCCTAGAAAACGGGGACTTGTCAATTGAAATAACGTGCACACTGAGAAACGTGGCAACGTAGCTTTACATAGGCCTGATATTCGTAGTATTCACGAGGACTGGAAACTGACATACTAGAGGTGGACACAACTATAATTGCGTCATTAATCGGACATGGGGAATAACATATGCATATTGATCATGCACACATAACATATGATGGATGACACGTAGGGACACAGAACATGGCAAAATTTACTTTTCCACAGGTCTCTGACCTCCCGTTGGAGGGCTGGGATCGTCTACACCGCGACAGGTACTTCAATGTTGCTGAGGTATGGGGTGGGGGTCTGGAGGGGGAGTTGTGGGCACAGTTTGGGGCAGGGGTGGACATGGAGGGAGGTTGGGGGAGACTGGGGGGGTCTGGGGGAGAGTTGGGGGGGTTGGGGTACTTAGCATTAGCACAGTGTGTACGAGAGCATGGTCGGTTTTATGTATCTGTGTGTGGCCTCTGAAGCCCAGCATCCTGAAACTTTAGCCTGTGGATGGTGGCTGAGGTACTTGAAACGGGCCTCCCGCGGGCTTCGCTGCAAATTATGAGCTGGAATGTGAGGGGGATGCTCGACAAAGTTAAAAGAGGTGCAGTTTTGCGGCTAGGGAAAAGGGAAGGGGCTGATGTGCTGCTCTTACAGGAGACACACCTCCTGGGAACCAAAACCCTTAGCTTACGAAGATATGGCTCTGATCAGGTCTTTCACGCAGGCTTTGCGAGAGGGTCCCGGGGGGTCGCGATACTGATACACCGTAGGGTGTCCTATACGCATGAGACGCAATGGATAGATGCCCATGGCAGATTTGCATTCGTTAAGGGGATGGTGGGGGATGAGCCCATGGTGTTTGGCAGTGTGTATGCTCCACCCCCGCTGCAGGAGGCCCTTATAGAGCGGCTGTTCGATGTTTGGGTTGAAGTCCCGAGTGTGTTAACGGTAGTGGGCGGTGACTGGAATGACGTGATGAGTGGGAGGATGGATCGATGTAAGCCCGGAGGGGGCCTAATGGTGGACACCCCTACTAAATTGAGCAGCTTGGTGCAGGGGATGGGCTGGGTAGACGCATGGCGATACCAACATACACATAGTCGCGAATTCACTTATGTCTCTGCAGTCCATAAATCCTTCTCTAGACTCGATTACCTGTTCATCCCTCAACCCTGGATTGGGAGGGTGGACTCTACTTCCATACTTCCGCGGGGTCTGTCGGATCATTCCCCGATAACAATGGACTTACTCTTAGATAGGAGGCGGCAGCCATTTCGGTGGCGCCTTTCCACGTGGCACTTGCAGCAAGACGAATACCAGTCACATATGAGGTAGGCTACAGCACACTACTGGGACTACAACGATAGGCCGGACACCGATCCCATGACCTTATGGGAGGCCCTGAAACCAGTGCTCCGTGGAGTGGACATCGCTTGGTGTGCAGCACATCGTAGGGCCCGTAGGGGGGCCATTGAGGAGGCAGCGACTCAGGTCCGCAGCCTGGAGGCAGAATGTGCCTCGGGGGGAGAGATGATGCGGTGGAGCAATTGCTCTGCCTTCAGCAATCGTACACTTCCTTATTGCTAGATGAGGCCTGTCAGCTATGGCTGGCTACTCAGAGTAGGATATATCAATGGGGGGACAAGTCCAGCACGATGCTACATAGGCTCTGCCAGGGCGCTTTCCAGGCTCAGTCCCTGCCGGGACTCCGGGATGAGGCGGGAGACCCCGTGACTGCCCCTGAGGTCCTGGCCGCTACCTTTGCGCATTACTATGCGGCTCAGTACACCCCCCGGGAAATTCTCCAGGCGGAGGAGGTTGATAAATTCCCTGCGGACCTTTCACCCCGGACTCTTTCGGATGAAGGTCGTGCTCGGCTTGAACTCCCACTGTCGGCGGAGGAGCTGGGAGCGGCGCTGGGGGAACTGAATACTGGTAAGGCCCCAGGGCCCAACGGCTTCCCATGCGAATTTATGAAAACGTTTCATCTCCAGTTGGGGATGCGCTACAGGAAGGCACTGGAGGCGGCCAGGGACCGTGGGCGCCTACCGGCGGACTGGCGACATGCGGAGGTTGTGGTTTCCTGTAAACCTGGGAGGCCCCCAGAACGCCCTGAATCGTACCGTCCGATCTCGCTGCTTAATGTCGAGGTGAAAATCCTGGCGAAGGCCTTGGCTAATCGCCTCCTCCCCTACATTACGGACTTGGTCCACCCGGATCAAGCCGGGTTTATGCCCCACAGGGCGACGAGACACAACATCAGACGAGCGCAGTTGGTGGTGGAGGCAGCGCGGGCAGCAGGAATCCCGGCGGCGCTTCTACTAGCCGATATCGATAGGGCATTCGATTCGCTGAGCTGGACATACCTCCGAGCGCTCCTACTTCGCCTCAATTTGGGTCCGCGTTTCCTATCGTACGTACAGCTACTGTATACAGACCTGACGGCAGCTGTGAGAGTGGCCGGGGCAGTGTCCAGCCCCTTCCCTATAGGCCGAGGCACCAGGCAGGGTTGCCCTCTCACCATATTTGTTTGCCCTGGCCATGGAGCCGCTGGCGGGATGGGTGCGGATAGACGCACAGATGCGCGGCGTTGAGTGGGAGGCGGGGCCGTCCGACAGAATCGCGCTCTATGCCGATGATGTTCTTTTCTTCCTTACCGACCTGAATAGATCAGGGCCCCGGGTCCTTGAAATAATGCGGATAATTGGTGAAGTGTCTGGTCTTAACTTGAATGTGCAGAAATCGAAGCTGTGGGTGCTGGGGAGGCGAGGTAGCCTGGGTTCCTGGGCATCGGCCCTACAGGAGGCTGCGGGGGGCATTAAGTACCTGGGTGTTTTTCTGACGGATGTGCCCGGAGTCTCCTGGTCACGCAATGTACTACCAGTGTGGGACAAAATACGGTCTGATATGAAAATTTGGTCTAGGATGCCTTTGAATATTTATGGCCGCTCGGCCATATTCAAGATGGTAGCTCTCCCCCGGATTCTGTATCCATTACAAAATCATCCATATCCTATATCGCCGCAGTGGTTTTGGCAGGTAAACTCGGCACTAAGTCAGTTCTTGTGGGCCGGGGGAGCGGCAAGAGTAGCGCTCCTCACCTGCTTCCTCTCTACTTATTGTGGGGGGCTGGCCACGTCGACGTCCTGTCTTACTACCAGGCATCACATCTTTTGGTCCTCAACGAGTGGTGGTATCGGGCCCGGGGTGACCCGGCCTATGCCCTGGAGAGATACCTAATGGACCCAGACACGCTGCATACTATCTTGTATTCGGCGGCCATAAGAAAGAGGCTCCCGATGGTCACCCAGGTGGTCTTTCAGGTGTAGCGTGGCACTCTCCGTCGCATGGGATGGTGGAACACGTTGACAAAGGAAACCCCACTGTGGCACAATGGGAGGCTTCCGGCACTGGCGTCCCTGCGGGGATTCAGTGGATGGGATGCGATTGGCATTTCGGCGCTGGGCCACGTCATGAATGGCATGACCCTTAAGTCCTTTCAGGCTCTACGAGACGAATATGATATGCCCCGTACTCAATTCTTCAGATACCTGCAGCTCCGACACGCTCTGTCCCCCGCATTAGTTGGCTTGGACTCTTTGCCGGACTTCAGCCCCCTGGAGGCAAAGGTCTTCATGGGGGACTTGGAAATTAAGAAAATATCTACTATCTATCAAACACTCGTTACACACTGCTCCTCTTCACTCGATAAATTGCGGTCTGTGTGGGGGGGGAGATGTAGGAGGCCTGGAAGAGGAGGATTGGAGAGAAGCCCTGGAGGCCCCAAGGGGGGCAGCAGTTGCGGTGCGCTTGCGCTTTATTCAATTTAAATACCTGCATAGGGCATACTATACTAGAGATCGCCTGTGGTGGGCGGGTCTGATAGCCTCCCCCGACTGCCTGCGGTGTGGATGTTCAGTTGGCTCCTTTATACACACGGTGTGGGCGTGTGCGGGGTTGCAGAGATTCTGGACAGGTGTGTGGGATTGTCTGACGGAGGTGTTGGGCTGGGACCTCCCCCGCTCGCCGAAGCTGGGCCTTCTCCATGTCATGGAGCAAGTGGGAGGAAATATCTATAAACGTCACCTGCTTTTGCTGGGCCTAACGGTGGCCAAAAGAGACATTGCTCGGGCTTGGAAGGCTCCTAGGGCCCCGTTGGTGGAGGTGTGGAAGAGGGGCATGGACTATAACATGGGGCTGGAACGCCCGGTATTTGAGGCCAGGGGCTGCCCCAGAAAACATTTTCAAATTTTGAAAAGATGGGAGGACTACAGAGGCCTGCTACTGGACCCTCCGGCGCCGTGAGATGCCGATGCTGAACGTTTACTAGTTGATTCTGGGTGAAATGTTACACGCATAGATGCTGAATTCACTATGCTCTTTCGAATGGACCATGTAGACACTGTGCGGGGTTGGGGGTGGGTACCGGGCGGGGAGTTCTAAGGGTGGGAGTTTTGGGGCAGGGGGATCGGGGTAAGGTAATAATATTGGAATGTTGATTGAATGACTGGTTTACGAAGATATTTATGTGCATACTGCCTTTCCGACATCTAGGAAGCGGTACCTCATTGTATTCTGTCAACAGCAAAACTCCAATAAAATTTTGTTCTGAAAAGAAAAAAAAGAAGCAGAGTATTCTGAGAATTGTAGTCTTATATAGGCTTATTGAACTAACTAACATGAAGGTTATTAAGAAGAAAACCCATGCTTGGGAAATGAGTAACACGGGGTTAACCGGTAATTCAGGAGAGTGATTCAGAACAACTAAATGTAAAGTAAGCTCACTCGTTCTCTCACTTTTCTTCAAAGTATTAAGCACTGCGAACCAAGACAATAAAAAGACCTGCATTCTGGTCACTCGTGCATGATACCAAAATTGAACATTGCTTCCAACAAGTTGTTGAAACTTCCCTACACATCCTACCAAACATATTCTGTATAGAATAGCTACAAGCAACTCTTTTACAGCTACATAGCTGCTATTTTTTCCAGGTTAATGAGGCCAGTCCCATTCTTAGGTTGAGCCTAGCGCAGCGCGCATGCGCTGCTCTATGGGAAGATTCATGTAATCAGTCTAAACTTTTCTGTGTGGGTCTGACTCCCCCCTCGCATTTGGTTGGCTCTTGGCTGTGTCAATCTGTAAAGGGAGGCTGCAAATGAGTATTGGCGGGCGCACTTACCACCTCTTGCAAATGCTCACTCCCACAGCATTTTGCTTGCGGGAGCGAGCTTCGGCGCACAGAGTGGCAGCTCCATTCCTTGCAGCGAACATGCACCACTTGCAGGCTTGTTTGTTTAATTCTTAGGGGGAGAATCTCCCTCCCCAACTCTCCTTAGTGGTAGGGGGCTTGCTTGCTGCGCTCGTACGTTCAGCGCATTATCTAAGTTGGTGGTAAGACACACTTAGCTAGTGGCGGTTTTGGTTCCGGCCCTGTCAAAGTCCTGACTGTCACTGCAATCCAGCGTTTGCCCCAGAGGAGTCCAACAGCTCACAGCTGTTTTTAAACATGTTGCCCCTCCCAGACAAGGAAGAAAGTTTTCTGCATATTTTCGAAATTCCTTAAATAGTGCGTACTGCTTAACTACCATAAGAAGGGCTGCCTCTCTCAGTATAGAAAGCGCACGCGCCCCTGAGTTGGCTCTGCTGTATCTGGAGAATTTCACTCACGTCGGTGTGCACGGAAGAGAGATGCAGAGGTCGAAGAGGGGAGTAAGAAACAGCGCTAAAGCCCTTGAGTACTGATAAACACGCCAGCACAGGCCCAGAAAATGGCAACAGCGCACATGGAAGCGTTCATGGAGGCTTCTGTGCTCATGAGGGTTTCAGGGGCATCAGGAAAATGTTTAGCTTCCAAAAATTGCAAGAAAGAACACTTCCAACTATGTCCTCCTAGGTTGCCAGCAGGAGATTATTTCCAATTTTCTTCAGTTGCGCCGGTGAGACTACGATACCAGCTGGCTGCACGATTACTGGTATAGCGAGCGAACAGGAGAACATAGTACTCCTGACATCTAGTGGACCGTTAGAACATGGCACTGGTTTTAAGGGACTGGGAACACATTCAATAAATCTCAACCATTATGCTCAGTCAGAATAATTACGTTATGAGTTACCGCAAATATTGCAATTAAAAGTTATGTGATGAGTCTTGTTCAGCCTGCATAAATGTCAGAAAACCTGCTAGGCAATAATGTCCAATAAATAACAAAACATGAGCATTTGGATGCGGTAATCAGCAAAATCAGCACGTTACGCCACATTTAAAAAGGTCTGTGACCGTAATTGGGTACTCTTTATCGTACGCAGTGAATCCCGATCCCTGTGGTTTCAGAGTATGTTGGTTTGATAAATATCACACTCTTTTCTTGTTTTACTATGATCGGAGCTTAGCTGGTAGCTAGACACAAGCATTGGCAAAGCAATTCTTGCGTGCAAGTTAGTGCACGTCAGTGTGTAACAGCAAGCCTGTTGGCTTTGCTAATGCTTATTTGTCCGGCAGCATAGGTGTTCCATAATGTTCCTCTCCCACTTACCATGTACGTGAGCCCCTACTTATTGCATTAGTACCTTCAATGTGAATCCGTGCTCCTGCTCACATGCCTGTCTACCTCTTCCCTCCCTGAGTAGAGTACCTGAGCACACTTCTCTCCTACCCTCGCTGCATGACTAACCACTTCTAAGGTCCCAAAGGCGCGACCTATTGGCTATGCCAATGCTTGTTTTTCTTATAATTGTAGGACTTGTGGTCTTATTTAACCCATAATAAAACCAGGACTACAAGTCCCACAATTCTAAGGAAAAAAAATGGGATTGGATTGATTCGTCTGTATGGACCTGTGGAATTCGACAGCTATGCAGCTCCACACTCGGAAGGGTGCCCAGGAGCCTGATAACCATCAGAGAGGTCCTTGGCTTCACCAAGGGTATGAAGCGCTCAATAAATAATGCAACCAGACCACTCAGAAAAGTGTTTGAGTGCTAGCAAGGAGTATCGAAATCATCTTGTAGATGATATGTATAAAATAGCACTCTTTGCAATACAACCAAAACTCCTATGGAGTACAGGTCTACCTTTCTACTAATAATTTACGGCGCCTTATCAGTGAAGCACTGTATACAAATGCAACTAGATAACAGCATCTATAAAGTACTGCAGTCATCATCCAATTGAAAGCAGCAGTGCTGGAAATAAGTTTCTTTGGGTGTGCATATATATCAATGTAGGACCATCTTGAAAGTAGCTGCCTCAACTAGTCCAAACACTGAGAAATGAGTGGTCGCTGTACCTGGATATTTTGTCTAGGGTGGTTGTGGAAGACAGCATTCTTTCAGTTTGTCCAGTCACAGAGGCACAATTTTTCCAGTCCCAGAATTTTCTTTTGCAGACTATTGTTTTCATGTATGATAGTTCCGTTGGGGAGGAGGTGTGGTCCACTGGCTAAATTGCTGTTTTTTGCATCCAGGAATGAATCTTCAAGTCCTTTAATTTGTGTCAGCCATAATTGAGCTCATATATATCATGCACAGCATGATGGCATCTTCTTACAGCCAACAGTACTAAGGGTCTAATTATGAGTTTGGAGGTCCTTTTATGAGACTACCACCGCTGCACTCAAAGGAGGACTTCCAAGCCCGTTTTGCAGCAGCCCGCTGGATTATGACTGTAATTCAGGGTAGGCGGGTGGTGCTGCAGTGCTCTCATGGCAGTGGTATGTTAGGAGAGCCTACACCACATACCGCTGCCATGAGATAGCCTGCTCCACGTACATGCACTGTGTGGCATGCACCATGTTGTCCATGCCACACAGTGTTCGCATGAAATTGCAATTTTAGGGGGTAACAACATGTGCCACCCTCATGGGCAGATTTGCCCCAGAACCCTGTTTGGTCCCCCTCCTTGCCTTTCCACCAGCTTTTTCGTGGCGGCATCACCGCCATGAAAAGGCTTGCGGAAGGGCAAGTCGTATTATGGACAGCGGTGCTGGGATTGGTACCGACTTCATTCCTCCCCACTCTCAACATCACCGGCACTGCGGGATCCAGGATCCTGGCAGTGCCGGCGGTGTTGTAGCGGGCTGCTGGCGGGCCAACCACAGCACTCCTAATACGGCGGGCGGAGCTAGGTATTCGGTCCGCCACCACGAGTGCGGCGGTCCTAGAACTACCATACTCATAATAAGCCCCTAATTCGTGTAGGATTTCTAGTGGCAGGAGTTGTATGTGGTGCAGAGTTTTCTATAAGTACATCATATAAATGGCACATTGCAAGACACAAGAGCCATGTAGGATCAAAAAGCTGCAATTGAAAATATAATTCTAACCCTATGTTGTAACTGGAAAAAAAAAGAGTTTCTGCCCCTGTATCGCTGTGCGAGGGTTGGATAGTGATTTCTCCCAAAATCAAATTTTGAAAGAAAAAAAATGGGGCCCAATACTGCATGTTTCTTTCATAGTAAACCTGCATGCTTCAGGAACGTTAGTCTGCTGCAACAGCAAGCCGGGCCTATATAATGTAAGCCCACCTGACAATCTTCTTTCATCCATCCCTGCATCAGCCTGGAAACCAATAAACAATATCCTGATATAAGGGTACAGCATCTGCCCTGAATGTATATTCATCTCTTAAGCTAGATTTTGAAATTGGTGTTAACGCGTTTGAATTTAAATGTGAATCCTCAGACCCTGCATAGCTGGAGAACCTGGCAACAGCCCTGATGTGAAGTCTTTTTAGGGCGGAGTGAGAGACAGAAGACTATGCCACCTTACTAGTGATTAAGTTGTAAAAAAGACAAAAAAAAGACAAAAGAAGGAGTTTTTATTTGGACCCTGCCCCCCAACACTTCCGAATGCAGAGGTTACTGAATACCAAGGCTGCCGTGTCTTTGTTCCGCCTCATACCTCTTTCCTATACTACTCTCATCACACGTTTGCAGTTTTTTTTATCTCTCATTTCTCCTTTTTTATTGTTTTCCCAAATTTCTTTTCCTCCTACTTTCTTCAAGTCCAGCCTTTGTTTCTCTTACTTTGGGCCAAAGTTATGTTATGTTATGTTATAGGTGCTTATATAGCGCTCAGCTGCCCCAGCTAAGGGGCGTCCCGGCGCTTTAATGAGCAGGAAAATAGGCTACTGCAGAAGTGGACATGCGGCTATAACATAACAGAGAGATGAACAGAAGAGGTGGGTTTTGATAGCCTTTCTGAATGGCAAGAGGTCCTGTAGGCCCCGAATCTGGAGTGGCAGGGCGTTCCATAGTCTCGCTGCGAGGTAGCGGAAGGAGCGTCCACCCTTTCGCACGCGATTTATTCGAGGAATCACAACAAGGTGCTGACCTTCTGAGCGTAATGCGCGCCTGGGGATATAGGGGGTCAGCAAGGGACAGAGCATGGAGGGAGATGCAGATTGCAAGATTTTAAATGCCAGACAGAGGGTCTTGAATTGGATCCTCTTATCCACGGGCAGCCAGTGAAGTTTGGTCAAGGTGCTAGAGACCTACTGGGAGCGGGGGAGCCCTGTCAAGGCTCTTGCCGCCGGGTTTTGGACTCTTTGCAGTCTTCCTACCTCTGCCTGGTTAGCTCCCAAAAGTAGGGAGCTCGCATAGTCAAGTCGAGATAGAATGGAGGACTGAACTATGAGCTGGCGAGTAGGGGGATCGAAACATTTTAGGATCGGCTTCAGGTTCCGAAGCATCCCAAAACAAGTAGCGGCAACCTTTTTAGTGTGGGTAATAAAATTAAGCGACGAGTCTAGCCAGACTCCAAGGTTTTTTTACCTCACTCTTGGGTTCAGGAGGAGTTCCGAGCATATCAGGCCACCATTTCACTCCCCAGGCTGAGACATCCTTTCCTACAAGTAAGACCACAGTCTTGTTGGCATTAAGCTGTAGGTAATTAGATGTCATTCAGTTGGTAACTGCGGACAAGTCAAGATTAAACTTGGATGAGTTCAGCCCAGAATCTTCACTCGGCACTGCCACTAACTGAGTGTCGTCCGCGTATGAGACTATAGAAAGCTCCCATCGTTTGTCGACCTCAGTCCTTTGCTGGACGTAGAGATTAAATAACGTCGGACTTAGTGCAGATCCTTGGGGTACTCCCTGCTCAATTACACGTTCCATTGATAGAAACGGTGGGGTAGATACACGAAAGGACCTGCCGGTCAAGAATGCCCTGAACCATTCTAGTGCTTGTCCACAGATTCCTACTGCCTCCAGTCGATGCAACAGTACCTCGTGTGAGACCGTGTCAAAGGCAGCGCTGAGATCAAGAAGAATCAACGCTGCTGTCTGACCGGAGTCCATGATGTTCCGAAGATGTTCTGTTACACCTAGAAGTGCAGTTTTGGTGCTATGTCCCGCGCGGAATACGTGCTGGGAGGCGTCGAGGATGGAATTAGCGCAGAGGAATTTCGTTAAGATGCTATTCATGTGGGATTCAGCCACCTTGGCCGGCCAAGGAAGCAGTGATATTGGCCTAAAATTTTCCGGTTTTGTAGGGTCTAACGTGGGTTTTTTAATTATGGGGGATACCCAAGCCTGCTTCCATCTAGTGGGTATGATGGCAGATCTAAAGGAAGAGTTAATAATTTCACGGAGGGGACTGAGTATAAGTGCGGAGGCTTCTTTAAAATGGGCAGGTTTTAGCGGGTCTGCGGGAGAGCCCGATTTGACTTTCCCACAGAGTCTGAGAAAATCGTCCTGACTTAGTTCGGGAATAGTCGTGAGTTTGTTGGGCGTCCCTCTACTAAGGAGGGTAAGTTCAGGGGTGGCTGGAAAGGACCTATAGATAGTTCGTATTTTATCTATAAAGAAGGAAGCAAGTTTCTCACAATGCAAATAGGAGGCATTAGTTGCTACCGCCACTTTTTTGGCGGAGAGGTCTTTTAGGATTTTGAAGATGGTTTTCGAGGGGTTCTGGCTGGCCTTGATCTCGTTCGTATAGTAGGCGGCTCTAGTCCTACAGATGTTTCTATGGTAGTTCTTTGTGCCGCCCTGTATTGGCCTTTTAGTGCCAGGTCATATGATTTCCTCCATCTACGTTCAATACGTTTACAATTCTTCCTAAGGATAGCGAGCTCCTCGTTGTACCATGGACTGAATTCCTGAGAACGAGCTCTGATCCAGTTGGCTGGGATCAGAGAGTCTAAGGCTTGGGACAACCAGGTGCAGAAGTTTTCATAGCCTAGCTCAGTGTTACCCTCAATATCAAGGGGTCCCCTTTCAGGAGGGCGTAGAAATCCTCGAGACGTAGCTTACGCCACGGGCGCTTGAGGACTCGTTGAGCATTGTTCCCACTGGACACCTCATGTAAGGGACATGACATAGTTACCATCATGTGATCGGACCAGGCAATTGGAATGGGCACTTCAACCGAGGCTTCAACTAGATTGGTAAAGATAGGGTCCAGGAGATTGCCTGCCCTATGCGTGGGGCACGTAACTAATTGGCGGAGTTGAAATGCTGCAAGGTCGGCTAATAGACTGTTGATTTTGTGATCAGAGGTGAGATCAAAATGGAGGTTTAGATCTCCTACGATATTACAATTAGCCGTAGCTATTGCCAACGAACCTACTGTTTCTATAAGAGCTTTAATAAAGCTGTTATCTTGCCCTGGAGGTCTGTAGATCAGGAGACCCGACAGCGTTAAGTGGGGATTTATCTTAATGCTGTATCGGGCAGATTCGCACCCCTGAATATCTATATCAGTAAATTGGCATAGGTATTGAGATTTCAGTATAACCGCAATGCCACCACCTCTGGATTGCCTGTTGAGAGTGTAGGCGGAGTATCCTATTGGAGTGGCCAAATTGATAATAGTGTTCATATCATCTTGGAGCCAGGTTTCTGTAAGAAACAAGATGTCTAAGGAATGTTCCTCAACTAAGTCATGGACTTTCATGTGATGTTTGGCCAGTGATCTAGTGTTGAGTTGGGCAATCAACAGTCGTTGTGGATTAGTACTAGCCAATAAGGGGGGTGCGGTAAGTTTAGGAAGCATATATCTACAGATGCATTTAAAAGAGCACCTTCTATACCGGGGGAATGTCTTACGGCATTGCGCAGATGAGTGGTTAAGGCCTAAAAGTGTGTCCCTGGAATAGGTATATCTATTACCTTCCACGCGACCAGGGTCTCTGGCGAGAGGCGACGTACTGGCGCGGACGGGCGCAGACGGGCTTGTCTTAGGTGCGTCTTCGGCGCGCGCCCGCTGCGTGCTTGACTCGCCATCCCCTTATAGGCCAAGGGCCCGTCTGAATGATGTGTGGTGCACACCGGGAGTCTAATCACTTCCGGTGTGATAGAACAACAACTTCCCTCCACAGCAATCTGCCGAGGCAGCGGTGGACCGGGGAAGCGACAGTGATTAAAAAAACAATTATTGCACAAACAGATTAAAAAAGATAACCGGCAATGAACGCCACTCGCTCTGCCCGCAGCGCCCGTCTCCTACTTTCAATCAGTTGGGACGCCGGGCTGAGGCTCCTTAAGTAGTGCTGTGCGGGCCCCTGAATGATGTGTGGTGCACACCGGGAGTCTAATCACTTCCGATGATTATAAATACATTCAAGTCCACAAAAAATGAAAATTGGTACCCACCTCCTTCAGACACCAGCACAGACTACTTTCTCACTGATGTCATTATTAGGGTTATGAAGTCCTTCATCCTGGCAGGAATATGTACTGTAAGCCCCAGGTGACACCCTGATTTGCCTTTATGTTGAAGAATGGCAACATAACTCTTGGGTCGCTGATTGTGGTCGTCAAGATGAAACCTTCAGTGCTTAATTTGTAAAAGACTAACTGCCGGGGTCCAAGGTTTTGCTCAGAAGCCCACTGTCAGCACTGTAGAAGAACTGGGTGCCATATACTAAGGCTGCTTATGCTTGAGTCTACCTCATGCCTCTTTAATCCCCCTTCAGACCACACCCTGCCTTCTTTATCTCACTAGTGCAGATTCTTGTTCTTACCTGCCTATATCACTGTTTGTCCTTCACTTGCTCCTTCTCTTCCCCTATTGTGTTTTTCTGTCTCGTGCTCTGGATCAAAGTCTGTTGAATAAAAATAAGAGCCGGTCCCCAAAAATGAGTGCGGCTGGGCCTCACATGCATAAGTTAAGGAGTTCATAAATGGGAACTACGGATTTATGAAAGGAGCCTGTGTCTCTAGCTCAGCACTACGTCTATTTAGCTCGACAGGGGGTCTGGTTGTAAGCTTGGGAAGACTGTCGTGTGGGGTTTGGATAATAATGTGAGAAGATTTTTTTTCTTATTTGAACCTGGGTATTGGTTGCTGAACCCTCTTGCTTGCCCACCCTTTCGAATAGCTCCTGTAGGCACACGCCTTGCCAGGCAGTCTTAAGGCTTTGAGGTGGACTGTGGACGCCCTCAGTCTGGAAAATGAAACGGTGCCTGGACTTTGGGGATTACTTGATGTCGTGGGGGCTGTGCTGCGACAGGAAGGAAGTTTGTGTACTTCCTCTTCCAGCAATACTTAAGCTTTAGCTCAGTGGTGACCCTTGCAGTCTGGCTGCTGGCACCTCAAAGAGGATCTGGGACCTTGACGCGTCAGGTATGTCACAACCCCTTATCGTCCAAATAACTGCCACTGCTGTGACTTCCTTATGCTCGCAGGCGTGCGATGGACGCCTGCTGTTAATATTTGTGGTTGTCTCTGATGTATATTTTGGGTCCTTAGTAACTCGAGTGGGTCGGGGATGTCACCAGTTTTTGTATCACAGGCCCTGATGTGCTCAATGCCACCATAGCCCCTCGGTTTACCTAGTAGTGAGGGTTGCCTTTGTCTGATGTGTCATTTGTAATCAGATAAATGCACTGACCTAAAGTTTTCACAGTGAGACCACCATTGGGGCTCCCGGTTGCAGGGCTTGCAGAATGCCAAGGGGGCCTAGCGTTGATCCCCCCTCGTGGACTCTTCTTCCACCCCACTGCACTTCCTGTGTTTTTTTCAACGCTTGTCCCCCTTCTTTCTCCCTTTTCTGCTTCTTGCTCCGGATGAAAATCTGATGATTAAAAGTAAGCCACTTTTGCCAAACATGAGCACCAGTTTACGTCACCTGCAATCACGGGCCCAAATAAAGCTCTGTCTTTGCCCTTTTACCCTCTTAAAGCAACAACACCCAGTTGCTGGGGCATTAAATCATTATTTTTGTGTCGTGCTAAGCCCACATTTCTTTTGTCTCATGGTGGTAGTAAGCCTGCTGGAGGTCGCAGACTGAAAAAGGTACTCGAGATCTATATACACTATCAATGCATGGTTTTCAGGGATACTCATTTTCAGCTGGCGAATGGCACAGTTTATCCATAATAACGCGGGACTGAGGAAGTCAGAAATTCAGGAGAAGGCAATGATATTTTTAATACTTAGAAACTGCTCTACACAAACTTGGTTTTGCATGATTTTTTTTCCCATTGTTCAGCAGTAGATGCACTTTATGGTCCGGGCACAGCCACTGTCATGGTGAAGCTCCCTGATTGTTTCAAAGTAGTGCCCAGGCTTGACATGTACTACAAAGGTAAATATAACTGAATATAGACAATAATAATGTGACCTTTCCACTTGCCAGGCTGTACATTGGTTAGTATTCCATGTGATTCCCTGTTTTCCGCAGGAAATCTCCCTTTCTTTTTTCAAAGCGAGAAAGTCAATTTCATAAATGCATTCATGTGCAAAATAGTGCACAAGAAAGTTGTCTGTTATGTGAGGGATATTTATATAACACTCATTCAGCTGTTAGTATGACTTTGAAGTGCCACGAAAGTCCGGTAAAGTCTCCCCCTATTTCGAAGAATATACCATAGTCTGTGTGGGTTGTATATGCAACACCGGTAGTGGATTTGTGCTTCGGTTGTTACTTACAAAATATGTTTTTTAACAGTGTATCAATTAATTTCAGAGTTAAATGGATGTGGCTGGAAGTTTTGTTAAGCGTTTAGTTGATACAGGAGTTAATTGATTGGTACATTGCCTGACCTGTTACATGAGCGTGTTAACTGTAGTAGTGGTGTTGTCGCTCTAGGCTATGCATTTTTATATTCGGGCTGTGTTTGTTGAATTAAGCTGAATGAATACGTTGTTTAAGCATGGCCCGCTGATTAATTTGTTTATGAAGCATCAGATGGAGTGTGTGTTATGAGCATGTTGCTACTGAGCCGTAAAGCATATTTGGGTTGTGTTAGATATGTGTATAGTGTTCTCACTAATGCGTTGTACTGTGGTTTGTGTGTATGTGTTTTAAGTGATTAGTGCAGTTGTGGTCACGTTGATACACAATCATACGGCATATCAGTGCAGTGTTGTGTATCTGTACAGGACGTGGGCGATTTGTTCTGTCTAATCTGGTGTGTTGGATTGTTTCCTGTATGTTGTATTTTAGTTGATAGTGCTTTGTGAGCACTTTGCTATCCAATTATATGGAGTATCAGAACTTGGATTGAGGTGTGTGTAGAGTGCAGTGGCGCAGAGTAGAGTGCAGTCATAGAGTGCAGTGGCGAAGAATGCAGAGGTGTAGAGTGGTGTAAACTAGAGTGCAGTGGCATACAGTGCTGTGGTGAAGAGTAGAGTGCAGGAGAGTGGTTTAAAGTAGCATAGAGTGCAGTGGTGTAGAGTGAAGTGGCTAGATTCGAGCAGAATAGAGTGGCGTAGAGTGCAGTAGCGTAGAGTGCAGTAGAGTGGTTTAAAGTAGCATAGAGTGCAGTGGTGTAGAGTAGAGTGAAGTGGCTATATTGGTGCAGAATGGAGTGGCGTAGAGTGCAGTGGCGTAGAGTGGTGCAGTGTAGTGTGCAGTGGTACAGAGTAGAGTGGTGTAGTGTTTAGTGGCGTAGAGTGCAGCAGTATTGAGTAGAATGCTGCAGAGTGCAGTGGTGTAGAGTGCAGTGGCATAAAGTGCAGTGGAGTGGTGCAGAGTAGACTGGAACAGAGAAGAATGCAGTGGCGCAGAGTGCAGTAGCGTATAGCTGAGTGGTGCAGAGTAGAGTGCAGTGCCGCAGATGGCAGTGGCGTAGAGTGGTGCAGAGTACAGTAGAGTGGCTTGAGGTGCAGAGTAGTGTACAGCGGCGTAGAGTGGTGCAGAGAAGAGCAGAGTGGCGTAGAGTGCAGTGTCGTAGAGTAGAGCGGTGTAGAGTGCAGAGTAGAGTGCAGTTTCTTAGTGGAGTAGTGCAGAGAAGCACAGAGTGGCGTAGAGTGCAGTGGTATAAAGTGATGTAGAGTGCAGTGGCAATGAGTAGAGTGATGCAGGATAGAATGCTGTTTCGTAGATTGGAGTGGTGCAGAGTGGAGTGCAGTGGCATAGAGTGCAGTAGCGTACAGGCTAGGGAAAAGAAGCAGCATGGGCAGGGGACGGATCGGAGAGAATAGAAGCTACATGGACGGGGATATGGGAGACGGAGTAAAAAACTAGTCCTTCGCGGTAAACTCCGCTCGCGGAATTTGGGCAATTTCGCGTTCCGTGGAGAACGCGTAATTGCCAGAAATTCCGCCATCCGCAGCTTCGCTGAATATTTTGTTTGTTCGCGCTTTCAAATGCGTGTTCACGAGATAATGCTCCTTGAGCACGCAAACAGTGTTCGCGAACAGGAAAAAAGCATCGCGAACACGCGGAACAAGCAATTCCGCGTGTTTGTAGAACTTTTGCATGCTTACAGAGATTTTTTACCGTTTTGCGGAGCTTTACGTAGCGCGACTACACAAATTCCGCCCACCCCTAGTGAAAACACAAGCACTCCTATGGAGTGCCTTAGCTATAACACAAAGAAAAAAGTAGCTCCAAAAATGGGAGCAGTGAATGGACACAAGTACTTGATCCATTCTCCAGGGGAGGAACAAACACAAGAGGACAGAACGCCCGCATGGAATGACAAATGGGGACAAGGAAAATTAGGGTGATGTTAACACTAACAAATGGCAAGCTATTGGCAGGCTGAAAGCCCACTGTATGTAAACATGTCTCGCAGCAACATCACAAGTGCTGTCTAGGCGAAACCTAAAAATGGGGAGAACTACTTAACTAAAAGTGCTTGATTTGTTGCACATAGTATTTATACTGAAAACAGTGTATGGCATTGGAAGGCAATTTCCTCAACCCAAGGCCGCATTTTTAGGTCGAGCTTACCAGACAGCACTGCTCTCTGGTTGAAAAAGACATATTGCAAGTATACCAAGAATTTATGTGGAGAATAAAGCCTGCCCACTGCATGCAATTCATTGGCCTTTTGTCACTGTCATTTGTTCGCTTGCTTGTTCGATGGCTTGCCTACTCCTTCCTGTGTCCGTGTTTCCCATCTTTAGTTGTGCATGTATTTTTCAGTTGCCTCCCTCATGTGCTTGCCTCGCACACTCCCATGTTCTCCCACATTCATGTGCTTTCCTTCCACCTGCTCTGTGTTGTTCCTTAGCATCCATGTGCTTCCATCCCTCAGTTCTCCATGTTGCCTGTGTCCTCCCCACCCTCTCCAACCACGCTGTGTTGTTATCCAACACTATCAGCTTATCTGTAAAAGCACGGGAACAGGGATATTTTTGTTAGTGACTGGCTGGAGAGCAGACTTTGGGGGTTGTTTTTGCTTTATTTCCCGTATTTCTCATATTACATGAAAGCAGAAGCTTTAGGCATTGAAAGCAGTACTGGGTTAGGTTATCGAGTTCCCAATGCTTCACCCTTTAGAAATTGCTGCTCTTGTCCCTCTGCAAGAAGTCATACTGCAAGGATTGTGCAGCTCTGCAGGCAAACTGAGATCTGGATTCGGTTCTTATCGATGCTTCCTCTTCTCCTGTGCCACCTCCCTCTCACCTTCCACCCTGAGTGCTTTGAAGCCTTAACCTGTTGGTCGCTCATGACGAGCTCAGCTCGTCATGAGCCACGGTGCCCGTGTGCTCATGACGAGCTGAGCTCGTCATAACGGTCCGAACGCTTGCACGCAGGGCTAATTCCCCCGCTGTGCTGAACGTTCTATGAAAACGGGTGTGCCCGTGACGAGCTCAGCTCGTCATGAGCACACGGCCACCGTAGCTCATGACGAGCTGAGCTTGTCACGAGCACCGGGGCGTTGTGCGCGCCCCCGCCCCCCAGCACAGCGGGGGAATTAGCCCAGCGGCCAACAGGTTAGCTGGTTGCACCCAATCTTTATAGCAATACTCCATTACTGTAATAAACTATTTTCATGCATAATTTGGATAAATCCCTTCCTTCTTGGGAGGAAGATAATTATGAAGAAGGTTCTCCATTAAACCGTGATTATATATTTGAGAGGAGTTCTTTATTCCTACATTGCTGGCACATTGGGCAGCAGCTGTAACTGGCTGCCCTGTGATGTAGATCTCCCTAGATTATTTGGCCAGCATCCAGTGATTCTATAAGCAGACAGTTTTCTGGCAGGACCTGATACGTGGTTTCTGCGTTGACAGGCCCTGAGGGATTGAACTGTTTCATTAGTTTCAATTTCAGATCTGCACGTAAATGCTTTGCTGATTTATTCATCTCTCTCTAGGACAAGGGGCCAAACCAGTAGCAAAACCCCACCACAACTGCATTCCTCCTGGTCCTGTTCAGTGCATTTAACTCCTTGTGAGCTACTGTAGGCTAGCATACACTTTGCAACCCAGAACTCTGATGATCAGTTTAATGAGATCCACCCAGCAGCATTCCGCCTGGTCCTCTTCAGTGCGTTTAACTACCTGTGACATAAACCTATGCCGCAGACTAGCATACACTTTGCAACCCAGAACTCTGATGATCAGTTTAATTGGGTCTACCCAGTCGCATGTTGTGTGGTTTAGGTAAACTGGTTCAGAAGTAGAAGCAAATGCTGTTAACTCCAAGGGTAGCATTCGCAGTCTAGCCTTGGTTGCTCTGTGCCCTCTCCCTCAGAACATGGAAAAAGTCAAATCCTGATCAACCTTTTGTAATAATGTTCTACTAAAGACTTTGGGCGTACTGGAGTTACTTTTGGACAAGGACTTTTAACTGTAACTTTTCTTTTAAGCTAAATCTTCCACCAGGCTCACATACATGTTGGTCACGTGCAAGAGAGGACAGAGAACACTAGAGAGGAGAGTGCAGTTCCATAGAGTGCAGTGGCATAGAGTGCAGTAGAGTGGTGTAAAGTAGAATGCAGTGGCGTAGAGTGCAGTAGAGCGGTTCCCTATTGTACTCCTCTGTCATTATTACTTACTCGTTGCTGAAACTGCGATCACCGCTTAAAGTCACGATCCTTAATTCAACCGCTTCCCCCATCTCCATTATAATGTCAGTGAGGGCAGCACAGCAGATGCGTTATCGGTAGGGCTGCGGAACCCTCACAGCTGATAAGATGTACAATTGGAGCAACTGCAAGGATGTTGCACTGTATTTTGAAATTGTGTAATACAATCTTATCTCCAGCCCATGCATCTTATCGGAGAACGTCCCCATATGCTAATGGTTGTGTTGAAATTTGGAGCAAGTGTTCAGGGGGTTTAGGAGGCAGCCGTGGGTAGTTGATGGTCAGTGTGACTGGCATAGAAAGTCTCGTATGAGAATCTATCAGCCTACCCACTTGAGTCCAAACTTTTATTGGTGGTACATAAGTTATCATTTATCTTAATTTGATGTCCATGTGTTGCTGTTGTCTTTTAGTAGGCTTATGCTTTCATTGATAATGCCTCCCCACTGAGGTAAGGACATATAGTGTTACCTCATTGATATTACCATAGTTAATAAATATAAAATCTCACAGTCACATAACAGTATACGCTAAACAAATTCAGCACAGTTTGGAAGCTCCTCTTCCCGAACAGAACAGGTCAGACCCAGTGGCATAACGATAAATTATGCTGCCCTCATGCTGAATATCACTGGCCCCTGAGACTCCCTTTTCCCACATACTTTAATTTTCCATATGCGGAATGGGGGCCATTCTGGGATGCAGGAGCCTAAATTACACCCCTGCATAGTCCACCTAACCCAGTCACCCTCAAGCCCACAACTCCGCACCAATATTGTGTAATTGGCGTAGCTACCTCAACAGCATATCCCAATCACCACACCACTATATGTCTTAAAAACATTGAGAGCAAGCTGTCTAAATATACTGCAACGTCATGTGCACAACATTGCACCAAAGTGAAATAATTAGGTAGAGATGCCAGTCTGTGAAGGCAGTGCAATGAACAAGCTGTCACTCCAGTGAAACTAAATAAATAGCAAATCTCTTCACCACGGTCATCTATCTATACAGATAGTACACTCAAATATCCGTGCCATATCAGTTGCGTTTTATTTATAGTGCAAACCTTGTCACTGAAGATCGTTATTCTAAAGGTAGGCGTACGTACCTTTAAAATGACGATTCCCAAATAACTAGTTTTTCTGAATCGCTATTTGGTAATCGGTATTCTAAATGTACACATTGTTTATTTCTTAATCTGCAATCCTTAGTGGGTCGCAAATCGACCTACCTCTTGAATATTAATGAGGTAGGTCTCAATTTGCGACCCATTAGGGATCATAGCCATGTCAGTGATGGTGGCCTGCAGAGGTCTGCAGGCCATCCTAACTGTGATTGCTTTTTAATAAAGTATTTTTTTTTTTAATGCAACCCGTTTTCTTAAAAAAAAAAAAATAGGATGCATTTTAAAATAAAAGAATCAAACTGTGAAGTTTCATTGTTTATGAGTAGGCAGTGTTTTTTCAGCATTCCCAAAGGGAAAGGGGGCTCCTTCCTATTTGTTAATGGGTTACCACCACGTTTAGAATGGTGGTAAAGTATAACTATTTTATCACCAGAAGTTGGTCGCAAAACAGTAATACATACCATACCAATTCAGTATTTGGATGGAATGCACAAAAAATACGCCCCTTCCAAATACCAAATTGAAAATGCAAATTGCAGTTCAGTAACAGTTTATCAACTCACATTTTGTACATTTGAAAAAAAATAATTTTTCTGGTCGTAAACAGCCAGATTCTGCAAATCGGTCCTTTTGCAACCGGAAAAATCCTTTGTACATCTGGCACTTGGAGTCGTCTGCAGGTGCCAGGCATAGTCAGAATTTTAAGTTACATATTGGAATGAAAGAAGGCAGGGGGTAAAATATTACCAAGATACACGCAACAAATGTGAACAAAAGAAAACAAGCATTTACAATGCAACGGTTTCGCCTTTGGAAAAGTTAGAGCTATTGCCATTGTAAATGACAATGCCATTTATTTATCTGTTTTCAAAACCAACACATAAATACAAATTTTGTCATTTACAATGCCAATAGCTCAAACTTTTCCAAAGGCGAAACCGTTGCATTGTAAATGCTTGTTTAAAAATTACGGCGGTGCGGTCTATTTAAGAAAATGCAGCGCCCCCCCCCGAACCCCTTCACCCCGTCCCACCCCGAGCCCGAAGCCCTGACTACTCGAGTAATAATCGGTAGAAGGGCTGGGGTGTAGAAGACAAGAACAATACAACTGACCTGGAGGCTTGTGTCTGCAGGACGACAAGTGAGTGATGGCGCGGCCCCTCCCGAGGGGACTGATGAGGAGTGAGGGCTCAGCCTGGAAACCTCCCGGGGTGACTGCTGGTGCCTGCTGCTGAAGGGGTCACCAGGGCGGGAACTGGAAGCTTGGCCCTAGCAGCACTGAAGAAGGACGGCAGAAGCCCTGGGAAGATCACTGCGCCTGCGAGCGACCCCGGCTAACCTGAGTGCGGCTGCCGGAGGGCGAGGGGATCCCCGGGGAGAGAGCCTCCCTGCCTGTCCCGAGTGGGGCTATAGGAACGTGGTAGGGAGACACCTCACCCTGCACCCCAGAGAGCGCCCATTCCTCTTCAGGAGGAGAGCAGGGACACCCCATCTTCTCTCACAACCACTGCCTGTCCTGACTGAGGCTGCGGGCGGGATAGCCCCTCACACAGACCCACCGCACTCGCCGCCGGCCGGTAGTGCCGCAATGGCTGCGTCGAGCATTTATACTTCCCTCACCTTTTCCTTTTAAAATAAAAAAAACACACATACATTCAGTGCCAGGTGGCGCCGGCACTCAGATAACCCCCTCTCATCACCAGCCTGTGCCAGTGCTGGCAAAGGAGCTGCCTGCCCCACGGGGCGAGTGAAGCCACGGCTCTGAGGCGGCTGCAGTGCGTGAGACCCCCTAGAGTAAGGACAATAGGGGCTGGAGGATCTGTGCGGAGTGGGGCCCTCGGTGTGATCCTCGGCAGACAGACGGAAAAGGGGGGCTAGAGGATCTGTGCGGAGTGGGGCGCTGGATGTGATCCTTTGCAGACAGACGGACAACAGGGGCTGGAGGATCTGTGCAGAGTGGGGCACTCGGTGTGATCCTCGGCAGACAGATGGACAACGGGGGCTGGAGGATCTGTGCAGAGTGGGGCGCTCGGTGTGATCCTCGGCAGACAGACAGACAACGGGGCCTGGAGGATTTGTGCAGAGTGGGGCGCTCGGCGTGATCCTCGGCAGACAGAAATATAGCAAGCAAGTTTCCTGACCCTCACCAACTGCCCCGTGCAGTGCATGAGGGGAGACAGCTCAGAGCTCTCCGGCAAGCAAGCACTGGCCAGGGCACCGTCACAAGAGGCTCGTGAAGGAAACCTCATCCGGCGCGGGCTGTACAGACAAGACGGAGAGCTGGCAGCGAAGGAATAAACACAACGACGCAATGCTTCAGAGAAATGCGAGGCAGAAGCCGTCTGGCCTGCTGTGTAAAACATAGAGAGACCTCAGCTATTTTCTTCGGTTACAATGTTGTAACAGAGCTCTAATCCACAAACCTCTGCCATAGACAAAGCCACGGCCAATGCCGTGTGCTGATGGTTGTAACTGCCATCTTTAAACCTCAAACTACAAGGCACCCCTTCCACGCACACCACCACTGCTGCTCTGCCCATTTACCGACACCTGCAGCCCGAGCGTTCATAAAGGGAGTGCGCGGGGCTGGCGCTTCCGTGTTTACACTCCCTGTCCTCGTGGACGCCTAGGCCTGTAGGTGCGTCTCAGGCATCAGCTGTATTTCAAAGAGGGAAGCCGTGAGATACTTGTCACAGTGCGAACTCGCGTTACAGAAATACCTGATGTAATCATTGTTTTCTAAGACTAATACTGCTCGTGTAAACGAAGTATTTACTTGCAGTGACGCGATGCGCAGCATCTCCAGGCACGTCTGCACTGTACTCGCTACTCACTCCAACTGGGTATTTTTTCTCGTGTTGGCATAAAGATTAGCAAAACATCAAGACAAGCACCCACTGCAAACTGATTTAACACTTTGGGAAATGTATCTGTCGCCAGCCTGTAAATGCGCTCGAAAAGATGTGCCGTCTCATCGGAGAGAAGGCTTCCCGCCGCAAGAAAAAACAAGTACATGAGCAAAAAAAAAAGCAATGCAGAGTGAGTGGGGGAGAGGAAACGGGGGACGGGAACGGGCACACGGACAGCGGGAGGGGGGCCGGAACACACGAACAGGGAGCTTGAGATGCCAGTGAATTCTCCAGAGGTGAAATGGGGGAAGCAACACAGGTCGCAATGCCGTGACGAAAAAAGGGGCGGGTGACGAAAAAAGGGGGCGGGACTTAAAAACCGCACGGGAACGCCCCCGATTCGCGTCCTGACGGGGGAAAGAGTGACGGACAACAATGTCTTCCAATGGCTAGCCTCCATTTATGGAGCTAGCCAATGGTAGACTGAGGCGGAACATAGCCACATAGTGTAGATCAACAGATGTCGCCTGCGCGAACGCTGCTGCGCAGCGGACGCCAGGCGAAACCTAAAAAGATGCTGTTGCAAACCAGTTAGCAAGAGTAATGTAATAACTCCCCAAAAAAAAAAAAAAAAAGGAATAAGACACAAAGCCAGTCTAGCGTCCGTAAGTAAATCGCTGATATGCTTGTTGATTGGGTATAAACTGATAGTCTTTTACTCTCAGAGACAACGCTCTTGCCATTGCATGAAGGCTGCCTTCAGATGTTCAAGGTGCCCCATCGGTATGCCTGTTGTAAGCTGTTCCCGTGATTGCATTGTACTGTACTCTTAATATTGTCTGGGGTGGAGTCTGAATTGGAATTTAGTCCTCTTAGCCAGGGCATTTTTGTGGGATTGGACATTTGGAGACGATTCACAAAGGCTCTTTTGGTAAACCTACAATTATGGCCCAAAGTAGCACCATTTACAACTGCCCCATGAAGATGTTACACTGCAACAGCGTACAATTAGGCACTAGTAAATCTAACTCTAGGGTTAGGGAGTGGAAGTTTGAAAGTGTGGTGTGCTTTGAAACTTGTGAGTACTGCGTATTCACAAACCACCCTTCGATCGACCCCTTTCCTCAATGAAAAACGGTTGGCCACTTTCTTCTCCAAAGGGCTGGAATAACTACCCTTAAGAGAGAGAAGGGGAACAGAACATCCCCAGTCTCTGTGCGGGCGTAAAGGAAGGGGATTCTCCACAGGGAAAATATTTTCCTGCTGGAGTAAAAAAATAAAATGAAAAATAATTTTGCACCTCTGGCTACCTTTCTCATTTCTGAGTTATACCATGCATATGACTACATTTAGGTATTAAATGTCCAATTTTTCTCTTTACCTTTTACGAAACAGACCCTCAGTCTTTTGTTAAGTGTAGTACCTGAAGATTTGGTGCATTCAGTGATTAAGGGGTTACAGTCAAGAATCTGACATGTGTCCGTCCAGAATCTGTTAGGGGTGTTTGAATGAATACGAGCGTCTAAGACAATTCTAGTTTAGAGGGTTATGTTTCAGGTGATGTTGAGATATGTGGTCTTGAATGGTTTCAAGTGTCTTAGCCAGGTGTGAAGTATTGTCAGGGTATAAACCAGAGAGTTGTCGGCGTACTAATGGTACACAATGCTTGAATTGTTAAGAATGTCTCAAGGTGTTTTACTTCAGCGCCCTGAAAGAATTTATATTTTTATTCTGTTCTGAGCACCATTGTGCAGAAGGGTTGATTATCAACCATTTCTCATTCAGTGGATCTAAGTCATCTTGCAGCTAATCAATTCACTTGTCATATGTACTTCTGATACTGATACCAGTTTCAATTGTAGAGACTTGGGGAAGGAAGGTTGTTTGAAGAGTTAACTGCCAAGATATTGACATTTATATTTTTAATATGAAACCAGGTGGTTACCCTTTGGGATAACTGATTGCCTTAGTATTTGTGAAAAAGCTTGAAAAGGGAACATTGAAATGGTCAGATCAATTAACGGTAATAGGGCCGGCAACATGAAGAATATTTTTTATGCAGTTAAATCAGTGATACAGCTCTTTTTGTATGTCCTGTAAGCAATTTTCGGTGAGGCTGTATGTTTTTCTAGGTCTCTGAATTTGGGGGCGTGTAATTGTTATTGAAAGGGGTAACACAGTTACTAGAATCACACGATTGCTGGTTTGGGTCCCTTAAGACTATGATATTGATATAGAGATAAGGTGCTTTGTGAAATGTTCGGTTAATTATTCTATAGATGTCGGCATAACTTTAGGTGGGTGGTAAGTGCTATTTAATCGGAGGTGTTGGGATCTAAAAGTTTATGGATTTGAATTCCAGAATCAAGTATTGAAAGTAAGACAGGTACAGTTAGGTTCGGTGTTGCTATGTATTGAGCTCCGGTGTGTTAGTTGTGTGACCCCACCAACAGCGGTGCCTTCACAATCAGTTCGTGTAATGGAATAATCGGCAAAAATAAGAATATCAATTATATTCTGTGAATTGCCATAAAGCCATGTTTTGGTCAAAACTAAGCGCGAGTGTCAGAAATTTCCAATTGACTTTCACTACAAAGCAGCAGTCTTGTAGGAGGCAACAAGTTGAAATAGCTTATTAGCTCGCAGGATGGCTCAAGGAGCTGAATACTTGCCGCTGGTATGGGGAAGTGACCTGTATGTTTATTGGTAGGGAACATGAGGGACGTCTTTCTATTGAAAAATATGTTTTCAGGACCTCCAATAATGGCTCTGCTACCTCTCCTTGCTCGAGAGCTACAGAGCTGGGGGAGGAGGGGGGGGGGGGTATCCTGCTCTCCACGTTGTCACTTATTTTAGTTTGACATATCCTTCTAACTGGTTTTTACATCTGTTTGTATCGTTTAAAGTAAATGCTTCTTCTCCTTAAATTAAAAAAAGTCTTTAGCTTCCTAAAGATACACTGTGGCTGAGCATGTGTGATTAATATGTGTGGGTCCTCCCTTGGTTTAAAGTATTTTAAAGAATGTGGTTATCTTAAGCCATGCAACTTGTCATTCATTTTATTCCAAAACGCTCCAAATTTCCAAAGTACTCGTCCCCAGTCATAGTAACTGTTATTTGTTCCATGAGGTACAAGAGCATTTGCTCTTGAAAGTGGATGCACTAAGAAAAAAAAATCCAGCGATACTTTTTTATTATTCATCACAACTGACGAGCTGAAAAGTATTTTTAAATCGAAATGTTGCGCAACGGTGTAACTTGAGAACAAAATGATTAACACATTGTTTTCTAGTGCACTGTTAATGGATCAGTGCTTATACCTTTCACAGCTGGGCCGATAGGGTCTGGGGCTTCTAGGGACAGGTGTGTTTGAATGAGTTACTTAAGTATGGAGTTCTTTGGATGTACGTCTCAATCTCAAATGGGTTCTTGGGACCACAATCAAAGCAGCGGCATGGGTGATACAGGAGTGATTGACTGGTGAGGGGGTGTTATGAGTGATGCATGGATCTACATGCAGATCTTGTTCTTCGTTATTGGAACAATGGAGCCTGGAGTAGCTAGGATCTAGGTAATAGCGGGTGTTGTGACTTGGTTACTCCAGTAGTTCGATTAAATTAATGTTGGTTATGTGTGTGTTGTGAGTAGAAGGGAGGCATGGTAAAGGTGGATAGGTAGCAGATGGAAAGCGTGGTCGAATAAACAGGTGTATGTATACAGAAGTGGATCTGTGTGGTGACCGCTGTTGAGGAAGTTTAGGACATTACTTCTTTTTCTCAGAGGGTGATAAGTAGTTTCTTTTCCTGAGAACGAAGTGCTAATCCTTGCCTTAATCTGATCTAGTGTGTTACACACACGTGTTGAAAGGTCTTGTGGCAACTGCTAGTGAGGCAAAAGCTGATTACAGCAGAGAAAAGGGGAAGTGCTGGGTAGAAGGCCTGATGCCTATACATGGCCCTAACTTAAATACATGTATCTACGTGAGAGTCTCAATATAAACAATGTCCTGTATTTTTAAGAAACTTTTACTAGACCACGCACGCTAGCTCTAAGTAAATTCACATAAACCTAAATCAATTCCCACCTGATCTGGACAACTGGACATCACCGTTTACACTGAAATAGCTCACTGATTTACCATTATTTTTGATGTGTGCACTATTTCTCTTTATTTTAATTTTAGCAGCTGAAACACATTTGCTTTTTACATTCATCATTTAATATTCTCCTTGAGCAAAGAGAGTTGCAGCTTCTTTGTGGTGCTCTTGGATACCCCGTCACTACAGTGGTGCCCCAGCCTGGGCACTTGAGATGCTTCTTACTGTAAACTTTCACAGTAATCCAGGAATCTGACATTGGCCAAATGGGGAGCCAGAGCTGTGTCCATGGGAGGGCCTGGAGGGCAATTGTTTTCGCATTAATAATAAAGTCATAAGTTGTGAGGATAACTAAGTAAGAGAAATTGTAAACGCAACTACTACGTGTAACAGAAAAAAACAAGCATTGTCAAAGCTAATAGGTCTGACTTGCATTTTGAGTCTCGGTAAACATGAAAATAATGCCTGCTGCAATGGAAAAAACAAAAAAAACGGATTGCTTTCAATTTACAGTACATTAATATGTGATGTATCGGTGCACGTCTGAAAAGTAAAATTGTCCCGCATGCATTGGAATGTTAGCACTCCAAAGGAGGCAGAATGGTACCCCAATCAGCCAATAACAGGAAGTGAGAGTGTAAAGCTCCTCTGGGGGGAGCCAAAGCCCACTCTATGTATATTTGAAATAATTGATAACAATATGTCTTGCAAATGCTGTGCTGTCGAACTAGACCCAAATCGAAGGCCCACTTGGAAAACTCGCATATTAATACACTATCTTTTAGGTGCCCCATTTATGAAACCAGCCGCAGCAAAACCTCTTCGGAGGAAAAATGTCAAAGGAATGGCACTGAGCTTGTATACAACGTTCTGCAGCTTCAAAAGATTATAACAAATAGCCGATCAGAGGGCGCACCTGACCCTAATGGTCTCCAGCAAGCTCTATTTAGGGCAATGCCTGAATTTTGGGCAAATAAATGAATTCCTTTGTACAACTGTACCCTATGACATGAAGAAGTCCAGGACTCTTGGAGAACAGCAGTAACCCATCCACTATTTAAAGGGGGTAGCGTGAAAGACCTGTCAAATTACCTGTTAATTACTCCTCTAGATGTCGATGCCAAACTTTTTGCTGCTCTCCTGGGCAACAGGACAAAAAAGTATCACAAGGCACCAAACAGGCTTTATGAGAAAAAGCTTCGAATCTGATGGCTTTATCCCTAATAAGTGATCAAACTTTTGCATAGCAAACTTTATTATATCTGTGCTTGTGGATTTTTTTTTTTTAAAACATCTTTTTATTAAAGCGAAGGCACAGAAAGAAGTATACAGAGCATAACTGCATTGTCACCAGCAATAGGCGATCACTAAGAATATGCAATACCAACAGCACTACACGGCCATAGTCGGCCCACATCCCGGAGGCTGGGCGGCGTCAGATCAAAACATGGTCTTAAGTAAAGGATACTGCGGTCATGCTCCAATGATAGAAAACCCAGCAGTGGCTTCGCAATTACTACCAGTACACTCTATTGTAATAACAAACAACTCAAGAACAACTAGTAACCCCACGAATGGCATCGACAGTACTGACTCAATAGTGTAGGACATTTGTGTAGGGGCCAGGGTTGGTCTATGCAATTGACGACAGCATCTACCCATGGGGATCAGATCAACAAACATACATACATATCAAGGGTACGTAACATGGCAGCGTGGAACACGTGCTTGTGGACTTTGACTGCATTTGATGGAGTGTCTAGAAACATCCTATAGTTAAAACTTTCCCAATGGGGGACCCCACCAAACCTGCTGAAAGGGATTGAGGTACTATACTCAGATACATGTGTACGAATAAAGATTGGTGACCGCTCTACCTTCTCACAAATAAAAACAGAGTCTGGACTCGAGGAGGGCTGTGTTCTTGCGCCACTCTTGTTTAACCTGTATATTGCTGATCTTCCAATCGAGCTGGGTAAGGTGCCTGGTCATTGCCCTAAGCAGGGAGGAGAGGCGTTACAATGCATACTGTTTACCAATGATGTTTTACTTCTAAGTAAAACCGGGGTGGGTTACAAAGACTTCTTGTGAAACTGAATGAGTTTTCTGCAACCAATAAAACAGAAATGAATTTGAAAAAAGCGAAAATTCCTTTTGTCGGCACATAAGTGAATAAAGAAGGCAAGTGGTTCATCAGTGGCAATGCAGTGGAAAGAAAATCAGAGTATAAGTACCTAGGGGTTATTGTGGACATTTGAGGCAATCTGAAAGCTCATAAAGCAGGCCATTAAATTAAAAGCTAATGTATTGCTTATAGCCTTTATTTCCTCTTAACAGAACCTTGAGTAGAATGACGATGGAGCCAGTGGTCAAAATAATGAATGTCAAGTTGCTGCCATCTCAAACTTTTGGCTGTGAAGCCTTTTGTGGTAGCGTTGAACATTTTCTGTATAATATCATTGCAAAAATATATAGGCAAGTTTTTCGCCTCCCAAGAAATGCCCAACTGGCCCAAATCTGCATGGAATTTGGCTTAAATTGCAAGGCAGTTGCAAGTCTAGGTGCTTGTATAAAAACATGTTTCAAGCTAAAGGCCGCTAAGCCTGACACTCTTGATTCTGCGACCTGGATGGAAACAGCCAGCGTGAATATTATTAGCTCTTTCGGAAAATATTTCGATACAAATGACTTTGCCCTACCTTGGATCAAATTTAAGCAAAGCAATGAGTGCAGATTTAGCAATTCAGCAGTGGAGACTATTTTTCACATGATCTGCATCTGTCCCCCTCTACTAGTTAAACTGAGATCCCTTTTGAGAGAACTTCTAAACAAAAAGGCATCTGCTTCTGCAGGCATGCAATAATTCCATGCGAGACCTAGTGCATTGCAAATGGTAGGCATCACGACAACGGGAGGAAGGGCGTGGGGGTAGAAGGCAGAGACAACGGGAGGGAGGGCTGGTGGGAGGAGAAGGCACGGACAATGGGAGGGGGGTGAGAAGGCACGAACAACGAGAGGGAGGGGGGAGTAAAGAAGGCACCTAAGCATGTTATGCCTGCAGTGGGAGAAACTCATTAAAGAAAATAGTGCTCAAAGTCTAAATAATATGTACCATGTAACAACCGAAGTAAAGGGGCCAGTCGCCATTGGAGGTGATAAATGAAGAAGAGGCGGTACTAAGGAGGTACTAGCAAGCCTATTGACGAATCGGAAGCCAGCATTTAGGACAGACTATGACACAAGCCATTGGCAAATATGGGTGGAGAGTGGGCGGAGCTTCTATTCACCTACTCTTCTACAATAAGTCTCGCAGAGCAGCGCTTGCGCGCTGGCTCTAGGCTCGACCTAACAAAAAGGGCATCCACTTCTGAAGGCAGGCAATAATTCCATGCCTGGACCTGAAGAACTTGCAACTGAACATTGCTTTTAAGAAGTTGTGATGTTGGTGGAAAATAGACTAGTGAAAGCTAGACAACGTTGCATTTAATTCGATTGATATTTCTTCTGCATGCCAAATTAATTGTTTTCACAATTGGTATTACCTTTTTTGAAAGTAAAGTTTTAAGCTATAGTTGTCCCGCTGCATACACTACTACCCATTTCACCAGATTCCTAGTGTTATTGTTTTTTATTCATTGTTTGATGAAATTATTTATTAGGCATATTCCTGCCCTGCTGTTGCTGCTTTTAAGTTTTTGCTAAAGGTAGAAGGTGACATGAAGGTCTTTGCACGATTTGGAATTTGCCTTTTGAGAGTGAAGTCATTTTAATGGGAAGATTTTTATAGCACCCAACTGGTTGTTGAGCAATTGATAGAAATGTATTCAACCTTTGTTATTACTTTAACAGATTTCAGTTTTTTATAATGTCGTATTTTAACAGGTTTTATTAGCCATGCTCATGCAACGTTACTTAGAGGGCGCATTTTGCATTTTAAAATGTGCAGCTGGCTCTGTTTCTTTAAATATAAAAAGTGTGGACCTACCTGGATGATAGTGTGGGTGCGTCAAGATCTTTAGGCCTGTTTTAGGTGTCTTGGAAATACAAATTCTGGATGATTTACAGGCCTTTGTAACCATTTGGACCACACTAACCCCCTGAGCCTTGCAAATATGGCAGTAGATTTTTTAATGTCGATAAATTGAGTAGTTATGTGCATGAAAAATAGGTGCTATTATTACCGTTCTTAATAGTACTCCTTTTATTGATCTCATGAAGACGGAGACCACTTCACTGGAAGTCATTTGTGTTTTTTTAGGTTGGGCCTTGCGGCAGCGCGCATGTACTGCTCGCTCTGTGAGGCATGCTGTAGAAGAGTATGCTGTGGAAGCCTCGCCCACTCTCCTCCCATATTTTTCATTGGCTGGTGTCATTGTCCTTGGTAAATGCTGGCTTCCGATTCATTATGAGGCTTGTTAGTCCCTCCTTGTTACCGCCTTGTCGCCATTTGTTACCGCCCATAAGGACTGGACCTTTTAGTTGGCACGTTACACGGACTGCTTTATCTATCAAGTGAGCACTATTTTTGTTGTTATTGTCAATGATAGGGACAATGGCTTGTGCTTTTTTGGGTATTTGCATAATGAGCGTGGTGCCCGCTTTAGGGACACTGCGATCATTTAAAATGTTAATTCTATATAACCTTCATGTTGAGCGCGGCGTATTCTTTTGGGACACGGCCCCTCTCTGTGTTTTTTTGTTGGTTTTTTTACTTTGAGTTAGCGCAGTGCCCCTTTCAAGGACACCGCGATCGGTTTCTTTCTTTTTTTTTTTACTTTAACACTGAGCGGGGTGCCTGCTTCAAGGACACCATGATAAGTGTTAAAGTAAAAAAAAAAGAAAGAAACTGAGCACGGTGTCCTTGAAGCGGCGTCACGCTCCGTTTTAAACTTAAAGAAACATTTCTAATGCAATAGGTTTCGCATTTACCGGAGTTGAAGCTATAATAGGCATTGTCATTTACAATGCCAATAGTTTAAACTCGCGTAAATGTGAGACCTATTGCATTGCAAATGCTTGTTTATCTTATTGGCTAAAAATAGGGTTTCTAGGCCCTTCTGGGAAGGGTTTGTGTAGTGTAGAATCAAGGTGCAAGTAATTCAATGGTCTTTTTTAAGTGTCATGCAGTGGACACACTAACTCTACGAATTGCGAGGCTAAGAGATTGCCGTGGCATTTCATCACATATTTAACAGCGGCGCACAGACGCCAACAGTCTCATGAAGTTTGGAAACTGAACTTCAGGAAATCCCAGCTGTCTACAAATCTCAAATTACTGAAAATTCATAAGACCTGGGTTTCCCTAAAATAGTTTGCAGAGGTCCGTGCGATACTAACCTACATTATATTTGGTTCCCTTTGCCTAATTTCCCAGCAAGTCAATGTAGAGGGGACTAGCGAAACCTATATCTCAAAGTACCTGTAATTACTGCAACACAAACTAAGTTTGGCTAACCTCGTAACAGAAATGCTAATGTACTTGTTTATAAAATTAATAAAATACTTTGAAATCAAAGTTTATCTTTATCATGGGCGTTTGTGTTGTTGCAGAGTATTTTAACCCACTTGAGAGTAGCCAAGGTATGCTGGGGACAAGCCTTCCATCCAGTCTCATCCACACCCCTAAAATGTAGGTGAAAGGGTAGATTGTAGTAGTTTTACAAAGCAAGTAAAGCCCAGCACAAAAATACAACAGCAAACCAGGGTGTCTTGTTTTACATTGGCTTGGCGGTTTCTGATTTCTAGGTGCAGTGAATGTTTTTTTGTGTAAGTTATTTTAGGTAAAAGTTCCCACCCCTCTCTTGTGTTGTAGGCTGGTATTTTGATTGGGTTTTATTTATTTTGCCATTGATATTTTTATCATGAGCACTTTTCCACTGTGACTGCAAAGATGTAGACTGTGATCATTGAAATTGTAAATTGTATTCATATAGCGTTTACGAGACATTGAAGCGCTTAATTATTAGAAAGAGTTCAGTAGCGAAAGACAAACGGAAGAGAATGAAGGTTGGGTTCGGGAGGCATTGTCGAGATGTAGAGAGAGCCACATTACTGAAACAAGAGGGGCAAGAAGCCCGAGAGCAAATCCTGAGAATAGGTGCTGGAGCACAGGGGTGGAGAAACACAGAGAATAGGTGCTGGAGCACAGGGGTGGAGAAACACAGAGGATATGTGCTGGAGCACAGGGGTGGAGAAACACAGAGGATAGGTGCTGGAGCACGGGGGCGGAGAAACACAGAGGATAGGTGCTGGAGCACAGGGGCGGAGAAACAGAGGATAGGTGCTGGAGCATGGGGGCGGAGAAACACAGAGGATAGGTGCTGGAGCACGGGGGCGGAGAAACACAGAGGATAGGTGCTGGAGCACGGGGGCGGAGAAACACAGAGGATAGGTGCTGGAGCACGGGGGCGGAGAAACACAGAGGATAGGTGCTGGAGCACGGGGGTGGAGAAACAGAGGATAGGTGTTGGAGCACAGGGGTGGAGAAACGGAGGAAAGGTGCTGGAGCACAGGGGTGGAGAAACACAGAGGATAGGTGCTGGAGCACAGGGGTGGAGAAACACAGAGGATAGGTGCTGGAGCACAGGGGTGGAGAAACACAGAGGATAGGCGCTGGAGCACAGGGGTGGAGAAACACAGAGGATAGGTGCTGGAGCACAGGGGTGGAGAAACACAGAGGATAGGCGCTGGAGCACAGGGGTGGAGAAACACAGAGGATAGGTGCTGGAGCACAGGGGTGGAGAAACACAGAGGATAGGTGCTGGAGCACGGGGGCGGAGAAACACAGAGGATAGGTGCTGGAGCACGGGGGCGGAGAAACACAGAGGATAGGTGCTGGAGCACGGCGTTGGAGAAACACGGAGGATAGGTGCTGGAGCACAGGGGTGGGAAAACACAGGATAGGTGTTGGGGCACAGGGGTGGAGAAACACAGAGGATAGGTGCTGGAGCACAGGGGCGGAGAAACAGGATAGGTGCTGGAGCACAGGGGCGGAGAAACATAGAGGATAGGTGCTGGAGCACAGGGATGGAGAAACACAGAGGATAGTTGCTGGAGCACAGGGGCGGAGAAACACAGAGGATAGGTGCTGGAGCACAGGGCTGGAGAAACACAGAGGATAGGTGCTGGAGCACAGGGGCGGAGAAACACAAAGGATAGGTGCTGGAGCACAGGGGTGGAGAAACACAGAGGATAGTTGCTGGAGTACAGGGGTGGAGAAACACAGAGGATAGGTGCTGGAGCACGGGGGCGGAGAAACACAGGATAGGTGCTGGAGCACAGGGGTGGGGAAACACAGAGGATAGGTGCTGGAGCACAGGGGTGGAGAAACACAGAGGATAGGTGCTGGAGTACAGGGGTGGAGAAACAGAGGATAGGTGCTGGAGCACAGGGGTGGAGAAACACAGAGGATAGGTGCTGGAGCACAGGGGTGGAGAAACACAGAGGATAGTTGCTGGAGCACAGGGGTGGAGAAACACAGAGGATAGGTGCTGGAGCACAGGGGTGGAGAAACACAGAGGATAGGTGCTGGAGCACAGGGGGCGGAGAAACACAGAGGATAGGTGCTGGAGCACAGGGGTGGAGAAACTCTTTGGAGTGAGCCTAGGACGTCAGAGAAGGAACTTGGACATACAGACAAATGCATGTAAAGTGACAGACAGCAGTCATGAACCCAATGGGGCTGCTAGCCTTAGAAGTGGGTATTCTGATGAAGTCTATTGTTGGGTATCCTGCGTAGTTTGCTTTGCTAGCAGCTGGTACATTTGAATTACTGCTCAGAGCAGTCATTACATCAAAAATCTCTCTCAAGACTTGTAGAAAACGCCTTTTCCACTATCGCAGCTAATCCTACCAGAACAAGGAAGCACAATTTACTAACCGGCTACCTATTTACCGCAAACCGTGCTTTCCGGAGTAGTGTGCTCCTCGCCGCAATGCGCTTCTGGTGTAGGAAGTGCTACATCAACAATTCTGCCCCTTTTGTTTAGTCCGGAACTGCTCCGTTCACGCAATTTCTTTAAACATGTATGTACTTATGTTATACTCTGCCCCTGATTTGGGGCAACATTTCTGTGCAGCTGCCTCCACACACTTGAGCATTCTGCACTAGGTTTTCACACTGAGCTATCTTCACTGGCTACGGGGTAGTATAAGAATATAGGTTCTTATGTTCTTCGGCACTACAGATAAACGTGTTACTTTTCTCAAGAGCAGGCGCTTTCTACTATGAGTGTCAGATAAAAATGTGTTTTTACATGGGGTTTAGCAAAGTAAACCTGTGAACAGGAAGAGGACTGTGCAAAGGAACCAAAAGTCGTGAAACTGGAGGCATCGTTAAGCTGCACCACAGCCCTGTCCTTTGAAACTGATCCTCATTGCAACCACATTTGAATTGGAAATGGTCTTTGAGGTCAGATCCCTCTCCATGGAGTTCTGCTATCAAGGAACCCCCTCCTAATCCTTGCTAGGCGATGTGCAGCCTGGGCAACTAATGCATATATTGATGATGGGTTGGCATGCGATATGGTCCACTAGATAATTGCGGTTATCATTGTCGAGTTGTGGTGAATAGTGCCCTGACTGGTGGGTAAGCCCATTGATGCTTTAGCCAGTACAGTTAAAGGAAACGTGCCATATGAAAACGTTGGGGCTTATTACAAGTACGGCGGTCCTGGGACCGCCGTACTCTAGCTGGTCCGACCACCACCACCCCGGCGGTCTGATCACCTTATTACAATGGTGGCGTTGGGATTGCCACAAGACCACCATTAGGATCCAGGATCCCCCGGCAGTGCAGAAAGCAGGCCAGGTTAGCAGTGGTGCCAATGCTGGCACCATTGAATGAACTGCGACCTGCCTTTCCACCAAGCATATCATTGCGGTGACCCCTCCATGAAATGCTTGCTGGAAAGGTAGGGAAAAGTGCCCCCAACAGGGCTTCTGGGCAAATGTCCCCCGACACAAGTGCATGCTTCTGCATGCACTGTGTGGCATGGACAACATTGTGCATGCCACACAGTGCACTCGATGTGGTAGCAATCCCACGGTGGTGGCATGACTGCTGGCTGTAACCCTCAGCCAAAGCATGCCACCCCCGGGGGACTGCCACCGCACCGCCCGCCTGCCCTGGATTCAAGTCGTAATCCGGCGTGCAGGTTCACCACTGGCTCGGCGGTCCTACAGGAAGACCGCCAAACTCGTAATAAGGCCCTTTGGCTATATAGGTCTGGTTCTAGTGAGATGTAGCTAAGGACATTCATTCATTTCGGTTAGGTCACACGTAAATGTGGTTTGGAAGACTGCCACATCCATTGCGGTTGAGTTCAACACTGAAGTGTACTGCAAAGCCGATAAGTCTATTAAAATCAATTTTCATTCAGATAATACCCACGAACTTGGTAAAATACCTTTATGCCTCTTTGGACTTTGGCATTTCATGGAAACTTTCAGGTCGGGCTCACACAAGACATGGAGCACGAATCTGACAGGTCAAATTAAACCAGGTAAACATTAATTCTCACCTAGTAATCTGCTACAACTCATGGATGCCAGCTTCTACTGTGACATGGTACTGGAGACTAGTATGTGTCATGAAGTCTGCTTCTCGTAAGATGCCAAGTTCCAATTAGATACAGCTTGGTGACTTTAAAGGCTTTGAAGTCAGGGTCCTGTGAAAGAGGCCTGCTCTACTGATTCATCCATGCTTTGAAATCTAGTTCTAGGTAAAATGTTTACTGGAAGGCTAATAAGGGGGTATATGTTAGTTTGTTGTTGGAGAGTCTACTTTCTAGGTACCATTTACTTTTGAAGTCTCAAACGAAGTTGATCATGTTGCGTTTTCTTCCACCCGATGTGAATAATATGTGACGTACTACCTTCCTTACAAAAAATTCAGTCATTCAATATCTAAGGTAATGCAAATAAAGACAGCAACTACATATGTCATCAGAAATAACCATCAAGTTATTTATTGCCTTTTGGAATATCAATAAAGGTCTGGGTCTCAACCGCAGCACCAAGCAGTACATAGCAAAAAGATAGGCAATTGACTATGGTTCATGCCTTACTGGACAGGAAAGTGAAATTTAGTGAACTGAAAGATGCTGACAGGCCAGCATCTAGCAAATATGAGGGTGTACAGGAGCAGCAGGATTACCATTCTTGATTCATATTCCGTATTGCATCGTGCACCTCATCTAATTGCGTACTTTCCTCATTAACCATATCTCATAGTCTAGCTTGGGTAGCACACATGTTGTGCAGATAATTCGTTTTACATGTAGTTTGAAAATATGCTGCTGTTTTTATTTTTTTATTTTTTATTTGATGAAAAGAGATCTGCCATAAAAGAGGTTACACAAATAGATATGGTCTACAGTGACACAGGTGATCTGTTCAGATTTCCACAAGCTATGTTTCATTCTATGTGCAAGAGCACTCTCGGCTGTATTTACCATTCTCAAGTTCCAAAAGCCTGTTCTTTCACTTTTGCATGTGAGTGTGTACACATGTTGTTTACCATTCTGATGCATGTTGTTCATTGGAAGAAAGTTCGAATGTGACTGGTAAGGCTCTACTACTTCTTCTCCCTAGTGAAGCAATGGGTTCCACTCCTGAGGTCATTGCAGTGGTTCCTATTCACCAGAGACCTGATCTCGTCGAAGCCTGTGCTGACCTCATCAATGAAGAATGGAAAAGAAGTCAAGCCTCTCGCATGCACTCTCTCCAGAAATCCTGTGATGATTTTCCAGTATGCCTAGTGCTTATCAAAAGTCAAAGGGCAGCCCAAAGCTCTGGTGAGGATGTAAAGGTTCAGAGTCACCTCTTGGGACACGCTAGGCTGGCTCGAGTTTTGGGACAACCCAGAAGTTTGTTTGTTGAGTCAGTGGTGATCAGCAAACAATTCCGGGGCAAGGGACATGGACGGAAGCTTATGGAAGCCACCGAGGGCTATGCCCGCTCTCGTGGATTCAGACAGCTTCATCTAACCACCCACGATAAGCAGCACTTCTATGCCCATCTGGGGTATGCCTTGTCTGAGCCAGTCCAGAATGTAGGAGCCATGTCCTCGTTTGTATCAATGGAGTTTCTGGAGGCACTGTCCAAGCAGCCATCTGCAAGTACATGTGAATCAGGATCTAAGGCAGCTCATTCTGCATTGGCCAGTTTCAGTAATGGATCCTCAATAGAAACCACACCACCGCCACCTCAATCACCTTCCTCCCTAAGAATTCTGGGATGTCCATCATTGCAGCTTTTGGCTTCCACACCGGCTACTGTTTGCCAAAATGGTCTTCCTCCGTCACCACCACCACCATTGCCACCTGCTCCTCCAGTATTCCCCATGAACCTACCTCCTCCTCCTCCTCCTCCTCCTCTACCACTTCTAAATAGCAGAGATCCATTTGGATGTTCAATGAGTTCTCCACCTCCACCACCACCTTTACCACCTAGTACTTTAATGGCTTCATCTCTATGCCCTACTGGTACCCAGCATAATTCTAAAGATCCTGTTTTACCAGGATTATCTTTACATAATGCCACAGGTGGTCCACTTGATTCCAACAGTCAAAGTCAAAAGCGCTTTGAACAGACTCTGCTGCAGACACCGCACAGAGACCTCCGAGGACTTCCTATCTTCTGGATGAAGAAAAACATATGAAGAACCCAAATTGACTATGAACTTCACTAAACCACCAGAACTATCTGGAGTGATGAAAATGCTTTTACATCAGTGTTGCTACCTCCGAAATTTGAAGATTGTGATATTTTTATTGTGTTTGTTTATAGCTTAAAAAATCACTTTCAAATTTCATCCAGCATGGGTTCATGTTTTCTTTGATAGAAAAAGTAATCATGTTTGCAAGAGACATCCTAATTCCACTGGAATAGTCACTATTCAATAAAGAGGCTTATGGTCTACATTGGGGTGGTTACCTATTTTCCAGGAGTATGAATCAGCATTGTGACTACCTGTGAATGGCTCTTTTGGGAAATGTAATGGCTGATATCTTATTGTGAAAGCAGACACAGAGCAACTGTATTTAGGCAATTTGTCGCCGATTTGATTGGGGGTGGTTGGTCTGACTGCCTTTGGTGGCATGTTCTCTCTTATCATTTGAATGGCTCCTCTCACTGCATGTGTCTATGATGTGTCTTTGTGTGTCCTATCTTTATAGTAGAGAGAAAACACAACTTTTTAAAGCCTTCTCCTATGAAAACTCACAATGCATCAGTCATGATGTCCTTTGTTAAAGCATCTGAGTTTTTTTCATGGTCTGCAATAAACCTAAATGCAGTGTTATAGGAAGAATGGATGGTTTCACCTAATAAGCCGAGGCAGTTCATTTCATAAATGTACCTTGACATTGACATCAAAGTTGAGAAAGTCCTACGGGGCACTGCTGGAACAGCCATCAAGGCCAAAGGAGGGCACATGTCTGTGGCAATGAAGCACACTTGGGAGCGCTAAAGTATCAGGCCTGTCTGCAAACAAGAAGTACACCTTTCAGAAATTAGCACTACTGGTCAGAAAATGTGTAGTCTCTGAGGATGCCTGTTGTGAGCCTGCTGATTCTTTGGATAGATTCTGTATGAATGACATCAATACGCAGTCAACTTCAGTCTGATGAATACGTTCCATCGTTCCTTACAAAACACAATGTCCTACATGGAAGACCACCCATACACAAACCCTGCTTCTCCCCACCAAAGATGGCAGTGACCATTTTCCATTTGATCACTGTAGATGATGGACCAGCAGGCTTCTCTTTCTGGCGAAGATCAGATATTGGCACTCTGATATGAAACTTACAGGTTTCCACATCAATTTATCACCTTCACTTTTCTGTGTGTTGTCAGATATCTTACAGTATTCCCCATTGAGAACCTTCATCAAGCTGTAATCAAAGTATTCCCATACGTTTTAGGGAATATGAAATAAAAACCCTTAGGCCCTGATTCAAAGTTCTTTGGAATCAAGGTGTTATTTATTGCACCTCAGAATAACGATCCCGGAAGATCCATTATTTATCGGAGGCGATAAATAACCCCGATCATGAGTTTTTAGGGAATATCGTGGATTCTGCCGCTTAGTGATCCAAATCCACGTTGTACGGTAAATACTGTATACATTTCACCTTCTAATTTCCGGCAAGTTTGACCTCCTGAAATGTAACAAAGAGTGAGTTATTCAACGCACCCAGTGATTACTGGATATGTTAAATAACACTCCACTCTTATTTCCGACCCATGCTCAAACAGGAGTTTGCGTAGGGGTTGGACAACCCCAACTCACTCATTATCGGGGCCTGGATTTGTAGGTTCCCATGAACGATCCTGAGGAAACTTATTATTATTATTATAATTATTGTTTTTTTTAAACGTTTTTATTGAAAAAGAAAAACGCATAGCAGCAATCACATAATAATGAAGTCCTCAGCACATAAGTACATTGTTTGATACAGTGGAAATCTGGGAAGCATCGTTCAAACCCCTCCGTTTAGTCATGCCATTGTTAGCAGGTATGCCCATCGAATAATGCGCACATAGTAGGGTAAGTTTGGGAAAAAATATCTATGCCATTCCGTGCTTGATACAGGAGTGATCCCCTTAGTCAATACCAGGTAAGGGCACATCATCAATGTCAGAGATATCCAGCAGCCTCTGTCGTTCACGTCGCAGTTCCACAGTAAGGGACAAACAGACGTTACCCCTGTATCTATTCCAGTTCCCCCATATATGATCCCAATCCCATTTCTTAGGGCAAACCCTATTTTTAAAAATTTCTTTCTCGGCGATCATTGCTCTGTCCATGTCAGCTGCCCAGTCTCGCAGAACTGGGACTGCCCCCACTCCCCATTTCTGAGCGATATTGCGTTTTGCAATGACCCACTCGAGTGAGGCTGACGTTTGCTCCGTTTGTGTTAGGTCTGTAGCCTCCCATATATTTAGGAGACAAAGCTGGGGGAAGCCTTCAGCGCCTTGCTACCTGCTCTCGCCATCTTTTGTGTGACCTTGTTCCAGTAGGACTGTACTAATGGGCAGTCCCAAAGGATATGGAAAAAGGTTCTTGGCTGTTGGCATTTCCAGAGGCAAAGGGGGTCACCTCTTCTACCTATCTTAACCAAGGTCCCCGCGTCTAAGTATATCCGATGAAGGATCTTCAGTTGGACCAGGTGCAATCTCATTGGGATTGCTACTTCTCTGGGGGAAGCCAGGGCATCACGCCAGTCATCACCCTTTAAGTCCCCCAGGTCTGCCTCCCAACTTTGTCTTGGGCTCTGTAAGGGTTCCGGACGATTATTTATTCATTTTTTACATTTGAGGGATATGGCCTTTTTGGACATGGGGTCAAGAATCATCGATCCTCCAATGAAGAGGCCTCAGGTAGTGGAGCATCTTTAGGTAAGGCTGCCTCAATCGCATGGCTGATTTGTAGATATTGTGCTAATTTGTATTTGGACTGTAGGTCTGCAAATGTTACTAAGTGTCCCTCCACCCACATGTCGCCCACCGTCGAGATACCGATCATATCCCACCTGTCAAATCCAGGACATTTGCTAAGCTGTCCCAGCAAGTCTGGTTCCCAGAGTGGTGTGGCGTTTGTTATGCCAGCCCCATTTCCTATTCACCCCATGCCAGATCTCCACTGTGCGAGCCGTGGGTCCGTGAGATTGAGCTTGCTAAGGTGCGTGTAAAGTGCCCTACTGTAGCCCCCCCTACCCAGAAGCCACCGGTCCGTCCGGAAAATTGGATCATCATATTCCCCATGCACTCACCTGTTGACAGCCACCAACTGGGACGCCTGATAATAAAGCCTGATGTCGGGTAATGCAATACCCTCATCATACCACCCCATCGTCAACTTCTTCATAGCGATGCGCGGGGCCCGACCGTCCCACAGCTTTATTATTATTTTTATTATTATATTTATTATTATTTAAAGTATGACAAACACCTGTACATCTTTTCAGACATAGTCTTCACCATATATCCTGGATTTCAAATTTGAAGTCCCATCTAAAACTGCTGCTCTGCAATGTAGCATATTACAGAATCATTCAACTCTAACTGGCTTCAATAAGGATATCTAAAAATCCTAATACGGGAATCCATCTAGAGTGAAAATCTAGACACACTGCCAGAACTTTTCATCACAAGTGTACCTTCAAGGCATTGGTTAGTTTATGTAACCACACATTTTTAGATTCTTGTTACTCTGCCACAGAGAGGTAAACTATATGTGTATGTCTCTTACCAGTATCAGTCCTCTGTCTATAACTAGCTTTTTGCAGATGTTTGAAAAAATGTCTTTGATCTGTCATGTTTCTTTTGTACAAGATCTTATGCTTCTACATAGAACTGGTGCAAAAATTAGGCCTGGGCGGTGAACTCCACTCTGTTTGTGGAATTTGTGGAGTTTTCTGTACTCTGTGCCTCGCTCACACTCTCCAGCGTCAAGTTGGCGAGCAAGGAAAATCCACCTTCCGGTGAGATTTCTCAACGCGGGCGGTCGGCTTTCTCAACGCAGGCGGTCGCAGATGATCACGACCGCTCGCTTTGAGAAACGTTCCGTTTGCGTTGAGAAAGATGCCGCTCGAGTAGAAAATCTGCTAGAGTGGCAGAAAAGAAGCAGCGCCCTCTTGCGCTGAACATGGTGCCATTCGTGCTGATTTTACAGTGCGGGACAAACACCCGGCACTGAAAATCAACCCGAATGGCAGACCAAATGAACTCTGCCGTTTGCGGAACTCCGCATAGCGTGGCGGAGGTTTTTGGTTACATCGTGGAGTTCCGTGTAGCGGTACTCCACAAACTCCGCCCAGGCCTAGCAAAAATAAGCCATGGAAGAATTGTGGATTCTAGGTCTACTAAACATAAGAATAGTGAATGTTGGAAATCAAATTGTTAATCTAGTAAGGCTGCATCATTGATGTGCATTCTGAGAAATCTTCCAAAGGTCTAAGCAGCCTTCATGCTAACAGGTAAACTGGAGAGGAACCCGGGTATCACTATTGGTAGCTTAGCTCTAACATCAAGGCTTCCTCTGAATGTGGTGCATGTGCAACAAACCAAAATAATAGAAACGTAAATAAAGAATGTATGTAAAAGGCTCAAACCAAGTTAGAACGTTATTAATGTGAAAGATAACAGAACACATGTATGCAGGAATTCTGATACAAGGATGATAAGACCGCAAACAGATTGGAGTTATTTTGGTTAAAAATAGATCCATTCAGCTCCAGCAAAACAATAATGTTCGCCAAATTTTCACAAATATGCAGAATTGCATTTATTTTTGGCACCAAAATACCACAATGCGACCCTTTTAGCTTTGAAAAGATTAGTTCAGGAAGAAGTTCTGTTCCCATTCTGTGCAACTGCTCAACGTTGCGGTAAATGTTCTTGCTAAAAATGTATTTGGATACTAAAGTGTCAGATCTTCAGGATGGGTTCCTCAGATAGAGTCCACAGTTTTCAATATACAGGGAGGATCCTAGAAGTCCAGTTCAGATTGACAGAAAAATGTCACCTCTAACTGGCTCACCGGATTTCACTCTCTCTATTCAAATGATCTTCTACACTCTCCAGTTTCAGGAGAAAAGTTCCACAGTGACAATAGGGGAAATATCAAATCACAATTAGTCTACAAAGGTGTTTGTATGCAGAGACAGCTTCCTCTGTCTCCTCTGAAATCCCCAACCACAGCCGAGACGTTCTATGAGGCACTCTCAATAAAGATGTCCCTGGAGGTCCAGTGATTGCCCCTCTTCTCTTCCTATTTCATACCCAGTCCCACTAATTGTGCGTATCAACTGCTTCAAACTTACCTGCTACATCTGCTGTTTTTTTCTTAAATTGTAAAAACCATCGAACCTTCCGACTCCTGGACTTGCCGAGTGCCTGCAGACAGCTGGATGTTAGAAGATCAACTGAAACTAAATTCTTAAAAAACTGTTTTAGCTTGTGGTACATGGAAAACCTAGTCCTACCTGCAGTTTGGCTTAAGGAAATTGGATCTCCCCACCAACAATCGACAGAAGACAGAACTTTGCTGCGATTATAAACTCCAAGCCCTGTATTGAAAGTCAGGTCAACAGTGTGACAAAAGATTCACTTCAACGCAATCAGAAAGTTATGAGTGATATTCCGCTATTTGAGTTTCCCCCAGGCAGTACATGACTCAATTCCTGTAATGCTGTCATGTCCAGAATATGCTAATAGGCTCTACACAAAGCTTAAAAAGCACCTTATAAACAAAAATCCAAGTTTGCTACCACCATACAAGTTCTTACCCTAAACTGACTTGACACATAACCCTTGTTCTCAAAGCCCTACACTGGCTATTGGTTGCGAGAAGAGTCTCTTTCAAAGTTATCTTCACAACCCACAAGAAAACCAGAGCACACTGGCTGAATTTTTCCACAGCCCAGATTGAAACTTTACACCCATAGGAAGAACCGTAGATAACGAATGGTACCTTTGGGGCGGGGCCATGGCTAGCTGCCGGCGAAGATGGCCGCAAGTTAGAGAGGCTCAGAGGCCACCCACAAAAAATCCTCCATCATCCGTCCTCTATGAAGTGGCCATAAAGGGCAGTAGGCTGCTGGCGTGGCTCGACAAAAGGGACAAGGAACGCTCATGGTTACTGACTATATTGGACGAATTTGGTATCCAGCACACATTCAACGACGCCTTAGCGGAGGCCTTCGCCTCAGAGGCCCTTTACGCCCCCAAGACTGCAATGGAGACAGCTGACTGCACTGACCACCTCAGAGATGTGTTTCTTCAGGAGTTGACAGCGTACAACCGCGAGGACTTGACGGAGCGTTGTGGGACCTACAGTCAGGGAAGATACTGGGCACTAATGGCCTGTCACTTGAATTATATAAGGGCGTGGCGGATATCGCTGCTAAGCCCATGCTTGAGATGCTTCAGCTTGCATGTAAAGCTGGCTGCCGGAAGCCCAAAGGACAGCAACTCTAATCGTTATACACAATGAAGTCACGCCCCCAACTGACTTTGGGTCCTATAGACCTATATCCCTGTTGAATGTGGAGGCAAAAGTATTGGCGAAGGCCCTGGAGACCAGGCTGCAGGGGTTATCTCATTGATTGTTCATTCTGATACATCGGGTTTTATGCCCAACAGTAGCACTAGGCTCAACTTTTGACGCATATATGGGGTGCCCCATCTGACGGAGTCTCAAGTGAAAGACCCAGCTGTCCTTATGGCCCTTGATGCCAGAACTGTGAACTGTGTAGAGGCACTCGCCAGGGATGTCCTTTCTGCCCCATGTTATTTGCTTTGGCACTGGAGCCACTTTCGGCATGGGTCTGCCAGGACCCCTTGATACGGGGGATTCTGACATCTGGGGGCTGGGAGGAACGAATCTCCCTATAGTGTAACATAGGGGAGGACGTCATCAGCATATAGCTGATGACATCCTCAATGTTACACAACCCCCTTTTTCCGTAGATCGGATCATGCAGGTGTTCCGTATCTTTGGGGATCATTTAGGCTACAGAATTAATTGGTTCAAGTTGGTGATTTACTCTCAGGAGCAAAGCCCCGCATGCCACTCAATTTTCCGGCTCTGATTTTCTCAGAAGGGTTCCGCTACCTAGGGATGTTTGTTACACGAGCTCCCAAGGAATTCCTCAAAATAAATATCCTCCCCTAACTGGAAAGGCTTAGGGGAGATGTGACACTCTAGGGCAGCTTGCCGCTGGTGCTAATGGGAAGAGCAGCCCTCTATAAAATGATGAGCTTTCCACGGTTTTTGTATGTTATGTAAAACTCACCCTACAAAATCCCAACCGAGGTGTCTGAAGACTTAGATCAGGAGGTTCAACGGTTATTATGGTAGGAGACTCATAGAATAGTGGTCAAACTGAAAAGAGGAATCTACGATGGTGAAAACTGGCAGTCCCGGACAGTTTAAAATACTACTGGTCCTCACAACTCCTAGTGATTAACAACTTGTTTTTTACTGACTGCCAGAACCCTGCATACAGGGTGGATAGAGAGGCGATGGGGTGTGGAGGACACAAAGTCTCTTCTATGGGGTGGGGGTGAGACCGAGACATATCGCAACATACAATGACAGTTGTCCGGGTCTGGAGAGATGCCACAATATTCCTGGGTTGGACAGCGAGACTGTGAGAAGCCGGCCTGGTGTATGATGTCCACTTATGTCAGTGGCACCCTGCACCAGTCCAGACAACCCTTATGGGGATTTAAGAGGTCCTTGACAACCTTAGAAAGCTCTCGAAGTGGTAGCTGTGGAGAGCAGCCTCCCAGCTTAGTTCAGAAGGAATTTAAAGCAGCTTGTTTGACCAGAATGCAATCTTATAGTATAGATCAAGTGAAAAGAACCACACAATTTATTTACAAAAATATGTATTTATTATATAATACTCTCTACACATACAAATATCTCCTACCCGGAGATATGCACACAATACTTTGCAAAGAAACGCAGTAAATAGCACAGAATACACAGTGGACCCCGGGGGGGGGGGGGGGGACCAAACCATATACTAAAAAAGTAGTATAAGAACCACAACTTGGGTCAAGACATGTCGAGAGGACTTAGAAGTGCTAGGGACCCAAGGAACCACCCAAGGTAAGTGACTAGGAATCTCACGAAGAGCGTGTGCAGTGTGGAAACACGACTGTGTGCTCCGTACAAGTGTACATGTAAGTTGCGGTTGAATTTTTAAAGATTAAGGATCCTTCCCAGTGGACCCTGAAGAATCCCAGTGTAGCCACCCACCCGTGAATACCCTAGTACCCACGTTACCTACATCAGGGAAGCCGGGTGCATACGTGTGAAGTGGTGTCGGAAACCGCTGTCAAACCCAATGGAGGACTTCAGGAAAGTGCCACTGCTGAAGAAGGAGAAAGTGTCCTGTGGAATCCGAAGGTGGATTCTAGTTGAGAGGTACCAATGTCACTCAGGAGTGACGAGGAGACTTGGAAGACGATTGCCCTTCAATGTTGGATGTTGCAGGAGAGTTGACTATGACCTTGACTCTGCAGCTGTGAGTACCATACGATGCTGAGGAAGACCAGGAGCTGTGCACGAGCTGTCTCACAAAGGATCTCGAGTGCTGAGGGGTCGGAGTCCGGCGGGAGCACCAACAAGGCTTGGCAAGTGCAACCAAAGCAGGAGCTGAAGAAGGCGCAACGTTGGGACCAGCAAGGTGCAGTTGACTCACCACAAGCAGGGGGGTCAGGGCAAGCACCAAGCAATTGGGGGAGCCTACAGGAAACAATGTGACCCTCAAAAGGACCCACAGGCCGGAAGCACTGGAGTCGCCAGAGGGCCTCTAGCTGCTCACCAAAAGATGCAGGCCATGGTGCACACGATTCGGTGTAGTCGAAGATTATGGTCCCTGGAGAAGCTTGATGTTGGGGCTACTTGGAGCCCGAAGATCTTGGTAGAAGGAAGCCAACAAGCCTTTGCAACTGCAAGTTGATGTGGTGCACAGGGGTTTGGTTATTACAGCCCCCACGAGGGATATTGGCCTCAAACTTGGTAAGCAGGCAGGAAAGGTCTCGGGAGCTTTGGAAAACCACCACCTGTGTTGCAGAACCTTTTGGAGTCCGGAGGAGCTCAGGATCAGCAGACCAGTCAACTTACTTCTAGAGTAGTGGTAGATTATACTAGGTTTCAGTCAACTTAGTTGTGGTGTCTGCGAATGCAGGGAAGTGACTCCTTCCCTTCAAAGGAGATTCCTTCAGGTGTCTTTGATGCCCACAGGCCTTGGAAGGTTCCTGTATGGTGCACAGAAACAGACAATGCAGTAGACCTGGAAGAGAAACAAAGTTGTGCCCAAACAAAGTCCAGAGTGCTCAGACGGTAGAAGAAGTGGTGTCTGATCTGAACCTTGTCCCTAGGAAGAATCTATGGACCCACCGACAGGTAAGTCCTTAAGTACCCTAGGGAAAGGGTTGGATGATTCAGGGGACCCTCCTAGGGGAGTGTCTGGACAGTGGGGAGGTTAATCCCATGTCCTATGTCCAGTTTTGCGCCAGAGAGGGAGCCAACGGCTCCCAGGACTGGTTTGAACTGGACTATGCATGGGGTCACCTAATGTGCCCCTCATGCAGACTGAGTGGCGCTCGCAAGCGCGCCCACCCTGCCCCAATACACTAAATCCTGTCTGGGTGGTGGTCACACCTCCCTGTGACAGGATGCCTTCCCCTGTTTGAGCTTGGCTCACCAGCAGGAGGGCAGAATCGTGTCTCTGGTCGGCAGCAACCATTTTGGGCTGTCCGGGTCTGGAAGACTGGTACCAGGGACATGGAGAGCCTAAATGAGGGCTCTTCCATTGCTTGGAATTATACCTCCCGCACTGTTTACGGGGGAGAGGAAGGTATGATTTCAATGTGTTTGTTACTAAACATGATGATTCGTTGCAGCCAGTTTTGAGATGGTCATTGTGTAATTACACAGTGCCCCTCCATATGGTATATGGCTGCTTCACTGACAACCTGGGAGAATGGACTCCGTAGGCTGTAGGGGTGTCCTGCTCATGCAGGGGCACCCTCTCAGTTAGAACCAAGCACCCTGGCTTCAGGATTGCACAGGCCCGCTATAGGGGTGACTTATAGGTTTCAAGGTCAGTGACCCCTAGATATAGGAAACCTATATCTTTAGTAAGTGGTGCTAGCACCAGCTTACACAGACTGCAATGACAGGCCTGTAGTTCCATTTTGAATGGTCTCTCATGGGTGGCAAAATGCTTGCTTGCTTCAGCCCATGGGGTACCTCTGGGGTACCTTTGCCCTGGGTACCTTAGTACTAAACACTAGGAACTTATACGGGTACCCCAATATCCAATCTGAGATGTACCCGAGTACTGAACATAGATAGACTGGGGTCCTGATTAGCAGGATCCAGTCAGACTAGTCAATAACTGCTTAGCACCAGGCAAAAAGTACGCTTCTGACCCACTTGAGCCACTGAAAAGGGCCTGGGATTGAGATGTGGGCAACTTGGATCATGAGGATTGGGCAGAGGCTCTTCTATGCCCACAGGAGACTGACGTACAGGCTTGTTTCAGATTGATCCAAGTGAAAATACCATACCGGTCCTACTAATCACTGATGCTATTGCATAGAATTGTCTGGGATGCAACCCCGCAATGTAGGAGAGGATGTGGGGCTGAGGGAACCTTTTTCCATATCCTCTGGGAATGCCTACACATGCAGAATTTCTGGGCTAAAATGACCGAGATAATGTCCCGGGTCGTGCGGGTAGAGGAGCCTTTGGAAGCGATATGGCTTATTCTGGGGATTACGGCAGAAACAACATGCTCTAGATGCAATGAGAGCTGGTTGCCATTGGCTGCGGGGTGGCCAAGAGGAACATCTTGAGGGCTTGGGGTGCCACGAACTCCCCCCCCCCCTCCCCCCCTCCCCCCCCCCCCCCCCCCCCCCCCCCTCTCCCGATGTTGTGGACTGGGAAGCAGACCTGGGCTAGTGTCAGGGGTCAGAACAAGTGATATACAAAGCCAGATGCTGTCCCACAAAGTGGGAGAAAGTGGGAGGGGGGGGCTGGCGAGTTTACAGAGGATATGGCTAAACCAGTGGCTGGACAATTACTGGGAGGGGGCATAGGAGGGCACTCCGGGGGAAGTACGGGCATTTTCCACATGTCAAGGGGCCGTAAAAGCCCCACTTTTGAATTGATGGAAAATATTTATACATGGATAATATTTATCAACTTATTCTCTACTGTATTCTGCACGGAGTTTTTGTTCATTAAAAAGAATTTAAAAAACAAAAAAAAGGGTACTTTTGTTAATTGTTCTTGTATTCAGAAGAATGTAAATAAGTGTTAGTCCCTTTTCTGTATTAACCTGCAAAACATGAAACACCTTGCATAAGAAAATAGCGACAGTCGGCATCTAGTCTGTCAGAAAAGCAATAAAAACTTGCCTATACCCAAAAATTGCTTGATGAACTCAGTACATGGCCTAAATCGATCCAAATGAACCACCACAAATGTGTTGGAGAGGAGTTGGCCCAACGGCTAGGTCAAGTTCGTGCTATATAAAACTCTGTAAATAAAATAAATAAATAACTGAGCTACTGCCACCTCTGTTTCTTATGTTTCCAAATACTATCTGACAATTCTCTTTCCCTCCCTCCCCCGCCCCGTAAGCACAAAGCGCCGGTGGATTGACCTTCAATTATGGGAAGGATCCTTCTTTAGTTACACACAACTGCATGCTGACTTATGTAGAGAAATAACCTGCTTAATGTAATCTAGGGCAACCTCTTCTTCTAACAAACAATACACAAATATGGTAAGTACCACATGCCTTTCTATGTTTATCCTTCTATTTCCCTGCACCAGGTCAACTTTGCTCCATACTTCAGGCATTGTATCCACCTTTTTCCCCACTAGGCCAAACTACTACCTATATCCTATTAAGGAACACCACATGAAGGTCCAATAAAAGGGTGAGGCGCCTGTGACCTAGCCTGGGGTTACCGAGCACCATATAAATTATACATTTGGAAAAGCAACGCACTAAATAATAAAAAAAAAATCACAAGGCGGACAGACATCTCTAGGTCAATACCAATATAATAGAATGTTCAAATGAAATTTACTAATGAAGTTTGATTATTTTTTTTTCCTACTGGTATCACTTCAGTAAATCCAATACACAATCATTCCGGTTAATTTCGAGGGGTTTATAAGGTTAACTATAAAACGTCTATAATATAAAAATCAGGTGCATCCGTGTCAAACTGAATTTCGATCAATCATTTCATTTTATTAGATACATAAAGCACTTTCAACAAAATTCTCCACAAATCCAGACATTCTAAAAACGAATGTCTATGATTTCATTACAAGTAGAAGAGACTGGGATCAGACATAGCAAAGGATCATTGAGGATGGAACGGAATAAATGAAGACTAGAAGCAGAGCAGAGTGTAAAGACATGAGAGTGTGCTTTCTAGAGTGTATAAGAAATCTGAGAAAATGATTGGAGCTGGGAGTGAACGTAGGGTGATCTGGGAAGTACAAGTCGAGTTTGAGAGGTAGAGCCTAGTACATACAGAGGCTAGATAATGAAGATCACCGGGAAAAGGGAACCAGAAGACAATGGAAAGAAACCATCCTTATATGGATGACAGAAAAGAAAACAAGTAGATGTATTTAATACAGATTGGGGAAGGTAAAGAGATTTGAACAGAATGCTAAGAAGAGGTCATAGAGGTCCTGCGATTCCACCCCCTCCCCCGATTCCTGCTCCTTAGGAGTTTTGAAACCTTAGCTTGTTACAGAAGAGAACCTAGGGGGACACTATAATTGGGGAACCACTATTTGAAAAGGTTCTCTCTAAAATAAAAAAAAATGCTAAAGAAGTTACTGAAAGCACAAGAAACAAGTATTGGTAATGCATCGGTTTTGCCTGTGTAATAAAAAAAAAAGCTGTTTTCATCAATCATCGTCCGGTAGAATGTAGGAGTTCCTTGGCAGATCCCATGGGAGTGAAGAGGATGTGGCACAGTGGCCAGAGCTGCTGACTCGAGAGCTGGGGATCCCATTCGAGTCTCGGAGGTGCCATGCAACATCCTGTGATTCCATGTAAATCACTTAATCTCTCTGGGTGATACATTGTTATATAAATATGCTGCAGTAGTAAAAGGCAAAACTTTATGAACATATAGTTCCACCAAAGTGGATGTTGTTAGTATTTTAGCTGCGGGAAGCTGATAAGCGAGGCGAAGAGGAACAAGTATTGGTAAATACAGGATCATATGCTGCAGCCAATAGAAATTGAGGAAAAGTAAGTGGCACACACAGAAACCAATGAGAAGCCATGAAAGAGAGGTTGTAAGTCCCTTTTAAGTTTATATTAAAAATAATAGATTTCTCAAGCACAGCGCAAGAGCTGTGCAGGCGAAACCTAAAAAGTACTTTTGTAACCGTGGTTAGTAAAGAAGGTCATAATGTTTTTTCACACTTGGCTTCAGGGAAGCAATTAATGTGTGGTGCACTAGCATCAGAAATTGAGTAACAGATTAAAGTAGACTTTTAGAATATGATTTGCAAATTACGTGAGCTCACAATCCCATTGAATATAGACTGTGCCTTTTAGTTGAATAGTAGGATCTCAAGAGAACGAGCATTTTACACAAACTAAAATAAGGTTGGAATATACAACAGCTGAACAAGCCTCACATGTACTTCACATACAAGAGGCCAGACCAGTTACTTAATTAATGTTTGGTGATCAGTATGGAATGTTTACGATCACTAATAGGGTGAAGACAAGTCAGATGACTGCTCCACATATTAGAGAATAATTATGGTTAGGAATGTAAGCCACATATCTTTGGCCCCAGAGCTAATATGGACGAGTAAGACACAGTCTGATCATATAAAGGTTGCTTCTAAAACTAGGATTCTGGATAGGGAATGTAATACTCTTAAGGATGTCAAACTAGGTAACATCTGTGCAGTTAATAGTTGGACAGTGGAAGAACATTAGACTCATTGCAATAACATCAGGTGGGGGGATTCTCGAATTGGGGATTTATAGATCTCTAGGGAAAAAACAGATATTTACTCTGAATTATGCTTCAGAAGAAACCTATGATATATGCTCCATTATGAGATTAATTGCAGACATTCCCAAGTTGTCACATTAAATCTGAAGATATTATTTCATTAGAATGGATTCCTAGCATGATACGAGTGCGAGTACCCCGTACGGTAACTGATCAAAAAGAACTTGGAAAGATGAAATAACTGAACTAGTGTGGGCAAATGATCTGGTCTCAAGAGTGAGGGAATTACACTTACTAGACCAATTGAAGTTGGTTATGCATTAGTATTAAGGCGAGAATAATAGCGATAAAAGACCAACATAAAATAACTAGAACAAATAGGCTCAGCTTTCTGAAAAATTCCAGTTGTAGGGAACGTAACTTCCATCCAATTATAGAACAAATTAAAGTCCAGGTACAATTTGGATCTAATAACTTACTTCAAGGCTGAAAGAAAAACTGGCAAAGAAAAGATCCCACCGGGCAGCCAGTCATACGTAGCGTTAGTGTTAACAGCAAATTCCAAGCAGACCTCCTAGTCTAGTGTGATAACTCTGGATCACATCGGCCACAATCAATTAGAAAAATTTTCTAATAACTTTTCTATTATTGCATTAACAAATATTAAAACAACTACTTTTTGCCTGATTTTGAGCTGGTTAACATTTGAACATATTTATATTGTCAGCCCTAATTACATCTTCGGTGAAGCAAATCAACATTTCAGTACAATGAAGCTAATACGGTATGGTGGAACCAGCATGGCATGGCGGTGGTTTAGTTTTAATAATAATAATAATAGTAAAAACGCTACATTCCATACTAAGCAATATCTTTAAGAGATCCCACATAGTAAAATAAATCAAAGGAAAGAAGAGAGGAAAGAAATGACGAATGACAGGAGTCGAGAAGAGGCAGAAAGGAGAGGAAGGTCACAGGGTACATAATGTCACTCGCTCTAGTGAAACATAGCACTTTAGATGATCATATTGTTTCAGAGAAAATTTCCTACCAGTTTTGTGTGAATATTGGCATGTTGGGTGAGAGTGAACTCTTTTTGACTGATTCATCTGTTACCCTATTTTTGTGCTTTTTCCATTTGGCAAAACGTATTTCGACTAGGTGATCCCCAAGTTTTTGTCATGTCCCATTAAATACTCTTTAACTAAGTTCCAATAATTATTTTCTTACTGTAGTTGTTGATAGTCCGATTAATATTATACTTCCTTACAATGCAGCTTTAAACATTGTGTAGCCCACTATTTCTGTTATTTAGTCTTTAAATGGGTCAGTGTTTGAAGGCTCGTTACCAGCATCGGATTCGACTCCCACCATGGCAACAAACACCCTGAAAAGGTACAGCACAGAAAGTGATAGCACTAAACTTCCCTCACACGCTCAAAAGGTACAGAATAGGGATATATGTCACCACATCGGCCAAATGTAAAACCCTCTTTTTTTCCAGCTAGCATTAATGGTCATTCTGCGCCTGGCCATAACACAAGCCTACGCGTAACCATAAGGAAATTAAAGAAAGTATATATGCATTTTTTAAAGTGTCCCATGTCTATCACACTGACAGCTCAGTTTCTTTTTAAGTATTAATTTAGCATTTTTTCATTACAATTTCAGATCTCCTTTGTTTGTTATTACTTTTTATTTTGCCCAAACGTTCTACTTCCCCAAGACTAGAGTCGAAGTCTGGATGCCATGCTCAAACTGCAATGGTATGTCTCAGCAGTAGAGTTGAAGTAATAGTAGGCGTGCTAGTAAATGCAGTTCCAGTAACATGGATCAGATTGATGGAGTCGAAGTAATGAGAGTGCCTCCAGCACAGGATAGCAGTGCAAGATTCACTCACACATTGAACAATACATTGGGCCACATGCATCAAAAGAAAGTCGGTCGCAAACTGGCAGATTCTCAGAATCTGCCCCTTTGCGACCGGTATTTTTGCATTTGGGATGCATCATCCCAAATGCAAAAATTGCAATTTAAATAATCACAAAATTTGCGATTACATAAATTGCGATTGTATTTAAGGAGTCTCAAATTGCGATGCCTCAAATGCAATGCATGATGCCATTGAAAATAATGATTTTTCTATTAGGGGACGCCAATTACCGTCAAATGAAACTTGACAGTAATTTTAAAAAACTTTGAAAAATGCACTAAAGTGCATTTTTCAAAGTTCCTGGTTACACTAGTGTGCACAACATGTGTTCACATTACAATTTCAGGGGTGCATCAGGGTGTCCTTTTGGCACCCTTGAAATTGCATGCACAATTTGCGAGTACCTATTGGGTACTCGTAATTGCGCATGCAATTCGGATTCATTCCTATGGGTCTGTAGACCCAAAGGAAAGAATGGGAACCCATTCCTTAATTGCGAGTCGCAATTTGCGAGTCACAATTAAGGAATGTGTAGGAATCTCTATTTTTTGTGATTCCTACATGCATAGGCTCTTGCGATTCCATAATTGCGATTCATTAGTAATCGCAAATTAAGGAATCGCAAAAGCTTACCTTGATGCATGTGCCCCATTATTCCATAACCCGGCATAGAACATGCAGCAGCATTTCAAGCTTCACTCACAAATTGAACAATAAATTATTCCTTAACATGGCATACAACATGCAGCAGCGTTGCAAGCTTCATTCACATACACAAAAGCGCAAGAGCACAGGCAGCAGAATCCAGTCGTCTCTCACACTCGAGTTCTTTTCTGGGTGAGAGGTACACAAACTGGCACACACCCTGCCCTTTCTTTTTGCCCTACTCATTTTCTTTTCACCAAATGTCAGAAGTCACAGTTTCCACTCAAGTCATAGGGACTCCGGAAACATTTTATATTCTGAATTTGTGTTCTCATGGCCCCTAAGCCTGGACCTCGTCCCGAACGGTCGCTCCCCCACGCTCCCTGGCTCCAGCTCGCTATCACTGCTACAGCGCTCACAGCTGAATTCACTTCATTGGAGCACTCGTGATTGGTATCGTAGCTCTGCTGCTCTGCTGCTGCTAAAACTCGTGCGTGTTATTGCTGTAAAATTCATAGCGCTTTGTGCAGCATTGAGATTGGGTAGCGCTTTCATTAAATAGCATTGCATTGGGAATTATACTGTGGAATTGCAGCAGTGTTGACTGAATAGCGCTCTCACTGTTTGGTGCATTTATTCATTTTGGGCTTTGTGCTAAGTTTCGTTTTCAATCCCTCCCACCATTTTGTTGTTGTGCTTTCCCCTGGCCCGCCTCCCCGCGACCGCCTCCCACCTGACCCTCCCACGCTCCGCCCCCCTACACTACCCTTTTAAGTCAGATGTCCCAACGCGCAGCGTCCACGCGCTGCGGCCGCGCCGAAGGTGCGCCAAAGGTAAGCCCGTCTACGCCCGTCCGCGCCGAGACCGCGCCCAGCGCCAGACCCCCTGGCCCCCGTACTACCCACCCCACCCGCATTACCTACACCGCCTCCACCCTCTTAGTCCTTAACCCCGGCCGACTCCCCAACTGCGCCCAAGCCGCTCCTGGACACACCCATGGACCCTTCACATGCAACTCCTGCAAGTATGACGGCACCAAGACCAACTCCCCATCCACTAACACCAAACGGAGACCTGACACCAACCACCTTAAATGCATCCTGCTCAACACCCGCTCAGTCCACAGCCACGCCATCGACCTCTGGAACCTACTAGACACCATCTCTCCGGACGTCGCCTTCCTAACAGAAACATGGATGAACGCCTCCTCAGCCCCAGACATCACCATTGCCATCCCGGAAGGCTACAAGATCATCCGGAAAGACCGCGCCAAGCAAACAGGAGGAGGCATCGCCATCGTCCATAAGAGCTCCATCCGCATCTCAACCAGCTCAGACGTCAACCTCGCTAGCGCCAAGCACCTTCACTTCCAGATCCACACCGACCCCAAGACCACACTCAGAGGCACCCTCCTCTACAGGCCACCAGGACCCCGTGCACAATTCAGTGAAGACATCACTGACTTTATCACCCCACACGCCCTCCCTTCTGAGGACTACATTCTATTGGGAGACCTCAATTTTCACCTGGAAAAAAGCAACGACAGCACCACCACCGCCCTTCTGGACAATCTCGCCAACCTCGGCCTCAAACAACTTGTCAACTCCCCCACTCACCACGCAGGCCACACACTCGACCCTATCTTCACCTCCAGCAAACATATCTCCTTCAGTCACACCACAGCTCTCCATTGGACGGACCACAGTTGCGTTCACTTTATCTACAAAAAGACCACAACCCACAACCATCCTCAACCTATTCTGCGAAGAAACTGGAACAAAATCACCTTCGACCAGATTTCCTCATCGCTTCTTCAAAACCCCCCTGCCCATTCTTCGAACCCCAACCAAGCAGCCATTAACCTCACTCAATGGCTAACCAACAGCGCCGACAACCTAGCTCCCCTGAAAAAACGTCAAATCAAAATAGGCAGCAAAAACGCCCCCTGGTTCAACGATGATCTTAAGAAATCCAAGAAACTCTGTCGCTCCCTTGAGAAGGCCTGGAAAAAAGACCCAAACACCAGCACCAAGGACGCCTTCAAAAACGCCATCCGCATACACCACCAACTGATCCGGACTGCCAAGAAAGCCGCTTTCAAAGACCGACTTGACACCAACGCCCACAACAGCAAAGAATTATTCAACATCGTCAAAGAGTTTACCAACCCCAATGCCAACTCCAACGACATCACCCCCTCTCAAGCCCTTTGTGACTCCCTAGCTTCGTTCTTCCACGACAAAATCGCAGACATCCACAACAGCTTCAACAACCAACCCGGAGACCAACCCACCCAACCTTCTGCAGTACCGTCACCCCCCCTGAGCATCCTTAATGACTGGAACACAATCTCCACTGAGGACACCATCCGCCTGATGAACTCCATCCACTCAGGATCCCCCACAGACCCATGCCCTCACCACATCTTCAACAAAGCAGACTCCATCATTGCACCACACCTCCGAGATGTCATCAACTGCTCCCTCAACTCCGCCACCTTCCCGGACAGCTGGAAACACGCCGAACTCAGCGCCCTTCTAAAAAAAAACACAGCTGACCCCACCGAACTCAAAAACTACCGCCCCATCTCGCTCCTTCCATTCCCGGCCAAGGTCATCGAGAAAGCTGTCAACAACCAGCTCGCCGCCTTCCTCGAAACCAACAAATCCCTCGACTCCTCTCAGTCCGGCTTCCGAGCCAAACACAGCACTGAGACCGCACTCATCGCAGCAACAGACGACATACGAACTCTTCTGGACAATGGAGACACAGTCGCCCTCATCCTCCTCGACCTCTCCGCAGCCTTCGACACAATCTGTCATAGCACCCTGCTACAACGCCTCAGAAACATCGGAATCCAAGGAAAAGCACTGGAATGGATCACCTCGTTCCTTTCCGGAAGAACCCAGAGAGTCCGCCTCCCACCATTCAAATCTGAGGCCACTGAAGTCATTTGCGGCGTGCCACAGGGATCCTCACTCAGTCCTACCCTCTTCAACGTATAAATGAGCCCCCTCGCGGCCATCGCCCGCCAACATAACCTCAACATCATCTCCTACGCTGATGACACTCAACTGATCCTCTCACTCACCAAAGACCCTAACACCGCCAAAACCAACCTACATAAAGGAATGAGAGAAGTAGCCGAGTGGATGAAGCAGAGCCGTCTGAAACTGAATTCCGACAAAACAGAAGTCCTTATCTTAGGCACCTCCCCCTCCGCCTGGGACGACTCGTGGTGGCCAGAGTCCCTTGGAAAAGCACCCATCCCGACAGACCACGCACGGAACCTGGGCGTCATTCTGGACTCCTCACTCTCGATGACCAGACAAATCAACACCGTTTCATCATCCTGCTTCAACATTCTTCGCATGCTCAAAAAAACATTTCGCTGGATCCCCACCGAAACTAGAAAAACGGTCACCCACGCACTGGTGACAAGCCGCCCGGACTACGGAAACACCCTATATGCCGGTACCACCGCAAAACTTCAGAAAAAACTCCAACGCATCCAGAACGCATCAGCCAGACTCATACTAGACATCCCGCGTAAAGACCACATTTCTGGTCACCTGAAAAACCTCCACTGGCTCCCCGTCAATAAGAGGATAACATTCCGCCTTCTAACCCACGCACACAAAGCACTTTACGAACTTGGACCCGAATGCCTCAACACACGACTTTCCTTCTACACCCCCTCCCGCCAGCTACGCTCCTCCCACCAAGCCCTTGCTGCTGTACCTCGCATCAACAAAACCACCATGGGAGGAAGATCCTTCTCCTACCTGGCGGCAAAAACCTGGAACTCACTTCCCATTCACCTTCGCCTCACTCAGAACCACCTAACATTCAGAAAGCAACCTAAAACCTGGATATTCGACAAGTAATTCCCCACCCTTCTCCAAGCGCCTTGAGACCCTCTGGGTATGTAGCGCGCTATATAAATTAACTGAATTGAATTGAATTGAATTTCTAGCACTTAGAATCTGTGGCAATGCCATGGTTTAAGAAACCACTTCTTTTGTGATGCAGGACAGCATGTTGTTTGTTGTATTGACCTGTATCCTTAGCTGACCAATGCACTAAAAAGCTGGAAAAAAATTATTCTTTTTGGGAAGACTCTGAGGGCCATTCACAAAGTAAAGTCGTACCTTTACACCAGTAGATTTACTCCTATGCAAGGGTGTAAGTGTTAGCCGTGATAATTCACAAACTTTCCCAGTCGAACACTCCAGTTGCAGTCATGGGAATGTCACGTGACGTTTGGTATTTCTCCAGTGCGGAGTTCTTTGTAGGACAGAACTCCACCTTGGGGAAATCCAGCCCAATGTCTTTCCCTTTTTACCCCAAGTCCCTGTGGAAAAACCCCTTCCCTTAGACCCCCACGAAGTTTGAGGTTGGCTGTTCCATTTCTCAACCTGAAAGAGGAGCTACCACAACCCTTGGCTGGAATATTTGTCCCGACCATTTCCAAGGTGAGGATAGGTTGGAGAGGCTCTTGTGAATGTCAGCATCAAATGTTTGTGGGCACTTCAATCAGTCATTTGTAAGCGCACTACATACCCGCGATGACTTCCAACCCATTAGATAGAGTTTCCTGCTACATATTTGTAGACATTAATAGTTTACAATTAAACAGTAGAAAAAACATTTATGCCAGAGGAGTATCTATTTGTGGATACCTAACAGGCGTGAGTTCGGCCATTTTCAGCCATAAACATAGATTTACTTGGGGAAACTATCAGTTGTGAAGAGTGACTTCTTGAGGCCAGAGTCGTATGAGAAGAATGATAACTACCGGGGCAGAAATAACCGAGTAGGTGTTAGCCAGGTCACTAGCTACATGGAGCTGCACCCCAACTAGCATGAAAAAGGTACCTGCACATTGCAACCTACCTCCGCCTCATAAAGATGGGGTCTACCACACTAGGAGACCGCATGGCAAGTGCATCGACATCTGTCTTCTGCAGAGATGTACTTGTAACCCAACACTTGGAAATAGTCACATCAGAGAGCAGCAGTAAGTTCTCAAGCAAATGTCAATTTACAAAAAAGACCGAATCACAAAACAATAAGAGTGGACCTGGCATTCACAAATGTGCACAGTAGCAGAATGGCAGGCAATGAAAGAACTTTTTGGTAGAGTATAAGAGAGTATGACAGTGTGATATGACCTTCATTCCTTAAGCCTCACTCTAGAAACACAAAAAATGCTTATTTCATACACTGTATGACTCTGTATGTTCTTACCTGTGCCTCTCTTTTCTTCTAGGTTGCCGATTGAAAGAGGACGTGATGCTAGGGCTGAGAAGCTTCCTGGATTAGAGTCACATTTTATTGACCCACCATGAATTTAGCTTACCTTCCCTGGGTCATTTTTTGGCTCTGCTCTGTCCAGCTCTTGAAAAGTGTTGTCTGGGGGAAGTCGTCGTCCAGTCCTGTTGCTCATCATAAGCCTTTTATCGTTGTGTGGAACATGCCGACTGCTGGGTGTGAGAAACAGTATGGCGTAAATCTCCCTCTTGGAGTCTTTGACATTGTGGAAAACCGAGATCACCGGTTTCAGGGGCAGAATATGACTATCTTCTACAAGAACAAGCTTGGTTTCTACCCCTACATTGCCCCAAATGGCCGATGGATCAATGGTGGGCTACCTCAGAATACAAACTTGAAGCGGCACCTTGCAAAAATCTCCACAGACACTCGCCACTTCCTGGAAGTAGACTTCAAAGGGTTGGCAGTGGTTGACTGGGAGGAATGGCGTCCCTTGTGGAACCAAAACTGGGGTTCTAAGAAAATTTATCAGCGGGCATCCAAGGAATGGGTCTCAAGGAAGTTCCCTGATGTGCCCAGTGAGAAGATAGGACACCTGGCCAAGCTGGAGTTTGAGAAAGCAGCACATTCTCTCATATTGCAGACATTAAGGACTGGGCAACAGCTGAGACCAATGGGTCTATGGGGTTTCTATGGGTTTCCCGAATGCTTCAACTATGCTTATAAGAAAGAGGCGAGCAAATATGACGGTCAATGCCAACCAGAGACTATGCACAAGAATGACCAACTTAAGTGGCTTTGGGAAGAGTCCAAGGCCATCTATCCTAGCATCTATATGCCGGAGAAGTTGATGGCATCTGAGGAGGGTCTTCTCTATGTCCACTACCGAGTAAAAGAAGCCTTGCGTGCAGCAGAGTTCAGCCTCAACATTTCCACCCCACCAGTGTTGCCGTATTCCAGGGTGACGTATAAGCATTCCATGAGATTCCTGACAGAGGTAATAGCAGATGGCATTTTTACCGATGGTAATCTCATTCCTTCAAGGAGTTAACATATTTTTTATAATTTTTTTCGTAGCTATTAGCATAATTTTCACGTACTGTAAATCATGCGAATGTATTCACACTTAAAGCAATACTTGAGTTAATTACTGAAAGTGACCACGTTAAAATAAGTAGACAGTTAACTTGGTTAGTATATTTAAATGTGTACTTTACACTGTTACCGAGTAAAAAAGGGAGATGTGGACTAATGGCCAGAGCTACCGACTTTGGACCTGGATCCAGACTTGAGTCCCAACATTGCCGTAACATTCTGTGATTCTGGGTAAATCACTCAATCTCTGTGTGCCTAAAAAGTATAATCCGACCTTGTGTAATGTAAACTGGTGCTCATGGAAAGTGCCCTAATTCCCTTGGCCCAAGTTAGTGATCTGTAAAATTGCAAACAAATATATATAAATGATTTTGTCTGGTAAAAGTCAGAGATGGCACGCAAAAGCATTGTCTCTATAAAAAAACTGACAAGAAGTGCATTTGATTTACTTAGTGACAGTATGCTGAATGCTGCTAGTAAAGGGGAATATGCGCGATTCGATGGCAGCCTTTAGCATGCTGATTACTTTTCATTTATATTCTTTGCAACTTTATAGAGCTTAAACTTGACACAAAGTTATTGGAGCGCTTTACTTGAGCACCAGTTACATTACACAAGGTTACTCTTATGTTTTTTACGAGGAGATTGAGGGCCTGTTTTACATATTTGTTGGACTGGTCCTACATGTGCTCTTTTAGCTGTCTTCCCATCCGCCATCCTGGCGGTCCACCCGCCCGATTCAGATGCTGGCTGGCAATGGGAGAAAAGACCACTGCGGTCCCCCCGACTCCACCAGGACTTCAGCCCTACGGCAGGACTGGCTGCAGGAGGTGATGGCGGGAGTCCTTCCAGGATTCCCGCCCTCCAGATTTAGATGTGAGCTGGTTCAGAAGGAATTCTACTGGGAATCCCTCCTACTTCGAGTCAGCAGAATGGGACGAAAAGGGGTAAAACTACCTTTTTTCTGGGTACGGTCTGCGATTTCCACCTCTACTCCTTTGCCCAGGTCCACCCTTATCTACTGCACTTTGACCGCTACGGACCGGCACCCAATTTTGATGGACCCGAAGGTTGGTCTTCGTGGTGTGTGCAGGTATACATTGCATGGTGTGTGTATGTTGGTGGGGTGCAATGCAGAATGTACAAAATATGCTCACTACTCATAACCTATATGTATATATGTACAAATGCACAACATATATGTATGTTACACATATACATTTTTTAATGGTCTTCCCCCATCAGTACTCTCCGGACTGGATGCCAACAGGCCCAATGGGAACATCCAAATCTGTTCGGCGGATCCCTCCGTCAAGACGGCGACGGCTGGTGGATCGCCAACACAGAAGACCGCAGCAGTCTTCTGTGTATTGCGTATATATCTAAATATGGCAAGTGGAAGAGTCAGTCTCACCTCTGGTCTGAGACCTGCTCTACCCCCAGCAGCTCCGCTGTCTGTGACACCGCCCCTAACCCAGTCTCACCTCCTCCTGGTAGGTGTTCCTGGCCACTGCTGCCCTGGTCTGTTAGTGTGCTCGTTTTCCTGCTGTTCTGGTCCTGCTTTCTGTTTTTACTGTTTTCAATTCTGTTCCTGCTTCTGGTGTTAGTTATTGTTGTTGTTAGTATTGTGCCTTGTTTGTTTTTGTGCAGTTTTGAACCCTGCCGCTGCTGCCCCTGCGGCTCTTCCCCCCTGCCGGTTTCTGCTCCCGCCTCCCAGCTGCACGTCCCTCTCCCCTTCCCTATTTAATGGCAGGCACGGGGTAATCGCACGCAGCGGGCCGCCATAGGCAAGCCCATCTGTGCATGTCCACGACCCGACCGCAACCAGCGCCAGAACCCCTGGATCTCCGACCACACACCTCTATGACTCAGCTGTCCTCCTCACACTCAACCCAGGGAGGAACAACAACTGCTGGCAGTCCACTCCGAACACCACCCATGGCCAGTTCTCCTCTGACGCCAGACCGTCTCCTCAGACCATACCCCCGCAGACATTGCCCCCACAATGAACACCAATACCTCTGGAGCCCTAAACTGCATCTTCCTCAATGTGCGCTCTATGCACACACATGCCGAAGAGATCTGGAACCTCATCGACACCCTCTCGCCAGACGCCGCCTTTGACACAGAAAACTGGACCAACGCCTCCGCCGCCATGGACATCGCCAGCGCCATCCCCAATGGATACAAGTTCCAGAGGAAGGACCGCTCACACCGCCCAGGTGGAGGACTCGCCATCACACACAAGAGCTCCCTCCGCCTCCACGAGCGACTCCCCCGTCACCACCGAACACCTTCACTTCCAGATCTAGACAAACCACAGAACCACTCTCTGCGGCACCCTCGCCTACAGACCCGCCAGATCCCACACCTCATTCACCACTACCATTGCTGACCTCGTCGTACCCCACGCCATCGCCTCCTAGACTACGTACTCATCGGAGACCTGAACTTCCACCTCGACAACCTCAGCGACCCCAAGTCCAACACTCTCCTGGACAACCTCGCTAACATCGGACGGAAACAGCTCATCACCACCCCTACCCACAAGGCAGGACACACTCTCGACTCCATCTTCCCAGGTGGGAACAACATCTGCTTCAGCCACATCACGCAGCCCCTCTGGACTGACCACCACTGCGTACATCTTTCAACACGGCCACAGCTCTATAACCCACTCCGCCCTCCGCAAAGAAACTGGAGCAAGGTCACAGAGGAGCACCTCAACTCCCCCCTCAGCCGCGACACCCCTGTCTCGACCAACGCCAACTCTGGAGCTAAGGAACTACACCACTGGATCACCAATTGCGCAGACGAGCTTGCACTCCTCCGCACCACCAACAGCCAACGCCCCCTGAAGGCCACCTGGTTCACGGCTGACCTCCAAGAAGTCAGACGCTCCTGCAGACGTCTCGAAAAACAATGGAGAAACAGCAAAACCACGGACTGACCACCTATAAGAATGCCAGTACAGAGTACCACCAACGCATAAGATCCACAAAGAGGACCTTCATCCGGAACAAAATCCTCACCAACTCCAGCAACTCGAAGGAACTCTTCAACATTATCCAGCAATTCACCAAGCCCCATAGCGAACCACAGACGTCACTCCCTCCCAAGACCTCTGCAGCAAGCTCAGATCCTACTTCCACCTAAAAATCAAAGCCCTCAATGACAACTTCAGCGAGCAGACTCCAGATACCACCCTCCCCTCCAACGATGACATCTGGCCCATCAGCACCGCCTGGACCCCGTGGACACTAGTTCCCTGAGCGCGGGCAAGGGAGACTTGTATGCTCCCACCCGATGAGAGCTGCACTGCTAATTACCTCCCATATGACATTACTGATAACATCATTGCAACATATGAAATTAGAACAACACTATGCATGCTGAGGGAACAAATTATAGTTACTTTAGGGCACTAGCTACTGTTACTATAACTGATGTATTTCAGTGGTTTTGTTATTTTAAAACTGTATGTTATAGCTTAAATTCTCACCAAACTACGTCCCTTTAATCTTTGTTGTTTCCCCGGTGAATTTGTTAAGTAAGATATAATTACACTTCCTAACTTTCACACCACTTTAATTCATGCTTTTTCTGTGTATATATATATATATAATTATACACACCGTGACGATGATTGAGAAGGGTTGAAATGCGTTGCCATTAAAACTACTTGGAACCAACACGCTGTGTGCAGGCTGTTAAATCTTGGATATCGCTCAGGATTTGCTTGGCTTAATATCTATATATAAGTACATATATATACATATATATATATATATATATATATATATATATATAGTGCTATTTATGGACCAATATCTTCTTATTTTGTCCTCTATCAAAGTGTTGAGCTCTTGCTAGAGTGAAGTGTGCCGAGCTCTTGCTACAATGAAAACTGGCAGTCCATGGACAAGTTCTTTTTCTCTTGATAGATTGAAATTTAGCCAGGCTCTTGCTAGAGTGAAATGTGGCTTGCTCTTGCTAGAGTGAAATGTGACCAGGCTTTGGTTAAAGTAAAATATGGACAGGTTCTTACTAGTGTAAAATGTAGCCAGACTCTAGATAGAGAGAAATGTGGTCCAACTCTTGTTAAATCAAAACGAGGCCCAGTGTGAATAAGCTGCCACCAGCCTGAAATGTGGGCAGGCTCTTGCTAGAGGTAAGAGTGAAATGTGGCCTGGCTCTTTCCACAGGGAAATGTGACCCAGCTTTTGCTAAAGAGAAATATAGACAGAATCTCAGCTAGTGGAGGACTGACTCATGCTCTGCATAGATAGCCCAGCACCTGTTGTCAGGAGAAATGCAAGGAGGGTAATGAAAACACACAGAGCAAGAGATACTGTGATATCGGAGCAATATTTGATATTGTAAAGTTTTTGTCATAATGTTATCTGGACAGTGCAGGTCCAATTTTATATCATCTGTAAACCTGACATCAGTATTACAGTACATAAACTTCACGTGACTGCCCAAAGACATCATGGCTGTGAGACTCGGGCATGGAGTTGGCTGGATAGATGGATGAGCCGCCTAGAAGCTATGACCCGAGGGACAGCAGGTGGTTTACAGATCAGGAGAGATGATGAGACGCTCACAACTATATTTGGAGCAGCCTGTGAAATGAATGAGCTGTGGAAGCTCTGAGCAGCTACTTGCTTCCTTATTTTTGGTAGTTTGTGGTTTTGCTATTTTTGTTCATCTTTGTGCTTAGCGTGAAAACCCTCCCTAGCTCGCTCGTTGTATGATCGAAGGAGGAATCCCAGCTCTGCGCGGCAGTGTATGTTGAATTAGTTCGTGGCTTCGCTGTAGTGTTGAAAAAGGGGCCCAATCCTAGTGATTGTCAATGTTTAAGTGAACCTCACTTGTAGAGTCAGATGTACATAATAAAGGTTGATCAAGAGAGAAGTGTGAATGTTTGGCAGGAATTTTAGGCCCTGATTTGAAGGTTGCTGGAATTTGATGAAAGGTTGTCAAAACCAATGGTGGGCATCCAGACCAAACTTTTTGTATGCTGACTGGACGGCAGTTTCTTTCAATATACAGAGATGACCTGTAGCCTGCAGCCGTTTCTAAATTTGGTGGACGATAGTCAATCAGGGTGGTGAAGGGTATTTTCTCCCCCACCCTGACTGGCAGGTGGTACTGGTACTCCATCCAAGTCAAAATCAGGACCTTAGTAGGGAAAGATAGACATATCTAAATTTTACAGCTTATAAGACATAATACAATTAACAGTGAGTGTAAGGACCATTGGCAGCAGACCCATTGGGCCCTGTTTGGGAGATCCCCAGCACTTTTCACGGTCACCACTTTCACGGTAAGTACACTGATAACCTACACTCAGTCAACACCATCACCTTGGCCACTGCTCGATCATCCTCATTGCTATAGTCTGTATGGAGGTTGCATAAATCTGCAGTCCTCTTTTTATATATACAATGGGCATGTAAGTGAGGGCCATCAGTTTAACCCGTACCTAGTGTTCTCAACATCTACAACCTCATCTTAGACAAAGCCAAACATGATCAACATTTGGTCATATATCAAAGTGTAAAGAATTCTATATCTGAGCAGTGGTAGGGGTCCAAATCCTGATTGCATTGGGCAGCCCAGTTGGAAGATAAATTTACTGCAAGTGGTACCCTATCCACCAGAAAACAATATGTCAGCTGCCTGTGCTGGCTCTTCCAATGTAAGTGTCTTTGAAATAAATGCAATACTGTTTTATAAGTGAGCTGGACCCAGTGAGCATTAGTAAGGATGGAATTATCATATTTCCTATAACTAGTTATTTAACAGGGCAGCAAGGTGCAAAACCGATTGAAATGGAAAAGCAATGGAGCATGGAGTCTGATACAGTGGTATTTCATGCATCTATCCTAGATAAACACAAAGCTTCAAAAATAAGTCAAGGTGCTAAAGATAGGATTTGGTCAACTTGTCAATGTTCATTTTAAACTAACAGGAAGTGAAGCATAAAACCATACGGTTAATGGTTGACGTGAGTTAGCGAGTGATATCAACTATTGGTAATGGAAACAGCCACTTTTCTAGAGGGAGAGGTGATGTGTATAACATTAGAATAAACCCCGTTTCAACAGGATCTATGTTTCAAAGGTGATGGTGCCTGCAGTACTGTAATTTTTTCTACTGGTGCGTATATATTTCTGATAGGCCTCAGTATCAGTTAAAAAAATTCTGGAGAAATACATAATGTGGGTTTAGCACAGTGAATGAAATCTTGAAAGAAGTGTCTGTACAATTGTTGGATTAGAATGATAAAGTGAGGAAAAAGCAAAGAAAGTTGTATCAGAAATTGGGATATAGGAAATGGCCAGTGTGAAAGAGGTAGAGACGAGACAGCCTATTAATGATTGACTTTGGGTTTCAACCCTAGGTGGACTTGGTACACACCATCGGCGAGAGCGCTGCCATGGGAGCTGCCGGAGTGGTGCTGTGGAGTGGGAACTCCTTCGTCAATTCTGAAGTAAGTACACGATCCCTTGTCCACTGGATTAGGAGAAGCCCAGGAGATGTGAGGATTGAAGAAGAGAGGAAATATCTATGACTGGAAAGCTTCTAAGCTTGGACAAGGTGTGAGAGAGGCTTTCATCTCTAGACCACTGGTTCAAGATTGGCCGAGTCTCCTAGCGACCAGATCATTTACATGTAGTGGCTTTTCCACTGTAGTAAATTAGTTTAAGTTCTTGGACCAGATACCGATGTGACTGGCGCAACTCCCACAATGCAGGCCTGTATGCCTGCTGTCCATAAGGTAGTGGATGGGATGGCGCCTACTGAGAATTCAGGTAAGGGAAGGGACACACACACAAACACACTTGCACACACGCACACGGACACACACATTCACTCACACACAACCAACACACATTCTCACTCACTCTCTCTTCCAACTTTGAAAAACCTCTTTATACCCTGGTCCCCACACTGAGGTGTAAATGTGGTAAGCAAAAAGATTAAACAGACATTGGGTTTCTAGTAAATTAGATCTACTTTATACGCACATCTTAACACTATCATCAAAAAGCAAGTTCTTTGGTATGCATTAGTCGAGTAGCCAGACCCTTTCGAACAGATGTGGAGAAGTCACATTTAGAGTGAGGGCTGGAACTGAAGGTTCGTTCAGTGGCGGGACGAATAAGGAAATTCAACTCGGGTTTGTGGCAAGACCACACAAAATCGGAGGTATTGTAAGAAACTGGTTGGTGGGCATGGCTCCAAAGGCTTACCTACACCAATGGTGCTTGGGGAAGCAGAAACCAAAAGCGTAATTACTATCATTGTGAAGGATGAATTACAGAAAAGTGTAGAAATAAGTATTAATAAAAAGATATTTAATTACATTAACAAGAAACATGGGGGAAACATGGGGCTGTCTTTTTAAAATTGTAAAACGTGGTGGTTCCCCCTGAAATCTACGGGGAAGTTTTACAGAGCTAAAAAACTGGCTAAATCCAAAGCCATAGTGGACCTAAGGGGCCTTAATCTGACCATAAATCTACTTTTTAACTTAGTTTTTATTTGGTCTGTTTCCAAGAGTTGTCTCCCCTATACAGAGGAAGACCATGCAGTCTTCAATGTCAAGCACTGTATTTTTCTTTGCTTTCTTCACCGTGGACGAGTCTCATGTTGTCTTCAAACCTACAAAACTGCCATTTTCGAAATCTTCAGTGCTGGACACCAAAAGATTACAATGTTGAACCACAATGATAAAATGCCACTACGTCCTTCAAAATGCGGGCCTTCCAGCATCCAGCAGACACTGCCTCTAAGTTAACTTTTTAGTTTGAAAGAGTCTTGAATGGATCTCCCCTCAGTACTCTTCTTCCCCATACCTCCATGATGTTGAGTACCATAGTCCAAACTCTTTGAGTCTGTGCCTTGCAGGCACTAGACCATGATGCAGAAAGGGCGTAGCTGAGGGTAAAGAACAGATGAGTCCAGGGATGTCGTGACGGGAGCTGAAAGATGTCCACTACAATCCTGGCTAAGAGACTTTAGGCAAAAAACCTGCAAGACAAAGAGGACTTTGTCAGAAAGTTAACTGCACAGCCTTTGTACTGCCTTGTGCATTGCTGATGAGTATCCAAGGACTGGCAACTCCACAGTAGGTTTCCTTCCTGGGGGAAGGTGCATACTAATCACCCTACCCATGAGCGTCATTAAAAAGCATTAAAAATACCTTTATTCGGTCTAACAAGAGTACATAAAACATAATACCCATACCAAACATCTATTTTGCTTAAATAATGTATATGCAGTTCTATTTTCTGGCAACTCACACTTTTACCAGGATTCCCTGGCAGGTTTGTAAAATTCCTGACGTCGCACATTGGTCTCGATAATAATGTTCTACTTTATAAAAATATAACATACTTCAGAAAAATCTTTAAATGTACTCAAATTCCCTCAGCACTTTATCATTGACTTCCCATGGTGAGAAAAGTGTCTAACATAGCAGACATTTGGCATCCTCTTTTTAAAGAAGGTAAGTTCACATTTTTTGGTACATATTTTGTAGTGGTCATTGCCACTGCAGCTACATAAGTTTCTCTAAGCTACAGGTTATCATGAAGTTTGGTACAATTGTAGTTTAAGATATCCCCCAAAGTAGGCTTTTCCGGTGCCACAAAAATGATGAAAGTGGCTGCGCAGCCTAAGAGATGGTAAGAAATAATACTTTGGTAACAGAGTGACTTTCTGATGAAGTTGGTTTTGCACACATATAGTTGAGATCAAGGCAAAACAATATATACCGGCGTCATCTCACTCTAGATTTTAGAGTGACCAGGGCTGCGACGAGATAGACGGGCATCCTTATGGAGTACTACATTTTAGGCAGTTTATATGGTCAGCATGGCAAATGCCTAGAGATACACTGGCATATCATAGTAGCTTGTGCGGAGCTTACGACCATGGCCAGTATTCGCAATGAGCAATGGCAGCCCACCACTGTTGTAATGTTTAAACACATACCGTGAAACATTTGAGGGTCTGTACAGAGGTATGTCCTGAGATGTGGTCAATAGAGGTCCAGACTGGTTTCCTTGAGCTTGCACGGCCAATGTATTTAAGCACTTACCAGGACCAGTCCCCGGCAGAGCTAAAGGCTCATGTCGCCGGAGAATAGTAAGGTTTTGTTTCATTGTCCATAGCCCTGCTTAAAATTAGGAAGCTTATTCCCTACAACGTGGACCAATCAGTGGCTGGCGGTCCCATGCCCTGTGCGCAGTTGAGAATCTAAGTGACACAAAGAGCTTCAGATTTGTTTTATGTATCGCTGCTTGTTCACCGACTCTTTCTCTTTCACTTTTGGTGCAAATGCTTCTGCTGAGTAAGAATGAGCTTGGCCAGCTTTAGTACTTTTAGACTCTTACCTGTACCTGCTGCAGTCTCTAAGGGCCATATGTGTCAAACTCGCAAACGCTATGTAGGTAGGATTTGCAAATAATTTTGTGAATCCTACATATTCCTTAATTGCAAAATTGCGATTCACAATTAAGGAATACCTCCCCATTCATTCCTATGGGCCTGAGGCCCATAGGAATGAATGAGAAGACATTCTCAATTTGCGATTCTCAATTAGAGAATCGCAAATTGAGAATGCAATGTCAAGGGTGTCAAAAGGACACCCTGTTGCACCCCTGAAATGTGCATGTGTGCCACATGGCACTTTGAAAAATGCAAAAAAGTGAATTTTTCCGAGAAATCGCAAATTACCACCAACTTGAAGTTGGTGGTAATTTGCGATTCTTTAAGGCCAAATTGCACTTTTTCTGTGCTTCTTACATTGCATTTAAGGAATAGCAATTTGTGATTCCTTAACTGCAGTTGCAAAATAGTGAATCGCCAATTTTGCAAATCCCTATTTTGCGAGGCAGTTGTTCTTTCATACATACCACTGAGCCCAATTGCGATCGCAAACTCCAAAATTCTGCAAATTTCGGCATTTGCCATCACAAATTGGAATGATACATATGGCCCTCTGATACCTCGCCAGCACAGTGACTGCCTTTCTTTTCACCCACTTGTGGCTCTATTTACTTTTTTTTTTTTACTCCAAAAGTCATGCTCAACCACTATAAACTAAGAATATATATCACAGAAAAGCATCTCTTTACACATTCATCTGAATATATTTTTTATTTTTTTAAACCTTACCTTGTGGAAGTCCTTCCTCTCTCCTAAAATAGAAATAAAATCACAGTAAACTTTAAAATATCTACATTACTTACTATCTGACACTGACTATCAGTAGCTGCCATGGAAATTATCATGAGTAATTGACTTTATTTTCCTTCTACATTTCTAAAAATAAAACACTGAATAACTGGATTCCTTAAGTTTCAATACAACATGTAAAAACATTTCCTCCAAACAATGCTCTCTTTATAGAGTGAGTAGGGGGATCCAGCCATGAGCTTGTCGCATTGTCACAGCAGAAGTGAAATTGATAATAGTACCACTATAACATCATAGTTGTACAAGCAGAATAGTAGCCATGTCACACCTCACTGTTCTCCGTTTATCAGCTGGGCTGCTATCATGGTACATCAGCGCTTCTGGCATTATAATTAAGTAAATTATAGTCGCCATGCATGTTCAGGTATACTGAAATCTAGAAAATGTGTAGCCACAATGGACAGAAAAGAACCTTCAGGTTATAGACTATACTGCAGGAACCCAAAAAAGGTCCTTTATTGATCATTGAGAAACAGGATATTACTGGTGGATCTGATTAATCTCTAATATTTCCGATTTAGATCAAACCGTGGTTAAAAAATGGAAAGAAACTTCTAATATTATTGTAATGTGACTTAGTTTACATAAAAATGGTCAGGTCCTCAACATAAAATATTTTCTCTGGCAGCACTTCTAAATGTAGCACAAGGGATGGGACTGTAGTGTAATGTTGTCGTAACTGTGCAAATTACTCTAGAGACATTAAACTCAAGCACTTGGGGTTGATGACTTACCATAATTCTTCTTTTCTTCCCCCTTTGCATAGCAACGCTGTAGGAACCTCCGTCACAATCTAATCAACTCTTTGGGGCCATACGTGCTGAATGTGACCAGGGCGGCAGATGTCTGCAGTAAGCAGCTCTGTAGGCACAAAGGCCGCTGCATCCGAAGGGACCCTGAAGACTTCAACGCCTTCCTCCACCTCAACCCACAGAATGTTCACATCACCCAAGGGGATCTAGAGAAAGGAGGGGAGCCATTGGTTGTAGGGGAGCTAAGTGCAAGCGATCTGGACAGGATGTGGAAGTCTTTTCAGTGTTCCTGTTACTCTGGTTGGGCGGGGTCACACTGTCAAAAAAGACATGGAAGTTGATGATAGAAGTGACTAAACGCATACCTATGTGTGTATTCCTTTTGATCTGATTTAGTCATTTTCAAAGCTCTTTCCGTTAGTTCCACTCTATTAATGCTGTGCTATGCCTTTCTTGTAATTTCCCACCTGTCCCATATGGGTCATGCTTTCTTATTACTCCATACCCAGCTCACTTCTTTTTTAATTCCAATGTCCTGTTTCATCCAATTCTCCTTCCTCCCTAAGCGACACCCACTATTTACATCTCTCTAACCATTTTATAATCCTCGAATTACTCTGTACTGCCTATTGAATGTATTCCCCTCAGAATTGTTTTGTAAACTCACTCCTTTTCTCTGGTCCTCCCTGTCTCCAGGTGTTAGCCCCCTCTCTACCAAACACAGTTTCTCGTGAACAAGGACTGCTAATGATGAAGCATAACACCTGTGTGAGGACAGTCCTTTACTTTTTTTGAGATGCCTGCTACTCCACCAAGTACCTTGTAATTTCCTGGTAATTTTTTTCTTCAGGGTAGCTTCTTTGTGTGTACATGTTAAGGTTGGAGACCAGCTCACACTGAATACCGTGTAGCCTCTAGTTCCCTCCCCTGGGAAACCCCAGGGTTTAGTGTGTTGCTTGGTTTGTACAGCTGACGGCTGTGTGAACAAAACTACTTTATAAAATTTGGCAATACTAGCCATTCACTAGGGTACATTCAATATAATGTGTTAATAACCCACTCGCTTTATTAGTCCCCTGAAAATCGATGAGACTCAGTATTTATTTTGACTGTGTAGTTAAAATGGAGATAAACAACAAACTCACATTTGATGAGGCCACAATAGCGGAAATAATAAAAGGACCCCCTTTATTAGCAGATACGGTGGTCGCACAGACCGTAAAGAATGGGAAGCTCTTTCTAGAACCAAAAAAGAGCAAATCCGCACGGCCCTACATGGTGCTTTTATGACTGAATACCTTCAAAAGAACACCGCTCCCAAAGGTTTAATAGTAACAAATGAACCAAGGATTTTTTTGAACAGCAAGGAGTTCCGAAAAAACTGGTGATATATTGCATGGAACTGCACAAAGGATTGGCTGGTATTAATAATCAATACAGCAAGGAAATTGGCATACCTACTACTCATAGAAATACAAAAGAGTGAAAGTAAACTAAAGACACAGTGCACATTTTCGTTTTCAAAAAGAAACTGGAGGAGATTAACAATGACTACTCCCAATACAAAGAGTACTTGACACAATCAAAACTAACCTAACTTAAAAAGGATGTCCAGAAGTTCAGCCACAAGAAAACCTACCCATACGTCACAGACAAACACTATGAGAAACCTCAAACACGGACGGCTGGGAGAAGACAACAGAGATTCAGGCCCACACCATTGGACTGGACCTTCAGTTCAGGAGACAAAAGGTGCGGCAGTGACAGCAGCAGTGACGAGGAGACAAGATGTCCTCAAAATCAATATTCCCAGGACCCCCCATCACCAGCCACCTATGCATCCACAAATGCATCCATTTGGCTACTGGCAACAACCCTATTACCCACAGGGGTTCCCTTTTCAACAGGGTCCTCTTTTTTTGTGCAGGGGAAGAGGAAAACAAAAACTGTAAAGACAACAGGCCAGAGTACACTGGCAAGATCAAGCACCGAACATAGTGGTGACGAGGAGCAAAGGGAAAGACCAGGGCCCAACCACAAGCAGGGACCAACCAACATAGTGAACCTGAACAGCCATATATTATCACTAGAAGAAAATTATGTCCTTTCCAAAGGTCTGGGGTTTGTGCCAACACCAAAAAATGACCTCTTCACTCTACGCATTGAACTAGCACAATTTTTTAGTAGAAGGATCAAACTAAAGAGCTTCTTTGAGGACTTAGAGTCCGGCCCGCAGGAAACACCCAACACTGGACTGAAGAAAAAAATCCTCCTTTCTAATATCAACGCAATCTATCCCATGTCATGTAATGGCCTTTGAGCAGGCCGTCCTTAAAGGAATAGACACAATTGATTGTCAAACAAACAATGGCTTCCAGATTCTAAGGAAGGGTGAAAGAAAAGCCTTAATGAACCTCAAAGAGAACACCCAACTGGTTATTAAAGCAGCGGACAAGGGCGGAGTAATTGTCAGTATGGACAGAGAGATGTACCATGCTGAATGCACCCAGCTCCTATCTGATGGCAACAGTTATGACATTTACCAGACTGACCCCACGCTCAGAGTTATCAACCAAATCAAAAGCCTGGTTGATGAGGGGCTTTTGAGAGATTGGATCACAAGACATGAAGCTGAGTATCTCGTGTGTGAAACCCCTCTACACCAAGTTTCCACACTCTCCCTAAGATCCACAAAAACAAGAATCCTCCTCTGGGTAGACCAATAGTGTCAGGAATTGGTTCAGTGCTGGAACCCCTATCACAGTTTTGCGACTGATTCCTGAGCAAACATCCATCACATATCTCAGAGACCCAAAAGTTGTCCTATGCCTACTCAGAGACATGGAGTTTTGAATACGAGGGCACATTATACCACTAAATTAGAAGTACATCGATAGGGAGCACATTTGCTCCCAGTATGGCTTGTCTGTACGTGCACCAATTTGAGGAGGACTACATCTTCCACCAGGACAACCCCTACAGGACACAGTTGAAACTATGGCGTCAATATATTGACGACGCTATCATAGTGTGGCACGGAAACTGAGAACAAGCCGTGGATTTTGTGGAGTGGGTAAATACCAGAGACGAACATCTAAGGTTTACACATACAATCAGAAAAGACAAGGGTGTCTTTCTGGAATTGGTCATAACATTGGACCAAGGTGGCCTAAAATCAAGGGTCCACAATAAAACAACTGTTAGGAACTGCCTCCTCCTATTCGAAAGCTTCCATCCCAAATCCCTCCGACAAAACCTTCTGGTGGGTCAGTTTCTACAGATTAGAAGGAATTGCTCTTTCCTAGAAACATTTGACACACAAGCAGAAACACTAGAAAATAAATGGATAACTCGCCACTATCCCAGGAAACTAATTAAAAAAGCAAGGAAGAAAGCAAGAAACAATAACCGAGAGGCACTGCTCGAGAACCAAGAGAAGGACAATGGCAGACTAGTGTGTGTCACTACGTACACCCCGATATCAAAAAAAGTACAGAATATCGTACAGAAGAATTGGCATATCCTTAGTGGAACGCAAAAACATTGGCCTCAACCACTGTTTGCATTTAAGAGAAATACAAGTCTACGAGATGAACTGGTACACGCAAAAACACCGACCCCACAGACCCAAACACAGACAACCTTATGGGATAACCAGCGTCATACTACTCGTGGCAACTGTGTAGCATGCAACTACACTAGGACACAAAAGAAGTTGACATCAAGACAGACAGGCCATGGGACTTGAAGGACTTCCATAATTGCAACAGCAAGAATGGCATTTATCTACTGCCCATGCGGCCTCATGTATGTAGGAATGACTACCAGAAAGATCAAGATATGAATCAATGAACATAGGAGCACCATCAGGTGCAAAAAAGATAAACACTAAATTAACGCAACTATTTAAAAAAAAAAACACCGGGATGTGGATCTGAAATGGGTAGTCCTTGAGACAATTAAAAGAAACAGCTCAGATATACAAAATAAACTACACACCCTCGAGCAACGATGGGTGTATCACCTCAGAACCTAGGAAACCGGATTAAATGATGATACCTAATTTGTTACACATTGGAAAACAGAATAGTTATCAAAACCATCTCATTGCTAAACCATCTCTGCTAATTGGGGTAACACCTTTCAGAAAAAGTACCCTTACTACATTCACGGCTGGAATAAAAGAGTACTATTTGTAAAGATTCAGAAAACATGGGTCTCTGCCACCTCTGTGTCCCCTGTAATTCTATTTATCTATTGGCTCTTTTAATTTTGTAGCCCGAAATCCTTTGAAAAAAGGATATGGTGTCCAGCATTTTTCATGACAAAATTGTGTATAATCTCACACATTTTCTACTATTCTTTTAGCTAAATGTGCCAATAATATCGCAACCTGACGAGCTGGTTCTCACGCCAGCTCCAATGCACCGAAACCATACCCCGCATAACGTCATTCATGACGCAAATCAAAATCTAAGCAGGTAACGCCCACCCACGCAGCACTGTGATGCGAAGCCCAGGCAGTCCCGATTGGGACACCAGGTCTTCCACACATGCAGCGACTCCACTCTAATTGAGGCATGCAGGTGATGCGAGGCCCAGGCAGTCCCAAGTGGGACACCGGGGCTTGCATTACGGTACGTAGCCGATGAGCCCACGTGACCCGAACATTAGGTATTTTCCAACGATTTTAATATATGCAGCCTCCAGGATACCATTCAGATATTTTCTGACATTTCTCTGATGGCAATGTCGCTTTTGAATTACAGGTTTAAGACATAGTTCACCCTACACAGTGGCAATTTCTAACCAATCTTGGTAAGGTAGGAGCCCACTGTTTTTTCCCCATCCTGATGAATGCTGCGGACCCTAAGGGCCACTTTGGCAGAAACATGTTGGCTACTACAATCACAGCGGTGATGGGGTACTAACTCCCCCATTCCCCACATTTTCTTTTAATACCAAGTAATTGCCCAGTGAATAAACGTATTTCGGCTTTTACATTGGTTTTAAATCACTCATTTTCCCGGGCCCCCACCTAGACTTTAGAAGTGCCTCCCTGTTTCCAGGTGTAGGCCCGCTCTTTACCAAACACAGTTTCTAGAGAGCAAGGACACCAATTATGAAGCATAACACTTGATGGTGAGTGAGGACAGTCCTTCACGTTGTTTGAGATGCCTGGTACTCCACCAAGTACCTTGTTATTTCCCGGTCATTTTTCTTGATGGTAACTTCTTCGTGTGTACATGTTAAGGTTGGAAGCCAGCTCACCCTGAATGCCCCATAGCCTCTAGTTCCCTCCCCTGGGAAATCCCAGGGTTTAGTGTGTTGCTTCCCCTCAAAGAGCCCTCTACTTAAACCTCCATCCGCTCCTTAGTCTCTTGTCAAAGGCCTTGCATCTTCTTATCACTTTGTATGGTTTTCAAAGCTCTTTATGGCACAGGCCCAGATTTCCTAAACCGGCTGTTCCAGTGGTACATTCCAAAAGGAACACTTTGCTCGCTGGAGGTCAAGCTGGGCATAGTACCGCACACGGAAAAACCTTGTTGGGGGGGGGCTTCGGGGGGCAGAAGCTTTGCTGCTTGTGCTGTGAAAGCCTGGAAGGACCTTCCGTTTTACCTTAGAAACGCCATTGCCCCCTTGAACTTCAGGAAGGGTTTGAAGACCTTGCTTTTTACTGAATAAATCCTTTACTCCTTGCTCTTTCCTTCAGGATAAATAATCTAGTGCCAGGACACCCTTAGGTAATCGCTGCGCTTTATAAAAGTTATTAACATAACATAACATCCAGCTCTCCATGTTCAGAGTCCTCATTGTGCTCCTTCCATCCAACTCTGTTCTCCCTCGGATATCCATTTCATTACTCCAGTTCTCACCTATTCTTTACCTTATTAGCTCCACCCACCACTCCTCCAGTGCTTTGTGTGTTGATTTGAATGGTATTTCCCTAATCTGACCATACTAGTTTTAAGTTGTCTGGGTGGGCAGCAGACCCCTTGCATGTGCTCTGACGTTGCCTCTGTATTCAATGGAACCTTGGTCAGCACTTCTCTCTGAGTGCTCTAAGCAGGTGATGGGTACATTACATACACTAATCTATTTCCTTAATTATGTCTCTGCTGTACTCTTATCTATTAAAATTTCAGCCACAGCATTGGTATATTTCAATGCATGATGTCCTGGATATTGGGATCCATCAATCAAAGGGTATTGGTATGTATTTGGAGCATTCAAAAACCCAAATCATGTGCAATTCTTGTGTGTTTTGAAGGCTCTGTGAGCAGAGCACATTGATTCCTCAACATCAGCATTATTACAATCCAGAGTCAGAGAATCATTCTTGCATCTTATGGTTTTCCTGTGGGTGCCTGCCACCAAGCCTTCTAATCGCATGCACGTGGCATCTCAGGAGGCCAACCAGGATGTATTTTCACTGAAGCCAGTGGCTGCTCCCACGAACTATATGCTGCCCCTGCATACCCCTGTCTGACCATTGGGTGGGGCCAACCATAGCTTCATAGTTGATGTCACTAAACCTGCTGGTGTCAAAGGACACTGGAGAGGAAACAGAGGTGGTGAGTGGATTAGGGTTTAAGCAGCGAGGTTTCAAATCCCATATTTTACGATAATAGTGTCATACCCGTGAAAAATGTTTCATAATTAAATGATATGACATAATTCACGTGTATTGTGGATTTTGTCCAGCAAGAAGACAACTTTTGAGTCAAATTTCCTTTTAGTAGATCATTCGTCTCTGAGCATTGGGATGTGTTTAGATAATGAAGCCACCTAGTCATGGTACTGAGTTTCACCATTGCTCTTTCCTTAATCAGAATCCTCTACATCATAGGTAAACAAAACCTGAGTTTTCTAATTGAAATCAGAGAAATTGTAAGCCAAACTTTAAATGGAGAAACTAGTGAAAGATCTAATTTCTACATATCGAATGTGCTTCTTAACACATAAATCTTTTTTCCTATTTTATTACAAACACCAAACTATTGTAAAATTGTTTTCAATAAACATTTTTCTGATCGGATGAAGGGTGCTTTTCTTCTAGCTTCCTGTTCAAAATAAACTAATATTATTAACCAATACATAAATATTAACGTGTGTTAAAGTCCAATAACGTAGTCTCACACTTCTGTTGACATTTGTAAACAACTGGACCTACTGCCTTGTGGTCTTAGTTAATCAAACCCCTCGATTGCATGGTATTATTGGTTCATAATAGATTGACTCTGTATGCATCTTCTCTATATGTGTCTGTGCAATATTATCTAAGCCATGGTAGCTGCTAGGCTGTAGCTCTTAGTTGCTTATGTGCTGGAAAGTCGAATGTTATACCAAACGTATAGACAAATTACACATTTGTCCATTCAGCAGTGGTTTCAGATCCTGTATTATAAGGCAATAATGTCTTACCTGTGAATGAGCTTTCATAAGTCAATTTTCCAGACAGGTCTTAGGAGTGTCCTGAATTTGAAATGATCAGTATCGGCATGAGGATGGAAAGGCAGACTGCTCCAAGTTCTAGCACCTTGAACATGAAAGGCTGTAAATCCCCATTTGTTGCATTTATATGTGGGGGTGTGAAATAGAATTTGAGAGCCGTACCTGTAATTTCACCTAGGTGCATGTTTAACAAATTTCTGGGAAATGAAATTAGGAGCTAGGCCATAGAATATTTTGGACAAAAGTCTGGAGGTTTTCAAGGTGAGTGTGCTGAAGTAGGTTTCAGTTTGTTTACTCTCAGCAAACTCCTTGCAACTGTGTTTTGGATCATCTGAAAACAGCAAATATTTGTAAAAGGATCAAAGCCTGACTGGACAAATGCATTGATGGTGGTAATGTGATTAAGAAATAATAAGAAAAGAAAAATACTGTGTAGTAGATGACGATGATTAAAAATGTATCTTGACATGGAAGACTGTAGTTTATCAAAACATAAATATAATCAACTAGGAGTCAGAGAATTCTGTTTGGGTTGGTATTAGAGGGTTCCCCATGGTGGAAGACTAAAACCTAACATGCTGTTTGTGGATTACCAAGATCTAAGTTTTTTAGCAATTTAATTTCAAAAAGCTCAATGTGAGTACCTTCCATATATATATATACTAGCAGCCCGTCCCGACGTTGTCTGGGAGCAATCAGGCTTCTGGGCCCCCACCCGCCCCGACGTTGTCTCAGGCTTCAGGGCCCCCTCCCGCCCGACGTTGTCCATGGGTCCCCCGGAGCGCACCCGCCACTTTCAAGGCCCCCAATGAGCCGCACACGGGCCGCTTCACCTACCTCAGCCGCCGCTCCTCCCCGCCTGTCCGCCGCATCCTCACCACCTGTCCGCCACTCCTCACTGCTCCTCCCCGCCTGTCCGCCGCTCCTCCCCGCTATCATGTCCGCCGCTCCTCCTCGCGCTCCTGTACGCCGCTCCTCCCCGCGCTCCTGATGTCAGCACGCACGTCGCGGCCGGCGCTACTTCCAAGGTACTACTTTTTTTTTAATCGTAAATATTTTAAAGAACGTATATTTTATTTTTTTATATAGCCTATGTCCATCTGCAGACCCTGACAATTACAACGATGTATCGGGTGTTTGGATTGGTGCTATGGTTCCTGAGTTTACCCGCCTCAAAGGTTCAAAGTTCTCTCTTTATAATAGTAGTATATATATATATATATATATATATATATATATATATATATATATATATATATATATATATATATAAAGTCTAAGCAGGAAGCCCCAAATTAAAGCAAAGCCACACGAAGTTCAGATCAGCACGTTTATTTGCATCCATTTCACTGCTCGCTCCTTGACAGCTTTCAGAGCAATCTTTGAACATGTAAAGCCAGACGCGTTTCAGGAAATAATCCTTTCTTCAGAGGCATTGTTCACGAAGGGCTGGAAGAGCAGTTTTTGGCCGCGTCTGCTCATATAATCACTGGCACCTGCCACAGTGGGCGTGGCTAAATCGCAAAGCCTTCTGTGCCTTGTAGTACGCTGGCCCTCTTCCCACAGTGGGGCCACTCAACAGTCCTTGCAATTTTAACCAAGTATTCACCAAGTGGAGTAAAGTAAAGCGCTGTAAGCCCTCAGATTGCGCTTTGCAGCAGTGAATTCGTGCTCAAGGCAGCACCACCTTCATTGGAGCTGCTCTTGTCTTCGTTCCGTCTTTGCAAGCCCCTTCTCAGAGCCTGCACGAACCCTTCGTATGGTGGGCCTCTCTTCTCGACTGGGCAAAAAGCTGATATCCATAAAGTCTAAACAGGAAGCCCCAAATTAAAGTAAAGCCACACGAAGTTCAGATCAGCACGTTTATTTGCATCCATTTCACTGCTCGCTCCTTGACAGCTTTCAGAGCAATCTTTGAACATGTAAAGCCTGACGCGTTTCAGGAAATAATCCTTTCTTCAGAGGCATTGTTCACGAAGGGCTGGAAGAGCAGTTTTTGGCAGCGTATGCTCATATAATTACTGGCACCTGCCACAGTGGGCGTGGCTAAATCGCAAAGCCTTCTGTGCCTTGTAGTACGCTGGCCCTCTTCCCACAGTGGGGCCACTCAACAGTCCTTGCAATTTGAACCAAGTATTCACCAAGTGGAGTAAAGTAAAGCGCTGTAAGCCCTCAGATTGCGCTTTGCAGCAGTGAATTCGTGCTCAAGGCAGCACCACCTGCATTGGAGCTGCTCTTGTCTTCGTTCCGTCTTTGCAAGCCCCTTCTCAGAGCCTGCACGAACCCTTCGTAAGGTGGGCCTCGCTTCTCGACTGGGCAAACAGCCGATATCCATATAGTCTAAACAGGAAGCCCCAAATTAAAGCAAAGCCACACGAAGTTCAGATCAGCACGTTTATTTGCATCCATTTCACTGCTCGCTCCTTGACAACTTTCAGAGCAATCTGCGGCCGGCGCTACTTCCAAGGGACTACTTTTTTTTAATCGTAAATATTTTAAAGAACGTTTATTTTATTTTTTTATATAGCCTATGTCCATCTGCAGACCCTGACAATTACAACGATGTATCGGGTGTTTGGATTGGTGCTGTGGTTCCTGAGTTTACCCGCCTCAAAGGTTCAAAGTTCTCTCTTTATAATAGTAGTATAGATATATATATATATACATACCGTGAACAAAGCCTGTTTAGGCTGAAACGCGTTGGTCCAAGTACGAGTAAATAAACCTTCGTTATAACCTATTCTACCTGTGTGCCGCTTCTTTTGAGTGAAAAAAAAAAAATTGTGGCATGGGCCAGGATCCGGCCCCTAAGAAGTGCACCCACAGAAGAGCGCAACGCGGTGGAGGGTCATTGTTGTGAGGAGATACATACATATATATATATATATATATATAATATGTATTATTCATGTAGCAGATGAGCAAGGGGAAGAACACAGGGATTACTTAGTAGGCGTGAAATTGCTGAACATTAAGGAACACTCCAAAAAACAACTTTATGCATGGACCCAAATGGACGTCCTGGGTACATTAGGACTGAAAGGACTTTATCCAAGCTATGAGCTTGGTTCATGATTCCGCATGGTAGTAAACTCTTAGACAGAATGTCATGGTTGACGGTGTTGAATGCTGCTGAAAGATAGGATAAGATCCAGTAGAAAAAGTATGTTCTCATTCTGATTTCCCTCTCACTAGCTACATGAGTTTGTAAGCATGACAATGGCTTTAAAAATGAAACCATCAGAACACATTATTGCCCTTTGTTTAATCATTACTTCTTTATTAAATCAACATTCGTCTAGGAAAAAGGTAGACAAAAACTAAACCTTCGTGCTGCATTCATTTGCCTCTTAACGGAAAATTTCATAGAGCTGCTGTGTACCCCATCTCTTGTACATACAAATGTGCAGCTCTGAGAGCAAACAGTAGTCACTGAATCCCCATTGTCTGTCTAACATAAGTTAAACATTGTTTACTCTATCCACAACAGACAGAATGATACAGTGTGAAACATATTAAAGGTAATGCCTTTTTTTGTACCATCACCCCCAAAATTCTGGACTGATGAGGCTTTTTTTTTCCTCTGATAGTGCACTGAGCCCTGCCAAACAAGCCTTAGTGCCAGTGGTCTGACTCTTAAAAAGTGTATGTCCGATTGGCTCACCCAAAATTGGCATATGTTAACTTACTTACAAATCTCTAATATATGATACCATGGGTGCCCAGGACCTGTCAGTTAACGTGTCCCTCGTGGGCACACTTATTGTACAACCACAAGTGTGGCAGAGCACAACTCAGTCTACCATTGCTGGCTGGCAAAGTAGTTTTATCGCCATTTAAAGTATTGACAAATCTAGACTTTAATTTTGAATATATATGTAAGTCACCCATAAGCAGGTCTATTTAGCCATAGGGCAGTGTGCTGTATATTAACACCTTGGCTGCTATGGATTTTCCCCTCCTGTGCTGTTACTCCAGATTTCCCATTGTTCATGACGAGCTCAGCTCGTCATGAGCACACGACCAGTGTACTGCATGACGAGCTGAGCTCGTCATGAGCATGGAAGGGGTTAAAAGGTGTGACCTGTTATCGTTTTTACTGTAGAAAGACTAGTAGCCCAGTAGCCCCATTGGCAAGTACAGAGTTACAGGCTCACCACTCAGCAATGTTTACTTATGAATGGGACTACTAAAGTTGGTACATCAAGGTATCAAAAGAATTGCTGCTTTAAACCGGACTTGATGCCCAAGTCAAATTTAATGTGACTTTTGAGCACATGGCAACTTTAGAAAGTTGCCACTCTGTTGCCCAAAGTTTTCCAGTGACTGTTTACGGTTGATGGAACAAGACAGACTTCTGCCCTCATGGGCAGAGGTGGAAACGGCTCTCAGGAAGGGACACAATAGACTTGTTGATGGAAGAGGCGTTACCACTCCCTGGCAGGAAGACCAAACAAGGTAAGAGCCCAAAAGCATAGCTTCAAAGTGTAGGCTGCCTTTTAAGGGCAAATGGTGTACACACATGAGGGGCTGCTCTTTTTTTGTTCTTGCCAACAGGTTGGCGTCAGGAACAGAGATGGGAAGACAGTTTCCAAGCCTTATAGTCTGTCCTTAGGTAGCCCCACCTCTGGGGTGGGATAGGGGGGTGCCACACACCCAGAGAGTGGTCCTGAGTCTTATTAGTGGTCAGAGTGGTGCATTCTGGGCAAACTAGATGCCACACTACACAGGAAGTTATCATCAGGTGGGATGGGCTGTTAGCCCATTGGCTAGTAGGTGCCTCGCCCCTTGAGGACACAATCTGGGCATAAAAGTGGCACCCATACCTCAGATCACGTCTGTACTGAGGAGTAGAAAGACAAGGGATTGCCCTGCTGATCCCTGGTCCTATTAAAGACCTGCTGCAACAAGACTGGACTGCACCAGCTGTGCCTTGGACTACCAAAGAGAGGATTGTGTCTTTTGTGCCTTGCTCACGGAAAAGTCATCCCAAGACGCAGACTGAAGAAGTGACTCCAAGAGGCAGTTGGCTGACTTCCTGTTACAGGTACAGGAAACAAAAGGCTGAAGAATCCTGCCTAGGTGAGTTGATAGCCAAGATTGCCTGACCACCGGTGATCGCAAAAGTGCAGCCTGGGAGACCAAGTCCTGACCCTCAAAAGTTGCACCCAAGTCTGCTGGACCCAGACGAGTCGTTGGATTTGCATATTCTTTTTGTTTGTGACTTAAATCAAATCTTTTATAATTTGTATATTTATTTGAGGTATACTTGTTTCTGTATTTTTGTTAATTGTTTAAGGATCAAATCTTAAAAATTGCTTAAGCAGGGGTACTTTGCTTCCAGTAGTGATTCATTGGGGGTCGATAGAAGTAAAAAGGTTAAGAACCACTGGTCTATAGTGACCGGATTAATCAGCCTGGAGGTTTTTTCCCATCAGTTATTGTATCTTTAACTTAATGGGCATCGGCACGTTCTCACATTGTTTGTTTTCCAAATGGATGGCTATTTAAAGTCCCAGGTTTAATATTCGGGCTCCAAATTTAGTTAGATTTCAGCCATCAAATGCTTCTCAAAGACAGATCGCTTTCATATGCTTGACCAATAGCATCATCTCATGTTCGTTCAGCTCTAGGGTCATTCCAGGGAAAGAAATTGCGATCCATTGCTTTCAGTTTCTATATTGGCTTTTTCCACTGATTTAATTGAATGAAATGCTGACAATTACTGATGTACTAATCAAACACAAGGAGGGTGGGAGCACACTGCCTCACATCCCAGCACTCGATTTGCCCCAAAGCATCATGGTAAATGCAGTGCATGATAATACTTAGCGAAGAAGGACAAAAATCCTGAAACGTGTCTGGAGATACACAGCACTGGCTGCACAAACAATGGTGAATACTAAAGACTTTCATGTGAAGTGAGTGCAATCATGCACTGCATTTGCCGCAGTGCATTTGGGCTATATGTGTTATGGTATGCCAGGCAGTGTGCTTCCGCCTCCTATTGTGATTGGCTCCTTGTTGATTTATTGGGTTGACGAGCTCTGGGATGCACCTGGATCTGGGAGTGGTACTAAACACGAGAAGACTGTGAGCAGCATTGTCAGCACCCCAAATTTTCACTTGTGAATTCCTACTGAAAAAGAACAACAATCTTGAAGCATGTCAAATGATACACAGCACTGGCTAAATCAACAATGGTGAATACTAAAGACTTTCAACTGAAGCGAGTGTTATCTAGCACTGCATTTACCACAATGCATCTGTGCTAACTGTGTGCTGGTATGCCAGGCAGTGTAATCCCTCCTCGTTTACTGATGTACTAATGTTCCTGCAGCTTGATGCCATACTGCTCCTTTACTGAGAGAAGGTTGTGCAGGGCTGGTGGACATTTCATAAATCTCTGGTGTGTTGGGAGACCTTGAACTAGGACCAGCTTTAGGTGGTATACAGCCTTTACAACGAAACTTTTACAACGACATACCTTTACAGCGCAACTTTTACAACGCAAACTATTACAACGCATTGCTCTGGGGGGCGCTCTAGGATAGGGAATAGGTTAATTTACTATCCAATAACCTTCCCTACTATCCACGGGGACTGGAGTTGGAATAGTAAATTAAACTATTCACTATCCAGCGCCTAAAAGTATTATGCGTTGTAAAAGTATGCGTTGTAAAAACTGCATTGTAAAGGCATGCGTTGTAACGTCATACATCCGCTTAAGGTACCACAGCCTGTGAATATAGCTAAGCCTAGGCACCGAGACCTCTAATAACTACCTAAAGTACTGTAGCCTGGTACAGAAAAGGATTTGCTGGCCATGCGTATGCATACATATTGACACATTCACTTGCATACGATTGACAAAAGCATAAGCAATGTCGATGCCTACTGGCTTAGCCAATGGTTATTGTATTGGGGGGGTTTAGCAGCCTCAGCCTTGCCAAGGCTTTGCCTTCCTTCATTTCCTTGGCTTTTGTCTTTCACTTTTTGACCACCATGAGATTTCTACACTTCGAGCAGATGTACAAAGACATTTTGAGTTTGCAAACAATCCGATTTGAAAAATTGGACCATTTGTGATCGCAAAATCGCCCTTTGCCATGTACCAACTCAAAACTGCGATTCATTAACATGTTAGCGAACTGCAAGTAACATTTGCGATTACGTACGAGTCGGTATTTGGAGAGAGTGTGTTTAAGACCTGCCTTCCATATTGCAGTTCAGATTGGGACAATGACAGAAATAGAAAAAGTTTAGAGAGAGAGCTGAGAGTGGGAAGACATCAGTGAAATGATAAAGAGGTATATAGATCAGAAAAAAACAACTGGAAGGTAGGGGGACAGATGAGAGGAAGAAGATAAAGACACAAGGGCTTATTTACAAGCCGCTTGTGCCGCCGGTGCATCATGTTGTGTGACTCACCTGTGATACAACCTGCTGCGTGACATTTACAAGCTCACGAAAAGCCACCCTGCGTGGCTTTACGTGTGCTTGTAAATATCGCACCGTTTCATTCAACACTCAACGTGTTAGGGGCAGACATGGGTGTTGCTGTGGGTGTTCCCACGCAACACCCATGTCCACTGATGCATTTCCAGATTTACAAGCAATGCTATAGGGGGGCGTAGTGAGGCGCAACAATGATTTTTTTTTTATTTCTGCTTGTTTTTTTCCTCTTTTAATGCGTACTGGATTCTACAGCACGCATTGCAAGAGGAAATCAGCAGATAACTTTGAAATGGTGGGGTCAAGCATTAATGATCTCACAAACTGACTTTTGAAACTCTGTCCTCATATGTCATCCGCAATCTGCTCTGGCTTCAAAGGGGGTGTACTACACTGTGTGACTAAACTCCCCTCTGGTTCAAACAAGTATTGGCAAAGGCACTAGGGCTCGCCTTTAAATTGTGCAACTGTATCTTTGGCTTTTACTAATGTGGTTTTGCATCAGCAAAAATAAAATAAAAAATGTTTGTTTGCTTATACAGAAGGGCATCGCCAAAATACAAATAAAAGCTGCAGCAGCATGATGAATTATACATCTATGTACGTGCGCATGCTTCACAACGTATGCGGCATATTGCAATTGCCACTTTTTCCTTGAGCGAAGGCGCATTAAAGAATTAGAAGTAGCACAGTGGTAAGTTTGTGCTGCTGTGCCCACCAAAAAAGGAATAACATTTTTTTTTTAAAACCAGAAAGTGACTGGGAGGCAAGAGAGAGCAATTAGGAGCTGGGAGAGTGGGACAGGCAACTGATGAGTTTTTTTTCGAGGGGAAATTAAATTTTAAAAAGCTAGGAAGGGTGTAGTAAAGCAATGGATGACCTAGGTGGAGGGAGGCAACACGGAAAGAGTGTAGAGGCCAGGGGTTTGCATTAGAACGAGGCAAAGAGGGAGAAAACAAGAAGAAACAGGAAGTCCTGCAGAGTTCTGAACGAGAAAATAAAAATAGCTCCCAGAATGAAACCAGTGGAAGGTGTGGGGGCTGGGGATATCAGGGGCACGCTATGATCATGGCGCGTATACAGCTGGCCATCTATCGATCTGGGGGCACAGGCTAATGAACCAAACGCTCACACAGGTTTCTCAGTCGGACCGGAAGTCCCGAGCGACCCCGGCCCATTTATCTATAGCTTTCTGGCCACGCCTGGCCAAAAGGTGATACATAGTGTGTGAGTGTTTCCGGGGCTCAGCCGAGACCATCAGAAACACTAGAGCGCTACATTCCTTCCCAAGTTGGTCCTTTGAACAAATACAATTAACACTTAACATGCAAAGTCTGCCAGCCTCTGGCTAGGCCTTGGGTTTGGTCTGAGGTTATACTGTCGTCTTCCTCTTGCTGGGATATGTTCTGGACTGTCCCTTTGTGGAGATGGTGATGCCATCACCGGGAGAGCTGCTGGCGAATCAGGACAGACTTCTTCTGACCCACTTACAGTGGTCTCTCCTGCCGGTGATTCGCTAGCTTGTTCCATATCGCTAGGAGCAGATGGTATTCGTTTGAACCACGAGACATTTCTTGTCACTTCTCCATTTCATTGTACTGTTATGGCCGTGCCTTTCGTTGCTTTGATTGTCCATGGTTCTGCCTCATACGGGGTACGGAATTTTCCACCTGGTCTTCTGGCTCGGATCAGTACTGAGTCTCCAGGGACCAGTGCCCGGTCATGAGCTCTCCTCCTCCGACTTGCTTTGTCGTTGGTTCTCCTTCTTCTTTCTTGGGTGAACTCAGGTGAGTATGGCTCAGGTACCCAATCCTCCACCATGGGAAGCAGATCCCTTCGTGGCCCCGCCAGCATGAGTGACCAAGGTGATCGTTGAGTCGTGCTGTGAGGTGTGCTCCGATATTCTCTAAAAGTGCTGGAGTGCCTATTCGGGGTTTGCTCCTTCCACTGTAGCTATCCGCAGAATTTTATTGATAGTCCTCATAAATCTTTCCACTTCCCCATTGGCCTGGGGCCATTGCGGTGTGATACGAAGGTGTTTCACTCCCAGTCCTTGCAGGAATTCTTTGAAATCGCTGCCCTGGAATGGAGGACCGTTGTCTGTCTTGAGGACATGTGGGATGCCAAACATGGCGAAGGATTTGTTCAAGATCGGCTGGATATTCGTGAAGCTAGTGGATGGTGCTTAGTCCACAATGGGATATTTGGTGTAGCTGTATATGAGCACTACCGTAACTCTCCCATCCGGGAAGCTGCCAAAATCCAGATTGACCTATGACCACGGAGATGGTGCAGGGTCATCAGTGATGATAGGCGCTGGCGTTTCAGGGGCACTGGTTAGCTGACACGCTCGTCAGTTCTGCACTACTGTGTCAATATTCTTTTCAAGGTTGGGGAACCACACCTTTTCCCGCATTCTGGCTTTCATTCTCCGGGTGCCCTGGTGTCCTGCATGGGCGAGCGTTGTTGCTTGTTCCTGTAGCGCCAGAGGGAGTACAACTCGAGGCCCCCTTAGTATGAGCCCATTTTACGCAATGCTGAGTTCATTGTGCACCTTCCAGAATTGGCCTGGACGCAATCGGTCTGCTTCACTCCAGCCTTGGACATCTCACAAAAAGCCTTCCCAGGATCCTGTTCGTATTGCTTCCGTGAGCCTTTGGAGGATTTCGTTGTTGGCATACTGGGCTACAATCGTATCTGCTGACAATGCTTGGGGGCACGCCCACTGAGATATCATGTTCACAAATTCCTCCGTTTGTGCTTCCTGTTCGTTCTCTAGCGCTTCCTCGGTGGCTGGGTGTCGGGATAAGAAATCAGCAGGATTCTTCGCTCCGGGCCTGTACACAAGGTCCATTTGATATTGTTGTATTTGAATGGCCCAACGTTCAATTCGAGGTGGTGGGTGGGGAGCAGTGCCTTTGAACAGAGGTATTAACGGCTGATGATCAGTCACCATTCGAAACGGGTGTCCAGTGATGTATAAGTGGAAATGGTTACAGGCCCATTTCACTGCTAGTGCCTCTCTTTCGATCTGGGAGTACCGCGCCTCAGTTGCAGTGAGCGCTTTGCTCGCGAATGCTAATAGAGCCCACACCCCTGGCTCCGTTTCTTGTGTGAGCAGCTCCCAGACCGACCGGGCTGGCATCTACTAATATTTCGGTGTGTCTTGACGTGTCGAAGTAGGCCATGGTGGTCCCATCTAATAGCGCTGCTTTGACTTTGTTGAATGCCTCTTCTTCTTCTCTGGTCCATCTCCACGGACTCTCCTTTGTTAAATTTCGTAGTGGCTCAGCGATGGTGGCCAGGTTTGGAATGAACCTTGCCGGTACTGGGCCATGCCCAGGAAGCTTCTCACTTCAGAGGCTGTCGTGGGTGCATGGGCGTGTCTGATGGCCTGAGATTTTCTGGGGCCCACCTTGACTCCGTCCGAGTTGAATACATACCCAAAGAACTCTATTGACTTCTGGAAGAACTTGCATTTATCTTTGTGCAGTGTCACTCCGTGTTCGGCCAATCTTTTGAGCGTGGCTCTCAGTCTCCGATGATGTTCTTCGCTTGTTTTGAAGTGTATCAAGATGTCATCGCTGACATTTAATACTCCCTGCAGTCCTGACAAAATTTCCTTTATGGTGTTTTGAAAGATTTCGGCTGCGGAAGATATTCCGAAGTTTAGACTTTTGTACCTTCTGAGGCCTAGATGTGTCGAGAACGTAGTAATGTATCTACTCTCTTCAGCCAACCTCAATTGGTGGTACCCGGCGTTCAGATCTAGTTTTGAGAACCATTGGGCTCCGTTGAGATCAGCTAAAATGTCATCCACTGTGGGCGTGATGTGTCTCTCCCTCTTAATTGCTTTGTTGGGCATCCTCATGTCTATGCAGATTCTTATTTTTCCTGGCTGCCGGGGTTTTTCTGCTATTACCATGGGGGACACCCATGGTGTCGGGCCTGTCACCTTCTCAATAACTCCTTGTTTTTCCAATTGGACCAGCTCTTGTTCGACTGCTGTCCGTAGGTGGAATGGAATCCTCCGGTGCCTCAATGCAATTGGTTTAATGGCTTTGTCAATGTGAAGTGGCCTTTTGATCGTTCCTAATCCTTCAAAGAGGGACGGAAATAGGTGCAGAATGTCTTCTGTTTGAAGTGTCTTTACGGCATTGGCAAAAGCGATGAGGTTGAGGTCCTCTGCTGTATGGCTCCCGACAAGGAGGTCAGCTTCTTTATCGATGACGTGAAATGTCGTTGTTACTTCCTGATCTTCAGATTGGACTTGCACTAGCATTTTACCTCATAGAGTAAGTGGCTCTTGGCTGCCATACGTCAGGATTCGGATCTTGGACGGTACCAGCTGTGGCTTTGGGTTGAGGGCTTTATAGTGCTGTATGCCCATCACATTTACGGTGGCACCAGTATCTATTATTCCGGTCACTGATGATCCATCAATTTGGATTTGGCATTTAGGTTGGGGTCTTCGCCTTCTCTTCAAATCTTTCGTGAAAGACACAAAATAGCACTCATTGTCCTCCTCAGTAGATGAATCATCTAGGCGCTCGTGGTGGCGATGCTGGGTCTTTGTGGAGCGTGAAGACTCAGCGTCATCTAGAGCTAGGTGTCTGACCGCTCCAGTCACGCCTTCTTCCCTGACGGATTTCTTCCGCGGAAACCACCTCTGCATACGCTTGCGAAGTGATTCGGCACTCCGCATTTGGAGTATGTCTTTCCTCACGCGGGGCAGTCATCCTGGGTATGTTCTTCACGCCCGCAGTAGCCACATGACGGCCGTCGTGGTGTTCGGGTCGGCCATCGTCCTCGCCCGCTCCGTACAGGGTTGCGGATGGCATATACTCTTTCGGTCTTCACACTGGTTCTGGTGTCTGCGTTAGGGTTGAGGGCAGCCTCCATTGCTGTGGATCGGGCATCTGATAGCTCGTGCGACCGAGCAAGGATTAGTATTTCTGCTAGCGTGATGCGAGGCTGACGCAATATCAGCGTTCTCAGCGGTTTATTACGGCATCCTCGAATCAGTTGCACGGTGACTTCTTTCGTCTGGTCGTCTTCTGTGCAGGTGCTTATCAGTTCTCTCAGGCGTGCATGGAAAGCATCCATTGTTTCTCCTTCTCTCTGCCTTGATTGTTGGAACTTAAAACGCTCATAGTGCGGGTTAAGTTGAGGGTGAAAATGAGCATTTAGTGCTCGAACCGCAGCGTCATATTCGTTGGCTGCTCTGGTGTTTGGGAGGTGCGCAAAGAGTTTATAGATTTCATCCCCACCAAAATGTAGCAGTAGCGACCTTTTGACTTCTGCATCCTTTTCCCTGGTGGCTATGAAATAGTTATTTAGTCGCCCAATCCAGACCGCCCATCTTGGAGCTGCCGTCGCAGGATCAATCAGCTCGCTGAATAGTGGTAGCGCTTGAATCTGTTAGTGGGCTGATTGTGGCGTTGGTAGCCCCGCAGGTTATGCTGGGGGTGGTCCTTGCTGTTGTCCCCCTGCTGCGGCACCTTGTGGGTTTCCTTGCTGTTGTCCCCCTGCTGCGGCACCTGGTGGGTTTGACATTGTAATGCGTTTGTTGTCTATTGCTGTCTTCTGCGGTCTTTTGATGCTTGGGGTTTAGATGCAGGTACAGTCTGTCATTCTCTTGTCTTTGCCACTGCTTGTTTGTTGTTGGCGCCTCTTCTGCTTCCTTTCTGATGCTTGGGGCTATCTCTGTACTTTGCCAGTGCTTCTTGGTTGGCTAACCATTTGTCAAATGCTTGTCCTGTTGGTACCAGTGCTTGTTTTATTTGTGTGACATTCGTTATTTTTCTTTTTTTTTCTTTTTTCTCACAGTCTCTGCCCCGTTACTGCCCCTCTTTCTCCCAGCTTCGCCGGTAGTCTTGGTGCCTCGGTGCTTTCCTTGGGCCTTCAGCGCGTGTCTTCGCGCTGAGCTTTTTCGCCTGGGGCGGGCCTCGCTGCTTCTGCGCATGCGCCCGCCTCGATAGCTGCCGATCGGGTCCCTCGCTATCTGGGCCTGCTGCCGGTGCTCACGTCTTCTTGGCGCTCCATTCACCGGTGCCCCACGCAGCTCTTGGCACACGCTGCTTACCGGTGCTGTTGCTCTCTGCCTAAGACGCTTCGGCTGCAACTCACGACCACAGGTGCGGCTTCTTTCTTCTGGGGCGATCGCTGGAATCCCCCCTCGTCGCCAGTGTGGTGGGTGGGGATATTAGGGGCACGCTATGATCATGGCGCGTATACAGCTGGCCATCTATCGATCTGGGGGCACAGGCTAATGAACCAAACGCTCACACAGGTTTCTCAGTGGGACCGGAAGTCCCAAGCGACCCCAGCCCATTTATTTATAGCCTTCTGGCTATCATATAAAACCGTTGAAAAAATAAAAATATATAAATAAATAAAATCAGATTATATATATCTATACTACTATTATAAAGAGAGAACACAAACCTTTTGGCAAGGTAAACTCGGGAACCACAGCGCCAATCCACACACCCAATACATTGTTGTAATCCTCAGGGTGTGCAGATGGACATGGGCTATAGAATATAAAAAAAAACGTAAATTTAAAAATATAACTTAAAAAAAAAGTAGTGCCCTGAAAGTAGCGCCGGCCGCGACGCTGACGGCCACGACGTAGCGCTGGCCGCAACGTACGTGATGACAAGGAGGAGCGGCGGTGAAGTGAGGAGCTCGGGGAGGAGCGGCGGCTCAGGTAAGGCTCTGGGACACGGGACGGGAGGGAGCCGGTGCGGGAGGCTGGCCCGGAACAACTGGGGTAAGGCTCAGGGTCTGGCGGCAGCATTTCAGGCTTGCGTGCACTCCCGCCCCGGCCCCCGCCCACCACGACATTGTCCGGGACACAGACAATGTTGTGGCGGGCGGGGGCCGGGGCGGGAGTGCACGCAAGCCTGAAATGCTGCTCCCAGCCCCCTTCTGCCCCAGGCAACGCTGGGGCGGGCTGCTAGTATATATATATATATATTGCCAATCTAGCTACAGAGTTTACAAGTACACATGACATTTCACAGTGAGTGCATGAAGGGCTGCAGTAGAGAGTAACAAGGACAAGGATAACAATAATGGTGTTGAGGAGTGTAAAATGGAAAGGAGTACAGATTGGGGAGAAAATATGTCGATCTTTATTGGGGTGGGAGAGTGCAGAAGTTATGATTAATCTGTAATCATCAACACCTATCGCTAAGAGTATAGGATCTGGGGGATGCGAGAACAACACTAGAGAGTGGAGGCACAGTTACGTTTTGGGGTTGTGGGGGGGGGTCACAATTTGACTCAACAGTAAAAGTCAGAAGATCTGCGGGGGTCCCATCAGCGATCTCTACTCTGCGTAATACACATTCCTGATGTCAGAACCTGCTGAAGATACAAACAAGCATTTACAATGCAACGGTCTCGCCTTTGCAAAAGTTAGAGCTATTGGCATTGTAAATGACAAACTTTTTATTTATGTGTTGGTTTTGAAAAGAGAAATAAATGGCATTGTCATTCACAATGGCAATAGCTTAATCTTTCGCAAATGCAAGACCTATTGCATTTGCATGCACACACACACACAGAGAGCCACACACAGAGCCACACACCCACACACCCACACACACAGCCACACACACACCCACACCCACACACCCAGAGCCACACACACACACAGCCACACACACACAGCGACACACACACAGAGCCACACACACACAGCCACACACACACAGAGACACACACACAGAGCCACACACACACACACACAGAGCCAAAACACACACACAGGCACACACAGAGCCACACACACACACACACACAGAGCCACACACACACAGAGCCACACACACACACACACACAGAGCCTCACACACAGTCACACACACATACACAGAGCAAAGAGGCCAAGGATTGAATGGGCACTATTGAGAATCTTTATGGCACGGTGACTTTTAATTTAAAAACTGTTGGTGCTAACCACCACCATCCCCATAAAGCTCTGTCTCACACACTTTCACACTCACATATTCTCTCTCTCTCTTTGTCACTCACTCCTCTGTCTCTTTATCCCTGATTGCAATGACAGGCAGCCCAATACGTTTTAATAAATAAGGCAGCACAAGTTTCTCACTATTTACAAAATACTAGTGTGCAGTCAAAAAGCATTGTTTAGCATCAAAAGAGTCCTCCTCCCCTACAATAGGAACCAATGAGCAGGGTGAGGTGGGCACTGATAGGGTGAGGTGGGTACTGATAGGGTGAGGTGGGTACTGATAGGGTGAGGTGAGCTCTGCTGTTGTGATCTCTGGCATAGGTGTAGTGAGTACAAATTAACCACAGCTCTCGCCACACATAGGCCACAAAACCACTTTACTAGAGCGCACCGCATAATTACAAAGCTCCCTTTTCCACCCCATAACCCACTGCATAAAAACCTACTGCATGCAACTCACCAGTGTCAATCGCCATATGAGAGCCCACTTCACCCAGCAAGAGATCCCAACAGCAGAGCCCACATACGAAAGCCTGTCTCACACCACCAGAGATCACGATAGCACAGCCGATCTCTGCAGAGCCCCTACCTTACCCCACTACTGATCACCAATATGGAGCCCGTCTCACCAGAGGCCCCATGCCAATGTCAGATCCCACCTCAGTTCACATGAGCCTACCAGACTAGAGGCGACCTCATCACCACAGCTCCCACTTCACCAGAGCCCCATCAGTACATGAGAGCCCACCCCACTCCGCCACAGATCACAGAGCCAAGCTCACCAGAACCAACATCTCCACTGCCCGCCTCACCCATTGCAGAGCCCAATTCACCACAGCTTATGTCAACCCAACAAAGCCCACCTCAATCCGCCGGAGATCACAACGGTAGAACCCTGGTCACTAGAGCCTGCCACAGTACTACCTTCCGAAGCCAATGCCACCTTTCACAACTAGAAGCTATTCTAGACGAAAGGCCGTTTCACATGAGGGCGCTTTACCACATCAGACTCCATAGATCACTCAGAACCCAAATCACCAGAGTCCATCTCACCACATCAGAGCCTTCCTCGCTGCGCAGTAGTAGACTACAGTAGAACCCACGCACCAGAGACCCCATCACCATACCAGAGCCTACTCCACACTGCCAAAGATCACTACTACAGAGCCCAACTCACCAGACCCGACATCACCATATGAGAGTCCACCTGACCCTGCCGGTGACCACAAGAAAACCCATCTCACACTACAGCCCACTTCACCTCACTCGGGATCCCCACTACTGAGCTCGACACATCAGAGCCCCATCACCACATTAGAGCCTAGCCCACCTCACCATGAAAGAGACCACACAGGACTCACAAAATCCACCTTGCCACACCCCACTTGACCACACCAGAGCCTTCTTCACCCCGCCTTACATCACTATTACAGGACTCACTTCGCCAGAGCACAATCACCACATCGGAGCCAACCTCACAATGTAAGAGCTCACGCAGAACACACAGTGGGGGAGGGGAGCCTGGCCTTGTACGGTGGCCCCGCTGGCCCAAGCCGAGGCAGCATGGCCGCTGGAGAGGGAGGGGTGGGGGCCCAGGGAGCGGCAGAGGGAAGGGGGGAGGCGAGTCGAGAGCGCGACGGAGGAGAGCTGCGGCAAAGAGATTGGCAAACTCTGAACCCAGACCACGCCGTTTTAATTAAATGACTACCCTCACCCTTTGACATCTCCCCACCACTGTTACCTGTGACACAAAAGACTTTAAGTTCACTCTCTGCCAACACACGGCCCCGCATCCCTCCGCCCTCACCACCCCCCAGACCTCCCGCCACCCTCCATGCCACCCCACCGCCTCTGTCTCTACCACATAATACCGCCCCACCCCGCACTCACGGGCCAGGGCTTCTTCTTGGTGACCATGCTCTCGTAGAAGGCTTTCGCTGCCTGCCAGTCCATCTCTCCCTCGGAGGTGACATGCTTGAGGGCCGGTGCGCTGTCCTTCTGGCCCGGCACCTCCTGGAAGCCGGAGGAGCCGGCCGAGGCTGTCGGCAGCGACGGATGACTTCGGTCCCAGCGCGGAGAAGCTCATGGTGCGGCTGGAGGAGAAGGGAGTTGTGGGAGGCGCTGAATGCCCTTAAAGCAGAGCAATGCAGCGAAAGAAAAACACCACGCAGCCCACAGCACGGAAACTAGCCGCCGCTGCCCATCAGAGGCGTGCAAGAAGTAGAAGGCGTTAACCGCTTACCAGGTGGCTGCCGTGCGTCCTCATCCATCTGCCTGTCCCGCGGCCACCTGCCAGTGTGGTGATAGAACCCAGCAAGAGCTCCCGCTGAGACTGAGCATGCCTGTTGCAGGAACTGGGAGCGCGAGCTCCCCGCCTCCGCCAGCCTCCAGAGAGCTTGCGCTGCCTGGAAGTTTTAGGAAGGGAGTTTGCTTCGTGATTTCCGCACAGGTATCTTTCAAATATCGAAGAAATTTTGTCTGAAACAGCCTTTGGAGGCACAGCCACGGCTGATCAGCAATCCGGCAGGATCTTTCCACATTATCGCTTCTCCGGAGTTTTTCGTCATGTGAATTAGCTTAACCGCCGGATTAACAAGCAACGGCTCGGCCCCTGCTCGAGGGTGCCCGGCCTGTTGTCGCCTTACCCCCGGTGCCGCCCGGGACCTCGCTGCCTCGTGACCGGCTGAGAGGGCCAGCCCGCGACAGGGATGGACGCGAAGCCATTTCAATTCAGCGTCACGCCGCACAAACAGAGCCGGGGGCATTTCTGGTCTCCAGGCTCCAGGCGAGGCGAGAGTGGGACGGAGAAGAGCTGTGGAAGAGGGAAGGGGGGGAGGCGAGAGCAGGATGGAGGAGAGCTGCGGCAGAGGGAAGGGGGGAGGCGAGCGGAGCCGAGCAGCTCCGGAAACACCACCACGTTTCTCCGAGGCCCAGCAGAAATGCCTCGGAGAAACGCAGCCTCATTTTGGGATTCGGGGACGTGTTTTTCTTTCTCTCCTCTTCCCATTGGCCGGAAGGTAAAATTCCAGCCAATGGGAAGAGGAGAGAAAGAAAAGAGAAAGAAAGTAAAAAACACACCCCCGAATCCCAAAAAGACGGGGCTTAAATGGAGTGACGCCCCTCTCCTCCAATGGCTGGCCTCCGTTTAGGAAGCCAGCCAATGGAGAAGAGGGGCGGGTTCAAGCCCCTTACTGAAAAACATAAGATCTCCCCTGAAAGACTGCGCAAGCGCAGCCTTCGCAGGCGGAGACCTAAAAAGGATCTATTTGATAACACACATCCTGGACCAATGGTCAATAGAGGGATGTGTGCTATAATGTTACAAATACCATAATAGTGAATAAAACATTTAATTAAATAAACACAGTATAAACAACCCCATACTTTGGTTGAGCACCTTGGATGGTGCACAACATAATCTGAAAGTTGCCAGGCTGTCTGTAGCTGGAGCTACACTATCCAAGCCCTCTCCATCACACAGTTGTGGCCCTTCAGGGAGCTGGGGGCCCCTAACAGTTTAAAGGCATGGCATATCTTGGAGCCATACCCGATCCTGTTCCATCTCTTGGTATCTGTGTGAAAAGGCGAGGTTCCAGCCTCTGTGATTGGATGGGATGGTTTACGGGAACCAATTATGCTGAATAGTCTCATAGGATCAGGTCCATCTTCTCATCTGGTCTCATCTGATGTTCATCTGGGGTGTTTTAAGTTCACAGAGAATTACGGCCCAACCAGTAGATGTGCTTCCATATTCCTGAACCTATACTAACCGCTGCGGACATGAAAACCGCGAGAGGAGTATACCCCAAAATAACTGTTTCTAGCTCAGGCAATCAAAGGTTACTAAAACTTCACCAGGAGCTCAACACTGCACCTGACATTTTGCAAAAGTTAACTGGTTGCCTTACAGCTGTTCTTTGCTGTAATCAGACATTTAAAGAGGCGACAACCCACTTCCTGTTAAAACCCGAAATCAATAAATTCTGGGGAGAATCTTTTTTGTAGCAAGATGCAAAAACCTAAATAATGAAGTAATTCAAACAGAGTCAAATTAATGACTCCTTTGAAAATATTTTGCTTCACTGTTCACAATTCTTGCTTACACTACAGACATTATTCTCATAGCAGCAGTTCTCAAGAGGGCACTCCGACTTTAGAAGAATTCCAAAAATTATTTTCAATTAATTTCAATCTTGGAGTGTCTTCTGGAGAGACACATATGTAATAGATATGAAATATACAACAACGCTCTGGATGGGTGTTTCCTAATGTTATGAGGTGCTTTCAGCCATCATTCAGTGGGAACACATGATAAACCTGAAACGGAAGCCCCCTGTAAGTGCAGAAACAATGAGGAACACTTATTATAATAAGGTCCATATTTACTAAAATTTTGCTTCATGGTTGCACCACTTTGTAGTGCATCCATGATGCAAAATGCTAATAGATATTTACAAAGCCATGCAAGGGCCGATCTGCGCCACCTTGCGTGGCTTTGTAAATAAGACAAATGTAATGCATTGCAGTGGCTTGCACTGCATTGCGTCATTGCGTCATATTTCATTCTGTGTGCATCCACCCATGGATTGAACGCAATCCAGATTTACACAGATTTGGGATTGCGTGAAATCACTACGCCTCCTAGGGGAATGTGCAGCAAACATACAACCATCCCAACAAACAACTCCGTTCCACCAATGCATTTCTGGCCATAGCTCCTCGGATTAGGAGATCAAGAGCTGGAGGCAGGTCCTTTACCCACAATGCCGTCAAAATCTGGAACTCGCTCCCTTTATACCTAAGATCCAATCCTAACATGTTATCATTCCGTAAGAAGCTCAAAACATTTTTCTTCCCTAAAGAAAAATAAACTCCTAAGTAACTGCACCACAAGGCACTATCTTCTTCTTCTCCAGCGCTTGGACGCCCGAGGGCAGCAGCCGCGCTCTACAAAACCCCTTTTCATTTCATTTTATTTCACATAGAAAGAGGAAAATGACTCGAGAGATTGGGTTTGTGCAGGAAGGCATTCCTTCCTGCACAAAAACGATTCTCCTCACAATGAAGGCACTCTTGCACCGTGGTGCAACAGTGCCTGCGTTGGTGCTAGGATGCCTGAAGTGCACCAGCACAAGGAGAGAGCAGAAATTATCAAAATCTTAGTAAATATGGAACATTTCTGCCCTTTCCCTTTCACGCAACGCAGCGCAGCAACTTTGCTTGCTGCCTTGCGTTGCGGTAAAGCTAAGTAAATATGCACTGAAGTGTGCAAATGTAGGCCTGTTTTCTGTCAAATGCAACATAGCATATATTTTACACAAACTATTCTACTTTAGGAAATAGAAAGCAAAGCATTGGTAAATGGTGTTCCAGTGCTTCCATGTAAGTCAATTTATTGTTAGAAGATCACCTTTCGACTTTATTAAAACATTCCAGTTAGATGTCTCTTGTACCGATGATAAAATGTTAAAAAAAGCAAGTGAAAAGTGACACAGACTGTGCAGCTCAATTAACCTATGGTTGTATCATACTGTGCTATTTTATATTTCCTTGCCACGTAAATCTAGTCAGGGCTGCCGCATAATTAGCCATCCATTGCTGCACAATTCCAGTGACCCTCATATACAAGATCCTTTATTTGTTGCCCTATATTCACCTTTCTTCTGTAGAAAACCTTCACACCGTCTACCTTAATGATTGATAGCATTATCTACTTGAGCAGGCAGAGTTTTACTCTTGTTTGTAGACAGCACAGACACTCCCAGGAATAGCACTGTATAAAAATCAAATAATTAAAAAAAGAAGTAATGGGGCCACAGCAACTAGAAGGAGCCCGTGGGGTGCCTGAGAGTAGGTAAAAAGGTGACGGTAAAACCGAGGGTTTTCTTGAAAACTATTATGCACGCTGGTGAGGGCAGAAAGCTGACTTCACCTAATTCAGACTCTTTCAAACTTACTAATACATTGAAGAATGTATGGATGGGGTCCGCGAGGAGAACCTTGTCTCCAGCACAGGGCAGTTCACTTGTAAGGAGAGCAGAGGAGAGGTCAGAGTGAGGGCCATGAATGCGAAGTGAACATTCTTTGCTAAAATTGGCCATCGTCGGAGCCCTACCGAGACTGGAAGTCTGCTCTGCAACTTTTCAGGCCACTACACAGGCAGTGAGTGTCAGCAGCACAGAGCGACTTTATGAACCCAAGCTTGGTGCAGCCTGGCAGATCTTTTAGAGTCCTGTGACATGTGTGAGACATCCAGCCAGCCCTTGGGTTTCTTTATGCCAATACATATCCAATTTTTGTGGGAAAAGAAAAAACTGCAAGTACCAGAATGCAATGTAATGTGAGAAGAAAATCTAGTTCTTGCTGACCTTAACATATTTGACATGCAACCAACCACACGAGAACAATGCCTTTAGACATGTAGGTATTTGGCTCATAGTTAAACACATGCATCTTAATATGACAGTGACCTCCAGCCCTGCAGGCCTTAAGCCAGCCCTGTTGATCAGCACCATCTTAAAACATGGGCTCGCTGACTGGGGGGCCCATGAACATAGGTGCCCCATGCTAATCTATGCACAGACCAGAATTTAATATAAATTAATTTTTATCGATAATTTCCATTTTTATTCCTGTGAGTGGTTGTGTAGGCAGGGCCCAGTGCACTGCTTTGCCCGGGGGCTATAATGCTGTTAAGATGGCCCTGCGGCTTATGTTCATCTAGTATCAGAAAGAGCAAACTGTGGCAGGGGATCAACCACCTCACCGTTCTTCATGGGTAGTCTTTCAAGGCCTGTGCTTCTTTGTGACGACTAATGCATTCTGCGAGTTGTAATCTTGGTTTGTTTCCATTGAACCAATTAAACCATCACACCTGTCACTAATAATTGGTAGCGGAATATCCCAGGACTGAAAACAATGTGCGGGATGATACGTAGAGAGGCGCCCACTCTACACTCCAGAACCTTCAGAAGGTGGCATCAGCCTCAGCAAGCTGGCAATGCCAATGAAGATGTGCCGCTCTGGTTCTCCTCTGCCAATGCATACTTTGATGCCCTTGCGGGCTCTGCGGCATACCAAATATCTTGTAGTCAACCTCTTGTTGGGGTCACATCCTGAAGACTGTTCCAGCAGGAAATGACATCAGGTGGGGCCAAGAGGCTCACTGGCATTCAGCCTCTGCCACAGCTGCGAGCTGGCAAGCCGCAGGCGCCGGATGGACTCCTCCTGGTACGCCAACCGGTGGGAGAGGAAAAGGATGGACTCGCTGTGTTCAGCTGAGGGACAAAGGAAAAGGCAACACATTCAGTCTGAAGATAGACGCCCTTCAACTCTCGGCAACAGTAGGATGCATGCAAACATGTTAAGACCAAAAAACATGCAGGATTGTTCTGTTTCAAAACAACCAATTAGCATAATGATCACATCACTTGAGATCAGATCACCTCAACTTAGTCTCAATGATATCACAGGAAGTTACATCACATTTCCTGACCCAGATCAGAAGAAATAACAGTGTGTATTTAAAGCCAGATAGAATAATTCCCGTCAAAGGAAATACATAACTTGGTATGATGAATGCCTTTTGAGCACGGTGGTCAGGATTAGCCTCACTTACATATATCTTCTCATGAATAAATAAATGCTGGGCAGTGTCTTCAGTCAGCAGCTGCATTAGCTGCTGAGAAGCATGCATGTCAAGGAAATATAAGGGCTCCAGGGGGTTGTGGGTAATTCTTTTCCTCCAGAGGGAGCTGGCTTTCATTACTTAACAGGTTCGACCCTCAGTCACCCCAGAAGTTAGTAGGATGACTCCAGTAAATCTGTAGGCTGTAGTTCGGCTGAACAAGCAATGATGTATCTTTATGATATACCTCCTGAAAGGATACCCTGCCCCTACAGGAAAGCTGTCTGAATTAGAGGGAACTATTCTGATTACTTACCGGTAATCTTCATTATCCTTAGTCCATAACGTCCTCGTTACATTCCTTACTATTGGGGTGGAGCAGTTGAGTCTAATATCCGCCCACCATAATGGGTGTCGATAATAGAACCAACTACCCACAGCCCCTGCTGATCCTACTAAGCCTTAGATTAGGCCAGGCGAACAGGGAGGATAGACAGGTCGTTATGCCTGTGATGAGGCACTACAAACTAAGCATTATGAAGATTAAAAGTAAATAATCGGGACACTATGCTAACTTCCTATGTCCTCATCCCCGTTACTACTATCAAAGTATACAAAAGCAAGCTCTGCTGGCCGACAATTCTATTATGAACAACATATCACCATCAAATACAAACAAAGTTTAATCATGAAAACAGATTTACACATTTCAAGAAATTAAATTTTAAGGGTCATTTACTTTCTGGAACTTACTGCTATTGGTCCCAAATCCCAACACTTATTCCCAACCACTGAATGTTATACTCATTCAGAATAGTCTGAGGAGATGCCCTTGTGCCAGCTCTGCCGAATTTCCTCAAACAAACATCATTCTATTCAGCACAGGCAGCAGCCCTACCTCTAGTAGATCTTGCTGTTACACTCTAGGGTGATAAAATCTTAACAATTTCGTAAGCGGGTGATCAGGTTTCTTAAACAAATCTGTACATTTCAATTAAATTACTACAGCTCTTTTAACAATACAATGTAACAACATCTGATCCTGAGAGGCAGGAAATACATTGCAGGAATAATTTCCTGATCTCTAAGTGCTAGAGATGAAACCTTTGGGAGAAATTCAGGATTTGATTTAAACACAATACTATCCTCTAAAACTCCGAGGTAAGTAGGTTGGCATCAGAGAGCTCCCAACTCCCAAATTCTCCTTGCAGACATGATAGCCACTAAGAACACAACTTTAAGATATGGAATTTTACCATGATAGCCTTAAAATGTTCAAATGGAACCCCCCGAAGAACCTTAAGAACTAAAGGTAAATCCCAAGGTTGGAAACCATGGAGGGACCTAGGGCCTAGGTAAAGAAAAACATTTGAAAAGCCTGATTTCTAGTTTTTTGTTTTTAGAAAACCATCCCCAAGACTCTCTAAAGCCTCTACTTGCGGCACATTGTGGTTTTAGAGTAGAGACAGCCAATCCCATCTGAAATTCCTCAAACAATACAATAAAGCTAAATTCCAAAGAGGGAGGAACCACAGTGATAGATTTGAAGTAGGTAAAAGACAGATTTTCCAGAAAGGAGATAGAGCCATGGACGGTGGAAGAGGGAACCATGACCTTCTGGGTCAGAATGCTGTCTCCATCCTAATTCTTAATACTAGCAGCCGAATGTGAGGAAAGGAGGGCAAGGCATAAAGAAGAAGAGGCTAAGGTATAGTTAGATCATCCATTTCTCATGTACCTAGAACAAAATGTCTCCAACTGGATACTGAGAGGAGAGGCAAAGAGATCAATTGCTGGATTCCCAAACCTGTGACAAATCCCCTGAAACACAATGGGAGTCAGACACAGATCCTGAGAAGTTGTGAATTTCCCACTTCAGGAGTCGGCTGGTAAGATTTGCCTTTCCCTTTATGTACTTGGCAGTTAGAGATAGAAAAGTTTGTTTCAGCCAATTTCCTATTCTCATTCCCACCACATTCAGAGATAAGGACTTTGCCCCTCCCTGTCTGTTCATTGTAACCTGATTGTCTATTCTGATTGGGACATAATAGTGTAACAGAATGTTCTTGACATTAGTCAAGGCTTTCCATATAGCAGTCAAATCCCTCTAATTTGATGATTGTTGTCGTTCCATTACCGACCATCTCCTTTGTGCTACCTGATTTGAAAAAGTTGCAAACCATTCTTTCTGGTTAGCATCGGTTGTTACTTTGAGTGGAGGATCTGCTGCAAAGTGAAACCCCTCTGTCAAAGAATCCTTCTTCTATTACGACTGAAGTTGAAGCAAAATGTATTGTGTTACTGTAATCTGTCTCTTGAATTCCATCAATGATGGTCTCCAATATTTTAGCTGATGAAACAAGAACCGGCTTAGGTGTGGTCTGGCCCATGGTACAAGGAACACCTATGAGGCCATGTATCCTTGAACCTTTAGCCATAATCTCACTGATACATGACCCTGAGACAAGTGATTTCCTCAGTCACTCTGCTCTTTTAGTGGAAGATACACTATTCGCATATTTGTCCTGAAATTTGCGCCAATGAATACCTGATCCCGTGAATGTATAAGATGACACTTTGAAAAGTTAAAAAGAAGACCATGCTTGGATAGAGATGTCATCACTGTCTCCAACTCCTTTAGGGCCAATTCCTTTGAGGGTGCTGCAAGGAGCTAGTTGTGTTGACACAAGAAGACTAAAAGGGCTTGAACATGCACTGGAGGAGCGCTCATTTTTGTGAAGACTCTTGGAGCAGATCTGATCCCAACGGGCAAAACCTAGAATTGATAATGTTTCCCAAAAATGCCAAACCTCAGGATCATTTGATGAGACTTTGCTATAGGTATATGGAAGTAAGCATCCATCAGATCAAGCATCACTAAAAAGTAATCTGGCAAAATTAGGGCACAATCCAATGCAATGTCTCCATCTTGAAGTGGATCCTTGTTTATTCTCATTAGATTCATGTTCAACATGAATCCTCCTGTTGCTTTTTAAACTAGAAGTGTCCTTGAGAATGTCCCTTTGCTCTGTTGGTTCTTCGGTGCTCAAGTTATTGCTCCTTTCAGAATCAGAGATTGAATAGCAGATTTCATAGCTTCCAAGATTATAGGATCCCAAGGGTCTGTTGTATGAATCCAGAAGAGTGAAGACAATCTTTACCCCTCCTGAAGAAAGTGTTTTATCCTTCTCCCTACCTGCCACTCTAGTCCAGTTTTGTCAAAACCAGAAACACTACACTGTTTAAGAGAAGATGTCTTATTCGTCAGCCTGGGTTGGTTCATAGGAATCCTCTTCCTCTTTGTTTTCTGGGGTAAAAAATAGATTGCCTTAGTGAAGGTTGTCTAAATGAAGATCTCAAAAGATTCTGGTTAGCCGAAGAGGAGGAAGATTGTCTGAAGGAGAAAGAATGTATGCAGTTTTTCCTGTAGATCAAATCCAAACAGCTTGTTTCCATCAAAGGGTAGCCATAAAGCTACACTTTTGTGAGCAGAATCAGTATGCCGATCTCTGAGAAAACAAAATTCTTCTAGCCTTCACTTTGGCTCCCTCAGACAAGGCGACTACTTTAAGATACTCAAATGAAATGACTGAGAGACATTCACTTGTAAACGTATACTTTCTTTAGAACAGAGCCAACCCTCTTGTCTGTAGTGCCCTTCAACATGTTATCTTTCACAATGGAAGATCTTTCCCCCGGGCTTGCCACAAAAGAATCCACTGCGACTGATTGAGAGATCTTCATATCTATTTCCTCAAATAGATTGAGCTTCGACATGAAACGGGGACCATTATCTTATCTGGGTCCTTCCATTCATGAAGAATTACCTGTACCACATTTTGATGCAGAGCTAAGGCAGAAGTATTGGTTTTAAGAAACTGACGCAGTGCGGGATTTGTTGACGTGGAAGGAGTGACCCCACTGGAAACCTCATGCTTGTGAGAATCATGGAAATAATCTCAGCCAAAGTTGCATGACAATGTATTTGTTCTTATATTCTACTATGAAGACAGACTCTTTATCCTCAAAGTCAGATAAACTGTTCCAAAAATCTGCCTCTCTCTGACAATACCCTCAGACTTTACTGTAGCCAAAGTATCCCACAGTATGTTTCTTACTTTGTCCTCACAATTCTCATCTTGTTAACCCCTCTTATCTCCCTTGGAATTCTTTCTAGGAGCAGAGGGAGATCTTGACTATGATGCAAAGGAATCAGGGCTGGAAGCCTCATCATGCTTCGGGTTTCTAGTGTATTTCCCAATAATAACAGCGGAAAGTAAAGCACATACTTACCTGCTTCAGTGCTGCTTCTTTAATAAATATGGGAGAGCACAAAACTAGGAAGCCTCATAATGCACATGCATGGATTTCCAGACAGAACTGCACCACGCATGCACTCATGTAACATGAAATGACAGTTTCCACTGTTGTGCCCGGTTTCCAAAAGCTACAAAGCAGGAAGAGATATAGCTCATGGACTCAATAGACTGCTCCCCACCATCACCACCAGATAACTGAAAACATTCTGTAATGGCCTGCTAACTTGAACTAAATCAAAGGCAGCAGACCTACTTTCTGGAAATGCTCAAAGATCCTAATAATGTTCTCTCAGAGAAACCGCTACCCCATTGCATATCATAAGGTCTCTGTGACTTGCACAACAAGATCTGAATGATGCTGTACTCGCCGGAGGTCCAAGACCAGCAGGGACCACTTTCTACTTCCTCGCTTCAGTCATGAGACAGGAAAAACAAATAGGAGGTGTTGTGGGTATTCAGTTCTATTATCGACACCCAATGGGGGTGGGCAGGTCAACTACCACTACTACTACTTCCTGATTTTTTTTCTTGTCATGATATGGGATTCACCTCAATGGAGATGACTGGGACAAGGACGTAGGAATAATCGAAACCTATGCACCCTCGTTGCCTCCATCTGGAAACCTAAGTATGAGAGATAGTTGACTTCCACCGCTATCCCATCTCATTTTGAGGACTACATTATACATTTATGAGCAGAGCGAATGCAACATGCGATTTAATTGTCTGCATTGTAAAAACTGGTAGCATTAACTTCTGGGATGTTAATATATTTATTTAACAGGGTAAGATCGGGAGCTTTATTTGGGGAGATAAGGGAGTGAGACTGTCCTGGAAGAAATTGAGGCGGAGGCTGCTTAAAGGCGGGTTAGCCCTTCCAGATATTAGTTGGTACCTGGTGGCATTTCAATTTAAAGCCATCAGGATGCTTCTAGCAAAACCTACAACTTCTTCTTGGGGGGTTCTTCTCAGCCAATAGACGAGTAATATCGAAGGGGGCAGAACAGAAGGGTTTCTCTATAAATTTGGGGCACCAACATTTTTCAAAAAGGTGCGCCTGAAGATCTTGAAGAATGCACTAGAAACTTGGTGCAAAGTAAGGACAAAGTGCAGAATAGGGTACTATTCTGTCCACGCTCCCATCTGGGATTCCCCAGGGACTTCGCTTTGACTTAAAGACGGGTTGGCTGCCCCTATCAGGGAGGCAGGAATTTCCATTTGGTCGGATCTGGGGGACATCAATGGGGTACATCCGTGGGAAGTATTGGAAGCTAGGATAGGCCCTGGGTTTTGCAAATTTAAGTTTTTACAACTGAAATCTTTGTTCGAGGCAGAGAGCGGGGGTATAATGGGAGACTGGGAAACTGAGCACCTCTTCATGTCAGAAAATCGCATTAAGAGAGAGGTATCGGTCTGGTACAAGAAATTGGTTGATGCAGACAATAAGGATATTCCATCTCAGGCCTTGGTGTGGAGACAATCTCCTTTTGAATCAATAATAGAGGAATTATTAGAACCCTCCTTAAAACTTTTATATAAATACACCAAATCCGCCAGCCTAAAGAAAAACCATTTCTTTGTAACTAACCGTATCTATTATACTCCAGCTAAAATAGCAAAATTCTCTCCAATCCCGGAGCCGAAATGTTACAGATGCATGGCCCCTAAAGCAAATGATATCCAGGTTTTTTTTGGTTGTGCAAAGCTGAAAACATTCTGGGAAGGGGTTGGAGGTTACCTCCGCAGGACTTTTGGCACCAATATCGCAGTCAATGAGACCCTAGTTTTTTTTGCTGATGATTGCTTATCAACAAAGGATCTAGCAGTAGGGGACAGAGGCCTTTTACTGTGCTTGATTCTACTGGCTCGTAGAGAAATCTGCCTGAAATGGAAAGACCCCAACCTCCCAAGACCAGAGAAATGGCTGAACTCTGTTTTTGCGATGGCTCGCCTAGATGTGGCCAGTGTTGGCAACGCCTCTAATAGCCTCTGGCACCCTTTTATCACCATGGGAAAAGAACTGAAACTGTGTTAAAAAGCAAAGGCCCCTAGTCCTATGATTACACCTTAAAACTCCAGCACAAGGAGTTGGTCGGAGGACCTAAGCACCCGCAGTTGGCCGGAGGGAGCCCAGGTCCAATAAAAACGGCTGTAACACTCTGCACAGTGCTTAAAGGTGAGATGAGGACAAAAAAAAAAAAAAATTATAAATATATTTATTTAATAGAACAAATTGAGGCACTTGTGTGTTGGGCATGTGAAGAATGACAGAGAGTGTGAGAGAGAGAGTGTGTGGGAGAGAGAGAGAGACTGCCTTTCTCTCTCACTACTAGAATGGTAGGATATTGTACGAGGCAAGGCAGGTTAGTATTTAGGTTAATTTTCAGGTCTGTAAGGGCCCAGTATCAGGACAGCAGTAAGGTTGCAGGATCATAGAGTAACACAAAAGCATCTCTGTGTCTTCAAGTATTGGCACAGCAGAGTTGGCCAAAGGTCGGGATCGAGGTGCCCTAATAAAGCTATGTATTCCTCATACTGAAATATTAGGGATGTGAAATGAGTTGAACAGGTGTGAAGTGGATGCAAGTGTAGGAACCACTGGAGTGCTGCAGAATTGAGGTGCATGCATAGAGCTCTTCCATCTATATTGAATCATGAGAAGGGGTGGATGCTGCAGAGAATGACTGCTGTGCTTTTAAGACCTGTGTGTAGGTCCTAATATGTCAAAATGGTGCACCACCCTGACCTGGGCTTAAAGAGGAGAAATATCTTTATTTGCCCGTGGGACTTCCTTTTATTATGTGTGATGCTTTCCACATCAGACATAGAAAAAGGAAACTGTGTTTAAGGATTATTTTTGTGCAGGATTGGACCACATCCTGAACAAAGCCAATCCTGCTCACAACACAGGCACTCTTGAAACAAGATGCAAGGGTGCCTGCGTTGGCACTAAGCTCCACACAGTGCTCTAGTGCAAGGACGAAGCAGAAGTACGCCATATTTTAGTAGATATGGAACATTTCTGCTTTCTCCATTTAACGCAGTGCAGCAACTTTGCTTGCTGCCCTACGTTGCATCCGACCTTAGTAATTCCGCAGTGTGATGGAATGGCAGAGCGCCATCAATCAGTTTTACAGTGTATCTGTATACATGTGAGTGGGTCTCAGTTAACCCTGGGTGTAGTTCGCGTAGTAGCGCTACACGTAGCTACGCGAAGTGCACTTTGCGAGCTACGCGAACTGCGTAGTGCACTGTGCAAAATGCAGTTTACACTGATTTCACAGTGCCGAATGCTTGTCTGCACTGTGCAATCAGTGCAAAACGCATCTTGCACAGTGCAAGCGGTCGTTTTCTGCCACTTGAGTAGATTTCTACTCGAGCCGCAGCTTTTTCAACGCGGACTGGTAGTTTCTGTTCGCGAGCGGTCGCGTGCATACGCGACCACTCGCAATGAGAAACCTGACCTCCCTGCGTTGAGAATCTCGCCGGGAGGTTTATTTTCCACGCTCGCAAACAGCAACTTAATGTTGCTGATTGCTAAAGAGGAAAAGGTCTCGCCGGGATGTCATTTTGCTTGCTCGCAGTCGCCAACTGGACGTTGAGGACCGCGAGCAAGCAAAAAATGACCGCTACGTGTGTTTGCATTGTGCTACGTGCAATTTGCGTAGTGCGAAGTAGCGCAAACTACGAGAGCGTAGCGTAGTACTTCGCCCAGGGTTAGTCTCAGTAATAAAATAACAGGAGCGGGGAATATAGCTTTGAAGAGCAATATCAGAATGGTGTATCTGTATTGCAGGTTGTGGCTGAGGTACCTTGGTTAAGATCTATGATCCCAATGCTGGGGCTGCAGAGTCTCGGCACATCCGATCTGAGGTGCCTGGGCCTTCAGGAAGTCAAAACTGAGGCATGAATGCCTTGCTGTGATTACAGTGAGTAGAGAGACATATGAAGTCAGGACTGAGGTGCAGTTGTCGAGTTATCTATTTCTCAAAAATTACTTCCGGGTCGGTTCTGAGATGTTGTGAGAGCAGCAGTGCTCACTGAAATGATGAACAGGGTGCACTTACAGCTCAGGTGGACACTGTACACAATGAGCGCCACGCTTGTTATGATCAGGCCGACAAGTGCAGTGTACAGGACCAGGCGACAGCAGGTGGGTCCGCAGCAAGGCCACTGGAGGCAGTTCACCTCAGTGACAGGAGGCTCGGGGGTGGGAAAGTCCAGGTCCTCATCCGGAAACATTTTGGTGTCTGCTGGAATTCTGTTGCCATGTGGCGCAGTAAAAGTTCTGGGCAGGGAATCATTGTTTCCTGTGAGAAAAGAGAAAAAGAACATTAGAGAAAGGGGGTTACACAGCTGTTAAGTTTCTCCGGTCCATGCTTGACTAGTTAGTCCAGTCCTGGTTTTCTCTTAGAATTCTGCAAGGGGTAATCCTGTGTTTATACTGGGCTAAATAAGACTACAAGTTGGCAACTTGGCAGCTGTGGGGTTAATATACAGCTTGTGCACTCTCTAGCTCGCTCTGTAGATGGGCTAAGCAGATGATTCGAAATCACTACAGAAGGTGTGCTCCGGTTCTATATTTTTTGGAGTTGTTAAATGACCTAATGCATTGTGGGAGTTGTAGTCCAGATTTAATTTGCGTTTATTTCTTATAAAGCACATTAAAACGGAGTAGACATCAGCGAGCAGGAGTTTAACTTAACCCCTTGCATGGACTAGGCAAGTACCAACAGAGGCATGAAGTCAAAAAGGTAATACAAGGCTTCAAACCACGCAATGGGGTGCTTAGAGGAAAGAGAACAGTGAATAAAAGGAAAATCAGCAGCCTCAATGTCGCAGAAGAGGGAGCGGGGAGAAATAGGAAGATGCTGAGGGTACAGATATCTAGGGAGAACTATGAGGGATAGCGGTTAGGTAAATGTGACTATCGGTGAAAACTTGAGGTGGAGAGCCCTCAGGTAGAAAGGAGCAAAGAGCCTGGGTCGAAGTACAATGGGAAATGAGGACAGGGACAGATGCAGAAGCGGCTGGTGCAGGTAAACGTGATGAGGCACAGGGCAGGGAGCAGCGGGGGGATGTAGACAGACGACAGAATAGGGCAAATGAAAAAAAACAAATAACTCCTATTCTGTTGTCTGACGACAATCCGCCCCTCCCCCACCCAGCGACCATCCCAACCCCACCGCGCTTACCTGCACCAGCCGCTGCTGGACAGATGAAAGCACAAGAGTGTGGGACCCTGGGATTTAAGAGAATAATGTGGTGGGCTTAAATGAAGACAGCTGTAGAGAGAATAATAAGAGGCAGTATAGCGAAAGGAGAACTTTGAGGTTCAATTTAATTGATAAAATTAACATCTGAAAACATTAATTTAAAAACAATTACATTACTTGCGCATTGAGTCCTTGATGACATGAAGCTTTCTAGTTGCCTTTGTGTTAAGCCACTTCACCAATGTTCGCTGCACCCATCAGCTCCTTGTAAGGGCACTAGGGCTCCATTAGCTATCTCCTGAATGTATTCACTTGAAATCAGACACTTTTGCATATATCTATGCTCACCATTTCGCACTTGAATATGAACTTTTTGGAGAAGCTTGATTAAGTTTGGCACAACAATCAAAATTAAATCTACACAAAGAGAACTGTTGTGGAGTGTCTTAGTGCCTGGGGCCACTGCATCACGTGTTGGAGCAGTGATACTCCCTCACTTCATCACTACTCAAACACGCAATTTATCGGCACCAGGCACTAAAACACTCCACAGCTGTTCTCTTCGTGCTGGTTTAAATTTTATCGTTGTGCCAAACTTAATCAAGCTCCTCCAAAAAGTACATATTCAAGTGCGAAATGGCGAGGTGTAGTTAGTGTTTTCTGTTAGAGAGCTGAAAAGAGTGTGTAATGAGGTCCGCTACCTATAATAATTTTAAGATAGTGTATGAATTGTAAATCAAAGTTATAATTATAACTTTAGAATTTTTGAAGTTTGTGTAGTTTAAACTTGATTTGTAGAGAAAATAAGCTTTCATAACTATAACTAAGCTTTAACCTTTGTTTGTTTCATTGAATTTCAATGTTTTTTTTTAATTAAAAAAATGTGTTTCAAATCGGAGTCCAATGTCGCAAGTGGAGAGTTGTTATGTGGAGTGTCATACAGTGCCATGGAGGAGAATATTGTAAATTCTATTGTCATAGACTGGAGAATTGTTGATTGGAATCGAGTAGAGTAGAGTGTACTAGCAGTAGTGTATCGTACAGTACAGTAAAGTGTTATATAGTGTAGTGGTATGGTGTCTCATATAGTGGAGTCAAGTATCGTAGACTGGAGCAGCGAGTTGCACAGTGGAATGGTGTGTCAAACAGTAGAGTAGGGTGTTGTAGACTGTCAGACTTGAGTAAAGTGTTTTATAGTGGAGTAAGGTGAAGTAGTGTCAGAGAGTGGAGTAGTGTAATGTGTAGTGTTGCAGAGTACAGTGGAGGAGAGTGTTGTAGAGTGGAGCGCCATGTCAAATAGAGAAGTGGTACATCGAAGAGAGAGTGGCGTTTCGTTGAATGTCATATGGTGTAGTACAATAGCGTAGAGTGGATGGGCATAGAGTGGACTAGAGTGTCAGAGTGGCATAGAATGCAGTACAGTGTTGTAGAGTGGAGTTGCAAACAGTGGAGTAGAGTGTTGGAAAGTGGAGAGGGTGTAGAGCAGAATATAGGACAGTGGCATAGAGTGAAATAAGGTATAGTAGAGTGGAGTATAGTAGAGTGGAGTACACTGGAGTGGGGTAGTGTAGAGTGGAGTCAAGTGTCATAGAGTGGAGGTGCGTGTCGTGGACTATAGTGGCGTGGAGTGCAATAGAGTGGAGAAGAATAGACTGTAGTGGCGTACAGTGGAGTGACAGAGTGTAATAGCGTATAGTGTAGTAGATTACAGTGGAGTGGTATAAAGAGTACTATCATAGAGTGGAGTGGTGTGGAGTAGAATAGGGTAGAGTGGAATAGCATAGAGTAGAATAGCATAGAGTCGAGTGGTGTAGACTGGAGTAGTGTACACTGGAGTGGAGTAAGGTGAAATGGAGTAGAGTGGAGTGGCATACAGTGGAATAGCATAGAGTGGAGTGATGTACAGTAGAGTGGCTTAGATTGAAATAGCGTTTAGTGGAGTAGCGTAGCGTGCAATAGTGTACAATTAAGTGGTGTAGACTGGAGTGGCATACACTGGAATGAGGTACAGTGTAACAGTATACAGTGGAGTGGCAAACCAATAAACAACAGAGGGTCCCTGAAATCTCAATGGGGAGGAACAGAGCAGGGAAAAACACAGGTTAAGTAACAGAATCTTCCTCCAAAATGTATACTATTATGGGTGATTCATCCAAACCATGTAGATAGTTGTCCCGCAGAATATAGAGCATCACAACATTTTATTAATTCACATTTTATTAGTATCTGACTAAGCAGCAGCCGATTGAATCGAGGAAGGAAAGGAAACTAATCAAGGCCGCGGACCGCGGCAATTAAATCCCAGCAGGAATCCGACAAGCACACTTGTTGCGCCCAATTGGACTGATCCCTTTGTAATAATTTGAGCACCGCACAAGTACCATATTTGACTCACAAATCGCACAGACTGAAAATTCCTTGAACTACATAAGCGTTGTGGATGAGATCTAACAGGATCTGATCACTCTAACTATCTCTCCCATGACTGAAACCCTAACTCAAGCCAAGCTGCACCCCCAACCTTCTGAGTTGAGTGTCTCCTACACTCTCCTTTCCATGAACTGGGTTTCTAAAGAAATTTCAGGCTGCTCACCCTGTCCTGATGATGATCTTGACTCACTAAAGATCGAAGAGTCGTCGGACCCCCCCAAGGAAAAATTCCTTCTATTGTATATATTTTTGTGGATTACCCCTTGTTGTTTATGTGATATTTCGTCTACCTTCACTTTTTCACTCAAGTCACGATATGCACTCCATCACTTATTTGAGCACCTGAACGTATATCTACATGTTGAAAATACGAAATGATTAACATTTCACATGTTGCCCTACATGTTCTGCTCCCAGATTGATTTAATATCAAGGTTAAGTAATTGCTTTCGCCTCTTTGGACCTAATTAGGCCACCCTTGAACCATTGTTCTCCTTATATACGTCACAACCCCAGGTTCACTTTATGGGGCACCCTTGTTTCCTTAAACTAGTGTACCATGCAATAGCATAGAGTGGAGTGGCACAGAGCAGAGTGTTGTACAGTGAAGTGGCGCACAGTGTGACAATGTATAGTAGAGTAGCATACATTCAGTTATGTGTAATAGAGTTGTGTAGGCTGAAGTGACATAGGGTAGAGTGTAACAGCATACACTGGAGTGGCGTGCATTGGAGTGGGGTCCAACTGAATAGTGTTGAATGAAGTGAGGTAGTATGGATTGCCATACAGTGGAATGGCATAGAGTGAAGTGGCATACAGTGGAATGGCATAGAGTGGAATAGCATATACTGGAGTAGCGTATAGCAGAGTGGCACACATTGAAGAGGCGTAGAGTGGAGTTGCATGCAGTGGTTTAATGGAGGCAAGTACACAGATTTTAATCAGTCTCCAATGAGACTAGGGTCACTCTTGTGTACGTTTTATGACTCTGGTAATGTCAGACTTAAATAGTAATCAGGGCGACCTCAGGCTTCTTAAAGCACTTAAACACTCGGATATAGACATGCTGCTGTGAAAACAGGTGTTGCTGCTACGAAACACACTGGTACAGGTTATGCATGTGGAAAGGATGAATTGCGAAGTTTTGGAGATTGGGGAATGGCCAGGGAATGTCAGAGTACTCTCTGAGTACTAATATGTCCCACTTCGATAAGTGATTGATGGCACTGCTTTGAGAGGTTTCTGTTACCTCCATTAAACCATAATTCATGTAGCTCAGATGGTTGAGTGCAAGTGTGTGTGTGTGAGTGTTAGTGTGAGTGAGTGTGTGAATGTGTGTGATTGTGTGTGTGTGTGTGTGAGAGAGAGAGAGAGAGAGTGTGTGTGTGAGAGAGAGAGAGAGCGCGAGATCAGATGAGGCAATCTTGGAAGTTATAAGCTCACCCAAGTCCTCATTTCACCCTTCTGATTCCAGTTACATAAATGAGTAGGTCAATGCACAAGATGCAGAGCTCAGCGTGCACCCTGAAGGGATGGGGCTGCAATGCTTGGTAACCACAGTGTTTAGTTTGTAAAAGAATAAGTACCACTGCCCAATATTTTACTCAAGTGTCCTGCGTCCATCTCTGTTAAATGTTGGGGTGCCAAATACCAAGGCTGTGTAGTCTTGATTCTGTCTCGTGCCTCCTTAATCCATCATCAGACACTCGGTGCTCTTTCATGGAATGGAATGGAATGGAATACGTTTTTATATAGCGCGATAGCTACCCGCAGGCGTCCTAGCGCTTTAACAGAATACAGGTGGGTGAGGCGTGTCGAGGTTATCTGCTGAAGAAAAAGGTTTTTAATTTTCTACGGAAAAGCAGGATGTTGGGTTCAGATCGGATAGAAAGTGGGAGGGAGTTCCAGAGCCTGGCCGCGTTTGTTGAGAACATTCTTCCTCCACTTCTTTCTCTTTTGAACCTAGGAATGATGACTTGGAAGGCGAGGGTCGACCTCAGCTGCCTGTTGGGGTGGTAGGGGGTGATTAAAGTATGATTCAGGGTTGCTCCTTTCCTCCAGTAAGCACGGTGGGCGATGCACATGCTTTTAAAGTTGACTCTATCCTTTACTGGCAGCCAGTGAAGGGCTCTTAGTTCAGATTTCACTGATTGCCGTCTGGGGATGCGTAGGAGAGTACGAGCCGTGCACTTTTGGATAACCTGCAGGTTTTTTAGGGTGGATTCGGGGGCTCCTAGGTAAAGGGCATTTCCGAAGTCTAGCCGGGAGAGGATTAGACCCTGGACCAAGATCTGTCTGGCCTTGAAAGGGAGGAGCGGTAGGATCTTTCGTATGAGTCTCATAATACCTATACAGGTGGCTGCTAGTTTGGTTGCCTGGTGGCCGAAGGTTAGTGCGTTGTCCAGCCAGATGCCCAGGCTCTTGATGGAATCCACGGCTGGGGGTGTGGGGCCTAGTGCTGGTGGCCACAGAGAGTCAATGGATTTTTGGGGGGAGTTGCCCAGCACCATTAGCTCTGTTTTGTCGTCGTTCAGCTTCAGGTAGGACTGGCTCATCCAGGTGCATACTGCTTCCATGCAGCCTCTGAGATCGCTGGAGTAAGAGGAGGGATGAGTCAGGGTAACCACCAGTTGCGTGTCGTCGACGTAAGACACGACTTGAACTCCAAAAGGGTGTATTATTTCTGCAAGGGGAAGCATGTAAATGTTGAATAGTGTGGGGCTCAAGGATGAGCCCTGAGGAACCCCACAACTGAGTGGTTTGCAGAGCGAGGTGGTATTACCCTCACAGACACGGAAGGAGCGGATAGAAAGAAAGGAGTGTAGCCAGGCCGCAGCAGCGGAGGTTATCCCTAGCTCTGACATTCTGTGGCGTAAGATGTCATGATTTACAGTGTCGAAGGCGGCACTGAGGTCCAGTAAAATGATGGCCGCAGTGCCGCCCTGATCCACGATTTTTCTAGCTCCTCTGTTACTGCTAATAGAGCAGTTTCCGTTCCGTGCATGGGGCGGAACCCCGTCTGAGAGGTGTCCAGAGAGTTGTTAGTTTCCAAGAATTCTGTCAGGCATTGGTTTACGTGTTTTTCCGCGATTTTAGTCATCCACGGTAACAAAGAGATCGGGCGGTAGTTTCTTCTCACTCCTATAGGTTATTCTCCCTTCATCACTATTTTGTTTCCTTCTTTCTCTTCCTTCCACATTTGGTGTTTCTCTCTCTGTTCTATAGTGACCAGTTTTGCTAGACAAGTTAAGATGCTACTGCTATTCAACACCGCTTTGACAAGGCCTATAGCTCTCGGATTGCCAAGACCTATTGGTTTGCCAGTGCTTGTTAATGTTATATTCATCCAATAATCCCCTTTTACTTTTCAGCACCTCCCTGTCCCTTACATATGTTTCTGCATGCTTAGAAGAACACTACTAATGTACAGATATAGAAAATTCATTACTCTATCAGCAATAAAAACAATAGCAGTGTGTTCCTGGCATACCTTCTGCTCCCTTAGGCACCTCCAAGTTGGTTGATGTCAAGTGGATGTCACTAATCGATTCAACTGTGTGGAGATTGACTTCCAAAGCGTCATTCTCATTGGAGCCTATTGTAGACTTCTCACATAAGACGCCTCCCTCCGCCATTATGCCTGCAACAAGAAAAAATTATCACAGAAACAAACTGAGAAATTCTATGTTTATCGGGGAGAGAGGCCATTGCGTAAATAGAAAAAGTGTCTGAACTTGACTCTCAATCAGCAAGTAATTCAATCAGCAATTTGTTTTCTTATTAGGTTACAGTTGGAAGGTTATGTTCATCCTTATCCTTTCCCTCTGTTACTATTTAAATATAATGGTCCTGGTCTCTGTTCTGTGTGTGTGCTAAATCCAATTTGGCTAGTGCATAGAAGACTAAAAATGGGGAATCACTACTGGAGTCTGGCATGGAAACACAAATTAATGCAATAATAACCTATTTCAATGAACCAACCTACCGAAGCCAGGGGTAGACACATACACCTGCTCGGTGCCAAGATACCCTGGCAGGTTAAAGTGCACTTTACAAGAACACATATCATAACCTTTACCAGGCAGTCTTTACCATGCACGTAAGAACCACACAGGTAAGTACATATTATAGGTTTTAACCTTAATCATGATGTATTTTACTACACAGGTAAGTATTTTTTTTTAAACATTTTTTTAAATGTTATTTTAGAAAAGTGAGGGAGGTGTGGGTGGAAGTAAAAGGAGGTACGAGTGATTTTAGCTTTTAAGGGTGGGTAGAGGTAAAGGGAGATTAAGATAATTTTAGGGTTAAGAAATGGGTAGAGGTAAAGGCAGGTAAGTGTAACTATATGATTTATGGGTGGGTAGAGGCAAAAGGATGTAAGGGTAATTGTAGGATTTAAGAGTGGGTAGAGGTAACGGAAGATAAGAATATTAGGGTTAAGGGCAGGTAAGAGGTAAAGGGAGGTTTGGAGTAAAAAGGGATACTGGGGGTAAGATTCCCCCTATAAAAATAAAGTGAAAAACGGTTTATATATCTAGTAAAATAGTAAATACCACAGAAATGTGTCAGTAAAGCTCCACGATCGAATGAAATACACTGTAAAGATCAATGCATTGTATAACATGCATATGTGGTAATGACATGTGTTGTAAATACATCCTCAATATGTTGCCATTTATTGCAGCCACTATGGGTTGTACAGGTGATGAATTAAGGAACCCAGGGACATATTGGATGAACTACCATGCCCATAAGTGAGGCATAATAGGACTATCTGTCACATGAAAGTGCTTAAACATATGTGCTGCACTTAGACTGCTTTGACTCCAGAGAACACAAAAGCAGTTCAAGTGAAGCAAACTTCAGTGCTTTCTGATTTCTGTTGAAAGGAAATATTCACTTCAGTGGGGTCTTATCATTAAAAATAACTTTTAACTGAAAGCTAGAAACCCTACACATTTACATTTAGATAAAGGTTCATTTGGGTGATGGGAGGGCATTTTGAATATTAAACTTGCTCCCACCAGTTTAGATTTCTGATCATAGTCTGTCAGCCTAATCTTTCGGCAGTGCTTTTTCATATGTTCCCTTACATGTGATTGGTGCTTGTCTTTTGATGTCTGATGACCGTGAGGCAATGTCGCCTTTTCGTGCTCTCAGTAGTCTTTAGAGTCAAGCCTAAATCTCCTCCTGTTCTGTTCCTCCTCTCCAATAGACCCTCATGCATCCCTAAAAATAGTCTTCAAAGGCAGAAGACAAACATTAAATGTCATGGAGATTAATCTTTCCTCTCAAGATTCTTGGCATTTCCACCAAAGAGAGGCTACAGATGTCATAATCAACAAGAATGAATTTCATCTTACTTTCTTGTAATGAAATATATATATATATATATATATAGTTTCTTCCCCTTTAACACTTTTTTTAGCTGAAAAGTAGAGTTGTTTTTTTTAGTTGATAGCTTTGTGTTAAAGGAAATCTTACTGCTGAATACCACATGTCTGCTGTGTGTGTGACGATGTCTTGAAGTGCAGCTGTTTGTAAAGTACCTGCTATGTTTGTGAGGGAAGCTTGCACTGCTGCCTCCTGAAATGTACATGATCTATATGTGACCCCAGCTTGCGCTACTGTGTCCTGTACTGCACTTGCTCTTTATATGAAAAAAGTTAGTGTTACTGCCTGTGATGTCCCGGCTATGTGTAAGAGAGAAAGATGAGAATCCTACATCGAAAGTGAAGTTCACATCAACAGGGCTTTCAGATGTCTTCACAATACTTCATAAGGCATCTTCCCAGACTCCACCAAGATCAGATAGATCCAGCCGCTGCAGGTTCCAGAACAGCTGCCTAGTCACCTACCTACCAATCTGAGTGTTGAAAATTGAAAAGGCTATCGCTCTCCTGCTTCATTAGAAGAGCAACATCCACCTACAGATTGACCAATCTAGATTCAGGCCACAGTGCTGCACTGAAACAACCATTCAAATAGTCAACAAGGTGCTCTAGATCACCAACAATGATGAACTCTGTTCCCTCATGCGGCTGAGCTATCAGCAATCTTTGACACTGTCAAGCACTAAGCTCTAGTCAACACAATCTCCCTGAGAATTGGCTTCAAGAGGATTATCATGAAGTGGCCCACATTCACCTGTTTTAATAAGTTATAATTAGGTGTGGCCTAGCATAAACCACACTGTTGCCCTCTTCTGGTTTGATGGTAACAAGAGTTCAGAGTTCTGCATGGCTAATAAGAGGGCTACCTAAATGTGAATATTTTCTTTGGTATTTACATCTCTGTCAACCATCAGTGAGTTTTCTCAGTAGTGTAATTTTGGGATTGTTGTTTGTATAGCTGTCAAACTGCCATTATTACGACAGTGCATGTCTCATAGATTCAATTACTACTCTTTCTTCTCGATCGCTTTCCATCTCCCAACCTCTCAGTGGCGGTCACGTCTCAGATGATCAGGGCAGTGCAAAGTTTGGCTGCGCTCATATACTACTGGAGACAGCACTTGGAGTCTCTACCATTTCTGACCATCCTCCCAACCTGATAGGGGCTGGGAGGAAGTTGGGGCAAATGTCTTTTCCTAAAAAACTTTTTATTGAGTAGAACACAAGTATATAGTATGGAAGGAATACCTCTAGAATGGAAAGCTGTCATTTTGTTTGCCATCAAACAAAAACTAACCCAGGTAAATGGGGAGAGGAGTTGACCTTATGGCTAGGGTGGTTGACCTCGAATCTGGGGAACTGGGTTCGAGTCCCCGCAATGATGCTGAACATCCTGTGATTCTGGGCAAAGCGCTTAATCTCCCTGAGCCTAACAAAAATGAATATGTCCTCATGTAATGCAACTGGTGTTATGTAAAGCGCTCAGATACCCGATTCGGGTCAAGTTTGCGCTATATGAAACTATATAAAATAAAAATAAAATCCCATTGGAAAAGGAGATAGAAAATGTACTAAAAAGCACAATTCTTATGTGTAAATCATGCCTTCTGAGTAGTTTTCGATAATAGGCCTTTCTCAAAAGGGTGTACCTTAGTTAAACTTAACTTCTTGTATAAGAAAAAGAGAGTCATTTGGTGACACTCATCAATCCTAACAAGAAAAGATGTATAAAGCTGTGTTCCTCAACAAAACAATCACCTCAGGTGGAGTACATATTGCTTATCGAAGGAGATACATTCGAGATATCTGTGGGTTTGTGAGTGCAGAGCTGAAAAAAACGTTCTTCATCTCCTCAGCGCAGAAAAATGGACCTTTTTTTCGATAGTCTGTCAACCTGAACGACTTTTCCCAATCCTGATCAGATGATCCAAGCCCTTCACCCCTATTTGATGAATTAGTAAGCACCTTCATTTAATTTCTTTATTTTGTACACCAAGGGCCTCATTTGTGAGGTTGAATGCAGAATGTGGCACACAAAGAAAGAGGGAGAAACGAGGAGAAATAAGGCTATTTCTCCTCATTGTGCCTCCTTAACGCAACCCCTAGGGCGGCGTTAGAATCGGACGTATTCCCAGGTTTATGATTCCTCGTAAATCTGGGAATGCTTCAGATTCCATAGGTGTTGCGTGGGAACACCCACAGCAACACCCATGGAACGCCCTCTTCACTCAGTGTACTGCGTGCAAGGGGCGCATATTTACAAGGCCATGAAAAGCCACGCAAAGGGCCTTGTAAATATGCTGCTGCAAATTGCGCCACCAAGTGAAGCTCCGGCGGTGCAAATGTGCCGCTAGGGGACTCCTAGATGAGGCCTCTAGATTATAATAGCTAGGTTTTTCTATTGCAGCATATACTGAAAGGCCTTTGTAAGTAGAAATGATATGACAAAGTTTTATTTTTCAGATAAAAGTGCAGCTCCCGGAACCATTTTGGTCCAATGATTTAATCAATAAGGAAGTAGTGGGAATAGGTGTGTGTGCATGCATGTCTGACCTATTGCTATACCTTACGAAGATCGTACCTTAGACAGGGTTGGCCCTGGAGTGCTTCACGTTCTCCACAATATACATAGCACCTACAAGGACAATAAAGGTAGTATAGGAAAAAATGTCATAGTGGAGGTAATGCTGGTACATGCATTTGTGTCTCATTGTCATTAAGTCTTCGCAGCCTTTATTGCAGCATTGGCTTTTTTTTTTAGGAAGCGGGTGTTTCAATTTTGAGGGTTATTTTTCTGTTTATATGTTAGACGTGTGTGAGTGCTGTTGTGCAGAATATGGTGCCATTGTTCAGTAGCAAGTCTGTAAAAATAACATCTCTGTTCTCTTGGTAATGCGCTCTATCATCCTCTTTGGATAAATCTGCATTTCACAAAAACCCAAAGAATTTTTTTTTAAAACATGGAAATTACATTTCCGCCCTCCCTCGTGGCATACAAAAAATAATGATGTAGAGAATGACGTAGAGAAGAAAATCATTTTTACACGTGATCATCTGCATTCTACATAAGAGGGAAGAGGGGAAAAATGAAAGGAGTTAAAAATTCAGAAAAAATAAGATTTGGGGGGAATAATAGTCTCAATTAAAAGTTCAGAATCGTATCACCATATTAAAACAACAACACTGTATCATTGACTGCATCAGCCAAAGAGAAACAACTTTTAAAATATTTGGTGGATTAAAATGGGGATTTAATACCCCATTCGCGTGTGTATAATGTATGAGGGAGATAATCTCCCTACTCTGTGAACCACCAAGGGCTACGCCTTTCTTCCACTAGATGGTGATCATGCATATTTGTCCCTTAACTTTGCATCCGTTTGACTAATTTACGTTAAATATTTCAGTCCTGGTAAACCTGTTTTATTGTCGGAGTATAGAAAGTTTTGCAGTGTTTGGTCAAGGAGGTGCAAGGAAAAAAGGGAAAGGGAGGTCCCAAAACAGGCATAAAATCCAATGCATTTTACATAGACCTGTATTTTGCCTAGTGCGAAAACCGTCCTTCAGATGTTGACAAATTTTGGCAGGATTATAGATTATGGTGCGCAGTTGATACTGTGGAGGGTATTGCAGGTAAGTAGGGTAAGGAGTATTTTATACGTTTTAGGTGTTTTTAACTTAGTGATATCTGTGGCAGTACCACAGTACTACCTAGATATATAGCGATGATGAGCCATTACCTGATTGACTAATGACTGCCTTTAACAAGTTAACCGCTTCTGTGCGGCGCCGATTCCGCCCCTGTGCTGGACATTCCAGAACAGGGTGCGGTCGTGACGGAACCGTTCCGTCTTCAGCACAGCTCAGCCGTGACTGATGACGGAACGGTTCCGTCACAAGCATCGAAGGGGTTAAAGGCAGCCATGTTGTTTTTAGCTCGGGTTTCCCTGTGTACTGCGTTACATCTTGCACTCTAGGTAAGTATTAGATTTGGTATTTTTCCCATACCTATTACCATTTTAGTAAAGTGGTAATAGGTAGGGAAAAATATTTATGAGTTTATATATATATTTTTTAAAATACAGAGTCCCACGGTACTACCACGGTACCCAAAAAATAAATAAAGAAATTGGAAATACACTATAAGAGACTATGGGCCATATTCACAAGGGAATGGTGAAGCGAGGCGTTAAGCAAACATTGCTAACGCCATGCTCCACCTTTCTGAAAATGCAGGGATGCGCTGTATTTGCAGGGATGCGCTGTATTCACAAGAATGCGCTACACCCCTGCATTTCTCCTAGTGCTAAACCTAGCTGCCTAGCACCAACGCAGGCACCCTTGCACCATAGTGTAAGGGTGTCTGCGTTGAGGGGAATCATTGTTTATGTGCAGGAAGGGACGTCTTCCTGCACATAAACAATCAAGAATGGCAAATTGTAACTTCTATGTGTGCTGCTTTGTGCAGCACACATAGAAGTTGCAAATCGTCATTTTTTAAATGATTATTCATGTGCAGGAAGGGGTCCCTTAATTCGTGGTGATTTGCTGTTTCGTTTCTATGTGTGCTGCACATTGCAGCACACATAGAAACAGCAAAAACGAGGAGAAATTAAGCATTTTTCCGTGGTTTGCCACGTTAAGACCAGGTTAATTTTGGCGCTGCCTCCTATTTATGCCACTCTTGTAAATAGAGGGCAGCATCAAAATTAATTGGAGTTGCGGCGGAACGCCAACCGCAACACCCATTGCACGCCCCTTTCACGCTAAGTGTAGCATGAAAGGGGGCCTTAGTTACAAGGTGGACTTAAGCCACATTAAGTGGCTTAATGCTGCCTAGTATATAAGGCGAAGGTTTTATCGCCACAGAACGTCATAAAAAGTGATGTTCCTAAGCCGACAAGGGCTAGTAAGTATGCCCCTATATTTTATAAATATAATGTGCAAAAATGTCTTTCTATTTTTCAAATATTTAAATATGCTGAAAAAAATGTATGGAGTAGCGCACTAATTTGTAAAATTAGTGCGTTAATTAAACAAAGTGCAGTTCACCGTACACAGCTAGAAAAACATATAGAAATTTATAAACAAAAATGTTAACCGTACAAAATTGTTTTGGGGTACTGAGGTAGTACTGCCTTGCTCCATATTTTTTAAAACAAATATATAGAAACGTATAAATATTTTGCACTACCTATTACCACCTTATTAAAGTTGTAGAAAAGTAGGATATGCTTCTTATGGGTAACCCCACTTTTTTGCTGATGTATCACTGTTTTTGACTAGTCTGACTGGGATCCTGCTAATCAGGACCCCAGTCTATCAGCTTTCTCCCTTAAATTGTTATATGTGTACTTTAGGTACACTACAGATTGGATCCTGAGGTACCCTTATTAGTCCCTAGTATATAGTACGCCATGTACCCAGGGCATAGGTACCCCAGAGGCCTTCCATGGGCTGCATCATGTATTATACCACCCCTAAAAGGCCATTAAAAATGACACGACAGGCCCGCTACAGCAGACTGTGTAAGATGGTGCTTGCACCACTTACTGAGATATAGGTTCACTATATCTATCTAAATCACTACACTTAAAAACATATCAGTCACCCCTATGGTAGGCCTTATCAATCCTGAAGACAGGGTGCTGGGTTTTACGTGAGAGGATGCCCCTGCATGAGCAAAGCCCCTCTGCAGCCTTCGGAGACCATTCTCTGGGGTTGTCTGTGATGCAGCCAGACATATATGTTTAAGTGCATTATAACCTCGCAGTAAATGCTAACTTTTAAAAGGTTGCTTAGAAACATGTTGTGTTTGGTGTCAAACACCTTGGAATCATACCTCCACACCAGTAACCGGTGTGGGAGGTATGATTCCACTCTTCAAAAACAACTACTGTGGGCCACCGGTCTACCCGGTACCAGCTTTTCTCGACCTGGGCAGCACAAAATGGATGCTGCCAGCTACAGACACTATTCTGCTCTCCTGCTGCTGAACAGACAAGCAGAGGAAGGCATGACAATAAGCATCCTGTCAAAGGGAGGTGTGACCACCTCCCAGACAGGATTTAGTGTATTGGGGCTAGGTGGGTGCACTCTGAGAGTGCCAGAAAGTCTGCACTGGGGGCACATTTGGTGTCCCTGTGCATAGTCCAGCTCAAACCAGTTCTGGGAGCCATTGGCTCCTGCTCTGGCGCGAAACTGGACAAAGGACATGGGTGTAACCATCCCTCTGTCCCGCCCCTTCCCTAGGAGGGTCCGCAGAATCCGTCCAACTCCTACCCATGGGTATAAAGTAACCCTGGGCGTAGTGGGGCGTAGTGGGGCTCCGCGGAGCTACGCGGAGAGGGCGAGAAGCTACGCCCACTCCCGCACTCCGCGTAGCCCCACTACGCACCTCCCTCCCGCTCTCCCCTACATACTTTATTTAAGCAATTACACTGATTAAAACAATTTTAAAGCACTTACCTTGTCCGGGGCTCGTCCGGGGCTCCCTCTTTGAATAGCGTCCTTTTCCTGGATACCAATGCGCATGCGCGGGCGGCCGCGCATGCGCATTTCTCCCGAGAAATGCGCATGCGCGGCCGCCCGCGCATGCGCATTTGTTTCCAGGAAAAGGACGCTATTCAAAGAGGGAGCCCCGGACTAGCCCCGGACAAGGTAAGTGGTTTAAAATTGCTTTAATCAGTGTAATTGCATAGATAAAGTATCTAGTGGAGGGCGGGAGGGAGGCGGGTGGCGGCCGACTCGGCTACGCTCACGGAGTGGGCGTAGTGTTGCCGGCTACGCTGTCTACGCAAAATGCGTAGAAGGCAACACTACGCCTACTCCGTGGGCGTAGCCGAATCGGACGCCCACCCTTAGTATAAAGTGGGTTGCCGAATTACAGGACTGTAGATTTTACTTTAGCTTTTACCTGGACAAGATTCTGCTAAGAAGAAACCCAGTACTTTGACTGCCTGCACTACGATTGCATGACTGAAGAGTCTCCCATGTTGGTGCTCCAGCCGGACAACGACCCCTCAGCACTCGACATCCTTCATGGAACGGCTCACCTCGGGATCCCGGCCATCCTCGACATCTCCTGGCCCCCGTGGCTGCAGATTCAAGCATCCCTTCTTCGTACCTGAAGCACCCAACATCGGTGGGCATTCGACTACCGAGCTTGTCGTGACCCAGACTCTGTCCCATCTGCTTTCAGGTTCCTCTCACCTCGAATCCAGGCTTGGATTCTACCAGACACTTTTCACCTTCCTGGCAGCAGTACTTCTTTACAGCTCTCCATTGAAAACAACAAAGGTTTCCGACACCAATTGACCCCTATGCACACGGCTCCTCTGGGATAGGCAACACGGGTACTTCGGTAGTCACTGGTGGGCTGGCTCTAGAACCTCCTATGTTCCAAAGGGTTTGCTTGAAGTCCTCGTAAAAGTGTCCTTAAACTTTAACTTTCTAACCACGACTTTCCCATAGAGTTGTATGGAGCACGCGGTCGTGTTTCCTCACTGGACCCGTCCTCTTTGGGCTACCTGTGCCACTCCTCTGGGTGGTTCCTTGGGGTCCCAGCGATTCTACGTGCTCTAGGCACTGTGTCTATTGAAATTGTGATTGTTATACCTTTTTTTAGTATATAGTTCAGTCTCCCCCTGGAGCCCACTGTGTATTTTGCTACTTACGAATGTTCTATCGTTGCAGTATTGTGTGCTTTATATTCTAATCTCGTGTAGAGATTAGTAGAGATAGTTATAATAAATACATATTTTTATATAACTACTCTGTGGTTCTCCGTTCATTTAGTCATACAGGAGGTGATATTCTGGTAAAACAAGCTGCTTTACATTCCTTCAAGATTAAGCCTGAAGGCTGCTCTCCACAGCTATCACTAGGATAGCTTTCTAAAGGTTATCTTTGACCTCATACATCATAAGGGTCATGTGGCCTTGTACAAGGTGCCCACTTTAACTAGTGGACAGAATATACTAACCCACCTACCTCGCAAAAGTGGTAAAAGGTAGGGCAAAAATACCAAACCTAATACTTACCTACATCGGGAGGCGTCACAGAACACAGGCAAAGTGTACCTAAAAACAACATGCCTGCCTTTAACTTCTGTAAAGTGAGTCATTAGCCAATCAGTGAATGTCTTGTCATCACTATGTACCATGATAGTACAGCTAAATACACCCAAGTTTTGCTAAAATACCACAGCAACAGAACTCACTAACTTTAAATACCTTAAAACGTATCATTGCTTATACTCCTGGGACCTTACATATACTCCTGGGAAATATGGATAAAATAGTGCAGAGGCGTAGACTGGTGCGCAGCACAAGAGAAACCATTGTTCGTGGCCAGAGGGTGTCCAGCTAAATACCGTAAGGTTTGGGGTAAAAGGCTGGGGCAGATAGATTAAGCGTGTCTCCTTCTGAAAATGTGTGCACTGTGTGGGATCTGTGGGGACAGTTTAACGCAAACTCATTTCCCCGTGTATGTAAATGGTATTATCAAATGATTGTTGTGATATACTGTATTTGACTGCTGCTGGTAGTTTCTATTTAAAAAACAATAAAATTGTTTATAAAAAAAAAACTTATAGAATAGTTACACTACTTACCTGCACTACCCAAAATAATCATCTATGCACTACTATATGTAATCCTGCCAAATTTTACGAATGACTGTTTACACACTATGCAAACTATGAAAGCAAATGTAAAATGCATTGGATTTGAGCAAATTTTGGGAGCCCCCTTTTTTCTTTGCACCCCCCGACCAACCCCCGCAAAACTTTTACTCCTCCAACAATGAAACGGGTGCAACTGGTCTGCAAAATTTGGTGGACATTCATCAAACGTGTGCAAAGTTTACAAAAATCTGTATATCGATTATATACACATTTTTTCTTTTTAAAGTTAACCTTTTACCACCTAAATGAAGTGGTAATAGTTAAGTATTAGGTTTAATTGCTGTTAACCTATGTGTAAGACCCTAACCCAGAATGCTGCGAAATGCTGACCATACAATAATGCAAAATTTGTAAACACATCCATCAACTAATCACATTGTCAGTTCTCAGCATGGACCATGGAATACTGTGAACTTACTATCATATACCATAGCACAAGATATACCTACGTTTGTTTTTATACAACATATAAGTTTAACATTACCTACACTATTTACATATACAACCAGAAAATTCATATTTACATATTCTAATATATATATTGTAGATATAACATTGATATCTTTACACAAACTATCAGTATGCTTCCTTTAATTTACACACTCCACCTTATGCCACTCCACTGTATAACAGTTGACCTTATGCCACTCCACTGTACACTATTTAGAGTATGCCACTCCAGTACACGCCACTGTATTGTACAATAATCCACTGTATGTTACTCATTTCTCCTCCACCCAACTCCAATGTATGCCAATCCAGTCTACACCACTATATTCTACGCTATTATACTGTTCGCCACTTAATTTAATTACACTGTTGTGTATGCCACTGTACTGGACGTCCCTAAACTGTACAGCTCGCAGCTGTATGCTATTCCATTGTTCGCAACTCAACTTTAGGCTATTCCACTGTATGCTATTCCTCTATGCCCCACTTGATGGTACACTACTGGAGTGTACGGTAATCCAGTCTACGCTACTCCATTCTACAGCACTCCATTGTCCTGAAATACAGTATATGCCACTGGACCAGTGCATAATTTGAGCCGGCGGTTTCCGGTGCTCGGCCCCGGCACTTAATTGTCAACACTGGCATTTATGACAGCTGCCACATGGTGGCGCGGTTTGTATAAATTAGAGATGAGCAGTACAGCAATTGTTTATTAATTCAGTATGCATTAAAAACAACTACTACCTGCTGCCCAAGCTATTTTTATAGTTTGGGAGGCCTGGAATAGGCTGAATTGTCACACTTCTAGTGTGCCAGTTAGTAGTAGTTCTGTAGGTACTCTCATTGGCAATGACAGCGTGCAATGGGTGGTGCAACCTGCAGAGGCCTCCTGACTAGAGCCCTGTCACTTATTTTTTACAAATTAGGCACTGCACTGACTGTACTACAATCCTCCATGCTTGCACTGATTTGGGCAGGGAATCTACTCTGTCCCAGTGGTGGGCCCCCCGGGACAGAGTAATTGAGCCAGTCCAGGCGGATGGGATCACTGTGACATTTTAAGGCTCGGGGAGAGGGCCTGGGCGGCACCCTCCCCTTTTTTGTTCAATTCAGACCCCGGGGGTATGAGGTCCCCAGAACCTGTGAAGGTTCAGGGGGTGTTGCAGTCCCCTCCCTTTTTTATTGAGTTTGGCCCCAGGATGAGGTCCCCAGGGCATTTTAAGGCTCTGGAGGGAAGCGGCGTCCCTCTTAATTAAGGAACATGGCCCCGTGAAATGGGGTACCCGGGGACAAAAATGGGCTATGGAGTTGGGCCCCACTCATGCTCCCCTCCCCAATTTATTTATAACAAATAGTGAGCCACCATTTTCTTATTTTTCAGTTTGCTGCAATATACATATATACATACATGTATATGCCATATTTTGGTATCACTCATTTCATCAGCCCAGCTATATCAATTACATAATTGATACACAATAATGAATGTTTGCTATAAATGTACTTTTCTTAAGGTGTACACAATAATGACATTGATTAATTATATTTGACACACAGTCTACCTTTTGCATGTTTCCTTAAAATATACAGTAACCTCTTCATCAATGTTGACTCGTCTGGATTAAGCCTTTATGGTTCATATTACTTCACAAAGCCAAAACTCCTTTGTTCAACTGGTCTCTCGTTTTAGTAATTGTGTGTGGGATGGGCCATCAAATCTTAATTCATTAGGTCTACATTATGGCATTTTGTGACCGCACACCTGAATATTGAGTACAGGAATAGTGTGGTACACTAATATTGTGGACAAAATATCAAGACAGAATATCAAAAGTTAAGTGCACAGAGGGAAGTATAGATCTACTATTCTTAATTCCACATCTATGTACCTTGAAGATATCGATTGTTAATGTACATATATTTGGAGTTTGGTATATAAATCTGTATATTCTTACCTTTTGATAATTTGTCCACGGCATTAGTGTCCCACAATATCCTGGAATTGAAATTCAGGAGCAATACTAGATTTGAAAAAATCTAATAGGGCTCCTGTTGTGGAACATGCCACAAAGCCTTCCACAGAATCCTCTTTTACTCCCCTACAATAAACTGTGGCATCTCTTCTGTCTCGGGCTCTCAAATTTGGTTACCCGAACTATGGGTGCATATGTATTCCCACTTCCCTATAGGGTAGCTGAAAGGTCGGGGGGTTCTGGGTGTATTTGGATATTGTGTTTGGCGCAAACACACAACCACCTTTCCGAGGCATGTCCTGCAACAGCCAGACACCTGTTAGTTTCCAGATGTCTGGGCATGTGGACATCCTCCATACAGGCACCACACGGCAACACTACCACCACTGCAACACAAAAAACACACACAATTAATACTCACTGTTCAATATGGGTGTGGTCTATACCCTCGAGGTCTTCAGGTGTGCAGGGTACACAAGATCACCCCAGCTCGAGGGTCTACAAGGTGAAAGGTCCTTAGAATAAGACAGAGTCAATCAATGCTCCTGGGGAAATATATTCGTAGCAGGTGAACTGAAATCACACGACAGATCTGCGAACTGTGATGTGGTAACCACACCCCTCAAGTGCTGTCAGCCTCTGGGCTCTGCAACACCAAAACACTAAAACGAGGACACCGGCGGGCTGATGCTATGAGCCTGGTGGTGGTGTAGCAACAAGCCCCTTAAATGTATATCACCACTCACTGCCCAAAAAAACTGTGAGACTGGGGTCTGTCATCCTTATCTGTCAAACTGTGAACAGGAAGTCCTCAAATGCAGTGAACATGGTGGTGCTGTAGCATCAAACCCCCAAAATGAGGATTATCACATACCAACCGGAAATTGCGCAGGCCCGGGGAGTTCTCTAGTGCAAACCCCCGTCCCCCAAACCCCTCTTCTCCCAGCTTCAATGGACGGACCGCGCCGCGGCGCACGTGCGCTCCGATACTGCGTCTTGGTTCAGTCGAAGCTGCCTCCAAAATAGGGCCAGGGCTGACGGCAGTGCAAGGAGGGTGGGATAAAAATAGCATGAAGGGTCTGCACAGAGCCCAGGCTGCCTGCTGGGAAGGCACCAGGGCCGGGAGGATCGCGTCTATATTTGGGGAATGCTTCAGAGGAGCAGACGATAAGAAAAGAGAAGAGGAGGAGTGAGCCGATCAGCCAGACGTGTTCTCGTCCATTGAATGGAAGGAGCCGGAGGGGGGCATTAACCAGAGTTTTAAAGCACAAGTGGGGCCAAAAAGCAAACACGCGCCTTCAGTGTTATTGTCTCTAATATTCATACAATTGTGCACCATGAGCAGCAGTTAGAGCTGAAATTATGGGGCAGATTAACAGAACCCGTTTTCGGGCTAGAATATTATCGCATTATCAACAAGGACACGCAAGCGCGTGTATCCTTGCATTAGCCCCCTTGTCAGCACGCCTCCCATCGCATTGCTAATGAGATGCAAAGGAGGCGTGCCTGACAAGACTCCCTTGGGAAAATATCGCTAACCCAGCTTCGTCACATTAACAACGAGGGTTAGCGATATTCAAAATCACGTTAAGTATGCCTTGACGCAGGAATTCAACGCCTGTTAAATTCCTGACTAAGCCATACCTAACATGGGGGGTGGATTGTGTGGCTAACACCACAGGCCCTATCACCAAGGATATTGCCGTTTTCCATGGAACATCGCTGGAAAACCAGCGATGTTCCATTGGAAAACATCGCTATCACTGGAATAATTATCGCCATTGCGCTATGCGTTGTTAATACAATGCCCGATGCCCTTTGGTGGAACAGAATAACATCAATGAATCTAAATATTCTCTTCAAAATGTAAATCTTCTAACATCACAATTCTCAAAGAAAAAAATGATATTATTATTTCAAAATAGTATAAGGTAGAAAATGCTTAAGAAATGAAAGAATCAACCGTGACAGGTGGGGACTATTCAAACGAGGAAGGGAGACAAACAAGCTCTTGTAAAGCCAATAGGTCTCGCCTATGGGAGCTGTATTGTCAATATTTTGTAGGCATGCTGTACAGCAGCGCAGATGCTTTGCAGTGTGGCAGAAACTAATTGTAAAAAGCACTATGATGCAACCAGGATTAATAAGCCCTTTTCCCTTAAAATGCATTAGAAATGGGTGCAATATAGTCCTTTTATTATTATTATTTTTAGCCAAACTGGTCACCAGCCACACTGCTATACAGCATGGCTACAAATCATTGCCAACGTTGGCAATACTCAAGCTGTACATAGCATGAACAAAAGGCAATGGCAGAGTGAATAGTCTCAAAGGTGAGAACTATTTGCTTTGCCAGTTCTTGTTAAGTCTCGGAACAACACATCTGTAATTTGAGCAAATCAGCCAATCTCCCAATAATTGAAAAAACTAAAACAATATGACATTTGGCAAAAAAAATATTATTCATATCACATACAGAAAGCAATTGTGCCCATTCCAATGTGTTCATGAAAATACATTTGCAAACAAATAACATCTGTTGTTTCAATTAAAGAAGATGCCATCTGTTGTCACAATAAAAAGCCATTTCAAAGGAGAAAAGTGTGTCTTTGAAGTGCGCATGGCATAGTAAAAGGTAGCTACAAATAGCAAGACGTTCAACAAGGACGACATGGAATAAGAAAAAATAACAAGCATTGGCATAGCCTATAGGATTCGCCTTTGGGACCTCATACGTTTTTAGCCATGCAGCACATTATCATAGGTGCTACAACATCTATTGTTTTTTAACGTGGAAGCTTTGACACTAATAGGCATAATATAGAACTGCATTGAGACGTACTTATTTAAAGTGTTATTTTTTTACAACTAAACTGCAGGAGAGACAACAGGGGAGGGAATTAAATTGACAGAATTAAACAGAAGGAGTTGGGATGGCATAAACACAGGTTCAACAGCAACTGGTATAACATGGTCAAGAACTAAGTTCTTCTCTATACATGCAGACTGAAACAGCAGTAGCGATAATGTTAGGAAATGCAAAGAACTGACAATATTATAGCAATGCAAACAATATGCCAGGATTGGGTGTATAATATGTCAACATTTTCAACCATTATGTCAATGCAATCAACAGGCATCATTAAGTTGAGAGTATCCATAACGTCAATAATTTCACCATTATAGATGTTCATATTTGCTCCATCACTCAGTAATCCTAAATGCATGTTAACATTTGTCCTGCCAATCAATAATGATTAGTACATGTCTAATGTGCATTTAACATATAAACATCAATGTGTCTACACCTGCCCCTTTCTTAGAAAGATTGTGAGATGAATGTGGTTTCCTCTTTGAATGGCAGGAGAGAGTTTGGATGTAGAGTGCAAATGGAATATTTAATCAATATTAAACAAGGTCTGCATTTTTAATGTGAAACAGTTTAATTCCAATTACTGAATGCTACAATTCAGGGCATTAGGAAACAGAACACAGAACAGAAAATGCAATGTTGAGAACAAGCAGGATGTTTGTTGGTGGGCTTTTGGGAAAATACGCAACAGATATTAAAAAGATTTAATGCAGGTTAGCAAAATGAGGCAAGTTCTCTGGAAGAAGTCAACAAGCGGGCATATTATCGAGATAAGGACGGACTGCCGCGACATTGGCTTGTCACTATACAGTTATATTTTTTGTGGGGTCTATATTACCCGTTGTACAAAAGGGGGTGGTGATGGACGGAGCATCTGAACCAATCAAACACTCACACCCAGTCAAAAGATCTGGGTTTGATCCATCACCGTTCTTTAGCCCACTCTGCCACCCCAGTTCAGACATGGCTATATGCAAATCAGTCTGAGCCTGTGCCTCATGGGAACAGTCCAGCCTGAACTGCCAAGCCATGACTTCCCTGGACCGGAAACAAGCTTCCGAGGACCGGTTTCTGGCATTCCAGCCGTCTTCAGCCCGGCTTGCTTGAATCCAGTGGCAAAGTGAGCAAGGGACTCACGTCTGAGCATACCCTGCCACACTTATGGCGGCCAAAGCGGTACAAAAGGGGGTGGTGATGGACGGAGCATCTGAACCAATCAAACACTCACACCCAGTCAAAAGATCTGGGTTTGATCCATCACCGTTCTTTAGCCCACTCTGCCACCCCAGTTCAGACATGGCTATATGCAAATCAGTCTGAGCCTGTGCCTCATGGGAACAGTCCAGCCTGAACTGCCAAGCCATGACTTCCCTGGACCGGAAACAAGCTTCCGAGGACCGGTTTCTGGCATTCCAGCCGTCTTCAGCCCGGCTTGCTTGAATCCAGTGGCAAAGTGAGCAAGGGACTCACGTCTGAGCATACCCTGCCACACTTATGGCGGCCAAAGCGGTACAAAAGGGGGTGGTGATGGACGGAGCATCTGAACCAATCAAACACTCACACCCAGTCAAAAGATCTGGGTTTGATCCATCACCGTTCTTTAGCCCACTCTGCCACCCCAGTTCAGACATGGCTATATGCAAATCAGTCTGAGCCTGTGCCTCATGGGAACAGTCCAGCCTGAACTGCCAAGCCATGACTTCCCTGGACCGGAAACAAGCTTCCGAGGAACCCGGAGGATTGTGGGCCGGTACATTACAGAACTGGACGCCACGGTATCATACGCACAAGCGTGTAGAATCTTAACTTCACTTTTGGTCTGAGTATCGTTCACTTATTACAGAGGTCTGTGGATACGCTTCTGCCTAGGGAGTCTATTGCTGCAACTTCATGGTTACTGTTGTCTATAGGGGCTTCGCAAGATTTGGACCTTCTGGTACAGGACTACTTTGGACCTACTTTGTGACTATTCTATTTTGCCCTGACGAAGTTCCAATGGAACGAAACGCGTTGGCTGTGGTTGAATTTTAAAAAGATTGAGATAAGAATAAACGATTCATTTGGAAAAATGGGAAGCTCTTATTGACTCTATTCTTTGGTGCACCGTCCTTTTCTTCATAAACTTGGGTATCTGAAGCTCAGTGGCGCGAAAGTGCGGCAAGTTCCGGACGTGGTTGCACAGATTAAGGATTTACATATTGACTTTGAAATTGAGGTGCTGAACCTGGGTCAACCGCATCGTTCGTCTTTAACTAATTAGTCAGCTCTGTGTTGTTTTACAAGCAGAAGGGTGTGTGCTTTCTAATCATCCCTCTCTTGACCGAGGAGGAAACCTCCGACTTTCAACATGCATGAATGCCAGAGGGACTGGAGGGAGGGGCACTGTTTTACCCTGAGAGCAGGCCTTATCTTTGTAAATGATGGCACGGCGAAATGTGATTTCCTCATTAACATCAGTGGCCCCGTCCCACCGAGAGTTATGAAGGCTGCCCAAAACATAACATTTACAAAACAGAAGGGGCTGCTCTACATATGGTGGACTGTAATGTTGGTGTAAAGGGTCCCACTGCCTTATTCCCAGATTTGAGTAAGTACTGGGCTGCTGTTTGCATTTACTTCCACATGCAGTTGCACGATTTAGTTTATATAATAACGAAACAATTAAAAACAAGCATTGGCGTAGCCAATAGGTCTCGCCTTTGGGACTTCATAAGTGTTTAGCTATGGAATAGTTGATGTTGTTGCACCCAGGATATTGTGCTGCATAACTAAATACATATAAGGTCCGAAAGGTGAGACCTATTGGCTATGCAAATGCTTGTTTGTTATGGTGGGGTATAATTTAAATAACAGGAGGCTGAAGCTTGGGAAATAGTATGTGTGTAACAGTTAGTGAGATAGTTAGTGAGTTAGTCATTAAGTTAATAAGCGAGTTATTTAGTTAGTTATTTATTTAGTGAGAGAGTTAGTGAGGGAGTGAGTTAGTGTGAGAGAGTTAGTGAGAGAGAGTTATTTAGTGAGAGCGAGAGATAGTTAGAGCGTTAGTTATTGAGAGAGTGCATGAGGGAGAGGGATTTAGAGACTTTGTTTTGAGGGAGAGAGTGCTTGTGAGAGATATATTCATAATTAGTGTTGAAGGAGAGTTAGTTAGTGAGAGATTTAGTGTAAGGGAGTGATATAGTTATTTAGTTACTGAGTGAGTTAGTGAGAGAGTGAGTTAGTGAGATAGAGAGTGAGAGAGTTAGTGAGTTAGTGAGTGAGCTTGAGAGAGTGAGTTAGTTACTAAGTGAGAGAGTTAGAGTGAGTTAGTGAGTTAGTGAGAGAGAGAGAGTTAGTGAGATAGAGAGAGCTATTTAGTGAGAGAGAGAGTTAGAGAGTTAGTTATTGAGACAGAGTTTATGAGAGAGAGAGATTTAGAGAGTTAGTTTTGAGAGAGAGAGTGTGAGAGAGAGATTTATAATTAGTTTTGAAAGAGTTAGTTAGTGAGGGACTTGGTGTAAGGGAGTGATATAGTTATTTGGTTACTGAGTAAGTTAGTTAGTGAGAGAGTTGGTTAGTGAGAGAGAGCTTGAGAGAGTAAGTTAGTCACTAAGTGAGAGAGTTAGAGTGAATTAGTGAGTGAGTGAGTTACTTAGTGCGAGAGAGAGAGTTAGCTAATGAGATAGAGAGAGCTATTTAGTGAGAGAGAGAGTTCGAGAGTTAGTTAGTGGACAAATAATAAACAACTGAAGTGTTTTTAAAGGCAAGTGTTTTCTCGGAGAACCTTCATACTTTTTAAGGAAATATGTAAAATTCCTTGTGGTTTACAAAATGTTTCATTTTTTGGCACTATAAAACAGATGGATTATAACAAATGTGTGTTTAGTATTGGTGAAGGAGCGTGTATTTTAGCTCACCTAACAAAAATATAAGGGTGCACAATAAAAGCCAGTGGAGGGTAGGGCTGGGGACAGACAATAACTGCATGCTACCCAAAGTGAACCCAAACGACATATATGCATTATAAACGCACCAAAGGAAACGCGGCCTCGGTAACAAACACCTCATCTGACTGCCTAGAAATAGCCTATGGCAAGGTGGGTGGGGAGGTGGGGGGTCGTAGTGAAACTAAGCAAAGTCTGCCCTGCAGCCATTCCACGGTTTTACCTGTTGTTCTAACAAGTCTGTAGACTAGGGACATGTGTCCACAAGTAACAAGCTTTGGCATAGCCAATAGGTCTTGCTTTTTGGATCTTATAAGTATTTAGTTATGCAGCACAATATCCTTGGTGCAACAACATCAACCGTTGCATGGCTAAACACTTATAAGGTCCCCAAGGCGAGACCAATTGGCTATTGTTGTAAATAAGGGCTAGATGTACGTGGCTAAATACCGGTCGGTATATTTCACCATTACCGACCGGTATTTAGCCATGTGCGATGTAGGTATTACCGATCGGCATCGGTAATAAGGAATCGGGAAAAATAAGGGAAAACAGCTAACGAGTCCTTATTTACCGAATCGGAAAAAAATACTGAATCGGAAATAAGGAATCGATACAAATTCGGTAATGCGATGTACCAAAAATCGGTAATACCGAATTTGTCAAAAATCGGTAATTACGAATCGGTATTTAACACTAACTCAAAGCAGGTGGTAATCAGGTGCACTGCATAAAAATAGCCCCAAAATGCAACAGTGTGAACACAATGGCGGCCCTGTACGTGATAGCAAGGCGGCTATGTTTGCGTGCAGCAGGACTGAGGATCTGGAGACGGGAGGAGCGCGTGTACAGAGTGCGAATAACACTGTTCCAACTGACTGAGGCTGAAATCCATGAGCGCTACAGGCTACACCCAAACACCATCTTGGACCTCATACGGGACCTGCACCCACTCCTGGAGCACCAGACACCAAGGGCGCACCCAATACCCACTCATGTACAGGTACTCTGTTGCCTGCACCTCCTGGCATCTGGCAGTTACCAAGGGGTAATAGCTGTGGCAGGTGGAGTCTCACAAAGTTGCCTGTCGCGTTTTTTCTGCAAATTCCTGGATGCCATGTTGCAAAGGATGGCACACTACATCAAATTCCCCAGCACACAGGCAGAACTGCTGAAGACCAAGTTGGACTTTTATCAGAAGGCCCACTTCCCACATGTCGTAGGTTGCATTGACGGGACACATATCCCAATCTGCCCCCCTGCTGCGACTTAGTACATCTACCGCAATCGCAAGCCCACACATTCCATCAATGTACAGGTCATATGTGATGTGAAGAACATACAGCCTGATTCATGTAGATGCCGTTTTGCGTGTCCCTAATAGCGAATCATAGCGATTCGCTATTGAGGACACGCAAAACGGCATTCATGTAGGAATTGCTACTTAAATAGCGATTCCTACATGTTCTTTATTTGCGAGTAGCAATTTGCTATTCGCAAATACTCCCCATTCATTCCTATGGGCCAAGAGGCCCATAGGAATGAATGGGGATTTGCGAGTAGCAATTTGCTACTCGCAACTAAGATAGCGATTTTAAGGGTGCCAGGGGTGTCCAAAGGACGCCCTGTAGCACCCCTAAAATGCACTTTTGGACAGGTGTTGCGCACACACATGTCCAAAGGACATGTGTGTGTGCTACATGCAACTTTGAAAAATGCTTTTAAAAGCATTTTTCTGAGTTTTTGCTATTTACCGACAGGTCTGACCTGTCGGTAAATAGCGGCCCCAAAAGTCCAAAATCGCTATTTTGTTTTGTGTCATGAATAGCATTTGAGGAATCTCTATTAGAGATTCCTTAAATGCCATTCCACGCAAATATGCGAATTCTTACATAGCGATTTTTGCATTTGGTATCATGAATACCAAATGCAAAAATCGCACTCGCTAAGGGCCAGATTCTCAGAATCTGGCCCTTTTCGAGTGCAATTTACCTACATGAATCAGGCTGATAATCACCGACATAGTTGCAAAGTTTCCAGGGAGCACCCACGATTCATACATATTCAGGAACAGTGGGATATATACCCGTCTCATTGCAGGAGAATTTGGTGAAGGCTACCTGCTAGGAAAGTACATGTGACACCCCCTGAATTTCACTACTGTTGCTGAGATTGTACACTGTGTAATACTTACTTACATCTCATACACAGGTGACAGTGCCTATGCAGTGCGGTCTTTCATCCTGAGTCCGTACCTGCACCCATCCACCCCAAGTGAAGGAGACATAATGTTGCACATAGATCGACACGCAGTGTGGTTGAGCGAACATTTGGACTCCTCAAAAGCCGGTTCCGCTGCCTGCACAAAAGTGGAGGTACATGGCAGTACAAGCCCCTGGTGTGTTGCAAAATCATAGCTGTATGTGCCATGCTGCATAACCTTGCCACTAAGAAGGGTACACCTGTGGAAATGTGTGATTCTGAAGAGGAGGATGAGGATGAGGAAGATACACAGCCACAGCGAAGCGGGTGGCGCAGCTGCAGCAGATGGGAGACAGAGGTCAGAGATCACAAATAATTATTTTTGAGTAAGTGATGAGACAAAGCCAGGTAATGCATTTATGTCAGGGTGTTTAATAGACCTTACATCAGGCAAATTACCAGCACACCATGACTCCAGCTATGTATTCAAAAGGGTTACTTCACCCACTGTAATTGTAGGGCCGTGCCTATCTCCTGCGCCCCCGCACACCAGTGCTGCGTCCTGCATGCACATTATCCTCAGCAGCACTGTGTCCTGCAGCAGAGCCATGCCTCACACTGCGCCTCCTACTCTCTAGCAAGGGGGGGGGGGTTTAGTGCTATGACTGCTTGCCTCCTCACTTTCCTCAACGTCCCCGGAACCGGTGGCAGCAATCTGGTTTGTCTGCATGAGTTCCACGGCACTGGTGACTGTGACCAGGCCCTGGGTAACCTCACGGCTGCACTTTGCCATCTCAAGTTGCATGGCCACAGATCTCCTACTCAGCACGTGGGTCGCATTACAGTCTGTTCACAGATTTCGTGAAGCCTGCAATCACATGCCTGTCTCTCCGCCTTGCAGCGCGCTCCCCCTCCATTCTGTCACTTAATTTGCTCACTGCCTCATATACCTCCTTCAGTCCCTCTGCCATTGTATTGTTGAGGCAGTATATGGCCTCCTTCATTTCATCCACCTTCCTGTTGTTTGCCACCATCTGTCTCTGAATGGTCCGCATTGTCTTCCCCTGCAGGCGCTGGACTATCACTCCAGGCCTGCGAAGACACTTGAGCCTTGAAATTCAGGACTTTGTGACCTCGGGCGTCGTCTACGGACACCTGTGCTGCGTTCCCACATGGGGGACTGCACCCCAGATGGCTGTGTGTCTACACCTGGTGATGTATGCTGGACTTCCTGCCTGTCCTCCTTTGTGGCATCAATCTCCGGGAGTGGAGCAACTGTGTACCGCTTTGTCTTTGGTGGTGGTGGTGGTGGTGAAGTAGTTGGTGCAAAGGGTGGAGGTGACAGGACTTCCTCATCATTTCTGTTATCCTCCCTGGGAGCATCAGCAGTCTCCCCCTCTGAAGCCTGTGGCGCTGTTCCGCCTGTGGATACAGAATGTATCTTTGCTCACTTTTCTTGCAGCAAATGTGTGCTAATAAATTTCACAACTGACACCCTAGCTGTCTGTCCTCTGCTATCTCATCTCTAGATGTGTGACAATTGCCTATGCTTATTGGGGAGTGGCTGTTTTGCTACCCATTGATAGGGACTACATTTCCCATGATGCATTGCACAGCTTACATAAAACATGGCCTGGAGTGGGTTTGTTGCAGGAGGATTGGGGTTAGGGAGGGGAAACAGCATGATGTAATGCAACTTACCTTGTGTGTTGGAAGGTGTAGCAGGGCTATCCACATCCCCAATGCCACGGACACTCTCTGGCTGGAGGGTGGATTCTATCAGTCGGTCCAGCGCAGTAGCAGCAGGCGCTATGGAGCTTCCACCACCTGTCTTTCCAGATTCTTTCTGGCGCTCAGCCATCCTCTCCTTGGCACGTGCTCTCAGGTCGTACCAACGCTTTTTCAAGTCCTCAATTGTCCGTGGTGTGACCCCAATTGCATTTATTTTTTCTTGAATTGCCATCCAAATGCCCCTTTTCTGGGACTCAGGCACATTTAGTGACCTCTTCCCAAAGAGGTGGTTATGGTCTTTTACTACTTCCTCGATGAGGACCTACAACTCCTTTTCACTAAATTTGTGTTTTCTTTCTCCCCCAGCTGCAGAATCCTTAATTTTTTCAGATGTGGCCATGGTGCAGTTTTTCTCTGTAAACTGGGTGTTGGCTGTTCTGCTGCTCTGCTGTTGCTGCCACTCCCAGTCTCTCCAACACCTACTGATTCAGTACACCTGCATGGGTGTGGCCACTTCCTGGTTGGGAGTCATGTGCTTGCTCTGGATTGGCTGATTCAACAATTCCTGTTTTTTTTAATTACCGATTCGGTATTTACCGAATCGGTATTACAGAATCGGTATTTTACCGATTCGGTAATGGGTTTTCGGTAATATTTTTACCGATTTCTATGAAATCGGTAATTATTACAGAATTTTACCGAATTGATAATTTTTTCAGAATTATTACCTACATCGCTAATACTGATTCCTTATTACTGATTTGGTAAAAATCAGTAATAACGATTCGGTATTTGTGAATTAACTACATCTAGCCCTAGGTGACTTAAAAGCGGAGGTAAGTCAAAGTGAACTTTATTCTGTCACCCACTCCCCAAGACTGCCAGAGGGATGCCAACATTCTAAGGCAAGCTCTGGCAGAACATACCAAAGGGGGGGGGGGGTTAGAACATGGGGGAACGTACCAAATTAGGTGGAGGAAAAGAGGGATGCAAAATTACAACACATCTCCCTTCGACAACATAAGGAGATGCTACATATATACAAAGCGTGAGATCTTCCTGAGGTCAACTAGAAAAGATATGCAATTAATACAAAGCGGGAGTAGCGCCCCTAAGGGAACTAAGGGGAGAGGGGAATGGGAAGAATCCTCAGCGGTAGATAAAGCATGAGAAAGATAGAGAACATTTCATGCAAAGCGTATATATCATCCCTTTAACTAACAGGAAACATCTAGCAACTCATATGCCAAGACTCTTGACAGACAACTAACAGGGAGTGGTACCCCGCAGATCGTTGCAACACCAAGGATCTCTCCCTCTGAAGAAAGAAAAAGGGGAGATTCTCATTCCCTCAATGGAAGACGTGTGATATGTCCAAATACCATCTCTTATAGTTTTGTCCACATCCAGATTGTTGTCATGGGCAAATTGAATGAGTTTGATAATCATCTGAACAGACTTGGCAATTAGCTCAATGGTTATAGAAGCACCAATGTTGGTTCCTTCGTGTTTGATTCCTAAATTTTCTATGAACTTTTCCATTTCGCTTGAAGAGAAAATTACATTTTTTCCAGTGACTAAGGTTTCTGGTACACCTTCACTAGTGAAAGAATCTTTTAAAAATTCAATGAGGGCACCTGTTGTTGTGTCTGATACAAACTCGTGCTTGATCCACTGTGAAGTGACCTCTCTGACTCTGCTGAGAAGCGGTCGCTCCCCACGCTCCCTGCCTGGATATTGCAGCGCTTGGCTCACACTGCTTGCCTGTGAAGAATTTTAGTGCCTGGGTATCGTAGCGCTATTGCTCAGTTCTGCTTTCGTTGCCATTTTGTTTGTTGTGTTTCCCTGCCCGGCTCTCCACCCCGCTCCCGCCTCCCAGCTGCTCCTCCCTCCCACTGACTGATTAGGCTCGTCCCATTCGAAGTAGCGCTGTGACCTCTCTGACTCTGCTGAGAAGCGGTCGCTCCCCACGCTCCCTGCCTGGATATTGCAGCGCTTGGCTCACACTGCTTGCCTGTGAAGAATTTTAGTGCCTGGGTATCGTAGCGCTATTGCTCAGTTCTGCTTTCGTTGCCATTTTGTTTGTTGTGTTTCCCTGCCCGGCTCTCCACCCCGCTCCTGCCTCCCAGCTGCTCCTCCCTCCCACTGACTGATTAGGCTCGTCCCGTTCGAAGTAGCGCTGTGACCTCTCTGACTCTGCTTGGAAGCGGTCGCTCCCCACGCTCCCTGCCTGGATATTGCAGCGCTTGGCTCACACTGCTTGCCTGTGATGAATTTTAGTGCCTGGGTATCGTAGCGCTATTGCTCAGTTCTGCTTTGGTTGCCATTTTGTTTGTTGTGTTTCCCTGCCCGGCTCTCCACCCCGCTCCCGCCTCCCAGCTGCTCCTCCCTCCCACTGACTGATTAGGCTCGTCCCGTTCGAAGTAGCGCTGTGACCTCTCTGACTCTGCTGAGAAGCGGTCGCTCCCCACGCTCCCTGCCTGGATATTGCAGCGCTTGGCTCACACTGCTTGTCTGTGAAGAATTTTAGTGCCTGGGTATCGTAGCGCTATTGCTCAGTTCTGCTTTCGTTGCCATTTTGTTCGTTGTGTTTCCCTGCCCGGCTCTCCACCCCGCTCCCGCCTCCCAGCTGCTCCTCCCTCGCCCCTCCCCCCTCCACTATCCACATATGACAGATGCTTTTGCGCGCAGCGTTCACGCGCAGTGAGCGCGCCCCATGCGCGCCGAAGGTGCGCTAAAGGTAAGCCCGTCTACGCCCGTCCGCGCCTGGACCACGCCCAGCGCCAGACCTCCTGGCCCCCGCAAAATCCACTCCGCCCGCATAACGTACGACGCCACAACCCTCTCAGCCCTTAACCCCGGACGACCACCAAACTGCTACCAAGCCGCCCCAGGACACACCCATGGACCCTTCACCTGCCACTCCTGCAAGTTCGACTGCATCAGGACCCACACAAATCCACAAACTCCATACAGAGCTCCGACAATAACCACCTAAAATGCATCCTGCTCAACACCCGCTCGGTCCACAGACACGCCATTGATCTTTGGAACCTACTCGACACTTCATCACCGGACGTCGCCTTCCTTACAGAAACCTGGATGAACGCCTCATCAGCTCCCGACATCGCCATAGCCATCCCGGACGGCTACAAGATCATCCGAAAGGACTGCACCAACCAAACCGGAGAAGGCATCGCCATCGTCCATAAGAACACCATCCGCATCACGACCAGTTCCGACGATAACCTCGCTTCCGCCGAACACCCTCACTTCCAGATCCACACCGACCCCAAAACCACACTCAGAGGCACCCTCATCTACAGGCCACCAGGACCCCGCACACAATTCAGCGAAGACTTCACTGACTTCATCAGCCCTCACGCCCTCCCCTCCAAGGACTACATTCTACTGGGAGACCTCAACTTCCACCTGGAAAAGAAAAACAACAGCAACACCACCACCCTTCTGGACAACCTGGCCAACCTCGGACTCGAACAACTTGTTGATAACCCCACTCACTATGCCGGGCACACGCTCGACCCAATCTTCACCTCCAGCAAGCACATCTCCTTCAACCACACCACAACTCTCCATTGGACGGACCACAGCTGCGTTCACTTCAACTACAACAAGACCACGACCCACAACCTCCCACAACCAATTCTCCGAAGAAACTGGAACAAAATTACCACCGACCAACTCTTCACATCACTCCACCAAAACCCTCCTGCCAAATCATCGGACCCAAACCAAGCAGCCACCAACCTCACACAATGGATCACCCACAGCGCTGACGAACTAGCACCCTTGAAAAACCACCAAATCAAGCAAGGTAGCAAAAAAGCCCCCTGGTTCAACGATGACCTTAAGAAATCCAAGAAGTTCTGTCGCACCCTCGAGAAAGCCTGGAGAAAAAACCCTACCACTGACAACCTGGCCGCCTTCAAGAACGCCACCCGCAAACACCACCAACTGATCCGATCCACCAAGAAATCAGCATTCAAGGATCGACTCGACAACAACGCCCACAACAGCAAGGAACTATTCAACATCGTCAAAGAATTTACCAACCCCACCGCCGGCACCAACGACATCACTCCCTCCCAAGACCTCTGCGACTCCCTAGCCTCATTCTTCCACAACAAAATCGCCGACATACATAACAGCTTTGAAAACCAGTCCGGAGACCAATCCTCTCCACCCACCTCCAAACCAAAACCCCCCTCTAACAACCTTTGCGCCTGGAACCCTATCACCACTGAAGACACCATCCGCCTGATGAACTCCATCCACTCAGGATCACCAACCGACCCATGTCCCCACCACATTTTCAACAAAGCAGACTCCATCATCGCACCCCATCTCCGAGACGTCATCGACTGCTCCCTCAACTCCGCTACCTTCCCGGAAAGCTGGAAACATGCCGAACTCAGCGCTCTTCTGAAGAAACCCACAGCAGACTCCACTGAATTTAAGAACTACCGCCCCATCTCGCTCCTCCCATTCCCTGCCAAAGTCATTGAGAAAGCCGTCAACAGTCAGCTCGCCGCCTTCATCGAATCCAACAAATCCCTCGACCCCTCACAGTCCGGCTTCCAAGCCAAACACAGCACCGAAACCGCCCTCATCGCGGCAACAGACGACATTCGAACACTACTGGACAACGGAGAAACAGTTGCCCTCATCCTACTTGACCTCTCCGCTGCCTTCGACACAGTCTGTCATAGCACCCTCATACAACGCCTCAGCAATGTCGGAATTCAAGGAAAAGCATTGGACTGGATCATCTCATTCCTCGCTGGAAGAACCCAGAGAGTCCGCCTCCCCCCTTTTAGATCAGAGGCCACCGAAGTCATCTGCGGCTTACCACAAGGATCATCACTTAGTCCCACCCTCTTCAATGTATACATGAGTCCCCTCGCATCCATCGCGCGCCAACACAACCTCAACATCATCTCCTACGCAGACGACACCCAGCTGATCCTTTCCCTCACCAAAGACCCAAACACCGCCAAAACCAACTTACACGAAGGAATGAAAGAAGTAGCCGAGTGGATGAAGAACAGCCGTTTAAAACTGAACTCGGACATAACGGAAGTCCTCATCTTAGGTTCATCCCCCACTGCCTGGGACGACTCATGGTGGCCACCGGCCTTGGGAACCGCACCCATACCTACGGACCACGCACGTAACCTGGGCTTCATCCTGGACTCCTCCCTCTCGATGAGCAGACAAGTCAACGCCGTCTCATCATCATGCTACAACACCCTACGCATGCTCAAAAAAATCTTCCGTTGGATCCCCACCGAAACAAGAAAGACGTTCACCCACGCACTGGTCACAAGCCGACTGGATTACGGAAAAACCCTCTACGCCGGAACCACAGCCAAACTACAGAAAAAACTCCAACGCATCCAAAACGTCTCAGCCAGACTCATACTAGACATCCCCCGCCAAGCTCACATCTCCGGTCACCTGAAAGACCTCCACTGGCTCCCCGTCAACAAAAGAATAACGTTCCGTCTCCTCCCCCACGCACACAAAGCCCTCTACGACAAGGACCCGAATGCCTCAACACGCGCCTGTCCTTTTACACCCCCACCCGCCAACTATGATCGTCCAACCAAGCTCTCGCCGCAATTCCGCGCATCCATAGATCCACCATGGGGGGAAGATCCTTCTCCTACTTAGCGGCCAAAACCTGGAATTCTCTCCCCACCCACCTCCGCCTTACACAGTATCACCTCTCCTTCAGAAAGCAACTAAAAACTTGGTTATTCGATAAGTAAAGTACCCCCCTCCCTCAAGCGGCTTGAGACCCTCTGGGTGAGTAGTGCGCTATACAAATTCTTGAACTTGAACTTGAAGTGTAGTCAATGAGCAAGAACATGAATTTCTTTTTGGCTTCTAACTGGCCTAATGGACCAATTACCTCTAAGGCTACTTTAAACCATGGGATACTTGGTACTATATCAGGATTCCTGAACGTGCTTACATTTTCTCCCACAAAAATACCAATTCTCTGTTCATTCTCTATTAAGGCAAAAACATGATTTTGAGTACTTTTTCCCAGGCAGACTTGATCCTTATTATTAGGGTCAAACATGATCCCTAGCTCTCTTTGGTGGTGCCAACCTAATAGGTTTGATCCTTCTATTACAATATAGACCTTACCACTAGTGGATCTTCCCCTGAAATCTATACACATCTCTACCATGCCCACCAGGGGTATAGGTTCTTTCACATAACTTATAGGAGATATGTCAGGTTCTAGTACATTAAGACTAGGAACACCAAATAGTTCATTCATATAATTTTGGTTAATCAAAGTAAATGGCGAACATGAATCAACATAAAGAACCAAGGGTTTTTTGTTCAAGAAAATGGTACATTCAGGATATTCATGTTGAATGGGATAAATCATAGATGTCTTCCTATCAACATTCTTCACTTGAAATATGTACTTAGGAGAGTGTTCCTCTCTGCCGCAAACCACTTTTACCTGATTATTCTCCCCCTCTCTACACAGTCTTGCAAAATGACCTTTCCTATTGCACTTCATACATGTTGCATTGCGAGCAGTGCAATGAACTTTGTTCGCAAGATGGTTGCTGCTGCTACACCTGAAACCTTTTAAACCATCAGTTACGCTAACAGGTTTGTCAGCCTTAACTTCTCTGGGTCTGATCTTAAAAATCTCAGCATCATTGTTGTCATCAAGAGCACTTTTGCTATTAATTACACTACAGACTGGTTCTTTAGGTGGGTTCATTTCCAAAATGAACTTAGCAGTGTGTTCAATGGATTGTGCCATACTAATAGCTTCTTTTAAAGAAGGGTTTTTGGACAGAAGTTTTTCTTTTATACAGGGGTTATGAGTACACCTTACTAACTGATCCCTAATAAGGGAGTCATTGAGCTCGGCAAACTCACATAATTGAGTTAGGCCTTTGAGTGCAGCTACATAATTGGTGACCAACTCTTGTTTGCCCTGAACTCGTGTAAAAAACTTGTGTCGCTCTAGGACAACATTTACCTTGTCACCAAAATGAGTTTCCAATTTCAAAAGAGTTATTTTAAATACATCCATATCAACCTCATCATCTTCTAATTCGGGATCGGGTAGGGTATTGTAAATTTTCCTACCTTGAACACCAAGGTTGTGTAAAAGCACATGTTGTTTGCGGACAGCAGAAAACTCCCCCCCCCCATGGCAATAAGGTAAGAATAAAACAAATTAATCCAATCCTTCCAATGGATTTCTGGATCTCCAATTTCATTTAAAAAGGAGGGTGGTGGGCTCATGGATGATGCAGCCATGGAGAATGAAAAACAAGACCAGTAGTTGCACTAAATATGATAGATGCTGTGGAGAAAGTAAACTAATGATTCTCACTGAGTAAGACAATGCTCACTGACCATAAGATAGTACATTCCAATAAAAATCTAGACCCACTGAAGAAGTAACTTTACCATCACACAGATATGGCATAGGTAGAAACTCCCCCCAGAGTACCATTAAAGAAATGCACAATTAGGTAACAGCTCACTGGAATAATATTACAATGCACACAATTCACAAAGTACAGGGTGTACCGGGGGTACCAAGGATTTAGCTAGAGTACAAAAGTTCAATCAGGATCTCCTAGGAAAAAATGGAGTTGAAGTCAACTATAAAACCTGAGATGTGGGTGTGACGGTATAAAGACACACCACTAGATAATGTGTCTTGAAGCTGAGAGGTGTGCATGTCACCGTAGCGCACACAAGGATGCACAGGTGAAGTATCACCGTAGGATGAGGAAGGAATATTTGGTGTGTGTATCGCCGTGGAGGAAGCAGAGACACAAAGGTGAGTACAGAGGTTCAAATACAAAAACTGGCGATGAATAGGAATAGACAGTGATGATAGAAATGCTAGATGGAACTAGTAAATAATGGTGTCTTTGGTAAGGATTGTAGATAAGGTGTGCGTATCACCGTGGATGACGCACAAGGCACATGTGGTAAATGAAATTTTCCTTGAAGATATACAAAAGGGATGCGTGCCACCGTGGAGTACATCAAAAGAGAAAATCAGCACAGGGACTGAAGGATGGTAATCCTGAAGCAGTGTAACGGCAGGAGATAATGAAATAAAACGTCTTTTTTGTGAAGAGAGTTGACATATGTGAAGAACTGTAACCAATACGCAGACAGACAGCAGACAGCAGCTGGGAGAAGTGCCATCAACTGTGATGCCTTGACAGAGCCCTGAAGAGGAGGACGCTAAAAAGGCGGCGCTGAGGTAACTGGGGCGCCGAGAGCGTCTTACACAGAAATCACCGTAAATGCGGCTGGGGCTTTAGGTCGCGTCGTCTGACAGGATACACCAATTTGGAGGCGGGCGAAAGAGGCTGGAGTGCCGGAACTTAACTTGAGGGAAGAAGCCTCTGTCCGACACTGGTGAGGAAGATAACAAGGCTGGCTGGGGGGCTGAGTGTTTGGGTGTTACATTCCCCTACTAAATGTATTTTCTGGTAAATAGTTGGGTACAGGTGCATTCAGTTGGGTATTGTGAGATGTCAGTCGAATTTCACCAGGGATGTTTACATACACAGACAAAAGCACGTGCACACACTTTCTCCCTTTCAGTTTTGAAAGTCCTCAAAATATTGTTCTGTTTTACAAAATATTGTGTTTTCTCTTTCAGTACTTCTACCAATCGCATCCTTCTCCCTTTCCACTGCTACCTAGGCCCCTATCATGCACCCTGCTTCGCAAAATGTATTGAAAGATTATATGCCAGACCGATTGTCGGAAAATCTGAAGCTCCCTGCCCCCCAAACATACTGACCAAACTACGCCACTGGATTAGGCTACCAAAACCAAGTACACAACTACAAATTAATCTTCAGAAATGGACACACTAGTCAAGGAGCGGCTTCTGGAACTAGAATTAGCATTTTCCATATGAGACCTACGGAACCAGACACAAAGTTCCAGAAGAGGCCTCTAAAACAGAACACAATGCTTGATATGTGACACAGTACTTGAGTTGTGGCCTTATTGAAAGAGACCCCTTAATGTTACTCAATAGGTCGTACTTGTGGAACGAGGTTCAAGTCTGGCGGTCCGGTTCTCAAAAAAGAACTCAGCTGTTTTGTTTGTTTATTCAGCCGTGAACTCTGATTATTTGAACGGACAGCCTCAAGATATTAACTAATATTATTATGAAGAGAAAAGATTACTTTAGGGAAATCGAACAAAAAGAACACGAGTTAAACAGAATTAAAAGGTAGGGCAAAGCATCACAGTACTGGAAAAAGCAGGGAAATAATGCAAAGAGTAAAGTGGGAACAAGGAACAATTTCAGGATTGAAAAAGAAAGAAAGAGAATGCATGAGAGGAAAATGGAGAAAGAAAACATTTTGGCTTTTTAATTAAAAAACATATATTCAAAGCCTTAGACATGGACAGAAGCAGAAAAAGACTTCCTTATTTGCGTATGGACATGTGCCTGGTGGTGATATCTCATGTGACTCTCTGACTCCTTATTCAACCCAGAGGTGACAAAACAACAAATTAACACAGAAAGCCGAGCCAAGGGTCTGCCTTCACTCTTAGAGCCTGTGCACAAGCTGAACCTTGGAAATGTTTGAATTAACATTTCGAACATTTGACATTAGTAGGTCACATGATAACGCTGCACTGAGTAGTACTTATTAAAAGTGATCATTTTTAAACATAGATTTAGAACCATTTCTGCCACTCTGGTGACAGTTCCATTAGTAAAATAAGAGGCAAGACCGTTGTTATGTGAACTCTAGCTGCATCCCAAGTAACATTATGGTCTATTCAATCAAACACAGTAGGTTTTGTGCAGCTGGTATTCTGAAATCAGGTATTTGAAAGTGCTTGTGAAATAAAATATATGCCTAAGATCACAAAATTAAAAAGGGAAGCCACGATTTATCCAGGCTTTCTAATGTCACTTTGTAAAAATCATTCACTAAATGGGTATGATTTTGTCTCCTTATTATCTTAAGGCTTTGCGTTACCACTTTATGAATTTTTCTGCAATTTTCATATAACACAAACTGAACCGTAAGATATCAGAGCGCTTCATATCAGCAATATTTATACTCTTAATTACATTAAACAAGGCCACATTTTTTGGGGGCATGAGGAGGTTAAGTGATTTGCCCAGAATCGCAAAATGTAGAGCAGATGTTGAGACTTGAACAGCTCTGGCCGTAAATGTCAGAACAGAGCGGTAGAGAAGAAGGGTAGAGCATTCGTTGCCTGCTGCGAGTGTCCTGGGTCACACATAGCTGCCAATGTTTCAGATTGCTTATGTGTGATATTTTCATAGTTTCAGTGTAATTAAAAGTGACATTCAATGACTATGAGTGACACTTTCTTACAAGCAAAATCAAGCAATGAAGACGAGGGAAACATAAATGTTAGAAATTATACCCATTTGAGCAACAAGAAACTCTAAGAAAATCTTAAAATTGCTGGATAGTATCAGAAATGGAAAGGCATTAGTGCCCTAGCAACTTCACTGTTAAACAAATGTGTAGCCATGGTATTAAGAGACTACAGGATTTGTGATGGGAGCAAAATCTTCTAAAGAATGCAAATATGAACTGTATCATAAAGTACAAACAAAAGCCGCATTGCAGAATTCAATTACCTAGATGGTTTCAATTACGCGTTCGGGAGCCGGGTGCACTCATGTGAAAGTCAGGGAGTGAGACCTGAGCTGATGGATGTAGAGCAACATTAAGTCGTACCAAGACAGGTGAACTGCTTTCCAAAAGTAGCCTCATAATGTGTTAAATTTTCAGCCATTTTCATTTCTTACCCAATATAAAGTTGCATTCAGGGACATGTAGTGTAACGTTTCTGGGCACTTTTGACTAAAAAGCCAGACCTTACTGAAGATGTTTGATACAACAGATTGAGCAGTGATAAATACAACTTGCTTTAAAGACAAGACATGGAATGTATTCTGTTATTGAAACATAATGCTTCACACTTTGTGCACTTATCAGAGAGACCCCATTTGTACATGTTGCTGACACCATGCATTGTAGCTAAATCTTTGATTTCTTAAAGCATGTGCATCCTTTCTTCTGAGAAAGAATTCAATCCGCATGTTGTTATTGCTTGTGCATGGACCCTTATTACTTATCTCCCGCTAGGTCTTCATGTTATTAATTGGAGTATGCTGTTCTCCCTTCTGCGCATTTAACATCACAGACATGTCATGTGGGTACTACTGCTTGCAACCCTTGCTAAATCTGTGGCGTCTCTCACTTTTCTAGGGGTTGCACAGGGATCCTGGTGTTCGGGCCTACAGATACTTATGGACTGGCCCGAGTTCTTCTGACAGCTTCAGTCAGGGGGAGTCAGGCCACAGGGGATCCAGTCCTTCACAGTGGCAGGCCTCGCCTCTTGAAGGTGAGCAAGGGTTCCTCTCGACCATATATTGGCACCAGACTAGGTTACAGGGTCATGCACTCGGCCCTTGCAGCACTTACTATGACGGAATGAAAAGGTGCTGCATTACACTGGAGATTATGAAGCAGAGGCTGCACGAACTGCACCCCGTCCCAAGGATCTCCTGTCACTAACTCCTCCTTCTTCTTCTATTTGACTCACCTGTGAGGCCTCCTCAGTTTATCGTGACACCACAGTGATCAAAATCACATCAGAGAGCCTTGCCCAAAAGAATAGGTAGCTTTATTAAAGACACACAACCTCATTCCTTGATGTCAGAGAAAGAGATGTGAAGTACAAAAGGAATTACATTACAGAAAGCCACCAGGCTCTGAAGCTGTGAAAATTACTTACCTAGGGGCCAAGCTGCACTGCTTTGGCACCAGGGCACCACTCAGTTGGCCGCCGCAAGTCAGCTGAGAGTCGATTTTGGTTGATCATTACGCTTCTGGGTCCTTTCTGGCCCAAGAGGCGCACTGCAGTGGTTGTTGCAGCAGTGATGGCAGTCTCCCAGCTGTGAGGCAGGCTTCCAAAGTTAAACTATAGCTCACCTGCACCCGCATTCTGTAGGTGTGCTTCTCGCACAGTGTGCCCTGCAAAGCTGTCTCAGCCTTTTGACGTCCTGAGTTAATCATTGGTGCTGCGGCAGAGTGTCGGGTAAATATCATGTTATACTTTGTAGGCAGTTGAGCGATTTGACTCAGCCTTCAAGCCTGTAGCAAGCAGTGCAGTGCAGCCAGCAGGCCTTACTCTGTCCATGTGGTTTAATTGGCAGCACTCGGCTCCAGCTTGCTATAAATGTGTAACAATGCATTTGTTTGAAATGCGTTAGTTCAACGCCTGATGTGTGGTACTTGGACAGGCTGGTCACATGACTGCGATTAGCTTAGCTGTTGGGCTTTGTGTATTCCTCCCAGTGAGACAAAAATAGGATTAGGTGTTAGCAGACTTGGCCAACCTGCCAGGATGGCAGGGGGCAGAGCTTTTCCCCGCCCACCTACAGTTCAAAGGTCTGCCTCCAGCACACAAACTAGGGAATCTGGCACTGGCCTTTTTTCACCCCAGACTTCTTGGTGCCGTGGTAGGTTAAGGGAAAAACTTTCCATAACCAGATGTGAGGGTAGCATGGGAAATTCCCCGCTTCAAAGACTGGCTCACAGTATATATATTGCACCCACAGAACACCTCTTCAGTACACTTCTGAACTTGTTGAAGACTTCAGAATGCCTTCCTGGACCCCAAGAAGACCGCCCTGCTGGTTGAGGCCCGCCTTTTAAAAAACAGAAATTTGTTTTTTATATAGTGCAAACTAGACCCAAAGGTATTGGACCGCTTTACATGGGCATCAGTTGCCTTACAGAAGGACACACTCATTTTTGTTAGGCACAGGGAGATTACATGATTTACCCAGAATCAGAGGAGTTTGAGCATCCCTGCCGAGACTCGAACCCAGTTCCCCAGCTCCTAGGTCAACCGCTCTAGCCGTTAGGCCACATCCTCTCTCCGGTTCACAGAGGACTGCTCTGCTGCTTGAGGAATGCCTTGCTCACCAAAAGACTTCCCTGCTTCTAGAGGCCTGCCTTGATGCTTGAAGGAGAACTGGACCATCTTCATGAACACAGGATCACCAGACATGAGTCCAAGGGATAGTTTGCTGACCTTCTGTGTGAACTACAGGGAGATAACAAGCTCCAGAGACCTTGAACTCAACACCTCTTCTTTGCTGGAGAGTTTTAATCACCCCACCAAGTGGTGCCTCCCAGGTCCTGCACTCTTGGAAGTGGTGTTCGAGATCCTGCTCCTACCTAGCCCAAAAATGTGGGACTTCGAAAAAGTTTCACAGAAAGTACCAGAAGAACTGACAGAAGACAGAGGTACCTGACAGTTGATCCACCCAAGGTGCATTGACAGTTGGTCTGACATTGCAGTAGCTTCTGCTACTTTATTTTACGCAGCAGAACATCCTGTTCACCAGGACCTCTCAGTGACAGTGTATGGCTTCATGGAGCCCTCTTCTGCTACAGCTTGGAGCTCTGTCCCGCTGGTGGTTTTTGGCTTCCAAAAAGTTGTCTAAGTCAGAAGGTAAAAAGCTTTACCGGGCTCAATGGTGACCAGCTCCCCATTGATGATGACAAACTCCTCAGCCAGGAAATCCTGCTTCTTCTGCTCAGACCTTTTCCCTGCTATTGTCCGTTGGGTCACTAAAACTTCATCCAGTGCTCCCCGGTGATGACAACTCCTTTTTGGATGCAGCCTGCTGTCTTGCCCCGCTGCACTCTACCTTCTCCTGGACTTTTTCTTCAAAAATTAATCTCAGTCCAAAGATCAGCAAAGACCAGGCTCAATCCACCTTGTGTAGCTGACTTGTGCTTCATGGTGGTCAACTTTAACTTTTGACTTTGTCCTAGTCTAACGCAACCAGATACACACAGTTGGCATTTTGGTCTTGTAGGTGCTAGATTTCAATAAACAGTTAAAAAGAAGGGTGTAGTTATAGGATTTCATTTTATTTTGGTGTTATTCTACTTATTAAAATATATCTTAGTTTTCAAAATTGGGTTGTGATTTTTCTTGTTATGTGTTTTCATTTCATTACTGTTTGTGTTATGTCGGTTCCTGGAGGCAGTTCAAGATTGTTGAGGCATTGGCACCCGGGGACGATGCGTTGCGCAAAGGAGGTGATGCATCGGTTGGATGTGCGAGGCTTTAGTTTCTGAAGGCAGTGCAGCATCAATGATATGTCAATGTCAAGGGCCCGATGTGTCGATTTCGTGGTGTCGTAGTCGAACCGCTGGGCTGAAGGCGATGCGTCTGTTGAAGCCATGCAGGGTCTGGAATGGTTCGGAGTTAGGACGGTACAACACAGATGTCAGTGATGCAGTGTCTGAGACTCATGCAGCAGCGTCTCTCTGGAGATGCTGCGGCAAAGCTGGAGCTTAGTTGAAAGTTGAGGTTGTTACGTCATGCACTTGGTGAATGGTTTTCACGTCTTCGGTGCAGGCAGTGGTGATGCACCCGTTTCAAAATGACACAGTGGAGTCGGCATATTGGTTTCCTGGTTGCGGCACAAAAACTCACTTCCAAGGTCCCAGTACTGGGTTTGGCAGAACTTGGCAGAGCAAGGCCCACAGCAGAGAGGTCAAGGCAGGGCTGTAGCCAATGGGGGGTGGAGGGGTGAGCGGGGCGCGGCCAGGCCATTATGTGCTCTGGCCCCCCAACTGAAAGCCCCGAACTTTCAGGTTCTGGTATTTAATAAATATATGGGTAAGCCTGACATTTGAGACAGTGTCATGACCTGCGGCCTCAACCCTGCCTGCATTACCAATACTGAAACTGAAAGAACCGTAGCTGTCTCCAAAGTAAGAGACTGAGGCAGAGGGACAGACAGAAGCAAGGGAGGGCTGGGCTGAGGTTGTCGTGCACACCCGGGTGTACTGAAGGATACTAATATGACTTAGGAATCATCAGAACCGCCTCTCCTGTAGCTTCACTACCATCAGTGAAGGCACTGCATGAAGGCAACAGGATGAAATGCAGCGTGAACACACTGCTTCTGGGCCTCTCTTATCTGTCCAGTAAAGACCTTGATGGTAGAGTAGTCAATAAAGCATAGTCAAAATGGGCCATTGCCAAGGGTCCACACAGGGGGGCCACCTGGTATGTGTCAGGACAGTCCCATGGCATCAGTTTTCTATGTAACAGGTATGGTTTATTAGGTCGAGCCTAGCGTTGCAGCGCATGCACCGCTCGCTCTGCGAGGCATATTGTAGTAGGGACTGATGTGGAAGTGCTGTAGAAGCACGCCCATATTTTTGATTGGCTGGTGGCTTTGTCTCTAGTAAACGCTGGGTTCCGATTGATAATGAGGCTTCTTAGTCCCTGCTTGTTTCCACCATGTCTCCTTTTGTGACCGCCCATCCAGACTGGATTTTACTTGCGGCGTTACACGGTCTCCTTCATTAGTCGGTAAGCACTATGTTTTTTCAGTCAGTCGGCTTTCGTTGCTACCCACTCTAGTTGCGTCATTTTCTTTCTCTCTCTCTGCTGTTCTGTTTCTGCACACCCGCCTTCTTCCCCCAAAGTGCCTACTTTTCAATGACTGTCTCTCGCGCCTCTTCCCTGTCTGACTGATGGCCAGGCTGACATCTCACTTCAGGGCGATAACTGCGCGCCACCCTGCGAGAGCTCTGTTATGCTTGTTGATAATATTGCTAACCATTAGAAAGAAAAAATGTTTGCATTTCCCCTGTCAGTCTCAGGCGCTGGCTGTAAAAGAAGACTGAGTGAGTGATGCAATGTGTACTGTGGCACTTTCTGCCTCGAGGCACCTCCAGAGCCCATTGGTGGATCTTGGGACAGACAGACAGCTCTTCCTTGCGTGGTGAAGAAGGCCTCTCAGCTGCAGGCAGAGATGGTTACCTTGTGCCCAACCCCTCACACCCTCTGACTTCACTACTCTGCATCCTCCCAGATCCATCCGTTCTGGTTTAAGGGGTTCCCCCAACTACACAGTGTTTGCTTAAATACCCCTCACACACCAAAAGGGCCCTTGGTGTCATGCTTCATCATAGGGGTCTTCCCGCCCCGCTGTGGGACGGGGCGTGCTCCGACTAGTGACTATGCTGGAGCACTGTTATTGTAGTGCTATGTGTGGTGTATGTGTAGTGAGAGAAAGGGTCAGGGGTGGATGAGGTGAGTGGGTTAAAAGGTACCTGACCTTATAGACTTAAAGAATTTAATAGGTAATAGGCTGGTACTGTTAAAATGGAAGTTCGGAGATAACCCGCGTTTTAATGTGCGGATACTCCTGGTCAAGTCAACATGTTTTGAAGCATCAAGGCTTCTTCATCAGGACTAAAGATGAGCCCTTTAGTGCTCACTATGTTGCTATCAATTGGTGCAAAATAAAAGAGTGCTATGTACAAAGAGTGATATTAAATACAGTACCCAGTCTGTATTGTTAGCATGTAAGCTCAGTCAGTATTTCTGAAAGTAAGCTAGAAATGGTAGGAGTCAGTGCTCCATGAGCCTTCTTTTACGGGTGGGGAGGAATAGGCCACTGTAATTTAGTGGTTAGGAAGTCCTCACCTCGAATCGTGCCATCCCGCGGCTACGTGGGGGGCTGCCTCGGTTTGACTGGACGGTCCCGGGGCGCCTTCATCTTCCTCACTTCTCAGACAGCATGTTGAGTCCGAGTCAGAAGAGCCCCCCTGCCGACCTCGGGCTGTCAGACATGTCTCATTACTGCCAGCGGTGGTTGGACGGAGCAGCTGACCCCCAGTGAGGAGTGTGCACAGAAGGGAGGCTCGCAATTGGTCTTGCATTACTGAAAGTTTGACCTATTGGCTTTGCGAATAATAATGCAATGCCAATAGCTCAAACTTTCAGTGATGCGAGACCTATTACATTGCAAATGCTAGTTTTGAATAGCACATCTAAAACAAAACAAATATAAGAAAATACTATCACTGACCTCTTTGGAAAGCCATTGTAAGTGTTGACATGCTTAAGTTGAGTGTGTATATGCACTTTGTTTCTATTAAAGGTGCAAGACGTGCACATTGCTTTTCAGCCTGTAAACGGGCTCATTAAAGAGCCAGAACTGCAAGACAATGATGGAAGGACATTGTATATGTACACAGGCCTTATGTAACCCTCACTCACTCCACTGATCTCACGTAAATAGTACACTTCAGCCAGTTCTACCATAAAACAGGCAGGCAGGCATCTTATACAGCAGCAGGATCCCAGTCAGGTTTGTGGATTGGGGTCTGGGCCTCAACTTAGTATGTTATGCCAGCTTGACCAAGAGCCACGCCTGACATTTTTAATTTTACTTTCCTATCTTGCAAGGAACCTCTGTGCAACTGTTTCTATGCTCCAGATATAGACACTTACACACAGAACAATATGGACAACCATGCATACAGACATAAAGACACGTGTATGGACAGAACCACAAAAATAAAGCTATACATGCACACAGACCAAAAAGCAGTATGTATAGTCACAAAAGCACACCTGCTAACAGTCTGATCAATGTGTACCCATGTGGCTGTATGTAGATTCCCTCTGGTAGCAATGTCTTCTGGAGCTAGAAGTGGTATTTAAAAAACCTTCAATAGTCATTTTTTCTAAAGTATGGAGCCATTGTTTTGAAGAATGCCATACTGGTATAGGGTAGTATTGATTTTAAGTTAGAGGTCCCTCTGTCTATCTATGGATTTTGATCTTACAAACACCTAGAGCTAAAATCTCTTCTCTGTTAAAATCTAATAAATGTAATGGATGTGAAGGTGCAGTCTTTTCTGTCAATGAGAGAAGGTTATTATGCTTGCTTGTCGTGTAGTTTCTAGGAATCCCCAGGACCTGCGTGTTTTGGATGACCTAAAGTGAGGGTTTGGTGTCCAAACTGCTTCCGGACATCTCCACAGGATATGTCACCCGTTGGAGCAGCTAGCTCTACAGTGCCACTATCACCCCTCCCCCGTATCTTACAGAGGTGTAGATAATTTCTGGTAAACACTGAACATGACAATCCTTATTCCTCGGGGATCGTGGAAAACAGTACAGTACTTTTCGCCCAGTCACTCGTGCTTATTCTCAGAAAATACACAGAATGGTGGTTAGGACGTTTCAATAAGTATTTATTGGTCTAGTGCCAGTTTTGTGTAAAATATATTTGCTGCGACAATTAGGAGACAGAAGCATACAAAAGAAATCGCAAGTACCAATAAAATAAACAGTAGGTACATTTCTACCATAGTGCTAAGAAGAAAAACAACAGCACTTGCATACTCTTAAAATGCGCTCCCTACGTAATTTGCCTAAATGTACCTAGCCTAGATATGTAGGTGTAGCATGTATATGCATGTATATGTATGTATATGTATGTATATGTGTATATGTATATGTATATATATATATATATATTTAACCACAAATGCCCTTGAGCTTTTCAGGACACACTCATGTTCAGCCTGCCATCCGGCCTCACTGGATTATCTCCCCGATGATTCACAGGTGTATTATGATACCTGCCTGACGCGTTTCGAGGCCAGTTGCCTCTTAATCATAGGCGGCTCGGTGTGTGATATCAGAGGCTTCATTTTATTGGATATTTACACGCATGCCTTCCATTGGTTGAAGGTTCACATTGTTGTTTTGTTGCATGCTGGGAAACGTATTTTCTCAAAGTCTCTGGGGCACATACTTGTTTCGAGCGATTATTTAATTCCTGAGTGGAAAACCGTGTCCCATGGAGAGTTCATTAAATCCGGCTTCACACGCTGAGTAGAACGGCAAAGTTCCGATCCACAGCCTCTCCAGTCCATTACCCGTTCACGGTGACTGGAGATGGTGCATCCTGACGCGGTAAGGACCCCGCGCTGCATAAAATTAACCACAAATGCCCTTGAGCTTTTCAGGACACACTCGTGTTCAGCCTGCCATCCGGCCTCACTGGATTATCTCCCCGATGATTCACAGGTGTATTATGATACCTGCCTGACGCGTTTCGAGGCCAGTTGCCTCTTAATCATAGGCGGCTCGGTGTGTGATATCAGAGGCTTCATTTTATTGGATATTTACACGCATGCCTTCCATTGGTTGAAGGTTCACATTGTTGTTTTGTTGCATGCTGGGAAACGTATTTTCTCAAAGTCTCTGGGTCACATACTTGTTTCGAGCGATTATTTCATTCCTGAGTGGAAAACCGTGTCCCATGGAGAGTTCATTAAATCCGGCTTCACACGCTGAGTAGAACGGCAAAGTTCCAATCCACAGCCTCTCCAGTCCATTACCCGTTCACGGTGACTGGAGATGGTGCATCCTGACGCGGTAAGGACCCCGCGCTGCATAAAATTAACCACAAATGCCCTTGAGCTTTTCAGGACACACTCGTGTTCAGCCTGCCATCCGGCCTCACTGGATTATCTCCCCGATGATTCACAGGTGTATTATGATACCTGCCTGACGCGTTTCGAGGCCAGTTGCCTCTTAATCATAGGCGGCTCGGTGTGTGATATCAGAGGCTTCATTTTATTGGATATTTACACGCATGCCTTCCATTGCTTGAAGGTTCACATTGTTGTTTTGTTGCATGCTGGGAAACGTATTTTCTCAAAGTCTCTGGGTCACATACTTGTTTCGAGCGATTATTTCATTCCTGAGTGGAAAACCGTGTCCCATGGAGAGTTCATTAAATCCGGCTTCACACGCTGAGTAGAATGGCAAAGTTCCGATCCACAGCCTCTCCAGTCCATTACCCGTTCACGGTGACTGGAGATGGTGCATCCTGACGCGGTAAGGACCCCGCGCTGCATAAAATTAACCACAAATGCCCTTGAGCTTTTCAGGACACACTCGTGTTCAGCCTGCCATCCGGCCTCACTGGATTATCTCCCCGATGATTCACAGGTGTATTATGATACCTGCCTGACGCGTTTCGAGGCCAGTTGCCTCTTAATCATAGGCGGCTCGGTGTGTGATATCAGAGGCTTCATTTTATTGGATATTTACACGCATGCCTGCCATTGGTTGAAGGTTCACATTGTTGTTTTGTTGCATGCTGGGAAACGTATTTTCTCAAAGTCTCTGGGTCACATACTTGTTTCGAGCGATTATTTCATTCCTGAGTGGAAAACCGTGTCCCATGGAGAGTTCATAAAATCCGGCTTCACACGCTGAGTAGAACGGCAAAGTTCCGATCGGACACGGTTTTCCACTCAGGAATGAAATAATCGCTCGAAACAAGTATGCGAACCTTCAACCAATGGAAGGCATGCGTGTAAATATCCAATAAAATGAAGCCTCTGATATCACACACCGAGCCGCCTATGATTAAGAGGCAACTGGCCTCGAAACGCGTCAGGCAGGTATCATAATACACCTGTGAATCATTGGGGAGATAATCCAGTGAGACCGGATGGCAGGCTGAACACGAGTGTGTCCTGAAAAGCTCAAGGGCATTTGTGGTTAATTTTATGCAGCGCGGGGTCCTTACCGCGTCAGGATGCACCATCTCCAGTCACCGTGAACGGGTAATGGACTGGAGAGGCTGTGGATCGGAACTTTGCCGTTCTACTCAGCGTGTGAAGCCGGATTTAATGAACTCTCCATGGGACACGGTTTTCCACTCAGGAATGAAATAATCGCACGAAACAAGTATGTGACCCAGAGACTTTGAGAAAATACGTTTCCCAGCATGCAACAAAACAACAATGTGAACCTTCAACCAATGGAAGGCATGCGTGTAAATATCCAATAAAATGAAGCCTCTGATATCACACACCGAGCCGCCTATGATTAAGAGGCAACTGGCCTCGAAACGCGTCAGGCAGGTATCATAATACACCTGTGAATCATCGGGGAGATAATCCAGTGAGGCCGGATGGCAGGCTGAACACGAGTGTGTCCTGAAAAGCTCAAGGGCATTTGTGGTTAATTTTATGCAGCGCGGGGTCCTTACCGCGTCAGGATGCACCATCTCCAGTCACCGTGAACGGGTAATGGACTGGAGAGGCTGTGGATCGGAACTTTGCCGTTCTACTCAGCGTGTGAAGCCGGATTTAATGAACTCTCCATGGGACACGGTTTTCCACTCAGGAATGAAATAATCGCTCGAAACAAGTATGTATCCCAGAGACTTTGAGAAAATGCGTTTCCCAGCATGCAACAAAACAACAATGTGAACCTTCAACCAATGGAAGGCATGCGTGTAAATATCCAATAAAATGAAGCCTCTGATATCACACACCGAGCCGCCTATGATTAAGAGGCAACTGGCCTCGAAACGCGTCAGGCAGGTATCATAATACACCTGTGAATCATCGGGGAGATAATCCAGTGAGGCCGGATGGCAGGCTGAACACGAGTGTGTCCTGAAAAGCTCAAGGGCATTTGTGGTTAATATATATATATATATATATATATATATATATATATATATATATATATATATATATATATATGCTACCCAAAAAAACAAAAAGATCCATACAATTCATATAAAAATACTCTTCTGTAGTTTCGAAAGCTGCATTGACACGAAGAAAATGTCATCAGTTGGTATGCATGCCAATAGATTCAAACAAAGAGGGTAGTGTGAATACACATTTATAATCCTATAACGGTATTCCCTGAGATTCATTGAGATATACACTGTTGTGTTGATACCCCCATGTCTTCGTCAGTACTGACCCACTTATGCTCCCAGTTAATCCCTGTGCATAGATGTAATCATCATTAAATCATAAATAGGTATAGAGATCTTCGCTAGTTTTGAGGCCTCCCAGCTGTTTACAGTCAAACTCTAATATAAAATTGGTTTTGGTTGTCCCACCGCAAAAAAGAGGAGGGGATCGTGAAGCCAAACTTAGATGCCTTAGAGGCACAGGGTCACGACTAATTTGCATATGGCCATGTCTTGAACTGGGGTGGCGTGGTGAGCAGAATAACGATGGATTAAACCCAGATCTGTGACTGGCGGTGAATGTTTTACCAATGTGCAACATTCCGTCCATCATCTTGTGTGTTTTGCTCTCTTGTGTGTTTGGCCTGCAGTGTCCCCATGTCCCTTCTGCCATGGAGTTTAATTCAGGGGGGCACAAGATATGTCCCCCTGTCTGTATTCCCCCCAGTTCCAGCACAGCATGGATGCCACTGTGTATGTCATGCAGGAACTTTTTGGCTGTTCCCATTGCAGTGCCTGTTTCCAAGGCACCGCCATGAAAAAGTCCAAAGGACCGCCGGCTGTATTAAATTGACCGCGGCCGTATAAAGAGTTGTACTTATACAACTCACAGTACGGCCAGTGGTCCAGCTCACAATACGGCCAGTGGTCCATGCGCGGGTTTGGGGCAGCGGAGGCGCGTTGAGCCGGTGCAATTGTACCACACATGTAATCAGGCCATCACACTTCTTAGTATTAATAAGGTTAAGTTCATTTGTCTGAGGCTACAACTGAAATACTACAGCAAGAGAAAACAAATCAGATATACTATTGGCCATGCAGCTAATGGCTCTGAAAAATACATTTCATATATTAGAAATCCTAAAAGAGTGGGAGGCAAAACACCAGTCTTTTCAAAATAAAAAAAGATAATTGGAACCGGAGGAGACACTAGATGCAGAGGATGCTGAGGGTGGATAGCAAGACACCTGGTGAATTTGTTGTAAATATTTTCAAAGGAAAGGATAAAGTAATGCTAAGGATTGTCTGGACTGTGGCAGGATAAAGGGTATTCTTTCTTTGGATGGAGGTGATGTGGGTATGGGCAGAGGTTGATGAGATGTGTTTCAGGACACCAAATGTAACACAGGAAAAGGTGCTGAGGGAGGTGAGGCTACAATGGCTTTCCCATGACTCCTCTACCCCTGCACAGCTGGTGAAATCTGGGACATATTATTTGGGTGAGCCATACATTACATAAAAGTGTAGATGGGTATCAGTGATTAAATTCAATGTTTTTCACCTCAGGATTCTGAGAGGCATCATTTACAACTCGAGCTTCAATCTAATTTTCTGTTTGGTGTCACTCAGGACCCATGGAAGCAAAACGTCTAGACAGTTGTGTGAAATGCTTGTCTGTCATAAATGCTTCATTGCTCAGTGAGAAACCATAAGTAATTTAATTCAATGAATAACTGGCATCAACATTTAGTTGTGGCTAAATAAAGCATTTGATCATAAATATAATTTGGCTAATAGAAGTAAAAACGTGTAAAGGACGATAGCATCTTCCAGTTCAAGTTAAACTGGGAGTAGAGTGACGTTCATAGCTAATTGATCTTGAACCTGGGGAAAATACAAAATTAGTGTAGCTCAATGTGGCATTTCATTTCTGTTGGAAGGTGCACATGAAATTCCTTTGGGTAATCTCTTTTCAAAGTGTGTTACGTTAATGAAGTCTGATCAAATCTTTATTAGAAGGAATCCTTTTGAGAAGATATGAAGAGGGATAATTGATAGCCCTGCCTCATTGGCCCCCATGCTACAAAGGATAGATTAAATATGAGGTGTGTACATGTGAACTAATTAAAAAGACTGTCGTGCATTTGAGAATATGTCCATGCATTTACTGATTACTCTCTTTCGACTTAGAGTATCAAATCTTAAATTAAATAGACCAACTTTTCCCATTCTTCCTGATAACATTTAAAGCTCATAGTTAGGGCCCATCAAATAGAAATGGCGAAGCAGGTTGTCATGCTGACCAGTGAATATTCATGCCATCACCTCTGAAATTAATTATATGCAAATATGTGGGTATTCAGTATGGATATCGAGGAAACCTCTCTGCTTTTTACTACTTAATAGGTCAGCAAGCCCAGCTTAATTCAAACATATATGTGATTTCTCTATATGATGAATAGGGTTTTATTCAAACACCAATAATCCTTCTGTCTTTTCACCACAGCCTGTAAGTTTGACACTTATACCCTGCCGTTACCCAGATTCAAAACATAGATTAACAGATTGGCAGCCCTCAAAAACAAAACTAACAAGAACAGCTAAAAGGGAGAGCAGATTTTACTAACAGCGATTCCAGCCCAACAGAGTGGCAAAAAAAACAAAATTTACCAGAAAATGTATTTATCCACAGTACCAAAGCAAAATACCTAATCTGATACCTACAAAATGTTGAGAACAATAAATCACTAAGAATATTTTTTCACTTCAGAAAATCAACTCTAAACAACTAAGATAATTTTTGACAATGAAGGAATTCTATAAATCAGTTAAGATGTAACTCTTTACATGCCTTTGCCCCAAGTAGTTAAAACACTTTACAAACAAATACTACATTTCTAAATGTTTAATAAAATACAAAACACCCACAATCATCCATAAGCAAAATTTAGCATTCAAACATAAACCTTAGCTTTCCCCCTCAAAAACAAATCATGTGAACTGATGCACAGTACCCAAACCTTTTCGTTACCTATTTTAAAACTAAGGAAGAATATGATATGAGAGGTGTACATGATTGTCCTAGAAACTATTATAGATAACGATGTAGATATGGCAAGTTGTGTGTGTGTGTGTGTGTGTTTGTACATGTAGGTGTGTTTTTGTACATTGCTAAGTCATGTGTGTTCCATTCAAATTAATTTAATGCAATGTTGAGGTGAAATGTTAACCTGCGTATGTTTTCATACAGATGGGCTACCATTTCCCAAAACACCCATTAGCTTACACCACATTTAAAACATTTATATATATATATATATTTTTTACATATTTTATTGACATTTTTGAATTCAGCATTCAACATACATTTTCTCATTCAATGACGGAGCGTCTGCAAGATCCTCTTGAGTGTCCAGTCCGACCGGGCATCATGGCTCCTCGCTAAACCTCCTTCCTTCCTATTCCTGCCTACCGCCCTAAGCAGCGCTATCAAATATGAGGTTTTCAGCAAACATTAACCCCTCAACAACTCCCCCCTCCCCCAGAACCCCCCCACTACCCCCCTCCCCTGCTGCTGCTGACCCACTTGCCAAGCTACCTCCCCCTGTATACGTGTTCTGGGTCTCTGTCAAAGCTTCGTGTGCCATGTGTCATGTGCATAGAGTCCACTATGTACGTGGATACCAGAGTGCCATGGTCCGGTCATGCCTCCCCCTCAGTCCCTCCTTGCCCCAGTCCCCTAGGGCTAGCCGGTTGGGACCCCTCTTGTGGTGTGCTAGGCGCAGACTCCCGGTCCTCATTCTTCAGATCCTCCACCAACTCCCCCCAGGCCTGCGCCCTCTCCAGTCGCCCTATGCCTCGTCTTGCATTCCGAAGCAGTATTCTATGTTCACAACTTGCCCACTTCACCAGCTCCCTTTTCCAGCTGCCTATCCCCAGACCTGCCGGGGCCTTCCACTTACTAGTGAGTTCGCGTTTTGCCAATATGTATGCCAGATCTTGAAACCTGACCGTGACCTTAGTTTTAGCAGAGTGAGGGAATAGGTTGAGCAGCACGTGACCGGGGGTGCATGGGATCTCCTTCTCAGTGACGCGAGCTGTCTCCCGAACCACTTCTTGTCAATACCCCTCTACCTGTGGGCAACTCCAAATCATGTGAATATAACTAGCCCCAATTTCCTGGCATCGGGAGCAGCTCGCATCCATCCAATTAAAATAATGGTTAATTCTGTCAGAGGTAATGTATGCCCTATGCAAAGTGTAAAAACGAATTAATTGGAATCCTGCATTGTGGGATACCTTTGTGGCCCGGGGCAGTGTATTTTCCCAGTCTTTATCCGTGATAGGGCCCCCAATGTCTGTCTCCCATTTATCTTTCAGGCTCTCCGGGGCCCTGTGGAGTCCCGCCGGATGACTCTATAGATACATGAAACCGCTTTAAAGACATCCCCCAGCCAAGCTGATGTATTCGCCTGTAGAGTGTGTAGGGGGGTCCGTCGCCCCCTGACCTCAGTGCCTGCGCATAACACCCGTGACCCCCCCCCATATATGTGGAATATCTAATTTGGCTTGGAAGGCCGCAAATGTGAGGAGTTCCCCGTCACTGTACAAATTTCCTATCTTAGTAACTCCCGCTTGCGCCCATTCCTCTAGCCCTCTCCACTGACCCCCATGCGGGAGCGCCTCCAACAGCGCCACCGACATCTCCGGGAAGTAAGGGTGCTTGTGCAATCCCGCGCCTGTGCCCGCAGCTCCTGTGACTACATCTCCCAGGGGGCTGCGCGAGGCGCGCGCTGCTGACACCATCAGGAGGGTCCCGGTGGCATTTAAATCCGTCCGGCCCTCCCGCAGCGCGGGACGCGGGACGCGCTCATCAGCACCAGCCTCACCTCCTGCTCTCGGTGTTGCCGTGAGGGGAACGGCTCCGGGGGACCATCCGGCTGCTTCACTGCCCTGTTTTCGCTCCTTGCCCCGGATTGTACAATCCCGCGCCTGGGCCCGCAGCCCCCGTGACTACATCTCCCAGGGGGCTGCGCGAGGCGCGTGCAGCTGACACCATCAGGAGGGCGCCGGTGGCATTTAAAACCGGCCGGCCCTCCTGCAGCGCGGGACGCGCTTGGGCGTTCCCGGGCGCTGCCCGGGCAAAGCCCAGGCCAAGGGCGGGCCCGTCCCGCGCCCGTCAGCGACCGGAAAAGGCAGGGCAGGGCTCTCCGGGGCCCTGTTGAGTCCCGCCGGATGACTCTATAGATACATGAAACCGCTTTAAAGACATCCCCCAGCCAAGCTGATGTATTCGCCTGTAGAGTGTGTAGGGGGGTCCGTAGCCCCCTGACCTTAGTGCCTGCGCATAACACCCGTGACCCCCCCCCCATATATGTGGAATCTCTAATTTGGCTTGGAAGCCCGCAAATGTGAGGAGTTCCCCGTCACTGTACAAATTTCCTATCTTAGTAACTCCCGCTTGCGCCCATTCCTCTAGCCCTCTCCACTGACCCCCATGCGGGAGCGCCTCCAACAGCGCCACCGACATCTCTGGGGAGTAAGGGCGCTTGTGCAATCCCGCGCCTGCGCCCGCAGCCCCTGTGACTACATCTCCCAGGGGGCTGCGCGAGGCGCGCGCTGCTGACACCATCAGGAGGGTCCCGGTGGCATTTAAATCCGTCCGGCCCTCCCGCAGCGCGGGACGTGGGACGCGCTCATCAGCACCAGCCTCACCTCCTGCTCTCGGTGTTGCCGTGGGGGAACGGCTCCGGGGGACCATCCGGCTGCTTCACTGCCCTGTTTTCGCTCCTTGCCCCGGATTGTACAATCCCGCGCCTGCGCCCGCAGCCCCCGTGACTACATCTCCCAGGGGGCTGCGCGAGGCGCGTGCTGCTGACACCATCAGGAGGGCGCCGGTGGCATTTAAATCCGGCCGGCCCTCCTGCAGCGCGGGAGGCACTTGGGCGTTCCCGGGCGCTGCCCGGGCGAAAGCCCAGGCCAAGGGCGGGCCCGTCCCGCGCCCGTCAGCGACCGGAAAAGGCAGGGCAGGGCTACCCCCTTAACATCTGGACCTTTGAGGATTCCATATTAAGGACAAAAAGGTACTGTGGGGCAAGAGAGGGGGCTATCATAAGTTAACAAAAAGCTGTGATTGTGTTCTCCTGTTTTGTAGAGACTCTCCCATCACAAATTATTGATTGAGAGTGCTTACCACAACCTGACTGATTAAGCAATGGGCAAGAGAAAGACTATGGAAGGGGGAGCACAGCTGTCACAACCAAAAAAGGGGAAAAAGGCAAAAAAGGTTATGCATCCTGGCTCCAATAGCACCCTGACAAGAATTGAAACTATTGTCAGCGAATTTGAGGAGATTCTGGCAGGAAATTCTAGTACTCACCAGGAGGAAAATTCTGATCCCCTTTCAGAAGTGTCAAACCAGCAACGAGGGAAAGTGATCCCTGCTATTTTCAATAAAAATCCCCACGTATCCCTCCAATCTGTGAAGTCCATAATTCATTAGAAGGGTCTGCTAGGTTAGACCCAATAGAGGCATCTAAGGGGATTAATTTACCTAGTGTTATTTCGGAAACTACTGCTCATGGGAAGACTCAGGTGAAAACAGGGGAGATAGCTATTAATTGCTCCAATAGATTCGCGGTCCTAGAAGGGGAATCAGGGGATGCTTTGGATGTGATTGCTCAAGTCACCGAGAGGGGTGCTAGGGCTATGGGGATAAGCGCAGAAGCACATGGGGATTGCCCAAATTGTTCACTCTCTAATAGAGTACCCCATAAGAAATTAGAGAATCTAGAGCGGGATATGCCCTCCATAAAAAAAATGTTGGAGGCACTATCAGAGGGGAAAAACACCAATAAGGCAAAAACTCTGCAAATCCATCCATCTACAACAGTATTCACATCACCCAACCCAATATAACCTCTAACTTCTAGTTTATTGACAGAAGGTGGGCTATTAAAGAAAGGGCCCCTGGACCAAAGGCCGCGCAATAGGGACCTCCCTGTTAGACAGCACAGTTTTGGTTCCAGGTCATATGCTGAAATTATGAGAACACGGGGTACAGTATCTGGAAACAAGTTTGCCCATCCGAGTATACCATCTTTTAATGATCCCAGGCCGGATAATACCGGAAAGCCTAAGATTGAGCTAAATATTTCTCTAATAGATAATGCCACAAGAAATCCAAGTGCAATAGTTTATATGACCGGGGTCCCAAAACCAAACATGAACTCTGGGCATGAAACTAGAGAATCCATCCATAATAAAGCAATTCACTGGCTTCGACATGTGAGGGGATGCAGATACATCATTAGGGAGGATATGACTAGTGTCAAGAGATTGTCCCTACATAGCTCCCACACAGACTGCATTGAAATCCAACTATGCAACGAAGCATTAGCAGAGAATTTAGTGGCTCTAGAGTTTCGGACCTGTCCCCCTAAACACTTTAATATTCAGATTAGATCCCTGCCCTCCTGGTCTGTAGTAGGGGTCAGGGACGACTCAGATCTAAATAGAATAGATTGACTATCCGCAGATAATTGTAGCATCTATCCGGAAGTCAGCTCTAAAACGGGTGTTATGGGAAACACGTCTGGTGCAATGAATGCATCCCCTAGCCCCTCTGGTAGGGATATATTGAATCAGGAAAGAAGGGAGCCATATATGGATGGGGAAGGAAATCTAGGGGGGATCCGGAATCTCTCCTGGAACATTGCAGGCCTCAAAAAGAAACTGGTCATCCCAGAATGGAATGAATTCATTGACAACTATGAGGTGTGCATGTTCCAGGAGACCTGGAGCACGACCCCCCTGTATAAGATAGGGTATTCCACCTTTTTTATCCCTGCGGTAAGCCAAGGGAAGGGCCGCCCTTCGGGGGGGTCTCCATATATGCGTCAAGGTAACACTGAACTAGGATATCACTGTTCATAATACAAATTCTGAGGCTATTATACATCTATCCTTTAAAGGACCCCTGAACGGTAATAGAGTAGAGCTGTTCAATGTATATGCCAGTGGAACCCCGGGGGCCAAAAATATTAGAATTGGCCCTATCAGGCATTCCCCCACGATCCAACATAATTGTGGGAGGAGACCTGAATTGCAGGTATGAACCTCTAAGTGAGGAAGACCTATTGGGGTTCAATGAAGAAGACATGAAACAGTCTATCCCCGCATTGAGTTTGAGGCCAATTAAGAGGTGGTCGGCTAGGGCATTACAGATCAATGCCTTAACATGGGAATATAATCTTTGTGCACTTAACAGTAGAACGACCTCGGATCCAAATAGGGCCATGACCTTCAATAGACTTAATGGCTCCTCGCGCATCGATTACATTCTCCTGGACACAAGATTATGGGGGAATGTAGTCGATATGGAGGTCAAGCAGATGCCGGATAGTGACCATAATCCCCTTTGTATGGAAATAAGATGGGATCACAAGAGGAAGACAACAGGAGGCGAGGAATCTTGGTGTTTGGTTCGACTCCAATCTAACTTTCGGACCCCAGGTCAATCGTGTGGTTGGTACCTGCTTTGGGATCCTCAAGACCCTTAGGAAGGTTTTAGAGCTCCTTCCTATCAAAGCCCGCCAAACACTCGTGCACGCATTAGTCAACCTGCTTTACCTGGGGACTCTCGAGAAGAACATGAGCCGCCTGCAGGTTTTACAAAACGCCGCAGCCCGGTTGGTTCTCAGACTGCCCAGAAGATCTGCATCTAAAACTGCACTCCAGGCCTTACACTGGCTTCCGGTGAGAAGCAGGGTGGAATTTAAAGCACTATGCACCTGTCATCGGATCATCAATGGCAGGGCACCTCTCCCCCTACAGGGCCTCCTGACACAATACGAGCCTGCTCGTTCCCTTAGATCCTCTGGCTCGGGACGCCTGTCCATTCCTAAGGTGTCCAAAGCAAGGATGGGCGGCAGGTCCTTCAGGTATCTGGCGGCATCTAGCTGGAACAAACTCCCTGTGGCGTTACGCCTGGAACCCTCATAGCCCATTTTCAGAGCTAAGCTAAAAGCATTTCTTTATGCCCGGTAGTGGTTTCCCAACTCAGCACCTCTTCTGCTAGTGTTTGCATCTTAGCTCGGGGACACGCCGTATGGCGTCACCATGCGCTCTACAAAACCCCCTATTATTAAGTGGCTCACTATTCACAAAAGAAGTAGTTCCATCAAATTCTAACCGTAGATTAAAATGGCACAAGGTGGCATGCCAAAAGAACATCCTGACTAGCATAGGCGCCCTGGTTGCATCAAAGAGTGTGGAATTTTCCATGCTTAATGCCGTGCAGGATGAAGGGAACGGACTAGATCTTAGTGAAATCTATGGGGATTTTATAGCAAACTTAGGTTCGTTTTTTATGGTCAAGGTTGCTGGAGGGCACAAAAACAAACTAGCTAAAAGTGGCAATGCATGGTTTACAGCTGAATGTAAGAAAAAGAGAAAGGCTATCTCATTAGCTCTTCGTAAAAAGGACCCTATAGCCGTAAGGTTGGCCAGAAAGGAATATAACAGCACCATAGAATTGGCAAAACGGGTATGGGAGGAAGACCACTGGCAGGAACTCAAAAGGGCGGCATTTTTAAAAGATTCAACCTTATTTTGGGATTTAATAAATAAACTCACCAGAAGGGGAACAGAGCCCGCACAAAATCACATAACTGAACAACAATGGCACTCCCATTTTTCGAACCTTTGTTGCTGTGAGGTTGATTCTGAACAACTGTTAGGTGCCCAATTAGAACCAGAAACAGAATATATGAGTGTTGAATCAGTAGACCCTTTTACATTTCTTGAGGTCCAATGGGCCATTACAAACATAACGCCCAGAAAAGCTGCTGGCCCGGACGGCCTGCCAGGTGATTTACTCTTACACAATACTACCCTTTGGGCTAATTTTATTCTTCTTTTGATGAACCTTCTGGCCCAGGGCCATCCAGTCCCTGAATCGTGGAAAGGAGCAGAAGTGGTCACAATATATAAGAAAGGGGCCAGAGAGGACCTGGCCAACTATAGACCTATAAGTCTAATTGATGTAATACAGAAGGTGGTTGGCAGGGTTCTCATCTCTAGAATGGTGTCCTGGCTAGAAGAAGGAAACATCCTGACGCACTCACAAGCGGGGTTCAGGCAGAAGGTGGGTACGATGGACCAGGATTTCAGATTTTCTGCGACATACTGGAAAACTGTGTCCTTCGGGAAAGGCTCCTTATATCTAGCCTTCATAGATTTGAAAACCGCCTTCGACCTTGTCCCCCGAGCCAAACTTTGGCAGGTGCTACAGGACATGGGTTTCCCACGATACCTCCTCGAGCTGATAAAAAGATTACATGAAGGCACCTATGCAAGAATTAGATGGGGGAGTCCGGGCCAACTGACTAAGAGGATACCAGTGAATAGGGGGGTCCATCAGGGCTGTGTGATGGCCCTGACTTTGTTCTCTATCTTTATAAATGGGGTGGCAGACCATTTGGTAGAGGACCCAGCCGATGCCCCCGCCCTGGCGGGCGAAAAGATACCGACCCTCCTCTTCGCGGACGATACCCTCCTGATGTCTAAAACTCCCTCTGGTCTTCAGAAACTCCTAGACAGGTTTAGCCTCTTTTGTGAAGAACGTGGCTTAATTATCAACACCACTAAAACAAAACTGATGGTATTGTCCCAAACCAAAAAATCTAGGATTTTTTTGGTCAATGGATCAATGCTAGAGGAGGTGGATGCTTTTGACTACCTGGGAATAAGGGTAAATAATTGAATGAAATGGGACACCCATGTGGCTAAAATGCTTTTAAATCTTAATAGAGTGTCGGGAGCCATTTCAAGAGATCATCGAGCCTCTTTTAGTAGACCCATCGCCCCTGCTCTAGCCATTTATGATGGGAAGGCATTAGCTGCTGCAGTTTATGGGTCAGAATTATGGGGTTTTGACAATACTGCAGAGCTAGTGCTCTAACTCCTGCTCACTCCAAAAGCCCCAACTTAGCCACTGCAGCAGCGGAGGCTGTCCTCTGGACACTTCTCCCGCAGCTGATGTCCCTCTGCGTCACCCAGCAAGTTACCCTCTGTGGCGGCCTGTCATTTCCCCGTCCCCAGGCATCCCAGCTCACCTCGGGACACCTGGTCCTCACGGTCGTGCCCTGTTGTGAATCTGCTCTCGGTCCCAGCAATGGCCAGCACAACTGTCTCGCAGTAGCCTGCCCCCCTCACTGTGGGCTTGTAGTGTATTTCCTATATTCCCAATAGGCTCTGCGCATTGGAATAATATCTTCAGTGGTATAGACGTAGGACTGAGGTTAACTAGGTCTGTACTGACGATATTAGACTTAAGTTTTCTGTGCCAGCTAGCTCAGAGTTCACTAGAAACTTTCTCAAATAGGCGAGGAGGAGTTTAACCTCCCTGGATAGACAAGAAGGGATTTTGTTTCTGACAACCATAAAACATGACAACTTTGCTCTCCCTGATTAAGAGTGTATCTCTAGAGTCGTGTGAAAACAAAAGACAGCTATTTCACTCAGTCAAATACGTGCGTACTTAGTTTCACCAGATTGCAGAGAAAAAGAGAGACGGGCGTTTTCAATAAAAGGTGTTATTTATTGAACAGTCTCTTTTGTCATACAAGAGAAATGAATCGCTACAATTGCAATACTTAGAGTTAAGTAGAATGCATATAGGAAAAGCAGGATTATGAAATAATACTGTAAAAGCATGGATATGGTTTCTTAGCCATATGATACTTTAAAATGGATAAAATAGATACATACATATATACATTGACTAATCGTACTCAACTGGTGCTTCTAACTACGCCTACCCCGATGTACCTGACCTAAGCCTAATACGTGGGAGGGAGTAAGTAAGTAGCAGTTTAAGTTAAGTTTGTTTTGCCAAGAATCTGACTCAAGAATTCTCTGTAAGGGTTTAGTCAGCTCAGTACCTGGGTATTAGAAGGCAGGAGGGCTGGTATCTCTCTCTCAGAACTCTGTATCCCAGTCACCCGCAAAGGCAAGCTGGAAACGCTGGAAGCTGGATTTCTCGGCAAGAGAAAAGACAGCGTCTCTCTCAGCGCATCAAAAGGGTCCGTGGGCTCTCGCATCAGCTGGGCTCTCCGGCAAGTAGTCGCTGCTCCAGGTTCACCACCACCGTGTCTTTGCTTAAGGCAGCGTTGGTATATTTATACCTGAAAGGTGCCGGGTTTGACGTAAGGATGGACATAAGACGTCAATAAAGATGTCACTAAGAACTGGTCGTTCTTACAGTGCTTTACAGGAGTTCTCGGACGAAATCAAAACAATAGCAGGCGGGGATTTCCCAGGTTGCTGGAGGCTTGGATTTGTTTAAGAACTCGGTGTACTTTCTAGGTAGCTGGAGGAATAGTGCTTGCTTAATGGGACAGCATGCGCTATGACTAATTTATGAAATGGGTTTCTATGCCGTTGTAGGGATATTATTGATTTATAACCGGACAAGGGCAAAGAATAGGAATATTGATACAGGTACCTAGATAAACACACTACAGGCTCACCATGACCAGTTCAGCAGAGGGGGCCTCACACTGCAGCTCGCAATCAGTCCCTCTGCCCCCTTAGTGCCTCTCTCGGTCTCCAGCCGTTGCCTTCACTCCAGGCCGATCACAGGCCTCATCCAGCACCAGATCCGCACAGGGCCACCTCCTCGCGCTCCTCTGCTTCCCGCCTCAGGGCCCAAGAGCCTCCGCCCCACAGCGCTGCCTCCACTCACTGCGCTCAGGGCAGCAGCTCGCCTTCCCTCGATCTCTCCACCATGCGGGGGGGGGGGGCACCTGCCAATGTGCGCTGCAGTCTGCACCGGTCCTGGCGGGGAACAGAGCCCTCACTGCTTCCACGGTCCCTCACGCCCCGCTCCGGCAGCTGGGCACTCGTCTGGACTCGGGGTCCACCGCAACTCCTCCCTGTGCCTCCACCTCACCAGCGCTTGCTCGGGCGCCAGCCGCCACCAACCTCTCACGTCCCACTCGAGCCCTGCAGTACTCCAAGGGCCGTTATGACCGCACAGACGCCATTTTACACAGGCCGCCGCTGCAGGTCTCCGGGCCCACCGAAGCTCCTCCGTGTGCCCCCTCCTCTCCAGAAACATTCCAGGCCCCCGCCGCTGTCCCAGCCACCGTGCCAGCTCCCATTATGACAGCTCATGTCGACCCCCAAGTAATCATCCTTCTCGGCTATGCTCCAGGAGCCGTTACTGCCGTGCCGTCGCCATCTTGTGCGGCCTGTCGCCGCACCAGCTTTTCTGCTCTTTATCGACGGAAGAGCACTAGCAGCCCTCCGCAGCAGCTGTCCCTGCTGCCCCTATCCTTCCGACATCTCCGGGGCCGGTCTCCGCTTTCAGGGCTCCCCCACAGCTGTCAGGATGGTGCCAGAGAGGGGATCACCGACGGGAGCTCCGATTTAGGCTCCCGTCTCCAACGGCGGCAGGCCACGCCCACTTCAACATTTATATCTTTATTACTCGTAAAATGTATTAAGGGTTTCCTTAATCCTGCAACCCACACTGTTAGCCCTCTTTCTTTTACCCTTAACAACAACCACATAATACCTAAGCCACAATCTTACACCCTATAGACTATACTCCAACCCTGCAGCCTTACTAACTTATGCCTACACACAAAAGTGTCAATCCCTTTCCTTTGCCATGCACAAGCCACGTCCCCCTAGTTCAACCTCAATCACCAGCTTCAGTTCCACCAACCCACCAGACAACTTCTCTCATCTCACTTGCACACACATCCAGCATCCACAGAAGCACAACGGGAGGTCAATCATTCTCCTACCAAGCTGCCAAAACCTGGAATGACCTCACCCAACACATCAGGGCCTCCTCCTCACTTCTTAAATTCTGCAAGAAGCTGAAGACCTGGCTATTTTATTCATCTTCATGCGGGGGCCGTCAGACGGCCAGTATTAAGGCCCAGCCAACAGTCATCTACTCAGTGCATTGATACCCTCACGGGTAACAAGAAGCGCTCTGCAAATCAACATTACATTGCAAGGCGTGGCTAGCCTTAAATCTGTTCCTTTACGAGCAGTGCCCCCGAACCACAGTGCAGTCACAGGTGTCATGCTCAGCGGGCAGTGACATAGTCGGTAAGACCAGGGCGGCAGAGTGAAGCGAGGCAGTACGGAGTGCAGTGCTCACAGGTAGCAGTGCAAGCAGCGGCTCGGTGGCGGCGGAGGTCATCGTTGTCTTTGAGACCAGGGTTGCGGTGCAAAGTGCATTGGTGCTCTCTGCACTGCCTTCAGAACACAGAGTCTGTTGCTTTCCCTTCTGGGCAACTGAAACAGCGGTTTAGAGGCAGAACCCAGAGGTAAAAGAAGTCCGTGCTGTCCCTGAGACTTCGTGAACAGGAGGCAAGTTCAGTTTGAAGCCCGTGGAGATACTCAGCACAAGTTTAAGAAAGTTCAGTCCAGTCCTATCACTGACCAAGGCAGAAGCAGCAACTGCAGGTCAAATACAACAAAGCAACAACATAGCGAAGTGGTAGCACTCCTCCTGGCTGTTCTTTCAGCTCTTCTTCTTGGCAGGTTCCTTGATTCCAGCGAGTTCTAAAGTTCCCGGGGTTTGGGCCCCAATATTTATACTGCATTTCTCTTTGTTCTCTGGGAGAGAGTTCGTGTGCCCCGCCCAAACCAGTTCTGTCCTCTCTGGATCGACTTCCTGGCAGGAGGTGGAGACAGCATTGTCCGAGGCTGACCAGGCCCATTCAGGTGCAAGGAGGTCTCCTCCCACTACTCTGAATGCAGCTCAGGTCTGTTCAGCCCAGCCCTGATCCATCGGGAAAGGCAGGACACCCCTCAACCCCCCCACCCCAGTGGCTGTCAGAAGAGAATGTACACCCCCAGCACCTGTCACTCCAAAGCTAGACAGTCAATCCACACTCTCAGCAGAAGCACACAGGATGGCTAAGCAAGAAAATACCTACTCTCTAAAAGTGGTATTTTCAAACACAGAACATAAAAATCATCTTTACTAAAAGATGCATTTTTATATTCTGAGTTTAGGCATACTAAGCCCCATTTCTCTATGTTGTCCCAATGGGAAGATTATGTTTATTAGATGTTATAAGCAAACTCCTATTCTATCCTATGGGACAGATAGCCTTTCCATAGTGAAAAATGAAATACACTGTAATTTACTACCACAACATGTCACACACACACTAGTACATGCCCTACCTTTAATTTACACAGCACCATGCCCACGGGGTTAAAGAAAAGGGATGATTAGGGCCTGGCAAGTGGATGCACGTGCCAGGTTGGCATGGCAGTTACAAACTACGTGCAGACACTGCAGTGGCAGGTCTGAGAACGCTTTACAGTGCTGCATGTGTGGGTGGTACTACCAGTGCTGCCGGCCACTACTAGCATTTGATTTACAGGCCCTGGCACCCTCAGTGCACTTTACTAGGGACGTACTAGTAAATCAAATATGCCAATGATGGAAACACCAATCCATAACACAATTCACAATAGGAGCACTTGCACTTCAAAACTGAACATCAGTGAGAAAGTGCGCAGAGACACTAAACCAGCAAACCCTGTCAAAACCGAGAGGTCAAAAAGCAAAAAGACAGTGGAAACATGCCAAAAGATGCCAGGTCTAACATTATGGATGTAGATTCTATAGGAGATTGGGATGTCCCTGGTAAATATGTTTGAAGCTTTAATGGTAATATTTGAAGGGACGTTTGAAATTGATTTATAGTTCAAAGTGTGGAAAGAGAGGCACTAGGTTCTAGCGTAAACCAGTGGGAAATATATGTGTCTGATGACAGGAATGGTAGAACGATGCTAAATTAATTTGTTATCATATTCTTTATCCCTTTCTTTTCAGACCTTTTATAATTCTCTGTACTTTGGAGTTTTAGGAGCATAAAACAATGGGGGTGAATCAGGCATTTCTAATGATTTAGAATACAGGTAAGTTGAACTTGTCAAGGGTTTTTTCAGCCATTACTGTAACAGGGGAGGAGGAGAACTCTCAATCTCTTGAGATTTTGTTTAATCATAGCATGAGGATTAACATTTTGAAGTTATTAGGTCAATGTTATCTTGAATTCCAGTTAACATATGATGTAAGTATGGAGTAATAGGTGCTCTTAAATGAATGTCTTGTAAAAAGATTTGGAGTCCTTTGAAGAGATTAGGGCAATGTAACCTTGAGTTGTAGTGAACACATGATATAAACATAGAGTAACAGGTGCTTAATTTAGAAAAAATGTACTATGAAAAGATTTTGAGTACTTTTAGGTTTATTACTATGACGTAAGGAATATAAGAGGAGTGACATTGTCCGTATAGCACCAGAGAAAGAGTTTATGTAGCACAAATGGGAACCCACTTGTGGGTAGATATACTGGAATTTTTGTTTGTGGATTACAAACTATCTGGATGGGAATTGTTGTTTCCTAAAGATAGTTGTGTTTTGTTTCTTAAATTTCAGCCCTGAAGAAGCGGTAGCTACACACAGTGAAACCCATTTTGGCAGGACATTTTTCAGAATTACGCGTTTGAAATTAGGTTCCTGTTAGACGGGGACCCTGCGGGTCGGCCGGATACTGAGGGAGAGATCCCCGAGGGGGACCGTCTCCGGCGATCGTACAGACAAGTACCCTCCCTCCCCACAAACAGGCACCACACCAAGTCGAGTTCAAGGCTTTATATAAGGTTCTTAAGGCAAGGATATCAGCGATACAGGATAACTCGGACCCGGGGGTCCTCTCACTTCTAGTCTCTGTAGGGAAAGGGGGTAGCGGGACAGTCTTAGTACCGGATCGGTACAGGTGGTGGTAAAAGGCGAGCTCACAATCCTCGAGCTGGAGGGTCTGTGGATCGGGCCGCGGCAGCGCCAGCAGGCCAAGGTGATAGTCTCTTAAAGCAGCGGGCCGCGGCAGCGCCAGCAGGCCAAGACGATGGTTTCACGAGGCAGGGGCCGCGGCAGCGCCAGCAGGCCAAGACGATGGTTTCACGAGGCAGAGGGCCGCGGCAGCGCCAGCAGGCCAAGACGATGGTTTCACGAGGCAGAGGGCCGCGGCAGCGCCAGCAGGCCAAGACGATGGTTTCACGAGGCAGAGGGCCGCGGCAGCGCCAGCAGGCCAAGACGATGGTTTCACGAGGCAGAGGGCCGCGGCAGCGCCAGCAGGCCAAGTCACGGATGAGTTCTTCTCGGGTCTCTCGACTCCAGGATACAACTGCCCTCCTGGTCTGGTCCTGCCCCAGTTATAGGTCTGGTCCCCTTTGATGTCCGGACCCTCGCGCCTGGGGGCCGGGAGGTCCGGGATGAGGGAGTCCAGACACCCAGCAGGGGGGTGGAGCCAGCGCCCAGGCGGCCTGGGGTGATCGACACCTGGCGGAGGAGAGCCGTTGACGATTCCTTCTCCCATTGACTCGCCAAGTGGTCACTCTGCCTCCTGGGGGGAGGTTGGTGCCTCGATGTCGGGCCCGGCCGGGCCCAGGGTGAGGGTCGAGTTGAGGCCACGCGGCCTCGTGCTGCAGTGCCCCAAGATGGCGGCCGGGTCGATGTCGTGGGGTAGATGGTGACCCGGGCCAGCTGGGTCCGGAGCTGGTGTCTTGTAGTGGGGGGATTGCAGGGTACTTCGGGTGGTCCTTGGTGGACTCTGGCTGGGGATGCAGGGAGAGCCAGGGTCCTGGTCCCATTGCGGGGAGGGGGTACAGCTCGAACATGCGGCCTGTCCAACATGCGTCCCCCCCAGCTGAAGGCGGGGAGAGTCAGCCATCTTCCTGGGGACTCTCCTCGCTGAGGCGGAAAAAGCGTGACAGGCCGTCGGCGTTGGCGTGGTCCTGGCCTGGACGATGTTCCACCGTGAAGTCCATCCCCTGCAGGGAGATGGACCAGCGCAACAGCTTCGGGTTCTCCCCCCGCATTTGCATCAGCCATTGCAGGGGTCGGTGGTCTGTTTGCACCCGGAAGTGGGTGCCGAAGAGGTATGGCCGGAGCTTCTTGAGTGCCCAGACTACGGCGAAGGCCTCCCTCTCAATGGTGCTCCAGCGCTGTTCTCGGGGCAAGAGGCGTCTGCTGATGAAGACCACCGGATGGTCGACCCCTTCGGCGTTGAGTTGGGAGAGGACGGCCCCCACACCATGATCGGAGGCGTCCGTCTGCACAATGAATTCCCGGCTGTAGTCGGGAGCCTGGAGCACGGGGGCCGTGCACATGGCGGTCTTTAGCTTCTCGAAGGCTGATTGGCAGCCCGGGGTCCAGTTGACGGTTTTGGGGCTCTTTTTGGAGGTGAGCTCTGTGAGGGGCCCCACGATGCTGCCATAGTCCTTCACGAACCGCCGGTAGTATCCGGTGAGCCCCAGGAAGGCCCGGACCTCCGTTTGGCTCGTAGGGGGTTGCCAGGCCTGGATGGCAGCAATCTTGAGTTGGAGAGGGGCCACCAGCCCGCTTCCCACTTGGTGTCCCAGGTAGGTCACGGACCCTTGGCCAACTTGGCACTTGCTGGCCTTGATGGTGAGCCCGGCTTGTTGGAGGGCGAGTAGAACCTCCCGCAGGTGGCGGAGGTGGTCGGTCCACTGGTGGCTGTACACAGCAATGTCGTCCAGGTAGGCGGCGCTGAAGTCTTCCAGGCCCGCCAGTACCTGGTTTACCAGCCGTTGGAACGTTGCCGGGGCGTTTTTCATGCCGAAGGGCATGACTTTAAAGTGGTAGTGCCCGTCTGGGGTAGAGAAGGCGGATCGTTCTTGGGCCCTAGGGGTGAGGCCGATCTGCCAGTAGCCCGCTGTTAAGTCGAAGATGCTCAGGTAGCGGGCGGCCCCCATCCGGTCAATTAGCTCGTCTGCCCGGGGGATGGGATGAGCGTCGGTCCGGGTAACTGCATTCAGCCCTCGATAGTCCACGCAGAACCGGAGCTCAGGGGCAACGCCCGGGGCAGCTGCCTTGGGAACCAGGACGACTGGGCTCGCCCAGGGACTGTCTGAGGGTTCGATCACTCCTAGGGTCAGCATCTTGGATACCTCGGTCTGGATGCAGGCTCGTACCCGGTCTGGTACGCGGTATGCTCGGTGTCGAATAGGAGGGCTGTCCCCGGTGTCCACATCGTGGAGGCACCAGGGGGTGACTCCGGGGGTGAGGGAGAACAGGGAGGCGAACTGCCTCAGGAGCGTTTGGCAGTCTTGGCGTTGCTCCGGGGACAGGGCCTCGGAGAGCTGGACCCCTTCCACTGAGCCATCCTGCTCGAAGGCCCTCAGTAAGTCCGGAAGGGGTTCGGAGTCTTCTTCTGTCCCAGTATCGGTAGCCATTAGGAGGCTGAGTTCGGATCGCACAAAATGGGGTTTGAGCCTGTTGGCATGGAGGACCCGTAGGGGGTTCCGGGCAGTCTCCATGTCGATTAAATAGGTGACGGGCCCCTTGCGTTCGATTACCTTGAAGGGCCCGGACCATCTGTCTTGGAGGGCACAGGGCTCAACCGGGGACATCACCCAGACCTGTTGTCCAGGTTCGAACTCAATGGAGGACGTGTGCTGATCGTACCACCTCTTCATGTCCTCCTGACTGGCCTCGAGGTTGGCTTTGGCGGTGTCTCGGAACCGCCGGGTCTGGTTGCGGAGAGCCAGGAGATACCGGTAGATGTCCGGGGGAGTTTTCTGGGGCGGCTGCTCCCAACCTTCCTTGACTAGGCTGAGGGGGCCCCGGACGGGGTGTCCGTACAGTAGTTCAAAGGGGCTGAAGCCGAGGGACTTCTGCGGGACCTCCCGATAGGCAAACAGGAGGCATGGCAGCAGTACGTCCCACTGGCGTCGAAGGGGTTCTTCTAGACCCATAATCATCCCCTTGAGGGTGTGGTTGAATCTCTCGACCAGTCCGTTTCCTTGCGGGTGATAGGGGGTCGTGAATTTGTAGGTGACCCCGCATTGCTGCCAGAGGGACTTCATATATCTGGAGATAAAGTTCGTGCCCCTGTCACTGACGACCTCCCGGGGGAACCCCACCCGGGAGAAGATCCCCATCAGGGCCCGGCCCACCACGGGGGCCGTCACAGTCCGAAGAGGGATGGCCTCGGGATAGCGGGTGGCGTGGTCTACCAGGACCAGGATGAACCGGTGTCCTTGGGCTGTTCGAGGGTCGAGGGGCCCCACAATGTCTATTCCCACTCGTTCAAACGGGGTGGTGACGACAGGAAAGGGTTGTAATGGTGCTTTGATTTTTCGGCCACTTTTTCCGCTGGCCTGGCAGGTGGGGCAGGCCTTGCAGTGGTTGGTGACATCCTTCCGCATGTGGGGCCAGAAAAAATGGGTCACCAGGCGGTCGTAGGTTTTATCCTGCCCCAGGTGTCCGGCAAGGGGGACATCGTGGGCTAAGTTCAGGAGGAAGTCTCGGAAGCGAAGGGGCACCACCAGCACCCGACTGGCCCCTAGTTCTGCAATTTTCTGCTCGCTGTAGAGCAGGTCTTGGTCCCAGTAGATCCAGTGGGCCCCCGAGGTATCCCCGGCGCTCTGGGCCAGGGCTTGCTGCCGGAGTCCTTCGAGAGAAGGACAGGTTTGTTGCTCGGCCCGGAATTGTTCCTGCGTGGGGCCTCCCTCCTGCCGCCATTGTGCCAGGTCAGGGACGTCCCGAAGCTGGTCGGGTCCTTCTTCGGTTTGGGTCAAGGGAATGGCTTCTGGGGCGGCCTCCTCTGGGATGAGCGCGGGAGGAGGTTCTGGCCACTCGGGCTCTTCTGGGCTGGGGACCGCGCGGGCGGTCATGGACCGGGTCGTGACGCAGACCCATTCGGGGAGGCCGAGCATCCCCAGGTGCTCCCTCCGTTCGACAGCTGCCCAGGGAGAGCTTTCAAGGTCGTTTCCTAGGAGGCAGTCCACGGGGGCATCATCGCGGACAGTTACTTTTAACATCCCTGTTACTCCTCCCCACTCGAAGGGGACGCAGGCCATGTGGCATAGGCTTTCGGAGTTGTCGGCTGATCGAACAGGGCAAAGAATGTTCGGCAAGATTTGGTCTGGAGTGACGAGGTGGCGTCGGACCGCCGTTACACTGGCCCCGGTGTCGCGGAGGGCTTCCGCCCGGCGGCCATTGATGTTGACCCATTGACCGTACTTCTGTGTGTTGGCGGGAAGGGGGGCCCGCGAAATCATGTCTCTCTCCCCTAAGCAGACCAGTGCCATGGCGGCGGGTGCCCATTCAGAGGGATCGGTCTCGTACTCCTCTTGGTCTTCCGGGATTATTTCTTCCCCTAGGGCCGCCGCTGCAACTTGGCGGGGGGTAGTGTTCGGGTTCTTTGGGCAATTGGGATCACTGGCGTAGTGGCCGGGTCGCTGGCACCTGTGGCACGTAATGTTGGCCCGGAAACCGGCCCGGACGGCAGGGCTTCCTCGGCCAACCGGGGTCGAGGGGTTTCTGGGGGGTGACGAGGGGCCGGGGTCTCTCCCCCGACCCTGACTTCCTCCTCCCCCTCGGGGGCGATACGGTCTGGATAATTCGCTGGGTGCGTTCCTGCCAACTCGGGTGCTTTCCCACCGGTCGGCTTCGACGGCTAGTTGTCGAGGGTCGGTTAGCTTACTGTCCAGGAGGTGTTGCCGGAGCTCCACGAAGCAGTTGTTCGACAGGTGCTCCCATACGATAAGGTCAAAGAGTTGTTCGTAGGTGGTTACTTTGTTGCCCTTGATCCACCCCTCGAAGGCTCGGCTAAAAAAGTTCACGTACTCCACCCAAGTTGTACCCGGAATCCGTTTGCAGTCGCGGAACCGTTGGCGGTACATCTCCGGTGTGAGCCCGTATCGAGTGAGGAGGGCGGCCTTCATGTGGTCGTAGGAGGTCATCAGCTGGTCCGGGAGTTGTAGCAGGGCGTCCCGCCCTTCGTTGACAAACCTCCCCCATAAACCGGCCCCCCAATCGCTTCGGGGAATCCGGTGGGAGGTCATTGCCACCTCATAGGCTTTAAACCACTGCTGTATATCATCGTTCTTGTGGTATTCCCGGATGACATCTTTGGGGATGTGAACCTTGGTTTCGGTCGAGGCAGACGGGGTCGGTCGTTCGGGGAGCCCGAGGTCTTTATTCTGTTTCTGGACCTCCAGTGCTTTGAGATTGCGCTCATGTTCGTACTCTAGTCTCTTTTCCTCTAGCTCCCTCTGTCTTTGCTTGTCTTCCCGCTCTTCCCTGAGCCGTAAGTGTTCCAGGGTTATTTTTTGTTCTGCCAGCTTGAGTTCCCCATCCAAGCGAAGTCGGGCAAGTTCTAATTCGTGGAGTCTGGTTTTTTCTCTTTCTCGGATCTCTTCCAGGGAGAGATCCGTTCTTTCTTTAGTTGGTGCGGGGCTCGTCTCGGTTGTTTGTGTTCGGGGTACGGCCGTACCCGTTTCCGCCCAAGCTTCTAGGGCTCGTTTGAAGTCTTCCTTTGTGCTAAGACCTGTGGTTGGAAGTCCAAGTTCTATGCAATATTGCTTCAGTTCCCGGTGGTTGTAGTCTTCCAATTTTTCCATCTGAAATTTCTCCGTTGTTCCGCTCTCTATTGACATGGTTGTTGTGTGTGGTGGGGCGAGTGACTTTCTGTACGATTATGCGTAGGTTCGGATCCCGTCGCTGGCCACCAATGTTAGACGGGGACCCTGCGGGTCGGCCGGATACTGAGGGAGAGATCCCCGAGGGGGACCGTCTCCGGCGATCGTACAGACAAGTACCCTCCCTCCCCACAAACAGGCACCACACCAAGTCGAGTTCAAGGCTTTATATAAGGTTCTTAAGGCAAGGATATCAGCGATACAGGATAACTCGGACCCGGGGGTCCTCTCACTTCTAGTCTCTGTAGGGAAAGGGGGTAGCGGGACAGTCTTAGTACCGGATCGGTACAGGTGGTGGTAAAAGGCGAGCTCACAATCCTCGAGCTGGAGGGTCTGTGGATCGGGCCGCGGCAGCGCCAGCAGGCCAAGGTGATAGTCTCTTAAAGCAGCGGGCCGCGGCAGCGCCAGCAGGCCAAGACGATGGTTTCACGAGGCAGGGGCCGCGGCAGCGCCAGCAGGCCAAGACGATGGTTTCACGAGGCAGAGGGCCGCGGCAGCGCCAGCAGGCCAAGACGATGGTTTCACGAGGCAGAGGGCCGCGGCAGCGCCAGCAGGCCAAGACGATGGTTTCACGAGGCAGAGGGCCGCGGCAGCGCCAGCAGGCCAAGACGATGGTTTCACGAGGCAGAGGGCCGCGGCAGCGCCAGCAGGCCAAGTCACGGATGAGTTCTTCTCGGGTCTCTCGACTCCAGGATACAACTGCCCTCCTGGTCTGGTCCTGCCCCAGTTATAGGTCTGGTCCCCTTTGATGTCCGGACCCTCGCGCCTGGGGGCCGGGAGGTCCGGGATGAGGGAGTCCAGACACCCAGCAGGGGGGTGGAGCCAGCGCCCAGGCGGCCTGGGGTGATCGACACCTGGCGGAGGAGAGCCGTTGACGATTCCTTCTCCCATTGACTCGCCAAGTGGTCACTCTGCCTCCTGGGGGGAGGTTGGTGCCTCGATGTCGGGCCCGGCCGGGCCCAGGGTGAGGGTCGAGTTGAGGCCACGCGGCCTCGTGCTGCAGTGCCCCAAGATGGCGGCCGGGTCGATGTCGTGGGGTAGATGGTGACCCGGGCCAGCTGGGTCCGGAGCTGGTGTCTTGTAGTGGGGGGATTGCAGGGTACTTCGGGTGGTCGTTGGTGGACTCTGGCTGGGGATGCAGGGAGAGCCAGGGTCCTGGTCCCATTGCGGGGAGGGGGTACAGCTCGAACATGCGGCCTGTCCAACAGTTCCAGTTACAACTGTATTAATTCACGCTGTTGAATGATAATTTGGAGAACATCCTTTGTTCAATAATAACTTACTTACTATTTGAGTCTTTGTAACTGCATAACCACATGCTTTTGATTAATTATGAGATTTTGTATTGTACTGTTTGGGATGACAATAAGCTGCTTGTGACAGAATGTTTGAAATAAATGTAATTAAAAAAAAAAAATGTTTTTTTTAAAGAGTTTAATATAGCATGAACTTGACCGGAATCGGGTATCAGAGCGCTTTACATAGCACCAGTTATGTTAAATGAGGACACACATTCATTTTTGTTAGGCACGGGGAGATTAAGTGATTTGCCCAGAATCACAGGATGTTTTTGTCGTCATTACCGAGACTTGAACCCAGTTCCCCAGGTCCGAGGCCATATCTATGATAATTCAGTGGTTAACGTCTGATACTAGTATCTTCCTGTGAAAAATGGATATAACTTATTACATGATGAGACAGTGGCTCCTAGGAGAAGTCACCCTTTCTTCGGCAAATTCATGAAAAAACAGAAAGAGAACTTTGATGCATCCAGTTCTTGGCACCAGGTTATCCAAGTGTGTGCTGCGTCATAGAGCCAGATCCTGTTACGGAGCATCTCTCATTATTCCAGTTGCCAACAACCAATCAATGGTGCCAGCGAAGCCTATTCCAAGGCCCAGCCAACCACAGTAATCCTGTGATCCATGCGACCAGGACAGCCCTGAAGGATCAGGATCTCTTACTCTACCACCAAAGCTGTGCACCCACAGCATATTCATGTGAGTTGTGAGTGAAAGAAAGAAAAGAGCAGGTCTTTAGATCCACACAGATTCAAAGATAGTGACAGGCACCAGAGAGGCAGAAAACATATCAGTACTCTTCAATACATAGCATGCTCTTTGTTTTTCGTGTGCTTTGTAGAGATTGATGTGTTATTGTTTTTGCTGCCTGGCAACTCTGTGCTTAGCTTCCATTTTGCTTAAACATTTTAGGAAAAATGGAAGTTAAGCTAGAGCTCCCATGAAGAGCTTGAGTCGCAAGAGCCCAACTCCTCCGACCCGGAAATGTAAGAATGTTATGGGTTGTCAGTTGGATGACACTGTTTACAGGTCAGTGCACAAATAGTGCACTCTCTGAAGTAAACTGTGTGTGCAGAGGGTTTTCTGTGACATAGAATGGTCTGGAGTGGATGCCTCTTCCTTCATTGAGTGTAACTACCTGCAACTCGCAGGACTGTAGAAACTACCATTGGTGGCAGTAAAAGATTGTAGAGGCCTTTTTACAAGTTATGTGTCAGAAAGATTTTTCTGCTGGACTGTGGTCTGCATTTTTTCAGTTGGACTGCCAGTCATTTGTTCCATCAAAGTGTGACACGGATGATCCATGTGTGTGAGCGTGTGTGATCCATCTATGTGCAATAGGCTGTGGGTGGAGAGATGGATAGAGCTGTAAGCGGCAATGTGAATGGCAGGGCTATCATCCAACATTTCTTAGTTCCTTTGTAATGAACCAGACTCCAGAGTATGTAGGCTAGGAGATAGAAGGACCCTTTATTGTAAAGGGAAAATCGTTAACTTTTTGCTGCTTAATTCTTCGCTAGAAGTGTTGCCCGCAATAATTTCAGAGGTGGTTAAGTCACGATTCTGTGCCTTTGTTTTGGGTTTGCCTTAGAAGAGACTCCCAACTCTACCCCTCCTTTCTACTGACACTGTGGAACAAAGGGCCTGATTACAATATTGGCGGATGGGATACTCCATCACAAACGTGATGGATATCCCTTCCACTGTATTTCAAGTTCAATAGGATGTAATGGAACTTGTAATGTGGTGTACGGGATATCAGCCATATTTGCGATGGAGTATCCCATCCGCCAAGATCATAACCAACCCTCTAGTCTGGGAGGTATACATGTAAGTCAGGAAATGCCTGAAACAAATACCCGAGTTAGACTCTGGAGTATGCACACTCCATTTGGAAACATGGTATTCATGTGAGGCAGAAACTACCAGGCAGTGTCTCATGGTTTGTCTTGCAGAATCCAGGGTCCCACAGCAATGGAGACTCAGAAATTCTTTTTTGCTTGAGGGTTGGGGCTTCTAAATTCCAGCTACCGTCTGTCATGTGTGAGAATATGAACTTTGATGCTCTGCAGTCTGCCGGGAAAAAAGATGCCTGGAGTCCGCCTTGAAGAAAGCAGCTGGCTGACTGCTGAGGAAGGGTGCTACATGAAGAAGATCAGGAGGGAAGAGTGAGGAATTGAGAGAAGGAACTGAAAGATGCGACCGGCTAAACAGAGAAGTATCTGCACCTCAGGCTGTGTGGAGAGGCCTTGAGACCCTAGTGGCACTGCTGTGTGTCCAGGAAAATATCTCCTGTAACTGAGGCATGACCAGGGATACCACAAATGCATTTTGTGGTATTCCTGCCATGAAGACATGGAGCTTGTGATTAATGGAAACTGAGAAAATCTTGATCACATTTGATAGCCTTATCTGAAAAACAAGTGCAGTAAGCAGCTTAGCACTAGGTCAGACCACTCTCCAGAATCAGTGGTGGCATCTGTCTCCATCTCCTGATCATTGCTGCAACATAGGATGGACAGGTCACTTGGGTGATAGGGTTGTGTTTGGGTCCGAGGAAGATTCCCCCAGTGAATATTCAATGGAACACAACCAGAGAGCGGTTTGCAGTCTCCTCATTGTTCGTGCTGGTGCTGCTTGTCTTCATCAGACAGGGGCAGGTGCACCACATTTAGAAGGGAAGGTCTGGGGCAATATCAGCTGGGCTAAGGCAGAGCCACTGTGATCCCGCTTGGTGGATTTGTAGGAAAGACAACATTCAGTGAGGTCTTGCCTTTCACTGGCACTCACAGCCTTGGTCTGCCTGACAAACAATAAAGATAGAAAGGTGATGTCACCCATGAAGAATTGTCATTGGGTACTATAGACTGACTTAAAAGAGTAAAAATAATAATGTTACCCACCGCTTACTCAATAAGGGCTAATGTCCTAATATTCAATGAAGAACTATGTGATACCTTTCTCAGAGGAGTAGCCTAGATTAGTTCTACGAGTCTCAGCTCACAGCGATTATTGCTTTGATAGCTGTGTAATATTTGCTTACTCTCTCAAATTTATGAACTGTATACATTTGTATGTTAGAAGTGAATTGCTTTTTCTGTTTGAGTGAAAACAATGGCTAGACCTGGATTTATTGCTGACACTGGATGTCTCATTTACTTTACCATACACCATTTAGTAGGCACCTGGGCACCTGGCTTGCCTCTTGCTTGTTGCCTCTAGTTCCTGCTTGTTCCAGACTGATCTAGTGACACCGCAGGGGTTTTCCCAACTTAGCATTCTTCCAACCAACAGGAGCCTCGCCCACCCTAGGACCCGCTTAATGCGGCGAAAGTGCGCCAAAGGCAAGCCTGTCTGTGCCCGTCTGCTCATGGACCGCACCCAGTGCCATGTCCCCTGGCTCTCCCGACCCCAAATATATACCATTGCCAAGCTCTATACCCTCAAACCTGGCTGCCGCAACAAACACTGCCACTGCGCGAGCCACGCTCCACCGTAGTACCTTTCACCTGCACCCACTGCCACCTCACCTGCCACTGCACACATACCATCCCAACAACCAGCCCCACCATGAATACACCAAAGACACCACCTGACCAAAAACACAAATTTGCATGTGCATTTCTCAACACACGCTCACTATGCAAGCATTCCACTGAATTACAGGACCTCATTGCCATCCTCACACCCAACATCGTCTTCCTCACTGAGACCTAGTTCAACCCCACATCAACCCCAGGCATTGCCACAGTGATACAGACGCATATAAAATCACTCACCAGGACCGCACCAACAAACCATACAGTGTACCACCACCACCCCCATGGAACATCTCAACTTCAAGCTCCACACGGATGACAAAACAACCATTGGGGGCACCCTCGCATTCCCCAGGACCATGCTCCAGCTTGTGCAACCTCATCACAGACGTCATTGCAGCCCGAGCGCTAGATTCAAAGGACTAGGTGTTCCATAATGACCTAAATTTCCATATCGACGACCCCACTGCACACGTCCTGGACAGTATGAGCAGCCCCGATATACCCAAATCATGCACGACCCTACAAACACCTCAGGACACACGCTGGACCCAATTTTCACCTCCAGCAACTGTGTCAAATACAACCATGTCACAGAATTCACATGGACCTATCACTCCATCATCCATTCAGCATCTCCAGCCCCTGCACCACCACCCCCAAGATGGTCAACACCCCCCACCGGAGGTGTAACAAAATCTCAGAGGCCAGCTGGGCGAACGCCCACAACACCTCCAACCCTATTAGCGCCACCAACCTCGAACAGTGAGTGACAAACTTTAACACCTGGATAACCAATTGCGCAGACAGCATTGTCTCCATCAAGAGCAAAGTCCAGAGAAAATCCTCCAAAAAGGCCAGCTGGTACACCCAAGAACTCAGAACAGCGAAACCAGATAGCAAAGAGTTGTAGAGGAGCTGGCGCAAGGACACCTCAGACAGGGCAGCCTTCAAGACCTCCCTCAATCTCTAGCCTCTGCCTGCTGTGGGCAATAAAGAAGACAGTCCTTGCCGCATGCATCAAAACCAGTGCCAAAAACACCAAGGAACTTTTTAAAATAATTAAGTAACTCCCCAAGCCTCACACCCTCACAGGATCTGTGCGACAACCTCACCCACTTCTTCATCGACAAGATTGCAACCATATACAGAAAGCTCAAACCCCAACCCACACCTACGGACGTCCTCAACAGATAACCAACATGACCCACACACTGACCGCCTGTAACATCCTTTATATGCAGGACACCAATTCCACCATGAAATTCATCCCACAGACCTATGCCTACACAACATCTTCAACCTTGAAAACCAAAGGATAGACCAGGAACTCACCACCCTACTCACTACCTCTATCACCTCTGCACATTTCCTGAAACTGGAAAATGCTGAGTCAACTCATGACAAACCTGGAGCAGAACTAGCTACTCAACGCCTCCCAATCTGGCTTACACAGCAATCACAACAACAAAACTACTCTGATCGCAGCCACCGATCACATACAAATCCTCCTCAATTGAGGAGAAACAGCAGCTTTGATCCTCCTTGTCCTCTCGGCAGCCTATACCACACACAGTGATTGAAAGACTCCACTATATCGGCATCCAAGGGGACACACTCAGGTGGATCACCTCCTTCGTCACAGGAAGAACCCAGAGGATCGACCTCCCACCTTCACCTCTGAACGCAAGGAGGTCACCTGCGGTGTCCCCCAGAGCTTATCCCTCAACCCCACACTCTTCAAAACATATATGACCCCAGTGGCAAACATTGTCAGATCGCACGTTCTCAACATAATTTCCTATGCAGAGGATACCCAACTCATCCTCTCACTCACCAACAACCCCACCACCAGAACCAATTTCCACAGATGCATGACAAATGTCACCGACTGGATGAAAAACAACTGCTTGCAGCTAAATACAGACAAAATGGAAGTACTTATTTTGGCAACAGCAGCAACACATGGAATGATTCCTGGTGGCCATCAAACCTAGGACCCACACTCACTCGCTTTAACTATGCCACAAACCTCAGAATATTAATTGACAACAAGTTCACCATGAACTCAGAGATCAACGCCTTCTCCTCTGCCTGCTTTCCTCACTCTGCTCATGCCATGTAAGATCCTCAAGTTACTCCCCTTAAACAAGAGGTGTACCGTGACACAATCCATACTCACCAGCTGACTGGACTATATCAATGCCCTCTATGTAGGAATTGCCACACATTTCCTACAGACACTTCAGAACATACAGAACGCTGCAGCCAGACTCATCATTGGCCTTCACCGATGAACCCATATCACACTGCACCTCAGGAAACTCCACTGGCTCCCTGTACAGAAAACATGCCAATTTAGGCTGCTGATCCACGCACACAAGGCTCTACACAACCAAGGACCTGCCTACATTAACCACCGCCTGAACTTCCACCAACCGTCAAGAAGACTACGTTCTGTAAGCACGCAGGACGACCTTTCAACCAAGAGGCCTGAGGGTGGTGGGTCGCAGGAAGGGCTTGGACGGCACTGTACTACAGAGGTACCTGGGGGTGCATGCTGTGCAGCAAGGCAACATGGACAGGCTAAAGGATAAAGACCCCAAGCATCCCAAGCAGGGGATACTAGATAGCTATACTAAGTCGGGCCCCCGCTGGAGGAGGACACTGGGGCCACCCGCTCGGATATGGCCCTGCTGATGAACGCAATACAGGCCTCCCGCGAAGCCCTGGAGAATAAAATTGGAGCGGTGGGGTCTGACGTAACTCTCCTGCGACAGGACCTCCGAAATTTGGCGGCAAGGGTGACAGAATCGGAAACGAGATTAGGTGACGCAGACGACACACTGCACGACCAGAAAAAAGGGATGGCGGAGCTTCAATCATCCCATAAGCAACTACAGTGGAAGGTGGACGATGCCCAAAACAGGGCAAGACGCAACAACCTCTGCTTTGTGGGATTTAGAGAAGGAATCAAGGGAGCCAACATGGCGGAATTCCTGCACTCCTGGCTGATGCGCACCTTCCCTAAGGAGAAATTTTCGAAAAGTTTCATCATTGAAAGGGCTCACCGCGCACTACTGGCTAAACCGCCAGTGGGAGCGAGACCCAGGCCGGTCATAGCCCGCTTTCTAAACATTTTAGACAGAGACATGATACTACGGGAGGTGAGGAAACTCTGGGAAATCCGTCTTGATAATGCCCACATAATGATCTTCCCGGACTGCAGCCAGGAAGTGCAGAGGCAGAGGCGCTCCTATGACTCGGTTAGATCCAAACTAAGAGACCTCCAAATTCAATATATGCTACTGTTCCCAGCAAAACTAAAAGTGATCTATAAGGGCAAGTCACTATTCTTTCAGACCCTGGAGGAGGCCTGGCACTGGCTGGAGGAGTGCCCGCCGTCGGCACAGAGGGAGTCTATGACGGAGAGGCCGGCAGGAGGCCATAGAGAGGTACAAGGCCACATAGCTCTCGCCAGGGAAGGGGGGCCTGCTCCCTGGCGGCGACTCCATACTCCACGGCTGGGCTTACAAGGCGAAGACATCGAGACGCGGTCTCCCTGGATTCCCCCTGACCCTCGGGATCCCGCTATCAGTGTCTGGCGGAAAAAGCACGCTGTGAGTAGGAAGAAGATCCACAAGGTACCGCATCTGAAGGAGAAGAGGCAGACGGGCAGTCTCTGTACCCTTTGGCGTTGGAAATACACAAACTGGAAAAGGGACAGACGCCGGACGCAGCGGCATCTCAGGGGGACCCCCTGGACTCTAACTCATGAAGCTAGGACCGAGTTGGCTGACCAAGAGACGATGGAACATGACTAGAGCATGCAAGTTGGACACCCCCCCCTTGCTTGCTTGTTTTGTTTCTCGAATTTGACTCTGTTTGCCTTTCTTTTCCCTATCTCGTTCTTTACTTTCTTTCCTAAGTGTTATAACTCCTAAAGTTTGCGTCTTCAGGGCTCGTCCCTGATGGTTTAAGGGTACCCACAGGAGTTGGAACTTGTGGATTGAATTTGCTGTGGGAGGGCGACAGACCTCCACCTGCCCTAGAGTCTACCTCAATGAAATGCTGCCGGGAGGGGATCGCTGGGGAGGGGGGGTGGGGGGGTCGGGAGAGGGAGAGGTTTACAATGGGTTCTGGGTTACGAGACAGTTGTTTTGTGTTCTATTTCTTGTTTGATTGGCATATGGCATACAGCTCCCCACCACCGGACACGCACGCTGACGCACCCGCCCGTGGTCCACACCTACCTGCTGCTACGATATGACTGCTGTAAACACACACAATGCCCCCTGGGGTAGTAAGGAGACGGGACCCTGTCGGATACTAACATGGAACGTCAATGGTTTGGGGGACAAGGTAAAACGAGGGCTGGTAACAGCGTATATTGAACGATTGTACCCAGACATAGTCTTCCTCCAGGAGACTCATCTTAAGGGCACGAAGTGTGGATTCCTGGTATGAGGAGCCTACACAGTCCTAGCACATGCGGGAAACACATACGGGTCACGGGGGATGGCTATCCTGATAAAAAAATCCCCACCCTTTACTGTGACTCGAACCTGGGTAGATCTACAGGGGACCTATGTGGGGGTGACAGGAACATGGAGGAGACAACGGATGACTCTAGCCTTGGTCTATGCCCCCACAAAACAACAGGCCAGGACACTGACTGGGATAGCAGAAATATTGTTGGACACGCCTGATAGGCTACATATTATAGCTGTGACTTTAATGATGTTATGTCCACCCCCCTGGACCGGTCTGGGACGAGACTTGGCGGCTTCCACGCGATGCCCCTAGCTAGGACCATAGGAATTATGGGTTTGATGGATGTCTGGAGACTGTTGCATTCCGGCGTGAAAAATTATTACTACTACTCAGGGGCACACAACGTAATTTCCCGCTTAGATTATGTCTTCCTTCCCCGACACTCCCTAGGAACTGACGACGAAGCTGCATATCTAACAGAAAGGGGATGGGAGCACACTGCCTTACCTCCCAGCACAGTTTGCCCCTTAGCATTGTGGTAAATGCAGTTCACAGTGATTGCTTACTTGATTTTTAGCTGTAGCTCTTCACCAAAGTTGGTGCAGGTTAGTGCTGTAAATCTATAGACACATGCGTTTCTGGATATTATCCTTTATCAGTAGAGATCAAAAACGAAATTCATTCTTGGGTGGCTGAGAAGGCTGCCACAGTCTCTCAGGTCTCAGTACCTCTCTCTGGCGCACAGGTGCATCTCCAAAAGCTCGTCAACTCAGTGGCTCAAGGGAGCCTTTTAAAACAGAAGGGGGAAGGGAGCACACTGCCTCACCTCCCAGTAGTTTGCCCCTTAGCATTGTGGTAAATGCAGTTCACAGTGATTGCTTACTTGATTTTTAGCTGTAGTTGTTCACCAAAGTTGGTGCAGGTTAGTGCTGTATATCTCTAGACTCGTGCGTTTCTGGATATTATCCTTCATCAGTAGAGATCAAAAACGAAATTCATTCTGGGGTGGCTGAGAAGGCTGCCACAGTTTCTCGGGTCTCAGTACCTCTCTCTGGCGCACAGGTGCATCTCCAAAAGCTTGTCAGCTCAGTGGCTCAAGGGAGCCTTTTCAAACAGAAGGGGGAAGGGAGCACAGTGCCTCACCTCCCAGCACAGTTTGCCCCTTAGCATTGTGGTAAATGCAGTTCACAGTGATTGCTTACTTGATTTTTAGCTGTAGTTGTTCACCAAAGTTGGTGCAGGTTAGTGCTGTAAATCTCTAGACACATGTGTTTCTGAATATTATCCTTCATCAGTAGAGATCAAAAATGAAACTCATTTTGGGGTGGCGGAGAAGGCTGCCACAGTCTCTCAGGTCTCAGTACCTCTCTCTGGCGCACAGGTGCATCTCCAAAAGCTTGTCAGCTCAGTGGCTCAAGGGAGCCTTTTCAAACAGAAACACATGTCTAGAGATATACAGCAATGTCTGCACCAACTTTGGGGAAAACTCCAGCTAATTTTGAAGTAAGTTTGAACTGTGTACTGCATTTACCAGGATGCAATGGGGCAAACTGTGCTGGAACTGTAAGGCAGTGTGCTCCCAACCCCCTTTCTGTTTAAAAGTCTCCCTTGAGCCAGCAAGCTGACGAGCTTTGGAGATGCACCTGTGTGCCTGTGAGTGGTACTGTGACCTAAGAGGAACTTGGCAGCATTTCCAGCAACCCCAGATTATTATTTTTTGTAAAAGGTGTTTTTATTGGCATTTTTAGAACAAAAAAAACAACAACAAAAAACATGCGACAGTCCCGCACAACTTCCCACGCAGGGGGCTTAGTCGCAATCAAAATTAAATATATAGATCATGACCCAAGGACGACCTTGTGGAACCAGGCCCTCGGCAGGCCTCAGCCATCGGGGAGCAAGGGAAGCTCAGCACATGTGTCCGCCCAACAGGGTGAGCGATAAAGCAGGTGCCCCCAAGCAGAAGCGGGCACCGCTGCCAGTCAATGAGTCTGTGGGACATTTGTCCAAGATGAGAGCCACGGCAGCAGTGTCACGACAATTTCAATGTGCCGGAGTGTCCCATTAACAGTAACCAGAAACAATAACCAGAAAGGCCCCCCTCCCCAGTGGTGGTAGCAGTGCCCGGCAGATAAGACCCAGCCAAGGAGTGACCAACATTCACAGTTGAAACAGATGGAGAGCTCGAACGCCGGGAGGACAAACCGCAGACGGTAGACCCCTGGAGAGGAACTTAACCAGGGGGCCCCAGCAGAATTCGAAATTCTTAAAGTCATCCAGAAAGATATCGGCCATCCTCTCCAAACACAACAGCCTCCACAGGCGCGCATGCCAAAGGGAAATAGCGGGGGCCTCCCTCTTCTTCCATGCCGCAGCTAAGGTGAGCTTAGCCGCCCCTACACAGAGCCACATTATTTTCTTGTTAGCCTTGGTTTGGTGTTCGAGTTCCGGATCTCGAAGACCCAACAAAATATGGGCCATTGAGTCCGAAACAGGATACCCCCGCACCTCCTTAATGTGGGACAGGATCTCCTCCCAATATGGACGGAGAACGGGGCAGACCCACCAAATGTGCTGAAAGTCCCCCAGTAGCCTGCAACCCCTCCAACTCCTATCGGAAGAGCCAGGGAAAATCTGCTTCAACTTGGCCGGGTATAGGTACCAGTCCATCATGGTTTTGAGATGCGCCTCCCGAAGTTCCACGGAGTGGTTGAACTTAGCTATGTCGGACCACAAATGTGACCACTCCGCCTCAGAGACATCCCGGCAGAGCAACCCCTCCCACATGAACATATAACGGGGTCTAGGGGAGATGGCAGTGGACAGGAGGAGCCCATAGATGAAAGAAATGACCCCTCGCATGGTAGAGGTCCTAGACAAAAAGGCTTGAAATGACGTAAGTGGCCTCGTAGCTGCATCTCTCACCTGAGGGGACAACGCCCAGTGGAGAAGTTGGGCATGATGGTATCGCTCGGTCTCCTGAACCCCATAATCCCTTTTACAATTAACAAAGGTGAGTGGAGCAACGCCGTGGAAGAGGTGCGTGAGTGCCAGGCAGCCCCCCTTCCTCCAAGTCTCGAAGGGACCCTCGGTCATCGCCGGTGGGAAGGCAGGGTTGAAATGTAAGGGCGTAAAGGGAGAGGGAAATGTCGTCCACCGCTCATCTCTAGAGACCGAGTCCCAAACCTTCAGAGTAGTGCTAGTGGGAGTACTAATGTAGGCATTCTGGGGCCTATCGTATTTGGGTTTCCACACCAAGTCCCAAATCGTCCTCCCAGCGACGCTCCTGTCCATGTGTAACCAATGTTTTTCTGACTCAGGCTGAGTCCATTCCACCAACAAGCGAAGTTGAGCCGCCTTATAATACAGTTGAATGTCAGGCAGCCGCACCCCCCTCCCTTCTCGGACGCCGTAGGGTGGCAAAGGAGAAGTGAGCTCGGCCCCCTTGCCAAATAAAGCGCAGCATCAGTGTTTTAATGCGCCGGAAAAAGTCCCCCTCGAGGGCAATAGGAAGAGCCTGGAAGAGGTACAACAGCTTGGGAAGAAGGGACATTTTAATCGCATGTATCCTCCCCAACCAAGATATGAACATCGGTTTCCACCGGACCAAGTCCGCCTGGATCTTAGCGACTGGGGGGGGGAAGTTGGCCAAATAGAGCTTCCCGACCGTGGGGGTCAAGTGAATCCCCAGATATTAGATAGAGGAACTGGCCCACGGTAGTGGCGTAAGTGACTTAAGGCGAAGGACTTCAGCCGGAGGGAGAGTAAGGCTAAGGACATAGGATTTATCGTAGTGGACTTTGAATCCCGCTACCCCTTCAAAACGCTTCAACGCCGCCTGCATGTGAGTAAGAGAGTGGGCGGGGTCTGAAAGAGAGAGCAGGACATCATCCGCAAAGAGGGTGATCTTGTGCATCTCTCCCGTGAAGGGAAGTCCCCGGATATTGGGGTTCTTCCTCACCGCAAGAGCTAATGGTTCTATGCTCAAGGCGAAAAGTAAGGGGGATAAAGGACACCCCTGCCGTGTCCCCCGAGAGTGCTCAAAGAAGGCGGACAGATGCCCATTCACTGCTACACTAGACCGAGGGGAGCTATAGTTTGCCCTAAACATCGTTAAGAATTTAGAGAAGAAGTCGAAGGCTGTCAAAGTCTGGAACAAGAACCCCCAGTCCACCCTATCAAACGCCTTTTCGGCGTCAAGGCTCACCAGGACTGCTGGTATTTTGTACTTGTTGGCCTTCTCTATCAAGTGCACTACTCTCCTGGTGGTGTCATGGGTTTGGCGCCCCTTAATGAATCCGGACTGGTCCGGGTAGATGAGCCCGGCATTAAGTCGTTGAGCCTACCCGCAATGATGGAAGAGTACAGCTTAGCGTCCAGATTAAGTAGGGTAATTGGTCTGTACGAGGCACATTTAGAAGGGTCCTTTCCGGGTTTAGGAATGACCGATATCAGTGCCTCTGCCATGGTACCCGAAGTCACCCCCTCCTCTGCCATGCTGTTGAATAAGCGCACAAGATAGTCACAAAGTTCAGAGGCAAAGGTTTTGTAGAAGGTGGCCGTAAACCCATCCGACCCCGGGGCCTTATGAGGCTTCAGGGCCTTGATAGCAGCCAGAACCTCTTCCCGGGTGAAGGGAGCAGAGAGCGTCTCGTTCCATTCCGCCGACACCTGGGGCAGCGGTAGCGCCCGCAGATATTCCATCTGCGCCTCGGCATCTAGGAATTCCCCAGTATAAAGTGACTTGTAGAAGTCCCCAAAGAGGCCAGCCTTGGCCTCATCCTGGTGTGTCAGGACCCCCGCGGCATCTCGCATTCCTCCAATGTACTGCCGCTCCCTCTTATCTTGGAGTTGCCGGACAAGATGTCTTCCCACCTTATTGCCTTGGGAGTAAGAAAGGCGCCTCAGCTTCAGCAATGTGTATTCCGCCCTGTTGTTATAGTGGGCCCTGAGTTTGCCTCTGACTGTCGTCAGCTGCCGCAGGGTCAGTCTGGAAGGGGTCTGCTTGTGTGCTTGTTCTAAAGCGGAGAGCTCCGCCTCCAAATGTTCCCTTTCTCTCCCTCGTAGCCTATTTAGGGCAGCGTTCAGTGCTAGACAACTCACGCGGATAGACGCCTTGAAGGCGTCCCACGTGTTGAAGACCGACGTGTCGCCCGCGTCATTAAGCTCGAAAAACTCATTGATAGCTTTCCTTAGAGTGTTACAGGAGGGTTTGTCCCGGACCAATGATGCTGGAAAGTACCATTTGTGATGGGATTTGTTGATTACGCCCCAGTGGAGGCATACAGTGAGTAAACTATGATCAGAGACCGATGGCGGGAAGATCTTGGCCTCACGCAGGTCCCCTTGAAGGAATTGACTCAAGAAAAAATGGTCCAATCAGGAGTAAGAGCGGTGAACATGGGAGAAAAAGGTATAGACTCTAGAGCGTGGATAGAGGGAACGCCACCCTTCGACAAAGCCCATATCCGCGAGCATCTGCTGCGTATCGGCGGAAAACAGGCCGGTGTCAGATCTCTGTTGGTGAGTGCTATCCAGATCTCTCTGCCGCACAAGGTTAAAATCCCCCATTACAATCAGTGGACCCTCTGCAAAATCTAAGACTTTTCGCAGGAGAACCTGCAGGAATCCATTCTGACCCGCGTTGGGAGCATACAGAACCAGAAAAGTGCAGAGCCTACCACGCAGCATGCCTTTGACCATGGTCCAGCGGCCCTCTTTATCGTTCTGAACTCCCATAGGTTGGAAGTGCAAGACCGAGCGAAACATAAGCGCCACTCCCCTGTGCTTGGTGGGGGCCGAGGACCTATAAATAAGAGGAAATTGTTTATGCTTAAGGCGCGATTCCTCCGATCTAGACAAGTGGGTTTCCTGGAGGCCAACTACGTCCAGCTGGTGATCAAGGATATATTTCCAAACCTTCTGGCGTTTCTGGGGGGAATTCAGCCCTTTCACATTCTACGTCCCTAAAGTGAGCGGCATCATGGATGGGACAGCTGACACTGTGCTTCAAGAGGGACCCCTCGCTCCCCACCGCACCATTCACACCAGACTCGGCACCTCTCGCCCCCAGTCCCCCACTCAAAACACGCACCCCAGGACCGGCCAATCTCAGAAATCCCCCCCCCCACATCGTCCATCCACTACCCAAAACCCCCTCGCACCCCATCCCCCCTCTGCATGCATCACATCCCAGATGAAGAAAGTTGCAAACAAACGAACCTTCGCTACCACCGCTGCCCCCCCACCCCCCTTCCCCCTACCCTACCCACCCACCCCGACTCCCCCAACCCCAAAACTCCCTACCCACCCCCTTCTCTCCCCCATCCCTCCCAAAGGACCAAGACCCAACAGCCCGAAACAAAATAGGACAAAGAGAGAACAACAAACGACAGTCCGTAAAGTAGACCCCAAAGGCAGGGGGATGTGGCACCAGTCAACATTCTTCCAATTCCCGATGCGGGACTCTCTCTCGCTCAAGGACATAGAGCACAAGTGGTACCTGTTGGGGGTGGCCCCCTCCGGCGCCACGGATCAACCCTCTTAGACCTTCACGGGGCCGTCGCCCCGCCGTCCGCTGTTGCATCTGTCACCATGGCCACGGAAGCTAGCGCAGCCCCTCGTTCCTGAAGGCATGCCGACATGTCGGGCCCCTTTTGCCGATATGGGCCTGCCGACTCTCTGCCAGTCTGAGGAGCGTCGCTGTCGCCTGTTGGTTGTGTCACCACCTTCGGATTCGGTATCAGGGCTCACCAGGCCCAGGATTTCCATGGCCGCCGCTAGGGACCGCACTTGGACCAATTTATCCTGCCAACGAAAGATGAGTCGAAATGGATGCCCCCAGGAGTAGGCCACCTTGTGTTCCCGCAGGTAGGCAGTAACAGGTCTAAATTCTCTACGTTTCAGCAGGGTCGAAGCTGCCAGTACCTGGAAGAGCAAGGGACGATGGTCTCGGAACTGTAAGGGATTGAGGTCCCGCGCTTTCCTAAGGATCCGCTCTTTCAGCTGAAAATCATGGACGCACACCAGTATATCCGGGGGTGGAGCCTTCGGGCCCCGCGGCAAGCCAACTCGGTGTACTCGGTCCATTCGTATCTCCTGTATATCTTCTTCATTCAGGACATGTTTAAAAAGGGCCTCCACGTACTCTCTCAAGTCCGACCCCTCCCCCTTCCAAGGCATTTCCCGAATCCGTATGTTGTTGCGGCGGGAGCTATTCTCCAAGTCCTCCGCATGGGCTTGAAGGTCCAGGTTCTGTTCCATCAGCCGCAAGACGTCCTGTTGGAGCTGGTGTATGTCCTCCGCCGTCCCCAAGTCGTGTTCCTCCAGAGTCGCCACGCGTCTCCCACTCCATCCACATCTCTCCGTACTTCCCGCAAGTCCGAAGCTAGTTGTGAGAGCAGGTCCGCGATATCCTCCTTGATGGCCCCAAAAAGTTCGATCATTAAGGCTTTGGTTGCGGGCTTGTCATTCACGCGCCGGCGTGGTGACTTGTCGGCCCCAGGCGATGTAGGATGCGGCGCCCCCTGCAGCACCCCTTCCTTCCCTAGTTTGTCCTACTTCAGCCTAGTTGCCGCCACGGCGCCCACTGCCAACTCCAGCTACCAAGTCCCGCAGTAGGCCAAGGGGTATTACCTCAACTAAACAGGGGTGTGTTGCTGTGGTCCGCCCGTGGGGGGATTCCGATGAACAGCCGTCCGTGCCCGTCGCACTTGGGTCGAGCTCCACGTGTCAGCAAGTCTGCCGCTCCTCCACTTCATGTAACTGCGCTCCCAAGGCCGCACCGCAGACAGTAAGCGTGAGCGAGGGGGGCCAGTCGCGCCGGGGGGACAGCTTTGTGCCTTCTCCGTGAACTGGCTCCAGGGAGTCCGCCAGTCGCCAACCACTGCTCCAGTGGCCGCGAAGCATGCCCACGTCACTGCTCCTCACCTCCTCACTCGCACCCCGGCCGGGGCTGGTTGGCACTCCTTTCCTCGAATCATCAATGTGTATAACAATGATGTAAATAGGCCTCTATAGGTCCCTATAGATATGTATATAGATTTGTATATATGTATATAAATGATGCTCCCTATGTATGAATGTGCAGCGGTATTATCAGACTTCAGAAATTTAGAACACTAGCCCTATTTTATAAAATGTCAGAACTTATTCTGTAAACGTTTTTTGCACTGTAGATATAAACGTGTAAAATATCTCTTATATATATTTTTTACAGAAATATGATGGTACAGTCCTGAGGAAGACACAGTTGTGTCGAAACGCGTAGACAGGAAACCATCTTTTTATGTGTATTATATATGTACCTGATGTATGTCTAGTTTCATGCATATGCTATAATGCTGGAATATTTTATCATGTATCGATATAAATGTACTTAAATCCTTTTTATCATTTAAATCATGTTTTACAATAGAAATTAAAATACACTTAATGTGCAAAACGTTTTTTCAGTTCTTTCTTAATTAGTACTTCCAAACTATGTTTGGGTAATGTTATTGTCCATGTGCTAGTGTTCCATTAAGATTTTGCCTGGATATTTTACTCACATAAACTCCTTTCCTCGAAGCCAGGCGTCCCCAGGTCGCAGGCCTCTCTAATGTTGGCTCGCCTCCGCTCCTCAATGGGCTCACCCTGGGATTGGCGTACTCCAGGGGGGTTGTAATGCCGATCGTAGCTCCTGTTCGGAGGTAGCACCCCTACTGCCTTTCACCCGTGACCAGCGCTGTGAGCACTCACCGCTGCCTCGCTCTCTAAGGGCACGCTGGTGCAGCGATGCGTGGCGATCCCGATCTTCCCCAAATGAGCTGCCCCGCACAGGCCCAGAAGCCTCGGCCTCGAGTAGGCAGCTGCGCCGAGCCCCTGCCCTCCGCGCTCGGAGTCCGTCCGCCTTTCCACACAATCACGGGCGCCGGAGCTCACTGACGCTGCTCCTCTCAGCGCTTCCTCTCACCAGTCTCAGCATACATCAGCGCAGGATCCGCCAGCCTCCGTCCCGGTGGCACCTCGGATTTGCCGCAGCATCCAACTCGGGCCTCCCGCTGCCAGGGTCTACTCCGGAGGCCGGGCTCCGCCGCGTTTCAGGCCGCACTGTCAGTAATGGCAAATACCAGGTCGGCCGGCGAAAATGAAACCACCAGCCGTCCCCGTGCAGCAAGGGAAGATCAGGCGAGGCAAAATCGCAGGTGTCCGGTGGCCTAAAGAGGGTGCTGGACAAAGCTAATGTACATGTGGCGCCGGAGGGACACAGAAGCACGTCCTACTCCGCCGCCATCTTCCCTGCCGACCGATTATTATTTTTTTTGCTCTCTAATACAGCTGCTCTCTACTGAAGACGGGCTCCACCCAGAAATATGTGTCTAGAGATATACAGCAATATCTGCACCAACTTTGGTGAAAAACTCCAGCTAATTTTGAAGTAAGTTTGTACTGTGTACTGCATTTACCAAGATGCAATGGGGCAAACTGTGCTGGGACTGTGAGGCAGTGTGCTCGCAACTCCCATTCTGTTTAAAAGGCTCCCTTGAGCCAGCAAGCTGACGAGCTTTGGAGATGCACCTGTGTGCCTGTGAGTGGTACTGTGACCTAAGAGGAACTTGGCAGCATTTCCAGCAACCCCAGATGATTTTTTTTTTGCTCTCTAATAGTGCTGCTCTCTACTGAAGATGAGCTCAACCCAGAAACACGGATCTAGAGATATACAGCAATGTCTGCACCAACTTTGGTGAAAAACTCCAGCTAATTTTGAAGTAAGTTTGAACTGTGTACTGCATTTACTAGGATGCAATGGGGCAAACTGTGCTGGGACTGTGAGGCAGTGTGCTCCCAACCCCCTTTCTGTTTAAAAGGCTCCCTTGAGCCAGCAAGCTGATGAGCTTTGGAGCTGCACCTGTGTGCCTGTGAGTGATACTGTGACCTAAGAGGAACTTGGCAGCATTTCCAGCAACCCCAGATGATTTTTTTGCTCTCTAATACTGCTGCTGTCTACTGAAGACAGGCTCAACCCAGAAACACGTGTCTAGAGATATACAGCAATGTCTGCACCAACGTTGGTGAAAAACCCCAGCTAATTTTGAAGCAAGTTTGAACTGTGTACTGCATTTACCAGGATGCAATGGGGCAAACTGTGCTGTGACTGTGAGGCAGTGTGGTCCCAACACCCTTTCTGTTTAAAAGGCTCCCTTGAGCCAGCAAGCTGACGAGCTTTCCCGATGCACCTGTGTGCCTGTGAGTGGTACTGTGACCTAAGAGGAACTTGGCAGCCTTTCCAGCAACCCCAGATGATTTTCTTTTGTTGCTCTCTAATACTGCTGCTCTCTACTGAAGACGGGCTCAACCCAGAAACACGTGTCTAGAGATATACAGCAATGTCTGCGCCAACTTTGGTGAAACACTCCAGCTAATTTTGAAGTAAGTTTGAACTGTGTACTACATTTACAAGGATGCAATGGGGCAAACTGTGCTGGTACTGGGAGGCAGTGTGCTCCCAACCCCCTTTCTGAAGCTGCGTATCCAGCCCGGGGTATTTCGGACCACTCGCCTTTGCTGGTCTGGCTGGGAGGAAGGCCGCGACCACAGACAGGGGGCTGGAGACTGACACAATGGGACCTACAAAACCACACGATCTTACAGGGCATCCAGGCCGATACAAAGGTATACTTTGCCGAAAATCTAGGCTCTGTGCAGTCAGGGGTGACCTTATGGGAAGCCTACAAAACGGTCCTTCGAGATAAGGCACAGAATAGGGACTCCTGGGAGAAACGGAAAGCCCAGGAGGAGTTGTGCGCACTGGAAACTAAAATTTTAGGCCTTGGACGACAGCACTTGATTGACAGAGAACCGCAGCAACAGTATAGGGACCTGGCCACCAATAAGGCAAAGGCACAGGCACTTGCAACCCTGCACAGGTTATACGACGTCGGGGACAAATCTGGGAAGCTCCTGGCTTGGCTGAGTCTCAGAGAGAGAGAGACGCACGATGGGTAGAGGGAGTGACTGATAGGCAGGGACGATTGCAGAGGGGAGACCCCCAGATAGCCCAGGCGTTTGCCTCCTATTTTCTGGATTTTTATGCGGCTCGGGGCCTGGGAGATACTGGTGACATAGCGGCCTACCTGGCTGAGATCCACACCGCAGTCTTAACTGAGGAAGACAAAGAAACCCTTGAGGCCGATATCACGGCCATGGAAATAAGGGAAGCGATAACTAGGCTCCGGCCAGGGAAGGGAAGGCTCCAGGCCCAAATGGGCTTCCAGCGGAATTCTTTAAGAAAGGAGCTGACCTTTTAATTCCCCACCTTCTGGTGATGTATGGAGAAGCAGCCCAAGACTGTGAGCTCCCGCCAGACCTGAGAATGGCCACAATTGTACTGATATATAAACAGGGCAGGCCTCCAGAAGCCTGTGAGTAGTATAGACCGATCTCTCCTCAATGTGGAGGCCAAGCTGCTGGCTACGGTTCTGGCCCTCCGCTTACGCCAGGTGATCTCCGGATTGGTGCACCAGGACCAGACGAGGTTCCTACCGGATAGGGCGACAAGGCAAAACCTCTGACTGATCCATAACTGGCTTATGGAGGTACAACACAGGAAAGACCCACATATGTTCCTCTCCCTAGATGCCGATAAGGTGTTTGATGCGGTCCACTGGCCCTTTTTGGAAGCAATATTGATCACGTTCGGTGTCGTCCCCAATTTTCGAAGATGGGTAGGTCTATTGTACACGGATCCTAGGGCCCGGGTACAAATCAATGGTGTAATGTCGGAAGATTTCCCCGTTCGGAGGGGGATTCGCCAGTACTGCCCCCTTTCCCCGCTACTGTTCGCCCTCACAGTCAAAATAGTGGCATGTGATATCCGTCAAGCAGAGGGGGTGCACGGCTTCCGAATCACACAGGCGGACCTCCATGAGGAGAACATTTTGTTATATGTAGACGATATCTTCCTACACGTGACACAGCCGACGATTACGATTCCGACGCTGTTTGAACTTCTAGACAAATATGGCTCCCTCTCAGGTTACAAGATAAACTGGCACAAATCAGATTCTATATAGCCCACGCCCGAAGAAGATTGGCCCCCACTACCGGGAGCCCTACAGGTCACCTAGTCTGGATTTAAATACCTGGGGGTCCACCTGGCAACCGACAAACAAGTTTCCTATCAAAAGAACATACTTAGGGTAAGTAAGAACTTTGCAGAAGACGCCCTCTGATGGAAGTCCCTACCTCTGACGATCTGAGGCCGAGCGGCAAAGTTCAAAATGATTACACTACCATGATTTCTGTATGCCCCTCTGAATGAATATTTTCCCCTACCCCACCAGACAATTCACACAATTCATGCCGAACTGCGCGCCCTCATATGGCTAGGGAAGCAACCTAGAATAGCCCTAACTACACTCCGATGAACTCAATACAATGGGGGGATCTCCCTGCCGGATATAGAGACCTATTACTGGGCGGAGCATCTTGCACCAATAAATGAATGGCTACATGCACCGGCAGACACCCAACCTATAGGCTAGAGAGGGCCTCCATGACACACCGCACCAGTTTGCACTATTTATACGGGGGAACTGGGAGGCGACGGCTGCTACCGGCCACACAGATTACCTTAGATGTATGGGCCCGACGAAGATGATGGGATGGACACACAAACCGACCAAGCCGACACCGATCTGGACCTGTACGTGGCTGAAAGAGCTGCACAAACTTACCGGTGGGACACCATAAGGATTTCAACGCTCGGAGACCTAGTGGTAAAAGGAGAGCTTAAGACGTATGACTCCTTAAGATGCATGACTCCCTAAGGGCGGAATATGGGCTGACCCCAGCGCAGTTCTTCAAATATGCGCGTTTGCGTCATGCCTGGAAGGTGGAGGTAGCGTTAACATCTCCACTACCGGAGTATGCCGCCATGGAGGGTCGACTATTACAAGAACAAGTCCCCAATAAACTTGTATACTTGACTTATAAAACGCTGAACAATAATGCACCGGACGGGTTAGGGAAACTGAGGACAATCTGGGAGCGGGACGTGGGCGACATGGACACCGTAGACTGGGAGGCGGCCCTGATGCACCACAGGGAGGTAGCGATCAAAACCCGACTTTGTCTCATCCAATACAAAATACTGCACAGGGTCTATTATGACAGGGTTAGAATGGACCGCATAGGCAGGGCTAGTGACCCTTGCTGCTTGAGATGCGGACTCCCCCAGGGTACATTTTTCCAAACCCTGTGGGAGCTCTGCATCATAACCACTTATTGGACACGTATCTTGGGTAAGCTGAGTAAGATTTTGGAGGTGACGTTACCGATGGACCCTAAGTTTGTGTTACTGGGAATAACCATGGAGATAGGTCTGACTCGCCCGCACCTGATCTTTGCCTTGCTGGCGCTAGTAGTGGCAAAGAGAGATTTAGCACGAGCATGGGGAGCACAATTACCTCCAAAGGTGGGAGATTGACGGAGGGGAATGGACATGTACATGGCGGCAGAAAGAGTGACATATAAAGCTATGGGCTGCCCCCAAAAGTTTCATAAGGTTTGGGGGAAATGGAGGAAGTACCATGGATTTGATGTGGGATTGGGGATTGATTGAAAAGCTTCTGGGCACATAGGCTAGGATGTTTGCTGTGGTCCACGGCTTGTGGTGCATGACACTGGGACCTAAGGGACCCCCCCTTGAAGGATGCCACATGTAGGGACTTGGTGTTTGATGGGCTAGGAATGGACAATGTTGAATTGCTGTATGCAATACCACTGAAATGGATGAGGGGCGGAGGGGCGGGGAGGTGCTTTATGTGGTGGAAAATTACCTGTGATGTGCCAATTATGAGTAAGTTGATTCAAAATGCCAATAAAAAAAGTTTAAAAAAAGAACACCACGTTCTGCCCCCCTTTCACTTGCCCGTACTGCCTGTATCTGCTGAAGTAGAGGACACTACTTCTCACACATCGCAGCAGAGACCTGGAATAGCCTCTCCACATACCTCCGGACAATCACCTCACTTTCAGAATTTCAAATGGCTCTCAAGACCTGGCTGGTCGAATAAGCCTGTGGGGCCTGCAGGCCCATGAATACTCTATCAGGTGATTAGCCATGCTTTATAAATCCTGATTGATTGTTCGATTGACCATTTCCCTGACAAGCCTTGGTCTGCTCAACTTCTCTACCCTGAGGGCCTAGTGTTAAAAGGGTATACTTGTTGCTCATTTTTTGGTTCATCTGTAAGCTTAGCCACAGGACGCCATTGGTAAAAGGCTCTCATTGTTATAAATTAAGATCAGTAACAATTTTCTGTCTTGGGCCGCCTAAAAATGATACAACTTGTCTTAAAGGCTACCTAAGAGACATCTCATTTTGCCCTGTAAGTTATAGTCAGTGGATTAATCGGGGTAGGAGTAACAAGTATAGTGGGCCTGCTGCAGTCTCAGTTCATGTAATACATATTGTCTCAGCTGTCAGTAAACTTGTATAATCTCTTGTAGAATGTCTTTGCCGACCAATAATTACTGTTGGTCTCTTGGTAGGTGAGAGGTGTATTCTACTAATGCTGGGCATTGCTGACAGGTAACATTAATGGACTCGCCCACCCTGGCTCCATGACATGTGGTAACCCTCCTTGATTTCACTTAATATGCTCTGAATATGTTAAGAGAAGCTCTTTGCATTGGTAATTTGGGCAGGTATAATAGCAAGTATTTTTTTTTCATCATGTGTTATCATCGGCTGCAGCTACAGCTACCCATTAATAATAGATTTAACGAGTGAACATGTCCCTGGAATGAATATGACTTCTTCTTCTGTCAGTAGTAACTCTATTCCCTGCCAAGTAGGCTGTAACCACAGGATGCACTTTCTGGGGAATATTTACTTCATCAGTCACGATTTAGTAACATTGAGGTTTCTTTTATATCTGTTACACTTAACAAACCCTGATGGATAAGGGTGACAAATCCAAAAACAACAGTTGATGGAGAGAATGCAGAACAATGTCATACATTCATAACAGTACAGAGATCTGGGCCTAAATCCATCGTTTTTTTGCTCACTGTGCCATTCCAGTTCACACATAGCCATATGCAAATCAGTCTTGACCCTGTGCCCCATGGGAACAGTCCAGCCCAAACTGCCAAGCCAGGTCCTCCATGGACTGGAAAGAAGCATCCTAGGACCGGTTTCGGCCTTTCAGCCCTCATCAGCCAGGATAGCTTGATTCCAGTGGCATGGAGAGCACGGAACTCACGTCTGAGCATACCCGTTTCACTCGGGGGTGACAAATGCAAAAACAACAGTTGATGGACAGAATGCAGAACAATGTCATACATTCACCCCAGTACAGAGATCAGGGCATAAGTGCATCGTTTTTTTTTTTTTTCACCATGCCATTCCAGTTTGAACCCAGCCATATGCAAATCAGTTTTGACCCTGTGCCCCATGGGAACAGTCCAGCTCGAACTGCCAAGCCAGGTCCTCCCTGGACTGGAAACAAGCATCCTAGGACCGGTTTCGGACTTTCAGCCACTAGAATCAAGCTATCCTACTTAGGCCTTAAAGACTTGTACCCCAAAAGGCAGTTGGTATGGGACTTTAGTGAGGCACTATCCCCAATAATATGAGTTTTCATACCTCAAGTAAAGATGAAGTAACGCGGTGCATCGCAAGGAAAGAAATCCGTTCTAGAGAGTGCTGAATTCAGTCTGCCATAAAAAGCACCAAACCCTCATCCTGCACATTTAATTCTATCCCTCCCACTTTTACAAAACAACAAGCAAATTCTCTCTCCCAAAGGACATTTTGAGACAGACAGCAACTGGGGGTTGTTTACTAATTACCTTGTCTCTGACCAATGCCAGAGAAGCCATATGACCCTCAGTTACATCTCTGCCTTCTTCTTAGAATGAGTCAAGAGTAGAAAAAGTCATTTGAGGTCAATTTTTAAAACAATTGTCCCAAGAAAGATGTATGTGCCCATTACCCTGCTCAAGGATACTGCCTAACAATTCAAAGAGTGAGATTATTTTTGTCCATTGAAACACCCTTAATTGTGATGAGGGTTGAAAATAGTTGAAGACCATTAATAAATGTAATCAACATTGATTGTTTTTATGGTCATTTGTGTAAATGTGATTTCCTAGGTTCTTCATGGCTTTTTAATTGCTGGCATAAGCGTTTACATAAACAAGGGGCAAATTAGTAGGCCTGGGCGGAGTTCACGAGGTCATAAAAAACTCCACTGTGTTCCGCTGAACTCTGCATGCGGCGGAGTGAGTTAAGTCATGCTACAGATGTTTCGTACTGGGATTATTACAGCACACATGGCACCACCTGCAGCACAAGAGGGTACAGCTTCCTTCTGCCCCTTGAGCTGATGTTCTACTTGAGTGGCAGCTTTCTCAACGCAAGTGGCAGGCTTCTCAATGTGAGCGGTAATCACCTGCTGTGACCGCCCGTGTTGAGAAATCTCCCCGGGAGATAGTCTAGCAGTGGATTTTCCTAGCTTGCTCTTGCCAAATTAGAGTGGCAACCCACCCGAGAGGAAAATCTCAGTTCCATGCTACTACACAGAGTTGTTTCGAAACTCTGCACTCTGTGCGGAGAGCAGAGTGGGGAAAACTCTGCAAACCCCGCGAGTGGAGCAGTTTACCCCCCAGGCTAATGAAACGAATTCTTTATTTCATATTGCTTCCCCTGCACAGGACTGACCCAAGTGAATTAATAGACAAAGATCAGTGGGTCCCTGTGTTTCAAACTTTTGAATGTGATTGAAGAAACATGTTTAATCCAAATCTTAAATTCTGCATAGAAAAACCTTGCTGAGAGTGATTTTCAATGAGTGAATAATAGTGATGCAATGGGCCCCACACCTACTTAGTTTTGAAACTCGATCTTGAAGGATTACTGTGTAGCCAAGAATATATGAGAGTTCTCATTAAAGGCAAGAGTGATTTATTTAAAAAATATATATATATTTACTGCAAAGGGCCCTAAAAATAGATTACATACAAACAATGTACAATGTTTATATTCAGTGGGTCTGGGAAACAACATTCGCAATACAAATATATTTCAAAGAGTCCGATCCACATTACAAATAGTAGGCAATTTAAAATTCATCATGGCTGTACAATAACTATTTACAACTGCTTAATATTGCTCAGGTTGTGATGAACCAACGTGTCCAGACTGATATCAGTTAATTATTTGATGTAGGAGCCCGAGACCGGAGAAAGCAAAACTTCGTTGTCATTCAAGGTGATCCTCAACCGTACTCCTGAGATAGGGTCATCATCCTTCACCAAATCACAAAAGTCGAATCTTCGTGTTTCTCTATGGCTAGTGAAGCTTTACTGTTCAATGATTTCTAATGGTTCTCTGCATGTCCTCTGGTGGGATATGGTGTTTCAGCTCTGAGTGCTTATCAGACAGGGAGATGGTGAGGGATCCTCAATAAATGCTATCGGTGATATCAGCCACAGTGGTCCGAAACAAAGGTCAAAGCGATGGCACTTAGGCAGGTACCTGGAATTTGAAAGGTACATGGTCAGATAGGTCAAGTAGGCAATTGTCCATCCTTACAGTGCGGTATAGAGAGGGGGGGTTTGTACCCAATTGAAGTCGCTGGGACCTGGGTTATATGAGGTAATGAGAGAGGGGGGTCCCAGTGAGAATGAGCTAATAGATAAAAGATAAACACAAATAATAATACACTTAATGAATCTACAATGTTTTAATCACAAAGTAGATGAAGCCAAGATATAGTATCAAACAATTTGTCAATTTATAAATCTCCATTGGTTGGATAGTGCCCAAGAACAAGGGTTAAGTGATAGGTGAGGATAGTGCAAGTAGGGAAAGTGACATATAAATTAGAACAGGATCTGATACATTTGCATATGTATTGAAATGCTCAAGAGACAATCAATCAAGACAATCACTCAGAACGCATGCCCCACATAGTACAAATTATGTAACATTGTTAAATAGGGCCTGGAGAGCAGGAAAGTGTTGTCGACGTTTCGACCCTCAGAAGAAGCAGGACTTATTGAACCCTTGCAATGGGGTCTTCATCAGGACAGGTATTGGGACTAGCAACCTATTAATGTCAAAAATAGAGGAGTGTAAATTAATGACCCCAGTGTGGAGCATGGACAATCATTGAGACAATTTAGTTATTTGGCACACATTGAAAAGAAGAGAGCATACCAAGTAATTCGGGGCTCATCATCTTATCATCACATAGGGAAAAACCTCCATGAAGACGGAATTGATCTAGATAAAGTAAACATATAGGGCAAACGTATTTAATACTAATTTGATAGACAAGGAAAGGCTGCATCATCAATGCTGGATGTGCACCACATGAGACTTACATCTGAGTGAATTCAAAAACGGGGCAGGCGTCAAGGCGTAGGTCAGGAGCAGCCCGGGGACGTTGGGCAATGGATTCCACGAATCAATCTAAAACAGTAGGGAGACTACATCAGGGAAAAGCGTACTCGGGGCTAGGAGAAGAGTCTTATGACTGGTAGCGAGGCTTACCGTAATCCTAGGTGTGATATACGGTTGTCCCCATAAGTGCGACAGACATCTCAATGAATTCACAAGGGGGGGGGGCGGGCGCGCGTGAGGTGTAGGTCAGGAGCAGCCCGGGGACGCTGGGCAGAGGATTGCACAAATCAATCTAAAGAATAAGGAGACTACATCAGGGAAGGACGAACCCAAGATTAGGTTAAAAGTATTGTGGCTGGTTCTGAGACCATAGCTTACCGTAATTCTGGGTAGGTAATATTGTCGTCCCCATTAGTGCGCGAGCGCTGTGAATGAATCAATGGTCACCCGCTAAGGAGAATCAAGGACAAGTAATCAATACCAGCACGGGCAGAGTCATTTAGCAGTTGTACAGTTGCAATGCGGAAAAACCGACAGAGCAGCCGTGAGACATACCGAGTGAGGAGTCGGGTCCGGCGTCTTCACAGTAAGCTGGAGGCTGACCGGCGCGTTTCCTGTTAAAGTCGTTACCGTGGTAATCCGATCAGGTGACCAAGAAATGCGGTCGATATGGTAGAAAGACTCATCAGCAAATGTGCTGCGTGGCTAGAGCTGGGGATAGGATTCCATTAATACTCACAGCTGTGGGGTGATTAAAATAAGTCAATGCTAAACTGAAAAATTATTAAGACATTGTTATATTGTGATGACAAGGGAATTTGTCAAAGGTCTACAAGCAGCTGGGAATGCGAGGCTTATTTAAATAATATCGTCAGTCGGAAGGGCATCCCATTAATTATTGAGACGAGGTGTAGGTGTAGGTCAGCCAACAGTATATACATGTATTCCATTAAATCGTGGATATATGCAGCCCAAGGATGATACTTCATGCTGCTATGAAATTGGAAGGTGTACCTGTTGGCCCTTCCGACTGACGATATTATTTAAATAAGCCTCGCATTCCCAGCTGCTTGTAGACCTTTGACAAATTCCCTTGTCATCACAATATAACAATGTCTTAATAATTTTTCAGTTTAGCATTGACTTATTTTAATCACCCCACAGCTGTGAGTATTTATGGAATCCTATCCCCAGCTCTAGCCACGCAGCACATTTGCTGCTGAGTCTTTCTACCATATCGACCGCATTTCTTGGTCACCTGATCGGATTACCACGGTAACGACTTTAACAGGAAACGCGCCGGTCAGCCTCCAGCTTACTGTGAAGACGCCGGACCCGACTCCTCACTCGATATGTCTCACGGCTGCTCTGTCGGTTTTTCCGCATTGCAACTGTACAACTGCTAAATGACTCTGCCAGTGCTGGTATTGATTACTTGTCCTTGATTCTCCTTAGCGGGTGACCATTGATTCATTCACAGCGCTTGCTCTACCCAGAATTACGGTAAGCTATGGTCTCAGAACCAGCCACAATACTTTTAACCTAATCTTGGGTTCGTCCTTCCCTGATGTAGTCTCCTTATTCTTTAGATTGATTTGTGCAATCCTCTGCCCAGCGTCCCCGGGCTGCTCCTGACCTACACCTCGACGCGCGCGCGCCCCCCCCCCCTTTGGGAATTCATTGAGATGTCTGTCGCACTTATGGGGACAACCGTATATCACACCTAGGATTACGGTAAGCCTCGCTACCAGTCATAAGACTCTTCTCCTAGCCCCGAGTATGCTTTTCCCTGATGTAGTCTTCCTACTGTTTTAGATTGATTCGTGGAATCCATTGCCCAACGTCCCCGGGCTGCTCCTGACCTACTCCTCGACGCCTGCCCCGTTTTTGAATTCACTCAGATGTAAGTCTCATGTGGTGCACATCCAGCATTGATGATGCAGCCTTTCCTTGTCTATCAAATTAGTATTAAATACGTTTGCCCTATATGTTTACTTTATCTAGATCAATTCCGTCTTCATGGAGGTTTTTCCCTATGTGATGATAAGATGATGAGCCCCGAATTACTTGGTTTGCTCTCTTCTTTTCAATGTGTGCCAAATAACTAAATTGTCTCAATGATTGTCCATGCTCCACACTGGGGTCATTAATTTACACTCCTCTATTTTTGACATTAATAGGTTGCTAGTCCCAATACCCGTCCTGATGAAGACCCCATTGCAAGGGTTCAATAAGTCCTGCTTCTTCTGAGGGTCGAAACGTCGACAACACTTTCCTGCTCTCCAGCCCCCATTTAACAATGTTAAATAATTTGTACTATGTGGGGCATGCGTTTTGAGTGATTGTCTTGATTTATTGTCTCTTGAGCATTTCAATACATATGCAAATGTATCAGATCCTGTTCTGATTTTTATGTCACTTTCCCTACTTGCACTATCCTCACCTATCACTTAACCCTTGTTCTTGGGCACTATCCAACCAATGGAGATTTATAAATTGACAAATTGTTTGATACTATATCTTGGCTTCATCTACTTTGTGATTAAAACATTGTAGATTCATTAAGTGTATTATTATTTGTGTTTATCTTTTATCTATTAGCTCATTCTCACTGGGACCCCCCTCTCTCATCCTTACAGTGCAGCAAGCAATTGAGGCACCATGAGCTCTTAAGATATATTTTGGCTTGTTTCCAACTTTGGCTTGCAAAGAATTTGAATACATTTAACCAAGGTGAAGGGGATTCAGCACTGAAAAGATTGTGCCTCTTCAAATATGACAAGAGGTAAGTTAGTTCATAAAAATGTGCTGCCTTCAAATATTGTACTCCCGCAGCTGCTTCTTGCTCTATTCAGTGTCACACCCTCTACTACACAGTATATACTCTACAGAATTGAAGACTCTGTGAAGTCCCTAAACAGGCAGTAGGTGTTTTGTAATCAGATGAATTATTTTTAACAATGTGATCTCGACCTGATAAATGCCAGTCTTAGACTCAAGGGGGCAGATACCCATGCTTACTCATAGCCCCCTCTTGCATCTGAACTAGATTTTCAGAATTATTATGCTCTTATTTTGAAATCACAAAGCATCCATACTGGGATTTCAGCCAAGCTCTTGGTGGCTGTATTTTCAGATGATACATCTATGAATTCATAAAAACAAAAAGGGCCTGGTTCACAAAGGTAAAGGTCCACTGTCTTTCTCTTCTAAAAGGTTTTGCACTCAATCTTTCCCAACATAGACATATTTCTTTGATGACAACTGCTTTGGACAACCCTACCCCAGAATCACTCCTTCTCCAGCACCAATGGGATGTGATCCCTCAGTCTCGCCATGTCCATTGTTGGTTACATATTTCTCTACATATTTCTCTAACTTGAAAACCTATGTATTTCGTTCCTTTTCAACACACCCAATTGGAATGTAATTTAAAACATTAATCAAAGGCCTTCTGTCAGAAGTGCTTCTGGAATTATGAGACTATGAAGGGCCAATTGTACTCTTGTACAAGAATATTATGGCACACTAATGCCATGGACAAAATATCGAGGGACAAAATATTGAATGGTAAATGCAAAGAGGGGCAGATATATTTACCATTCCTAACTCCACATAAATGAAGACATATGTATATATATTTTTGGTACACATATGTGGAATTAGGTACAGAAAATCTGTTCACATTTACCTTTTAATATTTTGGCGCGCTTTTTTGTCAGTTATATTAGTGTCCGACAATATCAATGTTCAGGAGGCACATTTGGAAGGCTATATTATGGGACACAGTGAAAATTATGCAGCATAATTTATTACATTCTGTGAGAATACTATTCTGCTATTTTATCACACATTAATGCTGTTCTCCCAAAAAGCTTTGCCTCTCGTATCCCAGTATAGCACGTGGGTGAGGTAATTTGGTGAGTAGTTAATGTTTGCCGTGGCGCAGCACCATGTGTTATTTTTGATTATTCTAAACTATCAATACATTTATTTGTGGAAATCTGTAATCTATGTAGCATAGAGTGGATTATTTGGTAAGTACAGCAAACCCAAAATTGTATGGAAGAAGCGCCTGGCTACCCTCATGGGTGTCAAGCAGCACTGTACATATCCACCTTGCATTTACATTATATTCCAGTGACCCCATTGATTAGTGATGGTTTGTTGTGTGATCCTTTCAATCTGATAGTACTCACACTCTCACTGACATTGACAGAAAAAACAAAAGCATCAAAATCTTACCTCACCCTACTTAGAAAGTATGTAGTCGCACAACTTGAGAGTGTTTTTCATACTTTTGATCATGTCCTCGAGCTGGTAGATAGAGAGAATGGAAACGAGAAGGCTATTTAGATGTGACAACATGCATAACAGATGACTTATTTTTCAAAAAAATTGTAAACTGTGGGCATTGCCAGTAACTAGTTTATCCCAGGGAATAGGAGATTGTGTTCTCTGTTGCTCATTGCCAATGCAGCTGAATCCTTTTCCTGGTTTAGAAGTGAGGATAGAAAAAGCTAAATTTGCTCCTACGGTGAAAGGGAATTTTCGATCCCATAGTTCCTTGCTCGTCCACAAATACGATCAACCCCTGTGTGCTTTGTTCTCTTCTCTCACAGAAGAGGTTAATCTTGTAGTCAGAAGGGTGATTGTTTTAATTAATTCATGTTTCCAGCAAGAGATAGTTTCCACCTTTATCCGTTTACACTGTGCACTAAAACCAGCGTTGAAGTTACGAAATCCGTTCTAGCTCTCTAAGGGTACCACTGGATGAGAGACTGAGTGAGTTACTACACCATTCACTCCTTGGTAATATTGTATTGAATTCCTTTTGTTTCTGAGAATGGAGTACAGTTTCCATGGGCAGTTATTTCTTTGGTATCTTGTGTATTTACTTTATTTTGTGTAGATAGAATGGAAGCGACAACGTTTCAGAGAGAGGGCACATGAACTTGCTGGTATAGAACTTTAAAGAAGACTCACATATTTCTCAGCTGCAATGGTGGGCATGTCGAAGGCATCCCTGTGTTCCGGTGGTGTTACTTCTTCAAGCAGAATAGATGGATCCTGAAAATATAATTAAAATATCAGCATTACCAAGACCGTTGTCAACACATCTAGACTCTCATGCGTCTCACAGAGACAGAAGTCACAAAAGGCTGCACACCTCAAGAAACTAAAAAACTAAGGAAAACATTTGTACAAGAGATAGCACACTATGTTCGATTCCTATTGGGCATTTCATGGCCTTAGTACCTTGTGTTCATCCCCTTTAAAAGCAGAACTATTACTTTTGCGAGTAATGGATCAAAGATGCAGAAACAGTGAATAATGGTAAGCTGACAGTGTACAAGTGTGCTGCTACCAGAAGTGGTTACTCTGCTCTTGACCCAAGAAATTGTTTATGTCTCTTTCTAAACAATACAGTATCTACGTTATCTGATGAATACCATCCTGGCTCCCAAAGTTCTCGCCTACTATTGACAAATCACTCACCTCGACTACATTGCAAAGAGCATCAAGAAAGAAATTACTGGGAGGAGTTGCCAAGTAGTGTAAGATGGAGGCTACATTTTACGCGAGCTTCGTGCCAGTTCCGAGAATCCTGCTGAATCCGACCCTTAGGCTACCTTATTCAGCCGTAAGTACTGGTGCGGTGGCCCATATACTAACCACCTTTGGTCCACCGGAGCCCATCCAGGGAGCCTGGGATGAGAGACAATTTTGGCGATCGACAGCCTGGGAGTTCGTACGACCTGCCTGGAGACGTGTCTGGTGACAAACATCACCTGAAGCTGTGAAATCACAATGGTGAACCTCCCTGTGCATTGACTCCTGGGTCGTGCAAGGGAGAGAAGACAGCCAAGTGGCCGGGTGTGGCACGAAGCCGCTTTCACTTCCAAGAGGTGGCTGGAAACAGCAGAACAGGTACCTTAGAGTGGAGGAGCCGGACTGGGCGCCACACGTGGCCAGGGCTGCAACTGCAGACTGGGCGAGCCGACTATGGAGCAACCTTTTCTCTGATGCAAACATCCATGTTGTGGCCCCTACTCTTGTACCCTTTGTCCTACCCAAGTCCATGCAGGTAGCCAGGGATAAGAGAAAAGCATTAGGCAAACAACGACATGTCGGAAGACTGGACTGCTGCCAACGTACCCATCCTGGAGCTGCAATCCCACAGCGGCGATCCATCTTTACCTCCGTATTGACTCTTGGGGCACAAAGGAAACAGCCACATGAGAGGGGAGTGGTAGGGGCCGCTTTTCATGTTTAGGCAGCCACATCGGATTGTGACAGCCAAATTGGTGGGCCAGAGTAGAGGAGATTGGATAGGCAGCATGAGCATCCAGGACTTAGATTACAGCCCAGGTGGGCCGGGACCCACACAAGATGTCTCGCCCCAAAGGTAGGAGACTGGGTACATGGCTTCAACCTCAGGAGGTGATCCCCCTCTGGGAGCCCAGAAGCCCTGGGAGACTGCTACAGCCAATGGGGGGCAGTTATGGTCACACAAGCCCAGCCTTACTCCACGCCTGATCACCGTGGCGTCTCAGGAGGACATCTGGAGAGAGGAGGGGAGAGGGAGTGCCCCAGCACTGGGCCAGTAAGACATGGCCTCACAGAAACAAGCGAGGGCAGATGTCCCTTGCATTGTGTGTAAGGAGGACCCTCCCAGCTGGTAGACCTGCCAGATGGCGTGGGGGACCAGCACCCAGAGAAATTCCTCACAGAATAGTTCAGAACCAGGGTCCCGGATTGTGAGCTATCCCCCTACTTCGTTCTGGAAAGGGCACACAGAGCGCTGGCCCCATGCCCTCTGCCGATGACACAGCCTAGAGCCATTATCATTAGGGTACTGAACTTTTTAGGCAGAGACTCTATCCCATGGCAGGCATGCCAACATCCAGACGTCCTTTGCACCGACTCCAAGTTTATGTTCTTCCCCAATTACACAGTTAAGTGCAGCTCCTTCGTAAATGTTTCTTATAGGTTAAGTGGAAAGTCAGGGCTATGTACATTGAATGTGCTGATGTACCCTGCCAAACTAAAAGTTATGTATCAGTAGGGAACCATTTTTATTTTAAAGCCCGTAAGAGACCTGGATCTAAGCGTCGGAGATTAAATAACTGCCCATATCAACAAAGGAGCCAATGACATCTCGGGAGACTGAAGGGTGTCAACCATCCCACTCTAGGCTGAAATGCAGCAGACTGATAGGAGGCAAAATCTGGTTATAACAGGAGGATAAACATAGGGCATTCTCCTCATAGAGCTCTGGTGAGTACCAGGGAGGGGACCCTACTAGTGGATGATGAGATATTATTCAGCGGCATAGAGGAGGGGTTTAGTCCCCTTCCTTTCTTTCCTCCATGTAGAGCTACAAGTGTTTTCTCATTCACGGAGGGATAAGAGACACATTGCCTCTGGGGAGAGGGGCTGGCCCGAGGCAAACAACTACCCACAACACAACATTATTGTGGGTACTTTATTTTGATTTAGTATTATATTGTATTGTATGTTGTTTCTATTGGGGTTGATTTTTTAGAGGTGAAAAATGCTTCCACTTAGAGATGTTGAGTAGAGGGTTGTTGGGGGGAGAGTTGGGTACTTTAGGGTTGATTTGGTCACAATACTACGTCTCATGCAAGACAGATTGCGGACCCCAGTCAAAAGGGCGCAATGACCTGCCAAGACCTCTTGCAACAGCACCATACACTACAAGCAATTGTCTTGGAATTTCAGTGGGTTGCTGGATAAAATAGAATGCACAACAATCCTTCGAAAGTGCCACAATCTGGTCCCAGTGGTTCCATTGTTGCAAGAGACACATTTTCTTCGGAATAGGGGGTTCCTTTTGGGACACTATGGGCCAGATGTAGGTCGCCAAATACCGGTCGGTAACGGCCGATTTCGGACGTTACCGACCGGTCTTTGGCTTTTGAGATGTAGGTGGGTCTGAATTTACAGAATCGGTATATTTACCGATTCGGTAAATTTACCACTTCGGTATTTTACCGAATCGGTAAATATACTGATTCTGTAAATCCATATGTAGGTGACACTCCTAAGAGTGCCACAGGCCCTTAAGAGTCGGTATTTTACCACCCAATCCTATTGGGTGGTAAAATACCGAATTCAGGTGTGCATGCACATCTGTGCATGCACACCTGTGCCATGTGACACACAGACATGCCCTTAGGGCATGTATGTGTGCCACATGGCACACATGCCTGTACCTTGGGTGCTAGAGGGTGTCAAAGTGACACCCCCTGCACCCTTGCAGGATTCGGTATTTAGCGAATCTGTAAATACCGAATCGGTATTTCACATTGATTCCTATGGGCTTCAAGGCCCATAGGAATCAATGTGAAATACCAAATCGGTATTTACGGATTCGGTAAATACCGACTCTTACAGAATCGGTAATTTTTTACCTACATCTGCCTCCTTCCTATTTACCGACTCTTAAACACCGATTCGGTATGAGTCGGTATTTAGGAGTCGGTAAATAGAAATTACCTACATCTGGCCCTAAGTCTTTAATCATGCAGGGTTCACCAGGGGTTCCAGAGGAGTTACTTTTCCCCTGATGGTCATGGACACTATCTGATATGCCATAGATAGATATGTGGTGATTACGGGCTTCCTGTTTGGCATTCCATTGGCAGTAGTGTCTGTGTATATTCCACCGACCCTGCAGGCGACCACGATGAAAAATCTGATGACAGTTATCACCTTGGGCCTGGATGAGGAGCTTATCGTAGGGGGGATTTCAATGATGTCATGTACCTACAACTTGATTTGAAAAGAGGGGCTAAACCATTGCACCATAGGTGGAGTCCCTGCGGCTTTGTAATCCTTGGAGAGCAAAGAAGAAGTCAGCATGTGAGTTCACATACTATTCCCACTCCCATAGGTCACATTCAAGACTAGACTACTTCTTCCTCCCAGCTGCTGGACTCTGATAGTCGTCAGGAGCTACAATTCATGCAGGGGTACTGTTGGGCCAATCACCGATTTAATTCACTATGGGACTGGGGAGGTGTAGGTCTAACATGCACTGGAGCCTTTTTAGGTTGGGTGGCTGAAGGATGTTAGGTTTTAAGAACACATGAAGAAAAAGATAGAACTCTACTTAAGAGCAAGCTCCACAACAGAAGTCTCCCTAATCACATTGTGGGAGGCAATGAAAGCAGTTCTTTGGGGGTTAATAGTGGCAGACTCGCCATTCAGGTAGCAGAGACCGAATTGCCACATCACTGGAGCGAGTGGCAAAGGGCTCCCATTGATCTTAAACCACTTCTGCTCAGGAGACCTTGCGCTCTTTCACTTTTTAATCAGCTAAATTCGCCTTTTAGTCACACAGTGCTCACCTTGTCTATCACCCCCTTCCCCTGTCCACCACTGACGTAGTCAGATTGTTGTGGAGGGAAGGCGGGACCGGAAGTGATTACAGCTTCCCCTCGCTTGCGGCGCAGGTTAGCAGGCTAGTTATTCTGCCCACCCATAGTACAAGAACTGAGCATTCACACGCGCCGGCAGACTCGTCATTCAGGTAACAGAGACCGAATTGCCACATCGCTGGAGCGAGTGGCAAAGGGCTCCCATTGATTTTAAACCACTTCTGCTCAGCAGACCTTGCTCTCTTTCACTTTTTAATCAGCTAAATTCGTCTTTTAGTCACACAGCGCTCACCTTGTCAAACACCCCCTTCCCCGGTCCACCACTGACATAGTCAGATTTGTTGTGTAGTGAAGGCGGGACCGGAAGTGATTACAACTTCCTCTCGCTTGCGGCGCAGGTTAGCAGGCTAGTTGGTCTACCCTGTTTTACCATAAAAGAACGATGCCATTCTGTTCGCGCAGCGGACCTGCGCAGCGGGCGGGCCGAAGGCGCGCCAAAGGCAAGCCCGTCTGTGCCCGTCCGCGCCAGAACTGGCCCAGGGCCAGGAATAGCTGCCCCCTCCATCAGCCCCCTAGAATTTATACTCAGGAGACACTACTACAACTCAGGCAGCTCACAAATACACCATGCCTCCACTCATTTTCCCTGGAGGAACGACAAAGCAACTACACTCACTGCTCCTACACTCTATCACTATCTCCAAAGATAATCTCACCCCCCATCGAGCACCCAATCAGCATGGCCCTGCTGAACTGCAGGTCCCTACCCAAAGGCTCCTTGGAAATCAATATGCTTCTCCAAGACACAGAGCTAGATGTTCTGTTTCTGACAGAAACTTGTCTATCCCCAAGCTCAGAGCCAGACATCGTTCAAGCCCTCCCCCCAGGATACCTCACCCAACGCCTCAACAGAATTACTTGGAAAGGCGGTGGAATCGCAATCATTCACAAAAGTCACCTCTCCTGCCGCATACTAGACAGCCTGATTCTTGATTGTGAAAATGTTCTTTTTATCATCCAACTCTCCCCTTTAAAATCACTTTCGGGCATTCTCCTGTACCGCCCACCAGGAGTACATGTAGCTCCCTGATGGAAGCCATCATCTCTCGTGCCTGCTCCTCTTCCAACTTTACATTACTGGGAGATCCAAACCTCCACTTTGATGACCCTTCGGACAAAGTGGCAGGGGACCTAACACTTGACCTGGTTTCCTACCACCTTCTCATGAAAAGCCACCAAGCCACACATGTAAAAGGCCATTTACTAGACCCCATCTTCTCAAACATCACCGAATTAAAAACGAGTAAGCCCCTCCCCATCCCCTGGTCAGACCACTTCCTATTATCATTCCACTGGCAAACCAACTCCGAACCTGTTCACGGGCCTCCACCTCGCTTCCCAGAATGCCCATGGTCAGAATTAGTCCCTGAGGACTGGAGACGCGAACTCGAAATCACCACCCCATCATTCGAACCAGACCCAGTCTTAGCAGACGAGCAATTCTCCACTTGGATAGAAAACTCATTAGATCAAGTACTGCCAAGAAAAATCTTACCTAAAAAAAATGAAACCTTCAAATCCCCTTGGTTCACCCCAGAACTCCGCGACTTGAAAAAACAATGCAAAAAACTTAAACGCATATTCAGGAGGGACTGGGCCAATAACAAAAAAATAGAATACCAAGCAGCCATCAGGTCCTACAAAGCTAAACTAAAAACAACCCAGGCCGCCTTCTATAAAGAACAAATCCAAGCCTCCGCCAACTCCTCTAGAGAAACATTTTGTATCGTCAAAAAACTGCTGAAAGTTTCAGATCCACCCCCGTCACCCACCCCTCGGGTCGCAGATGCAACGAACTGGCAGAGTTTTTGCCACAAAAATTCTAAATATCCTAAAAACACTCCCCGTCCCCGACTACTCACCAGATTACCTCTCCCCAGCCCCCGCAATTAACACCCCCCTCTTTGACTCCTTCTCTCTCCTGATAAGCGAGATGCTCCCCCATATTTTAAACTCAATCAAAAGTGGCTCCCCACTCGACCCAGCACCTTTCAACATCCTGAAACTCATGACACCAACCATCACCCCCTCCATCACTAACTTAACACCTCCCTAGAACTGGGCACCGTCCCTCTCAATTGGAAAAGGTCTACAGTTAGAGCACTGTAAAAGAAATCCCATCTGGACCCTCTAGAGCTGGGCAACTACCGGCCCATATCCTTACTGCCTGAAATCAGCAAGGTGGCAGAGAAATTCGTTAACCTACAGCTCTCCGCCTTCCTCGAATCCAACAGACTCCTACACCGCTCACAGACAGGCTTCCGGCCTGGCCAGGGAACAGACACCGCCCTGATGGCAATGGTGGAAGAGGCACGAATGGTCCTGGACGCAGGTATCTGCAGCAGTGATCCTCCTAGACCTAAGCGCTGCCTTCAACACGGTGGACCACTCTATACTTGTCCATCGTCTAAGCAGAATAGGAGTCACAGGTTCACCAATATCCTGGTTCAAATCTTTTCTAGAAGATAGAACTTTTCAGGTCGCCGAAGGCAACATTAGATCCAGAGCTGTGCCACTCCAATACGGGGGTGCCTCAGATCCCTAAGTCCTACACTTTTCAAGGTGTATAAGTCCCCTCTGGAGGAAATTATAGCCCCTTTCGGCATCAACGTGGCCACGTATGCCGTCGACACCCAACTCATGGTCTCTCTAAATCAGACGGACCACTGCCAGTAAAATCTATGCTCCTGTCTCAAAGAAATCTCCAGATTGATGAGCAAATCTCTCCTGAAACTAAACGGAGACAAATCAGAGATCCTTGTGCTAGGCAATCAATCTAAACTCACCACAAAACTTTTGTGGCCATCGTGCATGGGACCAGTTCCCGCTCCAAAAAAAGAAATAAAAAGCCTGGGTGTCTGGCTGGACCAGGACCTCAATTTTCAAACACAAGCTAGGAATACCGCGGGAACCTGCTTTGGTCTCCTACGCACCACATGTAAAATCCTTCCCCTTTTACCCCCCCACTCCAGAAAACTCCTAATTCAGGGTCTCATCCTGTCCAGACTGGATTATGGAAACGCCCTATATCTTGGCGCCCCGAAATCGGTCATAAACAAACTTCAACTTGTCCAGAACTCTGCAGCTAGGCTGCTAACAGGCACAAAAAAACGATGCTCTGCTAAGCCTGCCCTAAGCTCCCTACACTGGCTCCCAATCCATGAGAGGATCAATTTCAAATCTCTCTGTATTACACATAAAATTCTACAGGACAAGGGCCCGCCAATCTTGAGATCCCTGATCAAACCATACAAAGCCAACAGGAAGCTAAGATCCGACCACCTATTTCTGGCAAACGTTTCCAGAATCAAGAAAGCGCGGTCAGGAGAATGCCTATTCTCATACAATGCCTCCAAGCTCTAGAATACCCTTCCCCTCAACATTCGCAGGGAAACCAACCTACAAAAATTCCGTAAGCTCCTAAAAACCTGGCTGTTCTCTTAGGTCTCTTCTGTTCCCGAGCTAATTCCTCGAGTCCAGCACAGGGACACCCCCGGGTAGCTACGCGCTTTACAAAATCCACTTCCAATTCCAATTCCATACCCTGTGGGAGGAGAAAGAAAAGTACAGCACTGGAAAGGCAGATTGGTGAATTAGAATATCGCCTGAACCAAATGAGAGATCATGACACATTTTGTAGTCTAAAGGCTACTAAGGAGGCCCTTAAAAAGAAACTGATGACTCATGCCAGGGCACCAGTGTCTGATTTTTAAAAACCGAGAGTACGAATTTGAGGCAAGACAGGATAATTGCTAAACAGGCTTGCAGCCAACTCTGGAAGACAGGTTTGTCCCATAGACATGGGGCCTGACAGTGAGGTGACCCATTACAAATCACACATTACTATCAGGCACTTTACCAATCAAAGCCGCCGGGAGGGTTGGAGCAACAACACCTCTTAGCTGCAAACCTCGTCATGCCGAGGCTCTCCAGCAGTGAGAGGGTGAATTTGGATGCTCAACTGTCTAAGGAGGAGTCATATGCAGCCTTGTAGGAGATGCAATCTGAGAAGGTACCTGGTTCAAATGGATTCCATATGCAATTCTTGGAAAGGTTTGCATCAACACTACTCTCACTTCCTCACGAAGGTTGAAGCTGCAGAGACAGCTTTGCTACTTCCTTATGATATCTGGAGTGCCTCAGTGAGAGCCCTCCCCAAACCATAGAGCCACCTACAGACTGCGCGTCTTACAGACTGATCTCCCTAATAAATATTTAAGTCAAAATAGTTGCAAAGGCCTCAGCAACCAGGCTACTGAAAAAGGTGAGACCCCTAGCGCATTGCGATTAAAATGGCTTTATGCCAGTCAGAAGCACAAGGCCTTGTCTTAGGAGGCTAAATATGTACTTGGACCACATACATTCTGTATCTGACCACACAACCATGATGCAACTTGACTCTGAGAAGGCCTTTGGCCCATTTGAATTGTCTTTCCTCCACAATATCTTAAAAAATATTAATTCTGGTCCTAGATTCCTTTAGTATGTGAGGCTGTTATACATTATGCAATGGGCTAGGGTCAGAGTGAACAGGATTTACTCACAGCAGTTCCAGATAGACAGAGGTCTGCTGTCTCCTCTCCTGCTCACTCTTGCAGCGGAACCACATGCCAAATAGATTGGCGGGACAGGCAGGTGTAGAGCTTGAGGTATGGCGGAAAATTAGAGGGCTGCATCTCTTTGTATGCAGACAATGTCCTCCTGTATATCCAGTGCCTAAACGAATCCATCCTAAAGCTAATTTATATTCTAAAAATCTGCAAAGAAGTGTCAGGCCTGAGGGTGAACTGGGGGAATCAGCCATAAACCTTATGGTGGGTTCTCCTCCAGATTTGCTTCCAGACTCCCCGGCAAGCTGGAGTTTTTAAATACTTGGTGTTAGACTTGTCAGTCTTATGGTGGTCTTACCTCAATCTTTTTGGCTGCACATTTTGCTGAATCTTTTGTTGGCCATAGGACTTTGAGCACTTTACCACTGCTAATTAGTGCTAAAGGGCATGTGCTTCTTCCCTAAACATGTGTGCAATTGGTGAATACTTAATTGACCTATTTAATTTACTTGTAAGTCCCTTGTAAGGTGGTATACCATATACCCAGCCTCTGTAAATGTACTGCCGCTAGTGTGCTGCAGCCATGATTGTCCCACCAACAGAAGAAGCCTGTCTAACCCATCTCGGCCTGCCACTGCAGTGCCTTTGTGGGCAGTTTACTGCCACTTCGACTTGGCATTTAAAACTAATTTCCAAGCCTTAAACTTCCATTTTATTGCATATAAGTCACCCCTAAGGTAGTCCTTAGGTAGGCTTAGGGCAGGGTGGTATGTAAGCGAAAGGTTGGACATTTACTTTATAGTTTGCATGTCCTGGTAGTGACAAACAGCATATTTCATTTTTCGCTACAGTGAGGCCTACCCCTCTCATAGATTAGCTTCAGGAATTCCTTAATATACTTTTTAAGCTATAATTCCTGATCAGAGAGGAGTAGCTGATTCCTGTTTCATATGTTTGGAATGGTAGTGATGTTTAATTTACCATTACTATTTTAGAAATTCCACTTTTAGAAAGTGGACATTTCTCTGCACTTACTGCTTTGTGTTCCTGACAGCCCGTCTCTAATGCATGTCTGGGGTGGCGGACAGCTATACATTGTGCATTCCCTCTAGACAGCCACAAAACAGGAAGGATAGGTGGGTTTGAGTACCCATCTACATACATCTGCATTCTGATGGCCTTGCCTGGGCTGGATGGAATGGAGAGGTTAAGACTTCACTTGAATAGGTAGTATCCTGTCCCCACACAAAGGACTGATTACCCCCCACAGATAGCCTGGCAGACAGGTCTGGCCTGTAAGGGGAACATGTGCATTTAAGAGAGCTGCCTTGAAGTCATCCCACGCCACACCAAAGGCCCTTTTGGGTATAAGTACTGGGTTTCTGACCCCCCCCCCCACCCCCCCCAAAAAAATTAGACACTTATGGATCTTGAACTTGAATCTTTGTTATAAGGACTGTTGTGCTGTTTAAATAACTAATCTTTGGACTGCAGGCTTGGAAGGTTTGCTTTTCTCTTGTGTTTCCCTGCTGTCTGCTTCTCTTTGACTCTGCAGAAGGAGAGCTTGACTCTACCTTCCCTACAAGTGATCTCCAAGGCTTGCCTCCTCTTGCTTGAGACTCAGCGATATCAAAGTTTCTACCCCTACTCCTGTGCCTGAACTCACTGGATGTGACCCAGATACTTGCTGCACCGAATTTGATGCATCTTCTGTCTGTGTATATCAGAACGGGTGCATCGGTCCGGTTGCGCAAGTAAAATGAGCACATCACATTGGAACCAGCACTTTGCCTTCAGAGATCGATGCACAGACAGAGTACACCGCAACTGCTGCTTGCTGAGATTGATGCATCCCCTCGACTGTGTGGTAGAATCCGATGCGACAAATTGTTCGACACCTCTTGACTCCAGCACCCGTCTTCGGAGCTGACGCATCGCTTTCACTATATGGCGCAGATCGACACATCTCACTGTTTGCGATCAGGGAAGGTGCTTTGTTCACTAGGTCCTGCGTGGATTCTTTAGCTGGCCTGCGCTTCCATGTGGTCAGCCTGATATTTGACTTTGACCTGGTCCAGCACGACTTAAAGTAACCTTTTTAGCAGTACTTGCTTCTAAGCACTTTACTGCATTTATGCCTTTAAAATTCAATATCTCAAAGTCTGTACATTGGATTTTTGTCATTTTGGTCTTATTTTCTTTATAATATGGTAACCTGATTTTTCTCAACCTGTTTGGAGTCTTTTTATGGTGTATCCATTGTGTTACTGTGTGTGTGTTGCACAAATACTTTACACATTGCCTCTTTAGATAAGCCTCACCAGAGGGTAAGCACAGGATATCTTTAAGTGTGGCTCTAGCTTACCCTGACCAAGATTATGGCTTCTGCTTGGACAGGGTGCATACTTTTGCCAATCAGAAACCAATTGTCTAACAATAGAGCATGCGCATATCAAGAGACACACAGGAACGCTGGGACAGGATAATCACCCCTTTGACTTGCAAATTTAAGGGATATATGGCAAGATGGAGCTCCCTCACCCGATCATTATGGGGCGTATAGCCCTCTTAAAAATAGTGGCCTTGCCATAGCTGTTATAAGTTTTGCAACACTAGCCCCACAAAATCTGTACCCATTCATTTACAACCCTACTGGCCAACATCAATAGCTACAAGTGGGGAGGATCGCACTGTGAATCTCCCATAAGAAGTGCATACAATCCCCTTATGATGGCAGACTAGGGGCAGTAGATATCAGACTGTATTACTAGTCAGTCCACCTGCTTGCGATTAATGAGTGTATCTTTGGGGATCGGAGGGACCCAGCTACGAGATTCGAGCGGACTCTCTTAACCGGGCAGGACCCAGGGATTTGGCTGTATGGGGAGTACCCCCTGCCCACTCTCCCGGCTATTTCAGCCATTCCTGTGAATAGCTGGCAAGAGGTACTGCAGTAGGTTGGATAGTGGAGGGTGCCCACTAGGAATAAGCCACTGTGGATTAGTACATGGCTATAGAAAACGTTAGGGGTCCAGGGCACTGAGATAAGTTGGGGATCCCTAAATTGGGAGATGTCTGGCAGACACACCATATGATGATCTATGATCCACTCAAAGCTTAATACGATTTACACATATCCCAGTTCTTTCTTAGAGCGCTGACATGCACCAGTTAGGCTGCTAGACACACACCAACTAGAATCAGCAAAGGAATACAAATACTTGGGTGTTCTACTAGATAACAAAGGCTCCTTCAACCCTCATGTGGAAACACTGAAACAAAAAGGTAATACAATATCCTTCACCAAGAAAACTTTTTAAAAAGTGATTGCTGGACCCTCTCTGAGCCCTCTATTAGAGATTATCCAAGTCAAACTCCTGCCAACTATAACATACAGGAGCGAGGCCATGAGAGGAAGAGATACCACTACTGTGGAAAAATAATCACCAGCTCATTTAGAACAATCTTCAGCCTCCCGAAATACACCTCCCCTGCCCACATAAGGATAGAGTTTGGGTTACAGAAGCATTTACTGGCCAGAAGGGGTGCATTTATAAAATGCTGGCACAAGATCACAGGGGCAGAGCAAGATACACTGAACTGGCAACTTTGGGTTGAACTATCACTAAGAAAGAACTTACCGGTGGGAATGTATCTTAGAGATTCCCTTGGTCTGGAAAACCTATGGGCAACATCAGTGTCCCACACCAGCTTCAAGGGAGTGGTTAAGAAGACCATCAAAGCACTGTCAATGGAAGAAGCTAAGCCTGCACCTGCGAAGAGTGTACAAGCCTGGTACGTACTAAACAAATATGTAGAAGCCAAACTACCAAAATATTTTAGTTATGAATTCAATATCCATCTAAAAGAGAAATGTTTACAATAGAGGATGGGTATACTGCCGATCTTACAACACCTTCCACCAAGGAAGAGGAAACCCAGAGACAACAAATGTCAACTATGTAGCCTCGGAACGGAAGATCTTGCGCTGATAATTTGCAACTGCAAAAGCCTAGTACAAGAATAACATCTACTCTAGCTACCTCTTTTTAAACTATACGGGATCTGTTCCTGCAGACAGGCAGTGCTGATTTGTTTCATATCTGTCAACATGCAATTGACCTGTTGATTTACAAAATTTCTCAATATTTAAAAGAAGAGACTAAAGTTAGAACCATTCTAGCCCGGCACATTGCACAACTCCAGTAAGCATTAAAATACAGCCAACACACAACAATGGACTGCTTAGCGGAAAGACCATCATAGGAGACACTTGGTCCTACGAATCTCATAAGCCTAGTCTGCATAGCGACACTTCGCACAAGACTTATTTATACGCAAATCTATGCAAGATTCCCTTTCAGGCAAAACAACATCGGCACGGGAAAGTACAAATGGAGGACAGAGCACCTTTCTTTCGATTTTAACCCCAAAGAATTACTAAATGGACATAATTGGCCAAATAAGGCCCTTTTAACCTTCACTTTAACCTTGCTATTTAACGCAGTCAATCCTATTTAATCACTTATGCTATGTGTATGTAACAGTTTTAATTAATGATGCATAATCAAAATTACCAATTGGCGGTCGGGCACAATGCACACATATCAGCTCTCACAGAGTACAGCCCATAAGAAATCTGACTCATGATGTCAGCTATTGGTAGGAAGGACAGATCCTGCTTATACAGAACTCTGGTGATAAACAATCCAGACCTGCTAAACAAATTGCAGGAATCAGACCTGCGGCCCTTGGATTATAACAAATGGGTTGAGGCAAACAATGGCAACTGGAGAATTATAAATATTGCCTTGCTTTAGATTAGACCAGGTTAAATACTTTCCAAGAATCTATTACACTCCTGACAGGCTGTGGAGGATGGGGAGCGACAGCAGCCCTGAAGAACAAGTTACTTACCTTCGGTAACGCTTTTTCTGGTAGATACAATATCTGCCTGTGGATTCCTCACCTTGTGAATATCCCCCTTGCGTCAGCAACATTTGGAAATTCTTTTCGTAGCCTCGCGCCGACGTGGACTTGGACGTCATAGAGACACGGCATCGCACGCGACTCCGCTGACGTCACCGACGCCTATAATAGGCCCACGCCGGCGTGATGACATCAGTTCCGCCCTTTTTTCCGTGCCATCGAGGCACACGGACGGAGCAATGACAGTAGATATATACAAAGTATACACAGTACACAATAGTCAAGGCAAACACACACAGTGTAAGGCAAATGAAGGAAAGCAATTGAAACATTTCCTTGACAACAAAAGAAATAAACATTACATTACAGTAACTCTGGTATAGAAGAGTGGACAACTGGGAGGCGGGTGGGTCAGTGAGGAATCCACAGCCAGATATTGTATCTACCAGAAAAAGAGTTACCGAAGGTAAGTAACTTGTTCTTCTGATAGATACATCTGCCGTGTGGATTCCTCACCTTGTGAATAGAGTCCCACATCAGTCCCCACTCCCGGAGGAGGGTGTCCACTCTTCTATACCAGAAAATCCTGGAGGACAGAGCGCGCGAAGTGGCCGTCCCTCCTCACCTCGGAATCCAAGCAGTAATGCTTCGCGAAAGTGTGGAGGGAAGACCAAGTCGCGGCCCTGCAAATATCCTCTACAGGAACACCTCTAGCCAAAGCAGAGGTTGACGACTTAGCTCTTGTAGAATGAGCCCTTATACCCTCTGGTGGTTCCTTACTGGCCAAAGAGTAGCAGATCTTTATACAGAGGACGATCCATCTTGACAAGGTTCTCTTGTGGACAGCTCTTCCTCTCTTGCAGCCAGCAAAACCAACGAAGAGCTGATCCTCCAAACGACAGTCTTTAGTTCTGTCCAAGTAAAAAGACACCGCCCTCTTAGGGTCCAGACGGTGTAACCTCTCCTCCTCCTTGGAAGGGTGTGGGGGAGGATAAAAGGTAGGGAGGGTAATGGATTGACCAAGGTGGAAAGGAGTAACCACTTTAGAAAGAAAAGCAGCCCTGGTCCTAAGAACCATTCGATCAGCATGAATGGTCAAGAAAGGGGTCTTGGAACTAAGAGCCTGAAGCTCACTTACCCTCCTTGCCGAGGTTATTGCAACGAGGAAGACTGTTTTAAGAGTAAGAAGTCTCATGGGACATTTATGAAGAGGCTCAAAGGGAGCACCCATCAAAAAGGTCAAGACAAGATTTAAGTCCCACTGAGGCACAATAAAAGGAGTAGGAGGGAACTTATTTGTGAGGCCCTTTAAGAACCTTAAAACCACAGGAGACTTGAAAAGAGAAGGCTGGTCAGGCAAACAGAGAAATGCCGACAAAGCAGAAAGATAACCCTTAACCGTGGCAACAGCAAGCCCTTGCTGAGCCAGAGAAAGGGCAAACTGGAGAACATCAGACAAATGGGCTCTCAAAGGGTCTAAAGACTTTTCCCCACACCACGTGACAAATTTCGACCATCTACAAGAATAGACAGACTTAGTGGAGTCACGTCTGGCAGACAAGATGACATCCACAACGTCAGGTGGGAGGGAAAAGGAATTCAGGTTGCCCCGTTCAATCTCCAGGCATGAAGGTGTAATGTCTGGAGTTGGGGGTGTAGAACCTGCCCCTCCATCTGAGAGAGGAGGTCTGCCCTGTGAGGGAGACGGAGCGGCGGGTGAGAGGAGAGGTGGAGAAGGTCTGTATACCACACCCTTCTTGGCCAGTCCGGGGCGACCAATATGACTTGGGCCCGGTCTTGGCGAATCTTCCTCAGAACCAGAGGAATCAAAGGTATGGGGGGAAACGCGTAAAGGAGTTGATTTCCCCAACTCAACTGAAACGCGTCCCCCAAGGCTCCTTGCAACGGATACTGGAGACTGCAAAATGACGGACAGTGAGCATTCTCGCGAGTGGCGAACAGGTCCACCCGAGGAGTCCCCACATCTGAAAGATGTCGTGAACCACCTCCGGGTGAAGCCTCCACTCGTGGTCGGCAGAGAACTGCCGACTGAGACTGTCTGCACGAATGTTCAGAACCCCGGCCAGATGATTTGCCATCAGACAAATCTGATGGTCCGGAACCCAGGACCAGAGGCGCAGAGCCTCCCTGCAGAGACACTGCGACCCCACTCCTCCCTGTTTGTTGATGTACCACATCGCGGTCGTGTTGTCCGTCAGGACCCGGACCGAATGACCGCGAAGGGAAGGAAGGAAGGCCTTGAGCGCCAAACAAATCGCCCGCAATTCCAGAAGGTTGATGTGAAACAACCTTTCCTCTGGAGACCAAAGACCCTTGACCTCCAGATCCTCCAGATGAGCACCCCACCCTAGAGTGGACGCATCCGTTATCACTGTGGCCACCGATGGAGGTAGTTGGAAAGGCTTCCCTTGAGACAGATTGCCTTCCACACTCCACCAAGATAGATCCGCCGCAGCTTCTCTGGAGATCCTCACAGACTCCCCGAGATCTCCGTTGTGTTGATACCACTGCTTGCGGAGGCACCACTGGAGCGCCCTCATGTGCCAGCGTGCATGGTTGACCAACAGAATGCATGAAGCCATCAGACCGAGCAGGCGAAGGACCTTCAGGACTGGAACAATCGCTCCACTGTAAAATAAAGGAATCATTTCCTGTATGTCGCGAATCCTTTGAGGAGGAGGGAATGCACGACATACAGTTGTGTCCAGTACAGCACCTATGAACAGGTTGCGCTGGGAGGGCACCAGGTGAGACTTGGGTACATTTATCGAAAAACCCAACCTGTACAACAACTGGGTTGTCTCTCGCAGATGATGGAGCACCCTCTCCGACGACTCTGCTTTGATCAGCCAGTCGTCTAAATAAGGGAATACTGGAATCCCTGATCTTCTGAGATGCGCTGCCACCACTGCCATCACCTTGGTGAAGACTCGAGGCGCAGTAGTAAGTCCAAAAGGAAGGACCGCAAACTGATAGTGTTGCGATCCCTCCGTAAAATGGAGATACCTCCTGTGCGACTTCAGGATTGGGATGTGAAAGTACGCATCCTGTAAGTCGAGTGAAACCATCCAGTCTTCTTGTAGCAGCGCCTGAAGAACCTGAGCAAGGGCGAGCATCTTGAATTTCTCCTGCTTCAGAAAGAGATTCAAGATCCTGAGATCCAGGATCGGACGAAGTCTGCCATCCTTCTTGGGAATCAGGAAATACCCGGAGTAGCATCCCTGACCCCTTTCCTGCTCTGGACCACCTCTATCGCACCCTTTTTTAACAGAGTTTGCACTTCCTCCTGTAGAAGCAACAGGTGTTCCTCGGTGCAAAAACCTTGACAAGGCGGGTAATTGGGAGGGAATTCCCGAAAGGGAAGGGCATATCCATTTTCTACAAGATTGAGAACCCAAAGATCTGATGTAACCGATTCCCAATCCTGTAGAAAGTGGGTAAGCCGACCCCCCACCGGACCCACATGATCCTGAATGGCGGATCTAGGACTGCTTTTCTGAGGCAGGGGGGTTTGAGGAAGTGGAGGAGGAAGAGGCCTGACGTCCACGAGGACGTGCTCTCTGCTTTCCCCTATACGATCTGTATAAGGAATTTTGCTGCTGCTGCTGTTGTTGCTGCTGCTGCTGACCTTGTCGGTAATTCCGAAAGGAAGAGCGACCAAAACCCCTGAATCTTCTGCCGGTCGAAGAGCCTCTTATCTGAAGACCTAAAGACTTAGCAGTAGCCCTACTGTCCTTAAACCTCTCAAGGGCAGCATCAGCCTTCTTCCCAAAGAGGCCGGACCCATCGAAGGGAAGATCCAATAAAGTTGCCTGAACATCCGCCGAAAAGTCCAAGGATTTTAACCAGGCAGACCTTCTAGTAGCGACAGCAGTGCCCATGATGTGCGCCACAGAGTCTGCAGTGTCCAGACCACTTTGAATAACTTGGCGAGCTGCTGCCTGCGCGTCTGACATCACCTCCTCAAAGTCCTTCCTGTTGGCATCAGGAACCTTTGGAGTAAGAACACGCAAAGAATCCATAAGGGCATGCAAATACCTCCCCATCAGACAAGTGGCATTTGTTGACTTTAATGCCATACTAGCAGAAGAGAAGGTCTTTTTTGCAACCTGATCTTGCTTCTTTGCCTCCTTTTCACATGGAACCTGGGGAAAAGCACTAACTTTCTTCTTAGAACATGCAGCTTGAATGACTAAGCTCTCCGGTGAAGGGTGAGAGGTCAAAAAGGCAGGGTCCTCAGGAGCAACCCTGTACCTCCTGGCTACACTCTTAGAGACAGCAGGAGCTGACAATGGTTTCTTCCATATCTCCAAAATGGGCTCTGTCAAAGCATCATTAAATGGAAGAAGAGGTTCCACTACTGAATTCGGAGAATGTAAGACTTCAGTTAGAATATTGGATTTAAATTCCACCGTAGGCAAAGTCAATTTAAGGAGATCAGCAGCCTTCCTCATAACTAAATGATAAGGTTGAACATCCTTAGAAGGCGTACCAGAGCCTGAGGGCAATTCCCACTCTGGAGAGAAATCCAGGCTTCCTGTGTCCGCCAACTCCTCAAAACAATCCTCATCAAATTCACCTTCTTCCATATCAGAATGTGAATCTAAGAATCTCCGTTCTTCCAAAAGACGTTGAGCCTCCCTTCTGGATCTCTCTTTGACACGTTTTGCAACCGGATCCACCATCGGCTCCGACGGATTCGGTATCGACGTCGGCACCGAACTCGATGGCCCAGAGGGATGTGCTCCAGGACGACTCGGAGCAGGCGACACCGGAATCGGCGTCGATGACTTCGGTGGAGCCGGAAAATGCCAAGGCGGCGTCGGAGCCGGCATATAAGGCATAAACGGAGCTGAAGGATAGGAGTGAGGAACTCCTAAACTGAAAGCCAGAGGACCCATGGGACCCAAAGGTGCACCAGAGGGGTACCACGCCCTAGAAAAGACGCCATACATTGCGTTCAGAAACGCTGATGGGTCTTGACCTGGTGTAGGAAAGGGCGGTTGAAAACCTTCAGGCTGACCTCGGGATGTGTCCGGATTCAGCTCTTCAACAGGCGCGGAATCCACATCCTCCTGACCTTCTTCCTCTTCTCGGGCCGGGGACGGCACCGGAGACGGATTCGGAGACGGATTCGGAGCCGGAGTCGGAGATCGCACTCGCGACTCCGAAGGTGAGGCCTCACCTTCAGGTTCAGGTTCAGAAACATCAAGAGTAACCACCTTAGAACGTACATTCTTCGGTGACCTCGACCTCGACCCCGACTCCTTACCGGAACGATGTCGGGACTCATGTCTCCTCTTCTTATGTTTCTCATTCGACTTCGAAACATGATCCGAAGCCGATTTCGAAGACGACCCCTCTCGAGAACCAGACTTCGACCTCGATCTCGACCTCGACCTCGCCCTTCGAGAACGAGACCTCGACGATTTCTCCTTCCCAGCTTTCAGCTTAGCTATCAGGAGCTTAGCCTCTCTTTCCCTCAGGGCCTTCGGGTTCATCTTCTTACACGAGGAACAATCATCCACATCATGGTCAGAACTTAAGCACCAGATGCAGTCGCTGTGTGGGTCGGTAATAGACATCATTTTACCGCACTCTCTGCAGGGCTTGAAGCCGGTCTTCCTTGAAGTCATCGTCGAAGAGACAGGATACAGAGAAGCAGAAAATGGCAACAAATAGATAACAAAGTATCAGTTGGCTACTGAGATTCCCGATAACCGTTAGCGTCGACGACACGGAAAAAAGGGAACTGATGTCATCACGCCGGCGTGGGCCTATTATAGGCGTCGGTGACGTCAGCGGAGTCGCGTGCGATGCCGTGTCTCTATGACGTCCAAGTCCACGTCGGCGCGAGGCTACGAAAAGAATTTCCGAATGTTGCTGACGCAAGGGGGATATTCACAAGGTGAGGAATCCACACGGCAGATGTATCTATCAGAATGTCTCAATTGCGGACAGGCCAGAGGTTCTCTTATGCATGTGGTATAGGAATGCCGGGTCATTCAGGTGTATTTGAACCTGCTTTTCTCCAACCTAGAAATGGTATGTCGATTTTTTATAGAATGCAACCCCATATTGGGAATCATGGAAGTATTCCACGGATGGGATGGGTAAAGGGGCAAAAAATGATGGCTGGGATAGGTTGTGTTTTGGCTAAACGTCACATAGCGGGCCATTGGGGATCCATGAGGGCTCCCCAATCTCAAACCGGCTGAGGGATGGATTACTGCTCTTTAGTTAAGGAAGCAGTGTATAGGTCCAGAGGATGCTCACAAAAGTATGATAGACTCTGGGGACTGTGGAAAGAGCAGCAAAAAATACCCAGAGTAGACAACCCATAGGAAGTTCTTGGGGAAAGCACACAGTTGTCTGGAGCACAGATCCCGCCATAGTTTACCGGACTGGTCGCAGTTGACTTAAGTGGGGTCTACTTCATGGTATTCTTGAACTAAAAGGGTTGTTGTGCAAGGGGAGCATGGGGTGGATGACAAAGCAGTGTTACGTTGTTAAAAATTCAATCAAAAGATTTTTTTTAAAGAAAGAAATTACTATCCAGCTACAAAACAAATCAACAAGAATTGCCTCTTGTGCAATAGCTGCTCTCGAATCAGGGTGAAATGCAGCAATGAAACACCACTAATCTGTTCACTTCACAGTCAAACCCGGACCTGCAGTTGTGCGAGCTGGATTTTACCAGAACGTTTGATGTTATTGACTCCAGTCCTACAAACTAGTATGGAATTTTCAGGCTGGCAGAAATCCCTCAATATGGTGGGCTGTATGTCTGCCAGGTCAGTGGAGTACATTCCTACACTGCCCTGTCCAAATGGAGTACATTATTTGATGGGCTGGCCCATCCATCAATGCTCCAATATTTCTGATGTTCAGATTATAGAAATATCTCTGCATGCATGCATGCAATACCAGTTCAGTGTGAAAAGGTTGCCTAGAAAGAGTTGGGACTGCTGTTGTGGCTGACGTATTCTTAGAGAATCATATTACATGTTTCTGGATCGACAGCTATTGGTTAAGGTAGGCACCTACTTTTTGGTGCTGGTGCATTTTTCTAAACTAGTCATCTAGTCTGAGCATTTCATTGCCTTGCTATTGTTAGCCACTGAGCATCTTCATCACCCCTGTCATACCCCTCAGTCAATAAGCAGAGACCTGCGCAGTTATTTGCTTGGATAATTTAACACACATTTGCAATACAATAGGTCTTCGTTTTGCGAGAGTTAGAGCTATTGACATTGTAAATGACAAAATCTTTTACCTATGTGACTTGGTTTGGAGTGTAGTGGATGTGTGTGGTGTTGAGATGTATTATGTGGGTTGTATTGGAATTGTTAGTCGTGGAATTGTGTGGGATGGAATTGTATGGTGTATTTCTGTGGTGGAATTATGTGGCATGGTGAATAGAAAGGGGTGAGAGCTGCACAGAATAGATAGAAAGGAGGATACACAGGAATAAGTAGTTTGTGCACCAAGTGATGATTGAATTTGAGATTGAGGACCAGAAAGAGAGTGTGAGAAAGAAGGGGAGAGCAAGCCACAGATGCATAAAGAGGGAGCACATGTGTACGCAGAATACACCCAAAGAAGAGGAGGACAGCGCAGGTTTGAGGGATGGACATTTTTTTAAAAGGCCAGGAAAGAAACTGTGCTGGAAGACATGAATTGAACCATATGAGAGAGGCAAGAACAGAGTGTGAGGGAGCGAGAGAGAAGGGTGGGAGAAAGTAAGAGACAGAGAGAGATGGAGGTACGAGTAAAAGGGGCCCATATGGGGGAGGCGCGAGTTGGACCAGGGCAGAGCGTGAGGTGGTACAGGAAGGTAGCCTGTGTGAGCAGGCAGTATAGAGTGGAGATAGGGAGTATGAGGGAGGGATGAAAGGGGCGGTGGTATTGAGATGAGAGGGAGTACCGGGAGTGTGAGGGAGAGATGAGGGGGCAGTGGGTATATAGGGGAGAGGTGACAGGGCTGGTGATAGTACAAGTGAGAGATGTGGTAGATTGGAATTATTTGTTGCAGAATTGTGTGGCGTGGTATGAAGTTGTGTAGTGGAGATATGTGGCATAGTATGCAGTGGAATTATGTGGACAAAATTGAAGAGCGACGATGGTGGCAGCAAGTCGGAACCTTATGGGCAGGCGTAAGCCCATATACTAGATGCAGTACGTCTCAATTTGAGATACTTGAATAGCGCTACAATGCTTTGCCTTTGCCAGTGCACATGTGTTCTCTTCCCCGTTCTCAGAGTGAGGCAGAGAGCAAGCTAGAGCGACCAAGCAGATATTGTGGTTTATGAATCGGTGGTAGCAGCATGCCCATTAAAGAAAATGGCTGCGTGTGCTTTGGCCACGATATAGGGGCAGTGGACAAAATTGTAGATGCAGAAATTATAAGTGCTAATATATGTGCAACATGTCATCATGCCCATGGGACAATGCCCACAAAAGCAGCACACGAGTACAAAGGTAATCTTAGGAAAATCACCTGTACATGCAATTACAGTATAATCCCATTTAACAAAAGAAACATATGTAGAAAGTTTCTTCAGATGAGATAATGATTGTAAAATAACTTCCACTTTTGCCAAAATGTTTATAGTGTGGTACCGTAGGGTTTGCCACTCATTTCCATACACATGCCAACCTTTTCACCCACATTTACTTTCTAAGAAAAATTGCAGATGTTCGCATAGTGTGCGCCACGTTATGCACTGAAAGGCCCTACCTGCAGATTGGGCAGTGGCCAGGGACAATTAATCGCTTGCACTTTCAGTTCCACTGGAGTGTGGGGGGTGCAAGGCCACAGGAGTTAGAATCAGAGAACAATTAACAAGATTAGCCACAAAATAATTGAAACAAAGCCCCTAAGCAATTTGCAACAATCCCAGCTGCCAGGGTGCATTATGCAAATATCCAACACGATATCACTATGCTTCTCCCAGCTTTGAATAATTCAGAATTACCAGATGCATAAACATTTACCACAGTTTCCAGTTCATCATGCTCAGAAAGAAAATAAATGGAATGTAGCAAGTTACTGTTCAGGGCATGCTTTGTGAAATACACCCTGGCCTGCGACGAAGGGCCTATGTGGGATGAAAAAACACTGGTGGGTCTCTCAAAAAAGCGAGGCAGATATAAATAAGCATGTGGCTTAAGACACTTAAGCTAGAAATATGTACTTTTGCATAGTGTGCCGCCCCACTGATATTTTGGTGCTTCTGTCATTGCATCCAGATATATACTGCAGCAAGTAACATTGCATATACAACATGCCAGGGCTGTCGGCTTTGTCAATATTATGTTTTTCTGTTGGCTATATCTGAGGGTAAACATGCTTGGTCCTTTTCAAATAATTTGTTTCCTTTTATGTCTTTTCTCTCTCAAAGGGTGGATTTGCAAAGGTTAGTTTAAATAGGCCCTCTCCTATTTTTTCCTGTTTTTAAAGAAGGATATTCAAGTAAATTCCTTGCCTTTCCCTCATAACTATTTTTTCAGGGCAACTTCTTTTTAGCAACATTGGCTTGTAACAAAATGCATGTTCCAATTATTATTATTATTATTTTGAATTTGTAAGGCGCACAGCTACTCCAAGAGGTTTCCCGGTGTGATTACACACTCAAAGCATTTCTTCCTGCAAAACGTATTGTTTACATGTAAAGTGCTTTAGTGCCCCCGGACAAAGCTCGCTCTATATAAACTGACAGATTAAAAAACAGAGAACAGCATAACGTGGCCTTGGATTGCCCTGGCTGGGGAATATATCCTTTTGTGTAACAACAGCATGTAAGTATCATAGTTGCCTTGACTGTAAAAGTATATAAGCGTATGAAGGGTAGAAACCTTCTCCAGTTAGGACAATGAAAGTTAACGTCATTTGTGGTGAACACTGTAATGATGTACTCTGCATTATATTAGAAAGTGCTTGCTGTTCTGCACAGTGCGCTGCACTGGAAAAAGAGCCAGGCTTGTCAGCAGCAATGAACATTAGTTCTTCAAGCAGCGGGGTCAGAGCAGACATTTCAGGGAAAACAGGAGTCAGATAAAACTGAGGTTTCTGCCCAGAGGATGTGAGCAAATAGAGAGCCTGATAAGGAGCCGTCCCCGCACATGGTTTTTAGAACAGCTGGTGCACCAGCAAGGCCCAGCCCACTTAAAGCCCTGGGCCTACGTGATATTTATTTGTGCCTGGGTTAATAATTTATTAAAAATAGTATCTTCAAGACATGTGGCAACGCTATGAAACGACAAAAATACAGCTCCAAGACCTATAAATGAAAAGAACAAGTTACTTACCTTCGGTAACGCTTTTTCTGGTAGATACAATATCTGCCTGTGGATTCCTCACATTGTGAATATCCCCCTTGCGTCAGCAACGTTCGGAAATTTTCTTCGTAGCACGCCGACGTGGACGACGTCACAGGAGTACGACCTCGCGCGTGACTCCGCCTGACGTCACCGACTCCTTATTAGGCCCACGCCGGCGTGATGACGTCAGTTCCGCCCTTTTTTCCGTGCCTTCGAGGCACACGGACGGACCAACGATAGCAAATATGCAAATATACAATGTACACAGTACATATAAAACAAAATCAAAGCAATAGCATAATCCATATATACAGAAAGACCAGGTATAGCAGAGTGGACAACGGGGAGGCGGGTGGGCATGTGAGGAATCCACAGGCAGATATTGTATCTACCAGAAAAAGCGTTACCGAAGGTAAGTAACTTGTTCTTCTGATAGATACATCTGCCGTGTGGATTCCTCACCTTGTGAATAGAGTCCCACAGCAGTCCCCACTCCCGGAGGAGGGTGTCCACTCCGCTACACCAGGAAATCTTGGAGAACAGAGCGCGCGAAGTGGCCGTCCCTCCTCACCTCGGTATCCAAGCAGTAGTGCTTCGCGAAAGTGTGGAGGGAGGCCCAAGTCGCGGCTCTGCAAATGTCCTCAACAGGTACACCTCTAGAAAAAGCAGATGTTGCAGACTTTGCTCTAGTTGAATGTGCTCTAATACCCTCAGGAGGGTCCTTACCCGCAAGGGAGTAGCAGATCTTGATTCACAGGATTATCCACCTGGAAAGTGTGCGCTTGTGCACCGCTCTGCCCTTCCGACAGCCAGCAAAACCAACAAACAGCTGGTCGTCCACCCGGAAGTCTTTAGTCCTGTCCAGATAGAAAGACACCGCCCTCTTAGGGTCCAGACGGTGCAGTCTCTCTTCCTCCTTAGAAGGGTGAGGGGGAGGATAGAAGATAGGAAGGGTAATGGACCTTCCAAGATGGAAGGGAGTAACCACCTTAGGCAGAAAAGCAGCCCTGGTCCTGAGAACCATCCTTTCAGCATGAATGGTCAGGAATGGGGGCTTGGAACTAAGAGCCTGAAGCTCACTTACTCTCCTTGCCGAGGTGATTGCAACGAGGAAGATCGTTTTAAAAGAAAGAAGCCTCAATGGACACTTGTGCAAGGGTTCGAAGAGAGAACCCATTAAGAAGGTCAGCACAAGATTCAAATCCCAATGAGGAACAACAAAAGGAGTAGGAGGGAACATATTCGTTAGACCCCTCAAGAACCTTAAAACCACCGGAGATTTAAAAAGAGAGGGCTGATCCGGTAAACAGAGAAACGCCGATAAGGCCGAAAGATACCCCTTGACCGTGGCCACAGCAAAACCTTGCTGCGCCAGAGAAAGAGCAAATTGTAAAATATCAGATAAATGAGCCTTCAAAGGGTCAACATCCCTCTCCCTGCACCAAGAAACAAATTTAGACCACCTATAGGAATAAATGGACTTAGTGGAGTCGCGCCTGGCAGAAAGAATGACATCCACCACATCGTGAGGGAGAGAAAAAGAACTCAAGTTGCCCCGTTCAATCTCCAGGCATGAAGGTGTAATGTCTGGAGGTGGGGGTGTAGAACCTGCCCCTCCATCTGAGAGAGGAGGTCTGCCCTGTGAGGGAGACGGAGCGGCGGGTGAGAGGAGAGGTGGAGAAGGTCTGTGTACCACACCCTTCTTGGCCAATCCGGGGCGATCAATATGACTTGGGCCCGGTCTTGGCGAATCTGCCTCAGAACCCGAGGAATCAAGGGTATGGGAGGAAACGCGTAAAGGAGTTGATTTCCCCAACTCAACTGAAACGCGTCCCCCAAGGCTCCTTGCAACGGATACTGGAGACTGCAGAACGACGGGCAGTGAGCATTCTCGCGAGTGGCAAACAGGTCCACCCGAGGAGCCCCCCACATCTGAAAGATGTCGTGAACCACCTCCGGGTGAAGCCTCCACTCGTGGTCCGCAGAGAGCTGCCGACTGAGACTGTCCGCACGAACAATCAGAACCCCGGCCAGATGATTTGCCATCAGACAAATCTGATGGTCCTGAACCCAGGACCAGAGACGCAGAGCCTCTCTGCAGAGACACTGTGACCCTACTCCTCCCTGCTTGTTGATGTACCACATCGCGGTCGTGTTGTCCGTCAGGACTTGAACCGACCGACCGCGACGGGAAGGGAGGAAGGCCTTGAGCGCCAAACGTATCGCCCGCAATTCTAGAAGGTTGATGTGAAGCAACCTTTCTTCTGGAGACCAAAAGCCCTTGATCTCCGGGTCACCCAGATGAGCACCCTACCCGAGAGTGGATGCATCCGTTATCACTGTTGTAAAAAGTTCATTAATGGTCGGGGACAATCGATATTTGCCCGGCGGTATTGCCTCTGTGACCCTCCAGTTATTTAAATCAATGAAGAGGCAGGCGCTGGAGACTGGAAAGCAGGAAACAAGGTTTTTTATTCTCTCCGGAGGAGAACACAACGAAACGGACAGAAGGTATCGTTCTGAGGTGCTCTAACTGTATTCCTGAGGCCTGGCCTCTTATACACACATTTATGACTTTATTGTAGATTACACATACATGTTAAAGCTTTGATGTACGGAAAAGACATTCTCGGAACTCCCCTTTGGGCCCGTTCCCACACACATTTACAGTTGAAGTCCCCACCCTAGTCACAACAGGTGATGAGCATCGCGCAGCTGGATAATCCGCCGATTCACGGAATGTGGGGGGTTTGATCGGGTCTCATGGGGTGGGGGCTTTGATCAACCCGGGGATTCTTTGATGGGGGAAGCTTTCTATTGTACGGGGAGGGGCAAGGATGGTATCGGCAGAGCTGGGTGTCGGCTTGGGAACGGGGAGGACAAAACGGGCACACGGGGAAAAAGGGGGTTTGCATCTAAGGGCCGGAGATCATGAAAGGAAAGCAGGGAGGTGTCGCGCTGGGAACAGGATGAGGGCCTGGGGCAGAGCAGCGCCGAAGAGGGGTTTATGACTCAAGGCAGGTGCAAGCAGGGGGTGGTCAGCGTGCAGGCTTAGCGAAGGCAAAGGGCTATGTCAGGGGCCAGCGGCATGCAAAAGGGTTTGTTCTGATCGGGGCATCTTAAAATGGCGGGCGCGCACGACAAAAGTGTGGCATCAGGGGAAGAGGCAAGATGGCGCAGATAATGTTCACCAAAACGTACTAATTTTCAACAGTCCTCCCTTTAACATATTCAAGACATCTTGCTGGTTCATTTTCTACTCGGGTCTATTGTGGTGGGCATGAGAAGGAAAACGGTAGGAACCCTAGATGAAAAAAATTGTAAACAATACATTTTGAGATTTCTAGTTTTTAGGAGGTGGGCCTATTTGATAAACTTTGATAGACTTGTTCAGCAGGAAAGTCATAGGAATGTAATACAAAAAACGGTTCTGTAGCGAGCAGCAAGTACATATCATAACGTGAACTGGCAGGTTATTACATATTTCAGATTCGGATTGGAGCAGGATCAATACAATGGCGGCTGGGAGAGGAATGAGGCATAGCAAAAACGGTGCTCGTGGATGTCAAATGTTTGCAGTTTTACGAGTTCTCATTGTTCTTTGTGGTCTTTCGTTGGCGCTGTTGAGCACCGGCGGTGGAGCTACGAGTCCAGCTCTGTTCTAAGTTCTGCGTTGCAGGGCACGACCCTTTCCTCGCGTTTCTGGTCGGTAAGGTCCTTTTCGCCCTGTGTCCTTTGAGGTGATTGTCAGAAAGTTCCGATGGAAGAAGAGCGTTCAAAACAGTCCATAGGGTAGGTCAGAGGAAAAAGGGGGATGGAGCAAGGCCAAATTGGGAACAAACTAGGGGAACGAGAGACTTCAAATAGGCGGGCGTGTGACGGAATTCAGAGAGCGGGGACTTGTCGACAGGCACTGGACGTCGAGCAGGGGCATCAGGTCGACCCTTTCTTTTCATGCTGTCGAAAACAGTGCCTCGTCCTGCAGCTCTTTTCTGTCGTGGTCTCGCCTTGGCTAATGTCGCAGGTGCTCCTTAGTCTGCAGTCAGGCCTCGTGCTCCCACATCCGGTCCTTCTCTCCTCCAACAGCAGTACCCTTAAACAAGTTTGAAAAGACAGTCTTTAGAAAATTTGCAGATGGAGATAATCAAAAAAGTCTATTTCTCTCCCAGCTCCAGGCAAAGAATGAAAATGCTCGTTCTCACAACTGGCATATGAAATGACCGGTGACGGGCCTGTTGGATTTACTTATGACTTTCCTTCATAATTAGTTCACGACAGTTCATCTGATGGTGACCCACCTTCGTGAGACGAACCTGGCGAAGATATGCTGTTCTCTAGAGTTTTACATTTACAAAGGGTACTGTGAGTCATCAACATGGTACTACACAGGTATTTTGCTGAGAGGCGAACATGGCTAAAACATCTCCTTTCTATAGATGCATCCTGCTTTTAAACTACTACGGGGTTCATTTCGGTGATTTCTTTACCTTGGGCTAATCTGTTAACCTTGTAAAACATCATTCTGGATCCTACGTAACCTTTTACAGCCCGATTACTTAATCAGGAAGGACAGGGGTTTTTATGGGAAACAACCAGGGACATATACAGGGGAGGTAACGGGGGTGATCATTTTTTTTTTTTCGGCTTGGGTATTGCGACAATTCGGGGAGGGGAGGGTCGCGTATTCTGAGGTCCTTGTTTTATACTATAGGAGCCGTTGACATGTAGTTCCCTTATTTCGGGTCAGATTAGGGAACCTCTGTCGTCTTACCTGTCCTTTCCCTTACGGCCCCACCTGGGTTCATTGACTTCTAGCGGAAAAGGAGAGGTAACGACGCGGTCTCAGGGTGATTGTATTAAAGACAAGTTTTTGTGCAAATACTGACGGTATTTGAAGCCAATTAGGTGGGGTGCTAGGGGTGGCAGTCTGCCAATTTCGGGGCTAACCACTCGGAAGAGTGGGAGTGCAGAAATAGAGAGAGAGAGAGAGAGAGAGGGAGAGAGAGAGAGAGAGAGAGAGAGAGAGAGAGAGAGTGAGAGTGCAACGGCAGGCTAAATAGTACACGTGCAACAGAGAGGGTGGCAGTGTATTCAAGAAAGGCTATTTAGTGCATTACACAGTAAAGGGCATTCACGGGTCTGCGTTAGGATCTTGTAATCATGCAGTTTGAGCATTAGACAGGGTAGAGGGGACGCGCCTTGAGAAGAAGGAAAGAAGAAAGGAGGTACCATTTTGTCGCACTTCTCGCATTCTCGGTCCTTCGACCAGTTGGGTCGACGCCTCAGTCACACACACACATTCCCTCATAGTTTCGCATCATACGTGACATGGGTTCATTCGTCCGGTCTGGTTTAAGGGTGATCACTTTTTATCAGGGTTGTGCTAATTTTTCGGGTTTGTTCGGTACGTGAGTAGTCTGCAGGCATGCTTAGACGCCACCTTGCGGCGCTAGTCCGTTTCGTGCATTAGACATGGCAAGGTTTCGGATCTTCGCCACACCTCGGCTGTAATCTCTGATGTAACCTGCAGAGGGAGGGAAAAAGGGGGGGGGGGGTGGGAGACAGCATTCGCGCACATTCAAATACATGGATTCATAAGTCCTTTACTTACCTCTTACTCGTCTTTCCTCCTCGGGGCAGGGTCCCTGGGGATATGGTTTCTGGAGTCGAGGGGGGGTAGTGTGTTCATATAGGTCGTGTGCGGGGGAAACGTAAAAAGGAAACCAGAGGTGCCTAGTGCGAGGTATCTAGTCAAAAGGATGTATCTCACTATCGGGGTCCTTAAACCTCTTTCAACGCTGTGGCGTTCTAAGGTTCTTCGGTTCTTGGGCCCCTGATACTTTGGAACGTGGTACTTTATAATATTTACATTATTTTATTTCTCCCTCCTTTTACATTCCCTCATTTACACCGTTCGTTTTACCCATCCTTGGAAGTCAAGGTCTTCCTCTACGCGAGAGTTCATGGGTCAGTTGCGTACTTTGAAGGCGGAGTGTCGTGTTGTTGATCCGATCCGTCCTCCAGGGCTGGGTAACCATCTTCCTTTAACCTTAAAGAGAGAGCAGAGTAGGGTGCACAGAAAAAAACTTTCCCACCGATCCCACATTTTTAAAAAAATAAAGCATGCAATACCCGTCCATAGTTTCAAAGACTTTATTTTGCAAAATCATTTCAGCATATGGATTATGAGGGTGCGGTCGTATTTGGCCGGTCGTGGCAATGGCTAAAGTGCATACAGTGGGGGGTTTCGCTTGCAGCAATAAAAACATCGGAAAGTTTTACTCGTTCATTTGTAAGTAACTAAAACGTCTATTAATTGGCTGGGGGTTCGGGGGCATTTAATTTCATAATTCAGAAGCATAATCACAATAGTTGTAATCAGATTTCCTATATGCATACCGTACGTGTGCGTCGTAAATGAGGTTTACATCGGTTATAAAAATATAATACAGTGTACATTTGTAATCAACATTTGTAATGGGGATTCTTTCATACTGTTCGTCGAGTGAGTTCTCCTTGTCTTTTCTAGCCAAGTGTACAAAGGATCACAAAAAATCTCAGAACATCAAGTTTATATTAGTGCGAAGGAACACCACGAGGCGTTCGTAAGTTCCGATTGATACCGGCGCCATTTTGGGCGGGGCCGGCTCAGTCCGGAAGCAGCATCAGGGGAAATGTTTCTCATTACTGGCAGTTTGGACCAGAGTCCTTTTCGGCAGTTCTAGAATTCATACTAACAGAAGGGGTGGCAATGTCATGTTTGTTTCGTTGGCGATCAAGGCAGCCGTCCCTTACCGGAAACCTGCAAAGGCCGAAGGTTCCGCCGGGGACCTTTGTATGATCTTCAAGGCTGCGGAGATGCTGTCGGAGATGGGGGCTCGTGCTCCATGGGACAAATGTTCGAGTTATATGGCTGGCCAAAGTTACTCTAGTGGCCGGGGCCCGCCTTCCAGCGGATCCAGACGCCATTTTGAGGCCCTACAGGGGCCACTCCCGTCGAGTTTGCAAGAGTGGAAGAGACCCTTCGGAGTGAAAGGAAGAGGTCCCTGTTTTGTGAGAGCGGGACGTTCAGCTGGGGTGCAGCTGTGATGCCCCCACCTGGGGGGGGCGAGGGAGACTCGTTCACATCGTCTCCTTCTCCCGGTGCACTCCATGCCGCTCCTTTTCATCGCCCCGCATGAAGGTCTCTCCACATCCGGTGTTCCCCAAGTGCCACCATTGTACGTTCGGTGCTGCGCAAGTACTGGGGTGCCACCATTGTACGTTCGGTGCTGCGCAAGTACTGGGGTGCCACCATTGTACGTTCGGTGCTGTGGAAGTATTGGCACCATCGCCTGACTGGGGGTGTTCGGCGTCGGGCCGGGGGCTGGGAAACCTCCTATCGGTGGAGGTGGGAGAGGCTCGTCCGTGTCGCCTCTCCCTCCCAGCCCAACTTGGACAAATTGTTGTGGAGGTACGTGCAGGACATCCCGCCGTCCAGGACTGCTGCGGCTGTGACGGAAGAGAAAAGGAAGAGGTGCCTCGTTCTCCTCTGGACACGTGGCGGGACTACCTTAGTCTTTCCAGGCCCGTTGCGGCCGGCCAAGGAGACATGTGGCGGGACTACCTGCAAATGCCCAGGCTGCGGGCTCCTGCCTCTCCTCCGGCTCCCCCATACGTTAAGATTTCCTGACCAAGAGTTGGCGGCCGGGCTCGCCTTATATGGGTTGCCGTTGGTTGGGCGTAGCCGTAACCCTGCCCTACTTTGGAAGGTTCCAGAATGGGGGGGGGGCGAATGTTCTGTTTGACTTTCATTTTCTACAGTTTATCGTTATTATTCCTTGTTTGTTGTGTTAAATTAAAAGTTCAAGTTCATTAATGGTCTACGGATTTTGTTTTACCATTTCTTTCTTTCCAGGTTGCTTTTATGCTAAGTTTCTGCTAACAGAGGTCGAGTAACACGGAAACACGTGTAGAGGGATGACGCAGATTTGTACATTACATACACACAAACTCAGACGGGGGACAGTACAAGTACGACATACAAAGACCCAAGACAAATATAAAAACAGTTATTGGTCATAATTATCTCTTTCCGTCTGTGAATTTTAAACGAGGCTGGGTTCCCGTCTTGACATTGCCCGACCTAGGAGAACTTGAGCATGCCGCTGAGATTTTCCTGGCGAAATCTGTGCCATCGGGCATAATCAAACGTGGTAGTTCTGTCTGGTCTGTCTATGTAAGTCGGGTTCTTCTTTGTCTCGCGCCTTTTCTCGTACTGTCGGTCTGTCGTTCTTGTCGGCCCTTTGCCTTTACTCACGCTCAGTAGAGTCGGGCATTGGGCTTTCCAGTGTCCGACATACCTACAAAAAGCGCATTGGTCTGACCCTAAGTCTGGTCGTCCTTTGCATAGTGTCGGGGGATAAGTTGTGGGTAGCGGTGTCCTGGGGTTGTCCTGTCGGTATATTTCTCTACTTGGTTTGTCCTCGTCTTTTCTCTGTCGTTTCGTAGCCTCTCTGCGCCACATACCGAGACTGTCGAGCATAATTGGCGTTGTCTTATTATTTCGAAGGGCTATTTCTAACGTTTCTATTTTATCAAGGTCAAAGGATCCTGCCAGTGGCCACTGTTTGTCTTGACTCTCTTCGGTATACCTGTGCCATAATTTATTATAAGCTATGGTGACTAACCCATAGTTTATGAACATGTCCTTATTAGGGGTGCCTTCTAGTGGAGCTATATGGTCCACCTCTAACACCCGGTCCGGGCTAAACAGGCTATTTATCAGTGGGGAGAAGACAGACATGACGGCTCGTAACGAGGGACTAAAAAAGTCAGCACTGCCTATCTTATCACTAGGTGCAAAGACTAGACAGAATATTTCTATTCTACGTTGTTTGCAGGCAGTGAATACCTCATGGACCAAAAAAACCAAAAGACCAATAAATAACAATGGGGAGAATGAGTAGGTCCGCAAAGATCTGCGTTACCTACCCTTTTCACTATCTGCAAAAAGGGTGGTCACTTCCCTGTTTGCAGACAGGGAATCTCCAGGAAACAATATTTTTGCGAACAACAGTTCAGTTTCAAGCAATTATTAAGTGGGGGAGAAAGAAAACAAGCACGGCTGCTACCCTACCTATCCTCCACTGCTTGCAAAGAGAGAGAGCCTGTTGTTTCTCTGTTTGCAGACAGTGAATCTCCAAATAAAAAAAATAAAAATAAAAAGAGCAATACTAGTATTTTGAACAATCAAGCAATCAAACAAATTTTTTCGCAACTTGTCGTGGCAACACGACCTTACCCGGACCATGTGGACAGTTTCTTGTCTTCCGAATCCAGCGCCCGATCGTCCTCTTTTTCTCGTATTTCTCACGGCACTCCTGATGGTTCCCAGTCAGGACCGTAGATCACTCGAGAGAGGTCTGTTCGGAACTAGTGAAGTTCGGATGATCGGCTGCCAGACGAGGGTCTATTGGGCAAGAGCTCTCCCGATCGTTGCAGTCGTTCACTCTGTCGTCGGGACCTCTCCCACTGGATCCACGAGTCGCTGATGGGCCCCACGCTTGGGACGCCAATTGTAAAAAGTTCATTAATGGTCGGGGACAATCGATATTTGCCCGGCGGTATTGCCTCTGTGACCCTCCAGTTATTTAAATCAATGAAGAGGCAGGCGCTGGAGACTGGAAAGCAGGAAACAAGGTTTTTTATTCTCTCCGGAGGAGAACACAACGAAACGGACAGAAGGTATCGTTCTGAGGTGCTCTAACTGTATTCCTGAGGCCTGGCCTCTTATACACACATTTATGACTTTATTGTAGATTACACATACATGTTAAAGCTTTGATGTACGGAAAAGACATTCTCGGAACTCCCCTTTGGGCCCGTTCCCACACACATTTACAGTTGAAGTCCCCACCCTAGTCACAACAGGTGATGAGCATCGCGCAGCTGGATAATCCGCCGATTCACGGAATGTGGGGGGTTTGATCGGGTCTCATGGGGTGGGGGCTTTGATCAACCCGGGGATTCTTTGATGGGGGAAGCTTTCTATTGTACGGGGAGGGGCAAGGATGGTATCGGCAGAGCTGGGTGTCGGCTTGGGAACGGGGAGGACAAAACGGGCACACAGGGAAAAAGGGGGTTTGCATCTAAGGGCCGGAGATCATGAAAGGAAAGCAGGGAGGTGTCGCGCTGGGAACAGGATGAGGGCCTGGGGCAGAGCAGCGCCGAAGAGGGGTTTATGACTCAAGGCAGGTGCAAGCAGGGGGTGGTCAGCGTGCAGGCTTAGCGAAGGCAAAGGGCTATGTCAGGGGCCAGCGGCATGCAAAAGGGTTTGTTCTGATCGGGGCATCTTAAAATGGCGGGCGCGCACGACAAAAGTGTGGCATCAGGGGAAGAGGCAAGATGGCGCAGATAATGTTCACCAAAACGTACTAATTTTCAACACTGTGGCCACTGATGGAGGCAGTTGAAAAGGCTTTCCTTGAGACAGATTGCCTTCCACGCCCCACCAAGACAGATCCGCTGCAGCTTCTCTGGAGATCCTTACTGACTTCCTGAGATCTCCATTGTGTTGATACCACTGCCTGCGGAGGCACCACTGGAGTGCCCTCATGTGCCAGCGTGCATGACTGACCAACAGAATGCAAGAAGCCATCAGACCGAGCAGACGAAGGACCTTCAGGACTGGAACAACTGCTCCATTGAAAAATAAAGGAATAATTTCCTGTATGTCGCGAATCCTTTGAGGTGGAGGGAATGCACGACACACAGTAGTGTCCAGTACCGCACCTATGAACAGGTTGCGCTGGGAGGGCACCAGGTGAGACTTGGGTACATTTATCGAAAAACCCAACCTGTACAACAACTGGGTTGTCTCTTGCAGATGATGGAGCACTCTCTCTGACGACTCTGCTTTGATCAGCCAGTCGTCCAGATAGGGGAACACAGGTATCCCCGATCTCCTGAGATGCGCAGCCACCACTGCCATCACCTTGGTGAAAACACGAGGCGCAGTAGTAAGTCCAAACGGAAGGACCGCAAACTGGTAGTGCTGCGATCCCACCGTAAAACGGAGATACTTCCTGTGCGACTTCAGAATGGGGATGTGAAAATACGCATCCTGCAAGTCGATCGACACCATCCAGTCTTCTTCCATCAGCGCTTGAAGAACCTGAGCAAGGGTGAGCATTTTGAACTTCTCCTGCTTGAGAAAGAGGTTCAGAATCCTGAGATCCAGGATTGGCCGAAGCCTGCCATCCTTCTTGGGAATCAAGAAATACCGGGAGTAGCACCCTTGACCCCTCTCCTGCTCTGGAACCACCTCTATTGCACCCTTTCGGAACAGAGCCAGGACTTCTTCCTGCAGGAGCAGCAGGTGGTCCTCTGAACAATAACCTTGGCAAGGAGAGTAATTGGGAGGGAACTCCTGAAAAGGAAGTGCATACCCATTCTCTACGAGATTGAGAACCCAAAGATCTGATGTAACCGATTCCCAATCTCGTAGAAAATGAGTAAGCCGACCCCCTACTGGCCCCACATGATCCAGAATGGTGGATCTAGGGCTGCTTTGCTGATGCGGGTGGGGTTGGGTATTATTGGAGGAAGTGGAGGAAGAGGAGACTTGACGCCCACGTCCACGACCCTTCTGTCTACCTCTATAGGACTTATATAGAGGGTTCTGCTGTTGCTGCTGTTGTTGTTGACCTTGTCTGAAGGGACGAAAAGAGGATCTACCAAAGCCTCTAAACTTTCTAGTTGTCGACCCTCTCATCTGGAGACCCAAAGATCTTGCAGTAGCACGGCTATCTTTAAACCTTTCCAAGGCGACATCCGCCTTTTTACCAAAAAGGCCAGTCCCTTCAAAAGGTAAGTCCAGCAACGTAGATTGCACATCCGCAGACAAATCAGAGGATTTTAACCACGCGGCCCTCCTGATCGCAATAGAAGAGCCCATAATCCTGGCAACAGAATCAACTGTATCCATGCCACTCTGAATAACCATGCGTGCAGCAGCCTGAGTGTCTGAGACCACCTCATTAAAGTTCTTTCTATCTTCCTCAGGAAGCTTAGGTGATAACTGTTTCACAGAATCCATCAATGCATGGACATATCTTCCTAAAAGGCAAGTAGCATTAGCTGATTTAAGAGCCATGCTCCCTGAAGAGAAAGTCTTCTTTGCAGACTGATCCAACTTTTTTGATTCTTTGTCCGCTGGTACTTGAGGGAAAGAACCTGCAGCCCTGTTAGAACATGCCGCCTGCACCACAAGACTTTCTGGAGAGGGGTGCGAAGAGAGGAACGCAGGGTCATCAGGAGCCACCCTATAGCGTCTTGCAATAGATCTCGAAACTGCAGGAGCAGACAACGGTCTCTTCCAAATCTCTTTTATTGGATCCGTTAAGGCATCAGTGAACGGCAGTGTAGGTTCAACAATAGAAGAGGGAGAGTGCAAAACTTCAGTAAGGATGTTGGGCTTGTACTCAACCGTGGGTAGTTTCAAGTTGAGAAGATCTGCACCCTTCCTAATAACGACGTGATATGGCGCCACGTCCCTAGAAGGAGCATCAGAAGCTGAAGGTAAACCCCACTCAGGAGAGAGCTCCAGACCACTAGCATCACGTAGGTCTTCAAAGTCATCATCATGATCAAGAAGCTCACCCTCTTCCACATCTGAATCTTCATCTCCCTTTTCTTCCAGAAGACGCTGAGCCCTTCGTCTCGACCACTCTATTCGAATCGAAGTCGATGGATTTGGTAACGACTCCGACAGAGCCGGATTCGACGTCGAGCGAGGAGCCGGGGCAGCAGGAGGACGAGACTCACGGACAGGTGTGGAACCTCGATCCAAACTACGAGGTCGATCCGGAGTCGGCGAAGCCGCATGCGGAGTCGAAGACCTCGGCGGTGCCGTACCGAGCCAAGGTGTAAGAGGCGCCGGCATAAAAGGCATAAATGGAGCTGGGGCGTACGACTGAGGAATGCCCAAATTGTACGATAATGGACCCATGGGACCAACAGGTGCTCCAGCGGGGTACATCGCCCTGGAATATACTCCAAACATCGCATTGAGAAAATGCGAGGGGTCCTGACCAGGACCAGGAAAGGGAGGGTACGAACCTACCGGATGCTCTAAAGGAGGTCGTTCCGACACAGGTTCATTCTGACCTTCTGGGTCCACAGGAGTCTCCATCGGAGCCGGAGTCTGAGGAATCACCTCTTCTTCCTCCTCATGTTCTGAAGAATGTAAAGATACCGGATCCGGTTCCGGTTCCGGAGTCGGGGAACCCCTGACTGACTGAGCAGGAGAAACAAAGTCCTTATGGTGTTTGCGAGACTTCTTCTTCGAATCAGAAGATTCCTTCCCTGAATGATGTTTCGAGCTGTGCTTCCTCCTCTTGTGCTTTTTCCTCGAGGAGCTCGAAGCGTGACCCGAAGCCGACTTGAATCCAGATCTAGATCTCTCTCTGGACCTCGACCTCGCTCTGGATCTCGACCGCGCTCTGGACCTCGACGCCGACCTCGACTTCGATCGAGACATTTGCCTCGACTTCGAGCGTCTCGACGTTGACCTCGAAGATCTCCCAGCATCTCTTCCCTTTACCTTCGCGAGAAGTAGTTTTGCTTCACGCTCTCGAAGCGCCTTTGGGTTCATCTTAAAACAAGATCGACAGTTCTTAACGTCGTGGTCTGAACCCAGACACCACAAACAATCGCTATGTGGGTCGGTGATTGACATCATGCGGGCACAAGATCCGCATTGTTTAAATCCTGTCTTCCTCGACGACATCCTTGATGAAGAAATAAGTCGCAAAGGAGAAACAGTAATGATTAAATAATAGTCAGATACTAAGTATCGCAGAAGATCCCGAAAACCGTTAGCGTCGAAGACGCGGAAAAAAGGGAACTGACGTCATCACGCCGGCGTGGGCCTAATAAGGAGTCGGTGACGTCAGGCGAAGTCACGCGCGAGGTCGTACTCCTGTGACGTCGTCCACGTCGGCGTGCTACGAAGAAAATTTCCGAACGTTGCTGACGCAAGGGGGATATTCACAAGGTGAGGAATCCACACGGCAGATGTATCTATCAGAACGTAATTTATTATTATTACAGTGTTCACGCTGTTAAACATGAGCAGGTGTACAAAGTCAAAGGAGGAGACCAGAAAGAAAGTACACAAGTAAACCACGTGTTTCTGCTCGGTGAGGACAAAACCTGCAGAGAAGAATGCAGCCCTCTGCAGCTTATTCCCCAACTTTTCCTGTCTTGCTTGCAGCCCCTCTCAGTCCCATGTAAGATCTCATTGACGGGTCTTATAGGCAGGCTTGCTTCAAATGAGATCTGACTGAGCGCTCCGATTTGATTTGAAAAACTTGGAAGCAGTATTTTAGCCAACATAGCATTGGATGCTATCAGAACTATGCTCTCACACCGTATAATGCAATCACACTGCAATACACTGCCATTTGTCAGGGTGGGTTGTTCACGTTGACCTTATGAAGTCCCCTCCACCTTGCCAAAAGAGAGGACTGGTAATCCTGTAACAAAACACACCAGGGTCAGTACCAGTTGCCTCCTGGCCAGGACAAGTCACTTTTTCAGCAGCGGTTTTGAACACAGTAAGCTGTGTGCTATTAAATATATTCTTATCCCTGTCCCATTCCTCAATGTAACTGTATTCTGTATTCTGGGGATATAGAGCCCAGCCTTTACCCATGCCTGACGTTTGGTCCTCTGCACCCCACCACCCTTCAGTCCAGGGCCTGGTCTTAGACCCGGTCTTGTATTGAACACCCACATTCCTAAATATGAGTTGTCTTGGAGAGCGGCCTTTCCGTCTGTGCTCTATCACTTCTGAAGTCATGAGTAATCCAAAGGAGGAAGTGAATCTTGAATTACTTGTCATTAATGGTGAATTTAAGAGGTTGTTGCATTTGGTATCTGTGACAGGTGGACCAGCCGGATGAAGGAGGGAAGAACGTGCGGGAATGGTGGGCTGCCACAGACGACTTACCCCCTCTTATCCCATTTCAGCAGAAACCCTGGAGAACACAAAACCAAACTTTATTAAGCTATGAGGAAGAACAAAGTGCGGGCGCCTTTAATTGGAGCTTCGTACATGACGAGACTTCTCCCACAACTGACGTCAGATGGTACAGCCCATCTGAAGAAGCGGATTCCCGGAGGGAAGAAGGCGGCGTGTATCCCGAGGAGGAAGAAGTCACTAGCTGGAGAGCGAGTGGGAGAAACCGGAGACTGGAAGAAGGAGGAGACGGCGAGAAGACGAGGTCTGGACCTGGAACCAGCGCAGAAACGCCAGGAGGCCAACGATCCCACGAGTCGCCCTGCCACGTTCCCAGGGGAAGAGCGTGGCTTGAACAGGTACGGGGCAAGGTGGCAGGCTGGGTTGGACGAAAGGAACGCCCGACTGTGTGAACCCGTGCTCCTCTCCATATGTGCAAGCCCCTTGTATATACTTAATTTTGTATATACTCGCTGTTGTCCTTTACGCCCTCACGTGCACTGCTATTCACGTTCGTTGAGTGTTCATCACAGTGCACTCTAGGAGATATAGTTTTCCTCACTCCCCTGGTCCCTGGTCCCTGGTTTAGGTTTAAGATTGTAGGACGGTCGTCCTGATTCTCCTTTCTTTATTTGTTTTATTTTGGGTTCCGACCATTCTGATACGGAGACCTCGAGACTGGGAAGAAAAGATTCACCAGGTCCAGGAGAAGTTCACCATACCCTCCCCCCCCGTATCTACAAACAGGAAGAACAAGACGGATCCCGCAACCTTTGCTAGGGAAAGACTATCTTGTACACGAAAAAAAGTTTTGGTAAAAATAAAACCCTCTTTGAAACGATTTGGTCTACCTTCTGATTTTGATACTCCGCCAGAATTGGTGTCAGAAGTGGGATCGTCATCTCAGTCCGTCTGCCACACCAAGATGGACGCCCTTATGCAACACATGATTAAAGGACAAGAAAAGTTAGAGTGGGCTGTTGAAAGGCAGATGTCATCTGCCCAAGCGGATCGTGAGTTGTTCCAAAACACCATAACAGCCCACATAGAAAGTCTACAACAAGCCCCATTAGACCCAGGTACCCTAGCGCCCACGGAGAGAAGGGCACATGTTCCAAATCCCACAGGAATAGCTCTCCAGAAATACGTACCAGGGGAAGACCCAGATGCGTTTTTAGTGAATTTCGAAAGAGCGGCCAGAGCGTGCGGATGGCCCGAAGACAAATGGCCCTTCTTTTTGGCACCTCTACTTACAAGCGAAGCACAGTTCGCACACCAAGTAGCTAACCCCGCTGGAAACACAAGCTACCAAGATATAAAGGCGTTAATATTGGACCAACTCGGATTAGACGCCGAAGCGTATAGAGTACGCTTTCGAAAAGAGCGAGGGACACCGGGGGGAGAATCCCAAAACGCTGTTTTTTTGCCTAACGATGGCTACAGATAAGTGGTTACAACTCCTCACTAGCACCAAAGAAGAAGTCATGGCGAAAATCTATTTGGAGCAATTCATGGAGGCTCTACCATATGCCACACAAAGATGGCTAAAGCAACATTCCAACCTTTTAGTAGAAGAGGCAATTGAAATGGCAGCAAATTACAACAGAGGACAGCCCCGGACTATGGGGTGGGACCCAGAGAAGACACATAAAACCAGTATACCAGCCAAAGCAGAGAAGAAGACAAAACCGCTAATAGAACATCCCAGACCTAAAAACGTTCGAATAGACTTGCCACCTGTTCGGGGGCACCAGTGTTTCGAATGTGGCGAATGGGGCCACATTGCCCGCATGTGCCCCAGAAGAAAGCCTGCTGAGGAGCCAATGGAAGTCGGGTACCTGCCAAAAGCGGTTCTGTATTCAGCCGAGATGGGAGCATCCTTTAATGTGAGTGTAAGGATGAATGGCAAATCAGTAAAAGCACTTTTAGATTCAGGTTGTAAGCAATCCGTAGTGCAGAAAAGTCTCATACTACCCAACCAAAACCTCCCAGGAATGATAGTACATATCCGGTGTGTGCATGGAGACTTTAAGCCCTACCCCGTGGCCTTAGTCACCATGTATCCCATAGAGAAAGGTGCCTGTACAGTAAAAGTGGGAGTAGTTGATAACCTTCCTGAAGATATTATCCCGGGGGTGGATAATCCCGGTTTTCTTTCCCTGTTCCAGGGTAAAATAGGTGGGGAGAGAGGTGGTGTGGATAGCCCTGCTCCGGCCCTAATAACCCAAGACCCTTGGCTGATAGATCGCAGCTTCCGATTTTCCCAAGCTAATGACAATACACTCTTTAATGCCTGGGAAGACGCTCATGTGACTCAGAATAACCAGAGCCTCACTTATCCCCGTTTTATAATTAGAAATGAGCTCTTATACCGAGAGGGGGAAAAGGAAGGACCCACACAGCTATTGGTTCCCCTGCCCTTCCGAGAACAGATTCTGTTCTTCTCTCATGCCCATCTCACAGCCGGACATGCAGGAAAAGAGAAGATGTCTGAAAATGTGCTGAGACATTTCTTCTGGCCCGGCATTTATAAGGACATACAGAAGTATTGCATGACTTGCGAAATATGCCAGAAGAAAAACACCCACCGACTGACCGCAGCGCCCCTATGTCCTATGCCTATTATCGGAACCCCCTTTGAAAGGGTCGGGATGGACCTGATAGGGCCGTTACCCAAATCAGCTAGAGGACATCTTTACGCCCTAGTCATCATGGATTATGCCACCAGGTTCATAGAAGCATTTCCCCTCCGGACACCTACCACCAAAACCATAGCTGAGATTTTCATGGAATTATTCTCCAGGGTCGGATTCCCCAAAGAAGTAGTGACAGACCAAGGAACCCCTTGTATGTCCCGCCTGATGAAAGAGGTATGCAGAACCCTAGACGTGCATCATCTGCGGACATCAGTCTATCATCCCCAAACGGACGGGTTCGTCAAGAGATATAATCAATCACTGAAGACTACCTTAAAGAAGATTCTCACTGCAGAAGGACGTGAATGGGACCGCCTCCTGCCATTGGCTCTCTATGTATTACGATCCCAAATACAAAGTAGCCTAGGCTGTTCATCATTTGAACTCGTCTACGGAAGACAGCCGAGATCCTGGCTTGAGATGACCAAAGAGGCATGGGAGACGGAAGAAGAGCAGGAACAGCGCTCATTGCTAGAATATACACAACAACTACGGTCAAGATTGGGAAAATTACGAGATCTCGCCTACTCCAATCTGGAAAAAAATCAAGCCTAACAGAAGAAGTATTACGATCGCGGGAAGAAGCTGAGAATGCTAGCCGTTGGAGACTGGGCGTGGGTACTTCTCCCATCTACTACCAGCAAATTCAAAAGTGAGTCTATGGGCCCCTACAGAGTAATCGAGACCATTCGTGATACCACATATAGGGCACAACGATATAGGGCACTCTTAATCGTTGTGTCGGGATCATTTCTAAATGATTCGATTGCTTTGTATTGTGCTCCAGAAAGATTTTTTAACATTGTAGGTTCTTCCACTAGTTCAACTTCACGGAACACTGCCTGTTCGAAGGCAATTAGTTCTGCAGGTACTAAATGTGCAGGGGGGGTAAAGGAAGATCTTTTTCTAAAGTTCTAAACCTGGCATCTGAGGAGTCATACAAACTGTAACACATGCAATGTGGTTTATCTGATAGTGTGCCCCTGTATGCTCCGTTATGTGGGCATGACCATGCGAAAAATTAAACTGCGCATAGGGGAACACCGCAGTAATATCAGATGCCAGAGAAATACAACAAAATTGACAGCGCATTATTTGGAGAAAGGACATAGCCCGAATGATGTCAAATGGTCGATTATAGAACATTTGGAATATAGCAATGAGAGTACCCTGTTTGAAAAGGAGCAAAGGTGGGTACACCGTTTGGCAACCCATCGGCAAGGTCTTAATGATGAGGTACCGTGGGGGACAGTGATGAAGCGCTAATCTGACCCGCCGGTACAAAAAGTGAGGTTACCAGGTATTTCCTTACATTGAGTGCCACCTGGTTTTATGTACAATGATCTGTGATATTATCTCTTTACCTCTGAGGACCCCGGTATTATTCCATTTCCTGGTAACATGTGTGTATAGAACCTTGACTTAATCCTATGAAGAGATATCAAATATGTCTTTTCTGTTAATATTTTTTATAAGGATACGTTACCTTTATCTGAAGAGAGACGCCACTGGCTAATGGGTCTCTGTTAATTAATACACCTTTTCAGGAATTTGAATACTACGGTGTAGGGTAGAGAGTGTACTGTGGTACTGAGCCTTTAAATGAATAAAGTTGTGTTGCTGCCCCGATCACGTGGTAATTTGTCATGATAACCACGCCCATTCAGGAAGTGATAAGACCGGTCTCAACCGCGGCCCGAATCGTCTTCCGAGCCGTGGATGAGCCGAACCTAGGTGGAAATACGGGGAGTCGTCAGCCTAATAGTAAGTGGTTTCGCCATTGCGCGTTTTTAACCCCTATTTTTGACGACTTGAAGAGGCTTATTGGACTATTTTACCGCTCTACCGAGTGGTTGTTTATAACACTTATTAATGGCTCATTAAATTACTTTACCGCTCGACCGAGTGATGGTTTACAAAATATATTAGTCACCTCGCAATTGTACCTGTGACGATTATTGTGTTTTCGAAAGTTTCCTCATTAAAAACATTGGCGTCTCCCTCAAGACAATACTTAATGAAATCTTTAACGCCTCCGAATGGTAGTGAGGGGCTTTTTGAACTGAGCAGGGCGAGTGTATTATAACAGGTTTAAATTACAACCTCGTCCAACTTCTAACAGGTGCTGCCGTGAAGATATCCATCACCACGGTCTTATGGAGTCTTCATTTGGGGAGATTTGAAGTAAGTCTTTTTATTCAGGAGAGATAAGCTAACGACATCTCCTGACATATTTAATATAAATATGTTTCTATTTCTTGGTAATCAACCTGTCGAGGTAGCTTTGTATTCTAAAGGACGTTTCCTTTTGTTCCTTTGTTTTCTCTCCCTCTACAATACAGCCCAAAAAGAAAAGTTTCAGACCTTATTACACGTAAGATCATTATTGGATTATAACCAAGTGAGTTGCCATTTTGACACGACATGATTAGAATATATGTGAGATTTCAGTCTCTAGTGCATAAGGCTGAATGTAGTTGTATATATAGACTTTCTAGACTGCGCACATTTCTCAAAGGATTTCTGCAAATTTTAAATTTAAAGTCCGTAAACCCGACCATAGGTGGAACAAACGTCAGAGGTTTTACTTGGGACTTATACTGTTCACCTCTGAAAAAATACTCAGAGGATTAATGTAAACTCTACCAGAGCAAGTAAGGCCAACAGCAAAGGTAGACATACACTGTTTAAGCATAACAGCTATGGTAATGTTTGAAGTTTTTTGTGGTGGGACTTCGCATCACTTTACTTATCTGACTGTGTCACTGGGCAAGCGATGGGGTCCGAAAGTACTAAACGAATTTTAAATAAGTATAAGTGTTGGTAAAATGCATATGATAGAGGAGTGTCTGTTGTTCATATGTGTTTTATGGGTTTCTTTACAGATTCCGTACACCTCGTTGAATTGAGGTTTGCACAAGACATAGATCCTCAAGTGGGTATTTATGCGTCTTTTGTGAATATCCACCCACCGTGAGTAGGCACTTTAGGGCGTGTACTGCCCGGTCGGGTGAGTTTACATTTCCGATCCTGAGGAATGCTGGGTCGAAAATGACCAGATAGCTGAAACATGTCGACCGTTTTTTAGGACAGGGAGCTCAAACTTGCTTAACTCTCGATGTCCGTTTTTGCACATTGTTTTTAATTGAGTTCGAATCACCCCTCTATTAAAAATGTTGGTTGAGGGAGTGGTCTATACTCATTTTAATTTGCACCTTTTCTTGGTATGATGTTTTCCACATGCACTAACTCGAGAACCCAATGAAGACAAACGGCTACCCATCTTCGGAGGGTACCTGAGGGTTCTTCTTTTCATCTGGGTTGCACTTCATTCCTCCTTTGCTTGACACAGCAGATTTAGTCACATGTAGCACTGGTAGGCGCTGGTAGCCACTTTTTATTGCTATTTCCTGTAATAGGAGCATAAGATTGAGACACATCCGGGAAAGCTGGTAAAACAGAAGCCATACAGAATACCTGCCACCAGGAGGGAAGCAGTGAGACGTGACGTCCATGAGATGCTAAAGCTCGGGGTAATTCGTCCCTCTAACAGCAACTTGGCCTCGCCAATAGTGATGGTCCCGAAACCAGATGGGTCGACGCGTTTCTGCATGGACTTCAGGGCTCTCAACGACATCTCCACATTTGATGCTTACCCAATCCCACGGGTAGACGAATTAATTGAGAAGATCGGAGACACGTCATATATCGCCACATTCGACCTCACTAAGGGTTATTGGCAGGTGCCCCTCCGTGTAGAAGACCGTAAAAAGCCCAGTTATCACCGATGAGGTTCTGTTTGAATGTAACGTTCTTCCCTTCAGTCTCCACGGGGCACCTGCCACTTTCCAACGCCTGATGAATAACATTCTAGGTCCATACCCTTCCTTTAGCTCTGCGTATTTGGACGATATCTTGGTATACAGTAGTAGCTGGCCCAACACCTGGAACACCTGGTGATCATATTAGAAGCACTCAAACGCGCAGGCCTACACGTGAATGAAAAAAAATCACGAGGAGCCTTTCAGAAGGTAAAATACCTGGGTTACGTGTTGGGTGACGGAACGATTACTCCCCAAACAGAGAAGGTAAGGGCCATAGAAGAGACACCCTTTCCGACAACCAAAAGGGATCTTAGAGCATTCTTGGGCCTTATAGGATATTACCGCAGGTTCATTCCAGGATTCGCAGAGATAGCATCTCCCCTAACAGATCTCCTTAGGAAAGAAGTCAGACCCAAAACCCTTCTCAATCCTTCAGCAGAAGTATTAGGTGCATTTAGAGAACTAAAGAAATTTCTCACGACAAAGCCAGTTCTCATATCCCCTGACTTTGAGAAAATGTTCATCCTAGCCACTGATGCTTCTAATACAGGAATAGGGGCCTTGTTATCTCAGGTAGGGGGGGGACGGACACGAGCACCCCGTTCTATACGTAAGCAGAAAACTATTTCCCAGGGAATGCAAATATCCAACGATAGAGCGGGAGTGTCTAGCCATTAAGTGGGCTATCGACAAACTCCGCTATTATTTAGAGGGAAAGCCATTCATCCTCTACACTGACCACGCTCCCTTGAAATGGATGTATAGAAACCAAGGGCAAAACTCACGTGTACTTTGTTGGTTCTTGTCCTTACAGGCCTTTGCGTTTGAAGTACGCCACAAAAAAACGGAAAGACAATAACAATGCTGACTACCTGTCCCAGGTCTTTCGTCTCCCCAAACGGGAGAATCCAGGGGGGGAGGTGTGTGACGGGGCGGACCAGCCAGGTGAAGAAGGGAAGAACGTGTGGGAATGGTGGGCTGCCACAGACGACTTACCCCCTCTTATCCCATTTCAGCAGGAACCCTGGAGAACACAAAACCAAACTTTATTAAGCTCTGAGGAAGAACAAAGTGCGGGCGCCTTTAATTGGAGCTTCGTACATGACGAGACTCCTCCCACAACTGACGTCAGATGGTACAGCCCATCTCAAGAAGACGATTCCCGGAAGGAAGAAGGCGGCGTGTATCCCGAGGAGGAAGAAGTCGCGAGCTGGAGAGCGAGTGGGAGAAACCGGAGACTGGAAGAAGGAGGAGACGGCGAGGAGACGAGGTCGGGACCTGGAACCAGCGCGGAAACGCCAGGAGGCAAACGACCCCACGCCCTGCCACGTGCCAAGGGGAGGAGCGTGGCTTGAACAGGTACGGGGCCAGGTGTTGGACTGGGTAGGACGAAAGGAACGCCCGACTGTGTGAACCCGTGCTCCTCTCCATATGTGGGAGCCCCTTGTATATACTTAATTTTGTATATACTCGCTGTTGTCCTTTACACCCTCACGTGCACTGCCATTCACGTTCGTTGAGTGTTCATCACAGTGCACTCTGGGAGATATAGTTTTCCTCACTCCCCTGGTCCCTGGTTTAGATTGTAGGACTGTCGTCCTGATTCTCCTTTCTTTATTTGCTTTATTTTGGGTTCCGACCATTCTGATACGGAGACCTCGAGACTGGGAAGAAAAGATTTGCCAGGTCCAGGAGAATTTCACCATACCATCCCCCCCGTATCTACAAACAGGAAGAACCTTTGCTAGGGAAAGACTATCTAGTAGATGAAAAAAAGTGTTGGGAAAAATAAAACCCTTTTTGAAACGATTTGGTCTACCTTCTGATTTTGATACCCCGCCACAGTATCATAAGTGCCTTCAAAATACATGTTTTTATACAAATTTCAATATTTTTTCAACAAATGTTATGTACACATCAGGCACGGGAGGCTGCACTGGCCATCTATTTGATACATTTTTGTTTTCAGTATTGTAGACCGCATAAGTCTTTAGACATATTTTTGTTTTTTTCCTTGTAAACTTTTATCTAATTTTAAAATACACTTTTGCAAATGTTAACCGCTGCTGCTGGGAAAAGTTCAAAATATGACACAGAAAGAGATGCATGGTTCTTACCCGCTCAGTAGCTAAAAGGGAACCATTGAACTCTTCAAGTACTTGACGGCATTCGAATTCATGAGCTCTGGCACATGTTTGAAAGCCAATTACTATATCCTGCAAAGAATGAAAGACAACTCACAGCCTCAGGGAAACATTAACCAAACACAGATATTTAGGACAAGAGATTCCATATTAGAAAGAAAAGCTAAAGATGGGGTTCTTGATTGGACCTTCAGTGTTTACAACTGGCATTGGCGAATGATTCTCCACTACTAAAGCAAATATATTCAGTGCCCAGAAAGCATGATTTAAGGATACTCTTATACAAATATGCTGGAGTGTTCTTACCATGGGACTGAAGAAGCATCTTTGGATAAGAAGATTAGAGTTCAGTCATTATCTGTGCTCCGTCACTAGGTTCTCTCTCTACTGTTCACATAAAGGCACTGCAAGGAAAGTTCAGTTCACAAGCCTTCTTTGTGACGAAGGAGTGAGATTTGTTTAGCAGGAGGGCTTCTCCTTTCTTCCTCAAGTCTACTGTGCAGGGAATACACCAGATTCGGTTTTGCCCTTCAATCCTTGAGAACCCCCCCCTGACAATAGGTAGAAACAGACAGCTTTGTTGTCTTTTTTGTAGGTCTCTCTGAGAGAATCATGTCAAAGCTTTTACATAGCTTTAGACCTTCCTCCGCTTTATCTGCTATATTGATTAAACTTGGCTAATCTTATTCAATCATTTGCATCTAGCAGGAGAGATCACCTTAAGAGGTGCCTAACTATCCCTGATGAAATGCAGCAGTGGTCACCTGAACAAAGGAACTATTTGTCTAGTTTCTGCTAACATGGGGGCCGATAATGATTGCAGTTTTTCTGCATACTCCGGGCCGGCAGAAGCCACCGGAGGATACGGAAAAACCGCTGCGGAGCCTCCAAAGACCCACCACCATATTAGGATGGCTGGTGGGTCTGGAATTCCGTCCGCCGCGGTCGCATTACAACCGCGGCGGAAAAGCTCTGATATGGTGGCGGTGTCTATCAGACACCGCCAGCCATATTAGGATTGTGGAAAAGACATGCTTTTCCTCGGCGGCTTTTCCTCCGTGGGAAAGCATACGGACTTTCACTTCGGGGGCCCGTTCCGGTACCCCTGGGTGAAGGGGGGGTGGGGGGTGCACATGGGGGGTACCTACAGCGCGGTGCCTGCCGCTTTGTGCATGCAAATGCGCTGCATGCATTTTGAACCTTGCGGCGGGTGCAGCTTGAAGCTGCACCCGCCACAATGTTAAAGATAGAGGATATGACCGCCACCCTGGCGGTCACATCCTAATCTGCTCGGAGGGAACGCCGCAGCCCCTGCGGATGTTCCCTCCTCCTCAGGGGTCGCGGACGGACTCAAGTCCGTCTGCGATCCTAATCGGGCCCTTAGTCCTCATCTACTCTGTGGAGGGTTTTCAGTCTGATATGATTTGGCTAACCATGGAGTAGATATCACACTTTGGGATGAGTGGAAGTGCTGAGTGAGGAAGGTTTCATGGTCATCATTAATTTACCGTCAAGCTCCTGTATTGAAGTTACAAACCTGAACAATGTACACCCAGATGCTCCTCAGTCCTTTATGACTTCCTTCTCAACATGTGTCTGTTCTAGTCGTACAGGGGGACATTTTATCTCAGGGGAATAGATCTATGATTATTGTAAGAAATACACTTGGTACTTACTGAATGGTTCGGAGTTAAGATGAACCGGGCAGATAAGAACATGCTTCGAAGGAAGTGTAGGATCAGCGCATTATCATCACAGGCGGCGAGGCACTTACCGATGCACCGGAAAATAAAACCCTAATATGGAAGTGAATTAAAGACAGTCCGAGTTCAGAATAAGCAGCAACTCCTGCCCACTCTATGAGAGTCTTACTTATAGAGGAGCATTCATCTTTGATTAAACTCTACACATGTCGTCTCTCACTTTGAAATTGCGTTTAATGAGTTGAGAGAAATGTTTATTATGTAATGTTATGTTATATCTTATGGACATTGTAAAGATTCGTACATGGCCATGAACAGGACTCAAAACAACAAAAAGGGGGAGGGGTGGGAGCCAATAAAGGTCCTGTACCTAGGCTCAGAAAGTGCTCATGCAAAATAGCAGTGGAGGTACTTTTCTTCTAGAAAATGAAGAAGAAAAAAATGCTGGCAAAGAAGCAGGAATCCTAAAAACGATTTCTTGGTACCCTCACACAACCATGAGGATGTAATGTATCATCATTGGACTTGCTCCTCGTAAGGCTCCACAAAGGGTCGCTTTAGCAGAGACCTTTTATTTTTTTGCCGTCTGATGAGAAGCGCCAGTGTGAGGGCGTTTTGAATGTATGGGGTGGAGTGAATGTGTATATTGAAATAAAGGGACACTAAAGCTGTCTTATCCCCAGCAGACAACTGCGGTCCTCATCTCTGTCCCTCTTGGTGGTCCCCAGGTTCAAGAAGAGCAGAATGGGAGGCTCTAAGTTCTCTGTCCTGGCTCCGCAACTTTGGAACTCTTTACCTCTCCCAATGAGAGCAATGCCATCCTATCTGGAGTTTTGCAGCACCCTGAAAACTACTCTGTTTTCACAGGCTTTTAATATCTAATCCGCCTACCATCTAACTCAGGATTCCTCCTCAACAGCGCCAAGAAACCGCCTGGTAAACGTGCGCTCAACAAATACCCTTAAATTCAAATTCAAATTTAAGACACACCGAACTAATGTGATGGTTCTCCTGGCAGGATTAAGAAAAACATAATTTGGTAGGGGCTACTACAGGGACATGATGTATCCTGTGAGTGTGGTCAGGTTGGCATGTTTAACGACTGATGGCCCAAAATAAATCTCTGCTACTTCTTCAGGGCCTAAAAGAAAAGGGGGATAAACCTACCCCACACTTAAGACATAATATGCAGTGTAGGTATTCCCCTGAAAGAAAATACCTTGTTCAAAAAGTTTAAAATTGATCATCCAACCTAGAAAATGAATAAGAAAATAAAAAAAACACACAGTAAACAAATGTTTTGAATGTATGGTCCAATGCGTCACCAGACCAGGATCCCTTTTCCAGCACAGTGTATGATAGTGTCTCCTAAGGTAGATATGCTCATGCTATTGTTGGCGCTGATCAGTTACCACAACGTGAAAGAAGTGAAGCACACGCTGATGGTAAACAGCATTTACCACAAATCTTTTTCCCAGCAGGGAATCACAACGCGGTCGTTACAACGACCGCGTTATGATTCCGCATACCATTACTCCGCAAGTCGGAACAACGACTTGCCGGGGGGGGAGGTGTTGGATTATTATCCAATACCTTCCCTATTGTCCGCCCAGACTGGAGTTGGAATAGTAAATTATACTATTCCAACATCCAGCGCCCCCCTCCGCAAGTCGTTGTTCCGACTTGCGGAGTAATGGTATGCAGAATTACAACACGGTTGTTGTAACAACTACGTTGTGATTTCCGTGAAGAAGACAGCGGGATAATAACATACATTCCACACTGATACATCAAATATAACAGAACAGGCAAGTAGACATTGGTCTAACAGACAACATAAAACCAATCTGTGTTGGTGTTACACAGTGTATCATAAGGGATTAGTTGTCCTCAGGTGTGAATGGCGTGTCTTATCCTTTGGATAAATCTATAATGCCCCATAGGTCAAAAGCAGAGGGTAGAGCTTAGCTGCTAACTGTGGTAAGAGCAATGATACTCAGCATAAAGAAACAGTAAATCAAGGGGACCCAAATGACCTTAGGGTGAAAAGAAAAGGAGAAGCTGAGAGTTTTCTAGAGAAGCAATCATACTCATGTGGTTTCTGCGCAGAGAGTGCCAGAGACCTACCTTCCCCCGGTCACCCGGATAGAGACTCAGCAGAGGAGAAGACCTGCCTTTTAAGATGCGGGTATTGAAGTGATTGATCTCAGGTGAGGTGCGTGTAGCTACAGGAAGGAGGGATGACAAAATGGCCAATGAGGACAGGAGAGGAGGGGCGATATTGATCCAATAGGAGCAAGCCCCTCACATGCTGGTGTAACATAGGTTGTACAAAAGGGGGTGGTGATGGACGGAGCATCTGAACCAATCAAACACTCACACCCAGTCAAAAGATCTGGGTTTGATCCATCACCGTTCTTTAGCCCACTCTGCCACCCCAGTTCAGACATGGCTATATGCAAATCAGTCTGACCCTGTGCCTCATGGGAACAGTCCAGCCCGAACTGCCAAGCCATGCCTTCCCTGGACCGGAAACAAGCTTCCGAGGACCGGTTTCTGGCATTCCAGCCGTCTTCAGCCCCGCTTGCTTGAATCCAGTGGTAAAGTGAGCAAGGGACTCACGTCTGAGCATACCCTGCCACACTTATGGCGGCCAAAGCGGTACAAAAGGGGGTGGTGATGGACGGAGCATCTGAACCAATCAAACACTCACACCCAGTCAAAAGATCTGGGTTTGATCCATCACCGTTCTTTAACCCACTCTGCCACCCCAGTTCAGACATGGCTATATGCAAATCAGTCTGACCCTGTGCCTCATGGGAACAGTCCAGCCCGAACTGCCAAGCCATGCCTTCCCTGGACCGGAAACAAGCTTCCGAGGACCGGTTTCTGGCATTCCAGCCGTCTTCAGCCCGGCTTGCTTGAATCCAGTGGCAAAGTGAGCAAGGGACTCACGTCTGAGCATACCCTGCCACACTTATGGCGGCCAAAGCGGTACAAAAGGGGGTGGTGATGGACGGAGCATATGAACCAATCAAACACTCACACCCAGTCAAAAGATCTGGGTTTGATCCATCACCGTTCTTTAGCCCACTCTGCCACCCCAGTTCAGACATGGCTATATGCAAATCAGTCTGTCCCTGTGCCTCATGGGAGCAGTCCAGCCCGAACTGCCAAGCCATGCCTTCCCTGGACCGGAAACAAGCTTCCGAGGACCGGTTTCTGGCATTCCAGCCGTCTTCAGCCCGGCTTGCACTTGCTTGCTGCACACTCTGAGACGGCCGCCATTGAGGGATGATACTTTTGTTGCACTAGCATACGAGGGGACTCGCTCCTATTGGCTCAAGCTCGCCCCTCCCTCCTCATTGGCCATTTGGTCATCCCTCCTTCCCAGTGCCGTACACACCACACCTGAGAACAATCACTCCAATTACACATTACACGTATGTCTACTTGCCTGTTTTGTTATATTGTGTGCACTAGCTTGTTTTTTTCACATCTTTCAGGTTGTGGCGACTGATCAGCACCAACAATAGCATGTACATGACTACCTTTGGAGACACTATGATACAGTGAGCTGGAAAAGCGATTCTGGTGGCGTATTGGACCATACATACAAAACATTTGTTTACTGTGTGTTTTCTTTATTTTCATAATTTATTGTCTAGGTTGGAAAATCAATTTTAAACATTTTAAAACAGGTATTTTCTTCTGAGGGAATACCTACATTGCATATCACGTCTTAGATATAGGGAAGGGTTTCCCCATTTATTTGGGTCCTGAAGAAGTGTTGTAGATCTTTTTAGGCTGTTTGGGGCCAAAGATGTCAACCTGGCCACACTCACAGATTTAGGCTACTTGGGTACATCACACTACTGTAGTAGCCCCTATCAAATTATGTTTTTTTAATCCTTCCAAGGGAACCATTACATTAAAGTCAAGTTTGGTATCTCTGAGCCAGTTTTAGTCTCCCTTCACTTCACTGCACACATTCACTCCACACTCACATTCAAAATGCCCACATACAGGCACTTTGTGGGGCCCATGGGGCATTGCAGCGCTGACCCTACCAACAGAACGCGCACTATGATGCATGACATCCTCATGGATGTGTGAGGGCACCAGGAAACAATCCTTAGGAATCCCCCCTTCTTTGTTTGCCTGTCTTTCTTCTTTGCTTTTTAATAGGAACAGTACCTAAACTGCTTTTTGCATGAATATGACCTCAGGTCCATTGAATGGAGAGTGGCTCTAACATGAAGAGTACCTTTTAGCTGAAGGAGATCCATTGGGGCAATGAGTATAACTCTGACTTGTGGTGGCTCCTAATGATCCAGGTGGAGAGGAATTACCTCATGGAGTTCATCTCCATCTGATTCTTAGTCGGTCGGCTTTTACAGGGAGTGGGAGAACCATACCTTTTTTTCCGACTGGTCTATTCCAGTCCTGTGTACCCGTAGTATAAAAATGAACTTTACCAATAACTGTGCAATTGGAATACACAGTTCTATCCTTCTCTGCCTTTGTGTTAAATTGACTTCCCCAGTGGTTCAATGCTGACCTTTGAGAGCACTAACCTCCTCATTCTCATGATGGACGAAACTGGGAATCTGAAAGCTGAACTCTTCCATTAATGAGACATGCCACTCTCTGTATGGGACTTGCTTCAGGATAGACCCCAGGAACTGCAAAGAAAACAGAAAGAAACTTTAACGCAGTAATATAAACTTAAATGCATTATCTACAGCTGATGTCTGGGTGCATTGACTTTGAGAAGATGAGTGAACAAACTACGGCTAACAACAACCTCAGTAATGACGAAATATTATGATGGCAGAAGAACCAGAGAACACATACAGCAGCGCTTAACTAGTATGGTGTGAAATCAGTGGTCAGAAATAACAAGGAGACCTTTACAGTGTCCATGATTTACAAAGAAACACACAAAACAAAAGCATGCTGCCAACAAATTACTGTGAAAAGAGCAACAGTGCAGCGATCCACATAGAAAGCAGATGGAGACTGTGCAACAATATCACATACTTAGGAGCAGAATGCAAACATATACGCCCACATGCATCAAGGTAAATTGCATTAGCAAACGGTGCGAATCGCATTTTTCGGCCGTTTGCGAATGCAATTTCCTGATTTGGGATGCACAAACCCTTTTCAGAAATTCGCAATTTAAGAAATTGCACAATTGCGATTTCTTAAATTGCGAATGCATTTAAGGAATCTCAATTTGAGATTCCTTAAATGCAATTCATCATACTTTTAGAATTTGCGAATTTTGAAATTAGAAATGCAAATTACCATGAAGTAGACCTTCATGGTAATTTGCGAAAATCAAGAAAAATGCTTTTAAATGCATTTTTCTTTGTTACATGTTACACACACACGTGCCCTTGGGGCATGTGTGTGTGTAAGATGTATCCAAAAGCAAATTTCAGGGGTGCAACAGGGTGTCTTTTGGACACCCCTGCACCCTTGAAATTGCATTCTCAATTTGCGAATTCACAATGATGAATTGCAAATTGAGAATGCCCTCCCATTCATTTCTATGGGCATTCATAGGAATGAATGTGTAGAAATTCCTTAATTGCGATTCTCAATTAGAGAATCGCAATTAACGAAAATTACTGAATCGCTAAAAAAAAGCGAATTATTCATGCATTGCCGTTTGCAAATCCTTAATTGCGATTCCTTAAATTTCGCAATTAAGGATTCGCAAACAGAAACATTGATGCATGTGGCCGATAGACTCTTCACCAGCATGGGGGCCAAAAGTAAATTTAATTTTAAGAAGGGTGAAGACTGAACACAAGGAAAAGAAAATATGCTGTCCACTACTTATAGTGGGCAACTTGCACCAGTCCAAACAACCCTTATTGATGGTAGGTTAAGACAAACTTTATTGAAAGCTATCCTAGTCGTAGCTATGGAGAGTAGCTTTTAGGCTAAGTCTTGAAGGAGTGTAAAGCAGCTTGGTTTACCAGATCATACCCACTTGAATGTCTAAATGAAAGGAGAACCACAAAAGGTATATATATATATATATATATTACCTATTGGCGGTCGCCAGTAGGTATATATAGTTAGGATTTTTTTCCTATGGGATTTTTGAAAATTCTATGTTGAATAACTTTGGCGTTTGAGGACGGAATTGGCTGAAATTTTCTGGAAAATGGAACATTTTGTTTCTGAGCGGCCCCTGAAAATTTGGGGGGGTTTCGTCAAGCGGGGGCCGAGAAAAAAGGGGGGTCCCAAAACGTGTTTTTAACATTGAGTTTTCCATAGGGCGGTTGGACTCACTTTTAGCTCGAACGGCTGAATGGATTTCCACGAAACTTGGCAAAATTGTAGGGACTGGTAGCCCGATGTGCCTTTGCTATGTCTCAAGATATATGCTCCAGTGGTTTTTACGAAAATTAACTTTGAAAAATATATATTGGGCTACATTGGGCTATATATATGTTGGAGCCCAAATGTAGCCCAATGTAGCCCAATGAAGCCCAATGTAGCCCAAAGATGGCCGCCAGAGACAAAAAAAACCAAATGTAGCCCAAATATCAGCCAGATGTTGCCCAACTATAGCCCAGTGACAGAATGTCCCAGAGTGTTTTAAAGAACAACTACAACGCTAACAGTCTTACTTATGACAAAAGTATGGCACACCTGAAGTCATCTTGATTGGAATAAAGTGGTAACACTTACTACATTTAATTTGAAAAGGAACAAAATAAGGGGTTTCATTTTGCCATAGAAATGTAATATATATATATATATATATATATATATATATATATATATATATATATATATATATATATATATGAAAGCTCCTCGTGCCCCTCAGCAACAAGAACGCACTCCGCACCAGCTGACAGCCAGGTCTTTAATGGGTAAGGGCGAAAACAGGCAAAGCAATGTTCTTTGCAGTTATCAGCAAGTCGATATAGCCTGACGCGTTTCAGCGCTAGATGCGCTTCCTCAGAGGCTCGACAAAGTTGAATGTCCATATTGCCACGCACTTAAATTCCACTCGAAGGCCCGCCCTGTATAGGGCCGCATTGATTCTTGGCTTATGTAGTGCGTAGGCTGCTGCAAAGTTTAAAGATTTACAAACCCTGGATGGGCCTCGCTGAGTCTGTCCGCCCATGATCCCACAAGCTGGTGTCCCATAATCACGGCTCTATGAATATCCAGTCGCATGGCCCCCAGTGATCGAGGGATGGTGCGCTCTTCACGGCAGGGACCGCCGTGTATAAATGAAAGCTCCTCGTGCCCCTCAGCAACAAGAACGCACTCCGCACCAGCTGACAGCCAGGTCTTTAATGGGTAAGGGCGAAAACAGGCAAAGCAATGTTCTTTGCAGTTATCAGCAAGTCGATATAGCCTGACGCGTTTCAGCGCTAGATGCGCTTCCTCAGAGGCTCGACAAAGTTGAATGTCCATATTGCCACGCACTTAAATTCCACTCGAAGGCCCGCCCTGTATAGGGCCGCATTGATTCTTGGGTTATGTAGTGCGTAGGCTGCTGCAAAGTTTAAAGATTTACAAACCCTGGATGGGCCTCGCTGAGTCTGTCCGCCCATGATCCCACAAGCTGGTGTCCCATAATCACGGCTCTATGAATATCCAGTCGCATGGCCCCCAGTGATCGAGGGATGGTGCGCTCTTCACGGCAGGGACCGCCGTGTATAAATGAAAGCTCCTCGTGCCCCTCAGCAACAAGAACGCACTCCGCACCAGCTGACAGCCAGGTCTTTAATGGGTAAGGGCGAAAACAGGCAAAGCAATGTTCTTTGCAGTTATCAGCAAGTCGATATAGCCTGACGCGTTTCAGCGCTAGATGCGCTTCCTCAGAGGCTCGACAAAGTTGAATGTCCATATTGCCACGCACTTAAATTCCACTCGAAGGCCCGCCCTGTATAGGGCCGCATTGATTCTTGGGTTATGTAGTGCGTAGGCTGCTGCAAAGTTTAAAGATTTACAAACCCTGGATGGGCCTCGCTGAGTCTGTCCGCCCATGATCCCACAAGCTGGTGTCCCATAATCACGGCTCTATGAATATCCAGTCGCATGGCCCCCAGTGATCGAGGGATGGTGCGCTCTTCACGGCAGGGACCGCCGTGTATAAATGAAAGCTCCTCGTGCCCCTCAGCAACAAGAACGCACTCCGCACCAGCTGACAGCCAGGTCTTTAATGGGTAAGGGCGAAAACAGGCAAAGCAATGTTCTTTGCAGTTATCAGCAAGTCGATATAGCCTGACGCGTTTCAGCGCTAGATGCGCTTCCTCAGAGGCTCGACAAAGTTGAATGTCCATATTGCCACGCACTTAAATTCCACTCGAAGGCCCGCCCTGTATAGGGCCGCATTGATTCTTGGGTTATGTAGTGCGTAGGCTGCTGCAAAGTTTAAAGATTTACAAACCCTGGATGGGCCTCGCTGAGTCTGTCCGCCCATGATCCCACAAGCTGGTGTCCCATAATCACGGCTCTATGAATATCCAGTCGCATGGCCCCCAGTGATCGAGGGATGGTGCGCTCTTCACGGCAGGGACCGCCGTGTATAAATGAAAGCTCCTCGTGCCCCTCAGCAACAAGAACGCACTCCGCACCAGCTGACAGCCAGGTCTTTAATGGGTAAGGGCGAAAACAGGCAAAGCAATGTTCTTTGCAGTTATCAGCAAGTCGATATAGCCTGACGCGTTTCAGCGCTAGATGCGCTTCCTCAGAGGCTCGACAAAGTTGAATGTCCATATTGCCACGCACTTAAATTCCACTCGAAGGCCCGCCCTGTATAGGGCCGCATTGATTCTTGGGTTATGTAGTGCGTAGGCTGCTGCAAAGTTTAAAGATTTACAAACCCTGGATGGGCCTCGCTGAGTCTGTCCGCCCATGATCCCACAAGCTGGTGTCCCATAATCACGGCTCTATGAATATCCAGTCGCATGGCCCCCAGTGATCGAGGGATGGTGCGCTCTTCACGGCAGGGACCGCCGTGTATAAATGAAAGCTCCTCGTGCCCCTCAGCAACAAGAACGCACTCCGCACCAGCTGACAGCCAGGTCTTTAATGGGTAAGGGCGAAAACAGGCAAAGCAATGTTCTTTGCAGTTATCAGCAAGTCGATATAGCCTGACGCGTTTCAGCGCTAGATGCGCTTCCTCAGAGGCTCAACAAAGTTGAATGTCCATATTGCCACGCACTTAAATTCCACTCGAAGGCCCGCCCTGTATAGGGCCGCATTGATTCTTGGGTTATGTAGTGCGTAGGCTGCTGCAAAGTTTAAAGATTTACAAACCCTGGATGGGCCTCGCTGAGTCTGTCCGCCCATGATCCCACAAGCTGGTGTCCCATAATCACGGCTCTATGAATATCCAGTCGCATGGCCCCCAGTGATCGAGGGATGGTGCGCTCTTCACGGCAGGGACCGCCGTGTATAAATGAAAGCTCCTCGTGCCCCTCAGCAACAAGAACGCACTCCGCACCAGCTGACAGCCAGGTCTTTAATGGGTAAGGGCGAAAACAGGCAAAGCAATGTTCTTTGCAGTTATCAGCAAGTCGATATAGCCTGACGCGTTTCAGCGCTAGATGCGCTTCCTCAGAGGCTCGACAAAGTTGAATGTCCATATTGCCACGCACTTAAATTCCACTCGAAGGCCCGCCCTGTATAGGGCCGCATTGATTCTTGGGTTATGTAGTGCGTAGGCTGCTGCAAAGTTTAAAGATTTACAAACCCTGGATGGGCCTCGCTGAGTCTGTCCGCCCATGATCCCACAAGCTGGTGTCCCATAATCACGGCTCTATGAATATCCAGTCGCATGGCCCCCAGTGATCGAGGGATGGTGCGCTCTTCACGGCAGGGACCGCCCATAACCCAAGAATCAATGCGGCCCTATACAGGGCGGGCCTTCGAGTGGAATTTAAGTGCGTGGCAATATGGACATTCAACTTTGTCGAGCCTCTGAGGAAGCGCATCTAGCGCTGAAACGCGTCAGGCTATATCGACTTGCTGATAACTGCAAAGAACATTGCTTTGCCTGTTTTCGCCCTTACCCATTAAAGACCTGGCTGTCAGCTGGTGCGGAGTGCGTTCTTGTTGCTGAGGGGCACGAGGAGCTTTCATTTATACACGGCGGTCCCTGCCGTGAAGAGCGCACCATCCCTCGATCACTGGGGGCCATGCGACTGGATATTCATAGAGCCGTGATTATGGGACACCAGCTTGTGGGATCATGGGCGGACAGACTCAGCGAGGCCCATCCAGGGTTTGTAAATCTTTAAACTTTGCAGCAGCCTACGCACTACATAACCCAAGAATCAATGCGGCCCTATACAGGGCGGGCCTTCGAGTGGAATTTAAGTGCGTGGCAATATGGACATTCAACTTTGTCGAGCCTCTGAGGAAGCGCATCTAGCGCTGAAACGCGTCAGGCTATATCGACTTGCTGATAACTGCAAAGAACATTGCTTTGCCTGTTTTCGCCCTTACCCATTAAAGACCTGGCTGTCAGCTGGTGCGGAGTGCGTTCTTGTTGCTGAGGGGCACGAGGAGCTTTCATTTATACACGGCGGTCCCTGCCGTGAAGAGCGCACCATCCCTCGATCACTGGGGGCCATGCGACTGGATATTCATAGAGCCGTGATTATGGGACACCAGCTTGTGGGATCATGGGCGGACAGACTCAGCGAGGCCCATCAGTGATGTCATTTGAGATGTCATCAGTGATGTCATCAGTGATGTCATTTGAGATGTCATCAGTGATGTCACTGACCATGTCATGAATGATGTAATATGTGACATGATCAGCAGTGGATTGCGGGTGCGCGATATATAGTTAGTACAACTAACTATATATGGAATTTCAATGGTTTTGTGTGAGTAAAGTAAGTTTTTTAAAATGCTAATTCCTAACTATATATGGTTTATAACCTATGGTTTTTTCAGTGAATATATATATATATATATATATATATATATATATATATATATATATATATATATATGTATATATATATATATATATATATATATATATATATTCACTGAAAAAAACATAGGTTTCAGGAGTTATATAGTTAGGAATTAGATTTTAAAAAACCTTTGAAATTCACTCAAAAAACTATACGTTTTAGTGGTGTTATAGTTAGCTGGACATTTTACTCATACAAAACCATTGAAATTGCTCCTATATAGTTAGTTGTACTAACTATATTTCGCGCACCCGCAATCCACTGCTGATGATGTCACATATTAGATCATTCATGACATGGTCAGTGACATCACTGATGACATCTCAAATGACATCACTGATGACATCACTGATGACATCATCCAGTGAATGTGGTTTGCTTCGTTATTTAAATATGCATTATATATATAGCAATTTGCATTGAAGAATAAGTGGATATATATAAATAAATATTTGGATGGAGGATTTAGTAGCAGTGTAATTGACTGTTTACTTGAACAATTTATAATGTCTCACTAAATATAGTGGATAGTGACTAAACTGTGTGAATATCTGTATCACTTTGTCAGTTGTTGTGTAAACTGATTCTACAGTTGGTTACTAGCAATGTGAAAGTCTATATTAGTTATTGATTAGTTAACTGAGTATTTGTATGGGAGTGTGAAAGTGTGTGTGGTTCGGTGGGGGGTGTGTGATTGTCCAAAGATGCGTGAATAGTTGATTTAGTAGATATATGAAGTTAAAACTACATGTTCTAACAGTTGTTTGGGTTAGTGAATATCTTTATGGGTGTGGTGATGAGCAAATATATTTCTCAATGGTACAGGTCCAACAAACTAGAAAAATAAAAGGCAGTGTATGTGTCAGTTGTTGTATATAAATAAGTATACATAAGACACAATGATTGTGTGAGTGACTGTATGGATAACTGTATACTTGCAATAATGATTTTATAATTCACTAAGTATGACTTACTATCTAAATGAATAGAAGAAGTGGTGTTTGTGTAAGTGTTTTGCTAAGTAAATATGTAAGTATGATCCATTGTTTGCATAAGTGAGTAGGATGACTTCATATGTGAATAGGATGCGTGCTGTTGTTTAATGTCGATATAGATGTATAAGTATTTTTGATAGTGTTCTATTGTTCATTGACAGCATGTATGAGTGAATCCATAGGTAAGTGATTAGATGTGTGTATACATCTATGAATCACTGAGTGGATTTTTAGATACTTGTATTGCTGTGACAATGGATTTAAATATGATACTCTGTATTTTACAAAGAGTGATGAAAAATTTTAATAGTGTATGAAAAGGTGTATGTGATTGTCACGTGGATGATGTCATCAGTGATGTCATCAGTGATGTCATTTGAGATGTCATCAGTGATGTCACTGACCATGTCATGAATGATCTAATATGTGACATCATCAGCAGTGGATTGCGGATGCGCGAAATATAGTTAGTACAACTAACTATATAGGAGCAATTTCAATGGTTTTGTATGAGTAAAATGTCCAGCTAACTATAACACCACTAAAAATTATAGTTTTTCGAGTGAATTTCAAAGGTTTTTTAAAAGCTAATTCCTAACTATATAACTCCTGAAACCTATGGTTTTTTCAGTGAATTTCAAAGGTTTTTTAAATGCTAATTCCTAACTATATAAGGCCTGAAACCTATGTGTTTTTTAGTGAATCTGCAAGGTTTTTTAAATGCTAATTCCTAACTCTATAAGGCCTGAAACCTATTGTTTTTTCAGTGAATTTCAAAGGTTTTTTAAATGCTAATTCCTAACTATATAAGGCCTGAAACCTATGGTTTTTTCAGTGAATTCGCAAGGTTTTTTTAAATGCTAATTCCTAACTATATAAGGCCTGAAACCTATGGTTTTTTCAGTGAATTTCAAAGGTTTTTTAAATGCTAATTCCTAACTATATAAGGCCTGAAACCTATGGTTTTTTCAGTGAATTCGCAAGGTTTTTTTAAATGCTAATTCCTAACTATATAAGGACTGAAACCTATGTTTTTTTCAGTGAATTTCAAAGGTTTTTTAAATGCTAATTCTATTAGCGGATAACGTTTTTATATATTAAAACGTTTTTTAAATCTCAAATGCCTGCTTTGCTAACAGAGTTTTTAAGCACAGGCTCTTTTGTCTCTGGTGGCCATCTTGGGAGACTGCATATCAGAATTTGTTTAATGAAATATAAGAGGATTTGAGAAGTCACTCAAAATGTGCCCTAATTTTTTTTTCTTCAGCACTTATCATAATTTCTATGGCAAAATGAACCCCCTCATTTTGTTCCTTTGCAAATTGAATGTTTTAAGTGTTAACACTTTATTCCAATCAAGATGACTTCAGGTGTGCCATACTTTTGTCATAAGTAAGACTGTTAGCGCTCTAGTTGTTCTTTAGAACACTCTGGGGCATTCTGTCATTGGGCTATAGTTGGGCTACATCTGGCTGATATTTGGGCTACATTTTTTTTGTCTCTGGTGGCCATCTTTGGGCTACATTGGCCTACATTGGGCTACATTGGGCTACATTTGGGCTCTAACATATATATAGCCCAATGTAGCCCAATATATATTTTTCAAAGTTAATTTTCGTAAAAACCACTGGAGCACATATCTTGAGACATAGCAAAGGCACATCGGGCTACCAGTCCCTACAATTTTGCCAAGTCTGGTGGAAAACCATTCAGCCGTTCGGGCTAAAAGTGAGTCCAACCTCCCTATGGAAATTAACATGGGGAAAACACGTTTTGGGACCCCCCTTTTATCTCGGCCCCCGCTTGACGAATTCCCCCCAAACTTTCAGGGAAGGACCGGAGCGCCGCGAGGCAAAGTTATGGAAAATTTCAGGAAGATTCCTCAACCGGCGCCAAAGTTATTCCCAATAGAATGTTGCGATTTCCCTATGGAAAACAATCCTAACTATATATACCTACTGGCTATCGCCAGTAGGTACTATATATATATATATATATATATATATATATATATATATATATATATATATATATTCGCTACATAGGGAGCACCATCAATATGCTGAAATTGCGGATCTTAGAACACCTAAGAGCCATTGACAAAGCAGATCAGGCATACCCAGTTGCCCGGCATTTTGCCGAAAAACATAACAGGGACCGCAATCAGCTGCAGTATTTCGGTCTTGACACCATAAAAAACAACGCTAGAGGAGGTGACCGCCTGCGACGACTACGCAGACTTGAGTCACGCTACATCATAGATCTATCCACCAAATGGCCGAAGGGGATGAATAGTGGGGAAGAAATGATCGTCCACTTAGGCAAATAACATCATGGCTGTTTCTATAACTGATCATATTCTATTTTTGCAAAAATATGGGTCACTGCATGTGTACATTACTAGTGCGTGTGGGCGTGTGTATATATTGTATAATCTGTATTAACATGTGGGGGAGGTTATTAAGATGAATTGACAAACTGCCTCTGGAACTCATATGCAATCTACAGAAGGGTGAAGTTCTTTTGATTTTCTCCTTAATCTTTTATCTTATCTAGACACACTGCCCATGATAAGTGGCACTTTGGTAGGATTCGAAGGGCTCTTTGTCTCCTATGTTACTTGCTTAGTTGACAGTAACTTGATTTTAATACACCACTGGCATTTCCTCACGGTTTTTCCTGGCATCCCTCACCCCTTGCATTTTGTATATCACATTATGGTTATTTAACGTAACAAATGAAATTTACATTACAGGCTACACATAGAGTAATCTCTCTTTGTTTTTTAGAGGACCATTGCCGATCCACGGCTATATTAGGAATGTACAATAATTTCCAGTATTATGATTAAGATCTCCCATCTGTGCATATTTACCTATCTGTAGGTATGATATTATGCAGTGCATTCTTTGTGAATAGGAATGTGTGTATACTTTTTACCGTTCCAAGATGGCGCTTGTGCTAGCTGGGAGTGCTTTGGTCCTCTGTCGATGTCGACTGAGAGGTGTAACCTGTTCACATTGTGAAATATATAACATGTACCGGTTTTCAATGTGTAAATCACACACTGACGAAGGCTAAGAGCCGAAACGCGTCTGTGGCACGCTTGTGGTGAATAAAACTACTGTGTGAATCTGGTACCCCCCCGAGTGCTGTCTTTTCTTCCTTGGATTTGCAAGGTTGTTTGAGCGCAATATATATATATATATATAGTATGTATTGATTACTAAACACTCTCTAGTAATCTCTTTATGAGATTACAGAGCCAGGTACACAACATAAACACAATAGAACTTAAGTAAATAGCACAATACACAATGGGCCCCACGGGGAGACCAAACCATATATTAAGAAAGTGGTATAAGAACCACGACTTGACTAGACACAAGGCCTTGAGACTGTAGAATTGCCGGGACCCCAAGTAACCACCCAAGGTAGTGACACAGGGGACCCATGGGCGACGTGTGCAGTGAGAGAACACAGCCGCGAGCTCCGTTAGCTTCTATGGGGAAAGTCACGTCGAAATTTTAAAGTTTAAGGACACTTAGGAGAGGACTTTGAGCAGACCCCTTTAGACTTAAGGGGTTCTAGGGCCAACACCCACAGGTGCACCGGAGAACTCAAGTTACCTCACCCAGGGAAGCCGGGTGCATAGGTGTCAAATGGTGCTGAGAATTGTTGCTGTTTTCAATGGCGACCTGCTGCAAAGTGCTGCTGCCATGAAGAAGGAAAGTGTCCAGTGTGATCCAAGCCTGGATTGAAGATGTAAAGAACCTGAAAGCAGAGGGGACAGAGTTTGGGTCACTTGCCAGTGAACAGAGGCATGATAGACGAGGCCCACCGATGTCGGGTGATTCAGGTGCGAAGAGGTGAAGCTTGACTCTGCAGCAACGAGGACCCGGAGGCATAGACGATGACCAGGAGCTGGATTTGAGCTGTCCCACAAAGCATGTCGAGTGCTGCGGCATCGGTGCTCGGATTGAACACAAGCCTTAGCAACAGCAACCCACGCAGAAGGAGAAAAGATGCTTCGGTGTGGATCAGCAGGGTCCAGGGGGATCACCAAGTGATTAAGAGTCAGGGCACATCTGGAGCAACCAGGGAAGCCCAAGTAAAGTTAAAGTTGCCTTCTCAGGGACCCACAGGTCAACGAACCAGGGATCGGGAAGGTACCTCGAGAGAAAACACAAAGGGTCGGCTCACAGAACACTCGTGGAGTGTAGGCCAACAATCTTTGGTGGAAATGCTGCTCGGGGTCTGGGCTACAAGTAACCCAAAGCACAGCCTTGAGGGTCACCAAGAAGCATATGCACTTGCAAATGTGCATGGTGTCCAGGGGTTCCGGTTCCACTGTCCCCACGAGGGCTACGGGTCTCAGCCTTACTGAGAGCTCGGGTTAGCCTCTGGGAAGTCTGGAAACCCACCTCCTGTGTTGCAAATTCTTTTGAGTCTGGAGGGAGCTTCGGAGATGCAAACCGGTCAGATGCGTCTTTGGTGCCTTCCACGCAGGGGAGTAACTCCATTACTCCAATGGAGATTCTTCAGTCATCTAGTGTCATGTAGATCGTCGAAGTTCCAGGATTCAGTATCAGAGTTTTGTCCAGGTAAATCTAAAGTACTGTAGTCAGGGGTTCCTACTTTATACCCAAGGAAGGGGTGGGACATACTCTGGGGACCCACCTATGGGAGGGTTTGGGAAGAGGGGTGGCTACACCCATTTTCTTTGTCCAGTTTCGCGCCAGAGCAGGGGCTGGTAGCCCCTGCAATTGGTATGAACTGGACTATGCATGGGGACACCAAATGTGCCCCCAGTGCAGACTTCATAGCACGCTTGGAGTGCACCTGCACAGCCCCACATACACTAAAGCCTGTCTGGGAGGTGGTTACACCTCCCTGTGACAGGAAACCTATAGTCCAGGCCTCCCCTGCCAGAGTTTTGTCCCGCAGCAGGAGGCCAGACTCATGTCTGTGGCTGCAGCATCCATTTTGTGATGCCAGGGTTAAGGAAAGCTAGTACCGGGTAGCCCGGTGCCCCACACTAGTGGTTCTACCATCGAGAAATCATACCTCCCACACCAGTTACTGGTGTTGAGGTATGGTTCCAAGGTGTTTTTTACCCCAAAAACCACATAGTCCTGTGAAGCCACGAGGTTATACCGCACTTAAGAGTATATGGTCTAGGTTGCATTTCTAGCAAACCCAGAAGATAGATTCCGAAGGCTGCAAAGGGGCTCTGCTCATGCATGGGCACCCTCTCACACAAATCCCAGCACCCTGCCTTCAGGATTGATAAGGCCTGCCATAGGGGTGACTGATAGGTACATATGTGTAGTGATAAGGTAGATATAGGAAACCTATATATGAGTAAGGGGTGCATACACCACCTTACACAGGCTGGTGTAGCAGACCTTTTATGTCATTTTGGAAGGCTTCCCAGGGGTGGTATAATACATGCTGCAGCCCCTGGGAGGCCTCTGGGGTACCTATGCCCTGTGTACATAGTATACCATATACTAGGGATTTATGAGGGTACCCTAGAATCCAATCTGGAGTGTATCTAAAGAACATGGAATCATTTTATAAGAGAAAGCAGACAGGCTAGTGACCTGGTTAGCAGGTTCCCAGCCAAACTAGGTCAAAAACCATCAAAACACTAGGAAAAAAGTGGGGGCAACCATGTAGTCAGATTCCACCTTCCTACAAGGAGCACAATAATAGCACACTGGAGTGTGATGACCTCGTCAAAATACAGTTAATGTGACTGTCTGGGAATTAAAAAGGAACCAAGTAGTAGTGGGCTGACCAAGGGATGAATAGAGAAAGCTATTATATGGCCATCACAAGGTTGAACTGGAACAGTAAAAACACTATGGTGGGGGAGGACCTAGGGGGAGTTTAAAGACCATACTCTGGATACGATCCCCAAAGAAGACTACAAACAACAAAGGTACCAGAAGGTCTCGAAAAATGTGCCCAGGAATAAAGAAAAACCAACCTAACCCTTACCTCCAAAGGGATGTGTCACAGAAAGCATTCACCAGGGTGAGGAAAAAACCATCAGTCACCATACGGATCCGCCCTTCATCATTTGGGATTTTGTCCGTACCACCCGTCAAGGAAGATCGATGCCACAATCAGAGGTCAACCCGGTGGTAAGGGGGTTCCTCGAAAGGTCTAGGTAATGACAGTGTGGTATGCCTCTCGATATTGTGAGTGGCAAAAGACATGGGACTGGGGTGTGCAGTGCTAGAAGAAGTGAAGGAGTGAAAAAAACAAAAAAGGAGTGTGTCTAAAATTGGTTTAGAAAAAGCACTAAACAAAACTTTATTCAACGTGTGCTTCACATACCAATATTAAAAATTAGTGTAACCAAGGGCTGTCTGATTATGTAGACCGCCTAAGGTAAAAAGTGGTCGACTAGTTGCCACTCACAATATCGAGAGGCATACCACACTGTCATTACCTAGACCTTTCGAGGAACCCCCTTACCACCGGGTTGACCTCTGATTGTGGCATCGATCTTCCTAAACGGGTGGTACGGACAAAATCCCACATGATGAAGGGCGGATCCGTATGGTGACTGATGGGTTTTTTCCTCACCCTGGTGAATGCTTTCTGTGACACATCCCTTTGGAGGTAAGGGTTAGGTTGGTTTTTCTTTATTCCTGGGCACATTTTTCGAGACCTTCTGGTACCTTTGTTGTTTGTGAACTGGAACAGTGACAGAGTGATAATTCAGACGAAGATAGGGAGCAATGATCATGTGCCAAGACGACTGCATAATATGAACATACTGATACTTCAAAAAGCAGTGGGCAGAGCAGGAAGAGAAACATTGTGACAATCCATGGAAAAAAAGAACTTTGTGCTACTGTGACTATCCTGGGGACAAAAATAGACAGAGTACCCGATTACCAATGTGTGGCTACATTTTTAGCCCTGTGCAACAGCAGTCAAATTTATGAGTAATGGATTAATCACAGCAGATACACAGGGATACACTCTGATACATACAGGACTAGGTGCAGTAAGTACGTAATTTTCAGTTTTCTGAGTGTCAACTTGGGCCAAAGAGGTTATTAATGCTGCTGGTAGATAATACATCCTAAGAAAATGTTGTGTACCCAGTACGGCTTCTCCCCCTCTGTGCCCAATCATAATCAAGGTCATAGAAAGGATCATAATCCAGAGAAACAATAGGAATATGGTGAAAATATTGCAAACACGTAGCAGAACAGCACTATGAAGGGGTGAATTAAATATCTGCATATATTCACTCTGAATGAGTGGTTATGGAAGAAAACAATAAGTCAAGAGTCATGTGTGACATTCATTAGCAAATAATCCTTACTGAAACAAGGATGCATTTCCACTGTGCCAAGTCAAAGGTTCTTTCCGTTGAAGCTGAAATAGAAGTTGGAAAAAAAGATATATAGGTAAGTAAAGGTAAACGTCAAGACACATTTTAAAGGCCATGGGCTTACATACCAAGCACTGGCAGAAGTACAATCACACAATTCAAAGTGTGAAAAATGTGTCTGTTGGTTCAGCCTCACCTAGTAATTGATTTCAAGGCCCTCACTTATTCATGTGCACTTGATGTTACTCTTAACTCCTTAAATCAGTGTATTACAGAGCTTCTGCCCTTAAGCATTTCGGCTGTCAGGTGCAACCGTGATCACAAAGAGGATCACCATTATAGTTCAGAGTTAAAAAGTGCATACTTGCTCTAAAATTACATATAAAGAGAGAGAGAGGAACCCCTTAAAACAGTCAAGGGAATTGAGGTTGTCTAACCTGAAGAAAGGAATTATTCCCTTGAGGTTGATATAACTAAAAGCTAAAACATAGCCTCAAATGTCACAAGACAGTCTAAGAACTGTTGCAAACACACAGATATATAAATTATAACATATTTATTATACATCAAAAAGTTAAGAAACAGATAATTACAATTCTACACATAACATGATTACCTAAACAAATGGTTAAAAAAACAGACTGATGATAATATTATCAATTATGACCTGCACAATTGAAAAGACAGCCAAAAAATTGTAAAACATAAACATTGTTGAATACAGTTAGTACATTTGGAGCTCCCAGATACAAACACCTATGTTTTACCACTATTGATCTTTTGTATAAACAAGGGTGATGGAGACTTAAATTGTACTATAATCAAAAGCGTTGACACATTTCGGTGGTTCAGTACAAATGGAGTCCACCTTTATCAAGACTTGTCTTTGTAGTCTGTCGTACTGAGGGGTCTGTACACTTTCCCCTTGGGGTTGTATCTTGGGGGACTATGAATCTCTGCCGTGGGTTTGCTCGCGCACTTGTAGTTGCGGTAATAAAAGAATTTAGGGAAACCCAAAAAATTATCCTGTTTCTAGTCTACACCTTCGTAGGGGATGGATTTCTTAATGTTCGCGTTCACCAATGGTCTGTGTAGTGGACTCATATATCAGCACTGGTCCAAACATTCTCCTGCACACTGAAAGGCTTAGAAAAGTCCGTGTCGAATGCATTCGACACGGAACCCCAAGTAGCAGCGGGAGCGATTTCCTTTCAGAGGCTACCACGTCCTGATTGAATTGAATTGACAGCCACAACTAACCGAGCAAAAGTGCTTTGGGAGAGGGTCGTTGAACCTCTTACTTGAAGACCAAGAGATCTAGCAGTTGCTCTGCTGTCTTTAAACCTCTCTAAGGCTGTATCTGCCTTCTTGCCAAAGAGTCCAACTCCATCAAATGGTAGATCTAACAGTGCAGACTGCACATCCGCAGATAAATCCGAGGATTTCAGCCAAGCTGATCTTCTTGTGGCAACCGCAGTGCCCATGATCCGTGCCACAGAATCTGCAGTATCTAGACCGCTCTGGATAACTTGACGAGCTGCCGCTTGAGTATCAGATAACACCTCCTCAAAGTCACCCCTGCAGTCTTCTGGAACCTTTGGAATCAACAAACGCATTGAGTCCATAAGTGCGTGCACATACCTCCCCATGAGACAAGTGGCATTCGTTGACTTTAACGCCATACTTGCGGAGGAGAAAGTTTTCTTGGCCACTTGATCTTGCTTCTTGGCCTCCTTGTCACCAGGCACTTGGGGAAAAGTACCAACCGACTTTTTAGAGCACGCAGCCTGAATCACCCGGCTTTCAGGAGAAGGGTGATATGATAAAAAGGCAGGGTCTTCGGGAGCCACCCTATATCACCTCGCCACACTTTTTGAGACAGCAGGATCAGAAAAAGGCTTTTTCCACACCTCCATAATAGGTTCAGTTAACGCCTCATTAAATGGGAGTAACGGCTCCACAGCTGAGCTTGGCGAATGGAGTACTTCTGTAAGCAGATTTGACTTAAACTCAACAGTTGGTAATGTCAAACCTAAAAGTCCTGCTGCCTTCCCCGTTACCACGTGATATGGCTGGACATCCTTTGAAGGCGTATCCGGACCTGATGGCAACTCCCACTCAGGGGAAAAATCAAGGCCACTAGCATCAGCCAGCTCTTCGAAACAATCCTCATCCAGTTCACCTTCCTCCAAGTCTGGGTGAGACTCGTAATACCTCCGTTCCTCCAGGAGGCGTTGTGCTTCCCTCCTGGACCTCTCCTTTACACGGATCGCAGTCGGATCCACCACTGACTCCGACGGAGCCGACGTCGGTACAGAATCCGAAGGCCTAGATGGATGCTCCAAAGACCTGCTTGGAGCGGGCGACGCCGGTACCGGAGTCGTCGACTTTGGTCGAGCCGGCGTCGACCTCGGCGTCGACCTCGGCAGAGCCGGGTACTGCCACAGCGGCGTCGGGGCTGGCATATACGGCATGAAAGGTGCAGGGGCATAATAGTGTGGAACACCCAAATTAAATGCCATTGAACCCATGGGACCCGAAGGCGCACCAGAGGGATACCATGATCTCGAGAATACGCCATACATAGCGTTCAGGAACGCTGATGGATCCTGACCTGGTGCAGGGAAAGGTGGATGATCACCCTCAGGCTGATCTCGAGGCCGATTCGAATCCGGCTCTTCAACAGGCGCCGATTCTTCTTCCTCATTAGGAACTTCCTCCACCTCTTCTTGAGCCGGAGACGGCGTCGGAGTCGGATTGGAAACCGGAGTCGGAGATTGAACTTGTGACTCCGAAGGCGAGGCCTCACTTTCCCGATCCGAAGCCTCTTGCGGTGGGATCACCTTCGATCTAACCTTCTTGGGTGATCTCGACTTCGAGCCCGACTTCTCACCCGAATGACGTCGAGACTCATGCCTCCTTTTCTTGTGCTTCTTATGGGACCTCGAAGCATGATCCGACGAGGACTTCGAAGCCGATGCCTCTCGAGATCTTGATCTTGATTTTGACCTCGACCTCGACTTCCTCGAGCGGGATCTTGAAGTCTTCCTTACTTTATCGGCTTTCAGCTTCGCTACAAGAAGATTGGTCTCCCTCTCTCGCAGGGCCTTTGGGTTCATTTTTCGGCACGACGAACATCCATCCACGTCGTGGTCGTAGCTTAAACACCAAATACAGTCCTGGTGTGGGTCCGTAATGGACATCATTTTCCCGCACTCCCGGCAGGGCTTAAATCCAGTCTTCTTTGTTGACATTCTAGGGAGACAAAGAGGCAAGAGAACAAAGAAAACGAGGAAAAAAAGTAACAGAGCTACCAAAAGCTACTGAGTATCCCAAAACCGTTAGCGTCGACGACGCGGAAAAAAGGGAACTGATGTCATCACGCCGGCGTGGGCCTATTGTAGGCGTCGGTGACGTCAGCGGAGTCGCGTGCGATGCCGTGTCTCTATGACGGCCAAGTCCACGTCGGCGCGAAGCTACAAAAAGAATTTCCGAATGTTGCTGAGGCAATGGGATATTCACAAGGTGAGGAATCCACACGGCAGATGTATCTATCAGAAGAACAAGTTACTTACCTTCGGTTACAGTTTTTCTGGTGGATACAGTGTGCCTGTGGATTCCTCACCTTGTGAATATCCCCCTGCGTCAGCAACGTTCGGAAAATTCTTTTGTAGCACGCCGGCGTGGACGACGTTATAGGAGAACGGCATCGCGCGCGACTCCGACTGACGTCACTGACTCCTTATTAGGCCTACGTCGGCGTGATGACATCAGTTCCGCCCTTTTTTCTGTGCCGTTGAGGCACTCAGACGGACCAATGATAGTAGGCATATACATATACAATGTACACAGTACACAATATCCAAAAATACACACATAGTGTGTAGACAATATATGAAAAACACCATATAAACACATAAATGCATTTAAACATTGTCATAAACTCAGATATAGAAAAGTGGACAACGGGGAGGCGGGTGGGCATGTGAGGAATCCACAGGCAGATACTGTATCCACCAGAAAAAGCGTTACCGAAGGTAAGTAACTTGTTCTTCTGATGGATACATCTGCCAGTGGATTCCTCACCTTGTGACTAGATTCCCACAGCAGTCCCCACTCCCGGTGGAGGGTGTCCACTCTTCTATACCAGAAAATCCTGGAGGACAGAACGTGCAAAGTGGCCATCCCTCCTCACTTTGGTATCTAAGCAGTAATGCTTCGCGAAAGTGTGGAGGGAAGCCCAAGTTGCCGCGCTACAAATATCCTCTACAGGTACACCCCTAGACAAAGCAGATGTAGAAGAATTTGCTCTAGGAGAGTGAACTCTTATACCCTCTGGAGGTTCCATACCAGCAAGGGCGTAGCAGATCTTGATGCATATTATGATCCTTCTTGAGAGAGTACGAATGTGTACATCTCTTCCTTTTCTGCTGCCAGCAAATCCCACAAAGAGCTGATCATCCACTCTATAGTATTTTGTTCTATCAAGATAAAAGCTCACCGCCCTCTTAGGGTCTAGACGGTGAAGTCGCTCCTCCTCCTTGGAAGGGTGAGGGGGAGGATAGAAGGTAGGAAGGGTAATAGACTGTCCTAGATGGAAAGGAGTTACCACCTTAGGCAGAAAAGCAGCCCCGGTCCTAAGAACCATTCGTTCAGCATGAATGGTCAAATATGGGGGCTTGGAGCTAAGAGCTTGAAGCTGACTTACCCTCCTTGCTGAGGTAATTGCAACTAGGAAAACCGTCTTAAAAGACAACAACCTTCAGGGACAATTATGTAAAGGTTCGAAAGGTGAACCCATTAGAAATGTAAGCACCAGATTCAAGTCAGATTAAGGCACAATAAAAGGAGTAGGAGGATATTTATTTGTAAGGCCCTTTAAAAAACTAAAAACAACAGGAGATTTAAACAATGACGGCTGATCCAGCAAACAGAGAAATGCCGACAAGGCCGAAAGATATCCTTTGACTGTAGCCACAGCAAACCCTTGCTGAGCTAGAAAATGAGCAAATTGAAGAATATCGGATAAACGAGCCTTCAAAGGGTCAATAGATTTCTCTCCACACCAAGTAACAAATTTCGACCATCTGTAAGAATAAATTGACTTGGTGGAGTCACGCCTAGCTGAAAGGATGACATCCACCACATCATGTGGAAGAGAAAAGGAATCCAGGTTGCCCCGTTCAATCTCCAGGCATGAAGGTGTAAGGTCTGGAGGTGGGGGTGTAAAACCTGCCCCTCCATCTGAGAGAGGAGGTCTGCCCTGAGAGTGAGACGAAGCGGCGGGCACGAGGAGAAGTGGAGAAGATCTGTGTACCACACCCTTTTTGGCCAATCCAGGGCGATCAATATGACTTGGGCCCGGTCTTGACGTATCTTCCTCAGAACCCGAGGAATCAAGGGTATGGGAGGAAAAGCGTAAAGGAGTCGTGAGCCCCAACTCAACTGAAACGCATCCCCCAACGCTCCCTGCATCGGATACTGGAGTCTGCAGAACGACGGGCAGTGAGCATTCTCGTGAGTGGCAAATAGATCCACCTGAGGAGTTCCCCATGCCCGAAAGACATGAAGAACTACCTCTGGATAGCGTCTCCACTCGTGGTCGGCGGAGAACTGCTGACTGAGCCTGTCCGCAGGCACGTTCAGCACCCCGGCCAGATGATTTGCCATCAGACAAATCTGATGGTCCTGAACGCAGGACCATAGACGCAGAGCCTCTCTGCAGAGACACTGCGACCCCACTCCTCCCTGCTTGTTGACATACCACATCGCGGCCGTGTTGTCCGTGAGGACGTGGACCGACCGACCACGAAGGGAAGGGAGGAAGGCCTTGAGCGCCAGACGTATCGCCCGCAATTCTAGAAGGTTGATGTGAAGCAACCTTTCCTCTGGAGATCAAAGACCCTTGATCTCCAGATCCCTCAGATAAGCACCCCACCCTAGAGTGGATGCATCCGTTATTACTGTGGCCACCTATGGAGGCAGATGAAAGGGCTTTCCTTGAGACAGGTTGCTCACCACACTCCACCAAGACAGATCCGCTACAGTTTCTCTGGAGATCCTCACTGACTCCCTGAGGTCCCCATTGTGTTGATACCACTGCCTGCGGAGGCACCACTGGAGTGCCCTCATATGCCAGCATGCATGGTTGACCAACAGAATACAGGAAGCCATCAGACCGAGCAGGCGAAGGACCTTCAGTACTGGAACGACTGCTCCATTGTGAAATAAAGGAATCATTTCCTGTATGTCGCAAATCCTTTGAGGTGGAGGGAATGCTCAACATACAGTTGTGTCCAGTACTGTTCCTATGAACAGGTTATGCTTGGAGGGCACCAGGTTGGATTTGGGCACATTTATCGAAAAAACCCAAGCTGAACAACAACTGAGTTGTCATTTGCAGATGATGGAGCACCTTCTCTGGAGATTCTGCTTTGATTAGCCAATCGTCCAGGTAAGGAAACACTGGTATCCCTGACCTTCTGAGATGTGCTGCCACCACAGCCATCACCTTGGTGAAGACTCGAGGTGCAGTAGTAAGACCAAACGGAAGAACCGCAAACTGGTAATGCTGCGATCCTACCGTAAAATGGAGATACTTCCTGTGAGACCACAGAATAGGGATGTGGAAATACGCATCCTGCAAGTCGATTGACACCATCCAGTCTTCTTCCATCAGCACCTGAAGAACCTGCGCAAGGGTGAGCATCTTGAACTTATCCTGTTTTAGATAAAAGTTCAAGATCCTGAGATCCAGGATTGGACGAAGTCTGCCATCCTTCTTGGGAATCAAGAAATACCGGGAGTAGCATCCCTGATCCCTTTCCTGCTCCGGAACCACCTCTATCGCACCTTTTTTCAATAGTGCCAGGACTTCTTCCTGCAGGAGAAGCAGGTGGTCCTCCGAGCAAAAACCTTGGCAAGGAGGGTAATTTGGGGGAAATTCCCGAAAGGGAAGAGCATACCCATTCTCTACGAGATTGAGAACCCAAAGATCTGATGTAATCGATTCCCAATCTCGCAGAAAAGGAGTAAGCCGACCCCCTACAGGACCCGCATGATCCTGACTGGCGGATCTAGGGCTGCTTTGCTGCTGTGGGAGGGGGGTGGGTAGAAGAGGACGAAGAGGAGGAGGAGGAGGCTTGAGTCCTTGATGACTAGCTCTTTGTTTGCCCCTGTAGGATTTATCCAGTGGATTTTGCTACTGTTGCTGCTGCTGTTGGGATTGACGATAGGGACGAAAGGAAGAACGTCCACATCCTCTGTACCTTTTAGTTGTTGATCCTCTGGTCTGCAGCCCCAAAGATCTGGCAGTAGCCTTACTGTTCTTAAATCTTTCCAGAGCTGCATCAGCTTTCTTACCAAACAGTCCAACACAATCAAAAGGCAAATCCAATAATGCTGCCTGAACATCTGCAGAAAAGTCAGATGACTTCAGCCAGGCAGCCCTTCTAGAGGCAACAGAAGTTCCCATGATGTGAGCAACTGAATCAGCAGTGTCAAGCCCACTCTAAATCACTTGACGTTCAGCTGTCTGGGTATCGGCCAACACCTCATTAAAATCCTTCCTGCTGTCCTCAGGAATTTTAGGTGCCAACTGCCGTACTGAGTCCATCAGGGCATGTATATATCTCCCCAAAAGGCAAGCGGCATTGGTCGATTTTAAGTCCATACTTGCTGAGGAGAAGACTTTCTTGGCAGTCTGATCCTGTTTCTTGAACTCCTTATCCCCAGGTACTTCAGGGAATGCACCATCAGCCTTTTTCGAGTAAGTTGCCTGAACAACCAGACTTTCAGGCAAAGGGTGAGATGTTAAAAATTCAGGTTCCCCAGGTGCAACTCTATACCTCCTCGCAACACCTTTAGCCACTGCAGGAACTGTTAGAGGTATGTTCCACACTTCCATTTTAGGCTCAGTTAGAGCTTCATTAAAAGGAAGTAATGGTTCCACAATTGAACTTGGAGAATGGAGGACCTCAGTCAAGAGATTAGATTTATACTCAACTGTAGGCAAGGTTAAGTATAGAAGATCCGCAGCCTTCTTAATAACCATGTGGTAAGGTGTAACGTCCTTTGAAGGGGCATCAGACACAGATGACTGTTCCCATTCAGGGGAAAGCTCCAAACCACTGGCTTCCCTCAAATCATCAAAACAGTCCTCCTGAAGCTCACCTTCTTCCACTTCAGCCTCAGCCTCTCTATATCTTTGCTCCTCTATAAGACGCTGAGCATCCCTTCTGGACCTCTCTTTTAAGCGCCACGCCGTCGGATCCGTGAACGACTCCGACGGAGCCGGTGCCGGCGTCGAGATCGAATCCGGAAACACAGGTCTCTGCTCTCGAGGTCGAATCGGAGCCGGCGACAATGGCATCGGCATCAAAGTCTTCGGCGTCGACGAACTCGGCGGCGCCGGAAAATGCCAAGCTGGAGTCAGTGGCGGCATGAAAGGCATAAAAGGAGCCGGAGCATAGGAGTGAGGAACTCCTAAATTATAAGCTAGAGGACCCATGGGACCCGAAGGTGCACCAGAGGGGTACATGGCTCTAGAATAGACTCCATACATCGCATTTAAAAACGAAGTAGGGTCCTGACCTGGAGCTGGGAAGGGAGGGTAAGGACCCCCAGGCCGATCCCTTGGAGGCTCCGGATTCACCTCTTCCTCTACAGGTGGATGGGTCGGAGTTTTCGAACCCTCAGGCATTGGAGCCTCTTCTTCCTCTCGAGCCGGAGACGGCGCCGGAGATGGATTCGAAACCGGAGCCAGAGAATGAACCGGTGACTCTAAAGGTGAAGCCTCACCTTCTGGATCCAAGGCCTCTGGAGAAGGAGACACTTCATCTTCTCCATGTCTCCTCTTCGGTGACTTCGGTCTTGAGTCCGAATCCTTACCGGAGTGATGTCGAGAACCCTGTCTTCGCTTTTTATGCTTCTTCCTTGACTTCGAAGCATGTTCGGAGGACGACCTCGAAGGCGACTCTGCGTGGGATCTTGACCTCGACCTCGCCTTTTTTTAACGCGATCTCGAAGTCCTCTTCTCCTTTTTTCTTTCAACTTTCCACCAGAAGTTTAGCTTCCCTCCCTCGAAGAGCCTTCAGGTTAATTTTCTTGCACCAAGAACAGCCTTTGACATCGTGGTCCGAACTAAGGCACCAGATACATTCCTCGTGTGGGTCCGTTATCAACATAATTTTGCCGCACTCCCCACAGGCTTGAACCCGGTCTTCTTAGCCGACATCTTCGACGAGACAAAGAAGCAAAAAGACTAAGAAAACAGTAACAAAGTTACCAACAGCTATAGAGATTCCCCAAAACTATTAGCGTCGACGACGCGGAAAAAAGGGAACTGATATCATCACGCCGACGTAGGCCTAATAAGGAGTCAGTGACGTCAGTCGGAGTCGCGCGCGATGCCGTGCTCCTATGACGTTGCTGGTGCAGGGGGATATTCACAAGGTGAGAAATCCACTGGCAGATGTATCCATCAGAAAGTAATACATATCAATTCATTACTACCAACGTAATATCACCAACTCTTATTAATGTCCCTCACTTTGAAATTCTCACATAGTAGAATTCAGTTATGCAACATTTAAAACATTTCTTTTAACTGCAACTAATGGTTGAACCAGTGTCCTGGTTCAGCCTGTGAAGTCAGTCCGCAACTTAGGGTTGACATTTGACTGTAATCTCACCTTGGAGGCGCATGTGACGAAAGTAGTAGGTTGCTGTCTGGCTATTATCCGCTCTCTTCAGAAGATCCTACCTCTGCTGCCCCCTCTGGCGCGCTCTTTGATAGTTCTGAGCACGGTACTTAGCAGAGTTGATTACTGCAATGCCCTCCTCCTTGAGTCACCAAAGTTTTTACTTGCTAGGATGCAGAGGTTACAGTCAACTGCAGCTAAACTAGCACTAGGCATTTCTTGACGGTCCTCTGCCTCCTTGGCCTTGGCGGAGATGAACTGGCTGCCAGTGAAAGAAAGAATCCAGTTTAAATCGCTCTGCCTGGTATTTAAGGCCTTGCATGGAATGGGTTCTATCTCCTTGCAATGCAAATTTGAGTGGTATGTTCCTGCTAGAACATTACGCTCCTCTGGGGCAAAACTGATAAAAATCCCTAGATTTAAAAAAGTTAGAGCTGGTGGTTGATCCTTTGAGGTCACAGCTGCTAAGTTCTGGAAATACCCTGTTCAGCCTTACTCTTCATACAAACAATGTTATGCCCAAGTAGGCTAATCTACCCTCCCATGTACCCTGACTAATACCTGCTTCTAATATAAAAGTAGAGACAACGTTTGGTGTTAATAAATGTGTTTTGTATTGAAGCCACCTGTGATCTTTTTTCAAGCTCAATAATTTTGAAGAAGTGGTGATATTACATTGTTAAAATAAGTCACAATTGAAATATAAGACCTGTTGCGGATCTGAGAGGTTTAATAATCATGATGGCCTTGGATATATTGGAGAAGTATTTTTTCTATGTTCATGGAATCTTTGAGCAAATGTGCACTTTAAAACATGGATTCAAGATACCGCTTCTTTATGTGATCAAGCTTGCGTCTGACAGCTGAAGCACTTCATTGCAGAAGCTTTGTCACTGACTGATTTTCAGCAAACCAATGCTCTCAACATGAGGAAGGAACCCAGAACTTGCATGAAGCTTCTTTCTATGTGGTTTGGAGTATGGCAGCAGCCGGCTACAAAAAATGACTGTGTGTATTTCTTTCTATTTTTTGTTTGTTGCTTATTTATACAGACCTCCTCATATGTGGATCTATTGTGTCATATCAAACACATTCTCTTCTGTCCTCCACAGCATTCACAATGGGCCAATCAGCCCTAGGCTAACTTCACTGAGTGATGACATTCTACTTTTACACAAGGAGTATATTCACACCCAAAGTATTTTTCTTTAGTTCCTGGGACTACTATGGGAATGTGGACTTTTCAAGACTAAAACAATATTTTATGCTTTAGACAATATGTTTTTTTATCTTGGTTAGTACCTGACGTCTCCTCCCACAATAAAAGTTTTACAAAAACCGTTACAAAATACAAGCGTGACAAAGCCTAAAAGCTAGCAGCGAACACCAGAATTATTGGCTTTGCCAATGCTTGTTTAAATGCCATTAGTGCTTGTTTAATTTGTGTGCTCACTGGCTCATGCTTTGGTGTCTTACCTTCTAAATATGCTATCAGGGGGGGAATCTTAATTTTTGCGAGTCCCACTAGAAATGGGTAGTTTGCAGGAATCAGGTGCTCGAGAAGTGCCAACACCGAGGTTCCCCTTTCGACATCCCAGTGGGGATTAGAAGAAATTACCTGAAAATCGACAACAAAGCATTCAAAACGTGATACTTTCATCAGGTCTTACTCTCTGGGCTTTAAAGTAGCTGTAAATGCTATCTTGTTTTCTATACAATCCACATTTTGGCTGTTTCTGTACAATGTAAGCAGTATGTTGTACTGATAACCAATTGACTGGAAATAAAAAAATTCACATTCATATGGATACAAGCTGACTTGAATTCAAGATCTTCATGGACAAGTTGTATAGAAATGCCAGCAAATAACTTGGGAAAAGGGATCTGGTGGAATATGGTGGGGGTGGAATGTGGTACTCACTATTAGTCTGATGAACAGGCTGCGCATTGGAAGGCCTTTAGCTGTTTAGATACAAAAGAAAGAAGCTGTGTCATACTCAGGTCATAAAATACTGAGTAACACTTGCTAAAGAAAGATATATTGCTGATACACACACTTATGACACATAGGTGTACCTGCAAAGAAGAGGGTAGGATGATGGGTGACATTTCATTGATGCTCTGGAGGTCATGAGGATACTTTGAGATCACTGCAGATACTGGCAAAGGTCCCCTACCTCTAAGGTTGCTGCTAGAGTTGTAAGGTGCCTCGATGTCCTATATTACAATGCTCGGCTCTACCACCCCCAGCAGTTGCTGTCAAGGAATGACCTAAGCTGTCATGCACAGATCCCCCCTGCAGCTGTCATTGCGGGGCAAAAGTCTTCATTGGGATAAGAGAGGATGCCGCAGGAGCTGTGGACCTGCTTTGCATCCTGAATGGACCATGTCATTCTGTGACAGCGGATACCCGTAAGAAAATAGGACTCCAGAACATGTTCTTGCAAATCCATTTTCTAACAATGTTAATGACCTGTGAGGCAGGCAATATAGGGGCACATATTGCCTGTTCTCTTCTGCTTACAACCCCGTGACACAGGTGACAAAGAAATAGACTATGATACCATCTGTCCAGGTCACTTGCACTTTAGCAACACAGCCAATGGAAAACTGAATGAGGAGAGCTCATTATAACCCTGGAAATGCAGGGCCCGATTCACAGAACTAATTTAAGACAAAATCGTAAACTTACTACTTTTGCTATTCACAGAAGTTAGGATTTTGTCTTAAGTTTGTCTTAAGACAGACTTAAGACAGACTTAAGTTAGGACTTTGTCTTAAGTCTGTCTTAAGTCTGTCTTAAGACAAACTTAAGACAAAATCCTAACTTCTGTGAATACCAAAAGTAGTAAGTTTAGGATTTTGTCTTAAGTTAGTTCTGTGAATCGGGCCCACTGTCTGCAATTACAAATACTCACCCACAGATGCAAATCTTCCTTCTAACCTTGGAGTCAGTCAAAATAATTATTTTCACTCACCCTCATTGAGCAGGCATCCTTGTGTACTAGGTCCATAAGTCAAGTTGTGGCCAAATACTTGTATTCTAGTCTGGATCTGAGGTCCAAAATGTTGAACCAGAAACATTGCAGAGAAAAATATAATAACTAAAAGTAACTCCATGGAGGAATAAAATACACCCCTGTTGCTGTCAACAAAATAAACGCGTATAAATAGGTACCATACCCAGAAGGGTCTGATCAGCATACAGGACATAAGTAATTCCAAAGAGAGCAAAAACACTCCAAGGTATGCAGAGGAGCATTAGAGGACTGAGTAGCCTCACAGAGTGTGGAAACCTGGGACAGTTGACAGGGGTTGAGAGCATTAACCAGATGAAGAGATGAAACCAAAAGGAAAGTAATTTTATGGCTGGCAAACTGCAAAAAGTATGTAGAGAGAAGCAACATTGGGACAGATACATATAACTCTAAAAGGAGAGCAAAAACTGTTATTTGAAAGAAGGACACCCACATGCTATAATAAATCAACCACAACTCCTGAGCTAATGGACAGATTTTTCACCTCATGCTATATCATGACTATGTAAGAGGTGATCTGGGGAGCTGAGGAGGAAGCATTAACCACCTTCAATGATCAATCCCACAGTATCAATGAGTGGGATGCATAAGACTCACCACATTTCTGAAAGTTGATGCTTGCTTGTTTATCCACAACAAGTAGCATCTGGCACAGAGCTGGCACAGATGAAGTATAGTCCTCTTCCAGCATGTAGCTCAAAATCTCTTTCCAAAATTCCTGCAAGAAAGACCGGCAAATGCATTATTTGTATCATTAGCATTTAATAAGGCTTTATTTCCACAGATAAACAGTCATTCCTGGTGGGATGGTTTTTGGCACCTAAGGTCATGTGTCATTTTCTAAGTCCACCTCTCCTGGAGATGGGGCTACATTTAATTCTTCCCCTTCCTTATACCATTCCTTGCTGACGGTGTCCAAGGCAGATGCCTACTATTACTCTCATGTAGCACCAACACTGTTTAATGCTACAATCTGTGGCTCTGCATCCAAGGAGAATGAAGACATTATTTTCAGAAAATGTGTGCAACATTTACTCTCCAAAAACCCTGCAAGTGAGCTGAACTTTGCAAATGATCTCATTATCTGCTGTTATCTTCATATAATTATCTTTGTCAATGTACCAGAGTATGCAAAGCCATTGCTGGGAATGCAAGACCCTGTTGATGTGAAATATTGGTGACTGATGCATCATGGGGCAGATAGCAAATATTAGATGCAAATTGAATAGCAATGTTTTGCAATATCACTCATGTACCATTCAGTCTCATTTCAAACTGGTTATTTAGAAGAATGCAAAACCTCCTGCCTCATTAAAATGAATGAGGTAGGATTTGATTAGCAATCTTCCCTGAATGCTGCAAACACTGGGAATGAGGACCGCATGGGACAGCAGACCTCCATCCCAGCAGCAGAGGAAACAGCCTTTACATCGCGTCTCGAACCACGCCGTGCTTAAAAACGTGGTTCAAACCACAAATGCATCTTTACAACACTTCCTTTTAAAAATGCAAGTCATTACAACAAGTGTTGGACTTTAAATCTAACACTTTCCCTACTTTTGCGCAGACTGGAGTTGGAATAGTAGATTGTGCTATTCCAAAGTCCAGCGCTTTCCCTAAGGCAAGTCATCGTAACAACTTGTGTGGTAAAGGAATGTATTTTAAACACGCATTTGTGGTTCAGACCACGTTGTTAAGGCAGGCGTGATGAATGCCTGCATGGTTCCCACATACAACCCTGTAGAAGAGGGAGCTTTACTAAAACATGCTTGTATTTGAGGTGGAGGATAATTAAGATTACCTGGGAAATCAGGACTCTCTGGATATTCTGCAATTTATATTTTCTACACTCCTAGTTAAATGTCCCACCTTGTTCCACATCCTTCTCACTTACCTCATCAGTATTTCTATGGCGTAATGCAATTTTATTGAGGAACTGAGAGATTTGGATGCAGATGGTCTCTTCCTCAACATCAGATTCATGATCCATGTGACTAGTACACTGTGAAAATGTGTAAAGCAAGAGAAGTAAAGTAACATGTATTTTCACATCATTTTCACTATGTTTTCTCTCCTTACGGAGGGACAAGAGATGTGAGAGTCAAAACATTACAACTTCCTAATCCAAGTTGCAAGCCAAAGAGAATCTCTTGGCTTAAATTCAAATGTGAAAACAAAAGCAATCACCTCAAACATTTAAATACCAATGTATAAATGAGGTTATGCTCTCATGCTCTTCTCTGTATTATTATTCAGTAATTTGTCTGGGAAGGGTATAGCATTCATATACTGCAGATATATTGGTGGACTCACTTATAATATGTAAGCGTCTGATACATGGGACACTATACCTGAGACATTGCACCTCTGGCACCCCAAGGTAGTCTCTCATGCTTACCACAGGGATTGGGATGCTCATGCACCCTGCCCCCACCACTTGATGGGGAAGTATGTGCTATATTATGGGACTTTTTACTCTCAATAAGGACAAAAGAATACCAGGAACTACATTTTTGGGAGACAATGTTGATATGAAATATTGATTTGAAGCATATTTGTGCTACTTTGTGTAGGATTTGGTAGTTTGCCCTGTCAGGCATTTGAACAGTAAAGAAGGGTATGTAACAGGATAATAATACACTGTCAGTGACATCATTTAAGTGCAGTCGCGGAATGCCCTTGTGCCTTGCCCAATCACCCTAGAAGCTCTGGTAAAGCCTAATGGTCAGTTGCCTTTCATAGGCTGGATTGTGTGGTAGGCCTCTGCACTGCCTGTGAGCACTGCTTTGGATCCTGTGCCATTCCCACAGTGTCTGAGCATTTTTATTTCAGGTGCAAATGTAAGCAGATAGATGGAGCAAGGGAGACCTTTAAAGCAAGGGAGGATGAAAGACATACTGGAGTGGTAGTGGGGAAACATTAGGCTCAGAACATGGAATTTCAAGGCGGGGCTATGGGAACCAAACAGAGGGACACAAGGTCTATATTCCACCCCCCGGGGCAAATATGGAACACTGCAGATCTATTTTATATGGCATAGGAGCTTCATCGGGGCACAAGGGGGCTAAAAGGTACCCTTATTTATTTTTGACTGACTATGGTTGATGTTCCCTAACAGATTCACTTAAACAAATATGTACATCTACCACTTACTTTCTCTTTGGTGAGGAGGTTGTACTTTTTGAGCACATATTCAATCACAGCTCTTCCGTCTATATCATAATAACCTTTGGATGTTAAACTGGATATTAAACTTAAAGTAGCACGAATAACCTATAATTAAAAAAATGGTAAGCATGTTTAGTGAGAAACCCTTTTGGCATATAAATAGGATCAAATCCCACATTCTGGTGAGGGAGCAGCAAGGGAGTGTGAGGAAACCATACAATCTCTCCTTCCCTTTTGTTCACAGAGGATAGAAAGATACATTTGGTTATGTGTGGAAAGCTAGTAACTGGATGCAACCTTTATAAAAATATTGGAAAAGGGTTATTAAGACACTCTGAGAATGAAACGGGAGTCAACTTAATGTAACTGTTTTTACAGAGTGTCTGACCGAAGTGCAATTGAGGGAATATTCAAACATTCCAGGTAGACTACACCTTCAATAGGTGCCTGGGACGTGGTAAAAGATTGCACAATATGTCCAGGTAGGTTACAATCAACAAAGAACCTCTCAGGACCTGGTATTGATTACAAAAAATGAGACTGAAAAATAGGCTGTGGATTTCACTACTGTGGGAATGAAAACAACCAATAGTAGTCTGTGGAAAGAATGATGGCCACTTTCTAACTCCGCCCGCAGGATATAGCAAACCTACACCATCCCCACTCTGCCATCAGTTAACAAATGGGTTAAAGTACTGAAAGTCCATTATCCCACACCTTGATGTTTGGTTGGTCCATATCACTTTCAAGAAGTCATATGGTCTCAAGACCGTAAATAGTCACAGTCTCCTAAATCCACGTACCAGGGTTAAAATTCACGTCCCTAATATGGCTCTGTATGCTGCATATTTGCACAAGCTGGCCCCAGTGGCTTCAACCACCAAAGAAAACATCCATGTTTGATTTCTGTGATTCTAACATTCCTCGTAGAGTCCTGTCTCTCATGTTTCTGGTTTAGTCTGTCAAGTATCTAAAGTCAACTGGGTTTATATCATGAGGTTAAAAATGACAAACCCATTACACCCCCCAAAGAGAATACAATAGAGACCCAGTTATGGAAATACAGGTTTTGTTGATTATCAAAAGAAAATTACTTTTTCAATTTTACTTTATGCCTATGTCCTGTACTTTCTTACATGCTGACCATGGTGATGCTGTTATTGAAGTTACCTGCTTTCTCAATGTCACTGAAGTTGGGCACATTGTGGACGTATATGGCGTCAAGAAAGTTACATATATTCCAATCTCTACAGACAATACATCTTTTATATCACAATTTGACTTTTCAAATGTGCATACTGAATATTATTCTGAACTATTGATCCACGTTTGGTGAGATTTTGCTGAGACATAGCCCAAATAACATTCTTGGAAGAGACCTTTGACTCATCAGCAAAATATCTTACTCCCCGGTTGTTAAAGGTTTGAGCAGATATTATTATTCTAAACTTCGAACTCCCCGATTTGATCATCAACACTCTCTTCTTGAAGTGAAGGGTATTACAGACCAACTCAAGGTGAAATACAGACCAAACACGTGGACAGCACAAAAGAATTGTTTCTTAACACACGTTTATTCAATAATTAGGGACCAGCGCGTAGGACAGGAAAACTGGGATATGTCCACTTGGACAGGGAAACAATGGTACACAGGATGCACTGAACAGACACACATGAATGGAGGTTCCATGACCCAACGACTCCAGGAAGATTTGCCTTAGAGAAAATCAACAGACTGTGGTATGCATACCACTGCTATGGGTCCTTGTAAGTAGAGCATACTATACTATCCAAAAAGTGCAAAACTTTAATTAGATTGAGGTGTTGGGTATGAAACTGCTTTAACACAGATTGCTTCACACATAATAGCTTGATGGTACCTTGCGATTGTCATCCTCAAGCACGTGACAGACAGCATCCAGATAAGAGGCACCTTCTGAATCTATGAAATAAAGCCATACACCAAATGTTCATAACACATAGATATTGTCTTTGTCTAGTAAGATCAAGATTAATAGATAAGTAGAAGAGGTTTCCGCTATCAACTGTGCTGACCACCCTGAGGGTCCTGTCTTTTAGTTTTGGTTTGCGAGTCTGTGACTGTGAGTCCCATGGGCCTATCAATGCTTTCCTGTTCCACTGTACATGTCTGTGTCATCATGTCCCACTGAGCGTGTCTTTGTCTTCCTGCTCCACATTTTATGTCCCTTTTTATTCCTGTCCAGTATCTATGTCAGGATCTCTGTTCACAGTGTCCATGTCCCATTAATGGCTCACAATGGGAACAATTAACGGAAAAGACAGAGGTGGCATTGTTTGACCACTACTTTTTTTTTCCACCACAATTCATGTTATTGAAGATGATGGAAGGGAGGCTTGATCTTAAATTACAGTGCTCTAACAGAAACGATTTAGAGTTAATATAGCTGAGGAATATGAAATTGAACTGATTTGCTCAGAGCTGCACCATATTGGTTAAGTAAGGGAGTATGTTGGGACTATAATTTAGGGCTCCGGATTCCATGACACAAATTTTAGTCCTTTAACTATTCTCCATGTCTACCTAAATCACACACTACCACCTACCCACTGTCAGTCTTACCAGTTTCAGCAAGAAGCTTGCAGAGCAGCTGTATTGTTACTGCACGGGACTCTGCACCCATCTGGATCAAGCTACTTTCAAAATATTTAAGGACCTCACTAGAGTGAGAATGGGCTGCAAGAGTAAAGTGAAGAGAAAAAATAGACATAAATGAAAATTAACACAACATAAAATCATGCAAGGAGAAACTCAATGCAGGGGAGCAGGTCATCAAAGCCAAATATACAGATATTCTTCAACTCATATCCAGGAGGTACGATATCAATGGTCTACACAACATTTAATGATGATCTTAGGAGCACATAGTACTCATGTGATTACTATAGCTGTATATAGTAAAGTGGACTCCATGTTCCAGTAAAAGTCAACCAATGCACTGGGAAGGGAGATAAAAACTGAACCAATATTAGATGTATCTATCAGAAATTAGTTTTTAGGAAGATCAAGTTATATGCAGGGCAGTGAACAGAAATGAATGTTTCTGGGGACCTGATCCCTAGTAAAGACCATAATATACTTGCAGTATCACAAATATGTACATACATGCATTTTTGACCAACTTACCCAGTGACAGGATAATGGCTGTGGACACCTTGAGTGGCTCTTCCCTTTCATCGGAAACTCCCCTTGAGGGTGTGCAGATCTGTCAATAACAAAGCAATAATAAACAATAATGGAAGCTAGGCTATCTGAAAGCCAATCCCGTACATCCAGACAGCAAATAACTTTCAGTGGGGGAATGACAGCATAAGAGTTTGTGAGGCCTTGTGGGGCCATGATCCATACAGCGCTACAGCAAATTCAATTGCATGGAAAACAGCATTATCTGGGAGTCCAATATTGGTGGAATTGCAAATCCTCAGTTACCACTCTAAGATGGGCACCTTAGCTTCAAATGTTTTTTTGTATGGCTTGGAGACTCTGAAGTCTCACGATATTGCAGCAGACAGTCGTACAGAATGCTATTTAACACAGCTGGCACTAGGGACGGTGTCAGCTATTCAAGGAAATAAAGGAGGACACTGTTGTTGCACTTCAACTTTTTTGTATCTTTGGGGACAGTAAGTGAGTTCTCCTTTTCCATCCCGAGGTGTCTGGCAGGTAAGGTGGGTTGCATGCTTTTCAGAGCGGGTATCTTTTGTGTTCTTTTTTGCTCCTTTTGCATCCCAGGTTTCTGGTCGGCGGAGGGGGGAGCGTGTCTATCTGTGGGTGCCTATATTAGGAACTTTTTCTGTTGGGTAACTAATGAATTTCCTTCAATTGATGTTATTAATCAGATGTATATGATATATACTATGTATTATTAAACCTATCGATTTATGACATGTGATGTTTTTAAAACTCTTTGTATCAACCGTATAAGCATTGGGTTTCCTGTTGTTGGGAATGTCACAGAGAGTCCAGTAAATGTTATATAGAAAAGTCTAGATGGACAATTGATCCTCCGAGATAAGCTTTGTTAGCGATTATGTCTCTGTTGTAAACCATTGTTATTTGGTAAGACGTTTTTCTTTCAGGTCGGTATCCTTCTCTGTTACCTATTATGAGAGCCATAGTTGCAGAGAGGTGGATTTATGGGTGGCTCCTGCTTAGTACCTCACTACGCTGACAGTTCTGACATGGTTTTTGCAATAATCTTCTTTCTTTGCATTCTTGATGATAATTGGTTCATGTTGATGAGACTATGTGTGTTGGTCTGGCATGAATCACACTGAAATTTGTCATGTGTCGGGAAAATGTTTAAAAATGATATAGTGGGATGGAAAAGTACAAGGCCATTAGAACTTTCACCATCTCTGACTACAGGATGACCCAAACCAATATAATGGAAGCTCACATCAGGGTTGTACGCATGAGCAGATTTTCATGTTTCGTTTTGTACATTTGCTACCATTTGGTGATCCTGGGTCTACATGTGGGGATCTAGTTCACAGTAGGGAATACCCGGTGGTGAATAAGTGAAGATCCCACACTATCAAGTAGCGGTGTGAAGACAACCTGCTCTGATTGCTTTCGAGAGGCATGACTCCTGCCCAGGTTACATCGAAAAATGCAAATGGCATATGCTCTTTTTTCAGTTGCTGAGATTGCACTTAACAAGGCTTTTTATGGATTATAATTTAATAATTTTTCCCAAATGTTCTCCTTTAAAAACACTCTTGCTATAAATGGGAACAATGTGGTTCTTTTATTTGTTACAATATGTTACATAGGAAATTACTGTTGTTTCCCACTGAGATACTTTGTATATCCTCATGTATATACTTACCAGGTGATGCAGGGCTGCAAGAACATTTGGCACAGTTCCATTCAGGCCTCTGCAACTCTTAGTAACAGCTGCCTGCATGCATAACTCAAGGGTCTGTAAGGAGATAAGAAAACTGGGATGAAGCCAGAGGGCAATTTGAGGAAATGTTGATGGTCAGTGGTGAGTTACAAACTTTAAAGTGTAAATTCTGTATGAATGCCAGAGTGAGTTTGTGTCTGAATGAGCTCTCATGTGTTCTAATTCTTAATAGACATTACCACAAGTACATGTTGACAGATGACCATTCATAGGTTTAAGTATTTCTTCACTGGTTTGTCTGTTTTCTTGACTCGCTGTGCTTCACATAGTAGTGTTCTCTGTTGGCATCAGATGTTGGATTGTGGTCTATCAAGGAACCACAACCGAACATATGCAGCATTTAACTGGGGCATGCCCTAACACGTAGCTCAGAATCACTACTTGTCATTGTAGGCCCTGTATTCCTAGCCACCCTTGCTAATGGCCCTTGTCTCGGTTGTCCTAATTCTCTTGGTGGTTCGAGTTCTTTTGGTTGCCTGCTGCTCCTGCTTATTATGGTACTGTTGTCTAGATCCACTTAGTCATCGTAGTCCCTTCCTCCTGGTCTTGGTCTTCCTGTTCCTGGTCCTCATGCTGGTCTTGGTCTTGATGGCACTAATCAGCTTTGTTGCTCTCCCTTTCCTTTTTTCAAATCCTCATTCTGCCTTTGCTACTCCTGTACCTAGCCCAACTGATGTTTCTTCTTGTGAATCTCTTGGTGGTTGTGTCCTGATCCTCCTGGTCATGGTCCAGGGCTCTATTGCTTGTGCTACTCCTGAGGCGAAAAGCCGGGAGGTGTTTACTGCTCATTTTTAAAACTGTATGCTGTGTGTTTGCTCTTATAATACTTGCCGATTTGCACATTGATTTTACTTTGACACTCACCTGATTCCCAGAGCAGCTGAATACTAGCTGTTGGGAAACGGAATTCACTCGTTTCTTGGCGCCATTGCTCGCCGAGGGAGACGATAGCCACGCCCATCTCTTGCTGGCCACGCCCCCTCCGCAGAGATAAATAGGGCGCGCTGAACTCGAGCGCTGCTCTATTGCTTGTGCTACTCCTGAGGCGAAAAGCCGGGAGGTGTTTACTGCTCATTTTTAAAACTGTATGCTGTGTGTTTGCTCTTATAATACTTGCCGATTTGCACATTGATTTTACTTTGACACTCACCTGATTCCCAGAGCAGCTGAATACTAGCTGTTGGGAAACGGAATTCACCCGTTTCTTGGCGCCATTGCTCGCCGAGGGAGACGATAGCCACGCCCATCTCTTGCTGGCCACGCCCCCTCCGCAGAGATAAATAGGGCGCTCTGAACTCGAGCGCTGCTCTATTGCTTGTGCTACTCCTGAGGCGAAAAGCCGGGAGGTGTTTACTACTCATTTTTAAAACTGTATGCTGTGTGTTTGCTCTTATAATACTTGCCGATTTGCACATTGATTTTACTTTGACACTCACCTGATTCCCAGAGCGGCTGAATACTAGCTGTTGGGAAACGGAATTCACTCGTTTCTTGGCGCCATTGCTCGCCGAGGGAGACGATAGCCACGCCCATCTCTTGCTGGCCACGCCCCCTCCGCAGAGATAAATAGGGCGCGCTGAACTCGAGCGCTGCTCTATTGCTTGTGCTACTCCTGAGGCGAAAAGCCGGGAGGTGTTTACTGCTCATTTTTAAAACTGTATGCTGTGTGTTTGCTCTTATAATACTTGCCGATTTGCACATTGATTTTACTTTGACACTCACCTGATTCCCAGAGCAGCTGAATACTAGCTGTTGGGAAACGGAATTCACTCGTTTCTTGGCGCCATTGCTCGCCGAGGGAGACGATAGCCACGCCCATCTCTTGCTTGCCACGCCCCCTCCGCAGAGATAAATAGGGCGCGCTGAACTCGAGCGCTGCTCTATTGCTTGTGCTACTCCTGAGGCGAAAAGCCGGGAGGTGTTTACTGCTCATTTTTAAAACTGTATGCTGTGTGTTTGCTCTTATAATACTTGCCGATTTGCACATTGATTTTACTTTGACACTCACCTGATTCCCAGAGCAGCTGAATACTAGCTGTTGGGAAACGGAATTCACTCGTTTCTTGGCGCCATTGCTCGCCGAGGGAGACGATAGCCACGCCCATCTCTTGCTTGCCACGCCCCCTCCGCAGAGATAAATAGGGCGCGCTGAACTCGAGCGCTGCTCTATTGCTTGTGCTACTCCTGAGGCGAAAAGCCGGGAGGTGTTTACTGCTCATTTTTAAAACTGTATGCTGTGTGTTTGCTCTTATAATACTTGCCGATTTGCACATTGATTTTACTTTGACACTCACCTGATTCCCAGAGCAGCTGAATACTAGCTGTTGGGAAACGGAATTCACTCGTTTCTTGGCGCCATTGCTCGCCGAGGGAGACGATAGCCACGCCCATCTCTTGCTGGCCACGCCCCCTTCCACGTCACTTGCTACCACTATAACCCATGTGTCAATACCGGAAGCGCAGCGGACGAGCGCAGCGGGCACGCCGATTGCGCGCCCAAGGCGCGCTTAAGGCAAGCTCGTCTGCGCTCGTCCGCGACGAGGACGCGCCTAGCGCCACTTACCCTGCCCAATCCAGCCCTCAATCCCCCTGCTACACCCGGGATGCACTGCTCAATCTACGAGGCTATGCGCACGAAGGTAAGCTCACCTTTGAAGAGACTGCTTCTCCCTTAACTGACTTCACCCACAAGGGCTTAATCGTAGGAGGTCTCTTGAATGTCAGATCTCTACCGAAGCATGCCACTGAAATCAATCTCCTTATAGATTCACACCATCTAGATGTACTTTTTCTAACTGAGACCTGGACACATGCCAATTGTGAGACCGACTTAGCATCTGCCTGCCCTCTAAACTTCAACATTCTACATCTCCCCAGACCCAAAGGCCGCGGCGGCGGAGTTGGCGTCATCTTCCGAGCCTCTTGGCAAATGAACACCATTGACATAGATCCTGTACCCGGAATCGAGCTCTTTGGTCTGACTATAAACTGCCACCCAGGAGTCTCCTTTACGGTGATCATCTGCTACCGACCGCCAGGGGCATTTTCCCTCCCGCAACAACAAGCTCTCCTTACGATCATCACTAACATGGCAACCTCCCATAACAAACTTATTATACTAGGAGATTTCAATCTCTGGCCAAACGGCAGCCTAGATACAGGTTTAGACAACCTTCTGCTGTCTTGTGACAGCGTGGGGCTTCACCAACTGATAAAGGACCCCACCCACTCCGCAGGCAATCGTCTTGACCTTATTTTTTCGAGCCCTAATTTAACTCAAGTAGGCGATATTCTGCCTATGAGCTGGACGGACCACTCGCTCATTAAACTTTACATCACCAACGTCACAATAAGAAAGCCCAAGAATTATTCTCCACCACAATTCTCTTATCGAAACTGGAAAGCTCTAGAAAAACTCAGCACCTCCACTAAAGTCTTTGAGGTGCAGGACAGTTTCTCTCCTACCAGCTCAGTGGAAAACAATTATAGATCCCTCAGCTCGAGAATTATCTTCATCTCGAACTCGGTCGCCCCTTTAAAACTCTGCAAACCCAAAGGTAGAGCACCTGCTCCCTGGTACAATGATTCCCTGAAAACCCTCAAATCAGCCTGTAAACAGGCCGAGAGAAAGTGGAGACACGGATACTGCGACAACAATAAAGCCCTCTGGAAAAACTCACTCCGTGATTACAAATCTGCCATCGCAGAGAGTAAATCGAACTACTACTGCTCCACTATAGCTAACGCTGCTAACAGCCCAAAAAGTATATTTCAGATCCTGGATAATATTATACATCCTGACTGCATCAAGAACTCCATTCCCCCATCTCAGACTCTCTGCGACAACCTCGCTCAGTTTTTCACCGATAAAATTGAGACCATCATCAACAATTTGGCAACGCCCCCGTCACATAACCACCCAACCCCCCCCGGAGTTGGCTTCACCAACCCTGATTCTCCGAGGTCACTGTGCCCTCCTATGAATAGTCTCCTGGCTTTCCCCCTGATCTCTCAAGCAGAATTTGAGAAATTGGCACTGGCCATCACCTCGGGATCTCCCCTTGACCCTTTACCCCCGAAAATCTGGAAAGCATGCGGGCACGAGTTATTCCACACCCTCCGGATGATCTGCAATCAATCTCTCAGCTGTGGTTTCGTCCCTATCCCCTGGAAGCAAGCGCTCATCACCCCGCTACTAAAGAAACCTACGCTGAACCCAGAATGCCTGTCCAACTTCCGCCCCATATCACTTCTGCCATTTCCGGCGAAGGTGCTTGAACGTTGGGTCAGCAATTGCCTCTCAACCCACCTCGAGCAGCATCACGTTCTGGACGAATTCCAATTTGGCTTTCGCCCAGCCCATGGCACTGAAACTGCAGTGCTCACTGCCATGGAAGAGCTTCGAATGCGTGCAGACAGGGGCCAAGCTGTGGCCTTGATCTTATTAGACCTGTCTGCCGCATTCGACACTGTCAATCATGGGACCTTGCTTGAGAGGCTGAGAGAGGCAGGGATCGATGGCACGGCCCTGCTCTGGTTTCATTCCTATCTCAATGACAGAAAACAGGCTGTATCCCTCCCCCCTTTCCAATCGGTCTTCTCCCCTGTCCCTCACGGTGTTCCCCAGGGCTCCTCTATCAATCCGATTCTTTTCAATGTTTACTTGAAACCACTGGTCACTTTAATTAAATCGCACAATATCACTACAGTAAACTATGCGGACGATACCCAGCTCCTTTTCTCTTGGGAGGGCGAAGACTCCATCTCTTTAGAAGCCTTCCATAACTGCCTAAGAGACACCGCAGGCTGGTTACACCGGAACTCCCTCCAGTTTAACTCCTCAAAAACCGAGGTTCTGTTCTGTCCCGCGAGCCGTATACCCCGCCCTCTGCCTGCTGAGTTTTGGCCCCCGGAAAACACTAACAATCCGTTACCTGTTACCAGTGTTCGCAATTTGGGCGTCATGCTAAATCACCAACTGAGCATGGAAACGCAGGTTTCAAGAACAGTCGCCACCTGCTCAGCCCTTATGCGCTCACTGCGCAAAATCCTGCCTCTACTACCACCTTCAGCCCGAGCATTGATAGTCAGGTGTACTATTCTCAGTCGCCTTGACTATTGTAATGCCCTCCTGTTTGAATCCCCTGCGACACTGCTGGACAGACTCCAACGAGTTCAGTCAGCTGCAGCCAAACTGGCTCTTGGTTGGACCAGGAGATCCTCGACCACCGCCGCCTTGGCCGAGCTGCACTGGCTTCCTTTGAAGCAACGTATTGCCTTCAAAGCCCTTTGCTTGGTCTTCAAGGCCCTACACGGTGCAGGACCTAGACCTCTCCAACGTCTGTTCTCGTGGTATATTCCCACCAGAACACTTAGGTCCGCAACCGCCTGCCTTGTGAAAGTACCCAGATGCAAGAAGGCCAGGACAGGGGGAAGATCCTTCAGAGTAGCTGCGGCCAAGTTTTGGAACAGTCTGCCTGCCGATATTCGCCAAATCCCTCACCTCCTACCCTTCAGGAAGCGAATCAAAACATGGCTCTTCCCCTCTAAGTCCTAGCCCACCCCTCTAAGTCCGCTCGCCCACAGTTCACCCCCTCGCCTAAAAACCCAGGAGTAGTTACCAGCGCCAGGATACCTGCCAGGTGACAGCCGCGCTCTATAAATGTTTTAAATAAAATAAAATAAAATAAATAAATAAATAATGGTCCACCAATTCTCTTGGTGAACCTGGTAATCCTAGTGCTCCTGGTCTTATTAGTTGCCTTTGTCCCTCGCTCCTGGTCATTCTTCTCTTCCTGGTATCCCACCTGAAGGGTTTTATCTTCATGCTCCCGGTTTACCAAGTCTTCCTTTTCCTAGTTCCCCTAATCTTTGTGTTGATTTTCATGCTCTTCTTTTTTCTAGATCTCTTCCTCCTGAACATCCTCTTACTCTTCTTTCCCTTCTGCCACCTCGTAGTTTTCCTCAAACTCCTCCTCCTGGTCTTCATCTACATATTCTTGGTCCTAGCCTCCTGGGTATTGTTCATTGTTCATAAGTCGCCCTCATCCTCCTGAGACCATCCTTCTGTTGGTAAATATTATCTTCACCATGGTGCTTCTTGCTGTGCCCGTCCTAGTTGTTCTTCCTTTTGGTCTGAGTCCTATTGGTCCTCATGATCTTCCTTGTCCTTATGCTTGTGGTCCTGCTAGTCCTGGTCATCCTCATCCTGGTACTCCAAATCTGCTGGTGCTATTCCTCCTAGCGGTCTTGGTGTTGGCCTTCAGGATGGTCATGGTGGTGACTGTTGTTCTGGACCTCCTATTTCTCTTCTTGGTCCTCCTCCTCTTTCTGGTCTTCCTCCTCCTGGTTTTCTTCTTTTTTCTCCTACCTCTTGGAAGTCCTTTTCCCTGTCCTCCTGGTCTTGATCCTTTTGGTTTTCCTAGTTCTGGGGCATGGTATTTGTCCCCTGTTGGTTCTAGTGTTCAAAATCCTTCTGGTGGTCTTGAAATCCCAAAACTTTATGGGCATCTTTGTAAAAAAAATTTATGGAGTTTTATACAGCGTGAACTTGACCCGGTATCGGGTGTCAGAGCGCTTTACATAGCACCAGTTGCATTACATGAGGTCACATTCCTTTTTTTAGGCACGGGAGATTAAGTGATTTGCCCAGAATCACAGGATGTTCAGCGTCATTGCCGAAACTTAAACCCGGTTCCCCAAATTCAAGGTCAACCGCCCTAGTCATTAGGCCAACTTCTCTCCCCACTTGACGCCCTACTAGTCATCCTCATGGTCATCTTCCTTCTCCTCATCCTGTGTGCGGTATTCGTAGTGGTCTAGGTTCTCCTTGTGGATATGGTCATCTTTTTTCTTCTTCTGGTGGTCTTCGTCCTCCTGATAGTCTTCCTTTTCTACTTGGCCATCCTTCTCCCCTTTTTTCGCCTTCTGGTTCTGGTCCTTCTGGGCTTCCTCATTCTACTTCTCAACCTAGTTTTACTCAGCCTCCTCTTTTTGTTCGGCTCACTGGTCCTCATGTCCTGGTGGTCCCAGTCATCCTGGTCTTTGGCTGTGTGATCCTCCAGGTCTTTCTCATGGTCCTCCTGCTATAGCTTTCTCTTCATTTTCCTGGACAGGTCCTTGTGTTCTTAATCAAGCTGGTGGACCTGGTCCTCCTCCTCCATTAATTCCTCCTCATCTCTGTGACCTCCTATTCATTCCCCTGGTTCTCCCTCTTCATCGCAGAGGACCTTTAGGTATCTGCCTGCTTTTCCAAGTGCTCCAACCCCACAATATATCCTCATACAAAGTCAACCAGATAAACCTCCAGCTAGAGGGCACACTGAGATGTAGCACAGGTAGATGGGCACAACTGAAAGGAAATCAGCCTCTTGTTTTCTGTTAGATAGTACAATACAGCGTTAATTTGGGTGTTCTTCTAAGCCCTGGATCCCAGTGCCACTGCACCTGTTTCACTTTTAACATTTGTGGACCAAGGTTCCTCAATGTCCCCCTTGCAGTCATGCAGACTGTGCACCAAGGGAGTACAGAGGTCCCTAAATGTGGGAGCATTTGCTTATGAGAATCTCCAGTAACTTGGAGGCAGGAGCTGCAGGACAAAAGATGTGTGCCTAAACACTGTTTTAGGAACACATTTAGATTCACCGATGCTAATGAGGAGAATTCTCTTTCTCACCTACAGTGAAGACTCAGAAGAATCATCGGAAAAATGGCGCAAATTAAGTGCATAGTCAGTATGTCTTACACCAAACTTTTGTGATTTGTTTTTGGTTTTTAGCTGGCTTTCAAATGTTTATTCCAAGTGGAGCCTGTCAAAAGAAGGCCTGGTAAGGAAATTTGAACATCTTGTCCTTGGAACTGTAAGTGATCAGACCCTGCAGAAACTGGCCCACTTAGAGCCTCGGCACTAATCTTTTATTCTAAAGCCTCTCCAAACAATATTTCTGTGGAAATGAAAATTGGAAGATTCAAGATAATGATCCCAATAATGTTTTCACCAAGCTCTACGTCTCTCTTGCTTTTTCAGCAAATACAGTATGAACCCCAGTATACGTGGACTATTTCCTTTGCTAATGTTTTTTTTTAAATTTCACATAGCAACCAAAAGTAGTATTCAATAATGGCAACAAATTATTGATTACCAACATGATACAATTCCAGGGCTCCTCTCAAAATTACCTTGTTTTACCTGTATGTTTGGTCACCAGGAGTGTAATGCAAAGTCATTGTGCTCTTTAGTGAAGGTCCTTTAAAAATGTACTTGTGGTATCCAACTTGTATTTCAAAGGTTGTAAGCAGCCCCTCAGACTAGAGAAGATACAATGTCCCTCTGTATGTTCTAAGCGGTCACTGAGGCTTCAGGATGCCTCATAGCTGCTCAGGACCTATCGCTGGGCTCTAGGGACTGAAGACTTGCTGTTCTGTTGCGATTAACGCACCAATATGGGATGTCAGTATGCTTGATTTCACTTAAATAACCAAATTTGACTTACCCAGTATCACAACAAGTGGAAAAATTACAGCAAGGTTGATGTTCTTTTTTAATTCTAGCACAATTGTTTGGGTTCACATATTTCCTTTATTTATCCTGATTTCATATGTAACAAATAAAAATACAAGTTTTGCTTCTCAAGCTGTCTTCACACATTGTGTACAAATCAGAATTTAGCTGGTTCAGTATTTAGAATGAATGCTTGAAAAGAACAAGTTACTTACCTTCTGTAACGCTTTTTGTGGTAGATACAGTATCTGCCTGTGGATTCCTCACCTTGTGAATATCCCCCTTGCGTCAGCAACATTCGGAAATTCTTTTGTAGCTTCGCGCCGACGTGGACGTGTCATAGAGGCACGGCATCGCACGCGACTCCGCTGACGTCACCGACACTACAATAGGCCCACGCTGGCGTGATGACATCAGTTCCGCCCTTTTTTCCGTGCCTTCGAGGCACACGGACGAACCAATGACAGTAGACATATACATAGTATACGCAGTACAAATACCAAGTTAACACACACAGTGTGAAGCAAATGCAATAAAACATTTGAAATAAACAACTCCTTGATAATAAAATAAATACATTACAGTGACTCTGGTATAGAAGAGTGGACAACGGGGAGGCGAGTGGGTCAGTGAGGAATCCACAGGCAGATACTGTATCTACCAGAATAAGCGTTACCGAAGGTAAGTAACTTGTTCTTCTGATAGATACATCTGCCAGTGGATTCCTCACCATGTGAATAGAGTCCCACAGCAGTCCCCACTCCCGGAGGAGAGTGTCCACTCTCCTAAACCAGAAAATCCTGGAGGACAGAGCGCGCAAAGTGGCCATCCCTCCTCACCTCAGTGTCCAAGCAATAATGCTTTGCGAAAGTGTGGAGGGAGGCCCAAGTAGCCGCTCTACAAATGTCCTCAACAGGCACACCTCTAGAAAGAGCAGATGTTGCAGACTTAGCTCTAGTAGAGTGGGCTCTAATACCCTCTGGAGGATCCTTACCAGCCAAAGAGTAGCAGATCTTTATAAAAAGGATGATCCATCTTGAAAGAGTTCTTTTATGTACCGCTCTTCCTTTCTTGCAGCCAGCAAACCCAACGATGAGCTGGTCATCCATTCGATAGTCTTTAGTTCTATCAATATAAAAACTCACCGCCCTCTTGGGGTCCAGACGGTGTAGCCTCTCCTCCTCCTTGGAAGGATGAGGGGGAGGATAAAAGGTAGGAAGGGTAATAGATTGACCTAAGTGGAAGGGAGACACCACCTTAGGGAGAAAAGCAGCCCTGGTCCTAAGAACCATTCGATCAGCATGAATGGTCAAGAACGGGGGCTTGGAACTAAGAGCTTGAAGCTCACTTACCCTCCTTGCCGAGGTGATCGCAACCAGGAAGACTGTCTTAAAAGACAAAAGCTTCATGGGACACTTGTGTAAGGGTTCGTAGGGAGAATCCATCAAGTAGGTTAATACAAGATTTAAATCCCACTGAGGAACAATAAAAGGAGTAGGAGGGAACTTATTAGTGGGTCCCTTCAGAAATCTCAAAACTACAGGAGATTTGAAAAGAGACGGCTGGTCCGGCAAACAGAGAAATGCCGACAATGCCAAAAGATAGCCCTTCACCGTAGCAACAGCAAATCCTTGCCGCGCTAAAGAAAGAGCAAACTGTAGTATATCAGATAAATGGGCTTTCAAAGGGTCAACAGACCTCTCCCCACACCAAGAGACAAATTTAGCCCATCTGTAGGAATAAATGGACTTAGTGGAGTAACGCCTAGCTGATAATATGACATCCACCACATCGTGTGGGAGAGAAAAAGAGTTCAGGTTGCCCCGTTCAATCTCCAAGCATGAAGGTGTAATGTCTGGAGGTGGGGGTGTAGAACCTGCCCCTCCATTTGAGAGAGGAGATCTGCCCTGAACGGGAGACGGAGCGGCGGGCGAGAGGAGAGGTGGAGAAGATCCGTGTACCACACCCTTCTTGGCCAATCCGGGGCGACCAATATAACTTGGGCCCGGTCTTGGCGAATCTTCCTCAGAACCCGAGGAATCAAAGGTATGGGAGGAAACGCGTAAAGGAGTTGCGAGTCCCAACTCAACTGAAACGCGTCCCCCAAGGCTCCCTGCATCGGAAACTGGAGGCTTCAGAATGACGGGCAGTGAGCATTCTCGCGAGTGGCGAACAGGTCCACCTGAGGAGTCCCCCACGTCTGAAAGACGTGACAAAGCACCTCCAGGTGAAGCCTCCACTCGTGGTCGGCCGAGAACTGCCGACTGAGACTGTCTGCTTGCACGTTCAGAACTCCGGCCAGATGATTTGCAATCAGACAAATCTGGTGGTCCTGAACCCAGGACCAGAGGCGCAGAGCCTTTCTGCAGAGACACTGCGACCCTACTCCTCCCTGCTTGTTGATATACCACATCGCGGTCGTGTTGTCCGTCAAGACTTGCACCGACAGACCGCGAAGGGAGGTAGGCCTTGATCGCCAAACGTATCGCCCGCAATTCCAGAAGGTTGATTTGAAGCAACCTTTCCTCTGGAGACCAAAGACCCTTGACCTCCAGATCCCCCAGAGGAGCACCCCACCCTAGAGTGGATGCATCCATTACTACTGTGGCCACCGGAGGAGGTAGATGAAAAGGCTTTCCCTGAGACAGATTTCCTTCCACACCCCACCAAGACAGATCAGCTGCAGTTTCTCTGGAGATCCTGATCGACTCCCTGAGATCTCCGTTGTGTTGATACCACTGCCTGCGGAGGCACCACTGGAGCGCCCTCATGTGCCAGCGTGCATGGTTGACCAACAGGATGCAGGAAGCCATCAGACCGAGCAGGCAAAGGACCTTCAGGACCGGAACGACCGCTCCATTGTAGAATTAAGGAATCATTTCCTGTATGTCGCGAATCCTTTGAGGTGAAGGGAATGCACGACATACAGTTGTGCCCAGTACAGCACCTATGAACAGGTTGCGCTGGGAGGGCACCAGGTGAGACTTGGGTACATTTATCGAAAAACCCAACCGGTACAACAACTGAGTTGTCTCCTGCAGATGCTGGAGCACCTTCTCTGACGACTCTGCCTTGATCAGCCAGTCGTCCAAATAGGGGAATACTGGAATCCCCGACCTGAGATGTGCTGCCACCACCGCCATCACCTTGGTGAAGACTCGAGGCACAGTAGTAATTCCAAAAGGAAGGACCGCAAACTGATAGTGTCGCGATCCCACCGTAAAATAGAGATACTTCCTGTGCGACTTCAGGATCGGGATGTGGAAATACGCATCCTGCAAGTCGAGCGACACCATTCAGTCTTCTTCCAGCAGCGCTTGGACAACCTGTGCAAGGGTGAGCATCTTGAATTTCTCTTGTTTCAGATAGAGATTCAAGATCCTGAGATCCAGGATTGGACGAAGCCTGCCATCCTTTTTGGGTATCAGAAAATACCGGGAGTAGCATCCCTGACCCCTTTCCTGCTCTGGGACCACCTCTATCGCACCCTTTCTCAACAGTGTCAGCACCTCCTCCTGTAGGAGTAACAGATGTTCCTCCGTGCAAAAACCTTGGCAAGGAGGGTAATTGGGAGGGAATTCCTGAAAGGGACGGGCATACCCATTTTCTACGAGATTGAGAACCCAAAGATCTGATGTAACCGATTCTCAATCCCGTAGAAAGTAGGTAAGCCGACCCCCACCGGACCCACATGATCCTGAATGGCGGATCTAGGGCTGCTTTTCTGAGGCTGGGGGTTAGAGGAGGTAGAGGAGGAAGAGGCTTGATGACCTCGAGGATTAGCTCTTTGCTTTCCCCTATAAGATCTGTACAAGGGGTTCTGCTGCTGCTGCTGCTGCTGCTGCTGACCTTGCCGATAGTTGCGAAAGGGAGAGCGTCTAAAACCTCTGAACCTCTTGGCTGAAGAACCTCTGATTTGAAGCCCTAAAGATTTAGCAGTTGTTCTACTGTCTTTAAATCTCTCCAAAGCCGTATCAGCCTTCTTGCCAAAGAGGCCAGATCCATCCAACGGCAGATCCAGCAAAGCCACCTGAACATCTACCAAAAAGTCTGAAGATTTCAGCCAAGCCGATCTCCTAGTGGCAACCGCAGTGCCCATGATACGTGCCACCGAGTCTGCAGTGTCCAGACCACTCTGTATCACTTGGCGTGCCGCAGCCTGTGCATCTGATAAAACCTCCTCAAAATCTCTCCTGCTGTCATCAGGAATCTTAGGAGCTAAAGTACGCATAGTGTCCATAAGGGCATGCACATACCTCCCCATAAGGCAAGTGGCATTAGTTGACTTCAACGCCATACTTGCAGAGGAGAAGGTCTTTTTAGCCACCTGATCTTGTTTCTTTGCCTCTTTGTCACCAGGGACCTGAGGAAAGGCACTCACATTCTTTTTGGAACCGGCTGCCTGTATGACTAGACTCTCAGGTGACGGATGAGACGTCAGAAAAGCAGGGTCCTCAGGTGCAACTCTGTACCTTCTCGCCACACTCTTGGATACTGCAGGAGCTGTCAGTGGTTTTTTCCACACCTCCATAATAGGTTCCGTTAAGGCTTCATTAAACGGAAGCAATGGTTCCACCATAGAGCTAGGTGAATGCAAAACTTCAGTAAGAAGATTAGACTTAAACTCCACTGTTGGTAAAGTCAATTGCAGAAGTTCTGCTGCCTTCCTCATCACCACATGAGAAGGCTGGACGTCCTTTGAAGGCGTATCAGAGCCGGATGGTAACTCCCACTCAGAAGAAAAATCCAGACTACCAGCATCAGCCAGATCTTCAAAACAATCATCCTCCAATTCACCTTCCTCCATATCAGGACGTGATTCCAAATATCTTTGCTCCTCCAAAAGGCGTTGCGCTTCTCTTCTGGACCTCTCCTTTACACGCTTCGCAGCCGGATCCACCAACGACTCCGACGGAGCCGGGATCGAGGTCGGTATCGAATCCGATGGCCCAGTGGGATGCTCTTGAGGTCAATCTGGAGCGGGCGACGCCGGAACCGGCGTCGACGACCTCGGCGGAGCCGGGTATTGCCATGGCGGCGTCGGAGCCGGCATAAAGGGCATGAATGGAGCAGGAGGATAGGAGTGAGGGACTCCTAAATTGAAGGCCAGAGGACCCATGGGACCCGGAGGTGCGCCAGAGGGGTACCACGCCCTTGAAAAGACGCCATACATAGCATTAAAAAATGCTGATGGGTCCCGGCCTGGGGCTGGGAAGGGTGGCTGAAAACCCTCAGGCTGGTCTTGTGGAGGGTTCGGATTCGGCTCTTCGACAGGCGCAGAATCCGCATCCACCCGAACCTCTTCCTCATCACGGGCCGGGGACGGCGCCGGAGACAGATTCGAAGCCGGAGTAGGCGACTGTACCTGCGACTCCGAAGGCGAGGCCTCACCTTCATGATCCGAGATATCCAGCGTGACCACCTTGGAACGTACCTTCTTCGGTGACCTCGACCTCGAGCCCGATTCCTTACCGGAATGACGTCAGGACTCATGCCTCTTCTTCTTATGTCTCCTTCTCGACTTCGAAGCATGGCCTGAAGCGGACTTCGAAGATGACTCCTCTCGAGATCTGGATCTTGACTTCGATCTCGACCTCGACCTCGAAGATTTTCCCTTGCCAGCCTTCAGCTTCGCTACCAGGAGTTTGGTCTCTCTTTCTCTCAGGGCCTTCGGGTTCATCTTCCGACAAGATGAATATCCATCCACATCATGGTCAGAGCTCAAACACCAAATGCAGGCCTTGTGCGGGTCAGTAATGGACATCATTTTCCCACACTCCCTGCAGGGCTTGAAGCCGGTCTTCTTTGTCGACATCGTGAAGAAACAAGATACAAAGAAGCAGAAAGCTAATAATGTAACAAAGTCACCAGTTGGCTACTGAGATTCTGAAACCGTTAGCGTTGACGACGCGGAAAAAAGGGAACTGATGTCATCACGCCGGCGTGGGCCTATTGTAGTGTCGGTGACGTCAGCGGAGTCGCGTGCGATACCATGCCTCTATGACGTCATCCACGTCCACGCCGGCGTGAAGCTACAAAAGAATTTCCGAATGTTGCTGACGCAAGGGGGATATTCACAAGGTGAGGAATCCACTGGCAGATGTATCTATCAGAAACTATATTCACCGTAATCCCTTCATCTCCCCACTCAATACACCAGCTCAAAGCCGAAGAAATTATCAGGTGTGAGTTTGTCAAATAGTGGGGAATTACAGTCTGAATTGATGTGGTATTTCCGTTTCTCATGGTTACCTTCGGGGCAAACTTGGAATCATACATTTTTCCTGTAACTCAAAATTACTGATACTCAGAACATTGGTAGTGTCAGGTGTGGAATACCAATATCTTGGCCCAAAGTGCACATGATGGAGGCCAGAACAATTGCACACCTCCACCTGTGGTGTAAGTGACTCACCAATGGAATTCTTTAGTTCTGTATTTGGTCCTCATTTCTCAATAATTTATTATTTCATTGAAGCTAATTTCTCACTATGGGATAGGGTGTTCATTATGGAGCGGATCACTTGGGAATGGTTGCAGTGGCAGGCATGGACAGCAAATCGAGGTCACACTCACCTTGAGCCAACGAAATGCCATATCAGCAGGCAGCTGGGGTTGGAGGCTTTCAACCTCTTTAACCAACCATGGAAGCTCTTTATCTAGTTGCTCCTCTGGCAGGACGGAGGCCAAATGTCCCAGAGTGGTGATAACCTGCCCCCAGACCTGTTCAGATAAATGTATTTATTTATTTATTTAGAAAGGTTTTCTATAGCGCTGGCTACATCCATGGGTATCAGAGCGCTTTACATAAGTATGAAGATAATACAGTCGGAAAGTATCCGAAGAAATACACATCATAAAGTTAAAAAATACAGTAATAAAGTGCGGTGTTAAGTTAAGATCAGTATAGGGAACAAAGTAAACATAAAATTTTTCAGTATAGGGAACAAAGTAAACATAACATTTTGCGTTGGTAAATAAGCGACAGAGGGAACTGCTTGAAGGAAAAGATATAGTGCGTACATACAATTATTTACAGCAACAAGAGGATTAACTACTTGGTTAGTGTATATAGGAAGCAGTAAGCATGAGCGCTAAATCCGCTCCGCTCGCGGATTTTGCTTTTTTTTGGTAAATTCGCGATCCGCGAACTCTCGCGAATTTACCGAAAATTCGCAATCCGCGAGCGGCGGATTCCTAGGTCAAAAGTTCAACCCTTGCTGGCCAGTTGTTGTAACTATTTTACGATGGCGCCGGCAAGCTGCCAGCGCCATCGTAAAATAGTTACTAAATTAGCTTCAACAGGAAGCACTAATAGATAAAATCAAGCAGGCGCTCGTGCATCTGCTTGATTTTATCTATTCGCGCTTCCTGTTGAAGCTAATGTAGCAACTATTTTAGGATGGCGCTGGCAGCTTGCCGGCGCCATCGTAAAATAGTTTACAGGCAAGGCAGCTGTGCCCTCTTCCCAAAACGGTGGCGTCTTGTTGAATAAATATGAAGGGCAGGGTTCATTCTGGCACGATGGTCCTGGCACAAAATCAAACCTCAACCGGAAGCTTACTTATGTAAGCATGAGCCCTAGTTGAAGCTTAAATTCAGTGACTCATTTATCGGCCCCAAAAACAATCGTGAGCGATGTCAAGGCTGGGCAGCTGTCTATGATCGGTATCTGACCTTTTATACACACAAGAGGCATGTGCACTCGTATGGAAGCCCCGCCCCAAATCCGCAATTACGAAAATCCGCTGGTACGCGGATTTTGCGGATCCACGATCCGTGAATACGCAAATTTGTGAATCGTGGATCCGCAAAATCCGCCCATGCTTAGGAAGCAGGTTTGATGTGCGCGGAGGGGTGAAGGAGTGAAAGGAAGGGATCACGGAGATGGGGAGGGGGAGAAAGGGTAGGGGAGAGGGGGAAGAAAAGTCAGGGGGGAGGAGGAGGGGTGGATTGTTTGGGGAGAGGGAGGCGTAGACGAAAAGAGAGAAGATTTAAGGGCCCCAATATTTGTGAACCAGGTAGAGTTTGAAGTCTTTTTTGAAGCTGAAGTAAGAGGGGTTCCAGCATAAATCAATAGGGAGGGTGTTCCATATGTTGGGAGCATTACCTGAGAAGGAACGAGATTTAGAGGCTTTCTTTTTTGAAGAGGGGGGACGAGGAGGAGTGTGTTGGTGCTTCTCAACTGATGGGAGCAGCCTGCTATTTTGAGTTTGCTTGAGAGGTAGATCGGGGACTTAATGTGAGGGGCTTTGTGTGTAATGCAGGCAGTTTTGTAGGCAGATCTGCCTTCAAGAGGAAGCCATTTAAGGACTTTAAGGGCAGGAGAGATGTGGTTGAAACGTCTAGTGTCCGTTATAAGTCTGGCCACCAGGTTGATTATGGTTTTGAGGGGGGCAAGGTGGACTTTGGGGGTTCGGGAAAGGATATCGTTGCAGTAGTCAATTTTCGAGAGGACTAGCAGTATGGATTTGAAATCTTCATCTGGGATGAATGGTTTTATTTTTTTGAGCTGGCAGAGAGTGCAGAGTGCTCCTTTAGCCTAGTTTTTTATATGGGAATTGAGAGTAAGCTTATTGTCAAATGTAATGCCCAGAGTTTTAACTGTTTTGGATAAGGAGAGTGGGCAGTTGAGGGCATTGAGATCGGAGATCCATGATTGCATAGGGAGTGAGTTGTTTTCAGGGGAGAAAAGAATAATTTCAGTTTTATTAGGGTTGAGGTTGAGATGGTTGGAGTGGAACCTGGATTGGATCAAAATCAAGGTGTTATTTAGGTGCAGGACATCAGAATGGGATTTAATTTTACAGTATAGTTGAGTGTCATCGGCGAATAGGTACTAGTTAATTCTGGCTTGTTTTAGTATGGCAGTGAGGGGTTCCATAAAGAGTTTGAAAAGTGCTGGAGAGAGAATAGAACCTTGGGGAACACCACGAGAGACTTGAGAAGGGTTTGAGAGACAATTTTTGATTTTGACTTGTTGAGTTCTATGTTGAGAATAGGAAGTGAACCAGTTAAGGACAGGGCCATTAAGGCCAAACCAACATTTGAGTGTGTTAAGTAGGGTTGTGTGGTTGACAGTGTCAAATGCAGCAGAGAGGTTGAGGTTAATGAGTAGGGAGGACACACCCGTATCAGGGTATGGTGGATGTCATCAACGATTTTTAGCAATGCGGTTTCAGTGCTACAGCCTTTATGAAAGACGGATTGTAGAGGGTCAAGAAGGTTGAAAGTGTCAATGTGTTTGTCCAGTTGGAGTAGGGCATATCTATCAAGGGCTTTGGAGAAGAGGGGGAGGTTGGAGATAGGGCGGAGGTTGTTAGGATCGTCAGGATCAGCTTTAGGGTTTTTGAGAATGGAGGTGATTTGACCAAGTTGAAGGGAGACTACGACACACCCCGAGGTAAGGGAGGAGTTGATGATAATGGTCCAGTATGGGACAATGACATGTTTAAGATCTTGGACAAGGTTAGAAGGGAGAGGGTCTTTTGTGTGAGAAGATGGTTTTAGTTTAGACAAGATATTAGAGGCTTCAAGTTTGGATACAGGGAGGAAATTATGAAATGAGGCTTTGTTTTTAAGTTGTTGGTGGGCGGAGTTGGTTTCAGGTATGATTGCAGCAGAAAGGAGTGGGGATGAAACAGGGGGCAGTGTGGCTAAGGCAGGGAGTACAGGGGCGGCTTCCGGGGTACTCTGTCAGTTGGGAGGGGTCTGAATTTGAGCAAAAGTTTGATCAATCTTGCCAATTTTTCAGAGAAGTAGTTGGCGATTTCTTCACATTTGGTAGTGGAGGCCGTAAGATTAAAGGGGGTAGCGGAGGTTTGTTTTCTAACAATGTTGAACAGTTCTCTGGGTCTATATTTGGCACTTGAGAGTTGCGAACAGAAAAAAGATACCTTTTCATTAAAGATGTGTTTCTTGTAGGAGGATCTGGCAGCTCTGAGGAGGGCAATATGGGAGGGAGAAGGGTCTAGTTTCCAGGTTCTTTAAGTCATTCTGAGAGCACGTCTTTCTATGTTGAGGTCTGAGTTAAACCAAGATTTAGAGGGGATTTTTTTTTTGTTTTAAGTTTAGACTGAGCTATTTGGTCTAGAACCTCAGAGACCGATTTATTGAAATGCTCGGTGAGCTCATTGGTGTTAAGAGAAAGAGGGGTGAGGCGAAGTTGAGTTTGGACTCCAATACTCCGGGGGGGATGAGATCAAAGTTTCGAATTAATTTCACAGTAATGGTGCTTTTCGGTGGGGGGATCGGGGCCGAGGGGGAGATTGTGAAACGAATGAGGTGGTGGTCTGACTAGTCAATAGGGATGATGTTGGAAAGGGAGGCCAGGTCATTGTTAGAGATGATGACATCAAGAATGGCGCCTTTAGAGTGAGTTGGGGAGAGGCAGAGTTGTTTGAGGTCGTTAATCTCTAGGAGATTGGAAAGAAGTGTAACTGAGGGGTTATCTTGTTCATTCCAGTGGAGATTGAGATCGCCAAGGAAGAGACCTTTGGAGTTAGATAGAGAGGATTGAGTAAGAAGGTTGGATAATTTGTCTACAAAGTGAGGAGTGTCACCAAGAGTTGGTAGATATTGAGTTCAGCACCTAGGTATTCGAAAGTTGAGTAGTCAGTATTCTTGGCAAGAGAGAGTTGGAGTTGGTTTTTAAAGATTATAGCTATTCCCCCTCCTTTCCCCACTGGTCTGTCCTTTCTGATGATAGAGTAGCCAGGGGGGCAGAGTAGGTCAAGGATGGGTGATGAGTGATCATTCAGCCATGTTTCAGTGAGGAAGGCGATATCAATAACTTCACTCAAGATATTTTCAGAGATTTCGGATGCATGGCAACCGGCCGAGCGGCAGTTGACAAGCATACAGGTTAGGGGATAAGGGTTAGTTTTGAGAGGGTGGGAGAAGATGATGGTATGTTGCGGGGGAGTCTGGGGGAGCTAGGAGAGAGTGGGATTCCACTAGCCCCCAGGATAACTGTAATGAGAGAGTGAGGGGGGAGAGATCTTTAGGCGGTGTTGAAGGAAGGTGAGAGATTTCAGATGTATGGCAAATGGTCGAGTGGTGGTACGTTGAAGGGGGAGTCTGGGGGAGCAGGGAGAGGGGGGATTCGACTAGTCCCCAGGATAACTGGGATGAGAGAGTGAGGGGGAGAGATCCTTAGGCGGTGTTGAAGGGAGGTAAGATTTGCAAAGGGCAGAGAGGTCAGATTTTGAGAGACCGTTCAATGTGCGATGAGGCCTATGAGTACGGCAGCGGAGGGGAGTAGTTCTCCAGTGTTTGGGATTAGTGACTGTTGAACTTGGCCCTTTTCCCCCACATTTTTCGCTTTCACCCCCCAACATGTAGGATGTCTCCCCCATGGTAAAGGTTACTGAATAGTCCATGTGTGGTGTGAGACGCCATGTTAATGTTAAATGTAATGCAATGGTGTGTACATTTATTTTCCCCCATTGTAAACATGTACCCTGGTGAAATGCTGCATTTGTGTTTTGCATTTAAAATGGCTGCCAAGGCTATGCGTTGTGCCACCTGACTGCAGGAGGTTAGCAGTCTAGTTGTTAGGTACCCAGCCACCCATGCATTTGGAGGGAAAGCCTGGCACCCAGGGTGCTCTACTCCTCCCCCTGAGCCAGTTAGAACTAGTTTGCCTGTCTGCGGTGGGTTAGCGGTCTAGTTGTCTGGTACCCAGCAATCCCAGCATTTGGAGGGACCTTCTAGAAGCTTCCAGGCATTCTGGTATAGGGAGAGCAGTAGAGATGTGATGAGCAGAGACAGAGCTGGGACAGGAATGTGAGGGGACCTGCTGCCAGGGGATACCGCCACTTGGGCCTGTGTGCTGGACCCTGCACCCATCTAGGACCCCCCTACTGTCCCCAGGGCTAGTGGAGCCCCACTTCAGGAGTTCAGGCTGCCGTGTGAGAGGAGGGCCACGCTGCAGTGGGGATGGTAAACGCCTACCACCCTGCTTTGATGATGCCCCCACTACCTGCTGACCTGGCCCAGTAGTGCCTACTGCTCTGTCCCCCGGACCCCTGAGGAAGGAGGGCCCCCCTAGGTCCCTGGAGCTGCCGGGACCCTGCCCTATGCAAGCGCTGCGCAAAGAAGCGCCCAGAAGTGAAGGAGCATCTGGGACCCCCCCCCCAGGAGGTGAGGAGTGTTACCCTGAGCCTGCTGCTGGGACTGTCCGCCCCCTTTCGCTGTGCTCCTGGACGTGCTGGGCCTGGAGGAGGCGCTGCATGCCAAGCGCTATAATCCTGGAAGCGCTGTGCTGCAGAAGCCCTGGGTAGTCCTGAAGTGCCTGAACTGTACTGCCTGCTGTGTGTGCCTGCAAAGCGCCGCTTCAACCAAGCGCTGGACTGTTGGAAGGGCTGCCTGGCCCTGGATAAGTGCTGCCTGCTAAGCTCTGTGATCTAGAAGCGCTTTATGAGGAGCTGGGCTGAGGAGAAGCGCTGTGTGGTGGCTAGCGCTGCGCAGCTGGAAGAGGCTGCTTTTGTGTTCCTAAGCGCTACCGCCTCTCAGCCTTGTAAATAGGGCAGGAGCCTACCCCACCTCCGCTCGGGGAGCAGTGTCTGCGTCTGTCTGGTGAGGCATCGAGGCACATTGTCGGTGCCTGGCTTTCACCCTACTTCCTAGGAAGCCCGGAGCGAGGAGCAGAAGTGTGGAGACATTGCCAAGAGCCCGGTGAGTGTGGGGATCAAACAGACTGTGTTGGGGGGTGTATCGGGGCATACTGTCGGTGCCCAACCCCCGATGCCAGCATTCCGTGGTGAACTGCCGCTCCCAGGAACAGTATTGTTCTCCAGGTGCCCCGCCTGGCAGCGGGCACCTGCAACGTTGGGCCAGTAGACCCAGGACAGAGACTCGGAGGTATGGGCCCCGGGTGGTTCAGGGACCTGGGTTGTGCCTGCAGTAGTTAGTTGCCTGATTCCAGGCCAATAGGGGAAGTCAGGCTATGGAAGTTTAGCTGCAGATGGTCCTGCCTCATGTGTGATACCACTGTTGAGGGGGGGGGGAATGCCGGTCTTGGGTGCCTAGTGTTTTTATGTCACCGGGAAGTGCTTTTGAGCCCCTATTCGGTTAAGGCTGGGTGCTTAGGTCACTGTGCCCCTACTCATGATTAGTTGAGCCAATGTGGATGTGTGCTCTGCAAATCTTATGAGCACCGTGATTCCTGCCCAAGGATAAGGCTCCTGCCTGATGCCCAGAGGTCCCTCTACTGAGGTTGTAGGCCCGATGTCAATGTTATGCACCCATTGTTTCTTTTCTTGCAGGAGGTGCTCGTGAATTCCTGCCTGATGTTAAGGTTCGGCACCTAAGGTTGATTTGATGGTGTACTTACTTGCCCCAGGATGCTCCAAAGAGTTATTGGTGCCCATGGTAAATGTGAATATGCCTTTCTAGGCCTGATGTAATGTTGTTTGCTCAATGTTCCTTTTGTTGCAGTGGATGCAAACGCCAGGCAGGAGTTACCTTCATACCTAATGTGTATCTTATGTCTAATGCCTGACTTTACGCCTACAACTTACTTCTAGGTGAGGCCAAGGATGAAGGTCTGAGTTTGCCCTGCAATATCAATCATATGTGTTACGCATTTCCTGACATTCTTTTATTTCAGCTGGACACTAATGGACTTCCTTAACCCTTTTTCTTATTTCTCCCATTTTTCCTTGTAAATAATCCCCCGGGTATACTTGCTCTGGCGCCAGTTGGCACCTCATTGTGATTACTGCTATTGTTGTGTTTTACCTTTGCTGGTTGGAGATAATACAACACTTATTCTTTTTCTAACCAGAAGCGGTGTCGTGTCTCTTTTGTGGTGTGCCTGGTGTGTCGTCTGTGAGTACTGCGTGGATGCTTCACACATGTCCTCTGAAGTTTGGCTCCATGCTACCCCCTGCAGAATTGGTAACCCTTTTTCTGACAGTGACCTTTTGAAAGCCAGAGTAGGGAGAAGTAGGGAGAAGTAGAAGTAAAGTGGGGGGCCCTGGGGCTGAGGGATATAAGTTGTTTATAATCCTCTCTAAGTAGAGAGAGTTTGGTCACTAAGGTAGTAATATTTCAGTCAATGTTGATGAGTGTTTGGGTAAGGAGGGTGAGCGGGGGAACAGAAGGGGCAGGGGTGGGGAAGGGTGTATTTTCAGTATTGGTTGGTAGGAGGAAGTTAATGTTCAGGGAGGGAAGGTTGTCGGGAGTAGGTGAGGGACGTAAAATCATGTCGAGGCATGGAGGGGGGGTGGAGGAGGGCGGGGCACTGAGAGAGGAAGGAGATAGTTTTGAGTAGAGGGTAAGAGGTTGAAATGAGTGTGGGGAGAAATAACATCAATGTGGGAGAAGGAGTGTAGTTAAGAAAAGGGAGGCTCGGAGAAGGGTGTGTAATAGAGTGAGGGGCAATGAGGGGTATTTTGGTAGTATAGCTGGGGCAGGAGGTGGGGTTGGGAGTTGGAGAGGTGAGAATGGGAGTTGGCGGGAGTGTTATTAGAGGGCGCGGGATTTGGTTTGTTCATGAGCAAGAGATTTGGGGAGATGCAGAGTGAGTTGGGGATGTCAAGGGGGATTCAGGAGAGAGCGATTGATTAGAAGTAGAGGCTTGGGAAGGGGCAGAGGAGGAGAGGAGAGGACGAGAGGGGTGTGAGGAAGGGTACCATCAGGGTTTGGGGGAGAAGTGTGTTAAGAGGATGAAGAGTAGGGGAAAATGGGTGAATAGAGGGAAGAGCAATATGGAGGGCACAGGTGGTTTGGGTGTTAGAAATGGGGTTATGAGTTTGGGGGCATTGGTTATTAGCGTAAGTGAGGGTAGAATTATTGGCAAGCGTTACACTTAAATTACACCTGGTTTTCAGTACCCCACACTAGACATTAACTACTAAAAAACATGAGCCACATGTGGAAGTAGGTGGTTCCCTGTAGAGGCAGCTGCACCTGACACCTGTTCTCCAGGACGTTTTTTTGACTTACAAAGGCAGAGGCTTGTTTTACTGGCAGTATAAAAAACTAGACAAGACTGATTCTGAAAAATAGAAATCTTATCCATGAATTTGTTTCCACAAATACTTCAAATATATTATAATTCCAAGTGTTTATATTTATCCTGATTAATGAATTTAATATCGGAGTAATTACCTCCAATTCCATTTTTAAAAGTGCATAGACCCTTGGGTTCGCCGCCATACCCTTCCTATTCCGTATCCCTCACAACCCTCACTTGTGTTATTTGGATGAGAGTTCTACATCCACTCTCCCTGTTTACTCCCCTCCTCCACTTTTGTATTTTATATGTTTTCCCTGCCACCCACCACGTCTCTCACCTGTTTCCTACTCCCCTACTTAAGTCATCTCTTCCCTGAAGCCCCTCACTACCACTCCTGCCATTAATCCTCAATACCATTTTAAATCTGTACCATCATTTTATCCCAATACCCATTGTTCTCCTTGCCTCCTCTACCTGTTAAGATTGTGGTAGACGTAAAACAGAGACTCCTGCAACTCCGATTTTATTAAATTACCCTAGTATCTCACTCTGTCCCTTTCTTTTTCAAAAATACTTATTACACTTACTGTTCCTTAGTACTTTAGTATTATGACATGGTTTAGCTTTAATTTTGTTTTACATAGCTGCCTGATATGCATTGGATACTTGGTATGGTACAATACAGGTTTTTACACATTTTAGTAATCTACAAGAATAGGGATTGCAAGTCTGGATCAAGAGAAGGAATTACATTTTGTTTGTAGTTCATCAAATGAAGTGCATATTCAAAGGCAGAGGGAGTCTTGTGTATAAATCAGTCTTCTCACAAAACGGTACAGCTCTAATAAATCACCCTCTGCGCTCTGTTATTTCCCCACTTTTCCAACTCACCTCCTGCAGACTGGGGATGGTTTCAAGAAGAAAGACCTTGCAGGCTGAGTAGGCTTCAAAGAAAAGTGTGACTAAGGGAGCATCTACAGTGGCAGCAAACTGGCCTGCTAACATCTCAATGACTGCAGAAACAGTAAAAAATCACAGTTAAAGATCAAAGGCTTAACTGTTGCATTATTCTGCACATTCACCACCTTGCCTGGTAGGACATACTGAACAAAAACAGTGCAATGTGTTTGCTGACAGCAAATGATTTTTTGCATGAATTAGACTCAATTCACATAGGTTTTCTCTGACTCTCATGGGTCATGTAATGGCATCCATTTCAATCCTACATCCTATTGTACTTTTGTAGCATTCTAGACACTAGACATTACATGGTAATCATTCCACATTACTGCAACTCACTGTATTGAACTCAAAAGAATGAAAGGACAAATATGTATCACAAGGGTGCTTTCTACTTAAATTTGTATGTGGTTAACAAAGAAGTGCTGGTTCGGGTATCACCAGAGTAAAAAAAGTGGTGTAATGATTTTGCACTATTTTGCTCCTCAGGAAGGAAGAAACGGAACCAATTTAATCTCATACATCTGATTCACTCAATTTTCTATTTTAAACATTACAAAAAGTGTGGACTCAAATTTCCTGTCCTAATATTGTAAATGTTTAGTTGGGAGCAAAACTTGCTTCCTGCATTCTCTATTTTTTAAGTGGTAAAAATGGTTAAAATATATTAACTCCATGATTTGCACCAGTCAAAACATTTACTTAATATGGTGCTTAGTTTGCAATTGTGTGAGCTGTAGGTTGCAGCGAGATGCCTGTGCAAATGAAATAAACAAATACCTCTTGAAAATGATGCACGGTTTCTGCAGGTTTTAATGCTCCTCTTCCTATGGAGGTAATTTCATAACTTAAGACCAGATTCTGGGTTTGTCAGATGGGTATCCCGTCACACACGTGATGGAGAACTGGTCTGTCTAATTACAGGTATAATAGGATATAAAGGACTTGTAATAAGTCCGCGGGAACAGACGTAAAGTTTGCAATGGAGCAATTTGTCCACCAAACTCTAAATCAGGCCCTTATATTTTGGTTACTAAAAAGAATAGGTTTTTCCTGGAGGTGTGCTCTTCAGACATGAGATGTGTTCCCCTTCTGACATGGCAAACTTGACACTGCAGCTCAGCATGCAAGTTCAATTGGCAGATGTACTAGAAAGTAGTGGAGTTACACTTTATGCAGACCAATGTTGCAGTTGAATTCTGATTTGGGCCACAAATGAGTATTCAATGCAGATAAGTTAGAAGTTGCTCAAAACTATGGGATGACTATGGACTATTATTCTCTGCACCAATCAGACATAAGAAATTGCATCTCTTAATAAAGGTGTCCTTTCCCCACACTCCCGCAACCATCATACAGAACCCTACCCTTCCACCAGCGCACGTACACACCAAGGCTAAACCAATATTTCTGGTTGACTGTAGAAGCAGTCTTCATTACAGGATAGAAGGTTCTGAGAATCAGACCCAGGTGTGATTCAATTTCTGGTCCTGCAAGAGAAAATAAAAAATCATTATTAATGAAAAGAAAGACGAATACCAACTTAAAATGATGAGTGTGCTACAAAGCTCATGTGTTTGTTATGATACATGTTAAAAATTAACTTGATGCATGGCTTTCTAAATTTTCCACTCAGCAGCAAATGAAACTTCAAACCTCCGAGGTAAAGGGGAACCAAATTTCACCAGATTTGATATAGGAAAATGGGCGCCTTTCTTTTTTGACAAAATGACTGCAACTCCTTTTTAACATGGCTCCCACAAGTAAGACCTAACTACAATTTTTGCATCTTGGAGCAGTTGATGCATTTCTGCATCTACAGCAAAGTTTATACTAACTTTGCTGGAGAAAGCAAGTAGGGCATTTAGCCAAAACATGCTCCAGACAAAGCAACTTTTTACAGCTCATATAAGCCAATCAGCCTCCATCAGTAAGCGGAAAAGAAAGTTTCACATTGTCTTTACCCTGGATTCCCTGGATTCACTTGCACCTTTTTATAAGGGTGATGAAGGAGAGCGGAATTATAGCAGGGTTGCTGCATTTTTACAGAAATCCAAAATCCTTGTAAGAAGAAAGGCTTCATAGTTATGTAGTTAGTTTGTGTGGAGCTGTTTAGTTTTTAACTGTTTTTTAGCAAGAGACATAATGAAACAACACCTGTAAGGAACATCTGGTGCTGGAATATGGTGCTAAAATGTGAATCTGCAAAGTGAAAGGACTACGAACGACAACAAATCTAAAACAATATGTATCATTTTAACATAATAACCAAAATAGTAGCAATACATGTTTGTCCAATAAGAATTGCTGTCGGTGGACCTATATTTAAGATGCAACCATTCACTTCAAAGGCCTATTGCTGGAGCTCCATATTTGAAGCCTCCTGATAGAATTAGCACTGAGATGTTTGTGTCTTTAATGAGCACTGTCTGAGAAGTAATCATCTTAGAGTTGATTTGCATAACCATTATGACATGGGGTCGCAACAGATAGTGTTGCTGTTATATTATTTTCCTGTTCATTGTCAATTTCCTCACAAATTAAGTGTTTCAACTATGTGGGTTGAAAAGACAAAGTCATGGGCTTCTATTCTCAATGCCACTATTTGTTTGAAACATATGTAGAAAATAACTTAAATATACCCTGTGTGGCTTCTTTCCACTTCCAATTTGCATAGAAATGCAATGCTAGTGGTTGACCCACTATCAAAAACCAATGTAAAATGTATTAATCCACCATGGGCTAATACAAAATGTGAAACACTTTATTAAGGGACCAGAAAGAAGAAGCCAACATCTGTCAGGGCATGCTTCAAAGCCAACTATCTGTGTATTTGAGTGGTGTGATGACATGAGCCAAAGTCAGATAATACTATCTGCAGCCAGACCTAAAAGCAATGTAGAATCCGATAGATTGCCACAGATCACAGTGTTCCACAACAACATAGCATTTTTGAAATTACCGTATTGAATTGTCATTTGATGGATGGCCCAAAACACAATCTCCTCTTGAATAGATGGCACCATAAATAGATTTACAATCCTAGAAGATGTTGACATTGGTATCCCCTTGGTAAGAGCAATTTGACACATTAAAGCCATCCTTTCAAGTTCAGCAGAATTCTCCTAAATATGCAGAAATATGAAATATTGGTCATTTAAATGATTTATGACAAAAACACCAGACGAGATAAACAAATCCAAAACAAGAATTAAGTACAAAGTATCAGGTATGCAGACAATATTGTGAAACAGGAGATGCCTAAACACATCATTAAGGGCCTGATTATGAGTTTGGCGGATGGGATACTCCGTCATAAATGTGATGGATATGCCGTCCACCATATTACAAGTTCCATAGGATATAATGGAATTGTAATATGGAGGACAAGATGTCCCTCAAGTTTGTAACAGAATATCGCTGACTACCAAACACTTAGGGCCCGATTCACAGAACTAACTTAAGACAAAATCCTAAACTTACTACCATTTTGGTACTCACAGAAGGCACTTCCTCATTTTGGTTCGCCAGGATGTCAGTGGATGTTACTTGAGTTGTTACATTTATTTTGGTACCTAGAGTTTCCTTCTAGGTACAAAATGGTTGGTTGATGGCCATCCTCGGTTTGACAGCCGTTTACCAAATTTTGTGAGACATATGGTTTGAGGGTGGTGAGAATGACTGTGGTGGTGCAACGGTTGTTAGTCAGTATGTGGGGTATAGGTAATAATGTGAGTTAAATGATGTGAGTTTGAAATGTTGGTGGCATTGGTTGATAAGAAGAAAATAGTGTAAGATTTATAGGATATCTGGTGTACGTGTTAGTGTAAGGCATAGAAGGAGAAGAATTGTAGGTGATGGAATGTAGGCTATTTAAAAGTTTACAAAGGCATGCTTCTTATGGGTGGATTAAAAACAGGGGTCTCCAACTGGTTGATCGCAAGTTACTAGTAGCTCGCAGGCTGCTACTGAGTAGCTCACATATGATAATTGCCTGTCAACAAGCTTGAGGATATGCAGGTGCCATACAGATGACAAAGCTATTTAAGACACTGTGCCCGTTTCTAAGATTTACTCAAAAGCTGAGAGTGCTGGATGATGCAGAATACCCTTTTCTGAAAAATAATTTCTTCATTTTCTACTTTCTTTCTAGCCTTTCTTTCCTTTTCTTTCTTCTTCCTTGCTTTCATGTCTCTTGTTCCTGTCTTAATGTATTTTATTCCCTCTTTCTTGCTTTCTCTTAATTTCTCCTTCTTTCTCACTTTCTTACTATTTGTTTACATTATTTCTTCCTTTCCCTCTTTTGGTGTGCATTCTTTTTCAGTTCTCTTTCTTTTTGGCAAAAGTTTCAGATTGCCATATTTCTTTCTTTTTTCATTTCTACCTCTAGTTTCTACTTTTCTTCCACTTCCCCATTCTTTGTTTCTTTCAAAGTTGTTCTTTCTTCTCCTATTTCAATCTCTTAATTGTTTCCCTATTTTTCTCTGCTTTTTTCTTTTCCAGGCTAATTCTTTCTTCTTCACCTTTCTTTCTCTCCTTGTTTCTCTCAGTAATTATTTACTTTGTTCTTTCATTCTTTCTTTTTTCTCCCATGTCTGTTTTTCTCTGTTTATTTTTCTATCTTCCACTCTTACTTGCTTTTGCTCCTTCTTTTCATTTGTCCTAACTCTGTCTTTTTCAATGTCTTTCTTTCTCCTCTTTTTTCTCTTATTGTTTCTTTTTCTCCCTCCTTTCGTTCAGTCTTATCTTTTTTCTCTGTCTTCATCTTTCCTCGTCTGTTATTCTTTTTCTGTCTTTTTCCTTTTGTTGTATTTACTTATTGTTCTTTTTTCTTTCCTACCCTCTTTTATTCGTCAACTACTTGCCTTTTCTTCATCTACTACTGACCTTATCTCTTTCTTTCTGTTTTCTTTTAATTTCTTTCTCTAATTTTTTTCTTTTAATTTCTTTCCATAGTTTTCTTGTTGTCTTTTTTCTCTTACCTTCTTTCTTTTTGCGTTCTCTATTGTGCTCTTCATTTTTCTACTTCTACTTCCTCCTTTGCCATACCTTCTTTCTTCCCTTCTTTTCAATCATTTCTTTCAAGGTTGGTTTCTGTATCTTTCATTTATTTTCTTCCTTAATTTCCTGTCTTGTGCTCTTTTCTCTGATTATTTTGTCCTCATTAGTTTTCTCTTTAATTTTGTTCCTTTTTCATTTCCTATATTTCGCTGCCTTTCTTTTTTATTTTCCTTTCTTTCTTTCTTTCTTTCTTTTTTCTTTCTTTCTTTCTTTCTTTTTTCTTTCTTTCTTTCTTTCTTTCTTTTTTCTTTCTTTCTTTCTTTCTTTCTTTCTTTCTTTTCTTTCTTTTTCCCTCATTCTATCATTCTTTCCTTTTGGGTTTTTTCTTTTCTCTTCCCTGTAATGTTATGGTATGTTAATGAGTTTGTAAAGCACTTTGCTGCCCCAGCAATAGGGCATCCCAGCGTTAGTTCCAGGTCATATTGTGGTAGAAGAGAAGGGGTTGAGAAATAGGCAACAAATTCCCAAGTCTTCACTGCCTTCATGAAAGCCCAATGATTCTGGATACTCCTGATGGTCACCGGGAGCATGTTTGAGAAGGCCGGTGCCTTATCACGGAACGAGCGCCCTCCTGCTCTTGCTTTTCTGACTCGGGGGAACAGAGGCCAAGTTTAGCTCTGCAGAACACAGCTCACAACGTGGGACTTACGGAAATAATACATTTGATAGGATAGGGGAAGTAAGGATTCTGTGTGCAAAGCACAGTGTCTTGAAGTGGATTCTCTTATCCATTGGGAGCCAGTGCAATATGTGAATAAATGTAGCAACCGAGCACGTCTGGGCATACCCACGTCTGGGCATACCCTTCCCACATAGGGTGAACAGCAAAACAAACAAGATGATGGACAGGGTCAAGACTGATTTGCAAATGGCCATGTCTGAACTGGGGTGGCTTGGTGAGCAAAATAACGATGGATTAAACCCAGATCTGTGACTGGGGGTGAATGTTTTGCCACTGTGCAACATTCCGTCCATCATCTTGTGTGTTTTGCTGTTCACCCTATGTTCGAAGGGTATGCCCAGACGTGGGTCCCGTGCTCACTGAGCCACTGGAGTCAAGCTATCCTGGCTGAAGATGGCTGATAGCCAGACACCGGCCCTAGGATGCTTAATTCCGGTCCAGGGAAGACATGGCTTGGCAGTTCGGGCTGGACTGTTCACATGAGGCACGGGGTCAAGACTGATTTGCATATGGCCATGTCTGAACCTGGGTGGCTTGGTGAGCAAAATAACGATGGATTAAACCCAGATCTGTAACTGGGGGTGAATGTTTTGCCATTGTGCCACATTCCGTCCATCATCTTGTTTGTTTTACTAGAATATCTTTGTCAGTATATTGTCTGGCATACATATTCTGTACTAAACATTGTTGATAGAAGTTATCACCACATTTAGGTCAGGATATTGATGTCAAGTGATATTCTATATGTAATATTCCAATATATAATCCTATTAATTATTACATTCCCACCCACTGTAAAACTAAGTTGGTGCTCTCTTTTCAAGAGCTGTTATATTTCTTGCAGCTCCCACGATATCACCAATCCTGTGGTACATCCTAAAAAATCCCTTCTATTGCCACTGGGTAATTAATTAAACTTTTTCATGTCAGGAATATCTTGCTATTTGTTAGTGCCCCATTGGATCTCCCATGCATTTCTTCAGCTGGGCTCTCTACTCACATCCATTGTGGCATCAAGATAATCATCCTGTGTAAATTATTTCAGAACCTCTGGGAGAGCCATCTGTATAACCCTGTTAACGATACAATGGCACATCTGCTTGTTTCCATACTGACTACAGATCACAACATAACTATTTGGGATACTAAAGGTCTGACTGAATGATCAGTAGTAATTCTGCTTTGCCACACAGGTAAAGATGCAGTGTTTTACAACTCCTGCCCTGAAGCTCCTGAGCTTTCCCAAGATTGAGTGAATAATTACCAGCTGTCGGGGATAACCTGTTGCTTACCGAGTACTTCAGGATGCTGTCCAGAGTGTCAGAAATCACCAACATGTTGCTCTCTGTCAAATCCCTTTGAGTGATGGTAGTGTACATAGAATGTACAATAGCTAGTTCCTGCAGGGGTGTTAACTGGGTAAAAAGCACATTTTATGCATCTGAACAACAGGGTCAATCAGGGACTTATTCACAAACTGTGACATACTATAAAATGCTTTTCTCAAACCCTATATCTGAAGACTTCTGCCTCCAACTCTCTTATCTATTCTACGAGGAGATCTATGCCCCTCATGTATACCTACTGTTTTTTTCTATCTGTAGGAAGGATAGGGGTGATTGGCTGGAAAATGGGGAACATTTATTATAAAATGGGAGGGATTTTGGAAAAGGTAAGGGGGTAAACGAAGGATTAAAGAGGTGTTTAGGGAGGGACAAACACCTACCCACAACAAGGTAAGCTTGTTGATATTCACAAACTGTACTTACGTTATTACTTAAGCCATAAAGGTCATAAAACAATTACAAATGTTTTTCAGCCCAGATCTGGAGTAAGTGCAGAATCACACATAGCAAACCACTGAAATTGGAACACCATTCCATAACAAATAATGGAGATAAGGACGTAAAATAAAACCCAATAGAAATAAATGTTAGAAATACATGAACCTATTTTGAATTAAAAAAAAGATATATCTATATATATATATATATCTATATATAGATCAAGGCTTCACAAGCCGAACGCATGGATGTTTTGTCTGCCACTTGCTACGTTTCATTACATTTCATTTTGTTTCACGGAGTGCCTTCCCGGGTGATTCTTTCAGAGCAGCCCTCTTTCCCCCTTTGCTATTTTCAAATCCCCCTAGCGGGATGTATGATGGGTTTCACATATAAAAATACACTCTTTTAAGATGTTCCTTTCACTGTTAAGCAAGGCCTGAAACAGGCAATGCCGAAATGCGTCTACTTGTTAATTTAAGAACAAACTGTGATCCCTTGAGTGCTCTGTGTTGTCCCATTGAACCTAAGTTGTAGTAAACCTTGTCAGCAGATTTTAAGCAATAACACTGACTCAGGCCAATCTTTGGAGAATAGTTGTACATGTATATATGCTTGGAAATGGTGAAGTGACAAAAACAGTAAAGTTACTACAAAGTCTAAGAGTAAATGTACACATGTATGTGTGTGTGGGTGTGTGTCCTTTTGTACTGGTAATCATTGACCTTTTTCTGGTGCTTAATTTTTCTCAACTATCCATACCCAGAGGAGGAACAAGCCATGAATGCTTGCTCTCTCAGAAATCTCTCCTTTATCTGACACTCAACATTAACGGGTCCCAGGATGCTTGTTTTCGGGTGCGGGGAAGACCTGGCTTGGCAGTTTGGGCTGGACTGTTACTATGAGGCACAGGGTCAAGACTAATTTGCATATGGCTGGGTTTGAACTGGGTTTGCGAAGTGAGCTAAAGAACTATGATGGATTCAACCCAAATCTGTGATTGGGCTGAGTGACTGAGGGTTTCAGCGCTCTGTTCGTCATCTCCTTGTGTTTGCAGAAATGTGATATAACACTGCAATATCGCACAATAACTGATTTATACTGCACATTATAGCAACTCACTGCACTACAACCCAATACAACCTGAGCTATTACCGCTGTACTTCACACCACACAGTACTTCACAGTACAGTAAAGCCTAGAATATCACACTACAGCACTACACAATATAACACAATGTTAGGCAACCACATATGTAGCTAAAGCTCACTGCCTCTCATTGCCTTGAGTGTCATGTAAAGCAATGGAGACTCACAGATACCTTTTTTCGATGTTCCAGGATTTTACAACCCAATAAAATGGTCTCATCTGGTTGGACAGAAGCAGACGTATCCAAAAAGCCCATTAGGCTTTCTATGTCCAAGCGCCGGACCGATTCCATCAGTCGAACTGTAATGACAACCCCAATAAACAGACACATGTATGAATACTGTCTAGGCAGATGTTGCTCTTTAGTCATTTAGAAAAACGTATCACAAGACATTTGTAACTCGCAGCACAATCTGCATGAATTTTTAAAGGTAGGATAGATGTCCAAGATTCATTTGTGCTTGTGCAATTTATGTTGTATGTTATTTTTTTACGGCTTGATTACATATGGAATGTAGGTGTTATGCTCTCTATATATATCTGCTTATGAACTACTGGTAAAACTAGCATTGGCATAGGCAATAGATCTCAACCCCTAAATTTGGTTGCCACCTTTCCTTCCAAGAGAAAAATGCAGTAATATGTTGATGTTTCAAGAGTCTGCAGAGACCCAAAATAGGACTTTAAAAACAATCGTATGTATTAATTCGCAAAATGACTCTTCTTTCTTTGTTTACTTTAATCATTTGTCATGGATCAATAACTCACGCATAGAACACATTTAAATTGGTTTTCTATTTATATTTGCTCTTTGAAGTATACACAGATAAGGCATAAAAATTCCTGCATTAGGTGATTTAGCTTATTTTTGTTCCGACTGATACATTAAAATGACAGTGGTGCTGATAGGAAAGAAGTTAGGTGGCAGCCCTACCCCTGAACCATATTTGTTTTGCCAACTTTTTTTTAGATGACTTCTGTGGATGTACATTCAGTGTAATAAAAATGGATCCCCTGAGTCTGGATAATGTTCCTAGGACAGGGCAACAGTAAATTCAATAATAACAGTTCCTAGACAACAAAATACCTATTAAAGATAAGGTTTCACACAAACAGTTAATAAACAAAGCCTCAGTATACTAACACAGCAAAAACATTTTTCAGAAAATATATATATTTTTTTATTTTGTTTCAGTGCATATAAATCAATTATTAAAACTAAAACAACATCAGCATACAATCATACCAAATAATACATATATCAATAATACATTAAAAAACTTGTGTTTCTAAAGATAAAAAATGACAAGGGTTTTTCAAGAATTAAAGTAGATACGGTGACACTCTCTACGATCGTTTCGGCGTAACAACGCCTTCTTCAGGAAAACCTCTTGAGATTCGAAATATAAACAAAAATATATACACATGAACATACATAATTGTATAACACAATCCAATATACTGAGGCTATTAGGATAAACTTGGTGCAAGAGAGCGAGTGATGGACTAAAAAGTGACTATAAATTAACATTGCAACATGTAGTGTTAACAACACAATGAAATAAGCGACATTAAAGTTATACATGTGCAATAGAAGTTGAATTTAGAAGGAGGAAAGAATTACCACTGATAAGGTTGGAGTATAGGTAGTGTACAGAAAGAAAAAAGATACGTTAAATAGTTGCTCGTGCACAAAAAGTGCAAAGAAGCAAGGTGCACCCCAGATACCGAAGAAACAAGAAGGCATGGAGCTTTACCTAACAATGATCGCAGTCTATGTACTAGAAAGTGCTGGGTGTAGCATGCTCTGACTGATATAGCCGCTATTAAAACAGAGAAAGAGTGAAATGATTCAATGAGGTGTACTACCGCAGTACCAACTGAGAAGAATAAAAAAAGATCATGCCAAGGTACCTAATAATGGCAATGAAGGTGCGAAGTCAAAGATAGACGTCAACGCACCAGATGGATCTCAATAAAGCAACCTGGAGCCTCCATAAAATGTTATGAATTGATCACTCCAATTGCCCAAAAAAAGGATATCAAAGTGGAGGAAGGGACAGGCAGAGTCATATAAATACCTGTTCTGTTCTGAGGTACTCCAACAAGAGATTCAGTATAGTAGATTTCAAGTAAAAAGACTAGATAGCCGGATGATCGGGCACAAAGGAGCTGCAATGAATAAGTAAAGCCACATAAGCACTTGCATTTAGATGTCTAAAGTAGACTGCCATCCTATATGTACTATACTGTGATTACCTGTATGACGGCAGACCAAATGAAAATTCTGAGTCATGGATAACTCATCAGTGGATTCGTTAAATATGACGTCAAAGGCACCTACTTATGATAATCTGCAATAAAGGATAATGCGTTGTCACTAAATTGCCAACTAATCAATCAATCAATCAATCAATCAAGCATTTGTATAGCGCACTACTCACCCGGAGGGTCTCAAGGCGCTTGGGGAGGGGGGTCCGCTACTGCTCGAACAGCCAGGTCTTGAGCTGCTTCCTGAAGGTGAGGTGGTCTTGGGTCAGGCGGAGGTGGGTCGGGAGGGTGTTCCAGGTCTTGGCGGCCAGGTAGGAGAAGGACCTTCCTCCTGTGGTGGCTCTTCGGATGCGGGGGACAGCGGCGAGGGCGTGGTTGGTCGATCGAAGCTGGCGTGTGGGAGTGTAGAAGTTGAGGCGGCTGTTGAGGTATCTTGGGCCTTGGTTGTGGAGAGCTTTGTGTGCGTGGGTGAGGAGACGGAAGGTGATTCTCTTGTTGACCGGAAGCCAGTGCAGGTCTCTTAGGTGTCCGGAAATGTGGCTGTGTCGGGGGATGTCGAGGATGAGTCTTGCTGAGGCGTTCTGGATCCGTTGGAGTCTCTTCTGGAGTTTGGCGGTGGTTCCGGCGTAGAGGGAGTTGCCGTAGTCCAGTCGGCTGGTGACGAGGGCCTGGGTGACCGTCTTCCTGGTCTCGGTGGGGATCCACCTGAAGATCTTATGTAGCATGCGCAGGATGTTGAAGCATGACGAGGAGACGGCGTTGACTTGTCTGGTCATGGAGAGGGAGGAGTCCAGGATGAAGCCCAGGTTGCGTGCGTGGTCTGTGGGATTGGGTGCGCTGCCCAGGGCGGTGGGCCACCATGAGTCGTCCCAGGCGGAGGGTGATGGGCCTAGGATGAGGACTTCCGTCTTGTCTGAGTTCAGTTTCAGGCGGCTGTTCATCATCCACTCGGCTACGTCTGTCATCCCTTCGCGTAGGTTGGCTCTGGCGGTGGCGGGGTCACTGGTGAGGGAGAGGATCAGCTAGGTGTCGTCGGCGTAAGAGATGATGTTGAGGTTGTGTTGGCGTGCGATGGCCGCGAGGGGGCTCATGTAGACGTTGAAGAGGGTGGGGCTGAGCGAGGAGCCTTGAGGAACGCCGCAGATGACTTCAGTGGCTTCTGATCTGAACGGGGAAGGCGGACTCTCTGTGTCCTTCTGGCGAGGAAGGTGATGATCCAATCTAGTGCCTTCTCTTGGATTCCGACGTTGCTGAGGCGCTGCACCAGGGTGCGGTGGCAGACAGTGTTGAATGCTGCGGAGAGGTCCAGGAGGATGAGGGCCGCAGTTTCTCCGTTGTCGAGCAGGGCTCGGATGTCATCGGTGGCTGCGATGAGGGCGGTCTCGGTGCTGTGGTTGGCCCGGAAGCCGGACTGCGAGGGGTCGAGGGATCCATTCGTCTCGAGAAAGGCGGCAAGCTGCTTGTTGACGGTCTTCTCGATGACTTTGGCCGGGAACGGGAGGAACGAGATGGGGCGGTAGTTTTTGAGTTCGGTGGGGTCCGCTGATGGTTTCTTCAGTAGAGCGCTGAGTTCGGCGTGCTTCCAGCTCTCTGGGAAGGTAGCGGTGGTGAAGGAGGTGTTGATGATGTCTCGCAGGTGGGGTGCGATGACAGCGTCGGCCTTGTTGAAGATGTGGTGAGGGCAGGGGTCGGTTGGGGATCCGGAGTGGATGGAGTTCATCGTGCGGATGGTGTCTTCGGTGGTGATCGGGGTCCAGGCGCGGAGGGTGGTGGTGGGGGTCGTTGGTGCGGTCGTAGGGTGCGTCGGTTGTGTGCTGAAGCTGTTGTGTATGTCTGCGATCTTGTTGTGGAAGTAGGAGGCAAGGGAGTTGCAGAGGTCTTGTGATGGGGTGATGTCGTTGTTTCCGGCGTTGGGATTGGAGAGCTCTTTGACGATGTTGAAGAGTTCCTTGCTGTTGTGTGCGTTGTTGTCCAGTCGTTCCTTGAATGCGGTTTTCTTGGTGGTATGGATCAGTTGGTGGTGTTTTCGGGTTGCGAGCTTGAGGGTGGTCATGTTGTCTGGTGTATAGTCTCTGCGCCAGGCTCGCTCGAGGGCACGGCAGTTCTTCTTGGAGCTCTTGAGTTCGTCAGTGAACCAAGGTGCTTTCTTACTGCCGGGTCTGCTGGGCGTGGTCCTCAGTGGGGCGAGGTCGTCTGCGCAGTTGCTGATCCACTTCGTGAGGTTGTTGGCAGCCTGGCTGGAGTTCGTGGAGCTGGTGGGGGGGTCTTGGCTCAGGGCTGCGGCGAGCTGGTCGGCTGTGATCTTGTTCCAGTTTCTGCGTGCGACCTGTTGCTGGCGGTGGTGGATCGTGTTCTTATTGAAGCTGAAGTGGACGCAGCTGTGGTCCGTCCAGTGGATTCTGGTGGCGTGGCTGAAGGCGATGTGCTTGCTGGATGAGAAGATGGGGTAGAGTGTGTGTCCGGCGTAGTGGGTGGGGGAGGTCACCAGCTGCTTGAGACCGATGGTGGCGAGGTTGTCCAGCAGGGTGGTGGTGTTGCGGTCGTTGTTGTTCTCCAGGTGAAAGTTGAGGTCCCCGAGGAGGATGTAGTCAGCGGAGGGGAGGGCGTGCGGGCTGATGAAGTCGGCGATGTCTTCGCTGAATTGTGTGCGCGGTCCCGGGGGTCTGTAGATGAGGGTGCCTCTGAGGGTGGTCTTGGGGTCGGTGTGGATCTGGAAATGTAGGTGCTCGGCGGCTGTGAGGGTGTCGTCGGTGTTGGTCATGATGCGGATGGTGTTCTTGTGGACGATGGCGATGCCTCCACCGGTCTGGTTGACGCGGTCCCTCCGGGTGATCTTGTATCCGTCCGGGATGGCGATGGCGATGTCGGGCGCTGAGGAGGCGTTCATCCAGGTTTCCGTGAGGAAGGCGACGTCTGGGGATGTAGTGTCGATCAGGTTCCAGAGTTGGACGGCGTGTCTGTGGACGGAGCGAGTGTTGAGCAGGATGCACTTCAGGTGGTTGCTGCTGGTGCTCAGTTTGGTGGGTGCTGGTGCCGTGCAGGTCCGGATGCAGGTGAACTTGCAGGAGTGGCAGCTGAAGGGTCCGTGGGTGCGTCTCAGTGTGGCTCGGTAGCAACCGGGGATCCGGCCGGGGTTGAGTGCGTTGAGGGTGGCTGCGTCGTAGGTCAGGCGGGTGGACTGGCGTCTGCGGGGGTCAGGGGGTCTGGCGCTGGCGCGGTCCAGGCGCGGATGGGCGCAGACGGGCTTACCTTTGGCACACCTTCGGCGCTCAATCGGTGCTCCCGCTGCGCGCGTCCGCTGCGCGGTCGCTCAGGGGGCGTTATAAGTAAGGAGCCGGGAGGGCAGGTCAGCTGGGTGGCGGGAGTGGGGCGGCCAGTGGGCAGGGGGGGGCGGAGTCGCCTGGCGGTCAGTGGCGGGAAGGAGGGCCGAGGGCGGCTCAGCGGCGGCTGGGTCGTCTGGCGGCTGGAGAAGGACAGCTAACAGGTGGGGGAGGGCAGCAGAAGGGGGGAAATAGGGGTACAGAAGGCAAAAGGGGAAGGGGAGTACAGGAGGCAAAATACAACAGGCAAAAGGGGAGAACAGAAGGCAAAACGGAGGGGAATACAGACGGCAAAAACGGAGGCAGCAGGAGGGGGGGAAGAACACAGAGGGCAATCGCAGTCAGAGGAGAGGTACACAGAAGGCAGCAGGCAGCGCACTGGCAATCAGCGGGCAGGAGCAGCGGTGGGTGGGGCGACCTCGCCTGGAGCTAATAACAAAATTATAATGTACAGGGTGAGTAGAGACTATCTTTGCTCGCCCCATGTGAAAAATAACTTGAATGAGGGTGGGCTGACTCTAATCTAAAGAAGATGAATATGGGTCTCGATTCCCCCAAAATCATCTATCTTAGGTCGAAAGTTCTGTGGTGGTGTCAGTTATGTAAAACTACAGAACGATGTCAAAACAACCTACAGAGAGTCCCCTTAAAATGTCAGAGAGTACCCAGTGAAAGAAACAGTAGACCACATAGCAGGAATATTAAAGAAGGACCTCACGAAATAGGACCTGCCTGAAGTCAGCTGCCGAAATTATTGGCAGAGTATCGCACAAAAAGGGCAAGGCCGGAAATAATAACTTAAAGTTGCCAAAAACATGATATTTGAACGGGTCCTAATTCAATGTCCAAAAATTACCCAATGCAGTCAGACTTCAAACAGCAATCACGTAGTACTTACTTAGAGCCTCGCGTATGTGGACCAGCCTGGAATCGGCTGCCAGGATAAATGGTTTGCGGTTCTTAGTAGCACGGTATTTAAAGCCACAAATCTTGTTTGGCATCTGAGAAGAAAGCGCACGAATAATAGACGCAATGTGAAAACATTTGATTAAGGATACGAGCGTAGGATGACTGGTACGCTAACCTACTGAAAGACTGGCGCCAATCAAATATAATAATAAAAAGAAAAGAAAGACCTTAAAAAGCGGATAGAGGATACAAACATAAAATAACTGGTGCGCTGGCCTAAGGAAGGACTAGCGCCGAGCAATGTAATAATAAAAATAAGAAAAGGATTTAAACAAAAGAATTTAAACAAACAGATGCGCATAATGATGAAAATAGGCAATAGAGGAATTATTCATAACGAATATTTCAAGTATCCGCTGGGATAAAAAATGTATCGATAGTAATATATAAAAGTGAATAATACTGAATAAAAAGGTTAAAACAGATACTAAAATTAATAATACGAAAAGAAAAGAGGATGTAAATATTAATGTGATTGCTAGGAAATTTCAGAACAGAGTACTATTATGTCATTACGTGACTAAGGGCTCAATAATTGGAAAATTCCAAAAAAGATTCTGCTATGTCGAAATAATTAGTTGCTCAAATGTCAGGTATTATACTTAATTGCATTTTCCCAAGGGATGTCGTTATTTAATCCCTTGATGTTTGCTGCCAAAGGAAAGATCCAAAAGACCTCCCGTTTTTTAAGGTAGTCTTCTGTTTTGATACTGCTATTATTCTCAAAATTTTCAATAATAAACCAACGTATGTCGTTTGGTTTATGTTGGCAGTCAACATAGTGTTTTACTAGGGGTGCATTGATTTTCGAAGTATGTATCGCTGATCGGTGTTCAGTTAACCTGATGCAAAAAGATCTCGCTGTCTCACCCACATAACCTAATCCGCAGGGACAAACCAAAAGATAAACAACGTTCTTGGTTTTACAATTTGAGAACCTGCGGGGTCGGATGGTATATCCTTGATAGAGGATGTACACACATTCACAGTTGTCAGCTTTGAATGGATTTTCTTATGCTTTAAGAAAATCCATTCAAAGATGATCCCTGCACATGAACATACAGCCATGTCAGCCATCTTAGAATGGATTTTTTTAAAGCTGATAAAAATGCATTGGGAAATGTCTGTCGTGTGTACTTGTGCATGTGGAAGCACCGGCAGACATCTTGGAATGTTTAAAAACATTTTATGATTACTGTCTCCCAATACAACAGTTTGCTGAGCTAAGAGCCCGAAGGCTCTGGAGGGTCAAGGGAAAGTTGAGGGGGCAGTCTTAACAAAGAGAGGGTGGTAACAAAAGATCTGGTCGCAGGAGAAAAGAAGAGAAAATAATACTTCATATGCACTGCAGTGCAATATCTGATGCCTGTAGTGGAAGGAGTCATGCCATACAATCAAAACTGAGTTAGTAGAAAAGGCTCAAATGAGCGACAAACACAATAATAGGGCGGAAAGCCATCAAAACAGTAGCAGAGAAGTGAGAGACACAAGAAAACCATCTAATCATGACGAAAGAACTGACAAAAAACACAAAGACTACTTTTGGTTTTGTTTTGCTCAATAGGTCTTCAACAATAGACATCTAAAACTAAAGAGACCTAAAAATAACCCCAAAACAAGAGAGTCAGACAGACTCCTTTTTCTAGGTTATTGGGGCAGGTGGAACAACTGATTTAATTTTTGAGTGATGTACCAGTCAGTGGCTGGCATATGGCATGTTATCATATGGATTCTTGGAGAATACATCACAAAGATATTTAGGTAATTTAGGTAATCGAAAGCTATCATCGCCATCCCCTATTACAATTGGTGTACCACAAGGATTAACTCTTTCCCCAAGTCTTTTTAACCTCTACATGGAACCGCTGGCTGAGATTCTATGACAGCCAACATCTTGTTTCATATGTATGCTGACGACACACAGATCTACATTAAAGTCTCATCACTGGAGGAGATCAAGTCGATGAATGAAGCGCTAACGATGACCATTCAATTGCTAATAAGTAATTAACGTAAACAAAATGAGCAAATAACTGAATTCTAATGAATCCCCCTCTGCAAAATCTCTTCTGAAATAAAGGAATGACCACACTGATCACCGTGCTTAACTGCACCCAGACCTTAGTCGACTCACTAGGAATCATGTTGGACAAGAACCTTAACATGCAAAGCCACATCAACTTGACGGATAAAAACGCCTGGTACCACCTGAGTTGGCTTAGAAAACTGAAACCATTCCTATAAACGTCAGACCTCAAAATGGCAGTTCAGGCGTTGATCATCACGAGTATCGAATACAGTTATTCAACTTTATCTGGCCTGCCCAAGACCTCAACAGCACCGCTAAAAGCTTGTCTCAACACAGCCACAAGACTCATAACTAGTTCTAGAAATTGTGATCACATCTATCCACACTTAAAAGCTCTGAACTGGCTACCATAAGATGCCAGAGTACAACTCAAACTGGCCTGTATCACACATAAGGCGCTACACTCAAAAACACCGGCATACCTTGCCCAGAAAGTGATGATATTCGGAAGAGGCAGGTAATCCAGAGGCGCAAAAGATCTTGTGCTGGAACCGCCGTGCTTCCAGTAGAAGAAAGCTTTCTCAGGCACCGCACCCAGAATCAGGAACTGCTCCCGACCAAACATTAAAAGAATGCCATTCTATTCAAAATTCAAGAAGGAAGTTAAGATCTTCCTAATGGGGAAATTCCTGCCATATCTCTATACAAAGAATCAACTAATTCATCTGTCGATCGAATCACCTTCCGTTCACTGTAGATTTATAAAGCAGAGGGTCTTTTGATGGTAAAAGATCATTTGTAATTTGATGTATTCGTTCAGTCTCAGATATTATTGTAAGTCCTGAGAACTTTTACCGTCCACTGGTTTTATAGTTTTATGTTATCTGTATGCGTAAGTGTATGTTGTTTGCTATTGGTCGCATTCGGGACCGCTAAATCTCTGTTAATCGCTCTGACACACTAAAGGGTCACGTTTGTGCTATATAAAACACAAAACAAACAAATAAATAAATAAATATAGATGCCATGGAGCCTTTAGTATTGCATGTGGTGTTTGGCAATTGATCCTCTCTTCAATCTGTTTGGAAGGTTGTGCACAGTGGTCATTATACATTTAGAGTAGGCTTGCTAGATGAAAGTGGTGTGATAATTCATCCTGAAGAAAAGTTGAGTTACATTTTCAGAACTTAAGATAAGCAGTGTAAGATGTAATAGATGCTGTAAATAGGAACAGTTAGATTAAGCAGCATTAGACAATGTGCAGGTAGGTGTGGCTCCCTGAGGATCATGCATACCCAGGTTTCCAAATGACCAATATTTCATTAAGAAGGAAGCAACAAGTTGAACATTAGGCCGCGGAAAACAATGTAGCCGCTTAACATAACAGAGGACCGGCACCAAAATAATGAGGAAATGCGTAAAAAATGAAACATACGTGTGGGAAGGGGAGAGAATGTTATAGCAAAATAATGGTGGAATGATTTGTTCACGTCAATATATATTTTGATGAAAAACTTGTGAATACTCCAATGATTGACTTAAAAGCATCTCATCATAAATTTCATATATCAACCTTTTCTAAACTCAAAACCTAAATATTGGGGTACAAAGCTAAATAATTGATATTTTGCATTGCAACTGTAGGTTGTCTCATATTTAAGTAAATGCATCAGCTACTGCTGAATGTATCTGCATTTTTAACTATATTTCAGGCATTTGCATAGTGCACATTTTGCATTTGGCTGGTCTTATGGGGCTTTCCACAGTTTGGTGGCTTTCTACATGGTGCTGGTGGTAATAAAGCAGACCTGTGTCATTTACCTAAAAATAAGATATGTTATTGCATTTGTGTGCTGGTCATGCTTTTGGTTAGCTGGATAGTTAAGGCTGTAAGTCTTCCCCAACTGTTCATACATTATCTGCATTGCTAAACATACATGTGCATGAGTTTGAATCCTGTGTATGCCTTGTGTGTGTAGTATTTTTTAACGTTGGTGCTTTTGGGTACTGCAAAAGCCTACTATATAGTGTATCTGAATCTGTGTTCAATGTATGCTAACCGCTTCGCAGCGGCGGATATTCCACTGCGTGCTGAAAAAAAATTACGCCCACCGTGACATCATATGGCCGGGGGCCATCCGACACACCGAAAAGGTTAAGAGTATTAATGTTTTCTGTTGAATGGCTATTGTGATAGCCATCTATACTGCATACTTGTACTACTTTGCATGTTGAATATGTTTGTACTATTCTATTTATTATGTTCTGGAACTTGGTGTGTTTCATAAACGGTAGTGCTGCTGTGAGTCATATGCTAGCCAGCTAAATTACATATCTTGTATGAGTTGGGTTTGTGAAATATGTTCTTTCTTATGTGTTGTGTTGGAATTGTGTAAGGTGTTTCCTAAGTGCAGTTGTGACCTCCGTGATAGCTGATCATAGATTCATCATGAGTGTGTGTTGTATTTAAGTGATATGTTCTGTCTAGAGTATTTGATTTTACTTTGGAGTATTCTTTGGGAGAAATGCAGATGGTAAATGCTCAACTTTGGATAATTCCCTTATCTTACTTTTATTTACAGCTGATTGGTTGAACTATAACTTCCACCTGAGGAAGCCTATGAAGAGAATTGCAATGAGAATTGCTCCTCCATGGTGTTGGCATCTAAAAACCCATAAATGTGATAATGTATTCCTTTACATTTTCAGTCGTGGCTTTTTAACCAAACTACACATTATTTATGTTTTTGTTTAATTGGTTGACAACTACAACAAAACGTCCATAAATATGCAGATGTACTGAAAGTACCCATAAGGGTATACTGCTAGAGCTGTTTGTTGGAACGGAAAAGTCCTCTGCATGGTTAAGGACCTGTATCCCTGCCCTGAGTGCCCAACTGTACTGTTGCCTGGATCCCTAATGCTGGTTGTTATCAGCAATTGCATATCATGCGTTTGCTCCATGACATAGATCTGGCTCACACATTGCGTACTTGTTGGGCCTGGAGGGGCGCCCAAAGAACTACCCTCATTGTGCTGTTGTGTGGTTCCTATAAACCTATATAGGGTCTGCGTGTTTAGACAACATAGAATGTGGGATTGGTGTCCGGACTGATTCCAGACACCCCCACCGGATATGTTACCCTGAATACCAGGTTTCTCACAGTGCCACTGTAAACTCCTCTTACCAAGGAGAGAATAGTTCTTGGCACCTATCGAACAAGACAACTCTGTCCCATCGGGGATCGTGGCTACAGTACTTTTTGCCCAGTCACTCGTGCTCACTTTGTCTCAGAGAGATACACAGAATAAACGGTGGGAACCTTTTCAATAAGCATTTATTGAACCAGCGTCATTCTAGTGTAAAATAGGTATGCTAAAACAACCATTTGACAGAAACAGATATACAGCGACAGAGTAAAAGGATGGTAGATTTCTACCATACTGCTAAAACAATGAATACAGGCAGGTATAAAAATACATCACAGTAATAATGCGTACTCCTACGATGCAACCGTAACTAGATGTACCTAGCATGCATGCAGGTGTAAAGCCAAGAATCCTGCTTGGATAAAAACAACCCCATTACATGAAGTGGGAGGCTGTGGGACCCCTTCTTGGTCTCGAGATGGACACCCCGCGAGAGATGTTAGACCGCTGTGAGCTGGAGTGTCTGCGTGCAGGAATTTCAGCATCTTGTGTCAGTGTGTCAGCATGGAAGTCCTTTTTATCCTCTCCCTTCCTCTGCAAAGATATGGTGTTTGTATACCCAACGTGGTACCCTCATGGGATCTACCTTGCTGTGTCATGTCAGACTTAGAATGACGGAAGGAATGGCCCTTTTACATAGTTATTATGCAGGACATGGTAGTCCTGCTGAGTTTCCAAGAATCCTTATACTTAATAAATGAGGCTAGGTTTCAGGTAAAAGCCCACAACCTGTTAGCAGCACCATAACTAGGTTAAAGGTCAGTCCCAAGAACTGTTATGTAGTGTAATGGCATGGAAATATAGGTGAGGGGTTAGGTTGCTACCTGAGTCTATATTGAGTGTCTATATGGAACATAATAGTGCTGGAAGGCCACTACCTCCACCAGACATTAAGCAGCACGAGTGCTGTGGTGGCAGCATACTGTGTAGTGATTATATGAGTTTACAGGTCCTTTTTACCCTGTGTCACTGGAGTTTGGCCTAAAGGCTCACTCACCATTTTAAAAGTTTCACTGCTGTGTGCCTAGCTCACCCTTGGCCTTCATGCCTAAAGTGCTGCACAGAAGTGGTGACTATGCACTGGTTGTACGTGTGCCTGGGAACAGTAGAGGAGTGCTGTGCAGTACATGCATGGTTAGTGCAGTACTGGCTGTATGTATGCCTGTGAGGAATACAGGAGATGAGAGATGTAGTGTTGTTCAGTTTGAGCACAGTGGAAGCATGTACTGGATATATAGATGCTTGTGAAAAGTACAATTCATGAAAGGTTAAGTGTTGTGTAATACGTGCCTGATGAATATGTGTACTGGAAGTGTGTGTGTTTTCAAGTAGCGCATCATGGCACAACACAGAAACGCTACAGTAATGAACAGTGAGTAGAGTGAATGAGTGTGCTGAATGCATGTGTGCCTGTGAGGGCACTATGCATGAAAGTAACAGTACTGCATAGAGTGTGTACTGTGTCCATACACTGAGTGCAAATGTGCCCGCAATGGTACATTATATAGAAGACCCTGGGTTCCATTTTGGGAAGCTCTGGCCTGCCTAATGAAGACATTAGTAGTTGGTGATTCCCCTCAGAGAGCTTTGTGTATGGCTGCATTCCTGTGAGCTGGGTGGGACACACTGGAGAAGGGAGAGAAAGAGACCCCCCACTACACTTCAATGGGTGCACTTTCATTCTGTAATAAATCACAAAGGAAAGGGCCGGGACACATCTCAGGAAGGCGATGGGGCTAAGGGAATGTCTCAGAAAGACTAGAGCTAGGAGCCTGGGATTAACCTTTTGATGCACATGTTGCTGTGGTTGGCATCGAGGTGTGAACTCTAGTCACTCCTATGGCCTCTGTTGTGTGACTATCAGCTTCAGAGTCTCTCCTGCTATAATAGACAGCCTTTCAAGAGAAAACAGAGAGAGGAAAGAGTACACTTCTAAAAGAAGCAGAACTCCAACATAAAACTTAAAAGACTCAGACCCTAAATGACATTTGGCGTCTGGTAAAAGAGTATGAGAAAGGTTGGTTGAGACCCCAAATGTGTCTTCTGCCAAGCAGCCCGTCTGGCTGCGTGAGGAAGGGAAGCTCCGCATGACTTCTGCCTGTGACCTGGACTGGGGGCCAAGGCCTGCTAGTTTTCCTGCTGGGTAAGAGGAGGGCATCACCCATTGAAACCAAGGCTAGCTGCTCTGGAGCCTGGAGCATCATCGCCTGCCTGCTTGCCAAGATCAGTGTGCCCTGTGAGGAAGAGGAGCGCGTTGAAGGGAGCGAGGCCCAGGAGGGAGCTCTGACAAAAACTCCCAGTGTGAGATTTGAGGAGACAGCTGTGCACTGGATGGGTCCTTGTCTATGTGCAGGATCAAATCAGCGACCCCCGGATGCCAAGAGAGGGCCACCCTGGACTCAGCAGTGAATCAAGAGCTGTGTCAAGAGTGTTAAACCCAGCCTGTACCACTTGGCTGCAATGACTCTGTATGCCAGGAGGGGCCACCATGTCAGTAATTATTGCCAACAAAGTGAAAAGACCTGTACGGGCCTTAGCGGTGACATCGTATGCCAGGAGGGGCTGTTGTGGTATATGTTCCTGCGAAATACAAACTGATGTCTTGCCAGCAGGTACTGCAGCAACCCCATGTGCCAGGAGGGATTACCAGTACCCAGTACTATAAATGTTTGGGATGTAGCCTGAGTATACTGAAGCTGCGACCTGCAGGTCAAAAAGAAGCACTAAGACCAGCCCTTCGACCTCCAACCACATTACAAGAAAATGTGTGAGACCGGGATTTGCCAGTTAAACACTAGAGCCCCGACCTCAAGGGGATTGTGTTATTGCTTTCGAATGCTGAAATACTTTTTTTAATATAAAAACAAATACTTCACTGGTCATTGATTTATTGACATTACTGAGTTCACTTTGAGTTATGAGTCGTGTTTATCTACACTTCCCCCACGAGGGATCCTTTAACTGGTTATCCACAGCTATCACTGAGAGTCAAGTGCAACAGGGGTACTAGGTCCACTTGATCAGGACCCATAGTAGGTCGGACCCTGGGAGATCAGGAGAAGAAGACCTCAACCACAACAGTTGACTCCAATAGTCCCTCCATGCCCTGTGGCCCTCTTCAAGAGGTTTTGGCACTGTTACTCTTAATTTCTGTAGTCAGACTCCTCGATTGTTATGTTATGCAAAAGCCCTCCAGCATACAAGACAACAGACCCCATGAGCTCTCTAACCTATATAAAATGGCCTTGATTGGAGTTTATCATATTGGACACCTTTGATATTTGTTAATCAAAAAGAGCCTATGGTCAAAAATTAGGGTTAGATAAAGGGCATTAGTATCACTAGATTCAATGTGAATTTCGATTACAGAGTCCCATATAACCGCACAACCTAAAGATAGTAGATCACAGATGGTCCTCTTTTCATGGCCCAAGTTGCTAGTGCTTGAAACAATAAAATAACATAACATAACATAACATAACATAACATAACATAACAAAATGTAACATAACATAACATGACATAACACAACATAAAAAAACATAACAACATGACATACCAAATTATAACATAACACAACAAAACACAAAACATATTTCTGATTGTTGCATTGATTATATATTAATTTAGAAGGTTCTTCTAATTTGCCTTTACAGCGAAGTATCACATTTTTTGAGAGAGGTTTACAAGTGGCGTGCCTGTTCTCATGCACCCCATTGGAATTCTTTAGTATGATGTTACAACGCATGCCTTTGCTACGAAGATGCCTTTAACACGCACACTTTTACAATGATTTTCGTTGTATGCATGTTAATGGCATTTTTATGTTAAAGGATACCTCCGATCACTATTTATGAACCCTAAAAATTAACCCTTATAATTTTCCCCTTTGCAACACCACCCCCTCATTCCCCCTTACCTCTCCACATCCTTTCCACTCCAAGCACTTCCGAGGTGATGTTTCACATCGTTAGGAGAAAACAGAAGTGTCTTTCTGTTTCCTCTAATGACGCCTATTGCCTCCCGATTTTTTCTCTTCAGATTCATAATTTTACGGAATCAGGTGCGTTTCTTTTTTTGGGGGAGGGTGGAGACCCCCTCAAGCCCCCTTTTCTAAACCCATGTTGTTGTTTTTTTTTAGGGGGAGACCCCTCCAAGCCCCAATATTTTTTGGTACCTTTTGCACACATGCCTTTACTATGTAACTCGTAATAAAGGTATGCATGGTAAAGGCTATTTGTTGTAACCACAAATGCGTTGTAATGCATGCGTGGATGCATGGTTATGGTTACACGTGGAAACGGCTGCGTTGTAGTGGCAGTTTCCCAAATGTATTGTCTCTTGGTCACTGTTTTGGGCAGGCACAAATGAATCTACTTACGACAACCCTGAAACTGCTACATCTACAATTGGTAATTTTGCTTTGGAATTCTAGGGTCACGGAACTCCTATCCAAATACGAGGAGTGCTGTGCTAATTTTGCCACACTGAAGAAAAGTGTGATTTGAGAGTGAGGAATGCTGAGGTGAGCAGACTTCTCCATTTCCTATCAGCATACATTGTCCCTTTGGACTCTGTAGACTAGGTACTTCCAAAGGACCCCTGTTGTGTAACGTAGCTCTGCGGCCATCACCAACATTTGGCAGCATGCATTCAAAGGCCACACTACCTGTGATCATTTTCAGTGTCATCTTAAGGATTTTGTGGGTCCTGGGCAAAACATAATATAAAGGCCCCTGTACGGTACAAATTTGAATTGCATTACCCATTTCCTGGTAATTCAAGCCCACATGATGCCAAACAGTACTAAATTATATGTTAATAGCGTCACATAACTGGTTGAAACATGTCTTGACCAGGTTGTCAAAAGTCTTTAAAATGACACAGGGAAAAAATAGTCAGTTGCAGCAGTAGGCAAAGAGTATAGATACAGAATTAGAATAGCCAGAGATCAAATAGAGAGAAAGTTCACTTTCCCTGGGGTCTCTTGAGAGGGAGGGGGGCCATCTTGCCTATCCATCCTGTGGCCTCCAAGTCCGCCACCCACATGCCATAGGGCTCTAATAATTTGTCAGTGCTGCATTTGGTTGTCTTTTGAGCATTCTGCTGGGGGTGGTGCCAGGATTTGAAACCCAGTAAGTACCTCCCACCTCAATGACCGATGGCCCCATATGACCAAAACTGAAATACTGAATGATTGAATTTTTTTTTTTTAAACTGACTTTAATTGGTGTTTTTAAAAGCCCCATGGGCATTACGAACAACCAGTTGGGAAGGGAGTATGCAGTAAAATTGTAAACATTAGCAGTCGTATGGTTCTCCCAGGGTTGACTTCAATCCAAAGTTGAAATACTGAATGATTGATGCCGCCAATACATCCACCACACATATTGAATGACTGCTGCCTCCATACCCCCATGTACTTCAATATTGAGTGGTTGATTCCCCCTGCATTTCATCTACTATGATATTACACAATAGCTTCAAGGACAGCTTGTACTGTGCTGAAATTCTACTTCTTTCAGAAACTGCATTCATTTGTTTACATGCAACTATAAACAATCAAAAAGGGCACACAAAAGGAGACCACCCAGAGTACATTTATGTCTAGTACCATGAGGTAATGAGGGGTTTTGGTTTTGACCACTTACCTCCCTCAGGCACTGCATATGGTCTACAGCAGCGGATTACTGACCCCAGGCGGGCTCGTATTTGCAACTACAGGAGAAGCAGAAAAAATCATGAGCTCATTCTCTCTAAAACTAGATTTCGCCAGTAAGTCATGTTGTTATACGGTGTTACGCCCTGTGCAGCCACCTTCTTGTTGAAATGTAGTAGCTAACTACTCATAGGAACACCAACATATTCAACTGCCGTGGTCTCCATGTTACTGGCCTCACCACATTCTTTGAGCCTCCTTGGTGTGCTGCCCTATATTTCACCCATGCCTTGAAGGGGAAGTACATTGTTTAGTTCTGTGTAACTCTTTCACTTCACATTGAAGGCCTGTAGTGGGGTGAGAACTAAACATGATGTTTGTGCAACTTTGGTAAAAAGATCAATCTCCGACACTTTTTTGAAGACACTGAATCAATTGTGAACAAATCTGTGAACATCCCAATCGACAAACTCGTTTCATCAAGGGGTTAACTTTAAAGTGAGCACTATAATTTACTCACTACTTATTCTCCCAATCCTTTAAAATCATGCTGTGAGTTGGGAAGGAACCATATGTCTAGCTCCAATCATTTCTCAGTTACCAAACAAAAACAAAGTTTAAAGGTTACTCCAAAATCTATTACCGATCCCTGTGTTTTTAGTGACACTACATGGTATACCTCTCCTATTTTAAAAACACGTATATGTCTCATGCTTTTCCCTTGCTCACTTTAGCTCTTTCTGCTATATTTGCTGCTATTGTCTTGGTCCCTTAAGCTGTAACCTTTAACATTAATTAAGAGTACGCTTTTGTATTTCAGAAACTCAAACCCTGATAATGACAACTAAGCATGATACCTCATTTACACTCACAGGCATGAAATAAAAACTCACATTGATGGACATCTTGAATTGAGTAAAATCCAAATGTCAGCTGTGGTTGTTGGTGCTCACCCAACTGGACGGTAGGCAAACAGCTAGGAATTTTAAAAAAAGTTAGTGTGTGAAATAAAAGAACTTCAGTTGCCACACATTCCACGAGTTGGGAAATTCTGAGATCAATGACATATCCTCCCAATTAGGAAACAGTATAAGATAAGGGGCATATTTACAAAACAATGCTGGAGCGTGGTGTTACACCAAATTTGCTATGACAAACACCCTGAAACAAGGATAAACGCTAACAGGGAAATAAACTTTTTTAGAAAAAAGCAATAGCACCGGGCTCAGTGCTGTTTATACAAAGAATCTGCGCGCTAACTGTAGATACTTTCTAACATAATAAACTCTGTATCAATCCAGTTAAGAAAATATTTATAGTTTTATTAATGTTTGTTTTTTGTTTAGTATCTAAAACATACTATATATCTACATTCACTTTTCTATTATGCACATGAATAAAAATACACATTGTTGCATATATTACTTCAATAAGTTCAAACACAAATTTGATTTGGGTATCACAATTAGGATTATATGACAGATTTTTTGCATTTTATCTCATTTTATACAGTAAATTTGAACATATTGTGAACATAGAAACAAAAAAAGACAAAAAGACACTGGTAGTGATTTTCAGAATACCACCAACGCGTTTCGGCAAATGCCTTCTTCAGGATTTTTCTTTTACCAGTGAATACTACGAAGCAAGAAAAATAAATGATCTGGAGTTAAAGCGCACTGATTACATATATATATCAAAATGTCAACATTATGTACAAACAGTGGTAAATCTGGGTCTATGGCTTGAAACAATGGGCTTGAACACCGCTGCTGTCATTTATTATAAGTGGACTGATCAAACATACAATCTTTCATCCTCTAGTGTGTTTTTGTGCTGTACACTATATTACAAAAAATCTCATTAAAATTGTGACATTTCTTAAAATATAGACATAGGGAAAGGTTTGTGTGAACCATAATAGAGATATCTGTGGTTAAAGATTTTCTATTAACAAGGTGTCGACCGCCCATGTACATATATATATTCACTGAAAAAACCATAGGTTGCAGCCACATTATAGTTAGGAATTAGCATTTAAAAAACCTTAGAAATTCACTGAAAAAAACATCGGTTTTACACATTTTATAGTTAGCTGGACATTATCACTCATACAAAACCATTGAAATTCCCCCGTTATAGTTAGTTCAGCTAACTATAACTTGCGCGCCCGCAATGCACTGCTGATGACGTCACATATTACATCACTCATGACATGGTCAGTGACATCACTCATGACATCACTGATGACATCTCAAATGACATCACTGATGACATCATCCAGTGAATGTGTGTCTTTCTGAAAAATAAATATTTTTTATTTATGTATATCTAAAGGTTGATGGAAGAATAAATGGGTAAATAAGTGTCTAAATGGATGTTTTTTTTGTAAAAATGGTTGCATAACTGACTTATTGCATAACTGAGTTATGAACGATGCCGCCAGACTCATCTTCAAACTACCGAGGCACACGCAAGCATCACCCCTCCTTCAACGCCTTCACTGGCTGCCTCTTAAACAAAGAGCAAAATTTAAGGGCCTCTGCATCGTTCACAAAGCTATTCACGGTCAGGCCTCCGTGTATATTAAACAACGTCTTCAGAAATATGTACCAGGCCGCTCGCTACGGTCCTCCACGGAGAGCCTTTTAAAATGCCCATGCTCCAACTACGTCACCAAAGGAGGACGAGCCTTCTCTAGCCTCCTATCCACTCTCTGGAACAAGCTGTCGAGCCATCTCCATGCGGAAAGCCACCTTCTTCCCTTCAGAAAACAACTAAAAACCATCCTGTTCACAGAAGCTTGGACATAATAGTCCTGCTAATCTGTCTGGGTCCGTGGCCAATCTTCTTATAGCGCTTAGAGACCTTTGGTATTAAGCGCTCAACAAATTCAAATTAACATAACATAACATAACTTAACATAACTTATTAAGTGTATCTTAGTGAATACATGTATTAGCGAGTAATTTTAAATATGTAGATATCTGTATCAGTGTCTCACTTTGTCTATAAGTGGCTGGATGGGTTGGTGAGTAGCTACATGAGTGTCTATATGGGATATTAGTTGGTTTTTTGAGTATTAGTATGAGTCTCTGTATGGTTCGGTGGGGAGTATTATTTAGCGCATAGATGCATGAAAGAGTGACTCACTATTTGTATGTGTTTTGAACCATCAACACAATAGGAGCAAAATCAATCAAAGGGCTGTCCCTGGATAGATACAACAAAAATTCTAATTCCAGCACGAGGGGGGTATTATAACCTCATCCACGACTCCCTCTAGGACCTACTGGTCGCTATGCTGTGGTGTATCCTAATTCAAGAATAAACTACCATCAAAGATCCACCCATAAACTGAAAAAAGTGTGGGAAGGAAAGAAAGCACCTCACGGTTGCAACACCAAGGGGGATGCTGACTGGTACTCGCCAGCAAACCCACTTATCATCATAGGTTGCTTTTTTTCCAGAAAATAAATGTGTGCGCACTTGTAAAGTAGACCAAAACCCAATGAAACCAAACAGAATGGAAGAAACCTAAATGTGAATGTACTTCCTATACATGCTATAAAAATGCACAAATTATGGACCCCATGAGAATATACACAAATAATCCACACAGTTAAAAATTGGTAAAGCTTACTTGCTTATGATAACTTTTATTCAGTGCTGTAAGCTCCTCCAAATTAAAAATGGCTCACGTAGAGCCATAGTCAATCATTATTAGCCAATATGTTTCATTGCTGTAACAAATTTCAAGCAACTTCTTCAGGGCTAGTGGGGTTTCAAGTTAGAATTTCATGGGGGGTTCACATCAAACCTATGAAGGTAGTAAAAGACAAAACAAAAGAAAGCGCCATCTGTAAAACACATTACAACCCAGTAGTGGCATGATTCTTCATGCAGGGAATTAAAAATGGTACGTTCCGTTTGGTTGCATCAAGACTGCATACCTGCAACCTTAAAAAGTGGAGGACACGCGTCAGATGATCGCGTGCCCGCTTAGTGACCGCCAAAGGGTCTTGTCACCTGTAAGAATTAAAGAGACAGAGCAAACCTCAGAGTTCAATGTTAGCCCACACAGCCCCCACAAGAGCACTGCACTCTCTCTCCGCATCACGCATTTTTAAATAGTGATTACTCTGTAATGTGATTACATCTAGTGTCCTCGAGACGCGTTTATCCATATCACAAATGCTGCCGGCTTCACACCATGTCGTAGCCCAATCACTCTAATGTTAACGAAAGCAATGTTACTACATCTAGCGTCATCGCGACACGTTTATCCGTATCACACATGTTGCCGACTTCACACAATGTCGTATCCCCATTGCTCTAATGTTAACGAAAGCAATGCCAACCAGTATTCCATCTATTTTAAATGCGGTATACCGGTCTTTTACCACAAGCAACTGCCTCTAGCATGGCGTCACAATGCCTGCCGGTTAGTCTCACTCCCCGCTATCGTTTACCGCAACCGGGATTCGGCAGCGTCCAAAATCATCCCGCCACAGTTACAACAGGCAAGGATAGAAATAGATGTTCCTGCACGCCCCTGATCACGTGCGAAACGTGATTCACGAGGGACGCGTCCCATGAGGGCGCCATTCTGGAATGGGCACACGATTTTAATTCATTATTCAGTATTCCCCTCCTACTTCAGTAACCGGTTTATAAACAAAGTTAAACACCGAAATTAACAATGGGGACATTTCCAGAATTGCATATAATTCAAAAACAATTTCACATGGTATTATATTCCTTATTTGTGAAGAACCTATTCATTTTATAAAAGGGAGAAAGGCAGATAGTCATGCAAGTTTGCCCCTGGTGTATCTACTTCCACGGGGCAGCATGTTTTCAGCACATATAGGCATGCTGTGTAGTACTCAACACCATTGTGAGGCATGTTCCACGAGGTAATTCAAGGACCCTAGTTCGAAAAGGCATACAAGTGCCCGGGTATCCTCATGAAATAGCGGGGGGCCCTACTTGTTCTCAGAAAAAGGCACAATTGTAATCAAATGCATGTGGAGTATGAGCTAACAGAATTAAACCCAAAGCAAAATTGACAACTCTAATGCCTGGTGACCTTGTTCCACTCGATTAGGTCGTTCAATCCCACTTTATCTGTCTTTTCAGAAAATATCCATTTGGCCTCTTTTCTCACCAGAATTGATTCAATATTATGGGTGTCACCCAAGATCCTTTCAAGAACAGTCCACCTCAGATCCCTGGGGTCATGCTGTTTTTCTTGTAAGTGCTGAACTAACCGGGAGGTTCGTTATTTGGCTTTTAAGGTACTCAGATGTTCTTGTATCCGGATTTTGACTTTTCTTGAAGATTAACCAATGTAATGCAATCCACAGTTGCACGTCAGTCTATATATAACATTATTGGTTTTGCAATTACTGAAATTGGTTAAAAACCATTCACGCCCTCCCTCCAGCACCACACTTTTCGTAGCTTTCGTCAAGCTACATACTGTGCACCCCCCACAGGGGTAATGGCCTGAGGGAAGTTTAGAACCAAGAGGTGTACTCAGTGTACGTGTATGCACCAATTTGTCTTTAAGATTGGGAGCCCTTTTGAATGCAAAACGAGGCAGCGGCATTTTATTGGTTGGAGAATCTAAAATAGACCAATGCTTTCTTACTATTTGCCTCACTCTCGTTGAAAGGGGATCAAACGTAGTGACAACTGGAAGACACTCAGACTTAGTTTTTACATTTCTTTGCAGAAGGGCATCACGGTGGGTGTTCAATGCCCATTTACATGCTTGTTTTATGGTTTTACCAGGATACCCTCTGGCTTGCAACTTCCCCACTAGTTCCTCAGACTGTTCCACAAACTTCTCCGTTGTGGAACAATTGCATCGATAACGCAATAAGTGCCCCACCGGGAGATTGTCCCGGAGGGACCTGGGGTGAAAGGAACGGTAATGTAACAGAGAGTTCCTTGGCTTCTGATGGACATTAGTAACCAGACCTTGATCGGTAGCTGTGATATCTACATCCAGATACACAGCTGTTGTATTACTGTAAGCCCAAGTGAAGCGCAAGCTGCCATCAGCCTGATTGAGCCACGTAAGTAATGCAGTCAGACGATCCTCTGATCCAGTCCAGATGCAGAGGACATCCTCAATATATCTTCTCCAAAGAGAAATATTCTCTTTGAAGGGATAAGCAGGATGATAGATGACATTTTCCTCAAACTGGCCCACATAAATGCAGGCCAGACTCGAGGCAAATGTGGCCCCCATCGAAGAACCGGACACCTGAAGATACAGCTGGTTCTGGTATTCAAAAAAGTTTTTAGTGAGGCCTAAATCGATGCATTTCAAGACAAATGACTGGGGGGTGTCATAATACCAATCCATAGCCCCAAGTGCCCGCGCTGCTGCCACCAGCGTAGCATCTTAGGGTATGCTGGTGTATAATGATTCAATATCTATCGTCACCAGATACTGATTCCTAGGATCAAATTCCACCGTTTTTAAGATATTCAATTCATCAGCCGTGTCTTGCACAAATGAAGGCTTATTAATAACTGATTACCTCAGAAAAAAATCTGAAAATTAGGACAGGGGCTCTAATACTGACTGAATACCCGAGACAATCGGGCCGCCTGGGGGTGGGCGTAGGGTTTGTGAATCTTCTGCAAGATGTAGAATGCCGGTACCCTCAGTTTCTGATTGATCAAGAAATCTGCCTCCTTATGTGTTATCCACTTTTTCTCCAATGCATCCACCACCCAGGCCTTGGTGGTCTCTTGTAAACCTGGTGTGGGGTCCCTCATCAATTGATGGTAGTTAGTGCGGGACCCCAACAACCTAAGTACCTCTGCTTCGTAGTCACTGGTATTAAGTACTACTACAGCACCGCCCTTATTGGCTGATTTAATTGTAATGAGCTTATTGTCCTGTAGAGATTTTATAGCTAACCAATCATCTTTGGTCATATTATTTTGACGGGCCTGTGCCGAAGACTACTCAAGGTCCTCTATGTCACGTAGTACCCGCTGCTCAAACACAGCGACCTCAGGGCCAAATGAAGTACTGGGTGGACAAAAGCTAGCAAATCAGTGGAAAACACGGACTGGGTTTCTTGTCTTTGCACTGAAAAATGTATGAATTTTAATCTTTCTCATTAACTCATAAATTTCTGTCCAACAATTAAACTAATCATGGCGTGGAGTCGGAACAAAGCCCAAACTCTTGTTCAGCACTCTAGATTCATCCCAGGACAGTGCGTAACTAGACAGATTCACCACAATATCATTGTGCTGGGCACAGCGTGCAGCAGCTCCAGAAGGTTCTACAGATTGGTTCTGCCTCGGCTGTGCATGATGCGGGGAGAGTAGGTCTGCCATGTTGGTATGTGGGTTGCTCTGCCCCTGCCTCTGCCGCTCAGAGCCGGGCCCCCGCCACCCCGATTCCCCCTGTAAAAAAGACCTCAACAAAGCGCCAAGATCCTCGTTAGATCTTGTGTCCGGGGTGAATCTAACTCTATTCTGATTGGATGTTGTAGCCTGTTGTTCTCCTTCCTCTTCCTCTTCGCTACTGGTGTTGTCAAATGTCCAATTGGACGGGGTTCGTCTTGTCTGTCTACCACCACCCCTCTGTTAGGTCTGATGGTAAACCTGCTCAGTTGTTGTCTGGTAGTATCCGTCTTCTACATACGGGTATGCCCACTCGGGTGTAAAACGGTCTAAATTCCTTGTTAAACCTTTGATTTTCTGGTTTACCATGTAGGTTTTATATTCCAGTAAATCACCCTGTATTCTCGCTAGTTGTTCTTTAGCGTCTGTGATCGTGCTGTCCCTTTTAATAGTGTCTTTGAGTTCAAGTATCTTAGTGAGCAATTCCTCACTCAGTCTCTTGGCGGTGGTAATAATGAGAACCAACCAGTCCCGTGTGCACTTATTCGCTATGTAGCTCCAATCCACACGGAACTGTTTGTCCTCTAAAAAGATTTTAGGCTCAATCCTTACCAACAAATTGGGTGGGGCCGCTCCAAACTGAAGATATTCTGTCATAAGCGCCCCATGAAGGGCAATACGGACATGTCTCTTCTTTGTGTTAGATAGTTTTTCCCACTCTTCTCTGGCCGTTAGATTGGTAGTTAATGGCGCATCAGGCAGGAGCGAAGTACCTGACAGAATAAGTGCTATTTCCTCATCGGTGAAGGCAAGGCAATTCCTGTCCATATCACTAGCAATACCACCCCTTTGGCCAGTTTATCGAAATGTAGGGGAATGAAGCCCCTGTGCTCAAAACTGAGCAGAGGGACCGCGTGAAGAGGCACAGGGTGTGTGATTCACTGCTGGCGCAATCAAACAATATTTCCTTTTGTCTTTTATTCTTTTTAAACTTTTTTAAAGAAATGCTCTCACGGCTGGGCCGCCGTACTTAAATCATCAATACAATAGGAGCTAAAGGGGCAACAAAAGGACAGCCAGCCCCCCACTCACTGCACTTAAAATCAATCAAAGGGTTGTCCCTGTATAGATACAACAAAAACTCTAATTCTAGCATGAGGGGGGTATTATAACCTCATCCATGACTCCCTCTAGGACCTACTGGTCACTATGCTGTGGTGTATCCTAATTCAAGAATAAACTACCATCAAAGACCCACCCATAAATCAGCCGATAAGCACCGCCCTTATCGGCTGATTTAATTGTAATGAGCTTATTGTCCTGTAGAGATTTTATAGCTAACCAATCATCTTTGCTCATATTATTTTGATGGCCCTGTGCCGAAGACTGCTCAAGGTCCTCTATGTCATGTAGTACCCGCTGCTCATACACAGCGACCTCAGGGCCAACTGAAGTACTGGGCGGACAAAAGCTCGACGGTCTCCGCAAATCAGTGGAAAACATGGACTGGGTTTCCCTGTCTTTGCCATTGAAAAATGTATGAATTTTAATCTTTCTCATTAACTCATAAATTTCTGTCCGACAATTAAACGAATCATGGCGTGGAGTTGAAACAAAGCCCAAACCCTTGTTCTATTATAAAACAACTGCCAGTGCTGCCAATGTGAATCACAATTCCTATTTATATCAACCACATACGAATTACACGCTATGTAGGCGGACTCTTTTTCCAAAATTAATTTCTTTGATTTTAATTTTCATTCACTTTATCATTTTTTCATTTGTTTAAGCAACTTTTTCGTTTTCAAAAGAAACATTTCGACAAAACATCAATCTATGTACATACACTTTATACAACATTAAACCCTTTCATGACTTTCATACACATTCTCTCTCAACAAATTTCTCACATTAAACACATACACACTCAATTATTCTAATAGCAAGAATTATTTTCTGTACAATTTGTATAATTTTTTACAGGAACCATAGTATAGAGTTTTTGAAATAAATCGATCCAAATACAAATATAATTTATATTATCCTTATGGTTCAAACAATAGTAAGGTCTACGCGTTTCGAACTCCCCTTTCTATATTTTCTTTCGTCGCCGTAAAGCGGTCCGGTCTCTCCGTCCCGGCACTTATCGGAGGTGTCTTGGTCTTAGCCCCTAACACGAGAGGCGCTCACAAAAATTAAATTAGTGAAAGAATATCATCCACAGAAAATAAGTGGTTCAGCGTCGTTGTAAAGAAATTCTAACCAGAAACAATAATAGAGAGTTTACGGTCCTGATGAGAACCCCATAACAAAGGAGAGTTCGAAAAGCGTAGACCTTACTATTGTTTGAACCATAAGGATAATATCAATCTGACTATTCTGATCGGATGTTGTAGCTTGTTGTTCTCCTTGCTCTTTCTCTTCGCTACTGGTGTGGTCAAATGTCCAATTGGACAGGGTTCGTCTTGTCTGTCTACGACCACCCCTCTGTTGGTTCTGATGGTGAACCTGCTCAGTTGTTGTCTGGTAGTATCTGTCTTCTACATACGGGTATGCCCACTTGTGTGTGAAACGTCCAAATTCCTTGTTAAACCTTTGATTTTCTGGTTTACCATGTAGGTCTTATATTCCAGTAAATCACCCTGTATTCTCGCTAGTTGTTCTTTAGCGTCTGTGATCGCGCTGTCTCTTTTAATAGTCTCTCGAGTTCAAGTATCTCAGTGAGCAATTCCTCACTCAGTCTGTGGTTTTGCTGGCGAGTACCAGTCAGCATCCCCCTTGGTGTTGCAACCGTGAGGTGCTTTCTTTCCTTCCCACACATTTTTCAGTTTATGGGTGGGTCTTTGATGGTAGTTTATTCTTGAATTAGAATACACCACAGTATAGCGACCAGTAGGTCCTAGAGGGAGTCGTGGATGAGGTTATAATACCCCCCTCATGCTGGAATTAGAATTTTTGTTGTATCTATCCAGGGACAGCCCTTTGATTGATTTTGTGTATGTGTTTTGAAGACAGCATGTGTGCAGGACTGTATGGGTGGATGAGTGTGTGTATGGGTGTGTTAGTGATAGAATGACCGTCTCAATAGTATCTTTATGAGTAACTACATATGTTTTAATCTAGTATATGTGAGTATTGATGTATATAAGTGATTATATGTGAGAGTGAGAGATTGGAAGAGTTCCTGTATAAATAATTATGTGTTTCTAAATGTCATTGTTTAAGAGAAAGTATGTGTACGTTTCTGTAAAAGTAAGTGTAGTTGTGTGTGTATAGCTGTATATGGAAATAAATGGATGTTTGATAGTTTATTGCATGTGTGAGTATGTGTGTGAGTAACTCTATGGATGAGTGTCGGTGTGTAACATGATGTATAGGTGTATGAGCACAAATGATGAGTGAGTACATGTATGAGTGACTATATAGAACTGTTGATGAATGAGTGGATGTGTATGTAGGTGGTGGAATTACTGGTATTGGTATCTCCATTTTTTTGAAAATTTTAGTTTCTATTTTTGAATGTGTGTATCAAAGGTTATATTATGCCGAGAGGAGGTCTACCACTCTTTCAGAAGGATGATGTCATCAGTGATGTCATTTGAGATGTCATCAGTGATGTCATGTGTGATGTCACTGACCATAAATATGTGTTGCAGAGAGGTGTAATGAGGCCATGCCCCTTTTACACCTCCCTGCAACGCAACCCCCTGGTGCGTTTGCAGAGGGGGACCTAATTCCCCTTGCATACTGGGGGTCCCTGGGGGCCAACTAGCCCACCAGGAACCTCTAGTATGCACCAGGGGGCTGTGTTGCAGAGAGGTGTTCTGAGGCCATGCCCTTTTTTACACCTCTCTGCAATGCAGCCCCCTGTCGCGTTTTCAGAGGGGGAATTAATTCCCCTTGCATATTGGGGGTCCCTGGCGGTCAACTAGGCCACCAGGGACCTCCAGTATTCGCCAGGGGACTGTGTTGCAGAGAGGTGTTCTGAGGCCATGCCCCTTTTTCACCTCTCTGCAATGCAGCCCCCTGGTGCATTTGCAGATTGGGAACTAATTCCCCTTGCATACTGGGGGTCCCTGGGGGCCAACTAGCCCACCAGGAACCTCCAGTATGCGCCAGGGGGCTGCGTTGCAGAGAGGTGTAATGAGGCCACGCCCCTTTTTACACCTCTTTGCAAGGCAGCCCCTGGCCCGTTTGCAGAGGGGGAACTAATTCCCCTTGCATACTGGGGGTCCCTGGGGGCCAACTAGCCCACCAGGAACCTCCAGTATGCACCAGGGGGCTGTGTTGCAGAGAGGAGGTCTGAGGCCATGCCCCTTTTTACACCTCTCTGCAATGCAGCCCCCTGGCGCGTTTGCAGAGGGGGAACTAATTCCCCTTGCATATTGGGGGTCCCTGGGGGCCAACTAGCCCACCAGGAACATCCAGTATGCGCCAGGGGGCTGCGTTCCAGAGAGGTGTAATGAGGTCACGCCCCTTTTTACACCTCTTTGCAAGACAGCCCCAGGCCTGTTTGCAGAGGGGGAACTAATTGCCCTTGCATACTGGGGGTCCCTGGGGGCCAACTAGCCCACCAGGAACCTCCAGTATGCAGCAGGGGGCTGTGTTGCAGAGAGGTGTTCTGAGGCCATGCCATTTTTTACACCTCTCTGCAATGCAGCCCCTGGCGCGTTTGCAGAGAGGGAACTAATTTCCCTTGCATATTGGGGGTCCCCTGGAGCCAACTAGCCTACCAAGAACCTCCAGTATGCGCCAGGGGGCTGCGTTGCAGAGAGGTGTAAAAAGGGGTGTGGCCTCATTACACCTCTCTGCAACGCAGACCCCTGGTGCGTTTGCAGAGCGGGAACTAATTCCCCTTGAATACTGGGGGTCCTTGGGGGCCAACTAGCCCACTAGGAACCTCCAGTATGCGCCAGGGGGCTGTGTTTCAGAGAGGTGTAAAAAGGGGACTGGCCTCTTTACACATCTCTGCAAGGCAGCCCACTGGTGCGTTTGCAGAGGGGGAACTAATTCCCCTTGAATACTGGGGATCCCTGGGGGCCAACTAGCTCACCAGGAACCTCCAGTATGGGAAACAACCTTTACAACGCAATTTTTACAATGCACTAGCATTACAACGAAACTTTTACAACGCAAGATCCATTACATCGCATGCCATTACAACGAAACCATCACAATGCATGACAATGCAACGCATACCATTACAACGCATTTCATTACAACGCGGTCATTACAACGCATACCATTACAACGAATACCATTACAACGCATGGTACCCTTTCACTATCCAAAACTTACCCTACTGTTGCACCCCGTAGAGTTAGAATAGTAATTTTTACCCCTACACTATCCAACACGTACCCTACTGTTGCACCCCCTGGAGGTAGAATAGTAATTTTTACCCCTATACTATCCAACACTTACCCTACTGTTGTACCCCCTGGTGTTAGAATAGTAATTTTTACGCCTATACTATCCAATACTTATCATACATGCAATGTAATGGTATGCGTTGTAATGGTATGTGTTGTAAAGGTAGTATGCGTTGTAATGGAATGCGTTGTAAAGGTAGTTTTTAGACAATTCGTTGTAATGGCATACGTTGTAATGGAATGCGTTGTAAAGGATGTTGCATTGTAAAAAATGCGTTGTAAAGGCATGCGTTGTAAAAGTATGTGTTGTAACGTCATACATCCTCCAGTATGCTCCAGGGGACTGCGTTGCAGAGAGGTGTAAAGGGGGCGTGGCTTCTTTTCACATCTCTGCAAGGCAGCCCCCTGGCGCGTTATCAGAGGGGGAACTAATTCCCCTTGAATACTGAGGGACCCTGGGGGCCAACTAGCCCACTAGGAACCTCCAGTATGCGCGAGGGGGCTGCGTTACAGAGAGGTGTAAAAAGTGGCGTGGCCTCTTTACACGTCTCTGCAAGGCAGCCCCCGTGACGACGCGCCCTCTGGTCAGGAGTTTGCGGTGGCTGCTACACAAGCAATGCGAACAAATATATATATGTATACATATACATTAATCCCTTTACTGCTTGGCCTTTTCCTCCCCTATGCTAAGTCTTTTTTGGGCTATTTGGGGTAGTTTGCGCTTAGGTCCCTGTACCTTTTTGACCACATAAGGCACACACGCCAAATTTGCGTCCTTTTCTTCCAACAACATGTCAATTCTAAAGGTACCCGTGGTTTGTGGATTCCTTTGGAGGAGACCTAGAAATTAGCCAAATACAGTTAAATTTGTTTTTTGGGGGGAAAAATGGGAAAAAAGGGCTACAGACGAAAGCGTCTGATTTTTTACCCTGCAAATGGTATCAAAAAAGGGGGCATGGTAATGAAATCACCATCTTCCCAGCTTTCAGGCACATGCAGACTTTTGTCAGAAAGCCAACATTTTTTACACAGTTTTGGCATTTTTCTGGGACATAGCCTATCTTTGCTATTTTTGTGCTTTCAACCTCCTTCCAGTTGATGGTAGAAATGGGTATGAAAGCAATAATGGATCCTATACATTTTAGAAAAGTAGACAACAATCTGAATTCAGCAAGGGGTCATGTGTGTAGATCAGTTGAGGTTTCTTTATAGAAACTACCAGTTGAATATAGAAAAAATTGTACATTAGTTGAAAAAAACAGCCATTTGTCTCAACATTTTCACCTGTAACTTCTTTTAATTATGACAGCAGTTTGAAAACAATATACTGTTACATCTGCTGGGCCTTTCTGGTTGTGGGGATATATGGGACTTGTAGTTTCATCAAGAACCCAACGAACCCAGAGGCAATAGCTGAGCAGCGTCTTGCAAGAGTTTTTTATTATGTACCGGGTATACCGCAATTAATTTGGGAAAATATATACATTGAAAAATCAGTATGAGAAACACCTATGAATTTCGAAAATGGAACAAAATATAGAGTTTAGAAACAGTAGATATTTGCACATTTTCGAAATTGTGAGTACCCATACTAGCATGAGAATTATAGCTCATTTTTCAAAATGACTTATTTTTTACACATTGTCTTTCAAATTTCAAGGCAGAAATGCATCGAAAGTCAATAGGTAATAACAGTTGCTCTACAATTCTGTGTTACCCTAGGTCTCCTGAGAAAAAATGATACCTCACTTGTGTGGGCAGGCCTAGTGCCCACAACAGGAAACAACTCAAAACGCAACGTAGATACACTTTATTTTTACGCTTTATTTTTACAGTGAAAACGGACCCTTTTTTTGCAAAGTGCCTAGCTGTAGATTTTGTACCCTAGTTCTGCGGGCACCTAGGAAAACCTAGCAAACCCATATCTATTGTAAACTAGACACCCAGGGAAATCCAGGATGGAGTAACTTGATTGGCTCCCACCAGGTTCTATTACGCAGAATCCCTTGCAAACTTAAAACTTTGTAAAAAACACATTTTCCTCACAGTTCTGTGGTGGAAAGTTCTGGAATCTGTGTGGATCCACAAAATTCCACCCACCCTGCGTTCCCTAAAGTCTTCCAAGAAAAATGGTACCTCACTTGTGTGGGTAGGCCTAGTGCTCGCTGCACAAAATGGCCCAAAACGCAACGTGGACACTCCACATTTTCCCAGTGAAAATGGACCCTTTTTTGGCAAAGTGCCTAGCTGTAGATTTTGAACCCTAGCTCTGCCGGCACCTAGGGAAACCTAGCAAACCTATAAATTGTTTAAAACTAGACACCCAGGGGAATCCAGGATGGGGTGACTTGACTGGCTCTCACCTGGTTCTGTTACCCCGAATCCCTTGCAAACCTCAAAATTTGGTTAAAAAAACAGCACATTTTCCTCACATTTCTGTGGTAGAAAGTTCTGGAATCAGCGTGGATCCATAAAATTCCACCCACCCCGCATTCCCCAAAGTCTGCCGAGAAAAATGGTACCTCACGTGTGTGGGTGGGTCCACTTACCCGCATTCCCTAAAGTCTTACGAGAAAAATTATACCTCACTTGTGTGGGTAGGCCTAGTGCCTGCAACAGGAAACGGCCCAACGTAACGTGGACACAGCACATTTTCCAATGAAAGCTGACACTATTTTGCAAAGATTTTGCTAGCTGTAGATTTGAACTCTAGCTCTGCCAGCACCTAGGGAAACCTAGCTAACCTATACATTTTTGAAAAAATTGAAACCCAAGGGAATTCAGGATGGGGTGACTTGTATGGCTCTCACTAGGGTCTGTTACCCAGAATCCCTTGCAAACCTCAAAGTTTGCACCAAATAAAACACATTTTCCTCACATTTCTATGGTGGAAAGTTCTGGAATGTGTGTGGATCCTCAAAATTCCACTCACCCCGCATTCCCCAAAGTCTTTAGAGAAAAATGGTACCTCACGTGTGTGGGTGGGTCAAGTACCGGCGACAGACAAGGGCCCAAAACCTATTGAGGCAAAATCAAAATTACCTATCACAAAACACCCCGGTTTTACAAGGGGGGTACCATACGTTTTTGGCCCCGGGCTCGGCAGCCATTTAAAGAAACCTACCAAACACACACATTTCTGAAAACTAGACACCCAGGGAAGTCTAGCAAGGTATGGCTTGCGTGGGTCTCCCAACATTTCCCTACCCAGAATCAGTTGCAAACCTCAAATTTAGCTGAAAAAAAATCATTTTTTCTCAAATTTCTGGTGGGAAAGTTCTGGAATCTGCGTGGATCCACAAATTTCGTTCTACACAGTATTTATCAAGGTCTCTCGATAAAAATGGTACCTCACTTGTGTGGGTTGGTCTAGTACCCGCAACAGGCAAGGGCCTAAAATGATTGATGAGACATCAAAATGACCTATCACAAAACAACCTGGTTTTGAAAGGGGGTCACCTGGGTTTTTGGCCCCAGGCTCGGCGGCCATCTAGGGAAACCTACCAAACCCACACATTTCTGAAAACTAGACACCAGGGGGAGTCCAATGAGCTATGGCTTGCGTGGATCCCCCAACGTTTCCCTACCCAGAACCTCCTGAAGAAAGACTTTGGCATCTTTTTGAGGTGGATGGGGGCATTGGCATGTCCATTTTTGGCAGACCCCACCCCGAACTTTGGAAAAAAAGAAATCCCTAGTGGCTAGTGGGCTTTTTACCCCCGGAGGGTACAGATAAGGTGCTATTGCCCCATCTGCCTCCCAGGGGTGTTATATAGCTCCTATATATCCTTATATCGTGTTAAGTTAGCATAGGTACATTTGAGGTTTAAACGCCATTTTTCCTTTCTTGCAACTTCTGCACACGACCCTAAATTGTTGACTTAGCTTTCAACCTAGTGGTTTGCCGTGGTGTATGTGAGAATAATATGTTATTGCTCTGATGTCAGCTTTGTTTAATAAACCATGTCTGCACGGAGAGTGCTGAAGTTTCAGGAGCAACACGATATGGAATTGTTATGAGGTCTGATCTCCACGCCTTCATAGTCATAACACAAGTGCAGCCTTTGCCAACTTGGGCTTGAGGCGGGATTGATATTGCTTTGCACGAGAATTGTTAACACACTTGATGCGGTGCACATGCAGAGAGAGCTGGTGTATGCTGATGTGATTCCTTCATGCTAGGACACTAAGGTATGGGCCCGCCCTAAAACAACCCAAAGAGACCTTCTTAGCTAATAATATAATATATGTGTTAGGGAGGGTGAGATATAAGTGTTGTTAACTCTTATTCATTACAGCATGTTAACATGCTGTCACCATTCGCTTTTTATGTCTTAGTAACTATGCTGATAATTTTGATACTGATAATAAGTATACTTGTATTATCTAAGATACTGCGCCTGAGAAGACGGCATTAGTAAATAAACATTTCAAATGCACATGTGTCTTCTTTACTCCATGTTCTGGTTTGTAATGATAATATAACAAAAGAGTGTTCATGAGTTCCACGTACCCTGAGGTACTGTAAGTTCATGTTCTGGTTTGTCTAAACATTGGGAGTTTGATATGTCCAATGAGACACTGTAGCTAGCTCGGTAAGGGGTGAGTTGTTTGCTAAGGTAAGTTTTGGGACACCCTAATTTGCCGAGGTTCCACTCCTCTGTGCACAGTTCTGTGTGAGAACAGAAACCCTGCGACATGGCGCCCAACGGTTTCGGTGGTCTTATATCATGACACTCGAGTAGTTTATCGTTCATACCTTAACCCCTTCACCTCCGTTTCCGGAAAGCGGGGTGTCGGTGAAACCTACCTATTTTATGGAATAGGTTTTATTCAAGCTTGATATTTTCTTAAACGGTTTCTTTGAATTACTACCCAGTTGTGCTACAAAGTATTCTTTGTGTTTTCTTGTTTCCAGTGTTGTCATGGCGGCGGTGGCTATTGCGCAGCATAGTCGCGTAGCGGTACGCAACCATCTTCAGACGTACCAGGTCCCAGTAGATGGGATGGCTGTGATTTTCGTGGTATGTGCAGATCCGGCGTTTCCTTACGAGTTGTTTTACTCTTGGGTTACGTTTCCGGCTGTGGACGCTAATTCTGGTTTGTTCCACTCCTACACCGCCTCGGATGTCCCGGCTGAGTATACGCCGTACAGGGCATTGGAAATACCTATTGATCATTGGCAGCATCGAGTTTGGTTTGATGGCGCCCTCCCCCATTCTTTGTCCGCGGCGAGGTTAGGTCCACTCTCAATTCCAGGTACAAATTGGCCTGCGTTGGGTGGCTTTACCCCGCACCCGAATCACGGCGCTTGTACCCTGCAGGAAATTCGTAGGCTACATGTTGTTTCCATTTCCGTGATTCGTGCATTTGTGCAATACATCGGTCGCCACCTGCCTGGTGGTCCCCAGGTGGGTGCGGCCGTTCCCATCGATCGAGGCGGGATGCGTCTCAATCCGGTGATGGTTAATTCGGTTTTTGGTGCTCGTCCGGTTGACAACGATGACTTCCCGTTCTGGCTAGCAGAGAAGTTTGATCAACTGGAGGCGGTTTTTCCGAATTCTACTCCTGCTGATGAACATAGAATGTTAACGATTACTCTACCGAAGGATTTAACTCCTGAACTTGTTGACTGTGAAAGCTGGGGAAAAACATTTGCGGCAGTTTATACAAGGTGCTTTGGCACCCCGTCTATGACTGCCCTGCCTGACATCATTAGACGTGTTCAGAATGATCACGGTCCAGAGGCAGCGGTTGAATTGGGTATGCGCCTGTGTGGTTCTTTTGAGATTGTATGTGATCTCATTCTCTCCAATGTTAAAGGAGATGCAGTTAACTTTCAGGTGTCGAATGCTTTGGCTGCTCTGCCCGATGCCGACAAACCCCGCCGGTTGGCAAAGATTGTGGTGGCCGCTTATAAGACAATTGGCCGCACAAGTGGAGGTCTGAAATATTTTCCAGTAAAGGAGAAAAAACAACCTCAGGGACAATCTGCAGTGACAGATGTCCAGCCCAAGTCCAAAAAACAAAATTGGACAGATTAAAAAGAGACTTGACTTTGGTTAACATCACAGCATGGCCTGTTCTGGATGGAATCGCGTGGGATGCAGTTCGGTTTCAAATTCATGGCCCAACGGAAGTCGTTAATGTTCCTAATGTACTTAGAGTGAATATGGGGGATGTGGTGAAACAAAACATTCGTTCTGATGATTGGGATGTTAATGCTGTGGAAAGTTTGTTTTCTGATTTGAAATACTATGCTGCTTTTGATGCTGAGGATTTATATTTAGAATCTGCTAATTATGGTGAATTGTTCTGTTACCAACATTATGGCAATCACTTCTTACACAAGACATCTTCCCGAAGGGATGCTGTTAATTTTACTCAGTGGGAACATTGCCCAGCACCTACACAAGGGAGTTCAGAAACGTTTCTTAAAAAGTATACTTATTTCACTGACTTTAATCAGTCCAATCCCGAGTCCTTTTATTTTAAATTTCACAAACAGCCACTGTCCAAGGTTAGACTTACCGATACAAAATTGTTGTATTCGAAGGCCTTCCTAGATCAATTAGTTACTGGGGGCTATGAGTTATGGAAGGAAACAATAGACCTTAAATCGGTTTGGGGTTCAAGGGCCTGGCAGGTACGAGGCACTGAGGCTTTGCACCGTGCATGTCTCATCCCGAATCATATGTTGTTTTTAAATGAAACCATTTCCCAGACCACATGCTTTGGATTGGCTACATCTAAAAGGTTAAACACCCCGTCTTTCCCGGAGTTGGAGGAATATGAGGATTGGAGTAATTTTACTCAATTGTCCATTAAAGATATACAGGCTCTGCTTCTTAATTCCTCCTTTAACATTTCCAGTATGTATCCTAAGGGTTGGCTGCTTTGGCACCGTAGTGCTGATTCTTGCCAAAAAAGATTTTTAAATATAACTGACGGTTTTAAGACTGTTAGATCTGATCCCCGGTTTGATTTGAGTCATACTGTCACCTCTTACTCTGTGGGCAAGTTGTGTCAAGCTTGGCTGAAACATTCAACTTTACCTGCGGTTAAGTATCACCTTTCCAAACTGAATGCAGACGTGGATTTGAATGATTTCATTAGAGGCCCAGCTAGTGGCAGGTCGAAAAGGTGGTTATATGGGGTTTACAATGAAATTTGGAAACTGTCACAGATTGAGGCTGCTACACGCCTTAGGGCTATTGATCAGGCGAATCTTGAGAAAGTGCTTGCAGTTGTTGACAATAGCATTAACGTGCTTTCCTCTAGAATTTACACATTGGATAATATTGTGTCGTCTGTTGTTGATATTGTGCATGATGAAGTGTCAGTATTATACCATGGTCAAAATCAATTACGGTCAATCATGCAGTTTGCATGGACACTTCAGATTCTGAAAATGGGTAAAGTTCCCTGGGGATACATGAACGTTTCCTCTTTATTTGCACCATTTAATTTGACTGACAAACAACGCTTGCTTTCAATGCGTGATGCTTCCTTTTCTATGTTACATATTGAAAGGTTGGAATCTTTACCTTTTTCTGTGGCAGAAGCCACTGCTGCTACGTGGCTTATCCACGGTTTAATAACACTGCCTTTTGCTTTATATAAGTTTTCAAATTGTATGAAATATGTGCCAATAGGTCGTTTTGAACCCTTAGGTAGCGGTTTTCTTCATGAGGTCTGGTCGCTCCCATACACATACAGATGTTTCAAGGATGAACAGGAGGTTTATCTAACAGGGGAGGAGTGTACTGAGACGCCAGATCATTCTTTAATGTGCAGACACATACAGTTACACGGTTCATGTAACAAGGACCGACCGAATATGGCTTGCGTTTTACAGGGCACGCCAGTTCCGGCTGTCATCCCCACGTTTAAATTGTTAGAAAATGGTAGTTATTTGATGCTCAATAATGAAAACTGTTGTGGGTTAATTAAAGGTATAGCTTTCATAGTAACAGTAAGTGAGCGAGTTATTTGCTGCAGAAATGTTCTTTATCCTCCCACACGTGAACATAGGGAGTCTTCCATTTGGCCACAGATACCGACCTTGGGAGCAGAATTCAGCGGCATGGCTAGAATAAGAGCTCTTTTGTCCCAAAAAGAGGTGGCCTTGAGCTCAGCCCGTGAAACTTTCGTGCTTCACATTGCTAACACCCGTACGGAGGTTCAGGCTCTTTTAAATACTGATTTGCCTTTGCATTTCGGAGCCATGGTTCGTTCTATCTTTAACGCATCCTCCACAACGGGCCTAGCACATTTTTTTAAAGTTGTTAGCAGTGGTCTCGTGACTTCCTTTGAGAAGATTTTTGGAGTCATCCCTGCCTTCTTCCATTCTATTTTTTCATCCTTATTTGGAGGGTTCCCGTTTTTTCTTGCATTAGCGGCTGGCGCTTTGGTGGTTTTCTGCCTTTTTAAATATGGATGCCCTTCCTGTGCAAGACCACGCGCAACTGCTACTGACGCGGTTTCGCAACCGCATGCTTGATTATTATGGCACACTGCCGTTGGCGACTCTAAGCACGGCGTTTGGATAATCTTTTCGGTTCTCCTATTTCACCTGTGTCCAGCCTGTATTTCGTTGCCTGACCTGTGATTTCCTTTGGGCCATTGATTTGTGTCTCTGCGGACCGATTTCTTCTGACGTCGATTTTAATCAGCTGATGAGTCCTATCATTGCTCACGAGTTGGTTTGTTCTGACGAGAGGATTATGGCCTTGGCGGTGGCGCATGGACTAATGGGTCCCTGGGATGTATTGTCGGCAGCGCAAAATTTCTTGGAACGAAGTTTTCTTGAAAACCCACCGAGCTGTCCTCTGATGGTTATAGAGGATCCGGTGCTGGGAGATCACGTATGTTCCTTTCATCTTTTAAATTGGATGGCTGAACTGTTTTCGGATGAGGACAGTGACTTCCTCCTGGAGGCTGTTGCAGCTTACTTTTCATATACAGTCTTATCATAAACACTGCCTCGAATTGACATGCTGATTAATAGCATTTCCTTGATTTTATTGACTTTTGGTCAAGACATTTTATTTTTGCTTGCCTATTGGCTTGAGCCACATTATACTTTTGGGCTATTTTTTAGCATTAGTTTTTATAATTGAATTTTTATTCATGCTCGTTTATTGTTGGATTCTGCTCTCATGTGATGGCACTTCTGTTATCTTATTTAGTCCGTTCTCGGATCATGGGGGGGTGTTATATAGCTCCTATATATCCTTATATCGTGTTAAGTTAGCATAGGTACATTTGAGGTTTAAACGCCATTTTTCCTTTCTTGCAACTTCTGCACACGACCCTAAATTGTTGACTTAGCTTTCAACCTAGTGGTTTGCCGTGGTGTATGTGAGAATAATATGTTATTGCTCTGATATCAGCTTTGTTTAATAAACCATGTCTGCACGGAGAGTGCTGAAGTTTCAGGAGCAACACGATATGGAATTGTTATGAGGTCTGATCTCCACGCCTTCATAGTCATAACACAAGTGCAGCCTTTGCCAACTTGGGCTTGAGGCGGGATTGATATTGCTTTGCACGAGAATTGTTAACACACTTGATGCGGTGCACATGCAGAGAGAGCTGGTGTATGCTGATGTGATTCCTTCATGCTAGGACACTAAGGTATGGGCCCGCCCTAAAACAACCCAAAGAGACCTTCTTAGCTAATAATATAATATATGTGTTAGGGAGGGTGAGATATAAGTGTTGTTAACTCTTATTCATTACAGCATGTTAACATGCTGTCACCATTCGCTTTTTATGTCTTAGTAACTATGCTGATAATTTTGATACTGATAATAAGTATACTTGTATTATCTAAGATACTGCGCCTGAGAAGACGGCATTAGTAAATAAACATTTCAAATGCACATGTGTCTTCTTTACTCCATGTTCTGGTTTGTAATGATAATATAACAAAAGAGTGTTCATGAGTTCCACGTACCCTGAGGTACTGTAAGTTCATGTTCTGGTTTGTCTAAACATTGGGAGTTTGATATGTCCAATGAGACACTGTAGCTAGCTCGGTAAGGGGTGAGTTGTTTGCTAAGGTAAGTTTTGGGACACCCTAATTTGCCGAGGTTCCACTCCTCTGTGCACAGTTCTGTGTGAGAACAGAAACCCTGCGACAGGGGGGTGCAGAAAGACTGTAGCATTTTGTATTTGGGTGGGGGCATTGACATGCCCATTCTGGGCAGCCTCAACCCCTACACATATATATAAAAAATCCCGGGTACTTAGTGGGCTTTCTGCCCCCCCTGGGAGCAGATCGAGGTCTATTGCCCCATCTGCCTCCCCGGGGGGCAGAAAGTCTTTTGATTTCTTTGGGTGGTAGGGTGGGGGCGTTTGCATGCCCATTCTTGGCAGCCGCCACCCCGAGCCTAGAAAAAAAAGAATCTCTGGCATCTAGGGTGCTTTCTGTTCCCCCGGGGGGCAGGTTGGGGGCCATAGGGCATAAAGACTGTGATTTTGTGGCCGGGGATGGGTGCATTGGCATGCCCATATTAGGCAACCCCATACCTAATTAAAATGTAAACAAAAATCCCTGGTATATAGTGGGCTTTCTGCCCTCCCAGGGGGGCAGATTGGGGGCTACTGCCCCATCTGCCCCACAGGGGGTGCAGAAAGACTGCATTTGCCCAAATTCATATGGGGGAGCAAAGGACCTTGCCAAAGGTGCCGCTCTCCCCTCCCTGGTGCCTAGTAGGTGCTGCCTGCTTGGGGATCGCCCTCCTGGATCAATCCCCAAGCACTAGGAAGGTACAAGAGGTGCAGAAAGAAGAAAGTGTACATAAAGAGGCAACAGAGGTGCAGAAAGAAGCAAGAGAAGTGCAGAAAGAGGCAAGTGAGGTGCAGAAAGAAGCAAGAGCAGTGCAGAATGAACCAATAGAGGTGCTAAAAAAGGCAAGAGGGGAGCAGAAAGAGTTAGGCGAGGTACACAAAAAGGCAAGAGAGGTACAGAAAGAGGCAGGGGGTACAGAAGAGGCAAGAGAATTGATGAAAGAAGCAATAGAGGTATAGAAAGAAGCAAGAGAAGTGCAGAAAGAGGCAAGTGAGGTACAGAAAGAAGCAACAGCAGTGCAGAAAGAACCAACAGAGGTGCAAAAGGATGCAAGAGGGGTGCAGAAAAAGGGAAGAGAGGTGCACAAAGGGACAGGAGAGATACAGAAAGAGGCAGGAGGGGTGCAGAAAGAAGGAAGAAGAGTACAGAAAGAAGCAACAGAGGTGCTGAAAGAGTAAGAGATGTGCAGAAAGAGGCAAGTGAGGTACAGAAGGAGGCAAGAGAACTGCAAAAAGAGGCAAGAGAGTTGCAGAAACAGGCAAAGGGGTGCAGAAAGAGGGAACAGGTATGCAGAAGAGGCAAGAGGGGTGCAGAAAGAAGCAAGAGAGGTGCAGAAAGAAGCAAGAAAGGTACAGAAAGAAACAAAAGAAGTGCAGAAAAGGAACAGATGTGTAGGAAGAGGCAAGAGGAGTCCAGAAAGAGGGAAGAGGGGTACAGAAAGAGGCAAGAGGTATGCAGAAAGAATCAAGAAAGTTGCAGAAAGAAACAAAAGAAGTACAGAAGGAAGCGACAGAGGTGCAAAAACCGGCAAGAGACGTGCAGAAAGAAGCTACAGAGATGCAGAATGGGGGAGGAGGGGTGGAGAAAGAAGCAAGAGGGGTGCAGAAAGAAGCAAGAGAGGTGCAGAAAGAAACAAAAAAAGTACAGAAAGAAGCAACAGAGGTACAGAAAGAGGCAAGAGGTGTGCAGAAAGAGAGAAGAGGGGTACAGAAAGAGGCACAAGGTGTGCAGAAAGAAGCAACAGAGATGCAGAATGGGGAAGGAGGGGCGGAGAAAGAAGCAAGAGGGGTACATAAAGAATCAAGAGAGGTACATAAAGCAACAAAAGAAGTGCCGAAATAGGCAAGAGGAGTGCACCAAGAGAAGAGGGGTGCAGAAAGAGGCACAAGGGATGCAGAAAGAAGAAAGAGAGGTACAGAAAGACGCAAGATAAATGCAGAAAGAAGCAACTGTTGCAGAAAGAGGGAAGAGGGGTGGAGAAAGAGACAAGAGAAGTACAAAAAAAGCAACATACATGCAGAAAGGGAAAGAGGGGTGGAGAAAGAAGCAACAGACATACAGAAAGGGAAAGAGGGCGCAGAAAGAAGCAAGAGAGATACAGAAAGGGACAAGAGGGGAGCACAAAGAAGCAAGTGAGGTGCAAAAAGAAGCAACAGACATGCAGAAAGAGACAAAAAAGGTGCATAAAGTAGAAGAGACAAGCATAAAGCAGCAAGAGAAGTGAAGAAAAAGAAAGAAAGGTGCAGAAAGATGCAACAGAAATGCAGAAAGGGGCAAGAGAGGTGCAGAAAGAAGTAAGAGTGGCTTGCACACCATTAGTACGAATTTAACTCCCACATTTAGCAATAAGTAGCAGGTGACCATTCTAGGTTTACAAAGGACCTTCCACCATCCTGTAACACTTGCAGCTGCATTTTTGGTAACGTTTGATTTGTTTGAGTTAGAAACAAGGCTTTTTTGTTTAAATCTGCAGATTAGGCACCAGCATCCAAAAAGCCATTACCAATCTGGACCCCATTTATGGCAATCACAAGTGCGGTTCATGCCAAGCATGTCCCCATGCCATAGTTGGAGATTCAGTCACCACCACTGAACGAACCATATCGGTAGCCAGGAACAAAAAAATGACGAATTGCAGGACGGCGAATGCGGTATACATCATCCTATGTCCATGTAATCTCCCATATGTCGGAGAAACCGGACGTGAAGTTCGCTTGAGAATTGGGGAACACAAATCCAACATCAGAAACCAAAAAACATCGGCACCCCTGGTTACCCACTGGCTGGGTCAAAACCACACGGAAAAAGATCTCCGGTAGTTTATCCTGGAGAAAATTGAGGCACAGGCAGGAATTGCTCCAGTGAACCTCCGCAAAAAACGAGAAGTATTCTGGATGTTTATGTTCAACTCTGTCTCCAAAGGCCACAATGAGGAATGCCCCTGGCAAAATGCTCTCCTATGAGGCGTCGGAATAGCAACTCGTCGACCCCCATATCTACAGAAGCAGCCCCCTGCACCTTTGAAGTCTTTCATGTATGTCCACCGCTGTTACCTGATGCCCTATAGCACCTGGACGGATCCCCGCTGACCTGATGTTGGATCTCTGTGTTAGGAGATACCATGCCCTTGACGTCTTAAAATGATGTACCCGTGATGGTTTTTGATACACCCCAGGTAATTCCCCCCCCCTTCAAAACAATCAGGACGTTTTGAAATGGATGCCCCCTTGACTTCCTTGACACGCCCAAGAAAACATCTCCCCCCCTCAAAATAATCTAAAAATCTAAACTTCGGTTTTTATTCTGTTCATTTACTGTGATCGTAAACCTGTCATCTGGTCCCATCCCCTCATGGCCCCCATTTATCTCCTGCTCATGGAGCCTATTCCATTATGAGGAGTTAGGGGACACAGCCCTCCCCGTGTAGATACTATAGACCGACCATCGTCCTGTCGGAGCTATTATACCCCCCCCGTATTACCCGTGTTTATATTTGTTTTTCGGAACGAATTACTCCGTTCCAACATGGCCGCCGCGCTAACCTCCTTGACCCTGAGCAGTGCTTGTAACCCACAACCGAGCGCACCTGTGCTCAATGTTACCGGCCGCTTCCCTACTTAAACCCGCCTTCCGGACTCTTCTGTCCCTGTCATCCCGGGACTCTCAGAAGACGCCGCCCCGCGGTCCGCGATGTCTGCCATCGTTTGAGGTAAGCTTGATGGATGCTCTAGGCGTCACCGGCCCCCTTAGCCTTGGTACACTCCCATTAACCTGAGGTTTACCCTCTCCTTTAGGACTCGATCCGTGATCCTTCGAATCCCGACCCCCCACGCGTCAATCGAAGAATTCACTGCTTAGTTCAGGATCTTTAGGTAATCAGAGCGCCTCTGACTGGATGATCTGTGTTGGCTCTCTCTAACTTGTATTCCTGACGTGTATAATTCAAAGTGTCCCGTATGTATTTCAGGATCCGCACTTGATCCCCATATCTTTGACCCATCACGCCAGTTCTGGTCGCCGCAGAGATTCCGCCTCGTGGCACTTTCTGTCGCCCCTCTCATCAGGTAAATTGACATGTTCGAGCGAGATGCTGAATTTTCAATCACGCAACGCTGATGTACTCCTTCTTTATCAGTGGCCCCTTTTGGCTTTCTAGGATCCTCTGAAATTCCGTGACTTTAGAGAAGACTCCATCTGGTGGTTGGCGCCTATATCCCCCGTTTCAGGTAACCGTGACCCCCGGCCACTCCCGGATTCGGCTAGCACGATATTACCTGGATTTTCCTGCTATACACATGTTATGTTCATCTAGTTAATCAGAGGTTATCTCTTGGTCCGCAGGATTTCTCTGGGCCACCCGATTATTCACGACCCCTCCTATTTTATATACTGAATACTACGCAGCGGAGTGCGCCCCTATGTCCATCAGGTAAAACGAAAAAGCACCTCGTGATGGGAATCTGACTTGATCGGTTCTTTGCTTGAATCCAGTCCCTCTGACATACCCTATATATTTTCTTGACAGGGCCGTCCAGGACCTTGCTCGATTGGTCCGTGCAAACTGAAGTGAACTAGTGAAAAAGGAAGTTACCCGTCAGCCCATGCCCCCTATTAGGTATTTTAATCCCCTGTGTATTCTGCACCCTTTAGATCTTAATATCTTTTCCTTCCTGCTAACACCCCACTATACGCACCCGAGCCCATAACCTACAGTGAACCCCATGCGTGATTTTATCCTATGACCCTGAATGTGTGATTCGGTTGTCTGAATTTTTGTTTGAACTGGTGAACACATCTCCCTTGAACTGTGTTGAATATTTACCCGAGTGACGCCCACCTGTCTGAGAAGGGAGGCATTCCACATTTGGATTGAAAAATGTTTATGATAAAAAAAAACGCTATCCTTTGGTATACTAGGTTTGCTGTTTACACTAACTAGATATTCAGCTCTCTTAGTCAGACTTAGAGAAAAAGGCCTCATGTGATTTGTTAATAAATGTTTAGTAATGTGTGAAAATTAATTCTAACCATGCAGTACCTACCCTAATCTATACCCTTTCACCTACAGTGCATCCATCACTGCTCAGCCCTTGCCCCTCCTGGTCTCCCTCGCCCTGATGAAGATGCAGCCCCATTAGGCTCAGCATCGAAACGCGCGTCGGCATAACCTACTTGGATGGCACCTATGCAGCACAAGTTCCAATACCATCAACTACTGTTTGCCTCCATACCTGTATTGCAGTCTCCAGTGGTCATTGTTTAAAATCATATTTCCCCAGACTGCTATGTGTCTATGTAAGATTGGAGTATGAATGAGCTGAATGCCTGAAGTGGTGAAAGTGAATGATTCCTTTGGGTGACTGAGGGAGCATGTGGGACCCGCTACCATTTTTTTTTCTGTAAACCCCTGTATCTAGGAAATGTCATGATCACATGCCTACTTAGAATGAAACTTTTTTGTACTGTAAATAAAATATATGTATTTTTCTAGAAAGTGGCCTGAATCTTAAATTTATACACGTACCGCTCAGACAGGTGTTCTCAGTCACTTGTTATTTCTATAAAAGGATCCCCCCGCGGGACCTCCCAATTTGCCCTGGCAGGGTTTTTTGTTTTTCTATTCAGTTGTTTCTTCCCCTCATTTCCTGCCAGCATCATTAAGTCCCCCTGGGGAACCCCCTTCTATTCCTATATCTCTTCACAGCCCTGTGCTGTGGGGGTCGGGTTCTGGGCCTAGACTGCCTTGCAGCCCCCGTGTGTGTTCACCAGTGTGTCTGAATGATTGATTGGAATTGTGATCTACCCCCCTCACGCAGTTACCCCATAAGACGCCCCCGTTAGAACCCCCACTTCCCCTCCCCGATCCCCTAATGGATACCATCAAAACTTTTGGATTCACTGATGATGATTTTGCCAGGATGATCGGCACCTCATCCAACACCAATCCTCAATTCCCCATACCCAAGGGGCTGGATGGGGAATGGACCAAACTACTTAATTTAAAGAAAAAAAGCAAAAGGACTGAATTACACGCCCAATTCATGCTAGATTATCTTAGAGGTGGCACCATCCCCATAGGCCTGAGAGTGCGCAATATACCGGGCCTGTTTGTGGAAATTAGACAGTTCCTGGAGCGGTGGGCACTCATATCCAACCGCTGCTCCAGGGACTACATGATGCTCATCGTGGAAACTGCCAGGGAAGTTCTGGCAGCCCTGGAGAAGGAAATACTAGAACTAGAGAGTAAGCTCAAAGATGCCAATGCAGTGGACCTTGGCAAAAGCAAACTTGAGGAAATACATCAGGAGCTGGACTCCTTTACGGAGTATTTACTAAAGAGAAAAACCGACAAGCTCCGCAAGGACATCCGAATGTACTCCCAAGAGCGTGCCTATCCCTACCTATCCCCTGGCTATTATTCCTCCCAGGAGGTTGGAAACTCCCGAACTTCGGCCCCTGGATGGGGCAACAAAAGGGTTACCACCTTCTCAGACACTACGGACTCAGAAGGGGAAAACCAAGATCAATATAACCCTAACTATGATCAAGGGCACAGCACCAACAGAAATGGAGGATATGAACGTGGCAACCCCCAGAACCATTTTTTAGGGAACCGCCGGGGCAATCAACGCCCACCGCGGGGACAACACACCAGGAATTACCGCACGGGGCGAGGACAACCCCAAATGTATGTCCAAACTCGGAGCCATCAATATTGGAAAACATAAAAGTGATTCCGGTATTCAACCTCACTAAAAAAGAAGTGAACCCGGTGGCCATGGATCTACTGACCCGTGGTCTCTCATTCGTACCTGCTGCCAACTTTGACAAATTTGAGTTCACCAAAGATCTACATCTATTCTTCAGAAAGATCCGCTTGAAAAAATTATTTCTAGACAGACCTAACAACACAGACATTGAGAATAGATCTGGATTGAAACCCCCATCTACCTTTACCCCCTCTCTCGACATGCTGGGGCCTGAGATTGATATTTTCGAAAAATCTGTGACGTCGAAGGTGGAGAAAATGATCAAATATGTCCCCATGCCAGAGTCCAATCTTCACCAGGACGAAGAAGCAATACTCAAAGAACTGAAAAATGACAATAACATCACCATCAAGCCTTGTGATAAAGGCGGCGGTATTGTCATGTTTGAGACGACCAATTACATCGATAAAATGAATGACCTTCTCAATTCATCTGGACATTACCAAAAGATCACCAAAAATCCTGAACCCAACCTTAAGCAAGAGATCCTTAGCAGAGTTACCCACGCGGTGGACCGCAATTGGATCTGCGAGGCTGAGGCCGAATTCCTCACACCAACCACCACCAGGATACCCATTATCTATGGGGTCCCCAAAACCCATAAGAACTGCGAGGACCCCCCCCTGCGACCCATAGTATCCACCATCGGATCAGCAACTGAGCCACTGTCTAAATATATAGACAAATTTCTCCAACCGATGGTCACGGGGCTCAAGTCCTATGTGAAAGACACAGGACATTTCATCAATCTTGTGGAAGGAACAGAATTTTTCACGAACCGAGAACTTTTGGTTACCCTCGATGTTGAATCGCTTTACTCCAATATCCCTCAAAGTGGAGCATATAAAACGATTGAAAACATCCTGAGCACCAAACCAGACATAACCAACTCCGAATTCATCCTACAATGTCTCGAATTAGTCCTGCATGAGAACTATTTTGAATTTAATAAGTCCCTATTTAAACAGACCACTGGAGTCAGTATGGGGGCTAGCTGTGCCCCTAGTATAGCCTGTCTATACATGGGAGAATTTAAAAGTACCAATATATTCAATGAAGTGGCCCCATTCTACGAGAATGTCCGGGGATGGCGTCGCTTCATAGACGACATTTTCCTGATTTGGGAAGGGGACCACACCTCCCTAGAGGAATTCACAACATGGCTTAATGCAGCCGACCCTAACCTACGATTCACCAGCCATTTCAGTGCTGAGAGGATTGAATTTTTGGACCTATGGGTTGAACACCAGGACAATCATCTTAAGGTGTCATTATACACCAAGCCCACAGCTAGAAACACCCTGCTGCAATACTCCAGTTTTCACCCCAGGAACCAACGAGACAGCATCCCGTACAGTCAGTTCCTCCGCATCAGAAGGAACTGCACCAATGTCAGTGATTTCCTTCTTCAGGCAGATATCCTGAGGGAAAAACTAATACATCGCGGCTACCCTAGAAAATTGGTCAAAGAGTCTTTTAAAAGGGCAAGGTATGCCAACCGAGATGCGATGTTCGCAGTGAAGGAACCTGACTCCCTGGAACAACTGGTGTATGTGACCCGTCACACCAACATGAACCACAAAATTCGGCAGATCGTCAACTCGAGCTGGCATCTACTCAATCTGGAGAAGGACCATCCTCCCCTCAGGCGACCCATATTCGCGTTCAAAAGGAACAGGAATCTGAGAAACCACCTGGTCAGGGGAAAGATATTGGAAAACTCCACCAGCATCCAAAAAGCCATCACCAATCTGGACCCCATTTATGGCAATCACAAGTGCGGTTCATGCCAAGCATGTCCCCATGCCATAGTTGGAGATTCAGTCACCACCACTGAACGAACCATATCGGTAGCCAGGAACAAAAAAATGACGAATTGCAGGACGGCGAATGCGGTATACATCATCCTATGTCCATGTAATCTCCCATATGTCGGAAAAACCGGACGTGAAGTTCGCTTGAGAATTGGGGAACACAAATCCAACATCAGAAACCAAAAAACATCGGCACCCCTGGTTACCCACTGGCTGGGTCAAAAGCACACGGAAAAAGATCTCCGGTGGTTTATCCTGGAGAAAATTGAGGCACAGGCAGGAATTGCTCCAGTGAACCTCCGCAAAAAACGAGAAGTGTTCTGGATGTTTATGTTCAACTCTGTCTCCAAAGGCCACAATGAGGAATGCCCCTGGCAAAATGCTCTCCTATGAGGCGTCGGAATAGCAACTCGTCGACCCCCATATCTACAGAAGCAGCCCCCTGCACCTTTGAAGTCTTTCATGTATGTCCAGCGCTGTTACCTGATGCCCTATAGCACCTGGACGGATCCCCTCTGACCTGATGTTGGATCTCTGTGTTAGGAGATACCATGCCCTTGACGTCTTAAAATGATGTACCCGTGATGGTTTTTGATACACCCCAGGTAATTTCCCCCCCCCTTCAAAACAATCAGGACGTTTTGAAATGGATGCCCCCTTGACTTCCTTGACACGCCCAAGAAAACATCTCCCCCCCTCAAAATAATCAAAAAATCTAAACTTCGGTTTTTATTCTGTTCATTTACTGTGATCGTAAACCTGTCATCTGGTCCCATCCCCTCATGGCCCCCATTTATCTCCTGCTCATGGAGCCTATTCCATTATGAGGAGTTAAGGGACACAGCCCTCCCCGTGTAGATACTATAGACCGACCATCGTCCTGTCGGAGCTATTATACCCCCCCATATTACCCGTGTTTATATTTGTTTTTCGGAACGAATTACTCCGTTCCAACATGGCCGCCGCGCTAACCTCCTTGACCCGGAGCAGTGCTTGTAACCCACAACCGAGCGCACCTGTGCTCAATGTTACCGGCCGCTTCCCTACTTAAACCCGCCTTCCGGACTCTTCTATCCCTGTCATCCCGGGACTCTCAGAAGACGCCGCCCCGCGGTCCGCGATGTCTGCCATCGTTTGAGGTAAGCTTGATGGATGCTCTAGACGTCACCGGCCCCCTTAGCCTTGGTACACTCCCATTAACCTGAGGTTTACCCTCTCCTTTAGGACTTCATCCGTGATCCTTCGAATCCCGACCCCCCACGCGTCAGTCGAAGAATTCACTGCTTAGTTCAGGATCTTTAGGTAATCAGAGCGCCTTTGACTGGATGATCTGTGTTGGCTCTCTCTAACTTGTATTCCTGACGTGTATAATTCAAAGTGTCCCGTATGTATTTCAGGATCCGCACTTGATCCCCATATCTTTGACCCATCACGCCAGTACTGGTCGCCGCAGAGATTCCGCCTCGTGGCACTTTCTGTCGCCCCTCTCATCAGGTAAATTGACATGTTTGAGCGAGATGCTGAATTTTCAATCACGCTACGCTGATGTACCCCTTCTTTATCAGTGGCCCCTTTTGGCTTTCTAGGATCCTCTGAAATTCCGTGACTTTAGAGAAGACTCCATCTGGTGGTTGGCGCCTATATCCCCCGTTTCAGGTAACCGTGACCCCCGGCCACTCCCGGATTCGGCTAGCACGATATTACCTGGATTTTCCTGCTATACACATGTTATGTTCATCTAGTTAATCAGAGGTTATCTCTTGGTCCGCAGGATTTCTCTGGGCCACCCGATTATTCACGACCCCTCCTATTTTATATACTGAATACTACGCAGCGGAGTGCGCCCCTATGTCCATCAGGTAAAACGAAAAAGCACCTCGTGATGGGAATCTGACTTGATCGGTCCTTTGCTTGAATCCAGTCCGTCTGACATACCCTATATATTTTCTTGACAGGACCGTCCAGGACCTTGCTCGATTGGTCCGTGCAAACTGAAGTGAACTAGTGAAAAAGGAAGTTACCCGTCAGCCCATGCCCCCTATTAGGTATTTTAATCCCCTGTGTATTCTGCACCCTTTAGATCTTAATATCTTTTCCTTCCTGCTAACACCCCACTATACGCACCCGAGCCCATAACCTACAGTGAACCCCATGCGTGATTTTATCCTATGACCCTGAATGTGTGATTCGGTTGTCTGAATTTTTGTTTGAACTGGTGAACACATCTCCCTTGAACTGTCTTGAATATTTACCCGAGTGACGCCCACCTGTCTGAGAAGCGAGGCATTCCCCATTTGGATTGAAAAATGTTTATGATTAAAAAAAAACGCTATCCTTTGGTATACTAGGTTTGCTGTTTACACTAACTAGATATTCAGCTCTCTTAGTCAGACTTAGAGAAAAAGGCCTCATGTGATTTGTTAATAAATGTTTAGTAATGTGTGAAAATTAATTCTAACCATGCAGTACCTACCCTAATCTATACCCTTTCACCTACAGTGCATCCATCACTGCTCAGCCCTTGCCCCTCCTGGTCTCCCTCGCCCTGATGAAGATGCAGCCCCATTAGGCTCAGCATCGAAACGCGCGTCGGCATAACCTACTTGGATGGCACCTATGCAGCACAAGTTCCAATACCATCAACTACTGTTTGCCTCCATACCTGTATTGCAGTCTCCAGTGGTCATTGTTTAAAATCATATTTCCCCAGACTGCTATGTGTCTATGTAAGATTGGAGTATGAATGAGCTGAATGCCTGAAGTGGTGAAAGTGAATGATTGCTTTGGGTGACTGAGGGAGCATGTGGGACCCGCTACCATTTTTTTTTCTGTAAACCCCTGTATCTAGGAAATGTCATGATCACATGCCTACTTAGAATGAAACTTTTTTGTACTGTAAATAAAATATATGTATTTTTCTAGAAAGTGGCCTGAATCTTAAATTTATACACGTACCGCTCAGACAGGTGTTCTCAGTCACTTGTTATTTCTATAAAAGGATCCCCCCGCGGGACCTCCCAATTTGCCCTGGCAGGGTTTTTTGTTTTTCTATTCAGTTGTTTCTTCCCCTCATTTCCTGCCAGCATCATTAAGTCCCCCTGGGGAACCCCCTTCTATTCCTATAGGCAGCAGATGATGAATTATGTGGCTAATGCGGAAAATGTATATTTGTGCCAAAGTTGGTGCAGCCAAAAAGTCGCATAATCAAGTGGCCCTGCTCATACCTCTGACAAGGTCCAGAAGTGCTCATCAGTGATTCCTTATTTTTTTTGTCTCGGGATGAGGTCCACTTTAGTCCTGAGGTCCTCAGGACACAAAAAGACCTCATTACCCCACATGCAATGTGCCAAAAGGTATAAAAAGGGGCATGGCCTCAGACGACCTCTCAACAATCCCACTGTGTGTGGCTTACTGGAGGTACCTGGTGGGCTAGTTGGCCCCCAGGGACCCTTAGGATTCATGGGGACTTAATCCCCCAACTTAAATCGCGCCAGGAGATGTGTTTATACAGTGGTGCAGGGAGGAGGCGGGGCCTCCCACGAGACAACGGCTTTTTAAAAATTTGCTTTTTGGAAGGGGGCTGTGTGGCCCCGCTTCCCTTTAATATTTGTGAGCACTGGGAGCCCTGTCCACCAGAGCCTGAGCATTTTTCCCCTTTTTTTTAAAAATGGGAAGAGAGCCGCGGGCCTTCCTCCCATGACCGATTTCAGCCCCAAGACCCCATCCCCCGGGGCATTGCTACACATTTACTTTTGTTAAAAAAATATATTTTTAAGGAGGGGGGGTGTGGCCCCCCTTCCATGGCCCCAGGGATTCCATCCCTTGGGGCATGGCCTCTTTGATGGGGACCATGGGGGGAGACCCAATGCCCCCATGGTCCTTGCGAGCTTCCCGCCTCCTGTGGGAGCTGGCATTGCTTTTGGACAGGGGAGCTGCTGAAATGCAGTTTCCCTTGTCCTAAAGCAATTCCGCATTGATTCTTGGAAGCAAGAGCAGGTTCCCTGCTCTTGCTTCCAAGAAGCAAAGCAGAGTTTGCTATGGCAGGGGGGGAGCCGTGCTCCCACCCTGCCATAGCAAACGGCAATGTCCCGGGGGTGGTTACCCCGGGACATTGCAGGAGCTGGCCCTGGCAGGTGTCGGTCCCCAGGGCCATTGAGGGCTCCAGGAGGGGGGCCGTGTGGCCCCCCTCCCATCGTTTGCACAGCCCCGGCATGGTGGTGGTTCCCAGGGCCTGCAACAGACTCCAATATGTAAATGAAGTATGCCCCGGGGAGGTGGTGGTCCCTGGGGCCATGTGGGGGTGCTTTTTTTTTTAATCAGAGCCCCATGGAGGTGGCAGTTACCGGGGCTGCAGGGGCTACATGCCCCCCACATTTAATTAATAAAGCCCCGGGGAGGTGGTAGCCCCTGGGCGTGCATGGGGGGAGGCATAATCCCCTCTATGCCTTTTAACTATTATAAAGCCCCGGGTGGTGGCTGTCCCCGGTACTGCAGGGGGGCTGCGTGCCCCCGTAGATAATCGGCATGGCTCAAGCGAGGTGGTGGTCCCCGGGGCTGCGGGGGCTCCCACATGCCCCTGCATTATATTTTGTGATTACCCCCGGGACCTGGCCCACGCAGGGGCTTAATTAAATGAAGCGCAGGAGACCTTTCTTAGTTTTTTTTTAATTTTCGGCCTGATTCCTGCACCAAGTGCGAATTCTGCCGATTTCATTTAAAAAAATGCTTTTTTTGGCCCTGGACTCCCTGAGCAGGCCTAGGCGGTCAAGGTGTTTCTACCCAGCCCCTTTTCTTGTTTTTTACCTTTTTTTAATGTTTTCTTGTGACTCAGTTACCGAGTCACAAGATGGCTACCAACACTTGGTTTGGAGTGTTGGCAGCCAATTAGAATGAAGCTTGTGCTCGGGAGGAGTCGCAATTACTCCTCATGCTCAGGTGTCGATATTTAAATTTTTTTAATTTCTCAGCAACTACTGAACGGATTTACACCATTTACAAAAAGCACACTTTCTGAACCAAGACCTACCCTTTTGCCAGATTTGGCAAAATTCCTTTCAGCAGTTCGGGCTGTAGCTTTGTCTAAAGTTCCTATGGAAATTAACATGGGGAAAACGTGTTTTGGGACCCCCCATTTTTCTCAGCCCCCACCTGACGAGGCAAAATACCAAGCTTATCATTGAGTAAGGCAATGGTTTTTGTATCAGGGTACTGAAATACAGTGTAGACAACTCAAGCTTTGATCTTATTGTCTATTTGATACTACCTGGGATCCCTGGGTTGTGTTAAATGCTTGCTAGTCATAATGTTACATTGATCCATGAGAAATGTCAATGGATCTAATTCAATAATCAGCGTTAGCATTTATTTGTGGATTACACGATTCATTTGACCATAAATATTATTCAGTCAATAGGAATAATATAACCTGTAAAGGATGATGGTCCTTTGTGGTTCAGCTTAAACTTGAAGAACAGTGTCCTTTATAGCTAAATCATTTTGGGGAAAATATACAATTGATGATAGCACACCGTGACAATAACTTTCTGTTGCAAGGTGCACATGAAATTCCAATGGTCTTGTCTTGCAAAGGAGTGTTCTGTTAAATTGTCTGATCAAATCATTATTAGTGGGAATCAGTTAGAAAAGGTCTGAATAAAGATCCTTGAAAACCCTGCATCACTGGCCCCCATGCCACAAAGGATAGATTCATTCTGAGGTCATCTATGTGACATATCATCCAATTGCACATGTACCAAAAACCTTAGAATTTTCACTTGGGACTCAGGACTTTCAGGCAAAAAGAGAACACTCTGATGCCAGCTAGAGGTCCTGGACCTGGATGGGCACCTCTCTAGGATCAGCACTCACTTCAGCAGAGGCCAGCCCCAGGGCTCAACCAGTTCCATTTGGTGCTGGTCAGCTTCATAGTTGCAGGGAGGCCTGTGGAAGCTTGTTTATTCCCTGTATCTCAAACAGGAGGTTGGTCAACTGACTCTTGCAATCAGTTCTGCAGAGCCTTAGTTTAGGACAAGCAGGTCCCATTTGCCTTCTTCAGATAGCAGGGTAGTCCTTTTCCTGAATCTTCCACAGGTCCAGCAGTGTTTTGATGAGAGGTTTTGAAAGTGCCACTTTTATCCTCAGTGCCAGCCTGCAAGCGAGGGATGCCTCCTTTGTCTAAACGTCCCTCTTTCCTGTGTTTGGCTCCAAACTATCTAAGGTAACAAAAGGGTGGACACGCATAGTTAGCCCCTTCCCTGCTGATGACGAGCAGAGCTTGTCATGGCACATAGTGTTAGTGTGCTGATGACGAGCTCAGCTCGTTATCACACACACCCCTGGAAATCCCTCTGGTGCGGGCAGTAGCCCCTAATCTGCCCCCCCCGGGGGGCAAAAAGCCCACTAGCCACCAGGAATTTTTAAATATATTTAAAATAAGGGTGGGGGCTGCTCAAAACGGGCATGCCCATGCCCCCACCCCCACAATTATTAAAGTCTTTCTGCCCCCCGGAGGCAGATGGGGTATTGGCCCCTAATCTACTGATTAAGGGGGGCTGAAAGCCCACTAGACACCAGGTTTCTTTTTAGAAAGTGTAAATAAGGGTGGGGCTGCCCAAAATGGGCATGCCCATGCCCCCACCCCCGCAAATATTACAGTTTTTCTGCCCCCCCTGGGGGGCAGATGAGGCAGGCATTGTCCTCTAATCTGCCCCTTTGGGTGGACAGAAAGCCCACTGGGATTTGTTTTTTGAAGTTTTTTTTAGGGTGGGGGCATTGGCATACAGTTTTGGACAGCCCCCACCCTAATTTAAATTTGCCCAAAAAAATCACTGGTGCCTAGTAGGCTTTCTGCACCCCCTGAGGGGCAGATGGGGGCATTAGCCCACAATCTGCACCCCCGGGGGGGGAAGATCACTAGTCGGCAGGGATTTTTTGGGGGCAAATTTTTATTAGGGTGGGGGCTGCCCAAAACAGGCATGCCGATGCCCCCACCCCCTCCCCCGCATAAATTACAGCCTTCCTTCCCCCCCTCGGGGGCAGTTGGGGCAGTAGCCCCCAATCTGCCCCCCGGGGGGGAAAGCCCACTAGACGCCAGGGTTTTTTTGGGGAAAATTTAAATTAGGGTGGGGCCATTGGCTTGCTGTTTTGGGCAGCCTCCACCCTAATTAAAATTTGCCCAAAAAAATCCCTTCCATCTAGTTGGCTTTCTGCCCCCCTGGGGGGGCAGATGGGGGCATTAGCCCCTAATTTGCCCCATCTGGGGGGGGGGGGCAAAAAGCCCACTAGTCACCAACGATTATGCTGGCTTTTTTTGTGCATGGGGGTGGTGGCTGCCCAGAATGGGCATACCAATGCCCCCAACCCCCCCAAAAAAATATCCACAGTCTTTCTGTCGCCCTTGGGGGCATAATGGGGCAACCCCCCCGATATCCCCTCCAGGGCAGCAGAAAGCCGACTAGTTTTTTATAGCAATATGCCTACCTGTGGATTTTGGGCCCAAGCTGCAAATATGGAAACCTAGCAAACCTGTACATTTTTGAAAAGTAGACACCCAGGGGAATCCAGGATGGGGTGACTTGACTGGCTCTCACCAGGTTCTGTTACCCAGAATCCCTTGCAAAACTTAAAAATGTGTCCAAAAAACACATTTTCCTCACATTTCTGTGGTGGAAAGTTCTGGAATCTGCGTGGGTGCACAAAATTCCACCTACCCTGCGTTCTCCAAAGTCTTCAGAGAAAAATGGTACCTCACTTGCTTGGGTAGGCCTAGTGCCCGCGACAGGCAAGGTTCCAAAACCTATTGAGGCGACATCAAAATTACCTATCACAAACCAACCTAGTTTTGTAAGGGGGGTCCCATGGTATTTTGGTCCAGGGCTCATGGCCATCTAGGGAAACTTACCTAACCTGCACATTTCTTGAAACTAGACACTCAGGTGAGTATAGCGAGGTATGGCTTGCCTGGGTCCCCATCATTCTCCTACCTTGAATCCCCTGCAAACCTGCAAATTTCGCCAAAAATGTTACTTTTTTTCTCACATTTCTGTGTGGGAAAGTTCTGGAATTTGCATGGATCCACAAATTTCCTCCCACCTAGTGTTTCCCCAAGTCTGCCGATATAAATGGTACCTCACTTGTGTGGGTAGGCATAGTGGCTACAACAGGAAATGGCCCAAATCGAACTGTGGAGACTTCAAAATTACCCATAGCAAAACGTTTTTGGGAGGAGCACGTGAGATTTTTCCCTCAGGCTCGTCTGCCATCTTAGGAAAGTACCAAACCCAAAAATGTTTGATAACTAGACACCCGGGGGAGTCCAATGAGGTATGGCTTGCTTGGATCCCTCAATGTTCCCTTACCCAGAATCCCTTGCAAACCTCAATTTTAGCTGAAAAAATCTGCCTTTTCACACATTTTTGTGTGGGAAAGTGTGACATCACCAGGCTCACACCAATCTCCTACCACTCAACATTCCCCCAGGTCTCCCGATAAAAATGGTGCATCACTTGTGTGGGAGACCCTAGTACCTGCGACAGGCAAGGGCCCCAAACGTAGTGAGGCGACATCAAAATTGCCTATCTCAAAACCACCTAGTTTTGTAAGGGGGCTCACCTGGGTTTTTGGCCCCGTGCTCAGCGGCCATCTAGGGAAACCTACCAAGCCCACATATTTTTGAAAAACAGACACCCGAGGGCTTCCAAGGAGGTATAGCTGGCGTGGATCCCCCAAAGTTCCCTTACCCAAAATCCCTTGCAAACCTCAATTTTAGCTGAATAAAACTGTTTTTTCACACAATTTTGTGTGGGAAAGTGTGGCATCACCAGGCTCACACAGATTTCCTACCACCCAGTGTTCCCCCAGGTCTCCCGATAAGAATGGTGCCTCACTTGTGAGGAAGGCGCAAGTACCTGCGAGAGGCAAGGGCCCCAAACGTAGTGAGACGACATCAAAAATGCCTATCTCAAAACCACCTGCTTTTGCAATGCGGGTCACTGAAGTTTTTGGCCCCGTGCTCTGCGGCCATCTAGGGACACCTACCAAGCCCACACATTTTTGAAAATTAGACACCCGGGGGCTTCCAAGAAGATATGGCTTGCGTGGATCCCCCAACCTTCCCTTACCCAGAATCCCATGCAAACCCCAATGTTAGCTGAAAAAATCAGTTTGTTCATACATTTTTGTGTGGGAAAGTGTGGCATCACCGGACTCACACACATTTCCTACCACCCAGTGTTCCCCCAGGTCTCATGATAAAAATGGTGCCTCACTTGTGTGGGAGGCCCAAGTACCCTTGACATGCAAGGGCACAAAACGTGTTGAGGCAACATCAACAATGCCTATCCAAAAATGTTTTTGATGCTTTGAAGCTCAGGAAGGCTGAGCACAACTTTCTAGGATTACCTGGTCAGAAGGCCCTGTTGCCCCCGTATCTGGAAGTAATACACAAAACACCATAGGAGAGGCATTCACAGTCATGTGATCCTTGACCTTGGCAGAAAAATGCACACTGTCTAAAATTGGCTTTTTCAGAAAACAATTTAAAATCCGGCTTTTCCATTAAAGAGTATTTCAAATTACAATTTATTTGAGTGGGACAGTGTTTCTTTCTCAGGTCCAAAATGTAAGTTATGGTGTAATAAGTTAACCCAGTGTTAGTCTATGGGAGAGCTAGCTTTACAACATTGAAAACTCCCTCTAGGATTTTTTCTTTGTCCAGTCATGTAAAACTGAAATAAACATGGCCTACTTTTTAAATACAATGCACACTGCCCTATGAGCCTTTCGGGTCTGACTTAGGGGTGACTTATAAGTATTAAGCAAGAAGGTTTAGGCTTGGCAAAAGGTTTGTTTTCCCTGGGGGTAAATAGCAGTTTTTAAAAGGCACTACAGATTTCAGTGGGGGGCCTCAGATATGTTTTGCAGCGCTTCTTCAGTGGGGGGGGGGCACAAAAACTGCTACAGCCCACTAGTAGCATATAATATCCAAGCCCTGTGTACATTTAGTCCAATAAACTTGGGTCCTACATGTAAAGTAAATGTAATCAATCAGGCATAGGCCAATTTTACCCTGTTTTGATGTGAGAGCAAAATCACTTTACCACTGATTAGCAGGAGCAAAGTGCGCAGAGTCCTAAAAGCTAACAAAAAACGGGTTCAGAAAATGAAGGAAAAAATCTGGGGTGACCTTGCATACAGGGCCAAGTTGAACACCACCTCATTCTGTTCCTGGTCATAACATCTAGAACAAATATTATCGGCTCATTGAATATTTATATTTTGGCAGGTTGTAAGGCTGAACAACAGATATGAAACCATCACCACTGACATTGATTAGCTGCAAAAATACCTCAAAAGCATCTATTCTTTTTTCTCTTTGATAGGTATACAAGCCCAGCCCTAATGTAAACATTTATTAGATATCTCTAGATGATAAACAGTATTTGAACAGAACACAAGTAATCCTTCTTCCACTTCACCACAGCCTGTAGGTTTTCCTCTTGTTCTGTAACACTACCCAGGTTCATAACAAGTATGTACAACTTGGGAGTCCTCAAGGACAAGACTCATATGAACAGAAGGAGGAGCAGAGTTTATTAACAACAATTCCAGCCCAACTGAGCAGCAAAAACCAAAACTAATCAGAAAACCTAAATGTGTGCAATAGCATTGCAAAAATAGATGCCTATAGAATTTTGTGGGCAATAAATCACAAAAAATATGTTTTCATTTAAAAAAAAAACCAACTCTAAATCACTGAGGTAATGTTTGATGATAAAAGAATTTTCCAAATTACGTAAAGCATACCATTTACAGCCTTCAGCCCCTAACACTTAAAACACTTCACGCTCAATTAATGCATGTTTAGATGTTTTAAAAATACAAAAGAATATATAAAATCAATCACAAAATTAAACATGGAAACATAAATCATAATCTTTTTACGAAGTGAGAAATCATCTAAACTGGCACATGGTGCACAAATATCTTTGGGTACTTAATTAAAAGCTGAGAAAGAAGAAGATTGTAGAGACGTACACATTTGTCATAGAAACTATTATAGATAACAATAAAACTATGTACTCAAGGGGTGCGTGAGTGAGTGTTTGTACCTTGATATTCACATTGTTTACTGCGAAATAGGTCCAGTTATTTTTGCAACACTTTTAATTGAATTACCGGTAAAGTCAAGTGTTTCACATTGAGATGAATTAAGTGCAATGTTACTTGTGAATACTGAACCTGCATATTTTTCTTACAGATGGGCAATAAATTCACTAAACACTCAATAGCGTACTTCATATCTAAAACATTTCCATCTTTATTATTAAAGAAATATAAAAGCAGGGTTTCTTTAATCCTGTAACCCATACCCTGAATCCTCCCCCCGATAACCTTAAAAAGATCCCCTAAATACTTAAGCCATACTTCTGTCCCTATACCTTATTTTTCAATTTTTTTTAACTCTATTCCCTTAACCCACTAACTCTACACCCAGAATTGTCAATACTTATACCATACATCAAACAATATCAAACTGCATCGTCTGTAACTGTCATCACTCTAACTCCTACCCTTTAACTCCTTAACATTATATCCAAAGCCCTTAAAACTTAAACCTGTACCTCAGCACCTTAACTGTTATACCCTTAACCGAAAACCACAAATTTCAAACCCCTTACCCTCACATCTATTCCCCTATTGCATAATCCCTCATCCCTGAACTTTAACATAAAGTCTCATCTTTTGTCCCCAGTATGTGTGTATGTAAGTGCGCATGGATTCTGAAAATACATAGGCCTTCAGAAGTAGAACAGTGTCTAAATTATATTTTAGTTAAATATGAACATAATGATTTAGAGTCAAAATGTAACAGAAGTCCCAGCCATCATATTCCAAGTGTATTGTAGTCTAAGGCACATGTAATATGGCGGAAGAAGTATCTGTCCCATTTTGACTGAGTATATAATCCACATACTCTTAATAGTACCCTCAGACAAGCAATCTAATACACAAATGAACTTACCAGTAGAAGTAGTATTCAAACACACTAATAAATGTCAGTGTTGAAAGGAATTGCAGTTCTCACAAGCTAACACAGCTCCAACCGCCTCTTTCCAAGTTTCCAAGGAAAGTGACCACTGTGCCTGAGATCTAGAACTCTCATCCCCAGTGTCCTAGGCAACAGCAATGGAGCCATCATGACACTGTCAACAACCATCTGCTTGTTATGTTTCCATTTCTGCTACCTGGCAATGTCTGATGATGTCACAGACACAGAATCTGTATGGGGTGGAAGACTAGGTTGAGAATCCTGGTGTGTGGGAAATTCCAACAAACAAAAGAAGCAGGATTAGCTTTAAATAAAATGCAGAGGACGTCATAGTTCCTTAATAAGGAACTGCCAAGAAGCTTTCCAATACAGGTAAAGATTTGTTCCAGTTACAAAGTGTCACAGAAACCATATCTGGACTGTTTTCCCCATATTTTTCCCTTTTACCCCCCAACATGTAGGATGTCTCCCCCATGGTAAAGGTTACTGAATAGGCCATGTGAAGTATGAGAAGCCCTGTGTAATGTTAAATGCAATGCAATGGTGTGTACATTTATTTTCCCCCATTGTAAACATGTACCCCGGTGAAATGCTGCATTTGTGTTTTGCATTTAAAATGGCTGCCAAGGCTATGCGTTGTGCCACCTGATTGCAGGAGGTTAGCAGTCTAGTTGTTAGGTACCCAGCCACCCCTGCATTTGGAGGGAAAGCCTGGCACCCAGGGTGCTCTACTCCTCCCCCTGAGCCAGTTGAACTAGTTCGCCTGTCGGAGGTGGGTTAGCGGTCTAGTTGTCTGGTACCCAGCAATCCCAGCATTTTGAGGGACCTTCTAGAAGCTTCCAGCCTTTCTGGTATAGGGAGAGCAGTAGAGATGTCATGGGCAGAGACAGAGCAGGGACATGAATGTGAGGGGACCTGCTGTCAGGGGATACCACCAATTGGGCCTGTTTGCTGGACCCTGCACCCATCTAGAAACCCTCTACTGTCCCCAGGGATAGTAGAAGCCCCACTCCAGGAGGTCAGGCTGCTGTGTAGGAGGAGGGCCATGCTGCAGTGGGGATGGTGAAGGCCTACCACCCTGTTTTGATGATGCCCCCACTACCTGCTGACCTGGCCCAGTAGTGCCTACTGCTCTGTCCCCAGGGCCCCTGAAGAAGGAAGGCCCCTCAAGGTCCCTGAAGCTGCCGGGACCCTGCACCACGCAAGCGCTGCGCAATGAAGCGCCGAGAAGGGAAGGAGCATCTTGGACCCCACCACCCAGGAGGTGAGAAGAGTTACCCTGGGGCTCGCTTCTGGGACTGTCTGCCCCCCTTGCGCTGGGCACCACTGGAAACTGCTGTGCCTCGTGGGTGCTGCCTGCTAAGCGCTAAAGCTAAAGAATTGTGTCCCCCAGGAGCTATAATCTGGGAGCGCTACACTGCAGAATCCTACAGCGCTGTGTTAAGGGAACTGGGCCCACCTGAACGGCTGTGTGTGTTAAGCGCTGCATTTCCCTGGGAACTGGTATTGGGGAGCGCTGTGCTGAGAAGAAGTGCTGTGTGCCTGGAAGCGCTATCCAGCCTAGAACTGTGCCCTTGAAAGGGCTGGCCTGCAGAAGACTGCCTCGTGTCCCCAAAGTGCCCTGACCAAGACTGCCCTGCTGTGAATGTTTTAAGAGCTGTATTACCCTGGGAACTGCTGCTGGCCCAAGCGCTGTGAGCGCTGCTGTGTACTCTAAGCGCTAGAACCCTAAAGCGCTGTGCCGTGAAGACACTGTTGCCCTGCGAAGCGCTGCACTGCTGGAAGTGTTACTGCCTGAACTGTTGGTTCCTAAGCGCTGCATTAGGAGGACTGTGCCCCCAAGCGCTGTGCGGCAGAGCGCTCCTTGGCCTGAAGGAACTGTTTTATTGGGAAGAACTGTCTTATACCAGGACTGCTGTCTCTTACAGCGCTGCGTCTACAAGCTCTGTTTAGCCCCCTGCAGTGGCCGGTGTCCTTGATACTGTTTTCTTTTGGTGCTAAAGTTAACCCCTGGCTAGGGGAGTGTTCTTTGCAGCCTGTCCTTGATCAGGAAACGTGGTTGATGCTGACCGGGTGCATAGGAAAGGTTGTCTCTGGCGCACGGACCTAGGAAATGTTACAGTCCCTGAGTCTACTGCGTACCTGTGTAGTTTATGCCTCTTACATTTTTAGGCCTATGGTGTACTTACCTGCATGAGGTTAAGCCCAAGTTGTTTAGGCTATGTTTATACGCACAGTGTTACTGGCCTAATGAGTTCATGCATGATGTGCCTTCCTGCCTAATGTTTTATTTCATGCTGACATGCCCAAAGGCTGATGCCTAGTGTTTTTTCCCCTCACAGTGATATTGCTGATGTTCTATGCCATTTTTATGTGCAGTGTTCCCGGCCTCATGATTTGGGTCTATGGCATGTTGAGGCCTGATGTTGACGCTAGGTGTTGCATGTTTCTTTTGCAGGAGGTGCTAATGCCAGGCCGGCTGTGTTTATGCCTAATGTTTCCTTGTATGCTAAAAGCCTACTACTAAGGTGGTGCCGAGGATTAAGGCCTGTGTTTGCCCTGCAATATTGACCCTATGTTTTATGCATTTGATAACATTCTTATTATTTCAGCTGGTCACTAATGGACTTCCTGAACCCTTTTTCTTATTTCTCACATTTTTCCTTGTAAATATTCTCCCTTGCATTCATTGCCCTGGCGCCAGTTAGCGCACTTTTGTGATTACTGCTATTATTGTGTTTACCTTTGCAGGTTGGAGATAATACAAAACGTATTCTTTTTCCAACCAGAAGCAGTGTTGTGTCTCTTTTGTAGTGTGCCTGGTGTGTCGTCTGTGGGTACTGCGTAGATGCTTCACACGTGTCCTCTGAAGTTTGGCCTGCACGCTCTGCTCCATGCTACCCCCTGTAGAATTGGTAACCCCATTTCTGACATTGTTGGCGAGCGGTGGTATAGGACTTGCGTTTGCGCAGTACCACAGCGGCCACAGGTTACATTGCAAATAGAGTACTGAGAAGTAATCACAGTTTTGGGGGATTATTGTTTGGCTGATTATTGTGTTTTCTTTATCATTATTGCTTCCTCCTAAAAAGTGTTTTTGAATTGTGTCCCCTTGTGCCCTGTGGGTGGTGTGTCCCAGGTGTACCTTGTCATGATGGGGTTGGTTTATAAGGAGGACGACCTCATGGATTACACCAAGCAGGAAATTTTGGATTTCTGCAAAGAGAGAGGGATACCCCCTGTAAGCAATATTAAAAGGAAGTTGTTCCTCTATGAAGCTATCAAGAGGGGGGAACCCTTAGAGACTTGGGGAGACCTGTCTGATTACCCCTCCGTGTATTTGAAGGGTGGATTTGGTAGAGACCAGAGGGAGGGCTCCCAGTCCATAACCCTGGAGGGTGGTTACTCTGATGAAGAGGAGGAAGAAGCAAATAGGGCAGAGACGCCAGTAGCTGAAGTGGACACCATAGATAGGGAGTCTCGCACTGGGTTAGTCCCGGGGGCATTGCCCCATCCCTTTCCCAGTCCCCCGAAGAGTGGGTAGATAGAAGGGAAGAAAGGGAGCATCGGCTGGCGCTGGAGAAGCTCAGGCATGCCAAGGAGCTAGCGCAGCTGAGGGTGGAAGAGCAGAGGCTAGAGACGGAAATGGTCCTAGCGCAAGAGAGGATGGCGGAAAGCGTCTTCGCCAGAGAGAGATCAGCTCAGGTGGGTAGGTTGTTTCCTGAGAGTGTTTTTGTGGTCTGGATTCCCAGTGAGGGTGGGATCCAGTGGTGGCAGCGAGAGTGGTTCCAGTGCAGGTAGTCCCACTCCCCGAGCCCAGGAGACTGTGCCTGATTCCCAGGAAGAGGGGGACGGGTTAGTGTTCAGGGGCAGGGGAAAGCTGTCCCACCAGTCCTGGAAGGAGTTTGCGGAGGAGTGTTGGACTGCATTGGAGGATTGGTTGGTGGATTGCACAGTGGATGATGGGGAAGGGTTGTTCCAGGTAGTCATCAAATAGCGCCTGCTATGCAGTTGTTTTCCCCAGTTGCGGCGCCACCTGTAGCAGTGTAGGTTCTCGGACCCCAGGGAACTTTCACGGGAGGCAGACCTTTGGGTATGTGCCAGAGAGTTTGAAAGGGCAGTTGGGAGTGATCCTGAAGGGAGTGGTGCAGGGATCTTCTGACCCAGCGAGGCGGGAGAGGTGAGGAGTAGCCCAGCTAGGTCCCAGGATAGTGAGAGGGTTGTAGGGCCTCACATCCCATCTACAGGAGGGAGTGAGACGGGAGGTGTCCCGATGTGTCCCAACCGCAGTCACAGGGCCTGGAGAGTTCCATAAGAGGACCCCAGGTTGGGAGCCTATGCTGTCCTGATGTGCCTTCCAGTGAAGGGGATCCCCTCGTGCCAGGAGAACCCGGAGTATCTGTAATCGGAGCTCCAGAGGTTCGGGGGTCTGACCAGTCACAGGGTTTAGATCCTGGACTGGGGTTCCAGGTTCAGGGGTTGCCTGACCTGGAGGGTGGGGTACCTGTAATTAAGGTCCCTACCGGTTTGGCTTCCAGGGGTACTTCTCCAGGTAGGAGGGTGTGGAACTCTGGGAGGGGGTGCAGGGGGAGGGAGGACTCGCCCCTGTCACCAGTTCAACCTGAGGGCTTCGACTCAAGGTTGGGGAGAGAGTGGTGTTCTGAGGGTGCTCCGCGTAGGAGGAGAGGGCGGAACCCCAGAAGGAGAGGTAGGGGGAGGAGAGCCTCACCCCTGAGTGCTGGTCAGCCTGAGGGTTCATACCACAGGTGGGAGGAACAGTGGCAGTTTGATAGGAGGAGAGTGGTCAAAGGGTACTACGGGCCTGAGGCTAACGCCTCCCACTCTGTGAGAGAACGAGGGCCAGAGACTTCTGGATGGCCTAGAGGCCAGTCCTGGCCACATCCCACTAGAGAACACCAGTGGGGTGGTTTAGTTGGTGAAGGGAGGGTTGCGAGAGTGAACCATTGGGTTCTAGAGTGGAGAAGAAACTGCAGGTGCTCCTGTAGTTACGGACCTGCGTCCACCTTTTTCCGCCCCAACCAGGGAAGCCCATCAAGGCAATGATTGGTCTACCCTGGCTTTTGGCTGGGGGGGAGTTGTGTTGGACTTGGCCCTTTTCCCCCAATTTATCGCTTTCACCCCCCAACATGTAGGATGTCTCCCCCATGGTAAAGGTTACTGAATAGGCCATGTGAGGTATGAGAAGCCCTGTGTAGTGTTAAATGCAATGCAATGGTATGTATATTTATTTTCCCCCATTGTAAACATGTACCCTGGTGAAATGCTGCATTTGTGTTTTGCATTTAAAATGGCTGCCAAGGCTCTGCGTTGTGCCACCTGACTGCAGGAGGTTAGCAGTCTAGTTGTTAGATACCCAGCCACCCCTGCATTTGGAGGGAAAGCCTTGCACCCAGGGTGCTCTACTCCCCCCCCTGAGCCAGTTAGAACTAGTTCGCCTGTCTGAGGTGGGTTAGCGGTCTAGTTGTCTGGTACCCAGCAATCCCAGTATTTTGAGGGACCTTCTAGAAGCTTTCAGTCTTTCTGGTATAGGGAGAGCAGTAGAGCTGTCATGGGCAGAGACAGAGCAGGAACATGAATGTGAGGGGACATGCTGCCAGGGGATACCGCCACTTGGGCCTGTGTGCTGGACCCTGCACACACCTAGAACCCCTCTACTGTCCCCAGGGCTAGTGGAAGCCCCACTCCAGGAGTTCAGGCTGCTGTGTAGGAGGAGGGCCACGCTGCAGTGGGGATGGTGAAAGCCTACCACCCTGTTTTGATGATGCCCCCACTACCTGCTGACCTGGCCCAGTAGTGCCTACTGCTCTGTCCCCAGGGCTCCTGAAGAAGGATGGCCCCTCAAGGTCACTGAAGCTGCCGGGACCCTGCACCACGCAAGAGCTGCGCAAAGAAGCGCCGAGAAGGGAAGGAGCATCTTGGACCCCACCACCCAGGAGGTGAGAAGAGTTACCCTGGGGCTCGCTGCTGGGACTGTCCGCCCCCCTTGGGCTGGGTGCCACTGGAAACTGCTGTGCCTCGTGAGTGCTGCCTGCTAAGCGCTAAAGCTAAAGGATTGTGTCCCCCCAGGACCTATAATCTGGGAGCGCTACACTGCAGAATCCTACAGCGCTGTGTTAAGGGAACTGGGCCCACCTGAACGGCTGTGTGTGTTAAGCGCTGTATTTCCCTGGGAACTGCTATTGGGGAGGGTTGTGCTGAGAAGAAGCGCTGTGTGCCTGGAAGCGCTATCCAGCCTAGAACTGTGCCCTTAAAAGCGCTGGCCTGCAGGAGACTGCCTCGTGTCCCCAAAGTGCCGTGACCAAGACTGCCCTGCTGTGAGTGTTTTAAGCGCTGTATTACGCTGGGAACTGCTGCTGGCCCAAACACTGTGAGCGCTGCTGTGTACTCTAAGCGCTAGAACCCTAAAGCGCTGTGCCGTGAAGAAGCTGTTGCCCTGCGAAGCGCTGCTGGAAGTGTTACTGCCTGAACTGTTGGTTCCTAAGCGCTGTATTAGGAGGACTGTGCCCCCAAGCGCTGTGCGGCAGAAGCACTGTTGAGGCCTGATTTTGACGCTAGGTGTCGCATGTTTCTTTTGCAGGAGGTGCTAATGCCAGGCCGGCTGTGTTTATGCCTAATGTTTCCTTGTATGCTAAAAGCCTACTACTAAGGTGATGCCGAGGATTAAGGCTTGTGTTTGCCCTGCAATATTGACCCTATGTTTTATGCATTTGATAACATTCTTTTTATTTCAGCTGGACACTAATGGACTACCTGAACCTTTTTTCTTATTTCTCCCATTTTTCCTTGTAAATATTCTCCCTTGCATTCATTGCCCTGGCACCAGTTAGCACCCTTTTGTGATTACTGCTATTATTGTATTTACCTTTGCAGGTTGGAGATAATACAAAACGTATTCTTTTTCCAACCAGAAGCAGTGTTGTTTCTCTTTTGTAGTGTGCCTGGTGTGTCGTCTGTGGGTACTGCGTGGATGCTTCACACGTTTCCTCTGAAGTTTGGCCTGCCCGCTCTGCTCCATGCTACCCCCTGTAGAATTGGTAACCCCATTTCTGACATGGACATTTTCTTTGTCATGGAACTAAGCTATACCTGTCTGATGAGTCTTAACTATGGCAAAACAAGTGCTCAGTTGCTTGTGTTTTGGTTCAGGGAGAACCTTTCCTGTTCCCATTGAAACATAATCAAGACTGATTTGCATACGGCTGAGTCTAAACTGAGCAAGCATGATATGGAAAATAATTATGGATTGGGATACGGACCGAGTAATTACCAGTGTATGAGATTATTTCAAGCATTCCATCCATCACTTTTCTATACACTCTAATGAAAAAGCAGACATTGCTTTTTTACCATTTACATCATGGGAAAGGTATCCTAATTTCAAGATGTATTTTTTGGCAATTCTTGAGGCTAACTTGCATTAGTTTCCAATGTTATCCAACACCTAAAAACCAGTGGCTATCAAATTGTACACTTTTTGTGTGTTGTTATCATTTTGGTCCACTCTTTTTTGGTGCGCACATGGACTGTCTTTTGTCATGAATTACTTTCAATACCGACATTGCATGAGATGTATTACAGAGTGGTGGTAGACACCCTTTAGTTATAGTTAGGATCCCCTGAGTTAGGAACTTCATAGATATTTGAGCATTAATAAATGTAAGCCTTTTTGATGATTCTCCATGAACCTTTGCAGACCTATTACTTTTACTACATTGGCAGATGATGCATAGTTTCATGTTGTTTGGTCAAGGGTGTGCAAAGCAATCAGAGGGTCCAAAAACACGTTTCTTCCTGAAACATTCCTTTTCAATATACTTTTTACTTGTTTGTAGGTAAATAGTGAATATATTTTAAACGTTATAAAGCATTTAAACTTAGTGATATATAAGGCCGTGAAACACAGCTAAATTTCACAGTAATTTTGCGGTACTTGTTAACAACAAAGCAGTATATGATTGCATGATGTTCTGGGTAATCTACTACCAGTTTAAAAAAGTGGTACTCGGTATGGCAAATTATCTATACGTTTCTGGATATTTAAAAAAAAATCACAGAGTACTAAGGTACCATCTTGGAAGTACAGTGGAACTTGAAAGAAATTACAAACAAATACATATGTAAAAAATTTAAAAATACACTGTACTACACTATATTTTACAGTGTTCCAAACTGGTTGTACAATTAACATTTCTTTTTATACTTCAAAAAAGAATAATAATTCAGCATTGCAATACTACTTATAACGTGCTGCACTACTGAATTTTATTTAAAAAACTGTGTAAGAAAAATCCTGTGTATTCTTTAATTTGACATATTTCTTTTTTTATTTTTCCGGTAAGTACCATGGTACTTTGTAGGCATTGCTGTGGCACTCCGTAAACTTTTTTTTTTTTATAGTATAGAAAAAATGTATACATTTTCCTTCTATAGGAAGTTGGGTTTCTCTACTCTTCCTTGCCTGAAAGAAAGACTGGGAACACTCTCCCCAGTTTGGCCGAGTCTCCTGGCCTTTGGGCAGGTGGGGGCTTGTGTAAGAAGCTGGGTTTCTGTTGCAGTAACCTCTCACTTGTTGCCAGATTTCTGATGCACTTTGACTTGATGTGCCCTGGGTCACTGCCAATCACGTTCCCAAGGCCTGTGTTCTTTCCCAAATCTGTACCTTTGTAACCCCAATTGGCACCTCTCCAGCCAAATGTAAGTTCCTTGTTAAAGGTATCATGGGTACTAAGGCCACTATTTTTTTTTTGAAAGTATGTTTTTATTGCAGAGTGACAGTCAAAACATCGAAAGTATCAACCATCAGCCCCGTCCCCATACAAGGCCCCACGTGGAAAATCAATAGTACACAGCCCATCAGCCCTCATCCCGGAGGCAGGGCGGCGTGAAGTCAGTTTGCAAGAGAAGTATCCCCGCTCGGCACATAGGGACGGTAGGTCAACAACACAATCCTGGTTCCGCATTTTCTGGACCCTCAACAACAACTCCCCCCCCCCAGATACCCCCTAGAGGAGCCGCACCCACCACTCTAACACCTTCCCAGCGCGGTAGAGGTACTAAGGCCACTATGACCAGTAAAGACTTCGAAGGGCTGCAGCACATATTGTGCCTTCCTTAGAGGTCCTGTACCTTAACACACACACACACACACTGCCATTGCAGGCTGCATGTTTTGGTGCAGAGGAAAGTGAAGAGTCGACATGGCACACATTTCTGTGTTCCATGCCTGCAACCCACTGCCTATGGTATAGGTCAGACACCCCTCTAGCGGGTGCACTATAACACTGGTGAGGGTACAGTTGCATGAATTGTGTCCCTACAGTGTCAAAGTCCATTCTTAGACATTATAAGTGCAGGAAAGTCATAAAGAGTATATGGGCTGTGAGTTTTTCGTTACAAACTCCACAGCACCATAATGGCTTTACTGAATTCGGGGAAGTTTGGTAGCAAACTTCATAGCATAAAAACCCACACTGATGCCAGTGTGGGATGTATTATACCATGTACTCGGAGGGCATCTTAGTAAACACCAGCCTCCCACCACAAGACATGTTTCTGGACCCTTGGGGTGGGAGCCTTTGATCACTGAGCCCAGAAACAAAGCCTTTCCTGGGCAGAGGTGGTCACACCTCCCCCAGGTCAAGAAGAGCCATTCATGGCAGGAGAGCTTTACAGGCCTAGTCGCATTTGTAACTTGACCCCCAGCCTATTCTGCTATCAGAAGCAGGCCCCCTTTCAATCTCCCCTCCTTTTCGGCAGTAAGACAGGTGGGAAAAATAAAAACAGTCCAGAAGGTGTGTACACCTATGTCAACTCCACCCCTCAGTTGGAGGAGTTGAAGTGAAGTCCAAGCTTCAGTTCCTGTCATCTTGTAGATGGCAGGCATTCTCTAATCAGGATCAGGGATTGTGCCCACTTCCCCACATGCGAAGAGCACACCAAGGGTGTAGTCACCCTAAGGTCAGTAGCTCATTGGATACTGACTTCGAGATACCAAATAAACCCCCAAAATACAGTATTTAGGGGCAGCCTTGAACCAAGAAGACAGATTCCCCCAACCTACAAAGCCCATATGTTGCCTTTCAAAGGCATGTTGTGTTTGGGGTTTACCCATATGCCTAATTCACATGGACAATGATGCAAGTCCTGTCAGGATCCTATGCCCTATTCACATTGTCAATGGTGTGCAAGTGTGTGTCTCTGGGACATGGAGCAGGAGTACTGATGTTGTTTCACTTGGTCTTCATGACAGGTATCTGCCTATGAGAAGGGAGAGATATGGATGGAGATCGTCAGGTCTGTCAGGAGTGCGGTGGGCCATCGCTGGAAGCTGAGGAACACCCGGAAGAGGTGGCAAGACATCCGGTGCTGGACCCGTCGTATCGCCTGGGTCCAGCTGAAGATGAAGGCACCACGCCGGCATTGTGGAAGGTGCCACCTCACCCCCCAGATGCTCTGGGTCCTGGCAGTGGTCTTTCCAGACCTCCATAGGCAGGTGCCGGAGGGACAGCAGCAAGGAGGGGGTAGGTACATGGCTGTTTGTAGTGTTGTGTGTCAGCTGCTACTTGAGGTGCTATGAACCCTGGAAACACTCCCACGGTTGGGGTGTCTGGTCAGACAGGCTATTTGTGCTTTGTATTTTCAAATCCCCATATTCAGCTGGTGCTCTTTTTCATCCCTTCCCCTCCTCCACAGGTGTCCCCTGATCTGTGTGTTTTCACATTTGCTCATGTTCCTCTAGGGTGCAAGGTAATTAGACTGCACATTGTTTAGTGCCTCATGTGTGAGGGACGTCTGTGACATGTTATGTTATGTTATGTTAATTGGCTCTTCTATAGCGCAACGGCTACTCACAATGGAGTGTCCCGGCGCTTTGGCGAAGAGGACCTTTAATGGAAAGGAAACATAACTGAAAATAAAAGACAACACGATTCCTAAATAAAAAGCCATGTTTTTAATGCCTTTCTAAAAGACAACAGACTAGGGGCCTGTCTAAGAGCAATTGGAAGTTCATTCCAAGCACGTGGGGCCAGGTAATGAAACGAACGCCCCCCTTGTCTGGCTCGTTTGATGGATGGAACGCGCATTGTAGACAAGGAGGCGGAGCGAAGAGCTCTGCTCGGTTGGTACAAAGCAAGGCGCTTTCTAATATACCTAGGGCCCAAATCATGGAGGGCCTTATAGGTAAGCGTCAGGCTTTTAAACAGCACCCTTTTGGCTATAGGAAGCCAATGCAATTCCTTCAGCAGATTGGAAGCACTAGCTCGTCTAGGTAGACCATAAATGGCCCGAGCAGCTGAGTTTTGCACGACCTGAAGTCTTCTTACAAGATACTTAGGAAGACCTAAATAAAGGACATTAACATAGTCCAGGCGCGACCCTACCAATGCCTGGACAATAACCCTTCGATGATTCACAGAAACCAAAGGGAGGAATTTCCTAAGCATCCGTAGGATACCAAAGCACTTCCCTGCAAGACAGGCTATTTGAGGTCCAAAAGTCAACTCGTTGTCAACAATAATACCAAGGTTTTTAGCCTTGGTACTGGCATTGGCAGGGGGAAAAAGATCCTGAGGCCACCAGTTCTTCCAGTTTGGTTCGGAGACACACCCGAAAAAGAGCAGCTCCGATTTATCGGAGTTGCATTTCAGGCCATGCCTCCTGAACCAATCAAAGACTGCCTCTAAGCAGCCTCTGATGCGGGTCCCATCAAACACCTCGTTCTTATTCTGAGTGAACAAGAGCTGGGTGTCATCAGCATAAGACACGATCTGGGCGCCAAACAACTCCGCAACCTCTGCAAGGGGGGCCATAAAGATGTTAAAAAGCAGGGGGCTAAGAATAGACCCCTGAGGGACCCCCACTTCCAGGGCTGACATAGCTGCGGAGTGAGGTGGCGCCCAGATCGTTTGTCGACGGTTGGCTAGAAATGATTTAAGCCATTTCCACACCGTCCCCCTTAGACCACAATCCCAGAGTCATGTGTTGGTACCTTGCCTGTGCCATGACCTGTGCACTGTGTTTGGACTACATATGTGTTTGCACGGATAATGAGTCTCAATATAGGAGTGTGAGGTTTAAAATGTACACCCTTGCAGCATGCATGACCCATGTTGCACTCTCAGACATCATTTGTGAGATATGCATATTGTCATGATGGGTAATCCTGAGACAGTCAGCAATTCCTAGACCCATGGATCTGTGCTCCCACTACAGTCCCCTGAGACACCCTGGTATCCAAATAATGTGTGTCATTGTTATATTCTACATAGCTATTGTGTCATGTATATTTATCCTGTCCCTTTAACTGCATGTGCCATATTATGTTTCCTCTCATGTTCTGTATTCTTAACAGAGCTTTCTTCACACAGCATTCTGTACTGTTTGTCAGTTATAACCTGGACATTGCTGTGCTAGGACTTGATGCTGTGCTGTACAATAAATCATCTCAAAAGCCTATTTTTCCTTGGATTATTTCAAAGTTAGCGACGAGGACAACCCTACTCCAGCCATCTTCAGCACAGGAGTGGAGTTTGGACCCATTACTGCAATTTTGGTTCATTTTGGATATTTTTAATACATTTCTGGCTACTCATTCTTTGAGAGAACTTTTCGTGCTGTCTCTCCACCAGGAGGTGTCACCTACCGATATTTTATTTAGTGGAAATACTTTGGATTGCTTTGAACTCATATTATCATCGTCTGCATTTTTTAAGTATTGCTGGCCGCTGCACCGCTATTCCAGTCTACTCGTCATAGCGTCTTACCTGCATGACAACCACTCGTCATCCTGATGCCTGGCAACAGCTGATTCAGTGTCATCTTCCAGTGTGTGCCCTCGTTCTGCTGATGCGAGGAGCGAAGGAAGCGGAAAGCATTCTGTGCCTTCTGTGTTTGACGAAGCGTCATTGCCACGAGCTAGGAGACGCCATTACCGGAGCTTGCAGGAGACGCGGGGCACTGCGCAGTGCGGGCAGTGTTTACTTTCAGGAAACGTCATCGGAACGTCATCGCGTAGGCGGCGACCATCACGTGACGCGCGTCACGCAACGTGCCTCCATTTTATTTATCTCTGTTTCTTAGCAACCAGCTCACAAAAATGTTCGCGTTTTAACGCGAACACCTTAAATTGAAGCAGCGTTTTGACTTCCTTTTTAACCATTCCAGAGCAGCGCTTTCACCTTGTGCAGCCTATAGTACGTTTAATTATTTCATATATTGGTGGTTATTTTGATGCAATTATTGTTACACGATATTCAAGACCTGAAGAGTTCCAGCCAGTTTGTTTTAAAGACCTTGGTATTTCATTACTTCATTTTACAAGTACTTTGACTGTTTATTCTTTTTGGAAGATCCTAGTTTTTTTTGCTTACTTCAGTTCAAGGAACATTGACTATTTTTTTTTCCCCAGTTTATTTACATATGCCATTTGGAATTTTGTCCATTATTTCAGTGTATGTATGCTCTTGACAATTTCTTTTGACTTTTCTTATTGTATTATATTGTGCATATTTAAGTCAATTTTCTCCCTATTATAATGCAATTTGATCCTCCTGCTAAATTTTTACAAGTCAAGGGTGATCCTCCTATGCCTTGGTCAAGGTGGAAGGAGGAATTTTTCAACTATATGAGAGCTATAGATGGGGAACGTATGGGAGCTGAGAGAAAAAAAAGTATTTTACTACATTGTTTAGGGTCCGAAGGACAAGAGATTTTCAGAACTTTACCCCAATTATCGGTGCCCACTGGTAGTGGTGATACTATGAATGTTTATACTGAAGCCCTTAGTAGATTGGAGAAAAGGTTCAAGCCCACGGCTAATATTGCTTTGAACCGTTTTAAATTTTACACTAGGGCACAAAAACAAGAAGAATCTTTTGATGATTTTCTCACGGCTTTAAGAGTCTAACTTTACATTGTAATTTTGGAGCTATGTCGGATGAAATGATCCGTGACCAGATCATTGTTCATGTCAAGAACAAGAAAGTTCAGGATAAATTGTGGTGTATAGGTGACCCTAATTTGGAAGAAACCATTGCTATTGCCAAATCCACTGAGATGTCTGAAAAGTGGATGGACATTGTGGTTAAACAAAGCTCAAACACTAGCAAAAATAATGCTGAAGAAGAAGTATGTCTAGTTAAGTCCAAAGTAGAAACCAAAAGTTTTATTCCTACTCAAGTGAAAGCGAAGAATTCTTACAGTCCCATTAATAGAAGAACAGATTTTTCTAGCGGTTCTATGTCATGTTATAGGTGTGGAAACAAATCACACATTGCTTCTTTTCAAGGTTGTCCCGCTTTGAACAAAACATGTAATATTTGTGGAAAAATTGGACACTTTAGTAATGTGTGTAGAGAAAAACGTTTTAATGTCCAGTCACGAGCAGGACAATCACATACACCGCCTAGTACTTTTACCCCTACAAAAGTATCTTCCATTAGTACTGTTGATGAAGTTAAACAAGACCTTGACCGTGGTTATGTGGTTTCTATTATCCAAAGTGGGTGTATAGTTTTAACAAGTAAGAAATCTCCGAAATGTATTTTTCAAGTTTTTACTATTGATATTGAACTTACGTTGGATTCCGGGTCTCCATGGACCATAATTACTAAAGAATATTTTAATGAGAAATTACAAACCGTGTGTGACATTTCTACCTTACGACCTTCAGACATTTTTGCAGAAGGTTTCAATGGGAACAAGATTGACATTGAGGGATTTTTAAATGTACCGCTAAGTTTTAGAGGTAGATCAGCCCTTATCAAATTATACATTGCCGTGAAAGGGGTCAATGTTCTGGGTTGGCATGACCAATGGGAACTTGGTATCAAACTAAATCCACGAGCCAAGGATCCAATCTCTCTTTGTAGTGAGCAGGAAATGATAAATTCTATTTGTTTTAGTGATGAAAGTAAAAATGATATTTCATTTTGGAGCTATAAGTTTAACAAAGTCTTCTGTGAGCGGTTAGGGAAATTAGAAAACTTTTCACATAGGATTGTGCTGAAGGAAGGTGCCCTTCCGGTTAAACAAAAACTAAGAGGGGTTCCTTTAAATGTCAGAGAGGAGTTAAAGGAAATGTTGAATGATTTACTGAAAGACAACATTATAGAACCCATTGAATCGTCAGAATGGGTTTCGCCCATAGTTTTAGTGCGCAAACCCGATCAAAAGTTGAGAGTTTGCATTGATTTGATGGCTCTCAATTCCAACATTATTATTGATTGTCATCCACTTCCAAAGATTAATGAGCTTGTTTCTCTATTTGATGGTGCGCAGATCTTCTCCACGTTAGATCTTAGGTCTGCGTATCATCAAATTGAGCTTACTGAAGATTCCAAAAAGTATACAGCTTTCATCACTCCCATGGGCCTTTTCCAATACAAAAGGATGCCTTTTGGGTTGGCATCGGCAGCCTCCGTTTTTCAACGGGTTATGTTTCAAATTTTCAGAGACTTGGATTTGTTCGTAAAGTGTTTTCAGGATGACATCTTGATTTTCTCCAAAAATGAGGTGGAACATACTTCACACTTGAACAAAGTATGTAGTAGATTGGAAAAGTATGGTCTCACTCTCAAAGCACACAAATGCAAACTGTTTAGAAAATCTGTTGAGTACCTGGGACACACATTATCTGGGGAAGGTCTGATTCCCAAGAAATCAAATGTTGAAGCCATTCTCAGTGCTCCAGCTCCGAACAATAAAGAACAGCTACTGTCTTTTTCGGGCATGTGTGAATACTACAGCAAGTTTGTAGTCAATTTTGCTACAAAAATGGAACCATTAAGAAAATTATTGAGGCAAAGTAATGAATGAAGCTGAGCAAGATAGGCTTTTACTGAGATTAAGCATGATATTGTCAATTCCCCAACCTTGAAACCTTTTAGAGTGGGAAAGAAATGTATCATCACCACTGATGCAAGTTTATATGGTTTGGGTTGTGTGCTATCTCAGACGGATGGTATCATGGAATGGAATGTGGCTTTTTCATCTAGAACCTTGAATGAGACAGAGCGCAGGTATGCTGTTATTGAACGAGAATTACTTTCATGTGTCTGGGCCATTGAACATTACAGAATTTATATATGGGGAAGCAAATTTGTCCTGAGAACCGATCACAAGCCGCTTGTACATATTTTATCAGTTGGTGGAGGTTGGAACTCCACAGCAAGGATTGCACGTTTGGCATCAAGGTTACAGGAATATAATTTTACTGTGGAATACATACCTGGAAAAAAAAATGTTACTGCGGACTGCTTATCACGTCTTCCTTGTAGTAGTCAAGAAGACAAAGTCACCAGTATTAGTGAATTTGATTTTGTGTTAAGTTTATCTGACGTGGTTTCTCCTAAGTATCAAGATATCACTGAACAGTTTTGGATGAAATGTCAAAGTGAGGATGAGAAATTGGTAATGTTAAAAAGCTATCTTTTTAAGGGCTGGCCCAATAAAACCAGTGTCAGGGATGATTTACTTCCTTTTTATAATGTGGCTGATGAGTTGTTTTGTGAAGGTGATTTAATTTTTAAATCTGGAAAATGCATACCGCCAGTTGGTGTACAGGAATTGATTCTGAAGTTAGCCCACAGTACTCATCCTGGAATTTCAGCCATGAAACGTTTAATAAGGTTAAATTTTTGGTGGCCGGGGATGGACAGATATATTGACCGCACAGTTAGAGAATGTAGCGAATGTTGTACCAAGGATAAAATGTTAAAGTTGTATGTTCCACCCCTTAAAACTGTGAAGTGGCCTGAGTTACCTTGGAATAAAATAGCTTTTGATATTTCAGGCCCTTTTCACATTTTACCAGAAGCTTCACGTTTTGCTTTAGTTATGATTGATTATCATTCCAAATGGCCAGAAGTAAAATTTGTAGCTAAGGTGACTTCTGAGGTGGTTATTGCCTTCTTTAAGGAAGTTTTTGCAAGGGAAGGTTGTCCTTCTGTGTTGGTGTCGGACAATGGTGTACAGTTAGTTTCATCTGAAATGAAGTCTTTCTTGCAAACTTGCAATATTAGACATATAAAGACTTCCCTTTATGAACCACATGAGAACGGAGAGGTTGAACGCTTTAACCGTGTATTGAAGAGCTTTGTTGTTGATGCCATTAAGGAGAAAGGCAATTGGTTGAATGTGCTTAGGGAGAAGCTTTGGACCTATCGTATAACTCCCCATACCACCACGGAGGTTAGTCCTTTCAAATTACTTAAAGGTAGGGATCCTGCGTCAAATATTTTCCCCTGGTGGTTTAAGGAAAGATGTAAAAATTTGAGAGAGGATGAAGTTGATATCCAAAGTGTGGCGAATAGAGTTAGTTGTAAACAAAGTAAGTCAGCTGTGTGGTACAACAAGAAGTGGAAGACAAGGGAACATAGTGTGTGTGTGGGTGATGGGGTCAGGATTTTGAAACCTTTCATGGTTAGCAAAGGTATGAGTAAGTATGGTAGACCAATTCAAGTTAAAAGAGTTTTCAGTAATTCTATCATCACCCAAGATGGTAAGGTCTGGAATTTGAGCAAGGTTACAAAATGTCCTACACAGAATGATGCAGGTTTCCAGTATCAGAGATATTCTGACCAATGTGACAATTCCATTGATAAGACTAGTTCAAATTCCTTTTCTGACTCAGTAGCATCAAGAGTCAAAGATGATATGCGTGTCAGAAGAAGACCTTCTACTTTACAGGATTTTATATGATTAATAATTTTGTTTATTCTTGTTAATGAGGGAGATGTGTTATATTCTACATAGCTATTGTGTCATGTATATTTATACTGTCCCTTAAACTGCATGTGCCATATTATGTTTCCTCTCATGTTCTGTATTCTTAACAGAGCTTTCTTCACACAGCATTCTGTACTGTTTGTCAGTTATAACCTGGACATTGCTGTGCTAGGACTTGATGCTGTGCTGTACAATAAATCATCTTAAAAGCCTATTTTTCCTTGGATTATTACAGTCATCCAACACTGGGGCCATTCAATGTGTGTTCAGGGTGCGTCAGCGTCTGTGGCATTGGTGCCTTGCATAGTTTGTATTTATCATGTGTCAGCTACATGTGCACAATGTCCATGGATAAACGATTTGGCTTGTGCATGCTCACACTGGCCAGTGCCTATTCACAACAATCTGTTGTTGGTTAGTTGTGACTAATATGCATAGCCATCCCCACAAGGTGACATTGGTGTACTTTTTGTGAAGTTGCTGCACTGTGTGTGTTACCCTGAATCTGAGTTCTCACTTCTTGAGCTGTATCAATCACATTGACTGAGTGATGTGGGTGTTGTGCTGGAGTGGTGTAATGGGCCGGCCTGTTTGGGCTTGGCAGTTTTTGCCTCTGGCATGCAAATTGTGTGGCAGAATTTTTAAATAGGCACTTTCCCTGTGATGGTGGACAGTGCTCTCATTAGGAGCTTTACAGGATATGTCATTTGCTTCCAGAGTTGATTGTGCCTCAATATTTTTGACCACATGTATGTATTTCTGGTGCCAAGCTGTTTTGTCTTGGTGTGCACACTACGGTATTGAAAAATAGCATTAGGATAAGGGTGTGCCCACGATGCAGCAATGTTTTTGGAGTACAAATTTGCAGGCACGCTACCTTACGTTTTGTCCAGATTTGGGACATGTGGTCCACTTCAAATAACATCCAGTGGTTCTTATGTGCGAGCAACTGTTTGATCCGGTGATAGATGCCCCTGTGTGGACTGACACATTTGAAGTTGTCTCTCATTGATGTATGTACCTTGGCACTCCCAACACTTGTTAAGAGTTGTTCATGTTTTGAATGTGTTCATTTGACAAATTGTGTAGGTAACACTTATGTGTCTGCATTATAGTTGTTTCACAAGGTAGTGCACACCAAACTACATTTGCAATGTTTATGAATAGCAGGCAGCTTTGGGTGGAGGCCAGTGTTAGTGATTGATAGTGCGCCTTGATCTACATAGACATGTCCACATAGTGTTCTGGAGTGTTTGAGACTCCTTTGTTGTCAATTGTACAGACTAATGCGTGTCAAGACATCAAGACCTCCCTTGGACCATGTATATGGTATATGGGCCACGCCATATTTTGTAACAGTGTTTCATTTTACAGTGTGTCAGCTGTTTCAATGAATGTGTCTATGTTTTTGGTGTGCATTTCCTTGTGAGAGATCGTTCAAGCAGGCACCTACGTGTTATCTTCACTGGATGCCAAATACACACATGCAATCCATGTTGAATGTGTGAAGTATGGTGAGTCCCAAGATGCCAACAATTCGTCACATTAGTATTCACCAAATTGTTGTTATAGGGCTCAGAGTGTGGGGTCACCTTGGTGAGTGAGGTGTGTTAGTTTGCCCTGATGGGCAACCCAACTGTTCTTTTCTTTGTGAACTTGAGGTGGCATCACTTCATTGTATAGATCTGCTCTCCAGAAAACAAACAGAAGCTCCTCAGTGTGACTCTAATTCAAGTTGTGGCCTGGTCTGTTCTTTGGATCCTAGTGTCCAAGTAGAATTGTGTGTATACCAACTGGGTAATACTAGTCTCAATTATGTGATGAGCTATCTGGCTATTAGTCATGATGGCTGCCATGATTTGCAGTGTGACCTACTGACTTTGTGCTCATGTGTCAGATGTGTACAGGTGACTGATGCATTTTTGTTTCTTATCCATGCCCATAGCATCATCAACCGACACCGGAGGAGACATGAGCACGGACCAGGAGGAGGGACCCAGCTGCAGTGCCACCATTGCTGAGGAGTTGGAGGGAGCTTGTGGCACGGAGGATGAGGGGAGTCAGGCGGCCGGACCTTTGGAAGGCGACACCTCGTACCATGCGGACGGCTCGGCTTCTGACTCCCAAGAGGAGGGGGAATACGCAGCTACACCATCTTTCATTAATGTGTCCATCCCCACCTCCTCCAGACCCATCTCCACCCTCCCAGTTGCTCCAGTCCCATCTGTCCGTGCATCCCCCATGTCTCCTTTTTCCCTGGCACTGCAGCCCCTGGCCCTGTCTCCCCTGCTGCCCTCAGTGCCGAGTCTGTGGACCTGCTCCGGCAGATTCATGTTGGTCAGACATCAATGCTGACTGTCCTCCATGGCCACACTGCCATTCTGACACAGTTGTTGTCATTCATGGAGGGTATGTCAGCTGCAATGTCTGACCAATGTCGGATACTAGCGTCCATGGACTCCTCACTGACGGCAGCAGTTTCACTCCTGCAGTGGTCAGTCCCCCCTCCTTCTGAACCATCGACACCCCCCTCTCCCATACCTGTACCAAGCACACACCGATGCACAAGATCACGCACGCCAACACGCACAACCAGCAAACCACCACCACCTAAGTGTAAGCGCAGATCTCCTGGCACAGAGTCTCAGAGCGATGCAGGCACACCCACAGGGACAGGGGTCAGACGGCAGACACACAGCCACAGAGACAGTATGCATGACTCAGAGCCCTCTACCTCCACTCCCATTGTGTCCCCGGGTGCAGGTGGTGGTCTGGCGGAAATGGCAGCAGTGTGCAGCGATGAAGTGATTATCACCTTCGGCGCTGCACAAACCACTGAGGAGGATTCCTCCCCCACTGCACCCACAACACCTACCCTTCCCTCTACTGTCTCTACGGTGCCAGCCCCTGACTCTGATGATGCCCCCCACGGGTCAACCAGCCTTTAGCTCCGGAATGTGCAGGCAAGTTAGGGGTGAACAACTTCCACTACGTCCCCCAACCAGACTTGGAAATGGACCGGCCATTGGCCTTGTTTCAGACAGGACTCATTTTCAAATTACTTTTACTATGGAGCTGAATAAAGCCTTTTATTTTTTCATTCTGAACTATTGCATTTCAGGCACTTGCTTTTGGTGCGGTGTGACTAGGAGTTGATGTCATGGTAATGTTTTGAGATTGTGAAATATGTAAATTTTTCTGATGTTAATGAGGTGGACCATGGTACCTATGTGCCATCACAATGTTGCTGCAATTTATCTTTGGTTGTGTGTGTTCAGTTTGCCTACAGACATTGTCCCAAGGAGTATCCCTTCCTCAGTTATACGATGAGAACTTCACTACAGACAGTTGCACAATGGTTGTGCTGACATGTGTGCATATTCCCTATGTTTTTGAACATTCCATCAACAATGGCCATGCCTGCTCACAGATGACTAGTGCTCATTACTGTGTGCCATCCATGCAACTCACTATACTTGTGTTTAGAGTATGTAGAAATGCCTTAATGGACACATTCACCCTTTGTCCCACTATGCAGAGGTATAATCACAGCCTTACCCTCATGTTTGTATTGGTTCAGCAGGGTCTTTGTGCACATGACTCAGAATTTTGTGCATTGTATCTGAGGCCTTTCAACTGTATTCCTTCCATGAGCAAGTACATGTTGGTGTTCTGACCTGCACCTGGGCATCCATATCAGACCAGGGTTGTACATGACAGTGTTTGTTCCCTTTTGCAGTCTTTGTCTGTTGGGCTGTTACATGACTATACACTATTGTGTCATGATGGTAGGGTGTGGGTAGCCTGCAACCTCCTTGGGTGGATATGCATGTGGGATCTGACATCACACCCACATGTGGTGTGTCACACTGTGTGTGTTAGAAATCCATCATCAGTGTAGTGTGACACTGCTGTAAGTGATGTGTTGCTATGGCACGATCAGGACTCTCACAGGCTAGGGTTGTGAACATACACCCATGTAGTTGTGGTATGATGTTGACAATGCCCCCCCCCCTATAACTGTGCCCTTCTGGGAGTCCTGTGCGCCCACCCCTCTCATGTATGGGCACTGCTGGGAGTCCTGTGCACCCACACCTCTCATGTCTGGGCACTGCTGGGAGTCATAGCCACCCACCCCTCCTATGTCTGGGCACTGCTGGGAGCCCTGTGCACCCACCCCTCTCATGCCTGGACACTGCTGGGAGTCATATCCACCCACCCCTCCTATGTCTGGGCACTGCTGGGAGTCATATCCACCCACCCCTCCTATGTCTGGGCACTGCTGGGAGTCATATCCACCCATCCCTCCTATGTCTGGGCACTGCTGGGAGTCCTGTGCACCCACCCCTCTCATGCCTGGGCACTGCTGGGAGTCATTTCCACCCACCCCTCCTATGTAAGGGCACTGCTGGGAGTCATATCCACCCACCCCTCCTACGCCTGGGCACTGATGGGAGTCATATCCACCACACACTCAGATGTCACGCACCGTACACCTACAATTTTGACATGTCTGCGGCTCGTGTCACTATTGCACTGGTGCCATACGTGAGTGTGGCACGCACCATACCCCAACATTGATGATGTCTGTGCGGCTCTTATCACTATTGCAATGACGCTGTCTGCGAGTGTGTGACGCACCGTACCCCAACATTGATGACGTCTGTGCGGGTCTTATCACTATTGCAATGATGCTGTACGCGAGTGTGACGCACCGTACAAGTACACTTCCATTGTAGAGGTACGTTGTACTCACCGTATGCGCCGTCGTCGATTCCTATGCACCAGGTCATAGGCGTACAGGACTGGGATGAGACGGCAGAGGGGGTTCATGGCGGGTCGGTCGCGTACCGGGGTGCGGTTCGGGCCGGACTCTGCTTTTAAGGCTATTTTCAAGTCCCGTAGCGTAAGGGTCGTACGGAGTGTCATCAACACGGATCGTACTTGCTGGTCCGGAAACTGCTGCCTGTTTACGTACGGACGGCGCGTACTGCGTGACCCGGATATGAATTTTATGTATTTTTTTGTCGTATGGGTTTTGGTACAGTTCGTACAGAGATGTGCTTTGGTTTCGGATTGTACTTGCTCGTACATACGGAGACGGTGAGGGTTTACGATTTGTACAGGAATTACGCTCCATACAACGATTCGTGGGGGATTTTGCCGGATCGGAATTGGCCCGTTAGTGTTTTATGAAATCACTATTACAAGTATACAGTTAGTTATACAGTCACTCATGCAATCAATGAGTTTTATGTACAGGTATTTATACAGTTACTCATGCAATCAATGAGTTTTATGTACACTTATTTATGTACAACAACTGTCACATATACTGTCTTTTATTTTTTCTTTCTACTTTATTGGACATGTACCATTGAGAAATGTTTTTGCTCATCACCACACCCATAAAGATATTCACTCACCCAAACAACTATTATAACACGCGGTCTTAACCTCATATACGTACTGATTTAACTATTTACATATCGTTGGGCAGCCATCGAACCACACACACAATTACTCTCCATGGGTGGAGACAAAATAATCTATTTGTCCAAAGTCTAGCTCTATCACAAAGCCATCTGTGCTACACGTGCGGCTTTCTATGGTAGGGAAATAAAGCAAAGCTCTAATCCAGTGAAATGCATATTTAAAAATTTTTAAGAGCTTAAGAGTAAAAATACGGCTCCCCCTAGCATAATATCCACACAACAGTGTGAGGAGCTGGCGACTTTTTTTGTGGAAAAAGTATAAAAGATTTATCAATCTTTTCCACATGTGTCTCCTGTCTCCACCTCCTTGCTTGCAAGGGAAGAGCCCTGCCCTACCCTATCAGTTATTCCGGAGATTTCGGAGGAGGAATTATCTAGATTGGGTGGTTGAATTAAATCTGGCTCTCCCTCGGACCCTATGAGGCCGTCCCAATTTATTGAGTCACTTTCGCTCCTTAGGCAGCCGCTGTGTCAAATACTGAACCTATCCTTTTCCATGGCAACCGTCCCAGGTGCCTGGAAACAGGCCTGGTGTCTCCTATTATTAAGAAGCCCACGTTAGATCCCTCAAACCCCCAGAACTTTCGTCCAATTTCCCTTCTTCCTTGGGTGGCCAAGATTGCTGAAGCCCATGCCAATAACACCTTATCCCAATTTCTGAGCTCCCATAATATTCTGGACCCGTCTCAGAACGGTTTTCGGCCGGGCCATAGCACGGAATCAGCCCTGCTAGCCACCACAGAACATCTCCGGACGATCCTGGATGCCGGTCAAAGTGCAGCGCTCATTTTGTTAGACCTCAGCGCAGCCTTTGACACGGTGTCCCATGGCATCCTTCTACATCGTTTAGAGGCTGCAGGGGTCACTGGCACTGCCTTAGAGTGGTTCAGGTCATTCCTGACTGAGAGATCTTTCCGTGTGTCTGCCCCTCCGTTCCTTTCTCAATCCGATTCCATCAATCAGGGGGTCCCACAGGGCTCAGCATTGAGCCCGTCGTTGTTTAATCTTTATGTACAACGTTTGGCAGATGTCGCAAAAAAATGGGACCTTACGATGGTGTCCTATGCTGATGACACCCAGCTTGTTATCACTTTAGCTGAGGCATCATCTATACTGGCCACTAGATTCAGAGACGGGATGACAGCAGTGGCTCAACGGATGGCAGGAAATTGTTTACAACTGAACGCGAGTAAAACTGAGGTTTTACTGGTGGGAAAGAATGCTGCCCTCTGGAATGAGCATTGGTGGCTTGGTGCTATGCCAATGCCTAAAATAGTGGTAAAGAATCTGGGGGTCTGGATGGATTCCACGCTCAGTTTCCAGACCCATACAAAGTGAGTCACTGCCACCTGCATAGGTTTGCTAAGGGGTCTTAACCCTTTCTTGAAATTTTTTGACCCAGTGGTACGACAGCCTTTTGTGCAGTCTACCATACTCTCTCACCTAGACTATGCTAGCTCTCTGCTCCTGGGGGCTAATAAAGCAGAGATACGGCGACTTCAACGAGTACAAAACTCTGCAGCCAGAACTCTGGTAGGTCTCCCCGCTGGTGCCCGGTTGGAGCCATTACCCAAAGGCTGCACTGGCTTCCGATTGATAAGTGGATCCAGTTTAAAGCTCTTTGCCTATCTTTTAAGAATCTAAAATCTGGCAGCCTGGCGTCTCTGGGTAATTTACTGACCCCATATGTGCCCCACCGACAGTTGCGCTTGCTGGGAAAGCACATTGTGTCTGCCCCGCGGTTCAAACTCTGCCGGGTAGGAGCTCGCTCATTCCGGTATCTGGCGGCCAAGCTGTGGAACTCTCTGCAGTTTTATAGCGAGGAAACGACGGTTTGCTGACAGGCTGGAGACGGGGTAGACGGACTGAGGCTGAGACCTAGTACGAGAGTCTAAGAACAAGAGAGCTGTTAACTAAAATCCACCCAATTAAGGACCAGTGTGCCGTGATTTTTGGTACAAAATCAAGGTAACCAATAAGGCGGTGTTTGCTGTGACCCACTATCTGGCAGAACATCAGAAAACACAGACAAGTTACCGTTTTAAAAGATATTGTGCAACGCGATTTTCAAAGGTATCAGCAAGGGTGCCGAAGTTTAAAATAAGAAAAGACTCTCAGATTAACCCCGATTAGGGATGCGAACATACAAAAACGAATATAGATCTAAAGCGATGTGATAAAGACATGTAACAAGGATTCCTATGTACGAGGCAACCACCCAGTGCCACATAATAGGAGAGACTTATTCCTTGGTCTTGAAAAAGATGGTACATTTTTGAAATAGTCCATCGAAATGCGTCGACGCCAAACACTGCACAATCGAGCAATCAAGCTCATCCTGAGAACAACACAAACCAAGCGGGTCTAGGATTGAGTTTTGAATGATGGTTTTGATGTGCAAACTCTTATGACAAATTGTGTGTCTTTGTTTGTCTCTCCTTTTTCTAGTTAGATAACCCTTTACATATGATTATTTCAACTTAGGTGATGAGTAGTGTCTAGAATATCGGGTATAGCCTGAGAATCTTTGAATTATAGATGAACTGTAGATAAACCATGATTGTGATGATATTGTGGATAGAGTTGATGAAATGAGAACTTGTTTTTAAATGTTTTAAATACTTTGTTTTAATAAAACTTAAATATTTTGTATACAATAATGTTTATGCTTATGTTTGACCAGTTTTGTGTCCATTACTAATATTTGGGCTTCATCTCTCAGTACCTTTGCCAAGGGAAGCTTTTAGAATTTACTGAACTCTCTGCCGGTACATATCCGTGGTATGGAGGATCTGCTGGCTCTTCGAAAACCCATTAAAACCTTTCTTTACCCTTCAATATAGTTCATGGGCCTAGCTACACCCTCAACGACCTTTTCGGGCTGAGTGTGTTTGTGTTTTTTTTTCAGATTTAACCTATTAACATAACATAACATAACATTACCAATAATCAGTTAACTAATCAATAACTAATATAGACTTTTACATAGCTAGTAACCAACTGGTGCAGCAGTTTACACAACAACTGACCAAGTAATACAGATATTCATACAGTTTAGTCACTATCCAATATATTTATTGAGACACTATAAATTACTCAAGTAAACAATCAATTACACTGCTACTAAATCCTCTATCCAGATATTTATATATCCACTGATTCTTCAATACAGATTGGTGTATACATAATACATATTTAAATAAGAAACCAAACCACATTCACTGGATGATGTCATCAGTGATGTCATTTGAGATGTCATCAGTGATGTCACTGACCATGTCATGAATGATGTAACATGTGACATCATCACCAGTGGATTGCGGGTGTGAGAGTTACATTTAGTACAACTAAATATAACGGAGGAATATATATATATATATATATATATATATATATATATATATATATATATATATATATATATATATATATATATATATATATTCAGTGCTCCTTTTCTCTACTGATTCCCTGCACCCTGAAACCAGAAACTAAACAGACTCCTCTTATTTCGTTCAAGTTTGTTTTATTTCAAATCATGCTGTGCCGCCATGATATATAGAAGCTTTCAGACAGCCTTCTTTCTCTATTTATTCATGCTTTGGTATGTTAAGTGTATTTTTATAGCATGCTAATCGCCTGTAAGGGTATCCAGGCGCTCTGTAGCAGGTGTGAGAGTTCAGCCCTGGAGGGCTTACTCGAAAAGGCAGGTCTACAGCTTCTTGGGAAAGTGAGAAGGGAGGAGGAGGCTCTGATATTTTGTGGGAGCTCATTCCAGGATTTAGGGACCAGGTATGGGAAGGCACGCCCCCCTGCAAGGCTTTTGTCTAGACATGGAGTGTGTGCTAGGGAGAGACCAGCAGAGCAGAGATGTCTGGCAGGTTGGTGGAAGTGAATGCAAATGTCCAGGTAGGCAGTGCCTTTGTTGTGCAGTGCTTTATAGTTGTAGGTGAGGAGTTTGAAGTTTGCACACGTGTGTGTTGGGAGCCAGTGGAGCTCCGTGAGGTGTGGTGTGATGTGGGCTGGGTGTGGGAGGTTCAGGAGTAGTCTGGCTTCTGTGTTTTGGATGGTCTGCAGTCTTCTTCCGAGCTGGTTGATTATCCTTGCACACAGGGTGTTCCCATAGTCAAGTCTGCTGGTAATGAGGGCTTCAGTGATGGTCTTCCTGGTCTTGTCTGGTACCCACTTGAAGATTTTATTCACCATCCTTAGGGTGTTGAAGCGGGACATGACCATTGCATTGACTTGGGCTGTCATGTCCAGGTTCTATGATGATTCCAAGGTGTCTTTCTTTTCGATCAAGTTATGATGCTGGACTAAAGTCTGTGGACCAGTTGGTGGAGTTCTATGGTGAGGTGTTGATCCTGAAAAACACCACTTCGATCTTTCCCGAGTTCAGTTTGAGGCGACTGCATTTCATCCAGGTGCCCACTTCTGTCAAGCATGGGGTGAACTTGTTCATGGTGTTGTTGTGTCAATCACATTTTCCCTTCGTCCACTACAGCATATAGCATGGGCCAGTGGGTAATTCCGCTTCAGCCATTGGCTAACTTTACTGTGATTGAAATCATTCTGCCCTTTCACATGGAGCACATCACCTTAAAATGTCGTTCCCTTCAGTGCCAGGGACTACTATGACAATGTGTGCTTTTTGAGACAAGAAAATAATATTTTCGCTTTTTCTAAAAATATTGCCTAGGTGCCAGTAGCTCCGGCAAAATTATTGTATAAAAACCATGGCAAAACAAAACAAACATTGCCAAAGCAAAAAGCCTGGCAGTCAACACCAGATCGACTGATTTTGTCAATGCTTGTTTAATTAGCAAGACGGACTTTTTAAAATGATATGCATTGCTCTGTTTTTGTGGAACACAATTTATCTGCTGTGCTGTGGGGGAGTTTACAGGAATCTCACTCCCTATGTCACATGCTAGGCAGTAGAGGCTCTTAAAGTCCAGTTTTTTCCTTGAAGTATGGGATATATAGTAATGGATTGGTAATTCAAAAAGCACAACTCCAACTCTCAGAGTACAAAAAATGAAACCAGTACAGGACCGAAAGGGTCCTGCTGCATGTGTGATGCAGAAAGTCAGTAATGTCTTTCATCCTACACCACTTATGCATGCTTGCATTGCAAGCCCACACTTCTAAGGTGGTCAGTGAAATTACATGTCTTAATATGAATAGCGTAATCGCTCCAAGAGCCAGGAGTGGATGCAAGTATTTAACATGACTGTAATAAACAACAGTAATAAAGATATTATTTTTTATTTTCATAGAAAATAAATAAACTTTCCATTTAAAGTCTTTCCTTCTTCTAGGGCCATATGTATCAAGCAAATTCTCAATCGCAAGGGCCGAAATTCGCAGAATTTTGGCCTTTGCGAATGTGAATTTGCTAAATGGAATGTATTAAGCAAAATCTGGTGCAAAATAAGGAATCGCAAGTTTTGCGATTCCTTATTTTGCAATTGCATTTAAGGAATCGCAAATTTTGCGATTCCTTAAATGCAATGTATGAAACCAAAAAAATTAGCAAAATGCCCTTAAGGAATCGCAAATTACCACCAACTTCTAGTTGGTGGTAAGTTGCGAATTCCTTGAAAAATTAAATTTTTTGCATTTTTGAAAGTGCCATGTTACGCACATACATGCCCTTAGGGCATGTATGTGTGCCACATGTGCACCCGTGCATATTTCAGGGGTGCAACAGGGTGTCCATTGGACACCCTTGCACCATTGAAATTATTCTCAATTTGCGATTAGCAAATTGCGAATCGCAAATTGAGAATAACTTCCCATTCATTCCTATGGGCCCATAATAAATGAATGGGAAAGTATTCCTTAATTGCGATTCGCAATTTGCTAATCGCAATTAAGGAATTCTAAGAAATCGCAAAAAAAATGCGATTTTGTACATACATACCCATTTGCGATTCTCAAATAGCGATTTCTTCAAAATCGCTATTTGGGAATCGCAAATGAGTATCTTGATACATATGGCCTCTAGTCCTCCTGTGGAAATTGGGAACATTTGATCTAGTTCTCTCAATTATTTATGCTCATCTACAATATTAAGATGGGCAATTAAAGACATTTTAAAACTATTTTTCTTATCCCTCTTTTCATGGAAAATGATTTTCATCAAAGTCTTTCCCTTCGCTACACCACATGTGAAAATGGGAAATTTTGGAACACTTCCTCAACCTTCCTAAACTATCTATGAAATTTGAGGCATGTGAATGATTGCAGAAAAGTGTACTCTACACAGGTAATAGCAAGACCCCTCAAAGTGCTGGGGTCTCACTCGGAGATCTGATAGGTTGCACACATCCAATAAAAATGATTCAGGGCTGGCTTAGTGCAGAGGTAAATACTTCTTTATTTCATACACTCTGGTTGGAAGTGAACTGCAGAGATCACATCAAGAAAGGACCAGTATGGAAACTGATTAGGCGTTTACTTGTAATTGCTATTTTCATTTAATGATATAATGAGTACACCCACCGATTAGAATGTATAAATGTCTTTGTCCCGATGTCCGCATGGCTGTGTTTCCTGCTAGTTTTAAATTAAATTGAACTACTTCCTTGGGCTCTCCACAAAGAGGCCTTTGTCCTCAGGACACTTTCATCTACTCGATCTGCTTTAAATGCAAGGACCAATCTTTTGTTGTGTTCATTCATTTCCTTACTGCCTTAGTACATTTAGATAAAGTAACATAATTCAAGACAGAGGTCATTGTCACGTTGTTATTGACAGGAGTTGGGTAAGAGGGCCCTTGAGGCATAGCTGAGGGCCCTACTCCACCCTGATCAATAGGTACCCGGGAGTGGCCTCCACCCCGTTTAGTATTGCTATAGTAAATCTGAACTTGAAAATGTAGAAAATTGTTTATTAGAGTCTGTTTCTCCTAGTACTGATTAGGTGACGGTTACAATATGCATATATGTGGATTTAATTTGGTGATAACACTCCACTATTTCTGTCCAATGAAATGCATTGTAGTGAACAGCTGGTTTTGAGTATCACAACCAGAAACTTGGAGAAAGGTTAATAACCATATAAATCATTTATTGGTGGTGCTTTACTCATTTTAGTTTTAGCTCTAAGGTATTTTCAGCCTGTGAAAAATGGTGATCCTTTGTTAGGATTTGATGTACCGTGTTGACAGAAAATGTATTTCTCTCATAATTATCTTATGGGGTTAGTGTTCCGAAGACAAAAAAAGGATAGATTTTGTATAAATATACAACTATATTCCTCATCCATGTAAGAACATTGTCTAGCATGATGAGAAAAATGTACTTACAACAGCCGTGACAGTTGATTCCCCAGAATCTGATATAGTTTCATCACAGAATTCTAAAAACAAAGTGAGTGCTGACATTCTATATTCATGATTAAAGTAAGGTAGTTCTGAACACCATGTTGTTCGAATAGAAGCTGCAGAATTTAAGCCATTTACTTTGGAGGGCACTGGAGTAAATGAACAACATGGGGAGTGTAATGTTGTCATCTACATTTTGGTAACTGCTCTGGAAAGATAAAATGAGGACATGATATCTATCAATTCTAAAATATCTTCTGCATTGAAAGGAGAAAAAATGTTTGTCATGCTGATTGAAACATACACATCCAACAGCAACAGCAGCAGTCTGTCAGTTGATTCCCGAGAGTTTTACCTTAGCTTCACCACAGGGTTTTGTTTTCATGACAAAAGTGGGGCGCTATTGAACACTCTGTTGATGGAATGGAAGATGTTGAATTTAAACCCTTTCCTAAGGAGCAGGCTTGTCTATATGAACATGGAAGGGTTACCACAGATATGAAAACTCTGGTTTAAGAAAATGTGAAGGAAAGGAAGTATGTGCGTTTAGACATTTATGGCATGATACATTTTTAAAAGGATACAGATAGTTGATGAGGGCAAACACGATCTAAATCAAACTTCCCCTTTCCATGTCTGTTTCCTCTAATTATCCATCCTGTGTCAGTTAACACCTCTCTAATTTTAAAATAGTAACATCTTGGTACACATAGGGGTCGATTCCGATCCGGTAAAATGCGCTCCGAATCGTCGTACGGAGCGTTTTTTGCCCGTACGAATCGTACCCGTAAACGTCCCGTACGTACGACGAAGTACGATCCGTACCAGGAGCCGAACTCCGTACGAGTCGTACAGGACTCCGTACGAATCGAATCTCCGTACTAGTCTCACTCGGAACCCGCTGTACGCGACATCACTACGGTTCGCGGCTGGTTTTTACGACCCAGCAAGTACGATTCGTGTCGGGTACGCACCGTACGACCCTTTTCCTACGGGAGCTGAAAACAGTCGTAAACGCAGAGTTCGCGCTGAAAAAGGTACGGGACGCCCCCCCCCGGGTACGGCACGTACCCCGCATGATCGCAGGGGTACGCGCCGTACCCCTGTGATCATGCGGGGTACGTGCCGTACACCCAGCGTACATGGGGTACGCACCGTACCCCATGTACGGTGGGTGTACGGCACGTACCCCATGTGCGCTGGGTGTACGGCACGTACCCCGCATGATCGCAGGGGTACGGCGCGTACCCCTGCGATCATGGGGGGTACGTGCCGTACGGTGTGTAGGTGATCGTGCGGTTTTCCGTACGAATCGACGTGTTCCGTACGAATCGCGTCCTGGTCGGACGATCGGGATCGGAATCGTCCGGTCGTACGGCGTCCGTACGAGTCGTACGGAAACGGCTCCGGATACGATTCGTACGGACGGGGATTTTACCGGATCGGAATCGACCCCATAGACATTTTTTATAAATCTTCCATTTGAATGCATGGCTGTTAATATTGTAAGCATGCTGAAAGCTATTTTCAGACAGATTAATGTTCCTGTAGGTCAGAGGTCTTCAATCTGTGGGGTGCGAACCCCAGGGGGGTCGTGGAGTCCTGGGAAGGGGGTCACAGAACAGATTCTGTCAGTTTGCCTTAGTGGCGTCAGGCTGATTGAGGGTGCTCAAGGCGGAGGCCTAATTCACACCGAGGGGTGAAAAACATCAAAGCCTCATTCACAAGTAAAAGGTCTTTTAAAGACCTGTGAAGTAGTCGGGTGTGTCTTTGTGTGTGTCCAGTGAAGCTGTTTCAGCCGGGCTCACATACACGAGGGGAGGGGTGGGGTGGCTGGGGGAGGAGGCTGTAGCCCTTTTAGTTCAGTGGGCGTTGTGCGCCTGGAGCTGTGGGTCCCGCCAGTAAAGCACGTGAAAGGTCCTCATTGGTTCAAGTCCCACGAGCCCTCATACCTGGTGCCTGTGAGGGAGAAATGTGCCTGAGAGTCTGTTCTTCACAGTGAGATGTTGTTACAGCCTGTCTGCCACCACCCCCTGCCCCCAGCAGGGAGGCACAGAGATGCCCTCCCATGAGAGAGGAAGAAGAAGGAAGAAGACACAGAGAGATACTGACCCCCCCCCCCCATGAGAGAGGCACAGAAAAGGTGGGTGAAAGAATGATGAATGGATGGATGAAAGGGTGGATGGATGAAGGATGAATGTATGGATGAAGGGGTGGATGGCTGTATGGATGGATGGATGGAAGGATGAAAGGGTGGACGGATGAAGGATGAATGTAAGGATGAAAGGGTGGATGGATTAAGGATGGATGGATGGATGTGTGAAAAGGTGGGTGGATGAATAATGAGTGGATGGATGGATGAAAGGGTGGATGGATGAAGGATGGATGGATGGATGGATGGATGAAGGATGTATGGATGGATGGAAGGATGAAAGGGTAGATGGATGAAGGATGGATATATGGATGGATAAAATGTTGCATGTATGAAGGATGGATGGATGGATGTGTGAAAAGGTGGGTGGATGAATGATGAGTGGATGGATGGATGAAAGGGTGGATGGATGAAGGATAGATGGATGAAAGGGTGGATGAATGAAGAATGTATGGATGGATGGATTGATGAAAGGGAAGATGGATGAAGGATGGATGTATGGATGGATAAAAAGTAGTATGGATGAATGATGGATGGATGGATGGATGTGTGAAAAGGTGGGTGGATGAATGATGGGTGGATGGATGGATGGATAGATGAACGGTGGGTGGATGAAAGATTGATGTATGGATGGAAGGATGAAAGGGTGAACGGGTAAAGGATAGTTGGATGGAAGGAAGAAAGATTGGATGGATGAAGGATGGATGTATGGATGTAAGGATGAAAGGGTGGATGGATGAAGGATGGATGGATGTGTGAAAGTGTGGGTGGACGAATGATGGATGGATGTGATGAGGTCTAACAGGCGCATTTATGGTTGTCGATAGTTTTTGATGATAAGGAGTACCAATTTCTAGAAACTTTTGTCGGAAGAGGGTCCTTATGCCTAAAAAGGTTTTACAAGGGGGTCTCTGCATCAAAAAGTTTGAAGACCTCTGCTGTAGGTATTTCTTTGCTATTTTTAGACAGATTTATGTTTCTCTGGGAAGTGGGACCCTCCAAATAAGATGCTGCCTAAACATTTCAATTTCCCTTTTACTTCTCCAACTTCATTGTGTCCGTTGTGCATGGACATGTAGTGGCTCAAACATCCTTTTCATTGTGAGATAAATGTATCAAAATGATGGAACACATTTTAAAATATAAGAAGTCTCCCCCCCCCCATTACTTAGAAATGAAGTCTGTTAGAGGTAGCTAATAAAACCTTTTTAAAATAAGTAACACTGTAACTCAGACAGAACAGTTAGGCAATTAAATTAAACACTGTGAAACCTGTCATGGACCACACAGTTTTGTTGACTGGTTTACTTCAGAAACTTCCTGCAGCAGAGAAGAGTTTTCATGTATATAATCAGCCTTCTGCACAGGAAAGTGAACGATTCTTTAGGCATGGTTTCACAATTTAATAAATTAATGCAGCGTCTTTAGAAAGACTTGTATCTAAACCTAGAATCTTATCTTACAATATATTCTACCAGACATGAGCTCTTTTTTCCAATTTAAAACAGACTTGCTAGCAACAATACTAGACAAGACCTAATTGAGACAGGTGAAACGAGAGAAAAAAATGAATGGCCTTTCTCTAGTTGAATGCGTAGAAGCCTTTGATAGAGTGAATTTGATGGACCTATGAAAAGTCCTCGCCAAAACTGGTGTCGGTACAGACAGAAATCAGTGTGTTTTCTGTCTGCATTTATTTTTGTAAGGTGGATAAATACAGAAAAAGGTGCTTCCTTAAGTGAACCTCCGTGCTGTTTATCATGAATTATAGCCCAACAGCTGGCCAGCTTGACATCATGGGAAATGTAAAAACAGGATGCAATTTTCTTTGTCAACATACATTTATGGTAAAATGCTAATATTTACCAGTGGGTGTATTTTTATGTCATATTTGAAAGCTTAAATAGCTAAAACATGACTGACATCAAAGTATGAGTGTGCGTCGATCAGTTACATAAATATGGAAATGTACAGTTTTAGAACTTAATTTTTACACAAAACATAAATAAATAAATTGATTGCAAATAGATTACAAGCGCACCTTCCCAACCTAATTCACCCGGATCAGTCCGGCTTCATGTCAAACAGTAACACTGCACTCAATCTTAGGCGCCTACATAGTGTACTAGTACGGGGACATGTCCTGTCTGAGACGTCAGCGGTCCTTTCTTTAGACGCAAGAATGGCCTTTGACATGCTGGAATGGACCTACCTTTTTGCAGTCCTTCCGCGATTGGGATTCGGCCCTAAATTCTGTGCATGGGTCCGGCTCCTATATGCGGATCCGGTGGCACGCGTGGCAGTGAACGGACGACTTTCAGATACTATAACATTGACAAGAGGGACTCGACAGGGTTGCCCTCTGTCGCCACTTCTTTTTGCGCTGGTGTTAGAGCTCCTAGCGGCGCGAGTTCGTGAAACCCCTCTTTTACGAGGTATTAAATGGGCGGATGGTTGGGAAGACCGTATATCCCTATACGCAGACACAATTTTGGTGTACCTTAATGACCCGGAAGTCGCTCTGCCGGTCTTATTTGAGATCTGTGACGCTTTTGGGACGATTTCAGGCTACACCATAAATTGGACTAAGTCAGTTCTTTACCCGCTTAAGGGACCGATACCACGACTTCCCCCTCACTGCCCACTGGAGGTGTCCCGAGACACGTTCAAGTATCTAGGGATACACATAACTAGAGACCCTGAAAACTTCTTCTCTGTGAATTTGGCACCCCCACTGGAGCGATTACGTAGAGACGTGACGCACTGGGAGTCGCTGCCCCTAACGCTGTTGGGGAAAGCAGCTTTATTCAATATGATGGCCCTGCCCCGATTTTTATAGGTGCTGGAAAACACGCCATATCCGGTACCCTTGCGGTATTTTAAGCAGATAGCGGCACTGGTGTCCACACTCCTCTGGGGCAACAGACCGGCACGCATAGCTCAAGCCAAATTGCACCGCAGTTGGTACGATGGCGGCATAGCACTCCCTAACGTACGCCTTTACTATTGGGCAATGCACCTCAAAGTTATAAATCAATGGCTACACGCCCCTCAGACAGACCCTGCATACAAGGCGGATAGGGCGCAGCTGGGAACAGACAATATGCTGGCGGCCTTGTATAACAGAAGACGGGCACTGAAGCTGGAGGGCCCAACGAAACACACTTTCACACTATGGTACACAGCTCAGGCACAATTGGGGTGAAGGAGACCATTACCAAACTCACGCCTCTTTGGGACGAGAAGCAGCTAGGGTCACTTAGGAACAGCAGGGGATTTGATCACTGGGACAGCATTGGTATTTCCACGGTGGGTGACCTGTGGGACAAAGGGACGGTCATCCCGTTTGAACAGCTTAGACATCAATACGAGCTTGCGCCTACTGAGACATTCCGTTACATACAAATCAGACATTCACTCCTAGCAGCTCTGCCCCAGACCGTGGACGTGCCCGAGGCTTCCCCACTAGAAGATAGGCTGCTCACTGATTTTATGCCTAAGCGTGCCACCTCATTCACATACCGCAAATTAATTAATAATCTGTCAGATCCCACAGCAACCTTGCACAAGAGATGGACTGCAGATATTGGTGCCATGGACGAGGCAGAGTGGCAGATGGCGCTCACTTCGCCTAAAGAGGTGGGAATTTCAGCCAGGCTTAGAGTTGTTCAGCTCAAAATGTTACATCGCGCTTATCTCACTAGAACTACACTTCACAGAATAGGCAAGGCGCATCATCCATATTGCCTTAGGGGATGTGGGAACGAGGGCTCCTTTTTCCACACACTCTGGGAGTGTCCACCACTCGCGGACTATTGGCGCAAGGTCCTACGTACAATGTGCCAGACACTGAATGTTTCACTGTCGCCTGAACCGAGACGATGCCTCCTAAATGTTTGGGAACCAAACGACTTATCAAGGCACGGGCAAACATGGGCGACATTGGGCCTCATGGTGGCCAAGAGGAATGTGGTGCAGAAATGGGGGTCCGCTGAACTGCCCTCACTGGAGGCCTGGTGCAGAGACATGGACGTCGCCATGACTACGGAGAGGGCTGTTTATATGAATAGGAAATGCCCCCGAAAATGGACCAAAATCTGGTCTGACTGGAATACTTATGGGGGGACATTTGCGACCCTGTACCTGAGTCAGACAATGAAAGCTCAGATAATGATTCCGTGGATGGTTGAAGAAGCGGGGTGGGTGGGGTGCTACGAAGATGGCAATGTGATGGAAGTGGGTGGGGCAGGGGATGATGAGAATCATTGTCTCAAATGTATATTACTGATTGTAACCTTGAAAATTACACATGCCAATTGTCTTTCTGATATCTGTGGTATAACCAATAAAAACATTTTTTTTTTAAAAACATAAAATAAATAATGGGTAAAATACAGATACAATGGCCAAAAAATCAAAATGGATACATACAGACGGAAAGGTTAAAAATAAAAATAAAACAATAAAACCGGAAACCCTAGGCTTATACGATCAAATATATGATGGCTACTTTTATAGGTCTATTATCAAGCCCTAAATTAATGGTTAATAGAGCAGTAGAACAAATGTACCCTCAAGTCCCCCTTCACAACTTATTATTACAGCTGAGTCTGGTGGCTAAGTGGACTAATGCGCCGTTGCAGCTGCTGCCGATACGAAGTGGGCGGGGGGCATCCCTGAGGCAGCGTGGGGGAAGAACAATAAAAAATAAATAAAAGTACACTTATCTTCCAGCTGCCAGCCGCCACCTCTGTAATCCTCTCCTCCCCGACCTCTCCTCGCTGCGCCTCTGCTCCAGGAACTGCAGTTCCCATGAGCACATGCTCCCAGACTCCCCTTTGGCCAATCCAAGCACTTCTCGAGAAGAGAACTGGGATTGGCCTTGTTTTTTGCTCCAAAAGGTACTGGAAGCCTGCGTCAATGCAACTCGGTTTGGGGAGTTGTCAGTGCATATGTAAGTTTGGCCGCCTTGAGACACCCAGCCAAACCGAAATGCGCACTGACAGCAGTGCCCTGTGCTCACCACTCCTGCCGCTGATGGCCTGCCAGACAACACTCAGCTGACGACTCCTACTACTACAGGTAAAATACAATGATAATAAAGCAGTTTTTTAATTAATTGCTTTATCACCTTTTTATTTTACGTTTTGATCTGTTGCCTCCAGCAGTGGGGCTACGCTTCTCTGCCATACCGGAGGAAACGCCTCTGCTGATGCGTCCATTGTAGGGGCCTCTGTTTGACCTCATGGTCACAGTTTCAAATCCCAGAGGGTCCACTCAGCCTTTCATCCTTTTGAGGTTGATAAAATGAGTACCATTGCGTTAGGTTACAATAAACATCTGTTACTCAGCACCAAGATACCCTTCTGGATGAACGTGCACTATGTAAATACACGTTATGTTATTGTGGTTATCCCATAGACACAGACCAATGAATACTAACATGCTGACTTTCAAAACAATTTTACTAGATTATTGGAATATCCTGACAAGGAAAGAAAACAGCATGACATTCTCATCCCAAGTTTCGAATAACTCAAATTTTAGCAATGGAATGGAGGTGATCCCCTAAGGCTAGGGGACCATTGTGCAGATGGGGAACAATTAAAAACACATGGACAGAAAAATTGCAATTAGCACTGAACAACCACTATACGTTAACCCATTTGCATGATAGACTGGCAAAAACGTAACCAAAGAAATTGATAATAGAGAAAGACTGCCATTGGAGACAATGTTGTATGATAAATGGATAAAGAAGGGCCATCACTTTTGCATATGCGTATAAATAATCTACATTCAGATAAGCCCCATGAATATATTATCGGTTGGGCTAAAGATTTACATGCATCTATTCCCCAAGATACATCATCAAAATCTCAGACAAGGGTTGCTAAATCTTTAATATGTGTACAACAGAAGGAAAACTCATATCCAATCCTGGCATTTTACTTTTGTCAGTTTAAAATCAATGTATAGATGCTCAGAATTGTGTTGGGAAGGTTGTGTTAAACAATATTGCATGTGGTGGTCTAGTACTAATATACAGAGGCACTGCAAAGAAATACTAGCAAGCATAATGGCTATTACATGGATTCATCTTCCCCTGGAACCTTTTGGTTTACTGTAGGGGGACACAGGTGAAGATTTCTTAAACCCCTTCACAACACCAAAATGCAAATTCCTGACAAGCCTATCAATAGCTCAGAAAACAAAGGTTGATCTCATCATTACATCATATACGGTGGATGAATGTATAGACTGTATATGGATGGAAAGGTTATCAGCTATAACAAATTACAGGGAGCATACATTTTACACAAACCTACATGAAAGAAGGTAGGAGATACGAAAAGAGAATGGAAGATATTTTAAGATGCTCTGTATTGGGAGAAATGTCCTTGGAATCTGTCAGATTGTAAGAAATATAGACTACAGGTCTCATTTTCAAGCAAAAAGGGTGGTGGGCAGTCATAATATCGAGTTTTTTATTTCGACTGGACAGAATATCGAGTAAAAAATATAGAATGGACAAAATATCGACTAGACATAATATAGACAACAAAAATATCGACTAGAAAAAATGTATATCGAATAGAATGAACATAATATCGAATCAAAAATATAGAATGGACATAATATCGACTAGACATAATATAGACAACAAAAATATCGAATTTAAGGTAAGTTAATAATATTTTTAATTTTTTGTGTAATATTATTCTGTAGTGGGTTGTGGGTTTATAGGGGAATAGGGTGGGAAGTAATTTAATTATAATTAATTAAATATGTTAATTTATGTATTGATATTTATTTAGAATTAATTGTTAAATAGTTATTAATTGGTAATTAATTAAAATATAATTGGTAATTAATTATAATGTATTAATTGATAAATATTTTAATTTTGGTAATTTATTTTCTGAAGCGGGCTGTGGGTTTATAGGGGAATAGGGTGGGAATTAAGTTTATTTATTTACTGATATTTATTTAGAAATAATTTGTAATTAATTAATAATTGGTTATTAATTAAAATATAATTGGTAATTAATTAAAATTGATTAATTTATAAATATGTTAATTTTATTAAATTATTTTCTGTAGCGGGTGGTGGGTTTATAGGGGAATAGGGTGGGAAGTAATTTAATTATAATTAATTAAATATGTTAATTAATTCATTGTTAATTATTTAGAATTAATTGTTACTTAAATAATAATTGGTAATTAATTAAAATATAATTGGTAAATAATTTTAATTGATTACTTGATAAATATATTAATTTCATTAATTTATTTTCTGTAGCGGGTTGTTGGTTTATAGGGGAATAGGGTGGGAAGTAATTTAATTCTGATTAATTAAATATGTCATTTAATTTATTGGTATTTATTTTGAATTAATTGTTAATTAATTATTAATAGGAAATAAATTAAAATATAATTTTTATTTAAAATTAATTGATTAATTTTTAAATTGTAAATTAATTTATTGTTAATAGGTAATTAATTAGTATGAGTAGGCAATTTTTATAATTAAATAATTTTATTTTGTATTTATAAATAAATATTTAATATATTTTATACACTTGTAAAATATTTTAAATATTTGTAATTGGTATTACTATTTATGTTATTTATATCTATTTGTGAAGTATTTACTTTCCCTACTATTGCACTCTCTGAAGTTGGAATAGTAATTTTAACCCCTACGCTATCCCTCACTTTCCCTACTGTTGCACCCACTGGAGTGGGTATGCAACGTTTACAACACAACTTTTACTATGCACTACCATTACAACGAAACTTTTACAACGCAAAAACTTTTACAACGTATACATTTACAAAGCATGTTTTTACAACGAAGATACCTTTACAACGCATACCATTACAACGTAAGTATTGGTAAGTATATAATTATTTTTAGAATGTTATATGTTTGGGTTTTTGGGTAAAGGGGTATTTTTAGGGTTCAGGGTCAGTTTTCAGTTTTTGGGTAAAGGGGTATTTTTAGGGTTCAGGGTCAGTTTTCAGTTTCTGGGGTAAAGGGGTATTTTTAGGGTTCAGGGTCAGTTTTCAGTTTTTGCATAAAGGGGTATTTTTAGAGTTCAGGGTCAGTTTTGGGTTTTTGGGGTACAGGGGTACTTTGTAAAAATAAAGTAAAATTAAATTTAAATTAAATTTATTAAATAAAATTAAATTATATTATAATATTTTTAATTAATTTATATTCAAAAAATTATTATATACTTACCAATACTTACGTTGTAATGGTATGCGTTGTAAAGGTATATGTGTTGTAAAATCTTGCGTTGTAAATGTATGCGTTGTAAAAGTTTTTGCGTTGTAAAAGTTTTGTTGTAATGGTAGGCGTTGTAAAAGTATGCGTTGTAACGTCATACATCCCTGGAGTCGGAATAGTAATTTTAACCCCTACGCTATCCAGCGCTTTCCCTACTGTTGCACCCACTGGAGTGGGAATAGTAAATTTTACCTCTACGCTATCCAACACTTTTGCTAATGTTGAACTCACTATAGTTGTAACAATACATTTTAACCATTTTTAATGCTACGCTAAAAATGTTATATATGTTTATTTAATAATATGTTTTTTATATATATATATATATATATATATATATATATATATATATATATATATATATATATATATATATATATATATGTATTATTTTTGGTGATATAATTTTTTTAATTATATAAATTATTTATTAAAATTACATTTTTTTAATAATTATTTTTAAGTTTATATTAAATATATTTATTACTATATTCGTTTTAACTTAATTTTAAGACATTTAAAAAAATCGATATTTTGACAGTCTATATTTTTGTAAGTCGATATTTTGGAGTCGATATTTTGGTACTTACCTGTTTGAAGATAGGGAGTCGATATTTTGTCAATCGATATTTTTGACTCGATATTTTTGTATCTCGATATTTGTGAGGTCGATATTATGTCAGTGATCCAAAAAGGGTACATTACCTCTTAAAAAGTTTTTAAAAAGCTCTGATTTTTTAATTGTATTAATATGTTCTTCAGGATTTATAGATTGTACGACATTAAGACAAAACGATAAAAGTGACAATAGGTAACCTCCTAGAATTTTTTTTAATCCTAATATAGTATACACCCATTGCTAGGGCCCATTCTCACCCTGTACATTTGCTTTAGCAAAGGGGTTCCCTCACAAATGCGAAATGTAATCATTCACATCCTACATGAATTTGTTGAGTGAGCTGTGAGCATTGTATTTTGTTTTATGCAGATAATTGCCCTTTTCTTGTCAAAGGCAGCAAATGTTATCACCAACTTTGGTATGCTAGATGCATAAGATAACTTGTGTAATGCCATGACTCAAAGTAAGAAAACCCCCAGGGTTAAGTGATGAAATAAAGGACATTTGTGAAAATCCACCTGCAGAAAGACAAAGGGATGGCTGGTGCTCCTGGAACTATTTCCTAGAGTGTACCTGAAAATGCGGAACATCTGATCAATCCTATTTGCACTATAGGCCAACATGAGGGTGAAAGTAAACAGTTTAGAAGCACAAATCATCATTTTAAAGAAAGGCAATATTAAGTGGATATCACATACTGTGTCTACGAGAAAGAAATGTGGAGAGATCATATGTATTGGAGACTGCATAATACTCAACAGCTAGATGGAGACTGGCTAGTACCACCTTCCTTGAATGACTAGACTGGGTGAGAAGATCTTCCATGGGCCCCCTGGCACAGGCAAAGAGCCCAGATAACAGACCCAAGCACACCAAGTACACTGAGTCCAATAAAGGGGTGACTAGCGAAGGAGAGTTCTCTGTGAATCCTGATTTGATCAACTCCAGCTCCCACACTAGTACGAAGGACCTCAGTGATTTTGTCGATATGAGTCTGTTAAATTTACCACCAGTCCAACCCCACCCCAGCTCGCTCCCCAATCCCGAACATGCTCCCGTTGTGGATATCACTAACAACAGAGATCCTATGCAGGGGGCAAGGGAAGGAACAATCCCCAAAGGGAAAAGAGATGCACAAAACAACGGGGGAAGGAAGGCAAAAACTCCGAAGCTCAATCCGACCTTGGAGATTATTAGTCCCGGATTGAGCACATTGGGGAATTTGCCCACGGACAGAGCTGAAGCTATGCCTATTGAGATCCCGGTTATAGAGGCAACGGATCTTATTATCACGAACCCTCTTGAGACCTCTTGTGTAGATATCACTCTTGCCGATATTGGATCCCTTTTGAGGTCTTTACTAAGTCCTCTAGAAGCAGGATTAATTAAAATGGAAGCTAGGTTAGTAAACATAGAAAAATCGACGGTGCAACTAGCCGACAATTTCAAAGTACATAGCGTAGCAGATATCAAGGGTGGTAGAGGGGGGACAGAAACAAAGAACAAGAGGGGTGTCTCAGTTATCACTAAGGCAGGCAATAGTGCAGTACCCCTAGCCCAACTGTCCAAATCAACTCCCTCCCATAGTACGACCACGCAGTCAAAAATTAACGCTCGTATCCCCAACCAGCCTACAGTTCAACTGGAGCAAACAACCCCTTCCCAAACCATGTCCAAGCACTCTACGGATAACACTCCCGTTCTTAGCCACCCCCACAAAGCAGTAGCACCAATTGATGAGGTAGCAGGCAATGCTAACAAGGCAAGAGTAGTGAACTTGCCGCTGGATGCGAGTCCGTATACAGTAATCTTAGCGGGGGTACCCGAGTTAATAACCACTTCTAAAGAATCAACCGCCTCCCTAAAGAACAAGGTGATAAGTTGGCTATCAATGTTTAGACCTCTCCCGCAAGGTATAACGTTCAAGGTGCTCATGGTAAGAAGGGTCCCATGGGTGGGTAGTACAAGAAAATCCATCAAAGGAGACTGCGTCCTGATTAGTTTCAGAGATCCCATGATTGTCTCCCACATTTGTGGATGGTGCCCCGATGACCAGGGGAGCAACATCCAGTCCCTACCCCTCTCTTTCTTTTACCCTCCGCTGACATACACATATAAGGAGGAGGGATGGGGTAGACCCTCGGAGAGGGTGGGACACCAGAGGGAGAGGAGACTTTCATCCTTCTAGAACCCTACAACAAGCGCACTTTACACCATATACGGAGGAGGAGGGTTGGGAAATGAGTTACGTGAGGGGAGGCGTCTGGAGGGGTAGAGAGAGAGGAGCTTATCACCATCCTAGAGCCCACTACCCTACATATCTTCCCACATTTAACAGGTATAGTCATTTGGACATGGTAGATTGACAGTTTATGTGTAACCCTAGTGGGTTCCATGATAAAATATCGATTACAAAAACACCGATAAACAAAAATATCGTCACAAAATCATCGTCTACAAAAATATCGTCTCCATATACTTAAACAAGGATTTATACAAATATCGATAATTTTTTATCGACTACATTAATTTCGTTTACAAATATATCGAGTACATACATATCGACTACTACATTATCGACAACCCTTGAAATAACATTACCATCTACACTAATATCGATAACACAAATATCGAGTAACTTAGTACCTAATTAAATATACTAAAAATATCGCCTTCCTCTCTATATCCTTAAATACACAATACCTTCAACTAATTTACTTTTTTATAATTATTTAAATTATAAAAAAGCCTTTCAAACATATATCTATATACTATATATTTTAAATATTAATATATAATATTTAAATAAACATTTGTAATATAAACGTTACCAAAAATAATTATACACTAATTTTCCGAATCATTTTATTAAGATTTAACATATTTTAACATTTTTAAAATTATTAACTATTATAATAAAACACATACAAAACATTTTCTAATATAAAGTAGAACAAAATAATTATTACTACAGGCTCATTACAAAATAACGGTTTTCAAATTCAAACTAAGGTTCTCATCCAATGATTTTAAAATACATGTAATTGAACCAATCAAAATGAACAATTACTTAACTCACTACTATAAAAACAATTACATACTTAACTACAATTACCACTTTTGTCCCAAACTTGGAGAAAAACGGTTACTTTGCTGAAGAGAAGAGAATACACACCTACAACAACGACTACAACACAGTCTACTACAACTCAAGTAAGTGAACTCCCATTTTATGTAGCATAAAAACCTCACAAAAAGTAGCTAAACTCCCTGAACTAAAGAAATGCTCTCTTTTTTGTAAAATATAACTAAAACATCCTATCAACAACAACCACAATAAATAAATAAACGAAAATATGAACAGCCTTATCAACTTCTACTTCGAAATTTTTTAAATAACTAAGAATATAACAAACAGAAGTTCCTATTAACTTGATATGGTATGAGCTGCAAATATATCCAATTATAATAAATAACTAATATTAACTTTTTTTTCCAGACTATACAAACTTCATCTACCAATCTACACCTACACAAACAACATCTTCTACTAAATCAAGTAAGTATACCCACTGTGTCTATTAATAATCAGAAAGTAGAAACAAACAAGTATCAAACTATATCATTAATTACTACTATTCTCTACCACAACTACAGGACATTAAACAGTGAATCTCTGAATATAAGAACAGAAAACATCTGATTAGCAGAAAAACAACATTGTAAGTACATTTTTAAATTTCTCATTTTAGCCTAGACATTTAAATAAATGTTTATCAATTATACTAAATACACATATATATGTCTTCACAGATCTACCTTAGACATGGCAGAAGGAGCTACTTTTATAACTTCTCAAAAGGGGAAAATAATGCTCAGCTACATGGGTTATACGTGCACCCAAGAAAGAGTCAAAGAGAATAAAACCCATTGGAAATGTAGTAAATATTATTCAACTGCATGCTATGGTAGAGCAACTACTGTTGATAACAATGTTGTAAATGTACGTGAGCATAACCACCCACCCAATGTTACAGAAGTCGAAGTAAGAGAAGCACTAGAGACATTGAGAGAAGCTAGTACAGGCTCCCAAGAAACAAGCACCACTATTTTGAAAAATGTTTTAAGCAAAGTCCCAGAACATGTAACAGGACAGTTACCTTCAATCCCCAACTTGAAAAGATTAATAGCTAAAACTAAACGAGCTTCTGCTCCAACTCCACCAGCACCTGAAACTTTTCAAGAGATTAAAATATATCCAGAATATACTATCACCCACAATGAAGATAAATTCTTAATGTATGATAATCAAAGTCATGATAAAAGAATTTTACTTTTTTCAACAAATAGCAATTTGCAAAAACTAAAATCGTGTGAAACATGGATGATGGACGGAACTTTTAAAGTTTGTCCCAAACCTTTCTATCAACTTTACACCATCCTCGGTGAATACCAGGAAACTAATATCCCTTTAATTTATACACTGCTGCCAAATAAAACAAATGCAACCTACGTAGAAATTTTAACAACTATCAAAGATTTTACTGATAATTACTATCCACAAAGAATCATAATACACTTTGAAATATGTATGATTCAAGCTATACTTAAAATATATCCACACACTTCAATACAAGGGTGTTATTATCACTACAACCAAAGTATATGGAGACACTTACAAAAATCTACTTTAAGCATTGAATATTCTACAAACAGTAACTTTGCTTACCAGATTAAAAAGTTAATTGCACTGGCATATGTGCCAACAACAGAAGTCACTAATTATTACAATTTATTACTTGACAGCCCTTTCTACCGCAGTAATGAGAAAAAATTAACTCCCTTCTTAGACTATTTTGAAGACACCTGGGTGGGAAGATTACATCGTTCTGGTCACCGCAGACAACCTAAATTCCAAATTACATGGTGGAATGTGTATGCTAGTACTATAGCACAGAAAGCCAAAACCAACAACGCGGTAGAAGGATGGCATAATGCCTTCCAGGCCACAATAGGAAGAACACAAACAACACTTCATAAACTAATCCAAAGCATCAAAAAATAGCAAAGCTACCAAGAACTAAGAATCGAGCAATCTATATAAAAAATCGGGCCAAAACTAAGTAAACAAACATTAAATATGTACGAATACCTACAACAAAAAACCAGAATGTACCCAAGTATCCAAGGTCTAGAATACTTAGACCTAATTGCAAAATCTATCCTTTAACAAAATACAAATAAGAACACATCAAAAAATAAATAAAACAGACCATTTTATTTTTAATTAGTTAAATTATGTCATGTAAAAATAAATATAATTTATTATTACAAGACATAATGGAACTAAATTTAAAAAAATTAACAATTTTGAATAATCCACCCCAAAATAAAAAATAATAATAACTTACGGTTCTGCAGCTGTAGAATGTGTTGCAAGTCGATGGTTTCAACACGAATACAACCAAAAGCAATCCACATCGTAAAATAAATCCCCACAAAATGCTAAAAATACAACTGTATTATAAGGGTCCAACGTAGCAATCCTCTGGATAACGGAACCATAAAAAACCCGAAAATAAATCACGAGAAAAATCGCTCCAAAATCCCGAAAAATAATTAAATGTATTTAAACATTTCCCAGTATGTTAAAAAAAAAATAGATGAAATCCATCTGGTCACCAAAACATAAAGTACAAACAAAACCCACCCGCAATAAATACAAAACCCACAAAGCCTAAAAATAACATATAAAAGACAGTAAGATACATAAAGTAATACTTTCATACAATAGATTAACATGACATCCATATTAAATATCAATCAAAGTACGCTATCACTAACGTCCTTAAATAACACGTACTTTTCACATAAAGAGTAAAATAAAACACATAGCAACACGTACACACTAAAACTAGCTCAATAAGTTCTTACATTTTACTTAAAAGTAATGAAAATTAAACTTACATTCACCAACACGAAGCAGCTCCCAACCGCGAGGTTCCGTTTTCTGAAATGACCCAAACAACGATGTAGATAGACTAAAAGGTGAAGTACACCAAACAAAATGGCAGCATAATAAAAAAAAATAATCCCCATTATAATAAAGAAAAAATTTGTTATAAATCGCAAATTATTTTCCATAAATTGTAATAATTTTCTGAATGATTACAATAAACATATGAACAATGTTAAATATATAATAATTCTTTTTTATATAATTATATATTAAAAAACTTATTGTATATTAAAAATATGTTTATTAATGTAAAATATTTATTTTAATTATATAAAAATTTGAACTATTTTATGTATATACTTTTGAAAATGGCAATTATATGTAAATTAATTAACATATTAATTTTTAAATAAAAAAATTAAAAATTTAATATGCTCATTAATATAATATTACAATGTATATGTTACAAATACTGCAATGTAAAATGTGAAGATATAAAAAAATTGTGTAAAAAAAATGTTTAAATATTTCCATCTACAAAAGAAAGTAATACAAAATACTATATTACTATTGTACTTAATATTGTACTTAATAAATGTTTTAACTTGTGATTTAAATGTTAAAATGTTTAAAACATATATATTTGTTTCTTTATCAAATTAATATTAAAAATATATATGTAATAATAATTACAAATATAAAGAATATTTTTTTTACTTTTATATATATATTTTATTTTAAATTTAAAAAATGTAATAATGTTACTCCAAATCCAACATAAATCATTGAAAATGCTGGACAGAAAACCATAATAATTTACTATTCTAACTCCAATCCAACATAACTCAGGGAAAGTGCTGGACAGTAAACCATAATAATTTACTATTCTAACTCCAAATCAAACATAACTCAGGGAAAGTGCTGGACAGTAAACCATAACAATTTACTATTCTAACTCCAATCCAACATAGGTCAGGGAAAGTGCTGGACAGTAAACCATAATAATTTACTATTCTAACTCCAATCCAACAAAACTCAGGAAAAGTGCTGGACAGTAAACCATAATATTTTACTATTCTAACTCCAAATCTAACATAAGTCAGAGAAAGTGCTGGACAATAAACCATAATAAATTACTATTCTAAATCCAATCCAACATAACTCAGGGAAAGTGCTGGACAGTAAACCATAATAATTTACTATTTAACTCAAAATCTAACATAACTCAGGGAAAGTGCTGGACAGTAAACCATAATAATTTACTATTCTAACTCCAATCCAACATAACTCAGGGAAAGTGATGGACAGTAAACCATAATAATTTACTATTTTAACTCCAATCCAACATAACTCAGGGAAAGTGCTGGACAGTAAACCATAATAATTTACTATTCTAACTCCAATCCAACAAAACTCACGGAAAGTGCTGGACAGTAAACCATAATAATTTACTATTCTAACTCCAATCCAACATAAGTCAGGGAAAGTGCAGGACAGTAAACCATAATATTTACTATTCTAACTCCAATCCAACAAAATTCTGGGAAAGTGCTGGACAGTAAACCGTAATATTTTACTATTCTAACTCCAAATCTAACATAAGTCAGAGAAAGTGCTGGACAGTAAACCATAAAAAATTACTAATCTAAGTCCAATCCAACATAACTCAGGGAAAGTGCTGGACAGTAAACCATAATAATGTACTATTCTAACTCCAAATCTAACATAACTCAGGGAAAGTGCTGGACAGTAAACCATAATAATTTACTATTCTAAATCCAATCCAACATAACTCAGGGAAAGTGCTGGACAGTAAACCATAATAATTTACTATTCTAACTCCAATCCAACATAAGTCAGGGAAAGTGCTGGACAGTAAACCATAATAATTTACTATTCTAACTCCAATCCAACAAATTCTGGGAAAGTGCTGGACAGTAAACCGTAATATTTTACTATTCTAACTCCAAATCTAACATAAGTCAGAGAAACTGCTGGACAGTAAACCATAATAAATTACTATTCTAAGTCCAATCCAACATAACTCAGGGAAAGTGCTGGACAGTAAACCATAATAATGTACTATTCTAACTCCAAATCTAACATAACTCAGGGAAAGTGCTGGACAGTAAACCATAATAATTTACTATTCTAAATCCAATCCAACATAACTCAGGGAAAGTGCTGGACAGTAAACCATAATAATTTACTATTCTAACTCCAATCCAACAAAACTCAGGGAAAGTGCTGGACAGTAAAACATAATAATTTACTGTTCTAACTCCAAATCTAACATAACTCAGGGAAAGTGCTGGATAGTAAACCATAATAATGTACTATTCTAACTCCAATCCAACATAACTCAGGGAAAGTGCTGGACAGTAAACCATAATAATTTACTATTCTAACTCCAACCCTACATAACTCGGGGAAAGTGCTGGACAGTAAACCATAATAAATTACTAATCTAAGTCCAATCCAACATAACTCAGGGAAAGTGCTGGACAGTAAACCATAATAATTTACTATTCTAACTCCAAATCTAACATAACTCAGGGAAAGTGCTGGACAGTAAACCATAATAATTTACTATTCTAAATCCAATCCAACATAACTCAGGGAAAGTGCTGGACAGTAAACCATAATATTTTACTATTCTAACTCCAATCCAACATAACTCAGGGAAAGTGCTGGACAGTAAACCATAATATTTTACTATTCTAACTCCAATCCAACAAAACTCAGGGAAAGTGCTGGACAGTGAACCATAATAATTTACTTTTCTAACTCCAAATCCAACAGAACTCAGGGAAAGTGCAGGACAGTAAACCGTAATATTTTACTATTCTAACTCCAAATCTAACATAAGTCAGAGAAAGTGCTGGACAGTAAACCATAAAAAATTACTAATCTAAGTCCAATCCAACATAACTCAGGGAAAGTGCTGGACAGTAAACCATAATAATGTACTATTCTAACTCCAAATCTAACATAACTCAGGGAAAGTGCTGGACAGTAAACCATAATAATTTACTATTCTAAATCCAATCCAACATAACTCAGGGAAAGTGCTGGACAGTAAACCATAATAATTTACTATTCTAACTCCAATCCAACATAAGTCAGGGAAAGTGCTGGACAGTAAACCATAATAATTTACTATTCTAACTCCAATCCAACAAATTCTGGGAAAGTGCTGGACAGTAAACCGTAATATTTTACTATTCTAACTCCAAATCTAACATAAGTCAGAGAAACTGCTGGACAGTAAACCATAATAAATTACTATTCTAAGTCCAATCCAACATAACTCAGGGAAAGTGCTGGACAGTAAACCATAATAATGTACTATTCTAACTCCAAATCTAACATAACTCAGGGAAAGTGCTGGACAGTAAACCATAATAATTTACTATTCTAAATCCAATCCAACATAACTCAGGGAAAGTGCTGGACAGTAAACCATAATAATTTACTATTCTAACTCCAATCCAACAAAACTCAGGGAAAGTGCTGGACAGTAAAACATAATAATTTACTGTTCTAACTCCAAATCTAACATAACTCAGGGAAAGTGCTGGATAGTAAACCATAATAATGTACTATTCTAACTCCAATCCAACATAACTCAGGGAAAGTGCTGGACAGTAAACCATAATAATTTACTATTCTAACTCCAATCCTACATAACTCGGGGAAAGTGCTGGACAGTAAACCATAATAAATTACTAATCTAAGTCCAATCCAACATAACTCAGGGAAAGTGCTGGACAGTAAACCATAATAATTTACTATTCTAACTCCAAATCTAACATAACTCAGGGAAAGTGCTGGACAGTAAACCATAATAATTTACTATTCTAAATCCAATCCAACATAACTCAGGGAAAGTGCTGGACAGTAAACCATAATATTTTACTATTCTAACTCCAATCCAACATAACTCAGGGAAAGTGCTGGACAGTGAACCATAATATTTTACTATTCTAACTCCAATCCAACAAAACTCAGGGAAAGTGCTGGACAGTGAACCATAATAATTTACTTTTCTAACTCCAAATCCAACAGAACTCAGGGAAAGTGCAGGACAGTAAACCATAATAATTTACTATTCTAACTCCAATCCAACATAACTCAGAGAAAATGCTGGACAGTAAACCATAATAATTTACTATTCAAACTCCAAATCCAACATAACTCATGGAAATTGTTGGATAGTAAACCATAACAATTTACTATTCTAACTCCAATCCAAAATAAGTCAGGGAAAGTGCTGGACAGTAAACCATAATAATTTACTATTCTAACTCCAATCCTACATTACTCAAGGAAAGTACTGGACAGTAAAGCACAATAAATTATAAATCCTACTCAACCTTCACCCTATACAATCAACTAATAAATACTAAAACTTAATATTGTATTTGTAAATATTTTTTTATAAATATTAAAAATGTGATCTTGAAATTTTTAAATTTGTAAATGTTTTTTAAATTATTTTTTGTCAAAAATGAGTTATTATGACACATTAACACACATTTTAAATATTACTACCCAATCTTATCCATCATAATGCGAATTACCCACTAATAAAACATTCACACACTAATTTTTATTAAAAAATCATTGTACAGATTTAATTTCACATTTAAATTTCACATTTACATTTTTTTTTTATTTAATAACAATTTCACTTTTTGGAAAACATTCACACACATTATTATTTACTACCCAACCGTAGCATCTATATAACATACAACACACTAATAAGATATAACACACTTAACTTCATGTAAATTAAAAAAGAAATGTAATTTCAAATTTCAATTTTCGAATTTCAATTTTTAAATTGCAAATTTTTTATTTAAATAAACACTCTAAATAAAGAATCACACACTTAATTTAATTTTAAAATATAATATATTATTTACAAATTTAAAATTTCGATTTTCAAAAATCGAAATGTTATTTTTATTTTATATTTATAAAAAATAAATTAACTAAATTTAAATTACTACCCACCCTTATCCCCTATATAACCAACAACCCGCTACTAAATCTTTTACATACTTCATTAAAGAATTTAAATTTTAATATGTAAATTATTTAAAATTTATATTTTCTAATTTAAAAATTCTTTTTCCATGTTTTTTTTTACAATTCTAAAAAAATATTCACCCAACTTTTTTAAATTACTAACCACCCTTATCCCCTATAAAACCAATACCCGCTCCTAAAAAATTTACTAATATTTTATATTTTTTATTAATTATTTTTCGAATAATAATGACAATAGACATAAAATTACAAAAAATGTAACATAAAATATAAATTTTTCAACATTTATACAACACATCTAATTATAATAGTGATATTATGTACAACAATATTTCTCTCAACTATATTCTATACAACAATATTTTTATTTGTCGATATTTCTGTTATTCTACAAAATCGATATTTACAACAACGATATTTTTTGACGATATTTTACAAAGTCGATATTCTTACCTCGATATTTATGCTAGTCGATATTATCCCGTCAATATTCCTGCTGTATACCACCCTAGTGAGCATTACTGCTATCCCAGGGATGGTGTGGAGGCAGATATCATATCCCCCAGATCTTCTACGGATCCAACGCTAGAGACTGGGCACCGCGACGTTCCATTACACAGCAAGGAGGACAATCAAACTACTGTTCGAACTACTGCTGACCCCCCCCTTACAATCAGGGATTTAGGGGAAATATCTGGGGGCTCGACCCAAAAAATTAGGACCCTGGGCACTGCTATTGATAACATCCCCTCCTCACCCCCAGCTTCGTACTCAAGGTCACCATCGCTGAGGATGGTATCATGGAACGTGGCTGGCCTGGGCAACAAGCTGGATCAACAGGAATGGACTGCTTTTATTGACTCCAAAGATATATGCCTGTTCCAAGAAACCTGGGCGAGGGACGAGCACTCTCGCCAAGGCTTCGTGGCATTTTCCATTCCTGCGAAATGGGGGGGCGGAGGCCGTCCTTCTGGAGGCCTTTCAACCTGGGTAGCTACCCACCTGGGTTGTCAGGCCGTATGTCTCCCCCTGGCCTCAGAGGATATACTACTGGTGTTGTTGGAATGGACAAACTCCCGCAGACTCGCCGTGATAAATGTATATTCAAGGCCAGTAAACATATCTCGGGAATCACCTACTATAGAGGAATTGTCAGCTTTCCTCGGTGAAATCCCTGAGGGGACTCCATTTGTGGTGGGTGGGGACTTGAACTCACACTTTGAGCCCCTTGCAGGCCTCCTGGATGGGTCCTCCCTGCAAGAGGACGCAAGGTGGTCTAACCCTTAAATATGGGGTCAGAGCTTGCAATGGGCGTACTAAATCTGATATTCAGAGTAAATGCACCTATAATAGAGTAGGCAGAGAGTCACGTCTGGACTATGTCCTAGTGCAATTGTCCATGTGGTCGCATATCATAGACTTCAGGGTGATAGAAAGATCCGACAGCGACCACAACGCCCTAGAACTAGACTATGCTCTCCCTGGCCAGGAGGGCAGGGGCTATGCTACGGTGGTGTCAAATACAGGGCTTCTCCTGGAAAATAACAGAAGGAGAATAAGGTGGGAAAATTAGTCACTAGTAGAGAGAACCTTCCTAGACTCTATGCCAGACTCATTCCAATACTGGAAAAAGTGGGCAACCTAAGCGAGAAATCTAGCAGCCAGGAAACCCACAATTTACTGTATTTGGCACATGAAGAGCTTATCAGCACCTTGGCGGCAGACCTCTTTTCTGAGGGACAAAGTAGAGGTGGCGGGAAACACCGCATTACATGGTATAATGCCACATGCCGCAAGGCGAAGGGAGATCTCCTGTCTTGTATTAAGGAGGGCAAAAGCAGACTGGAGATACAGGCTAGAAGAAGGGTCTACAAGAAACTCGTCACCCAGGCTAAGATTGAGTGGGACCAGGTTAAATGGGAGGAACTCTCTTGTTCGCTAGCTACGAAAGACTATTGTAAGTTCTGGCAAATTGTTAATACGGGATCCGAGCATTTACCATCGGCTATAGAACCGAATATTGCGCCAAGGGTATGGCAAGAGCACTTCCAGTCCCTCTATACAGTGGAAGTTGGGGCTTTATGCCACCTATCCCCAACCATATCTAGCCACCCCGAGGGGACCCCTTTACACATAAAGAGGTGCGAGCTGCTATTGCGGGACTGTCATCAGGCAAGGCTCCTGGGTTGGATGGCCTCCCAGGTGACCTATTCAAACAAGAGCCCGATGTATGGGCCCCCTACCTATTGACAATATTTAATGCTGTCTTGATTGGTATGGAGGTCCCTATTACGTGACTGGGCGCAGAGGTTGTTCCCATATTCAAAAAGGGTTTGCCTCTGTTCCCAGCCAACTACAGGCCCATCAGCCTAATAGACGTGTCCCAGAAGCTTTTTGGTAGGCTTATACTAGATCGTCTCCAGAATTGGCTCGAGGAAACTGCCACTCTAAACCCATGTCAGGCGGGATTCAGGAGGGGGGTGTCCACAACTGATCAGATATTCCGCCTAAACCTTATTTACTGGAGGACTGCACTAATCGAGGGGGGCAGCTTGTACACGGTTTTTGTGGACTTGCGAGCCGCCTTCGATTTGGTGCCAAGATCCAAACTATGGAGCGTGCTCGCTGACTTAGGGGTCCCGGTAGACATTCTTGCCATCCTAATGAGATTACACCAGAATAATTTTGCACGTGTCAGGTGTGGCAGAAATGGCAATCTAACTGAAAGATTCCCCGTTGATAGAGGGGTAAGACAGGGCTGTGTGCTCGCACCGACCCTGTTCTGCCTCTTTGTGAACTGGGTTATTGCCCACCTGACCAGGATTGGTGCCATTGATGCTCCCAAACTGAATGGCAGCAGGGTGCCCGCTATCATGTTTGCGGAGGACACCCTGCTGCTATCAAAATCCCCCATGGGAATACAACGGGTACTCAATGGGTTTCTGGAATTTTGCACGGAGAGGGGTCTTGAGATCAATGCTTCTAAAACAAAATACATGATCCTAAACCCCACCCCTTCAACACGCCCTAATCCTTTGCTTGGTTTGGTGCGATTGGAGTGGGTCTCCACATTTGAGTACCTAGGAGTAACTTTAAATGAGAATCTGACATGGGGGACACACCAGATTAAGGCAAACATGAAACTGGTGCAGTTAGTGGGTGGCATCACTAGGATGGTGAATAAATCAACATACCGTCCACTTGGCCCTGTTATTCAAATTTACAAGTCGCAAGCACGGGGGGCAGTCACATATGGGGCTGAATTGTGGGGACACACCTCTGCCCAAAACCTGATGATCACGGAAAATAAATTCATCAGGCAGCTGGTAGCTCTTCCACCAAGCACGCCGTTACTTCCTTTGAGATTAGACCTGGGAATTAGACCAATTGCAGAAGAACTGGGACTCAAACCATTAACTTTCTGGCGAAGATTATGGAGTAGCCAAGAACTCATCAACTATCGGTCCGAGCTTCAGGAGTTTTTAACTCTATCAAATGCAACCCACATCCCATGGCTAAGCTATATCGTTTCAAAACTTTTATTTGATTGGCACTTAGCAGAATCATAAATAGTACATCATAAAAATTACGATACATGTTTAAATCACAGTATTATGATACAGATAAAAACTGATTGACATTAAAAACATTTAGTAAAAACAATTATTAAGAATAGTATACAAGAAGGCATGGAATCATGAACACAGTAGCTCAAACTTTACAGCGGATTTTCAAACATGATTTTAAAAAGCAAGCTAAACATTTAGCGGCATTTTGTGAGTCTAATAACTACAGGGCCAGGTAGGCTGGCCGACAGGTTCTCAAACCCATTGCACGAAGAAGGGGGATAATCCAGCGTTTGCGGGGTTGCTCGTAATATCGACAGAACAAGGTTTTAAGGTATTGTGGACTGGGATGATATTCCATCGCAAGGACATTTAATCAGATTGTGCGACCAGTTTAACTCGGTGGGGAAAGTAACAAGGCGAAAAAAAGAATTAAATCGAAACCTGGTTAAAACAAATTTTTCATAATTAGATAAGAAAAAAGTTAAATATGGTTGAATACCAGGGGAGATCTGAACCATTAGGATCTGCACATTAGTTGGCTTAGTTACTTCTTGAGAAAGACGCAAATCTCTGAGGTGGTTTCAACAGAGATTTTTCAGGGCACTCCTGGTGATGTCTGATGTTGAAGTAGGCTCAGAGAAGTAAGATGTGCAGTTCAGATCCTTTAGAAAATTGGAGACATATAATAGCCAAGGAATTTTGCTCCAACTAGCCAAGGATAAGCAGTCAGTTATTAGTGAACGGGTTAAATGGCATTGCGGTTTATTCCAAATACGGTGCTATAAGAGGATCGGCTGACATCTGATGTTATCTGTTAGGTAGTCAATGCCCAGCTCGGTGTGGCAACCGTATATTGGGGTGCTTTGAGGAAGTGCCAAAATGTATTTTAAGAACCCGTTTTGGACCTTTTGTAAGTCATCTACAGGAGCATAGCCCCAGACACCTGCGTCGTAAGTTGCTACGCTATGGCATTTGGCGTGATACATTTTGAGCAACTCGGCTGGAGCAGGTTTGCCCAATTTTCTCGAAAAGGAAACAAGAGCTGAAGTTGCTCTCTGGTAGAGTAACTTTTTACTTGCCATTGCTAGTTTCCAGGATAATTGGTCGTCCATTAGAATACCTAAATAGGGATATTCCCTGGAACGTTCCAATCTAACTTGTTCTATAAAAACAGGTTTGGGGTTCTTCGCCTTGGGGCCGATGTGCATGACAAAGGTTTTGCTTTTATTTACTTTCAACCCCAAGGAAAGCATGAACTGACAGTATTTGTCTAATTGTCTTTGTAACTGAATTAGTGTTCTTGCTAAGATAACAGAGTCATCCACGTATAATAGAGCGGGAATAGGGCGTGTTTAATAGATGGAAGGTCCTGGCTCCCTGCTAACATAGCCGATTCCAGCCCGTTGGTATAAAGGTTAAATAAGAAAAGGGCCAGGACACAGCCCTGTCTAACTCCTTTGTTTACTGGGAAGGATGGAGATAGTCGCCGCCGATCCCATATCTCACGCAAGCAGTAGCATGGGAGTAGAGCTCGCGGAGAAATTTTATAAGAGGAGGGTCTACCCCCAATTCACTGAGAATAGACCACAGCCTAGAGTGTATCACGCAGTCGAATGCTGCGCTGAGATCGACGTAAACTAAGTACAGATTACCTCCTTTTGCCCCTACGTACTTGCCTATTAGGAGGGTTAGATTCAATGCCTGTTCAACAGTACCAAGTCCCTCCTGGAATCCATACTGGAGATCAGTTAGAATGTTATTCCCCGACGCCCAATCCTGGAGGCGTTCCAAGATCAGTCGGCCTGCGACTTTCCCCAGGGAGTCTAGGAGGGAGATGGGCCTGTAACAGGCTGGGTTGTTACGTTCACCCTTTTTAAAGATAGGGAGCAGAATAGAAGAAGACCAAGAGTCTATTAGGCCTATCTTTGAGACTTCTGCCATTACCTGGGTGACGAGGGGTGACCAGAGTTCTATGTTACTTACAAAGATATCTAGTGGGACCCCGTCGGGACAGGGGGCCTTACCAGTTTTAGAAGATGTTAGTGCGTTAATGACCTCGTTTTGGTCGAAATAGAGGTCAATTGGATATATTTGATCCTCACTATGATCCTTTTCCGTCTGAGCCACAGTTATAGCCTTGACGGAGGAACCACCAAATATCCTTGAAACGTGAGCCACCCACTCGTCAGCCGTCACCGCCACATCCAAGTGTTGGGAAGCTGTGGCATCTACCAAAAAGGGCGATTTGACTGTGCGCCAAAACAGGGAGCTGTCTTTACATAGACAACTCTCATGTAGTTGGGCCCAAAGATTTTTCTTGATTTCCTTTTTGCGGTTGTATTGTGCCAATTTATAAGCCTTTCTAAGTTTGGCTATCTCGACTGTGTCTCTGTCTTGACTGTGAAGGGCTCTTTTTAGGGCGGTTAGCGCTTTACGGCAGGTAGAGTTAAACCATCCTATGGATTCCTGTTCTCGGGGTTTATGGTGACGGAATAATTCTGCCCGTATGACTTTTAAGATCTCCAGAAAGCTGGATAAAATCAGCTGGGGTGTGGAATCTTCTGCCAGGCAGTTATTCAACCAAGGAAGGGCTTTGGATATAACTTTGCCAGTAATTACTTCAGGATCAACTTTGGACCATTTTACAGAGAAGCCGTTTACTTTGTCCAAGGTCAAAGATTGTTGGTTTAATAAGCTGATCCTGGTAGGGTGAGGTAGAGCTGTATTAATTGACAGGATGATGCTATTTGGAAAATGGTCACTGGATATATCAGAACCTGTTTTAAATGATTGCAGTTGACCTTTTAAAATTTGGGAGCATAGAATATAGTCGATGAGACTTGACAGACCCCTACCGTGAAATGTAGGCTTAAATTCGACGCGTGGGTCCACAAGGTCATTTGCGTATTCCAGTTCCAAAGAGAAAAGACACTCATTCAGGGTGTTACCTAAATACGAATGTGTGAAATGGGTCAAAGAGCACCCGTTTTCATCTTGAAGACCACAAATACCTTTCTTGTGGTTCTTGCACAAAGGAACATTGAAATCCCCCCCCAAATCACATAACAGATAAGAGAGGGGTACTTATTTCGTTGTTCTTTTATAAAAGAAGTGATTTCAGTTAAAATCTTGACACAAGCAGCAGGCTGGAAATTGTTATAAAAATTAATAAAAAAGTGTAACATGCACTTATTAAATGAGACCATTATAATTTGAAAGCTCACGCTGGTAAGAAGGACTGGTACGTTCATTGATGGTAAGTTATTTGAGAAATATACTACTAAACCTCCCTTTGATCTACCATGAGTTGTAGTACTAGCTGGGACATGGTATGTTTTGTAGCCCTGAATGTGTATTGGCTCGGTGGCCCAGGTTTCCTGTAAGCATACTATTTGATGTGTGTTTACTATGTCTAACCTTGGTTTGTGGTTTATCTTGGAGCGGAGACCTACTACGTTCCAAAATAAAACGTAAAGCATCTGGTTAGCGGTAGCTGGATTACTTATATTCGACGAGATGTCTGAAGTTAAAGTACCTGGGTGTGGGGAAGTGTGAGATATTGAGACGAAGGAATATGGTACTGAATGATCGTCACACTTGCTAGGATTATCTTGCACTAGATCTGAGTCTGATGGACTTAGAGGAACTGCTTGCCTGGTATCGCCAGGGGGCTCAATCGATGTTGTTACTTCTGGGGGTACTAGTGGTTCATAGGCCATTTCTGCAGGAGCTGGTGGTGATATTGATGTGGTTTCTGCCATTATGTCTAAAGTACCATCCGTAGGATGTAGACTCGAGGAACAGTAAGCTGGTTGCAAAGATTTGGACTCGTGGAGGGAGAGGCCTGTACTATCCTGGTTATTGCAGGCTGGTGGTCAATCCACCATTTCCAGGCATTCATATCTATTTGCTAGTGGAACACCACTCCATCCAAAAGATGGAGCAGCGTCTCTACCTCCATGTCCTGGCCAGTCAACCCAATCTCTTCTTCTGTCCCAGTTTCCAACTTGAGTCCAGTTCCATTCTGGACTTTCGTTATATCGGGGTGTTGGCGGGTAGAAGTAAGAGAGTCTTTTGGTATCTATCCCATCGTTTGTTATTTGCGTACCCCTGGAGCAAATATGCTCCACTGTGAGTGGATCCTCGAAATTAACAATGACGCAGTCTCCCTGGATTCTTTTTATCTCTTTACCTATCCAGGGGACCCTGCGGACCATTGAAACTCTATTGTCTGAATACGGTGGGAGAGGTCTATTGATAGATAACCAATGTAGTACTTTATTTCTTAGAGACCAACCTGGTTCTTCCGAGTTTATACTCAGTTCGGGAACCCCGGTCATAATCACCACATACGGACTAGCTTCTGGGGGTAAGTGGATAGGATGACCACCCCTCCTCCTAGTCCTGGGGATAGTATTTTGTACCCCTGGTGGCTTAGCTTGAACAGGCGCCTGAGTTGATAAAGGGGCTGGAACTTTTGTTATGACAGGACCCTTCTTTGCCGCTGTGGGTGGGGGTTTTTGTAGTACAGCTGACACTGTGGTGGCCGGTTTTGTTACTACCGCCCCTTCCTTAATGATTTTGGGGTTAGATTTTTGCACCACAGTTTGACCAGGACCTGTACCCTTTTGGGTTTTTAAAGCTGTGCTCAGCGTTGCTATCTGTTTTTCAATCTTTAACAGAGTCTGTTCAATAGGTTGCACGTAAGATTTGAATAGTTCCCCTAATCTAGTCAATAGTTGGTTATTTATACCGCAGATTTCACACCCTCTTCCCGCGTTACTGCCAACACTGAGGTTAGCAGTATTTGTGGAAAGGTTAATTGTTTCTAGCGGTGTGGGATTTAGCTCTTGCTGTAACGAGACAGCTTGCCTTGGAGACTGAGTAGTAGGTGAAACTTGATGGTTAGGTTGTTTCGTGGAATTGGTCGGTTTGCGGGATTTTTTTTTATTTCTCTTATTCTTGGGTATCGCTCCCTCTCTTAATCCCCTATTTTTTGCTGTGGTGGAGTCCTCCCTGCTCGGGCTTGCAAAAAGAGCCGGGGTTTTCTCCAATGTCAAGGATGTATGTGAATCTGATAACTCTAAAGATACAGACAAGTCAACAGTACATGGGACAATGTGTGAGTCGACATGCTCTTCCAGTAGTGGGCCGGGTTCTAAAAGGCGTGAGGGAGTTTTCGCGGCAGCAAGCAAGCCCAACGAGGACCGTTTGGCCATGGCCAAGTCCTGCGAAATCCTCAGTTCCAGCAGGATTATGCACTGGTCAATTGCCTCATTTTCCCTGGAAATAAATTGGTCGATTGGGCCGGTTACCTGAGCAGCACTCTGTGCTTTTTTACTTCTGGTACCTCTAGGTGACATGGTCAGATTGCAAAACAGTCAGAGGGGTTACAATATAACAGCAAATGTAGATTGGTATTAAATCGATAATGAGAGATAGAATGGTTTCGCGGTGCAAATGTTAATAAGGTGGCCCAGTCCAGTCTTACCCGGTCTTTAACGGCTTAACGGGCCCGCCCTTGGCCCGGGCTTCGCCCGGCGTCCCGCGAGACGGGGGTGATGATGATTTTAAGCGCCTCCTGGCACGAAAAGCTGTCTCTGGGTGCCGCTAGGGCTGCTGGGGATTGTAGTTTTTTTTGCCCCGCCCACACTCCGCTCGGCGGCCCGACTCCACGATGGTGCAAGGAGTAAGGCGGCGGGAGGCGGACAGGCAGGACCCCAGTACGCAGTTCTTCCCTGGGCAGGAGCAGTAAATGGCAGGTGAGGCAGAAAGGACCTGGCGCAAACAAGATTCCCCCATTCGACCGGGGTGACGATGATTTTAAGCGCCTCCTGGCGCGAAAAGCTGTCTCTGGGTGCCGCTAGGGCTGCTGGGGATTGTAGTTTTTTTTGCCCCGCCCACACTCCGCTCGGTGGCCCGACTCCACGATGGTGCAAGGAGTAAGGCGGCGGGAGGCGGGCAGGCAGGACCCCAGTATGCAGTTCTTCCCTGGGCAGGAGCAGTAAATGGCAGGTGAGGCAGAAAGGACCTGGCGCAAACAAGATTCCCCCACTCGGCTGGGGTGACGATGATTTTAAGCGCCTCCTGGCGCGAAAAGCTGTCTCTGGGTGCCGCTAGGGCTGCTGGGGATTGTAGTTTTATTTTCCCCGCCCACACTCCGCTCGGCGGCCCGACTCCACGATGGTGCAAGGAGTAAGGCGGCGGGAGGCGGGCAGGCAGGACCCAGTACGCAGTTCTTCCCTGGGCAGGAGCAGTAAATGGCAGGTGAGGCAGAAAGGACCTGGCGCAAACAAGATATAAAAAGGTCATGTGAGAGTCTGGGCTTTAAAGAACTTTGGACTGATCCAGTAAACGCAAGTACTAGGATCCCACGCAAAGTACTGTCAAAAGCTTATTACGACTTAAAGCTTACTATCGCTTTGGATAGCACGCGTGAGGGATCCCTGACGAATCTATTTGTTCAAAGCAAAGACTCCTATTCTCTGGAATGTGTTTTGGATGGCATGACCCCTGTCCTAACCAGGAAGTTATTTCTCCAGTGGAGATATGGCACATTACCCCTCAGGTCATTCACTAGTTCTTGGTCTTTGCCTCCGACCACAGAGCATTGCCCGGCATGTGGGCATACCCAAGAAAATGATTTACATGTGGTCTTCTTTTGCAAAGCTTACCAAAGAATCAGGAAATATTGACTTGTCCCCCTCCTAAAAAATCTGGGCTTCAGACAGTTTTTCTCGGCGTACAGAATCCTAAAGACTGATGTGTCTCCCCCAACTGTGTTTGCAGTGGCAAAGTTTTTAACAGCAATGTGGTTTATTCGCACCCGCCTATTGAAGGCGGAAGTGGACTTTTAATATTTCTTGTCAATCAATGATCGCAAGTTTCTTGAGGACGAATTGACCCATATGATGTAGTCCAATTTTTAACTAATGTTTTACTGATTTGTACAAATTACAATGATTTTTATTGTTTGTATATCTTTTATGATCTAATTGATCGAAATAAAGATTGAAATTGGAATATTAAGTGGATATCACATACTGTGTCTATGAGAAAGAAATGTGGAGAGATCATATGTATTGGAGACTGCATAATACTCAACAGCTAGATGGAGACTGACTAGTACCACCTTCCTTGAATGATAGAACTATTCACATCTCTAACAGCCAAACAATGTTCTTTGGGATCAATCGGAAGTTGCCATATTTGCAACTAAAGACAATGTGTGTCAAAGACTGTGAACATTGAAGCAGGACATTCAACATCCAGCTGCACATCATGGGGGGACATTTTGATGGGCAACTGTCAAACCCAGCGACTATTTTACAACTTGCATTGGACAGAGCTCACAGCAGAGAAGCACAGCCAGTATATAGAGACATAGAAAGTGTAGCAGCATCTAGAGGAAACAGAAAGTGTGAAAGATTTAGACCAGATTGCCAATATGTGGAAACAAGTAAAAGAAGGACTGACTGCATTTGGCAAAATACAAGTTTTAAGCTCATACCCAAGTGTTCACAGCAAAGAAACTAACACAAATATGTTGATATAAAGGCCTGCTGAACCTTTTTCTAAAAACAAATGTATTTTTCATTATGAAGTAAGACATGCAACCAGTAAACAACTTCTGCCAATAGCATCAGCAGCTGTAATACATGTAATCAGAAATGTTGAAGTGGTGCCACCATGGGTCCTGCTTATAAGCATGTTTATGGTGACACCCTCTAGGGCAGTGCTACTCTAAGTTCGGCCCGGGGGCCGCTTGGGGCCCTCTTGACCTTCACTGGTGACCCCGCCCCCAAGGTGATGAGCAGCACGAGCTGCTGTTTACTTGCTGAACATTAATACTCAATTTTTATTAAATAAATGGCCAAGCATTTATCTGAAGGTTAAATGAAGTTATAAAGTAACTACAGTGGTGTCCTGCACCACTTAACTTTAGTTAACCTGCAAATAAATGCTTGGCAGTATATTTAACATTTTTGTTGATCCTCCTCACAAAATCCCTGATCCCCCAGACCTCTTACCGCCACTCTTCGGGCATCAGTGCGGCCCTCAGTCACACTTTAGATTATACTTTGTGGCCCCTGGGCAAATGTTTGCGAGAACCAATGCTCTAGCGAGACGCTTTCGCACCTCAAGAAGGCTATCCCCAGTACATGATGCCTCCTTAGGTCTCCAATGTTCAGCAATGTCTCTTGGCCAGCAGAAGTGCCACATTACATCATTCTTTAGGTCCTTGTGTAAAGTCAAGCTCCTCAAAGTGTTGGTAGTATCACCTTTGAGTGACTTTGAGGTGCCAACCAACCACCTCCAACTGGGTAAGGGCGGCTTCTGTCCAGAAACACGGAGCCACGCTTCTACCGCAAGCTATGCCAACTTGTGTAGGCAACAGGGGCACGAGGTGATTGACTCCTGTGAATCTTCCACAGCAGCGACAGCATCAAGTGTACTCTGTGAAGATACTTCAATTGGATCTGGCAGAGATTCGGTCTGTTGGACTTCTGTCACAGATTTGTTCCAAATTTGGGCAAGTACTGTGTTCTCTACATCATTTAACGAAACACAAGCCTCATTTATATGGATCAGTGAATGTCACAGGACTCTTCAGGTTATAAAACATTAGAAAATGACATCCTTCATGGTGGTGCTCTATGCTGAAGCACAGATGGTGACAAGGGTATGCAACGCTCTGCTTTATGTGCAAGTGCTCTCATCCATGATTCTAGATTGGACACTGAAAACAGAAGATTTTTCATCTAAATTTCAACTCCAGGAAAGAAAAACTACGTATATATAAACTAAAAAGCTTTGAGCATTATTGAAGTTTTCTTTTAAGTTTTGCGGCAGAAAAGCTCACTTATTGAAAGACCTCAAACGATAGCTAGTTTTTTCTATCCCACGTAACGGCATCTATACAAAACAAATATTGCCAAAGGCAATAGGGTGCGCCTATTGGCTTCCAATGCAGACTTGTTGAATTTACCAATGCTTTTTGGCTATGCAGTGTCAGCAATTTTGTTTTTTAAAGTGCAATGATGTATATAAATCCGCACGTCATCATGCATGTGCCCAATCGGAGCAGTCCAGCCCGAACTGCCAAGCTAGGTTCTCCCTGGACTAGAAACAAGCATCCTAGGACTGGTTTCGGGCTTTCAGCCCTTATCAGCCAGGATAGCTTGACTCCAGTGGCCATGTGACTGGAGTGAATGTTTGCATTGTCCAGCATTCCGCCCATCAATTGTTTATTTTGCATATGTCACCCTAAGTGGAAAGGGTATGCCAGACGTGGGTTCCGTGCTCACTACACCACTGGATTCAAGCTAGCCTGGATGATGAAGGGTAATGCCCTGAAACCGGTCCCAGGATGCTTGTTTACGGGCCAGGGAGAACCTGGCTTGGCAGTTCGGGCTGGGCTGTTCCCACAAGGAATAGGGTCAAGACTGATTTGCATATGGCTGGGTCCAAACTGGGGTGGTGTGGTGAGCAAAAGGATGATGGATTAAACCCAGATCCTTGTGACTGGGGGTCAATGATTGCATTGTCCAGCATTCCGTCCATCAATTGTTTCTTTTGCATATGTCATCCAAGTGGGAAGGGTATGACCAGACGTGGGTCCCGTGCTCACTTATCTTATCTTATCTTAACAAGATTTTATAAAGCGTTCGCACACCCGGAGGTTTCATGGCGCTAACCGACAAGACCTATATGACTATGACTTAGACGGCTAAGTAGAGTTAGGCCATGGACTGGGCAAAGAGCCAGGTTTTAAGATGCCTCCTAAACGGGGGGAGAGTGGTAGAGGAACGAATTTCCAGGGGAAGGGAATTCCATAGTTTAGAGGCAAGGGTGGCGAACCTTCGCCCACCCTTGCGTTTTAACTTGAAGCGAGGGACAGAAAGGAGAATTTGCAAGGCAGAGCGTAAGCTGCGGGGGGGAGTGTATCTGGGCAGGAGGTCTTGAATGAACTTTGGACTACAAGCATGCAGAGTCTTAAAGGCCATACAGGCAGTTTTAAAAATAACGCGCTGTGTGATAGGGAGCCAATGAAGTTGCCTCATTAATGGTCTGGCTGACTGCCAGCGCGGGAGTCGATATATAAGTCTGGCAGCCTGAGTTTGGGCCATCTGCAGGCACCTACTGAGGGCCGCAAGGAGGCCCAGGTAGATGGCGTTGGCGTAGTCTAAATGAGACAGCACCAAGGCCATCACCACCTGGGTCAAGACTGGCTGTGTGAGCATCCGACTGATCTTTTTTATTTTACAGAGCTGAAAAAAACATGTAGACACCACCGAATTTACTTGAGGTTTTAATGATAAGTCTCTGTCAATAAGCACCCCCAGACTTTTGACCGAGTTGGACGGAATAATGGGGGGGCTAAGTTCAGATGGCCAATAATGTGGGCCCCAGAGTAACTGGCTTTTGCCAAAGAGGACCAGTTCCGTTTTATCCGGATTTAACTTCAATTTGTCACCATCCATCCAATGACGCATGTGGAGCATGGTTTTCTGAAATAGGTTGATCGAATCAGGGGAGTTGTCAATTGTGAAAGTGAGTTGCAGATCATCTGCATAGTTAAAGGTAGTAACTTTAAAGGTTTTAAGAGACTGAAGCAGGGGAAGCAGATAAATATTAAATAAAATAGGGGACAGTGAAGAGCCCTGGGGGACCCCACAAGTGGTATGGAGTGCAGGGGATGAAAAGGGGGGCAAACCAACTGCCTGTGAGCGGTCACTAAGAAATGACCTGATCCAGTCGTGGGCTAAGCCACAAATGCCGGCTAGTCTGACACGGTCGAGCAGGATGTTATGGTCGACCGTGTCAAACGCAGCCGACAGATCGAGTAGGACCAAGGCCTGAGGGATGTCCATATCTGCATTATGACGCAGGGAGTCCAGGACCGCCGTGATAACCGACTCGGTTGAATTGGCCGGTCGAAACCCGGCTTGGGAAGGATCCAGGACGTTGGTTTGTTCATTGAAACTAGAGAGATGTGAAGTAACATGGGCTTCCAATAACTTGGCTAGATAAGGAAGGAGGGAGATTGGCCTGTAGTTTGCTGGAATGATGGGCTCCGCTCTTGTTTTTTTAGGAGGGGCACCATAACTGCCTCCTTAAACAAGTTCGGTACCGTGCCTAAGGTTAACGATGTATTAAGGAGACCTAGGATAGGGGAGGGGAAAGCAGCAAATATGTTTTTTAAAATATAAGGTGGGCAGCAATCTCGAGGGGATCCAGACTTTACCCTATTCAGAAGGGTGAGTAAGGACGGAGCATCCAGGGTAGGGAAGTGATCCAGCAAATGAATATTCGTGACATGTGTCTGGTCAGAGGGGACGGGTGTAGTGGCGGGAATGCTAGATTTAATGGTCACGATTTTGTCCAGAAAATATTGATTAAGAGTATTACAGAAATCCTGAGTTACCGCAGGCTTGGGCTGGGTTCTACCCGGATTCGAGAGTTTATTGACTATGGAAAAAATGTCCTTAGGGTTGTTGTTTGACTGCTCGATTATATTAGAGAAGAAGGCAGCTTTGGCTGAAAGAATGGCCTTCATGTAATCAGCGCGAGCGGCCGAGTAAAGGGCCTTTTCGAGAGGATCGTAAGATCTTCTCCATGCTCGCTCTTTTTGGCGAACAATCAGTTTTTTAGCCTTGAGATCAGGGGAGAACCATTTGTGAGCGTCAGATTGGCAGATAGTTTTAAGTTTTTTCTGCGGGGCGTAAATATCACTTGCGGTTGCAAGCCAGCTAGAAATGTTGGCCACGGTCTCGTTTAGGTCAGTATTATGAAGGGATGTGGTGTTCTCTAAATTTTCCAGAAAGGCTGGGGTATCCAGGGAGCCCCATTTTCTGATAAAGCCCTCCTTGGTGTCCGCATTTGTTTTGGGCTCAAGGATGGAGATGTTAAATTGAATCAGAAAATGGTCAGACCAAATACAGGGGGAAACAACGGTGGGGAGATACAGAGGTTCATACTCCAGACCTGATCTAGTGTATGCCCTTTAGTGTGGGTGGCAGTGTTGATGTGATGGATAAAATTAAGCCCTGTGAGGAGCTCTGTAAGTTCACTGGCCGACGGGCCACCGAGCTCACTGTTGAACCAAAAATTGAAGTCACCGATTAATAGGATGTTTGTATAGTCGGTGACCAAAGTGGCCAGTTGGTCACACAGAGAAAATGGGAATAATGGCATATTCTGGGGGCTCTATTTATCCATACACACAGGAGTGATCCTGATCTAGAGTCGAGCTTAATAACCAGATTGTCAGATACGGTAAGGTCGAGAGACGTCATTTTGGAAAATGCATAGCTTTTGTTAATTATGGCAGCTACTCCACCCCCTACTTTCCCTGTGTCGTAGTCTACCTGTAGGATGTAATAATTGTCTGGGAGTGCTGCTATGATATCTGGGGATGTCTCGATATTGAGCCAGGTTTCCGTAAGAAGTAAAATATCAGGTTTTTTGCAGGTAAGGAGGAGGAAAATATCAAGTTGATTTTTTACTAGGGATCTGGTGTTCAGATAGAAGATATTTAGCCTTTGAGTTTCAATCAGTGCAGGCTTACGTTACCCATGCCGATGAGAAGCTTGGAGCAGGGGTCTCAGGGAACAGGACGGAAGTTGGAAAATGTCCAGATTTTTTAGATGAGAAATGGTAGCTGGGCACAAAGGGCAAGCTGAGCTTTGTAGATTTAACAAGGTCTCCCTGGAATGTGTTAGTAGAGGGGCAGGGGGCTAGCCCCTAGGCCCGGTCTGGCGCGGACGGGCGCAGACGGGCTTGTCTTTGGCACGCCATCGGCGCGCCCGCTGCGCGGCCAGGAGGAGATGCACATTATATGCGAGCTGAGCTGGAGATGACAGGAAGGCTGCAGCGGCAACTCGGGCTACTCCTAAGATGGCGGTTCCTCTCGTAGTCCCGGTAGCAACACCTAATCGGCTGCACGGGAAGACGAAGTGAGGAGGAGAGGGAAGGGTAAGAGCACAACAGTCACAAATGAATTTAAAATAACACACAATATTTTTAAAAAATCGCGAGGTAAAGGTGCTCCCGGCTTTCTGCCTCAGGAGGTCAACAAGCATCCTAATCGGTGCAGTGCGCGAGCAGAGAGGCGTGTCTTATATGCGAGCTGAGCTGGATGGTAAGTGCACAACAGTCACAAACACTACACCACTGGATTCGAGCTAGCCCGGCTGATGAAAGGTGATGCCCTGAAACTGGTCCCAGGATGCTGGTTTCCTGTCCAGGGAGGACCTGGCTTGGCAGTTCGGGCTGGACTGTTCCCACAAAGAATAGGGTAAAAACTGATTTGCATATGGCTGGGTCCAAACTGGGGTGGTGTGGTGAGCAAAAGAATGATGGATTAATCCCAGATCCAAGTGACTGGGGATTAATGTGAGCATTGTCCAGCATTCCATCCATCAATTGTTTCTTTTGCAAGTGAGTTAGATTTTGCAATCCTTTGGGAAGCTTGTAAAGTGATTGAGGAGTCACAGATCAGTGGTTGGCACCAGTACACACCTTGTTAACATGCAACATCATCTCACATGCACCGGTATGGGGGCCACCTATGCATCTAATGTTTGGAAGATCAGATGGTAAATATGAACACTTTGTTCCTAGTCACTAGTGGAGTAGTCTGGTTACGTTAGAACGAGTTGTCAGACTAAGGACCTCCACTTCACTACTCACCAGGTGCCCAGGGGTTGGTGGGGTTTCATCTGGGAATGCAAAAATGGGCTGCAAGATGGAAGGTTGAAAAGTCTGGAACCCACTCTTGTGAGAAGTTGGCCTGGTATATGATGGTCACTATTCTAGTGAGCACCTTGCACCAGTCCAAACAACCCTTATGGTGATGGTTGTAAAGTCAACCTTATAGACCAGCTATCCTAGTGGTAGCATGGACAAAAGCAGTCTTAGGCTAAACTCAAGAGGGCATGTGAAGCCAGCTGTTTTACCATGTGCAAACCTTTTAATACCAAATGAAAGGACACCACACAGGTTATATATTCAAAATATATATGTATTTATTGCTAAATAAATCCCCTTAACTCTTTATGAGCACAGGAGCACAAGCGTATAACAAGTAACTTAATATAACATACAAAAGTTGCACAAATATGGATAGGCCCTGGTGGCCCGTTAAACCATATACTAAAATAGTGGTATAAGAACCACGTCACGAACAATGGTAAGGCCTAGGGCCTTGGGAATCGCTGGGGCTACACTGGACTAACAGTAGTTAGGAAGCAGGAGGCCCACAGGATGCGGGTGCAGTGTCAGAATGCACACACGTGCACCTATAGAAGTCAATGGGTGCGTAAAGTTAGAAAGTTAAAGATTTGGAAGTCTTCCGACTGGACTAGAACTTAACCACTTAAAACTAGGACACTAGGAGTGTAAACCTCTACAGGAGCACCGCAGTACTCGCGTTACCTCACCCACAGGAAGCGGGTGCATAGGTGTTAAGGTGTGTTGGGTTTCGTCGTGGAGTTCTATGGAGCCTTGGAGAAAAGATGCTGCAGGCGACCAGGAGAGAAGAGTCCGGTAGGATCCAAGGGTGGATCGAAGATGTAGAGTACCTGAAAGCAGAGGGGACAGAGTCTGGGTCACTAGCCAGTGACCAGGCAGGAACCAGGAAGGAACCAGGCGATGTCGGGTTGCAATCAGGTGATATCATGAAGCTTGTCTCCGCTGCCACGTGGACCAGGAGGTGTCGACGATGACCAGGAGCTAGGCAAGGACTTTCCCATAAAGATTCTCGCTGATGGCGGTGTCGGTTCTTGATTCGGAATCAACAGGCCTTGGCAAATGCAACCCACGCAGGAATCAAAGATGGCTTTTGGATCAGACCAGCAAGGTCTGATGGGCTGCTCATTTTCAGGGGAGCAAGGGCCAGTCTGGTGCAACCAGACCAGTATTGAAAATTCAAAGGTTCATCGTCGCAGAGGCCACTAGCCAACGGGCAAGTGACAGGACAGATGCGTCAAGCAGGAAGATGCAAAAGGGCCCCACGCAGCACTTGGTGAGTGTGGAGAAGTGATCTTCGGTGCAAAGGATGCTCGAGGCTGGGGCTTTTTAATCCCCAATGCACAGGTTCGAGGGTGCCTCAGGAGCTGCTTAGAAAGCACTTTGCTGGCTTTCCAAGATGGTCGGTCCCACGTCTCTCGTCGCCTCTACGGGTCTCAGCTTTGCTGTGGCTGTGGATCGGGCTGTTGGATGCCTGGAAGTCTGGGTCTTGTCAGGCTTTGTCATTCGAGCTCCGGCAGGAGTAACGATAAAGCAAACTGTTGAGCGCTTGATGGTGCCTGCTTGCACAGTGTGGTCACTCCTTGACCACAAGGGAGATTCTTCAGTCTTCTACGTCGAGTAGGATGTCGAAGGGTCCAGAGTTTTGTATCAGAGTTTCAGTCAGGATTATGTTAAGTCTAAGGACACAGCTCCTACCTTTATTCCAAATCAAGGGGCTGTATTACCTGCTAGGTCCCTCCTATGGGTGGGACCCAGGAAGGGAGTGATTATACCCCTTTACCTTTGTCCAGTTTCGCACCAGAGCTGGGGCTGGAGTGCGGTGAGATAGGCCTGCCCTCCCATAGGAATGCATGGGGAATGTATGTGTCCCTGGTAGTTCCTGATGCGTGGGGTGTGCAGGCTCGAGTCTGGTATGTGCGGACTCGTGTGATTGAATGCTGCGCAATGATGCGTGCAGCCTGCTTGTGTCTCATATGGAAGTGCCACTTCTAGAAGTGTGCCTGACTGTGCAGTGAATGTGCTGGCGTGTGATTGGCTAGCGCTGGCTGGGGTGCCAGGCTCCATGAGTCATGATGGGTCTGCCCGGTGGTGAGTGTTGAGATTAGCATGTGTGATGTGAGGGAATGGTGCACCTGGGACCTGAATAGGGCTGGGCTTTCCCCACACAATGCTGGCTCCGCCCCCCGTGGTGCGACTGATGACCCTAGCCTGCCTGGTGAATAGAAAGGGTGGCTGGGGAAAACAAAGTACTCCAAAACCAGCTGCGACTGGTTTCTCCCCCCACCCTGCACCTTCAGACAAAGGAATTCACTGTATAAAAAGGGGCTGTGTATCCTTACAAAATGTTCTTGTTTCTGACTAGAATCTGCCAGGGGCGTGCTGCTGCTTGGGCCCAGGGGAAGGCTTGCCTCCCTGGGCCCTGCCCAGCCGCTGGATGCCTTGAAATGCTGGAGGAATTTCCATTTCTGGGAGCTGCTGTGCTCCACCTTGTTATCCTGGACCTCTGGGACCCATTTTTCCTTTTTGGAAGTTGCCAAGGCTTGTTGTAGCCTTCCTGCACCTCATTATGGGGATTGGGCGCTTTGATTTGACATCCCTGGGAAAGGGAGAGCTTGGGGGCTGAGCAGCGCAGCGCAGCGCAGCGCTGCAGCCCTTCCCGAGGGGATCCCCCTCGTAGGGATTCCCCCCTCCTCTTTGTGCCTCGCAGGTGCCCACCCTGCATTGTGCCTGAGTCTCGATATATTTTTATACACGAGTGCCCACCCCGTTTATGGGTGCCTTAGCGAGTGCCCACCTCGCTTCTATGCTTTATTTTAGTACTGAGGGTGCCCACCCCTCCTTTCTGGCCGAGAATCACCGCCACGGCCCAAGCCGCGGTAAAAAAATTAAGTCAGGCGGCCGGGCGCCTGGAGCGGGGCGGGACTTCCGCTTGCTTCCAGGAAGTCCCGCCCGCTGCCGCGCTGCGATTGGCTGCCCGGACGGGAGAAGAGACTCTGCCTTAGAGTCCCGAAGGCTCCACACACGAAGTCCCGGTCCCGTGGGTGACCGGGTGAAGAGCGGGCGAAGCGAGCGCATGGTCAAGGCGGGGCTCCCATGAGGAGATAGAGCCCTGCCGACTGCTACCGCCGCCCAAGGGAGAGGAATCCTGCCCGCAACCGGGTAAGTGCAGCCGGATGCCGGTGTTGGGCTTGTGAGCCCCCGAGTGGGACTTCGACGGCGGGAGCATTTCTTGTGGGCCCCCCAGGGTCCTGGGGGCATTCTTGTGATTCCGAGTCCCCCAAGAGGGACTCCAATGATGGGGGCATTTTTATTTAAGGAGCTAGGTAGCTCCCCGCCCCCCATGAGTTGTTCAGAGCCCGAGAGGCTCAAAGGGGGCATTTGTTAAAGCCATTGAGGCTTCCAGGCGCATTTCTCTCGAGCCGGTCGAGGCTCCAACGATGGGGGCATTTCTTTTGTTACGGAGCCAGGGTGCTCCCAGGCCCACATTATTTTCAGAGCCTAGATGGCTCCTGGGCACAGTTGATTTTCGGGCCTAGAGCGCTCCAAAATGCACCTATGTTTCTTCTAGATCCTAGAGGGCTCCAAACCTTTTGCGCAGTCTTTCCTCCAGAGGGCCAGTGAGAGCCCTGTCACAGTTTTGCTGATCCTCAGCTGCCCAGCAAGTAGTGGGCAGCTGCACCGTTTAGGTTTTGCTTTTTAGGGACATGTACTCTGGACTTTAGGAGTGGGGCGCACTCCTTCATCCCTACCCTGGCCTTCCCCAGCTGCGCAGAACTTAGTGCCAGCTGCAGCGTTTAGGCCCTGTCTTGTCCCTCAGCTGCCCAGCAAGTAGTGGGCAGCTGCTACGTTTAGGTTTTGGCGCAGTGGCACAACCTGGACTTTGATGTAAGTTCTGCGCTAATGTCATTTCTGTGAATTGTTCTCCTGTGCTGCACCTCTGAATGTGTTTTGATGCGTCATGTGCCTTGTTCTCACACCTCTGAATGTGTTGTTTATGCATCATGTGTTCTCCTGTGCTGCACCTCTGAATGTGTTTTGATGCGTCATGTGCCTTGTTCTTACACCTCTGAATGTGTTGTTTATGCATCATGTGTTCTCCTGTGCTGCACCTCTGAATGTGTTTTGATGCATCATGTGCCTTGTTCTTACACCGCTGAATGTATGTTTAAGCATCATGTGCTTTGTTCCCATGCCTATACCCCTAAATGTATGGTGATACTTAGGTGGTTGTTTTCTCCTAGTACAGGTGTTTCTAGTGAGGTCCTGGTTCCCTGCGTGACATTCTCCTAAGGTGGTTAGGGTTGCGTAGGTGGTACTTACCTCTTACCAGTGATTACTGGTTGTGTGCTACATGATTATTTGGTGTGTAACTATCTCCAAGGGCTTGATACTGAGCTTGCCCCCTGACCAGAGTCCCAGGACCCATGGACTCTATTGTGCCTTCCCTGACAAATTGCTGGGACTTGTCTGATCTCCTTGGGCCGCTGTGGCCTCGCCTGAAGTGTGCCTCGCTCACTCCCCTGCAGCTCGTGCCTAGCCGCCCCCGCCAAGAGCCGCACCGCTCCTTGTGAAGCCGTGCTCTGCTCTGCCTGGGCCGCCCGCATCCTGCACCTCGGCTGCTTGTGCCTGGGCCACCCTTATGCCTCAAGCCGCGTCGCTCTCCTCTGAGCCGTGTCCGCTTCGCTGGGCCGCCCGCAACCTGCCCCCTCCTCCTCTGAGCCCACACCTTGGTCACCCCAACCAAACGCTTGTAGCGCACGGGTCGCCACCGCCCTCTCAGGCCTACTGAGGAGATCACTCGCATTATCCCGCGCAACCAGAACGGAAGGTATGGACCGTATCCGCCGCCAGTTATTATATGTTCTATGTTCTAAAAGTGTTACCTCTAAAAGTACTTATTCCTGACAGTGGTCCAGGTGGCCCTGTCCTGTACAAATCCCCTGTAAATTCTGCCTGTGCTTGGCACATGGTAAAGTGTGTGTTTCTATCTAATGTGTTTTGCAATACAAAGGCTATTTTTACATACACCTTGTGTGGAGTTCCTTTTGTGGGGGGCCTTGGATGTTGTTGCTGGTGGGTGCGTGCGCAAATGCTTTACACATAACCTCTGAGATAAGCCTGACTGCTCGTGCCAAGCTACCAAGAGGGTGAGCAGGGGTTGTCTTGGCGGGTGACTTCCTTACCCTGACTTAGGAATGGTGGTTTCTGCATGGCTTTGGCGCATGCCTTAGCCAACCAGAAATCCTATTTCTAACAATGTGACACCTTGTGTGCCCCAGGCAGTGTCTCGTTTCATTCAGCCCTCCCTGCCCCAATCCACTATCTCCTGCCTGGGGTGGTGCTAGCACCTCCCTGTGACAGGAAACCTATTGTCCAAGCCTCCCTCGCTGGAAGGGCTCCCAGCAGCAGGAGGTCAGACTTGTGTCTGTGACAGCAACATCCATTTTGTGATGCTGAGGCTCTGGTTAACTTTAACCGGGATTAAGGAAAGTAACATGTCTTCTCCCTCTAGAAGGGTGGAATGCTACCCCCGTCACCAGAATTGGCGAGGGGGTAGTATTCCAAAGCGTATGACACCTTACATGACATGTTTTGATAAAGCCAAATCAAACTTAGCATCTGACCGCGAGGTACATAATGCACTTAAGAGTATATGGTATGGCAATATCCTGGAACAGCTATAAGGACATGGTTCCGAAAGCTGCAGACAGGCTCAGCTCATGCTAGAGCACCATGTCACCTAAAACCAAGCACTCTGCCTTCAGGATTGTTAAGGCCTGACATAGGAGTGACTTATAGGTGCATATGTGTCCAGATAAGGTTTAGACATAGGAATACTATATCTAAGCAAGGGGTGATTACACGACCTTGCCCCAGCTGAGTGATCAGCCAGTTGTGTCAGTTTGGATGGCCAGCCAGGGGTGACAAAAGCTATGCTGCAGCCCCTGGTAGGCCTTGGGTGCACCTATGCCCTGGGTACCTATAGTACACTATACAGGGGCTGATAAGGTGACTCAATATCCAATTAGTTATGTACCTAGGGTACATGGTGTCCATTTTACAGAGAGAGCAGATAGCCTGGGGCCCTGATTAGCAGGATCCCAGGCCAACTAAGTTGAAAACCAGCTAAACACAAGGCAAAAAAATCTGGGGTAACCATAGTCAGGTATCCACCTTCCTACAACTCTTACTTGGGGTGGTTAGATAGGTTACAAGCAAATTAGATGTGACTGGAAATAGCATGTGATCAATGGGCACTAGAGGCCAATTTGTTTTTATAGAATTACTCACAAAAAATGACAGAGCACTAAGAGGATGATGACGTGAAAGCAAGCCTCTCTAACCTATTAGTCACACAACAGAATCCTAGAGCAGATGGAACAGAGTAAAAAGCTGAAAAAGGAACCTGAAGCAACTAATGCATGGTCTCTACTTGGAAACATACAAGAGCCAGGGCCCGTTAAGGAAATATGAAAGAAGGAGCAAGGCCTTTTTCTTTGTTGTTGTTCTGTTGTGTAGTTTTTGTGTGCCTATTCATTTTCAGAAGGATGGGTTCTGCTGTTATGCCCTTTGGAGGTTGCAGGGAGGTGATATGGCCTTCACAGAGTACAAACCTGAGTATTTTCAGACAGAAGGCTTTGACTATGAGACTGTGCAGTGCAATTCCTTTGAAATGCAAAAAGAACAATTGATGGACAGGATGCAGAACAATGTCATACATTCACCCCAGTAGAGAGATCTGGGACTAAATCCATCGTTTTTTTGCTCACCATGCCATTCAGTTTTGACTGAGCCACATGCAAATTAGTCTTGACCCTGCGCCCAATCGGAGCACTCCAGCCCGAACTGCCAAGCTAGGTCCTCCCTGGACTAGAAACAAGCATGCTAGGACTGGTTTCGGGTCTTTCAGCCCTCATGAGCCAGGATAGCTTGACTCCAGTGGCCATGTGACTGGGGTGAATGTTTGCATTGTCCAGCATTCCGTCCATCAATTGTTTATTGTGCATATGTCACCCATAAGTGGGAAGGGTATGCCCAGATGTGGGCTCCGTGCTCACTATACCACTGGATTCAAGCTAGCCTGGATGGTGAGGGGTAATGCCCTGAAGCCGGTCCCAGGATGCTTGTTTACGGACCAGGGAGAACAGAGGCGTAGCTAGAGCTTCTGGCGCCCGGGGCTATCCCTCGGAATGCCGCCCATGGCCAGTAGCGGGCCGGCTGGGAAAAAAGGACGGCAAGCAGCGGGGATGGATTGGCAGGGTTTAAGTTACGACACCACTCTACTCCACTTTAGGTGAAAGCAAAGGTCGGAGCGGAGTTTGCCAGGGCCGGCTTTAGGCATGTGCAAGCTGTGCACCTGCACAGGGCCACCAAACCCCAGGGGCCACCACGCCAATATATATCCTTAATATATGAATGCTCTGAGGATGGATACATATTTGCGTGGTGGCCCCTGGCAGGGATTTGGCGGTCTCCGGCTCTGTTCTACTTCTAAACACCCTGACCCCCTCCCCTCTTTACTGGCCTGCGCGCTTCACCCCGCCCAGACCCCCTCTTCCGGGCCTCCTACCTACGCTCCCTGCCCAGGGCCACCATGAGCCTAGAGCCGGCCCTGAGTTTGCTGTGTGCATCTACCTACAATTTTCACAGGGTGAACGCCGTCTACCCTGCCAAGAAGTTGGGCCACACAGAAATATGCTGAACTTGTCCAGGTGTCGTTTTCAGACTCCTGAAAAAGTTACACTAATTTTGAGTTCCTCCACTGGCTTCTTGTGAAGCATAAAATACCCTAGTGATTGTACACTGTTATATCTACTCTTTCTCTCCTCTTTGTATCAGGGATACACTTTAATATTACAGCCCTATACTTTGCACGCTACAAATAAAAATGTGCCAAATGTCCTCAGGAATAAAATATCTTCCTTTTGGGAGAGGGCCTTTTAATTTGCATTGGCTAGAGAATGACCTTCCCCTATTGTGCATAAAAAACCCTTAACCTTAAGACTCTTGTATGTAATCTGTATTTTGTCTTTTTGAGCTATAATTCTCTATGATGTTCCTTGTTTTTATTACACTGTTTTTTCCAATTATGTTGTTCTATAGTGCCAAGAATCCAAGGTGTACATGCTTGTATTAATAAACCATAGCATACCATCAAATGTGAACTGAGCTCTCGGAGAGCTGTTAGCTGCTATTTGGTCTCCCAATTCTCAGCTCACAGTTTTGAACTGACCACAAAGAGAACTGTGAACAGTTCACAGCTCACTGAGTGCTCAGTACACAATTGCAATATGTGTGTTGAAAGAGCTATGGGCTGTTCTCAGCTTTCGCTTTGCTCAGACTGTAAACTGAGAAGTAGGTGAGCTGTGATCTTCCTCACTTCTCTGAGGCCTGGAGCATATGGTGGGCCACTAAGTGTTGCAGATACCCAATCCTCTTCATTTTTACTGCCTCTCACCCCTGACTATGAATGAGGAGAAAATTCCCCCCAACCTCCCGTTTGGCAAAGTGGTGGAAGTTGAACAAACTGCCCCACATTCACTTTGACAATATGGGGTGGCTAGTACATACTTTGACAATATGGGTTGGCTAGTACATACTTTGACAATATGGGGTGGCTAGTACATACTCTTATACCTTTGCAAGGTGGGAGCCCCCTTAGCTATGATGGCACTGTGCTGCAATCCCTGCTGTTTTTCTTAGTAGTAACTTCCACTTTTGGAACACAAATAAACTTCAAAATCACATTTGTTACACACATTTTTCACTCAGGTTACCTAAAAGAAAAATACAACGTATCTTTGAGGGACAGTGTAGATAGAGTCTGAACTTGGAAATCAACGCTTCAAAATAACGAAAACCGCTAATCATCCTTTCTAATTGTTGTCTCCTAAACTCTGGAACTAAAGCTAGGAAAAAGTAAGATAAATTCCTAACTTCTTAACGTTTGGCAAAAAGCTTAAAACCGGCATGTTCAAAACTCATGCAGCTCTCAGTATGGCACTATCCTCTTAGAAATGGTAATTATTGGAAGTTTATTATGCTATCCCTATAGGTGTACAAAGAAAAACCAAAGGTGGTGATGGACGGAGCGTTGACAATACAAACACTCACCCCCAGTCAACTGATCTGGGTTTAATCCATCACCGTTCTTTAGCTCACTCCGCCACCCCAGTTCAGACATGGCCATATGCAAATCAGTCTGACCCTGTGCCTCATGGGAAAAGTCCAGCCCGGACTGCCAGGCCATGTCTTCCCTGGACCGGTATCAAGCTTCCCAGGACCGGTTTTTGGCATTACAGCCGTCTTCAGCCGGGCTTGCTTGACTCCAGTGGCAAAGTGAGCAAGGGACTCACGTCTGAGCATACCCTGCCAACTTAGGGCGAACAAAGAAAAACCAAAGGTGGTGATGGACGGAGCGTTGACAATACAAACACTCACCCCAAGTCAACTGATCTGGGTTTAATCCATCACCGTTCTTTAGCTCACTCCGCCACACCAGTTCAGACATGGCCATATGCAAATCAGTCTGACCCTGTGCCTCATGGGAACAGTCCAGCCCGAACTGCCACGCCATGTCTTCCCTGGACCAGTATCAAGCTTCCCAGGACCGGTTTCTGGCATTACAGCCGTCTTCAGCCGGGCTTGCTTGACTCCAGTGGCAAAGTGAGCAAGGGACTCACGTCTGAGCATACCCTGCCAACTTAGGGCAAACAAAGAAAAACCGAAGGTGGTGATGGACGGAGCGTTGACAATACAAGCACTCACCCCCAGTCAACTGATCTGGGTTTAATCCATAACCGTTCTTTAGCTCACTCCGCCACCCCAGTTCAGACATGGCCATATGCAAATCAGTCTGACCCTGTGCCTCATGGGAACAGTCCAGCCCGAACTGCCACACCATGTCTTCCCTGGACCGGTATCAAGCTTCCCAGGACCGGTTTCTGGCATTACAGCCGTCTTAAGCCAGGCTTGCTTGACTCCAGTGGCAAAGTGAGCAAGGGACTCACGTCTGAGCATACCCTGCCAACTTAGGGCAAACAAAGAAAAACCGAAGGTGGTGATGGACGGAGCGTTGACAATACAAACACTCACCCCCAGTCAACTGATCTGGGTTTAATCCATCACCGTTCTTTAGCTCACTCCGCCACCCCAGTTCAGACATGGCCATATGCAAATCAGTCTGACCCTGTGCCTCATGGGAACAGTCCAGCCCGAACTGCCAAGCCATGTCTTCCCTGGACCGGTATCAAGCTTCCCAGGACCGGTTTCTGGCATTACAGCCGTCTTCAGCCGGGCTTGCTTGACTCCAGTGGCAAAGTGAGCAAGGGACTCACGTCTGAGCATACTCTGCCACCTTAGGGCGAACAAAGAAAAACCAAAGGTGGTGATGGACGGAGCGTTGACAATACAAACACTCACCCCCAGTCAACTGATCTGGGTTTATTCCATCACCGTTCTTTATCTCACTCCGCCACCCCAGTTCAGACATGGCCATATGCAAATCAGTCTGACCCTGTGCCTCATGGGAACAGTCCAGCCCGAACTGCCAAGCCATGTCTTCCCTGGACCGGAATCAAGCTTCCCAGGACCGGTTTCTGGCATTACAGCCGTCTTCAGCCGGGCTTGCTTGACTCCAGTGGCAAAGTGAGCAAGGGACTCACGGCTGAGCATACCCTGCCAACTTAGGGCGAACAAAGAAAAACCAAAGGTGGTGATGGACGGAGCGTTGACAATACAAACACTCACCCCCAGTCAACTGATCTGGGTTTAATCCATCACCGTTCTTTAGCTCACTCCGCCACCCCAGTTCAGACATGGCCATATGCAAATCAGTCTGACCCTGTGCCTCATGGGAACAGTCCAGCCCGAACTGCCAAGCCATGTCTTCCCTGGACCGGAATCAAGCTTCCCAGGACCGGTTTCTGGCATTACAGCCATCTTCAGCCGGGCTTGCTTGACTCCAGTGGCAAAGTGTGAAAGGGACTCACGTCTGAGCATACCCTGCCAACTTTGGGCGAACAAAGAAAAACCAAAGGTGGTGATGGACGGAGCGTTGACAATACAAACACTCCCCCCCAGTCAACTGATCTGAGTTTAATCCATCACCGTTCTTTAGCTCACTCTGCCACCCCTGTTCAGACATGGCCATATGCAAATCAGTCTGACCCTGTGCCTCATGGGAACAGTCCAGCCCGAACTGCCAAGCCATGTCTTCCCTGGAAAGGAATCAAGCTTCCCAGGACCGGTTTCTGGCATTACAGCCGTCTTCAGCCGGGCATGCTTGACTCCAGTGGCAAAGTGAGCAAGTGACTCACGTCTGAGCATACCCTGCCAACTTAGGGCGAACAAAGAAAAACCAAAGGTGGAGATGGACGGAGCGTTGACAATACAAACACTCACCCCCAGTCAACTAATCTGGGTTTAATCCATCACCGTTGTTTAGCTCACTCCGCCACCCCAGTTCAGACATGGCCATATGCAAATCAGTCTGACCCTGTGCCTCATGGGAACAGTCCAGCCCGAACTGCCAAGCCATGTCTTCCCTGGACCGGAATCAAGCTTCCCAGGACCGGTTTCTGGCATTACAGCCGTCTTCAGCCGGGCTTGCTTGACTCCAGTTGCAAAGTGAGCAAGGGACTCACGTCTGAGCATACCCTGCCAACTTAGGGCGAACAAAGAAAAACCAAAGGTGGTGATGGACGGAGCGTTGACAATACAAACACTCACCCCCAGTCAACTGATCTGGGTTTAATCCATCACCGTTCTTTAGCTCACTCCGCCACCCCAGTTCAGACATGGCCATATGCAAATCAGTCGGACCCTGTGCCTCATGGGAACAGACCAGCCCGAACTGCCAAGCCATGTCTTCCCTGGACCGAAACAAGCTTCCCAGCACCGGTTTCTGGCATTACAGCCGTCTTCAGCCGGGCTTGCTTGACTCCAGTGGCAAAGTGAGCAAGGGACTCACGTCTGAGCATACCCTGCCACCTTAGGGCGAACAAAGAAAAACCAAAGGTGGTGATGGACGGAGCATTGACAATACAAACACTCACCCCCAGTCAACTGATTTGGGTTTAATCCATCACCGTTCTTTATCTCACTCCGCCACCCCAGTTCAGACATCGCCATATGCAAATCAGTCTGACCCTGTGCCTCATGGGAACAGTCCAGCCCGAACTGCCAAGCCATGTCTTCCCTGGACCGGAATCAAGCTTCCCAGGACCGGTTTCTGGCATTACAGCCGTCTTCAGCCGGGCTTGCTTGACTCCAGTGGCAAAGTGAGCAAGGGACTCACGTCTGAGCATACCCTGCCAACTTAGGGCGAACAAAGAAAAACCAAAGGTGGTGATGGACGGAGCGTTGACAATACAAACACTCACCCCCAGTCAACTGATCTGGGTTTAATCCATCACCATTCTTTAGCTCACTCCGCCACCCCAGTTCAGACATGGCCATATGCAAATCAGTCTGACCCTGTGCCTCATGGGAACAGTCCAGCCCGAACTGCCAAGCCATGTCTTCCCTGGACCGGAATCAAGCTTCCCAGGACCGGTTTCTGGCATTACAGCCGTCTTCAGCCGGGCTTGCTTGACTCCAGTGGCAAAGTGTGAAAGGGACTCACGTCTGAGCATACCCTGCCAACTTAGGGCGAACAAAGAAAAACCAAAGGTGGTGATGGACGGAGCGTTGACAATACAAACACTCACCCCAAGTCAACTGATCTGGGTTTAATCCATCACCGTTCTTTAGCTCACTCCGCCACACCAGTTCAGACATGGCCATATGCAAATCAGTCTGACCCTGTGCCTCATGGGAACAGTCCAGCCCGAACTGCCACGCCATGTCTTCCCTGGACCAGTATCAAGCTTCCCAGGACCGGTTTCTGGCATTACAGCCGTCTTCAGCCGGGCTTGCTTGACTCCAGTGGCAAAGTGAGCAAGGGACTCACGTCTGAGCATACCCTGCCAACTTAGGGCAAACAAAGAAAAACCGAAGGTGGTGATGGACGGAGCATTGACAATACAAGCACTCACCCCCAGTCAACTGATCTGGGTTTAATCCATAACCGTTCTTTAGCTCACTCCGCCACCCCAGTTCAGACATGGCCATATGCAAATCAGTCTGACCCTGTGCCTCATGGGAACAGTCCAGCCCGAACTGCCACACCATGTCTTCCCTGGACCGGTATCAAGCTTCCCAGGACCGGTTTCTGGCATTACAGCCGTCTTAAGCCAGGCTTGCTTGACTCCAGTGGCAAAGTGAGCAAGGGACTCACGTCTGAGCATACCCTGCCAACTTAGGGCAAACAAAGAAAAACCGAAGGTGGTGATGGACGGAGCGTTGACAATACAAACACTCACCCCCAGTCAACTGATCTGGGTTTAATCCATCACCGTTCTTTAGCTCACTCCGCCACCCCAGTTCAGACATGGCCATATGCAAATCAGTCTGACCCTGTGCCTCATGGGAACAGTCCAGCCCGAACTGCCAAGCCATGTCTTCCCTGGACCGGTATCAAGCTTCCCAGGACCGGTTTCTGGCATTACAGCCGTCTTCAGCCGGGCTTGCTTGACTCCAGTGGCAAAGTGAGCAAGGGACTCACGTCTGAGCATACTCTGCCACCTTAGGGCGAACAAAGAAAAACCAAAGGTGGTGATGGACGGAGCGTTGACAATACAAACACTCACCCCCAGTCAACTGATCTGGGTTTATTCCATCACCGTTCTTTATCTCACTCCGCCACCCCAGTTCAGACATGGCCATATGCAAATCAGTCTGACCCTGTGCCTCATGGGAACAGTCCAGCCCGAACTGCCAAGCCATGTCTTCCCTGGACCGGAATCAAGCTTCCCAGGACCGGTTTCTGGCATTACAGCCGTCTTAAGCCAGGCTTCCTTAACTCCAGTGGCAAAGTGAGCAAGGGACTCACGTCTGAGCATACCCTGCCAACTTAGGGCAAACAAAGAAAAACCGAAGGTGGTGATGGACGGAGCGTTGACAATACAAACACTCACCCCCAGTCAACTGATCTGGGGTTAATCCATCACCATTCTTTAGCTCACTCCGCAACCCCAGTTCAGACATGGCCATATGCAAATCAGTCTGACACTGTGCCTCATGGGAACAGTCCAGCCCGAACTGCCAAGCCATGTCTTCCCTGGACCGAAAAAAGCTTCCCAGCACCGGTTTCTGGCATTACAGCCGTCTTCAGCCGGGCTTGCTTGACTCCAGTGGCAAAGTGAGCAAGGGACTCACGTCTGAGCATACCCTGCCAACTTAGGGCGAACAAAGAAAAACTAAAGGTGGTGATGGACGGACGTTGACAATACAAACATTCACCCCCAGTCAACTGATCTGGGTTTAATCCATCACCGTTCTTTAGCTCACTCCGCCACCCCAGTTCAGACATGGCCATATGCAAATCAGTCTGACACTGTGCCTCATGGGAACAGTCCAGCCCGAACTGCCAAGCCATGTCTTCCCTGGACCGAAAAAAGCTTCCCAGCACCGGTTTCTGGCATTACAGCCGTCTTCAGCCGGGCTTGCTTGACTCCAGTGGCAAAGTGAGCAAGGGACTCACGTCTGAGCATACCCTGCCAACTTAGGGCGAACAAAGAAAAACCAAAGGTGGTGATTGACAGAGCGTTGACAATACAAACACTCACCCCCAGTCAACTGATCTGGGTTTAATCAATCACCGTTCTTTAGCTCACTCCGCCACTCCAGTTCAGACATGGCCATATGCAAATCAGTCTGACCCTGTGCCTCATGGGAACAGTCCAGCCCGAACTGGTGGCTTTCTCCTTATGCTTAGGAGACCACTCTTCTGAAGTCGCCGGGGTGGGACTTTCGAAACTGGGTCGACCTTGGTCTCGATTGCTCAGTTCATCTCCGTTGCCCTCCTTAATACCTGCTAATTTTTGCTTGAGGAATTCAGTGGAAGAGAGTTATTCCTCCTTATGCCGGTCTATTACCGACTCGCTGGATAAGGTGGTGCCCCTTCGCAGAGTGAGAGTGCGAGTGAATCGGGCATTCCCTTGGTATACGGAGGAGCTACGACAGCTGAAGCTGAACTGTAAACGGGCGAAGAGAGTGTGGAGAAGGGAGTATTCCACCTCGGCTAAAGCCTCGTTTAGGCTTGCACTAAGAGGCTATAAGGATCAGATCAAACGGGCGAAGGCGGCATTCTTAGAAGCCTCCTTGACTCAGGCGCCTAATAAATCTCAAGCCCTGTTCAAAATTGTCAAGGACCTGTCACATCCTGCTTGTGCGGCTAACACGGTTCGTGCGTCGCAGGCTCTCTGTGACTCATTGGCAAATGCTTTTGAGGAGAAGACTGCTAAAATCTTGGAGGGCTTAATACACCCCTTACCTGCGGCTCCCGGCTTGGGAGTTCCAGCTGATTTGCTCAGTCAACCCCGGACAGGTGCTGCTGACCTTGATCTGGGAGCTCCGGGCGGTTCTCCTAGTCGACCCCAGCCGGTCGGTGTGGGAGCTCCGGTGGAGCGGCCCAGTCGACCCCAGACGGGCATTGATGGCCTTGGTCTGGGAGCTCCGGGCAGCTCACCCAGTCGACCCCAACCGATTGGTGTGGAAGCTCCGGTGGAACTGCCCAGTCGACCTCAGACGGGCACTGTTGCCCTTGGTCTGGGAGCCCCGGGCAGTTTACCCAGTTTACCCAGCCGACTCTGGCTGAGGTCTTTCCCTTCTCCTTCCTTTGAGGAATTTTGTCAGGTGGCTCACTCGGTGTCCTCAGGGTCTCCGCTTGATCCGCTGCCTCCCAAATTTTGGAAGGTTTTTCACGCAGAACTCTTCTTGCCTTTGTTCTCGATCTGTCTTCAATCTTTGGAGTCGGCATCGGTGCCAGAGTGCTGGAAGTTAGCAGTAGTGTCACCTCTGCTAAAAAAGCCAACTTTGGATCCGGCCTGCCTTTCCAACTATAGGCCGATCTCGTTGCTCCCTTTTCCGATTAAAATCTTGGAAAAGTGGGTGACCCGCTCTCTCTCAGGCTTCCTGGAAAACATCGAGTGGTTCGATGAGACCCAGTTTGGCTTCCGCCCTGGACACGGGACGGAGTCCGCGCTGGTGACCGTGTTGGACAACCTTCGTATGCGTGTCGACAGTGGCCGGGCTGCCTTTTTAGTGCTGCTCGACATGTCGGCCGCGTTCGACGCGGTCTGCCATCGGACCCTGGTCAGGAGGCTGGAGAAATGCGGGGTCACTGAGGGGGCTAGAGATTGGCTGATATCCTATCTTGGTGGCAGGCAACAGTTGGTTTCACTTCCGCCATTTAGCTCTGAGCCAAGGAGTATAGGACAGGGGGTTCCTCAGGGCTCGGCCATCAGCCCTATATTGTTCAACCTGTACCTCCGCCCTCTAGTCCAGCTAATCAAATCTTTCGGTGTCTCGGCATTTAATTATGCCGATGACACCCAGCTGGTCTTCTCTCTGGAAGGGAACAATGCGGTCTCGCTGGACACTTTCCATCGCTGCATGGCAGCTACAGCGGAGTGGTTGCGAGCTAACTCCCTGCAATTCAATAGCTCGAAGACGGAGGTGCTCCACTGTTCCACCGACCGGATTCCACGGGCACTCCCTGAGAATTTTTGGCCCAGTACCTTCCCTGAACCAGTGCTGGCAGCAGAATCAGCTCGTAACCTGGGGGTAATGTTTGGCCCTAACTTACAACTTGACTTACACGTTAACAAAACCACCGCCACATGTATGATGTTGTTACGCATGTTACGCAAAGTTCTGCCCCTTCTCCCCGCTCAAGCCAGGCCGGAAGTAGTCCGTGGGACCATACTAAGACGTCTCGACTATTGCAACATGCTTCTTCTGGAGGCTCCAAAAAACCTGCTGGGGAGGTTACAACAGGTGCAGAACATGGCTGCCAAGCTGGCTCTCTCCCGCCCTAGGTCCAGCTCTTCCACTCTTGCTCTACGAGACCTACACTGGCTCCCGGTAGGTTTGCGGGTACAATTTAAAGCGGCATGCTTGGTGTTTAAAGCGGTACACCTTTTGGGCCCCATTCCTTTGCAAAACATGTTCGCGTGGTACTCGGCTCCACGGCTCCTTCGCTCTTCATCGGCTCACCTCCTGGTGGTTCCAAGGTTTCATAGAGTGAGGATGGGTGGTCGCTCCTTTAGCGTGGCAGCGGCCAAACTGTGGAACTCCCTCCCACTTTCTCTGAGGAGCTACAAGGACTATCTTCCGTTTAGGAAAGCATTAAAAACTTACTTATTCCCATAATCGGCCTGAGCGGTTAAAGTGCACGGTTCCTTGATCAAAGCGCCAGGATGCCCTTTGGGTGACAGGTTTTGTGCTCTATAAATATATTAAATAAATAAATAAATAAATAAACTGCCAAGCCATGTCTTACCTGGACCGGAATCAAGCTTCCCAGGACCGGTTTCTGGCATTACAGCCGTCTTCAGCCGGGCTTGCTTGACTCCAGTGGCAAAGTGAGCAAGGGACTCACGTCTGAGCATACCCTGCCAATTTAGGGCGAACAAAGAAAAACCAAAGGTGGTGATGGACGGAGCGTTGACAATACAAACACTCACCCCCAGTCAACTGATCTGGGTTTAATCCATCACCGTTCTTTAGCTCACTCCGCCACCCCAGTTCAGACATGGCCATATGCAAATCAGTCTGACCCTGTTCCTCATGGGAACAGTCCAGCCCGAACTGCCAGGCCATGTCTTCCCTGGACTGGTATCAAGCTTCCCAGGACCGGTTTCTGGCATTACAGCCGTCTTCAGCCGGGCTTGCTTGACTCCAGTGGCAAAGTGAGCAAGGGACTCACGTCTGAGCATACCCTGCCACCTTAGGGCGAACAAAGAAAAACCAAAGGTGGTGATGGACGGAGCGTTGACAATACAAACACTCACCCCCAGTCAACTAATCTGGGTTTAATCCATCACCGTTCTTCAGCTCACTCCGCCACCCCAGTTCAGACATGGCCATATGCAAATCAGTCTGACCCTGTGCTTCATGGGAACAGTCCAGCCCGAACTGCCAAGCCATGTCTTCCCTGGACCGGAATCAAGCTTCCCAGGACCGGTTTCTGGCATTACAGCCGTCTTCAGCCGGGCTTGCTTGACTCCAGTGGCAAAGTGAGCAAGGGACTCACGTCTGAGCATACCCTGCCAACTTAGGGCGAACAAAGAAAAACCAAAGGTGGTGATGGACGGAGCGTTGACAATACAAACACACACCCCCAGTCAACTGATCTGGGTTTAATCCATCACCGTTCTTTAGCTCACTCCTCCACCCCAGTTCAGACATGGCCATAGGCAAATCAGTCTGACCCTGTGCCTCATGGGAACAGTCCAGCCCGAACTGCCAAGCCATGTCTTCCCTGGACCGAATCAAGCTTCCCAGCACCGGTTTCTGGCATTACAGCCGTCTTCAGCCTGGCTTGCTTGACTCCAGTGGCAAAGTGAGCAAGGGACTCACGTCTGAGCATACCCTGCCAACTTAGGGCGAACAAAGAAAAACTAAAGGTGGTGATGGACGGAGCGTTGACAATACAAACACTCACCCCCAGTCAACTGATCTGGGTTTAATACATCACCGTTCTTTAGCTCACTCCGCCACCCCAGTTCAGACATGGCCATATGCAAATCAGTCTGACCCTGTGCCTCATGGGAACAGTCCAGCCCGAACTGCCAAGCCATGTCTTCCCTGGACCGGAATCAAGCTTCCCAGGACCGGTTTTTGGTATTACAGCCGTCTTCAGCCGGGCTTGCTTGACTCCAGTGGCAAAGTGTGCAAGGGACTCACGTCTGAGCATACCCTGCCAACTTGGGCGAACAAAGAAAAACCAAAGGTGGTGATGGACGGAGCGTTGACAATACAAACACTCACCCCCAGTCAACTGATCTGGGTTTAATCCATCACCGTTCTTTAGCTCACTCCGCCACCCCAGTTCAGACATGGCCATGTGCAAATCAGTATGACCCTGTGCCTCATGGGAACAGTCCAGCCCGAACTGCCAAGCCATGTCTTCCCTGGAAAGGAATCAAGCTTCCCAGGACCGGTTTCTGGCATTACAGCCGTCTTCAGCCGGGCTTGCTTGACTCCAGTGGCAAAGTGAGCAAGGGACTCACGTCTGAGCATACCCTGCCAATTTAGGGCGAACAAAGAAAAACCAAAGGTGGTGATGGACGGAGCGTTGACAATACAAACACTCACCCCCAGTCAACTGATCTGGGTTTAATCCATCACCGTTCTTTAGCTCACTCCGCCACCCCAGTTCAGACATGGCCATATGCAAATCTGTCTGACCCTGTACCTCATGGGAACAGTCCAACCCGAACTGCCAGGCCATGTCTTGCCTGGACCGGTATTAAGCTTCCCAGGACCGGTTTCTGGCATTACAGTCGTCTTCAGCCGGGCTTGCTTGACTCCAGTGGCAAAGTGAGCAAGGGACTCACGTCTGAGCATACCCTGCCACCTTAGGGCGAACAAAGAAAAACCAAAGGTGGTGATAGACGGAGCGTTGACAATACAAACACTCACCCCCAGTCAACTAATCTGGGTTTAATCCATCACCGTTCTTTAGCTCACTCCGCCACCCCAGTTCAGACATGGCCATATGCAAATCAGTCTGACCCTGTGCCTCATGGGAACAGTCCAGTCAGAACTGCCAAGCCATGTCTTCCCTGGACCGGAATCAAGCTTCCCAGGACCGGTTTCTGGCATTACAGCCGTCTTCAGCCGGGCTTGCTTGACTCCAGTGGCAAAGTGAGCAAGGGACTCACGTCTGAGCATACCCTGCCAACTTAGGGCAAACAAAGAAAAACCAAAGGTGGTGATGGACAGAGCGTTGACAATACAAACACTCACCCCCAGTCAACTGATCTGGGTTTAATCAATCACCGTTCTTTAGCTCACTCTGCCACCCCAGTTCAGACATGGCCATATGCAAATCAGTCTGACCCTGTGCCTCATGGGAACAGTCCAGCCCGAACTGCCAAGCCATGTCTTCCCTGGACCGGAATCAAGCTTCCCAGGACCGGTTTCTGGCATTACAGCCATCTTCAGCGGGGCTTGCTTGACTCCAGTGGCAAAGTGAGCAAGGGACTCACGTCTGAGCATACCCTGCCAACTTTGGGCGAACAAAGAAAAACCAAAGGTGGTGATGGACGGAGCGTTGACAATACAAACACTCACCCCCAGTCAACTGATCTGGGTTTAATCCATCACCGTTCTTTAGCTCACTCCGCCACCCCAGTTCAGACATGGCCATATGCAAATCAGTCTGACCCTGTGCCTCATGGGAACAGTCCAGCCCGAACTGCCAAGCCATGTCTTCCCTGGACCGGAATCAAGCTTCCCAGGACCGGTTTCTGGCATTACAGCCGTCTTCAGCCGGGCCTGCTTGACTCCAATGGCAAAGTGAGCAAGGGATAGCCAGAAACCGGTCCTTGGATGCTTGATTCCGGTCTGGGAAAGACATGGCTTGGTAGTTCGGACTGGATTGTTCTCATGAGGCACAGGGTCAGAGCTGATTTGCATATAGCCAGTGTCTAACCCAGGGTGGTGTGGAGTGCAAAAAAATGATTGATTTAGGCCCAGATCCTTGTACTGGGGTGAATGTATGACATTGTTCTACCTCTGTCCCTCTGGGCCAGTCACCCCCACGCACCTCGCACACTCCTCGTGAGTGCGACCAGGCTGCCCGTGTTCCCTCTAGTGCCGCCGCTGCCCGCAGCCGGGACCCTGCCTGCTGTGACCCGGTGACCCGCTGATTGTGCTTCCGCCCCGCCTGCGCCGCGCTGGTATTAAGTTCCTTGTCTCCCCTTTGTGCTTTGTGCTTCCTGATCCTGGTAAGGGTGTACCTCTGTTGTTATATCCCCTGGTGTACTGTCAGCCCCCCTGTTTGATTGTGTATATCCCCGTTCTGCTGGTATTGTAGTTTGTAGCATAATAGTACTGTTCCCCTGTGTTTTCTGCGCCCCCTGCCCCTGCCGCGCTTCCCGCCACCTCCCCGCTCCCCGCCCCTCACCTCTGCTGCCCTCCCCATTCGCCGCCCGCTCCCCGCCTCCCAGCTGCCCCTCCCTCCCACGGGACCATATAGGACGAGGAGGGCGAGGCGGTGAGCAGTGACCTCTGTCCCTCTGGGCCGGTCACCCCCACGCACCTCGCACACTCCTTGTGAGTGCGACCAGGCTGCCCGTGTTCCCTCTAGTGCCGCCGCTGCCCGCAGCCAGGACCCTGCCTGCTGTGACCCGGTGACCCGCTGATTGTGCTTCCGCCCCGCCTGCGCCGCGCTGGTATTAAGTTCCTTGTCTCCCCTTTGTGCTTTGTGCTTCCTGATCCTGGTAAGGGTGTACCTCTGTCGTTGTATCCCCTGGTGTACTGTCAGCCCCCCTGTTTGATTGTGTATATCCCCGTTCTGCTGGTATTGTAGTTTGTAGCATAATAGTACTGTTCCCCTGTGTTTTCTGCGCCCCCTGCCCCTGCCGCGCTTCCCGCCACCTCCCCGCTCCCCGCCCCTCACCTCTGCTGCCCTCCCCATTCGCCGCCCGCTCCCCGCCTCCCAGCTGCCCCTCCGTCGCCCCGCCCCCCCACTCTCCACATATGGCAGAGTGGCCTACGCGCAGCGTTGACGCGCAGCGGGAGCACCGATTGAGCGCCGAAGGTGCGCCAAAGGTAAGCTCGTCTGCGCCCGTCCGCGCCTGGACCGCGCCCAGTGCCAGGACCCCTGGCCCCCACCGACGGAAGCCGACCCGACGAACCTACAATGCCACCGAACTCAACGCTCTCAACACCGGCCGAATCCCGGGATGCTACTGAGCAGCACCGAGACGCACCCACGGACCCTTCAGCTGCCACTCCTGCAAGTTCACCTGCAACCGGACCCACGCTACACCAGCACCCACCAAGCCGAACTCCAGCAGCACCCACCTGAAGTGCATCCTGCTCAACACCCGCTCCGTCCACAGACACGCCGTCGAGCTCTGGAACCTGCTCGACACCACAGCCCCAGACGTCGCCTTCCTCACGGAAACCTGGATGAACGCATCCTCAGCGCCCGACATCGCCATAGCCATCCCAGACGGCTACAAGATCATCCGGAGAGACCACAGCAACCAGACCGGAGGAGGCATCGCCATCATCCACAGGAACACCATCCGCATCTCAACTAACACCGACGACACACTTGCACCCACCGAACACCTGCACTTCCAGATCCTCGTCAACCCCAAGACCACCCTCAGAGGCACCCTCATCTACAGACCCCCGGGACCACGCACTCAATTCAGCGAAGACATCGCCGACTTTATCAGCCCGCACGCCCTCCCCTCCACCGACTACATCCTCCTCGGAGACCTCAACTTCCACCTGGAGAACAACAACGACCGCAACACCACCACCCTGCTGGACAACCTCGCCAACCTCGGACTCAAGCAACTGGTCAACACCCCCACCCACTACGCTGGCCACACGCTCGACCCGGTCTTCTCTTCCAGCAAGGACATCGCCTTCAGCCACGCCACGGGACTCCACTGGACGGACCACAGCTGCGTCCACTTCAGCTTCAGGAGAACCACGCTCCACCATCACCAGCTACAGGTTCCCCGCAGAAGCTGGAACAAGATCACCACGGACCAGCTCGCCACTGCCCTGAGCAAGAACCCCCCCACCAGCACAACGAACCCCAGCCAAGCGGCCACCAACCTCACGAAATGGATCAGCAACTGCGCAGACGACCTCGCCCCTCTGAAGACCCCGCCCTGCCAACCCAGCAGCAAGAAAGTCCCATGGTTCAACGACGAACTCAAGAGCTCCAAGAAGAACTGCAGAGCACTCGAGAAAACCTGGCGCAGAAACCCAACACCAGACAACATGACTGCCCTCAAGCTCGCCACCCGAAAACACCACCAACTGATCCACGCCACCAAGAGAACCGCATTCAAGGAACGACTTGACAACAACGCACACAACAGCAAGGAACTCTTCAACATCGTGAAAGAGCTCTCCAACCCCAACGCCGGAAATAACGACATCACCCCTTCGCAAGACCTCTGCAACTCCCTCGCCTCCTACTTCCACAACAAGATCGCGGACATACACAACAGCTTCAGCACTCAACCGACGCACGCCACGACCGAACCACCGCCCCCCACCACCACCCTCAGCGCCTGGACACCGATCAGCACCGAGGACACCGTCCACACGATGAACTCCATCCACTCCGGTTCTCCGACAGACCCCTGCCCTCACCACGTCTTCAACAAAGCCGACGCTGTCATCGCACCCCACCTGCGGGACATCATCAACACCTCCTTCGACACCGCAACCTTCCCGGAGAGCTGGAAGCACGCCGAACTCAGCGCTCTACTCAAGAATCCATCAGCCGACCCCACCGACCTCAAGAACTACCGCCCCATCTCGCTGCTCCCGTTTCCGGCTAAAGTCATCGAGAAGACCGTCAACAAGCAGCTGGCCGCATTCCTCGAGACGAACGGATCCCTCGACCTCTCGCAGTCTGGCTTCCGGGCCAACCACAGCACCGAGACCGCCCTGATCGCAGCTACCGATGACATCCGAGCCCTGCTCGACAACGGAGAAACAGCGGCTCTCATCCTCCTGGACCTCTCCGCGGCATTCGACACTGTCTGCCACCGTACCCTAGTACAGCGCCTCAGCAACGTCGGAATCCATGAGAAGGCACTGGAGTGGATCACCTCCTTCCTCGCCGGAAGGACACAGAGAGTCCGCCTCCCCCCGTTCAGATCGGAGGCCACCGAAGTCATCTGCGGCGTTCCTCAAGGCTCCTCGCTCAGCCCAACACTCTTCAACGTCTACATGAGCCCCCTCGCAGCCATCGCACGCCAGCACAACCTCAGCATCATCTCCTACGCCGACGACACCCAGCTGATCCTCTCCCTCACCAACGACCCCGACACCGCCAGAGCCAACCTCCACGAAGGGATGTCAGACGTAGCCAAATGGATGTCGAACAGCCGACTGAAACTTAACTCGGACAAGACGGAAGTCCTCATCCTGGGATCAACACCTTCCGCCTGGGACGACTCCTGGTGGCCCCCCGCCCTAGGCAGCGCACCCAAACCAACAGACCACGCACGCAACCTGGGATTCATCCTGGACTCCTCCCTCTCCATGACCAGACAAGTCAACGCCGTCTCCTCGTCATGCTTCAACATCCTGCGCATGCTACGTAAGATCTTCCGGTGGATCCCCACCGAGACCAGGAAGACGGTCACCCAGGCCCTCGTCACCAGCTGTCTGGACTACGGCAACTCCCTTTATGCCGGAACCACCGCCAAGCTCCAGAAGAAACTCCAGCGGATCCAGAACACCTCAGCACGACTCATCCTGAACATCCCACGCCGCAGCCACATCTCCGGGCACCTGAGAGACCTGCACTGGCTCCCGGTCAACAAGAGAATCACCTTCCGGCTCCTCACCCACGCACACAAAGCCCTACACAACCAAGGCCCAGGTTACCTCAACAGCCGCCTCAACTTCTACGCTCCCAAACGCCAGCTTCGATCGACCAGCCACGCCCTCGCCGCCGTCCCCCGCATCCGAAGAGTCACCACAGGAGGAAGGTCCTTCTCCTACCTGGCCGCCAAGACCTGGAACGCCCTTCCGACCCACCTCCGCCTGACCCAAGACCACCTCGCCTTCAGGAAGCAGCTCAAGACCTGGCTGTTCGAGCAGTAGCGGACCCCCTCCCCCCAGCGCCTTGAGACCCTCCGGGTGAGTAGTGCGCTATATAAATGCTTTGATTGATTGATTGATTCTGTCCATCAACTGTGTTTTTTGCAATTTTCACCCCGAGTGGGCTGGGTATGCTCAGACGTGAGTCCCAGGCTCTCCACACCATTGGAGTCAAGCTATACAGGCTGATGAAGGCTGATAGCCTAAAACCGGTCCTTGGATGCTTGATTCCGGTCTGGGAAAGACGTGGCTTGGTAGTTCGGACTGGACTGTTCCCATGAGGCACAGGGTCAGGGCTGATTTGCATATAGCCAGTGTCTAACCCAGGGTGGTGTGGAGTGCAAAAAAACGATGGAATTAGGCCCAGATCCTTGTACTGGGGTGAATGTATGACATTGTTCTACATTCTGTCCATCAACTGTGTTTTTTGCAATTTTCACCCCGAGTGGGCTGGGTATGCTCAGACAGGAGTCCCAGGCTCTCCACACCACTGGAGTCAAGCTATCCAGGCTGATGAAGGCTGATAGCCAGAAACCGGTCCTTGGATGCTTGATTCCGGTGTGGGAAAGACATGGCTTGGTAGTTCGGACTGGACTGTTCCCATCAGGCACAGGGTTAGAGCTGATTTGCATATAGCCAGTGTCTAACCCAGGGTGGTGTGTAGTACAAAAAAAACTATGGATTTATGCCCAGATCCTTGTACTGGGGTGAATGTATGACATTGTTCTACATTCTGTCCATCAACTGTGTTTATTGCAATTTTCACCCCGAGTGGGCTGGGTATGCTCAGACTTGAGTCCCAGGCTCTCTACACCACTGGAGTCAAGCTATCCAGGCTGAATGAAGGCTGATAGCCAGAAACCGGTCCTTGGATGCTTGATTCCGGTCTGGGAAAGACATGGCTTGGTAGTTCAGACTGGACTGTTCCCATGAGGCACAGGGTCAGAGCTGATTTGCATATAGCCAGTGCCTAACCCAGGGTGGTGTGGAGTGCAAAAAAACGATGGATTTATGCCCAGATCCTTATACTGGGGTGAATGTATGACATTGTTCTACATTCTGTCCATCAACTGTGTTTTTTGCAATTTTCACCCGAGTGGGCTGGGTATGCTCAGACGTGAGTCCCAGGCTCTCTGCACCACTGGAGTCAAGCTATCCAGGCTGAATGAAGGCTGATAGCCAGAAACCGGTCCTTGGATGCTTGATTCCGGTCTGGGAAAGACATGGCTTGGTAGTTCGGACTGGACTGTTCCCATGAAGCACAGGGTAAGAGCTGATTTGCATATAGCCAGTGTCTAACCCAGGGTGGTGTGGAGTGCAAAAAAACGATGGATTTAGGCCCAGATCCTTGTACTGGGGTGAATGTATGACATTGTTCTACATTCTGTCCATCAACTGTGTTTTTTGCAAATCCCTATAGATGTAGCATATTGGCAAATAAGTACAATGCTTCTAATTCAGGAAATGGTTCCATAAAAAGATGGGAAATCAGATACCAAAGATTGTTTTTCGCACTTCAATTCTAAGCCATGTAATAGATTAACCTTGTTCATGGACTTCCTCCAAGGTGGCGTTTTCTTCCTGTGGTGCCACTGCTTCCTCTGCAAGAAGCTGTATGCCTTCCACTGGAGCTTTAGCTTCGTTTGTGCCCCTCACCAGACTTTGAAATCTGCTTTGTTTTCAAGGTGAGCAGCACGAGAGGTCCGTGGAAGGGGGGCCCAGGCCAGGGGCAGCAGCCTGAAGCAGATGGTTCTGCACAGCGCGGACATGTTGGTGTCAGTTCTGGAGCAGCTCCTGCAAAATGTCACAATGGAGAAGTGTGGCTCAATGGTTAGAGCGGCAGACCCTGGTGCAGAGGTCTAGCCCGGGACCAGGGTTCAATTCCCGCCTCGGCGGGTCTCGGGCTCAATTTCCTTGGACCTGATCATTCTCGCCTCGCTCCCTATTCTGACCATGGGTCCCACGCTGCGACTCTGGGCAATAGCTTGCTTAATCTCCACAACGGCCCCAACAGTGCTGGGATGCCTGGCTTCACCTTGGGGGTGCCCAGGAGTGGGCATTTCACAGGGAAAAGCCAGGAAGGGTTCCACAGCGGTATGCGTATAGCACCAAGACACTGATGAGTATAAGTGCGCTTTACAAGTACGAATCATTTCATTTCATTTCGTTTCATTTCATTTCATTTCAATCAAGGCCAGCCGCCAGCGAGCTTCTGACAGCTTAAATGGTGGATTCTCATTCCCCCAAGTGTCTTAACGTGCTGTAAAGGATACTGCAGGCATGATGCTCCGTGCATTGCCCTGCACGAGACTCCTCCACTTAAAGAACGCGTGGGTGGTGGTGTGCGCAATATTGTATATCCATGCTGTAGCGCGGGGCAGGCCAAAAATAAACCCAGGGCCATCATTGGTAGCGCTTTACGCCCGCTACAAAGATTGACGGCCCTGGGACCCATATACACAGTACGACGTGCGGCGCTGCGCCCAACCACCACTAATTTAGGTAGTGCAGCATTTGCTTGCAAGCAGGTGGACTTGCACTTTACAGTAACACGGGTGGTGTACTGTACTGGCTGCTCGGCGGCCCACTAGTGCCGCACAGCTACCGCTGTCCGCCACAAAATAGTGCCGCCTGGGGCGGACAGCCCGCACCGCAACCCCCCCTAGCTACGCCACTGAGGGAGAACCTGGCTTGGCAATTCGGACTGGACTGTTCCCACAAGGAATAGGGTCAAGACTGACTTGCATGTGGCTGGGTTGAAACTGGGGTGCTGTGGTGAGCAAAAGAATGATGGATTAAACCCAGATCCTTGTGACTGGGGGTGAATGTTTGCATTGTGCAGTATTCCGTCCATCAATTGCTTCTTTTGCATGTCGCCCTAACTGGAAAGGGTATGCACAGATGTGGGTCCCGTGCTCACTACACCACTGGATTCAAACTAGCCTGGCTGATGAAGGGTGATGCCCCGAAACCGGTCCCAGGATGCTTGTTTCCGGTCCAGGGAGGAACTGGCTTGGCAGTTCGGGCTGGACTGTTCCCACAAGGAATAGGGTCAAGACTGATTTGCATATGGCTGGGTTGAAACTGGGATGGTGTGGTGAGCAAAAGAATGATGGATTAAACCCAGATCCTTGTGACTGGGGGTTACTGTTTGCATTGTCCAGCATGACATCTATCAATTGTTTCTTCTGCAAGTGAGTTAGATTCTACAAACCTTTGGGAAGCTTGTAAAGTGATTGAGGAGTCACAGATCAGCGGGTGGCACCAGTAACACACCTTGTTAACATGCAACATCATCTCACATGCACCGGTATGGGGGCCACCTATGCATCTAATGTTTGGAAGAACAGACAGTAAATATGAACACTTTGTTCCCAGTCACTAGTGGAGTAGTCTGGTGACGTTAGGCAGAGTTGTCAGACTAAGGACCTCCACTTCACTACTCACCAGGTGCCCAGGGGTTGGTGGGGTTTTATCTGGGAATGCAAAAATGGGCTGCAAGATGGAAGATTGAAAGGTCTGGAACCCACTCTTACTTGGGGTGGTTAGATAGGGTACAAGCAAATTAGATGTGACTGGAAATAACAAGTGATCAATGGGCACTAGAGGCCAATTTGTTAGTATAAAATTACTGACAAAAAATGACAGAGCACTAAGAGGAGGATGACGTGAAAGCAAGACTCTCTATTCTATTAGTCACACAACAGGATCCTAGAGCAGATGTAACAGAGTAAGAAGCTGAAAATGGAACCTGGCTACCGGTGAGGCAAGCTGAAGCAACTAAAGCATGGTCTCTACTTGGAAACATACAAGAGTCAGGGCCCGTTAAGGAAATGTGAAAGAAAGAGCAAGGCCTTTTTCGTTGTTGTTGTTCTGTTGTGTAGTTTTTGTGTGCCTATTCATTTTCAGAAGGATGGGTTCTGCTGTTATGCCCTTTGGAGGTTGCAGGGAGGTGACATGGCCTTCACACTCTGTTCCCAGAGTACAAGCCTGAGTTTTTTCAGACAGAAGGCTTTGACTATGAGACTGTGCAGTGCAAATCCTTTGAAATGCAAAAAGAACAATTGATGGACAGGATGCAGAACAGTGTCATACATTCACCCCAGTTCAGAGATCTGGGCTTAAATCCATCGTTTTTTTTTGCTCACCATGCCATTCCAGTATGGACACAGCCATATGCAAATCAGTTTCGACCGTGCGCCCAATGGGAACAGTCAAGCCCGAACTGCCAGGCCAGGCCCTCCCATGACTGGAAACAAGCTTCCTAGGACCGGTTTCGGGCTTTCAGCCCTCATCAGCCAGGATACCTTAACTCCAGTGGTATGGAGAGCACGGGACCCACGCCTGGGCATACCCGTCCCACTCCGGGTGACAAATGCAAAAAGAACAAATGATGGACAGAATGCAGAACAATGTTATACATTCACCCCAGTACAGAGATCTGGGCCTAAATCCATAGTTTTTTTGCTCACCATGCCGTTCCAGTATGGACCCAGCCATATGCAAATCAGTCTTGACCAAGCGCCCAATGGGAACAGTCCAGCCCGAACTGCCAGGCCAGTTCCTCCCTGGAAACAAGCATCCTAGGAGCGGGCTTTGGGCTTTCAGCCATCATCAGCCAGGATAGCTTGACTCCAGTGGCATTGAGAGCACGGGACCCACGTCTGAGCATACCAGTCCCACTCGGGGTGACAAATGCAAAAAGAAGAATTGATGGACAGAATGCAGAACAATGTCATACATTCACCCCAGTACAGAGATCTGGGCCTAAATCCATGGTTTTTTGCTCACCATGCCATTCCAGTATGGACCCAGCCATATGCAAATCATTCGTGACCCTACGCCCAATGGGAAGAGTCCAGCCCAAACTGCCAGGCTAGGTGCGCCCTGGACTGGAAACAAGCATCATAGGACCAGTTTTGGGCTTTCAGCCCTCATCAGCCAGGATAGCTTGACTCCAGTGGCATGGAGAGCAAGGGACCCACGTCTGGGCATACCCGTCCCACTCGAGGTGACAAAAGCAAAAATAACAATTGATGGACAGAATGCAAAACAATGTGATACATTCACCACAGTACAGAGATATGGACCTAAATCTATTGTTTTTTTGCTTACCATGCCATTCCAGTATGTACCCAGCCATATGCAAATCAGACCGGTCCCAGGATGCTTGTTTCCGGTCCAGGGAAGACATGGCTTTGCAGTTCGGATTGGACTGTTCACATGAGGAACAGGGTCAGACTGATTTGCAGATGGTCATGTCTGAACTGGGGTGGCGGAGTGAGCTAAAGAAGGATGATGGATTAAACCCAGATCATTTGACTGGGGGTGAGTGCTTGCAATGTTCAACACTCCGTCCATCATCCCCTTTGGGTTTGCTCAATTCCTTTGAAAGTCAGAAGCGAATGGCAGCTCAATTCAATGTGCTGCTTAATACACAGTAAGTGAGCTGAGCGGTTCTCAGTCCAAAGCTTATGATGCTCCTAATTGTTTTGTGCTAAGAAAGTGTAAGCAGTGATACGCCCCAAAAACCTCTTCTTTCTCCTGGGATCTGAGGAAAGGCCTCCAAAGTCTGATAGCAGCAGAGAGTGGGCACAAGAGGCACAGTCAAGGAGCTCATTGAGCGACATTAGGAGGCAAAACATAATTTCTCCGGTTAAACCAGTCAATGCATCACAAGAGGTAGTGTTATGTATCTGAATTGGGCCCCTGTAGCAACACTGCACAGTTTCTTACATTGCCCTCTTTCTGAACAAATAACTTTTTTTCCCGGCAGTAGCATCATTCGCAAAGACAATGGAGCCTGTATTAGTCTTACATGTGTGCCCCCTACGGCTATAATTGTTAGGGCGAAGCTGCTGCCCGGTTTGCTAAGTACTTCTTCTGGGCATTCTGAAAGCTTCCCTGGATCTGCATTCTACCCATTGCAGACCATTGGCTTTGTGGTTTGTAACTCACAATTGCTTTCTTTCTATTCGGTGGATTTATTTGCTTTAGGCGGCTCAGCATGCCTTTGTCCATCTGATAGAGAAATTCTAGTTTACTGTATCCATCCAAGAACTCGTTTTCGGTAGACAGCCCTTTAAATCTTGTTCTTGTCTTGTCACATTTGTTGTGCCACAGTGACGTAGCTGGGGGGTGCGAGAGCGGTCTGCCCCTAGCAGCACTGTTTTTTGGGGCGGCGGGAGTCACGTCTGTCGACTATCACTATCCCCGCGGCCCAAAGAGCAAGTCGTTTGCCGCCCCCACCTGACCCCAAGGTACAAGTCCTAAGTCGTCTGTCAGTCGCCCCCCTGCTCTTACATGCACCCGGACGGCAAACTTAAGGGCCGCCCGATGTGGCAGTACGTATAGCTACGTCACTGCTGTGCCTTCAAAGATACAGGTCAAATGTCAGGCTCTGTTTTCCAGGGATCCTGTTTTTTATTTTTCTTTCTCTGACTTCAAAGTAAGGGAATTTATGTGACAATCTTGCTGTGAAACGGAAAGGCTTTTTTCTAAAACACAACAAAATGAACAGTGAAGATATTTCAAAATATAGAAGAGTTATGAAAGTACAAATTAAGTTCATTTATATTTTTGTATTTCTGAAGTGTGGTGGAAACAAATATTTGAAAAGGATCCAAACAGTCAAATAGACTAGGTGAAGACATTTCCACACATAGTTTGTGCGCTGTAAAACTGCATGTCTGTGCAAATGTAATGGTCACTTCAATTGAAAATGTGTTTTCTGTAATGTCAATGTCCCACTCCACCTCAGTCTACCCATTCCACCCAATCTACCCACTCCACCTTGATCTAGACCATTTCACCCCACTCCACTCTACCCCACGCAAATCTACCCCACACCAACAACCTTCCCCACTCCAATGTACCCTGCCCCCTACACAAATCTACAACACTTCCCCACGCAAATCTACCCCACTCCAAACCACACCACTCCAATCTACGCCACCCAACTACAGTCTGCCCCCACAACTCCAATTTAGCCCACTTTATTTCACTACAATCTACCCTTCTCTACCACACTACAATCTACCCACTCTACCCTACTCCACGCCAATCTACCCCACTCAACTCTACTCTACACCCAGTCTAGCCCACTCCACTTCACCCCAACCCCCCTCACTTTTGCCCATGCTAAACAGCAGCCACACTGGTGTACAACAGAGCTAAAACACATTGCCAAAGCCAATAGCTTTAGCATAGGGCATACCTATTGGCTTTGCCATTGTTTGTTATTATTTATACCTTAATGTAGCACTTATAAAGCGCTGGCAGGCAGCGCAGCGTTGTATAATTGTATGTGGGTTAAGTAGCATAAGAACATAATGTCTGCAAAAGTATCTTTTGCTAAATATCTCATTTTTAGCTGACTACGGTCACATTTAAACTTGTCATGCCCTTAAATATGGTCTGAAGCACGTGACCCATTATATGCTGGATCCAAATTTAAAATAATAAATTAACACAGCCCTATGACACGAGGGAAGTCAGTTTGAATGACTTTAGACTTTAAATACAGGTCAACTAATTTGTAAAGAGAGATTTAAGTGGAGTTTTATTTTGGAGTCTGTGGCCCAAAGGATTGCAAACCCCATCTTGATGCTTTCAGCCGCTGTCGAGCATGAAACTCAACACTCTTTTTAATATTAGAACAAACGGTTAAACATTCTAAGACAGAAGGACAGCTATGAGGAATCCTCTTCCTGGCCAGGCCTTAGAACCCTGTACGGAAAGAGACAGTCTTCTTTTATTCCTGATCATGGCTGGGCATGAAGCTAGAATAATACGTTTCATAAAGATTTAAAGTTTAAACACCCTTTCCTGTATTTGTCCCACCTTCTGTTGCTTTAAGTCTGATGATTGAAACCAGAGGCGTAACTAGGTCTTAACATCAGAGGGGGGGCTAACAGGGCAAACAAAGGGGCGTGGTAACATGTTAATCAATTGGGGCGAGGCTAACATTGCAGACAATCAGGATCGGGTGATGCTCAGGCCAAGCCGAGAAAAATAAGTGGCGAATCTGCAATCAAAACTGGACAACATTTAGTTGTATGAGAATTAAATTGGAGAACAGAGGGTAATGTCAGCCATTTATACAATAACAGACATTAGGGATTTGTTCATCTTGCAATAAAGTGTCACTCAAATGCATTATCTTGTCAGACAACGATATTATGTAAATGGTTAAAATTGCACCTTTTTTTCTAATGAAATTCTCAAGAAACTGGTTCAAAAGAGCCCAGAACAACATGCTACTCACTGAGAAATCAAGACTGGTCAAAGATATAATTCACACAAAAATGGGACTCTGGACGTGTGTCATGTACTTGTCCACCCCCCAAAGACAGGGAAGTAATTTCAGATTTTGCAATGTGCCCATTTGCACTGTTGTTACAAACTATAGCATATACAAACATACATTTTTCAGCAGTAAAGCCATTAAAGCCTGGTGCTTTAATGAATAGGCAGTGGGAGTAGGGGTGGGTGGGGTGTTGTGTAGCAGCACCCCAAAATAACCATGCTGGAATTCAGAGGGTGCATGAGAAATAATAAAGCATTAGCATTTTGATAATGATGTTACATTTGCTGTTCTTCAAAAGATAGGTCAAATGCCTGGCTATGCCCATGGCTAAAAGTCCCAAACTTGGTAATTATATCCCTGTCACAAAGTTCTAATCCTCACCTCTACGGCTGGTGCAGCTCCTATTGTAATTGCATTTATATAGCGCGTACTACCCTTGACGAGGCGTTAACGCGCTTTTTCAGTGAGTAGCACACAACTCTGGAGCCCATAGAGGATTAGTGGTGATTAAGTATAGTGAAATATGAAATTAATTTGAGCGGTGGATATGTTCGTCTGTTATTTGGATTGAGAAGGATAGTGGGGGGATAGAAGAGGGAAAAGGTTTGCATTTATATAGCACTTGCTACCCCATAAGAGGTGTTGAAGCACTTTTAGTTTGGGCGATCTGAATAGTAAAAGCGTTATGAGAGGATAAAAGGAGGGGTAGAGGAGGGAAGAGTATGGGGTTTGGGATGAATGAAAGAATGGAGGTAGAGGGTACATTGATAGAGGTATAGGGTTAGAAATAGGGTAGTGCTTTGGAGAGAGTAGTAAAGTGAGGTTTGAGATGAGTCAGAGTGGAGGTAGAGGATGTATTGCGAGAGATATAGGGTGAGATCTAGGGTAGTGCAAACCAATGAATGTCCATGTTCAAATTGCCAAATAATATTAAAGAAAGATAAAAATGAGACCACACACAAGACAATTTGCATAGTAAACGAATAATGAAATGAAACTAAGAAAAAGTTGTTATCCTAGGCTAGCCCCCTGGCCTGGAAACAGGCCTGGTGTTTTAATTAACCCCATCCGCGCTGAGCGTTTTACCGCTGTGTGCTAAAGGTCCTCAATTACCGCGTTACATGACGAGCTCAGCTCGTCATGAGCGTACGACAGGCGTACCTCATGACGAGCTGAGCTCGTCATGAGCGTGGAAGGGGTTAACACATTCGGGCCTGGCTTCAGATGGAGGACATTCTTACAAAGAACTACTGGTTACTTGCAAGAGGCATCTTAAAATGTGTATGATGATGGTGTAATAAATGTACAGCACAGTGAATGTTTAAAATTGGCATGTTTTATTGGTCTTTATTGAGATAGATTAATCGAAAAATGTGAAAATAAACTAAAAATCCACAAATAAACTTAGTATCCTGTCCACAATACACATACGTTAGTCAGAAAGAAATTCCCTTTGGATAAGGTAACAATAGTACAAAAATACTTTCAAACAACCATTTGAGCCACCCATATAACACACAGAAGCAATGTAGACAGATGAAACCAACCATATATGTGAAAACACTCTAAAAATATTTTTAAATTATAAAAACAATTTATTAAGGATACATTACATAAAAACAGAATCAGAAAATGGGAAACACACGAAGACGGTTCAATAATCAATAAAAAACGCCTAAGGAGTGAATCTGGGAATACAAACTAAGGAGGAATTCAAAACTGCTCTCTTTTTAATTGAGTTCTATCCTTTTTCCCTGTATACTCCTTTTTATTTGAATGTGGTTTTTTATTGATTATTGAACCGTCTTTGTGTGTTTCCCATTTTCTGATTCTGTTTTTATGTAATGTATCCTTAATAAATTGTTTTTATAATTTAAAAATATTTTTAGAGTGTTTTCACATATATGGTTGGTTTCATCTGTCTACGTTGCTTCTGTGTGTTATATGGGTGGCTCAAATGGTTGTTTGAAAGTATTTTTGTACTATTGTTACCTTATCCAAAGGGAATTTCTTTCTGACTAACGTCAACTGTGGAACCCCATCCCTTTGGTTTCGGGGTCCCTCTCTCTTTTATTAGAGACACAATACACATACCACTGATCCAAACTTAGGACGTGGTAGACATATTCGACCATCATCTGTTGTTACAGTCCTGCAGACTACTTTAGAAAGACCAACCTACCCCTTGAATAGATGTATTAGAAATGGGCCCCATATGCTTCAATAAACATCACAGGCAAGGACCCCCCTACCTGTGGCACCACTGGCCAGGGCCACTCAGCAGATAAGAGGGGCTTGTTCTGCTTCACATTAGCACCTCTTGCAAGGACATGCCAGGGCACCACTGCTTCAAGGCCATTTGATGGAAATGAGGCCACGATCTGCTCCACAACAGCATCACTTGCAAGTACCACCGATCTATGACATCACTGCCTGAAACTCACTCCACTGAACGGGGCCTAGCACCTGTCCCTGACCATCAGCTCCATCACACTCATGGTGTAAGGTCAGGACACACCAGGTGTCACACAACTTCACAGCCATCATCTTCAATGCAGGATCTCTGCTCTCACTTCACCCGGGCCCCTACAACCCACCCAGGAGTGCAGAAACCGAATCCATGCACCTATATCCATCGATTTGCAAACATCGTGGTGTAAAAGGGTTTAACATGTTATTTTCAATCAAGTAACGCCCTTCAGTAGCAAGATTTGTTTTTTATGATAAAAACGGATTGTTCATAGAAAGGACTAGTCGGCCATTAAATTAAAGAGATGTTTATGCACAGCTGCTAGCGCCTTCCTATTAGAAGTTAGGCCACTGTTGCCTGCTTCTGGCGACAGCGCCACTCCAGGCATCAACTGTAGGTGCTTCCATGCTCTCTACCTCAATGTGACACTTTCATAGCCAGCACGAGCACTATCACCAGTGCCAAAACCCACTAGGCACCATATCTGTGCTATGTACATTCATAGACCCTCTCCACCCTAAAAACCACTTCCAACCAATGAAGCAATTGGTGGGCCCCCACTCACTGTGTTCAGTCAGGAAACTGATCATGCATGTGAACCTGAGATGTACTGTGCGCACAGCGGCGGGTTACACGAAAAATGACCGTACAGTACCCACAGACCGCGAGTGTGGGGCTCTTGACACAGCCTTCTAACCTCTTACAAAGTACAATTGCAGTTTATTTCCTCCCCTCAGCAGCTCTGCAGGTTGAGCATGTGCTGTATCGATCTTGTGTGTAGCCTCTGCATCACAAGCTTGATTCCCAGCGCTGCCATTCATCCTTTTGTCCTCCCAACAACAAAATGAGGAGCACCGAATCTATCATCCCTCCAAAGTACAGACTGGGTACACGTAACACGGATCCTGGGAAAAATTCGGTTGAGTTGTTCCTCGAAAAGCTGTGTCCAATTTGCCCAGTGCAGGCAGCGCCTCACTTGAGAGGCCAGTCACGAAACCCAAGGTCACACAACACGACACACAGCGAGTAGAAAGATGCAGCCACAGTCTGTGCAGGTAACAGCGGTGTGGCAGGGATTCCAACGGATGATGCAGAGGGAAATTTAAATAAATAGTTAATTTTCCCTCTGCGTTGTCTATCGGAATCACCCGCACCTGGCCCCACCGCTGTTACCTGCACGGAACGTGGCTGGGAATGTGTACACAGCAGGGGCAAAGTAATGGTCAGTGAAGGTGATGCTTTTCCTTTGTGAAGAAATTCCTGCTGGCGTCACATCCATCTGCTGGGCACATCTTCCCACTCCCACCCCATGCTGCACATAAAGGTGACTGGAATAGCTCACGGGTGGGGGATGGGCGCAGGGGGTCATGAGGGAGGCTGCATGAGGTTGACGTGGGTGCAAAATAAAAAAATTCTACACTTACATTGAGGCTGGTCTTGCATCGCTGCTCCTGCTCTCCTGTTTCCGACTACAGGAACCAGGCAGCTAGGCTCCCTCCCCTAAGCCAATCAGAAAGCTGCAATGCAGCATTGTGATTGCTCTGAGTGCAATGACATGGCACTCAGCCAGGGGCTGGAGGGGTGGGCATGTTCTCCATGCAGTCTGTAATACAGCCTGCATGGAGAAGTGGGAAAGTACGCATTAGTGATTTTGGCGGCCCCTGAGGCCGACCAAACAGTCATTGTGCACTTTGGAGTGGGCAAACCACTCCTCCCTTACTCTGCCTACCAGCAAATCAGCAGGACACATCACAAAGCATAGAATGATAATAACTTGAAGTTATTATCATTTTATGTTTCTCTTGCTCCCACTGCTTAAAAGCAGTGGGGCAACGCTCCTCCTCCATACCGGAGGAGGCGCCCTTGGCTGCACATCACATCAAAGGTGCTTAGGTGACATCCCTGCCTATCACCTGGGTGGAAAGCGATACAAAAGGGGATGATGGACGGAGCGTTTGAGCAAATCAAACACTCACCCCCAGACAACTAATCTGGGTTTAATCCATCAGCATTCTTTAGCCCACTCAGCCACCCCAGTTCAGACATGGCCATATGCAAATCAGTCTGACCCTGTGCCTCATGGGAACAGTCCATCCCGAACTGCCAAGCCATGTCTTCCCTGGACCGTAAACAAGCATCATGGGACCGGTTTCGGATTCATAATCCTCATCAGCCAGGCTATCTTGAATCCAGTGGCCAAGTGAGCAAGGGACTCATGTCTGAGCATACCCTGCCAACTTAGGGCGAACAAAGCGATACAAAAGGGGATGATGGACGGAGCGTTTGAGCAAATCAAACACTCACCCCCAGTCAACTGATCTGGGTTTAATCCATCACCATTCTTTAGCCCACTCAGCCACCCCAGTTCAGACATGGCCATATGCAAATCAGCCTGACCCTGTGCCTCATGGGAACAGTCCAGCCCGAACTTCCAAGCCATGTCTTCCCTGGACCGGAAACAAGCATCCTGGGACCGGTTTCGGATTCATAATCCTCATCAGCCAGGCTATCTTGAATCCACTGGCCAAGTGAGCAAGGGACTCACGTCTGAGCATACCCTGCCAATTTAGGGCGAACAAAGCGATACAAAAGGGGATGATGGACGGAGCGTTTGAGCAAATCAAACACTCACCCCCAGTCAACTGATCTGGGTTTAATCCATCACCATTCTTTAGCCCACTCAGCCACCCCAGTTCAGACATGGCCATATGCAAATCAGCCTGACCCTGTGCCTCATGGGAACAGTCCAGCCCGAACTGCCAAGCCATGTCTTCCCTGGACCGGAAACAAGCATCCTGGGACCGGTTTCGGATTCATAATCCTCATCAGCCAGGCTATCTTGAATCCACTGGCCAAGTGAGCAAGGGACTCACGTCTGAGCATACCCTGCCAACTTAGGGCAAACAAAGCGATACAAAAGGGGATGATGGACGGAGCGTTTGAGCAAATCAAACACTCACCCCCAGTCAACTGATCTGGGTTTAATCCATCACCATTCTTTAGCCCACTCAGCCACACCAGTTCAGACATGGCCATATGCAAATCAGTCTGACCCTGTGCCTCATGGGAACAGTCCAGCCCGAACCTGGGTGGCAGCCCATCTCAAAGAAAACAAAAGGTGGGGGCTAGGGAGGGTTGTTGAAACCTTTTTTGAGGCTGGCTCAGGCTGGTTCTGGGAACTCAGAATTGGTCATTAAAATCAAATTCTCGGGGAGGAGCCTAGCTCGCGACCGAGATGGCCGCGCTTTAGCTCGGCTCCGTTCGCCCGCCTGTGTTTTCACATTTATCCTGCTGTTATCCTGCCCCGGGAAGCCCCTTTTGCTGTGTGCTAGTGCTACAACGCCCTGCAGGCACTTACCTCTTGCTCCGGTTGTCCTGGCTGCTGTGGTTCCGGTGCAGTGCCTCCCCGATTGTTTTGGGGAGTGGAGGGCGGACTGGCCTGGATCTTCTTCCCGGCTCCCGGGCCGGACGGAGCCTGTGGATTTCCCCTTCGGGGCGCGGTGGAGGTGGTCGGAAGGCCGTTGTTCGTGTGGGCCGGAGGTCCTTCCTGGCCGAATCCCGTTGGGAGGAGGCCTATGGTGGAGGCGCTGCCTTCCGTTGTCGGAGCTCCTCGTGTGTCCGGCTTGCTCCCCCTTTGTTCTCCGGTCCGGCCATTTTGATTTTGCCGCCCGGGCTCGGAGAACGGGACCGGCGGCGTTGGGTGGCCGGCGCACCCCTTTCTTCTGGTGGCCCTCCTTCCTGCCCGGGGTGCTCTGTTGCTGGTCGGCGGGACTCCATTTGCCTTGCTGCCGCCCCGGCGGAGTTTGTCAGCCGAGCGGCCTTGTTGGACTCTCAAAATGGCGACCGACCCCGGGTGTCCTGGCCGGGCCTGGGCGAGCGCTGGAGGCCCGCCGCATGGCCCGGGTGCCGGATACTGTAAAGGTTTTCCTACACTTAAGGAGGTCCTGGACGCCCTGCTCTCCTGGCGACTCTGGATAACCGCGCCTGTTATGGCTTCGGAGGTGATTCCTCACGACGGGCCTTCGGACCCCCCACGGCTGGATGTGACTTTGCCGCCACGGGGTGCGGCTGGATTTATCCTGGCGGAATTGGCCCCGGTCACGACCGCGTCTGCGGATGTGTGGGACTTGATGGCGCCTCCTCCTCCTGCGCTATCTCCTTCTTTTCGGGCCCGGGAGCTGGATTTTGTTTGGCCGGACCTTCATGACTCTCCCGCTTCCTTTCGGCCGCCGCTGCCCGGCGACGTCTCCTGTGCTGGCCCAGATGGGTCGGTCTCTCTGGACATATCCTTGGACTTGTGCCTGCATCGTGTGCTCCACTTAGTGACTTTCCTGGATCTTCCGTGTTTCATTTCATGTGTCTTTTCTGGACTGCCGTTGGATTTTTCTGCTGTCTGTCTCCTGTTCTTCGGGGCCTGGTCCTCGCTGGATCGTAACGTTCCCACTTTGGACAAACAAGGACAGGGTTGATGTACATTGGCATCTGTGTGCGGTAGTCTTGCACTGGTCTGGAGGGTCAACATGTCCCGGTATGGTTATGTGTGGCTGGCTGGTGCTCCTGGACTTTACACGATGATCTTTGACTTCCCGGGTACTTGGTTCTTCAATTCAGGCGGGTGACTGGGTGCGTTTACTCCTGTCTCCCGGCCCTCCCCGTGTATGTGTGTGTGTGTGTCTCCATCCCTTCTTCCCTTCCCCTCCCTTCCCATTTTTGTCTTTGTCTCCGACTTAACTTTGCTCCGCTATATTTCGGGTTCCAATTAGGGCGACAGGCACGCTGCGGGGGGGGTAGGCCGTAGCCTTCTGCAGGGGTGCAGGGTGGGCTTTAGGGGTGGGTTGGGGGGGTCTGTCCGTATTGGGGGGTCTTTTTCCTCCCTTATTTTCTTTTTTTCTGTTCTATGGCTCTTGTGTGTTCCCTTTTTCGGGATTCCGTCTCCTCCTGTGTCCCCCTGGGGAGTTTCTGTGACTTTCGTACTCCGGTGTGTGTCTGATTGTGGCTCGCTGGGTAATTTGGTATCGACTTCTTGCTACGTTGCTGGCCGGATTCTATTATCCTGCTTTATCTCCTGGGGGTGCGTGGTTTGGTGGGAGTCCCTTCTTTATCCCCTTTTTCTCTTTCCCCTTTTTCCTCCTTTATGAGGGTCCTTTTATTTTTGTCGGGGTGCGTATCGTATTGTTTTTTACAATGGGGGCCCTTTGACCATGTCTCCTCACTTTGGGTGGGGGCGGTGATGGGTGGGCGCGGTTTGATAGATGCCATTCTCGTTTCTTTATGTTCCGATTTTGTTTATATTTTTGATAGCGATGTTTGTATGGCTTCTTTTTTCATTCTGTGTTCCTAAGATGGCGGCTTGCCGCGACCCCTCCTCCCTCGTTGTTTCCTTCACGGCCCATTGTTCTTCTGTTCCCCGCCCCGTATTAGAAAATTAACCTTTTATTATCCTGTTCTTTCTGATTGCTCGATGCCTTTTATTGTCTCTCCTGTGCTCCTGGTATCGTATCCTGTAAAGAACTTATTTTCGGTTATTAAGTTTTCTACCATGTGGTGGCCAGCCCTGGTGGGTTGTAGGCCCGTATTTGTGAGCTTTCTTTGTACAATAAAGGTTTAAAAAAAAAAAAAAATTTACAAAAAAAAAAATCACATTCTCAAATGCTAAAGCATCTAATAATAAAAACCCAGGTACAGCCTTAATACAAATGAAACTGGGAAAGAACGGTTTGCATACTTTCCTTATTTTAGTGCATGTAAATCAGGAAAGTGTGTCATACTGTCATCTGCACCTTGGCAGCCCGGGCTGAAGACAATGACGAGGGGGTTGCTGAAGCCCATTTTGCCCATTTTGCCAAATGGGCGTTGCCCGCCTGATTGAACCTTTAGGGATGTGCTAAATGTTCATGATGCCCTGGGGTGGAAAAGGGTCGCTCACCACATGGCCATCGGAGAGGGCCAACAGTGAAGTGAGGTATTGGTCCCGTTGGCCCCTGTCCAATAATCTCTACAGCTCGCCTGGGCTCTTAGGGCTTAGGGGCCTGTCTCGGGCTGTGTCTCGGGCTGTGGCTACAGGATGCACAGCCCAGAGACTGCTGAGGACCACAGACTGTTGGGCCTCTTGCCAGCGACGGGCAGCGTCCGGGGGCCATAGGCCTCATACAATTGGAGTCAGGAGCTCCAGCTCCCGTTGACTGCACTCTGTTGAGCAGCAGCTAAACAGGCCAGAATGGATGGACTGCTCTACAATGTTGACTGCCTGCTTGGAGCCCCACTATATTAAGGATATGCACTGGGCAGAGAAACATAGACCTGTTCCGCAGTCATGCAGTGACCAGCACCTGTCGGGGTCTGCAGTCGCTGTGGGACAGATGGATGTTGGGGAGAAACCAGGCTGACCATGTTCTAAGAACCAAAACCCGGGAAGGCCACAGACATCGAAGTAGGACTAAATGGTGACTCTCATCACAGCCACTGAAGGCCAACAACACAGCACCAAGCAGTACCACCACTACCACTACCAGTACCACCACCACCAGCACCACCGCTACCAGTACCACAACCACTACCAGTACCACCACCACTAGTACCACCACCACCACAAGTACCACCACCAGTACTAGTACCAGTACCAGTACCACCACCAATACCACCAGTACCACCACTACCAGTACCACCACCACCAGTACCACCACCACCACCACCACTACCAGTACCACCACCACCACCACTATCAGTACCAGCACCACCACCACTACCAGTACCAGCACCACTACCACCACAACCAGTACCACCACCAGCACAACCGGTACCATTACTACCATCACCACCACTACCAGAACCTCCACCACCAGTACCACCACCACCCCAACTTGTACCTCCACCGCCAGTACCCCTACCACCAGTACCACCACCACCACTGCCAGTACCACCACAACCACGACCACCACCACCTCCAGTACCACCACCACCTGTACCACCAGTACCACCATGATCAGTATTACCACCACCAGTACCACCACCAGTACCAGTACCACCAGTACTACCACCACCAGTTCAAGTACCACCAGTACCACCACCAGTACAATCACCACCACCAGTACTTCCACCACCAGTAGTATCACCAACAGTACCAATAGTAGAACCACCACCAGTACCACCAGTACCACCACCACCACCATACCACCACCACCAGTACCTCCACTACCAGTACCACCACCACCTATACTACCACCACCAGTACCACCAGTACCGTCACCAGTATCACCACCACCACCTATACAACCACCACCTGTACCACCAGTTCCAGTACCACCACCACCACCACCAGCACCACCATCAGAACCACCACCAGTACCAGCACCATCCCTAGTACCACCACCGGTACCACCACCAGTACCACCAGCACCACCACCAATACCACCACTACCACCACCACCACCACCACCAGTACCACCACCACCAGTACCACCCCACCAGTACCACCACCACCAGTACCACCAATAGAACCACCACCAGTCCCAATACCACCAGTACCACCGCCATCACCAGTACCACCACCACCTCCACCACCACCACCAGTACCACCACCAACAGTACCACCACCACCACTACCAGTACCAATACCACCAGTACCACCAGCACCAGTACCAACTGTACCACTAGTACCACCACCACCAGTGCCACCAGTACCACAACCACCAGAACCAGTACCACCACCACCAGTACCACCAGTACCAGCACCAACAGTACCACCACCACCAGTTGCCGTACCACCACCACCAGTGCCACCACCACCAGTACCATCACTACCACTACCACCAGTACCACCACCACCAGTCCCACCACCACCACCAGTACTTCCACCACCTGTAACACTAGTAGAACCCCCACCAGTACCAGCACCACCAGTACCACCAGTATCACCACCACAAGTACTACCAGTACCACCACCAGTACCAGCATCACCTGTACTACCACCACCAGTGCCATCAGTGCCATCACCAGTACCAGCAGTTCCAGTACCACCAGTACCAGTACCACCACCACCAGTGCCAGTACCACTAGCACCACCACCAGTACCATTACCACCAGTACCACCACCACTACCATTAGCCCCAGTACCACCACCAGTACCAGCACCACCAGTACCACCACCAGAACCACCACCAGTATCAGTACCACCACCAGCACCACCAGTACCACCACCACCTCCACCAGTACCACCACTACCAGTACCACCTCCACCAGTACCACCAGTAGCAGTACCACCACCACCAGTCTGAGTACCACCAGTACCACCAGTACCACCGATAGAACCACAACCAGTACCTCCACCACTAGTACCACCACCAACAGTACCACCACCACCACCACTACAAGTACCAATACCACCAGCACCAGTACCACCTGTACCACCAGTAGCAGTACCACCAGGGCCACCACCAGTACCACCCACACAACCAGAACCACCACCCGTACCACCAGTATCACCACCACCAGTACCACCACCACCACTACCACCACCACCAGTACCAGTACCACCAGTACCATCACCAGCACCAGTACCAGCACCAGTACCACCACCAGTACCACCACCACCATTAGTAGAAACAACCACCACCAATACCTCTACCACCAATTCCACCTCCAGTACCCCCACCACCAGTACTACCACCAGTACCACCACCACCAGTCCAAGAACCACTACCAGTTCAAGTACCACCAGTAACACCACCATCAGTACTACCACCACCAGTACCACCACCACCAGTCCAAGAAGCACTACCAGTCCAAGTACCACCAGTACCACCACAAGTACCACCAGTAGAACCGCCACCAGTACCACAACCACCAGTACCACCACCAGTACTACCAGTACCACCGCCACCAGTACCACCACCACCAACAGTACCACCACTACCAGTACCATTACCACCAGTACCACCTTTACCACCAGTATCACTACCAGGACCACCAGTACCAGCATTACCACCACCACCCATACCACCACCAGTTCCAGTACCACCAGTACCATGAGTACACCACCATCACCTATATCACCACCACCAGTACCAGTACCACCACCACCAGCTTCACCACCACAACCAGTGCCACCAACTCAACCATCAGTACCACCCTTACCAGTACCATCACTAGAACCACCACCAGTACCAGTACCATCAGTACCACCACCACCACCACCAGTACCAGTACCACCACCACCACTACCACCACCAGTATCACCAGTACAACCCCTGCCAGTACCACCACCATCAGTACTACCACCACCAGTAGCACCACCACCACCAGTACCACCAGTAGAACTGCCACCAATACCACCACCAGTACCACCACCAGTACTACCAGTACCACCACCACCAGTACCACCACCACCACCAGGACCACCAGTACCAGCATTACCACCACCACCCATACCACCACCACCAGTACCACCAGTTCCAGTACCACCAGTACCATTAGTACCACCACCATCACCTATACCGCCACCACCAGTACCACCACCACCACCAGTACCACCACCAGAACCACCACCAGTACCAGTACCACCACTAGTACCACCGCCGGTACCATTAGCACTACTACCAGTACCACCAGTACCAGTATCACCAGTACCACCACCATCCCCAGTACCACTACTACCACCACCAGCAGTACCACCACTACCTCCAAACAGTTCCACCACCACCACCAGTACCACCACCAGTACCACCACCAGTACGACCACCACCACCAGTACCACCACCAGTACCACCACAAGTACCACCACCAGTACCGCCACCACCAGTACCATCACCACCGCCACCAGTACCACCACCATCACCAGTTACAGTACCACCACCATCAGTTCCAGTACCACCAGTACCATTAGTACCACCACCATCACCTATACCACCACCACCAGTACCACCACCAACACCACCAGTACCACCACTACCAGTACCACCACCAGTACCATCACCAAAGCCACCACCAGTACCAGTACCACCCCTAGTACCACCACCAGTACCATCAACACTACTACAAGTACCACCAGTACCAGTATCACCAGTGCTACTACAACCACTAGTACCACCAGTACCACCACCACCAGTACCACCACTAGTACCACCACCATCACCAGTACCACGAATACCACAACCAGTAACACCACCACCACCTGAACCACCAGTATCACCACTACCAGTACCACCACAAGTACCACCACCAGAATTACCACCAGTACCACTAGTACTACCACCACCAGTACCACCACTACCTCCAACCAGTTACACCACCACCACCAGTACCACCACCACCACCAGTACCATCACCACCGCCAGCAGTACCACCACCACTACCAGTACCACTAATACCACCACCACCACCAGTACCACCACTACTTCCAACCAGTTCCACCACCACCACCAGTACCACCACCACCACCACCAGTACCAGTACCATCACCAGTACCACCACAAGTACCACCACCAGTACCACCACCACCAGTACCATCACCACCACCACCAGTACCAGTACCACCACCACCAGAACGACCACCAGTACCAGTACCACAACCAACTGTACCATCAGTACCACCAATCCCAGGACCAGTATCAACAGTACCACCAGTAGCAGTACCACCAGTACCACCACCAATACCACCAGTACCACTGCCAGTACCACTAATACCACCAGAACTAGTACAACCACCAATACCACCAGTACCAGTATCACCACCACTACCACCCGTACCAGTACCCCCAACAATACCACCAGTATCACTACCAATACCACCACTACCACAACTAATACCACCACCACCAATTCCACCACCTCCATTACCAGACCAGTACCACTACCACCAGTACCACCAGTACCACAAGTACCACCACCACTACCAGTACCACTACCAGTACCAGCACCACCAATACCACCACCAGCAATACCAACCAACGACCAATACCACCACCTCCGCCACCTCAGCGCCTCTTGCTCACCAGTAATAGCAGGGGCATTCTACGAGGCTGGAGCTGCAGCCGAGACCACCCCTCCCTCCATCCATGCGTGCCATAAAGCAAAGCTCATTAATCCAGGGCCCTACTACAGCTTGAGTGTTTATTAGGCCAAAGATAGCAATGGCATTACGCAATGCCACAGTGCATACTTAAATCACGAAGAGGGCCGGAAATAGCCCCCCTGCTCTTCCTCCTGAGCCGCGACAGTGTAATCAAAGTGTGAAAGGTGTTGGAGTGCTTTGTTAGTGTTTATAGCTCAGATCATATGTAACTCTCACTTCGCACTTTGTGTCTGTGTAATTTACCACACTTACACATCTTCTACGCTGCACTTTTTATCACTACTTTGAAGACATCGCAGGCCGGTCCCTTCCTCTGATATGTACAATCTAACGAGCGGTTGAGCAGGCCCTGTATTGTAATGCAATAGGTCTCGCTTTTGCGAGAGTTTAAGTTATTAGTATTGTAAATGACAATGCCTTTTATTAATGTTTTAAAACCCACAACATAAATAAAAGGCTTTGTCATTTACAACGGAAATAGGTCAAACTCATGAGAATGTGAGACCTACTGCATTGCAAATTCTTGTTTAAGCTTTTTATCAAATAACTCCATAGTGTATTTTTACCCAATATAAACATAAACAGCTGCCCAAATGTTTGACAACTTGTTCTGCCTTGACACTTAAAACTTCCAACTTCCAACTTCACACTTCCAATCCAATGGAATAGCCTATTTATTATTTGAGCAATTCATTTTGTCATTTTGATGCGTGAGTTCACAAGTAGGATATACCTGACAGAGTTCTTAGCTGAAAAGCCAATAAACCTCTACCTTTGAGGCCTGCTGGGACAAGACTCAAATAGAAAACTTTGTGGACTCAAAACAGTCTCCCTCAATCCCCCAGAAATGTTGGGGTTGCTTGGGCGTTTTCACAACTAATCAGCTCTCTTATCCCAGCTGTTTCGACATAACAGACAGATTGCCTAATGATGTGTGAATATCACTGGCAGAGGCTATGGCTGTTGGGAAAATAAAAAATTGGAGGGGTTTGCTACCTTCTCAATGGTTATCTCAAAGTTTCTTCACTAGGAAAAAACATTCCAACTCTTCACCCTAAATGTACAGATGTGGGCAAATTACACTAATTCTGTTCATCATATTCCACCATTTCATTTCACTGAAAGCCCCTTTTGAGAACCCAAGATTCATGCTAGTGTTCAAACATTTTATAAATTGGAGTTCTCCAGACTATAGCTTATGCACACCTCTGCTTAGAAATTGTTCACCATTTTTGTTTATCTACATACCCTTTAGAGCCAATCTTCTTGACCAAACACCATTTTAAACCTGTTCATATCTAGTTTGGAAATCCAGAATCAGATGTAGTCCCATCACTCATTTACGGGCTGCATGTTTTAAAGAAAAATATTGATTATAACAAATACAGACCTACCTTTGCATTATAATTTTGTTGAGCCAATTTCTTGATGCACAGTTTGCTACTTCTTTCTCCAAATTGATACCGTGTTCCATTCTAACATCAACAAGAAGATTAGTTTCTCACAGTTCAGTGACTCCTCTGCAGCTTCTAATCTATCATGATCCTTTTTTGACTCATAAGTTTTGAAAAGATTACAGCCAGATATGTTTTTATTAAGAGAACCAGTATTGGACCATTATTGTAGGTGCTCAGTTGGTTATAGGTATTTACTATTGAATGTCAGTGGGTTCCTTCGCCTAATATTTGAATGTACCTTAATCTGGAGCGATGACTAGTGCCAGAAGTAGCTACAAACTACCTGGAAGTGCATAGTATCCCAGATGATATCACCTTCTAAAGAGGACACAGAGCATTAGTTTTGATTCACCTAAGAACATCTAAAGCTTCTGTGAAAAGAGTAAGAAGCTAGCTACATTAAAGCTACCTCACATTGTTAATCAGAAGTAGTGCCTCATCAGCAAAGAACATAGCAAGGATGAACTATTCTCCAAAGTTAGGTTGAATCACCCCAATCTTAATATTTTATCCAAACTTAAGATTTAGCAAAGTAATTTGTACTTGTGTGATGTAATAATAATTGAAAGAGGATAAGAGGAAACAGGCACACACCAACCATTATGCTTGGTCCACAAGGATGTTCCACCTGGTCTGTGGAAGAGAGTGGAAATATACAATATAGCAGCGATCCCTCGGCACACAGTTTTCTTGGTCAATTTAGCCAAAGCTGCTACATTGAGCATTGTGGATTCCAATTATTAAAGCACGTCTCTCTTCTGAGAAAATAGTTGGTGCTATTCGCTTGCTCCAAAACATGAGTTTTGATCCTACTAGGGAAATCCTCCCAAAAAATGCTCAACATGGGTATCAGGTGACCATTTGCAGAATAACGTTTTGGATTTTTTGTTATAAAGTATTACAATTCACCTCTCGCAGTGGATAGGGACTATTGCTTCATTGGGTATCTCCCTGATATTGGAATAGGGATTGCAACCAACCATCTAGGCCTGGCTAAGAGTTTTAGCCTAACTGGACATACCAAATGCCCCAATAGCTTCAGATGGCTTTAGATTATTTATCATTCTGACTAACGTGACTTTTTCTTGTTCCTAGGCTCATGTTAAACTATCATCTGCCTCAGAGCTTTCCCTATGTATCTTGGAAGACTAGGGGCATCTATTGTATTACAAATTCCATCCTACAGCCATAGCAGGACTAGAATCCAGTGATGCACATTTTTATTGTAAATTACTTTTATTCTTAAAGGAAGTTGAGCCACTGGAATCATACACAAACATACAAAACAGCAGCCAAACTTTCTGGGTGCCCACTGACAAGTTTCAAACAAGGTGAGAGACAAAAGCCACAGATCAGCTGTTGGACTTGGGCCCTTAGGGCAGGTTCACCCCTAGACTTTTTGCGTGAAATGGTGACCTGGCAATGGTGATATTTGGATTCTGCGCACTTTCACTGTGTCCCAGTGGAAAGTGCGTGCGCACTCTGAGTGCATGTGCTGAGCTAGGCCTGCCCGCCCATAGGAATGCATCGGGAATGTATGTGTCCCTGGTAGTTCCTGATGCGTGGGGTGTACAGGCTTGAGTCTGGTATGTGTGAACTCGTGAGAGTGAATGCTGCGAGATGGTGTATGCAGCATGTATGTGTCTAGTAGGGAAGCGCCATTTCTAGACATGGCTGTACGTGTGCTGTGAGGGTGCTGGCGTGTGATTGGCTGGAGCTGGCTGGCATGCCAGGCTCCAGGAAGTCTGGACGGGTCTGCCCGGTGGTGAGTGGGAGATTAGCATGAGTGATGTGTGGGAGGAGTGTACCTGTGTCCTGGATGGGCTGGGTTATCCCCACACAATGCTGGCTCCGCCCCCCTGTGGTGTGTCTAATGACCCAAGCCCTGCCAGTGAATAGAGAGGGTGGTTGAGGTAAACAGAGTACTCAAGAACCAGCTGTGACTGGTTCCGCCCCCACCCTGCACCTTCAGACAAAGGAAAATGGTGTATAAAAATGGGGCTGTGTCCCCACAGAAGTTGTTCTTTCTGATCCTACTTGAGGGGGCTGCTGCTGCTGGGGCCAGGAGGAACCGCCACTTGGACTGCCTCCCTGCCTGGAGGGCCAGTGAGCTGGCCCCTGGCCCAGCCTTGCCCCCCCTGCCTGCCTACAAGGACTTTGCTGGGCTTGTTGGCCCCTAGCGCTTGGGAGCGCTTTGGATTGCCTTTTGGCGCTTGAGAGCGCTTTGTTGTGAACCAGCGCTTAATAGCGCTTTATTTGCCATTTAGCGCTTGGGAGCGCTCTGGGTGCTTTTGCCTGCGTGCTGTGTTGCCAGCCGAGCGAGTGGCACCTCGCTTCATATTTTTAACTGGAAGCCGGTGCCCACCCGGCATTGCCCCGGTTTATTGAATTATTGAAGAAGCCGGTGCCCACCCGGCATTGCCCAGAATCGTGAAGCCTCCCCCCGGGCCGCCGCTCTGCCTACGGCGACCCGGAAGTCCCGCCTCCACTCCCCCCAGCGCCGCGCTGCTATTGGTTGCAGCGCGACCCGGAAGCCAGGCAAAGCCCGGGAAGACGGGGGCGGGCCTGGTCGTGCTCCGGGCTCCACGGAGAAGGGAAGCCCGGAGCAGAGAAGACTGAGGCTGGGCGCGAGGTTCCCCGGGCAGGAGAGCCCCAGAGAGCGAGAGGAGCCCCGCCCGCGGCCCCAGAGCGACCGCCAGAGAAGTGCTGCAGCCTGCAGAGACCGGTGAGTGCCCGGGAGGGGAGGGGGCATCGGGGCGCATTTTCGGCGCCCGCCCCTCCCCCTAGTAAAAGGCTCGTGGGGGCCTTACCTGTTGTTGAGCTGTTGAGGCTCCGGGGGCATTTTCTGTTTAGAGCCACAGAGGCTCTTGCTGGCATTCGTTGTGGATCTCGAGTCCCCCCAAAGGGAGGGGAGACTCCACTGACGGGGGCAGTTGGTTCTCAAGAGTTCCCCGAGCGGAGCTCCTACGTGGCCGGCATTACCTGGGGGCATTTGCAAAGTTGAGTCCCCCGTGAGGGGCTCCACCAAGGCAGCATTTCGTGGTTAGAGCCCAGTGAGGCTCTGGAGGGCCACATTTACTTCTTAGGGCCCGGAGAGAGGCTCCAGGCGCCAAAGTTGTTTTGAAGAGCCCAGAGAGGCTCTGGAGTCCCCCATTGTTGTTTAAGAGCCTGTGAGAGGCTCAAGGTGCCACCTATGTTTTTAGAGCCCAGAGAGGCTCAGGGGGACATTTTGTTTCTGCAGAGCCTGTGAGGCTCCCACAATTGGCCCATCCTTCCCTGCCCCAGCTGCCCAGCACTTTGTGGGCAGCTGCCACGTTTAGGACACTGGACACAGGGCGTCCTAGCCCCAGAGAGGCCAGTTGGCCCAGGGACAGTCACAGGTGGTGACTTACGTGAGTTTGGCGCAATTGTACTTTCTATGCACCTCTGAATGTATTGTTTATGCGTCATGTGCCTTTACACCTCTGAATGAATGTTATGCATTGCATCCTGTGTTTTGTTCTTACACCCCTACAGGTATTGTGATGTGTAGGTGGTTGTTTCCTCCCTAGTACAGGTGGTGCTAGTGAGGTCCTGGTTACCAGTGATTACTGGTTGTGTGCTATTTTGTGCTAAAGTAATTTTACATTTAAAGTGCTATTTCTGAAAGTGTTACTTCTGATTCCTGACAGTGGTCCAGGTGGCCCTGTCTTGTAAATATCCCCCTGTAAATTCTGCCCGTGCCTCTGGCACATTGTAAAGTGTGTGTTTTATCTAATGTGTTTTGGTGTAATACAAAGGCTATTTTTATATAACCTTGTGTGGAGTTTCCTTTGTGGTGGGCCTGGATGTTGTTGCTGGGGTGCATGCGCAAATACTTAACTTACATCGCCTCCAAGTTTAGCCTTGCTGCTCGCGCCACGTTACCTAGAGGGTGAGCAGGGGTTATCTTGGCGTGTAACTCCCTTGCCCTGACTTGGGGGTGGTGGTCTCTGACTGACTTTGGCGAAAGCCCTGGCCAGCCGGGGATCCCATTTCCAACATTGGCGGCAAGCGGTGAGGATAAGGATTTGTGTTTGCCTTGTACCTTAGTAGCAGCTGGCTGCACCACAAAACTCTGCATTTTAGATGACCACATTTTAGGGGATTGTTTTTGAAGTTTCATATTTTCTTCTCCTGAAGGTATCATTGTGCAATTGTGTCAAGTACATTTGTCCCCCACCCTGCGCCCAGAGTCGGTACCTGTGTCACTTGTGGTCAGGTTGAGGAATCAGGGGTGGTAGAAACTGCCTTAACAGTCCGAGGGGAGGGTTGTGTGTGGATGAATGGTGTGTGGCACTAGGCAAATGAGTGTGAGTTCTCTGAGGTAGAGAGCTTGCTGAATACCTTGTGAACTGTGTACTCCTGTGTAAGCTCAGACCCCTAGGTTCCCTGTGTGATCTTTTCTCCAGAACGTCCGCCAGAATGGAGCCTGCTTTTGATTTCTGTGATCTGTTTAGATACAGTATGGGAGAGTTGGTAAGGTTCTGTGAAGAGAGAGACATAGGGGTGGATGAGTCAGACACTCAGTCCGAACTTAGGAGCAGCCTGATCCTATGGCAAAAGGGTCAGTGGGATCTTGAGCGCAGTGAGGAAAGGGCCCGGGCTTCACACCAGGAGGGTGGTGGGTCTGTGGGGAGCCCTGAAGATTCAGAAGAGGAGGAAGAAGATGACAGCACATGGACGCCAGCAGATAGTGAGGACCCCATAGATAGGGAGTCCCTTGCTGGGTCCAGCGTAGGAGGCAGCGCCTCATCCCTTTACCTGTCCCCAGAGGAGCTGGAAGATAGGAGGAGAGAAAGGGAGCACCAGCTGGCTTTAGAGAGGCTCAGGTTGGAGCATGTCCAGGCGATGGCACAGCTGGGCGTTAGAAAGCAACAGCTGGAGGTTAAGAAGCAACAGCTGGAGACCGAGAGGGTCTTAGCGCAGGAAAGGATAGAGGAGGCTGAGAGGGCCTCCACCAGAGGCAAAGTAGCTCTGGAGGGTAGACTATCCCCTGCGCGCAGTGTTGAGTGTCTGGATCCCCCAGGGAGGGTTGAGTCCAGTGGTGGCAGCTATATAGAGCCCAGAGCGAGCAGTCCCAGTCCCAGTTCCCCCAGTATGGTACCTGTTTCCCCAGAGGAGGAGTTAAGGTTGAAGTTCAGGGACAGTAAGAAACTGTCTCACCAGTCTTGGGAAGATTTTGAGGACGAATGTTGTGGGACACTGTTTGATTGGGTAAAGGTTCACACGGAAGATGATTTTGACATCTTTTTTGACCTGATTGTCAAAGAGCACCTGCTCAGTTGTTGTTCACCAGGGTTGCGCCAACACCTGTTGGGGTGTGGATTGTCTGAGGCATGTGAGCTTGCAGATGAAGCAGACCGCTGGGAGAGTGCTAGAGGTTCTCTAGAGTCATTGGTGAGTGACTCCAAAAGTAGTGGTTCAGGGATCTTCCAGCCCAGCGTGGTGGAAGAGGCTCAGTGTAGCCCAGCTAGGTCCCAGTATAGTGAGAAGGGTGGAGGGGCTGACTACCTGGCTCAGTGGAGCAGGAGTCAGTGGGTGGCTGAGAGGCCCGAAGCCCTGTCTCAGAACCTGGGTGGTTTCTTGAGGGAACACCGGGTTGGGGACCTAGGCTGTCCTGTTAGTCCATTTGAGGAAGATCTCCCAGTGAGTAGAGGACCTGGAGCGTCTGTAACCAGAGCTCCTGTGGTTCTAGAGGCTGGCAGTACCGCTCCGGTAGGGAGGGTACAGGAGTCCAGCGTGAGGAGTGATTGGGGGATGAGTTCCCCAGTGGATGCACCAGTGGACCAGGGACTAGCCAGTTGGGCTAGATCTTCTTGGGGGGACCCGGGTGGCGCCACTTCTGGTCTGGGGGATCGTCACGCACTGTCAGGTGGACAGAGGGCGGGAGATCTGCGCCAGACAGACAGTCACACGACAGATGTGTCATTTGTTAGCCTCAGGGGGATTGTGTGTGAGTCCCCAGAAGTCCTGGAGTGCCAGGCAATTGTTCCACCGAAGGTTTTAGTCCAGAGGTTGGAAGGCCAGGTTCAGGATCAGCCTGACCTGAAGGGTAGGACGACTGTAACCAGTGTCCTGACCGGTTCTTCTTCCAGAGGAACTTCTCCAGGTGGGAGAGGGCAGACCTCTGGAAGGGGGTGCAGAGGGTGGGAGAGCCCACCTCTGACCCCGGTGCAACCTGAGTGGATAAGCCCTGGGTTGGAATGGCATTCTAGGTGTACCCCTCGCCGGAGGAGGAGGAACCCTAGGAGAAGAGGTAAGGGGAGGAGAGCCTTCCCTGAGACTCCTGGTCCGCCTGAGGTTGTAGGCCCCAGGCTGGAGAACCAGTGGCAGTCTAGTCCTGTCTTGCAGACAGGAAGAGTGGAGAATGGCTCCTATGGGCCAGGGGTTACTACCCCCCGCTCTGCGAATAGGCATGGACCAGTGGCACCTGGGTGGCCCAGGGCCTGGTCCTGGCCGCGGACAACTTGGGAGTACCAGTGGGGTAGCCCACTTGGTCCAGACAGTGTGTTTAGAAGGAATCCCATGGGTTCACCGTGGCGTAGAACAGGAGGGTGTCCCTGCAGTTGCGGGCCCGCGTCCGTGTTCTATCGCCCCAAGCAGGGAAGTCCATCACGGTGGTGATTGGTCTACCCTGCGTTTTGGCTGGAAGGGGGTTGTGTTGGACTTGGGCCCTTAGGGCAGGTTCACCCCTAGACTTTTTGCGTGAAATGGTGACCTGGCAATGGTGATATTTGGATTCTGCGCACTTTCACTGTGTCCCAGTGGAACGTGCGTGCGCACTCTGAGTGCATGTGCTGAGCTAGGCCTGCCCGCCCATAGGAATGCATGGGGAATGTATGTGTCCCTGGTAGTTCTTGATGCGTTGGGTGTACAGGCTTGAGTCTGGTATGTGTGAACTCGTGAGAGTGAATGCTGCGAGATGGTGTATGCAGCATGTATGTGTCTAGTAGGGAAGCGCCATTTCTAGACATGTCTGTACGTGTGCAGTGAGGGTGCTGGCGTGTGATTGGCTGGAGCTGGCTGGCATGCCAGGCTCCAGGAAGTCTGGGTGGGTCTGCCCGGTGGTGAGTGGGAGATTAGCATGAGTGATGTGTGGGAGGAGTGTACCTGTGTCCTGGATGGGCTGGGTTTTTTCCACACAATGCTGGCTCCGCCCCCCTGTGGTGTGTCTGCTAGAGATCGCGGGTCACCCGACCAATAATTTCGCCACTTCTGGCTTCGGGCCCATATATTTCAAATCACCAGATACATTGATCGGATGACGTCACAATCTACTACCAATAATTGTGGGATTCCTTTCGATTATTTCTAGTGTACCCGACTTACCATCCACTGTTACGGGTACCTATGACCACAATGGATCAGGGAGCTAGCTGTAAAAGGAAAGGCAGCAAAAATAATATACTCTTCAATAAATGACTTTACTTTTCATAAAATGACCACGGACAACTAGAAGTTTTATAAAGTTTTATCTAAAGTTCAATCAGTGTGAAAATCCAACTTACATTTGAGCAGATAGTCAGTAAGCAAGATAACAAAACATTTTGGATTCAAGAGAAATGCGACTGGGAACCTGCTAAGCTAGTAAACTAATCATGTAGGAGTGGACATGGGTAATGAAGAGATAACTAGGGCAAGTATCATTTATGCTAGGGAATGGGAAAATTTTAGAAATCTAAACAGTTCGATTAACGTAAATAGGACACGCTATAACTTCAGAAAATCTCTTCATTCAGTTTAGTGAGAAACATTTATAGTATACATCAAACAAGTTATAAACTGCAAATGGAGGAAAAATGATTTGTATAAGGAAGGGCAACATAGGAACACGCTATGAAAATAAATGCATACGTTTCATGAGATGCAATGAGTTGCGAAAGTATGGAAAACTTATCATATGTAACCCTGGGCGTAGTGGGCGGAGTGGGGCTCCGCGGAGCTACGTGAAGTGGGCGCACAACTACGCCCACCCACGCACTCCGCGTAGCCCCACTCCGCGCCGCCCGCCTCCCTCCCGCCCTCACTAAATACATAAATAAATGAATAAAAAGCTTTTAAAAACACTTACCTTGTCTGCCGCGTCCCCGGGGCTCCCTCTCGCCGTCCCGCGATTCGCGCCGCCACCGAATAGGATCCTAATGCGCATGCGCGGGCGGCCGCGCATGCCCATTCCTCACGAGAAATGCGCATGCGCGGCCGCCCGCGCATGCGCATTAGGATCCGAAATGGCGGCGCGCATCGCGGGACGGCGAGAGGGAGCCCCGGGGACGCGGCAGACAAGGTAAGTGTTTTTAAAAGCTTTTTATTCATTTATTTATGTATTTAGGGAGGGCGGGAGGGAGGCAGGTGGCGGCCGGCTACGCACCGTCTGCGGAGCACGCGTAGTGCCGCCTGGCTACGTCCGCTACGCAAAATGCGTAGGAGACGGCACTCCGTGCACTCCTTGCACGGAGCGTAGCTGGCCGCCCACCCTTAATCATATGCAAAAGGTATGTCTTTATTGAAGCAAAGACAGAAAATAGAAAGTGCAGTTTAAGAACTCAGAGCGATATTTACCTAGACTGGTGTGAAAACCAACCCTGGCCACGGGTCAGTTAAGGACAGGAAACCCTCAAGGAAGGATACCCCTCAATGGACAGCAGGTGCAGAATGGACCCCCAGGACAGGACAGGAAACCCTCAGATTAGGATCAGGACAGGACCACCAGGACACGACCAGCACCCGCAGTTCGGAAGCAACGCCTGCGCTCCACCCTCTCTGCAGCTATCGATCAGAACCCCGATTGGGTCAGCGAACTCCTCAGCAAAGTGCTCCGCCAGCACTTAAGGTTTAGTAAAACCTTAGTCTATGGTCAATTTCGGACAGAGTGCTCCGCAGCGCTCTGTATATTCAGTCACCTATTGAGTGCGTTGGGTCAGTGACAGGTCAGCTATTCAGACAAGTCGGACAATTTCTCTAGCTAAACCTAGGCTAGATATACTGTTTTGGGACAGGGTACCACCCCCCAGATGTTGCAAAGTGTCAGAATCCCCAAATTTCGATTGGTCCTAAGGTAGGATTTGGTTAACACACCAATCAGAACAGACTATTCTAAGGCCTATTTTGCATGTTAAGGTGCCGCCTAGCAAGATTGGGGTTCCCACGAGAAGTCGCAGGGAATACAATGCAAAAGAATACAATGTGTTACAATATAATACAATCTAGATGCTCTTGCTGGGTGAAGGTGCATGTTCCCAGGCAGACTCTGGCATCAACCTTCTTTGGCTTGGTTTCAATGTCACCGTACCATCCATTGATTCTGCGCAGAAGTTCCCTCCAAGATGGACTCCCCAGCCCCATCACCCCTCAGTGCCGAGGATACATGAAAAGTAAGCGAAAACAAATTAGTACATAAAAATAAATGAATGTATTACATGTTATAAGTTCGTACTTTAGTTTCATCATTATAAAAATATACTATGCATTAATGGTAAGTGCAACGAACAATGTCACAAGAGTAGCAGCAGAAAGCTTCACCACGTTAATACAGAGATACGCCATCTTGTGGCTATTACGCATGCGCACCCTTTCCCTCCAAAACTATCTCTAAGCGTAGTCACGTGAGTGTGACTGACGCATGCGCAGAAGAGGAAAGTCAAGCAGCGGCCATTTTAGGACAAAATTAATTGTATTAGTAAAACACATAGGCAAGCGTCTCTATGATACCCACGCACATTCAAAATACAGAAAATTAGTAAAACAAACAATTGAAGTTACGAGATTATAATAGATTTAACGAGGTTCTTGACTCGAGCAAGTCGCGATGCGAAATCTTGCTCTATCAATCCCCTCTTTGATGATATTTACTATCATCACAAAAAATGGAACCAGATGCCAACTTTCTTTCACACCTTGTACATCTCTATCTCTTCCAACAGTCGGTTCAGCTTTTCTTTTTCAGTTTTTGTAGGGTGAGAATTTTTCACCTTTTTATAAATCTTATTATTCATTTCTTCCAATTCAAGTTCATCCGCACTCCGTTTCACTCCTCTTGCATTCATCTGATACTTCTTAGTATGCTTTCGACATTTGCAACAGACGAATATGAGAAATAGGATAAGACCTATCACTCCAATTGGCATCAGTACCTTAAGTAGTAAGCTTCTACCTAAACTAGCAAACCAATGTCCTACATTGGAGAGACCATCAACCAGTCTCTTCCAGGCACTGTCAACCTCGAGTGGTTTGAGTTCCTTTTCCAAATTAGTAATGTTCTTTACATATCTTTTGAGCTGTACGCTTTTGTCCGGAATGTAAGTGCAACAATGTTGCGCCTTCAACATCCGGCAGACTCCGCCCTCTTTTGCTAATAAGGTGTCAAGAGCAAGTCTGTTCTGCAAAACCATTGATCTGATCGCAACCATTTCGGTATTGACCAGCAGAAATCCATGAGCTGTGTCAGTAGACAACACATCCACTATTGTGGACAATTTGCAAATTCTGTGAGTGTTCAGAACCACTCCCACTCCAGGTATCAGTGCACTAAAAATACTACCCATTATTTCACCTACGCTTTCTCTTTTGCTACGCGCTAAGCCATTAGTATTTTCACTGCTTCCAGCCATTTCGTTCACATGGTATATTCTCGGAAAAACAATGCCAAAGTAGCAGCTTCCATACCAGTGATCCGGCAATTTGAAATAAGCCTTGTCTCCACATATATAATAAATTCCAGGAAACACAGGCTCTGACCCATTTTTGAATCCCCAACCTCCAATTACCTTGTAATTGTGCTCACATTGACTGGAACCAATGAAAATGTTATTATAATAATCAGTCTTCTCACGGTGAAGACAGAGTTTCCCTTTCTTCTCGAAATCCAGCAACAAAGCAGGCCCTGCCCCGCCATTTGAGGTGCTTTCCATGTTCTCAGCCCATTTGGGTGTTTTCTGCCTTTTGTCATTTGCCTTTCTTTGGAAATTCTCCCTTCTTTTCTCTGCCATGTTTAAAAATACTTTTTCTTGTTCGTGTAATGAACAGGTCAAGTTGTCTCTGTGTGCTTCATTTAAGTCTATAGTACCTATAGTCAGAAAATATTCCCCCATATAACGTGTAACGTCACTTTTGGTATGTACAGGATTCAAATTTCCACGTATGGGAAGTTCAGAAAAAATCACGTCATTGTTTTTTTTTTTATAACCTTTATTGTACAGAAAGTGCTCACAGATACGGGCCTACAACCCATCGGGCCGGCCACCACAATGAAAGAAACATATCAGGAAATACAGAAGCTCCAACAGGATTTCAAAGCAGTCCCTACAAAAAGCAAAGGCAAAAAGCCTCCGAGCAACCATCACAAACAGGATGAGAGAAGATTAAATTTTATAATAAGGGAAAGGGTGTTACAGAATAATGGCAATCCGTAAGGTCCAGAGGGCCGTGGCGGGCCGCGAGCAAGCAGAAGTATCGAACACAGGAAAATGCAAAAAGAACAGTCACATTTTGGCAGAGGCAGAACGTGAGTCCCACAATAATAGCAATTGCAACCGCTGCCCAGCGCCCCCCACCACTACAAGAACACACACTAATACACAAAACTAAAATTAGGTTTGCAAAACAAAAAGCCCTCTGCCACAACAACCCGGGGGAGGAAAGAAAAAGGGGAGAGAGGGAAAAAAAGGGGGATGAAAGGGCATAGGAAAAAAAGGGGGGGGGAAGTAAGGACGCAGCGTCACTGCACGCACCCCATAGCTAACGAAGCACTCAAGAATAGACCGGCACAAGGAACTAGTGGTAACAGGAGGAATGAATGCGTAGTAAACCGGGTCAGCAGGAATACCAGAAGGCCCATGCCAGCAAAAGACACCCCAGGGGGCCACATGCCGACACCGCGTCACGAAAAAAGGGGGGATACATAAGAGCCATAGAACAAAAAAGAGGGGGAATGAGGGAAAAACACAAAAGGACAGACCCCCCCCCACCCCGCACAACCCACCCTGCACCCCTGCAGAAGGCTATGGCCTACCCCCCAGCAGCGTGCCTGTCGCCCTAATCAGAACCCGAAATATAGAAGAAAGAAAAGTAAGAAAGAACCACAAAGACAAAAAGAAGAAGGGAAAACAGGGAAGTAACAGCGGGAGAGGAGCCATATAATCAAAACCCCAGCAGCTCCCACACCCCCGTCCAAGAACACTCAGAGCCCACGGGAAGACAATAAGCACAAGGATAAAGTCCAGGAACATGAAGAAGAATCGAACATAGTCTTACAGTTACAAACGGATCATCCGACCATACCGCAAAAGAATAGTCCACCGAGGCAAGTTCATCTCAACCCTGTCCTTGTTTATCCCAAGCTGTAGTCGTCCAACGCACAAGGAACCAGATCATGTGGAACAGGAGGTGAATAACAGGGAGTCCGATCGGCAATCCACACCAGCCGCATCGATCGCGACCCGGATGAACAGGAAAGGACGGCAGCCACATCAGGCAATGCAGGCACAGTTCCGAAGACAAAATGAGGAAAGCCGAGCCGGCGGAGCAATCACAGAATCTTCGTTCGGCCAGTCGAGGCAAAAAAGGAAAGGGCGATCCAACGAGGTCGGTCCGGACGGAACCCGTCCAGCGGACCCCCAGCCCAGGAGGGAACACCGGATGAAGGAGGGCAGGAGACATCTGAACACCCAAATCGACGGCAGCCGCCGGGTCTACGACCTCCAGGAAAGTTCCAGCAGCACACAACAGAGATGAAGCCGCACACACCGGGGGGGGCCCAGCGGGCCCGGCAAAACGATCCTCCTTCAGGTCAATGATAGGTGCGACCGCGGGAGTACCCCAGGAGCGTAGGGCGGCGAGGATGTCGCCAAGCGTGGGTCCACCTTTACAGTATTCAGCAAACGTGCCTTGCGGCGGACCAGCGTCGCCAGTCTCGGCCAGGCCGAGAGACATGGGGCAGGCCGCCATCTTAGAAGCCCGGCGGGGCCGCGGCAAACTCCAACCCCCGTCCGAACACCGGCGGGGCAAACAGGATATGGCCGACCACCAGCAGAGGCACCACCAGGACAGAAAGGGGAGCCACCAGAAGAAGGCGAGTCGCCGGCTCCCACACGCCGCCGGCACCGTTCTCCGAGTCCGGGCGGAGGAACTCAAACTGGCCGGACCGGAGGACAAAGGGGAGACGAGCCACATACACGGTCAACCCCGTCCATGGAAGGCAGCGCCCCAACACCAGGCCGCAGGACCGCCGGACCAGGCCCGGATAGCCGTAACCGGTCTAATTGCATATCGGCCTCACCGACCGAGCCCACACCGACACCAAGGGCCGGCCACAGCGCCTCGTCAGGCCCGGGCGCCGCCAAGGAGAGTCAGGCCCGCTCGCTCCGGAAGCCCCGAAGCAGACAAGGGCACAGCTCAGGATCCGCGGCACCCAGGAACAAACGGATCAAACGGTAAGTGCCTGTGAAATGTCGTAGTTCCATGGTCCATCAAAGAATACTTCCCGGGGCAGGATAAAAGACAGGATCGTCGTTCAAGACAGGAGAGCGAACGGAGCCGAGCTAAAACGCGGCCATCTCGGACGCGAGCTTGGCTCCTCCCCCAATCACGTCATTGTTAGAGTAATAGTACTGTAACGGTCCTCTTTTGTAAAATAAGCTTGCTAAAATACTACAGGAGATTCCATAGGTCAGAGGTAGGTGATGATATGTCACACCTTCAGCTACAGAAGTAGGTAGCTTCATGCAGACATAACAATCTTCTATTTCCATAGTTTCTACATAATGCACTAACAAGTTTGCAAAAACATTTGAGTGTGTCTGATTCCTAACTCCGTGGTAATGTAGTCCTTCTTCATCTGATGCTTCTAAGTCTCGTTTTGTCTGTTTGAGTGCTTTCTCACGTCTTTCTACACTTCGTGTTGTCAGTTCTTCAGTGTCAGTGATCTGTGTAGGGTCAATATTAGTATTTTTACTAACCATAAAGGGAATGAAAACTGTTAGTCCTATCCAAACTAATACAATTATAACTATACTACATACACATACTTTGCAGCATGTTTTACAACCACTGCAACTAGGCCTTCCATTCGTCCTTGACTCAGACATTTTCGGCTCAGAAGAAGTTTCTCAACCCCTCTTTGTAAGTTTACACAGATAGCCTACTCTGTGCAACCTCAGGTGAGCTCGTCTTCCTCTTCTTCGGAGTACTCAGCAACCGGTTCTCCGTCACTTTCGTCAGTGATGTCAAGTTCCTCAAAATTTTCCAAGATTAAGTAGGTCCACTCCGGGTCCTGATATTTTTCGTTTTGTCTTTTTATTCGCTCACTCCTTCTCTTGGAGCTATCTTCAGGTATTTCTGCAATTCGGGGACTTCTTCTTATATCTGCAAGTTTCTCTTGGACTGTTTTTATTCTTAATTTCAGTCTCTTAACATACCTTGGCTCAATGTGTTTCTTTTTCTTTAGTCTTTTTGCTGGCACTGTGATTGTGCTTTCTTCTAATGCTCTTTTATTTTCACTTGTCTGTGGCGCTTCGTTTTCTGTTTCTTCCCTTCCTGTCTGACTAGTCCCAGGTCCTGTATCTATTTCTTCTGCCTGGTTACTAAGCTGGCCTGGTTCAGGTGAATTTTTGTTTTTGCTTTTGAATGTCTCTATTACTTTGTCCTGAACACGTTCTTCTAATTCTAACTGATCCTGTTCAAGCACTTCGATCCCTTGATTTTCTTCTGCTCGAACTATTACACTTTTTCTAGTCTGTCCCTTTTCAATTTCAGGAGTTAGTGGAGGTGTGTCAATCACCTGATCTGTCCCTGTCTGACCTTCTTCTTCGTCCTCAGACTTGATGTGAATCTCAATGATCTGAGGGTCTTCGCCTGTGCCTTGCTCGACCTCACTATTCCACTCTCTGTCTTCTCTTATTCGCTATCTTGTTCTGAGTGGGTCTCCAGAGAGATCGACTATGGGTATCCAATCCTCTGGCCAGATTCCCGGCAGCTCGTCATCAGCTACTTCTGGACCAGCCTCCGTTGGATGTTCAGCAGTACTGGTGCTTGGCCATTCGTCATCAGCTACCTCCGGGCCAACGTCTGTGGGACCCTCGTCTGGGCTGGTGCTCGGTCGTCTGTCGTCAGCTACTTCAGGACCAACATCTGCAGACCCCTCAGCTGGACAACCTTCTGCTCCAGGCTCCTCGTCAGGTATCACCTTCTGGGTATGGCTGGCATGGATCCACTTGGGAACCTCGGCGCACTTTACAGCAGTCGTCGTTACCAGGATTACTTGCCGCTTTTTCCCCCACCTCGGTGCTAGGCAACTTGAACGAGTGTGCTTCTTTATTTTAACCCAGTCACCAGGAACCAATTTGTGAACTGGTGTTGTCGGGTTGGCGACGGCGTCTGCCCCAATCTGGCGAGAGATAGAACGCACTTGGTCACCCAGTTGCTTGCAGTATTCAAGTACCAAATCATCAGAAATGCTTAACAGTTTGTATCCTGGTACCCATGCTTGTCTCATCACTCTTCCCATCAAGATCTCATGGGGGCTCAGGCCTGTTCTCCGATCTGGAATGCTTCTGAGTCCCATCAGAACAAGAGGGAAGGCATTTATCCAGTTTAGGCCAGTAGAATCACATATTTTTGCCAATCTATTCTTGATGGTGCCATTTATTTGTTCTACCACTCCAGAAGCCTCTGGATGATATGCACAGTGCAGTTTGTGTGTGATCCCAAATGCTTTGCAGAGCTGAGCCAAGATTTCATTCTGGAAATGTCCGCCTCTATCTGAGTCAATAAAGACTGGAACCCCGAACCTCGGTACTAGCTCTCTCAGCAATAACTTGGCTACTGTTATGGCGTCGCATTGTGTGGCAGGGTAAGCTTCCACCCACTTTGAAAATAGGCAGACAATGACAAGGACATATCGTTTTCCCTCACAACGGGGCATGGTAATGAAATCTATTTGTATTCTCACAAAGGGACCCCTTGATCTCCCAATTTTCATCAGCTCAACTTCTGTTCTCTTGCCAGCGTTGAACTGTTGACATGGCAACCACCTCTGGAAAAGGGACTCTGCTACCTTCCTGAACTTCTTGTTGTACCAAGTCTGTTGAAATACCAGAACCATGGCATCCCTACCAATGTGTGATCCTTCATGTATCAGTCTGGCCATTGGGGCAAGTAGTTGTCTGGGTAACACAGCCATACCATTCGGGCCCACAATGACACCATCCTCACGTCTCGGTCTACAACCTTCTTCCTTCCACTTCTCTTTCTCCTCCCAGGGCGTCACATGCTGCCCTTCTCTCACTTCATCCCATGTAGGCACTTCTTCAAACATCCTAAGTTGGCAGCTGCTTCCAGTCCCACCCCGCTTTGGATTTATTCGCATCTGCTCCATGGCGCATTGTTTTGCCACTCGATCAGCAAAATCGTTTCCCAAAGATACAGGGTCAAGGCCTTTCTTATGAGCAATACACTTGACCACTGCCAATTCCTTTGGTAACTGGATTGCCTCTAAAAGGTCTTGAACCACTTTTCCATTTCGAATGGGGGTACCTGATGAAGTCAGGAATTCTCTTTGTAGCCATAACTGGCCAAAGTCATGCACCACCCCATAACAGTACTGGCTGTCAGTATACACTGTTATTCTTTTGTCTTTTCCCAATTTGCAAGCTCTAATCAGAGCGATCAATTCGGCTACTTGTGCAGACTTTACTCCAAATAAATAGGACGCTTCTTCAATTTTCGTTAACGTTACCACAGCATAGGCAGCACTTAGGCCCCCTAGTTCATGCCTCAGGCACGAACCGTCCACAAACCATTCCTCATCATGCACAGGCAAAGGAGTTTCTTTAATGTCTGGGGGAGGTTTAGTACTGAACTCTGTCAGATCAATACAGTCATGCTCATCATTTCCCTTATCTTCCATTACCATTGATTCAGGGAGTAGAGTGGTGGGGTTTAAAATATTGCATCTGGTGATGACAATGTTTGCAGCTCCCATGAGAATCCTCTCATATTTAGTCAGCCGACTAGGGGTGAGATACTGAGTTTTGGTTCGGGTCAATAGAATCACAACTGCATGTGGAACATACACAGTTACAGGATGTCCCATGATAATGGACTCACTTTGTTCTAAACTGGTGCATGTTGCAGCCACTGCTTTCAGACATCCAGGTAATCCAGCAGCCACCGGATCCAATGTGGCAGAGAAATATGCCACAGGCCTTCTGGTCGTGCCATGTTCCTGAGTCAGGACTGACAATGCACAATTGTCACGAGTGTCACAGAATAGGCCAAACTCCTTGGAGTAGTCAGGCATCCCTAGAGCAGGGGCTGTACACAGACAATTACGCAACTTTGTGAAAGCTGTTAGGCTCTCGTCATTCCATTCCACTGGGTCTTTCGCTCCTTTCTTTGTCATCTGAATCAAGGGCTTTGCAAGGACTGCGAATCCCACAATCCATTGCCTGCAGTAACCTACAACTCCGAGGAACATTCTGATTTCTTTCTGAGTACGGGGTAACTGCATATTTTGAATTATTCTGACCCTCTCTGAGGTAACTTTTCTGATACCTTTTTCTATCTGGTGTCCCAAATATTTCACTGATTTTGAACAGAACTGTAATTTCTCAGGGGCCACTTTATGTCCCTTTTCACTCAGGTGACTTAGTAGGGCAATGGTGTCAACCACGCAGTCCCTATGACTTTTAGACGCCACCAATAGGTCGTCAATGTACTGGACCAAAACGGACTTTCCAGGTAAGACTAAAGTTTCAAGACATTTTTTCAAGATCTGATTAAAGATAGAGGGGCTCTCTGTGTACCCCTGGGGGACCCTATTCCAGACATACACGTGACTGTTGAAAGCAAATGAGAAAAGAAATTTGCTGTCTGGGTGCAATGGAATCGAAAAGAATGCATGACATAGGTCTATCACAGTGAACCATTCAGCATCCCAGGGAATCTGATACAGGATCACTGCTGGGTTCGGGACAATAGGGCAGCAAGGAACCACTATCTTGTTTACCTTTCTTAGGTCCTGAACTACTCTGTACTTGCCATTAGGCTTTTTGATGCCCATAATGGGTGAGTTACACGGGCTACTCATCACTTCCTGTATTATGTTTGCTTCTAGCAATTTCTGTATTTCAATGGCAACACCTGCTCTCACTTCTGCACTCATTCTGTAAGGCTTGGTATTGGGGTACACTGCATTTTCTCTCATGGCTATTTGTATGGGGTCTACGTTTTTCATTAATCCCACATCCTTTCCTGTAAAGTCCCATACTTCTGGCTTCACTATCTGCTGGAGTTCTTCAGGTAAGTCCTGTATAGTCAGTCGTTTTATTTCTGAGTCAGGTCTAATTAACATTAGCTTGTAGATACCGTCTTCGTCTGGAGTTTGAATTTCGACGCCCTTTGGTGTGCAAAAGATGGTACAATTCATTTTGCACAGCAAATCACGTCCCAGTAAATTTACCGGACTGGTATTACAGACAACAAATCTGTGCATTTGTTTAAAATTTCCAATTGAGATCTCCATGGGCTCGGTAACAGGTGTACTAATCAGTTGATTAGATACACCCACTACTTGGATTGCTTCTCCCGAGAGGGGTAGGTTTGGAACGTCCACTGTTCTTACAGTAGAACGGGTAGCACCAGTGTCCAACAGAAAGGTGACATCATTTCCATCAACCTTTCCTTCAATGTATGGTCCCGACTGGTCCACCGGCAAGGAGGCGCCAAGTACGCACTCCTCGTCCTCCCCTCTCAGGCCCCGTCAGTACTGGTCGTCACAGAAGAAAGTGTCATTCAGTAAATACTGCGAAGTTGCTGTATTTCTATTTTCATTGCCTCCCCAGATTTCTACGTCATCACCCTGTGGTGATTTTCCATTAAAAATAGGTTTTGGCGCTCTGGGCACTTGGATCGTTTTTACCTGCTGCTGGGTCTTTCTTTGTTTTTCATTCTGCGTCTGTGGAATTAAATCAGGTGTTTGGGCATTATCATCTTGTAAATAGGGACACTCGTCTCTCCAGTGTCCAATTTCCCCGCACTGATGGCAAGGAAATTTCTTCTTAGCTTCCTCTCTACTCATTTTCGCTCTGGGCTTTCCTCCACCCCCACCCCCAGGACCTTGGTTCGGGGTGGCTTTATTCATTTTGTTTAACTGCTTTTCCTGTTGTTCTGCGAGCTTTACTTGAGCCCACATAACCTTCTCCTTGAGAGCCTTTTTCTTTTCTGCCATCTCGTCCTCACAGTACTTTGCGTACCGTAGGACCTCATCTATCTTTTTGGTATGCCAACAGATTTTATTATCCGTTATCCACTGACAAATTTCGGGTCTTAAACCGTTTACAAACCTGTAAATGAAATGGGTCATGTCCTTCATCTCGATGTTATCTATACCACTGTATGTTTTAAATACCTGCAACAGTCTTTCATAAAAGGAGTGCACTGTCTCATCTCTTTCCTGCGTGGTTCTATCGATTTTGGTCCAATCAGTTTCCTTTGCGGGCACCTTTATTTTTAAATGCTGAATTACTTGATCATATTTTCTCATTACTTCCTTCGATGGTTCTCCTGTTTTTTCATCTCTCGCTTATTCCTCACTAGGCCAAGCTATGGCTATTTTACACTCGGTCCACAGATCTACAGGGACCACTATGTTGAAGAACCCATCCAGGTCCTTCCACAGGCATTTTTGCACTTTTACGAATCTTTCTACCTGCCTATACCAATCCACGGGCTTTTCTCGTAATTTCGGAAAATCATTAGTAAAGGATACAATATCCTGTCTGGACCATGGAACGTGTACATATTTTCCACCTGGTACTTCGCGCATAGGGCATAACTGTTCTGGTTTGTCAGCTTCCTTTAGAACAAATTCGGGAGTTGCCTGCCTAGACCTGGCCTCATCCTTTTTCTTGACCCATCTTGCTTTCCATCTTTCCACATCTCCCCATTTTTGTAATACTGTCAATAGTTCTTTGACCTGTGCCTTCTTCCCTGAAACATTCAGGTTTTCCAAATCCTTGTCTGAGAAATCTGCCCTATATGGTTTCTGCAGAGGTTTCGATTTTGAAATATCTATTCCCATGCTAGCAGCAGTGTCTGTCAGTTTTTCATGAAGTACTCGAGTATTTCGGGTGAGACTCTTGCAGATAAACAGCATTTCGTCTTCGGAGTAGGTATCTAATCTGTCTAATCCTACGTTTCCTGCCATCAATTCCTCTATTTCTATTCTCAGCTTGTAGAGATCTAAAGGTTTCGTTGGGGACGCTTGTTTTTCAAATTCTTGACTCCATCTTTCGATTTCTTCAGGAGTCACCAATGTGACACTCTTAGTACCCGAGGTCGATTCCATTTGAATTTCCCTCGCATTAAAAGGATTATGTCTTTTCTGTATCCTTTTTCCGGTATTTCTAACGGGCAGATCTAGTAGCGAGACCTCCGACTCGCACTCACTTGTCTGGTCATCTACAATTAAGGGTTCTGGTCTGGCCGGTGCAATGACAGGAGTAATTACTGGAGTTTTCGGAGTCCCTTGACGGTCCCCGTACAACGGAACCACTGGTCCGATAGTTACTGGGATCGTCAAGGCTTCAGGACTTGTATTTAGCTGTGACATTTTCTGTATTATCTCAGCTCTCTGCCTTGCTAGCGCTTCTCGCTCTTTCTCTTCTAATAACCTGTCCAAAGATTTGTCATGTAACACCTGTGGGGTTAGAGTGGGAGCATAACGCGGGGCAGTGGGATGTGTCTCACTCGGTCCTCCGCCATAATTAGGTTTTTGAAACAAACTTCCTGTGCCTAGAATTCTCGGATCTTCCTCATCCTGTGGCTGTAATAACGGCATTCCGGAACCTAAGGACCTCACCTCACCTCCGTAGGGGGGACGAGAACAAAAATCTCCTTCACGTAAATATCCCATCTCCCCACCAACGGGTCTCCTGGGGTAAATACTTCTGGTTTCTACGGGTCCTAGGCTCTCAGTATAAGGAGGAATTAGATAACCCCCTCCTACACTTGCGGACCTGACCTCTTCCTTTTGTAGAGATCTCCGGGGAATATCCCCTGCACTTGAAGGTCGGTGTCCTTCATTATAAGGAGGCGGACTTCTCATGCATGTGTCTTCTAATAATTCGTCATCTGATTCTCCGAGGGGCCCCCAGTGTTTGGATTTCTCTGTCCTTTCCCCCCCCCCCCAGGAGGATCTTCTGCTGGCATCATGGGAAACAGTCCCTCAACAATCATACTCTGCCTCCACTGTTTCATCTTTTGGGCTCGGGCTTCTTGCTTCAGTTTTGGATAAAATTTTGTCAATCCTTTATCCAATCCGGGCTTGTCCCTTTCAAAAGCCTTAATCTCCCATTCCTCTAGTGCTTCATACTGCGTTAACCTAGGTCTGGGATGCAAATCATTCATTCGGGTTCTCAAATTAAATAGAATCCTGCTGTTAAAGGTACCCTCCAACGGAAAAGCCAAAACTCCGTCATCTTTCGTGTATTCCGCCCAATTTTCCAACCATACACAGGTATTATACCCTTTATCGAACATCATGAAAGATGCGGGAGTATTTGGTGGCGGAATGACAATCCTTCTCTAGTTTTAATCTGCTTATCTTTCTTGAAATAATTTTTTTTTTTTACAAGGGACAACTTTCTCTTATTTCCGTACATAATGTCGTGCTTTATGCCTTTAAACTGATCTCTTTCAAATCCCAAATCTCTCGGATCGGGTCTAGTATGCGGTCTGTACGAGTGCCACATACGATTCCTACGCTTAACTTTGTTTACAAAATTTCTCCCAATCAGAAGTCGTCTTGTAATTTCGTGCGACCAATGAGGTGCACGAGCTCAAATAATTTCGGCCAATGGGTGCGCGGCCCCTTCGTGAGACAGTTCCCACGCTCCGGCGCTCACCCCTCCCTTACAATTCCAGGTCCACTACCAGCCCGCTGCGTCTACCAATCCCAGCGCGGCACGTAGTGACGTCAGAGCGGCTTCGCGACTGACTCCCTCCTTCACAAGGTAACGGAAACGTTCTTACTTTCTAAAGTGCTTAGTGCTTGGTTATTTTACAACAGTTACACATTCGCCACCGTGCTCAAGTGTCTAAAATAGAAAGAAATTTTCACTGCAAGTAAACTACTTCCATTTACTTTTCACTCACTACGGATAAGTCTTCTCTGCCTACCCTTCACTCTAGCATCGGAGAACCTGTTACTCCCCTAGACTCATCCACTTTACCGGGATATATCCGAGACTAAGGTTTCCCCAGCGAACCCCTTTGCTTTCACCCAAGCTCCGATGAACCTGCTACTCTTCTGATGTGACCCTAAATAGGTTTATGCCACAATGGGAATTTTGCCAATGAACCTCGTTACTAACATTTATTCAAACATGCATTCGGAAAAACCCTAGTTAGCGCTTCCAGTCCTGCCTAACCTGCACCAACTTTCCTTAGAGCAGGTGACCTCAACACGAGTGGATTCTATTCACCACTCGCTATTCAATTCCCCGGGGATTCCTAACAACATATAACAATTACGAACGAATGGGTTAATACATATATCAATATAACAATAAGAAAAACACTTTAAAACATTTCATAATTTTTCAAAGTAAACAATTTTCAAGCGATTGATCAGATCTCTTGAAGCGCCTACTCTTATAGCAGCATCCGACTTAGCTAGACTAACTAGTCCTACCTAACCTTTAACTATTCCCTAACCATCCTCTTCGCTACCAGAAAAATTACTGCTAGAGATCGCGGGTCACCCGACCAATAATTTTGCCACTTCTGGCATCGGGCCCATATATTTCAAATCACCAGATACATTGATCGGATGACGTCAAAATCTACTACCAATAATTGTGGGATTCCTTTCGATTATTTCTAGTGTACCCGACTTACCATCCACTGTTACGGGTACCTATGACCACAATGGATCAGGGAGCTAGCTGTAAAAGGAAAGGCAGCAAAAATAATATACTCTTCAATAAATGACTTTACTTTTCATAAAATGACCACGGACAACTAGAAGTTTTATAAAGTTTTATCTAAAGTTCAATCAGTGTGAAAATCCAACTTACATTTGAGCAGATAGTCAGTAAGCAAGATAACAAAACATTTTGGATTCAAGAGAAATGCGACTGGGAACCTGCTAAGCTAGTAAACTAATCATGTAGGAGTGGACATGGGTAATGAAGAGATAACTAGGGCAAGTATCATTTATGCTAGGGAATGGGAAAATTTTAGAAATCTAAACAGTTCGATTAACGTAAATAGGACACGCTATAACTTCAGAAAATCTCTTCATTCAGTTTAGTGAGAAAAATTTATAGTATACATCAAACAAGTTATAAACTGCAAATGGAGGAAAAATGATTTGTATAAGGAAGGGCAACATAGCAACACGCTATGAAAATAAATGCATACGTTTCATGAGATGCAATGAGTTGCGAAAGTATGGAAAACTTATCATATGCAAAAGGTATGTCTTTATTGAAGCAAAGACAGAAAATAGAAAGTGCAGTTTAAGAACTCAGAGCGATATTTACCTAGACTGGTGTGAAAACCAACCCTGGCCACGGGTCAGTTAAGGACAGGAAACCCTCAAGGAAGGATACCCCTCAATGGACAGCAGGTGCAGAATGGACCCCCAGGACAGGACAGGAAACCCTCAGATTAGGATCAGGACAGGACCACCAGGACACGACCAGCACCCGCAGTTCGGAAGCAACGCCTGCGCTCCACCCTCTCTGCAGCTATCGTTCAGAACCCCGATTGGGTCAGCGAACTCCCCAGCAAAGTGCTCCGCCAGCACTTAAGGTTTAGTAAAACCTTAGTCTATGGTCAATTTCGGACAGAGTGCTCCGCAGCGCTCTGTATATTCAGTCACCTATTGAGTGCGTTGGGTCAGTGACAGGTCAGCTATTCAGACAAGTCGGACAATTTCTCTAGCTAAACCTAGGCTAGATATACTGTTTTGGGACAGAGTACCACCCCCCAGATGGTGCAAAGTGTCAGAATCCCCAAATTTCGATTGGTCCTAAGGTAGGATTTGGTTAACACACCAATCAGAACAGACTATTCTAAGGCCTATTTTGCATGTTAAGGTGCCGCCTAGCAAGATTGGGGTTCCCACGAGAAGTCGCAGGGAATACAATGCAAAAGAATACAATGTGTTACAATATAATACAATCTAGATGCTCTTGCTGGGTGAAGGTGCATGTTCCCAGGCAGGCTCTGGCATCAACCTTCTTTGGCTTGGTTTCAATGTCACCGCACCATCCATTGATTCTGCGCAGAAGTTCCCTCCAAGATGGACTCCCCAGCCCCATCACCCCTCAGTGCCGAGGATACATGAAAAGTAAGCGAAAACAAATTAGTACATAAAAATAAATGAATGTATTACATGTTATAAGTTCGTACTTTAGTTTCATCATTATAAAAATATACTATGCATTAATGGTAAGTGCAACGAACAATGTCACAAGAGTAGCAGCAGAAAGCTTCACCACGTTAATACAGAGATACGCCATCTTGTGGCTATTACGCATGCGCACCCTTTCCCTCCAAAACTATCTCTAAGCGTAGTCACGTGAGTGTGACTGACGCATGCGCAGAAGAGGAAAGTCAAGCAGCGGCCATTTTAGGAACAAAATTAATTATATTAGTAAAACACATAGGCAAGCGTCTCTATGATACCCAGGCACATTCAAAATACATAAAATTAGTAAAACAAACAATTGAAGTTACGAGATTATAATAGATTTAACGAGGTTCTTGACTCGAGCAAGTCGCGATGCGAAATCTTGCTCTATCAGTGTGTCTAATGACCCAAGCCCTGCCAGTGAATAGAGAGGGTGGTTGAGGTAAACAGAGTACTCAAGAACCAGCTGCGACTGGTTCCGCCCCCACCCTGCACCTTCAGACAAAGGAAAATGGTGTATAAAAATGGGGCTGTGTCCCCACAGAAGTTGTTCTTTCTGATCCTACTTGAGGGGGCTGCTGCTGCTGGGGCCAGGAGGAACCGCCACTTGGACTGCCTCCCTGCCCGGAGGGCCAGTGAGCTGGCCCCTGGCCCAGCCTTGCCCCCCCCTGCCTGCCTACAAGGACTTTGCTGGGCTTGTTGGCCCCTAGCGCTTGGGAGCGCTTTGGATTGCCTTTTGGCGCTTGAGAGCGCTTTGTTGTGAACCAGCGCTTAATAGCGCTTTGTTGTGAACCAGCGCTTAATAGCGCTTTATTTGCCATTTAGCGCTTGGGAGCGCTCTGGGTGCTTTTGCCTGCGTGCTGTGTTGCCAGCCGAGCGAGTGGCACCTCGCTTCATATTTTTAACTGGAAGCCGGTGCCCACCCGGCATTGCCCCGGTTTATTGAATTATTGAAGAAGCCGGTGCCCACCCGGCATTGCCCAGAATCCTGAAGCCTCCCCCCGGGCCGCCGCTCTGCCTACGGCGACCCGGAAGTCCCGCCTCCACTCCCCCCAGCGCCGCGCTGCTATTGGTTGCAGCGCGACCCGGAAGCCAGGCAAAGCCCGGGAAGACGGGGGCGGGCCTGGTCGTGCTCCGGGCTCCACGGAGAAGGGAAGCCCGGAGCAGAGAAGACTGAGGCTGGGCGCGAGGTTCCCCGGGCAGGAGAGCCCCAGAGAGCGAGAGGAGCCCCGCCCGCGGCCCCAGAGCGACCGCCAGAGAAGTGCTGCAGCCTGCAGAGACCGGTGAGTGCCCGGGAGGGGAGGGGGCATCGGGGCGCATTTTCGGCGCCCGCCCCTCCCCCTAGTAAAAGGCTCGTGGGGGCCTTACCTGTTGTTGAGCTGTTGAGGCTCCGGGGGCATTTTCTGTTTAGAGCCACAGAGGCTCTTGCTGGCATTCGTTGTGGATCTCGAGTCCCCCCAAAGGGAGGGGGGACTCCACTGACGGGGGCAGTTGGTTCTCAAGAGTTCCCCGAGCGGAGCTCCTACGTGGCCGGCAACCTGGGGGCATTTGCAAAGTTGAGTCCCCCGTGAGGGGCTCCACCAAGGCAGCATTTCGTGGTTAGAGCCCAGTGAGGCTCTGGAGGGCCACATTTACTTCTTAGGGCCCGGAGAGAGGCTCCAGGCGCCAAAGTTGTTTTGAAGAGCCCAGAGAGGCTCTGGAGTCCCCCATTGTTGTTTAAGAGCCTGTGAGAGGCTCAAGGTGCCACCTATGTTTTTAGAGTCCAGAGCGGCTCAGGGGGACATTTTGTTTCTGCAGAGCCTGTGAGGCTCCCACAATTGGCCCATCCTTCCCTGCCCCAGCTGCCCAGCACTTTGTGGGCAGCTGCCACGTTTAGGACCCTGGACACTGGACACAGGGCGTCCTAGCCCCAGAGAGGCCAGTTGGCCTAGGGACAGTCACAGGTGGTGACTTACGTGAGTTTGGCGCAATTGTACTTTCTATGCACCTCTGAATGTATTGTTTATGCGTCATGTGCCTTTACACCTCTGAATGAATGTTATGCATTGCATCATGTGTTTTGTTCTTACACCCCTACAGGTATTGTGATGTGTAGGTGGTTGTTTCCTCCCTAGTACAGGTGGTGCTAGTGAGGTCCTGGTTACCAGTGATTACTGGTTGTGTGCTATTTTGTGCTAAAGTAATTTTACATTTAAAGTGCTATTTCTGAAAGTGTTACTTCTGATTCCTGACAGTGGTCCAGGTGGCCCTGTCTTGTAAATATCCCCCTGTAAATTCTGCCCGTGCCTCTGGCACATTGTAAAGTGTGTGTTTTATCTAATGTGTTTTGGTGTAATACAAAGGCTATTTTTATATAACCTTGTGTGGAGTTTCCTTTGTGGTGGGCCTGGATGTTGTTGCTGGGGTGCATGCGCAAATACTTAACTTACATCGCCTCCAAGTTTAGCCTTGCTGCTCGCGCCACGTTACCTAGAGGGTGAGCAGGGGTTATCTTGGCGTGTAACTCCCTTGCCCTGACTTGGGGGTGGTGGTCTCTGACTGACTTTGGCGAAAGCCCTGGCCAGCCGGGGATCCCATTTCCAACATCAGCCATTTTCCCTGCGGCCAGGGCTTCTGTGTCTTGCAGGTGGTGTCTTGTGACAGGTTATATTGAATTGAATACACCATTGTCTAATCAAGAGAAGCTACTGATGAGATATTGACTAACCAGCACCTAACCTATTAATTGTGATGGGATGTATTTATCTGTGACTATAATTTTGCATTGCCCATACGCTCGTCCCACAAATGATATCCTTTGTCTGGCAGACCCAGGTATCAGATCATCCATATACCCCAAAAATACTCAGACACTACACCTTTCAAGCATGTAACATTATGAGGTCATATTACATGCATGACTGCAATAGGGCATAAAGGGTAAATCCATGTAATAATATGGGATAGACGCAGTCACCTTAAAAAATACCTATATCAGTCTACACTGATACCTACTTCTACACCAACTTATGCCCATTGCACTTAGCTACGATGCCTCTACGCTTGCTCTCCATAGTTCCTGATGGTCAAAAATCACCTGGCTTCAGCCTGCGGAAGGAGGCTTAGGGGGGAGAGTGGCAGGTACAGTGGCAGGAGCTGGTGCTGTCAGGCAGAAATGACAAGGAAGTAGGGACAAACAGACGGAGATTTAAGTCCATCCCTTCTTATTGTTCCTAGGTAGACCTTTTGGTCCTGTTTATTCTAATTCAAAAGGTGGATAGACCTGCTTTCTCCTGCATATATATATCCCACTGCCTGTAGAAGGATGGTCAAAGCTCAACATTTTATGAAGCCGTGAGCTTTGGGGATCAAAACAGCCAACTTGATGACCTGCGCTTAGTTCAGTTATTGTGGTAGCTAAGATAGGAAATGAGGCTACATCCACCAAGATCTAATGTTCCAGCAACTGTTGGACCTTAAGGTCCTTCACAGATCTGCCTCTTTTGGAGGAGGATAGACAACTTCAGACTGGAGCAGAGTATATTTAATGGCACATGATTAGATTTAGCTCCTCATGTTCCTCTGGTCGATCTACTCCCTTAGCTCTGACAATGTTTGGATGTTCCCGGCTCTATTGCCATTTACTGTTTCTTTGTCTTTGGACCTCATTGGTCTGTCTGTTTTCTTCCTCTTATCTTTTTATTTTCTATTCTGCTTGAATCTTCCTCCTTCCACCATGTTTCATATCTAATGCACCTTACCATGGCTGGATTTCTAGGCTGCTTAGAACACTTTTATCTCTCCTGTCATCACTCCCTTTAATGGCAATTAACTTATTGTGCTGGGCACAGTTGGACAATAGGATGAAACAGCAAAACTTATGAACATGAGCCATTCCATGCTGTCACCCTGGGGACCACTTAGTGAAATCCCCACTTCCTTCAAGCCCTAACCCATTCTGTGCTTTATTTAGTTGATGACAGTTGACCTATGAGACCTCACATCAATGCAAAGACTCTCTCTGGCTTACATCTGCATAGTGAGAGCAGAGAGGGGTGTTCTTCTACAAATATGTTGCCATTTTCCGTTGAATGATTTCCCTACTTCAGTGATGGGTACCTCCACTCAACTTACTTACTTGGAGTGCAGAATGTTACAGCCTATCTCACCTTTTAAGTGAGGTAACACCATGTTCAAGATATCTAGAATCTACATCTGATATTCCTACTCACCAAATGAAAGTTACCATTTTTAAATTGTGCTTCTGAAATAATCTGAAAAATAGGATTGGTATAATGACATATATTTAAAAGTCACCCAACCAGCTATTTCTAAAAACAATTTCAAGTTTTATGAGCCGTTGGAATGTGGAGAAAATATCTGGGAAGCAGAAATACCCACAAACAAAATGATCTCTTTGGAAAGAGCCAGCTGGATATCGCAAAACAATGGGGGATATGCACAAGGAAGCAGAGGAGAGAGGTGTTAGCCTTCCTGGCATAACGCCTATCTCCTCCACTTCTGAAACGCAAGGCTGCGCCATATTTTCAAGAATGTGGTGCAGCCTTGCATTTCCCCCTGCGATGGCAATAAGTCTAGCAGCTTAGCGCCCACGCAGGCATCCTTGCACCAGAGTGCTAGGGTGTCTGCGTGCAGGGGAGTACTGTTTATGTATAGGACGGTGTCCCTTTCAGCACATAAACAATCGTAGAAATGCCATTCTGTCACTTTCATGCATGCTGCTTAATGCAGCACACATGAAAGTGAAAAAATTGCATTTTTTTTAAAGGTTTGTTTGTGTACAGGAAGGGACACCTTCCTGTACATAAAGAAACAGTGGAATTTAGCTTTTTCCATCTATGCTGCACAAGGCAGCGCTCATGGAAAAAGCAAACACGAGGAGGAATAATGCATTTCTCCTCGTTTCGCCATCTTAAGACCAGGTTTTGCCTCGTCTTAATTTTGGCGCGGCCTCCTATGTATGCCACTCAGTGGGGTAGGGGCAGTGTCAAAATGAATGTGTGTTGCAGTGGAACGCCCACAGCAACACCCACTGCCCACCACTTTCACTCTAACCATAGCGTGAAAGGGGGCCTTATGTACAAGGCAGCGTTAAGCCAGTGCAGGCCCTATCGCCAACACAATGTCACTATAGGTAGATATGCCCCAATGTGTTTCCCGTGGATAAAGGGGTAACCCTGAACCATTCATACAAAAAAGAGACCACGGCCACAAGTAAGGAGCCAACACATTTGTAAAGTTTATTTTTGTAGGATTTTTTGGTGCTGTGTTTTCTTTAGGGTATATCAGCAATTTACAAAGTAACATTTTACTAGAATTTGTTTAAGATTTAAAACTTGTGATTTTTACAATAAAAACCTATAATTGTTACAATACCCTATTGTTTTCGTCAGGGAGTAGAAATACAATGTCATAAAACAGAGAGTTGAGAAAACATTTTGTTCACAGGTGACAATAATTTGGATTTTCATAGAGTTGGTTAACACAAGAGGAAACCCCATTCAGTAGAAACATTAAAATACACCTTATTGCAATGTTGTAGAAATTGAATAGGAACAAAAAATAGGCTTGACAGTAATTTATAGACATGTTGACGTTTTAGATCAATTCTTTGTAAGAAAATATTTGGGAATGTTCTCGACATTTTCAAACACTTTCATAAAACATCAACATGTGTAAGGAAAAGCAATATATGCCCATATACCGCTTGGGCCTTTGGTGACAGGTGTCCAAGCATTGACTGTTGATGAGCAAGAATCTGACAATACTCACTGAGCATATGTCTATTGGAAGGAGAGGATTTGGAAGCTTGAACCAGAGGACTCCTATGTGGCAGTGAGTTGGCAACACACTGCAGATAAGTGCTACAGATGTAAGGCCCTCCTCCATTGTCAGGGTATTGGCCGCAACCCAGACACCAACTTCAGCAAAGTGCTGGCTAGAGGCTTCCGGGCCTGGGACTCTAGGCATGCTTATCATTAGTGGACCCATCAGGGATGCAGGTGAGGTGAACCCTTTTACTGGCTCAAACGTCCCTGCTGCTGCTTCACTGCTTGTTATATGTGTACCCTCATGGTAGTTGAGAGAAAATCCTAGGCCTAGATTGTTGCTAGGAGGGTCGAAGCGACACATTTCCCAAACAAAGAGCAGGCACATAATGAATTAGACCTCATTATCTAGGAGTATCATACAACCACAATCGCCAGAGAGAAGTCTGGTATCTTTTCCTTAAAGAGTGTGATGTATTTTATGCATGACTCTTCTAGCTAGATGGCTGCAATGGTATGAACAGTTTTCCCAGTAGACATCAAGACAGCTTATGATTGTGCCAGGTTTATAGAAGGGGTTGGTGCCTATTTTATGGTAGGGATCAATGCCAATTTCAGCCAGGAAATAATGCTAATATGTAAAGTCTGGTCCCTGTTCCTCGTTCATTAAATCTGTTTTATATATCTTAGTGTTGAGTAACACCTGGGAGTTGGGGCACTTTAAGATACAAAGTCTAGGATCCGGAAACAGGAAGTCCTCAGAAGATAAGGAACCAATGGAAGATTAGAACGGAACTGTAAAGGTAAATGAGAGGTGAAACTGAAAGTAGGAAGTTGTTTCAAATCACCAAATTTACCCTGGAGTAAAAACAGCAGCTCTCTGGGGAGTCCTTCGGTGTAAACCAGTCTGCCACAAATGAAATATATCTTTAGGCATATCATGTTCGACCTATTTAGCTCTCAAATTTTTAGACAGTAGAAGTGAGTGTTGCAAGTAAAAATTATGCTGTTCTGTAGCATTCTGGATAGATGTGTGAGGGGACTCTACCTGCAATGACTTCACTCCTCAGTAAAGGCCATCTCTGTGACATCTGACACTATGAGGAAAGCTTAATTGCTCTTTAGAGTGTATATGCCCCTGAACTCTGTTGGTCCACTGGATGCATTTCTCTGTAGACGTGATGTATAGCTTTACAAAGGTGGCAGAACTTTGAATGTTCTGTGGCCTCCATAATGCCCAGCACGGGGTAAAGGGAGCCCAGTGTGAAGGAGATACAGTTTTTGTCAGACAGCCTTGCCATGGGGCTCAGATAAAGCTTCTCTGTAAAGTGTAGATGTGCTCTTAGCAGACAAAGGAGGGGAGCTCTGTTTAACAAGGTGAATTAGCTGCGTAATAAAGGGCCTCTTACGTATCAATATTGTCCTATCGGTAATGGGTTAGTAATGTGCTAAACCTAAATGTGTATGAACATTTCCTAAATAATTCCAAATTGTTGGCTAAAAGTATGGGCTTATTAGCTGATCAATTGCCTCCTGTGGTCTGCTCTAGTGGTCTTCTAGAATGACTCTCTGCTAGAACGTGGCCTTTTTAGGGGTGGGCAATGACAAACATAATCTTGCCGCTTCCTCTTCCGGCTGCCACTGCAGCAGCTGCTGCTGTTGCTTTCGCTGCTGCTGTTCAAGTACCCCTGGACGCTCCTCCCACAGCAAGAACATACTGTACGTGGGAGAGAAATGAGACCTTCTCTCTTTCTCTTCAGACGGTCGCGCCTCTCTGTGGCAGCACTCAGTCTGTTGCCCACCATGCGCAGCCTTCTTTTCATCAGTTTCCACCTCTGGAAGTATACAAGGCAGCTGAAGTCCCCCCTGACTCCGTGGATCACGTGAGAGAACAGCATGTCCGCTGATGCAAAGGCCTGCCAGCAAGCAGCACACCCATTTGGGAAAAGCATTAAACATTGCACAAATTCCTTGGTAATGGGGATACCAGGAGGGAAGTCCGAGATTGGTGGCTGAAGAGGACCAACCTCCACATTACCACTTGACTCACACTGAATGTCTGAGCTATTTGTCATCCTACGGCTGTTGTTCTTTTCTCTTTGGCATGTACACATGAATGGCTTGACTATTGAGTCAGGTTTAGTAGTAACCTCATTTTGCTCCTCTGCTGTTTCTGTAGTGTCAGACCCTATTACAATAACATGATCTTCATTTTGCACAAATTCCCTGGTAATAGGGATACCAGGAGGGAAGTCCGAGATTGGTGGATGAAGAGGAACAACTTCCACATTACCACTTGGCTCACACTGAATGTCTGAGCTATTTGTCATCCTACGGCTGTTGTTCTTTTCTCTTTGGCATGTACACATGAATGACTTGACTATTGAGTTAGTAGTAACCTCATTTTGCTCCTCTGCTGTTTCTGTAGTGTCAGACCCTATTACAATAACATGATCTGAGATTGGTGGATGAAGAGGAACAACTTCCACATTACCACTTGGCTCACACCGAATGTCTGAGCTATTTGTCATCCTATGGCTGTTGTTCTTTTCTCTTTGGTATGTACACATGAATGGCTTGACTATTGCGATAGGTTTAGTAGTAACCTCATTTTGCTCCTCTGCTGTTTCAGTAGTGTCAGACCCTATTACAATAACGTGATCTTCATTTTCATGCCAAACACAGTCAGTGGAATCAGAATTGATTTCACGCTCAGCAACAACCGCTTCATTTCCTACATCCTTCTCAGATTCAGTGTTCTCTGGGGATGTTTCTTCTGCATGGATTAGGTTTTCAAAGGCATCTGAAGATCTAAGTTGCAGAGCTGGCATTTCCTCAAGTGTAGTGACTAGGGGAAGAAGCGAGCATGTTATGCATGTTTTTGAAATAGCGGCTAAGCACTTACTAAGTTTACTAAAACATACATTGAGTTATCAAACACATTCTGGCAAGTTGAAAAACAATTCAAATCGAACGAATGGCTACAAACAAAAGGTCACCCTTCACTGCAGTAACTCTGCATGAATATTCCCCTTAATCTGTTGAGTCATGGTAGGAAAACATTTAGCGTGAGTGATATCAATGTGCATGCCTATTGCCTTCACAAGGGCCACAGTAGTGTTCTAACTAACCAGAATCCATAACCTCAAGAGTGTCTAAAAAATGAAGGAATCAGAAATCACATAACATAACATTCACATCGCGTTCACCGCGAAGGGTATCTTGGTGCTTAATAACAGATTTTTATTGTTACCCATCTTAATGGTACTCTTTTTATCGATATCAGAAGGACAAAAGGCTAAGTGGATCCACTGGGATTTTAACCTGTGACCATAAGGTCAAACACAGTCCCCACCGTGGACGCATTAACCCACTAAGCACCAGACCCAGCAAAGAAAGAGTGAATGAAGCCAAAAATGATAGGTAGAAACAACACGAAGGATACCTAAATAGAAAGCAAGCGAAACATACAGTATTGTTGGGGAGAGGCACTTCTTTCAGCCCCTTCAATAATTATCTACAAAATGCATAGCTCTGTCGTCTGATTCCCTCAGCTCAGTACTTTAATGAGATAATAAGTGCTGAACAGAACTGAATAAAAGATGGCACCACTGCATGTATGTAGTGCCCATTGCCTTTCTGTTATGCCTCCATTAGTGTCACTTTTGCACTTTTAGACTCAAACTACTCTAATGTCTTGAGTCTACAATCCCAACACAACAGACCCATACATTTGTACTAGTGAAGTTATATATTACTTGGTCTCAAATGAAAGGCTACCATAATCAAAGACCAGCATTTGCTTTTAAGATTTAATTGGATTTTGAAGGCAGAATATACCTTAGTACTAATGGGCTGCTACACCCTTAAGGGTCTCATCAGAATGTGTTGTTATTACTGAATTCCACAACAGACTGCAGAAAATGTGTAAATGTTTATCCAATAAATAGAAAATGTGTATCATTTGCACAAGGAGTATCTCAGAGCCTAATTGGTTGGGGTGTAAATTTCGAGTAGTAAAGCTTCAAAAAGATACCTGTGAATTAAATATCGCCCCCACCACCAGTTGTGTTGTTTTTAAGAAGAGGTTTCAGATGTCCAATTGTGAGTGAAAAACAACTGTTTATAAATCCCCTGTTGCCAGCAGTTCAACTGACATTGCATAATACAGACATACATGACTTAAGCAGGTTCTGTGATTTCGAAGTTACTTTATTGCTAAGTGCAGCTCAGCAGATGTATCATGTTGACGCATGCAATGCGATCATATGTTATCACCTGTAATGTGGTGTTGTCCTTTGTAATGTAGTATTATGTCATGGCAAGGTAGCTCAGGAAGTGCAGCTATGACTGCTGGTGTTTGTGTTTGACTAACAGGTCTCAATTTTGAAAATCAGTAAGTCCTAGATCAGCCTTTTTTCTTCACAGTTGATAAAGAAATAAGTTATTTACCTGTAACTCAGGTTCTCCAGCATCGGTACCTTTAATAGATTCACACGCTTGAATCATTCCCAGACGCCACAGAAAATGATATTCTTGAATCATTTACCATGCCAACAGAAAATGACTCAAGCATGTGAATCTATGGAAGATCCAATGCATGAGAAACTCAGAGGCATATTTACTAGCATAGTGGTGAAGCGTGCCGTTAGGCCAAGAAGGCGAACAACACACTCTGTCACTTTAGAAACATGGGGCTGCACTATATTTACAACACTATGGTGCAGCCCTTCATTTCCCCCTACACTAGCACTAAATTTTGCTGCCTAGCACCAAAGCGGGCATAATTTCACCATATTGCAAGGGTGTCTCCGTTGCAGGGGGAGATTGTTTATGTGCAGTAAGGTATCCCTTCCTGCACATAAATAATATTTGAATGGGGTTTTGTAGCTTCTATGTGTGCTTCTTAATGCAGCACACATAGAAGTTGCAAAACGTTATTTTTTTTAAATGATTGTTTATGTGCAGGAAGGGACACCTTCCTGCACATATACAATCATTGGTGTTTTGCTGTTTCCATGTGTGCTGCGTTAACACCAAAAACAAGGAAATATTTGAATTTCTCCTCGTTTCGCCAGGGTAAAAACAGGTTTTCCGTGGTCTTAATTTTGTTGCTGCCCCATGTTTATGACACCCGTGTAAATAAGGGGCAGTGTCAAAATCAATGGGTGTTGAGGTGAAACGCCCACCACAACACCCATTACCCACCCCTTTCACGCAAAGTGTAGCGTGAAAGGGGGCCTTATTCACAAGGCAGCATTTAGCCATGCTAACTGGCTTAACGCTGCCTTGTAAATAAGGCAAAGCCCCTATCGCCCACACAAGTCCTGAAAAGTGTCTTTGTGGTGTGGATAGTTGCTTCAAATATGTCCCTCAGTACCTTTATCTTGATTAGTAGTAACACCTGTATTTATAGTGCTTAGAAATAGCAAGAGTTTTGGCATTAAGTGCTTTCGGGAAATATATTATTACTGTTTGAATTGAAAAGACACATACCATACCAACCCCCTAGTGTGGCTCGGAATGTTATGACAATATAATTACGGGTTTCAAATGCATTAAAGACAGTATATGAGAAACACGTCTGACAACCACTGCTTTGTAAAAGCACATGATACTGTGGGGTGTGGAATGTTCCATATCGGCTAGTTTATGTAGTTGTATTCTAATAGAAATATAGATAAAGAGGAAAGCATGAGCATGGCATATTGATTAGCCCATCTTCAAATCACAGGAAGTGAATAAGGGCTCAGAGAGGGCATTCTATCCATTAACTTTTGGTTTGGAATCTTCATTCATTTTTATTCTTCTGGATACTGAAGAACACAACCAGTATGAGCTAGTGGGACAATACGGCCCTCTCAGTGGAAAAAGACTAGCTTCAACGATAAAAAAAAAGAAAAAAGCTATTATTTTGTCTTGCTCCACTCTGAAGTTAATATATAAAATGCACATCACATCTGGAACAAGCAGTGGCACAGACGCCCCACCATAGAGTCACGGAAAGCAGGTACCCTTTGCTGGGACTTAAAAATAATCAAGAATAAAACAAAATCTGCGTGGTTACTGGATACATTATAACAAACCCTTCCGTGGTGATTCAGGTTCACTCATTCCTTAGTGATCCTGTGACACTCTTAGTCAGGGACACTGCTTATTGAGCAGGGTCACTAACTATGAGGTTCACAAAGTCTATCTTATGTTAAGAGTGTATTCACAGGAGGCAGCCGAAACATGGGTTGCCAACCATCTCGGAAGCTGGGAGAGCATACAGTGATGTAGAACATTTAATTTGTGCTCGACAAATTGAAAAAGATCTCTCACCTTCTTCAGCATCAGTCACATTCTCTGGGGAGAAAGTCAGGCATTCAGAAACATCAGGAGATCTAGGCCATTCTGTAAAACAAAATTGTATTAAGAGAAGGTCATATGAAAGGCAAGGTGTGGAGACAGAGGCTGCACTGATCATTAAACAACTCCATAGTCATAGGCTGAATCACCAGGAGAAGGCCTAACTCTCAGAGGAGTGCAATATGACACACTTTATGAGAGAGGTCTTGAAAGGGAAACGATTGAGAGACTCATCTCTGTTGCTTCAGAGTTGCTGAGAGTAGGTAGGACATGAATGCTTGGTAAGTAAATAGCCTTTTTTGCCTGTTTCCTTTTGTCTACACTGATGTGGTGGATTTATAATGATCTCAACCTAAAAACCCCTTCTACCAAGAGAATGAAGGAACGAGAGAGATATCTGGGCTGTCTACGTGTGCTCAGCCTCTGCAGGTAAGAGCAGTGGGGCCAGGTGAGGGGAGATTTTGAGAGAGGACCAAAAGGGAAAATTAAATAAATAATGAATTTTCCCTTGTGGCCCTCTCTCTAAATCCCCCCTCACCTGGCCCCACCGCTATTACCTGCAGCGGCCGCGCCTGGGTGTGCGTCCTCCTAAGTTAGAATCCACATCACAAAAAGTGAACAAAACAAAAAGGATTAGGTCAACGCCTAGGAACAGTGAAATTCTGTAAGGCCCTTGAGACCTGTGTGACTATAAGGCTCCCTTCGTCATACTCCCCCATGAGATCTTCCCAATTTAAGATTAGGGACCTAATGCTTGATGTTGTGTGTATGCCAGCTTGTATTGATTGTGTATGTGCTAAAAACATAGGATAATAAGGCACCCCAATCCTCACTAAAGTGGCAGACTTTGGATAGGGCCACTGGTTGAATTCACGTTAAGATGCTGAATGCGAGAACAATAATTGTTCCTCTGCATCCCCTCAGTTTTAAACCATCTCGCTGCCTTCTCCAAAAAATAAAGGAAGTCATTATGAGGAGGCAACCATGACTTTTATTCTGTCCTTTTCAGATCCAATTCCTATTGGATTTGGCTCTCTCCACAGGGTCATCCACAAACCGTTTGCCTTCACCCCCCTGTTTTTGAACCCGCTTTTGTTGGCGTTTTTAAATAGTTTACAATCAGTTGTTTACAACAAAACTAAATGACTTCACCTCTGAAATCACAGAAGTGGATACCATGCATATCCATTGCCATTTTAAAAGGTAGTCTTCCATTTTTTAAGCCAACCTCCGAAATGTACTTTTGATGTACAAAATTGCATTCATATCCATATTACTAAAAATGAATAGATACTAATTAGTCTTGAGGATACATAAACAGTGCCCCATTTTTCAAAACTTATGATTCTTTGTGCACTTAAGCAAGCAAAGAAGCCAAACGCCCTCTATGAAGTTAATTACCTAGAGCACTGCCTCATCACTTAATTATATACATCAGTTCTGGGTCAGTAAGTGAGGGTATCTGCATAGCGTAATATTCTCCGAAAGGCATCTAGGAGATAAAACTGGTGGTCAAAGGGGAATACACTAAATCTAAGATTAACAGGCCAAGACCATACCTATCAAAATAGATGGTATTTCAGGGCCTTGTGAAAAGGTCCATGATAGAAAATGTGTTAAAGCGCTGGAGATAGGTTGTTCCAAAACAATTACAGAAATACCCCTACAACCAAGGCAGGCTCACTAGGCAAAACACAATCACTTGTATTGTGGTTGACTAATTCTTCATTAAATATTGAAAAATATTTTTCAGGATTACGATCAGCCAGGAAGGCTGTAAAGATCTAATAACTACTCAAATCCTCATTTCTGATATGTTTTGATGTAGCTACTTTGAACATATCGGATGCAGAGTATGTTAAATATAGTCTGCCACACCAAAGCGAAGACTTTTTGAATAATATCAATTTTATGTCAGATCTTGGCCATCCATGGAGTTTACAGCAGTGGCGTAGCAAGGGGGAGGATTCCACCCCAGGCGGAACGAGTTTAGTGGGCGGTGGTGCCCCCCCCCCGCTCTTACCTGTGGCCTCTGGGGGTGGCAAACGCAGGGGCCTCCATGGGCGGCATAAGGCCTAGGTACGCCACGGGTTTACAGTAGCAATGGGTAACTCATTTTGAGCAAGGAGAAAGAAAAGATTTTTGTTTGCCTTTTTACCACCCACGACACATACTCATATACTTCAGACATACCTTTTCCATGATCCTCTGCATACACACTGCACGTTCACAGAAGCCAATACATACCCAAACTTCTGTAAGGGAAACATTATCAGAAAATGATAAAATATTGAGAAAAATATAAGGTTTACAGCATGCTACAATCATACGGAGGGATCCCTCCCACTTCCGCTCAAACTTCCTACACAGAGATGGGTAAACATTCAAGCACTTCTCGATGACTAGCAAATACAGGAGACCATCTATGGAGCTTAACGAGGCGGGGAAGAGTTTTAGGACATTAAATCTTTTATATTGCTTTTAGCGTCAACTGTTTGTATAAGTGAAACAATTATTAAGCCTATCGTTTTTGAAAAATTTACAATAAAAGGAAATACATTTAGACTCAAAAAAGGAAGAACTGGATATTTATGGATATCCAACCTCATCAAAGAGCCCTTGCTATGTTTTTATGATTTTGGGTCACACACACTACTTGAGCATCTCTATGCTCTATTGCACAATGCCTATGGTGGGACTGCAATGTACATTTTTCTCAGTCAAAGAGCTGGTACGAAATAAACATCATCAGTACAAGTACCCTTTGGAAATAATCATTTACAGCATAGATATAACCATTGCAAGCTTCTCTCACTCACAGAATATATGTAGCTTGGCAATCAGTAATGTATGATTCCCTCTTCCACAGAACAGGCACAATTCAACATCAAGCATCAAATAGAGAACATGTCCAGCACAACAGGATCAAAGCAAGCTTCCTTCCCTAATAGAACATGACAGAGCAGGCCCTATTATCGGTGTCAACATAGCCAGCTTTACTCACATAAACAATGAATCAGTGGGTCAAGCATCTATGATGACAGAACTGGTAACACAAGGAAAGCAACAGTGCAAGCTTGCCTCATTATCATATGAGTCACAGTGTGGATACCTACAGTGATTCAAGGAGCAAGTCCAGCATGGCCATCATCAGTGCAAGCACCTCCCTTTCAAAGAATAAGCACAGCACAGGCATGACACCTACAAGCTTCCTTTGATGAGGGAACATGCACAGCATTAACATCACCATTGCAAGCTTCATTCACCCACATAACATGCATAGAATTGGCACCAGGAGAGCAGGTTGCCCTCCTTCACAGAAGGGTGGAGAACAGGCGTCACCACTGCAAGGTTTGCTTGCTACAACCACAGGGACACTATGGAGATAAGCAGCCTCCCTCTCTGACCATGTTTCACACCATCCCACGCTAAGCACCTCATGGGCATCAACTGAGCAAGACTCCCTCACTATAACAAAACCTACACACTGGGCATCGACATTGCAGTGTTCACCTCAGGATAGTGTAGGCCCAGCATGTCCATCAGAAATGAGTGTTTTCCTCTGTTGAAGAACAGGTGTGACATTAGTGTCACCAGGGCAAACTTCCTCTGATAACAGAACATATGCCGCCTGGACTGTACCATTGCAAGCTTCTCTTGATAATTAAACATATGATGCATGGACATCGCCAGTGCAAGCTTCCCTTGATAATTGAACATATGCTGCATGTACCTCACCAGTGCAAGCTTCTCTTCATAATTAAATATATGCTGCATGGACGTCACAAGTGCAAGCTTCACTTGATAATTAAATATATGCTGCAAGGACCTCACATGTGCAAGCTTCTCTTGATAATTAAATATATGCTGCATGGACCTCACCACTGCAAGCTTCCCTTGATAATTGAAAATATGCTACATGGGCCTCTCCAGTGCAAACTTCCCCTGATAATTAAATATATGCTGCATGGGCATCGCAAATGCAAGCTTCCCTTGATAATTAAACATATGCTGCATGTACCTCACCAGTGCAAGCTTATCTTCATAATTAAATATATGCTGCATGGACATCACAAGTGCAATCTTCACTTGATAATTAAATATATGCTGCATGGACCTCACTTGTGCAAGCTTCTCTTGATATTTAAACATATGCTGCATGGACATCACAAGAGCAAGCTTCCCTTGATAATTAAATATATGCTGCATGGACCTCACCACTGCAAGCTTCCCTTGATAATTGAAAATATGCTACATGGGCCTCTCCAGTGCAAACTTCCCCTGATAATTAAATATATGCTGCATGGGCATCGCAAATGCAAGCTTCCCTTGATAATTAAACATATGCTGCATGTACCTCACCAGTGCAAGCTTATCTTCATAATTAAATATATGCTGCATGGACATCACAAGTGCAATCTTCACTTGATAATTAAATATATGCTGCATGGACCTCACTTGTGCAAGCTTCTCTTGATATTTAAACATATGCTGCATGGACATCACAAGAGCAAGCTTCCCTTGATAATTAAATATATGCTGCATGGACCTCACCACTGCAAGCTTCCCTTGATAATTGAAAATATGCTACATGGGCCTCTCCAGTGCAAACTTCCCCTGATAATTGAATATATGCTGCATGGGCATCGCAAATGCAAGCTTCCCTTGATAATTAAACATATGCTGCATGTACCTCACCAGTGCAAGCTTATCTTCATAATTAAATATATGCTGCATGGACATCACAAGTGCAATCTTCACTTGATAATTAAATATATGCTGCATGGACCTCACTTGTGCAAGCTTCTCTTGATATTTAAACATATGCTGCATGGACATCACAAGAGCAAGCTTCCCTTGATAATTAAATATATGCTGCATGGACCTCACCACTGCAAGCTTCCCTTGATAATTGAAAATATGCTACATGGGCCTCTCCAGTGCAAACTTCCCTTGATAATTAAAGATATGCTGCAAGGGCATCGCAAATGCAAGCTTCCCTTGATAATAAACATATGCTGCATGGACCTCTGCAGTGCAAGCTTCCCTTGACAATTGAAAATGTGCTGCATGGGCCTCTTCAGTGCAAGCTTCCATTGATAATTAAACAAATGCTGCATGGGCATCACAGATGCAAGCTTCCCTTGATAATTCAACATATGCTGCATGGACATCACAAGTGCAAGCTTCCCTTTATAATTGAACCTATGCTGCATGGACCTCTCCAGTGCAAGCTTCCCTTGATAAATTAACATATGCTGCATGGACCTCTCCAGTCCAAGCTTCCCTTGACAATTGGACATATGCTGCATGGACATCGCCAGTGCAAGCTTCTCTTGATAATTGAACATATGCTGCATGGACATTACAAGAGCAAGCTTCCCTTGATAATTGAATATATGCTGCATAGACCTCACCAGTGCAAGCTTCCCTTGATAATTGAACATATGCTGCATGGGCATCGCCAGTGCAAGCTTCCATTGATAATTGAACATATGCAGCATAGATATCGCCAGTGCAAGCTTCCCTTGATTGAACATATGCTGCATGGACATCGCCAGTGCAAGCTTCCCTTGATAATTGAACATATGCTGCATGGACATCGCCAGTGCAAGCTTCCATTGATAATTGAACATATTCTGCATGGACATCACCAGTGCAAGTTTCCCTTTATAATTGAACATATGTTGCATGGATCTTACCAGTGCAAGCTTCCCTTGATAAATGAAAATATGCTGCATGGACCTCTCCAGTGCAAGCTTCCCTTGACAATTGAACATATGCTGCATGGACATCGCCAGTGCAAGCTTCTCTTGATAATTGAACATATGCTGCATGAACATCACAAGTGCAAGCTTCCCTTGATAATTGAATATATGCTGCATAGACCTCACCAGTGCAAGCTTCCCTTGATAACTGAACATATGCTGCATAGACCTCACCAGTGCAAGCTTCCCTTGATAATTGAACATATGCTGCATGGGCATCGCCAGTGCAAGCTTCCATTGATAATTGAACATATGCAGCATAGATATCGCCAGTGCAAGCTTCCCTTGATTGAACATATGCTGCATGGACATCGCCAGTGCAAGCTTCCCTTGATAATTGAACATATGCTGCATGGACATCACCAGTGCAAGCTTCCATTGATAATTGAGCATATGCAGCATAGACATCGCCAGTGCAAGCTTCCCTTGATTGAAAAGATGCTGCATGGACATCGCCAGTGCAAGCTTACCTTGATAATTGGACATATGCTGCATGGACCTCTCCAGTGCAAGCTTCACTTGATAATTGAACATATGCTGCTTGGACCTCAGCAGTGCAGGCTTCCCTTGATAATTAAACATATGCTGCCAAGGACCTCTCCAGTGCCAGCTTCGCTTGATAGTTGAACATATGCTGCCTGGACATCGCCAGTGCAAGCTTCCCTTGATAATTGAACATATGCTGCATGGACCTTACCAGTGCAAGCTTCCCTTGATAACTAAACGTATGCTGCATGGACATCGCTAGTGCAAGCATCCCTTGATAATTGAACATATGCTGCATGGACATCACAAGTGAAAGCTTCCCTTGATAATTGAACATATGCTGCATGGACATCGCCAGTTCTAAACATATGCAGCATGGACATTGCGAGTGCAAGCTTCCCTTGATAATTGAACATATGCTGCATGGGCCTCACCAGTGAAAGCTTCTCTTGATAAATAAACATATGCTGCATGGACATCGCCAGTGCAAGCTTCCCATGATAAATGAACATATGCTGCATGGACCTCTCCAGTGCAAGCTTCCCTTGATAACTGAACATATGATGCATGGACCTCTCCAATGCAAGCTTCCCTTGATAATTGCACATATACTGCATGGACCTCACCTGTGCAAGCTACCCTTGATAATTGAATATATGCCGCCTGGACATCGCCAGTGCACGCTTCACTTGATAATTGAACATATGCTTTATGGACATCACAAGTGAGAGCTTCCCTTGATAACTGAACATATTCTGCATGGACATCACAAGTGAAAGCTTCCCTTGATAATTGAACATCTGCTGTATGGACATCGCTGGTGCAAGCTTCCCTTGATAATTGAACATATGTGGCATGGGCCTCTCCAGTGCAAACTTCCCTTGATAATTGAACATATGCTGCATGGGCCTCTCCAGTGCAAACTTCCCTTGATAATTTAACATATGCTGCATGGACATCACCAGTGCAAGCTTCTCTTGATAATTGAACACATGTTGCAATGACCTCACCAGTGCAAGCTTCCCTTGATAATTGAACATATGCTGCATGGACCTCTCCAGTGCAAGCGTCCCTTTATAATTTAACATATGCCGAATGCTCTTCGCCGTTGCAAGGTTCCCTTGACAATTGAACATATGCTGCATAGACATCACCAGTGCAAGCTTCCCTTGATAATTGAACACATGTTGCAATGACCTCACCAGTGCAAGCTTCCCTTTAAAAATTGAACATTTACGGCATGGACCTCACCAATGCAAGTTTCCCTTGATAATTGAACATATGCTGCATGGACATCGCCAGTGCAAGCTTCCCTTGATAATTGAACATATGCTGCATGGACCTCACCAGTGCAAGCTTCCCTTGATAAATGAACATATGCTGCATGGACCTCTCCAGTGCAAGCTTCCCTTGATAATTGAACTTATGCTGCATGGACATCGCCAGTGCAAGCTTCTCTTGGTAATTAACCATATGCTGCATGGACATCGCCACTACAAGCTTCCCTTGATAATTGAACATATGATGCATGGACATCACCAGTGCAAGCTACCGTTGATAACTGAACATATGATGCATGGACCTCTCCAGTGCAAGCTTCTCTTGATAATTGAACATATGCTGCATGGACCTCACCAGTGCAAGTTTCCCTTGATAATTAAACATATGCTGCATGGACATCACCAGTGAAAGCTTCCCTCGATAATTGAACGTATGCTGCATGGACCTCACCATTGCAAGCTTCCCTTGATAGTTGAACATATGCTGCCTGGAATTCGCCATTGCAAGCATCCCTTGATAATTGAACATATACTGCATGTACATCCGCAGTGCAAGCTTCACTTGATAATTGAACATATGATGCATGGACCTCTCCAGTGCAAGCTTCTCTTGATAATTGAACATATACTGCATGGACCTCCCCAGTGCAGGCTTCCCTTGATAATTGAACATATACTGCATGAACCTCACCTGTGCAAGCTAACCTTGATAATTGAACATATGCTGCATGAACATCGCCAGTGCAAGCTTCCATTGATAATTGAACATATGCTGCATGGACATCACCAGTGCAGGCTTCCCTTGATAGTTGAACATATGCTGCATGGACATCACAAGTGCAAATTTCCATTGATAATTAAACATGTGCTGCATGGACATCGCCAGTGCAAGCTTCCTCTGATAATTGAACATATACTGCATGGACATCACAAGTGCGAACATCCCTTGATAATTGAACATATACTGCATGGACATCACAAGTGCGAGCTTCCCTTGATAATTGAACATATGCTGCATGGACCTCACCAGTGCAAGCTTCCCTTGATAATTAAACATATGCTGCGTGGACCTTACCAGTGCAATATTCGCTTGATAATTGAACATATGCTGCATGCACTTCGCCAGCGCAAGGTTCCCTTGACAATTAAACATATGCTGCATAGACATCACCAGTGCAAGCTTCGCTTGATAATTGAACACATGTTGCATGGACCTCACCAGTGCAAGCTTCCCTTGATAATTGAACATATGCTGCATGGACCTCTGCAGTGCAAGCTTCCCATGATAAATTAACATATGCTGCATGGACCTCTCCAGTGCAAGCTTCCCTTGAAAAATTGAACATATGCTGTATGGACATCGCCAGTGCAAGCTTTCCTTGATAATTGAACATATGCTGCATGGACCTCTCCAGTGCAAGCTTCCCTTGATAATTGAACTTATGCTGCATGGACATCGCCAGTGCAAGCTTCTCTTGGTAATTAACCATATACTGCATGGACATCGCCACTACCAGCTTCCCTTGATAATTGAACATATGATGCCTGGACATCACCAGCGCAAGCTACCGTTGATAACTGAACATATGATGCATGGACCTCTCCAGTGCAAGCTTCCCTTGATAATTGAACATATGATGCATGGACATCAGCAGTGCAAGCTTCTCTTGATAAATAAACATATGCTGCATAAACATCGCCAATGCAAGCTACCCTTGATAACTGAACATATGATGCATGGACCTCTCCAGTGCCAGTTTCCCTTGATAATTGAACATATGCTGCATGGACATCACCAGTGAAAGCTTCCCTTGATAATTGAACATATAATAATAATAATTCTGAAGCTTATAAAGCGCATGGTTACACTTACCAGTGTGTCCCCGTGCTGAATAAACCGCTGAGGAATCCGTCCTGGCCTGTTCCTGTGAGGCGCCCAACTCCTGGGCACCCCCCTGGTGAAGCCAGGCATCCTTAGCGATTAGGGCCGGTGTGGAGACTAAGCAAGCTATTGCCCAGAGTTGCAGCGTGGGACCCCATGATGAGAGTAGGCACCGTGCCGAGAATTATCGGGTCCGCGGACATTTGAGCTCAAGACCCTGCCACGACGGGAATTGAACCCTGGTACCGGGCCAGACCTCTGCATCAGGGTCTGCCGCTCTAATCAGTGAGCCACACTCCTCCACGTACATATGCTGCATGGACATCACAAGTGAAAGCTTCCCTTGATAATTGAACATATGCTGCCTGGACATCGCCAGTGCAAGCTTCCCTTGATAACTGAACATATGCTGCATGGACATCACAAGTGAAAACTTCCCTTGATAATTGAACATATACTTCATGTACATCGGCAGTGCAAGCTTCACTTGATAATTGAACATATTCTTTATGGACCTCTACAGTGCAATCTTCCCTTGATAATTCAACATGTGCTGCGTGGACATCACAAGTGCAAGCTTCCCTTGATAATTAATCATATGCTGCATGGTCCTCACCTGTGCAAGCTTCCCTTGATAATTAAACATCTGCTGCATAGACATCACCAGTGCAATATTCGCTTGATAATTGAACATATGCTGCATGGACATCACAAGTGCAAGCTTCCCTTGATAATTAATCATATGCTGCATGGTCCTCACCTGTGCAAGCTTCCCTTGATAATTAAACATCTGCTGCATAGACATCGCCAGTGCAAGCTTCCCTTGATAATTGAACATATGCTGCATGGACATCACAAGTGAAAGCTTCCCCTGATAACTGAACATATGCTGCATGGACCTCTCCAGTGCAAGCTTCTCTTGATAATTGAACATATGCTGCATGGACATCGCCAGTGCAAGCTTCCCTTGATAATTGAACATATGCTGCATGGACCTCTGCAGTGCAAGCTTCCCTTGATAAATGAACATATGCTGCATGGACCTCTCCAGTGCAAGCTTCCCTTGAAAATTGAACATTTACTGCATGGACCTCACCAATGCAAGTTTCCCTTGATAATTGAACATATGCTGCATGGACATCACCAGTGCAAGCTTCCCTTGATAAATGAACATATGCTGCATGGACCTCTCCAGTGCAAGCTTCCCTTGATAATTGAACTTATGCTGCATGGACATCGCCAGTGCAAGCTTCTCTTGGTAATTAACCATATGCTGCATGGACATCGCCACCACATGCTTCCCTTGATAATTGAACATATGCTGCATGGACATCACCAGTGCAAGCTTCTCTTGATAAATAAACATATGCTCCATGGACATCGCCAGTGCAAGCTACCGTTGATAACTGAACATATGATGCAAGGACCTCTCCAGTGCAAGCTTCCCATGATAAATGAACATATGCTGCATGGACCTCTCCAGTGCAAGCTTCTCTTGATAATTGAACATATGCTGCATGGACCTCACCAGTGCAAGTTTCCCATGATAATTGAACATATGCTGCATGGACATCACCAGTGAAAGCTTCCCTCGATAATTGAACGTATGCTGCATGGACCTCTTCATTGCAAGCTTCCCTTGATAGTTGAACATATGCTGCCTGGACATCACCAGTGCAAGCATCCCTTGATAATTGAACATATACTGCATGTACATCTGCAGTGCAAGGTTCAATTGATAATTGAACATACGATGCATGGACCTCTCCAGGGCAAACTTCTCTTGATAATTGAACATATGCTGCATGGACCTCACCAGTGCACGCTTCCCTTGATAATTGAACATATACTGCATGTACCTCACCTGTGCAAGCTACCCTTTATAATTGAACAAATGCTGCATGGGCCTCTCCAGTGCAAGCTTCCCTTGATAATTGAACATATGCTGCATAGACATCACAAGTGCGAGCTTCCTTTGATAATTAAACAAATGCTACATGGACATCATCAGTGCAAACTTTCCTTGATAATTGAACATATGCTGCATGGACCTCTCCATTGCAAGCTTCCCTTGATAATTGAACATATGCTGCATGGACATCACAAGTGCAGACTTCCCTTGATAATTGAACATGTGCTGCATGGACATCACCAGTGCAAACTTTCCTTGATAATTGAACATATGCTGCATGGACCTCTCCATTGCAAGCTTCCTCTGATAACTGAACATATGCTGCATGGACCTCTCCAGTGCAAGCTTCTCTTGATAATTGAACATATGCTGCATGGACATCGCCAGTGCAAGCTTCCCTTGATAATTGAACATATTCTGCATGGACCTCTCCAGTGCAAGCTTCCCTTGAAAAATATAACTTATGCTGCATGGACCTCACCAGTGCAAGTTCCCTTGATAATTCAATATATGCTGCATGGACATCACAAGTCCGAGCTTCCCTTGATAATTGAACATATAACGTATGGACATCACCAGTGCAAGCTTCCCTTGATAATTGAACATATGCTGCATGGACATCACAAGTGAAAGCTTCCCTTGATAACTGAATATATGCTGCATGGACCTCACCAGTGCAAGCTTCCCTAGATATTTAACCATATGCTGCATGGCCATCACCAGTGCAAGCTTCCCTTGATAACTGAACATATGCTGCATGGTCCTCACCTGTGCAAGTTTCCCTTGATAATTAAATATCTGCTGCATAGACATCGCCAGTGCAAGCTTCCCTTGATAATTGAACATATGCTACATGGACATCACAAGTGAAAGCTTCCCTTGATAACTGAACATATGCTGCATGGACCTCTCCAGTGCAAACTTCTCTTGATAATTGAACATATGCTGCATGGACATCGCCAGTGCAAGCTTCCCTTGATAATGGAACATATGCTGCATGGACATCGCCAGTGCAAGCTTCCCTTGAAAATTGAACATTTACTGCATGGACCTCACCAATGCAAGTTTCCCTTGATAATTGAACATATGCTGCATGGACCTCACCAGTGCAAGCTTCCCTTGATAAATGAACATATGCTGCATGGACCTCTCCAGTGCAAGCTTCCCTTGATAATTGAACTTATGCTGCATGGACATCGCCAGCGCAAGCTTCTCTTGGTAATTAACCATATGCTGCATGGACATCGCCACTACAAGCTTCCCTTGATAATTGAACATATGATGCATGGACCTCTCCAGTGCAAGCTTCCCTTGATAATTGAAATTATGCTGCATGGACATCGCCTGTGCAAGCTTCTCTTGGTAATTAACCATATGCTGCATGGACATCGCCACCACAAGCTTCCCTTGATAATTGAACATATGCTGCATGGACATCACCAGTGCAAGCTTCTCTTGATAAATAAACATATGCTCCATGGACATCGCCAGTGCAAGCTACCGTTGATAACTGAACATATGATGCAAGGACCTCTCCAGTGCAAGCTTCCCATGATAAATGAACATATGCTGCATGGACCTTTCCAGTGCAAGCTTCTCTTGATAATTGAACATATGCTGCATGGACCTCACCAGTGCAAGTTTCCCTTGATAATTGAACATATGCTGCATGGACATCACCAGTGAAAGCTTCCCTCGATAATTGAACGTATGCTGCATGGACCTCACCATTGCAAGCTTCCCTTGATAGTTGAACATAATCAATCAATCAATCAATCAATCAATCATGCCATTTGTATAGCACACTACTCACCCGGGAGGGTCTCAAGGCGCTTGGGGGGAGGGGTATGCTGCTGCTCGAACAGCCAGGTCTTGAGTTGTTTCCTGAAGGCGAGATGGTCCTCGGTCAGCCGAAGGTGGATGGGGAGGGAGTTCCAAGTCTTGGCAGCCAGGTAAGAGAAGGATCTTCCTCCGGCGGTGGCTCTTCGGATGCGTGGTACGGCTGCGAGGGCGAGGCTGGTGGACCGTAGTTGGCGGGTGGGCGTGTAGAAGGTCAGGCGGTCGTTGAGGTACTTGGGGCCCAGGTCGCGGAGAGACTTGTGTGCGTGGGTGAGGAGCCGGAACGTGATCCTCTTGTCGACGGGGAGCCAGTGCAGGTTCCTCAGGTGGCTGGAGATGTGGCTGCATCGGGGGACATCCAGGATGAGTCGGGCGGAGGCGTTCTGGATGCGCTGGAGTCTTTTCTGTAGCTTGGCTGTGGTTCCGGCGTAGAGGGCGTTTCCGTAGTCCAGTCGGCTGGTGACGAGTGCCTGGGTGACAGTCTTCCTGGTCTCGGTCGGGATCCAGCGGAAGATCTTGCGAAGAATACGCAGGGTGTTGAAGCACGATGAGGAGACGGCGTTGACTTGTCTGGTCATCGAGAGGGAGGGGTCCAGGATGAAGCCCAGGTTGCGTGCGTGGTCGGTTGGCTTGGGTGCGGTGCCCAGGGCTGGGGGCCACCAGGAGTCGTCCCAGGCGGAGGGCGAAGATCCCAGGATGAGGACTTCCGTCTTGTCCGAGTTCATTTTCAGGCGGCTGTCCTTCATCCACTCGGCGACGTCTTTCATCCCTTCGTGTAGGCAGGTTCTGGCGGTGTCGGGGTCTCTGGTGAGGGAGAGGATCAGCTGGGTGTCGTCGGCGTAAGAGATGATGTTGAGGTTGTGCTGGCGTGCGATGGCTGCGAGAGGTTTCATGTAGATGTTGAAGAGGGTGGGGCTGAGTGAAGATCCTTGCGGGACGCCGCAGATGACTTCGGTGGCCTCGGAGCGAAACGGGGGGAGGCGGACTCTTTGTGTTCTTCCGGCGAGGAACGAGATGATCCACTCCAGTGCCTTCTCTTGGACACCGATGTTGCTGAGGCGCTGGACTAGGGTGCGGTGGCAGACCGTGTCGAACACAGCGGAGAGGTCCAGGAGGATGAGGGCCACTGTTTCCCCCTTGTCGAGCAGGGTCCGGATGTCGTCGGTGGCTGCGATGAGGGCGGTCTCGGTGCTGTGGTTGGCTCTGAAGCCAGACTGCGAGGGGTCGAGGGATCCGTTCGTCTCGAGGAAGGCGGTCAGCTGTCTGTTGACGATCTTCTCGATGACTTTAGCAGGAAAAGGGAGGAGCGAGATGGGGCGGAAGATTTTGAGATCGGTGGGGTCCGCTGTAGGTTTCTTCAGGAGGGCGCTGATCTCGGCGTGCTTCCAGCTCTCCGGGAAGGTGGTGGTGTTGAAGGAGGCATTGATGATGTTCCGGAGTTGGGGTGCGATGGTGGAGTCGGCCTTGTTGAAGACGTGGTGTGGGCAGGGGTCGGTCGGTGATCCGGAGTGGATGGTGTTCATCCTGCGGGCTGTGTCTTCGGTGGTCACCGTGGTCCAGGTGCGAAGGGTGGCGGTGGGGGGCATTGGTTCGACGGTTGGGTGTGTGGGTGGGGCGCCGAAGCTGTTGTGGATGTCGGCGATCTTGCGGTGGAAGAACGAGGCGAGGGAGTCGCAGAGGTCTTGTGACGGAGTGATGTCGTTGGTGCCGGTGCTGGGGTTGGAGAACTCCTTGACGATAGTGAAGAGCTCTTTGCTGTCGTGGGCGTTGTTGTCCAGTCGTTCCTTCAGGGATTTCTTCTTGGTGGTGCGGATGAGCTGGTGGTGCTTGCGGGTAGCGTGTTTGAGGGCGGTCATGTTGTCGGTGGTCCGGTCGAGGAGCCAGGCTTTCTCGAGGGTGCGGCAGGTCTTCTTGGAGTCCTTGAGGTCGTCCGTGAACCAGGATGCCTTCTTGCTTCTGGGTCTGCTGGGAGGGTTCTTTAGTGGCGCGAGGTCGTCGGCGCAGGCGGTCAGCCACTGTGTGAAGCTGCGGGCTGCTTCGTTGGGGTCCGTTGTGTTGGCGGGTGGGCTCTGGCTGAGGGAGGGGGTGAGCTGGTCTGCGGTGATCTTGCTCCAGTTCCTGTGAGGTACCTGTTGCGGGTGGTGGTGGGTCGTGGATCTTTTGAAGCTGAAGTGGACGCAGCTGTGGTCGGTCCAGTGGAGTCCGGTGGCGTGGCTGAAGGTGATGTACTTGCTGGAAGAGAAGACGGGATCAAGCGCGTGGCCGGCGTAGTGGGTGGGGGTGTTGACCATTTGCTTGAGTCCGAGGTTGGCGAGGTTTTCCAGCAGGGCGGTGGTGTTGCGGTCCTTGTTGTTCTCCAGGTGGAAGTTGAGGTCCCCGAGGAGGATGTAGTCAGTGGAGGGGATGGCGTGCGGGCTGATGAAATCTGTGATGTCTTCGCTGAATTGTGTGCGTGGTCCCGGGGGTCTGTAGACGAGGGTGCCTCTGAGGGTCGTCTTAGGGTCGGTGTGAATCTGGAAGTGGAGGTGTTCGGCTGCGGCGAAGGAGTCGTTGGCGTCGGTCGTGATGCGGATGGTGTTCCTGTGGACGATGGCGATGCCACCTCCAGTCTGGTTGATGCGGTCCCTCCTGATGATCTTGTACCCGTCCGGGATGGCGATGGCGATGTCGAGTGCAGAGGAGGCGTTCATCCAGGTTTCTGTGAGGAAGGCGACGTCCGGTGATGTAGCGTCGAGGAGGTTCCAGAGTTCCACGGCGTGTCTGTGGACGGAGCGGGTGTTGATCAGGATGCACTTGAGGTGGTTGCTGCTGGTGTTTGTCTTGGCGGGTGCAGGGCAGGTTCGTAGGCAGGTGAACTTGCAGGTGCAGCAGGTGAAGGGTCCGTGGGTGCGTCTCGGGGTGGCTCGGCAGCAGGCGTGGGTCCGGCCGGCATTGAGTGCGTTGAGAGTGGCGGCGTCGTAGGTCAGTCGGGTCGTCTTGCCTCGGCGGGGAGGGCAGGGGGCCTGGCGCTGGGCGCGGGCCAGGCGCGGACGGGCGCAGACGGGCTTACCTTTGGCGCACCTTCGGCGTTCAATCGGCGCTCCCGCTGCGCGCGTCCGCTGCGCGGTCGCTCTGGGGGCGTCATAAGTAAGGAGCCGGGAGGGAGGAGCAGCTGGGTGGCGGGAGCGGGGCGGGGAATGGAATCACAGGGGGGCGGGGCTGCAGGGAGGCAGCGGCAGGAAATTCCAAGAAGCAGCGGGCAGCGGGAAATTCCCAGGAGCAGCGGGAAATTCCCAGGAGCAGCGGGCAGCGAGCGAAGGAATCTGCAGGCAGGAGGCGGCAAAGGCAGGCAGGAGCGGCAGCAGTGAGTGGGGCGACCAAGCCCTGTGGAGGACTGAGCGGTCAACATATGCTGCCTGGACATCACCAGTGCAAGCATCCCTTGATAATTGAACAAATGCTGCATGGGCCTCTCCAGTGAAAGCTTCCCTTGATAATTGAACATATGCTGCATAGACATCACAAGTGCGAGCTTCCCTTGATAATTAAACAAATGCTACATGGACATCACCAGTGCAAACTTTCCTTGATAATTGAACATATGCTGCATGGACCTCTCCATTGCAAGCTGGCCTTGATAATTGAACATATGCTGCATGGACATCACAAGTGCAGACTTCCCTTGATAATTGTACATGTGCTGCATGGACATCACCAGTGCAAACTTTCCTTGATAATTGAACATATGCTGCATGGACCTCACCAGTGCAGGCTTCCTCTGATAATTGAACATATACTGCACGGACATAACAAGTGCGAGCTTCCCTTGATAATTGAACATATTCTGCATGGACCTCTCCAGTGCAAGCTTCCCTTGAAAAATTTAACGTATGCTGCATGGACCTCACCAGTGCAAGTTTCCCTTGATAATTCAAGATATGCTGCATGGACATCACAAGTCCGAGCTTCCCTTGATAATTGAACATATACCGCATGGACATCACCAGTGCAAGCTTCCCTTGATAATTGAACATATGCTGCATGGACATCACAAGTGAAAGCTTCCCTTGATAACTGAATATATGCGGCATGGACCTCACCAGTGCAAGCTTCCCTAGATATTCAACCATATGCTGCATGGCCATCACCAGTGCAAGCTTCCCTTGATAACTGAACATATGATGCATGGACCTCTCCAGTGCAAGCTTCTCTTGATAATTGAACATATGCTGCATGGACATCGCCAGTGCAAGCTTCCCTTGATAGTTGAACATATGCTGCCTGGACATCGCCAGTGCAAGCATCCCTTGATAATTGAACATATACTGCATGTATATCCACAGTGCAAGCTTCACTTGATAATTGAACATATGATGCATGGACCTCTCCAGTGCAAGCTTCTCTTGATAATTGAACATATGCTGCATGGACCTCACCAGTGCACGCTTCCCTTGATAATTGAACATATACTGCATGGACCTCACCTGTGCAAGCTACCCTTGATAATTGAACATATGCTGCATGAACATTGCCATTGCAAGCTTCCCTTGATAGTTGAACATATGCTGCATGGACATCACAAGTGCAAACTTCCATTGATAATTGAACATGTGCTGCATGGACATCGCCAGTGCAAGCTTCCTCTGATAATTGAACATATACTGCAAGGACATCACAAGTGCAAGCTTCCCTTGATAATTGAACATATGCTGCATGGACCTCACCAGTGCAAGCTTCCCTTGATAATTGAACATATTCTTTATGGACCTCTCCAATGCAAGCTTCCCTTGATAATTAAACATATGCTGCGTGGACCTTACCAGTGCAATATTCGCTTGATAATTGAACATATGCGGCATTGACATCACAAGTGCAAGCTTTCCTTGATAATTAAACATATGCTGCATGGTCCTCACCTGTGCAAGCTTCCTTTGATAATTAAACATCTGCTGCATAGACATCGCCAGTGCAAGCTTCCCTTGATAATTGAACGTATGGTGCATGGGCCTCTCCAGTGCAAGCTTCCCTTGATAATTGAACATATACTGCATGGACATCACAAGTGCGAGCTTCCCTTGATAATTGAACATATGCTGCATGGACCTCACCAGTCCAAGCTTCCCTTGATAATTGAACATATTCTATATGGACCTCTCCAGTGCAAGCTTCCCTTGATAATTGAACGTATGCTGCATGGGCTGCATGGGCCTCTCCAGTATAAGCTTCCCTTGATAATTAAACACATGCTGCATGGACATCACAAGTGCAAGCTTTCTTTGATAATTGAACAAATGCTGCATGGGCCTCTCCAGTGCAAGCTTCCCTTGATAATTGAACATATGCTGCATAGACATCACAAGTGCAAGCTTCCCTTGATAATTAAACAAATGCTACATGGACATCACAAGTGCAAGCTTCCCTTGATAATTAAACAAATGCTACATGGACCTCTCCATTGCTAGCTTCCCTTGATAATTGAACATATGCAGCATGGACATCAAAAGTGCAAACTTCCCTTGATAATTGAACATGTGCTGCATGGACATCGCCAGCGCAAGCTTCCTCTGATAATTGAACATATGCTGCATGGACATCACAAGTGCGAGCTTCCCTTGATAATTTAACATATTCTGCATGGACATCACAAGTGCGAGCTTCCCTTGATAATTGAACATATACTGCATGGACATCACAAGTGCGAGCTTCCCTTGATAATTGAACATATGCTGCATGGACCTCACCAGTGCAAGCTTCCCTTGATAATTGAACATATGCTGCATGGACATCACTAGTGCAAGCTTCCCTTGATAATTGAACATATACTGCATGGACATCACAAGTGCGAGCTTCCCTTGATAATTGAACATATTCTGCATGGACATCACAAGTGCGAGCTTCCCTTGATAATTGAACATATACTGCATGGACATCACAAGTGTGAGCTTCCCTTGATAATTGAACATATGCTGCATGGACCTCACCACTGCAAGCTTCCCTTGATAATTGAACATATTCTGCATGGACATCAAAAGTGAAAGCTTCCCTTGATAACTGAATATATGCTGCATGGACCTCACCAGTGCAAGCTTCCCTAGATATTTAACCATATGCTGCATGGCCACCACCAGTGCAAGCTTCCCTTGATAACTGAACATATGATGCATGGACCTCTTCAGTGCAAGCTTCTCTTGATAATTGAACATATGATGCATGGACATCTCCAGTGCAAGCTTCCCTTGATAATTAAACATATGCTGCATGGACCTCTCCAGTGCAAGCTTCCCTTCATAATTTAACATATGCTGCATGCACTTCGCCAGTGCAAGGTTCCCTTGACAATTAAACATATGCTGCATAGACATCACCAGTGTAAGCTTCCCTTGATAATTGAACACATGTTGCATGGACCTCACCAGTGCAAGCTTCTCTTGATAATTGAACATATGCTGCATGGACCTCTCCAGTGCAAGCTTCCCTTGAAAAGTTGAACATATGCTGCATGGACATCGCCAGTGCAAGCTTCCCTTGATAATTGAACATATGCTGCCTGGACATCGCCAGTGCAAGCATCCCTTGATAATTGAACATATACTGCATGGACCTCTCCAGTGAAAGCTTCCCTTGATAAATGAACATATGCTGCATGGACATCACAAGTGCAAGCTTTCTTTGATAATTAAACATATGCTGCATGGACATCTCCAATGCAAGCTTCCCTTGATAATTGAACATATGCTTTATGGACATCACATGTGCAAGCTTCCCTTGATAACTGAACTTATGCTGCATGGACCTCACCAGTGCAAGCTTCCCTTGATAATTGAACAGCATGGACATCACCAGTGCAAGCTTCCCTTGATAATTGAACATATGCTGCATGGAGCTCACCAGTGCAAGCTTCCCTTTATAATTGAACATATTCTTTATAGACCTTACCAGTGCAAGCTTCCCTTGATAATTGAACATATGCTGTATGGACCTCTCTAGTGCCAGTTTTCCTTGGTAATTGAACATATGATGCCATGTACTTCTCCAGTGCCAGCTTCCCTTGATAATTGAACATATGCTGCATGAGACTCTCCAGTGCAAGCTTTCCATGATAATTAAAGATATGATGCATGGACATCCCAAGTGCAAGCTTCATTTGAAAATTAAACAAATGCTGTATGGCCCTCACCTGTGCAAGCTTCCCTTGATAATTAAACATCTGCTGCATGGATATCGCCAGTGCAAGCTTCCCTTGATAATTGAACGTTTGCTGCATGGGCCTCTCCAGTGCAAGCTTCCCTTGATAATTGAACATATGCTGCATAGACACCACAAGTGCGAGCTTCCCTTGATAATTAAACATATGCTGCATGGACATAACCTGTCCAAGCTTCCCTTGATAATTAAACATATGCTGTATGGACCGCACCAGTGCAAGCTTCCCTTGATAATTAAACATATGCTGCATGTACATCACAAGTGCAAGCTTCCCTTGATAATTAAACAGATGCTGCATGGCCATCGCCAGTGCAAGCTTCTTCCGATAATTGAACATACACTGCATGGACATCACAAGTGCAAGCTTCCCTTGATAATTGAACATATTCTGCATGGACATCACAATTGCGAGATCATTTGATAATTGAACATATACTGCATGGAGATCACAAGTGCGAGCTTCCCTTGATAATTGAACATATACTGCATGGAACTCACCAGTGCAAGCTTCCCTTCTTAATTGAACGTATTCTGCATGGACATCACCAGTGCAAGCTTCCCTTGATAATTGAACATATACTGCATGGACATCAGAAGTGCGAGCTTCGCTTGATAATTAAAGATATGATGCATGGACATCACAAATGCAAGCTTCCCTTGATAATTGAACGTATGCTGCATGGACATCACAAGTGCAAGCTTCCCTTAATAATTGAACATATGCTGCATGGACCTTGCCAGTGCAAACTTCCCTTGATAATTGAACATATGCTGCATGGACATCACAAGTGTAAGCTTCTCTTGATAATTAAACATATGCTGCATGGACATCGCCAGTGCAAGCTTCCCTTGATAATTAAACATATGCTGCCTGGACCTCTCCAGTGCAAGCTTCCCTTGATAATTCAACATTGTAGGACGCTAACTCTTTATATACTATACCAAAGTGAGGTATAGTGTGCACAGAGTCCAGTGGAACCCCAAAGGTAGGCAGAGGCAAAGTTAGATAGAACCTTTCTCTCTATTTGTGGTAGCGAGGTAAAGCAGCAAGGCAGTATCAGAGGAAAGTCTTAAGCATTTGTTGTAGTCACTCAATCAGCAAATGATTTCCATCACTCAAAGACTGAACTTCAGACCAATTGGTTATGTATAAAAATATTCTTTTAGGTAATTTATATTCTAGAACCAAGCAAGCCTGGCACAGGTAAGTTGATAAACACTTTGCGGTAAATATACAGTTTAAAATGCAATTGTAAATTTACTTCGAAATGTTTACAGTTTGAATTACTGGTAATGCAATACTGTGAAATGCTGTACATATACTCTGTATCGACTTTGCCCTGAAAATTACAGGTAAGTTACTTTTACATTACTTTTAAGATTACTTTTTAGCTAAAAAAAATTACTCAGTGTGATATGCCTAGATCTCACTGGGACATTCCCTAGAGAAAAAGGTAAGTAAAATCAGTTTTGCACAATTGTTATTTTTCTGGTTTCTATACAAATCAACTCCACACTTTCAGAGAAAAACATTCAATAAATTCCTATGGAGAGAAATGAAGTTAACGGTTACCAGGTAAGTAATCGGTCTCTGGAGTTGAGCTTCTGGGGTTAGAACAAGGGTTCCCCCAGGGTCAAGGATGCACTCTCGTTACACCCTCAGCGGCACTAGGGCAGCCGGGTGCAGAGTGGTGAGACCCAATATTATCCAATGGGGGATAGAGGGCCTTCGGGTGCTGGCAACCAGGCCACTGGGTTGTGGGAGCAAAGCTCCTGGACTTTAGCTCAGGGCAAATGGGGAAACAAATTAACACGAAAGGTGCACCCTCAGCAGCACTAGGGCGGCCGGGTGCAGGGTGCTGTTTCGACATCGGGCGCCCTGTTGGTTTCACTGGGGAACCTACGGTTTGCAAAGGCACTGCAGGCACGGGAACGAAGGTCTTCTGGGTGCGACCACCACTTCGAGAGGTAAGTTGGGAAGATAGGGGTTGGTTAGGCACTGTTGGTTGGGCACACAAGGCTGTGGGGCGTCGGGTGTAGGGTTGCCTTTTGGGGTCGGATCTTCTTACCAGCTCCTGGTCAGGGGGGCCTTCTGGATTAAGGCTGCACGCGTCGGCTGGAGGCTTGAGGCAGGTCAGGGGTCAATGGATCTTGGGTCAGGATCGCCTGGGTGACCTCCTCGTGGTGTTTGCCCACTCGAGCTCGGGCCCTGGGCGATGGGTGCAGAGTGGGGCGGATTCGCGGTGTCCGGCTGGAGCCAGAGGTTGCCGGTGAACAAATCCGGTGTTCACGGGAGACAAAGTATTTGTGCTTGAAGGCAGGCAGGTCCTCCGGGGTTTTCGAGGTTGCTGGCTGCTGGACATACCGGCATGTCGCAGGAGCAGGTTCGAGGTGGAGACTGGCCAGTAGGGCTGGGGCCAAATCAGTGGGCGTCTTCCTCTTGTTAGCTTCGGCATGGCTGTTCAGTCCTTCTTCTTGTTGCAGGTTCTTGTCTGAGGAGGAAAGGTTCAGGGGTGCCCCTAGATACTAGATTCAGGGGTGTTACAGGTAGGTAAAAGGCAGGGACCAAAAGGTCCCTTCCCATTGGTGGGTACACCCCCTATTATGGCATCCTCCAATGGGAGGGGGCATGAGCTTGTCCCTGGTTTGCTGAATCCCCCCATCTTTAAGATGGCCTGGACTGAGAGCTGTGCTTCACCTCGCCTCCCCCACCTGAGGGGTGGAGTTGGCAGAGGTGGGCAAACCTCTCTATTCCTTACTTGTCTATGGCGCTGGTTCTCTTGCCCAAAGTGGGGGTCAGAACCAGTGGGGACCAGTTTTTGAGAGCAGCAAGTGGCCTGGGGAAGCTCACAAAGCTTCCCTTGATAATTGACCATATGCTGCATGGACCTTTCCAGTGCAAGCTTCCCTTTATAATTAAACATATGCTGCATGGACATCACTAGTGCAAGCTTCCCTCCCTTATAGACTATGTACAGCATGGTCTTCAAAAGTGCGAGTTGTCTTCCTACAGAGAACAGGCACAACAAATGAGAAGAAGTGCATGCTTTACCCCCCAAAAGAGCAGATGCAATATGGGCATCAGTAATGCAAGCTTCCCTAACACAAAGAACAGTTTCTTCTTGGATGTCAGAAGTGCAAGCTTTACTCCCTGAATTAACAGGTAATGCATGGACACCAATCGTGCAAGCTTTCCACGTCAACACAAAAGGTATATCACATACAGTAACAGGGTAGGATTCACTCCCTCAGAGAACTAGAATGGACATCAGCATTGCAAGCTTCCATTTCTCACAGAACAGGATTCCTTTAGACATCAGAAGTGCACATTTTCTCCTGCTCGGATAAGTACAGTATGGCATCAGGAGTGGCAGGGACATTCCCTCACAGAACAGGTGCAGTATTGGCATTGGAAATGTAAGGTTCCTCCAGTAGCAAAACAGGTACACCATGGGCATTAGCAGTGAGCACTTCCCTCTCTCTCTGGGCCACTTGGGCAATAGCAGTTTTGGCTTTAATCTTTCTTAGAAAAGGTACAGAATGGAAACCAGCAGTGGAAGCTCCCCTCACTAGCACAAGAGACACTGAATGAGAATCTGTAGTTCAATCATCCCTCCGTCCAACAGACACAGCATAGGCACAGCAAAGAAAGCTTCACTCATCCGCCGAACTCATACGTTATGTGTATCAACAGTAGAAGCTTTCTTGGTTAACCAAACATGCACAGCATGGACATCAGCAATGCAAGCTACCCTCACTGTCTGAACATGCATGGCATCTGCACTATGTGAGGGTCCATGTATGAAGCCAAGGCACCATCAAAGAAAGCTTAACTCACCCGCAAATCCGATACCTCGCGGATCAGCAGTAGAGACTTTCTTGGTTAACAAAATGTTTACAGCATGGACTTCAGCAGTGCAAGCTTCCTTCACGCTCTGAAGAGGTACAGTGTCTGCACTGTTCCAGGGTCCATGTGTAATGCCAGGGGTGATAACAGTATTACTTCTGGCCAAAGCCAACCATGTTTTTATGGCATTCTGCTGGTTCGACTACCATTGCATGAATGTTAAAGCAGCAGTTTCCATAACGAGGTACTACAAACAATGGAAGATTTACCATTCAGGCAATGAAGTTAAAGCAGTCTTTTGCAGTGTACTAATATGTGCCGGACTGTTATCAATTTGTAAAGAATCCACAGTGTAATATCCTCCATTTCTCAACAAATATGCTCAAATGGATTCCGTCTAGCACCTCTACGCCGAAACCTAGGCCAATCCATCATGTTATTTTTGGAACATCATCAAAATATTTTTCACGGTGGATTTAAGCACTTATTTTAATCTCTTCTTTCCATTTTATGTGTTTCATTTATAGATATTGCTGTTCCTGTTACTAACATAGCTAGTAGAATTTGGTGTGAAGAGTGGTAGGACAGACATATATATGTGTGTGAGTGTGTGTGTGTGTGTGTGTGTGTGTGTGTGTGTGTCTATATATATATATATATATATATATATATATATATATTCACTATCTACTGGAACCAAGCAATACCTGGCTGATAATCCTTAACTATGGCAGCACCTGCCCTGGGTTACTTGTGTTCCGGTTCAGGGAGGACCTGGCCTGGTAGTTTGGTCTTGTCTGTTCCCAGTGGAGCAGGGACGAGACTGGTTTGCATATGGCTGGGTCCAACCTGAGGTAGCAGGGTGTGAAAAATAATGGAGTGGGATGCAGCCTGTGGAATTAACAGTTGATGCGCACCCCCACCTCCCCATAGCGCCTTGAGACCCCTTCAGGTGAGTAGCTTCAGGTATTCCAAACATCACATTTTGTAGACTTTTTAGTGGAGAGTAAAATACAGCCATAATTTGGGCGCATTGGACCCATAACCCCAAAAGGCCACACTCCACTGCGCTTGCTGCACTATTTATATTTATGCCCTTCAGAGGGACCTCTTGCAGAACTGGTCTATGGCTGCAAAGCTCAGGGCAAGGCCCAAAGCTGCAGGCTTCCTCCCTTATGCCTCTCAGCAGTAGACCATGGCTGGTAGGCCTAGGGGAGGATGGACCTTTCCTGACCTTCGCAGCTCTAGATCATGGCTGTGCAGTGCATGGGAGAAGGGACCAGTGGCATAGTAATGGGCCCTGATGCAAGAAAATTATGCTGTCAGTAAAGCACGGCCATTATCTGGGTTCATTGGTTCCAGAACACCCACCATCCCTGGTGCCACTGCACCTGCTGCGCTAGTGATAGCTACACCCCTGAAAGAGGGCCCCCAATGAGCCTCACAGCCATAGTCCTGCTCTGCTAATATCATGGACTGGTGCCTCCTCCCCTGAGTAACCAACCGTGTCTGACTCTAATGCCCATTAGAGGGAGGACCTGTCCCATGTATCACAGATCTGGAACATGGCTGCACCAGCACCCATTGCACCATTGTTGTGCTACATGTCTCTCTTATATGGGCATCTCAAAGTAAAGGCACCCCCTCACTCTTGCCCACTGGCTGCACAGTAACATAAAGCAATAATTTGGGAAAATTGGGTACTTAATACCCCTGGACCCAGTACCACTGCACCAGCTACACTACTGATGCTGATGCCGCCAGCTGATGACTATGCCAGGGCATAAAGGGAATGTGCTAGCCCCTCTAATTGCATGCCACGTGAAATCACAGGAAATGGCATCAAAGGACATGGACCTTGACATTGACATTGACCTATGCACAGAGCCATGGTGTAGCACTGAGAGGATTAGAGGAGAGAGCCCACTAACCCATGAGCCTCACAGCAAAATAAGCATTAGAGCAAGGCCCAGGGGAAAGGTGCCCTCTGCATGGCCTGGCAATGCTACAACATGGCTACGAGGCATAGGGTAGGGACCTCCACTCTTCTAGGCCTTGCAACCATGGTCTAGTGCTGCGATGCCCAAAAAAAGGGACCCAGGATCGGGGAACCCTATACCATTGGTCTCAAAACAATAGTGGAGCACTGCAAGGCCAGGGAGGGGTGTTCCCTTCCATGGACCACCTCACCATGACCCACAGCTGTGAGACTCATGAGAGTGTTTTGCCATTCTCCGTCCTCACAGCTATCATGTAGTGCTGCAAAGCCTCTGGGATGTGGCCCCACTGCCCTGGACTTCACATCCATGGTCTGGTGCTGTAAGACCTAGGGAAGGAGAGTCCCCTTCCCTGGGCCTCACAGCCATGGTCCCCAGTCATCGCTGCAAGAGCCAAGTAGGGACTTCACAGGAGAATGTATGCCTTTGGAGAAACACTGCACATGCGGAGACACATTTTGTGTGCAGAGACTTCGGACGATGTTTATTGGGGAGCAGAGGAACTAAGAGTCACCTAGCAGATTTTAGGGGTTTCATTCTAAATACCCCCCTAAAACAAGTCAAGTTAAAAGTTAACTCAGCTGGAGATTGAATTTCTAGAGTGTGATTACTCTTCATGCTATGTTTGACTTCTATTCCCTTTACCACCAATTGGAGTTAGGCTTGACTGCTCACAATTGCAAATTTAGAGCAACATGTTTTGAAAAGTAACAGTAGTATATCAGTATCTACCATGCATACTGTCCAGTAAGTACCCACTGCCACATGACCTGGTCTAACTAGAACGTTTTAACCCCGGACCAAGAATATTTGGCATCTAATCATCATGTTCTAAAGCTGATCATGGCCGGAAACAGAGTGGCAATTTCCTTGAAGAGGCAGCCCCTTAGCCTATCCATCAGACTTACTGAGATCCCAGTTGTAGTCTAGTGGACTAGTTGGAGAAATGCAACCAGGAGATGCGTTTTTTAATCCTTGCCTCCCATTTAGCCAAATTGTGTGCTCTTGGGCAAGGATGTATGACATTACAACGCATGCTTTTACATCGCATGCTTTTACAACGCGGTTTTTACAACGCATACCATTACAACGCATAGTGCTTTTAGGCGCTGGATAGTGAATTGTTTAATTTACTATTCCAACTCCAGTCCTTGTGGATAGTAGGGAAGGTGTTGGGTAGTACATTAAACCTATTCCCTATCCTAGAGCGCCCCCCAGCGCAATGCGTTGTAATGGTTTGCGTTGTAAAAGTTGCGTTGTAAAGGCACTGCGTGGTAAAAGTTGCGTTGTAAAGGTTGTTTACCCTTGGGCAATAATGTTTCTGAATTTATTGCCAGGGCCACTGGGATTATGCGATTGAGTGGCGGCTGCATTTTTCTCATAATTATAGATTTATCACCTAATCTATCATCTGCTGTATAATTTTCAGGTTTTAACAAAAACAATTGTTGTTTCTAGCTCAAATGGTTCAAAAGTTCCTATTAACACAACAACACGTGTTGCCTTGCACCAGAAGATCCTTTGAACAGCTGGACTGGTCACCTTTCTGTTGCTTATTACTAAATTGAATGTTAAACTGGTACTAATTAAGTGGAACCAATGCCAGGCAGTGGTAAGTTAAAAAAATGACCATATATTGAAGTAATAATATCATAAAATGTACTGAATTACGCAGCATAATATGCCTTTATTTGGTGCATAATTTACTCATCCCTTCCACATAATTTGACCCTACTTTACCATATAGTTCCAGTGGCTCTGCTTATTACTCTGTTGCCCCCTTTTTGGGAAGATTGGGAGTACTTTTATTCAACGTGAAAACTGGAATTCACTGAGATTTCGAAAAATGTACTGAATAATTCCTGAGAGAAGGGAGGTGCCCAGTGATATGTACTAGTCATCTAAATGCAGTACAGTGGTAAATATATAGTCTTTGCAACAAGTAGCAGTGTACTGCTGTCCTGGGTCTACTAATTTAACAAACTGTTTGATACTGGGCAAATAACACTCTCCGTGTCCCCATCCACTGATCTGACAATACGGCAGCACTTTGAAACAGGCTTGATGTGAGAAATAGCCACCAAAGGCGTACTCCCTGGCTCTGGCTCAGCTTGAGGTCCAGTTAGAACCACAAGTCCATAAAGAGCCAAGCTTTCATGTAGCATCTACCTGCCACCCTCCGTCTAACCAGGATGTTGCATTACAGCTACACCTGGCCGCTTTTCTGTCCTGTTCTGTTCTTTTTCATGTCCCGGCTGGTACAAAATTACCTAAAGCTGTTATTTTTAGGCCTTATCAGTACATATTCAAAACTTCAAATATAAACAGAAAACACGTTTAAACCTGTTCTAGAGCTGCACCCATCCCTGAGTAATAATTCAGGTAAACAAAAACACAAACAACTTGTTACAAATAATACATATGCTTTTGTTTAAAGTGGTAGTTAGTATTGTGTACCGGTCTTTGCATGCTCCTAAAACAGCAACGAATGGCCTGGATTTTTCTCCTGGAACGATGACAACCCTATTTGCATCCCACTATTTGACGGTGATCCTGAACCTGCATGGTGCAGGGCCCCTCCTGTGCAGCAACGCCCCCTCTCAGACACTGACAAGCATCTCTTTCCCAGCTCATCAAGGGCTGAAAAAGTGAGAGCTGCTTGTCGGTCCGAAGGGCCTTCCCCTGTTCCTTGCAGCGCGCCACATACCTGCGAGGCAGTGCCGGACTGGGATCGCAAATCAGCTGTGGCAATTAAGTTCGATCGGCCTCCAGGGGGAGGGGAGGGTGCTGGCGGTAACACCGCTGCTGCGTGCTCTTTTGTTACAAGGGGCTGATTTTGCAGCACGGCTGCAAAACCGGTCCCCACTAACAAAACGACCCCCACCATTCCAGCCCAATGGGGAATCGCCCGGTGCTCACTACAGCCGATCCGACCCTGCTGTGAGGCCTGGAGACAGGAGTCCTTCCCCTGGGCCTCACAGCTGGAGCATAGGTGCAAGGACGTGCGAGGCCGCGCAAGACCCCATATTGGTGGACTGAGCTCTGGGTCCTGGGCCGCTGCCCATGCCTAGCACCATGCCTGAGCATATGATATTTATCAAAAAATGTTTTAGTATTGTAGCTCTGTCACACCTTATTTTGTATTTATATGGTCAATGAAGTTCTAGGCAGCCCTAAGCATGGGCTTTGTTTTAACATTGGCAGGTTCGTTGTCTACTGTTCATGTCCACTTAAACATAGTTTAATACTCAGTGAATATTCAGGGTCCAACCTCGACTCGAACAAACCGTGTAGTCATCATTCACCCTCTACAAATACATCATCTCCTTAAGTTCATAAGTTTTTATGCCAAGTTTGTGTCATGGCGGTGCTTTGCACCTGGGAGATACCCCGCCCTTCTTCACAGATCAGGTCCGCATCCTTTTATTCTGATCCCATTCCGGACTCTTACCTTCGTACTTGTAATCAGGAAGGTCCTGGCTGGTTCCGGGTGCATCAGCAAAGTCCGTTGGGGTGAGGCCACTGGGACCTTCCATTGTAATTGCCTCTGAGAGCCCTGGTACTTCACCTTTCCCGTCCGGATCTCTCTGCACACTCAAGGTTCTGATGTGACAGTAGTTGCTATGGCCAGGGTTCTGAGTTCTGACATCACACAGACAAGGCCTCAAGCCCTGGTCACTGTGTAGATTAGAAGCCATGGCTTCTCATGAACATTCTGAGAAAAGCCTTAGCTGGGACAGAATATGAAAACCACAGCACCAGACGATATTGCGCTGTTTCATAAAACTCTTTTAGAGTTTATATGCAGCGATGTGCAAAACTTTTTTATTCATGGGGAAAAAACTATGCTGAATTTCATTTTTTTTTTATCAAAGTGGTGATGCTTTTAAATTCAGCAGTTTGAATAATTTTTTTTTACAAATAAAGAAAAGTTGAATCTTTTTACCCCCAGAAAAATAGATATTTAAAAATTTCTTTGAAGGCCTTATTAAGAGTTTGGCGGATGGCATGCTCCGAAGCAGTTGTGACGGAGTATCCTGCCCACCAACCTTTTAAATAAGTTAATTGGGTTTCACATGTATTGCTTTGAAAAAGTAAAATTTCCAGATTTTTTACAGTAAATGAAATATGTAAAAAAAATACGTTTTTCAAACATCAGAAAATGCAAGTGGTTCAATTTGTGAAAAAAGTATATTTTTTACATGTTCTTTTTTTTTTTATTTGTTTTAATGGTTTCATGGGAAACAGTATACAAAACATTGTAAGAAATACGTAGTAGGCGTATAAGGCATCCTGGCAGAGAGATATGCAATATCCAATAAACACATATATGGCTAGTTGCATTCGGAGAAGCAATGACGGTGTGCTGGGAGTTAGAACGCTCCTTCCGGTATGGCAATGAAATTGTAAGAAGGAAAAACCCCAACTGTAGCCCCCTCCCACCCCCCCAACCTCCCTCCCCGCTCCCACCCCACCCAGTGTACCGAACAAGTGGGACAAGCAAAGTCGTATGCGTGTAGTGGGCACTACCCTCATTCAGATGAATGTGCGGAGTCAGACGTAGTCTCTGTGAGTCGTAAAATGCAGAGGTACTTGGGGCATGTAATCTCATGGAATTCTTGGACAGAAGGGAGAGCAGCGGGAGCCACACTTTCTGATAAGCAGCCGCGGAATGCGTGAGCGTGGCGTGAATGTGCTCCATGCCCAGGGTAAACCATAGTTTATGTAGCCAACCCGTGTGTGTGGGTCTGGTGGTGGAGCCCCACAGGGATAGGACATGTTGTGTTGCAGCCTGCATGGCAATCCCCATCTGGCGGCCCCTCTGAGATTTTAGGGGGAAGGTAAGGGTATTGGGTAGGCCCAGGAGTACGTATGCCGGGAATCTGGGGATTTCCGTGTCGAATGTGTCCTGGACTTCACAACAGTCCCAGAGGAGGTGAGTCAGGGTGCCCAGTTCTCCGCAGCCCCTCCAACTTAGCGCGCTTCGCGTAGGGTTACCCTTGTTGAGCCGGACCGGCGTGAGATGCCAGTATATGGCCAACTTCATCGACGCTTCCCTGGCCGCAGTGTTGCGGGTGATGTGGACCGCTCTATAGTAGACAGACCGCCATTCTTGGGGTGATAAGGCCCTCCCAAGCTCTGCCTCCCACCGCTTCTGGCCCGCCGATTTGACCGCAGGGGAGGTGGGGTAAGCATTTTGTAAAGATCCGTAATGAGGTGCTTGTCTGAGTCTTTCGTCACTAGCCACTTCTCGAAGACAGTCATGGGCCTGCCAACCAGGGGTGCAACGTCGGAGTGGGTAAGCCAGTGTCGGAGCTGGAAGTATTAAAATAGATGAGGAGAAACAACGTCATAACTTTGAGTAATGTCTTTGAGGGAGAGGAAGCCCTGCAAGTCGAAGAGATGACCAGCGGAGAAGCTACTGATGTCTCGCCATTGTGGGAAGGCCCCAGGGGCGTTGCCCGGTGGGAATTCTGAATTGTCCAAGACAGGCGTTAGAGGAGAGGGGAAGGTGGTAAGTCCTCTTCGGACCGCAACCGCATTCCAGACCTGCATGACAGTGCGAGTGATAGGAGACTTTAGGAGATAGCGCGGTCGATGTTGTCTGAGAAGGAAAGGGACCTTCCAAAGGGAGGTGCCTGCCATTGCCCTATCTTGGAATAACCAGCGCTTTTCGGATTCCGGCCTGAACCACTCCACCAGAAATCGGAGTTGCATGGCCTGGAAATATTGCAGAAGATTGGGGACACCCAGTCCTCCCTCATCCAGGCTCCGGTAGGCTAGCTGTTTGTGTAGGCGCACCCGTTTTCCCCCCAGATGAAATGATGTATGGCGGCCTGGAGGGCCTGGATGGTGCCCGCAGGAGATAACACCGGAAGAGTCTGGAAAAAATACAAAATTTTAGGTAAGGCCATCATCTTGATCGCTGCGACCCGGTCCAGTAGGAACAGTGGCTGTTTGGCCCAACGTGCAAGGTCGGATCGGATCCGGGAGGACAGGGCCGTATAGTTGAGGGTCAGCGTGGAGGTTGTGGAAGCAGTAAGCGTGACGCCCAGGTAAGGGAGCTGTGTTGCTGACAGGATTCCTCCGCCGTAGGCGGGTGGAGGGGTGTGCGTGTGGGCGTTCTTGCCCAAGGGTAAGATAAAGGATTTCCCTTTATTAATTTTGAAGCCGGAGACGGCCCCAAAGGCTTCCAATTCCGCTAGAAAGGCGGGGACGGAGCAGTCCGGGCTATCCAGGGCGGCTCTAATGTCTTCTGCGTAGAGACCTATCACATGGGGCTCCCGACCAAAGGTCATCCCACGGATGCCGGGATTGTCGCGGATCTTTTGCGCTAGAGGCTCCACGTAGAGAGCGAATAGGAGGGGCGAGAGGGGCACCCCTGCCTCGTGCCCCTCTGAATCTCAAAAGGATCAGAGCGCAGACCACCTATGCGGACACGGGCCTGGGGACGGTGGTAGCAGCTCGCAATCCAGGCTTGAAAGTGTTCTCCCACCCGGAAGCGTCGCAGGACTTCTGAAGGTAAAGCCAGTCCACTAGGTCGAACGCCTTCTCAACGTTGATAGCCAATAACGCTGAGTCCGAGTTCTGGAAGTGGGCTTTATCGATCAGGTGTAGTATGCGTTTAGTATTGTCGCTACATTGGCGATTTGGGACGAAGCCGGACTGATCTGGCTCCAGAATTCCGGGCAAGCACGGGCCTAGGCGCGCAGCTAAGATCCCCGTAAAGATCTTCAGGTCCAGGTTTAGTAGGGATATGGGGCGGAACACGGGGCAACGTGTAGGCTTTTTGCCTGGTTTAGGTAGCACAATGATCTCAGCCGCCAGCATGTCTGGAGGAATAGAGCTCGGTCCCTCAAAGGAATTGAAGAGCCGGGTAAGGACCGGGGCCAACAACTGGCTGAAAGTTTTATAGAACCCGGAGGAGAATCCGTCTGGCCCCGGAGATTTAAGAGGACGGAGGCGGGATATAGCCGCTAGGACTTCGTCCAGGCAGATAGGGGCGTCCAGGGAGTCCACATTGTCCTGAGACATCTCCGTTACCCTTGCAGATTCTAGTTAATTACTAACCTCTTCCAGCGAGACAGTGTCCGCCTTGTATAATGTAGCATAGAACATCCTGAACGCCTCCGCAACCTGGGTCACGCCTGAGATGTCCTGACCGGAGTCATCTGTCAGGCTAGTGATCTGGGAGCGCTGCGCCTTCGCCCTCAGGGCGCTAGCAAGCAGGCGGCCTGTTTTATTCCCCCCGACATAGTAAGAATGACGGAGGCGCAAAGCTGCGAATTCCGCACGGTCGGTGTCCAAGCTGCCCAATTGGGCCCTGGCGGCCTTCAATTGTCTCCAAACCCACAGAGCGCCGGTGCGGCTGTGGACCCTCTCGAGTTCAGAGACCTGAGCTGTGAGGTCGTCTCTTTTCCCTTTGCGATCCTTGGCCTCCGCTGTTGCAATGGCAATGAGCTCGCCTCTGGCCACCGCCTTCAAGGCCCCCCACAGGGCAGTCACTGGGGTCCCGGGAATGTCGTTAGTGGACATGTATTCGGTGAGGCATGCATGCAGTTGTTTGGTAACGTCCGGTCTTTGTAGAAGGGTCTCGCGCAGCCGCCAGGTGCCAGGGGTGCGGGAGGACCTAGGGACCTGTAGGGTTAGTTCCACGGCGTCATGGTCAGATAGCGCCGCAGGAGTGATGGTTATGTCCTTAAGGATGGGGAGCAAGTCAGAGGATCTCAAGAAGTGGTCTAGCCTGGCATAAGTGTGATGGACGTGAGAGTAGAATGTAAAGTGTGATGCTGTGGGGTGGGAGGATCTCCATAGGTCCACCAGACCTTTGTCGCGTTGCCAGTCCCTACCAGCGGCTGTTATGGCCCCTGTGTCCCCATACCGGTGCCCTGACCTGTCCATGTTTGAGTCCATTACTAAATTGAGGTCCCCCCCCCCAGCAGCAGAGGCGAGTGAAGGGATTGAAAGGATTCGGAAGCAGCCTGTTTCAAGAAGGATTCCTGACCAGAATTTGGGGCGTATAGGGAGGCAATAGTAAAGCGCTGTCCCCCCACAAGGAAAGTGTGTGCCAGCAATCTGCCTTTAATCTCCCCTACCTTGTCCCCTACGCAGCCGCGGAAGCTCCTGGAGACCAGAATGGCAACACCTGCCTTCTTAGTCGGGAGGAAGGAGAAGAACTGCTGAGGGAAAGCGCGAGAGCGCATCCTGTGCCAATCTGTAAGTAAGAGATGGGTTTCCTGCAGTAAGCATATGTCGGCCCCAGAATTCTCCAAGTATGAGATCACAGCCACCCAGAACCCGTCCCTCCCCTACCCTCCCCAACATCCCAATCCTCAATCCCACATCCTTTGCCCAAAGCCCTTACGTGCAGACCAGGATGGTCATCCCCCCCACCCACCCCCTCCAACTCCCGAATCAGAAAAAGGTACAGTCCAGTCCTGCCAGTACACGCACTTATAGGGGTCATCTCCAGTGGCGGCCGTCCCGGCCCCCCGCCCGTCACCCCCCCCATCCCTTGAGCGAAGTGTGTGCTATGAACAATCTCTCCAAAGAGTGCACCAATTATTCAGGAGGTGAAGTCTCGTGGGCCACTTCAGCCACCGCTGCCGCCCTCTCCTGCGTGATGACGGAGAAGGCAGGTTTCAAGCGATGTGTTGGGGATCGTCTACGGCCCACCGTTTGCCACCCGCCTCTGGAGGGTCCTTGTGGCGCTTTCATCGCTGGTTCATCGTTCTCCAGTTCTACGCCCAGAAGAACGCATGTGTCCTTGAGCGAGCGCATTTGGTGCAGGGTGCCTTCCATTTAAAAATCAGTCTGAACGGGTGGCCCCAGGAGTATGGGATTTCCTGTTGCCGCAAGAAATCTGTCGCTACTTTTAACTCCTTTCGTTTTTGCAAAGTGATGGCCGATAGGTCCTGATACAAGGCGACAGGGTAACCTTTAAAGTGGAGGGGCTGTGCGCGTCGGGCCTCCCTGAGAATTCTTTCTTTGAGCGGGAAGTCAGGGAGGAAGGCCAAGATGTCCGGTGGCAGGGCAGAAGCTCTCCGGGGAAGCCCAACTCTATGTGCCCGGTCGATGCGGATGTTGAAGTCGGCAGGTTCGCCTAAGATGTCCCGAAAAAGATCCTGCAGGTAGCTTGTGATGTCCGACCCCTCTGTTTTCTGAGGGACTCCCCGGACCCGTATGTTGTTGCGACGGGAACAGTTTTCGAGGTCCTCTGCATGGCCCTGAAGGTCTACCTGTTGGTCAGTGAGTCGCAAGATCTCTTGCTGGAGCTGTTCGATCTCATCACTTCCAGTTTGGTCAGCCTCTTCAATAGCGACCACCCTTTCTTCGAGACCTTCCACGTCTCGCCAGAGTTCCCGGACCTCCCCCGCCACGTCCTGTTTCAATGACTAAAAGTCTTCCCTGAGGGAGTTAAATAGCGATTCCAGGAAGGATCTGGTGATGGGCACCTGATCGCCGGACAAATCTGGCGCCGTCCCTGCGGTCTTCGGGGAGGGTGGGTCCTTGCTGGACCTAGGCTGAGATTTGGCCAACATCTCCGGGAGTGTCTGGGTTCCTTTCTTCACCCTTAGGCCCGCCATGCCTCGCACCGCCAACGGGACCAGTAGGGGAGGGCGGGGGGAAAGCTCGGTGGCCCAGCTAGCTCCGGGGGAGAAGTAGGCCGCGCTGCAGGTGAGTCGACGCTTTGCTCTGTGTACTGGAGTGTCAGCGGGCGGTAGCTTCCCACTCTTCCGGCCTGATCTGGGTGCTTCAGAGCCGGCGGGCCCCCAGATGCGATGGCGTTATTTAGTGCCCGGGGGCACCAGGGGACATCCAATCAGCAGTCCGGTCCCCAAGGGGCACACTCGTGCACCACTGCCGCGTTATGCAAATGAGTGGGGGGGGATCCTCAGTCACCAGGTGAAGTATGGTGGCGGGCAGGCCCTGTCCTTCGAGCAACTGTCCCGCCTCTCATATGGCCGCTTAGCCACCGCGCGTCTCCCTCACACACGGTATATGGGGCCCAGCTGCGCAGTGACCACGCCGGGGATCGTGGTATTATGTCTGCGGCCCGCAGCAGAGCCCAGTCTTTAGGCCCAGCTTGTCCACCCTCTGGGAGCTCGATTGTGCCCCCGAGCCTCTCCCACAGCTCCCTCCTCCACTCTCCTCACCTCCGTCTTTGATGCCGTTCTGTCACCTGCTGCCGCCGCCCCCGTGCTCTGGCTTCTCTCGTAGCCGCCTCCGATAAGCGCAGGTCCCGCCGCGCCAGTGCTGTGGTTGCTGTCCCTCAAGTTTCTGTGGGGGGCGTCGGGTGCTTGCAGTGTTGCTGGAGTCTGCACCGGTAGGCCCCAAAGCTGGGGCCTCGATTTTCGCGTTCTACGGTCAGCCCCCTCCACGTCTCTGGCCGGGCTGTAATGTCCCTCTCAAGCTGTGGCCTCAGTGCCATAGGTCACCGTGGGGGGGCTCCGCAAGCACGCGGCCATCCGCTGGGCACCGGGTGTTTGTGGCTTTTAGCGGGGGCCGCCCACGCGCCCCCAGCGTCGCCGAAGGTTTCACCCCCTCAGGCCCCAAAGCCGGGGCCTCGAGTTTCGCAACCTCCGGCCGGACCTCTACACACCTCCGTCCGGGTCGCGAAGGCAGAGTGCAGTGCCGAGCAGGGGGCTTTCCGCCGGGGCCAAGTAGCGGCGGTCATTTCCTCGGGCACAGCAGGCAGCGGTCCCGCCGTCCAGTCCGCCAGAGCGGGAGCGAGAAGCCTTCAGGGCAGTCGGCAGCCTCAGGCGGCCGCCATTATAGGGGAGCGCCGATGAGACCTCTCGGCCCCGGAGAGCCGCGTCTGTGAGGTAAGTGCAGCGGCGGTGCTCCGAGGGTTGCAGCTGCAGTCGGACCTCGGCTACAGGGTCATTCGAGGTGCCGGAGAGATAAGGCGACGCAGTTAAGGGCTTTTGGCAGGGATCAGGACGGGGAGCCGCAGAGACTCACGTCCGACTAGGTCGCCATCTTGGACACCCCCCCTTACATGTTCTTTTAACTATAATGACACATATATTTTAGAAATGTCAGAAGAATTGTAGGTGGCTTTTTAAGGTGGTAATCACTGTAACCCCAAAAAGGATAGGACCAGATTTGCAGAAGCTGGAATTTGAATATACTGCCTTCAAATGTAATTGAGAAAAATTGACATAACATCACTTTTAGTTTAAATAATGTTTTTAACAATTAGTTGTATATACGAAGTTGTGATCATCCTATGATTATTATATACATTCAGAATGGTTACTTGCATCTAATAAGTTCACTTTCATTAATATATGGCACTAAAGATAGAATATATATATATATATATATATATTCACTGAAAAAACCATAGGTTTCAGGAGTTATATAGTTAGGAATTAGCTTTTAAAAAAACCTTTGAAATTCACTCAAAAAACTATAAGTTTTAGTGGTGTTATAGTTAGCTGGACATTTTACTCATACAAAACCATTGAAATTGCTCCTATATAGTTAGTTGTACTAACTATATTTCGCGCACCCGCAATCCACTGCTGATGATGTCACATATTAGATCATTCATGACATGGTTAGTGACATCACTGATGACATCTCAAATGACATCACTGATGACATCACTGATGACATCATCCAGTGAGTGTGGTTTGCTTCGTTATTTAAACATGCATTATATATATAGCAATTTGCATTGAAGAATAAGTGGATATATATAAATAAATATTTGGATGGAGGATTTAGTAGCAGTGTAATTGACTGTTTACTTGACCAATTTATTATGTCTCACTAAATATAGTGGATAGTGACTAAACTGTGTGAATATCTGTATCACTTTGTCAGTTGTTGTGTAAACTGATTCTACAGTTAGTTACTAGCTATGTGAAAGTCTATATTAGTTATTGATTAGTTAACTGAGTATTTGTATGGGAGTGTGAAAGTGTGTGTGGTTCGGTGGGGGGTGTGTGACTGTCCAAAGATGTGTGAATAGTTGATTCAGTAGATATATGAAGTTAAAACTACATGTTCTAACAGTTGTTTGGGTGAGTGAATATCTTTATGGGTGTGGTGATGAGCAAACAATGGTACAGGTCCAACAAACTAGAAAAATAAAAGGGAGTGTATGTGTCAGTTGTTGTATATAAATAAGTATACATAAGACCCAATGATTGTGTGAGTGACTGTATGGATAACTGTATACTTGTAATAATGATTTTATAATTCACTAAGTATGACTTACTATCTAAATGAATAGAAGAAGTGGTGTTTGTATAAGTGTTTTGCTAAGTAAATATGTAAGTATCATCCATAGTTTGCATAAGTGAGTAGGATGACTTCATATGTGAATAGGATGCGTGCTGTTTTTTAATGTCGATATAGATGTATAAGTATTTTTGATAGTGTTCTATTGTTCATTGACAGCATGTATGAGTGAATCCATAGGTAAGTGATTAGATGTGTGTATACATCTATGAATCACTGAGTGGATTTTTAGATACTTGTATTGCTGTGACAATGGATTTAAATATGATACTCTGTATTTTACAAAGAGTGATGAAAAATTGTAATAGTGTATAAAAAGGTGTATGTGATTGTCACGTGGATGATGTCATCAGTGATGTCATCAGTGATGTCATTTGAGATATCATCAGTGATATCACTGACCATGTCATGAATGATCTAATATGTGACATCATCAGCAGTGGATTGCGGGTGCGCGAAATATAGTTAGTACAACTAACTATACAGGAGCAATTTCAATGGTTTTGTATGAGTAAAATGTCCAGCTAACTATAACACCACTAAAACTTATAGTTTTTTGAGTGAATTTCAAAGGTTTTTTAAAAGCTAATTCCTAACTATATAACTCCTGAAACCTATGGTTTTTTCAGTGAATTTCAAAGGTTTTTTAAATGCTAATTCCTAACTATATAGGGCCTGAAACCTATGTTTTTTTCAGTGAATTTGCAAGGTTTTTTAAATGCTAATTCCTAACTATATAAGGCCTGAAACCTATGGTTTTTTCAGTGAATTTCAAAGGTTTTTTAAATGCTAATTCCTAACTATATAAGGCCTGAAACCTATGGTTTTTTCAGTGAATTTGCAAGTTTTTTTTAAATGATAATTCCTAACTATGTAAGGCCTGAAACCTATGGTTTTTTCAGAGAATTTCAAAGGTTTTTTAAATGCTAATTCCTAAATATATAAGGCCTGAAACCTATGGTTTTTTTCAGTGAATTCGCAAGGTTTTTTAAATGCTAATTCCTAACTATATAAGGCCTGAAACCTATGGTTTTTTCATTGAATTCGCAAGGTTTTTTAAATGCTAATTCTATTAGCGGATAATGTTTTTATATATTAAAATGTTTTTTAAATCTCAAATGCCTGCTTTGCTAACAGAGTTTTTAAGCACAGGCTCTTTTGTCTCTGGTGGCCATCTTGGGAGACTGCATATCAGAATTTTTTTTATGAAATATAAGAGGATTTGAGAAGTCACTCAAAATGTGCCCTAATTTTTCTTTCTTCAGCACTAATCATAATTTCTATTGCAAAATGAACCCCCTCATTGTGTTCCTTTGCAAATTAAATGTTTTAAGTGTTAACACTTTATTCCAATTGTGGAAAAGTAAATTTTGCCATGTTGTATGTGCCTACGTGTTCCCCATCTTATGTTATATGTGCATGATCGATATGCATGTATTCCCCTCTGATCGATTAAAGACGCAATTATAGTTGTGTCCAACTCTAGTATGTCAGTTTCCAGTTCTCGTGAAAGCTACGAGTATTAAACCTACGTTGCCACATTTCACAGTGTGCACGTTAATTCATTGAATTGTCCCCGTTTCTAGGCCTCAAAAGGGCCCGGACTCAGATTCAGCTCCTGTCTCCTGAACCCTCTCCGAGGAGCGATACAGCCCCCACCTGTATCCCTGACCCTTCGCTTACTTCATGCCTCGCAGTGCCCGGCCCGGCCTGGTTCTGCCTCTCAGTCTGCCAAGAGTATGTTATGCTTCTAGTTATCAGTCCAGCCCTCCTTCCCTGCATTCCTAAGCTACTGAATCGCATCAATAGTTTCAGCCATAGTCTAGCCTTTATGTCTCCATGTAAGAGAAATACTGTATTAATATTCATAGAATATTCCTCACACACGCAATACATGTAGAATAATGCATGCACCAACCTTAGTGTCAAGTAGCCTTTGCCCTGATAACTTTTGGATTCTATCAACATGTTCTCTAAACACCAGATACCAGATAGGCTTTAGGTACATGTCGCTCTGACACTCCAGACTTTAGTCTCCTCTTCTAGCGCAGAAGTCATAGCCCCCAGTTCTCCCTAGTAACACGTCATTGCCCGTTTGCACGCATCACTAGGTTAGAGGTCCCAGCTCCTCAGGTAGCCCCATCCATGTTTCCGCCCCATTCATGACACTTCTGTGACGTTTACATCACATGTCCATGTATACGCCTCTTGTTACACCTACTTTCTGCCTTATCTTTCGCGACTGCTACTAGAAACGCCCACTGCTCGATACCTCGAATCCTGACTCTTATTTGTTGAGCTATCTGTTTATATGAGTATCCTGAAAAATAGAACCGGTATTTAATTATTTATTTACCACATAATGGCGCCCGAATAGAGACTTGCCCTTTCCCCACGCGCAGGAGAAGCCACGCAGGCCCCCTGATCCTCTGCAGCCGTGACGGAACCATACCGTGCACATGCAGATATTTCTGCTTCAAGTATCCCTCAGGCCCACGGAGGAGACGGAGGTTGCGGTCCAGCATCCAGACGAGGCGGTGGAGGAACGCGGCGAGTCCCGACCAGAGCCCAAGCCGAGAGTCCAAGGTCCGAGGTATCCGGAGGCCCACCTGTAACTGAAGTCCGAAGTTCGTAGTCCGTCGTCGTAGCAGTCCAGTCCAGTCTGAGGCCTTCCGTTCTTGCTGCCCGGTGAGTACCGTTGCTGGGGTAGTATCTAGACAGGGTCAATTAATTTGTCTCTGGTCCGTGGGTTTGGGTACACAGATCCAACACGAAGTGTCCACCTAGGTGGATGCGGGTCCTGACGTGTCTCTTTATGGGACCGGTAAGTTTCGTACTGTTTTAGCAGTGCATCTAGTCATTCCAGTAAGTTCTGTTCTCGAGAAATTCATGTGTTCTGTTCTCAGTATTCCAGGTAATATTCTGTAACCGTTATTTTACATGTTATTTTAATGTGTTTTCAATGTCGTGGTATGAGTGATTTGTTTTTCAAGTTATTATTGTGTTTATTGTGTATTGTATTGTGTCTAGATTCCAGTCTAAGTCATGCCTCTATTCTCGAAATTACGTCAGTTAAAAACCAGAAAAGGATTGCTAGAGGAAGCAGTTCCTGTCCCGCCTAGGGACAGTCCAGGACATTTTATGTATCATAAGCATGGCTTAAGTGCCATATTGTACTTAGACTTATGGGTCGAGTATACTAAAGATCTAGAAGAGAAATATAGATGGCCTGTATCAGGCACATGGGATGCCGAGTGCATCATGCGAGTAGAAGAAGCATTATGGAAAAAGAAATCCAGACAGTCCCAGAAAGATGCCATCGAGTTATGGCGCAAAGAATCTCATAAAAGAACCGAAAAAGAAATCAGAAAAACAGAATTAAGTAGAGAATCCTCAGAAAGAGCCCAAGAAAGGGAATTAATCGAAGTAGGCGAACGAGTTAAAGCCGAACAGTCAGACAGACAGAGAAATGCCCTTATTAAGGGTATGTATCCTCTTCTTGCCGAGGGCTTGCCAAAAGCAACCCCGGAAGCATCCAGTAATTTTCCGCCATCACTAGTTCCGACTAAGCTACGTCATAAACCGACCGCAGCTGATATTTTTCTCTCGTCCTATTTGGACGATACAGTCCCAGAATATGCCAATCCTGTTCCGCCAGCTCCGGTAAATAATGTAATTCCTGTTCCTCCAGCCACCGGGGCACCCGTTACAGCACCTGTTACGGTACCCCCGGTCCAGCCTACAGTACATGTACCCGCAACATCAGTCACTCTCCCAGCCCGTACAATACCCGTCGACGATTCTAGTCAAGGGGCCTCGGGGGGAAGTCCTCCTGGAACCCCGCCTCAGCACAGACGTGTGACATTAATCGAGCTACACGCCCGAGCGTTACAGCGTTCGCCCAAACATCAGTCCGTTGCAGATATCAAGCGAGCCCTTACCGAATGCCGTTATGATCCAGTCCCAGGTGATGATAATATGGTCATATATTCACTGCGTGTAAGACGGGTGACCGAATATTTGGACACCCTGCCGAATATGAAAGGTTATCTAGACAGAATATATCGTTTCATCCGTACAGGAGCAGACCCAGGAAGTATTGGCGACGCCATGGCTCAACGAAAAGTCGAGACCCAGCTCATGCTTTTAAAGTTTTTAATTAATTGTTTAATAAGAGAACAAGATTATCCGGAAAAAGATCCGGAAGAAATGAAGGTCCTGACCAGGTGGAGTGACCATATAGCCGAGGGAAGACACAAGACCCAGAACTGTATAGAGAGTATGTACAAGAAAATACGTAGGGAAATAATAAAGTTACACGAGAAACGAGAAGCACTACAAGCAACCGAGAAAGAAGACGCCTCTGATACTGAAGAGGTAGACAGCGAGAATCCCTCCAGAATAGCGTATGTAGGTAGAACTAGACTTCCCGACCGACATTCACGCCTAGAACACAAGAAAGTTTTCCCTTCTCCAGCACCAGAACAAGGCTCTCTTGAACAAGCATTTCAAGCTACCGATCACATTCTGAAATCACGAATCGGTTATAGTGAACTTGGTACCATGCATGAACAAGAACTAGTCCGATCAGCAGTCCGATGGACTACTGATTCTACCACTTTTCCAGACGAAATAGTGGCACAAATGTTTCTGAAACTGCCCCCAGCCGAGCAGCAACTGGTGGGTATGTATATGATCCAGCACCTCATTACACAGTATGAGGGTCAACATTCTGATCCAGGTCCGTTACATGATGTTCTGAACGAGTTATTACAGTACAGATGGAAAGGTCTAGGTACCGATTTAATTAGTATCATTCTAGAACAGCGCCACAAATATAGAACGTTTCTGAATCCGCATTTTGTTCATGTCTCACCTCCTGAAAATAAACCATTCTATATAGACAGACAGCATCCGTTACGAGAGGTACACCCAGTTAGGACAACGGGTGGTGATCTAGAACGAGTATTTGTTTACACCCCCATTACAAAGATGGAACTCTTAGAGATGAAAAAGTTAATTCCCTGTCACGATAAAGATCCAGCAGGGTTCCACCGTGAATTAAAAGACATGCTCCGTATGGGAGAATACACGTATCCTGATATCATTAAAATGTTAAAGGTCCTGTTGCCCGCAGGGGTATACGAAAAACTCAAAGAAAAAGAATGGGAGGTGGGAGAGAAAAAGATAGATTGGACAGCTCTAGAAGCTGAAGATAATTCACGAGTACCAGGTACCGGTCTAGGGGGTAAAGTTAAAGAATTGCCCGAGTTATTGATTCAGGTTTTGCCAAGGTTACTAACCACGAAAAAGGAAGATTGGGATGCAATCTCAGCATGTAAACAGAAACAGGATGAAGACACTAGTGATTTTTATTCTAGATTTGAAAAATGTTTTATTATTAACAGTGGTCTGAAGACAGGTAGCGAGTCGTACCCTCATCTTTTTGTTACCAAACTAGTCGAGAATTCAAGTCCACAAGTTAAAAATCGAGTTTTGAAAGTCGAAAGTAGTTGGCAAGCTAATACTCCGTCCCAGATGTTACAGATGCTCCAGTATCACCAGAACAGAATCAGGGAAGAGCAAGAACACGAAAGGAGACGTATGAAAGACACGAAAATGAAAGTATTAGTTGCACAATCTGTTCCACAAGACAGTCAGAAGAGGGGTCCGAATCAAGCCAGTCATCCTGCAGCTCCCGTTAAAGGGACTTGCAATTACTGTAAACAGCCAGGTCATTTTATAAACGAGTGTACAGTTCTGAAACACAACATAGCTACTGGTAAGACTAAAGAAAGACCACGTCCGCCTAGACAAGAACAAGTTTCACAGACTTCTCAGTCACCACAGAATGCACAACAGACAGTCCCAGCACAACAGCCTATCGCTGCAACACAGCACGTTACACAGCAGATGTACCAGTATGCACAGTCAGAGTATCCAGAGTATCAACAGTATTCATGAAACAGCCTAGAGAGGGAGGTAGGCTTGCCTCTCATCGAGATACCTGTAGATCAAGAGGGTCCCTATGTACACAGTCAAGTATTAGGGAGAGACAGAAAGTTTCTGATTGATACAGGGGCAAGTAGGACTACTATCAGTCATGACGAGGTTCCAGGGGCTCCGCTCTCAGGCTCTAGAAATGTTTCCCTTGGATTTTCAGGAAAGCCAATTGTTAATGAAATTTCAAAACCAGTTTCTCTAGAAGTAGGTCCATTGTCCCGAACTACTGATTTGTTACTTACGAAATCATGTCCAGAAAATTTGTTAGGCATCAAGACATTAAAAGAATTAGGTGCAATTATATGCTGTTCCCCAGAAGGAGTTCGTTTGTTCCTTAGAGACTTTAAAGGTCACTATGTATTACGTGATTATGATCCAAGATTATTGAATGTACCACAGCATTTATGGGCGCAAGGTCCAACTGATGTAGGATGTATGCAAATCACACCCTATCGTGTGACTCTGAAACAAGGTATAGTCTTGCCACGAATCAGACAGTACAGATTGCCACCTGAGGCTGTAGCAGCCTTATCCAAAATTATTGACGAGCTTATTGTTCAAGGAGTGGTTGTAGAGACTGACTCCAATGTATGTAATTCTCCTATCATTCCAGTCATGAAACGCACTGATCCAAATGCACCTCCAGTATATCGATTAGTGATTGACCTTCGAGAACTTAATAAATGTATCATTCCCCAGTACCCAGTAGTCCCAGATATTTCTTCCCTATTGACAGCCATTGATCCTGAAGCTACGTTCTTTACTGTTATCGACCTCAAGAACGCATTTTTCAGTGTCCCCATTCATCCAGACAGCCAGTACCTTTTCGGTTTCTGTTTAAATGGAAGGAGCTATAAATTCACACGAGCTCCTCAAGGTTTCACAGAAAGTCCTAGCATTTACAGTCAAGCACTTAAGAGACAACTAGACAATATTCACATGCCAACTGACACTGCCCTGCTCCAGTATGTCGATGATCTACTGATCACAGCCCGTTCTGAACGTGACTGCGAGCGAGCGTCACTTACGGTTCTGTATTTTCTGGCCGAGCAGGGGCACAAGGTGTCCCCTTCCAAATTACAATTCTGTGTCCAGCAAGTGGTATACTTAGGACACTTACTGTCCAAGTGGGGTAGGCAGTTGACACCAGACCGTATCCAGCTAATAGCGAGTCTTCCACAGCCCAAGACACAGAAGGAGGTACGAGCTTTTATCGGCCTCACTTCTTATTGCAGACAATGGATTCCTCAGTATGCATTTCTAGCCAAGCCACTGATACAGTTAACGACACAGGAGGCAGCCGTATCGACTGTCCTCCCTTGGACCCAGGAACATACACTTGTTTTCAATGAATTAAAGAAAGCTTTATGCCAAGCACCTGTTCTAGCAACACCGAACTACAGTAAGCCTTTTACACTTTTTGTCACAGAACGAGATGGTACTGCATTATCTGTTCTCACACAAGATCAAGCAGGACAATACAAGCCCTGTGCTTATTTTTCGAGCACATTAGATCCAGTAGCCCAGGCTCTGCCTGCGTGCCTCAAGTCAGTTGCAGCCACAGCTCTAGCTATCAGACAAAGTGATTCCATAGTATTAGGACACTTCCTGACAGTACAAGTTCCACACTCTGTGGAAGTCCTTTTAAACCGAACACAGACTCAGCACTTGACAATTGCACGTTTAACAGGTTATGAACTGACACTGTTCCAGCCACACATAGAAATCAGACGCTGTAACATTCTAAATCCCGCTACACTGTTACCGTCAGTTACTTCAAATCCTGCCACACATGACTGTGTGGAAGTAGTTAACACTATGACCAAGCCAAGACAAGACTTGACAGACATTGCATTACCTAATCCCGACCTGACACTTTATGTGGATGGTTCATGTATGAGAACAAGTACAGGAGAACTAGTAGCCGCGTATGCAGTGACTACTGAAACTGAAGTTATAGAAACACATCGTATTGACACCCTGTCTGCTCAAGCAGCAGAGCTAGTCGCTCTGACCCAAGCCTGCATACGTGCCAAGAACCTGAAAGTAAACATATATACAGATTCACGTTATGCATTCGGAGTCGTACACGACTTCGGAGTACTCTGGCAGGAGAGAGGTTTCATGACTTCTCATGGAACCAAGATTCAGCATGGTCTTCTCATTCAAGCTCTGTTAGATGCAATACATTTACCGACAGCTATCGCTATTATGAAGTGCAAGGCACATACGAAAGTCACTGACATCATTTCCCAAGGTAACGATCTAGCAGATCGAACAGCCAAGCTCACAGCTCAGACCCCAGACATTCCAGTTAACATGACACAGACACTCACTCCAGATCCGACTACTTGTATGACTGTTAAGGACCCTACACAAGATGTCATAGATATCCAGTCACATGCTACTCCCGAAGAAATTAAGAAATGGTACCAACAAGGAGGGGTCCAGACAGATCAAGGATGGTTGACGAAGGGAAAAGCCACATGGTTTCTCCCCGACTCTATGGTTCAAGTCATTATCAATACCGCACATAGTCCAGCACATCTAGGAGAAAAAGCTATGTTAGACAGTATTCAGAACCTTTGGTTCAACAAGCATTTACGAGCTGCAGCCAAGCAGAAAGTCCGTACCTGTATGATATGTTGCCAGTTCAATCCAGGTAAAAGTGTCCCGGTGGAACAAGGTGGATTCCAGCCTCCTGACCACCCTTTTGAAGTCCTCCAGATGGATTATATTCAGATGGAGCGATGTCGAGGTTTCAAGTATGTCCTCGTAGTTGTATGCGCTTTGTCCAGATGGACAGAAGCATATCCAGTTCCAGATTACACAGCCGCGACCACTGCCAGGCAGTTGGTTCGTGAATTCTTTCCCCGCTATGGACTCCCTAGGGTCGTGTATTCAGATAACGGCCAGCCATTCTCATCCGAGTTAATGAAGCATGTTTCCCTTCTGTTAGGGTACCAGTGGAAATTCCATTGTGTGCGCCATCCTGAAGCAGCCGGTCTCGTAGAGAGACATAACCAGACTCTGAAAATCCGAATTGCCAAAGTTTGTAAAGAGAAAGGTGTAGACTGGCTAGTAGCTTTGCCAGTTGCTCTATTTTATATGCGAATGGTCGCACATTCCAGATCAGGTCTGTCCCCGTATGAGGTCGTATTCGGCCGCCCCCCAAACATGTGGGGTACACCTAGACCCCGCAGTATCACAGATGTTTCCAGTAATATGCTGACAGATTACCTAGCTTCCTTGATGTCTGCCCTACACTCTTGTCGTTCACAGGTTGCCGCCGCATTTCCAGACAACACCGAGGTGAAACCGCATGAAGTCGTTCCCGGTGATCTCGTATTTGTCCGGAACTTTGATCGTTCAAGTCCGCTGGAGCCCTGCTGGAAGGAGCCCCGCATGATCTTACTAACAACAAGGACCGCAGTCAAGCTAGAGGGAAGAAAAGGATGGGTCCATCTGAGCCATATAAAGAAATTTCACGGACTTAAAGACTGCCCTATTCTCAAGGACTGCCCAGATACAGACTCTGAACTTAAAGTTCCCCTGTCAGAGAAAACTCCGCAGCAGGAGTATAAAAAGAAACTCCGGTCTAGTAAAATAAGTCAGCCAGTTTAATTGTCTAAGTCCCTCTCGGGTGAAACGGTTAGACAGGTTCCTGACATGTATGAAATAGACCCCCACAGTGAGAGAGTTAGTCAAAACTCTATCAAATGTATTATTGTTCTAAGTTTTTTGTTACTCTTGAGTCTCATGGTTACCTGCACAAGTTATGCTTTATATTTATGTTTTCCAATTCCACATGTACATATGCTTTCTAATGCTACAGTAGAGCACACATTTAGTGATCTGCCTCCTCACGAACTATCCTATCGTCTTGCTATGCGAAATAACACATTTATCAGAATGTTACATTATTCACACCAGACCAGCAATGCCACTAATTGTTGGGTGTGTGGTCGACTCCCCCCTTTCCAGACACCGAAGGGAGTTCTGCCACTTTTTCCTTATCCATTTTCGCATAATGGTTCGTGTGGAGCATGGTCCACTTTAACGTCATCCTCAACTGATATGTCCCTTCTGAATCGAACATGTTTCCCAGACAAGCAAGGTCTTTCCCATAGAACAGGGTTAGATCTAGAAAATGAAGTATATGATTTAGGTAATTATTCTTCGAATTTCATGGTCCTGAATGTTCAGTCTGATACTACTCCAGATTTGCCTGCTATTTCAGTACTACCAGTCAAAGGCGAATTATGTGTCAGAAAGAATGGTTCCGCACATGTAGGACATAGTGATTGTATTACTATTGTCAAGTATAGTGACAGTGGGAAATCTATTTTCAAAGCCTCACGTCATTCTTATTTTGTTTGTGGTCAGACCGCATATGTTCGTCTGCCCCTCGATTGGGATGGAACATGTTATATTGCCTTCCTACTGCCACCAGTTTTTCTAGCCCCATCTGATTATCACAGAAACACACATCTAGTACACGCCAGACATAAAAGGGAGATCGAGTCCCCGATTGTCGATCAAACTGAAACTGCTCTAGAACAATATCAAGACTTCAATAAAGGTTTCTTCTTCTTTATAGGACCTATCCAGAATAGTAAGTTGATACGTAGACTTACCAGAACCCTTGAAGCAGTAGTGAATGAGACTACTTCTGCTCTAGGTAACTTAACCGAAGAGCAATCTGCTATGAGATTTGTCGTGCTCCAAAATCGTCTCGTTCTTGACGTCATACTGGCCGATAGAGGAGGAGCATGTAGAGTCATCGGATCTAGTTGCTGCATTTTCATTCCTAATAACGCGCCGTCTGTTTATTCAGCCATAACCAGACTTCATAAAATTGCCCATCAGTTACACCAGAATCCAGGCACCTGGACATGGTCCGGTTGGCTCTGGAGTATTATATCTGCCTGGGGATGGAAAGTATTGTCATTCCTAGGTATTGCGGTAATGATCATATTCAGTTGCTGCCTCTGTATACAATGTGGCCCTGCGATTTGCGGCATTTGTGCTACCTCTTGTATTCCTAGTCCTAAATCCCGTTCCAAGACAATTCGAGACGAGCAAATGATGCTATATGAAATGATAGATGGTATCATGAATATTGATGTTTCCTGATGGAAACGTAGGGCACAAGGAGGGAATGTGGAAAAGTAAATTTTGCCATGTTGTATGTGCCTACGTGTTCCCCATCTTATGTTATATGTGCATGATCGATATGCATGTATTCCCCTCTGATCGATTAAAGACGCAATTATAGTTGTGTCCAACTCTAGTATGTCAGTTTCCAGTTCTCGTGAAAGCTACGAGTATTAAACCTACGTTGCCACATTTCACAGTGTGCACGTTAATTCATTGAATTGTCCCCGTTTCTAGGCCTCAAAAGGGCCCGGACTCAGATTCAGCTCCTGTCTCCTGAACCCTCTCCGAGGAGCGATACAGCCCCCACCTGTATCCCTGACCCTTCGCTTACTTCATGCCTCGCAGTGCCCGGCCCGGCCTGGTTCTGCCTCTCAGTCTGCCAAGAGTATGTTATGCTTCTAGTTATCAGTCCAGCCCTCCTTCTCTGCATTCCTAAGCTACTGAATCGCATCAATAGTTTAAGCCATAGTCTAGCCTTTATGTCTCCATGTAAGAGAAATACTGTATTAATATTCATAGAATATTCCTCACACACGCAATACATGTAGAATAATGCATGCACCAACCTTAGTGTCAAGTAGCCTTTGCCCTGATAACTTTTGGATTCTATCAACATGTTCTCTAAACACCAGATACCAGATAGGCTTTAGGTACATGTCGCTCTGACACTCCAGACTTTAGTCTCCTCTTCTAGCGCAGAAGTCATAGCCCCCAGTTCTCCCTAGTAACACGTCATTGCCCGTTTGCACGCATCACTAGGTTAGAGGTCCCAGCTCCTCAGGTAGCCCCCTCCATGTTTCCGCCCCATTCATGACACTTCTGTGACATTTACATCACATGTCCATGTATACGCCTCTTGTTACACCTACTTTCTGCCTTATCTTTTGCGACTGCTACTAGAAACGCCCACTGCTACGCCTACTGTATTGAATGTAATGCAATTGTTTTAGTATATATATATCGTGTACTGTTATTAAAAGTTGCTAGCCATCCCATTCCTGCCCCCTGCAGCTGCCGTCCCGTGCTTCCAGGCTGTTCTGTCCCTTCCCTTATGCCTGATTAAAGCCTGTGACTCAAGATACCTCGAATCCTGACTCTTATTTGTTGAGCTATCTGTTTATATGAGTATCCTGAAAAATAGAACCGGTATTTAATTATTTATTTACCACAAGATGACTTCAGGTGTGCCATACTTTTGTCATAAGTAAGACTGTTAGTGCTCTAGTTGTTCTTTAGAACACTCTGGGACATTCTGTCATTGGGCTATAGTTGGGCTACATCTGGCTGATATTTGGGCTACATTTGTTTTTTTTTGTCTCTGGTGGCCATCTTTGGGCTACATTGGGCTACATTGGGTTACATTTGGGCTCTAACATATATATAGCCCAATGTAGCCCAATATATATTTTTTCAAAGTTAATTTTCGTAAAAACCACTAGAGCACATATCTTGAGACATAGCAAAGGCACATCGGACTACCAGTCCCTACAATTTTGCCAAGTTTGGTGGAAAACCATTCAGCCGTTCGGGCTAAAAGTGAGTCCAACCGCACTATGGAAATGAACATGGGGAAAACACGTTTTGGAACCCCCCTTTTATCTCGGCCCCCGCTTGACGAATCCCCCCCAAACTTTCAGGGAAGGACCGGAGCGCCGCGAGGCAAAGTTAAGGAAAATTTCAGAAAGATTCCTCAACCGGCGCCAAAGTTATTCCCAATAGAATGTTGCGATTTCCCTATGGAAAACAATCCTAACTATATATACCTACTGGCTATCGCCAGTAGGTAATATATATATATATATATATATATATATATATATATATATATATATATATATATATATATATATATATATATATATATATATATATATATACATATATATATCTATACTACTATTATAAAGAGAGAACTCTCACCTTTGAGCCAGGTAAACTCGGGAACCACAACGCCAATCTACACACCCGATGCATCCTTGAAAATGTCAGGGTGTGTAGATGGACATAGGCTACATAAAATAAAATAAAAACGTAAATTAAAAAAATTAACTTTAAAAACAAAGTAGTCCCCTGAAAGAAGCGCCGGCCACGACGTAGCGCTGGCCGCAACGCGCTGCCCGTGACGTGCGTGATGACGGGACATGGAGCGGCGGTGATGTGAGGAGCAGCGGATCAGGTAAGGCATTTACAAACACGGAAAATGTCGGGGCGGGGGCGGGAGGGGGGCGGGAGGTGGTCCGTGTCCGTGAACGTGTCCGTGTTCTGACGGCAAGAAGGAGAAGGAGGAGTCCCGTCAGCTGCAGCACTTCGAGCGTAGGGGAGCGGAGCAGAGCTGACCGGCTGAGGGCTGAGGGCGGCCGAGAACGGAGCGGAGCAGGGTGGAGGAGCAAACTGCCAGTGCAAGGGGTCGGGGCTGCGGGGGTCGTAAGGTACATCACACCTACCTCTGCTCGCTCCACCACATGCTGCCCCCAGCCCCCTTCTGCCCCAGGCAACGCTGGGGCGGGCTGCTAGTATATATATATATATATATATATGAAACAACGGAATTCCAGTAAGTCCAACAGAATTCAGATGAGCCCATAATCCTTTTTAGATGTTTATTTCGGCACAGCAAGCGATCGAGGATAACGCGTTTCGAACAACCCTGGTTGTCCTTGGTCACATGACCCGCGTTCCTCACACACCACCTTTTAAAGGTGTATCCACGTTTTTTTCATCAATTTGTGCTTTATTATTCCATGACACAAAGAAAAATATAAATCGTACAAGTTAATAATCCTGATTTCTCTAATGAAATTCGTGGAAAAAAAATATATATGTAATACAATCAATTATAGTCATTGATCATTTGTGCAATGAATGTGATAAAGTGCATAAAAAACCAGCTCTTATTTCAATATTCATCCTCTTCAATCTCGTGGGCTGTCTGCAATTTCCAATTAAGGTTTAGTACCAGAAAATTCTTATTTCCTAAAAATAAGTATATATGTATATATATCCGAAACAAGGCTCCCAAGTGTAGTCGTGCATGTTCTTAATCCTCTTATCTTCCTAGTCGACTGAGGGTTATATCTCTACATTATAAGTACTAATACTTTCTATATAATCTCTTCAGTCAGCCCTAGGACAGCTGTAAACACCACACGTCCACAGGGGAGATAGTGACCAGGAAGCCCCCTGACACTTACTAAAAATTTAATGGCAATGTGTTGTTACCTCTTACAATCTTAGATGTCAACCTCTTACAATGGTGTTAGATATCTTAGTTAATGTAGGAATAATATTGCATCACAGCCTTTTAATATCCCCTACGTTGCATCCCAGATGTTATTCATACTAGACAATGAGGTGTTATCATCTCTCACAGAAAGTTATGCAAATCTTCTCCGATATTCAAATTCATAGGCGTCTTAGTGTCCAGCTCGACGATATACCTGGATTCGAGCTGGCGCAACCTTTTCTCCCTATTACCTTCCCGTTTGTTTTGCTCCACTGCATCAATTACAAAATATTGTAAGCAATTCAAGTTGTTGTTATGAATTGCTTTGAAATGCCTGGCCACCGGGTAGGCTGGGTCGGAATTCACTATCGCACGTATATGTTGTAAAATATGAACATACACTTGCAGTTTTGTGCTACCTAAGCAGCTTAAATTACAGCTACACTTTAACACATAAGCTGCGTGATCAGTTCTGCAAGTGTAATGTTCTCTGAGCGTGATAGGTCTATCTGAGAAAGGTGTAAAATATGTAGCAGTATTGATGTCAAACTTACAGGCCCTGCATGAACTGCACCTGAAGAAGCCCTTTCTTGGGGACAGACAATTCTTTGTTTTCTTTGTTTCTGGGCTATTCCTCACTAGGTAATTACGCATGGAATATGCTCTTCTGTAAGTAACAGTGGGGGTTTCGGGAGGAAACTTTTCAAAGTTTGGTCGGTCAGGACAATAGTCCATTGCTTTTTTATGCTCTTTGCCTGTTTGCTGTAGCCTGTGATAAGTCTCAGTTCCATATTACCACTGCCCTGGATTTCACTCAGATCTGTTCTTGCTGTTTCTACATTGCTATTGGGGTCAAAAAAGGCTGCTTGATCCTTGACATTTGCCTTCCTCATAGCCGCATCCAAATTTGTGAATTCGTACCCCTTGGCTTTGAGTCATTTTTTTTGCCGCCATATGTGATGTACCCGGGCTTCTGATGTACTACATGCCCTATGTATACGAAGAAACTCCCCATATGGAATGGTCGATATCGTGTGCTGCGGGTGAAAACTACCCGCATGTAACACAGTGTTGGCCGAAGTGGGCTTCCTATATAGGCATGTTTCTATTCTGCCCTGTACTACTTGTACAGTGATGTCTAAAAAATTGGCAATTGTCCCATCTATGTTTGTAGTGAAATGTAAATTGAGACTATTGTCATTAATTATTTCCACAAATCTGTTGGCCTGATCTTTTGTCCTGTGGCACACAACAAAAATATCATCAGTATACCGCCAGTATTTGACACATGCATAGACCACAGTGAGGCATGTTGTGACCTAAGGAAATGTTCCTCCCACCAGCCTACATGAAGACATGCGTAATTGGGGGAGAAACATGCCCCCATAACCACTCCTCTTAGTTGTTGAGATACTGCACTATCAAACATAACACGTTGTTGTATAAACACCAATGGATCATTTTGATTAACATTTGTTTATGGGAGTACATTTCGATTAGCCTCTTGCCCCAAAAAATTTCCACAGCTCTGAATCCATCTGGATGGGAAATACCTGTATATAAAGCGGTAATATCCATGGTAAGAAAAAGATACTCTTCTGACCACTGTAAGTAACTCACTTGGAACAAAAAATCGGTGGTGTCTTTAATGTGTGTTGGTAAGCTAATAAAAACTCTTGGAGGTAAAAGTCAACATATTTGGATGTATTCTCAAAGGTGCTGTTAATCGATGAAACAATAGGTCTTCCAGGCATAGGTAATTCATTTTTATGCACCTTTGGTATAAAATATATGTTAGGTAATACTGGAACTTACTTGTATGGAAACACAAACTCATCTCTTAAAATGAGGCCATCTTTTCTTCAAACACTCAGTTCGTCTTTGTTGTTCTTTTTTATTGCTCTTACTTGTGCCATATTTATTTTACTATAGCATGCTCCATCATTGAGATGTCGATATACCTCTTTTATGTAGTCTTTCTTGTCCCATAGCACAACATTACCCCCTTTGTCCAATTTGTTTATGACAATGGTATTGTTCTTTTTTAACTTATTCATTAACACAGTATATTGTTTCATTTGTTCTTTGGGTGAAATATGTTGTGCTTTGGTTTTACGCTGTAACTTCTTAAACTCTTCTGTGATGCGGTCATGGTAGATGTCAATTGCATCACGAGACATTTTGGGAACACAGGTCAAAACTGGTTTGAATGGACTGTGCCCAGGCTTAGATATGTTAATTCCTTCTGCCTCAGCTCTTTCTTGTGTGTTACTGATCTGGGGGCATATTATCAAGGACAGGCGATACATTATCGCCACTTTTATCGGCAGGAAACTGCCGATAAAGCGGCGATAATGGGCTTGATAATATGCTCTATGAATTCCTATCGAAGCCCATGTTAGATGTCTTCTAGATAATGTATCGCCCGTCCTTGATAATATGCCCCTGGATGTGTTCAACACTAAGGGCATGTAGGGTTTGAAGAGATGACATTTCTTCAACTTGCAGTCCTTGTATACTTGTATTGATGTTACGCTCTTGTTTATTTTTAATATCATGCTCCAAGTTGTTTTTTATCATGAAGTATTTCCTTAATTTGATTTTTCTAATGAGCTTGTAGACATCTATTCGGGTGTTACAATATCCCAAGTTGCTTGCTGGGCAGAAAGACAAACCCAGTGCCAGAAGTTGTTTCTCTGCTTGGCCTAAATCAGTGTTCGTAAGGTTAACAATGCTATTATCCTCTATTGGTTGTTTATCTTCCTATATTGATTGTGTTGCCACCTTCCACTTGTTCCTGAGGCATTTCCTTCGTTCGCGCCTTATTGCATTTCGCCTTTGTTTGTTGAGGCGTTTGGATTGAGCGGCAGTAATGACTGCTTGCGTTCCATTCTGATATAGTCCAGCTCCTCCGCCAATGTTAGCTGGCCCAAATCCCCTGGCTCTGAACTTGGGTTACTGTCATCAGACTCTGCTTCACTTGGGGCAAGACTAACATCCAAAGTAGATATATTGGATTCGCTTGCTGCCAGGTCAGTTCTTCTTGCATTTGCCGCTGCTTTGTTGGTAAAACTGCCCTTTTGCTTTCGCAGATTGTCGAACTTCCAAGCAAACGTAAAAAGTTGCCCCTGTTCGTAGTCTTTTTTATCTCTGGCAAATTTAAATGTTTTTTATAACTTCCTCCTGGTTTTTTGGGTGGTGTTTCATATCTTTAATGCTCTTGTTGATGTAATCCTAACTATTCTGATGTTCCGGTTTGTTCAATTCGTTGTTGCTCCTTATTATTTCCTCCATATTTTTGTCTTGATCAATTTTTACATATTTCACCAACAGACATACCAAGCGCATTGAAGCTTCCAAATTGCTTTCAGCCCATTCCTTCAATAGGAGGGGATGTGGGCTAACGAAACTTGGAGCTAACATTATCCTTAGACCTCTGGGAATCCTTCCCACTTTGTGGTATTTCTCGAGAATTTATATATATATATATATATATATATATATATATATATATATATATATATATATATATATTTTTTTTTATTTTTTTTTAATTACTAGGTCAGACTGTATTCACACATCCCATCATTACTTGAGTTCTCATTTCTTTGAGACCTATGGACTCTAGCAGGGAGCCTTCCAAGCCTAAGGGTAAATATAGAGTGAGTTGAGCCTAGATATTGCTTGAAACCATTTTTTTGCACACATAGTGATGTGTGGTTCCCCCTTTCCAGTAAACACTGCACGTATGTTGGGCAACATAAACGAAGGGTTGGTGCACGACCAACTCTGTGCACCACGCAGGGTATGTCGTCATAGAGACCAGCCAGCCCACATTGCCACCATATGCAACCCTAAAACTAGAGAGGTAGAACATGGTTTTGGTAACCACAAAACATGACAACCCTGAGCCCCACCTCAGGGTTCCCGGCAATGGATCTAGAACCCCTTTGCTCAGTCACTTGTGTTCTACTTCTCTCAGAGAAATATACAAGGAATACACAGAGGGGCCTTTTTTAATATTTTATGAACCATTGTGATTCTTGTATAGAATATATGAGCAGCAATGATGAATAGACAGAAGCAGATGAAAGTGATTTACAGTATAAGGACAGTAAACAGAATGTTCAGTTCCACCATCTTACTATACCAATGTATGTATGCAGGCATTAAAAACAATATATATATGCATATATAGTTTACTCCTAATATGCGTTCTCTAACCTAGATGCCTAGGGTGTATATATGTATTCTGTCGATTGGATGATCCAACCGCTATTACCTGACAGGAAAGAATGTAGGTCCTTTTCCTGGTCACAGGTTGGACATACCTCCTCACAGAGGGATCAACAAGCAGCTGGGCATGAGGTTTCAGTGCGTAGTGACCTCACAAAGACAGCAAGTGTTCCTGTGCCCCATCCTGGAAATGATTTTTTATTTATATGAAAAGCATCCTTGCTATTGAGCCAATGGTTGTATGATGGAACAACGCCTTCCACTGCAATGCATGCCTTTACCACGCATGCAATACAACGCAGATGCCTTTACCACGTATAACCTTTACCACGCATGCTTTTACAATGTATTTTGTTGAAAGCATGTATGGTAAAGGCCTGTGCATGACACCCCCAGTCTAAAGCCCAAAATCTATTACAAAAGAAATCTCCCTTACCATAACAGGACAACAACGAGGAAACTCTTGTGAGGTACAGCGCAGGTCATCAAGAGGAAGCGGAAAGATCTCTTTGCTCCTCTAACGATGCTGATAGCTTTGATCATGCTGGTGCCTTTACCACCGTAACCAGCATATGTCGTCACCACGTATGTTGTAAAAAATGCATGATGAAGGCTACCCGTGGTAACAGTGTATGCATGGCAACGCATGCGTGGTAAATGCCCTGCTTGTAAACAGCTGCGTTGTAATGGCTGTTTCCCTGAACCGATACCTTAGTCAGACTGACATTCTTATGATCTATTGATAGCTACCTCACCTTATGGATGAAAACAAATAACTACATTTGCACAATGTGTTGTCGAGGCAGTGTACATAATGTTAAGGGTGTTGTGATAATGTTATTACTAAGTGAAATTTTCATGAAAAGTAGTTTCAGAGAAATTAATCGTGCTTTGTCACTCATGCAAATCTGCGTCAAAAGTAATCGTGCGAAAGAGAAGGCAACTTAGGAAACGTTTACATAGTATAAATGGCAGCATTTCTCCCCAGGCCAAATTAAGCGACATGACACCCACTCCTTGGACATAAGTTGACTAATATGCTATCTAATAGTGAGAAAGCTACGGTAAATAGTATCAAAATATATGCACATAGAAGTGATTATAAAATCAATCTAAAAATCAGTATAAAAAGGCAATCATACAGTTTGGAAGCCAAACCACACAGAAAGCCATGATTAAAAAAATAGTTACAAAACGTAAAACCTAATAAAAACCAAATTTAAAATCAATTTAAGATATTAAAACCAGGCCATATTTCAAAGTTACCACCATACGGAATAGCCAATTGTTATGAGTTTCGAGTGGTAGGCAAAACATCTCTGTTTCCAGCAACGACAGATGATGATCCCAGAGGTTTATGGAGAAAATCTGTTCCCATCCAGCCCCCACAGCAACTGGGAGCGAACACGGCCGATGGAAGATCACTGAACCAGAGCGAAAATCCAATTCACTTGGAGCAGAAGCATACCAGGAACCGTGTGAAAGGAGCAGGAGAGCAGCAGCGGTAGGAGAGCAGTGACAGCAGTGTGAGGAGAGCAGTGACAGCATCAGCAGGAGAGCAGTGACAGCAGCAGGAAAGCAGTGACAGCAGTAGGGCTGTGATAGCAGCACCAGCAGCAGTCAAGCAAGAGCAGCAGCAGAGCAGTGACAGTATAAGCAGGTGAGCAGAGACAGTATCAGGAGAGCAGTGACTGCAGCAAGAGAGCAGTGACAGCAGCAGGAGAGCAGAGACAGTATCAGGAGAGCAGTGACTGCAGCAAGAGAGCAGTGACAGCAGCAGGAGAGCAGAGACAGCAGTGTGAGGAGAGCAGTGACAGCAGCAGGAGAGCAGAGACAGCAGTGTGAGGAGAGCAGAGACAGCAGCAAGAGAGCAGTGACAGCAGCAGGAGAGCAGAGACAGCAGTGTGAGGAGAGCAGTGACAGCAGCAGGAGAGCAGAGACAGCAGCAGGAGAGCAGAGACAGCAGCAAGAGAGCAGTGACAGCAGCAGGAGAGCAGAGACAGCAGTGTGAGGAGAGCAGTGACAGCAGCAGGAGAGCAGAGACAGCAGCAGGAGAGCAGAGACAGCAGCAAGAGAGCAGTGACAGCAGCAGGAGAGCAGAGACAGCAGTGTGAGGAGAGCAGTGACAACAGCAGGAGAGCAGTGACTGCAGTGTGAGGAGAGGGGTGACAGCAGCAGGAGAGCAGTGACAGCAGCAGGAGAGCAGTGACAGCAGCAAGAGAGCAGTGACAGCAGCAGGAGAGCAGTGACAGAAGCAGGAGAGCTGTGACAGCAGCAGCAAAGGAGCAGTGACAGCAGCAGGAGAGCAGTGACAGCGGCAAGAGAGCAGTGACAGCAGCAGCAGGAGAGCAGTGACAGCAGCAGGAGAGATGTGACAGCCGCAGCAGGAGAGCAGAGACAGCAGCAGGAGAGCAGGGACAGCAGCATCAGGAGAGCAGAGACAGCAGCAGGAGAGCAGTGACAGCAGCAGGGGAGCAGTGACAGCAGTAGGAGAGTGGGGACAGCATCAGGAGAGCAGTAACAGCCACAGGAGAGCAGGGACAGCAGCAGCAGGAGAGCAGTGACAGCAGCAGCAGCAGCAGGAGAGCAGAGACAGCAGCAGCAGCAGGAGAGCAGTGACAGCAACAGCAAAAAAGCAGTGATAGCATTGACAGCAGCAAGAGAGCAGTGACGGCAGCAGGAGAGATGTGACAGCCGCAGCAGGAGAGCAGAGACAGCAGCAGGAGAGATGTGACAGCCGCAGCAGGAGAGCAGAGACAGCAGCAGGGGAGCAGTGACAGCAGCAGGAGAGTGGGGACAGCAGCAGGAGAGCAGTGACAGCAGCAGCAAAGGAGCAGTGACAGCAGCATCAGGAGAGCAGTAACAGCAGCAGCAGCGGGAGAGCAGAGACAGCAGCAGCAAAAGAGCAGTGATAGCTGTGACAGCAGCAGGAGAGCTGTGACAGCAGCAGGAGAGCAGTAACAGCAGCAGGAGAGCAGTGACAGCAGCAGGAGAGCTGTGACAGCAGCAGGAGAGCAGTGACAGCAGCAGGAGAGCAAGGACAGCAGCAGCAGGAGAGCAGTGACAGCAGCAGGAGAGATGTGACAGCTGCAGCAGGAGAGCAGAGACAGCAGCAGGAGAGCAGTGACAGCAGCAGCAAAGGAGCAGTGACAGGAGCAGGAGAGCAGTGACAGCAGCAGGAGAGTGGGGACAGCAGCAGGAGAGCAGTGACAGCAGCAGTAGAGCAGTGACAGCAGCAGGAGAGTAGGGACAGCAGCAGGAGAGCTGTGACAGCAGCAGCAAAGGAGCAGTGATAGCAGCAGCAGGAGAGCAGTGACAGCAGCAGCAGCGGGAGAGCAGAGACAGCAGCAGAAGCAGGAGAGCAGTGACAGCAGCAGCAAAAGAGCAGTGATAGCTGTGACAGCAGCAGGAAAAGAGCAGTGATAGAAGCAACAGCAGCAAGAGAGCAGCAGCAGCAGCAGGAGAGCAGTGACAGCATCAGCAGGAGAGCAGTGACAGTAGCACCAAAAGAGCAGTTACAGCAGCAGGAGAGCTGGGACAACAGCAGCTGGAGAGCAGGGACAGCAGTGAAGAGCTGTAAGTAGAGAAAAACACGGTGTCAATGGTTGCTTTTACTCATTTCAGGTTGACTTGATTGGCATTTTACTAATTCAAAGCTGTAATACTGTGCCTGAAGTGGTAAATGGCTTTTGTCATTCTACAGCTCGGCATGGACAACACTGTGCTAGTCCTATGCTTAAAGTCTTTGGGGCAGATTTACAAGAAAGTGCCGCAGCGCGGCACCGCAAGCCATGAGCGGGAGCAGGCACCCTTGCACCATGCTGCAAGGATGCCTGCGTCACGGGGAGATTTTGCGCTGTAAGGGGCACCTTACGGCACGAAAACAATCACTAGAGGCATTTTCCTCTTTCAATGTGTGCTGTAGAATGCAGCACGCATTGAAAGAAGAAAAAAACGAGGATAAATGAAAACATTTCTCCTTGTTGCGCCTTGCTATGCCTCCCCTAGGATGGCGTAGCATATGACGCATTTCCAGGTTTACGATTCCTCGTAAATCTGTAAATGTGTCTGGTTACATGGGTGTTGCGTGGGAACACCCACAGCAACACCCATGAAACGCCCATTTCACACAAAGTGCTGCGTGTAAAGGGGCCGTATTTACACATGTAAATATGGAGAAGTGTACTGCGCTGCCAGTATAGGGGCATGTAAATCTGCCATTTGTCCCTTTCCATCTCTGCGTGGATGGCACTGTGCAAATTCTATGTTTAAAGACTGATAGAAAAGCACTCAATGCCTGAAAGGGTATTGTTTTGACTGATACTGGGGGCTCCCTTGTGTCTTTTACAAAGCTATACCTCTCTGAAGAGCTGTAAGTAGAGCGAAACTCTGTGTCAGGGGTTGCGTTTATTCATTTCACGTTAGCTTGGTTGGCATTTTACCACATCAAGGCTGTAATAGCGTGCCTTGGGTGGTAAATGGCTTTTGTCATTTAGCAGCTGGGCATGGACAGGATTATGCTAGTCCTATGCTTAAAGACTTTGCTGTAGAAATTGCAAAAGACTTTGGGGCATAATAACAAGCAGGGTGTTAAAAATGATCGCCGTTTTAGCAGCGGAAAACTGCTGCTAAAGCGGTGATAACTGGCTTGATAATATGGCCTTGTGAATTCCAATAGAAACTTATGTTCTGGTATGAACATGGGCTTCTATTGGAATTCTCCAGGACATATTATCAAGCTCATTATCGCCGCTTTAGCGGCAGTTTTCTGCCACTAAAAATGCGATCATTTTAGCTCCCTGCTTGATAATATGCCCCATGTCCCTTTCTATCTCGGTGTGGATGGCACTGTGTTAATCCTTTGCTTAATGACTTTGATAGAAAAGCAGACATTTGAGGTGAGCAGATCTAGAGTGTCGCTGGTGTTGAGAGTGCTCTATACAGGGGCTCCTTTCCACCTAAACTTGGGAACTACCCAGAATTCTCTGCTTCTTTTTTGCATAATTTATGCATCGCTCAATGCCTGAAAGGGTATTGTTTTGACAGATACTGGGGGCTCCCTTGTGTCTGGACAAAGCTATACCTCTCTGAAGAGCTGTAAGTAGAGCGAAACTCTGTGTCAGGGGTTGCATTTATTCATTTCACGTTAGCTTGGTTGGCATTTTACCACATCAAGGCTGTATTAGCGTGCCGTGGGTGGTAAATGGCTTTTGTCATTTAGCAGCTGGGCATGGACAGCATTATGCTAGTCCTATGCTTAAAGACTTTGCTGTAGAAATGGCAAAAGACTTTGGGGCATATTATCAAGCAGGGTGTTAAATATTATCGCCGTTTTAGCGGCAGAAAACTTCTGCTAAAGCGGTGATAACAGGATTGATAAAATGGCCTTGTGAATTCCAAGAGATACCTATGTTCTGGTGTGAACATGGGCTTCTACTGGAATTCTCCAGGGCATATTATCAAGCCCATTATCGCCGCTTTAGCTGCAGTTTTCTGCCGCTAAAACTGCGATAATTTGAGCGCCCTACTTGATAATATGCCCCATGTCCCTTTCTATCTCAGTATGGATGGTACTGTGCTAATCCTATGCTTAAAGACTTTAATAGAAAAGCAGGTATTTGAGGTGAGCAGATCTAGAGTGTGGCTGGTGTTGAGAGTGCTCTATACAGGGGCTGCTTTCCACCTAAGCATAGGAACTACCCAGAGTTCTCTGCTTCCTTTTTGCATAATTTATGCATCGCTCAATGCCTGAAAGGGTATTGTTTTGACAGATACTGGGGGCTCCGCTGTGTCTGGACAAAGTTATACCTCTCTGAAGAGCAGTAAGTAGTGCGAAATTCTGTGTCAGGGGTTGCGTTTAGTCATTTCAGGTTAGCTTGGTTGGCATTTTACCAATTCAAGGCTGTAATACTGTGCCTTGGGTTGTAAATGGCTTTTGTCATTCTACAGCTCGGCATGGACAGCACTGTGCTAGCCCTATGCTTAAAAGACTTTGCTGTAGAAATCGTGAAATACTTTGTCCCTTTCTATCTCTGCGTGGATTGCACTGTGCTAATCCTATGCTTAAAGACTTTGATAGAAAAGCAGAAATTTGAACGGAGCAGATCTAGAGTGTCCCTGGTGTTGAGGGGGCTCTATACGGGAGCTCCTTTCCACCTAAATTTGAAAACTACCCAGATTTCTCTGAATCTTTGTTGCATAATTTATGCATCACTCTATGCCTGAAACGGTATTGTTTTGACTTATACTGGATGCTCCCTTGTGTTTTGACAAAGCTATACCTCTCTGAAGAGCTCTAAGCAGAGTAAAACAGTTTGTCTGGGGTGGCATTTGCTCATTTTAGGTTGGCTTGGTTGGTATTATACCAATTCAAAGCTGTAATACTATGCCTGGAGTGGTAAATGGCTTTTGTCATTCTACAGCTCGGCATGGAAAACACTGTGCTAGTCCTATGCTTAAAAGACTTTGGGGCAGATCTACAAGAAAGTGCCACAGCGCTGCACCGCAAGCCCTTTGGCTGCACCACGCTGCAGCACTTTCAGAGCACAGGAATGCGACACATTTACAATGATATGTCGCATTCCTGTGCTCTCCTCTACGCTGGTGCACAAACAGGTGCCATGAGCGGGCGCAGGCACCCTTGCACCATGCTGCAAGGATGCCTACATCACAGGGAGATTGTTTTTGTGCCGGAAGGGGCACCTTCCGGCACGAAAACAATTACTAGAGGCATTTTCCACTTTCAATGTGTGCTGTAGAATGCAGTATGCATTGAAAGAAAAAGAAAATGACGATAAATGAAAACATTTCTCCTTGTTGTGCCTCGCTACGCCTCCCCTAGGGTGGCGTAGCATACTGACACATTTCCAGGTTTACGATTCCTCGTAAATCTGTAAATGTGTCTGGTTCCATGGGTGTTGCATGGGAACACCCACAGCAACACCCATGAAATGTCCCTTTCACGCAAAGTGCTGCGTGTAAAGGGGCCGCATTTACACATGTAAATATGGTGCAGTGAACAGTGCTGCCAATGCGTCACAAAAAGTGACGTACTGGCAGTGCAAGGGGCTTGTAAATCTGCCCCTTTTTCCCTTTCTATCTCTGCGTGGAAGGCACTGTGCAAATTCTATGTTTAAAGACTTTGATAGAAAAGCAGACATTTGAGGTGAGCAAATCTAGATTGTCGCTGGTGTTGAGAGTGCTCTATACAGGGGCTGCTTTCCACCTAAACTTGAGAACTACTCAGAGTTCTCTGCTTCTTTATTGCATAATTTATGCGTCACTCAATGCCTGAAAGGGTATTGTTTTGACTGATACTGGGGGCTCCCTTGTGTCTGGACAAAGCTATACCTCTCTGAAGAGCTGTAAGTAGAGCGAAACTCTGTGTCAGGGGTTGCGTTTATTCATTTCAGGTTAGCTTGGTTGGCATTTTACCACATCAAGGCTGTAATACCGTGCCTTGGGTGGTAAATGGCTTTTGTCATTCTGCAGCTGGACATGGACAGCATTGTGCTAGTCCTATGCTTAAAGACTTTGCTGTAGAAATGGCAAAAGACTTTGGGGCATATTATCAAGCAGGGCGTTAAAAATGATCGCCGTTTTAGCGGCAGAAAACTGCAGCCAAAGCGGCAATAACGGGCTTGATAATATGGCCTTGTGAATTCCAATAGAAACCCATGTTCTGGTGCGAACTGGTCTTCTATTGGAATTCTCCAGGGCATATTATCAAGCCCATTATCACTGCTTTAGCAGCAGTTTTCTGCCATAAAAAAGGTGATAATTTAAGTACCCTGCTTGATAATATGCCCCCATGTCCCTTTCTATCTCAGCGTGTAAGGCACTGTGCTAATCCTATGCTTAAAGACTTTGATAAAAAAGCAGACATTTGAGGTGAGTAGATCTAGAGTGTCGCTGGTGCTGAGAGTGCTCTATACAGGGGCTGCTTTCCACCTAAAGTTGAGAACTACCCAGAGGTCTCTGCTTCTTTTTTGCATAATGTATGCATCACTCTATGCCTGAAAGGGTATTGTTTTGATATATACATATATGAACATGTATATATATGCACACACACACACACACAATCCCCATACCCACCCCCCACCCCCCATGAAAAAACCGGGACAGGCCAGACATAGAAGTAATACTAAAGGCCTCAAATTCTTGTCACCCTACACTTAAAGCACTCGCTGAGAACTTGTACTGTGTTAGAAGGCTGCTTACTGGAGCGAATATATAAATATGAGCATTTGGAAGAGTTCAGAGTGGTGTTGATTTCAACTGTGGTATATGTACGCCCTCTAGCGGTGAGTTTTAAAAATGTAACGAAAATGATTTATCCTGCTATTGCTTTTGCTGTAGCTTGGAAGGTTTGTTTGTTTCTCTAAACATCAGCAGGCCTCCCACCACTTGACAAATGTGACGCCAGCTTCAATATGTCTCAGGCAAGCCAATACGAGGTGCAGGGCCTGGCTGGCCGTAGCAGGCACCGGACAATCCCCTGGTGCGCCGCACGGTTGGGGGTCCGGTTTTGGGCCCCTGGGGGCCGTTTTTGTTACAGGGCCATTTTTGCAGCATAGCTGCAAAATCGGCCCTGTAACAAAATCGGCAGAAAACCAGCCCTGGCAAAGAGCTCTGCGGCACCCACAACCCCCCAGGGGGAGGTGAGGGGGGGGGCAAGCACTTTGCCAGGGACGGTTTTGGTTCCAAGTCCGGCTGCATGCCTGTTGCTTCCCCTGCAGCGAGAGGATAGATGGTACATACCGGTGGGTAAACGATTGTGAAGTCGTGTGTTCTTGTGGGATTATGAAAGTCAACTGACATTCCTTCGAATTTTTCCCCAAGAAATCACGTTGTGTATCCATAGAACGTTTGTAAACAAATGTCTATTTTAAGCAGGTCTCCCTTAGGTTTTCCTGTGTGTTCCAGTTTTGATAGGGTTTAATTTATTAAAAAGTGAAGGTTTGTAAAATTGTTCCTCGGAGGTGGCGGCCGACTTGCATCTCTTACCTCTGCCACTGTCAGTAAAGGCCCAAAGTAGAACTGCCGCAAGTGAGCGAGAAAGCCTTCCTAAAGGGACATTCATAGGGGTGTTCTACTGTATTAACATTTTTTTTTTTTAAAGGTGAGTCAGTTAGTGTATTTTTCAGCCACATTTTCTTTTGCATTTGCGAAAAAACCAAAGGCTCTGTCTGAAAGAAAACTCTAATAAGTCCTGAAATATTCTAGTACATTCATGGTCCAGTTTGGTGGAAGGGCAGGGGCTAGGAAATGTGATGAGTTTGTTTGGTCCACTAAGTCAAATAAAAGATTACACTTACATGTATATTATTGATGGAGCACTATGCAGCGAATACAATTAAGTCTTAGTAGCATAAAGCACACCAGCAATTCACTTGCAGCAATACATAAGATAAGCAACAGAATTTGATAATCAGTGTACATGTTTCGATCCTCCTGTCTATGAATGAATACATCTAAAGTTCCTTAAACTAGTCCTAAACTAAAAAAACTAGGGAAACCTTTTTAAATCATGGGAAGCAGGAATGTGTCAGAATAGTGGAGACTTCAGTAAAAGTTCTCTAAATCAAGGCAAGGCATAGCATAAAGCTACAAAATGGAGTCCAAAGAGTATCTGCTCTAAAGACTTAAGTGTAAACACGAATTAAACCAATAGAACATTAAAGAATTCCACATAATCAATTCCAGAAGTTTTCAACCTTCTAACAGTAGAAATTTACAACTTCAATTGATTTTCCCATCCTACGGTTTGAACATCGAGACAACCATGGACGTCTCCCTGCTTCTGATTCGACACGAATAGGAGTCTTCTCTTAGTTCGTTAGCGCCTCCAGGCCTCACTGTCTCTAATACACAATATGCCTTTCACTAGCCATGAAATCATATGAACGTACCTGCGCAAGCAAACCTTTCACATTGAAGGTGAAACATTAGGTATCAGGGGCTTAAAGCCTTTGGTAAGCTAACTTAATAAAACAGTGAGTGTACACAGTAAATACATGATTATGCATGCACCTACGACAGGGGCGGCTCCTCCATAAAGGCAGAGGAGCGTCGCCCCACTGCTTTCTCGCAGTTCGAGAAACAGAAACATGAAATGGTATTTTAAATGCCATCTTATGTTTCTGCTTCTCGCGCTGCGAGAAAGCAGAACGGTACGCCTGGTTGGGGGCGGCCAGGAGGTTATGCCTGGTTGGGGGCCTAGGGGAGCAGTGGCTTGCCCACTGTTGTGGGCCCTGATTGTTTGGTTGGCCCTCGGGGCTGACCAAACAAGTTAATGCGCACTCTACATTTTCTCTATGTACGCTGTATGCAGCCTACATAGAGAAAATGGCCTCCCTACAGGCGCCCGGCTGGGCGCCGTCTGCACCAATCACAATGCTGACATTGCAGTATTGTGAGTGGCGTAGGGGAGAGGAGGGAGGATGCCTGCTTCCTGTTCTCCTGAAGAAGTAGGAAAACATGGGACCCGGCCAGCAGCGGAGGACGCGCGGAACCCAGTGAGGTAAGGTTTTTTTTCACATTAATCCCCTCGCGCTAACCCCCGCACGACCCCCCATCCGCCCCCCACACCCACGAGTCATGTGAGCTGCAACTGAACTACGTTATTAGAATAAATGCAAACATTAATAGATGAGTACATAAGAAATTAAATTTTAGTAAAAGCACTATAACTTGAAGTACACAAGTATAAATGTGAACAACTACAATTTGTAACATTACAATGAAGGTATTTGAGCACACACCTAAGTGAATGACTACTTTCTACAGTGAATACACTCCAATAGTATGTCTGGGTCTTCTCTGTACACTAATAAGGTTAAGGCACACAGTAGATATGCTAATGCAAGTAAGTATTGCTTCTTTGATGACGTATGGGGTGGAGCTTGAATTATGAGTGTCCTTTACATTACAACCAGTTGTAGAGCTGTAAGTTGCTAGTACTGAATAGCAGTGGCTACTGCAAGTAAGATTGTGATGAATCACCAGAGCAGTGAGGACCCATGCTGAAGCTCGATTGAGGGCTGTAAATGAGAATTGTCTGAGATTGAGATCAGAGGACTAAAAAGACAAAAGTAAAGGAGGGGATACAAAAACCATTCATTTGTAAATGTTTCAACGAACAAATTGGAGAAGTGCAATTTCACTACCAATGATCAAATGCCCAAGTCCTGCCTCTTTCTTGATGGTTTCTTCCTTCACACCCTAGTTTATCTCTACCCTTGAATGGGTTTTGGACCTCTCTGCACTTTCTACAGGGTGGATAGTGAGAGATGCATGGGCGTCTGTATGGCAGTCCAGTGCAGAGCTGGGGAGAAATCCCGGCAGTTGAGGGCAGAGCCTTGGGTAAGGAGGTAAGTGGTCAGAGACCATTTCAATATATCACCAGAATCCAATTCCAATGGCATCCGCATGCCCTGCCAGTGTAACCTGCTTCACATTCCATGGAAGGATGTTGCAAAAATACACACACAGTCACTGCCTAAGAAAGTAACAGAAAAGCGTTACTTCTTAAGGAGGAAGCGGGCACCTCAACTCCCTGATATTAACTTCCCTTCATTAAAGAGGAGCATCTCATCTGGTTGCCACTGTCTCAAGAAGCAGCGCCTCTCACCTCCCTGAAATAGAGACTTGGCTCTTACTTCCTTGAGAAACAAGGTTTCTCCTCTCTTTGTGAAGGTGGGTATGGCCTTTCACTGCTTTGAGAAAGGGGAGCAGAATATCATCAGCCTTTCACATGCCTCAGAAATAGGAGAGGTCTCCTCCCTGGGGATGATGTCACCGCTTATCTGATTGTGTAGTCATGGGGCTTCTCCTCTCATGAGGAGGAAAACTTTCTCTCATCTTTACCCAGGAGGAAGCATGGAGGCTCTCCTCTTCCTGAGCAAAAGGGTCTCAAATCTTGTTAAGGAGCTGGCACTCTGACTGCCATAAGAAACTGGACCTATTAATTTTTGGTGGAGAAGGGTCTTCATCTCGCTTAGCGACTAGGAGGGGAGTTGAGTTTATCCCTTCCATGAAGCATTGTAAGGTTGAAGCACCTCCAAAGGAGGCAGGGTCTCTTGAGGTCACTCCTGAGACCCCACTCAAGTAGTAAACCTTTCATGTTCCACAGGAACAGAGCTTCCCGCCTCTCAGGGAGGTCAAGGTTCTCTCACAATTCCTTAGGAGGAGCAACTCCTTTCACCTCTACGAGAAACAGTGCCACTTTATTCACATCTCTGAGGATGAGCCAAACCTTTGATTGACCTGAGATGCAACACTTCACACCACATGACATGAAGGGCATCTAACCACCTTGGCATGCTTGATGTGTCATGAGAAACCAGACATGGGAATTAGAGGTGCAGTGAGACAGATGATTAAGAATTAGGGGGCATATCAACAACAACACGCAATAATTATCGCTAAACGCAGTTTAGCGCGTTTGTCATTATCGCCGTCCATCGCTGGATCACATTGCCGTGTTAGTGGCGAATTTGCAACGCTTTGCAAACAGGCGATGTGAAATCCGGTGATAGACGGTGAAAATTAGCATTAGCGTTCAAAATCCTACGGTAAGGGAACTGCGCTAATGAAAATGTAGGTAATAGGGAGATGTGGACTTAACCTTGCAATCCACCTCCAATTATACAGATAGCTAAGTCGGAAATAAAGCAGACGTTAGATACCAGCGATAACTACGGTTAGCGTGGCTTTTATTATCGCTTCGCTTGTCAGGGGCCGGCTCGCAAATACTGCGATGTCTGGTTAGCGAGTATTTCCCTGTTGTTTCTGGGAAGCAACGCCTACTTCCCATCTCATTAGCGATGCGGGCTGAGGCATTAATGTAACGGCTGTTAACATGCGCTAATGCATGTTAGCGGTGCTTTGATAATAATGAGTTAAAATAATCGCCGCTTTTCCAGCGCTATGTGCCAGCGCTATGTGCCGGAAAAGCGGCGTTATGTCTCTTGTTGATATGCCCCTACTTCTTTTGGTATTTCTTGTGCTTAATTGATAATGAGGTACTAAAACAGCTTGAAAATCAGTGTATATAGTGCAGTACTAGAATACCAAGAAAAATACAGTTTCCTCAATATATTTTACAAAAATATCGCCTCATTGGAGTGAAAAATAGAAATCGACATCCAACGGAACTATAATTTTGTAAATGACATTAACGTCAGACAATATTTATCCCTGTAATATACATGTGGTCTGCACGGGTAGATTAATCCCTTGAATGTACTCAAGGTAGAACTTCTGATTTAGTGAAGTCATGCCATGCAAAACCCTGGGCGTAGTTCGCGGAGCCGCACTCCGCGGAGCTACGCGAAGACGCACTTGCACTCCGCGACCTACGCGTAGCTCCGCGGACATGCGTAGTTGCTTGCTAGACCCGTTCGCGCGCCGTTTTTCGTCTTCGGGAGCGTGGTGCGCGTGTTCGGGGCGCTGCCTGCATGCTCGAGATAGCTAGCGCGCTAAGTTACCTAAGAGGTTTGTCCCGCCCGCTTGCGTTCCCTTATTTCCTGTTCCGGGTCACAAGTAACGTGTTCGCGTTGTGTAAGACATGTTCGGGAACTCATCTTCTCGTTCGCACTACAAAAGTGCGTGATCGCGTCAAATATCGCGCAAACCTACCCAGGCGGTCGCGACGGGCCATGGTAAGCCATGGCCGCGCACGCGATAATGTTATTCAGCGCGCGAGAACTACGCTACGCACCGGATCACGGAGTAATCGACAGCTTCGCGTTCTCCGTAGAACGCGGAGTTGCCGAAACTCCGCAAGCTCCGCGAACGGAGCGTAGTTCTTCGCCCAGGGTTATGCAAAAGGACAAGTGCAAAGTCAAGGTATCAACATTTTTTTTTTAATTACATTTTTTAGGAGCTAACAGCAGGTATATATATTTAAAAAATTATGCCACACATCAGTACATAATGAAAAAGTGCATAGTCCCATTCGTAACCATATTCATCAGATTATATAAATCACATAAGCAAGTAAATACCACATTCAAGCCAGTATACTTTACAGTTCATATAGTATTTAGAAACGAGCATAGATGATATGAATTATGCAATAATAGAGTGAGTAGTCTCTATTATTACCAAAGTAAATCAGATATGGTAATATACAACAGTGCAATCAGCTGTGCCTGGAGTGTGAGTAATAATAACGAGCTCATTCTCAATTGATACCATATTTGAGATATTCATATGAATCACATCAAATAGTAAATGCCATTTCCTACCCTAAAGAGGGATGGAACAATAGGGAAATAAATTCGGACCCCTATGCCTTACATTTCATGTAATATTAGCAGCACATATATGTGAAGATAAATAAGTGAAACAAAAGAAGATAGCCTTATCCCTCTACATCTTACATTTCATATGATGTTACCAGCAAGAATATTAAGTATGGCACTTCAAGTTTTAGCATAAAGTGAAGTGCATAGATAACACAGTAAAAATATAGATCAGGGATTTAAAAACAAGAAAAAAGAGAGACAGCTGATACATCCATCAACCCGAGTGGGGTAGGGGGTTTAGAAAATCATTAAGAAGGAGATGTATCAAGGCAATTTTTAGTCGCAAACGCTGCGATTCGCAAAAAAGCAGCGTTTGCGACTAAAGATTTGCAAAATGGTATGTAGTAGGGAAATTGCATCGCAAAATTAGGGAATCACAAAATTTGCGATTCCTTAATTTTGCATAAGCATTTAAGGAATCGCAAATTGTGATTCCTTAAATGGTATGCAGCAAGCATTCTATTTTTGTGAATTCTCCCTAAGAAATCGCAAATTACCACCAACTTCAAGTTGGAGGTAATTCGCGATTTCTTTCACAAATGCACAAATGCACTTTTTGGCATTGCCCTTAGGGCATGTATGTGCGCCATATACGCACACATGTTCATTTCAGGGGTGCATCGGGGTGTCCTTGACACCCTTACACCCTTAAATTATTCTCAATTTGCGAATCTCAAATTGCGAATGGCAAATTGAGAATGACTTCACATTCATTCCTATGGGCCTCCTGGCCCATAGAAATTAATGGGAAAGTATTCCTTAATTGCGATTTTGCAATTTGCTAATCGCAATTAAGGAAAATTAAGAAATCGCTAAAAAATTGCGATTTTGTACATAGATCCTTTTTGCAATTCTCAAATAGCGATTCCTAAAAAAAAGCTACTTGAGAATCGCAAACACGGATGTTGATACATATGCCCTAAGATCGGTCCCCTATACCACCAAATTGTCCCCATAACCAACGCCCTCTATCGAATCAGACAGTTTAGACCATATTAGAGCTCCACATTTTTGCACCTTTTGGCTGCTACATTCATATAGGCTCCTCCCCATATTATACATTGCTAAAAGATGTGTCCTCCATTCTGGGAACGTTTGGAGGTCAGAGCTCAGCCACCTTGATGCTATGCACTTGCGGACCACTGCCATGGCTACAAATACAAAATATGAATGCCCCTTCTGGTGGCCAGAGCCTTCCTCAATCCCTACCAGCATCAGAAGGGGAGGGAACTCATCCTGAACCTTTAGTACCACTGTTGTTGTATTGTAGTACTGAACAGATATTTTTTTATGATTTAGATAGAGTGCGGGGTCTAAAGGCCCTCACTCATGTACAGTTCAGCTCAAGCACTGGCATCCCACGTGCATGTCATGTGGGTGTGCGTGACATGTAGGTGGTAGCAGAAGATAGTATTGTAAGAGTATGGCTAGGAGACCATCAGGATCCATTTTGGAATGGCCCTCCTTTACATAGCACAAGATGGAAGTTGGAATACAGAGTACGACAGGCAAAGAAGTGTAATTTCCACATTCCAAAAGGTGAAGGTAGGAACAATAGACTCTGAGGTGTCAGAGAGGAGGGAGACAGGGCTGGATTTATGTGAACCATTTAGAAGGGGGTTACTGATTAGCTCCTCCTGAATTCTGCAGTTTGGTTAATGGTAGGGAATGGGGATGAGCAAGCAGAGTCCCTTATTATGGGAACAGAAGCTTTTAGGCTTAGCCTGCTCCTTTTGTCTCTCCCTAAATACTGCTTTAGTGAAGCTGGTGACAGCCATAGCAAAGGTTTCACTGCTTGGAACCAGCGAGAGCCTCTACCTCTCATGACCAATTCTTTATGAATTGCCAGAAAAATAAGTTGAAAAGGAACCACCCCACACTAGCACCTGGACTTTAAACAGTGCATTGATATCCCTGAATGGAAAATGAAAATAAATGTGGGGGCCAAACCATCCCACTTTGTTTGATTTCCAAGTTCTTCTTGACTAAGGAAGGGAGTTCTCCAAAGAGTACTCATAGAACTACTGTGTCAAGGATTGGTGTCTGTCAGACAGTTAGTCTCCCAAGGATGAGGGGCCATCACCTGAAGTCTGTGCAATTTGCTGTAGAGCAGTAGGTCTTCCTAGTACCTAGAAGGGAAGGACTGTGCCTTCCACTGCAGGAGGAGAGACAATCTACGAGGAGAAGTCTATCTGTCTTGTCTTCCTTGACTTTTTGGCATCCAAACTGCTCAGTCAGCCCCCCCCCTCTGGGGAGAGGGGGAGTGCAGCCGAGCAGTTTGCAAGGGCCGGTTTTGGCTGATTTTGTTACATGGGGCCGATATTGCAGACCCCCGGTGACAAAACCGGACCCCCAGGGGCCCAAAACCGGACCCCACCCTAGCGGCCTACCGGGGAAACGTCTGGTGCCAGCTATGGCCAGTCCAGCCCTGTCCGAACATCGGACTTATGGTAGTGTAACTGGCATCAACCTGCGTTAGATGGCGGCTTCCAGCCTCCCTGCATGGGATATGTGGCAAATTAGGTAAAGCATCACCCCCCAGCAATTCCATGCTATCCGACATCACCACGACATAACCACAAAGAAGTGTTCTGCATCTGCCCTCAACTTCTGCTAGTACTACATGGCCCAACCACACTGATGTAGCAGGTGACCCCCCAAAGACTCCACAGCAGAAGCTGAGTGACTGTTATAGCCAGAATCAAGACCTGAGAGGTAGGGCCACTTACGGTGATCCGGTGCTCATTGGCTGAGGCACTAAGGAGTGACGGCGAAGGGTGCACCTCCAACCCCTCCACCAGACCTCATCGAAGTGAACAGATAATACTAGGTTAAGCATAGAAACTGAGAGACTTACTCTTGAACTCGGAAAGATCATTCTGCACATTCCAGAGATCTGCAGTTCCAATTGTGAACTCTTCTTTGAACAAAATATGATATGAACGAATGTTGAAGTTACACAGTAGCAGCTGGCAGAGTGGCGGGGCATACAAAATACTAACTAAAAAAATGAACACTTCCCTCCTCGCCGCTGTACTCTCCTGAGTCGTCCCACGTCATCACTCCTGCCGGAATAAGTCAGCTTACAGGCTCCCTCCCCTAAGCCAATCACAACGCTGCAATGCAGCTTTGGGATTGGTCTGAGCACCGTGGCTCGGGGGTCTGACGGGGAAAGGGAGGCTGGGCATGTTCCCCACCCGGCTGTGCCATGCAGCCTGGTGGGGAATATGCAAAGTGTTCATGACTGTTTGGCCGGCCCGAGAGGGCTACTTCACTTTGTGTCCAGCAGGGTACTACATTCATCCCTAAATCCGTATGAAAAGACAACAAATCCAAACTGTGGAAATAAAAACAAAACTGGATACTACGTAGTCCATCACTATCTAGAGTCAATCAGCAGGACAGTAGTGACTGTATGGAGTGATAATGCTGGCTACCACAGCATATCTCCGCTCGCATTCATAGTGTGAGTCAGGACACAAACATCAGTCCAAAGAAGTCTGGGCCCTTTTGTAGGCATCCCAAGTCAAAAAGGAAGATCATCCTGGAGTCATTCTGAAGCCATCTCATGACTACAGCCGGGCTAGTCCTGCAATTATCTGGGGAAGTCATCCGCAGCCATCCTGAAGTATGCCTATAGGGCAGAATATTTAAATGAGATGAGTCCTCAAGTCATCAGGGAAGCTACTCCCGGATTAGCTCCTGATTACTTCAGTGGAAAACATGTGATGATCTTGTACTAGTGCAGGATTAGACCCTGATGATTTCAGGATTAGGCTGGATTACTCCAGGATAGGTTCCTTATTATTTCAGTGGAAAACATGTGATGATAATGTACTATTCCAGGAAAGTGTTCATGACTTTTTCGGGCCGGCCAAGCAATCATGCACAATTTGTAGTGCATCAACACTCCTCCTCATCATTGGAGCCCAGCCCGGCCCACGCAACCTGGCTGACACTAGAAATAAAATGATAACAACAGAAATAACTTCTGTTATTTTAATTTAATTTTTTTCTTTTACACTGCTCCAAGAGCAGTGGGATGATGTTCCTCCGCCTTAGCAGACGAGCCTCCACTAAAGTTACTTAACTGTACCATTGCTCAAAAAGTCCAATTGTGAGCCTGTACCTGTGCCTGATTCTTGACAATGATCTTTTTCATTGCTGGTAGAATTCTAAACAGTGGTGTGAGTTTCCTTTAGAACTTTGGTAGGGCCCTGTAGTTGTGTTTTGTAGAACCTGTAACTAAACCTCCATTCATTTTGCTGTGATATTAAAGTATTTAATAATAAGGCAGGCATTCGGCTGGGCAATGATGTATTATGTCTGTTGTGTAACAGCTTGAGTGATGAGTCTCTATTCTCCACACTGTCTCCTTTTAAAGCCTATGACTGCTCCCTCTTGCTACCCTGAGTCAAGTGCAGAAAAGGTGTACTTGGACTAGTTGCAGAGCCATAGTAGGACGGAACTCATAATACCAGAACTACCCCAGTTGTGGAACAGTAGTCGCTGCCTGTTGTGTGGCCACAGAACACAGTGTGAAAACTGTCAAGGCAAATATGTTATGCTACTTAACCACTTGGATGCTAAGCATCTTCTGGCACTTCAATGTAATTTCCATTGAAATGAATGGGCACTCCATGACGAGTTACCCTTGTCATTAGCATCCAAGTGGTGGACACGGTTGATAGATTTTGGCAGGCACTTTCTTGCTACAGTGCAAAAAATTGACTAGCCATTTTAAATGCTTTAAAAACCTAGCAAAATTGTATTTAGTGAGCACTTTGAGTGCCTGAGCAAACTTTGATCAATCTACTTCAAAAGTTTACCAGATGAATCCAGGTCACTGAGACACAAATTTTCTAGATCCGGATTTTCAATGTAGAAATTGTCGTTTTCAGTTGTTTTAGTTCATTTCAACCGGATCAAGACTACAACTCCCATCATACACTCATTTGCTTAATTAAAGCCCAGCACTGGAAAATGGTTCCCCATTGACCTGTGTATCAGTAAGCAATATTTTATCGTCATTGTGGTGAATAAATGCCTTCAGGTGCATAACCATTATATTATATGCGGCACTGTATCCTCCCCATAAAGGCACGCCAGAAAGCATCTAGGCATTTATGACAAAATATTAGAGGGGACTAGTTATTCCCAGCACTTCACTGTGCCTGTACAGAGCTCTCCGGAGCCTTTTCTCAGCAACAAACTGCAGTGAACCACAACATGTGCTAGTGGTTGTAGGTGGTGGACATGGGCACAGGTGCTAATTAGATCATGACTCTGAGCAAGAGAAATAAAGGTGCAGAAAGGAGAAAAAGCAGAAAAAGAAAACTGTGACAAAGGGAGAAAGCAGAGATGAAAAATAAACTACCAGAGTAAGATAAAGAGACAGCAAGTGTGGGGTGGTGGAAGTAAAAGGTATGAGGTGGAATCAAGACATGGCGGTTTGGAATACAGGAATCTCAGCATTCAAAGGCGCTGGGCTCCACAAGAAATGTTTGATTCCTAAACCAATATTTTTGGGCTACTGATCACTAATCACTTTGCCTTGTACACAGATTTCCCTTTGTGTGCATTGTTTGCAGGCTGCAAATTGAATACAAGGTGAAACAGACGCTCAATAAAAATGGAGGTGAACCTGGGGTACTGCTCAGAAGTTACACTGTTCAGTGAGGTACAGTGTGGGGCAAACTGGCACGGCAGGAACTAAGTGCTCTTCTGGTTTCTATATGTATTGGCTGTCCTTCAACAAACAGACACAAAACAATGCAGAAAATGCTGCTTCATTGTGTTGTGACTGTGTTTATAATAAACAGCTGCACCCGCAGCCACCACTTTACAACACTATGCCATACAACTGAGTAATACATACATTTCTACCACTGACTCCCCTAAATGAACCACCAAACTAGGCTGTAAAGTCCTGGGCCCTAGACCCACATACTAACTAAATTATGACACAGTGTGTTGTTACTAAACTGTCCAGGAGCCTATATACCCAGGCCTTTTTAGTGACAGGATCGCCTAACTGGTGACCCCTGTGATGATAGGTGTGGGGTGGGTGTTAGGGAAGCCTCAGGGGAGGGGCTACTTCACTTCGTGTCCAGCAGGGTACTACATTCATCCCTAAATCCGTATGAAAAGACAACAAATCCAAACTGTGGAAATAAAAACAAAACTGGATACTACGTAGTCCATCACTATCTAGAGTCAATCAGCAGGACAGTAGTGACTGTATGGAGTGATAATACTGGCTACCACAGGATATCTCCGCTCGCATTCATAGTGTGAGTCAGGACACAAACATCAGTCAAAAAAGTCTGAGACTCCCCGGGGGGAGGGTGGGTGTGTGTTTGTGTCTCTGTGGCTTTGTGTGTGTGTGTGTGGCGCTGTATGTGTGGCTCTGTGTGTGTGTCTCTGTGGCTTTGTGTGTGTGGCTCTGTGTGTGTGGCTCTGTGTGGGGGGCGTGTGTGTGTGTGGCTCTCTGTGTGTGTGCGTGGCTCTCTGGGTGTGGCTCTGTGTGTGTGTGTGTTGGGCTCTGTATGTGTGTCTCTGTGTGGCTCTGTGTGTGTGTGGCTCTGTGTGTGTGTGGCTCTGTGTGGGTGTGGCTCTCTGTGGGTGTGGCTCTCTGTGTATGTGTGTTGGGCTCTCTGTGTATGTGTTGGGCTTTGTGTGTGTGTGTGTTGGGCTCTGTGTGTGTGTGTGGCTCTCTTTGTGTGGTTCTCTGTGTGTGTGTGTGTTGGGCTCTGTGTTTGTGTGTTGGGCTCTGTGTGTGTCTCAGTGTGGCTCTGTGTGGTTGTGTGTGTGTGACTCTCTGTGTGTGTGGCTCTGTGTGTGGCTCTCTGTGTGTTTGTGTGTGGCTCTGTGTGTGTGTGGCTCTGTGAGTGTGTGTGTGGCTCTGTCTGTGTGTGTGTGGCTCTGTGTGTGTGTGTGTGTGTGGCTCTGTGTGTGTGTGTGTGTGTGTCTCTCTGTGTGTGTGTTTGTGGCTCTTTGTGTGTGTGTGTGTGTGTGGCTCTGTGTGTGTGGCTCTCTGTGTGTGTATGGTTCTGTGTGTGTGTGTGTGGCTCTGTGTGTGTAGCTCTCTCTGTGTGTGTGTGGCTCTGTGTGTGTGTGTGTGTGTGTGGCTCTCTGTGTGTGTGTGTGGCTCTGTGTGTGTGTGTGTGGCTCTGTGTGTGTGTGTGTGTGTGTGTGTGGCTCTGTGTGTGTGTGGCTCTCTGTGTGTGTGTGGCTCTGTGTGTGTGTGTGTGTGTGTGTGTGTGTGCAAATGCAATAGGTCTCGCATTTGCGAGAGCTAAAGCTATTGGCATTGTAAATGACAATGCCATTTATTTATCTGTTTTCAAAACCAACACATAAATAAAAAGTTGGAATTTACAATACCAATAGCTCTAACTTTTGCAAAGGCGAGACCGTTGTATTGTAAATGCTTGTTGAATATGGGAAGGAGGGTCTGGTGGGCAGGGAGGTGCATCCTCCTTTCAAGTAATATTCTAGCATCTGTGAAGAACAGTCTATTAGCATTGCCCACACATTATGGAGCTCTGTTTGAGGGATGTGCCGAGTTTAGGGTTGCTCTGAATAATAAAGGGCACCAATTACAGCTAGCATTAGGCAAACACAAATTTACCAATAATTTGCAGCATTCATTTTGTTTTGAAAGTCGCAGAAGCCCCTACAGGTTTGAAAATATGGAATTGCAGTCTGCTAGTTCTTTGGAACACTTTCATACAAAAAAAGTCGGCAATAGTTGTCAGCCTTTAATTTAATAGGAATTACAAATTAATTATAACAATTGATTCTGACCACTTGAACATCAACACACCATCAGAAATGTGTACATACATACATCAAACATCTCATCACTTAACCACGACAAGTGCTCCTTAGGCACACTCATATGCAACCTCACACTATTACAAACCTCAAACATCTACTTTAACCTCTAAGATTTTTGCATTTTACCACTCCAGCACATCTTAGAGAAAATACACACAACCTGCAGACAGCAAGACACTCCCTCAGACACACCTGTTCTTAATAGATATTTACCACTTACTGGACAGAGGCTGTCATACATCTACTGGTAACAGACCCTTACACCTTCAAACATACTCAAACATCCACACTCACGCTTAAAAGGTACATAATCACTCTTAGACACCAAATTATCAAAACACACCTGAAACAGACACAAACATGAATGCACCACCACAACACACTCTAGATACTCTCCCAACACCCTCGAGTCTTCTAACTCACCACCCCAGACATGAATAGGTCACTAAGTTGCAAAGTTGCATGCTGTATTCAGTGGAAAGATGTTCTGAATCACTGTTGATTATTATAGTGAGATAAGGGTTGAGGACAGGAGCAGGGAAGAGCTGTGTGAAACTTCATGCATTACTAGGAAAGGGGGCTAAAGCGGTGAAAGTGTGGTGCTTGATACTTCCAAGATAAATGTGTTGTACATAAATCTTCCAATTTACAGAGTCTCCCCATCTTGACAGCATTCCCAGACACCTTCTTAACTCCCCCAGATGCCTACACAGCGCCACCAGATACACAGCCAGGTGGGGAACATGCAAAGCCTCCCAGCCCCCCTCTGCTTGCCGATCCACGGCACTCAGACCAATTACAACTCTGCATGCAGCGTTGTGGTTGGTCAGGGGAGGGAGCCTATGTGTTTTCCTGGTTTCGGAGAGACGACGAGGTACAACAAGATGGAGGAGAGGCGGCTGCGGACTTGGCATGGAGGTAAGTGTTTTTTAGGTCTCGTGACCTACAATGCGCGCAAGCGCATTGAGGGATCGAGAATTCAAGTGCTCGAAATCCTCGTCAAACTAAGGGCTTCTTGCACTGCGGTTTTCTTACAGTTCACGTGAATGACGTGAACAAACAAGCACGCGCATTCACGGCCGCAGAGCACATCAATGGGCTTCGCCCAGCGTGCGCTCAGCGGCTTCTCCTCCCCTAAGGCTTCTCCTCCCCTAATTAATCATGGCTGGCTGGCCGGCCGGGAGGCCGGCCCCCACACACCATCCCCCTCCGCTCTCTCCCCCACGGATTGCTATTTCTTTTTGCCCTTGTTGCATTTATCTACACACTTAGGGGCCGATTAGGATGGAGGATTTTCCGCCTCCTCCGGGCCGGCGGAAGCCACCTCCGGCCCGGAGGAGGCGGAAAATCCTCTGCGGAGTCACCAAAGACCCACCGCCGCATTACGATGGCTGGTGGGTCTTGGTTTCTGTCCGCTGCTTTTCCGCCGCGGTCGGATTACAACCGCGGCGGAAAAGCTCTCATTTGGCTGGCAGTGTCTATCAGACACCGCCAGCCAAATTAGGAAACATTTGTAAACATGCTTTTCCGCGGCGGTTTTTCTGCCGTGGAAAAGCATGTGTACTTTTGATTTTGGGGGCCCGTTGCGGGCCCCCAGGGTGTAGGCGGGTGGGGGGTGCACATGGGGGGTACCTATGGTACCCCCCAGCATTAACATGCACAAAGCGGCAGGCACCGCGCGGTGCCTGCCGCTTTGTGCATGTAAATGTTAAACATGCACTTTTTAACATTGCGGCGGGTGCTTCTTGAAGCAGCACCCGCCGCAATGTTAAATATCCAGGATGTGACCGCCAGGGTGGCGGTCACATCCTAATTTGCACGGAGGGACCGCCGCAGCCCATGCGGACGGTCCCTCCACCTCTGGGATGGCGGACGGACACAAGTCCGTCCGCCATCCTAATCGGCCCCTAAATTTGTTAACAACTGCCTGAAAGGAAGCTCCAGCCCCTGCCACTTAGAGAGCCAAAACGATATGTGGGTGACATCGTCGTAATTATGGACATCAATTCCGTTTTGACAGAAGATGTCGATTTGACGGTAATAAACATGAACCATGGTCAGACCTTGCTCCGGCAAACTCCTGCTGGTATCACTTAGGAAAGAGGCACAACACTACTTAGCCACTTTCAACACACTGCTTCTTCCTCAAATCTGGAACACTAGGTCGCCGTGGTTAGGAAAGCAGTTTGCAAATTACATAAGATGCATATGTATGAAAACGGTTGGAAAAACCATACAACTTTATAGTCAATCTCGAACACAAGTGCTAGACACATGCGAAAATAGGCTTTACTACTGCCTAAGTATGACAATAACAGCAATTGATGGGTCTGACATAGACAGGGTTACTGTTTTCAAATGAAAATATGGAACTGTTAAATTAACAACTGCCTGAAAGGAAGCTCCAGCCCCTGCCACTTAGAGAGCCAAAACGATATGTGGGTGACATCGTCGTAATTATGGACATCAATTCCGTTTTGACAGAAGATGTCGATTTGACGGTAATAAACATGAACCATGGTCAGACCTTGCTCCGGCAAACTCCTGCTGGTATCACTTAGGAAAGAGGCACAACACTACTTAGCCACTTTCAACACACTGCTTCTTCCTCAAATCTGGAACACTGGTTGCCGTGGTTAGGAAAGCAGTTTGCAAATTACATAAGATGCATATGTATGAAAACGTTTGGAAGAAACCATACAACTTTATAGTCAATCTCGAACACAAGTGCTAGACACATGCGAAAATAGGCTTTACTACTGCCTAAGTATGACAATAACAGCAATTGATGGGTCTGACATAGACAGGGTTACTGTTTTCAAATGAAAATATGGAACTGTTAAATAACTTGCTAAATAGGCTCAGTTAACTCACAGATTGTGAGTGCAGAGTGCAGATTGTGAGTGCAGAGTGCAGATTGTGAGTGCAGAGTGCAGATTGTGAGTGCAGAGTGCAGATTCAGAGTGCAGATTCAGAGTGCAGATTCAGAGTGCAGATTCAGAGTGCAGAGTGCAGATTCAGAGTGCAGAGTGCAGTTCAGAGTGCAGAGTGCAGATTCAGAGTGCATGTGCAGAGTGCAGATTCAGAGTGCAGATTCAGAGTGCAGATTCAGGGTGCAGATTCAGAGTGCAGATTCCGAGTGCAGATTCAGAGTGCAGAGTGCAGATTCAGAGTGCAGATTCAGAGTGCAGAGTGCAGATTCAGAGTGCAGATTGTGGGTGCAGAGTGCAGATTCAGAGTGCAGATTGTGGGTGCAGATTGTGAGTGCAGAGTGCAGATTCAGAGTGCAGAGTGCAGAGTCAGAGTGCAGATTGTGGGTGCAGATTCAGAGTGCAGAGTGCAGATTCAGAGTGCAGATTCAGAGTGCAGATTCAGAGTGCAGATACAGAGTGCAGATTCAGAGTGCAGATTCAGAGTGCAGATTCAGAGTTCAGAGTGCAGATTCAGAGTGCAGGTGCAGATTCAGAGTGCAGATTCAGAGTGCAGATTCAGAGTGCAGATTGTGGGTGCAGATTGTGGGTGCAGATTGTGAGTGCAGAGTGCAGATTCAGAGTGCAGAGTGCAGATTCAGAGTGCAGAGTGCAGATTCAGAGTGCAGATTCAGGGTGCAGAGTGCAGATTCAGAGTGCAGAGTGCAGATTCAGAGTGCAGAGTGCAGATTCAGAGTGCAGATTGTGAGTGCAGATTGTGAGTGCAGAGTGCAGATTGTGAGTGCAGAGTGCAGATTGTGAGTGCAGAGTGCAGAGTGCAGATTGTGAGTGCAGAGTGCAGATTCAGAGTGCAGATTCAGAGTGCAGATTCAGAGTGCAGAGTGCAGATTCAGAGTGCAGAGTGCAGATTCAGAGTGCAGAGTGCAGATTCAGAGTGCAGGCGCAGAGTGCAGATTCAGAGTGCAGATTCAGGGTGCAGATTCAGAGTGCAGATTCAGAGTGCAGATTCAGAGTGCAGAGTGCAGATTCAGAGTGCAGATTCACAGTGCAGATTCAGAGTGCAGAGTGCAGATTCAGAGTGCAGATTCAGAGTGCAGAGTGCAGATTCAGAGTGCAGATTGTGGGTGCAGAGTGCAGATTCAGAGTGCAGATTGTGGGTGCAGATTGTGAGTGCAGAGTGCAGATTCAGAGTGCAGAGTGCAGAGTCAGAGTGCAGATTGTGGGTGCAGATTCAGAGTGCAGAGTGCAGATTCAGAGTGCAGATTCAGAGTGCAGATTCAGAGTGCAGATTCAGAGTGCAGATACAGAGTGCAGATTCAGAGTGCAGATTCAGAGTGCAGATTCAGAGTTCAGAGTGCAGAGTGCAGATTCAGAGTGCAGGTGCAGATTCAGAGTGCAGATTCAGAGTGCAGATTCAGAGTGCAGATTGTGGGTGCAGATTGTGGGTGCAGATTTTGAGTGCAGATTCAGAGTGCAGATTCAGAGGGAAGATTCAGAGGGAAGATTCAGAGTGCAGAGTGCAGATTCAGAGTGCAGATTGTGAGTGCAGATTCAGAGTGCAGATTCAGAGTGCAGATTCAGAGTGCAGAGTGCAGATTCAGAGTGCAGAGTGCAGATTCAGAGTGCAGATTGTGGGTGCAGATTGTGAGTGCAGAGTGCAGATTCAGAGTGCAGAGTGCAGATTCAGAGTGCAGATTGTGGGTGCAGATTCAGAGTGCAGAGTGCAGAGTGCAGAGTGCAGAGTGCAGAGTGCAGATTCAGAGTGCAGATTCAGAGTGCAGATTCAGAGTGCAGATTCAGAGTGCAGAGTGCAGATTCAGAGTGCAGATTCAGAGTGCAGATTCAGAGTGCAGATTGTGGGTGCAGATTCAGAGTGCAGAGTGCAGATTCAGAGTGCAGATTCAGAGTGCAGAGTGCAGATTCAGAGTGCAGATTCAGAGTGCAGAGTGCAGATTCAGAGTGCAGAGTGCAGATTCAGAGTGCAGATTCAGAGTGCAGAGTGCAGATTCAGAGTGCAGATTGTGGGTGCAGATTGTGAGTGCAGAGTGCAGATTCAGAGTGCAGATTCAGAGTGCAGATTCAGAGTGCAGAGTGCAGATTCAGAGTGCAGATTCAGAGTGCAGATTGTGGGTGCAGATTCAGAGTGCAGAGTGCAGATTCAGAGTGCAGAGTGCAGATTCCGAGTGCAGATTCAGAGTGCAGAGTGCAGATTCAGAGTGCAGATTCAGAGTGCAGATTCAGAGTGCAGAGTGCAGATTCAGAGTGCAGATTCAGAGTGCAGATTCAGAGTGTAGATTCAGAGTGCAGATACAGAGTGCAGATTCAGAGTGCAGATTCAGAGTGCAGATACAGAGTGCAGATTCAGAGTGCAGATTCAGAGTGCAGATTCAGAGTTCAGAGTGCAGATTCAGAGTGCAGGTGCAGATTCAGAGTGCAGATTCAGAGTGCAGATTCAGAGTGCAGATTGTGGGTGCAGATTGTGGGTGCAGATTGTGAGTGCAGAGTGCAGATTCAGAGTGCAGAGTGCAGATTCAGAGTGCAGAGTGCAGATTCAGAGTGCAGATTCAGGGTGCAGAGTGCAGATTCAGAGTGCAGAGTGCAGATTCAGAGTGCAGAGTGCAGATTCAGAGTGCAGATTGTGAGTGCAGATTGTGAGTGCAGAGTGCAGATTGTGAGTGCAGAGTGCAGATTGTGAGTGCAGAGTGCAGAGTGCAGATTGTGAGTGCAGAGTGCAGATTCAGAGTGCAGATTCAGAGTGCAGATTCAGAGTGCAGAGTGCAGATTCAGAGTGCAGAGTGCAGATTCAGAGTGCAGAGTGCAGATTCAGAGTGCAGAGTGCAGATTCAGAGTGCAGGCGCAGAGTGCAGATTCAGAGTGCAGATTCAGAGTGCAGATTCAGGGTGCAGATTCAGAGTGCAGATTCAGAGTGCAGATTCAGAGTGCAGAGTGCAGATTCAGAGTGCAGATTCAGAGTGCAGATTCAGAGTGCAGAGTGCAGATTCAGAGTGCAGATTCAGAGTGCAGAGTGCAGATTCAGAGTGCAGATTGTGGGTGCAGAGTGCAGATTCAGAGTGCAGATTGTGGGTGCAGATTGTGAGTGCAGAGTGCAGATTCAGAGTGCAGAGTGCAGAGTCAGAGTGCAGATTGTGGGTGCAGATTCAGAGTGCAGAGTGCAGATTCAGAGTGCAGATTCAGAGTGCAGATTCAGAGTGCAGATTCAGAGTGCAGATACAGAGTGCAGATTCAGAGTGCAGATTCAGAGTGCAGATTCAGAGTTCAGAGTGCAGAGTGCAGATTCAGAGTGCAGGTGCAGATTCAGAGTGCAGATTCAGAGTGCAGATTCAGAGTGCAGATTGTGGGTGCAGATTGTGGGTGCAGATTGTGAGTGCAGAGTGCAGATTCAGAGTGCAGATTCAGAGTGCAGATTCAGAGGGAAGATTCAGAGTGCAGAGTGCAGATTCAGAGTGCAGATTGTGAGTGCAGATTCAGAGTGCAGATTCAGAGTGCAGATTCAGAGTGCAGATTCAGAGTGCAGAGTGCAGATTCAGAGTGCAGAGTGCAGATTCAGAGTGCAGATTGTGGGTGCAGATTGTGAGTGCAGAGTGCAGATTCAGAGTGCAGAGTGCAGATTCAGAGTGCAGATTGTGGGTGCAGATTCAGAGTGCAGAGTGCAGAGTGCAGAGTGCAGATTCAGAGTGCAGATTCAGAGTGCAGATTCAGAGTGCAGAGTGCAGATTCAGAGTGCAGATTCAGAGTGCAGATTCAGAGTGCAGATTGTGGGTGCAGATTCAGAGTGCAGAGTGCAGATTCAGAGTGCAGATTCAGAGTGCAGAGTGCAGATTCAGAGTGCAGATTCAGAGTGCAGAGTGCAGATTCAGAGTGCAGAGTGCAGATTCAGAGTGCAGATTCAGAGTGCAGAGTGCAGATTCAGAGTGCAGATTGTGGGTGCAGATTGTGAGTGCAGAGTGCAGATTCAGAGTGCAGATTCAGAGTGCAGATTCAGAGTGCAGATTCAGAGTGCAGAGTGCAGATTCAGAGTGCAGATTCAGAGTGCAGATTGTGGGTGCAGATTCAGAGTGCAGAGTGCAGATTCAGAGTGCAGAGTGCAGATTCCGAGTGCAGATTCAGAGTGCAGAGTGCAGATTCAGAGTGCAGATTCAGAGTGCAGATTCAGAGTGCAGAGTGCAGATTCAGAGTGCAGAGTGCAGATTCAGAGTGCAGATTGTGGGTGCAGATTGTGAGTGCAGAGTGCAGATTCAGAGTGCAGAGTGCAGCGTCAGAGTGCAGATTGTGGGTGCAGATTCAGAGTGCAGAGTGCAGATTCAGAGTGCAGATTCAGAGTGCAGATTCAGAGTGCAGATACAGAGGGCAGATTCAGAGTGCAGATTCAGAGTTCAGAGTGCAGATTCAGAGTGCAGGTGCAGATTCAGAGTGCAGATTCAGAGTGCAGATTCAGAGTGCAGATTGTGGGTGCAGATTGTGGGTGCAGATTGTGAGTGCAGAGTGCAGATTCAGAGTGCAGATTCAGAGTGCAGATTGTGGGTGCAGATTGTGAGTGCAGAGTGCAGATTCAGAGTGCAGAGTGCAGAGTCAGAGTGCAGATTGTGGGTGCAGATTCAGAGTGCAGAGTGCAGATTCAGAGTGCAGATTCAGAGTGCAGATTCAGAGTGCAGATACAGAGTGCAGATTCAGAGTGCAGATTCAGAGTTCAGAGTGCAGATTCAGAGTGCAGGTGCAGATTCAGAGTGCAGATTCAGAGTGCAGATTCAGAGTGCAGATTGTGGGTGCAGATTGTGGGTGCAGATTGTGAGTGCAGAGTGCAGATTCAGAGTGCAGATTCAGAGTGCAGATTCAGAGTGCAGAGTGCAGATTCAGAGTGCAGAGTGCAGATTCAGAGTGCAGATTCAGGGTGCAGAGTGCAGATTCAGAGTGCAGAGTGCAGATTCAGAGTGCAGAGTGCAGATTGTGAGTGCAGATTGTGAGTGCAGAGTGCAGATTGTGAGTGCAGAGTGCAGATTGTGAGTGCAGAGTGCAGATTGTGAGTGCAGATTCAGAGTGCAGATTCAGAGTGCAGATTGTGGGGGCAGATTCAGAGTGCAGATTCAGAGTGCAGATTGTGGGTGCAGATTCAGAGTGCAGATTCAGAGTGCAGAGTGCAGATTCCGAGTGCAGATTCAGAGTTCAGAGTGCAGATTCAGAGTGCAGGTGCAGATTCAGAGTGCAGATTCAGAGTGCAGATTCAGAGTGCAGATTGTGGGTGCAGATTGTGGGTGCAGATTGTGAGTGCAGAGTGCAGATTCAGAGTGCAGATTCAGAGTGCAGATTCAGAGTGCAGAGTGCAGATTCAGAGTGCAGAGTGCAGATTCAGAGTGCAGATTCAGGGTGCAGAGTGCAGATTCAGAGTGCAGAGTGCAGATTCAGAGTGCAGAGTGCAGATTCAGAGTGCAGATTGTGAGTGCAGATTGTGAGTGCAGAGTGCAGATTGTGAGTGCAGAGTGCAGATTGTGAGTGCAGAGTGCAGATTGTGAGTGCAGAGTGCAGATTCAGAGTGCAGATTCAGAGTGCAGATTCAGAGTGCAGATTCAGAGTGCAGAGTGCAGATTCAGAGTGCAGAGTGCAGATTCAGAGTGCAGAGTGCAGATTCAGAGTGCAGAGTGCAGATTCAGAGTGCAGGCGCAGAGTGCAGATTCAGAGTGCAGATTCAGAGTGCAGATTCAGGGTGCAGATTCAGAGTGCAGATTCAGAGTGCAGATTCAGAGTGCAGAGTGCAGATTCAGAGTGCAGATTCAGAGTGCAGATTCAGAGTGCAGAGTGCAGATTCAGAGTGCAGATTCAGAGTGCAGAGTGCAGATTCAGAGTGCAGATTGTGGGTGCAGAGTGCAGATTCAGAGTGCAGATTGTGGGTGCAGATTGTGAGTGCAGAGTGCAGATTCAGAGTGCAGAGAGCAGAGTCAGAGTGCAGATTGTGGGTGCAGATTCAGAGTGCAGATTCAGAGTGCAGATTCAGAGTGCAGATTCAGAGTGCAGATACAGAGTGCAGATTCAGAGTGCAGATTCAGAGTGCAGATTCAGAGTTCAGAGTGCAGAGTGCAGATTCAGAGTGCAGGTGCAGATTCAGAGTGCAGATTCAGAGTGCAGATTCAGAGTGCAGATTGTGGGTGCAGATTGTGGGTGCAGATTGTGAGTGCAGAGTGCATATTCAGAGTGCAGATTCAGAGTGTAGATTCAGAGGGAAGATTCAGAGTGCAGAGTGCAGATTCAGAGTGCAGATTGTGAGTGCAGATTCAGAGTGCAGATTCAGAGTGCAGATTCAGAGTGCAGAGTGCAGATTCAGAGTGCAGAGTGCAGATTCAGAGTGCAGATTGTGGGTGCAGATTGTGAGTGCAGAGTGCAGATTCAGAGTGCAGAGTGCAGATTCCGAGTGCAGATTCAGAGTGCAGAGTGCAGATTCAGAGTGCAGATTCAGAGTGCAGATTCAGAGTGCAGAGTGCAGATTCAGAGTGCAGAGTGCAGATTCAGAGTGCAGATTGTGGGTGCAGATTGTGAGTGCAGAGTGCAGATTCAGAGTGCAGAGTGCAGAGTCAGAGTGCAGATTGTGGGTGCAGATTCAGAGTGCAGAGTGCAGATTCAGAGTGCAGATTCAGAGTGCAGATTCAGAGTGCAGATACAGAGTGCAGATTCAGAGTGCAGATTCAGAGTTCAGAGTGCAGATTCAGAGTGCAGGTGCAGATTCAGAGTGCAGATTCAGAGTGCAGATTCAGAGTGCAGATTGTGGGTGCAGATTGTGGGTGCAGATTGTGAGTGCAGAGTGCAGATTCAGAGTGCAGATTCAGAGTGCAGATTGTGGGTGCAGATTGTGAGTGCAGAGTGCAGATTCAGAGTGCAGAGTCAGAGTGGAGATTGTGGGTGCAGATTCAGAGTGCAGAGTGCAGATTCAGAGTGCAGATTCAGAGTGCAGATTCAGAGTGCAGAGTGCAGATTCAGAGTGCAGGTGCAGATTCAGAGTGCAGATTCAGAGTGCAGATTCAGAGTGCAGATTGTGGGTGCAGATTGTGGGTGCAGATTGTGAGTGCAGAGTGCAGATTCAGAGTGCAGATTCAGAGTGCAGATTCAGAGTGCAGAGTGCAGATTCAGAGTGCAGATTCAGGGTGCAGAGTGCAGATTCAGAGTGCAGAGTGCAGATTCAGAGTGCAGAGTGCAGATTGTGAGTGCAGATTGTGAGTGCAGATTGTGAGTGCAGAGTGCAGATTGTGAGTGCAGAGTGCAGATTGTGAGTGCAGAGTGCAGATTGTGAGTGCAGATTCAGAGTGCAGATTCAGAGTGCAGATTGTGGGGGCAGATTCAGAGTGCAGATTCAGAGTGCAGATTGTGGGTGCAGATTCAGAGTGCAGAGTGCAGATTCAGAGTGCAGATTCAGAGTGCAGAGTGCAGATTACGAGTGCAGATTCAGAGTTCAGAGTGCAGATTCAGAGTGCAGGTGCAGATTCAGAGTGCAGATTCAGAGTGCAGATTCAGAGTGCAGATTGTGGGTGCAGATTGTGGGTGCAGATTGTGAGTGCAGAGTGCAGATTCAGAGTGCAGATTCAGAGTGCAGATTCAGAGTGCAGAGTGCAGATTCAGAGTGCAGAGTGCAGATTCAGAGTGCAGATTCAGGGTGCAGAGTGCAGATTCAGAGTGCAGAGTGCAGATTCAGAGTGCAGAGTGCAGATTCAGAGTGCAGATTGTGAGTGCAGATTGTGAGTGCAGAGTGCAGATTGTGAGTGCAGAGTGCAGATTGTGAGTGCAGAGTGCAGATTGTGAGTGCAGAGTGCAGATTCAGAGTGCAGATTCAGAGTGCAGATTCAGAGTGCAGAGTGCAGATTCAGAGTGCAGAGTGCAGATTCAGAGTGCAGAGTGCAGATTCAGAGTGCAGAGTGCAGATTCAGAGTGCAGGCGCAGAGTGCAGATTCAGAGTGCAGATTCAGAGTGCAGATTCAGGGTGCAGATTCAGAGTGCAGATTCAGAGTGCAGATTCAGAGTGCAGAGTGCAGATTCAGAGTGCAGATTCAGAGTGCAGATTCAGAGTGCAGAGTGCAGATTCAGAGTGCAGATTCAGAGTGCAGAGTGCAGATTCAGAGTGCAGATTGTGGGTGCAGAGTGCAGATTCAGAGTGCAGATTGTGGGTGCAGATTGTGAGTGCAGAGTGCAGATTCAGAGTGCAGAGAGCAGAGTCAGAGTGCAGATTGTGGGTGCAGATTCAGAGTGCAGATTCAGAGTGCAGATTCAGAGTGCAGATTCAGAGTGCAGATTCAGAGTGCAGATACAGAGTGCAGATTCAGAGTGCAGGTGCAGATTCAGAGTGCAGATTGTGGGTGCAGATTGTGGGTGCAGATTGTGAGTGCAGAGTGCAGATTCAGAGTGCAGATTCAGAGTGCAGATTCAGAGGGAAGATTCAGAGTGCAGAGTGCAGATTCAGAGTGCAGATTGTGAGTGCAGATTCAGAGTGCAGATTCAGAGTGCAGATTCAGAGTGCAGAGTGCAGATTCAGAGTGCAGAGTGCAGATTCAGAGTGCAGATTGTGGGTGCAGATTGTGAGTGCAGAGTGCAGATTCAGAGTGCAGAGTGCAGATTCAGAGTGCAGATTGTGGGTGCAGATTCAGAGTGCAGAGTGCAGATTCAGAGTGCAGATTCAGAGTGCAGATTCAGAGTGCAGATTCAGAGTGCAGAGTGCAGATTCAGAGTGCAGATTCAGAGTGCAGATTGTGGGTGCAGATTCAGAGTGCAGAGTGCAGATTCAGAGTGCAGATTCAGAGTGGAGAGTGCAGATTCAGAGTGCAGATTCAGAGTGCAGAGTGCAGATTCAGAGTGCAGAGTGCAGATTCAGAGTGCAGATTCAGAGTGCAGAGTGCAGAGTGCAGATTCCGAGTGCAGATTCAGAGTGCAGAGTGCAGATTCAGAGTGCAGATTGTGGGTGCAGAGTGCAGATTCAGAGTGCAGATTGTGGGTGCAGATTGTGAGTGCAGAGTGCAGATTCAGAGTGCAGAGTGCAGAGTCAGAGTGCAGATTGTGGGTGCAGATTCAGAGTGCAGAGTGCAGATTCAGAGTGCAGATTCAGAGTGCAGATTCAGAGTGCAGATTCAGAGTGCAGATACAGAGTGCAGATTCAGAGTGCAGATTCAGAGTTCAGAGTGCAGATTCAGAGTGCAGGTGCAGATTCAGAGTGCAGATTCAGAGTGCAGATTCAGAGTGCAGATTGTGGGTGCAGATTGTGAGTGCAGAGTGCAGATTCAGAGTGCAGAGTGCAGATTCAGAGTGCAGAGTGCAGATTCAGAGTGCAGAGTGCAGATTCAGAGTGCAGGCGCAGAGTGCAGATTCAGAGTGCAGATTCAGAGTGCAGATTCAGGGAGCAGATTCAGAGTGCAGATTCAGAGTGCAGATTCAGAGTGCAGAGTGCAGATTCAGAGTGCAGATTCAGAGTGCAGATTCAGAGTGCAGAGTGCAGATTCAGAGTGCAGATTCAGAGTGCAGAGTGCAGATTCAGAGTGCAGATTGTGGGTGCAGAGTGCAGATTCAGAGTGCAGATTGTGGGTGCAGATTGTGAGTGCAGAGTGCAGATTCAGAGTGCAGAGTGCAGAGTCAGAGTGCAGATTGTGGGTGCAGATTCAGAGTGCAGAGTGCAGATTCAGAGTGCAGATTCAGAGTGCAGATTCAGAGTGCAGATTCAGAGTGCAGATACAGAGTGCAGATTCAGAGTGCAGATTCAGAGTGCAGATTCAGAGTTCAGAGTGCAGAGTGCAGATTCAGAGTGCAGGTGCAGATTCAGAGTGCAGATTCAGAGTGCAGATTCAGAGTGCAGATTGTGGGTGCAGATTGTGGGTGCAGATTGTGAGTGCAGAGTGCAGATTCAGAGTGCAGATTCAGAGTGCAGATTCAGAGGGAAGATTCAGAGTGCAGAGTGCAGATTCAGAGTGCAGATTGTGAGTGCAGATTCAGAGTGCAGATTCAGAGTGCAGATTCAGAGTGCAGATTCAGAGTGCAGAGTGCAGATTCAGAGTGCAGAGTGCAGATTCAGAGTGCAGATTGTGGGTGCAGATTGTGAGTGCAGAGTGCAGATTCAGAGTGCAGAGTGCAGATTCAGAGTGCAGATTCAGAGTGCAGAGTGCAGATTCAGAGTGCAGATTCAGAGTGCAGATTCAGAGTGCAGATTCAGAGTGCAGAGTGCAGATTCAGAGTGCAGATTCAGAGTGCAGATTCAGAGTGCAGATTGTGGGTGCAGATTCAGAGTGCAGAGTGCAGATTCAGAGTGCAGATTCAGAGTGGAGAGTGCAGATTCAGAGTGCAGATTCAGAGTGCAGAGTGCAGATTCAGAGTGCAGAGTGCAGATTCAGAGTGCAGATTCAGAGTGCAGAGTGCAGAGTGCAGATTCCGAGTGCAGATTCAGAGTGCAGAGTGCAGATTCAGAGTGCAGATTCAGAGTGCAGAGTGCAGATTCAGAGTGCAGATTGTGGGTGCAGAGTGCAGATTCAGAGTGCAGATTGTGGGTGTAGATTGTGAGTGCAGAGTGCAGATTCAGAGTGCAGAGTGCAGAGTCAGAGTGCAGATTGTGGGTGCAGATTCAGAGTGCAGAGTGCAGATTCAGAGTGCAGATTCAGAGTGCAGATTCAGAGTGCAGATTCAGAGTGCAGATACAGAGTGCAGATTCAGAGTGCAGATTCAGAGTTCAGAGTGCAGATTCAGAGTGCAGGTGCAGATTCAAAGTGCAGATTCAGAGTGCAGATTCAGAGTGCAGATTGTGGGTGCAGATTGTGGGTGCAGATTGTGAGTGCAGAGTGCAGATTCAGAGTGCAGATTCAGAGTGCAGATTCAGAGTGCAGAGTGCAGATTCAGAGTGCAGAGTGCAGATTCAGAGTGCAGATTCAGGGTGCAGAGTGCAGATTCAGAGTGCAGAGTGCAGATTCAGAGTGCAGAGTGCAGATTGTGAGTGCAGATTGTGAGTGCAGATTGTGAGTGCAGAGTGCAGATTGTGAGTGCAGAGTGCAGATTGTGAGTGCAGAGTGCAGATTGTGAGTGCAGAGTGCAGATTCAGAGTGCAGATTCAGAGTGCAGATTCAGAGTGCAGAGTGCAGATTCAGAGTGCAGAGTGCAGATTCAGAGTGCAGAGTGCAGATTCAGAGTGCAGAGTGCAGATTCAGAGTGCAGGTGCAGAGTGCAGATACAGAGTGCAGATTCAGAGTGCAGATTCAGGGTGCAGATTCAGAGTGCAGATTCAGAGTGCAGATTCAGAGTGCAGAGTGCAGATTCAGAGTGCAGATTCAGAGTGCAGATTCAGAGTGCAGAGTGCAGATTCAGAGTGCAGATTCAGAGTGCAGAGTGCAGATTCAGAGTGCAGATTGTGGGTGCAGAGTGCAGATTCAGAGTGCAGATTGTGGGTGCAGATTGTGAGTGCAGAGTGCAGATTCAGAGTGCAGAGTGCAGAGTCAGAGTGCAGATTGTGGGTGCAGATTCAGAGTGCAGAGTGCAGATTCAGAGTGCAGATTCAGAGTGCAGATTCAGAGTGCAGATTCAGAGTGCAGATACAGAGTGCAGATTCAGAGTGCAGATTCAGAGTGCAGATTCAGAGTTCAGAGTGCAGAGTGCAGATTCAGAGTGCAGGTGCAGATTCAGAGTGCAGATTCAGAGTGCAGATTCAGAGTGCAGATTGTGGGTGCAGATTGTGGGTGCAGATTGTGAGTGCAGAGTGCAGATTCAGAGTGCAGATTCAGAGGGAAGATTCAGAGTGCAGAGTGCAGATTCAGAGTGCAGATTGTGAGTGCAGATTCAGAGTGCAGATTCAGAGTGCAGATTCAGAGTGCAGATTCAGAGTGCAGAGTGCAGATTCAGAGTGCAGAGTGCAGATTCAGAGTGCAGATTGTGGGTGCGGATTGTGAGTGCAGAGTGCAGATTCAGAGTGCAGAGTGCAGATTCAGAGTGCAGATTGTGGGTGCAGATTCAGAGTGCAGAGTGCAGATTCAGAGTGCAGATTCAGAGTGCAGATTCAGAGTGCAGATTCAGAGTGCAGAGTGCAGATTCAGAGTGCAGATTCAGAGTGCAGATTGTGGGTGCAGATTCAGAGTGCAGAGTGCAGATTCAGAGTGCAGATTCAGAGTGCAGAGTGCAGATTCAGAGTGCAGATTCAGAGTGCAGAGTGCAGATTCAGAGTGCAGATTCAGAGTGCAGAGTGCAGATTCAGAGTGCAGATTGTGGGTGCAGATTGTGAGTGCAGAGTGCAGATTCAGAGTGCAGATTCAGAGTGCAGAGTGCAGATTCAGAGTGCAGAGTGCAGATTCAGAGTGCAGATTCAGAGTGCAGATTCAGAGTGCAGAGTGCAGATTCAGAGTGCAGATTCAGAGTGCAGATTCAGAGTGCAGAGTGCAGATTCAGAGTGCAGATTCAGAGTGCAGATTCAGAGTGCAGATTTAGAGTGCAGTTGCAGAGTGCAGTTGCAGAGAGAACTCAGCAGCACCACCACAGCATCACTCAGCACCAGCACAGCATCACTCAGCACCCCCACAGCATCACTCAGCACCACCACAGCATCACTCAGCACCACCACAGCATCACTCAGCGCCACCACAACATCACTCAGCGCCACCACAACATCACTCAGCGCAATCCCAGCATCACTCAGCACCACCACAGCATCACTCAGCGCCACCACAACATCACTCAGCGCCACCACAACATCACTCAGCGCAATCCCAGCATCACTCAGCACCACCACAGCATCACTCAGCGCCACCACAACATCACTCAGCGCCACCACAACATCACTCCGTGCCATCACAACATCACTCCGCGACATCACAGCATCAATCTGTGCAACCATTCAACAACAACTGGTTCAATTATGTTCTCTCAATGTTTCAAGCTTTATTACAAATGTCACAAAAAGATGTTATTTCATTTCTGTTCTTGGATTTTCATCACAATAAAATACACTGAACATAATCTTCACAAACGTTATTTACAAAAGTTTAAGCTATTGCCAATATAAATTACAATCACTTTTATTTAAGTATTAATTATTTTAAAAAATTAAAAGCCGTTGCTATTTGTAATATCAATACATCTAAGTCACGTAAATACAAAACATGTTGCATTACAAATGCTATAGTCGTCACATGTGCGAAATTTATAACTATTGGCATTGAAAATGACAAAGCTATTAATTTAGCTATTTTAAAAATCAACACATAAATAAAAAAATTGTCATTTACAAGACCAATAGCTCAAACTTTCATAATGCGAGACCTATTGCATTGCAAATGCTTGTTTAATTTTGTAATACTCCCCACGCGCGACCCGCTCTCTTCTCAACTCTTCTCTACTCTACTCTACTCTACTCTACTCTACTCTACTCTACTCTACTCTACTCTACTCTAATCTACTCTACACTACTCTACTTTACTCTACTCTTGTTCCCTGCCAGTCGCTACGGAACACCTGGGTATACCCAAGTACCTACCTAATGGGCACTCAAGTGATAGAGAGTGATATTGGTTTCAATGTGTTCTTATAATTTGGTAGGTAATCTGAGTACTTTCCATATCAAGCTCCAAACTGAGGTCTGCTTCTTGAATATAAGCAGGTCTATGCCGGGGGTGTTGGTGGCGGCATACACCTCTTAGTATATTTTACTGGGGAACAAGTAGAGATATTTGCTCAGTTCCAAACGTTTGAAGTATCTACACTGCAAGTCTGGGAATACATTGTGAGGGGACTGGGGAGAGGTACGGAATAGGATTTTTGTGTTGTTTTGCAATCAAGCACACTATAGCAGGTTATAGTACTAGCTAAATAAAACCAAAAAACACTTCATTATAATTGTCTAAATCTACGTAGGGGACGTATGGCCGGCTTAGAACCACACAAAATTAAAATCTGTCTCCTGGAACGTTAGAGGGCTGAATAATCTCCAGAAGGTGCGATTGGTGTTGGCTCCTCTAGACAGGCTTAAAATAGATGCTCCCCTTCTACCTTTATTGCGTCTTGATGGCAGTATGCTCTCTTCTTTCGCAGAGGTGTGGGCTCCATTTTTGCTACATATTTTCCTTGAGTTCGTATGCAAGCAGTGTCTATCTTAATTAGAAAGACTAAAACCTTTTCATCAATACACAACTTCTTCGACACTGGAGGCAGAATTCTCATGGTCTCTGGTCAACTCTGTGAACAACGCTGTAATATTATTAATGGGTGTACTAAAGTTGAGCAGTGGTTGAAGTGTGCAAGATTGGAGGGGCATGTCATGCCCATACTTATTTTCATTTAAAGACAACAGTTCTGCTACTTTCGTTAGAGAAGATAACTGTCCCTCGACAGTTAATTCCAAGAGCTGAAATGCTTCAGCTGCAGTATAAGGCTGGGAGTCTCCAATGCTGTGAAACCTGAAGGCAGGCAGACAGCTAAACAAGCCTTATTGCCAGGGTGCCTGCTTACCTGAACAAAGTTTGCACACTGGGTCAATCTGCAAATGTAAAGGGAGCTTGGATGCAGACACTGGCTTTAATTAATGTTATCACTTGACACTTCCTAATAACACAGAATTTTTTTGTGGTTTTGAAAAGGACTTATCGTCTGAGCTGTGAAGTGTGCGCTTTTTGCAGGGGCAGAACACAGGCCCCTGCACTGTAGTGGTTGCAGGGCCTTCGTTAGCCCCCAACGATTCTCCAATGCTCCAACCAGGATTCAATTCTGTGGCTCAAGCAATCCCGATTGATCACCTTAACCTGCATTTATTCTACATGTATACTGTGTGCTATTTGTTCATACCTGAAGGTGCCAGACTGAAAAAAGTTACAGAAGATTTTTTGTTTTTAGCCACCCCTTTGACCCCACCCCACGCTTACTCACCCCGCCCCCATTGTGACCAACATCACAGTTCCCTTACTTTTTTTTTTTTAAAGGTTTTTATTGAAGAAAAACAAGAGAATATACATAAATCGGGTGACATACTACTAAAACGATACATCAATAGGTGAGCAAGTACACAATGCGTAGAAAGCAATTTTACCGACGGATGCAATTGTGGCAACGAGACATACTTAAAGGGGAAAAACAAACAGCAATCCAACAAAACAGTAGTCCACAAAGTTAGCCCACCCATGATACAGGATGTTAAAGACCAAACTAGACACCCGACAAATAAGAAAATTGATACAGGATAATCGACCCATCTCTTGTGAAAGAAGAAAGGAAGAAGAAAAAAAAGGGCCATAGAACTAAACTAATATAAAATAATAAACCCCTCCCCGTTCCCCCCACCCTACACCTCTGCAATGGCTATGGCCCATCCCCACTAGCAGCGTGCCTGTCGCCCCAGAACTGGTACCTAAAGGAAGGAAAGAAGAAAGTGGAGGAGGGAATATCAAACATGCCCCCGGTCCCCCTTGCCCCCCGCCAGCAGCAACCCATCCCATAAATCTCCAGGATAAGAAAACGCAACAAGTAAAATCCAACAGGGGGGAAGCGTGTAAAAACCACCCCTCTCCCGTGCGATCATGAGGTACAATCCCGTGTCAAATGAAGTCGTTTTCCAAACCCATACGGTAAAAGTCAACCCTGGCCGTTACGATTCTTCATGCAAGCCCTGTCCTTTCGAACCGCCATCACATCAGGAGTATCAAGAAATAGAAAAGTGTCAAAGTCAATACGGGAGGATTGATACCAGGATAGACGTTTACAAAGTCCAAAAGTCAAACAAATTTCACTGCCCACCAGCAATAAGTCGGCAGAGCGTTTTTGATCCATCTGAGTGAAAAGGGGCGAGGTATTAATCCGACAGTGATTGGAGAACTCACACTGAAGTATAGGAATAGTCACATCTGTCTCGGGCGATATCGACATAGGGCAACACACACATCCGATAGTTTCGGGCTCGCTCGCTGCCATCTGGGGGTCGCAAAAAAATTCAAAGTCCGACTTCCGCACAGGGTCTTCGGTAGCAATCGGAGCTTGCTCCGCGGGGAAAGCACCTTGGTTCACAACCAACAAAGGGTCGGAGTCCGGTCTCCGGCAGATGTTATCAGCAGTTAAAACCATCCTCTGGACGATGGCGGTGACTCGTATGTGGAGCTCCCCAATGGCGGCCATTATAGTATGCAGCGACGGTGTACATTCAGCCCGCTCCATCGCCCCTCACTGAGCGACTGGGCAGGTCTCTGAACCCCAGAGGTCGACTACTCCGGGGCACCAGGCAAAGGCAATGCAGATGACAACTGTGGGCACCTCCAAAAGCACGATCTCAACACCGTCGCCGCCAGCGAGGAACCAAGCCCATCCGCTGCCCGGAGGCCCAGCGGGGCCTCCGGGCAGCGGATCCCCGACCAGAGCAGTCGATACGTCAAGCCGCCGCAGTTGTGGGATAAAGCTGCCACCAGATCACCATCCAAAACGGACAAGAAAAACACCACTTCGGGAGACCGGAAGCCACCCACGTCCCACAGCCGATGTTGTTCAACTCCAACCTGGCTGGGTTAGAACTCGAGGCCCCGGCTTCAACTCCGGGTTAGGCCGAGAATGGCGCACGGCGTATCTTCATCATTTGAGCAACTAGAAATTCCGGGATCGCACCTTTAGAGTCAGGCGCACTTCAGCTACACTGGAGTCCGGTGGGAAATCAGGATGGTAGTCAGGATTTATGAGCAACCGGCGGAGGTCGGCAGAGCCGGGAGCTTATGCGGCCATCTTGGTTGCTAGCGTCCCTTACTTTTTTTTAATGCACTTCGACCGCTGATGTTGAGGTACCACCATTTTTTGCAGACACTGACCTTTTGCTGCAACGATAAGGAAGTTCCATGTTGCACTGCAGGGAGATTTTAATCTGGCTATTGATTGGTCATTAGAGAGAATGGGTCCAACCCCACCAAGTCATTCTAGATGGTTGTGATCTCACACACAGCTATTAGATGAACATCACCTTTTAATTGCCTGTCGGCTTAGAAAGAGTGCATATAAAGCCTAGTGCTTCTATATTTGAGGCACAGCAGCCATTCAAGATTGGATTACTGGTTTTTTCGTGCCAAGATCGCTCATTGGGTGTCTGAGGTTTGATATTTACTACATACTCTTCTCAGATCACTCCCAGGTGGTATTGGATCCCGCTACGGAGGAGCTGTGAGAAGGTAGCCTGGCATATGATGTCCACTAGTTCTAGTGGGCACCTTGCACCAGTCTAATCGACCCTTATTGATGGTGGTTGTAAAGTCAACCTTATAGAAAGCTATCCTAGTGGTAGCATGAACAAAGCAGTCTTCAGACTAAGACTTCAGTAGGCGAGTTAAGCAAGTTGTTTTACCATATATTATCCCTTGAATACCAAATGAAAGGACACCACACAAGTCATATATCAAATATATATGTATTTAATCTAAACACAACCCCTCTGCATTCTTTATGAGGTCAGAGTTAAAACTACAATACAAGTCACACAGTTAATATACGATAAGTTGCACAGTATATGTTATGCCCTAGGGGCCTCACAAACCATATACTAAGAAAGTGGTATAAGTACCACGAGAGAATTAGAAAGCAGGCCTAGGGCCTGTAGAATCGTTGGGGCTACAGTGAACAACCAAAGGTTAGGGAGTAGGAGACCCACGGGAGCCGCGTGTAGTGTCTAAACACAGGCGTGGGTTCCCATTGACTTTCTATGGAGATTGTAAAAGATACAAAGTTACAATTTAAGGACACTTCCGGATGGACTAGGATGGAACCCTTTTAAACTAGGACACTTCGAGAGTCAAGACCCACGGTAGCACCGGAGTACTCGTGCTACCTCACCCAGGGAAGCTGGGTGCATAGGTGTCTTTTCGTGTCGGGTTTCGTCGTCCTTTTCTATGGAGAGCTGCAAAGAAGTGCTGCAGGTGACCAGAGGAAAAGTGTCCGGGTGGATCCAAGGATGATGTGAAGAACCTGAAAGCAGAGGGGACAGAGTCTGGCTCACTAGCCAGTGACCAGGAAGGAACCAGGCGATGTTGGGTGCTTTAAGGTGAAGAAGTGAGTTTGTCTCTTCAGCCACGAGGTCCAGGAGGCATCGACGATGACCAGGAGCTGGATTCGAGCTGTCCCACAAAAGTTCTAGATGACTGCGGCATTGGTATCCGGATTGGACCCAAAAAGCCATGGCAACCACAACCCATGCAGGATGTCGAGATTGCCTCTGTTGCAGACCAGCAAGGTCTGTGGCACTTCTCCTTTTGAGGGAAGCTGGAGCAAGCCTGGAGCAACCAGAACCGCAAGTAAAATTTAAAGGAAGGTCTTCAGGGGGCTCACAAGCCAATGGGCAAGGAACCGGGAAGATGCGTCAAGCTCAAATGCAAAGGTGGTGCCCATGGGACACTCACGGAGTGTGGGGGTCTGAACTTAGGTACAAATGGTGCTCAGGGCTGGGGCTTCTCGTACCCCAATGCACAACTTACTGAGGCTTCAGGGAAGGAGTGCTGGTAGCAAAATCCGGGATGTCCAAGATGTCCGGTCCCACGTCTCTCGTGTTCGCCACATGTCTCTGGTTTGCTGTGGATGAGGGTCGGTGTCAGAGAAGTCTGGAAGTCAAGTTCTTATGTCGCAGAGTCTTCAGATTCCAACGGGAGCCTTGCAACTGGCAAAGATTCTGTTGGTGCCTGTTTGCACATGGTGGTCACTCCTTGACCACAAGGGAGATGTCTTCCGTCTTCCAATCAGAATGGAATGTTGAAGGTCCAAGATATGTCTTTCAAAGATTCATCCAGGATAATATAAATTCCTGGTTACACAGCTCCTATACTTATACTAAGAAAGGGGGCTGGATTACCTGACTAGGTCCCTCCTATGGGTGGACCTGAGAAGGGGGTGGTTACACCCCTTTCCCTTTGTCCAGTTTCGCGCCAGAGCTGGGGCTGGAGTGCCCCAGCAACTGGTTTGAACCGGGCTATGCATGGAGCACCTTGTGTGCCCCAGGCAATGTCTAGATGCATTCACTGAATGCAGCCCTCCCTGCCCCAATACACAAAACCCCTGTCTGGGGAGGTGCCAGCACCTCCCTGGACAGGAAACCTATTGTCCAGGCCGCCCTTGCCGGAGTTTCCCCCAGCAACAGGAGGTCAAACTTGTGTCTGTGGCAGCAGCATCCATTTTGTGATGCTGAGGCTCTGTTTAACTTTAACCGGGTAAAGCAGTAACTTACATGTCTTTTCCCTGTAGAAGGGTGGAATGCTATGCCCGCCACCAGAATTGGTGGGGGGGGGGGGCGTAGTATTCCAAAGTGTTTGACACCTTACACAACATGTTTTGATAAAGCCAAAACAAAGTTAGCATTAACCACGAGGATTATAATGCACTTAAGAGTATATGGTATGGCTATATCATAGAACAGCTATAAGGAGATGGTTCTGAAAGCTGCAGAGGGGCTCAGCTCATGCCAGAGCATCCTCTCACATAATACGAAGCACTCTGCCTCCAGGATTGTCGAGGCCTACCATAGGAGTGGCCTATAGGTGTATATGTGTCTATATGTAAAGGTAGATGTACGTATACTATATCTAAGTAAGGGGTGCTTACACCACATTACCCAGGCTATGTGAACAGACCTCTGGTGTCAGTTTGGAAGGCAAACCAGGGGTGGCACAATACATGCTGCAGCCCCTGTTAGGCTTAGGGTGCACCTATGCCCTGGGTACCTATGGTACACTATACAGGGGCTCACAAGGGTGACCCAGTAACCAATCTGGTATACACCTAAAGTGCATGGTATCAATTTATAGAGAGAACAGCTGGGCTGTGGGTCTGATTAGCAGGCCCACAGCCACATTAAAGTAAAAAAACCAGAGAATCACAGCAAAATGTGGGGGTGACCATAGGAAGCAGGCCATACTCTCCTACAGGAGCTGCGCGGACCCGGAACACTTGTATCAGCACTGCAACTGGACCTCTCCTGGTGTTGAAGGATGACCAGATCAGGCCCGATTAGAGGTAAGGAGGGCTCTGGGCACTGAGACGCGCTAAAGACAAGCGAGCGCCTCACCTGCCTTGAGCAGACCGGGGCGTATCCCGTGGGAGCACTCCGCTCTTCATTAACCTCCGCACGAAGGGCTCCAGCACTGACTCTATACCCATGCGCGCCACGCATTGCACAGCTAACAGTGCGCACTCATTGCGATGACCTGTCCCTGATGAACCTCCCGGAAGTACAAGCGAGAGGTGAGAGCCTTATTTTTTCCATCCCCTTCCACTCCTATTGGAACCCACCTCGCTCTCAAGCACCCCACAGGGGTGGCATATCTAAATTTGGGCACACTATTCCTTATGACAACTACCGTTTTTCTCCTAAGCATTCCTCCGCCTGTAGAGTGATCACTTGCCTTTTTAAAGTGCCACACGCAGACCTCGTAGTGCAAGGGGGCATACAGGGACCCCATTTTGAAAAGTTTCCTCAATCTTCTTCTGGACCCCCGAGTCAGACAAAATGTCACTCACTTAGCTTCTGAAAGAGTGGGAGGACAAATCTCTATACAGCCCTTCATGGAAAGAAAAATAGTACCAACCATTGAAATAAAGACCGGACTACCCATTTTCACCTTAGCCAGTGAAGGATATAGGACCTCCCCACAATACTGTCCCATTCACAGAAAGAGTGATCGGACTACAATGAGGAGCTCAAGACTTCCTATGCAATTAAGGCAGCCATTTTAAACTGTTCTCAGTGCTCATAGGAAAGGCTACTCCTGAGTAGTAAATGTGTAAATGTGGGTGTACTTGTAAAGCGCACTGCGACTCCATGGAGTATCCTGGCGCTGAAGACAGCTGGGGAACCCGTCCTGGTTTTCCCTGTGAGATGGTCCCTTTCTGGGTATCTCCAAGGTGAAACCAGGCATCCCCAGCGTCTGTGGGGGGCCGTTGTAGAGATGAGGCAAGCTTAATGCCCAGAGTTGCCGAGTGTGTTCCCTGGTTAGAGTAGGCACCGAGGCGAGAATTATCGAGTCCGTTTTGACCCTGGTCCATGACCCTGCCGCGTCTGGAATTGAACCCTGGTCCCGGGCCGTTCTCTGCTTACGGGTCTGCCGCCTCTAACCAGTGAGCCACACCACTCCATAAAATAAATAAATAAATAAATACATTAATTAAGTCAGCAGGGCACCCCCCCTATCCATCTACCCTTCTCTCTAGTGTCAGTAACAGCATGGAACGATCAGGTCAACATACATACACCATCAAGTATCCCCCTAAACTCTCAAAAAAAGCAGCCAAATGTTTTAAACATTCGCTGCTAAAAACCTACCCAGAGACCCCAATATCAGACACCTACCATTCTATAAACAAGGGCCCTTTAACCAACGACATTATTTTTTACACCATGAGAAGAGCCCAATGTAGGAAAGCTATCTACGCCCTGTTCTCAGTTTCCTCGTCCAAAAAAACATCACACGATCTCAAGATCTCCATCATCCCCTCCCTGTTTTTCAGGGCTTCAGACACTGTCTCCATTTATCACACTGGGATCATTGTACTGCAATCCTCTGACCAAAATGTAATCCTACTCGACAGCATTTTCCCTATCATCAAAGACAAAGTCCTTAGTATCTCTCCTCCCGCCGCCGTCACTACTAACGCCATAATGCCCACCATGGCCACTCCGACATCCCCCCCGGGCATTCACCTACAAACCCATCTTTCCAAAGTCCCACCCCGATGCCAAGAGAGATACTAGCTCCTGAGAACCACTCCCACAATGCCTACATCACCTCCATACCGCCCCCAATGTTCATAACACCCCCCATGTCTAAACCGACATCCGCCCCGGGCACTCACCTTCGAACATATCCGTGCATAGTCCCACCCTGACGCCAGGAGATATCCTATCCTCTGAGAACCACCCCCACAACGCTGACATCACCTCACCCTCACTTAGGATCCAACCTTGTAACATCCCTTATAATAGTCCCACGAACTTCAGGAACCCTCACATGCCCATATCCTCAACGCACACCCCTCTGATAGACACCTCTCCCCCTCTGTCTTCTTCCCAATCTCCAGGCAACCCAACTGGCAGTTCCCACCACGCAGATGCTGACAACATCTGCTACCCTCCTATCCATATCTTAAACGCCCCCATGCCCCCCACTCACCTAGACAACACAATGACCAATCCGCCCACTCCAGACTCTGGGTTCGATGAAATCCTACTTTCATTACAATATATCAAAGATGACCTCCACAAGCTATGGAACCTGTTTAGGCTGCAACCCACGATCAGACGACATATGGGTGATAAGAGATGGACCCCCCCACAGCAACTGCCCTACACCCCAGCACCAGTCGCAACGTCTTTCCCTTAATCAGCCCCCACCAACATGGAGAACAGTTCCTAACAGTGATTCCACATCACGTCCGATTCGCATGAAGAATAACATATCCGACATGGACATACACTCCCTCCTCCTCTTCTACGATCCACCCCTCAACCTAACCAGTCCACAGTTGTCCCGAACAAGCCAAAACAACCCTCTCTAATCGAAACCATACATCTCAGTACACATACCCCCGATTCACAACACCAGAGGTATAATCCTAGAGAATCTTACACAAGTTACATTAACACTGGAACCTGTGACTACCTCCAAGCAGTGTCTCAAATGCATTCCACTAAACTGCAGATCAGCCTCAGCACATGCAGTGGACATTGCTGACCTTATTCTCACTCATGATCCTGACCTCTTAATCCTTACCGAAACATGGCTAAATGAATCGTCAAACCCGATCCTTGATATACTGGTCCACCCTAATTACGACATCACTAGACTAGACAGACCACTTAGACCAGGTGGCCGTATTGCTTGCATCTTCCGGAACAACCTCGCAGTGAGCCGCTCACCCTCACTGGATCTTTCCGCATGTGAATATCTTTGCTTAGATATCTCTAGTAATAACATACCAATTTGTTCACTGCATACTTTTTACCACCCGCCTGGCGATAACCTCACCTTTATCAAGCAATTCATGGATATTCTGACCACACATATGGATCATTGACATACCCATATATTCCTTGGTGATTTCAATTTCCACTGGAACAACCCTAAAGACCCGGCAGTTAATAGCCTCAAAACATTCCTGTCAGACCTAGACCTCACCCAAATCTGCAATAGCCCCACACTTGTCAAAGGCTCAACCCATGACCTGGTCATTGCCAACCCAGAGCCCATTCAGCTTAACACAATCCTCCCCTGTGATTGGTCTGATCATCACTCCATCACCTTCTCCATCAAGGTACCAGTCAAACTACGCCCAACACAACCAACAAGACCCAACGTATGGAAGAGAAACCTAAAAAGCCACCTCACAGATTTAGCCTCATCCACCAATGTCAGCCTCCTGCTTCCCCCGGAAGACCTAATGGAGGTTCAAGCTTTGACACAGCACTACTTTAACTCCATAACTACGATCTTAGATACTACCGCACCTCTTCAACTGAAGAGACTCTCTACAAAAGACTCTAAACCTTGGTATGACGGCAGACTCAATGAGGAGAGACGAGCCTTAAGATTAGTTGAACGGAGATGGAGGTCAGCACCTTCCATCAATCACCTTAAACTGCTAAGATCCTCCAGAAACACATACTATAGAAAGATCAGACACTCAAAAGCAAGCTTTTAAAAAAATCAGCTAGAACAAGTCAAACCGACCCAAGAAGCTCTCTGAACTAGTCAAAACTCAATCTCGTGGCGAAACTCACCCTACCCAAGATGGTCAATGCTCCCCACCCAGCTGCGAAGGATTTTCTTCCTTCTTCACGAGAACTCCTGAAATCAGATCTACTTAAGGCCTCATTAACTCAAATCGACATGCAGAAGATCACCCCTTCTCACACGCCTGGAACCCCAAGCAACTGCACAACCAAGCTTGCCCTCAAAAACAACGCCTCCAGGGCCTCCTTTACAACCTACAGCGAAGAAACAATCCTAAGAGCGTTTACGTCTCTGTACCCCTCCAACCACTTCTCTGACCCCCTCCCTGCTAACTTCCTCAAAGATCTCATACCACTGCTAGTGCCACTTTGGACAAAGATCATCAATGCTTCCTTAGTCCAAGGGATTATTCCGACAATTCGGAAATCGGGACAAGTTTCTACCATGCTGAAAACAACGACTGCGGACCCCACAGACCTGAATAACTACAGACCAATTTCCAACATCCCAACTCTGGCGAAACTCATTGAAAAATGTGTTCTCACAGAGCTAGACAACAACATCATCAACTTCCACCTGCTCAATAAATTTCAATCTGGATTCCGGGCAGGGCATAGTACGGAGTCGGCCATGACCCACATAGTAGATGATGCATTACAAATACTAGATCAGAACGAAGCCTGCCTACTTATCCTACTTGACTTATTGTCATCTTTCGACACCACCAAACATGAAAATCTTCTTGACCTCCTCCAACATTGAATAGGCTTATCAGGGTCAGTTCTTAATTGGTTAACATCTTTCCTTTGTAATTAATTCCAAAGGTTCAAGGTCAACCAATCCCTGTCCAGGACCGTCCCAGTCACATTAGGAGTCCCGCAGGGCTCCTCCCTTTCACCTACATTGTTCAACTTATTCATGGAACCTCTTACTGAAATTCTCAATTCTTCTAATATCCACTTTCACATGTAAGCGGACGACACACAACTTTATCTAAAGACTAGCAGCCCGGCCTGACGTTGTCCGGGGCAGAAGGGGGCTGGGGGCAGCACCGCTGCAGGAGACGCGCAGCAGAGCTGCCAGCAGCGGGAGCAGCAGAGCGTACTCACCAGCATCACGTGCGCAGGGTGATGTTTCCTTGCTCCCGTTTCCTTGCTCCTGACCGCTTCTGCCCACGCTCCTGTCCGCTCTTGGCATGTCGGACTCCGGAGGCTGTCGGTTCGGCGCTCCTGTCCTGCCCGCTTCTGCCCACGCTCCTGTCCGCCGCTTGTGCCCACGCTCCTGTCTGCCGCTTCTGCCCACGCTCCTGTCCTGCCCGCTTCTGGCCACGCTCCTGTCCGCCGCTTCTGCCCACGCTCCTGTCCGCTCTTATGTTATGTTACGTGGATTTGTACTGCGCACAGCTGCCCCAGCTAAGGGGCGTCCTGACGCATGGCAAGGTAACACGCAACAGCCACAAGAAACGCAACAGCTAAAAGAGAAGGAACCAAGTTAAAATAGAAAAGTTTTAATAGCCTTGCGAAAAGACAAGAGATCTTCCAACAACCGAATCCCCACCGGAAGGGAGTTCCACAGTTCGGCTGCTTTAACCCGGAAAGAACGACTACCAACACGGCACAGCTTGTATCTGGGAGTAATAGTAAGAGCTTGGCCCAGAGATCTCAGATGCCGAGTGGGGACGTACCAGGTCAGGAGATCCAGAAGAATTTGAGGAGCCGTACCATTTAAGATCTTAAAGGCTAGGCACAGTACCTTGAATTGAATTCTAGCCCTGACTGGCAGCCAGTGCAGAGCTTTCAAAGTACTGGAAACAGGGCAGAATCGAGGGAGACCAACAATTGCTCTTGCGGCGGCATTCTGCACCCGTTGGAGGCGGGTGATTTCGGCCTGATTAGCGCCCACCAGAAGAGAGCTGGCATAATCCAGGCGTGATATAACAGTCGCCTGTATAACCAGCTGCCGGGTACGGGGATCAAAAAACTTCAGGACTGGGCGCAGGGTCCGGAGAATTCCAAAACAGCAGGCAGCCGTTTTCTTTGTGTGCCCCTCAAAACTGAGAGTAGGATCCATCCACACTCCCAGATTTTTCAATTCCGTCACCGGAAGAGGGGCCGGCCCAAGCTCCGGAGGCCACCACCTATCCCCCCAGAGATCCGCCCGTCTGCCGACGATCATGATCTCGGTTTTCTTCGCGTTGAGCTGGAGACAGTTGGTCTTCATCCAGCTTGCCACCGCCCTTAGTCCGCTCTGAAACCTGGGAGCATCCTGATCCACGTCCCCGCTGATCGTAACCGCTAGCTGGGTGTCATCGGCATATGACACCATGGTCATACCCCATTGCCTGACAACCTCAGCCAGCGGTCTCACGTATAGATTGAACAACGTGGGGCTCAGCGAAGATCCCTGCGGCACTCCCTGTTTCAGAGGATGGAACTTGGACCGGAACGGTGGCACTGCAACGCTGAAGAAACGATCGTCGAGGAAGGACCGGAACCACTGGAGGGCAGATACCCCCACTCCTATCTCCTCCAGGCGATGCAACAGGATAGGATGAGAGACAGTATCAAAGGCGGCGCTTAGATCTAATAGTACAAGCGCCGCCGTCTGTCCTACATCCATTACTGTGCGAAGATGTTCAGCCATGGTGAGAAGGGCGGTCTCCGTGCTGTGTCCAGCACGGAACCCGTTCTGGGTGGGGTCTAAGATGTTAAGTCGAGTCAGGTGGTCAGAAAGAGCCTTGTTCACATGGGCCTCCACAACTTTGGTCGGCCAGGGGAGCAGGGAAATAGGCCGATAGCTTTCCGGCTTTTCCGGGTCCAGGGAGGGTTTCTTTAAAATGGTAGAAACCACAGCCCGCTTCCAGCTTGCTGGAACCGTGCCCGAGGCCAGCGAGATGCTCATCAGGGAAAGTACCGAAGTACGACCCATAAACAACTGGTCTCTGAAAAGGGCTGGCTTAAGCGGATCGGCGGGCGACCCGGATTTCACCTGCTGGGCCAAGATGTCAAAACCCTTAGTTGTCAACGGGGGCAGCACATGCAGCAGGGAGTCACCAGAGATTTTACATGGAGTACCTGCCGGTGGCCTAGTATCAGGGAATGTTAAGTAGATGTTTTGAACTTTTTCTAAGAAGAACAGGGCAAGGGCCTCACAGTGAGCCGTGGAACTCATAGTGGTTGCCGAGGCCCGCTTTGCTACAAGGTCCTTTACCACTTTGAAGATGATTTTTGATGGATTAGGGCTATTGCCGAACTCCGCAGCGTAGAAAGCTGCCCGGGCCCGGCATATAGCACAATGGTAAATTTTAACGGCAGCGAGGTAGATGACCTTCTTACCACTGTCGTACACCTTCCGCCATTCCCTCTCTGCTCGCCTACAACTGCCCTTGAGTGCACGTAATGTACTATCATACCAAGGGCTTGACTCCCGGGGACTAATTTTCCTGGTCGAGATAGGAATCAGGGAGTCAAGAGCCCTGGTAACCCAAGAGCAGAACCGGTCATAGCCTGCATCTACATCCTCCAGAGGTCCCAACGGCGCTGCAGCGAGGGCTCTATGAAAGTCCTCGAGTCTCAGTTTACTCCAATGCCGTGTGGAGACCATCCTTGCGGAAGCAGAAGGAGAAATTCCCGGCACGGGGACATCAATGGCCACTAAAGAGTGGTCCATCCAGCCGAGCGGAGTTACGGCCGTAACTGTGGCCTCTGTCAGGTTCGAGAAGAACGGATCTAACGTATGGCCACCTATATGTGTAGAGTGCCGCACTATTTAATGGAGTTGAAGAGCCTCCAAATCGGCTAGAATACAGTGCACCGTAGGGATATTCTGATTCTCAAAATGCAGGTTAAGGTCCCCCAAGATAGAAAAATTGGCACACCCCATCGCCAGCGAGCTAACAGCATCAGGGAAGGCAGCTTTAAATGACACCTCGCTTTCCGGCGGACGATAGACTACCAACCCTGAAAGGGAAAACTGAGGATTGACCGAGATTTCGAAGGCAGCGCTCTCGCAGCCTGTGATGTTAAAGGCGGACCAACGGCAAGAGAGACTGGTTCTAACTACGAGAGCGATGCCCCCACCCCTAGTCGATCGATTCAAAGTGAAGACCGAAAAATCGGAGGGAAATGCCAGATTAATAATGGCCGTATCGTCGTCCTTCAACCACGTTTCCGTGATAGCCACGATGTCAGGGGCCTCTTCACGCATCAGGTCCCTAACGGCTTGGTGGTGTTGGACTAGAGACCTCGCATTAAGGCTCAGGATACGTAGAGCGTAAGCCTGACGGTGGCTGCGCGAGGCAGTCGGTGGAGCCTCCTGGCATAACTTAGCCGGAGAGTCCACTGCCCACTGGCCACAGGCGCACTGATGAGGACCACAGAGCGGGTGTAGAGGTGCGTGTGAGCATCTCGGAATAGACCGTCCTAAGAGCCGCAGCGTGGCAGCAGAATATACAATCATGGCGCAGTCCCGTGTAGCCAAGACTGAGACCAAAAATACCTGTGATCCGCCGCGCCCGGCGCGTCCTTGGCGCGGACGGGCGCAGACGGGCAGGACTCAGGCACGACTCCGGCTAAGCGACGGCGTCCCACTGCGCGATCCCGCTGCGCGGGAGAGGACGACTTTAAGTAGGCGAGGCGATCAGCCCACCGAGCGCAAAGACGCTCCAAGATGGCGCTCGTGAAAGAGAGAATAGCCCAAGGCAAGATGGCGCCCACCGAGCCAACCCCGGGACCCGGACCCGCCAAACAGCGGTGCGTTAATACAATTACATGCAGGTAAGAGGGCAGGAAGAAACTCCCAGGCAAAGCGCCTAAAAACAGGGGAGAATGAAAATAAAATTACAAAAATACAAAACGGGCAATATTAAAATGAGCAGCGCAGCAGCAGCGCGACCTGCAGGTCTTGGCATGTCGGACTCCGGAGGCTGTCGGTTCGGCGCTCTTGTCCTGCCCGCTTCTGCCCACGCTCCTGTCCGCCACTTGTGCCCACGCTCCTGTCTGCCGCTTCTGCCCACGCTCCTGTCCGGCCCGCTTCTGGCCACACTCCTGTCCGCCGCTTCTGCCCACGCTCCTGTCCGCTCTTGGCATGTCGGACTCCGGAGGCTGTCGGTTCGGCGCTCCTGTCCTGCCCGCTTCTGGCCACGCTCCTGTCCGATCTTGGCTCCTCCACGACCACTTTACTACTTTACTAAAATGGCGGACCCGTGATTGTGATGTCAGCACGCATAAAACACACACGCCCACCTCAGACATGGTGCTACTTCCAAGGGGCTACTTTGTGAAAGAACGTACTTTGCCCTTCTAAGGTATATTTTTTTATGGTATATAGCCTATGTCCATCTGCTTACCCTGACGTTTCCAATGATGTATTGGGTGTGTTGATTGGCGCTGTGGTTCCCGAGTTTATCCGCCTCAAAGGTTCCCAGTTCTCTCTTTATAATAGTAGTATAGATAAACTCACCGGGCGACATCAAGGCTCTCAATTCAACTCTACAAAAAACCCAGTCTTGGTTGACTGATAACCAGCTCAAACTAACCTCCCTCAAAACTGAATTCCTACTAATCGCCCCACCTAACCAAACAGACACCATCCAAGAATGGCTTAAACAACTTTCAGCGCTAAATTGCCAACCTCTTTTAATCGACTCAGCAAAATCACTGGGAGTAACACTAGACAGTAACCTAAACATGCAAAAACATATCAGTGCTGCAGCAAAAGGAGCAAACTTTCAGATACACACCCTGAGAAAACTAAAACCCTTCCTCCCAGCAAATGACTTCAAACTGGCAGTCCAAACACTAGTACTTTGCAGACTAGAATATGGAAGTGCGACGCTTTGTGGACTCGCTAGATCGACAACTGCCCAGCTAAGAGCATAACTTAACTCAGCGGCCAGACTCATTACAGGTTCCAAACGACATTGCCACATTTCCCCCAATTTCAAAACGCTCAACTGGCTACCCTTCGAAGCAAGAATCCAACAAAAAATCGCTTGCATGACACACAAAGCCCTACATCACACCACCCCGAGTTACCTGGCCCAGAAACTGGAGCTCTCGTGTGGAAACAGATCCTCTAGGAGTGCCACAAACCTTCTTTTGAAGCCTCAAAGATTTGCTAAGAAGAAAACATATAATCGCGCCTTCTCTGGAATTGCTCAAGGATTTGGAATGCACTACCCCCAGAAAACCAGACTCAACCCATCATCTGCATCCTTCAAAATAGAAGTTAAATTTCTTCTCAATACGAAATTCATGTGAACATTATTTCGGATTCCTGGAACATTCCAGCTGTAACATATGTATTTACCTCAATATAATATGTTTCTTTTGTACAATGCTTCTTTTGTCTAACTACCTCACTTGTGAAGCGCTCTGATACCCGCAAGGGTCTTGTTCGCTCTATACAAAACCTTTAAAATAAATAATAATACATAAGATGGCAATTGCTAAAACTCTGGGTCATAAATATATATGTCACATACAAGTGTGAGGCCAAAATAATGGCACTGGGACATCTGCTACTAATCCCGGTTTTCATATGCTTGGAGCATAACCAAGGGGCTCAAGGGGCAAAAAAGACTGGCCATAAAGAGAGGCAACATGTCTTGGTAAATATGCTGTGCCCACTAGATAAATGAGAGGGATTGCCTTGGAAAGAAACTAAAGTATACCAAAAAAAGTGATGGAATGTCTGAAATAATGTCAGCCACTGATAATTAATCAAGCAGTATCCCAGTCCATCCTTATTTTGTACACAATGCCACCTCAGTTTGGACCCAGTCATATGCAAGTCAGCTTTGACCCTGCTCCAAAAGGAACAGTTGATCCTGAACTTCCAGGCCAGCCCATTGTGTCCGGTTGTGTTTCCATCTTGGAACCTCTGGGACAGTATGTCAACCATTTCATCAAAGACTTTGTCCTTCCTACCGAATGCTACATCCGGGACAGTATGTCCATGATCAGTATTATTGAAAACCACCCCTTCAAACCCAACTGCGATATTCTGTGTACATTGGACGTTGAGTCCTTGTACACAAACATACCGAAGAGGGATTCTTTATTTTTTTTTTTTTTTATTGTTTTTTTGGTAATCCTCATATATCACGAATGGAACTCTTGATGGGAAGCTGGCACCTCCATGCACCATTGGTCGTTCTGTACCGGCCCTCGTTGTTTACGGCCAAAAGTAAAGTGGTTAGCCTGCACCCTCAAGTAGCCACTACCTTCCCCTCCGTACTCCTTTTTTTTAATCGCCAATCTTTGGGGACCCATGCTACTTAGGAGTCCGGGGAACGAGCAGGGCTCCAGACAAATCATTGGAATACCAATCACCGAAGTTGCCATGCCACCAAGGCCTCCCAAACATTGGTCTCACTCGTAGGATCACAAGCCATGTCTGATTTACTTGTTATCATGATCTGCCTTAGGCAATTAGCAAAGGTAGGGGGAGTTGGATCCTTCCACACCCTACAGATCTCATGCCTTGCCAGCAGGATGATGTAAAAAACAAATTTTGTGGGGAGATCGTTTGTCTGATAGGTCGTGATAAGCCCTGATACTATAGTAATTGTTGAAACTGATATGGGCATTGAAAGGACATCTTCCAAAAATTCCCTTATCTTACTCCAATATTCCTCTAATTCGGGACAATCAACGAACATATGTACATCATCTGCTTTCAAACAGCCACACCTCGGACAGTGGTAATCTATGTTAGAATATTTAGCCAATTTCTTAGGTGTTATATAGACCCTATACATTGTGAACAGATGGTTTCTTTTCAGAGCTGCTGGCTTAATTACAGCGTTTAACAATCTGAACGAATCGTGCCAAAGCTCCATAAAGGACCCACTAGCCGGGTTGATAGCGTTGCCCCATACTTTGCTAATTTCAGCCTCTATCACCTCCTCACCCTCTAGCAGTGCTGAATACCAGAAAGATATTTGACTCTTCCACTTGCCCCCTCTCGTTACCGCATCAAATTTGGGATTAGGGGGATTATTATCCGCGGGTTTTACGGGTCTCATTGCCCACCAACCTGATACTTGATAATATTTAAACCTAGTCAGGGTCCCCCCTTTTAGGTTGGAGAGCTTGTCCCAGCTTAAGAGCTGTCCATCTTCCTGCAGATCCCCCCAGCATTCCAACCCAGCCTATTTTAGTGGTAGTGATAAAAGGTCATTTAGGCATGCTGGAAGACCGGGAGAATCCCATATCGGGGCCTGTGACGTATAATAAGGGATGTTCAGTTTGTTCCTCACAAATACCCAATTTTTCAAAGCTATCCCCAATATCTTCAGCCTTACTTTCTTGAAGAATTTTGGGTCCCCGAACTTAAAAAGGAAGAAACTCGATCCCTAAGGGACATCTTTTAACAAGGCTGAGAATAGCAAACCCATCGATGATTGGTCCAACGGACCAGCCATGGTTCTGAAATGCTTGAAATGAAAAGCTTGGCAATACAAAAGTAAATCAGGAAGAGCAAGCCCTCCTGTCTTTAGACCTCTCCTTAATTTTTTCCAAGCTATTCGGGGGCCTTTGGCATTCCAAATAAATGACCCTAATTTTCCTTGTAGTTTTTTAATTAAAGCTAACGGGAAAGATAAAGGGATAGCATTAAACAAAAAAGTGATTTTTGGAAGGATTATCATTTTCAAGAGGTTCACTCTTCCATAAATATTTAAAGGGAGAGAGGACCAACGTTGTAGTGAAGCTATTATGTCTTTAGTGACTCTGTCCAAGTTTACTTTTGGGATATCTTCTATCTTGTTCACCAGATGGACTCCCAAATACCTCATGTTATTTTTTTTCCCTACCGAGTCTATCTGCTGGTTCCATTCCATTATTTCAGTTTTTTCTACATTGATAGAGTACCCAGAGATTTTACCAAACCCTTCGGCGAGATCTAATAATCTGGGTATTGCTTCTTCTGGATTTGCCGTATACATCAGCAGATCATCTGCATACAATGCAAACTTCAATTCCATGTTGCCGATCTTAAAAGGTTTGATTAATGGTTCTGCTCTTAACATACAAACAAAAGGCTCAATATATAAATCAAATAAAAGGGGGGATAAAGGACAGCCCTGACGCGTGCCTCGGGTAATGCATATCTGCTCCGTCAAGGAGCCATTCACTAAGACTTTTGCTGTTGGGGCTGAATACAGTAGCTTAATGGCTGTTATGAAACTTTTTGGGAAGCCAAATTTTTCCATCGCCATCCAAAGATAGTCCCAATCTACCTGGTCAAAGGCCTTGGCGGCGTCGACTGCCACAATGGTCAGGGGCAACTTCTTCTCTTGAGCGACATCTATCGCGGCAACTACTTGAAAGGTCAGCTCGTTCAGCTGCCTATCAGGAATAAATCCCCTTTGATCGCAATGTACCACTGATTTTACTACCTTGGCTAGTCTAGTTGCCAACACCCCTGCAAATACCTTATAGTCTACGTTCAATAAGGATATTGACCTATAAGACTCTATCCTGCTCGGATCCTTATTTGGCTTCAATAGTAATGTTACTATAGCCTCAGCCCATGATCTTGGAGCCTGCCCCCCTTGAAGTAGAATTTCGTTGAATAGTAAAGTCAAAACACCTATTACTTGTTCTTGTACGATCTTGTATAATTCCACTGGAAGCCCATCTGGACCAGCGGCCTTGCCCTTAACCATCTTCAACAACTGAGTCCTCACTTCTCCTTCCCTTATTTCAGAACTGAGAAAGCACCTGTCTGAATCTGCCAACTCAGGGAGCTGTGCATTAACCAGCCATGTTTCTGCCTACTGCCTACTCAGAGAAGGGTTGGTTCCGTAAAGAGACTGCATGTACCTCATTGCCTCTTCCCTAATAAGGTCGTCATCATTGGTTTTTTCCCCCGTGCTTGTTAATTCTAAACTGTCTATTTGGTTCCTTGTTCTGTCCGCTCGGGCTTTCCACGCTAAGAGTCTCCCACACCTCTCGCCATATGCGAAGTGTTGCAGATTGCTTCTATCCCACTTTTCCTTCAAAGCTTTATCTATTACCGCTTGATATTCTGCCCGCAGACAATCCAATTCCTTCTGAAGGGATAGTCTATTGTCGGACTCATCTGCTGATGCCCTTTGCAACTCTGATTCTTTGGATTTGATTCTCGAAATCCTTGCTTCCCTTCTCTCTCTTCCCAATCTGTTCCTCCTTATCATCTGGGTTGTTAAGAGACCTCGGGAGAAGGCTTTATATGTGTCCCAGACCGTTTGTATGCTTTCTGTCCCAATGTTGACCCTAAAGTATTCCTCCGACTGGGTCACTAAGTCCTGTCTGACCCCCTCTTGCAATAGCAACGTCCGATCCAATGTCCATCTTCTTTGCCGCATTTTTTTCTTCAGACTGATCACCATCTCCACTATTGAATGGTCTGACAGAATTGCTGGGATATATGCTATAGAGTCGACTGCTGATGTGAGAGTCTTATCCAATAGAAAAAAATCTATCCTAGAATGGTGTCCATATCTTCTGCTGTAGAAGGAATAATCCTTTTTCCCCGGATTTCTGAACCTCCAAATATCTAACAAGTTAAAGTCCCGTATTATGTTCTTTAGCTCCAATCTAGTTATTTTGGGGGGTGCAAATTTCACTCTTGAGGTTCGATCCAGTTCTCTATCAAAAATTAAATTGAAGTCGCCCCCGAGAATTATGGGGCCATCTGTCTCTATTAGATTGATTTTAAGTTTCAACAGAGCCCCAGGAGCATCCAGGTTCGGACCATAATAGACTGCACACGTAAGTGGGATACTCCCCGCAATCAAAGATGTCACCAACCACCATCCTGAATTATCTGTCTCGTGTTTAATAAGCCTAATCCCTGTGCCTGCTCTGATAATTATTGCCACCCCTCGCGTACTGCCACCTTGTTCCGAGCAAACCACATCCTGTATCCACCTACATCTACCGAATATTAGATTACACTCTTCCTTCTCTAGATGCGTCTCCTCGAGTAGACAGATGTGAGCCCCTGAATTAAACAGAAAATCAATAATCCTTCTCGCTTTCTTCCTATCCCTTAACCCGTTGACATTCCAGCTTATTATTTTTATTCTACATATCATGTTGGCCATGCTGCTCTATGCTCTGTTCCTACTTTAGGGATTCCAGGCCTGCTCCCCGCGTGTGTATAATTTGATTTCATATATACATGAGTATAACTTAACTCATCACAGGTTCCAAACGACATTGCCACATTTCCCCTAATTTCAAAACACTCAACTGGCTACCCTTCGAAGCAAGAATCCAACTAAAAATCGCTTTCATGACACACAAAGCCCTACATCACACCACCCCGAGTTACCTGGCCCAGAAACTGGAGCTCTCGTGTGGAAACAGATCCTCTAGGAGTGCCACAAACCTTCTTTTGAAGCCTCAAAGATTTGCTAAGAAGAAAACATATAATCGCGCCTTCTCTGGAATTGCTCAAGGATTTGGAATGCACTACCCCCAGAAACCAGACTCAACCCATCATCTGTATCCTTCAAAATAGAAGTTACATTTCTTCTCAATATGAAATTCATGTGAACATTATTTCGGATTCCTGGAACATTCCAGCTGTAACATATGTATTTACCTCAATATAATATGTTTCTTTTGTACAATGCTTCTTTTGTCTAACTACCTCACTTGTGAAGCGCTCTGATACCCGCAAGGGTCTTGTTCGCTCTATACAAAACCTTTAAACGAAATAATAATACATAAGATGGCAATTGCTAAAACTCTGGGTCATAAATATATATGTCACATACAAGTGTGAGGCCAAAATAATGGCACTGGGACATCTGCTACTAATCCCGGTTTTCATATGCTTGGAGCATAACCAAGGGGCTCAAGGGGCAAAAAAGACTGGCCATAAAGAGAGGCAACATGTCTTGGTAAATATGCTGTGCCCACTAGATAAATGAGAGGGATTGCCTTGGAAAGAAACTAAAGTATACCAAAAAAAGTGATGGAATGTCTGAAATAATGTCAGCCACTGATAATTAATCAAGCAGTATCCCAGTCCATCCTTATTTTGTACACAATGCCACCTCAGTTTGGACCCAGTCATATGCAAGTCAGCTTTGACCCTGCTCCAAAAGGAACAGTTGATCCTGAACTTCCAGGCCAGCCCATTGTGTCCGGTTGTGTTTCCATCTTGGAACCTCTGGGACAGTATGTCAACCATTTCATCAAAGACTTTGTCCCTCCTACCGAATGCTACATCCGGGACAGTATGTCCATGATCAGTATTATTGAAAACCACCCCTTCAAACCCAACTGCGATATTCTGTGTACATTGGACGTTGAGTCCTTGTACACAAACATACCGAAGAGGGATTCTTTATTTGTTTTTTTTTTTATTGTTTTTTTGGTAATCCTCATATATCACGAATGGAACTCTTGATGGGAAGCTGGCACCTCCATGCACCATTGGTCGTTCTGTACCGGCCCTCGTTGTTTACGGCCAAAAGTAAAGTGGTTAGCCTGCACTCTCAAGTAGCCACTACCTTCCCCTCCGTACTCCTTTTTTTTAATCGCCAATCTTTGGGGACCCATGCTACTTAGGAGTCCGGGGAACGAGCAGGGCTCCAGACAAATCATTGGAATACCAATCACCGAAGTTGCCATGCCACCAAGGCCTCCCAAACATTGGTCTCACTCGTAGGATCACAAGCCATGTCTGATTTACTTGTTATCATGATCTGCCTTAGGCAATTAGCAAAGGTAGGGGGAGTTGGATCCTTCCACACCCTACAGATCTCATGCCTTGCCAGCAGGATGATGTAAAAAACAAATTTTGTGGGGAGATCGTTTGTCTGATAGGTCGTGATAAGCCCTGATACTATAGTAATTGTTGAAACTGATATGGGCATTGAAAGGACATCTTCCAAAAATTCCGTTATCTTACTCCAATATTCCTATAATTCGGGACAATCAACGAACATATGTACATCATCTGCTTTCAAACAGCCACACCTCGGACAGTGGTAATCTATGTTAGAATATTTAGCCAATTTCTTAGGTGTTATATAGACCCTATACATTGTGAACAGATGGTTTCTTTTCAGAGCTGCTGGCTTAATTACAGCGTTTAACAATCTGAACGAATCGTGCCAAAGCTCCATAAAGGACCCACTAGCCGGGTTGATAGCGTTGCCCCATACTTTGCTAATTTCAGCCTCTATCACCTCCTCACCCTCTAGCAGTGCTGAATACCAGAAAGATATTTGACTCTTCCACTTGCCCCCTCTCGTTACCGCATCAAATTTAGGATTAGGGGGATTATTATCCGCGGGTCTTACGGGTCTCATTGCCCACCAACCTGATACTTGATAATATTTAAACCTAGTCAGGGTCCCCCCTTTTAGGTTGGAGAGCTTGTCCCAGCTTAAGAGCTGTCCATCTTCCTGCAGATCCCCCCAGCATTCCAACCCAGCCTATTTTAGTGGTAGTGATAAAAGGTCATTTAGGCATGCTGGAAGACCGGGAGAATCCCATATCGGGGCCTGTGACGTATAATAAGGGATGTTCAGTTTGTTCCTCACAAATACCCAATTTTTCAAAGCTATCCCCAATATCTTCAGCCTTACTTTCTTGAAGAATTTTGGGTCCCCGAACTTAAAAAGGAAGAAACTCGATCCCTGAGGGACATCTTTTAACAAGGCTGAGAATAGCAAACCCATCGATGATTGGTCCAACGGACCAGCCATGGTTCTGAAATGCTTGAAATGAAAAGCTTGGCAATACAAAAGTAAATCAGGAAGAGCAAGCCCTCCTGTCTTTAGACCTCTCCTTAATTTTTTCCAAGCTATTCGGGGGCCTTTGGCATTCCAAATAAATGACCCTAATTTTCCTTGTAGTTTTTTAATTAAAGCTAACGGGAAAGATAAAGGGATAGCATTAAACAAAAAAGTGATTTTTGGAAGGATTATCATTTTCAAGAGGTTCACTCTTCCATAAATATTTAAAGGGAGAGAGGACCAACGTTGTAGTGAAGCTATTATGTCTTTAGTGACTCTGTCCAAGTTTACTTTTGGGATATCTTCTATCTTGTTCACCAGATGGACTCCCAAATACCTCATGTTATTTTTTTTCCCTACCGAGTCTATCTGCTGGTTCCATTCCATTATTTCAGTTTTTTCTACATTGATAGAGTACCCAGAGATTTTACCAAACCCTTCGGCGAGATCTAATAATCTGGGTATTGCTTCTTCTGGATTTGCCGTATACATCAGCAGATCATCTGCATACAATGCAAACTTCAATTCCATGTTGCCGATCTTAAAAGGTTTGATTAATGGTTCTGCTCTTAACATACAAACAAAAGGCTCAATATATAAATCAAATAAAAGGGGGGATAAAGGACAGCCCTGACGCGTGCCTCGGGTAATGCATATCTGCTCCGTCAAGGAGCCATTCACTAAGACTTTTGCTGTTGGGGCTGAATACAGTAGCTTAATGGCTGTTATGAAACTTTTTGGGAAGCCACATTTTTCCATCGCCATCCAAAGATAGTCCCAATCTACCTGGTCAAAGGCCTTGGCGGCGTCGACTGCCACAATGGTCAGGGGCAACTTCTTCTCTTGAGCGACATCTATCGCGGCAACTACTTGAAAGGTCAGCTCGTTCAGCTGCCTATCAGGAATAAATCCCCTTTGATCGCAATGTACCACTGATTTTACTACCTTGGCTAGTCTAGTTGCCAACACCCCTGCAAATACCTTATAGTCTACGTTCAATAAGGATATTGACCTATAAGACTCTATCCTGCTCGGATCCTTATTTGGCTTCAATAGTAATGTTACTATAGCCTCAGCCCATGATCTTGGAGCCTGCCCCCCTTGAAGTAGAATTTCGTTGAATAGTAAAGTCAAAACACCTATTACTTGTTCTTGTACGATCTTGTATAATTCCACTGGAAGCCCATCTGGACCAGCGGCCTTGCCCTTAACCATCTTCAACAACTGAGTCCTCACTTCTCCTTCCCTTATTTCAGAACTGAGAAAGCACCTGTCTGAATCTGCCAACTCAGGGAGCTGTGCATTAACCAGCCATGTTTCTGCCTACTGCCTACTCAGAGAAGGGTTGGTTCCGTAAAGAGACTGCATGTACCTCATTGCCTCTTCCCTAATAAGGTCGTCATCATTGGTTTTTTCCCCCGTGCTTGTTAATTCTAAACTGTCTATTTGGTTCCTTGTTCTGTCCGCTCGGGCTTTCCACGCTAAGAGTCTCCCACACCTCTCGCCATATGCGAAGTGTTGCAGATTGCTTCTATCCCACTTTTCCTTCAAAGCTTTATCTATTACCGCTTGATATTCTGCCCGCAGACAATCCAATTCCTTCTGAAGGGATAGTCTATTGTCGGACTCATCTGCTGATGCCCTTTGCAACTCTGATTCTTTGGATTTGATTCTCGAAATCCTTGCTTCCCTTCTCTCTCTTCCCAATCTGTTCCTCCTTATCATCTGGGTTGTTAAGAGACCTCGGGAGAAGGCTTTATATGTGTCCCAGACCGTTTGTATGCTTTCTGTCCCAATGTTGACCCTAAAGTATTCCTCCGACTGGGTCACTAAGTCCTGTCTGACCCCCTCTTGCAATAGCAACGTCCGATCCAATGTCCATCTTCTTTGCCGCATTTTTTTCTTCAGACTGATCACCATCTCCACTATTGAATGGTCTGACAGAATTGCTGGGATATATGCTATAGAGTCGACTGCTGATGTGAGAGTCTTATCCAATAGAAAAAAATCTATCCTAGAATGGTGTCCATATCTTCTGCTGTAGAAGGAATAATCCTTTTTCCCCGGATTTCTGAACCTCCAAATATCTAACAAGTTAAAGTCCCGTATTATGTTCTTTAGCTCCAATCTAGTTATTTTGGGGGGTGCAAATTTCACTCTTGAGGTTCGATCCAGTTCTCTATCAAAAATTAAATTGAAGTCGCCCCCGAGAATTATGGGGCCATCTGTCTCTATTAGATTGATTTTAAGTTTCAACAGAGCCCCAGGAGCATCCAGGTTCGGACCATAATAGACTGCACACGTAAGTGGGATACTCCCCGCAATCAAAGATGTCACCAACCACCATCCTGAATTATCTGTCTCGTGTTTAATAAGCCTAATCCCTGTGCCTGCTCTGATAATTATTGCCACCCCTCGCGTACTGCCACCTTGTTCCGAGCAAACCACATCCTGTATCCACCTACATCTACCGAATATTAGATTACACTCTTCCTTCTCTAGATGCGTCTCCTCGAGTAGACAGATGTGAGCCCCTGAATTAAACAGAAAATCAATAATCCTTCTCGCTTTCTTCCTATCCCTTAACCCGTTGACATTCCAGCTTATTATTTTTATTCTACATATCATGTTGGCCATGCTGCTCTATGCTCTGTTCCTACTTTAGGGATTCCAGGCCTGCTCCCCGCGTGTGTATAATTTGATTTCATATATACATGAGTATAACTTAACTCATCACAGGTTCCAAACGACATTGCCACATTTCCCCTAATTTCAAAACACTCAACTGGCTACCCTTCGAAGCAAGAATCCAACTAAAAATCGCTTTCATGACACACAAAGCCCTACATCACACCACCCCGAGTTACCTGGCCCAGAAACTGGAGCTCTCGTGTGGAAACAGATCCTCTAGGAGTGCCACAAACCTTCTTTTGAAGCCTCAAAGATTTGCTAAGAAGAAAACATATAATCGCGCCTTCTCTGGAATTGCTCAAGGATTTGGAATGCACTACCCCCAGAAACCAGACTCAACCCATCATCTGTATCCTTCAAAATAGAAGTTACATTTCTTCTCAATACGAAATTCATGTGAACATTATTTCGGATTCCTGGAACATTCCAGCTGTAACATATGTATTTACCTCAATATAATATGTTTCTTTTGTACAATGCTTCTTTTGTCTAACTACCTCACTTGTGAAGCGCTCTGATACCCGCAAGGGTCTTGTTCGCTCTATACAAAACCTTTAAACGAAATAATAATACATAAGATGGCAATTGCTAAAACTCTGGGTCATAAATATATATGTCACATACAAGTGTGAGGCCAAAATAATGGCACTGGGACATCTGCTACTAATCCCGGTTTTCATATGCTTGGAGCATAACCAAGGGGCTCAAGGGGCAAAAAAGACTGGCCATAAAGAGAGGCAACATGTCTTGGTAAATATGCTGTGCCCACTAGATAAATGAGAGGGATTGCCTTGGAAAGAAACTAAAGTATACCAAAAAAAGTGATGGAATGTCTGAAATAATGTCAGCCACTGATAATTAATCAAGCAGTATCCCAGTCCATCCTTATTTTGTACACAATGCCACCTCAGTTTGGACCCAGTCATATGCAAGTCAGCTTTGACCCTGCTCCAAAAGGAACAGTTGATCCTGAACTTCCAGGCCAGCCCATTGTGTCCGGTTGTGTTTCCATCTTGGAACCTCTGGGACAGTATGTCAACCATTTCATCAAAGACTTTGTCCCTCCTACCGAATGCTACATCCGGGACAGTATGTCCATGATCAGTATTATTGAAAACCACCCCTTCAAACCCAACTGCGATATTCTGTGTACATTGGACGTTGAGTCCTTGTACACAAACATACCGAAGAGGGATTCTTTATTTGTTTTTTTTTTTATTGTTTTTTTGGTAATCCTCATATATCACGAATGGAACTCTTGATGGGAAGCTGGCACCTCCATGCACCATTGGTCGTTCTGTACCGGCCCTCGTTGTTTACGGCCAAAAGTAAAGTGGTTAGCCTGCACTCTCAAGTAGCCACTACCTTCCCCTCCGTACTCCTTTTTTTTAATCGCCAATCTTTGGGGACCCATGCTACTTAGGAGTCCGGGGAACGAGCAGGGCTCCAGACAAATCATTGGAATACCAATCACCGAAGTTGCCATGCCACCAAGGCCTCCCAAACATTGGTCTCACTCGTAGGATCACAAGCCATGTCTGATTTACTTGTTATCATGATCTGCCTTAGGCAATTAGCAAAGGTAGGGGGAGTTGGATCCTTCCACACCCTACAGATCTCATGCCTTGCCAGCAGGATGATGTAAAAAACAAATTTTGTGGGGAGATCGTTTGTCTGATAGGTCGTGATAAGCCCTGATACTATAGTAATTGTTGAAACTGATATGGGCATTGAAAGGACATCTTCCAAAAATTCCCTTATCTTACTCCAATATTCCTCTAATTCGGGACAATCAACGAACATATGTACATCATCTGCTTTCAAACAGCCACACCTCGGACAGTGGTAATCTATGTTAGAATATTTAGCCAATTTCTTAGGTGTTATATAGACCCTATACATTGTGAACAGATGGTTTCTTTTCAGAGCTGCTGGCTTAATTACAGCGTTTAACAATCTGAACGAATCGTGCCAAAGCTCCATAAAGGACCCACTAGCCGGGTTGATAGCGTTGCCCCATACTTTGCTAATTTCAGCCTCTATCACCTCCTCACCCTCTAGCAGTGCTGAATACCAGAAAGATATTTGACTCTTCCACTTGCCCCCTCTCGTTACCGCATCAAATTTAGGATTAGGGGGATTATTATCCGCGGGTCTTACGGGTCTCATTGCCCACCAACCTGATACTTGATAATATTTAAACCTAGTCAGGGTCCCCCCTTTTAGGTTGGAGAGCTTGTCCCAGCTTAAGAGCTGTCCATCTTCCTGCAGATCCCCCCAGCATTCCAACCCAGCCTATTTTAGTGGTAGTGATAAAAGGTCATTTAGGCATGCTGGAAGACCGGGAGAATCCCATATCGGGGCCTGTGACGTATAATAAGGGATGTTCAGTTTGTTCCTCACAAATACCCAATTTTTCAAAGCTATCCCCAATATCTTCAGCCTTACTTTCTTGAAGAATTTTGGGTCCCCGAACTTAAAAAGGAAGAAACTCGATCCCTGAGGGACATCTTTTAACAAGGCTGAGAATAGCAAACCCATCGATGATTGGTCCAACGGACCAGCCATGGTTCTGAAATGCTTGAAATGAAAAGCTTGGCAATACAAAAGTAAATCAGGAAGAGCAAGCCCTCCTGTCTTTAGACCTCTCCTTAATTTTTTCCAAGCTATTCGGGGGCCTTTGGCATTCCAAATAAATGACCCTAATTTTCCTTGTAGTTTTTTAATTAAAGCTAACGGGAAAGATAAAGGGATAGCATTAAACAAAAAAGTGATTTTTGGAAGGATTATCATTTTCAAGAGGTTCACTCTTCCATAAATATTTAAAGGGAGAGAGGACCAACGTTGTAGTGAAGCTATTATGTCTTTAGTGACTCTGTCCAAGTTTACTTTTGGGATATCTTCTATCTTGTTCACCAGATGGACTCCCAAATACCTCATGTTATTTTTTTTCCCTACCGAGTCTATCTGCTGGTTCCATTCCATTATTTCAGTTTTTTCTACATTGATAGAGTACCCAGAGATTTTACCAAACCCTTCGGCGAGATCTAATAATCTGGGTATTGCTTCTTCTGGATTTGCCGTATACATCAGCAGATCATCTGCATACAATGCAAACTTCAATTCCATGTTGCCGATCTTAAAAGGTTTGATTAATGGTTCTGCTCTTAACATACAAACAAAAGGCTCAATATATAAATCAAATAAAAGGGGGGATAAAGGACAGCCCTGACGCGTGCCTCGGGTAATGCATATCTGCTCCGTCAAGGAGCCATTCACTAAGACTTTTGCTGTTGGGGCTGAATACAGTAGCTTAATGGCTGTTATGAAACTTTTTGGGAAGCCACATTTTTCCATCGCCATCCAAAGATAGTCCCAATCTACCTGGTCAAAGGCCTTGGCGGCGTCGACTGCCACAATGGTCAGGGGCAACTTCTTCTCTTGAGCGACATCTATCGCGGCAACTACTTGAAAGGTCAGCTCGTTCAGCTGCCTATCAGGAATAAATCCCCTTTGATCGCAATGTACCACTGATTTTACTACCTTGGCTAGTCTAGTTGCCAACACCCCTGCAAATACCTTATAGTCTACGTTCAATAAGGATATTGACCTATAAGACTCTATCCTGCTCGGATCCTTATTTGGCTTCAATAGTAATGTTACTATAGCCTCAGCCCATGATCTTGGAGCCTGCCCCCCTTGAAGTAGAATTTCGTTGAATAGTAAAGTCAAAACACCTATTACTTGTTCTTGTACGATCTTGTATAATTCCACTGGAAGCCCATCTGGACCAGCGGCCTTGCCCTTAACCATCTTCAACAACTGAGTCCTCACTTCTCCTTCCCTTATTTCAGAACTGAGAAAGCACCTGTCTGAATCTGCCAACTCAGGGAGCTGTGCATTAACCAGCCATGTTTCTGCCTACTGCCTACTCAGAGAAGGGTTGGTTCCGTAAAGAGACTGCATGTACCTCATTGCCTCTTCCCTAATAAGGTCGTCATCATTGGTTTTTTCCCCCGTGCTTGTTAATTCTAAACTGTCTATTTGGTTCCTTGTTCTGTCCGCTCGGGCTTTCCACGCTAAGAGTCTCCCACACCTCTCGCCATATGCGAAGTGTTGCAGATTGCTTCTATCCCACTTTTCCTTCAAAGCTTTATCTATTACCGCTTGATATTCTGCCCGCAGACAATCCAATTCCTTCTGAAGGGATAGTCTATTGTCGGACTCATCTGCTGATGCCCTTTGCAACTCTGATTCTTTGGATTTGATTCTCAAAATCCTTGCTTCCCTTCTCTCTCTTCCCAATCTGTTCCTCCTTATCATCTGGGTTGTTAAGAGACCTCGGGAGAAGGCTTTATATGTGTCCCAGACCGTTTGTATGCTTTCTGTCCCAATGTTGACCCTAAAGTATTCCTCCGACTGGGTCACTAAGTCCTGTCTGACCCCCTCTTGCAATAGCAACGTCCGATCCAATGTCCATCTTCTTTGCCGCATTTTTTTCTTCAGACTGATCACCATCTCCACTATTGAATGGTCTGACAGAATTGCTGGGATATATGCTATAGAGTCGACTGCTGATGTGAGAGTCTTATTCAATAGAAAAAAATCTATCCTAGAATGGTGTCCATATCTTCTGCTGTAGAAGGAATAATCCTTTTTCCCCGGATTTCTGAACCTCCAAATATCTAACAAGTTAAAGTCCCGTATTATGTTCTTTAGCTCCAATCTAGTTATTTTGGGGGGTGCAAATTTCACTCTTGAGGTTCGATCCAGTTCTCTATCAAAAATTAAATTGAAGTCGCCCCCGAGAATTATGGGGCCATCTGTCTCTATTAGATTGATTTTAAGTTTCAACAGAGCCCCAGGAGCATCCAGGTTCGGACCATAATAGACTGCACACGTAAGTGGGATACTCCCCGCAATCAAAGATGTCACCAACCACCATCCTGAATTATCTGTCTCGTGTTTAATAAGCCTAATCCCTGTGCCTGCTCTGATAATTATTGCCACCCCTCGCGTACTGCCACCTTGTTCCGAGCAAACCACATCCTGTATCCACCTACATCTACCGAATATTAGATTACACTCTTCCTTCTCTAGATGCGTCTCCTCGAGTAGACAGATGTGAGCCCCTGAATTAAACAGAAAATCAATAATCCTTCTCGCTTTCTTCCTATCCCTTAACCCGTTGACATTCCAGCTTATTATTTTTATTCTACATATCATGTTGGCCATGCTGCTCTATGCTCTGTTCCTACTTTAGGGATTCCAGGCCTGCTCCCCGCGTGTGTATAATTTGATTTCATATATACATGAGTATAACTTAACTCATCACAGGTTCCAAACGACATTGCCACATTTCCCCTAATTTCAAAACACTCAACTGGCTACCCTTCGAAGCAAGAATCCAACTAAAAATCGCTTTCATGACACACAAAGCCCTACATCACACCACCCCGAGTTACCTGGCCCAGAAACTGGAGCTCTCGTGTGGAAACAGATCCTCTAGGAGTGCCACCAAAGATTTGCTAAGAAGAAAACATATAATCGTGCCTTCTCTGGAATTGCTCAAGGATTTGGAATGCACTACCTCCAGAAACCAGACTCAACCCATCATCTGCATCCTTCAAAATAGAAGTTAAACCTCTTCTCATGACGAAATTCATGGGAACATTATTTCGGATTCCTGGAACATTCCAGCTGTAACATATGTCTTTACCTCGATATAATATGTTTCTTTTGTAAAATGCTTCTTTTGTCTAACTACCTCACTTGTGAAGCGCTCTGATACCCGCAAGGGTCTTGTTCGCTCTATACAAAACCTTTAAAATAAATAATAATACATAAGATGGCAATTGCTAAAACTCTGGGTCATAAATATATATGTCACATACAAGTGTGAGGCCAAAATAATGGCACTGGGACATCTGCTACTAATCCCTGTTTTCATATGCTTGGAGCATAACCAAGGGACTCAAGGGGCAAAAAAGACTGGCCATAAAGAGAGGCAACATGTCTTGGTAAATATGCTGTGCCCACTAGATAAATGAGAGGGATTGCCTTGGAAAGAAACTAAAGTATACCAAAAAAAGTGATGGAAGTCTGAAATAATGTCAGCCACTGATAATTAATCAAGCAGTATCCCAGTCCTTCCTTATTTTGTACACAATGCCACCTCAGTTTGGACCCAGTCATATGCAAGTCAGCTTTGACCCTGCTCCAAAAGGAACAGTTGATCCTGAACTTCCAGGCCAGCCCATTGTGTCCGGTTGTGTTTCCATCTTTGAACCTCTGGGACAGTATGTCAACCATTTCATCAAAGACTTTGTCCCTCCTACTGAATGCTACATCCGGGACAGTATGTCCATGATCAGTATTATTGAAAACCACCCCTTCGAACCCAACTGCGATATTCTGTGTACATTGGAGGTTGAGTCCTTGTACACAAACATACCGAAGAGGGATTCTTTATTTGTGATGGAAATCGAAATTAATCAAAGACCCCGCCCACACACAGTACCTACAAACTTTATACTCCAGCTATTGGAGGTTTGACTAACTAGGAACTTTTTCCTATTTGAAGACCAGTTTTACAAGCAAATGAAGGGTACTTCTATGAGGGCTATTTTTGACCCTAACCTGGCCATTTTATATATGGACTCATTGGAGACCAATTGCATTTTAGCAGCCACAAACCCTTTCTGCCCATGTATTGGCAAATGGAAGCGCTATATTGACGATGTCTTTATGATTTGGCAGGCGAGTGAGACTAAACTCGAACCCTTCCTTTACTGGTTTAATAACAACTGTAGCGGGCTTAACTTTGCCCTGACTCACGATAAGGCGTCCATCTCCTTGCTTGACCTCGACATTAAACACAAGGATGGCATCCTTATATCTAGTTTATTCCTCAAACCAACCGAAGGCAACACTTTGCTTAGTTATGATAGCAACCACCCCCACGCACTTAGAGACTCTCTACCGTTTTCCCAATTCCTACATATCCGAAGGAATTGTTTCCTGAAGGAAGACAATTTCCATGAAGTAAAAACACTGTGCACCAAGCTCGCCAGTAGGGGAAACCCGCGCAGACTTTTTTGAAATGCAATGAAGAGAGCATGGTACTGCCCGCGGGAGGCCTTATTAGAACCAAAAAACAAACCAAGTCTAAACCTTCTGATATGCGTAAGTACCTTCTCTCCAGTCTCAAATGCTATATGAAAGACCATCATCAAAAAATTGGCCAGTTCTGAATGCAGGGACCCTAAATCTAGAACGCCCAATGTTTGGTTTTAAGAAAAACAAAAATATCAAGGACCATTTGGTACGCGCTGCACTACCAGACAACAAAAAAAGTACCAATACCCTGAATGATATCTGGGCACTACCACCTTTAAAAGGTTACTCAAAATGTTGATATTGTATAGTGTGTGCATTGACAATTGAATGTAAAGAATTTGTGTTTGGAAATATTAAGAATGAATTGACAATGTTTACAAACTGTAATACAAGCAATGTTGTATACACAATCTTTTGCCCATGCAACAATAGTTACATTGGACAGACCACTCAGAAAATACACTTACGAATCTCCCAGCACCGCAGCAGAATCAAGTGTAAGGCACCAAATGCCCCCCTGGTTGAACATTTTGTAGAGAACGGACACTCTGAAGATGACATCCGTTGGACAATTATCACTGTGGTCAAACTACCACCCAGGGGTGGGGACATTTCAAAATTGTTGAACAAAGAAGAGCTAAAATGGATCCTGAAAGCCAACAGTCTCAACACAGGACTGAACCGTCTCGAAGACTGGACCACTCTCATCTAGAATGAAGTTCCCTTTTATAATTGTAAATTGTTGCCATGAGCTTTAAGTGATTTTATCCTGTAATACTAGCCTTCCGCCTTTTCACATGCCCTACTACTGCTTCCTCACTTCTACTTTTCACTTTCCAAGATGGCCCCCACCTTCCAAGGCTCCTGTTCCATCACTCGCAAGTCCTTTGTCTATTTCACCCCCCACCTGACCTTGCAGACCCAATCACTGGATCCCTATGGCCCTTTTATACTCTGTCTGTACACGCCGTCAATTCTCACATTGCCGGACACAGAATCCCGCTATCCAGCCGCTTCATCACAATTTTGGTAAGTTTTAGCCCTCAATTGACATTCCCCCCTGACACCGCCTTAACCTTGCCCTCCTCTAATTCCCGGCCATTGTGCCCTGGAGCACGCACACGCGGCTTCCAACAATCTACCCAGATAGAGGTATATCTCCTCCGGTGAGTTATACACCTTGACCCCGCGCTGCCCACCCCGCACACCAGCTCAGCAGTCCTCTAAATTTGTGTTCCCTCCCCAGCTGCAGCCGTCTCCGACGCTGCCCCCAATTCCCGCCTCCGGACCATCCTCAAGTCCTCCTCCATACCGGTAAGCCGACAGTGCAATCCATCCCTGCCTAACACCACCATGCAATCACCTATTCCTCCCATTCAACCACTATGTATCCCGTATAATACATAATATTCACACTGCATCTGGTATATCATATTTTTCACAGGATAAATAGAGCACAACCTTCACACATCTGTAATCATTCCCGTGGGTGAAAAGTTCTAATTTATTGTTTGCTATGTTGAATTTTCGTTCCTATGATGATGAAAGACCTCATTGATTAGAAACTGTGTTTCCCACTGTGCGCCTTCGGCTCCTAATTAATATGTGTACTCCTCGAGCCTACTTGATTACAACCGTGCCGTAACTATCACCTTGTTTCTACTGGTTTCTACTCGTGTATGTTGCACACCTTGACTGTTGCTTATCTCGATTATATGTTACTCAAGCGCTTACTTGATAGCTCACTATTCCGTTTTACTGCATGGCGACATTGAGGCTTTTATACCTCATTTCCACAGAGCACGTCTCACAATCTTGAAGTATTCGCGCTACCTTCCGCCCTATTCCAATCGTTGAATCATCCATAACGCATTGTAACCACTCCTGCTTTGGTTCACTCCTGCACAATTTTATTGACTCACCCAGCGCCAGTTTACCACATATGGACACACCATGTCAATGCCTACTTATCCTTGGCTCACTAAGCGCCCCTAAACCAGTCATGCATCACGGTCCCATCTCAGATTGCATGGCAGCGTTGTCAGCACCCCAATCACAATATAAATGTGGTCTAATTTAAGCCTCAAACACCTCACCACCTTTTCAATTAGTCAGCATGATCACATTGTCACCACCCTGTTACTAGTGTAATTACCTTCCAGCTTAATCCATTACGACCCTCTCCTCATTTTTCGTTTTGTATTTTTCCCACCCTTCATCTCCTCTAAAAATGTTGTACCAGGTTAATAAGGCTCTACTGTACAGGCATAATAATCCATGTCCTGATGATGATCCACACATTACCCCAATTGATCGAAACGCCGTCGACACTTTAAAAACACCTTATACGTCCTAAATTCTTCATTTGAATATTGTAAAGGTGTTCAACGTGATTTGTTCTTTGAAAATGCTAATTGTTCCTATGCAACAGACCATGACCTTTGCCTGAGCCCCCTGTTGTTTTGTTTTGTTTTGTTTTGTTTTGTACCCGTTTGGTTAAATAGGACACAGGCTTTTGTCCCACTTTATGTATTAATGTTTAAACTAATGTTTATCTGTTTACAAGTAAATATTTGATCTCTATCCGGCTGGACAAGTCCACTTAATATAGCACTGATTGAGTCTATATTCATTCCTTTAGTTTCCTATCTCCAACCTTTCTAGGGACCGTTGTTGTTCAAAATAATCATATCCTGAATACAGAATGTCTCGAAGAGACAGCACAAGCACTGCCTAAATGAGACCTAAAAAGGGCGAGTCTCCTCAAAGTTATGTGCCTCTTTTCAAACATAACAGAATCTCCGTCACCCCATCCTCTTCTCACTAGAATGATATGGGTGGGGAAGCTGCTGAGGATACCCTCACGAGGCTCAGGCGCTCTAGACTTTCAAAGATACCACTGAGTAGCCAAAGCCAACTAATGATATATCGTGGAGGACCCCATCTCGCACACCCCAAAAATGATACTAGAGAGCGATCAAGTGACCTCAGGTTACCAACTATATTAAACATTATACAACCTAGATGCTTCTCTGAAATGCATATGCTACAATGAATGCATTGGGTATGGTGGAGGCTTGCTAGAAGGGCTGCACATGAGATGTTGTACTCCCCTGCGATGCCCCTAGCCAGAAATACCTTGCTATTGCCAGCTTCAAGCCTTTGGTGATGGCTTCATTTGCAAGAAGACATCACTCAGCTTAGGCAGCTATTCCCATAGGCCAGCTTCTGTTACTAGAAGACTATAAACCGAGAGCTGGTCCTAATGTGTTAAATGATTATTTTTACTTTCAAATGAGCTAGGAAGCCAGGGTGGTGTTCCCTGTTTTCCCGCTAGCACAGCCTGAATGCATTCCTCTGACTTAAGTAATAGTAACAGATAGGTTTTGAAAGTTTAGAAATTAGGATATAATGCCAAGAGATTGCGGGAGGTTGAACTTGGTGATAGCACAGTTGATTAAGCTTGGATATACCACTGGTCTCAAGTGAAGCCGGTTCCCATGAACTACAGTTAAAAAACATATCCATTTTTAATTTTTACATAGAATTTATTACACTCCTGCTCTGGTCCATAATGTGATCAGTCTCAATGAGTAACAAATGTCAGTTGTGCCATGGAGTGTGCAGGCTTATGTCCCCTGGCTTGGCAATGCTTGCTAAACTCTTACTGGGGCAGGGTTAATTAAATATTGGTTAGCATTATAAGCTATTCATATGAGGCTTATGAGGTAGGCATGCTACCAGATTCTGTGAGAGAAGCTCAGACAGTTTTTCTTCCCAAACCTGATGGGGACCCGACCCACATCTCGTCTTATCACCTACTCTTCATGTTAAATATAGACATTAAATACTAAGTAAAGTCCTTGCTAATCGCCTCTTAGAAGCCCTCCCGAGGTTGGTGTATGATGACCAATGTGGTTTTATATATATAACAGATAATCACTCTTCAAATATATGCCAGCTGACGTTTGTATCACCAACCTGATTAATGCCTCACTTTCCACAGGTACAGTCCCCGCTAAGTGGAAAAGGGCTATGGTGAAAGCGTTGCTAAGAAAACAATTTGGATCCTGCCAATTTGGGCAACTACCGCCCCATCTCGCTCCTCCCTGGAATTAGTAAGATCGCAGACAAATATGTCAACCACATGCTCTCTGCTTTTCTTGAATCCCATGACCTGCTCCATCCCTCTCAAATGTGATTCCGCCCGCCAAAGCACTGAAACTGCCTTGTTGGTCATGGTGGAAGAATCTAGAAAGATTCTTCATTCAGAAGGGCTGTCAGCCATAATTCTCCTACACCTTAGCGTGGCCTTCGATACGGTGAACAATCAAACTCTGGTTCACCGTCTTAGGAGCACAGGAGTAACCGGTACAGCACTAAAATGGCTGAGATCTTTTCTAGATGAAAGATTCTTCCAGGTATTTGAAGGCGATACCACCTCAAAACCCATTCCCCTACAGTGTGGAGTCCCCCAGGGCTCATCGTTAAGCCCCACTCTTTTTAATGTTTAAGGAGCATATTATCAAAACAAGCAATAAAATTATCGCCGCTTTAGTGGCAGAAAACTGCCGCTAAATCGGCGATAATGGGCTTGATAATATGCTCTATGGAATTCCAGTTGAAGCCCATGTTAGATGTCCTTCACATCTAACACAGGCTTCAATTGCAACTCCTGTCTCGAGGAATTTTCCAAGTGGATGGGTCTGTCACATTTAAAACTTAACAGTGAGAAAACCAAGCACATGATTTTTGGTCATCCTGTAAGCTTCAAATCAAACACTATGTGGGCAGCATGCATGGGCCCGTTGCCAACCACAAAAACCGAGATAAAGAGCCTGTGCATCTGGTTAGACCAGAACGTTACCTTCAAAGCTCAAGCTAAGAAGACTGCTGCTACATTCTATGGCCTGCTCAGAATGGCCTGCAAAGTGCTTCCCCTCCTACCCTTTCAAGCAAATAAACTGCTAGTCCAAACACTAATACTCTCAAGGATAAATTATGGCAATGCTCTATATTTAGGGGCCCCAAACTCAGTGGTCAAGAAACTTCAAACTGTACAAAATTGTGCAGCTAGATTGCTGATGGGAGTCCCCAATCGCTGTTCAGCAAAGCCCGCGCTACACTCCCTCCATTGGCTTCCAGTGCAGGAGAGAATTAGCTTTAAGGCCCTCTGCATTGTCCATAAGTTCCTGCAAGGGAACGGGCCACCGATCAATTCAGCCTTGATTCACCCCTATAGAGCAAACAGAAAATTGGGCGCTGACAAGCTCCTTCCAGTAGTGGTCCCCAGGATCAAGAAAAACAGAAGTGGAGGTTGGCTTTTTTCGTACAATGCCGCCAAGCTCTGGAACACTCTACTGTTGTATCTTCGCAGGGAATCTAACCATTTTGCCTTTTGAAAACAACTAAAGACCTTGCTCTTTTCCTAGGGTTCTGTTTCGTCTATTCACTGCTCAGTGCTAGGATGCTACCGGATAGTCATTCATTCATAGGCTGGTCTTATCAGGCTTGCACCCTGCCCCTACTTAATATTAAACCGACCTTCGACTCTGTCTGTTTGACCTCTGTATAAGTGCTACGGGTTATAGGCCTGACCTATATTAAATGAATTAAGTTGTGTACACCCTGCCGCTACTCCAGTACCGGAGAGCCCCAAGGTCTCAGAGTAATTTGGCATGGAGGGCGGGACAAAATAGGGCTGCCCTCTGTCGCCCTTGCTCTTTGCACTTATCATGAAACAGCTGGCCTGCAGACCTCAAAGTGTGCTTAACCTGTTGGGAAAGAGCTGGTGGATACTATCCATGTAGTACCCATGTATGCCGATGATGATCTGGTGTACCTGCAGCATCCAATGTACTCAGTTCCAAATCTGTTGCAGGCTTTCACTGAATTTTTGGAAATTTCAGGTCTCCTTCTAACCAAAACAAATCCAAATTATTCCTGATGGGCGGGGGGGAGGAACAGGAGCTTAACAGTGATGACTTCCCTTGGTTGGCATTCCTTGGGAAACATCATATTTTTGGTATCTAGGCATAGGAATAACATTGGAGGAGGATAACAGCCATAAAATGAATATGAGGCTCCTGGTGGCCGGCCTACAGTCGCCCATTAAGTTTTGGAAAACACTCCCACTATCGTTCATAGGCAGAGGCAAACATGTTTTATCTACCCAGATGGTCTTCATGTGCCGCAGGTGGCCACCTATTTGCTTCCTCGGCAGAAGTATGTAGCCCTTGCTCTCTAGCAAACTGATGGGTGAGCTGATATAGGCAGGCAAAAGGAGCAGAGTTAAACCTGACGCTCTGAAGCCGATGTGAGTAGGGAGGGCTTAAGGTTCCGAATATCGAACTCTACTAATTGGTGGCCTAGTTGCAGCATGTGGTCCACAGGCCGGATGACTAAGATAACTTGGAGAAACACCTACTCCGAGGCTCGCATGATGAAGAGTCACTCCCCACTTTACTGATGAGAGCCCAGGGGGCCCAAGGTTATCCTCCCTTACATGACCCATCATGTCTGCTATTTCTGCAACAGAGTGCTGACAACAATGATTAAAAGGCAGCCTTTCGAAGCAGACATGCCCCTGTGGCATATTGCCCAGTTTGCACAGATAGTATGGACCATGTCAATGGAAAGGAAAGGTGAAAAAGGTGTGGGCTGCCTAATCTTGGTGGATTTGAATCCCGAGAATAGATTTAGATCTTTGGAGGAAGTGCAGGCGAACTTTGGGATTAGCTCAAGTCAGTTCCCACAATATACAAAACTAGCCCACACAGCCTACAGTACAAACCTTGTTTCTCACATTTGTGCTCGCTACGAGCAGACAAACCATCACAGACACTGAAGTTACATGATAACTGGCAAGTCTATCTGAATGGCAAATTTACGGACAGGAAGTGGGTGAGCAGTTGTGAAGAGGTGCCAACAGTGTCAAGTAAGGCACACTTTGAACCGATGCAGCTTAATTATATACATTGTCATATCAGACAGAGGCACAAGGAGAACATAATTTGCCCAGGAGCAAACAAATTGGTAAAGTTGAACCAGGTACTGTAATGCAGTACTGCTTGTTATAAAGACTATGTTAACACCATATTAGATTTTTGGTTAAAAGACATTGAGAGAGCCCCATCTACATACCCTACCCATAGTCATATCCAGCATTTTCTTTAAAACCACAAGCATTTTAATAGCCTTGAGAATTATTTTAAATACTGCAAATCTGGAGCAAGGAATGGAGACAGGGGAATAAGGAATACATTCAATGGTGATTGCACAGGAGCACATAGGTTACCCAAATGAGGGGGCCAGGATTAAAGTCAAGTTTCCTGCTTCCACAGATTCCTACTAGCACTCTAGACCACAAGTGGGGTGTGGTCATTCTGATGAAAAGGCCAAGGGACTTTCCTTCCAAGGGAAATGTCACTGCACTGTATGCCTAGGGTTATTCTGCAGTATGGGATTACATTTTAAGTCTAGTGCTGGAGTCTGCCCACCCCAGTGAATTGTCCACCCCTGTGAGGGGTCTTTTCAATTGCTTTTTAAATAGCGCTTATGGCATGTATTGTAGCCATTTTAAAAGTCCATCCAGTATTTTCATATGACAGGAAAAAGACAGAAGCAGATTATGTGATTATTTCATTAGGTCCTGGGCCTGTAGGTGGTACTGGGAAGTATCTATAATGGACAATGTTGTTTACCACGGGTCTTTTAGGTGTCATTCCAAGTGTGTGACAGACTTATCCCTTATCTAAACTTTCGTCTCAAAATGTGCCAATAGCGAGCAATTAAGCATTTAAAGAGGTTGAAGATAAATATGGTATGACACAGTAATCAGACTCACTAATCGATATCTGTTAGAGGTATACCTTTTAAAAAGGCTTGTAAATTGTGGAATTAAACCTCCAAAAATGCCAGCAGCTCCTAGACCCCTATACCCAAGGAATGTCTTCTGATGTTTTTTGATAACGGAATGTTAGCCACTCAAATTGGGATATTTTTTTCAAACAAAAATAATTAAACTGAATACACCTCATTGATCATTTATCTCTGTCTTTTTCTCTCTCTCTTGCTCTATTTGGCTCTCTCTCAGTCTCTATTTCATCATCCCCCCAGTCTTTCTAGGCTTCTCTCTTTCTCTTGCAGTTTATCTTTTCCTGTTTCTCTCTTGTAATGTTTCACCCTCTCTCTCTTCACCCATCTCCATCTTTATTTGTGTCTATAGTCATCTGCTTCTCTTGCTCTCTCTCACTATCTGGGTCTCTTTGTCTCTCCCTATATCTTACTGCCTGTCTGTCTGTTTTTGACTTTCTGTGTCTTTCTTCCCATTCTTGGCTTTCATTCTTTATCTCTCATTGTCTTTTATTTCGGTCTTCCTCGTTTTACATATCCCAGTCTGTCTCTTTTCCTTCTCTTTCTCTTAGTGTCTGTCTCTGACTTTAGCTCTTTTTCTATGTGTGTCTTTCTGTATCTTGCTGTATAGGTTTGTCACTTTCCCGGTATTTTGTCTCTTGCCTTTTCTATGTTCATCCCTGGCTTGCTCTCACTATGTTTCTCTCCCTCTGTCATTCACGGACATTCTCTAGTCATTCCTGTTTTTAAGCTCGCTGTCTGACCAATTCAGTATTATTTCTTGGGACCAAAGCTGTATTTCAGACTAGACTATGAGAGACGCAGAGGCCAGGCAGGGCCTCTGGCCACCTGATGTTGGCTTCAGTCCAGCATTTGCAGGCCCCTGGGCACATTTGCTGAGAGCAAAATCCGACGGGCATGAGCAGACAGGCCTATCTCAGAGGAAGTGCGTGAAGCATTTATGACCGTACACAATAACTCAGTGAAGCCACTACAAAGAACACAAGTAGCTATAGAAAAATAATAAGTATCTTTTATATAAGCTTAACACAAGGATCAAAAGCAATCAAGAAGCCACAACGCACGTAAATACAGATTCACTTAAAAACCAATAAAAGCACTCAAAAGCGTGTGAAACAAACTTAGCTCGAGGTCGGGGTCATCCTCACAAGGAAGCCGCGGTGATGACAGGCGGACTCGCAGCTGCCACAGCTCCCAGCTGTAGCGGTACAGAGTGCACTCACAGTATTCCTGGGACAGGGCCTCAAGGCGGGCACCCAGCGGCACTCACAGGTGATAACCAGATCCTCGATGTGGTGACTAGTGCAGGAACTCAGCGGCACAGCTCCTCATCTGCAGCAGCCCACAATAGTGATAGCAATTATTCTCGTAGGACGGCAAATGCGGGCACTCAGTGGCACAGCTCCTCAGCTGCAGCGACTTGCAATTGCGATGATTCTCGTAGGACGGCAAATGCGGGCACTCAGCGGCACAGCTCCTCGGCTGCAGTGACCCACAATAGCGATAGCGATGATTCTCGTAGCACAGCAAATGCGGGCACTCAGCGGCACAGCTCCTCAGCTGCAGCGGCCACAATAGTGATGTGATGACTTTGGTAACACAGGCAAATGCGGGCTCTCAGCGGCAAGAGCTCCTCAGCTGCGGCGGCCCACAATAGCGATAAAGATGATTTAGGTAACACAGGCAAATGCGGGCTCTCAGCGGCAACAGCTCTTCAGCTGCAGTGGCCCATAATAGCGATGTGATGACTTTGGTAACACAGGCAAATGCGGGCTCTCAATGGCAACAGCTCCTCAGCTGCGGCAGCTCACAATAGCGATAATGATGACTTTGGTAACACAGGTAAATGCGGGCTTTCAGTGCCAACAGCTCCTCAGCTGTGGCGGTCCACAATAGCGATGCAATGACTTTCAGCCCGCGTTCCCCGCAGTAGAACCAGAGGCTCTGGAATTCTTGACAGAGGCCTCACCTGCGAGTAGAATCCCTCTCAAGTAGGAATCCGGACGGCTGATGGGTGAAGTCTTATGTCCCTGAGACTTCAGCAGGAGGCAAGCTCAAATCAGGTCCTTGGGTAGTTGCTTCAGCAAGATGGATGAAAGTTTCAAAGTCCTTTCCCTCTAGTTACATGGACAGAGGTTCGTCTTGACATCCAGAAGTAACACACAGTGCAGGGGTTTCAACACAGATCTTTATACCAAAAGTCTTTGTTCTCAAAAAGTCACAAATCCATGAACCCAACCAGAACCAGTTTGGTGTCGTCCTGGAACACTTTATTTACGAGGCGGCAACCTGCCTTTCAGGAGGTGGGGGTCTGCCATCAGACACACAGTGGGTGGTGGAGCCATTATTCACCTTGCCAGGCATAGCCCTGCACAGATTAAAGGGTCACCCCTCCACATACTCTAACTGCAGATCTCTCTATTTAATCCAGGTCAGCCTCAGCCTGCCCAGACCTTCTAAAACCAGACAGCCAATACACATAACAGCAGAGCACATGGGAAGGCTTAGGCAAGAAAATACCTACTTCCCAAAAGTGGTAGTTTTAAACACAGAATATAAAAATAACCGTCACTAAAAGATGCACTTTAATATTTGGAGCTCAGGCATACCAAATTCGACTTTCTTATCATGTTCATGTTCATGAATTGTACCAATTCATACTGTCAATTTACAATAGGGAACATTTGTGCTGTGGCACTGAATAGCAGTGGCACAGCGTCCAGAGCATATAACATCAGCAAAACACAGAGGAGACAGAAGCGAAAAATGGAAGGGAGACCCACACCAATGGTGCCAGGTCTAACACGCATCCCCTCCAGCTGAAATGTGGGGAGAACTACCCACCCACTTGGGAGTTCTCATCACTAAGGCGGAAAAATATGGACAAACCATCAGCATTGGTGTGTTCTGTACTAGGGCGGTATTCCACCGTAAAGTCCATACTCTGTAGGGAACTGGGCCACCCCAACAACTTGGGATTCTCTCCCCTCATCTGCATTAGCCATCTGAGGGGCCTGTGGTCGTTCTGAACCTGGAAGTGAGTACCAAACAGGTATGGTCTCAGCTTCTTCAGTGCCCAGACCACAGCAAATGCCTCACGCTCAATTGCACGCCACCTCTATTCCTGTGGAAGTAACCTCCGACTAATGAAAGCTACAGGTTGGTCTCGGCCCTTCTCATTGATCTGTGACAGAATGGCACCCACACCATGCTCGGAAGCGTCTGTCGGGAGAACAAATTATTTTTAAAAATTGGGCGCCTGAAGAACCGGTGGGGTGCACATGGCAGTCTTCAGGGCGTCAAAAGCTTTCTGACAGGTGTCAGTCCAGTACACAATCTTTGGCTGCTTCTTAGAAGTCAGCTCCATCAGGGGTGCAACAATGTTGCCATACCCCTTGACAAACCTCCTGTAATAACCGTTGAGTCCTAAAAAGGCTGTCACCTCCGTCTGGGTCTTTGAGGGCTCCCAAGCCAGGATGGTTTCAATCTTGGGCTGCAGGGGAGCCACCTGGCTGCTCTCCACCTGGTGTCACCTGGTACACCACAGAACCCTGTTGAATCTGGCATGAACTTGCCTTGATTGTGAGGCCTGACTTTCACAGTGCCTTCAAACCTTCCCCAGAGGTGGCGCAGATGGTCCTCCCATGAGGAACTGAACTCTGCAATGTCATCCAGGTAGGCGGCGCTGAAATCCTCCAGCCCAACCAACACACTGTTGACCAACCTTCGAAAGGTGGCAGGGTCATTCTTCATCCAAAAGGGCATCACCCGGAACTGTAGTGCCCATCTGGTGTGGAGAATGCTGACCTCTCCTTTGCCCCATCAGTCAAGGCGATCTGACAAAAACCCAGACATCAAAACAAATGTGCTGAGGTACTGTGTAGCCCCTAGCTGATCTATGAGCTCATCAGCTCTGGGGATGGGGTGCGCATTGGTCTTCGTGACTGAATTGGGACCTCGGTAGTCCATGCAGAATCGAACTACTGGGGTGGCACCAGGCGCTGCAGCTTTTGGTACCAGGACCACAGGGCTGGAACTAGGGCTGCTAGAGGATTCAATCACCCCTAAAGCAAACATTTTGGAGACCTCCTCCTTAATGTATGCCCTGACCCGGTCAGTCACTTGGTAAGCCTTGTGCTTCACAGGAGGACTGTCCCCAGTGTCTACGTCATGGACGCACCAATCAGTGACACTAGGAACCAGGGAGAACAGATCACTGAATTGCCCCAACAGTTGGCGACAATCACTTTGCTGCTCAGGTGTCAGTGTGGTGGAGAGAACCACGCCCTCCACTCATGGCTTAAAGAAAAGGGGTAACCCTGTGTCCCTCAGAACCTCGGTATTAGTGGTTAAACAAACAAATGGTTCTATTGGGTAAGGCAAATTGCTTTGGAAAATGCTAATACATGCAAATGAAACAAAAATGAGAACTCTCTGATAGACATATGCAAATGAGAAATCAATGCTCAAGCAGAAATAAATAAATTGTATAGCCAGGTTTTGAATTCCTAAGTATTTATGTTTAGAATCCAATTATGTTCATGCTGAATTACTTCATTCAGTAACAAACAATAAATACAAAGTGCGACCATCAAACATAGATACAGTTCAGTGACAATTAGTGAAAGAAGTGCTCAAGTGCTGAAGTATATGTACAGTGAAAATGAATAGATACAATTATATACAAAAGTAATTGATAGGCCAGCAATTAATTGATCTCCAAGGAATCCTAGTGCATTGTAGAGGAATCATGGAGTGTTCTGGACCTAATTGGGCGTCGATGTTTTGACCCTGGTGCGCCCCAGTTGGTGGTCGCTGCGGGTCTTTATCAAGACAGGAGGCGGACGATGACAGTCTGCAATGTATAAGGCTAGGTATCAGAGAGAGTAAGGTGCACTGGAGGTTGCACAAGAGATTAAAGGGTGAGTGAATAGGTACTCACATGAATCAGGAATAATGATTTGCCTGATGTACTGCCGCTCAGTTGCTGGTCATAGCTAATTTAGGAAAAAGGTTCCTGTTAGGGTATCCGTTATGGATGAAAACATCACTGTGGTTACATCCAGTGTAAAAATCAGAGAAAACCCCCGTGGTAGATATGACTAAAATGTGAAGCCCTTAATGGCTTGAAGACATACTCAGTGTGTATCACTAGTTTAAATCATAGTGCACTGGAAGGTCCATTGTTAGGGGCCAACCTGAATTTAAAAAGGAAAACATTGTCTCAAGCCGTGCCTAATATCATACTGGCGTGGTGAGTGGGTTAAAATACTCAGTGTTGAAGGATTGCAATCCTGATTATTGCGTTAAAAAGGCCAGACTCATTCAGTGTAACTGTGCCCGTAAAAAACCTTGCTGAGTGCTCAAAAAGGGCTTGGGGGGGGAAGGAAAACCAGGAATGAAATGCGATAGATTAAAGACGCGTTATGACAGATGGGTGCCCATTAAAATGCGTCAAAATCCAAGCTTGCTAAACAAGTGCCGATGTGTATGGTAGAGAATCCATCAGTGAGACAAACCCCCATAAACTCACCCGTCGTAGAGCCGATCGGGAAACACTGAGTCCAAAGCCGGAAACTTCTCGTAATGTGAGGCGAGCCTTCACAGAAGCGGTATAAAGCAGTTCTGAGACACGCGTGTACGCTGAGCACGCTCGTTGCTAGGCGACAGCGTCAGCCGATGACTGTTCCACGCAACGTGCGTGATCTCGGAAAGTTAACTACTACAGGTCTGAAGCAGCGTGGATGGGGGCTCTCAGAAGGGGACTAAGCCGGCGATTCCTCTTGATTCTATGGGCAATCAGAACATGCCCAACGCAAATATGACATTAATCCTGTAAAAACATGCTGGTGCTATCGTGGCTAACCATTGGAAAAAATAATTACTCTGCCAACATATTCAAATACAGAGGGATGTGCAAATACATTATGAATAAAACAGTATGATTTCAAGATAATACAGATTGCATCAGTGTGAAACTAGAATAACATAAGCCGTGTGGGGCAACCCCAATAGTGGGTAGAACGACATAGCTCGATTCATTACAGTGATTGGGAGTGATTGGCAAAAACACATTAGAACAGTTGTGCATATCATTGGTGCTGTCTCCATATTCTGTGTATATTGAGTAACTAACAGTATGCCATTGGTTTATCTATTAGAATACACATGGGCAATGATGAGGCAGACTTAAGATATACCATTAAATTAGTTGTAAGACATGAATGATAGCTGGAATGATATGCAACATGTGTGTGCATACATGAATATGTGATGTGTCTAAAGATTCAAGAACGTACACTGCAGGAGCCCTGATGATGGCATGGATAGGATGTAGTGTTATCAAAGTAGGCCCATTTGTTTAGATATCTCCTCATGTTCATTTAGGCCAGCAGCTACAGAGTTCAGAACATGTATCCACTTGCATTCTTTCCTGTTGAGGGCAGAGGTCAATGAGCCACCTCTTGGATTTGTGTTTATCTTTTCTAAGACCCTCCAGCATATATTCTCAGGTCCATGGTTTTGGGTGATGAAGTGGTCCACTAGAGGGGCACCTTGCACTTTACAGCGGATCTTGCTCATGTGTTGTAACACTCTCGTTTTTACCTTCTGGGTGGTTTGTCCCACGTATGGTTTGTTACATGGACATAGGATCAAATAGATCACATTTGTAGTGTTGCAGTTGGTTAGTGAAGGCAACCTGTGTGTTTTGTTGTTATGCATCAGTGAGGGCCCCTCTATACTGAAGGGACAGACCTTACATGTCCCGCATTTGAAATGGCCCAGAACTGGAGGCATACCCAGCTGATCACGCAGGCTCAGTGATTTTGGTGGTTCGAGGAATGCCTTTACAACATTGTCTTTTACGTTGCGTCCTCTCTTGAATGCAAATAACGGACTCTCTTCCATTTTTAGTTCCGTGGCTACTAGGTTCCAGTATTTCAACACTGTTTTCTTAGTGATGTTGCTTTTGGAGTGAAAAGTGGTAACGCAGACCAAGTTGTTGGTATCTCGCTTTTTTTCTTTTGGACTCAGAAGATGTTCTCTCGGGCAATACCATGCCCTCTTCTTTGCACGTTTAAGAAGGCCCAGGGGGTAGCCACGTTCACGTAGGCGCTTAGTAAGTGTATCACTTTCCTTGAAGTAGTCCTCCCTTTTGGTGCAATTCCTCCTCATTCTTAGATATTGGCCATAAGGTAGGTTGTCACGGAGGTTGCGGGGGTGGTGTGAGTCATATTTGAGCAAAGTATTTCTTTCAGTGGGTTTCCTATAGAGATCACAGTAGATCAAGCCATTCTCTACTTGAAATGTGAGATCCAAGAAAGCAATGCTGTTCCGATCGTATGTGATGGTGAACTTGATGTCCTTCTTCCTTTCGTTCAGCCAATCAAAGAAAAGGAGTAGGTCGGCTTCTGTTCCTGACCAAATCATCATGACATCATCAATATATCTTTTCCAGATTGATATTGTATTGATGTATGGGTTGTCTTCTGTGTAGAGGTTCTCCTCCTCATAGTTATCCATATACAGATTTGCCAAACTCGGTGCGTAGGTGACCCCCATTGCCACGCCTTTGCATTGGAAATAAAATTGCTGTTTGAAGACAAAGTAGTTCTTCTTCATCGCAATTTCCAGGAGGTTGATCAGAAAGCCCGTTGGTATCCAATGTGGCGCAGTGCGTTTTTCAAGCATCTCCCTGATGACTCTTATGGCTGTATCTTGTGGTATCGACGTATAAAGAGAAGACACAGCAAGTGTCACCATGAATTGTGTGGTGTTATTGTATGGTTGATTCTCCAGTAATTGGATAATATGCATTGAATCACGGACGTACGATTTGGTCAGAGGACCATTGGCTGTAGGAAGTGGTCTATGAATTGGTTCAATGGCTCCAGGACGGAACCACAGTCAGATACAATTGGTCTTCCCGGCAGATTATCCATGCTCTTATGCACTTTGGGCAATGTGTATATGGTCGGTATCCGTGGCTCCTTTTTAATCAAGAAGTCTCTTTCATGTAGGCTAAGGAATCCTTCCTTTACGCCAGCATCTGCGAGTGTCTCAATCAGAGGTCTAATGTTGATAGTGGGGTCGCGACTGATCGACTGATAACTTTCTCTGACTCCCAATTATCTCTCAATTTCATTGACGTAATCCGTCGTGTTTTGCAGTACTACTGCACCGCCTTTGTCTGCTGCCTTCACAATTAAGGAGCTATTTTGGCCCAATTCCTTCAACACTTCCTTCTCCTCTTTGGAAATGTTATACTTGATGTACTGGTTTTCTTCCAGAGATGTCATTACCTCTTGCATCACGATGTGTTCAAATGCAAGAATGCGTTGACTCATACAATATGCTCCAGGAGTGAAGGAAGATGGTGGTTTGAATGGGGTGGCCGTCACTTTTGGTGTATATTCATTTCTGCCAAAGTAGTATTTTAATCTGATTTTCCTGAAAAACCTTTGTAGTTCCAGCTTTGTGGTGAAGGAGTCTGGTCTACTCGTGGGGACAAAGGAAAGTCATTTACTAAGAACACTTCTCTCTGCAGATGATATTTCATGACTTGACAAATTGATGATGGGATCCGCTAGATCCAAGTTCAACATTGTGCCCTGATTTGCACTTGGCAATTCTTCTTGCACGGTTGTTTGGCATGGTAGAGGTAAGGCCAAGGTGTCATCCAATTGTCTGCTCTGGTCAGGTGGGGGTGAGATAGACCTGATGTCCTCTGGTTCTGTTACAGATGCGGCCATGACATTCACCTCTAGTTCTTGTTGTATGAGGGTCAGCGTTGTGGATATCGTGCTTTCTATTGCAGATGTGAAAAAACGAAGTACCAAACGGACTTGTCTTTCTGTTAGACGCGAACCGCCACAATTAGGATTTGGCCTTTCGCTGGATAAGAAAACATCGACTGTGTGGGATATAGATCACTTTCTTCATTTGAATATAAACATGCGCTGCAAACTGAAAATGAAGAATTGGTAGTGTCTTCTTACAAAGGGAGTGAGGTGTCTGCCGCCCGTCAAGATTGGCAGCCACTGCGTACAAACATAATTTCAAAGCCATGAACTAATTTCGTTAGTTCACAGTTCCCAAAGATTAATCCAGCCCTGAGGAGAGTTTGGCAATCCATATAGCCATAACTCGAAACGCGTCAGCAAAGTGGGATCAAATCCTTCGTAAATTCTTCAGAACACCCAGAGCCCTTGAATTAATTGCTTTCTGGGTGTATAAATTGTCATAAAGTTTTTTGATTCCATCTACAATTTCAGTTAGATAACAGGGACAGTGACTGTTTAAAACTTCATGATATTGAGTATATGTGTATATAAATTGTTTTTGACATGCTCAATGTTATGTAATATATTTTACGAATGTATTGGATCACATTGTATGTGCGAAATGTATTGTAAATATATGTTTAGAGTCATGTATAGCACAATATAATTTTTTTATTATTCACTCGTTTACATTAATGTGATACTTTTGTGTAGTAGATAATGTGTTAGTTTTTTGGCTAAAAAGTATCTCTTTCTAAAAAATAAAAATTAAAGAGGCAAAAGTTGTTGCCAAGATAAGCATAGTAATTTTTGTTTATCTTTTTTGATCATAAATTTGATCTAAACTGTAGGAGGTGTGGGTAAACATTTTTCCTTCTTTCTATTGCAGATGTGGCACAAATCACTTCTGTGGTGGTTGTCCTTGTTGCTCTTTGTGGCATGGAGTCCAACAATTCTGTGTTAGGGATCATCTCCAGTGTCATTTTAGTGAGGCTTGATGGGAAAGCGTGAGTTACCATCTGTACGTTTGTTTCCGAGTTGAGATCTTGCCATGACCCTCCGGTTGGTAAAACCTCACCCTCGTGTTTGCTCTCGTAGCTCCCCTTTCTCGGTTCTATTGTTTCTGTTGTCCCCAACCTTGATTGGCTCCTGCGCCCCGGTTGGATTGGCGGTAGCCTTGATCGAAAAAATGTTGTTGCTGCTGAGGGGCTTGGAATTGCCTGCTTGTTGATGGGCGATCCTGTTCAGATTCTGAACCAATTCCTGCTGATGAATCCGAGAAAGTGTGGAACTGCCTTGGTCCTTGTCTGCCTCTATTGGTGAAGAAACCCTGTTGGTCTTGCTGATAATACTCGTCAGCTAGATAGGGGTATATGTACTTCCAATCGTAGTTGCGGATGTCCTTTGCAAGTTTGTCCAATTTTCTATTCAGGGGGACTGTGTTGAATTCCACAAGTGTCTTTTCTGCCCGTTCAAGAGCTTCTTTTGCATTAGCTAGAGCTCCGTCTTCCAAAATCTCCCTCTTTAGGTCGGCTAGCTCTTGGGTCAACCTTTTGACATATTCTATGGCTGTCTCAACTCCTAGCACCATCCAGTGCCTGGAGCAGTTATTGGCCACAAAACTAAAACCTTCTCTGAATTTAGGTACACCAATGAATATTGCTGGCTCGTTCTTGATTTGTAGGCCCTTCGGTATTATGTTTGATGAGAGGTATTTTGTTAGGACATGTCCATGGAGACGGGATCTGATCAATTTCTTTTCGAGTCTTTCTATTTTGAGCAGCTTTTCATTCAGTGTAGCATCTACAGTAGTGCGATCTGAGCCTAATAGAAAGTTAGATGCTCCCTGCTCCTGTATTAGCTTAGCGATGTAATCCTCGCTATATGAGAGTGTTTCTTGATCTGACATATTCAGTGTGATGCAACATTCAGAGTGTCAACAATTTCTTTATGAAAACTTAAAAATAAGGAGGAAGACCCTCGCAGGTATGCACCTGAAACAAATATGGCTTAAAGAAAAGGGGTAACCCTGTGTCCCTCAGAACCTGGGTTTTAGTGGTTAAACAAACAAATGGTTCTGTTGGGTAAGGCAAATTGCTTTGGAAAATGCTAATACATGCAAATGAAACAAAAATGAGAGCTCTCTGATACACATATGCAAATGAGAAATCAATGCTCAAACAGAAATAAATAAATTGAATAGCCAGGTATTGAATTCATAAGTATTTATGTTTAGAATCCAATTATGTTCATGCTGAATTACTTCATTCAGTAACAAACAATAAATACAAAGTGCGACCATCAAACATAGATACAGTTCAGTGACAATTAGTGAAAGAAGTGCTCAAGTGCTGAAGTATATGTACAGTGAAAATGAATAGATACAATTATATACACAAGTAATTGATAGGCCAGCAATTAATTGATCTCCAAGGAATCCTAGTGCATTGTAGAGGAATCATGGAGTGTTCTGGACCTAATTGGGCGTCGATGTTTTGACCCTGGTGCGCCCCAGTTGGTGGTCGCTGCGGGTCTTTATCAAGACAGGAGGTGGACGATCACAGTCTTCAATGTATAAGGCTAGGTATCAGAGAGAGTAAGGTGCACTGGAGGTTGCACAAGAGATTAAAGGGTGAGTGAATAGGTACTCACCTGAATCAGGAATAATGATTTGCCTGATGTACTGCCGCTCAGTTTCTGGTCATATCTAATTTAGGAAAAAGGTTCCTGTTAGGGTATCCGTTATGGATGGAAACATCACTGTGGTTACATCCAGCGTAAACCTCAGAGCCAACCCCCGTGGTAGATATGACTAAAATGTGATGCCCTTAATGGCTTGAAGACATACTCAGTGTGTATCCCTAGTTTAAATCATAGTGCACTGGAAGGTCCGTTGTTAGGGGCCAACCTGAATTTAAAAAGGAAAACATTGTCTCAAGCCGTGCCTAATATCATAATGGCGTGGTGAGGTGGTTAAAATACTCAGCGTTGAAGGATTGCAATCCTGATTATTGCGTTAAAAAGGCCAGACTCATTCAGTGCAACTGTGCCTGTAAAAAACCTTGCTGAGTGCTCAAAAAGGGCTTGGGGGGGGAAGGAAAACCAGGAATGAAATGCGATAGATTAAAGACGCGTTATGACAGATGGGTGCCCATTAAAATTCGTCAAAATCCAAGCTTGCTAAACAAGTGCCGATGTGGATGGTAGAGAATTCATCAGTGCGACATCCCCCCATAAACTCACCCATCGTAGAGCCGATCGGGAAACACTGAGTCCAAAGCCGGAAACTTCTCGTAATGTGAGGCGAGCCTTCACAGAAGCGGTATAAAGCAGTTCTGAGACACGCGTGTACGCTGAGCACGCTCGTTGCTAGGCGACAGCATCAGCCGATGACTGTACCACGTAACGTGCGTGATCTCGGAAAGTTAACCACTACGGGTCTGAAGCAGCGCGGATGGGGGCTCTCAGAAGGGGACTAAGCCGGCGATTCCTCTTGATTCTAAGGGCAATCAGAACATGCCCAACGCAAATATGACATTAATCCTGTAAAAACATGCTGGTGCTATCGTGGCTAACCATTGGAAAAAATAATTACACTGCCAACATATTCAAATACAGAGGGATGTGCAAATACAGTATGAATAAAACAGTATGATTTCAAGATGATACAAATTGCATCAGTGTGAAACTAGATTAGCATAAGCCGTGTGGGGCAACCCCAATAGTGGGTAGAACGACATAGCTCGATTCATTACAGTGATTGGAAGTGATTGGCAAAAACACATTAGAACAGTTGTGCATATCATTGGTGCTGTCTCCATATTCTGTGTATATTGAGTAACTAACAGTATGCCATTGGTTTATCTATTAGAATACACATGGGCAATGATGAGGCAGACTTAAGATATACCATTAAATTAGTTGTAAGACATGAATGATAGCTGGAATGATATGTAACATGTGTGTGGATACATGAATATGTGATGTGTCTAAAGATTCAAGAACGTACACTACAGGAGCCCTGATGATGGCATGGATAGGATGCAGTGTTATCAAAGTAGGCCCATTTGTTTAGATATCTCCTCATGTTCATTTAGGCCAGCAGCTACAGAGTTCAGAAAATGTATCCACTTGCATTCTTTCCTGTTGAGGGCAGAGGTCAATGAGCCACCTCTTGGATTTGTGTTTATCTTTTCTAAGACCCTCCAGCGTATATTCTTAGGTCCATGGTTTTGGGTGATGAAGTGGTCCACTAGAGGGGCACCTTGCACTTTACAGCGGATCTTGCTCATGTGTTGTAACACTCTCGTTTTTACCTTCTGGGTGGTTTGTCCCACATATGGTTTGTTACATGGACATAGGATCAAATAGATCACATTTGTAGTGTTGCAGTTGGTTAGTGAAGGCAACCTGTGTGTTTTATTGTTATGCATCAGCGAGGGCCCCTCTATACTGAAGGGACAGACCTTACATGTCCCGCATTTGAAATGGCCCAGAACTGGAGGCATACCCAGCTGATCGAGCAGGCTCAGTGGTTTTGGTGGTTCGAGGAATGCCTTTACAACATTGTCTTTTATGTTGCGTCCTCTCTTGAATGCAAATAACGGACTTGCTTCCATTTTTAGTTCCGTGGCTACTAGGTTCCAGTATTTCAACACTGTTTTCTTAGTGATGTTGCTTTTGGAGTGAAAAGTGGTAACGCAGACCAAGTTGTTGGTATCTCGCTTTTTTTTTTTTGGACTCAGAAGTTGTTCTCTCGGGCAATACCATGCCCTCTTCTTTGCATGTTTAAGAAGGCCCAGGGGGTAGCCACGTTCACGTAGGCGCTTAGTAAGTGTATCACTTTCCTTGAAGTAGTCCTCCCTTTTGGTGCAATTCCTCCTTATTCTTAGATATTGGCCATAAGGTAGGTTGTCACGGAGGTTGCCGGGGTGGTGTGAGTCATATTTGAGCAAAGTATTTCTTTCAGTGGGTTTCCTATAGAGATCACAGTAGATCAAGCCATTCTCTACTTGAAATGTGAGATCCAAGAAAGCAATGCTGTTCCGATCGTATGTGATGGTGAACTTGATGTCCTTGTTCCTTTCGTTCAGCCAATCAAAGAAAAGGAGTAGGTCGGCTTCTGTTCCTGACCAAATCATCATGACATCATCAATTTATCTTTTCCAGATTGATATTGAATTGATGTATGGGTTGTCTTCTGTGTAGAGTTTCTCTTCCTCATAGTTATCCAAACACAGATTTGCCAGACTCGGTGCGTAGGTGACCCCCATTGCCATGCCTTTGCATTGGAAATAAAATTGCTGTTTGAAGACAAAGTATTTCTTCTTCATCGCAATTTCCAGGAGGTTGATCAGAAAGCCCGTTGGTATCCAATGTGGCGCAGTGCGTTTTTCAAGCATCTCCCTGATGACTCTTATGGCTGTATCTTGTGGTATCGACGTATAAAGAGAAGACACATCAAGTGTCACCAAGAATTGTGTGGTGTTATTGTATGGTTGGTTCTCTACTAATTGGATAATATGCATTGAATCACGGACGTATGATTTGGTCAGAGGCACCATTGGCTGTAGGAAGTGGTCTATGAATTGGTTCAATGGCTCCAGGACGCAACCACAGCCAGATACAATTGGTCTTTCCGGCGGATTATCCATGCTCTTATGCACTTTGGGCAATGTGTATATGGTTGGTATCCGTGGCTCCTTTTTAATCAGGAAGTCTCTTTCAGGTGGGCTAAGGAATCCTTCCTTTATGCCAGTATCTGCGAGTGTCTCAATCAGAGGTCTAATGTTGATAGTGGGGTCCCGACTGATCGGCTGATAACTTTCTCTGACTCCCAATTGTCTCTCAATTTCATTGACGTAATCCGTTGTGTTTTGCAGTACTACTGCACCGCCTTTGTCTGCTGCCTTCACAATTAAGGAACTATTTTGGCCCAATTCCTTCAACGCTTCCTTCTCCTCTTTGGAAATGTTATACTTGATGTACTGTTTTTCTTCCAGAGATGTCATTACCTCTTGCATCACGATGTGTTCAAATGCAAGAATGCGTTGACTCATACAATATGCTCCAGGATTGAAGGAAGATGGTGGTTTGAATGGGGTGGCCGTCACTTTTGGTGTATAATAATTTCTGCCAAAGTAGTATTTTAATCTGATTTTCTTGAAAAACCTTTGTAGTTCCAACTTTGTGGTGAAGGAGTCTGGTCTACTCGTGGGGACAAAGGAAAGTCCTTTACTAAAAACACTTCTCTCTGCAGATGATATTTCATGACTTGACAAATTGATGATGGGATCCGCTAGATCCAAGTTCAACATTGTGCCCTGATTTGCACTTGGCAATTCTTCTTGCACGGTTGTTTGGAATGGTAGAGGTAAGGCCAAGGTGTCATACAATTGTCTGCTTTGTTCAGGTGGGGGTGAGATAGACCTGATGTCCTCTGGTTCTGTTACAGATGCGGCCATGACATTCACCTCTAGTTCTTGTTGTATGAGGGTCAGCGTTGTGGATATCGTGCTTTCTATTGCAGATGCGGCACAAATCACTTCTGTGGTGGTTGTCCTTGTTGCTCTTTGTGGCATGGAGTCCAACAATTCTGTGTTAGGGTTCATCTCCAGTGTCATTTCAGTGAGGCTTGATGGGAAGGCGCGAGTTAGCATCTGTACGTTTGTTTCCGAGTTGAGATCTCGCCATGACCCTCCGGTTGGTAAAACCTCACCCTCGTGTTTGCTCTCGTAGCTCCCCTTCCTCGGTTCTATTGTTTCTGTTGTCCCCAACCTTGATCGGCTCCTGCGCCCCGGTTGGATTGGCGGTAGCCTTGATCTAAAAAATGTTGTTGCTGCTGTGGGGCTTTGAATTGCCTGCTTGTTGATGGGCGATCCTGTTCAGATTCTAAACCACTTCCTGCTGATGAATCCGAGAAAGTGTGGAACCGCCTTGGTCCTTGTCTGCCTCTATTGGTGAAGAAATCCTGTTGGTCTTGCTGATAATACTCGTCAGCTAGATAGGGGTATGTGTACTTCTTATCGTAGTTGCGGACATCCTTTGCGAGTTTGTCTAATTTTCTATTCACGGTGACTGTGTTGAATTCCACAAGTGTCTTTTCTGCCCGTTCAAGAGCTTCTTTTGCATTAGCTAGAGCTCCGTCTTCCAAAATCTCCCTATTCAGGTCGGCTATCTCTTGGGTCAACCTTTTGACGTATTTTATGGCTGTCTGAACTCCTAGCACCATCCAGTGCCTGGAGCAGTTATTGGCCACAAAACTAAAACCTTCTCTGAATTTAGGTACATGAATGTATATTGCTAGCTCGTTCTTGATTTGTAGGCCCTTCGGTATTATGTTTGATGAGAGGTATTTTGTTAAGACATGTCCATGGAGACGGGATCTGATCAATTTCTTTTCGAGTCTTTCTATTTTGAGCAGCTTTTCATTCAGGGAGAGTCCGTTATTTGCATTCAAGAGAGGACGCAACGTAAAAGACAATGTTGTAAAGGCATTCCTCGAACCACCAAAATCACTGAGCCTGCGTGATCAGCTGGGTATGCCTCCAGTTCTGGGCCATTTCAAATGCGGGACATGTAAGGTCTGTCCCTTCAGTATAGAGGGGCCCCCACTGATGCATAACAACAAAACACACAGGTTGCCTTCACTAACCAACTGCAACACTACAAATATGATCTATTTGATCCTATGTCCATGTAACAAACCATATGTGGGACAAACCACCCAGAAGGTAAAAGCTGGAGTGTTACAACACATGAGCAAGATCCGCTGTAAAGTGCAAGGTGCCCCTCTAGTGGACCACTTCATCATCCAAAACCATGGACCTAAGAATATATGCTGGAGGGTCTTAGAAAAGATAAACACAAATCCAAGAGGTGGCTCATTGACCTCTGCCCTCAACAGGAAAGAATGCAAGTGGATAAATTTTCTGAACTCTGTAGCTGCTGGCCTAAATGAACATGAGGAGATATCTAAACAAATGGGCCTACTTTGATAACACTACATCCTATCCATGCCATCATCAGGGCTCCTGCAGTGTACGTTTTTGAATCTTTAGACACATCACATATTCATGTATGCACACACATGTTGCATATCATTCCAGCTATCATTCATGTCTTACAACTAATTTAATGGTATATCTTAAGTCTGCCTCATCATTGCCCATGTGTATTCTAATAGATAAACCAATGGCATACTGTTAGTTACTCAATATACACAGAATATGGAGACAGCACCAATGATATGCACAACTGTTCTAATGAGTTTTTGCCAATCACTTCCAATCACTGTAATGAATCGAGCTATGTCGTTATACCCACTATTGGGGTTGCCCCACACGGCTTATGCTAATCTAGTTTCACACTGATGCAATTTGTATTATCTTGAAATCATACTGTTTTATTCATACTGTATTTGCACATCCCTCTGTATTTGAATATGTTGGCAGAGTAATTTTTTTTCCAATGGTTAGCCACGATAGCACCAGCATGTTTTACAGGATTAATGTCATATTTGCGTTGGGCATGTTCTGATTGCCCTTAGAATCAAGAGGAATCGCCAGCTTAGTCCCCTTCTGTTAGCCCCAATCCACGCTGCTTCAGACCAGTAGTAGTTAACTTTCCGAGACCACGCACGTTGCGTGGTACAGTCATCGGCTGACGCTGTCGCCTAGCAACGAGCGTGCTCAGCGTGCATGCGTGTCTCAGAACTGCTTTATACCGCTTCTGTGAAGGCTCGCCTCACATTACGAGAAGTTTCCAGCTTTGGACTCAGTGTTTCCCGATCGGCTCTACGACGGGTGAGTTTATGGGGGTTTGTCTCACTGATGGATTCTCTACCATACACATCGGCACTTGTTTAGCAAGCTTGGATTTTGACGCATTTTAATGGGCACCCATCTGTCATAACGCGTCTTTAATCTATCACATTTCATTCCTGGTTTTCTTCCCCCCCAAGCCCTTTTTGAGCACTCAGCCAGGTTTTTTACAGGCACAGTTGCACTGAATGAGTCTGGCCTTTTTAACGCAATAATCAGGATTGCAATAGTTCAACGCTGAGTATTTTAACCACCTCACCACGCCATTATGATATTAGGCACGGCTTGAGACAATGTTTTCCTTTTTAAATTCAGGTTGGCCCCTAACAACGGACCTTCCGGTGCACTATGATTTAAACTAGTGATACACACTGAGTATGTCTTCAAGCCATTAAGGGCTTCACATTTTAGTCATATCTACCACGGGGATTTTCTCTGAGTTTTATGCTGGATGTAACCACAGAGATGTTTCCATCCATATCGGATACCCTAACAGGAACCTTTTTCCTAAATTAGATATGACCAGCAACTGAGCATCAGTACATCAGGCAAATCATTATTCCTGATTCATGTGAGTACCTATTCACTCACCCTTTAATCTCTTGTGCAACCTCCAGTGCACCTTACTCTCTCTGATACCTAGCCTTATACATTGCAGACTGTCATCGTCCGCCTCCTGTCTTGATAAAGACACGCAGCGACCACCAACTGGGGCGCACCAGGGTCGAAACGTCGACGCCCAATTAGGTCCAGAACACTCCATGATTCCTCTACAATGCACTAGGATTCCTTCGAGATCAATTAATTGCTGGCCTATCAATTACTTGTGTATATAATTTTATCTATTCATTTTCACTGTACATATACTTCAGCACTTGAGCACTTCTTTCACTAATTTACACTGAACTGTATCTATGTTTGATGGTCACACTTTGTATTTATTGTTTGTTACTGAATGAAGTAATTCAGCATGAACATAATTGGATTCTAAACATAAATACTTACGAATTCAATACCGGGCTATACAATTTATTTATTTCTGCTTGAGCATTGATTTCTCATTTGCATATGTGTATCAGAGAATTCTCATTTTTGTTTCAGTTGCATGTATTAGCATTTTCCAAAGCACACCCTCCACTCACCCATCTTGCTCCTTTGCACACAGGCGGTCAGGAAGAGGCTCACTCTCCTCCTCCATCCCAGCATCTGTTGCCAGAAGCATGCCCACTTCAGACCTCTCAAAGTGGGTCTTCAGGTGGTTAACAGGACTCTTGCGCTCCACTGCCTCAAAGGGGCCGGTCCACTTATCCTGGAGCGCAGAGGGTTCAACTGGGGCCATGACCCAAACCTTTTGACCAGACTGAAACTCAATCAGAGTGGCTTTATGATCGTGCCTGCGTTTCATCACTTCCTGGTTGGCTTCCAGATTTTCCTCAGCAAGTTTTCTGAAACGCCGAGTCTGGTTCCTGAAGGCCAGCATGTGACTAAACGCATCCTGGGGAGGTTTCCTGGGAGATTGCTCCCAGCCTTCCTTGACCAGACTCAGAGGCCCTCTTACCGGGTGACCATAGAGCAGTGCAAAAGGACTGAACCCTAGTGACTTCTGGTGCACCTCACGGTAATCAAACAGCAGGCATGGCAAGAAGACGTCCCACTTACGCCTCATGGGCTCCTCTAGGCCCATAATCATGCTCTTAAGGGTCCGGTTGAATCTCTCAACCATGCCATTACCTTGGCGGTGATAAGGAGTCATAAACTTGTAATTTACCCCACGCTCCTCCCACAGAGACTTCATATATTTGGAAATGAAGTTAGTACCCCTATCAGACACCATCTCTCTGGGGAATCCCACACTAGAGAAAATCCCCTTCAGTGCACGTCCTATCATGGGGGCCGTCACTGTCCTGAGGGGGATGGCTTCAGGGTACCGGGCGGCAGGGTCCACCAATACCAAGATGAATCTGTTGCCCATTGCTGCATTGGGGTCCAGAGGCCCCACAATGTCAATGCCCACTCACTTGAATGGGGTACTGACAACTGGAAAGGGCTGGAGTGGGGCTTGATCTGCCCCCACTCTTCCCACTTGCCTGGCAAGTTACACATGTCCTGCAGTGAGCATCTGAGCTCCTGTGCATCTGGAGCCAATAAATGTGGGTGACCAGCCTCTCGAAGGTCCTGGTCTGCCCCAGATGTCCGGCCAATGGCACATCAGGAGCCAACCTCAGTAGGAAAGCTCTGAAGAGCTGGGGTACCACCAGCACACGGGCTGACCCAGGCTCCGCAACCTTAGCCTCGCTGTAAAGAAGGTCATTCTCCCAATAGATCAGATGTGACCCTGACTGATCATCTGCTGCCTGGGCTGCAGCCTTTGCCGCAGCCCCTCAATAGAAGAGCACGTTCTCTGCTGTTCACAAAATTCCTCCCTGGTGGGCCCTCCTTCCTGCTGCCATGGTGTCAGCTCAGGCAGGTCACCCAGTTCAGCTACTTGTTCCCCTGTAGGCTCCAGGGCATCCCCCTCAAGGTCTGCTCCCTCCTGGACCATGGGAACCATGGGGGCCGGTTTCCCGCGCCCCCTACCCCTTCTCTTTAAGGCAGGGGCCTGGGCCATACTTTCAGGCTCCAGGTCCTTCTGAACATCCTTACTGGCTGCCATGGACCGAGTGGTCACCACGCCCACTCAGGCAGACCCAACATTTCCAAGGGAGATTTCCTCTCCACCATAGCCCACGGGGAGTTCTCTAAATTGTTGCCTAACAGACAGTCTACCGGTTTGGCTGGCCTCACAGATACTTGAAGAGTTCCTGAGACTCCCCCCCCCCCACATAAAGGGAACTTGAGCCAACTCACATTGGCTCTCAGAGTTGTCTGCTGACACCACTGGGCAGAGTGCATGGGGGACAGCCTGCTCCTTGGACCCCAACCGGGAGCTGACAGCAGTCACACTAGCTCCTGTGTCCCTATGAGCCTCCACCCTATGGCCATTGATGCCCCCCCACTGCCTGTACATCTTGGTGTTAGCAGGAAGTGCATTGTTAGGGACCTTCTCAAAGCCTCCTAGCGAGACAAGGGTCAATTCTAGGGGATCCTACCAACCTTGGGCACCCATCTCCTCCCCTCCCAGGGCTATACTGGCAATCTGGCAGGGGGTGCATGGGTGGTGCATTGGAGTCCCTCTGGGGACACTGGGGATCATAATACCGGTGGCCCACTTGAACACACTTAAAGAAAGTAAGAGGCCCCCTCTGAACAGGCCTACCTGTCGGGGCACTGGTTTCTTCTGGGGGGGGGGCTGGGACACCACTCCTTGGTTCCCTGGGGAATTACTTTGGGGCCCTCTCTGGAACTCCCTCTGTTTACCCCTGTCTCCTCCACTTCTCTGCTGGGGACCCTGCCCACCTATGGCGAAGTCTCCCACAGGACCCTTGCGAACCTGGGTGCTCACCCAGTGGTCCGCCTCTTCAGCAAGCTTCCTAGGGTTAGTTAGCTTGCTATCAATACGATGCTGGCGTAGCTCTGGATAACAGTTACTAGATAAATGCTCCCATGCAAACAAATCATACAATTGCTCCAAGGTCTCCACGTTGCTACCCTTTTCCCAGCAATCCATTTCTCTGCAAAAAAAAGACACATATTCAACCCAAATGTGGTACCCTTTAACTTCTTACAGATTCTAAATCTCTGACTGTACATTTCTGGGGTCAAATTATATGGCATCATCAAGACCTCATTGATATGGGCATACACCATCCTGCTCTCTTGAGGCAGATCCAACAGGGTATCCCTCCCATCACTCAGAAAGCGTCCCCACAACCCCGCTCCCCAATCCTACTCAGGGACCCGGTGGGACACCATGGCTATCTCATATGCGGCAAACCATTGCCCAATATCCTCACTCTTATGGAAATCCTTGATGACATCCTTGGGTATGTAAACTCTACTCTCGGTAGGTACTAAAGGTATGCCGGCACCAGAGGGGGAGATCTCTAAACTCTTAGCCTTGATCTCCAACTCCCTCAATGCTCTCTGATGCTCAAGTTTCATTTTCTCAAGTTCAAATGCCAACCTCTTATTCTTAATATCCAACTTTTTACTCTCTAGGTCCTTCTGACCTTCCAATTTGGCCATCTCCAAACTATGCTTCTCTCCGTTCTCCATCTCTTCTGGAGACAGACTCTTTGAGGACACACTAGTACTTGGATTGGAAAGTGCTTTACCTCCCACTAAATCCACTTCGTCATCCTGCTACCCTCCAGCATTTTCTCCCTCATTCCTAGCGGACTCTCTCGCTTCTAACCAGGCCTTAAAGGTCTTCTGATACTCCTCCTTCCTAGAGAGATCCGCAGCAGGGACTGTGAATTGCTTGCAAAAAGACTTTAGTTGTTTGGCAGTGTAGGTCTCTAACCTGTCTTCCTCAAAGATGAGATCCTCCGAAGCATTGGACGTTGTCCTACCCATTGTAGACATAACTGGCAATTACAATCAACAATAGAACAAAATCAACCTGTATGTGGTTGCACCTAGATCTACACTCACTAGTAGCGTACACCAGTTATTGTATGTGGATCATAAATCAAAGTCCTGATCCCCACCGCTGACCATCAATGTTAAAATGGGGATCTCTAGTTGGCAGCGGCTGGCGCCGAGGTCCAAATAGGGATCCTTCTTCCTAAGTCAGAGTAAGTGAGCTACACCCTTTGATAACCCCTGCTAAACCCTGTGGTAACGTAGCATGAGCAGATAGGCCTATCTCTGAGGCAGTGTGTGAAACATTTATGACTATACACAATAACGCAGTGAAGACACTACAAGGGAACACCACACAAGTAGCTATGGAACAATAAGTATCTTTATATAAGCTTAACACAAGGCTCAAAAGCGATCAAGAAGCCACAATGCAGGTAAATACAGATTCACTTAAAAAGCAATAAAAGCACTCAAAAGCGTGTGAAACGAACTTAGTTTGAGGCCGGGTCTCCACGACCCGGTGATGCACAATGTACCTGAGGTTTAAAGGGGCATGGCACGCAGCCTCACAAGGAAGCCGCGGTGATGACAGGCAGACTCGCAGTGGCCACAGCCCCCAGCTGTAGCGGTCCGCGGCGTCCTCTCACGGTAATCATGGGACGGGGCCTCAAGGCGGGCACCCAGCGGCACACGCAGGTGATAACAAGAAACTTGATGTGGTGACTAGTGCGGGCACTCAGCGGCACAGCTCCTCAGCTGCAGCGGTACACAATAGTGATAGCCATGAATCTCGTAGGATGGCAAATGCGGGTGCTCAGCGGCACAGCTCCTCAGCTGCAGCGGCCCGCCATAGCAATGATTCTCGTAGCACAGCAAATGCGGACACTCAGCGGCACAGCTCCTCAACTGCAGCGGCCTACAATAGCTATACGATGACTTTGGAAACACAGGCAAATGCGGGCTCTTAGCTTCAACAGCTCCTCATCTGTGGCGGCCCACAATAGCAATAACAATGACTTTGGTAACTCAGGCAAATGCGGGCTGTCAGGGGCAACAGCTCCTCAGCTGCGGCGGCCCACAATAGCGATGCAATGACTTTGGTAACACAGGCAAAGGCGGGTTCTCAGCGGCAACAGCTCCTCAGCTGCGGCTGCCCACAATAGCGATGCAATGACTTTGGTCAAACAGGCAAATGTGAGCTCTCAGCGGCAACAGCTCCTCAGCTGCGGAGGCCCACAATAGCGAGGCTCTGGAATTCTTGACAGAGGCCTCACCTGCGAGTAGAATCCCTCTCAAATAGGAATCCGGAAGGCTGATGGGTGAAGTTTAATGTCCCTGAGACTTCAGCAGGAGGCAAACTCAAATCAGGCCCTTGGGTAGTTGCTACAGCAAGATGGATGAAAGTTTCAAAGTCCTTTCCCTCTAGTTACACGGAGAGAGGTTCGTTGTGACATCCAGAAGTAACACACCGTGTAGGGGTTTCAGCACAGATCTTTATACTTCAAAAGTCTTTATTCTCAAAAAGTCACAAATCACTGAACCCAGCCAGAACCAGTTTGGTGTCGTCCTGGAGCACTCTATTAACAAGGCGGCATCCTGCCTTTCAGGAAGAGGGGGTCTGCCATCAGACACACAGTGTGAGGTGGAGCCATCATTCACCTTGCCGGGCACAGCCCTGCGCAGATCAAAGGGTCACCCCTCCCTATACTCCAACTGCAGATGTCTCTATTTATTCCAGGTCGGCCTCAGCCTGGCCTGACCTTCCAAAAGCAGACAGCCAATACACATTACAGCAAAGCTTCGACTTTCCTATCCTGTTCCTTGGGTCAATTAGGATGATACCAGTCAATTTACAATAGGGAGCATTCACGTTGTGGCACTGAATGGCAGTGGTACAGCACCCAGAGCATCTAACAACAGCAAATCACAGAGGAGACAGAAGCGAAAAAATGGAAGTGAGACCCATGCCAATGGTGCCAGGTCTAACACATACACTTCTGTGAAGAGTTTGATGTTGGGGTTGAGAAGGAATAGTCCTCCTGCTGTGCTGTCACATAGGAGTAAATGAAGAGGTTGAGCTTTGGGGCAGAGAGAACATGCTCCTTATGCCTTGTGAGGAGATACCCTGCTGTGAAGAGGTTGGCCATGACTAGTTTCTAGACTGAGAAACTACTGAAAGTCCATAAGAACCTCAACCATGCCATGGGGAGGCTGTGTAAGAGTTCGCTGATCCTCAGAACATGAGCCGCTCTAGTGCCAGGATAGTTGACGCAGTGGGGCTGCTCTGTTGTGCACCACTGAAACAGAGAGACAAGGAATCCAACAATACATAAACTCTCTGACTCACTATACCACCTTCTTGCTCATAGACAATACATGGTCTCCAGATCTACTGTGGCTTGTATTGGCCCGCTATGTTCATCCTACACCTCATTTGTCCATGTTCACATCTTGTTCTTGCTATCTGTGCTAAGATGCTGCTGCAGGCCTTCAATGTTCGTTTTGTTAAGTTATTTCAGTACAGCATGTCTAAGTTTGGGCCCCAATGCTCACATTCTTGGCATCTCTCAGTTCTGCATTTATTTGCCTGTTAATCTGGTGTTCAAAGCTGAATACATGATTTTAGGTAAGTGCTTCAGAACTGGATACTATACATGTGATGAGACTCTGGAAATGTTCACAATACCAAAGACAAGGCCTGCAAAAAAAGCACACTAGGCTCCTAATGAGATTTCTAGATCAGGACAGAGTGACCTAGAAGTAATTTCGAGAATTTAACATAATACTCATGATAAGGCCTCTAGATCTCATAAAAAATTAGGTCTCTAGAAAAACACCACTCGACCTCCAGAAAGGGGCACAAAGCTTAAGATGTGGTCTCTGTAACTGGACACAGTACTTACAATGAGGCCAGGGGCTTAGCTTCAGGGCGGCTGAGTGTTTGGGTGTTACGTTCCCCTACTAAATGTATTTTCTGGTAAATAGTTGGGTACAGGTGCATTCAGTTGGGTATTGTGAGATGTCAGTCGAATTTCACCAGGGATGTTTACATACACAGACAAAAGCACGTGCACACACTTTCTCCCTTTCAGTTTTGAATGTCCTCAAAATATTGTTCTGTTTTACAAAATATTGTGTTTTCTCTTTCAGTACTTCTACCAATCGCATTCTTCTCCCTTTCCAATGCTACCTAGGCCCCTATCATGCACCCTGCTTCGCAAAATGTATTGAAAGATTATATGCCAGCCCGATTGTCGGAAAATCTGAAGGTCCCTGCCCCCCAAACATACTGACCAAACTACGCCACTGGATGAGGCTACCAAAACCAAGTACACAACTACAAATTAATCTTCAGAAATGGACACACTAGTCAAGGAGCGGCTTCTGGAACTAGACTTAGCATTTTCCATATGAGACCTCCGGAACCAGACACAAAGTTCCAGAAGAGGCCTCTAAAACAGAACACAATGCTTGATATGTGACACAGTACTTGAGTTGTGGCCTTATTGAAAGAGACCCCCTAATGTTACTCAATAGGTCGTACTTGTGGAACGAGGTTCAAGTCTGGCGGTCCGGTTCTCAATAAAGAACTCAGCTGTTTTGTTTGTTTATTCAGCCGTGAACTCTGATTATTTGAACGGACAGCCTCAAGATATTAACTAATGCTATTATGAAGAGAAAAGATTACTTTAGAGAAATCAAACAAAAAGAACACGAGTTAAACAGAATTAAAAGGTAGGGAAAAGCATCACAGTAATGGAAAAAGCAAGGAAATAATGCAAAAGTAAAGTGGGAACAAGGAACAATTTCAGGATTGAAAAAGAACGAGAGAGAATGCATGAGAGCAAAATGGAGAAAGAAAACATTTTGGCTTTTTAATTAAAAAACATATATTCAAAGCCTTAGAGATACTACATGGACAGAAGCAGAAAAAGGCTTCCTTATTTGCATATGTACATGTGCCTGGTGGTGATCTCTCATGTGACACCTCTCTGACTCCTTATTCAACCCAGAGGTGACAATACAACAAATTAACACCGAAAGCCGAGCCAAGGATCTGCCTTCACTCTTAGAGCCGGTGCACAAGCTGAACCTTGGAAATGTTTGAATTAACATTTCGAACATTTGACATTAGTAGGTCACATGATAACGCTGCACTGAGTAGTACTTATTAAAAGTGATCATTTTTAAACATAGATTTAGAACCATTTCTGCCACCATAACTACACTGGTGACAGTGCCATTAGTAAAATAAGAGGCAAGACCGTTGTTATGTGAACTCTAGCTGCATCCCAAGTAACATTATGGTCTATTCAATCAAACACAGTAGGTTTTTGTGCAGCTGGTATTCTGAAATCATGTATTTGAAAGTGCTTGTGAAATAAAATATATGCCTAAAATCACAAAATTAAAAAGGGAAGCCACGATTTATCCAGGCTTTCTAATGTCACTTTGTAAAAAGCATTCACTAAATGGGTATGATTTTGTCTCCTTATTATTTTAAGGCTTTGTGTTACCACTTTATGAATTTTTCTGCAATTTTCATATAACACAAAGTGAACCGGAAGATATCGGAGCGCTTCATATCAGCAATATTTATACTCTTAATTACATTAAACAAGGCCACATTTTTTGGGGGCATGAGGAGGTTAAGTGATTTGCCCAGAATCGCAGAATGTAGAGCAGATGTTGAGACTTGAACAGCTCTGGCCGTAAATGTCAGAACAGAGCGGTAGAGAAGAAGGGTAGAGCATTCGTTGCCTGCCGCGAGTGTCCTGGGTCACACATAGCTGCCAAGGTTTCAGATTGCTTATGTGTGATATTTTCATAGTTTCAGTGTAATTATAAGTGACATTCAGTGACTATGAGTGACACTTTCTCACAAGCAAAATCAAGCAATGAAGACGAGGGAAACATATAAATGTCAGAAATTATACCCATTTGAGCAACAAGAAACTCTAAGAAAATCTTAAAATTGCTGGATAGTATCAGAAATGGAAAGGCATTAGTGCCCTAACAACTTGCCTGTTAAACAAATGTGTAGCCATGGTATTAAGAGACTACAGGATTGGTGATGTGAGCAAAATCTTCTAAAGAGTGCCAATATGAACTGTATCATAAAGTACAAACAAAAGCCACATTGCAGAATTCAATTACCTAGATGGTTTCAATTACGCGTTCGGGAGCCGGGTGCACTCATGTGAAAGTCAGGGAGGGAGATCTGAGCTGATGGATGTAGAGCAACATTAAGTCGTACCAAGACAGGTGAACTGCTTTCCAAAAGTTACCTCATAATGTGTTACATTTTCAGCCATTTATGACATTTCTTATCCAATATAAAGTTGCATTCAGGGATATGTAGTGTAACTTTTCGGGGCACTTTTGACTAAAAATCCAGCCTCACTGAAGATGTTTGATACAACAGATTGAGCAGTGATGAATACAACTTGCTTTAAAGACAAGACATGGAATGTATTCTGTTATTGAAACATAATGCTTCACACTTTGTGCACTTATCAGAGAGACCCCATTTGTACATGTTGCTGACACCATGCATTGTAGCTACATCTTTGATTTCTTAAAGCATGTGCATCCTTTCTTCTGAGAAAGAATTCACTCCGCATGTTGTTATTGCTTGTGCATGGACCCTTATTACTTATCTCCCGCTAGGTCTTCATGTTATTAATTGGAGTACGCTGTTCTCCCTTCTGCGCATTTAACATCACAGACATGTCATGTGGGTACTACTGCTTGCAACCCTTGCTAAATCTGTGGCGTCTCTCACTTTTCTAGGGGTTGCACAAGGATCCTGGTGTTCGGGCCTACAGATACTTATGGACTGGCCCGAGTTCTTCTGACAGCTTCAGTCAGGGGGAGTCAGGCCACAGGGGATCCAGTCCTTCACAGGTGGTGAGCAAGGGTGAGCAAGGGTTCCTCTAGACCATATATTGGCACCAGACTAGGTTACAGGGTCATGCACTCGGCCCTTGCAGCACTTACTATGACGGAATGAAAAGGTGCTGCATTACACTGGAGATTATGAAGCAGAGGCTGCACGAACTGCACCCCGTGCCAAGGATCTCCTGTCACTAACTCCTCCTTCTTCTTCTATTTGACTCACCTGTGAGGCCTCCTCAGTTTATTGTGACACCACAGTGATCAAAATCACATCAGAGGGCCTTGCCCAAAAGAATAGGTAGCTTTATTAAAGACACACAACCTCATTCCTTGATGTCAGAGAAAGAGATGTGAAGTACAAAAGGAATTACATTACAGAAAGCCACCAGGCTCTGAAGCTGTGAAAATTACTTACCTAGGGGCCAAGCTGCACTGCTATGGCACCAGGGCACCACTCAGTTGGCCGCCGCAAGTCAGCTGAGAGTCGATTTTGGTTGATCATTACGCTTCTGGGTCCTTTTTGGCCCAAGAGGCGCACTGCAGTGGTTGTTGCAGCAGTGGTGGCAGTCTCCCAGCTGTGAGGCAGGCTTCCAAAGTTAAACTATAGCTCACCTGCACCCGCATTCTGTAGGTGTGCTTCTCGCACAGTGTGCCCTTCAAAGCTGTCTCAGCCTTTTGACGTCCTGAGTTAATCATTGGTGCTGCGGCAGAGTGTCGGGTAAATATCATGTTATACTTTGTAGGCAGTTGAGCGATTTGACTCAGCCTTCAAGCCTGTAGCAAGCAGTGCAGTGCAGCCAGCAGGCCTTACTCTGTCAGTGTGGTTTAATTGGCAGCACTCGGCTCCAGCTTGCTATAAATGTGTAACAATGCATTTGTTTGAAATGCGTTAGTTTAACGCCTGATGTGTGGTACTTGGACAGGCTGGTCACATGACTGCGATTAGCTTAGCTGTTGGGCTTTGTGTATTCCTCCCAGTGAGACAAAAATAGGATTAGGTGTTAGCAGACTTGGCCAACCTGCCAGGATGGCAGGGGGCAGAGCTTTTCCCTGCCCACCTACAGTTCAAAGGTCTGCCTCCAGCACACAAACTAGGAAATCTGGTACTGGCCTTTTTTCACCCCAGACTTCTTGGTGCCGTGGTAGGTTAAGAGAAGAACTTTCCATAACCAGATGTGAGGGTAGCATGGGAAATTCCCCGCTTCAAAGACTGGCTCACAGTATAAATATTGCACCCACAGAACACCTCTTCAGTACACTTCTGAACTTGTTGAAGACTTCAGAATGCCTTCCTGGACCCCAAGAAGACCGCCCTGCTGGTTGAGGCCCGCCTTTTAAAAAACAGAAATGTGTTTTTTATATAGTGCAAACTAGACCCAAAGGTATTGGACCGCTCTCAAAATTCACCTACTTGCCGCCGCTGCTGGTATTGAACTCTTCCGAGTCACAGGAGCCCCTTCGAGCATTTCGAAGTTTAGCAGCCTTTTTCAATTGCAGCTGAACTGCCCCTGAATTGCCCCTGCATCCCGCAGCCCCGCTCCCACTGCCATCTGGGGAGCCGGCTGCCGAGTGGAGTGCAGGAGGAGGACTACACCTCCCAGCAGACCACGCAACCCGCGTGGTCACTCGTCAGCACCAGGAGGCGTACTAAAACAGAGGCACACCTGCAGAGCGGTGGGAACGCTCTCAAAATTCACCTACTTGCCGCCGCTGCTGGTATTGAACTCTTCCGAGTCACAGGAGCCCCTTCGAGCATTTCGAAGTTTAGCAGCCTTTTTCAATTGCAGCTGAACTGCCCCTGAATTGCCCCTGCATCCCGCAGCCCCGCTCCCACTGCCATCTGGGGAGCCGGCTGCCGAGTGGAGTGCAGGAGGAGGACTACACCTCCCAGCAGACCACGCAACCCGCGTGGTCACTCGTCAGCGCCAGGAGGCGTACTAAAACAGAGGCACACCTGCAGAGCGGTGGGAACGCTCTCAAAATTCACCTACTTGCCGCCGCTGCTGGTATTGAACTCTTCCGAGTCACAGGAGCCCCTTCGAGCATTTCGAAGTTTAGCAGCCTTTTTCAATTGCAGCTGAACTGCCCCTGAATTGCCCCTGCATCCCGCAGCCCCGCTCCCACTGCCATCTGGGGAGCCGGCTGCCGAGTGGAGTGCAGGAGGAGGACTACACCTCCCAGCAGACCACGCAACCCGCGTGGTCACTCGTCAGCGCCAGGAGGCGTACTAAAACAGAGGCACACGTCCCTCGCGGCACGCGAGCGGGACGCCCGGAGTGAAGCCCGGGCAAAGGGCGGGCCCTCTGTGGCCCTCAGTGGCCGAGGTAGGCCGGGCTGGGCCCTGGCATTTATATTTTTATTTTTTATTGTTGATTTAGCTTATTATTCTCATTTCTATGTAAACACGCAGATAGGTCTACAGACACAAAGTACGTTATCTGCTTGTATGAGCCTTGCCCTCACCCCCTGTGAATTCATATTATTTTACTTGTGTTATTTATTCGGGACTGTGAATTTTGCTGTAGGACTAGACTCTTTTCCGGTATTATGGAGGCAAAGAAACTACGCTCCGGGAAAGTTTTAGTGGAGAAACCTTGTATAAATCCTGGATCTATTCACTTGAAGAAAAAGCACGAAAATAGTGCTCTTTTGAAAGGTCAGATGCAGCTGGTACAAATTTGGGAAAAAAGCTTGAATAAATCCTTAGAAGTTTCCATAAAATCTGACATAGACTCATTACCAAAATCGGAACTACTATCTAATATGGAGAAAGATTATCAGTTTGATCCTATGACGGAAACAAATATGCCTCTGAGTCAGACAAAGGAGGTAATCCTCCCTTCATGTTCAGTAAATGTAGTTGACTCTGATCCCTCGTTAATAAAATCGCAATCATTGTACCATAATACTATTAAGGGAAATGATAACGTGGAAGAAGATATGGGTGATGCGTCTATAGCTACTAGCATCGATCTGGAGCTCTGTGGTCGATATGTGGACAATAGATCTTTGACTCATCTCGTGGATAGTAAAACACCAGCTGGAGAAACGCCTTCAGGATTGTTACTATATAGCAGCACTCCTTCTTTCAAATCCAATGATAACCTCTCAATGCAGAGTGATTTGAAATCTCCGCAATTTAACCTATCGGGGATTTGCGCTTTTACTTCATCTAGCTACCCAAAAAATGAGAAACCTATCTCTGAGTCACTCATAGCACTTGAGCAAATTTTGTCCTCCATATTACTTTTACTTGGTAAATTTGCTGTGAGCTCCGACTGTATTCTGTCTTCGGTTACTGAGATATTGCAGGTATTACTGGCTAAAAATGTTGAGAATGTGATTATTCCTCCTATTAATCCTATTGATCCTGTTGTCCAAAAAGTTGTTGATAACACTACTGTTGTGGGGGGAAATCCACCCTTGGGAATGTCTATAAAGGTGGATATTCATAAGCCCCTTAACCAATCTACCTCATCTTCCTTGTTACAGAGAAAAGATTCAGTGTTGACTGGGAAGGAAGATAGTGTGGTAGAAGTGTTACAAATGGGGGGTAATGAACTTTTTCCCATTTTTATCCAAGAAAAAAAAGAACCAGAAGGTTCTTTGACGACTATTAGAGCCTTAAAAGTAAAAACTAAAGGGAAAAACAGGAAGCAGTTACGTAAATACAAAAAGAAAAGACCCAGGCAAATCATTTTTCAAAAACATATAATATCTGAAGTGCCTGATATTATTGAAAGTGGACATAATTCACAATCAGATACCCCCGTTAAAGAGGAAGTTGTATGTATTACTAATGATGAATGTGGGAGTACCCCGATTGAACCAACCTTGAGGGGGGTAGATCCATGCCCTGTGGTAAATCCGCCTGATCCTTTACTTTTAATTACCGAAGATACTATAAACAAGCCGAAAGTAGCAAGGGTATTTAATCCATCTGCACCCATTTTTCGGCCACAGCCTGAAGTAGTCAGGAGTTCAATTATTCAGCCAGTAAAAAGTCCTATCTTTAATGTGGATACTCTGTCATTGGATTTTCTCCCATTATTTGATTCTGATCTAAAACTGAACAGATCTTGGTTGCTTAACTGCTTTAAAGAGATAGAAAGCTTAAAATTAATTTTAACGAATGACATTGATTTAGTTCTCCCAATAAGATCTATAAATGGGCAACGAACAAGGGTAAAGTTTTACTCTAAAATAATTGCTAATCTTGTTCTTCAACAAGCGAAGTTTTTCAATGTAGAGGAATTGACGTGTTACCTTATGTTAATAGTAATTTGTGTATTTCCTCTAGTGAAAGAAATACAAAGTTGCCCTCTGGGCAGGATGAGTATCCTACCTGCAATAAAGATCTAAAAATCTGGGTCTCCAGAGGTAAACGAATGGTCTCTCAGGTACTTCCATTACCTGATAGCACAGATATTCCTTTAACTGAAGACAATTCGATGTGGAACTGGTTACCAGGAGTTCTTTCAAATACTACATCGAAAAACCCACGACTATTTTCACATCTTTAACACTCACTTAAAAATTGTCTCTTGGAATGCAGCTGGTTTGTCTAATTGCCCCGAAAAATTTGATTTCCTATTCTCTTTGAACGCAGATGTGTATTGTATCCAGGAAACATGGTGTAAAAATCTCCCATATGGAGGGAAAGATTACTTTGTCCTGGAGGCTCCTGCGACTCCCTCTAAAAAAGGCCACGCAAAAGGAGGAATTGCCTGTTTGTTATCAAATGCTCTACAATGGCAATTCTCCCACTATACGGACAAGAGTAATCTTTTCCAAGCTATAACCATTTCTAATCTAGCCTCAGCAGCCCAACGGTCCTCGTTTATAATTTTAAATGCCTACATTCCTCCTGAAGATAATTTTATTACAGTGCTAAAGCGTATGTTTTCCTATGTTAAACAATTATTAGAGGTGGATCACCCCCCATATATATTATTGGTGGGGGACTTAAATAGTAAAGTGTCTAATTTCACTTTAGACATGTTTAGAAATAAAGCTAAGGAAGAAGCATATAATATACCTCAAGCACTCCTGCCTACTAAAATAAAAACTAATAAAAGGGGTAAGATTCTCCTCGAGGAACTTAGTTCCCTAGAGGGACTTATCATAAATGGCAGGATGCCCTCAGATACTCCCGCTAACTATACGCATGGATCCATTAGGGGTGAATCTATTTTGGACTATGTAATTACGGACTATGATACGTTCTCTTTTCTTAAAGATGTGGTGATCTCTCACTCCCCCTTGAGTGATCATAAAATTATTAATATAACTGTCTCATTAATTCCCCCTGAAACTAATTCTTGGTCCCTAAAGAATAGAGGTTTCTCTATTAAGTGTAACTCTGGTAGATGTTATTGGGGATCTACCAATATTAACGACGTACAAAATATCCTTGCCCAATCGTTATTAGAACTAGATTATTGGCAAGGTATGGAATTTCTTTATCTTGAAAATCTCCTTAAAAAAGTCACCGCGATGGCCAGGACTATAGGAAATCCTAAAAAGATACATTTCTATCCTAGTCCACTATTAATATTAAATAAGGAGATAAATAAACTTGTCAGGAAACTATACCTTAATAGATCTGGGGAAAATGAGTATCAGATAGCTGTATTAAAAAGAAGGAGGGTAAGATTGAGATCCAAGATAAAAAGAGAAAAAGAAGATTCTCTATGGATCAAGCTAAGAGAGGCTTCAACTTGCAATAAATCTAGAGATTTCTGGTCCATAATAAGACAAGGATGTGGTTCAATAACAACTTCCACTCCAATCGCTATTTCAGAAGATGTCTGGACCCTATTTGTGACTACCTTATATGCACCTAATGGTGCAGGGGGGGATACATGGGACCCAGGCCTAAATAGTGACTCTAAAATGGAACTTCCTACGGAGCAATCCATAGCTACCGCGATAAAGAGCATGCGCTCTTCCGGAGCTATGGGACCTGACGAACTGCCCATGTCTATAATTAAGCAAGATGTTACCGTTTGGAGTAGGATTCTTCTTCCAGTATTCCTAGCATGCTTTAAATTACGAACAGTCCCCGACTCTTGGCGGGGAAGTATATTGATCCCTATATTTAAAAAGGGAGATCGGGATAAACCCTCTAATTATCGTCTAATAGCTTTATTGGACTCAATAGGAAAAATTTTCGCTAAACTTTTATTAATGTTAATAATGGAATGGGCAGATCTAAATAGTATTTTACCTATGGAACAGACAGGATTTCGAAAAGAGCATGGAACCTTAGATAATCTGACATTACTACAGGTGATTATGGATAAATATGCTCGTGTCCGAGGTGGCGGCGTATACGTAGCATTTATAGATTTCTCCACGGCGTTTGACAAGGTGGATCGTCCCACGCTGTGGAGAAAGTTGGCTGCACTGGGGATGCCAGGATACTTACTCGATCTAGTTAAGTCTTTACATTCGAATACATGGTGTAAGGTGTTACAAGGTGGTGAGAGGGGTCTTTCCCAATCTATCCCCTCTCTGAATGGATTAAAACAAGGGTGTATATTGGCACCCATATTGTTCTCCTTGTATACGGCCGATCTACCAACTTCCATTGCAGCCTGTGAGGGATTAGCCCCGTCTATTGGAGGGTCAGCCATATCGATTCTAATGTATGCGGACGATATACTTGTCTTAGACTTGACCCCGAAGGGTCTATCTAATCGTCTACATGCATTAAATCAATTTGCTGAAGCACATTATATGAAAATTAATAGTACTAAAAGTAAAATTATGTGCATCTTTGGTAAGAAGAAATGCAGGTCTAGTAGTTATAATTGGAATATTAGCGGACAAAAACTTGAGGTGGTCAAAACCTATAAGTTTTTAGGTAAAGTAATATCTGCTAATCTTAGTGAGAAGCCTCACATTGAACATAACTCTCGTAAAGCGCTGGCCCATGGTAGGGGGTTATGCTCTTTGTATAACGCTACTGGGAAGAGGCATTTCTCGCTTTGTCTGGATGTATTTAGAGCGAAAATTCCTGCAACTCTTCTATATGGAATTGAACTAGTGGAGTTGAAACAATGGGGTTTCATGCAAAAAATGGAAGGAAAGGTACTTAGAAAAATCTCTTCACTTAACACAGCTTGTTCTACATCTTCATGCAGGCTGGAATTCGGACTCCGAAGTTGTTGGGCTCAGGGGTTGGCTGCCCTCGTAAGATGGGTAGCCTGTTTGGCCAGAGGTAAACCGGGTACCTTACGAGAAATCCTTAAAAAGGAACTCCTGGGCAACTTTAACGAGTTCTCGCAGCTGGTAAAAAAATTTAGAAAAGCGGTATCGCTGCTCGAACTGGATGAAAGTACGTTATTCTTACTTTCACCATCTGAGCTAAAGCTGAAACTAAAAAGTATGTCTTGGGAACTCTGTTATAAGTCGGATATACTTGCCCAACCTAGTCAAAAAGAAAGGGAAGCCCTGGTAAAAACATATACCCCAAAACTAGCCCAACAATATCTTATTTGGAATATTCCTCATGGTGTCCGCAGACTATGGTACCTTTTAAGACATAATTTGCTTCCACTCAATTCACTTTTAGCAAAATGGTATGGGGTATCTCCTCTATGCAATTTTTGTAATAATGCTGTACAGGATCGTAATCATGTCTTGTTTATTTGTCCTGTATTGCGCCCATTGCGCCAAAAATGGTTAAAACCAATTTGTTTACAATTGGGAATTGTAAATGTAAAAATGTTTTTCCATGCACTTTATTGCCCTCCTAATGAAATGTTTTGTTCCAGAATTTTTAAATATTTTAAAGGGATTTTAGATATTTATTAATGAAGTTCAGGGAGATGTTGATGATAGCTTTACTCGCAGATAAGTAGTGTCTCTTTCTTTTTGCCTTATGATGTCATTTATGCATTTCTTGTGTGTATAATTGTGTGTATAATTTTATGTGGCCCTCAATGAGAGCCAAAACATAATAAATTTTGACTTTGACTTTGACTATTGGACCGCTTTACATGGGCATCAGTTGCCTTACAGAAGGACACACTCATTTTTGTTAGGCACAGGGAGATTACATGATTTACCCAGAATCAGAGGAGTTTGAGCATCCCTGCCGAGACTCAAACCCAGTTCCCCAGCTCCTAGGTCAACCGCTCTAGCCGTTAGGCCACATCCTCTCTCCGGTTCACAGAGGACTGCTCTGCTGCTTGAGGAATGCCTTGCTCACCAAAAGACTTCCCTGCTTCTAGAGGCCTGCCTTGATGCTTGAAGGAGAACTGGACCATCTTCATGAACACAGGATCACCAGACATGAGTCCAAGGGATAGTTTGCTGACCTTCTGTGTGAACTACAGGGAGATAACAAGCTCCAGAGACCTTGAACTCAACACCTCTTCTTTGCTGGAGAGTTTTAATCCCCCCACCATGTGGTGCCTCCCAGGTCCTGCACTCTTGGAAGTGGTGTTCGAGATCCTGCTCCTACCTAGCCCAAAAATGTGGGACTTCGAAAAAGTTTCACAGAAAGTACCAGAAGAACTGACAGAAGACAGAGGTACCTGACAGTTGATCCACCCAAGGTGCATTGACAGTTGGTCTGACATTGCAGTAGCTTCTGCTACTTTATTTTACGCAGCAGAACATCCTGTTCACCAGGACCTCTCAGTGACAGTGTATGGATTCATGGAGCCCTCTTCTGCTACAGCTTGGAGCTCTGTCCCGCTGGTGGTTTTTGGCTTCCAAAAAGTTGTCTAAGTCAGAAGGTAAAAAGCTTTACCGGGCTCAATGGTGACCAGCTCCCCATTGATGATGACAAACTCCTCAGCCAGGAAATCCTGCTTCTTCTGCTCAGACCTTTTCCCTGCTATTGTCCGTTGGGTCACTAAAACTTCATCCAGTGCTCCCCGGTGATGACAACTCCTTTTTGGATGCAGCCTGCTGTCTTGCCCCGCTGCACTCTACCTTCTCCTGGACTTTTTCTTCAAAAATTAATCTCAGTCCAAAGATCAGCAAAGACCAGGCTCAATCCACCTTGTGTAGCTGACTTGTGCTTCATGGTGGTCAACTTTAACTTTTGACTTTGTCCTAGTCTAACGCAACCAGATACACACAGTTGGCATTTTGGTCTTGTAGGTGCTAGATTTCAATAAACAGTTAAAAAGAAGGGTGTAGTTATAGGATTTCATTTTATTTTGGTGTTATTCTACTTATTAAAATATATCTTAGTTTTCAAAATTGGGTTGTGATTTTTCTTGTTATGTGTTTTCATTTCATTACTGTTTGTGTTATGTCGGTTCCTGGAGGCAGTTCAAGATTGTTGAGGCATTGGCACCCGGGGACGATGCGTTGCGCAAAGGAGGTGATGCATCGGTTGGATGTGCGAGGCTTTAGTTTCTGAAGGCAGTGCAGCATCAATGATATGTCAATGTCAAGGGCCCGATGTGTCGATTTCGTGGTGTCGTAGTCGAACCGCTGGGCTGAAGGCGATGCGTCTGTTGAAGCCATGCAGGGTCTGGAATGGTTCGGAGTTAGGACGGTACAACACAGATGTCAGTGATGCAGTGTCTGAGACTCATGCAGCAGCGGCTCTCTGGAGATGCTGCGGCAAAGCTGGAGCTTAGTTGAAAGTTGAGGTTGTTACGTCATGCACTTGGTGAATGGTTTTCACGTCTTCGGTGCAGGCAGTGGTGATGCACCAGTTTCAAAATGACACAGTGGAGTCGGCATATTGATTTCCTGGTTGCGGCACAAAAACTCACTTCCAAGGTCCCAGTACTGGGTTTGGCAGAACTTGGCAGAGCAAGGCCCACAGCAGAGAGGTCAAGGCAGGGCTGTAGCCAATGGGGGGTGGAGGGGTGAGCGGGGCGCGGCCAGGCCATTATGTGCTCTGGCCCCCCAACTGAAAGCCCCGAACTTTCAGGTTCTGTTATTTAATAAATATATGGGTAAGCCTGACATTTGAGACAGTGTCATGACCTGCGGCCTCAACCCTGCCTGCATTACCAATACTGAAACTGAAAGAACCGTAGCTGTCTCCAAAGTAAGAGACTGAGGCAGAGGGACAGACAGAAGCAAGGGAGGGCTGGGCTGAGGTTGTCGTGCACACCCGGGTGTACTGAAGGATACTAATATGACTTAGGAATCATCAGAACCGCCTCTCCTGTAGCTTCACTACCATCAGTGAAGGCACTGCATGAAGGCAACAGGATGAAATGCAGCGTGAACACACTGCTTCTGGGCCTCTCTTATCTGTCCAGTAAAGACCTTGATGGTAGAGTAGTCAATAAAGCATAGTCAAAATGGGCCATTGCCAAGGGTCCACACAGGGGGGCCACCTGGTATGTGTCAGGACAGTCCCATGGCATCAGTTTTCTATGTAACAGGTATGGTTTATTAGGTCGAGCCTAGCGTTGCAGCGCATGCACCGCTCGCTCTGCGAGGCATATTATAGTAGGGACTGATGTGGAAGTGCTGTAGAAGCACGCCCATATTTTTGATTGGCTGGTGGCTTTGTCTCTAGTAAACGCTGGGTTCCGATTGATAATGAGGCTTCTTAGTCCCTGCTTGTTTCCACCATGTCTCCTTTTGTGACCGCCCATCCAGACTGGATTTTACTTGCGGCGTTACACGGTCTCCTTCATTAGTCGGTAAGCACTATGTTTTTTCAGTCAGTCGGCTTTCGTTGCTACCCACTCTAGTTGCGTCATTTTCTTTCTCTCTCTCTGCTGTTCTGTTTCTGCACACCCGCCTTCTTCCCCCAAAGTGCCTACTTTTCAATGACTGTCTCTCGCGCCTCTTCCCTGTCTGACTGATGGCCAGGCTGACATCTCACTTCAGGGCGAGAACTGCGCGCCACCCTGCGAGAGCTCTGTTATGCTTGTTGATAATATTGCTAACCATTAGAAAGAAAAAATGTTTGCATTTCCCCTGTCAGTCTCAGGCGCTGGCTGTAAAAGAAGACTGAGTGAGTGATGCAATGTGTACTGTGGCACTTTCTGCCTCGAGGCACCTCCAGAGCCCATTGGTGGATCTTGGGACAGACAGACAGCTCTTCCTTGCTTGGTGAAGAAGGCCTCTCAGCTGCAGGCGGAGATGGTTACCTTGTGCCCAGCCCCTCACACCCTCTGACTTCACTACTCTGCATCCTCCCAGATCCATCCGTTCTGGTTTAAGGGGTTCCCCCAACTACACAGTGTTTGCTTAAATACCCCTCACACACCAAAAGGGCCCTTGGTGTCATGCTTCATCATAGGGGTCTTCCCGCCCCGCTGTGGGACGGGGCGTGCTCCGACTAGTGACTATGCTGGAGCACTGTTATTGTAGTGCTATGTGTGGTGTATGTGTAGTGAGAGAAAGGGTCAGGGGTGGATGAGGTGAGTGGGTTAAAAGGTACCTGACCTTATAGACTTAAAGAATTTAATAGGTAATAGGCTGGTACTGTTAAAATGGAAGTTCGGAGATAACCCGCGTTTTAATGTGCGGATACTCCTGGTCAAGTCAACATGTTTTGAAGCATCAAGGCTTCTTCATCAGGACTAAAGATGAGCCCTTTAGTGCTCACTATGTTGCTATCAATTGGTGCAAAATAAAAGAGTGCTATGTACAAAGAGTGATATTAAATACAGTACCCAGTCTGTATTGTTAGCATGTAAGCTCAGTCAGTATTTCTGAAAGTAAGCTAGAAATGGTAGGAGTCAGTGCTCCATGAGCCTTCTTTTACGGGTGGGGAGGAATAGGCCACTGTAATTTAGTGGTTAGGAAGTCCTCACCTCGAATCGTGCCATCCCGCGGCTACGTGGGGGGCTGCCTCGGTTTGACTGGACGGTCCCGGGGCGCCTTCATCTTCCTCACTTCTCAGACAGCATGTTGAGTCCGAGTCAGAAGAGCCCCCCTGCCGACCTCGGGCTGTCAGACATGTCTCATTACTGCCAGCGGTGGTTGGAGGGAGCAGCTGACCCCCAGTGAGGAGTGTGCACAGAAGGGAGGCTCGCAATTGGTCTTGCATTACTGAAAGTTTGACCTATTGGCTTTGCGAATAATAATGCAATGCCAATAGCTCAAACTTTCAGTGATGCGAGACCTATTACATTGCAAATGCTAGTTTTGAATAGCACATCTAAAACAAAACAAATATAAGAAAATACTATCACTGACCTCTTTGGAAAGCCATTGTAAGTGTTGACATGCTTAAGTTGAGTGTGTATATGCACTTTGTTTCTATTAAAGGTGCAAGACGTGCACATTGCTTTTCAGCCTGTAAACGGGCTCATTAAAGAGCCAGAACTGCAAGACAATGATGGAAGGACATTGTATATGTACACAGGCCTTATGTAACCCTCACTCACTCCACTGATCTCACGTAAATAGTACACTTCAGCCAGTTCTACCATAAAACAGGCAGGCAGGCATCTTATACAGCAGCAGGATCCCAGTCAGGTTTGTGGGTTGGGGTCTGGGCCTCAACTTAGTATGTTATGCCAGCTTGACCAAGAGCCACGCCTGACATTTTTAATTTTACTTTCCTATCTTGCAAGGAACCTCTGTGCAACTGTTTCTATGCTCCAGATATAGACACTTACACACAGAACAATATGGACAACCATGCATACAGACATAAAGACACGTGTATGGACAGAACCACAAAAATAAAGCTATACATGCACACAGACCAAAAAGCAGTATGTATAGTCACAAAAGCACACCTGCTAACAGTCTGATCAATGTGTACCCATGTGGCTGTATGTAGATTCCCTCTGGTAGCAATGTCTTCTGGAGCTAGAAGTGGTATTTAAAAAACCTTCAATAGTCATTTTTTCTAAAGTATGGAGCCATTGTTTTGAAGAATGCCATACTGGTATAGGGTAGTATTGATTTTAAGTTAGAGGTCCCTCTGTCTATCTATGGATTTTGATCTTACAAACACCTAGAGCTAAAATCTCTTCTCTGTTAAAATCTAATAAATGTAATGGATGTGAAGGTGCAGTCTTTTCTGTCAATGAGAGAAGGTTATTATGCTTGCTTGTCGTGTAGTTTCTAGGAATCCCCAGGACCTGCGTGTTTTGGATGACCTAAAGTGAGGGTTTGGTGTCCAAACTGCTTCCGGACATCTCCACAGGATATGTCACCCGTTGGAGCAGCTAGCTCTACAGTGCCACTATCACCCCTCCCCCGTATCTTACAGAGGTGTAGATAATTTCTGGCAAACACTGAACATGACAATCCTTATTCCTCGGGGATCGTGGAAAACAGTACAGTACTTTTCGCCCAGTCACTCGTGCTTATTCTCAGAAAATACACAGAATGGTGGTTAGGACGTTTCAATAAGTATTTATTGGTCTAGTTCCAGTTTTGTGTAAAATATATTTGCTGCGACAATTAGGAGACAGAAGCATACAAAAGAAATCGCAAGTACCAATAAAATAAACAGTAGGTACATTTCTACCATAGTGCTAAGAAGAAAAACAACAGCACTTGCATACTCTTAAAATGCGCTCCCTACGTAATTTGCCTAAATGTACCTAGCCTAGATATGTAGGTGTAGCATGTATATGCATGTATATGTATGTATATGTATGTATATGTGTATATGTATATGTATATATATATTTAACCACAAATGCCCTTGAGCTTTTCAGGACACACTCGTGTTCAGCCTGCCATCCGGCCTCACTGGATTATCTCCCCGATGATTCACAGGTGTATTATGATACCTGCCTGACGCGTTTCGAGGCCAGTTGCCTCTTAATCATAGGCGGCTCGGTGTGTGATATCAGAGGCTTCATTTTATTGGATATTTACACGCATGCCTTCCATTGGTTGAAGGTTCACATTGTTGTTTTGTTGCATGCTGGGAAACGTATTTTCTCAAAGTCTCTGGGTCACATACTTGTTTCGAGCGATTATTTCATTCCTGAGTGGAAAACCGTGTCCCATGGAGAGTTCATTAAATCCGGCTTCACACGCTGAGTAGAACAGCAAAGTTCCGATCCACAGCCTCTCCAGTCCATTACCCGTTCACGGTGACTGGAGATGGTGCATCCTGACGCGGTAAGGACCCCGCGCTGCATAAAATTAACCACAAATGCCCTTGAGCTTTTCAGGACACACTCGTGTTCAGCCTGCCATCCAGCCTCACTGGATTATCTCCCCGATGATTCACAGGTGTATTATGATACCTGCCTGACGCGTTTCGAGGCCAGTTGCCTCTTAATCATAGGCGGCTCGGTGTGTGATATCAGAGGCTTCATTTTATTGGATATTTACACGCATGCCTTCCATTGGTTGAAGGTTCACATTGTTGTTTTGTTGCATGCTGGGAAACGTATTTTCTCAAAGTCTCTGGGTCACATACTTGTTTCGAGCGATTATTTCATTACTGAGTGGAAAACCGTGTCCCATGGAGAGTTCATTAAATCCGGCTTCACACGCTGAGTAGAACGGCAAAGTTCCGATCCACAGCCTCTCCAGTCCATTACCCGTTCACGGTGACTGGAGATGGTGCATCCTGACGCGGTAAGGACCCCGCGCTGCATAAAATTAACCACAAATGCCCTTGAGCTTTTCAGGACACACTCGTGTTCAGCCTGCCATCCGGCCTCACTGGATTATCTCCCCGATGATTCACAGGTGTATTATGATACCTGCCTGACGCGTTTCGAGGCCAGTTGCCTCTTAATCATAGGCGGCTCGGTGCGTGATATCAGAGGCTTCATTTTATTGGATATTTACACGCATGCCTTCCATTGGTTGAAGGTTCACATTGTTGTTTTGTTGCATGCTGGGAAACGTATTTTCTCAAAGTCTCTAGGTCACATACTTGTTTCGAGCGATTATTTCATTCCTGAGTGGAAAACCGTGTCCCATGGAGAGTTCATTAAATCCGGCTTCACACGCTGAGTAGAACGGCAAAGTTCCGATCGGACACGGTTTTCCACTCAGGAATGAAATAATCGCTCGAAACAAGTATGCGAACCTTCAACCAATGGAAGGCATGCGTGTAAATATCCAATAAAATGAAGCCTCTGATATCACACACCGAGCCGCCTATGATTAAGAGGCAACTGGCCTCGAAACGCGTCAGGCAGGTATCATAATACACCTGTGAATCATTGGGGAGATAATCCAGTGAGGCCGGATGGCAGGCTGAACACGAGTGTGTCCTGAAAAGCTCAAGGGCATTTGTGGTTAATTTTATGCAGCGCGGGGTCCTTACCGCGTCAGGATGCACCATCTCCAGTCACCGTGAACGGGTAATGGACTGGAGAGGCTGTGGATCGGAACTTTGCCGTTCTACTCAGCGTGTGAAGCCGGATTTAATGAACTCTCCATGGGACACGGTTTTCCACTCAGGAATGAAATAATCGCTCGAAACAAGTATGTGACCCAGAGACTTTGAGAAAATACGTTTCCCAGCATGCAACAAAACAACAATGTGAACCTTCAACCAATGGAAGGCATGCGTGTAAATATCCAATAAAATGAAGCCTCTGATATCACACACCGAGCCGCCTATGATTAAGAGGCAACTGGCCTCGAAACGCGTCAGGCAGGTATCATAATACACCTGTGAATCATCGGGGAGATAATCCAGTGAGGCCGGATGGCAGGCTGAACACGAGTGTGTCCTGAAAAGCTCAAGGGCATTTGTGGTTAATTTTATGCAGCGCGGGGTCCTTACCGCGTCAGGATGCACCATCTCCAGTCACAGTGAACGGGTAATGGACTGGAGAGGCTGTGGATCGGAACTTTGCCGTTCTACTCAGCGTGTGAAGCCGGATTTAATGAACTCTCCATGGGACACGGTTTTCCACTCAGGAATTAAATAATCGCTCGAAACAAGTATGTGACCCAGAGACTTTGAGAAAATGCGTTTCCCAGCATGCAACAAAACAACAATGTGAACCTTCAACCAATGGAAGGCATGCGTGTAAATATCCAATAAAATGAAGCCTCTGATATCACACACCGAGCCGCCTATGATTAAGAGGCAACTGGCCTCGAAACGCGTCAGGCAGGTATCATAATACACCTGTGAATCATCGGGGAGATAATCCAGTGAGGCCGGATGGCAGGCTGAACACGAGTGTGTCCTGAAAAGCTCAAGGGCATTTGTGGTTAATATATATATATATATATATATATATATATATATATATATATATATATATATATATATATATATATATATATATATTGCTACCCAAAGAAACAAAAAGATCCATACAATTCATATAAAAATACTCTCCTGTAGATTCGAAAGCTGCATTGACACGAAGAAAATGTCATCAGTTGGTATGCATGCCAATAGATTCAAACAAAGAGGGTAGTGTGAATACACATTTATAATCCTATAACGGTATTCCCTGAGATTCATTGAGATATACACTGTTGTGTTGATACCCCCATGTCTTCGTCAGTACTGACCCACTTATGCTCCCAGTTAATCCCTGTGCATAGATGTAATCATCATTAAATCATAAATAGGTATAGAGATCTTCGCTAGTTTTGAGGCCTCCCAGCTGTTTACAGTCAAACTCTAATATAAAATTGGTTTTGGTTGTCCCACCACAAAAAAGAGGAGGGGATCGTGAAGCCAAACTTAGATGCCTTAGAGGCACAGGGTCACGACTAATTTGCATATGGCCATGTCTTGAACTGGGGTGGCGTGGTGAGCAGAATAACGATGGATTAAACCCAGATCTGTGACTGGCGGTGAATGTTTTACCAATGTGCAAAATTCCGTCCATCATCTTGTATGTTTTGCTCTCTTGTGTGTTTGGCCTGCAGTGTCCCCAAGTCCCTTCTGCCATGGAGTTTAATTCAGGGGGGCACAAGATATGCCCCCCTGTCTGTATTCCCCCCAGTTCCAGCACAGCATGGATGTCACTGTGTATGTCATGCAGGAACTTTTTGGCTGTTCCCATTGCAGTGCCTGTTTCCAAGGCACCGCCATGAAAAAGTCCAAAGGACCGCCGGCTGTATTAAATTGACCGCGGCCGTATAAAGAGTTGTACTTATACAACTCACAGTACGGCCAGTGGTCCAGCTCACAATACGGCCAGTGGTCCATGCGCGGGTTTGGGGCAGCGGAGGCGCGTTGAGCCGGTGCAATTGTACCACACATGTAATCAGGCCATCACACTTCTTAGTATTAATAAGGTTAAGTTCATTTGTCTGAGGCTACAACTGAAATACTACAGCAAGAGAAAACAAATCAGATATACTATTGGCCATGCAGCTAATGGCTCTGAAAAATAAATTTCATATATTACAAATCCTAAAAGAGTGGGAGGCAAAACACCAGTCTTTTCAAAAAAAAAAAAGATAATTGGAACCGGAGGAGACACTAGATGCAGAGGATGCTGAGGGTGGATAGCAAGACACCTGGTGAATTTGTTGTAAATATTTTCAAAGGAAAGGATAAAGTAATGCTAAGGATTGTCTGGACTGTGGCAGGATAACGGGTATTCTTTCTTTGGATGGAGGTGATGTGGGTATGGGCAGAGGTTGATGAGATGTGTTTCAGGACACAAAATGTAACACAGGAAAAGGTGCTGAGGGAGGTGAGGCTACAATGGCTTTCCCATGACTCCTCTACCCCTGCACAGCTGGTGAAATCTGGGACATATTATTTGGGTGAGCCATACATTACATAAAAGTGTAGATGGGTATGAGTGATTAAATTCAATGTTTTTCACCTCAGGATTCTGAGAGGCATCATTTACAACTCGAGCTTCAATCTAATTTTCTGTTTGGTGTCACTCAGGACCCATGGAAGCAAAACGTCTAGACAGTTGTGTGAAATGCTTGTCTGTCATAAATGCTTCATTGCTCAGTGAGAAACCATAAGTAATTTAATTCAATGAATAACTGGCATCAACATTTAGTTGTGGCTAAATAAAGCATTTGATCATAAATATAATTTGGCTAATAGAAGTAAAAACGTGTAAAGGACGATAGCATCTTCCAGTTCAAGTTAAACTGGGAGTAGAGTGACGTTCATAGCTAATTGATCTTGAACCTGGGGAAAATACAAAATTGGTGTAGCTCAATGTGGCATTTCATTTCTGTTGGAAGGTGCACATGAAATTCCTTTGGGTAATCTCTTTTCAAAGTGTGTTACGTTAATGAAGTCTGATCAAATCTTTATTAGAAGGAATCCTTTTGAGAAGATATGAAGAGGGATAATTGATAGCCCTGCCTCATTGGCCCCCATGCTACAAAGGATAGATTAAATATGAGGTGTGTACATGTGAACTAATTAAAAAGACTGTCGTGCATTTGAGAATATGTCCATGCATTTACTGATTACTCTCTTTCGACTTAGAGTATCAAATCTTAAATTAAATAGACCAACTTTTCCCATTCTTCCTGATAACATTTAAAGCTCATAGTTAGGGCCCATCAAATAGAAATGGCGAAGCAGGTTGTCATGCTGACCAGTGAATATTCATGCCATCACCTCTGAAATTAATTATATGCAAATATGTGGGTATTCAGTATGGATATCGAGGAAACCTCTCTGCTTTTTACTACTTAATAGGTCAGCAAGCCCAGCTTAATTCAAACATATATGTGATTTCTCTATATGATGAATAGGGTTTTATTCAAACACCAATAATCCTTCTGTCTTTTCACCACAGCCTGTAAGTTTGACACTTATACCCTGCCGTTACCCAGATTCAAAACATAGATTAACAGATTGGCAGCCCTCAAAAACAAAACTAACAAGAACAGCTAAAAGGGAGAGCAGATTTTACTAACAGCGATTCCAGCCCAACAGAGTGGCAAAAAAAACAAAATTTACCAGAAAATGTATTTATCCACAGTACCAAAGCAAAATACCTAATCTGATACCTACAAAATGTTGAGAACAATAAATCACTAAGAATATTTTTTCACTTCAGAAAATCAACTCTAAACAACTAAGATAATTTTTGACAATGAAGGAATTCTATAAATCAGTTAAGATGTAACTCTTTACATGCCTTTGCCCCAAGTAGTTAAAACACTTTACAAACAAATACTACATTTCTAAATGTTTAATAAAATACAAAACACCCACAATCATCCATAAGCAAAATTTAGCATTCAAACATAAACCTTAGCTTTCCCCCTCAAAAACAAATCATGTGAACTGATGCACAGTACCCAAACCTTTTCGTTACCTATTTTAAAACTAAGGAAGAATATGATATGAGAGGTGTACATGATTGTCCTAGAAACTATTATAGATAACGATGTAGATATGGCAAGTTGTGTGTGTGTGTGTGTGTGTTTGTACATGTAGGTGTGTTTTTGTACATTGCTAAGTCATGTGTGTTCCATTCAAATTAATTTAATGCAATGTTGAGGTGAAATGTTAACCTGCGTATGTTTTCATACAGATGGGCTACCATTTCCCAAAACACCCATTAGCTTACACCACATTTAAAACATTTATATATATATATATATATATTTTACATATTTTATTGACATTTTTGAATTCAGCATTCAACATACATTTTCTCATTCAATGACGGAGCGTCTGCAAGATCCTCTTGAGTGTCCAGTCCGACTGGGCATCATGGCTCCTCGCTAAACCTCCTTCCTTCCTATTCCTGCCTACCGCCCTAAGCAGCGCTATCAATATGAGGTTTTCAGCAAACATTAACCTCTCAACAACTCCCCCCTCCCCCAGAACCCCCCCAGTACCCCCCTCCCCTGCTGCTGCTGACCCACTTGCCAAGCTACCTCCCCCTGTATACGTGACCTGGGTCTCTGTCAAAGCTTCATGTGCCATGTGTCATGTGCAGAGAGTCCACTATGTACGTGGGTACTAGAGTGCCATGGTCCGGTCATGCCTCCCCCTCAGTCCCTCCTTGCCCCAGTCCCCTAGGGCTAGCTTGTTGGGACCCCTCTTGTGGTGTGCTAGGCGCAGACTCCCGGTCCTCATTCTTCAGATCCTCCACCAACTCCCCCCAGGCCTGCGCCCTCTCCAGTCGCCCTATGCTTCGTTTTGCATTCCGAAGTAGTATTCTATCTTCACAACTTGCCCACTTCACCAGATCCCTTTTCCAGCTGCCTATCCCCGGACCTGCCGGGGCCTTCCACTTACTAGTGAGTTCGCGTTTTGCCAATATATATGCCAGATCTTGAAACCTGGCCGTGACCTTAGTTTTAGCGGAGTGAGGGAATAGGTTGAGCAGCACGTGACCTGGGGTGCATGGGATCTCCTTCTCAGTGAGGCTAGCTGTCTCCCGAACCACTTCTTGCCAATACCCCTCTACCTGTGGGCAACTCCACATCATATGAATATAACTAGCCCCAACTTCCTGGCATCGGGGGCAGATCGCTTCCATCCAATTAAAATAACAGTTAATTCTGTAAGGGGTAATGTATGCCCTATGCAAAGTGTAAAAACGAATTAATTGGAATCGCGCATTGTGGGATACCTTTGTGGCCCGGGGCAGTGTATTCTCCCAGTCTTTATCCGTGATAGGGCCCCCAATGTCTGTCTCCCATTTATCTTTCAGGCTCTCCGGGGCCCTGTGGAGTCCCGCCGGATGGCTCTATAGATACATGAAACCGCTTTAATGACATCCCCCAGCCAAGCTGATGTATTCACCTGTAGAGTGTGTAGGGGGGTCCGTCGCCCCCTGACCTCAGTGCCTGCGCATAACACCCGTGACCCCCCCCCCCCATATAGCAGAAAATGACCCTGTGGAATCTCTAATTTGGCTTGGAAGGCCGCAAATGTGAGGAGTTCCCCGTCACTGTACAAATCTCCTAGTTTAGTAACTCCCGGTTGCGCCCATTCCTCTAACCCTCTCCACTGACCCCCATGCGGGAGCGCCTCCAACAGCGCCACCAACATCTCCGGGGAGTGAGGGCGCTTGTGCAATCCCGCGCCTGCGCCCGCAGCCCCTGTGACTACATCTCCCAGGGGGCTGCGCGAGGTGCGCTCTGCTGACACCATCAGGAAGGTGCCGGTGGCATTTAAATCCGGCCGGCCCTACCGCAGCGCGGGACGCGCTCATCAGGACCAGCCTCACCTCCTGCTGTCGGTGTTGCCATGAGGGGAACGGCTCCGGGGGACCATCCGGCTGCCTCACTGCCCTGTTTTCGCTCCTTGCCCCGGATTGTGCAATCCCGCGCCTGCGCCCGCAGCCCCCGTGATTACATCTCCCAGGGGGCTGCACGAGGCGCGCTCTGCTGACACCATCAGGAGGGCGCCGGTGGCATTTAAATCCGGCCGGCCCTCCCGCAGCGCGGTCGCGCGCGGGCATGCCCGGGCGCTGCCCGGTCGAAGCCCAGGCCAAGGGCGGGCCCGTCCCGCGCCCGTCAGCGACCGGAAGAGGCAGGGCAGGGCTACCCCCTTAACATCTGGACCTTTGAGGATTCCACATTAAGGACAAAAAGGTACTGTGGGGCAAAAGAGGGGGCTATCATAAGTTAACAAAAAGCTGCGATTGTGTTCTCCTGTTTTGTAGAGACTCTTCCATCGCAAATTATTGATTGAGAGTGCTTACCACAACCTGACTGAATAAGCAATGGGCAAGAGAAAGACTATGGAAGGGGGAGCACAGCTGTCACAACCAAAAAAGGGGAAAAAGGCAAAAAAGGTTATGCATCCTGGCTCCAATTGCACCCTGACAAGAATTGTAACTATTGTCAGCGAATTTGAGGAGATTCTGGCAGGAAATTCTAGTACTTATCAGGAGGAAAATTCTGATCCCCTTTTAGAAGTGTCAAACCAGCATCGAGGGAAAGTGATCCCTGCTATTTTCAATAAAAAATCCCCACGTATCCCTCCAATCTGTGAAGTCCATAATTCATTAGAAGGGCCTGCTAGGCTAGACCCAATAGAGGCATCTAAGGGGATTAATTTACCTAGTGTTATTTCGGAAACTACTGCTCATGGGAAGACTCAGGTGAAAACAGGGGAGATAGCTATTAATTTCTCTAATAGATTCGCGGTCTTAGAAGGGGAATCAGGGGATGCTTTGCATGTGATTGCTCAAGTCACCGAGAGGGTTGCTAGGGCTATGGGGATAAGCGCAGAAGCACATGGGGATTGCCCAAATTGTTCACTCTCTAATAGAGTACTCCTTAAGAAATTAGAGAATCTAGAGAGGATATGCTCTCCATAAAAAAATGTTGGAGGCACTATCAGAGGGGAAAAACACCAAAAAGTCAAAAACTCCGTAAATCCATCCATCTACAACAGTATTCACATCACTCAACCCAATAGAAAATCTAACTTCTAGTTTATTGACAGAAGGTGGGCTATTAAAGAAAGGGCTCCTGGACCAAAGGCCGCGCGATAGGGACCTCCCTGTTAGACAGCACAGTTTTAGTTCCAGGTCATATGCTGAAATTATGAGAACACGGGGTACAGTATCTGGAAACAAGTTTGCCCATCCGAGTATACCATCTTTTATTGATCCCAGGCCGGAAAATACCGGAAAGCCTAAGATTGATCTAAATATTTCTCCAATAGATAATGCCACAAGAAATCCGAGTGCAATAGTTTATTTGACCGGGGTCCGAAAACCAAACATGAACTCCGGGCATGAAACTAGAGAATCCATCCATAATAAAGCAATTCACTGGCTTTGACATGTGAGGGGATGCAGATCCATCATTAGGGAGGATATGACTAGTGTCAAGAGATTGTCCCTACATCTCTCCCACACAGACTGCATTGAAATCTGATTGATTCTGCATTGTAATACATTTTTATCTCTGTATCATGATATGATTAATATGAATTTTATTCTTTTATGATGAAATTATATCTACTTTTATGATAAATCTTTTTATCGAATAAAGTATTACAACAACAGTAAGGGCGCTTGGTTTTGGTTTTCTGAAGACACCTGACGCAGCAGTTTCTTATTACCCTATGTTCAGAGGATTCGATGGTTCGCTGTTTAATGGTACCCATGAGTGTACTCAGGACATCTGTTCTAATCGGGGTGAAGGAGGGTGTCCTCCTGTCTGGATCTAGTCTTCCTGCTACCCACTGTGTGAAGCGTTGGAGCTGCCCCGCTAGGTAGTAATTTTTCATATCAGGTACTGCTAGGCCCCCTTCTGCATGCGCTCTGTGCAACGTACCCAACGCCACTCTGTGCCTGCTGGGACCCCAAATAAAAGTGTCCAGAAGAGAGTCGAGGGATCGGGACCATGTCTTGGAGATCCACACGAGGAGCGTGGTAAAAAAGTATAACAATCGGGGTAGCACTATCATTTTCAGCAATGATATGTGCCCTGCCACCGATAGGGGCAACGTCCCCCAGAACGCCATACTGCCTTTCAGGGTTCGGAGAACCCCCCCTATATTTCCTTCCTGGACATTAGAGAGATCATGATACACCTTAACCCCCAGGTATCCAAAACAACGTGCCTCCCATCGGAGGTCCCCCAGGTCCGCTGGCGGTAGAGCCTCCCTGGCTATCGGGAAGAGTTGTGACTCCTGCCAGTTGACGTAAAGGCCCGAAAGGGTTCTGAACTCGTCTAGCATGCACCGGGCTCCCTCCAACGCTGTACCTGAGTCCTTCAGGAAAAGCAACAAGTCATCTGCATATAATGCGATATGGTGCGTCTGCTCCGCCAACCTAATACCTTCATACGGCGTCCCCAATCGTGCCACACATTCCAGCGGCTCTATTGCCAGTGTGAAGAGCAGGGGGGAGAGGGGACACCCCTGACGTGTGCCCCTCTCTACCCTGTACTGCACGGAAATGGTGCAGCCCGTACGCACCCGCGCCACCGGGTCCCTATAGAGTAACTTGACCCATTGGATTAACCCCTGTCCCAACCCCATCCTCGCGAGGATTGCATATAAGAAATCCCACTCAAGACTATCGAACGTTTTCTCGATGTCAATGGCGAAGATCACCCCCTCTTGCGCCTCCACCGCACCCCGCTGCAACACCGCGAACAACCACCTAATGTTTAGGGTGGTATTTCTGCTAAGGATGAATCCTGCTTGGTCAGCATGTACCAAATAGGTGATATGCGGCAGCAGCCTGGTGGCCAGTATCTGACTGAGGATTTTAAAATTGAGATTAAGCATCAACAGTGGACGATATGCAGAACACTCTGTAGGGTTCTTGCCGGGTTTAAGCAGGGGAACCATTACCGCCTCTCTCGTTGTGGGTGGCAACTTTCCATTCTCCCTTGCGTCCGCGTATAGCTCCACCAACCTGGGAGCCAGCTCCACCAAGTACGTGGCATAAAACTCCTGGGGCAGCCCGTCGGTGCCCGGAGTTTTCCCTCTTGCCATAGCTTTGACTGCCCCCCTGATCTCCCGCTCTGTAATCGCTGCTCCTACTAACTCCGCCTCCTCTGCCTCCAGTGTAGGGAGCGGAAAAGGTGCCAAGTATTCTGTGATTCCGTCTATGTCGCGAGTACCAGTGCTTCTGTACAGGCGGGTGTAGTATTCCCTGAACCTGCCATTAATCTCCTCTTGCGTATGTAATGGGCGCTCCCCCCTGTCCTGTATCATCAGTATTGTACTACCCCTCCGGGACGGGTTAGCGAGCCAAGCCAGCGATCGCCCCGCTTTATCCTGCTCACCATGTGTCCTGTCCATGTATTTCTGGAAATCAAAGCACCGTAGGCGCTCTACCTGCACTGCCACCTCCTCCTTAGCCGCTAGGAGCTTCTGCTTCAGTTCTGGGTGCTCTGGCCTCCTCTTTTCTAGGTTCCTAAGTGCCTCATCTGCTCTCTCTAAGTCTGCTGTGAGCGTCCTTCGCACCCCAATAGATGTAGCCATGCACCTTCCCCTGATCACAGCCTTAAAGGCCTCCCATTCCGTTATTCTAGAGTCAGTGGTGCCCGCAATGTCAGCAAAATATTGTATGATGTGCTCCCTAGTCTCCTGCTGAAAGAGCTGGTCTTTGAGAGCTTCTGGTTTGAGGCGCCATGTAGGGATAGGTTGCAGAATCCCCCCCCCCCCTGTATCAAATAATGAGTGGGTTGTGGTCTGAGGCCATTCTGGTCAAGTACTCTGTCCCCCCAAGCTGAGTGTAGAGGCCTTGTGTGCTTAAAAAAGTGTCCAGTCGGACGTGTAAGTCATGGGTGTGGTATAGGTGCGAATAGTCTCTATCTGTCGGGTGTGCCCTACGCCAGGCATCCACAAGCCCCCAGCGAGCCTGCCAGTCCATAAAAGCCCGGGCCACTACATGTACTGGAGAATCTCGAAGCGGTGGATGTGAACGGTCCATCTCAGGATCTGCAACAATTAAAATCCCCTCCTATTAACACCACCCCAGTCATGTACGGTGCCAGAACCCCTGACAGCTGCTCCAGGAACCGAACTTGCTCCACATTCGGACCATATACATTAACCAGGGTGACATCCTGCCCGTCAAGCCTTCCGGCAACAATCAGGTAACTTCCCTCTGGATCTATTTTATACTCAATAGGTTGGAAGGGGACCCCCTCCCGCACCCATATCAAGACTCCCCGGGCAAATGCTGAGTATGACGTATAAAACGCCTGCCCTCTCCAGCGCCTGCGCAGTGCCTCACCCTCCTTGTCTAATGTATGAGTCTCCTGGAGCATTGCTACATGCACCCCTCTCCTATTTAGTTGTGAGAATATTTTATACCTTTTACTCATGGAGTGCATGCCTCTAACATTCCACGACAATATATTATAGGTGGTCTGTGTCTGCTGCATGTGAACTCATGTTTACCCCCCGACAGGCCCAGAGACCCAGAATATCTATGCATAGCATGCAAGGACCACTTGCAGAGTAGCCTGTCTTGGCCTCTCGCCCCGTCGACTGCAGCATCCCTCCCCATGAACCCAAATAACAACTCCCCCTCCCCAGGACAAGTGAGAACATCTCTCCTATCCAAACTGTGCACTTCCGTGCTCAAACAGACAGTGTTCAAAGGTGGTGGTTAGGCCAAAGACTACCTGGAGGGTTGCCGTCCTCTCCGCCTCTCCGGACCCCCCCCCCCACCCCCGGCTTACATAGCTCAGGCAGACATCAGGGAACCCCGCCAAGTGAGATTCAGGGCCCTGACACCGACAGCCCCTCCCATTTCCCCCGAGCATAGTCCCGGGCATACTTGCGGGTGCGGCCCATCTCACATCAGGTCATCCGCTGATCTGGGAGTCACATGCGGCAGAACCTGGCTGGCGTCTCCAACCAAACTCGAGCTGGTTTCTGAATCCGAATCTCTTTGGTCTGCTCCAGCTGGTGATGGTGGTTCCCGATTGTCCACCGCACTCAACGAGGCCACCACGGCGATCGCACTAGCCCTAGCTCGGTTTGCCTCCTCCACCGTCGGGTGGGTCTTTGAAGCTGCCCCTCTGTCAGGTGAGCGCGGCAAGGCTTTGTCCGCTGGGCCGTCTCCTCCTCGCTGGTGCCCTCGGGGATCCTGTTCCTCAATCCAGCCCCATACGTTATGTGGTATGGTAAAGAAGATAGTCCCTCCATTATGCACTATGCATAGTTTGGCTGGAAAAAACATGGAGTAGGACACCCCCATCTAGCACGGTTTCCACTTGACCTCCGTAAAGGATGCTCTCTGTTGTTGCACCTCCGGGGAGGAGTCTGGGAAGGTCCGTACCACACTGTTGTCTATTTTTAGCTGCCCCTTTAAGGCGAGCCTGCCCCAGCACATGATCTCTATCCTTGTAGAACAGGAGGCGGGCCACCACTGGCCGCGGCGGTCCGCCAGCCCGCGAGGCTTGAGCTGGAACCCTGTGCGCCCATTCTAGGGCAAAGAAAGTGGACAACCCCTCCTCCGCCACCTCTGTGCGCAGCCAGCGCTCAAGGTACGCCACCATATTGTTTCTTTGACTTTTTCGGGAAGGCCTGTGACCTCTTATGTTATTTCGGCAGGTTCTGTTTTCGGCATCCTCCGCTAGCTGTTCCATTATCTGTACTCTTTTCTCGATGGCCACCAGTTTGCTTGCCATTGCCGTGACTGGCGGCCGCAGGCTCTCTATCTCCGCTTCTGTGGCTGTGACACGGGCGGCCAGCTTTCTGTGGTCCGCGTGGAGGAGGCCCAAGTCCTCTCTGATGGTGTCTGTCTTAGTTTCCACCGCTAGCCCGGAACGTTCTATGGCCTGCAGGATATCATGGAGAGAGAGTTCTGCTTGGGGTGTCCCTCCGTTCGTCCTGGGCCCCGGGCATGAGGCAGAGTCTCCGTGGTTCATTTTCTCCCCCTCTTGCTGCTCAGTATCCCGCCTCTTGGTGCTCCGGCCCATGACGCTCCCTGGTCTGTGAATCTCACGCTCAGCGTGAGCTACGATAAGGTGAAGGTGGCCTCCGCTCTACTTGTCGTCCCTGCAGGGGGAGTGATGACTGGCCCCTCCAATGCACACCTCAGTCCTCACGCGATAGGCAACCACAGTCCACAGCAGTGTACAGGACCAGTGCAATAACAATGTGCATATGCTACCGCTGCTCCCAACTCGCGACAGCCACACCTCCTCAAGTCCGAGGAAACCACGTGGCCAGTGAGCCTGCTCTAACTCCTGCTCACTCCACCAGCCCCAACTTAGCCAATGCATCAGCGGAGGCTGCCCTCTGGACACTTCTCCTGCAGCTGATGTCCCTTGGCGTCACCCAGCAAGTGACCCTCTGTGGCGGCCTGTCATTTCCCCGTCCCCGGGCATCCCAGCTCATCTCGGGACACCTGGTCCTCACGGTCATGCCCTGTTGTGAATCTGCCCTCGGGCCCAGCAATGGCCAGCACAACTGTCTCGCAGTAGCCTGCCCCCCTCACTGTGGGCTCACCACGACCAGTTCTGCGGAGGGGGCCTCACACTGCAGCTCACAATCAGTCCCTCTGCCCCATTAGTGCCTCTCTCGGTCTCCAGCCGTTGCCTTCACTCCAGGCTGATCACAGGCCTCATCCAGCACCAGATCCGCCCAGGGCCATCTCCTCGCGCTCCTCTGCTTCCCGCCTCAGGGCCCAAGAGCCTCCGCCCCACAGCGCTGCCTCCACTCACCGCGCTCAGGGCAGCAGCTCCCCTTCCCTCGATCTCTCCACCATGCGGGGGGGGGCACCTGCCGATGTGCGCTGCAGTCAGCACCGGTCCTGGCGGGGAACAGAGCCCTCACCGCTTCCGCGGTCCCTCACGCCCCGCTCCGGCGGCTGGGCACTCGTCTGGACTCGGGATCCGCCGCAACTCCTCCCTGTGCCTCCACCTCACCAGCGATTGCTCGGGCGCCAGCCGCCACCAACCTCTCACGTCCCGCTCGAGCCCCGCAGTACTCTAGGGGCCGTTATGACCGCGCAGCCGCCATTTTACACAGGCCGCCGCCGCAGGTCTCCGGGCCCACCGAAGCTCCTCCGTGTGTCCCCTTCTATCTAGAAACAGTCCAGGCCCCCGCCGCTGTCCCAGCCACCGTGCCAGCTCCCATTATGACAGCTCAGGTCGACCCCCAAGTAATCATCCTTCTCGGCTATGCTCCAGGAGCCGTTACTGCCGCGTTGCCGCCATCTTGTGCGGCCCGCGGCCGCACCAGCTTCTCTGCTCTTTATCGACGGAAGAGCAGCTCTCCGCAGCAGCTGTCCCCCCCGCCCCTATCCTTCCGACGTCTCCGGGGCCGGTCTCCGCTTTCAGGGCTCCCCCACAGCTGTCAGGATAGTGCCAGAGAGGGGATCACTGACGGGAGCTCCGATTTAGGCTCCCGTCTCCATCGGCGTCAGGCCACGCCCACTTCAACATTTATATCTTTATTACTCATAAAATGTATTAAGGGTTTCCTTAATCCTGCAATCCACACTGTTAGCCCTCTTTCTTTTACCCTTAACAACAACCACATAATACCTAAGCCACAATATTACACCCTATAGACTATACTCCAACCCTGCAGCCTTACTAACTTATGCCTACACACAAAAGTGTCAATCCCTTTCCTTTGCCATGATCGGTGCACAAGCCACGCCCCCCTAGTTCAACCTCAATCACCAGCTTCAGTTCCACCAACCCACCAGACAACTTCTCTCATCTCACTTGCACACACACATCCAGCATCCACAGAAGCACAACGGGAGGTCAATCATTCTCCTACCAAGCTGCCAAATCCTGGAATGACCTCACCCAACACATCAGGGCCTCCTCCTCACTTCTTAAATTCTGCAAGAAGCTGAAGACCTGGCTATTTTATTCATCTTCATGCGGGGGCCGTCAGACGGCCTGTATTAAGGCCCAGCCTACAGTCATCTACTCAGTGCATTGATTCCGTCACGGGTAACAAGAAGCGCTCTGCAAATCAACATTACATTGCAAGGCGTGGCTAGCCTTAAATCTGTTCCTTTAAAAGCAGTGAACCACAGTGCAGTCACAGGTGTCATGCTCAGCGGGCAGTGACATAGTCGGTAAGACCAGGGCGGCAGAGTGAAGCGAGGCAGTGCCGAGTGCAGTGCCCACAGGTAGCAGTGCAAGCAGCGGCTCGGTGGCGGCGGCGGTCATCGTCGTCTTTGAGACCAGGGTTGCGGTGCAAAGTGCATTGGTGCTCTCTGCACTGCCTTCAGAACACGGAGTCTGTTGCTTTCCCTTCTGGGCAACTGAAACAGCGGTTTAGAGGCAGAACCCAGAGGTAAAAGAAGTCCGTGCTGTCCCTGAGACTTCGTGAACAGGAGGCAAGTTCAGTTTGAAGCCCGTGGAGATACTCAGCACAAGTTTAAGAAAGTTCAGTCCAGTCCTATCACTGCCCAAGGCAGAAGCAGCAACTGCAGGTTAAATACAACAAAGCAACAACATAGCGAAGGGGTAGCACTCCTCCTGGCTGTTCTTTCAGCTCTTCTTCTTGGCAGGTTCCTTGATTCCAGCGAGTTCTAAAGTTCTGGGGTTTGGGCCCCAATATTTATACTGCATTTCCCTTTGTTCTCTGGGCAGAGAGTTTGTGTGCCCCGCCCAAACCAGTTCTGTCCTCTCTGGCCCGGCTTCCTGGCAGGAGGTGGAGACAGCATTGCCCGAGGCTGACCAGGCCCATTCAGGTGCAAGTAGGTCTCCCACTACTCTGAATGCAGCTCAGGTCTGTTCAGCCCAGCCCTGTTCCATCGGCAAAGGCAGGACACCCCTCAACCCCCCCCAGTGGCTGTCAGAAGAGCATGTACACCCCCAGCACCTGTCCTCCAAAGCTAGACAGTCAATCCACACTCTCAGCAGAAGCAAAGAGGATGGCTAAGCAAGAAAATACCTAGGGCCAGATGTAGGTAATTCTATTTTACCGACTCATAAATAACGAATTTTACTGATTCGGTATTTATGAATCGGTAAAATAGGAGGGAGATTCAGGTAAATTCGGTAATTGAATTACCGAATCTGTAAAAATCGGTATTTACCGAATCGGTAAATACCGATTCGGTAATGCCCATTGATTCCTATGGGCATTGAAGCCCATAGGAATCAATGGGCATTACCGAATCGGTATTTACCGATTCGGTAAATACCGATTCCAGCAAGGGTGCAGGGGGTGTCACTTTGACACCCTCTAGCACCCCAAATACAGGCATGTGTGCCATTAGGCACACAGACATGCCCTAAGGGCATGTCTGTCTGTCACATGGCATAGGTGTGCATGCACACATGTGCATGCACACCTGGATTCGGCATTTTACCACCCAATTGGATTGGGTGGTAAAATACCGAATCTGAAAGGCCTTTGGGACTCAGAAGAGTCCCACCTACATCTCGAAGTTACCGAATCGGTAGAAATACCGATTCTGTATTTTACCGATTCGTAAAATTTACTGATTCGGTAAATTTACCGAATCGGTAGAATTGGCCCCCTACATCCCAAATACGCATTTACCGGTCGGTAACGGCCGAAATCGGCCGTTACCGGTCAGTAAATGGCCACCTACATCTGGCCCCTACTCTCTAAAAGTGGTATTTTCAAACACAGAACATAAAAATCATCTTTACTAAACGATGCATTTTTATATTCTGAGTTTAGGCATACTAAGCCCCATTTCTCTATGTTGTCCCAATGGGAAGATTATGTTTATTAGATGTTATAAGCAAACTCCCATTCTATCCTATGGGACAGATAGCCTTTCCATAGTGAAAAATGACATACACTGTAATTTACTACCACAACATGTCACATAAACACCAGTACATGCCCTACCTTTAATTTACACAGCACCATGCCCACAGGGTTAAAGCAAAGGGATGATTAGGGCCTGGCAAGTGGATGCACGTGCCAGGTTGACATGGCAGTTACAAACTACGTGCAGACACTGCAGTGGCAGGTCTGAGTACGCTTTACAGTGCTGCTTGTGTGGGTGGTACTACCAGTACTGCCGGCCCACTACTAGCATTTGATTTACAGGCCCTGACACCCTCAGTGCACTTTACTAGGGACGTACTAGTAAATCAAATAAGCCAATCATGGAAACACAAATCCATAACACAATTCACAATAGGAGCACTTGCACTTCAAAACTGAACATCAATGAGAAAGTGCGCAGAGACACTAAACCAGCAAACCCTGTCAAAACCGAGAGGTCAAAAAGCAAAAAGACAGTGGAAACATGCCAAAAGATGCCAGGTCTAACATTATGGATGTAGATTCTATAGGAGATTGGGATGCCCCTGGTAAATATGTGTGAAGCTGTAATGGTAATATTTGAAGGGACGTTTGAAATTGATTTATAGTTCAAAGTGTGGAAAGAGAGACACTAGGTTCTAGCGTAAAGCAGTGGGTAATATCTGTGTCTGATGACAGGAATGGTAGAACGATGCTAAATTAAATTGTTATCATATTCTTTATTCCTTTCTTCCTTTTCTTTTCAGACCTTTTAGAATTCTCTGTACTTTGGAGTTTTAGGAGCATAAACCAATGGGGTGAATCAGGCATTTCTAATGATTTAGAATACAGGTAAGTTGAACTTGTCAAGGGTTTTTTCAGCCATTACTGTAACAGGAGAGGAGGAGAACTCTCAATCTCTTGAGATTTTGTTTAATCATAGCATGAGGATTAACATTTTGAAGTTATTAGGTCAATGTTATCTTGAATTGCAGTTAACATATGATGTAAGTATGGAGTAATAGGTGCTCTTAAATGAATGTCTTGTAAAAAGATTTGGAGTCCTTTGAAGAGAGTAGGCCAATGTAACCTTGAGTTGTAGTGAACACATGATATAAACATAGAGTAACAGGTGCTTAATTTAGAAAAAATTTACTATGAAAAGATTTTGAGTACTTTTAGGTTTATTACTATGACGTAAGGAATATAAGAGGAGTGACATTGTCCGTATAGCACCAGAGAAAGCGTTTATGTAGCACAAATGGGATCCCAATTGTGGGTAGATATACTGGAATTTTTGTTTGTGGATTACAAACTATCTGGATGGGAATTGTTGTTTCCTAAAAATAGTTGTGTTTTGTTTCTTAAATTTCAGCCCTGATGAAGCGGTAGCTAAACACAGTGAAACCCATTTTGGCAGGAAATTTTTCAGAATTACGCGTTTGAAATTAGGTTCCAGTTACAACTGTATTAATTCACGCTGTTAATGATAATTTGTAGAACATGTAGTGTGGGGAGGGGAAGAGGGAGAGTTCTTTGGGGGGGAAAAAAATGCATCAAAAGGCACAAAATATACAAAAATAATATGATTTATACAAATGTTTTGATTGGTAATAACGGTCATATAGATAAGGATTTATATTATCTACAATGCATCGTATAAAATGGCTAGTTTGGAATGTTTCTGGATTAAATAATAGAACAAAGAGAAACCTTGTGTATGAAGAGCTGAAAATGTATAATCCTCAAATAGTGGTTATAACTGAAACTCATATACCTTATAAAGATAAGCATCTGCTGAAACAACTAGGATATGACACAATAGTCTGTACTAGATTTAATGCTTCAATCCGTGGGGTAGCGATCTTAAAGCAAAAAAAGTTGAAATGCGAAACACTTAAGACACTAACTGATAAAGCTGGTAGGTGGGCTATTGCTCAGATAAAACTGGAGGGTCGGAAATACACAATATGTGGAATTTATGCATCAAACCAAGATGAACCACAAATTTTTGATAATATCAATATAGAATTGCTTGGATGGGAAGGGGAATTTATTGTTTTGGGTGATTTCAACTGTATTATGAATTATGCTTTGGACACAACTAGGAAAAATTCCTTTCAAAGAATGAGGAAGACTAGAGCAGCTATTTTGGACTTAGCTTCTAATCATTTCTTGAAAGATTCTTGGAGATGCTTAAATGATAAACTTGCAGGGTACTCCTACTACTCGGCCCCTCATAAACTTTGCTCACGCATAGACATGATTTGGGTCTCAGATTCCATCCTCAATTGCAATAAATGCTCAATGGCAATTTACCCAAGGGTTACTTCAGATCATAACCCAATTTCTATTACTTTTGAGATCACACCAGAAGACTTTTCGCCACGACTTTTCTCTTTTCCTAGATATTTATTTTTTGACAACGGATTTGTGAGCCAACTTAAGGACCATCTGAAACAATTTATTGATATAAATACCCACTCGAGTCAACCCTTAATAGTATGGGACGCTTGTAAAGCTAGCATACGTGGTTTTACACAGCAATACATATGGCATAAAAATAAAGATCACCAAATTCTGAATGAGAAAAGGCTTGGTGAAGTACGTGAAGTTGAACTTCAACTCTCAACAGCTTTGTCTGATGAGGCAATGATGTCAGATATATTTAGTCTTAATCTTAAATTGATTGAACTCAAAGTTGCACTCAAAGATCTTCTTAGAACAAAAAATATTAATAAATTAAAAAAGTATCAGCTTGATCAGTATGAAAATGCAGATAAAATTGGTAAACTTTTGGCTTATAGAGTTGCCGAAGATCGCGCCCAGAATATAGTTAAAGAAATTAAAGGAGATGATGATCAACTGGTCAGCGATTCTAAATCTATTTTACTACAATTTGCTTCTTACTATCAAGCTTTATATACTCCGGAATATGTAACCTCGGAAGATAGTGTTAAAAAGTATATAACACTCAATACAGTTAATGTTCTAAACCCACAACAAACAAAACAACTAGAGGAAGACATTACAGCAAGAGAAATTAGAGAGGCTATTAACTCCTTAGCCACAGGGAAAGCAGTAGGGGAGATTCTATTCCTCTAGAATTATATAAATGCTGTGCTGAGGAATTAATACCGTTATTATTGGAAGTGATCCGGGCAATTGGTAATGGACAACAAGCACCTAAATCTTGGAATTTAACTCAAATCATTTTTTTCTTAAAAAAGGGTAAAGTACCTTATGAGAGGGGGTCATATCGACCAATCTCACTTATTAATAGCGACGCCAAGATTTTTGCTAAAATCTTCGCCATTAGGCTTGCACCAGTTATGTCTCAACTAGTATCTTCCCAACAACATGGATTCATACCCAAACGAGATACAACAGCACACATTAATATGGCCATATCTGCTTTTGATGCTGCACGGATACAGTCCGCCCCACTCGGTATGATCTTACTAGATGCAGAAAAGGCATTTGACCGAGTGGGGTGGGGTTTTCTATGGCCAGCCCTACAGGCTTTTGGCATTAATGGTCAATTGCTGAGGTGGATTCAATCACTTTATGACAATCCAATGGGTAAAATATCTTAAATGGGGAAATACTCTCCTATGTTCCCAATCAAGAGGGGGACAAGACAGGGGTGTCCTTTATCACCCCTGCTCTTCGCTTTGGGTATGGAACCTTTCCTAATTGCGCTCCAACGTCAGCCTTTAATCAACCCATTTTTTAATGGTTCAAACAAATTGGATATCACGGTATATGCTGATGATGTAGCAGTGTTTTCCTCGGATGTACCTCAAGCACTGAAAGGTATCCTTATCGAAGCAAATATATATGGATCAGTTTCTGGTTACAAACTTAACGCAATTAAAACTCAAATTGTTGCAAATCATCATCTTCCTACCTCTATTTCAGGTATCTGCAAGGCCGCAACATATCTTGGTGTTAAAATTTCCTCAGATATTGACTCTGTTGTGGCTCTAAACTACGAAGTACTATTAAAAGAGACCATACTACAATTTAAGAAATGGCACAAACTTCCCCTTAATATTATCGGACGTATAAATCTAATTAAAATGAAAATTTTGCCTAAATATCTATATTTATTCCGGGCAATTCCTCTACGCGTTAATAACTCTTTTTTTTGTCAGATTAGAAGGGATTATTAGTAGCTTTATATGGGGATATAAAAAGGCCCGACGGGCAATTTCTTCACTTAAGTTTCCTTTTAGTCAAGGAGGCTTGTCACTTCCAGACTTCAAACTCTATTATTGGTCGGCTTTCCTAACTCGCTTTCGCAGTTTAACAATTCTGGATAAGCGTTTATATTTTCACAAATTTCTGTTAGGACAAGATGCCACTATGTTTATTTACAGATTAAATGATCCTAATTATTTCAAAAGGGTGAAGTTTAAGACTATACGAGACACTGTTAATATTTGCCGCTCCATCATGTTGAAATGTAATGTTTCTTTCTTTCATTATAAAACACCTCTTTGGGGTAATCCAGGATTCCCGCCAATTTTTCATGAATCAATATGTAGACTATACTCAGAATCTGGTATTAGAGCACTGGGAGACCTGTATGATCATCAAGGGTTTATGCCATTTGAAAGACTGAGGCAATGTTATAATTTATCTGAACTGGCCGGGTGTGGAGAAGTGTGGCTCACTGGTTAGAGGCGGCAGACCCGTAAGCAGAGAACGGCCCGGGACCAGGGTTCGATTCCCGACGAGGCAGGGTCGTGGACCAGGGTCAGCGGACTCGATAATTCTCGCCTCGGTGCCTACTCTAGTCAGAAACCACACTCGGCAACTCTGGGCATCAGCTTGCCTCATCTTCACAACAGCCCCCCCAGACCGCCGGGGATGCTTGGTCGCACCTTAGAGATACCCATTAGGGACCATCTCTCAGGGTGAGCCAGGACGGGTTCCCCAGCGGTCGAAGCGTGGAGATACTCCTCCGGGAGTCGATTCCTAGCGCTATATAAACCCGCAATTAAATTAAATTAAATTAAATTAAATATCTGCAAATTAAGGATTATTTAGTGAAAAAACTAGAATTTAAGATGGTAATAGATTCAGATTTCTGGGACTGCATTTATAGAGAATCAGACCAAGCTTTGATCAGTATAGGATATAAATTATTTGCGGGCTTTTATACCAGCGATTTAACAAAATGAACTGCGAAATGGAATACAAGACTAGCTGCAAATATACCACCTGATTTAATCACATTATCTTTTAGGAGCTTAGATATGTCAGTTCATTCTTCTAGCCTTAAGTTGCAAATGTTTAAATGCATATGCCAACTGTACCATACCCCAGAGAGAATTCTTAAATGGACAAGGAATATAAATTTTAGTGAACGTACGAAATGCCCTAAATGCGATCTAAGTGGGGCTGATATCACTCATATGTTTCTACTTTGTCCCATGCTTAAAGAATATTGGAGTGGTATACTTAAGGTGGTTTCCGATAGACTTAATCAACCAATTTCTTTCTCCTCAACTGATGTATTGATTGGTACAGGCGCAGGTCAAAATGAACCTAATGATTTGTTGAACATCTTAATTTCATGTGCCAGACTTATTATTGCCAGAGTTTGGATTCAGAAAAATACACCAACTGTGATGGAATGGTGGAGTTTTGTTAAAGAAATTTATGCTATGGAGACTACTCTTGCCAACTCTAAATTTGGGGAGCATTTATGTCTTAATTATTGGCATCTTTTCTTTCAATTTCATTGTTTCTTTTCTTTTTTTTAAATTTTTTTTTTATGTCTTTTCCTTCAAGTGGGATCATTGAAATGCCTATATACGACTGCTGTGTATTTTGTAATTATTTTTCTTTTGTGGCTCTTGTGTACTTTTGATGCAAACAAAATAAAAAAAAAGTTTAAAAAAAAAATAAAAATTAATTCACGCTGTTTATGATAATTTGTAGAACATCCTTTGTTCAATAATAACTTACTTACTATTTGAGTCTTTGTAACGGCATAACCACATGCTTTTGATTAATTCTTATGAGATTTTGTATTGTACTGTTTGGGATGACAATAAGCTGCTTGTGACAGAATGTTTGAAATAAAAGTAATTTAAAAAAAAAGATTTTTTTTTTTGAGTTTAATATAGTGTGAACTTGACCGGAATCGGGTATCAGAGCACTTTACATAGCACCAGTTATGTTAAATGAGGACACACATTCATTTTTGTTAGGCACGGGGAGATAAAGTGATTTGCCCAGAATCACAGGATGTTTTTGTCGTCATTACCGAGAGTCGAACCCAGTTCCCCAGGTCCGAGGCCATATCTATGATAATTCAGTGGTTAACGTCTGATACTAGTATCTTCAAGTGAAAAATGTATATAACTTATTACATGATGAGACAGTGGCTCCTAGGAGAAGTCACCCTTTCTTCGGCCAATTCATGAAAAAACAGAAAGAGAACTTTGATGCATCCAGTTCTTGGCACCAGGTTATCCAAGTTTGTGCTGCGTCAAAGAGTCAGTTCCTGTTACGGAGCATCTGTCATTATTCCAGTTGCCAACAACCAATCATTGGTGCCAGCGAAGCCTATTCCAAGGCCCAGCCAACCACAGTAATCCTGTGATCCATGCGACCAGGACAGCCCTGAAGCATCAGGATCTCTTACTCTACCACCAAAGCTGTGCACCCTCAGCATATTCATGTGAGTTGTGAGTGAAAGAAAGACAAGAGCAGGTCTTTAGATCCACACAGATTCAAAGATAGTGACAGGCACCAGAGAGGTAGAAAACATATAAGTACTCTTCAAAACATAGTATGCTCTTTGTTTTTCGTGTGCTTTGTAGAGAATGATGTGTTATTGTTTTTGCTGCCTGGCAACTCTGTGCTTAGCTTCCATTTTGCTTAAACATTTTAACTCTAGGAAAAATGGAAGTTAAGCTAGAGCTCCCATGAAGAGCTTGAGTCGCAAGAGCCCAACTCCTCCGACCCAGAAATGTAAGAATGTTATGGGATGTCAGTTGGACGACACTGTTTACAGGTCAGTGCACAAATAGTGCACTCTCTGAAGTAAACTGTGTGTGCAGAGGGTTTTCTGTGACATAGAATGGTCTGGAGTGGATGCCTCTTCCTTCATTGAGTGTAACTACCTGCAACTCGCAGGACTGTAGAAACTACCATTGGTGGCAGTAAAAGATTGTAGAGGCCTTTTTACAAGTTATGTGTCAGAAAGAGTTTTCTGCTGGACTGTGGTCTGCATTTTTTCAGTTGGACTGCCAGTCATTTGTTCCATCAAAGTGTGACACGGATGATCCATGTGTGTGAGCGTGTGTGATCCATCTATGTGCAATGGGCTGTGGGTGGAGAGATGGATAGAGCTGTAAGCGGCAATGTGAATGGCAGGGCTATCATCCAGCATTTCTTAGTTCCTTTGTAATGAACCAGACTTCAGAGTATGTAGGCTAGGAGATAGAAGGACCCTTTATTGTAAAGGGAAAATCATTAACTTTTTGCTGCTTAATTCTTCGCTAGAAGTGTTGCCCGCAATAATTTCAGAGGTGGTTAAGTGACGATTCTGTGCCTTTGTTTTGGGTTTGCCTTAGAAGAGACTCCCAACTCTACCCCTCCTTTCTACTGACACTGTGGAACAAAGGGCCTGATTACAATATTGGCGGATGGGATACTCCATCACAAACGTGATGAATATCCCTTCCGCTGTATTTCAAGTTCAATAGGATGTAATGGAACTTGTAATGTGGTGTATGGGATATCAGCCATATTTGCGATGGAGTATCCCATCCGCCAAGATCATAATCAACCCCCTAGTCTGGGAGGTATACATGTAAGTCAGGAAATGCCTGAAACAAATACCCGAGTTAGACTCTGGAGTATGCACACTCCATTTGGAAACATGGTATTCATGTGAGGCAGAAACTACCAGGCAGTGTCTCATGGTTTGTCTTGCAGAATCCAGGGTCCCACAGCAATGGAGACTCAGAAATTCTTTTTTGCTTGAGGGTTGGGGCTTCTAAATTCCAGCTACCCTCTGTCATGTGTGAGAATATGAACTTTGATGCTCTGCAGTCTGCCGGGAAAAAAGATGCCTGGAGTCCGCCTTGAAGAAAGCAGCTGGCTGACTGCTGAGGAAGGGTTCTACATGAAGAAGATCAGGAGGGAACAGTGAGGAATTGAGAGAAGGAACTGAAAGATGCGAGCGGCTAAACAGAGAAGTATCTGCACCTCAGGCTGTGTGGAGAGGCCTTGAGACCCTAGTGGCACTGCTGTGTGTCCATGAATATATCTCCTGTAGCTGAGGCATGACCAGGGATACCACAAATGCATTTTGTGGTATTCCTGCCATGAAGACATGGAGCTTGTGATTAATGGAAACTGAGAAAATCTTGATCACATTTGATAGCCTTATCTGAAAAACTGAAGTGCAGTAAGCAGCTTAGAACTAGGTCAGACCACTCTCCAGAATCAGTGGTGGCCTCTGTCTCCGTCTCCTGATCATTGCTGCAACATAGGATGGACAGGTCATTTGGGTGATAGGGTTGTGTTTGGGTCCGAGGAAGATTCCCCCAGTGAATATTCAATGGAACACAACCAGAGAGCGGTTTGCAGTCTCCTCATTGTTCGTGCTGGTGCTGCTTGTCTTCATCAGACAGGGGCAGGTGCACCACATTTAGAAGGGAAGGTCTGGGGCAATATCAGCTGGGCTAAGGCAGAGCCACTGTGATCCCGCTTGGTGGATTTGTAGGAAAGACAACATTCAGTGAGGTCTTGCCTTTCACTGGCACTCACAGCCTTGGTCTGCCTGACAAACAATAAAGATAGAAAGGTGATGTCACCCATGAAGAATTGTCATTGGGTACTATAGACTGACTTAAAAGAGTAAAAATAATAATGTTACCCACCGCTTACTCAATAAGGGCTAATGTCCTAATATTCAATGAAGAACTATGTGATACCTTTCTCAGAGGAGTAGCCTAGATTAGTTCTACGAGTCTCAGCTCACAGCGATTATTGCTTTGATAGCTGTGTAATATTTGCTTACTCTCTCAAATTTATGAACTGTATACATTTGTATGTTAGAAGTGAATTGCTTTTTCTGTTTGAGTGAAAACAATGGCTAGACCTGGATTTATTGCTGACACTGGATGTCTCATTTACTTTACCATACACCATTTAGTAGGCACCTGGGCACCTGGCTTGCCTCTTGCTTGTTGCCTCTAGTTCCTGCTTGTTCCAGACTGATCTAGTGACACCGCAGGGGTTTTCCCAACTTAGCATTCTTCCAACCAACAGGAGCCTCGCCCACCCTAGGACCCGCTTAATGCGGCGAAAGTGCGCCAAAGGCAAGCCTGTCTGTGCCCGTCTGCTCATGGACCGCACCCAGTGCCATGTCCCCTGGCTCTCCCGACCCCAAATATATACCATTGCCAAGCTCTATACCCTCAAACCTGGCTGCCGCAACAAACACTGCCACTGCGCGAGCCACGCTCCACAGTAGGACCTTTCACCTGCACCCACTGTCACCTCACCTGCCACTGCACACATACCATCCCCACAACCAGCCCCACCATGAATACACCAAAGACACCACCTGACCAAAAACACAAATTTGCATGTGCATTTCTCAACACACGCTCACTATGCAAGCATTCCACTGAATTACAGGACCTCATTGCCATCCTCACACCCAACATCGTCTTCCTCACTGAGACCTAGTTCAACCCCATATCAACCCCAGGCATTGCCACAGTGATACAGACGCATATAAAATCACTCACCAGGACCGCACCAACAAACCATACAGTGTACCACCACCACCCCCATGGAACATCTCAACTTCAAGCTCCACACGGATGACAAAACAACCATTGGGGGCACCCTCGCATTCCCCAGGACCATGCTCCAGCTTGTGCAACCTCATCACAGACGTCATTGCAGCCCGAGCGCTAGATTCAAAGGACTAGGTGTTCCATAATGACCTAAATTTCCATATCGACGACCCCACTGCACACGTCCTGGACAGTATGAGCAGCCCCGATATACCCAAATCATGCACGACCCTACAAACACCTCAGGACACACGCTGGACCCAATTTTCACCTCCAGCAACTGTGTCAAATACAACCATGTCACAGAATTCACATGGACCTATCACTCCATCATCCATTCAGCATCTCCAGCCCCTGCACCACCACCCCCAAGATGGTCAACACCCCCCACCGGAGGTGTAACAAAATCTCAGAGGCCAGCTGGGCGAACGCCCACAACACCTCCAACCCTATTAGCGCCACCAACCTCGAACAGTGAGTGACAAACTTTAACACCTGGATAACCAATTGCGCAGACAGCATTGTCTCCATCAAGAGCAAAGTCCAGAGAAAATCCTCCAAAAAGGCCAGCTGGTACACCCAAGAACTCAGAACAGCGAAACCAGATAGCAAAGAGTTGTAGAGGAGCTGGCGCAAGGACACCTCAGACAGGGCAGCCTTCAAGACCTCCCTCAATCTCTAGCCTCTGCCTGCTGTGGGCAATAAAGAAGACAGTCCTTGCCGCATGCATCGAAACCAGTGCCAAAAACACCAAGGAACTTTTTAAAATAATTAAGTAACTCCCCAAGCCTCACACCCTCACAGGATCTGTGCGACAACCTCACCCACTTCTTCATCGACAAGATTGCAACCATATACAGAAAGCTCAAACCCCAACCCACACCTACGGACGTCCTCAACAGATAACCAACATGACCCACACACTGACCGCCTGTAACATCCTTTATATGCAGGACACCAATTCCACCATGAAATTCATCCCACAGACCTATGCCTACACAACATCTTCAACCTTGAAAACCAAAGGATAGACCAGGAACTCACCACCCTACTCACTACCTCTATCACCTCTGCACATTTCCTGAAACTGGAAAATGCTGAGTCAACTCATGACAAACCTGGAGCAGAACTAGCTACTCAACGCCTCCCAATCTGGCTTACACAGCAATCACAACAACAAAACTACTCTGATCGCAGCCACCGATCACATACAAATCCTCCTCAATTGAGGAGAAACAGCAGCTTTGATCCTCCTTGTCCTCTCGGCAGCCTATACCACACACAGTGATTGAAAGACTCCACTATATCGGCATCCAAGGGGACACACTCAGGTGGATCACCTCCTTCGTCACAGGAAGAACCCAGAGGATCGACCTCCCACCTTCACCTCTGAACGCAAGGAGGTCACCTGCGGTGTCCCCCAGAGCTTATCCCTCAACCCCACACTCTTCAAAACATATATGACCCCAGTGGCAAACATTGTCAGATCGCACGTTCTCAACATAATTTCCTATGCAGAGGATACCCAACTCATCCTCTCACTCACCAACAACCCCACCACCAGAACCAATTTCCACAGATGCATGACAAATGTCACCGACTGGATGAAAAACAACTGCTTGCAGCTAAATACAGACAAAATGGAAGTACTTATTTTGGCAACAGCAGCAACACATGGAATGATTCCTGGTGGCCATCAAACCTAGGACCCACACTCACTCGCTTTAACTATGCCACAAACCTCAGAATATTAATTGACAACAAGTTCACCATGAACTCAGAGATCAACGCCTTCTCCTCTGCCTGCTTTCCTCACTCTGCTCATGCCATGTAAGATCCTCAAGTTACTCCCCTTAAACAAGAGGTGTACCGTGACACAATCCATACTCACCAGCTGACTGGACTATATCAATGCCCTCTATGTAGGAATTGCCACACATTTCCTACAGACACTTCAGAACATACAGAACGCTGCAGCCAGACTCATCATTGGCCTTCACCGATGAACCCATATCACACTGCACCTCAGGAAACTCCACTGGCTCCCTGTACAGAAAACATGCCAATTTAGGCTGCTGATCCACGCACACAAGACTCTACACAACCAAGGACCTGCCTACATTAACCACCGCCTGAACTTCCACCAACCGTCAAGAAGACTACGTTCTGTAAGCACGCAGGACGACCTTTCAACCAAGAGGCCTGAGGGTGGTGGGTCGCAGGAAGGGCTTGGACGGCACTGTACTACAGAGGTACCTGGGGGTGCGTGCTGTGCAGCAAGGCAACATGGACAGGCTAAAGGATAAAGACCCCAAGCATCCCAAGCAGGGGATACTAGATAGCTATACTAAGTCGGGCCCCCGCTGGAGGAGGACACTGGGGCCACCCGCTCGGATATGGCCCTGCTGATGAACGCAATACAGGCCTCCCGCGAAGCCCTGGAGAATAAAATTGGAGCGGTGGGGTCTGACGTAACTCTCCTGCGACAGGACCTCCGAAATTTGGCGGCAAGGGTGACAGAATCGGAAATGAGATTAGGTGACGCAGACGACACACTGCACGACCAGAAAAAAGGGATGGCGGAGCTTCAATCATCCCATAAGCAACTACAGTGGAAGGTGGACGATGCCCAAAACAGGGCAAGACGCAACAACCTCTGCTTTGTGGGATTTAGAGAAGGAATCAAGGGAGCCAACATGGCGGAATTCCTGCACTCCTGGCTGATGCGCACCTTCCCTAAGGAGAAATTTTCGAAAAGTTTCATCATTGAAAGGGCTCACCGCGCACTACTGGCTAAACCGCCAGTGGGAGCGAGACCCAGGCCGGTCATAGCCCGCTTTCTAAACATTTTAGACAGAGACATGATACTACGGGAGGTGAGGAAACTCTGGGAAATCCGTCTTGATAATGCCCACATAATGATCTTCCCGGACTGCAGCCAGGAAGTGCAGAGGCAGAGGCGCTCCTATGACTCGGTTAAATCCAAACTAAGAGACCTCCAAATTCAATATATGCTACTGTTCCCAGCAAAACTAAAAGTGATCTATAAGGGCAAGTCACTATTCTTTCAGACCCTGGAGGAGGCCTGGCACTGGCTGGAGGAGTGCCCGCCGTCGGCACAGAGGGAGTCTATGACGGAGAGGCCGGCAGGAGGCCATAGAGAGGTACAAGGCCACATAGCTCTCGCCAGGGAAGGGGGGCCTGCTCCCTGGCGGCGACTCCATACTCCACGGCTGGGCTTACAAGGCGAAGACATCGAGACGCGGTCTCCCTGGATTCCCCCTGACCCTCGGGATCCCGCTATCAGTGTCTGGCGGAAAAAGCACGCTGTGAGTAGGAAGAAGATCCACAAGGTACCGCATCTGAAGGAGAAGAGGCAGACGGGCAGTCTCTGTACCCTTTGGCGTTGGAAATACACAAACTGGAAAAGGGACAGACGCCGGACGCAGCGGCATCTCAGGGGGACCCCCTGGACTCTAACTCATGAAGCTAGGACCGAGTTGGCTGACCAAGAGACGATGGAACATGACTAGAGCATGCAAGTTGGACACCCCCCCCTTGCTTGCTTGTTTTGTTTCTCGAATGTGACTCTGTTTGCCTTTCTTTTCCCTATCTCGTTCTTTACTTTCTTTCCTAAGTGTTATAACTCCTAAAGTTTGCGTCTTCAGGGCTCGTCCCTGATGGTTTAAGGGTACCCACAGGAGTTGGAACTTGTGGATTGAATTTGCTGTGGGAGGGCGACAGACCTCCACCTGCCCTAGAGTCTACCTCAATGAAATGCTGCCGGGAGGGGATCGCTGGGGAGGGGGGGTGGGGGGGTCGGGAGAGGGAGAGGTTTACAATGGGTTCTGGGTTACGAGACAGTTGTTTTGTGTTCTATTTCTTGTTTCGTTGGCATATGGCATACAGCTCCCCACCACCGGACACGCACGCTGACGCACCCGCCCGTGGTCCACACCTACCTGCTGCTACGATATGACTGCTGTAAACACACACAATGCCCCCTGGGGTAGTAAGGAGACGGGACCCTGTCGGATACTAACATGGAACGTCAATGGTTTGGGGGACAAGGTAAAACGAGGGCTGGTAACAGCGTATATTGAACGATTGTACCCAGACATAGTCTTCCTCCAGGAGACTCATCTTAAGGGCACGAAGTGTGGATTCCTGGTATGAGGAGCCTACACAGTCCTAGCACATGCGGGAAACACATACGGGTCACGGGGGATGGCTATCCTGATAAAAAAATCCCCACCCTTTACTGTGACTCGAACCTGGGTAGATCTACAGGGGACCTATGTGGGGGTGACAGGAACATGGAGGAGACAACGGATGACTCTAGCCTTGGTCTATGCCCCCACAAAACAACAGGCCAGGACACTGACTGGGATAGCAGAAATATTGTTGGACACGCCTGATAGGCTACATATTATAGCTGTGACTTTAATGATGTTATGTCCACCCCCCTGGACCGGTCTGGGACGAGACTTGGCGGCTTCCACGCGATGCCCCTAGCTAGGACCATAGGAATTATGGGTTTGATGGATGTCTGGAGACTGTTGCATTCCGGCGTGAAAAATTATTACTACTACTCAGGGGCACACAACGTAATTTCCCGCTTAGATTATGTCTTCCTTCCCCGACACTCCCTAGGAACTGACGACGAAGCTGCATATCTAACAGAAAGGGGATGGGAGCACACTGCCTTACCTCCCAGCACAGTTTGCCCCTTAGCATTGTGGTAAATGCAGTTCACAGTGATTGCTTACTTGATTTTTAGCTGTAGCTCTTCACCAAAGTTGGTGCAGGTTAGTGCTGTAAATCTATAGACACATGCGTTTCTGGATATTATCCTTTATCAGTAGAGATCAAAAACGAAATTCATTCTTGGGTGGCTGAGAAGGCTGCCACAGTCTCTCAGGTCTCAGTACCTCTCTCTGGCGCACAGGTGCATCTCCAAAAGCTCGTCAACTCAGTGGCTCAAGGGAGCCTTTTAAAACAGAAGGGGGAAGGGAGCACACTGCCTCACCTCCCAGTAGTTTGCCCCTTAGCATTGTGGTAAATGCAGTTCACAGTGATTGCTTACTTGATTTTTAGCTGTAGTTGTTCACCAAAGTTGGTGCAGGTTAGTGCTGTATATCTCTAGACTTGTGCGTTTCTGGATATTATCCTTCATCAGTAGAGATCAAAAACGAAATTCATTCTGGGGTGGCTGAGAAGGCTGCCACAGTTTCTCGGGTCTCAGTACCTCTCTCTGGCGCACAGGTGCATCTCCAAAAGCTTGTCAGCTCAGTGGCTCAAGGGAGCCTTTTCAAACAGAAGGGGGAAGGGAGCACAGTGCCTCACCTCCCAGCACAGTTTGCCCCTTAGCATTGTGGTAAATGCAGTTCACAGTGATTGCTTACTTGATTTTTAGCTGTAGTTGTTCACCAAAGTTGGTGCAGGTTAGTGCTGTAAATCTCTAGACACATGTGTTTCTGAATATTATCCTTCATCAGTAGAGATCAAAAATGAAACTCATTTTGGGGTGGCGGAGAAGGCTGCCACAGTCTCTCAGGTCTCAGTACCTCTCTCTGGCGCACAGGTGCATCTCCAAAAGCTTGTCAGCTCAGTGGCTCAAGGGAGCCTTTTCAAACAGAAACACATGTCTAGAGATATACAGCAATGTCTGCACCAACTTTGGGGAAAACTCCAGCTAATTTTGAAGTAAGTTTGAACTGTGTACTGCATTTACCAGGATGCAATGGGGCAAACTGTGCTGGAACTGTAAGGCAGTGTGCTCCCAACCCCCTTTCTGTTTAAAAGTCTCCCTTGAGCCAGCAAGCTGACGAGCTTTGGAGATGCACCTGTGTGCCTGTGAGTGGTACTGTGACCTAAGAGGAACTTGGCAGCATTTCCAGCAACCCCAGATTATTATTTTTTGTAAAAGGTGTTTTTATTGGCATTTTTAGAACAAAAAAAACAACAACAAAAAACATGCGACAGTCCCGCACAACTTCCCACGCAGGGGGCTTAGTCGCAATCAAAATTAAATATATAGATCATGACCCAAGGACGACCTTGTGGAACCAGGCCCTCGGCAGGCCTCAGCCATCGGGGAGCAAGGGAAGCTCAGCACATGTGTCCGCCCAACAGGGTGAGCGATAAAGCAGGTGCCCCCAAGCAGAAGCGGGCACCGCTGCCAGTCAATGAGTCTGTGGGACATTTGTCCAAGATGAGAGCCACGGCAGCAGTGTCACGACAATTTCAATGTGCCGGAGTGTCCCATTAACAGTAACCAGAAACAATAACCAGAAAGGCCCCCCTCCCCAGTGGTGGTAGCAGTGCCCGGCAGATAAGACCCAGCCAAGGAGTGACCAACATTCACAGTTGAAACAGATGGAGAGCTCGAACGCCGGGAGGACAAACCGCAGACGGTAGACCCCTGGAGAGGAACTTAACCAGGGGGCCCCAGCAGAATTCGAAATTCTTAAAGTCATCCAGAAAGATATCGGCCATCCTCTCCAAACACAACAGCCTCCACAGGCGCGCATGCCAAAGGGAAATAGCGGGGGCCTCCCTCTTCTTCCATGCCGCAGCTAAGGTGAGCTTAGCCGCCCCTACACAGAGCCACATTATTTTCTTGTTAGCCTTGGTTTGGTGTTCGAGTTCCGGATCTCGAAGACCCAACAAAATATGGGCCATTGAGTCCGAAACAGGATACCCCCGCACCTCCTTAATGTGGGACAGGATCTCCTCCCAATATGGACGGAGAACGGGGCAGACCCACCAAATGTGCTGAAAGTCCCCCAGTAGCCTGCAACCCCTCCAACTCCTATCGGAAGAGCCAGGGAAAATCTGCTTCAACTTGGCCGGGTATAGGTACCAGTCCATCATGGTTTTGAGATGCGCCTCCCGAAGTTCCACGGAGTGGTTGAACTTAGCTATGTCGGACCACAAATGTGACCACTCCGCCTCAGAGACATCCCGGCAGAGCAACCCCTCCCACATGAACATATAACGGGGTCTAGGGGAGATGGCAGTGGACAGGAGGAGCCCATAGATGAAAGAAATGACCCCTCGCATGGTAGAGGTCCTAGACAAAAAGGCTTGAAATGACGTAAGTGGCCTCGTAGCTGCATCTCTCACCTGAGGGGACAACGCCCAGTGGAGAAGTTGGGCATGATGGTATCGCTCGGTCTCCTGAACCCCATAATCCCTTTTACAATTAACAAAGGTGAGTGGAGCAACGCCGTGGAAGAGGTGCGTGAGTGCCAGGCAGCCCCCCTTCCTCCAAGTCTCGAAGGGACCCTCGGTCATCGCCGGTGGGAAGGCAGGGTTGAAATGTAAGGGCGTAAAGGGAGAGGGAAATGTCGTCCACCGCTCATCTCTAGAGACCGAGTCCCAAACCTTCAGAGTAGTGCTAGTGGGAGTACTAATGTAGGCATTCTGGGGCCTATCGTATTTGGGTTTCCACACCAAGTCCCAAATCGTCCTCCCAGCGACGCTCCTGTCCATGTGTAACCAATGTTTTTCTGACTCAGGCTGAGTCCATTCCACCAACAAGCGAAGTTGAGCCGCCTTATAATACAGTTGAATGTCAGGCAGCCGCACCCCCCTCCCTTCTCGGACGCCGTAGGGTGGCAAAGGAGAAGTGAGCTCGGCCCCCTTGCCAAATAAAGCGCAGCATCAGTGTTTTAATGCGCCGGAAAAGTCCCCCTCGAGGGCAATAGGAAGAGCCTGGAAGAGGTACAACAGCTTGGGAAGAAGGGACATTTTAATCGCATGTATCCTCCCCAACCAAGATATGAACATCGGTTTCCACCGGACCAAGTCCGCCTGGATCTTAGCGACTGGGGGGGGGAAGTTGGCCAAATAGAGCTTCCCGACCGTGGGGGTCAAGTGAATCCCCAGATATTAGATAGAGGAACTGGCCCACGGTAGTGGCGTAAGTGACTTAAGGCGAAGGACTTCAGCCGGAGGGAGAGTAAGGCTAAGGACATAGGATTTATCGTAGTGGACTTTGAATCCCGCTACCCCTTCAAAACGCTTCAACGCCGCCTGCATGTGAGTAAGAGAGTGGGCGGGGTCTGAAAGAGAGAGCAGGACATCATCCGCAAAGAGGGTGATCTTGTGCATCTCTCCCGTGAAGGGAAGTCCCCGGATATTGGGGTTCTTCCTCACCGCAAGAGCTAATGGTTCTATGCTCAAGGCGAAAAGTAAGGGGGATAAAGGACACCCCTGCCGTGTCCCCCGAGAGTGCTCAAAGAAGGCGGACAGATGCCCATTCACTGCTACACTAGACCGAGGGGAGCTATAGTTTGCCCTAAACATCGTTAAGAATTTAGAGAAGAAGTCGAAGGCTGTCAAAGTCTGGAACAAGAACCCCCAGTCCACCCTATCAAACGCCTTTTCGGCGTCAAGGCTCACCAGGACTGCTGGTATTTTGTACTTGTTGGCCTTCTCTATCAAGTGCACTACTCTCCTGGTGGTGTCATGGGTTTGGCGCCCCTTAATGAATCCGGACTGGTCCGGGTAGATGAGCCCGGCATTAAGTCGTTGAGCCTACCCGCAATGATGGAAGAGTACAGCTTAGCGTCCAGATTAAGTAGGGTAATTGGTCTGTACGAGGCACATTTAGAAGGGTCCTTTCCGGGTTTAGGAATGACCGATATCAGTGCCTCTGCCATGGTACCCGAAGTCACCCCCTCCTCTGCCATGCTGTTGAATAAGCGCACAAGATAGTCACAAAGTTCAGAGGCAAAGGTTTTGTAGAAGGTGGCCGTAAACCCATCCGACCCCGGGGCCTTATGAGGCTTCAGGGCCTTGATAGCAGCCAGAACCTCTTCCCGGGTGAAGGGAGCAGAGAGCGTCTCGTTCCATTCCGCCGACACCTGGGGCAGCGGTAGCGCCCGCAGATATTCCATCTGCGCCTCGGCATCTAGGAATTCCCCAGTATAAAGTGACTTGTAGAAGTCCCCAAAGAGGCCAGCCTTGGCCTCATCCTGGTGTGTCAGGACCCCCGCGGCATCTCGCATTCCTCCAATGTACTGCCGCTCCCTCTTATCTTGGAGTTGCCGGACAAGATGTCTTCCCACCTTATTGCCTTGGGAGTAAGAAAGGCGCCTCAGCTTCAGCAATGTGTATTCCGCCCTGTTGTTATAGTGGGCCCTGAGTTTGCCTCTGACTGTCGTCAGCTGCCGCAGGGTCAGTCTGGAAGGGGTCTGCTTGTGTGCTTGTTCTAAAGCGGAGAGCTCCGCCTCCAAATGTTCCCTTTCTCTCCCTCGTAGCCTATTTAGGGCAGCGTTCAGTGCTAGACAACTCACGCGGATAGACGCCTTGAAGGCGTCCCACGTGTTGAAGACCGACGTGTCGCCCGCGTCATTAAGCTCGAAAAACTCATTGATAGCTTTCCTTAGAGTGTTACAGGAGGGTTTGTCCCGGACCAATGATGCTGGAAAGTACCATTTGTGATGGGATTTGTTGATTACGCCCCAGTGGAGGCATACAGTGAGTAAACTATGATCAGAGACCGATGGCGGGAAGATCTTGGCCTCACGCAGGTCCCCTTGAAGGAATTGACTCAAGAAAAAATGGTCCAATCAGGAGTAAGAGCGGTGAACATGGGAGAAAAAGGTATAGACTCTAGAGCGTGGATAGAGGGAACGCCACCCTTCGACAAAGCCCATATCCGCGAGCATCTGCTGCGTATCGGCGGAAAACAGGCCGGTGTCAGATCTCTGTTGGTGAGTGCTATCCAGATCTCTCTGCCGCACAAGGTTAAAATCCCCCATTACAATCAGTGGACCCTCCGCAAAATCTAAGACTTTTCGCAGGAGAACCTGCAGGAATCCATTCTGACCCGCGTTGGGAGCATACAGAACCAGAAAAGTGCAGAGCCTACCACGCAGCATGCCTTTGACCATGATCCAGCGGCCCTCTTTATCGTTCTGAACTCCCATAGGTTGGAAGTGCAAGACCGAGCGAAACATAAGCGCCACTCCCCTGTGCTTGGTGGGGGCCGAGGACCTATAAATAAGAGGAAATTGTTTATGCTTAAGGCGCGATTCCTCCGATCTAGACAAGTGGGTTTCCTGGAGGCCAACTACGTCCAGCTGGTGATCAAGGATATATTTCCAAACCTTCTGGCGTTTCTGGGGGGAATTCAGCCCTTTCACATTCTACGTCCCTAAAGTGAGCGGCATCATGGATGGGACAGCTGACACTGTGCTTCAAGAGGGACCCCTCGCTCCCCACCGCACCATTCACACCAGACTCGGCACCTCTCGCCCCCAGTCCCCCACTCAAAACACGCACCCCAGGACCGGCCAATCTCAGAAATCCCCCCCCCACATCGTCCATCCACTACCCAAAACCCCCTCGCACCCCATCCCCCCTCTGCATGCATCACATCCCAGATGAAGAAAGTTGCAAACAAACGAACCTTCGCTACCACCGCTGCCCCCCCACCCCCCTTCCCCCTACCCTACCCACCCACCCGACTCCCCCAACCCCAAAACTCCCTACCCACCCCCTTCTCTCCCCCATCCCTCCCAAAGGACCAAGACCCAACAGCCCGAAACAAAATAGGACAAAGAGAGAACAACAAACGACAGTCCGTAAAGTAGACCCCAAAGGCAGGGGGATGTGGCACCAGTCAACATTCTTCCAATTCCCGATGCGGGACTCTCTCTCGCTCAAGGACATAGAGCACAAGTGGTACCTGTTGGGGGTGGCCCCCTCCGGCGCCACGGATCAACCCTCTTAGACCTTCACGGGGCCGTCGCCCCGCCGTCCGCTGTTGCATCTGTCACCATGGCCACGGAAGCTAGCGCAGCCCCTCGTTCCTGAAGGCATGCCGACATGTCGGGCCCCTTTTGCCGATATGGGCCTGCCGACTCTCTGCCAGTCTGAGGAGCGTCGCTGTCGCCTGTTGGTTGTGTCACCACCTTCGGATTCGGTATCAGGGCTCACCAGGCCCAGGATTTCCATGGCCGCCGCTAGGGACCGCACTTGGACCAATTTATCCTGCCAACGAAAGATGAGTCGAAATGGATGCCCCCAGGAGTAGGCCACCTTGTGTTCCCGCAGGTAGGCAGTAACAGGTCTAAATTCTCTACGTTTCAGCAGGGTCGAAGCTGCCAGTACCTGGAAGAGCAAGGGACGATGGTCTCGGAACTGTAAGGGATTGAGGTCCCGCGCTTTCCTAAGGATCCGCTCTTTCAGCTGAAAATCATGGACGCACACCAGTATATCCGGGGGTGGAGCCTTCGGGCCCCGCGGCAAGCCAACTCGGTGTACTCGGTCCATTCGTATCTCCTGTATATCTTCTTCATTCAGGACATGTTTAAAAAGGGCCTCCACGTACTCTCTCAAGTCCGACCCCTCCCCCTTCCAAGGCATTTCCCGAATCCGTATGTTGTTGCGGCGGGAGCTATTCTCCAAGTCCTCCGCATGGGCTTGAAGGTCCAGGTTCTGTTCCATCAGCCGCAAGACGTCCTGTTGGAGCTGGTGTATGTCCTCCGCCGTCCCCAAGTCGTGTTCCTCCAGAGTCGCCACGCGTCTCCCACTCCATCCACATCTCTCCGTACTTCCCGCAAGTCCGAAGCTAGTTGTGAGAGCAGGTCCGCGATATCCTCCTTGATGGCCCCAAAAAGTTCGATCATTAAGGCTTTGGTTGCGGGCTTGTCATTCACGCGCCGGCGTGGTGACTTGTCGGCCCCAGGCGATGTAGGATGCGGCGCCCCCTGCAGCACCCCTTCCTTCCCTAGTTTGTCCTACTTCAGCCTAGTTGCCGCCACGGCGCCCACTGCCAACTCCAGCTACCAAGTCCCGCAGTAGGCCAAGGGGTATTACCTCAACTAAACAGGGGTGTGTTGCTGTGGTCCGCCCGTGGGGGGATTCCGATGAACAGCCGTCCGTGCCCGTCGCACTTGGGTCGAGCTCCACGTGTCAGCAAGTCTGCCGCTCCTCCACTTCATGTAACTGCGCTCCCAAGGCCGCACCGCAGACAGTAAGCGTGAGCGAGGGGGGCCAGTCGCGCCGGGGGGACAGCTTTGTGCCTTCTCCGTGAACTGGCTCCAGGGAGTCCGCCAGTCGCCAACCACTGCTCCAGTGGCCGCGAAGCATGCCCACGTCACTGCTCCTCACCTCCTCACTCGCACCCCGGCCGGGGCTGGTTGGCACTCCTTTCCTCGAAGCCAGGCGTCCCCAGGTCGCAGGCCTCTCTAATGTTGGCTCGCCTCCGCTCCTCAATGGGCTCACCCTGGGATTGGCGTACTCCAGGGGGGTTGTAATGCCGATCGTAGCTCCTGTTCGGAGGTAGCACCCCTACTGCCTTTCACCCGTGACCAGCGCTGTGAGCACTCACCGCTGCCTCGCTCTCTAAGGGCACGCTGGTGCAGCGATGCGTGGCGATCCCGATCTTCCCCAAATGAGCTGCCCCGCACAGGCCCAGAAGCCTCGGCCTCGAGTAGGCAGCTGCGCCGAGCCCCTGCCCTCCGCGCTCGGAGTCCGTCCGCCTTTCCACACAATCACGGGCGCCGGAGCTCACTGACGCTGCTCCTCTCAGCGCTTCCTCTCACCAGTCTCAGCATACATCAGCGCAGGATCCGCCAGCCTCCGTCCCGGTGGCACCTCGGATTTGCCGCAGCATCCAACTCGGGCCTCCCGCTGCCAGGGTCTACTCCGGAGGCCGGGCTCCGCCGCGTTTCAGGCCGCACTGTCAGTAATGGCAAATACCAGGTCGGCCGGCGAAAATGAAACCACCAGCCGTCCCCGTGCAGCAAGGGAAGATCAGGCGAGGCAAAATCGCAGGTGTCCGGTGGCCTAAAGAGGGTGCTGGACAAAGCTAATGTACATGTGGCGCCGGAGGGACACAGAAGCACGTCCTACTCCGCCGCCATCTTCCCTGCCGACCGATTATTATTTTTTTTGCTCTCTAATACAGCTGCTCTCTACTGAAGACGGGCTCCACCCAGAAACATGTGTCTAGAGATATACAGCAATATCTGCACCAACTTTGGTGAAAAACTCCAGCTAATTTTGAAGTAAGTTTGTACTGTGTACTGCATTTACCAAGATGCAATGGGGCAAACTGTGCTGGGACTGTGAGGCAGTGTGCTCGCAACTCCCATTCTGTTTAAAAGGCTCCCTTGAGCCAGCAAGCTGACGAGCTTTGGAGATGCACCTGTGTGCCTGTGAGTGGTACTGTGACCTAAGAGGAACTTGGCAGCATTTCCAGCAACCCCAGATGATTTTTTTTTTGCTCTCTAATAGTGCTGCTCTCTACTGAAGATGAGCTCAACCCAGAAACACGGATCTAGAGATATACAGCAATGTCTGCACCAACTTTGGTGAAAAACTCCAGCTAATTTTGAAGTAAGTTTGAACTGTGTACTGCATTTACTAGGATGCAATGGGGCAAACTGTGCTGGGACTGTGAGGCAGTGTGCTCCCAACCCCCTTTCTGTTTAAAAGGCTCCCTTGAGCCAGCAAGCTGATGAGCTTTGGAGCTGCACCTGTGTGCCTGTGAGTGATACTGTGACCTAAGAGGAACTTGGCAGCATTTCCAGCAACCCCAGATGATTTTTTTGCTCTCTAATACTGCTGCTGTCTACTGAAGACAGGCTCAACCCAGAAACACGTGTCTAGAGATATACAGCAATGTCTGCACCAACGTTGGTGAAAAACCCCAGCTAATTTTGAAGCAAGTTTGAACTGTGTACTGCATTTACCAGGATGCAATGGGGCAAACTGTGCTGTGACTGTGAGGCAGTGTGGTCCCAACACCCTTTCTGTTTAAAAGGCTCCCTTGAGCCAGCAAGCTGACGAGCTTTCCCGATGCACCTGTGTGCCTGTGAGTGGTACTGTGACCTAAGAGGAACTTGGCAGCCTTTCCAGCAACCCCAGATGATTTTCTTTTGTTGCTCTCTAATACTGCTGCTCTCTACTGAAGACGGGCTCAACCCAGAAACACGTGTCTAGAGATATACAGCAATGTCTGCGCCAACTTTGGTGAAACACTCCAGCTAATTTTGAAGTAAGTTTGAACTGTGTACTACATTTACAAGGATGCAATGGGGCAAACTGTGCTGGTACTGGGAGGCAGTGTGCTCCCAACCCCCTTTCTGAAGCTGCGTATCCAGCCCGGGGTATTTCGGACCACTCGCCTTTGCTGGTCTGGCTGGGAGGAAGGCCGCGACCACAGACAGGGGGCTGGAGACTGACACAATGGGACCTACAAAACCACACGATCTTACAGGGCATCCAGGCCGATACAAAGGTATACTTTGCCGAAAATCTAGGCTCTGTGCAGTCAGGGGTGACCTTATGGGAAGCCTACAAAACGGTCCTTCGAGATAAGGCACAGAATAGGGACTCCTGGGAGAAACGGAAAGCCCAGGAGGAGTTGTGCGCACTGGAAACTAAAATTTTAGGCCTTGGACGACAGCACTTGATTGACAGAGAACCGCAGCAACAGTATAGGGACCTGGCCACCAATAAGGCAAAGGCACAGGCACTTGCAACCCTGCACAGGTTATACGACGTCGGGGACAAATCTGGGAAGCTCCTGGCTTGGCTGAGTCTCAGAGAGAGAGAGACGCACGATGGGTAGAGGGAGTGACTGATAGGCAGGGACGATTGCAGAGGGGAGACCCCCAGATAGCCCAGGCGTTTGCCTCCTATTTTCTGGATTTTTATGCGGCTCGGGGCCTGGGAGATACTGGTGACATAGCGGCCTACCTGGCTGAGATCCACACCGCAGTCTTAACTGAGGAAGACAAAGAAACCCTTGAGGCCGATATCACGGCCATGGAAATAAGGGAAGCGATAACTAGGCTCCGGCCAGGGAAGGGAAGGCTCCAGGCCCAAATGGGCTTCCAGCGGAATTCTTTAAGAAAGGAGCTGACCTTTTAATTCCCCACCTTCTGGTGATGTATGGAGACGCAGCCCAAGACTGTGAGCTCCCGCCAGACCTGAGAATGGCCACAATTGTACTGATATATAAACAGGGCAGGCCTCCAGAAGCCTGTGAGTAGTATAGACCGATCTCTCCTCAATGTGGAGGCCAAGCTGCTGGCTACGGTTCTGGCCCTCCGCTTACGCCAGGTGATCTCCGGATTGGTGCACCAGGACCAGACGAGGTTCCTACCGGATAGGGCGACAAGGCAAAACCTCTGACTGATCCATAACTGGCTTATGGAGGTACAACACAGGAAAGACCCACATATGTTCCTCTCCCTAGATGCCGATAAGGTGTTTGATGCGGTCCACTGGCCCTTTTTGGAAGCAATATTGATCACGTTCGGTGTCGTCCCCAATTTTCGAAGATGGGTAGGTCTATTGTACACGGATCCTAGGGCCCGGGTACAAATCAATGGTGTAATGTCGGAAGATTTCCCCGTTCGGAGGGGGATTCGCCAGTACTGCCCCCTTTCCCCGCTACTGTTCGCCCTCACAGTCAAAATAGTGGCATGTGATATCCGTCAAGCAGAGGGGGTGCACGGCTTCCGAATCACACAGGCGGACCTCCATGAGGAGAACATTTTGTTATATGTAGACGATATCTTCCTACACGTGACACAGCCGACGATTACGATTCCGACGCTGTTTGAACTTCTAGACAAATATGGCTCCCTCTCAGGTTACAAGATAAACTGGCACAAATCAGATTCTATATAGCCCACGCCCGAAGAAGATTGGCCCCCACTACCGGGAGCCCTACAGGTCACCTAGTCTGGATTTAAATACCTGGGGGTCCACCTGGCAACCGACAAACAAGTTTCCTATCAAAAGAACATACTTAGGGTAAGTAAGAACTTTGCAGAAGACGCCCTCTGATGGAAGTCCCTACCTCTGACGATCTGAGGCCGAGCGGCAAAGTTCAAAATGATTACACTACCATGATTTCTGTATGCCCCTCAGAATGAATATTTTCCCCTACCCCACCAGACAATTCACACAATTCATGCCGAACTGCGCGCCCTCATATGGCTAGGGAAGCAACCTAGAATAGCCCTAACTACACTCCGATGAACTCAATACAATGGGGGGATCTCCCTGCCGGATATAGAGACCTATTACTGGGCGGAGCATCTTGCACCAATAAATGAATGGCTACATGCACCGGCAGACACCCAACCTATAGGCTAGAGAGGGCCTCCATGACACACCGCACCAGTTTGCACTATTTATACGGGGGAACTGGGAGGCGACGGCTGCTACCGGCCACACAGATTACCTTAGATGTATGGGCCCGACGAAGATGATGGGATGGACACACAAACCGACCAAGCCGACACCGATCTGGACCTGTACGTGGCTGAAAGAGCTGCACAAACTTACCGGTGGGACACCATAAGGATTTCAACGCTCGGAGACCTAGTGGTAAAAGGAGAGCTTAAGACGTATGACTCCTTAAGATGCATGACTCCCTAAGGGCGGAATATGGGCTGACCCCAGCGCAGTTCTTCAAATATGCGCGTTTGCGTCATGCCTGGAAGGTGGAGGTAGCGTTAACATCTCCACTACCGGAGTATGCCGCCATGGAGGGTCGACTATTACAAGAACAAGTCCCCAATAAACTTGTATACTTGACTTATCAAACGCTGAACAATAATGCACCGGACGGGTTAGGGAAACTGAGGACAATCTGGGAGCGGGACGTGGGCGACATGGACACCGTAGACTGGGAGGCGGCCCTGATGCACCACAGGGAGGTAGCGATCAAAACCCGACTTTGTCTCATCCAATACAAAATACTGCACAGGGTCTATTATGACAGGGTTAGAATGGACCGCATAGGCAGGGCTAGTGACCCTTGCTGCTTGAGATGCGGACTCCCCCAGGGTACATTTTTCCAAACCCTGTGGGAGCTCTGCATCATAACCACTTATTGGACACGTATCTTGGGTAAGCTGAGTAAGATTTTGGAGGTGACGTTACCGATGGACCCTAAGTTTGTGTTACTGGGAATAACCATGGAGATAGGTCTGACTCGCCCGCACCTGATCTTTGCCTTGCTGGCGCTAGTAGTGGCAAAGAGAGATTTAGCACGAGCATGGGGAGCACAATTACCTCCAAAGGTGGGAGATTGACGGAGGGGAATGGACATGTACATGGCGGCAGAAAGAGTGACATATAAAGCTATGGGCTGCCCCCAAAAGTTTCATAAGGTTTGGGGGAAATGGAGGAAGTACCATGGATTTGATGTGGGATTGGGGATTGATTGAAACGCTTCTGGGCACATAGGCTAGGATGTTTGCTGTGGTCCACGGCTTGTGGTGCATGACACTGGGACCTAAGGGACCCCCCTTGAAGGATGCCACATGTAGGGACTTGGTGTTTGATGGGCTAGGAATGGACAATGTTGAATTGCTGTATGCAATACCACTGAAATGGATGAGGGGCGGAGGGGCGGGGAGGTGCTTGATGTGGTGGAAAATTACCTGTGATGTGCCAATTATGAGTAAGTTGATTCAAAATGCCAATAAAAAAAGTTTAAAAAAAGAACACCACGTTCTGCCCCCCTTTCACTTGCCCGTACTGCCTGTATCTGCTGAAGTAGAGGACACTACTTCTCACACATCGCAGCAGAGACCTGGAATAGCCTCTCCACATACCTCCGGACAATCACCTCACTTTCAGAATTTCAAATGGCTCTCAAGACCTGGCTGGTCGAATAAGCCTGTGGGGCCTGCAGGCCCATGAATACTCTATCAGGTGATTAGCCATGCTTTATAAATCCTGATTGATTGTTCGATTGACCATTTCCCTGACAAGCCTTGGTCTGCTCAACTTCTCTACCCTGAGGGCCTAGTGTTAAAAGGGTATACTTGTTGCTCATTTTTTGGTTCATCTGTAAGCTTAGCCACAGGACGCCATTGGTAAAAGGCTCTCATTGTTATAAATTAAGATCAGTAACAATTTTCTGTCTTGGGCCGCCTAAAAATGATACAACTTGTCTTAAAGGCTACCTAAGAGACATCTCATTTTGCCCTGTAAGTTATAGTCAGTGGATTAATCGGGGTAGGAGTAACAAGTATAGTGGGCCTGCTGCAGTCTCAGTTCATGTAATACATATTGTCTCAGCTGTCAGTAAACTTGTATAATCTCTTGTAGAATGTCTTTGCCGACCAATAATTACTGTTGGTCTCTTGGTAGGTGAGAGGTGTATTCTACTAATGCTGGGCATTGCTGACAGGTAACATTAATGGACTCGCCCACCCTGGCTCCATGACATGTGGTAACCCTCCTTGATTTCACTTAATATGCTCTGAATATGTTAAGAGAAGCTCTTTGCATTGGTAATTTGGGCAGGTATAATAGCAAGTATTTTTTTTTCATCATGTGTTATCATCGGCTGCAGCTACAGCTACCCATTAATAATAGATTTAACGAGTGAACATGTCCCTGGAATGAATATGACTTCTTCTTCTGTCAGTAGTAACTCTATTCCCTGCCAAGTAGGCTGTAACCACAGGATGCACTTTCTGGGGAATATTTACTTCATCAGTCACGATTTAGTAACATTGAGGTTTCTTTTATATCTGTTACACTTAACAAACCCTGATGGATAAGGGTGACAAATGCAAAAACAACAGTTGATGGAGAGAATGCAGAACAATGTCATACATTCATAACAGTACAGAGATCTGGGCCTAAATCCATCGTTTTTTTGCTCACTGTGCCATTCCAGTTCACACATAGCCATATGCAAATCAGTCTTGACCCTGTGCCCCATGGGAACAGTCCAGCCCAAACTGCCAAGCCAGGTCCTCCATGGACTGGAAAGAAGCATCCTAGGACCGGTTTCGGCCTTTCAGCCCTCATCAGCCAGGATAGCTTGATTCCAGTGGCATGGAGAGCACGGAACTCACGTCTGAGCATACCCGTTTCACTCGGGGGTGACAAATGCAAAAACAACAGTTGATGGACAGAATGCAGAACAATGTCATACATTCACCCCAGTACAGAGATCAGGGCATAAGTGCATCGTTTTTTTTTTTTTTTCACCATGCCATTCCAGTTTGAACCCAGCCATATGCAAATCAGTTTTGACCCTGTGCCCCATGGGAACAGTCCAGCTCGAACTGCCAAGCCAGGTCCTCCCTGGACTGGAAACAAGCATCCTAGGACCGGTTTCGGACTTTCAGCCACTAGAATCAAGCTATCCTACTTAGGCCTTAAAGACTTGTACCCCAAAAGGCAGTTGGTATGGGACTTTAGTGAGGCACTATCCCCAATAATATGAGTTTTCATACCTCAAGTAAAGATGAAGTAACGCGGTGCATCGCAAGGAAAGAAATCCGTTCTAGAGAGTGCTGAATTCAGTCTGCCATAAAAAGCACCAAACCCTCATCCTGCACATTTAATTCTATCCCTCCCACTTTTACAAAACAACAAGCAAATTCTCTCTCCCAAAGGACATTTTGAGACAGACAGCAACTGGGGGTTGTTTACTAATTACCTTGTCTCTGACCAATGCCAGAGAAGCCATATGACCCTCAGTTACATCTCTGCCTTCTTCTTAGAATGAGTCAAGAGTAGAAAAAGTCATTTGAGGTCAATTTTTAAAACAATTGTCCCAAGAAAGATGTATGTGCCCATTACCCTGCTCAAGGATACTGCCTAACAATTCAAAGAGTGAGATTATTTTTGTCCATTGAAACACCCTTAATTGTGATGAGGGTTGAAAATAGTTGAAGACCATTAATAAATGTAATCAACATTGATTGTTTTTATGGTCATTTGTGTAAATGTGATTTCCTAGGTTCTTCATGGCTTTTTAATTGCTGGCATAAGCGTTTACATAAACAAGGGGCAAATTAGTAGGCCTGGGCGGAGTTCACGAGGTCATAAAAAACTCCACTGTGTTCCGCTGAACTCTGCATGCGGCGGAGTGAGTTAAGTCATGCTACAGATGTTTCGTACTGGGATTATTACAGCACACATGGCACCACCTGCAGCACAAGAGGGTACAGCTTCCTTCTGCCCCTTGAGCTGATGTTCTACTTGAGTGGCAGCTTTCTCAACGCAAGTGGCAGGCTTCTCAATGTGAGCGGTAATCACCTGCTGTGACCGCCCGTGTTGAGAAATCTCCCCGGGAGATAGTCTAGCAGTGGATTTTCCTAGCTTGCTCTTGCCAAATTAGAGTGGCAACCCACCCGAGAGGAAAATCTCAGTTCCATGCTACTACACAGAGTTGTTTCGAAACTCTGCACTCTGTGCGGAGAGCAGAGTGGGGAAAACTCTGCAAACCCCGCGAGTGGAGCAGTTTACCCCCCAGGCTAATGAAACGAATTCTTTATTTCATATTGCTTCCCCTGCACAGGACTGACCCAAGTGAATTAATAGACAAAGATCAGTGGGTCCCTGTGTTTCAAACTTTTGAATGTGATTGAAGAAACATGTTTAATCCAAATCTTAAATTCTGCATAGAAAAACCTTGCTGAGAGTGATTTTCAATGAGTGAATAATAGTGATGCAATGGGCCCCACACCTACTTAGTTTTGAAACTCGATCTTGAAGGATTACTGTGTAGCCAAGAATATATGAGAGTTCTCATTAAAGGCAAGAGTGATTTATTTAAAAAATATATATATATTTACTGCAAAGGGCCCTAAAAATAGATTACATACAAACAATGTACAATGTTTATATTCAGTGGGTCTGGGAAACAACATTCGCAATACAAATATATTTCAAAGAGTCCGATCCACATTACAAATAGTAGGCAATTTAAAATTCATCATGGCTGTACAATAACTATTTACAACTGCTTAATATTGCTCAGGTTGTGATGAACCAACGTGTCCAGACTGATATCAGTTAATTATTTGATGTAGGAGCCCGAGACCGGAGAAAGCAAAACTTCGTTGTCATTCAAGGTGATCCTCAACCGTACTCCTGAGATAGGGTCATCATCCTTCACCAAATCACAAAAGTCGAATCTTCGTGTTTCTCTATGGCTAGTGAAGCTTTACTGTTCAATGATTTCTAATGGTTCTCTGCATGTCCTCTGGTGGGATATGGTGTTTCAGCTCTGAGTGCTTATCAGACAGGGAGATGGTGAGGGATCCTCAATAAATGCTATCGGTGATATCAGCCACAGTGGTCCGAAACAAAGGTCAAAGCGATGGCACTTAGGCAGGTACCTGGAATTTGAAAGGTACATGGTCAGATAGGTCAAGTAGGCAATTGTCCATCCTTACAGTGCGGTATAGAGAGGGGGGGTTTGTACCCAATTGAAGTCGCTGGGACCTGGGTTATATGAGGTAATGAGAGAGGGGGGTCCCAGTGAGAATGAGCTAATAGATAAAAGATAAACACAAATAATAATACACTTAATGAATCTACAATGTTTTAATCACAAAGTAGATGAAGCCAAGATATAGTATCAAACAATTTGTCAATTTATAAATCTCCATTGGTTGGATAGTGCCCAAGAACAAGGGTTAAGTGATAGGTGAGGATAGTGCAAGTAGGGAAAGTGACATATAAATTAGAACAGGATCTGATACATTTGCATATGTATTGAAATGCTCAAGAGACAATCAATCAAGACAATCACTCAGAACGCATGCCCCACATAGTACAAATTATGTAACATTGTTAAATAGGGCCTGGAGAGCAGGAAAGTGTTGTCGACGTTTCGACCCTCAGAAGAAGCAGGACTTATTGAACCCTTGCAATGGGGTCTTCATCAGGACGGGTATTGGGACTAGCAACCTATTAATGTCAAAAATAGAGGAGTGTAAATTAATGACCCCAGTGTGGAGCATGGACAATCATTGAGACAATTTAGTTATTTGGCACACATTGAAAAGAAGAGAGCATACCAAGTAATTCGGGGCTCATCATCTTATCATCACATAGGGAAAAACCTCCATGAAGACGGAATTGATCTAGATAAAGTAAACATATAGGGCAAACGTATTTAATACTAATTTGATAGACAAGGAAAGGCTGCATCATCAATGCTGGATGTGCACCACATGAGACTTACATCTGAGTGAATTCAAAAACGGGGCAGGCGTCAAGGCGTAGGTCAGGAGCAGCCCGGGGACGTTGGGCAATGGATTCCACGAATCAATCTAAAACAGTAGGGAGACTACATCAGGGAAAAGCGTACTCGGGGCTAGGAGAAGAGTCTTATGACTGGTAGCGAGGCTTACCGTAATCCTAGGTGTGATATACGGTTGTCCCCATAAGTGCGACAGACATCTCAATGAATTCACAAGGGGGGGGGGGCGGGCGCGCGTGAGGTGTAGGTCAGGAGCAGCCCGGGGACGCTGGGCAGAGGATTGCACAAATCAATCTAAAGAATAAGGAGACTACATCAGGGAAGGACGAACCCAAGATTAGGTTAAAAGTATTGTGGCTGGTTCTGAGACCATAGCTTACCGTAATTCTGGGTAGGTAATATTGTCGTCCCCATTAGTGCGCGAGCGCTGTGAATGAATCAATGGTCACCCGCTAAGGAGAATCAAGGACAAGTAATCAATACCAGCACGGGCAGAGTCATTTAGCAGTTGTACAGTTGCAATGCGGAAAAACCGACAGAGCAGCCGTGAGACATACCGAGTGAGGAGTCGGGTCCGGCGTCTTCACAGTAAGCTGGAGGCTGACCGGCGCGTTTCCTGTTAAAGTCGTTACCGTGGTAATCCGATCAGGTGACCAAGAAATGCGGTCGATATGGTAGAAAGACTCATCAGCAAATGTGCTGCGTGGCTAGAGCTGGGGATAGGATTCCATTAATACTCACAGCTGTGGGGTGATTAAAATAAGTCAATGCTAAACTGAAAAATTATTAAGACATTGTTATATTGTGATGACAAGGGAATTTGTCAAAGGTCTACAAGCAGCTGGGAATGCGAGGCTTATTTAAATAATATCGTCAGTCGGAAGGGCATCCCATTAATTATTGAGACGAGGTGTAGGTGTAGGTCAGCCAACAGTATATACATGTATTCCATTAAATCGTGGATATATGCAGCCCAAGGATGATACTTCATGCTGCTATGAAATTGGAAGGTGTACCTGTTGGCCCTTCCGACTGACGATATTATTTAAATAAGCCTCGCATTCCCAGCTGCTTGTAGACCTTTGACAAATTCCCTTGTCATCACAATATAACAATGTCTTAATAATTTTTCAGTTTAGCATTGACTTATTTTAATCACCCCACAGCTGTGAGTATTTATGGAATCCTATCCCCAGCTCTAGCCACGCAGCACATTTGCTGCTGAGTCTTTCTACCATATCGACCGCATTTCTTGGTCACCTGATCGGATTACCACGGTAACGACTTTAACAGGAAACGCGCCGGTCAGCCTCCAGCTTACTGTGAAGACGCCGGACCCGACTCCTCACTCGATATGTCTCACGGCTGCTCTGTCGGTTTTTCCGCATTGCAACTGTACAACTGCTAAATGACTCTGCCAGTGCTGGTATTGATTACTTGTCCTTGATTCTCCTTAGCGGGTGACCATTGATTCATTCACAGCGCTCGCTCTACCCAGAATTACGGTAAGCTATGGTCTCAGAACCAGCCACAATACTTTTAACCTAATCTTGGGTTCGTCCTTCCCTGATGTAGTCTCCTTATTCTTTAGATTGATTTGTGCAATCCTCTGCCCAGCGTCCCCGGGCTGCTCCTGACCTACACCTCGACGCGCGCGCGCCCCCCCCCCCTTTGGGAATTCATTGAGATGTCTGTCGCACTTATGGGGACAACCGTATATCACACCTAGGATTACGGTAAGCCTCGCTACCAGTCATAAGACTCTTCTCCTAGCCCCGAGTATGCTTTTCCCTGATGTAGTCTTCCTACTGTTTTAGATTGATTCGTGGAATCCATTGCCCAACGTCCCGGGGCTGCTCCTGACCTACTCCTCGACGCCTGCCCCGTTTTTGAATTCACTCAGATGTAAGTCTCATGTGGTGCACATCCAGCATTGATGATGCAGCCTTTCCTTGTCTATCAAATTAGTATTAAATACGTTTGCCCTATATGTTTACTTTATCTAGATCAATTCCGTCTTCATGGAGGTTTTTCCCTATGTGATGATAAGATGATGAGCCCCGAATTACTTGGTTTGCTCTCTTCTTTTCAATGTGTGCCAAATAACTAAATTGTCTCAATGATTGTCCATGCTCCACACTGGGGTCATTAATTTACACTCCTCTATTTTTGACATTAATAGGTTGCTAGTCCCAATACCCGTCCTGATGAAGACCCCATTGCAAGGGTTCAATAAGTCCTGCTTCTTCTGAGGGTCGAAACGTCGACAACACTTTCCTGCTCTCCAGCCCCCATTTAACAATGTTAAATAATTTGTACTATGTGGGGCATGCGTTTTGAGTGATTGTCTTGATTTATTGTCTCTTGAGCATTTCAATACATATGCAAATGTATCAGATCCTGTTCTGATTTTTATGTCACTTTCCCTACTTGCACTATCCTCACCTATCACTTAACCCTTGTTCTTGGGCACTATCCAACCAATGGAGATTTATAAATTGACAAATTGTTTGATACTATATCTTGGCTTCATCTACTTTGTGATTAAAACATTGTAGATTCATTAAGTGTATTATTATTTGTGTTTATCTTTTATCTATTAGCTCATTCTCACTGGGACCCCCCTCTCTCATCCTTACAGTGCAGCAAGCAATTGAGGCACCATGAGCTCTTAAGATATATTTTGGCTTGTTTCCAACTTTGGCTTGCAAAGAATTTGAATACATTTAACCAAGGTGAAGGGGATTCAGCACTGAAAAGATTGTGCCTCTTCAAATATGACAAGAGGTAAGTTAGTTCATAAAAATGTGCTGCCTTCAAATATTGTACTCCCGCAGCTGCTTCTTGCTCTATTCAGTGTCACACCCTCTACTACACAGTATATACTCTACAGAATTGAAGACTCTGTGAAGTCCCTAAACAGGCAGTAGGTGTTTTGTAATCAGATGAATTATTTTTAACAATGTGATCTCGACCTGATAAATGCCAGTCTTAGACTCAAGGGGGCAGATACCCATGCTTACTCATAGCCCCCTCTTGCATCTGAACTAGATTTTCAGAATTATTATGCTCTTATTTTGAAATCACAAAGCATCCATACTGGGATTTCAGCCAAGCTCTTGGTGGCTGTATTTTCAGATGATACATCTATGAATTCATAAAAACAAAAAGGGCCTGGTTCACAAAGGTAAAGGTCCACTGTCTTTCTCTTCTAAAAGGTTTTGCACTCAATCTTTCCCAACATAGACATATTTCTTTGATGACAACTGCTTTGGACAACCCTACCCCAGAATCACTCCTTCTCCAGCACCAATGGGATGTGATCCCTCAGTCTCGCCATGTCCATTGTTGGTTACATATTTCTCTACATATTTCTCTAACTTGAAAACCTATGTATTTCGTTCCTTTTCAACACACCCAATTGGAATGTAATTTAAAACATTAATCAAAGGCCTTCTGTCAGAAGTGCTTCTGGAATTATGAGACTATGAAGGGCCAATTGTACTCTTGTACAAGAATATTATGGCACACTAATGCCATGGACAAAATATCGAGGGACAAAATATTGAATGGTAAATGCAAAGAGGGGCAGATATATTTACCATTCCTAACTCCACATAAATGAAGACATATGTATATATATTTTTGGTACACATATGTGGAATTAGGTACAGAAAATCTGTTCACATTTACCTTTTAATATTTTGGCGCGCTTTTTTGTCAGTTATATTAGTGTCCGACAATATCAATGTTCAGGAGGCACATTTGGAAGGCTATATTATGGGACACAGTGAAAATTATGCAGCATAATTTATTACATTCTGTGAGAATACTATTCTGCTATTTTATCACACATTAATGCTGTTCTCCCAAAAAGCTTTGCCTCTCGTATCCCAGTATAGCACGTGGGTGAGGTAATTTGGTGAGTAGTTAATGTTTGCCGTGGCGCAGCACCATGTGTTATTTTTGATTATTCTAAACTATCAATACATTTATTTGTGGAAATCTGTAATCTATGTAGCATAGAGTGGATTATTTGGTAAGTACAGCAAACCCAAAATTGTATGGAAGAAGCGCCTGGCTACCCTCATGGGTGTCAAGCAGCACTGTACATATCCACCTTGCATTTACATTATATTCCAGTGACCCCATTGATTAGTGATGGTTTGTTGTGTGATCCTTTCAATCTGATAGTACTCACACTCTCACTGACATTGACAGAAAAAACAAAAGCATCAAAATCTTACCTCACCCTACTTAGAAAGTATGTAGTCGCACAACTTGAGAGTGTTTTTCATACTTTTGATCATGTCCTCGAGCTGGTAGATAGAGAGAATGGAAACGAGAAGGCTATTTAGATGTGACAACATGCATAACAGATGACTTATTTTTCAAAAAAATTGTAAACTGTGGGCATTGCCAGTAACTAGTTTATCCCAGGGAATAGGAGATTGTGTTCTCTGTTGCTCATTGCCAATGCAGCTGAATCCTTTTCCTGGTTTAGAAGTGAGGATAGAAAAAGCTAAATTTGCTCCTACGGTGAAAGGGAATTTTCGATCCCATAGTTCCTTGCTCGTCCACAAATACGATCAACCCCTGTGTGCTTTGTTCTCTTCTCTCACAGAAGAGGTTAATCTTGTAGTCAGAAGGGTGATTGTTTTAATTAATTCATGTTTCCAGCAAGAGATAGCTTCCACCTTTATCCGTTTACACTGTGCACTAAAACCAGCGTTGAAGTTACGAAATCCGTTCTAGCTCTCTAAGGGTACCACTGGATGAGAGACTGAGTGAGTTACTACACCATTCACTCCTTGGTAATATTGTATTGAATTCCTTTTGTTTCTGAGAATGGAGTACAGTTTCCATGGGCAGTTATTTCTTTGGTATCTTGTGTATTTACTTTATTTTGTGTAGATAGAATGGAAGCGACAACGTTTCAGAGAGAGGGCACATGAACTTGCTGGTATAGAACTTTAAAGAAGACTCACATATTTCTCAGCTGCAATGGTGGGCATGTCGAAGGCATCCCTGTGTTCCGGTGGTGTTACTTCTTCAAGCAGAATAGATGGATCCTGAAAATATAATTAAAATATCAGCATTACCAAGACCGTTGTCAACACATCTAGACTCTCATGCGTCTCACAGAGACAGAAGTCACAAAAGGCTGCACACCTCAAGAAACTAAAAAACTAAGGAAAACATTTGTACAAGAGATAGCACACTATGTTCGATTCCTATTGGGCATTTCATGGCCTTAGTACCTTGTGTTCATCCCCTTTAAAAGCAGAACTATTACTTTTGCGAGTAATGGATCAAAGATGCAGAAACAGTGAATAATGGTAAGCTGACAGTGTACAAGTGTGCTGCTACCAGAAGTGGTTACTCTGCTCTTGACCCAAGAAATTGTTTATGTCTCTTTCTAAACAATACAGTATCTACGTTATCTGATGAATACCATCCTGGCTCCCAAAGTTCTCGCCTACTATTGACAAATCACTCACCTCGACTACATTGCAAAGAGCATCAAGAAATAAATTACTGGGAGGAGTTGCCAAGTAGTGTAAGATGGAGGCTACATTTTACGCGAGCTTCGTGCCAGTTCCGAGAATCCTGCTGAATCCGACCCTTAGGCTACCTTATTCAGCCGTAAATACTGGTGCGGTGGCCCATATACTAACCACCTTTGGTCCACCGGAGCCCATCCAGGGAGCCTGGGATGAGAGACAATTCTGGCGATCGACAGCCTGGGAGTTCGTACGACCTGCCTGGAGACGTGTCTGGTGACAAACATCACCTGAAGCTGTGAAATCACAATGGTGAACCTCCCTGTGCATTGACTCCTGGGTCGTGCAAGGGAGAGAAGACAGCCAAGTGGCCGGGTGTGGCACGAAGCCGCTTTCACTTCCAAGAGGTGGCTGGAAACAGCAGAACAGGTACCTTAGAGTGGAGGAGCCGGACTGGGCGCCACACGTGGCCAGGGCTGCAACTGCAGACTGGGCGAGCCGACTATGGAGCAACCTTTTCTCTGATGCAAACATCCATGTTGTGGCCCCTACTCTTGTACCCTTTGTCCTACCCAAGTCCATGCAGGTAGCCAGGGATAAGAGAAAAGCATTAGGCAAACAACGACATGTCGGAAGACTGGACTGCTGCCAACGTACCCATCCTGGAGCTGCAATCCCACAGCGGCGATCCATCTTTACCTCCGTATTGACTCTTGGGGCACAAAGGAAACAGCCACATGAGAGGGGAGTGGTAGGGGCCGCTTTTCATGTTTAGGCAGCCACATCGGATTGTGACAGCCAAATTGGTGGGCCAGAGTAGAGGAGATTGGATAGGCAGCATGAGCATCCAGGACTTAGATTACAGCCCAGGTGGGCCGGGACCCACACAAGATGTCTCGCCCCAAAGGTAGGAGACTGGGTACATGGCTTCAACCTCAGGAGGTGATCCCCCTCTGGGAGCCCAGAAGCCCTGGGAGACTGCTACAGCCAATGGGGGGCAGTTATGGTCACACAAGCCCAGCCTTACTCCACGCCTGATCACCGTGGCGTCTCAGGAGGACATCTGGAGAGAGGAGGGGAGAGGGAGTGCCCCAGCACTGGGCCAGTAAGACATGGCCTCACAGAAACAAGCGAGGGCAGATGTCCCTTGCATTGTGTGTAAGGAGGACCCTCCCAGCTGGTAGACCTGCCAGATGGCGTGGGGGACCAGCACCCAGAGAAATTCCTCACAGAATAGTTCAGAACCAGGGTCCCGGATTGTGAGCTATCCCCCTACTTCGTTCTGGAAAGGGCACACAGAGCGCTGGCCCCATGCCCTCTGCCGATGACACAGCCTAGAGCCATTATCATTAGGGTACTGAACTTTTTAGGCAGAGACTCTATCCCATGGCAGGCATGCCAACATCCAGACGTCCTTTGCACCGACTCCAAGTTTATGTTCTTCCCCAATTACACAGTTAAGTGCAGCTCCTTCGTAAATGTTTCTTATAGGTTAAGTGGAAAGTCAGGGCTATGTACATTGAATGTGCTGATGTACCCTGCCAAACTAAAAGTTATGTATCAGTAGGGAACCATTTTTATTTTAAAGCCCGTAAGAGACCTGGATCTAAGCGTCGGAGATTAAATAACTGCCCATATCAACAAAGGAGCCAATGACATCTCGGGAGACTGAAGGGTGTCAACCATCCCACTCTAGGCTGAAATGCAGCAGACTGATAGGAGGCAAAATCTGGTTATAACAGGAGGATAAACATAGGGCATTCTCCTCATAGAGCTCTGGTGAGTACCAGGGAGGGGACCCTACTAGTGGATGATGAGATATTATTCAGCGGCATAGAGGAGGGGTTTAGTCCCCTTCCTTTCTTTCCTCCATGTAGAGCTACAAGTGTTTTCTCATTCACGGAGGGATAAGAGACACATTGCCTCTGGGGAGAGGGGCTGGCCCGAGGCAAACAACTACCCACAACACAACATTATTGTGGGTACTTTATTTTGATTTAGTATTATATTGTATTGTATGTTGTTTCTATTGGGGTTGATTTTTTAGAGGTGAAAAATGCTTCCACTTAGAGATGTTGAGTAGAGGGTTGTTGGGGGGAGAGTTGGGTACTTTAGGGTTGATTTGGTCACAATACTACGTCTCATGCAAGACAGATTGCGGACCCCAGTCAAAAGGGCGCAATGACCTGCCAAGACCTCTTGCAACAGCACCATACACTACAAGCAATTGTCTTGGAATTTCAGTGGGTTGCTGGATAAAATAGAATGCACAACAATCCTTCGAAAGTGCCACAATCTGGTCCCAGTGGTTCCATTGTTGCAAGAGACACATTTTCTTCGGAATAGGGGGTTCCTTTTGGGACACTATGGGCCAGATGTAGGTCGCCAAATACCGGTCGGTAACGGCCGATTTCGGACGTTACCGACCGGTCTTTGGCTTTTGAGATGTAGGTGGGTCTGAATTTACAGAATCGGTATATTTACCGATTCGGTAAATTTACCACTTCGGTATTTTACCGAATCGGTAAATATACTGATTCTGTAAATCCATATGTAGGTGACACTCCTAAGAGTGCCACAGGCCCTTAAGAGTCGGTATTTTACCACCCAATCCTATTGGGTGGTAAAATACCGAATTCAGGTGTGCATGCACATCTGTGCATGCACACCTGTGCCATGTGACACACAGACATGCCCTTAGGGCATGTATGTGTGCCACATGGCACACATGCCTGTACCTTGGGTGCTAGAGGGTGTCAAAGTGACACCCCCTGCACCCTTGCAGGATTCGGTATTTAGCGAATCTGTAAATACCGAATCGGTATTTCACATTGATTCCTATGGGCTTCAAGGCCCATAGGAATCAATGTGAAATACCAAATCGGTATTTACGGATTCGGTAAATACCGACTCTTACAGAATCGGTAATTTTTTACCTACATCTGCCTCCTTCCTATTTACCGACTCTTAAACACCGATTCGGTATGAGTCGGTATTTAGGAGTCGGTAAATAGAAATTACCTACATCTGGCCCTAAGTCTTTAATCATGCAGGGTTCACCAGGGGTTCCAGAGGAGTTACTTTTCCCCTGATGGTCATGGACACTATCTGATATGCCATAGATAGATATGTGGTGATTACGGGCTTCCTGTTTGGCATTCCATTGGCAGTAGTGTCTGTGTATATTCCACCGACCCTGCAGGCGACCACGATGAAAAATCTGATGACAGTTATCACCTTGGGCCTGGATGAGGAGCTTATCGTAGGGGGGATTTCAATGATGTCATGTACCTACAACTTGATATGAAAAGAGGGGCTAAACCATTGCACCATAGGTGGAGTCCCTGCGGCTTTGTAATCCTTGGAGAGCAAAGAAGAAGTCAGCATGTGAGTTCACATATTATTCCCACTCCCATAGGTCACATTCAAGACTAGACTACTTCTTCCTCCCAGCTGCTGGACTCTGATAGTCGTCAGGAGCTACAATTCATGCAGGGGTACTGTTGGGCCAATCACCGATTTAATTCACTATGGGACTGGGGAGGTGTAGGTCTAACATGCACTGGAGCCTTTTTAGGTTGGGTGGCTGAAGGATGTTAGGTTTTAAGAACACATGAAGAAAAAGATAGAACTCTACTTAAGAGCAAGCTCCACAACAGAAGTCTCCCTAATCACATTGTGGGAGGCAATGAAAGCAGTTCTTTGGGGGTTAATAGTGGCAGACTCGCCATTCAGGTAGCAGAGACCGAATTGCCACATCACTGGAGCGAGTGGCAAAGGGCTCCCATTGATCTTAAACCACTTCTGCTCAGGAGACCTTGCGCTCTTTCACTTTTTAATCAGCTAAATTCGCCTTTTAGTCACACAGTGCTCACCTTGTCTATCACCCCCTTCCCCTGTCCACCACTGACGTAGTCAGATTGTTGTGGAGGGAAGGCGGGACCGGAAGTGATTACAGCTTCCCCTCGCTTGCGGCGCAGGTTAGCAGGCTAGTTATTCTGCCCACCCATAGTACAAGAACTGAGCATTCACACGCGCCGGCAGACTCGTCATTCAGGTAACAGAGACCGAATTGCCACATCGCTGGAGCGAGTGGCAAAGGGCTCCCATTGATTTTAAACCACTTCTGCTCAGCAGACCTTGCTCTCTTTCACTTTTTAATCAGCTAAATTCGTCTTTTAGTCACACAGCGCTCACCTTGTCAAACACCCCCTTCCCCGGTCCACCACTGACATAGTCAGATTTGTTGTGTAGTGAAGGCGGGACCGGAAGTGATTACAACTTCCTCTCGCTTGCGGCGCAGGTTAGCAGGCTAGTTGGTCTACCCTGTTTTACCATAAAAGAACGATGCCATTCTGTTCGCGCAGCGGACCTGCGCAGCGGGCGGGCCGAAGGCGCGCCAAAGGCAAGCCCGTCTGTGCCCGTCCGCGCCAGAACTGGCCCAGGGCCAGGAATAGCTGCCCCCTCCATCAGCCCCCTAGAATTTATACTCAGGAGACACTACTACAACTCAGGCAGCTCACAAATACACCATGCCTCCACTCATTTTCCCTGGAGGAACGACAAAGCAACTACACTCACTGCTCCTACACTCTATCACTATCTCCAAAGATAATCTCACCCCCCATCGAGCACCCAATCAGCATGGCCCTGCTGAACTGCAGGTCCCTACCCAAAGGCTCCTTGGAAATCAATATGCTTCTCCAAGACACAGAGCTAGATGTTCTGTTTCTGACAGAAACTTGTCTATCCCCAAGCTCAGAGCCAGACATCGTTCAAGCCCTCCCCCCAGGATACCTCACCCAACGCCTCAACAGAATTACTTGGAAAGGCGGTGGAATCGCAATCATTCACAAAAGTCACCTCTCCTGCCGCATACTAGACAGCCTGATTCTTGATTGTGAAAATGTTCTTTTTATCATCCAACTCTCCCCTTTAAAATCACTTTCGGGCATTCTCCTGTACCGCCCACCAGGAGTACATGTAGCTCCCTGATGGAAGCCATCATCTCTCGTGCCTGCTCCTCTTCCAACTTTACATTACTGGGAGATCCAAACCTCCACTTTGATGACCCTTCGGACAAAGTGGCAGGGGACCTAACACTTGACCTGGTTTCCTACCACCTTCTCATGAAAAGCCACCAAGCCACACATGTAAAAGGCCATTTACTAGACCCCATCTTCTCAAACATCACCGAATTAAAAACGAGTAAGCCCCTCCCCATCCCCTGGTCAGACCACTTCCTATTATCATTCCACTGGCAAACCAACTCCGAACCTGTTCACGGGCCTCCACCTCGCTTCCCAGAATGCCCATGGTCAGAATTAGTCCCTGAGGACTGGAGACGCGAACTCGAAATCACCACCCCATCATTCGAACCAGACCCAGTCTTAGCAGACGAGCAATTCTCCACTTGGATAGAAAACTCATTAGATCAAGTACTGCCAAGAAAAATCTTACCTAAAAAAAATGAAACCTTCAAATCCCCTTGGTTCACCCCAGAACTCCGCGACTTGAAAAAACAATGCAAAAAACTTAAACGCATATTCAGGAGGGACTGGGCCAATAACAAAAAAATAGAATACCAAGCAGCCATCAGGTCCTACAAAGCTAAACTAAAAACAACCCAGGCCGCCTTCTATAAAGAACAAATCCAAGCCTCCGCCAACTCCTCTAGAGAAACATTTTGTATCATCAAAAAACTGCTGAAAGTTTCAGATCCACCCCCGTCACCCACCCCTCGGGTCGCAGATGCAACGAACTGGCAGAGTTTTTGCCACAAAAATTCTAAATATCCTAAAAACACTCCCCGTCCCCGACTACTCACCAGATTACCTCTCCCCAGCCCCCGCAATTAACACCCCCCTCTTTGACTCCTTCTCTCTCCTGATAAGCGAGATGCTCCCCCATATTTTAAACTCAATCAAAAGTGGCTCCCCACTCGACCCAGCACCTTTCAACATCCTGAAACTCATGACACCAACCATCACCCCCTCCATCACTAACTTAACACCTCCCTAGAACTGGGCACCGTCCCTCTCAATTGGAAAAGGTCTACAGTTAGAGCACTGTAAAAGAAATCCCATCTGGACCCTCTAGAGCTGGGCAACTACCGGCCCATATCCTTACTGCCTGAAATCAGCAAGGTGGCAGAGAAATTCGTTAACCTACAGCTCTCCGCCTTCCTCGAATCCAACAGACTCCTACACCGCTCACAGACAGGCTTCCGGCCTGGCCAGGGAACAGACACCGCCCTGATGGCAATGGTGGAAGAGGCACGAATGGTCCTGGACGCAGGTATCTGCAGCAGTGATCCTCCTAGACCTAAGCGCTGCCTTCAACACGGTGGACCACTCTATACTTGTCCATCGTCTAAGCAGAATAGGAGTCACAGGTTCACCAATATCCTGGTTCAAATCTTTTCTAGAAGATAGAACTTTTCAGGTCGCCGAAGGCAACATTAGATCCAGAGCTGTGCCACTCCAATACGGGGGTGCCTCAGATCCCTAAGTCCTACACTTTTCAAGGTGTATAAGTCCCCTCTGGAGGAAATTATAGCCCCTTTCGGCATCAACGTGGCCACGTATGCCGTCGACACCCAACTCATGGTCTCTCTAAATCAGACGGACCACTGCCAGTAAAATCTATGCTCCTGTCTCAAAGAAATCTCCAGATTGATGAGCAAATCTCTCCTGAAACTAAACGGAGACAAATCAGAGATCCTTGTGCTAGGCAATCAATCTAAACTCACCACAAAACTTTTGTGGCCATCGTGCATGGGACCAGTTCCCGCTCCAAAAAAAGAAATAAAAAGCCTGGGTGTCTGGCTGGACCAGGACCTCAATTTTCAAACACAAGCTAGGAATACCGCGGGAACCTGCTTTGGTCTCCTACGCACCACATGTAAAATCCTTCCCCTTTTACCCCCCCACTCCAGAAAACTCCTAATTCAGGGTCTCATCCTGTCCAGACTGGATTATGGAAACGCCCTATATCTTGGCGCCCCGAAATCGGTCATAAACAAACTTCAACTTGTCCAGAACTCTGCAGCTAGGCTGCTAACAGGCACAAAAAAACGATGCTCTGCTAAGCCTGCCCTAAGCTCCCTACACTGGCTCCCAATCCATGAGAGGATCAATTTCAAATCTCTCTGTATTACACATAAAATTCTACAGGACAAGGGCCCACCAATCTTGAGATCCCTGATCAAACCATACAAAGCCAACAGGAAGCTAAGATCCGACCACCTCTTTCTGGCAAACGTTTCCAGAATCAAGAAAGCGCGGTCAGGAGAATGCCTATTCTCATACAATGCCTCCAAGCTCTAGAATACCCTTCCCCTCAACATTCGCAGGGAAACCAACCTACAAAAATTCCGTAAGCTCCTAAAAACCTGGCTGTTCTCTTAGGTCTCTTCTGTTCCCGAGCTAATTCCTCGAGTCCAGCACAGGGACACCCCCGGGTAGCTACGCGCTTTACAAAATCCACTTCCAATTCCAATTCCATACCCTGTGGGAGGAGAAAGAAAAGTACAGCACTGGAAAGGCAGATTGGTGAATTAGAATATCGCCTGAACCAAATGAGAGATCATGACACATTTTGTAGTCTAAAGGCTACTAAGGAGGCCCTTAAAAAGAAACTGATGACTCATGCCAGGGCACCAGTGTCTGATTTTTAAAAACCGAGAGTACGAATTTGAGGCAAGACAGGATAATTGCTAAACAGGCTTGCAGCCAACTCTGGAAGACAGGTTTGTCCCATAGACATGGGGCCTGACAGTGAGGTGACCCATTACAAATCACACATTACTATCAGGCACTTTACCAATCAAAGCCGCCGGGAGGGTTGGAGCAACAACACCTCTTAGCTGCAAACCTCGTCATGCCGAGGCTCTCCAGCAGTGAGAGGGTGAATTTGGATGCTCAACTGTCTAAGGAGGAGTCATATGCAGCCTTGTAGGAGATGCAATCTGAGAAGGTACCTGGTTCAAATGGATTCCATATGCAATTCTTGGAAAGGTTTGCATCAACACTACTCTCACTTCCTCACGAAGGTTGAAGCTGCAGAGACAGCTTTGCTACTTCCTTATGATATCTGGAGTGCCTCAGTGAGAGCCCTCCCCAAACCATAGAGCCACCTACAGACTGCGCGTCTTACAGACTGATCTCCCTAATAAATATTTAAGTCAAAATAGTTGCAAAGGCCTCAGCAACCAGGCTACTGAAAAAGGTGAGACCCCTAGCGCATTGCGATTAAAATGGCTTTATGCCAGTCAGAAGCACAAGGCCTTGTCTTAGGAGGCTAAATATGTACTTGGACCACATACATTCTGTATCTGACCACACAACCATGATGCAACTTGACTCTGAGAAGGCCTTTGGCCCATTTGAATTGTCTTTCCTCCACAATATCTTAAAAAATATTAATTCTGGTCCTAGATTCCTTTAGTATGTGAGGCTGTTATACATTATGCAATGGGCTAGGGTCAGAGTGAACAGGATTTACTCACAGCAGTTCCAGATAGACAGAGGTCTGCTGTCTCCTCTCCTGCTCACTCTTGCAGCGGAACCACATGCCAAATAGATTGGCGGGACAGGCAGGTGTAGAGCTTGAGGTATGGCGGAAAATTAGAGGGCTGCATCTCTTTGTATGCAGACAATGTCCTCCTGTATATCCAGTGCCTAAACGAATCCATCCTAAAGCTAATTTATATTCTAAAAATCTGCAAAGAAGTGTCAGGCCTGAGGGTGAACTGGGGGAATCAGCCATAAACCTTATGGTGGGTTCTCCTCCAGATTTGCTTCCAGACTCCCCGGCAAGCTGGAGTTTTTAAATACTTGGTGTTAGACTTGTCAGTCTTATGGTGGTCTTACCTCAATCTTTTTGGCTGCACATTTTGCTGAATCTTTTGTTGGCCATAGGACTTTGAGCACTTTACCACTGCTAATTAGTGCTAAAGGGCATGTGCTTCTTCCCTAAACATGTGTGCAATTGGTGAATACTTAATTGACCTATTTAATTTACTTGTAAGTCCCTTGTAAGGTGGTATACCATATACCCAGCCTCTGTAAATTTACTGCCGCTAGTGTGCTGCAGCCATGATTGTCCCACCAACAGAAGAAGCCTGTCTAACCCATCTCGGCCTGCCACTGCAGTGCCTTTGTGGGCAGTTTACTGCCACTTCGACTTGGCATTTAAAACTAATTTCCAAGCCTTAAACTTCCATTTTATTGCATATAAGTCACCCCTAAGGTAGTCCTTAGGTAGGCTTAGGGCAGGGTGGTATGTAAGCGAAAGGTTGGACATTTACTTTATAGTTTGCATGTCCTGGTAGTGACAAACAGCATATTTCATTTTTCGCTACAGTGAGGCCTACCCCTCTCATAGATTAGCTTCAGGAATTCCTTAATATACTTTTTAAGCTATAATTCCTGATCAGAGAGGAGTAGCTGATTCCTGTTTCATATGTTTGGAATGGTAGTGATGTTTAATTTACCATTACTATTTTAGAAATTCCACTTTTAGAAAGTGGACATTTCTCTGCGCTTACTGCTTTGTGTTCCTGACAGCCCGTCTCTAATGCATGTCTGGGGTGGCGGACAGCTATACATTGTGCATTCCCTCTAGACAGCCACAAAACAGGAAGGATAGGTGGGTTTGAGTACCCATCTACATACATCTGCATTCTGATGGCCTTGCCTGGGCTGGATGGAATGGAGAGGTTAAGACTTCACTTGAATAGGTAGTATCCTGTCCCCACACAAAGGACTGATTACCCCCCACAGATAGCCTGGCAGACAGGTCTGGCCTGTAAGGGGAACATGTGCATTTAAGAGAGCTGCCTTGAAGTCATCCCACGCCACACCAAAGGCCCTTTTGGGTATAAGTACTGGGTTTCTGACCCCCCCCCCCCGCCCCCCCAAAAAAAATTAGACACTTATGGATCTTGAACTTGAATCTTTGTTATAAGGACTGTTGTGCTGTTTAAATAACTAATCTTTGGACTGCAGGCTTGGAAGGTTTGCTTTTCTCTTGTGTTTCCCTGCTGTCTGCTTCTCTTTGACTCTGCAGAAGGAGAGCTTGACTCTACCTTCCCTACAAGTGATCTCCAAGGCTTGCCTCCTCTTGCTTGAGACTCAGCGATATCAAAGTTTCTACCCCTACTCCTGTGCCTGAACTCACTGGATGTGACCCAGATACTTGCTGCACCGAATTTGATGCATCTTCTGTCTGTGTATATCAGAACGGGTGCATCGGTCCGGTTGCGCAAGTAAAATGAGCACATCACATTGGAACCAGCACTTTGCCTTCAGAGATCGATGCACAGACAGAGTACACCGCAACTGCTGCTTGCTGAGATTGATGCATCCCCTCGACTGTGTGGTAGAATCCGATGCGACAAATTGTTCGACACCTCTTGACTCCAGCACCCGTCTTCGGAGCTGACGCATCGCTTTCACTATATGGCGCAGATCGACACATCTCACTGTTTGCGATCAGGGAAGGTGCTTTGTTCACTAGGTCCTGCGTGGATTCTTTAGCTGGCCTGCGCTTCCATGTGGTCAGCCTGATATTTGACTTTGACCTGGTCCAGCACGACTTAAAGTAACCTTTTTAGCAGTACTTGCTTCTAAGCACTTTACTGCATTTATGCCTTTAAAATTCAATATCTCAAAGTCTGTACATTGGATTTTTGTCATTTTGGTCTTATTTTCTTTATAATATGGTAACCTGATTTTTCTCAACCTGTTTGGAGTCTTTTTATGGTGTATCCATTGTGTTACTGTGTGTGTGTTGCACAAATACTTTACACATTGCCTCTTTAGATAAGCCTCACCAGAGGGTAAGCACAGGATATCTTTAAGTGTGGCTCTAGCTTACCCTGACCAAGATTATGGCTTCTGCTTGGACAGGGTGCATACTTTTGCCAATCAGAAACCAATTGTCTAACAATAGAGCATGCGCATATCAAGAGACACACAGGAACGCTGGGACAGGATAATCACCCCTTTGACTTGCAAATTTAAGGGATATATGGCAAGATGGAGCTCCCTCACCCGATCATTATGGGGCGTATAGCCCTCTTAAAAATAGTGGCCTTGCCATAGCTGTTATAAGTTTTGCAACACTAGCCCCACAAAATCTGTACCCATTCATTTACAACCCTACTGGCCAACATCAATAGCTACAAGTGGGGAGGATCGCACTGTGAATCTCCCATAAGAAGTGCATACAATCCCCTTATGATGGCAGACTAGGGGCAGTAGATATCAGACTGTATTACTAGTCAGTCCACCTGCTTGCGATTAATGAGTGTATCTTTGGGGATCGGAGGGACCCAGCTACGAGATTCGAGCGGACTCTCTTAACCGGGCAGGACCCAGGGTTTTGGCTGTATGGGGAGTACCCCCTGCCCACTCTCCCGGCTATTTCAGCCATTCCTGTGAATAGCTGGCAAGAGGTACTGCAGTAGGTTGGATAGTGGAGGGTGCCCACTAGGAATAAGCCACTGTGGATTAGTACATGGCTATAGAAAACGTTAGGGGTCCAGGGCACTGAGATAAGTTGGGGATCCCTAAATTGGGAGATGTCTGGCAGACACACCATATGATGATCTATGATCCACTCAAAGCTTAATACGATTTACACATATCCCAGTTCTTTCTTAGAGCGCTGACATGCACCAGTTAGGCTGCTAGACACACACCAACTAGAATCAGCAAAGGAATACAAATACTTGGGTGTTCTACTAGATAACAAAGGCTCCTTCAACCCTCATGTGGAAACACTGAAACAAAAAGGTAATACAATATCCTTCACCAAGAAAACTTTTTAAAAAGTGATTGCTGGACCCTCTCTGAGCCCTCTATTAGAGATTATCCAAGTCAAACTCCTGCCAACTATAACATACAGGAGCGAGGCCATGAGAGGAAGAGATACCACTACTGTGGAAAAATAATCACCAGCTCATTTAGAACAATCTTCAGCCTCCCGAAATACACCTCCCCTGCCCACATAAGGATAGAGTTTGGGTTACAGAAGCATTTACTGGCCAGAAGGGGTGCATTTATAAAATGCTGGCACAAGATCACAGGGGCAGAGCAAGATACACTGAACTGGCAACTTTGGGTTGAACTATCACTAAGAAAGAACTTACCGGTGGGAATGTATCTTAGAGATTCCCTTGGTCTGGAAAACCTATGGGCAACATCAGTGTCCCACACCAGCTTCAAGGGAGTGGTTAAGAAGACCATCAAAGCACTGTCAATGGAAGAAGCTAAGCCTGCACCTGCGAAGAGTGTACAAGCCTGGTACGTACTAAACAAATATGTAGAAGCCAAACTACCAAAATATTTTAGTTATGAATTCAATATCCATCTAAAAGAGAAATGTTTACAATAGAGGATGGGTATACTGCCGATCTTACAACACCTTCCACCAAGGAAGAGGAAACCCAGAGACAACAAATGTCAACTATGTAGCCTCGGAACGGAAGATCTTGCGCTGATAATTTGCAACTGCAAAAGCCTAGTACAAGAATAACATCTACTCTAGCTACCTCTTTTTAAACTATACGGGATCTGTTCCTGCAGACAGGCAGTGCTGATTTGTTTCATATCTGTCAACATGCAATTGACCTGTTGATTTACAAAATTTCTCAATATTTAAAAGAAGAGACTAAAGTTAGAACCATTCTAGCCCGGCACATTGCACAACTCCAGTAAGCATTAAAATACAGCCAACACACAACAATGGACTGCTTAGCGGAAAGACCATCATAGGAGACACTTGGTCCTACGAATCTCATAAGCCTAGTCTGCATAGCGACACTTCGCACAAGACTTATTTATACGCAAATCTATGCAAGATTCCCTTTCAGGCAAAACAACATCGGCACGGGAAAGTACAAATGGAGGACAGAGCACCTTTCTTTCGATTTTAACCCCAAAGAATTACTAAATGGACATAATTGGCCAAATAAGGCCCTTTTAACCTTCACTTTAACCTTGCTATTTAACGCAGTCAATCCTATTTAATCACTTATGCTATGTGTATGTAACAGTTTTAATTAATGATGCATAATCAAAATTACCAATTGGCGGTCGGGCACAATGCACACATATCAGCTCTCACAGAGTACAGCCCATAAGAAATCTGACTCATGATGTCAGCTATTGGTAGGAAGGACAGATCCTGCTTATACAGAACTCTGGTGATAAACAATCCAGACCTGCTAAACAAATTGCAGGAATCAGACCTGCGGCCCTTGGATTATAACAAATGGGTTGAGGCAAACAATGGCAACTGGAGAATTATAAATATTGCCTTGCTTTAGATTAGACCAGGTTAAATACTTTCCAAGAATCTATTACACTCCTGACAGGCTGTGGAGGATGGGGAGCGACAGCAGCCCTGAAGAACAAGTTACTTACCTTCGGTAACGCTTTTTCTGGTAGATACAATATCTGCCTGTGGATTCCTCACCTTGTGAATATCCCCCTTGCGTCAGCAACATTTGGAAATTCTTTTCGTAGCCTCGCGCCGACGTGGACTTGGACGTCATAGAGACACGGCATCGCACGCGACTCCGCTGACGTCACCGACGCCTATAATAGGCCCACGCCGGCGTGATGACATCAGTTCCGCCCTTTTTTCCGTGCCATCGAGGCACACGGACGGAGCAATGACAGTAGATATATACAAAGTATACACAGTACACAATAGTCAAGGCAAACACACACAGTGTAAGGCAAATGAAGGAAAGCAATTGAAACATTTCCTTGACAACAAAAGAAATAAACATTACATTACAGTAACTCTGGTATAGAAGAGTGGACAACTGGGAGGCGGGTGGGTCAGTGAGGAATCCACAGCCAGATATTGTATCTACCAGAAAAAGAGTTACCGAAGGTAAGTAACTTGTTCTTCTGATAGATACATCTGCCGTGTGGATTCCTCACCTTGTGAATAGAGTCCCACATCAGTCCCCACTCCCGGAGGAGGGTGTCCACTCTTCTATACCAGAAAATCCTGGAGGACAGAGCGCGCGAAGTGGCCGTCCCTCCTCACCTCGGAATCCAAGCAGTAATGCTTCGCGAAAGTGTGGAGGGAAGACCAAGTCGCGGCCCTGCAAATATCCTCTACAGGAACACCTCTAGCCAAAGCAGAGGTTGACGACTTAGCTCTTGTAGAATGAGCCCTTATACCCTCTGGTGGTTCCTTACTGGCCAAAGAGTAGCAGATCTTTATACAGAGGACGATCCATCTTGACAAGGTTCTCTTGTGGACAGCTCTTCCTCTCTTGCAGCCAGCAAAACCAACGAAGAGCTGATCCTCCAAACGACAGTCTTTAGTTCTGTCCAAGTAAAAAGACACCGCCCTCTTAGGGTCCAGACGGTGTAACCTCTCCTCCTCCTTGGAAGGGTGTGGGGGAGGATAAAAGGTAGGGAGGGTAATGGATTGACCAAGGTGGAAAGGAGTAACCACTTTAGAAAGAAAAGCAGCCCTGGTCCTAAGAACCATTCGATCAGCATGAATGGTCAAGAAAGGGGTCTTGGAACTAAGAGCCTGAAGCTCACTTACCCTCCTTGCCGAGGTTATTGCAACGAGGAAGACTGTTTTAAGAGTAAGAAGTCTCATGGGACATTTATGAAGAGGCTCAAAGGGAGCACCCATCAAAAAGGTCAAGACAAGATTTAAGTCCCACTGAGGCACAATAAAAGGAGTAGGAGGGAACTTATTTGTGAGGCCCTTTAAGAACCTTAAAACCACAGGAGACTTGAAAAGAGAAGGCTGGTCAGGCAAACAGAGAAATGCCGACAAAGCAGAAAGATAACCCTTAACCGTGGCAACAGCAAGCCCTTGCTGAGCCAGAGAAAGGGCAAACTGGAGAACATCAGACAAATGGGCTCTCAAAGGGTCTAAAGACTTTTCCCCACACCACGTGACAAATTTCGACCATCTACAAGAATAGACAGACTTAGTGGAGTCACGTCTGGCAGACAAGATGACATCCACAACGTCAGGTGGGAGGGAAAAGGAATTCAGGTTGCCCCGTTCAATCTCCAGGCATGAAGGTGTAATGTCTGGAGTTGGGGGTGTAGAACCTGCCCCTCCATCTGAGAGAGGAGGTCTGCCCTGTGAGGGAGACGGAGCGGCGGGTGAGAGGAGAGGTGGAGAAGGTCTGTATACCACACCCTTCTTGGCCAGTCCGGGGCGACCAATATGACTTGGGCCCGGTCTTGGCGAATCTTCCTCAGAACCAGAGGAATCAAAGGTATGGGGGGAAACGCGTAAAGGAGTTGATTTCCCCAACTCAACTGAAACGCGTCCCCCAAGGCTCCTTGCAACGGATACTGGAGACTGCAAAATGACGGACAGTGAGCATTCTCGCGAGTGGCGAACAGGTCCACCCGAGGAGTCCCCACATCTGAAAGATGTCGTGAACCACCTCCGGGTGAAGCCTCCACTCGTGGTCGGCAGAGAACTGCCGACTGAGACTGTCTGCACGAATGTTCAGAACCCCGGCCAGATGATTTGCCATCAGACAAATCTGATGGTCCGGAACCCAGGACCAGAGGCGCAGAGCCTCCCTGCAGAGACACTGCGACCCCACTCCTCCCTGTTTGTTGATGTACCACATCGCGGTCGTGTTGTCCGTCAGGACCCGGACCGAATGACCGCGAAGGGAAGGAAGGAAGGCCTTGAGCGCCAAACAAATCGCCCGCAATTCCAGAAGGTTGATGTGAAACAACCTTTCCTCTGGAGACCAAAGACCCTTGACCTCCAGATCCTCCAGATGAGCACCCCACCCTAGAGTGGACGCATCCGTTATCACTGTGGCCACCGATGGAGGTAGTTGGAAAGGCTTCCCTTGAGACATATTGCCTTCCACACTCCACCAAGATAGATCCGCCGCAGCTTCTCTGGAGATCCTCACAGACTCCCCGAGATCTCCGTTGTGTTGATACCACTGCTTGCGGAGGCACCACTGGAGCGCCCTCATGTGCCAGCGTGCATGGTTGACCAACAGAATGCATGAAGCCATCAGACCGAGCAGGCGAAGGACCTTCAGGACTGGAACGATCGCTCCACTGTAAAATAAAGGAATCATTTCCTGTATGTCGCGAATCCTTTGAGGAGGAGGGAATGCACGACATACAGTTGTGTCCAGTACAGCACCTATGAACAGGTTGCGCTGGGAGGGCACCAGGTGAGACTTGGGTACATTTATCGAAAAACCCAACCTGTACAACAACTGGGTTGTCTCTCGCAGATGATGGAGCACCCTCTCCGACGACTCTGCTTTGATCAGCCAGTCGTCTAAATAAGGGAATACTGGAATCCCTGATCTTCTGAGATGCGCTGCCACCACTGCCATCACCTTGGTGAAGACTCGAGGCGCAGTAGTAAGTCCAAAAGGAAGGACCGCAAACTGATAGTGTTGCGATCCCTCCGTAAAACGGAGATACCTCCTGTGCGACTTCAGGATTGGGATGTGAAAGTACGCATCCTGTAAGTCGAGTGAAACCATCCAGTCTTCTTCTAGCAGCGCCTGAAGAACCTGAGCAAGGGCGAGCATCTTGAATTTCTCCTGCTTCAGAAAGAGATTCAAGATCCTGAGATCCAGGATCGGACGAAGTCTGCCATCCTTCTTGGGAATCAGGAAATACCCGGAGTAGCATCCCTGACCCCTTTCCTGCTCTGGACCACCTCTATCGCACCCTTTTTTAACAGAGTTTGCACTTCCTCCTGTAGAAGCAACAGGTGTTCCTCGGTGCAAAAACCTTGACAAGGCGGGTAATTGGGAGGGAATTCCCGAAAGGGAAGGGCATATCCATTTTCTACAAGATTGAGAACCCAAAGATCTGATGTAACCGATTCCCAATCCTGTAGAAAGTGGGTAAGCCGACCCCCCACCGGACCCACATGATCCTGAATGGCGGATCTAGGACTGCTTTTCTGAGGCAGGGGGGTTTGAGGAAGTGGAGGAGGAAGAGGCCTGACGTCCACGAGGACGTGCTCTCTGCTTTCCCCTATACGATCTGTATAAGGAATTTTGCTGCTGCTGCTGTTGTTGCTGCTGCTGCTGACCTTGTCGGTAATTCCGAAAGGAAGAGCGACCAAAACCCCTGAATCTTCTGCCGGTCGAAGAGCCTCTTATCTGAAGACCTAAAGACTTAGCAGTAGCCCTACTGTCCTTAAACCTCTCAAGGGCAGCATCAGCCTTCTTCCCAAAGAGGCCGGACCCATCGAAGGGAAGATCCAATAAAGTTGCCTGAACATCCGCCGAAAAGTCCAAGGATTTTAACCAGGCAGACCTTCTAGTAGCGACAGCAGTGCCCATGATGTGCGCCACAGAGTCTGCAGTGTCCAGACCACTTTGAATAACTTGGCGAGCTGCTGCCTGCGCGTCTGACATCACCTCCTCAAAGTCCTTCCTGTTGGCATCAGGAACCTTTGGAGTAAGAACACGCAAAGAATCCATAAGGGCATGCAAATACCTCCCCATCAGACAAGTGGCATTTGTTGACTTTAATGCCATACTAGCAGAAGAGAAGGTCTTTTTTGCAACCTGATCTTGCTTCTTTGCCTCCTTTTCACATGGAACCTGGGGAAAAGCACTAACTTTCTTCTTAGAACATGCAGCTTGAATGACTAAGCTCTCCGGTGAAGGGTGAGAGGTCAAAAAGGCAGGGTCCTCAGGAGCAACCCTGTACCTCCTGGCTACACTCTTAGAGACAGCAGGAGCTGACAATGGTTTCTTCCATATCTCCAAAATGGGCTCTGTCAAAGCATCATTAAATGGAAGAAGAGGTTCCACTACTGAATTCGGAGAATGTAAGACTTCAGTTAGAATATTGGATTTAAATTCCACCGTAGGCAAAGTCAATTTAAGGAGATCAGCAGCCTTCCTCATAACTAAATGATAAGGTTGAACATCCTTAGAAGGCGTACCAGAGCCTGAGGGCAATTCCCACTCTGGAGAGAAATCCAGGCTTCCTGTGTCCGCCAACTCCTCAAAACAATCCTCATCAAATTCACCTTCTTCCATATCAGAATGTGAATCTAAGAATCTCCGTTCTTCCAAAAGACGTTGAGCCTCCCTTCTGGATCTCTCTTTGACACGTTTTGCAACCGGATCCACCATCGGCTCCGACGGATTCGGTATCGACGTCGGCACCGAACTCGATGGCCCAGAGGGATGTGCTCCAGGACGACTCGGAGCAGGCGACACCGGAATCGGCGTCGATGACTTCGGTGGAGCCGGAAAATGCCAAGGCGGCGTCGGAGCCGGCATATAAGGCATAAACGGAGCTGAAGGATAGGAGTGAGGAACTCCTAAACTGAAAGCCAGAGGACCCATGGGACCCAAAGGTGCACCAGAGGGGTACCACGCCCTAGAAAAGACGCCATACATTGCGTTCAGAAACGCTGATGGGTCTTGACCTGGTGTAGGAAAGGGCGGTTGAAAACCTTCAGGCTGACCTCGGGATGTGTCCGGATTCAGCTCTTCAACAGGCGCGGAATCCACATCCTCCTGACCTTCTTCCTCTTCTCGGGCCGGGGACGGCACCGGAGACGGATTCGGAGACGGATTCGGAGCCGGAGTCGGAGATCGCACTCGCGACTCCGAAGGTGAGGCCTCACCTTCAGGTTCAGGTTCAGAAACATCAAGAGTAACCACCATAGAACGTACATTCTTCGGTGACCTCGACCTCGACCCCGATTCCTTACCGGAACGATGTCGGGACTCATGTCTCCTCTTCTTATGTTTCTCATTCGACTTCGAAACATGATCCGAAGCCGATTTCGAAGACGACCCCTCTCGAGAACCAGACTTCGACCTCGATCTCGACCTCGACCTCGCCCTTCGAGAACGAGACCTCGACGATTTCTCCTTCCCAGCTTTCAGCTTAGCTATCAGGAGCTGAGCCTCTCTTTCCCTCAGGGCCTTCGGGTTCATCTTCTTACACGAGGAACAATCATCCACATCATGGTCAGAACTTAAGCACCAGATGCAGTCGCTGTGTGGGTCGGTAATAGACATCATTTTACCGCACTCTCTGCAGGGCTTGAAGCCGGTCTTCCTTGAAGTCATCGTCGAAGAGACAGGATACAGAGAAGCAGAAAATGGCAACAAATAGATAACAAAGTATCAGTTGGCTACTGAGATTCCCGATAACCGTTAGCGTCGACGACACGGAAAAAAGGGAACTGATGTCATCACGCCGGCGTGGGCCTATTATAGGCGTCGGTGACGTCAGCGGAGTCGCGTGCGATGCCGTGTCTCTATGACGTCCAAGTCCACGTCGGCGCGAGGCTACGAAAAGAATTTCCGAATGTTGCTGACGCAAGGGGGATATTCACAAGGTGAGGAATCCACACGGCAGATGTATCTATCAGAATGTCTCAATTGCGGACAGGCCAGAGGTTCTCTTATGCATGTGGTATAGGAATGCCGGGTCATTCAGGTGTATTTGAACCTGCTTTTCTCCAACCTAGAAATGGTATGTCGATTTTTTATAGAATGCAACCCCATATTGGGAATCATGGAAGTATTCCACGGATGGGATGGGTAAAGGGGCAAAAAATGATGGCTGGGATAGGTTGTGTTTTGGCTAAACGTCACATAGCGGGCCATTGGGGATCCATGAGGGCTCCCCAATCTCAAACCGGCTGAGGGATGGATTACTGCTCTTTAGTTAAGGAAGCAGTGTATAGGTCCAGAGGATGCTCACAAAAGTATGATAGACTCTGGGGACTGTGGAAAGAGCAGCAAAAAATACCCAGAGTAGACAACCCATAGGAAGTTCTTGGGGAAAGCACACAGTTGTCTGGAGCACAGATCCCGCCATAGTTTACCGGACTGGTCGCAGTTGACTTAAGTGGGGTCTACTTCATGGTATTCTTGAACTAAAAGGGTTGTTGTGCAAGGGGAGCATGGGGTGGATGACAAAGCAGTGTTACGTTGTTAAAAATTCAATCAAAAGATTTTTTTTAAAGAAAGAAATTACTATCCAGCTACAAAACAAATCAACAAGAATTGCCTCTTGTGCAATAGCTGCTCTCGAATCAGGGTGAAATGCAGCAATGAAACACCACTAATCTGTTCACTTCACAGTCAAACCCGGACCTGCAGTTGTGCGAGCTGGATTTTACCAGAACGTTTGATGTTATTGACTCCAGTCCTACAAACTAGTATGGAATTTTCAGGCTGGCAGAAATCCCTCAATATGGTGGGCTGTATGTCTGCCAGGTCAGTGGAGTACATTCCTACACTGCCCTGTCCAAATGGAGTACATTATTTGATGGGCTGGCCCATCCATCAATGCTCCAATATTTCTGATGTTCAGATTATAGAAATATCTCTGCATGCATGCATGCAATACCAGTTCAGTGTGAAAAGGTTGCCTAGAAAGAGTTGGGACTGCTGTTGTGGCTGACGTATTCTTAGAGAATCATATTACATGTTTCTGGATCGACAGCTATTGGTTAAGGTAGGCACCTACTTTTTGGTGCTGGTGCATTTTTCTAAACTAGTCATCTAGTCTGAGCATTTCATTGCCTTGCTATTGTTAGCCACTGAGCATCTTCATCACCCCTGTCATACCCCTCAGTCAATAAGCAGAGACCTGCGCAGTTATTTGCTTGGATAATTTAACACACATTTGCAATACAATAGGTCTTCGTTTTGCGAGAGTTAGAGCTATTGACATTGTAAATGACAAAATCTTTTACCTATGTGACTTGGTTTGGAGTGTAGTGGATGTGTGTGGTGTTGAGATGTATTATGTGGGTTGTATTGGAATTGTTAGTCGTGGAATTGTGTGGGATGGAATTGTATGGTGTATTTCTGTGGTGGAATTATGTGGCATGGTGAATAGAAAGGGGTTAGAGCTGCACAGAATAGATAGAAAGGAGGATACACAGGAATAAGTAGTTTGTGCACCAAGTGATGATTGAATTTGAGATTGAGGACCAGAAAGAGAGTGTGAGAAAGAAGGGGAGAGCAAGCCACAGATGCATAAAGAGGGAGCACATGTGTACGCAGAATACACCCAAAGAAGAGGAGGACAGCGCAGGTTTGAGGGATGGACATTTTTTTAAAAGGCCAGGAAAGAAACTGTGCTGGAAGACATGAATTGAACCATATGAGAGAGGCAAGAACAGAGTGTGAGGGAGCGAGAGAGAGGGGTGAGAGAAAGTAAGAGACAGAGAGAGATGGAGGTACGAGTAAAAGGGGCCCATATGGGGGAGGCGCGAGTTGGACCAGGGCAGAGCGTGAGGTGGTACAGGAAGGTAGCCTGTGTGAGCAGGCAGTATAGAGTGGAGATAGGGAGTATGAGGGAGGGATGAAAGGGGCGGTGGTATTGAGATGAGAGGGAGTACCGGGAGTGTGAGGGAGAGATGAGGGGGCAGTGGGTATATAGGGGAGAGGTGACAGGGCTGGTGATAGTACAAGTGAGAGATGTGGTAGATTGGAATTATTTGTTGCAGAATTGTGTGGCGTGGTATGAAGTTGTGTAGTGGAGATATGTGGCATAGTATGCAGTGGAATTATGTGGACAAAATTGAAGAGCGACGATGGTGGCAGCAAGTCGGAACCTTATGGGCAGGCGTAAGCCCATATACTAGATGCAGTACGTCTCAATTTGAGATACTTGAATAGCGCTACAATGCTTTGCCTTTGCCAGTGCACATGTGTTCTCTTCCCCGTTCTCAGAGTGAGGCAGAGAGCAAGCTAGAGCGACCAAGCAGATATTGTGGTTTATGAATCGGTGGTAGCAGCATGCCCATTAAAGAAAATGGCTGCGTGTGCTTTGGCCACGATATAGGGGCAGTGGACAAAATTGTAGATGCAGAAATTATAAGTGCTAATATATGTGCAACATGTCATCATGCCCATGGGACAATGCCCACAAAAGCAGCACACGAGTACAAAGGTAATCTTAGGAAAATCACCTGTACATGCAATTACAGTATAATCCCATTTAACAAAAGAAACATATGTAGAAAGTTTCTTCAGATGAGATAATGATTGTAAAATAACTTCCACTTTTGCCAAAATGTTTATAGTGTGGTACCGTAGGGTTTGCCACTCATTTCCATACACATGCCAACCTTTTCACCCACATTTACTTTCTAAGAAAAATTGCAGATGTTCGCATAGTGTGCGCCACGTTATGCACTGAAAGGCCCTACCTGCAGATTGGGCAGTGGCCAGGGACAATTAATCGCTTGCACTTTCAGTTCCACTGGAGTGTGGGGGGTGCAAGGCCACAGGAGTTAGAATCAGAGAACAATTAACAAGATTAGCCACAAAATAATTGAAACAAAGCCCCTAAGCAATTTGCAACAACCCCAGCTGCCAGGGTGCATTATGCAAATATCCAACACGATATCACTATGCTTCTCCCAGCTTTGAATAATTCAGAATTACCAGATGCATAAACATTTACCACAGTTTCCAGTTCATCATGCTCAGAAAGAAAATAAATGGAATGTAGCAAGTTACTGTTCAGGGCATGCTTTGTGAAATACACCCTGGCCTGCGACGAAGGGCCTATGTGGGATGAAAAAACACTGGTGGGTCTCTCAAAAAAGCGAGGCAGATATAAATAAGCATGTGGCTTAAGACACTTAAGCTAGAAATATGTACTTTTGCATAGTGTGCCGCCCCACTGATATTTTGGTGCTTCTGTCATTGCATCCAGATATATACTGCAGCAAGTAACATTGCATATACAACATGCCAGGGCTGTCGGCTTTGTCAATATTATGTTTTTCTGTTGGCTATATCTGAGGGTAAACATGCTTGGTCCTTTTCAAATAATTTGTTTCCTTTTATGTCTTTTCTCTCTCAAAGGGTGGATTTGCAAAGGTTAGTTTAAATAGGCCCTCTCCTATTTTTTCCTGTTTTTAAAGAAGGATATTCAAGTAAATTCCTTGCCTTTCCCTCATAACTATTTTTTCAGGGCAACTTCTTTTTAGCAACATTGGCTTGTAACAAAATGCATGTTCCAATTATTAATATTATTATTTTGAATTTGTAAGGCGCACAGCTACTCCAAGAGGTTTCCCGGTGTGATTACACACTCAAAGCATTTCTTCCTGCAAAACGTATTGTTTACATGTAAAGTGCTTTAGTGCCCCCGGACAAAGCTCGCTCTATATAAACTGACAGATTAAAAAACAGAGAACAGCATAACGTGGCCTTGGATTGCCCTGGCTGGGGAATATATCCTTTTGTGTAACAACAGCATGTAAGTATCATAGTTGCCTTGACTGTAAAAGTATATAAGCGTATGAAGGGTAGAAACCTTCTCCAGTTAGGACAATGAAAGTTAACGTCATTTGTGGTGAACACTGTAATGATGTACTCTGCATTATATTAGAAAGTGCTTGCTGTTCTGCACAGTGCGCTGCACTGGAAAAAGAGCCAGGCTTGTCAGCAGCAATGAACATTAGTTCTTCAAGCAGCGGGGTCAGAGCAGACATTTCAGGGAAAACAGGAGTCAGATAAAACTGAGGTTTCTGCCCAGAGGATGTGAGCAAATAGAGAGCCTGATAAGGAGCCGTCCCCGCACATGGTTTTTAGAACAGCTGGTGCACCAGCAAGGCCCAGCCCACTTAAAGCCCTGGGCCTACGTGATATTTATTTGTGCCTGGGTTAATAATTTATTAAAAATAGTATCTTCAAGACATGTGGCAACGCTATGAAACGACAAAAATACAGCTCCAAGACCTATAAATGAAAAGAACAAGTTACTTACCTTCGGTAACGCTTTTTCTGGTAGATACAATATCTGCCTGTGGATTCCTCACATTGTGAATATCCCCCTTGCGTCAGCAACGTTCGGAAATTTTCTTCGTAGCACGCCGACGTGGACGACGTCACAGGAGTACGACCTCGCGCGTGACTCCGCCTGACGTCACCGACTCCTTATTAGGCCCACGCCGGCGTGATGACGTCAGTTCCGCCCTTTTTTCCGTGCCTTCGAGGCACACGGACGGACCAACGATAGCAAATATGCAAATATACAATGTACACAGTACATATAAAACAAAATCAAAGCAATAGCATAATCCATATATACAGAAAGACCAGGTATAGCAGAGTGGACAACGGGGAGGCGGGTGGGCATGTGAGGAATCCACAGGCAGATATTGTATCTACCAGAAAAAGCGTTACCGAAGGTAAGTAACTTGTTCTTCTGATAGATACATCTGCCGTGTGGATTCCTCACCTTGTGAATAGAGTCCCACAGCAGTCCCCACTCCCGGAGGAGGGTGTCCACTCCGCTACACCAGGAAATCTTGGAGAACAGAGCGCGCGAAGTGGCCGTCCCTCCTCACCTCGGTATCCAAGCAGTAGTGCTTCGCGAAAGTGTGGAGGGAGGCCCAAGTCGCGGCTCTGCAAATGTCCTCAACAGGTACACCTCTAGACAAAGCAGATGTTGCAGACTTTGCTCTAGTTGAATGTGCTCTAATACCCTCAGGAGGGTCCTTACCCGCAAGGGAGTAGCAGATCTTGATTCACAGGATTATCCACCTGGAAAGTGTGCGCTTGTGCACCGCTCTGCCCTTCCGACAGCCAGCAAAACCAACAAACAGCTGGTCGTCCACCCGGAAGTCTTTAGTCCTGTCCAGATAGAAAGACACCGCCCTCTTAGGGTCCAGACGGTGCAGTCTCTCTTCCTCCTTAGAAGGGTGAGGGGGAGGATAGAAGATAGGAAGGGTAATGGACCTTCCAAGATGGAAGGGAGTAACCACCTTAGGCAGAAAAGCAGCCCTGGTCCTGAGAACCATCCTTTCAGCATGAATGGTCAGGAATGGGGGCTTGGAACTAAGAGCCTGAAGCTCACTTACTCTCCTTGCCGAGGTGATTGCAACGAGGAAGATCGTTTTAAAAGAAAGAAGCCTCAATGGACACTTGTGCAAGGGTTCGAAGAGAGAACCCATTAAGAAGGTCAGCACAAGATTCAAATCCCAATGAGGAACAACAAAAGGAGTAGGAGGGAACATATTCGTTAGACCCCTCAAGAACCTTAAAACCACCGGAGATTTAAAAAGAGAGGGCTGATCCGGTAAACAGAGAAACGCCGATAAGGCCGAAAGATACCCCTTGACCGTGGCCACAGCAAAACCTTGCTGCGCCAGAGAAAGAGCAAATTGTAAAATATCAGATAAATGAGCCTTCAAAGGGTCAACATCCCTCTCCCTGCACCAAGAAACAAATTTAGACCACCTATAGGAATAAATGGACTTAGTGGAGTCGCGCCTGGCAGAAAGAATGACATCCACCACATCGTGAGGGAGAGAAAAAGAACTCAAGTTGCCCCGTTCAATCTCCAGGCATGAAGGTGTAATGTCTGGAGGTGGGGGTGTAGAACCTGCCCCTCCATCTGAGAGAGGAGGTCTGCCCTGTGAGGGAGACGGAGCGGCGGGTGAGAGGAGAGGTGGAGAAGGTCTGTGTACCACACCCTTCTTGGCCAATCCGGGGCGATCAATATGACTTGGGCCCGGTCTTGGCGAATCTGCCTCAGAACCCGAGGAATCAAGGGTATGGGAGGAAACGCGTAAAGGAGTTGATTTCCCCAACTCAACTGAAACGCGTCCCCCAAGGCTCCTTGCAACGGATACTGGAGACTGCAGAACGACGGGCAGTGAGCATTCTCGCGAGTGGCAAACAGGTCCACCCGAGGAGCCCCCCACATCTGAAAGATGTCGTGAACCACCTCCGGGTGAAGCCTCCACTCGTGGTCCGCAGAGAGCTGCCGACTGAGACTGTCCGCACGAACAATCAGAACCCCGGCCAGATGATTTGCCATCAGACAAATCTGATGGTCCTGAACCCAGGACCAGAGACGCAGAGCCTCTCTGCAGAGACACTGTGACCCTACTCCTCCCTGCTTGTTGATGTACCACATCGCGGTCGTGTTGTCCGTCAGGACTTGAACCGACCGACCGCGACGGGAAGGGAGGAAGGCCTTGAGCGCCAAACGTATCGCCCGCAATTCTAGAAGGTTGATGTGAAGCAACCTTTCTTCTGGAGACCAAAAGCCCTTGATCTCCGGGTCACCCAGATGAGCACCCTACCCGAGAGTGGATGCATCCGTTATCACTGTGGCCACTGATGGAGGCAGTTGAAAAGGCTTTCCTTGAGACAGATTGCCTTCCACGCCCCACCAAGACAGATCCGCTGCAGCTTCTCTGGAGATCCTTACTGACTTCCTGAGATCTCCATTGTGTTGATACCACTGCCTGCGGAGGCACCACTGGAGTGCCCTCATGTGCCAGCGTGCATGACTGACCAACAGAATGCAAGAAGCCATCAGACCGAGCAGACGAAGGACCTTCAGGACTGGAACAACCGCTCCATTGAAAAATAAAGGAATAATTTCCTGTATGTCGCGAATCCTTTGAGGTGGAGGGAATGCACGACACACAGTAGTGTCCAGTACCGCACCTATGAACAGGTTGCGCTGGGAGGGCACCAGGTGAGACTTGGGTACATTTATCGAAAAACCCAACCTGTACAACAACTGGGTTGTCTCTTGCAGATGATGGAGCACTCTCTCTGACGACTCTGCTTTGATCAGCCAGTCGTCCAGATAGGGGAACACAGGTATCCCCGATCTCCTGAGATGCGCAGCCACCACTGCCATCACCTTGGTGAAAACACGAGGCGCAGTAGTAAGTCCAAACGGAAGGACCGCAAACTGGTAGTGCTGCGATCCCACCGTAAAACGGAGATACTTCCTGTGCGACTTCAGAATGGGGATGTGAAAATACGCATCCTGCAAGTCGATCGACACCATCCAGTCTTCTTCCATCAGCGCTTGAAGAACCTGAGCAAGGGTGAGCATTTTGAACTTCTCCTGCTTGAGAAAGAGGTTCAGAATCCTGAGATCCAGGATTGGCCGAAGCCTGCCATCCTTCTTGGGAATCAAGAAATACCGGGAGTAGCACCCTTGACCCCTCTCCTGCTCTGGAACCACCTCTATTGCACCCTTTCGGAACAGAGCCAGGATTTCTTCCTGCAGGAGCAGCAGGTGGTCCTCTGAACAATAACCTTGGCAAGGAGAGTAATTGGGAGGGAACTCCTGAAAAGGAAGTGCATACCCATTCTCTACGAGATTGAGAACCCAAAGATCTGATGTAACCGATTCCCAATCTCGTAGAAAATGAGTAAGCCGACCCCCTACTGGCCCCACATGATCCAGAATGGTGGATCTAGGGCTGCTTTGCTGATGCGGGTGGGGTTGGGTATTATTGGAGGAAGTGGAGGAAGAGGAGACTTGACGCCCACGTCCACGACCCTTCTGTCTACCTCTATAGGACTTATATAGAGGGTTCTGCTGTTGCTGCTGTTGTTGTTGACCTTGTCTGAAGGGACGAAAAGAGGATCTACCAAAGCCTCTAAACTTTCTAGTTGTCGACCCTCTCATCTGGAGACCCAAAGATCTTGCAGTAGCACGGCTATCTTTAAACCTTTCCAAGGCGACATCCGCCTTTTTACCAAAAAGGCCAGTCCCTTCAAAAGGTAAGTCCAGCAACGTAGATTGCACATCCGCAGACAAATCAGAGGATTTTAACCACGCGGCCCTCCTGATCGCAATAGAAGAGCCCATAATCCTGGCAACAGAATCAACTGTATCCATGCCACTCTGAATAACCATGCGTGCAGCAGCCTGAGTGTCTGAGACCACCTCATTAAAGTTCTTTCTATCTTCCTCAGGAAGCTTAGGTGATAACTGTTTCACAGAATCCATCAATGCATGGACATATCTTCCTAAAAGGCAAGTAGCATTAGCTGATTTAAGAGCCATGCTCCCTGAAGAGAAAGTCTTCTTTGCAGACTGATCCAACTTTTTTGATTCTTTGTCCGCTGGTACTTGAGGGAAAGAACCTGCAGCCCTGTTAGAACATGCCGCCTGCACCACAAGACTTTCTGGAGAGGGGTGCGAAGAGAGGAACGCAGGGTCATCAGGAGCCACCCTATAGCGTCTTGCAATAGATCTCGAAACTGCAGGAGCAGACAACGGTCTCTTCCAAATCTCTTTTATTGGATCCGTTAAGGCATCAGTGAACGGCAGTGTAGGTTCAACAATAGAAGAGGGAGAGTGCAAAACTTCAGTAAGGATGTTGGGCTTGTACTCAACCGTGGGTAGTTTCAAGTTGAGAAGATCTGCACCCTTCCTAATAACGACGTGATATGGCGCCACGTCCCTAGAAGGAGCATCAGAAGCTGAAGGTAAACCCCACTCAGGAGAGAGCTCCAGACCACTAGCATCACGTAGGTCTTCAAAGTCATCATCATGATCAAGAAGCTCACCCTCTTCCACATCTGAATCTTCATCTCCCTTTTCTTCCAGAAGACGCTGAGCCCTTCGTCTCGACCACTCTATTCGAATCGAAGTCGATGGATTCGGTAACGACTCCGACAGAGCCGGATTCGACGTCGAGCGAGGAGCCGGGGCAGCAGGAGGACGAGACTCACGGACAGGTGTGGAACCTCGATCCAAACTACGAGGTCGATCCGGAGTCGGCGAAGCCGCATGCGGAGTCGAAGACCTCGGCGGTGCCGTACCGAGCCAAGGTGTAAGAGGCGCCGGCATAAAAGGCATAAATGGAGCTGGGGCGTACGACTGAGGAATGCCCAAATTGTACGATAATGGACCCATGGGACCAACAGGTGCTCCAGCGGGGTACATCGCCCTGGAATATACTCCAAACATCGCATTGAGAAAATGAGAGGGGTCCTGACCAGGACCAGGAAAGGGAGGGTACGAACCTACCGGATGCTCTAAAGGAGGTCGTTCCGACACAGGTTCATTCTGACCTTCTGGGTCCACAGGAGTCTCCATCGGAGCCGGAGTCTGAGGAATCACCTCTTCTTCCTCCTCATGTTCTGAAGAATGTAAAGATACCGGATCCGGTTCCGGTTCCGGAGTCGGGGAACCCCTGACTGACTGAGCAGGAGAAACGAAGTCCTTATGGTGTTTGCGAGACTTCTTCTTCGAATCAGAAGATTCCTTCCCTGAATGATGTTTCGAGCTGTGCTTCCTCCTCTTGTGCTTTTTCCTCGAGGAGCTCGAAGCGTGACCCGAAGCCGACTTGAATCCAGATCTAGATCTCTCTCTGGACCTCGACCTCGCTCTGGATCTCGACCGCGCTCTGGACCTCGACGCCGACCTCGACTTCGATCGAGACATTTGCCTCGACTTCGAGCGTCTCGACGTTGACCTCGAAGATCTCCCAGCATCTCTTCCCTTTACCTTCGCGAGAAGTAGTTTTGCTTCACGCTCTCGAAGCGCCTTTGGGTTCATCTTAAAACAAGATCGACAGTTCTTAACGTCGTGGTCTGAACCCAGACACCACAAACAATCGCTATGTGGGTCGGTGATTGACATCATGCGGGCACAAGATCCGCATTGTTTAAATCCTGTCTTCCTCGACGACATCCTTGATGAAGAAATAAGTCGCAAAGGAGAAACAGTAATGATTAAATAATAGTCAGATACTAAGTATCGCAGAAGATCCCGAAAACCGTTAGCGTCGAAGACGCGGAAAAAAGGGAACTGACGTCATCACGCCGGCGTGGGCCTAATAAGGAGTCGGTGACGTCAGGCGAAGTCACGCGCGAGGTCGTACTCCTGTGACGTCGTCCACGTCGGCGTGCTACGAAGAAAATTTCCGAACGTTGCTGACGCAAGGGGGATATTCACAAGGTGAGGAATCCACACGGCAGATGTATCTATCAGAACGTAATTTATTATTATTACAGTGTTCACGCTGTTAAACATGAGCAGGTGTACAAAGTCAAAGGAGGAGACCAGAAAGAAAGTACACAAGTAAACCACGTGTTTCTGCTCGGTGAGGACAAAACCTGCAGAGAAGAATGCAGCCCTCTGCAGCTTATTCCCCAACTTTTCCTGTCTTGCTTGCAGCCCCTCTCAGTCCCATGTAAGATCTCATTGACGGGTCTTATAGGCAGGCTTGCTTCAAATGAGATCTGACTGAGCGCTCCGATTTGATTTGAAAAACTTGGAAGCAGTATTTTAGCCAACATAGCATTGGATGCTATCAGAACTATGCTCTCACACCGTATAATGCAATCACACTGCAATACACTGCCATTTGTCAGGGTGGGTTGTTCACGTTGACCTTATGAAGTCCCCTCCACCTTGCCAAAAGAGAGGACTGGTAATCCTGTAACAAAACACACCAGGGTCAGTACCAGTTGCCTCCTGGCCAGGACAAGTCACTTTTTCAGCAGCGGTTTTGAACACAGTAAGCTGTGTGCTATTAAATATATTCTTATCCCTGTCCCATTCCTCAATGTAACTGTATTCTGTATTCTGGGGATATAGAGCCCAGCCTTTACCCATGCCTGACGTTTGGTCCTCTGCACCCCACCACCCTTCAGTCCAGGGCCTGGTCTTAGACCCGGTCTTGTATTGAACACCCACATTCCTAAATATGAGTTGTCTTGGAGAGCGGCCTTTCCGTCTGTGCTCTATCACTTCTGAAGTCATGAGTAATCCAAAGGAGGAAGTGAATCTTGAATTACTTGTCATTAATGGTGAATTTAAGAGGTTGTTGCATTTGGTATCTGTGACAGGTGGACCAGCCGGATGAAGGAGGGAAGAACGTGCGGGAATGGTGGGCTGCCACAGACGACTTACCCCCTCTTATCCCATTTCAGCAGAAACCCTGGAGAACACAAAACCAAACTTTATTAAGCTATGAGGAAGAACAAAGTGCGGGCGCCTTTAATTGGAGCTTCGTACATGACGAGACTTCTCCCACAACTGACGTCAGATGGTACAGCCCATCTCAAGAAGCGGATTCCCGGAGGGAAGAAGGCGGCGTGTATCCCGAGGAGGAAGAAGTCACTAGCTGGAGAGCGAGTGGGAGAAACCGGAGACTGGAAGAAGGAGGAGACGGCGAGAAGACGAGGTCTGGACCTGGAACCAGCGCAGAAACGCCAGGAGGCCAACGATCCCACGAGTCGCCCTGCCACGTTCCCAGGGGAAGAGCGTGGCTTGAACAGGTACGGGGCAAGGTGGCAGGCTGGGTTGGACGAAAGGAACGCCCGACTGTGTGAACCCGTGCTCCTCTCCATATGTGCAAGCCCCTTGTATATACTTAATTTTGTATATACTCGCTGTTGTCCTTTACGCCCTCACGTGCACTGCTATTCACGTTCGTTGAGTGTTCATCACAGTGCACTCTAGGAGATATAGTTTTCCTCACTCCCCTGGTCCCTGGTCCCTGGTTTAGGTTTAAGATTGTAGGACGGTCGTCCTGATTCTCCTTTCTTTATTTGTTTTATTTTGGGTTCCGACCATTCTGATACGGAGACCTCGAGACTGGGAAGAAAAGATTCACCAGGTCCAGGAGAAGTTCACCATACCCTCCCCCCCCGTATCTACAAACAGGAAGAACAAGACGGATCCCGCAACCTTTGCTAGGGAAAGACTATCTTGTACACGAAAAAAAGTTTTGGTAAAAATAAAACCCTCTTTGAAACGATTTGGTCTACCTTCTGATTTTGATACTCCGCCAGAATTGGTGTCAGAAGTGGGATCGTCATCTCAGTCCGTCTGCCACACCAAGATGGACGCCCTTATGCAACACATGATTAAAGGACAAGAAAAGTTAGAGTGGGCTGTTGAAAGGCAGATGTCATCTGCCCAAGCGGATCGTGAGTTGTTCCAAAACACCATAACAGCCCACATAGAAAGTCTACAACAAGCCCCATTAGACCCAGGTACCCTAGCGCCCACGGAGAGAAGGGCACATGTTCCAAATCCCACAGGAATAGCTCTCCAGAAATACGTACCAGGGGAAGACCCAGATGCGTTTTTAGTGAATTTCGAAAGAGCGGCCAGAGCGTGCGGATGGCCCGAAGACAAATGGCCCTTCTTTTTGGCACCTCTACTTACAAGCGAAGCACAGTTCGCACACCAAGTAGCTAACCCCGCTGGAAACACAAGCTACCAAGATATAAAGGCGTTAATATTGGACCAACTCGGATTAGACGCCGAAGCGTATAGAGTACGCTTTCGAAAAGAGCGAGGGACACCGGGGGGAGAATCCCAAAACGCTGTTTTTTTGCCTAACGATGGCTACAGATAAGTGGTTACAACTCCTCACTAGCACCAAAGAAGAAGTCATGGCGAAAATCTATTTGGAGCAATTCATGGAGGCTCTACCATATGCCACACAAAGATGGCTAAAGCAACATTCCAACCTTTTAGTAGAAGAGGCAATTGAAATGGCAGCAAATTACAACAGAGGACAGCCCCGGACTATGGGGTGGGACCCAGAGAAGACACATAAAACCAGTATACCAGCCAAAGCAGAGAAGAAGACAAAACCGCTAATAGAACATCCCAGACCTAAAAACGTTCGAATAGACTTGCCACCTGTTCGGGGGCACCAGTGTTTCGAATGTGGCGAATGGGGCCACATTGCCCGCATGTGCCCCAGAAGAAAGCCTGCTGAGGAGCCAATGGAAGTCGGGTACCTGCCAAAAGCGGTTCTGTATTCAGCCGAGATGGGAGCATCCTTTAATGTGAGTGTAAGGATGAATGGCAAATCAGTAAAAGCACTTTTAGATTCAGGTTGTAAGCAATCCGTAGTGCAGAAAAGTCTCATACTACCCAACCAAAACCTCCCAGGAATGATAGTACATATCCGGTGTGTGCATGGAGACTTTAAGCCCTACCCCGTGGCCTTAGTCACCATGTATCCCATAGAGAAAGGTGCCTGTACAGTAAAAGTGGGAGTAGTTGATAACCTTCCTGAAGATATTATCCCGGGGGTGGATAATCCCGGTTTTCTTTCCCTGTTCCAGGGTAAAATAGGTGGGGAGAGAGGTGGTGTGGATAGCCCTGCTCCGGCCCTAATAACCCAAGACCCTTGGCTGATAGATCGCAGCTTCCGATTTTCCCAAGCTAATGACAATACACTCTTTAATGCCTGGGAAGACGCTCATGTGACTCAGAATAACCAGAGCCTCACTTATCCCCGTTTTATAATTAGAAATGAGCTCTTATACCGAGAGGGGGAAAAGGAAGGACCCACACAGCTATTGGTTCCCCTGCCCTTCCGAGAACAGATTCTGTTCTTCTCTCATGCCCATCTCACAGCCGGACATGCAGGAAAAGAGAAGATGTCTGAAAATGTGCTGAGACATTTCTTCTGGCCCGGCATTTATAAGGACATACAGAAGTATTGCATGACTTGCGAAATATGCCAGAAGAAAAACACCCACCGACTGACCGCAGCGCCCCTATGTCCTATGCCTATTATCGGAACCCCCTTTGAAAGGGTCGGGATGGACCTGATAGGGCCGTTACCCAAATCAGCTAGAGGACATCTTTACGCCCTAGTCATCATGGATTATGCCACCAGGTTCATAGAAGCATTTCCCCTCCGGACACCTACCACCAAAACCATAGCTGAGATTTTCATGGAATTATTCTCCAGGGTCGGATTCCCCAAAGAAGTAGTGACAGACCAAGGAACCCCTTGTATGTCCCGCCTGATGAAAGAGGTATGCAGAACCCTAGACGTGCATCATCTGCGGACATCAGTCTATCATCCCCAAACGGACGGGTTCGTCAAGAGATATAATCAATCACTGAAGACTACCTTAAAGAAGATTCTCACTGCAGAAGGACGTGAATGGGACCGCCTCCTGCCATTGGCTCTCTATGTATTACGATCCCAAATACAAAGTAGCCTAGGCTGTTCATCATTTGAACTCGTCTACGGAAGACAGCCGAGATCCTGGCTTGAGATGACCAAAGAGGCATGGGAGACGGAAGAAGAGCAGGAACAGCGCTCATTGCTAGAATATACACAACAACTACGGTCAAGATTGGGAAAATTACGAGATCTCGCCTACTCCAATCTGGAAAAAAATCAAGCCTAACAGAAGAAGTATTACGATCGCGGGAAGAAGCTGAGAATGCTAGCCGTTGGAGACTGGGCGTGGGTACTTCTCCCATCTACTACCAGCAAATTCAAAAGTGAGTCTATGGGCCCCTACAGAGTAATCGAGACCATTCGTGATACCACATATAGGGCACAACGATATAGGGCACTCTTAATCGTTGTGTCGGGATCATTTCTAAATGATTCGATTGCTTTGTATTGTGCTCCAGAAAGATTTTTTAACATTGTAGGTTCTTCCACTAGTTCAACTTCACGGAACACTGCCTGTTCGAAGGCAATTAGTTCTGCAGGTACTAAATGTGCAGGGGGGGTAAAGGAAGATCTTTTTCTAAAGTTCTAAACCTGGCATCTGAGGAGTCATACAAACTGTAACACATGCAATGTGGTTTATCTGATAGTGTGCCCCTGTATGCTCCGTTATGTGGGCATGACCATGCGAAAAATTAAACTGCGCATAGGGGAACACCGCAGTAATATCAGATGCCAGAGAAATACAACAAAATTGACAGCGCATTATTTGGAGAAAGGACATAGCCCGAATGATGTCAAATGGTCGATTATAGAACATTTGGAATATAGCAATGAGAGTACCCTGTTTGAAAAGGAGCAAAGGTGGGTACACCGTTTGGCAACCCATCGGCAAGGTCTTAATGATGAGGTACCGTGGGGGACAGTGATGAAGCGCTAATCTGACCCGCCGGTACAAAAAGTGAGGTTACCAGGTATTTCCTTACATTGAGTGCCACCTGGTTTTATGTACAATGATCTGTGATATTATCTCTTTACCTCTGAGGACCCCGGTATTATTCCATTTCCTGGTAACATGTGTGTATAGAACCTTGACTTAATCCTATGAAGAGATATCAAATATGTCTTTTCTGTTAATATTTTTTATAAGGATACGTTACCTTTATCTGAAGAGAGACGCCACTGGCTAATGGGTCTCTGTTAATTAATACACCTTTTCAGGAATTTGAATACTACGGTGTAGGGTAGAGAGTGTACTGTGGTACTGAGCCTTTAAATGAATAAAGTTGTGTTGCTGCCCCGATCACGTGGTAATTTGTCATGATAACCACGCCCATTCAGGAAGTGATAAGACCGGTCTCAACCGCGGCCCGAATCGTCTTCCGAGCCGTGGATGAGCCGAACCTAGGTGGAAATACGGGGAGTCGTCAGCCTAATAGTAAGTGGTTTCGCCATTGCGCGTTTTTAACCCCTATTTTTGACGACTTGAAGAGGCTTATTGGACTATTTTACCGCTCTACCGAGTGGTTGTTTATAACACTTATTAATGGCTCATTAAATTACTTTACCGCTCGACCGAGTGATGGTTTACAAAATATATTAGTCACCTCGCAATTGTACCTGTGACGATTATTGTGTTTTCGAAAGTTTCCTCATTAAAAACATTGGCGTCTCCCTCAAGACAATACTTAATGAAATCTTTAACGCCTCCGAATGGTAGTGAGGGGCTTTTTGAACTGAGCAGGGCGAGTGTATTATAACAGGTTTAAATTACAACCTCGTCCAACTTCTAACAGGTGCTGCCGTGAAGATATCCATCACCACGGTCTTATGGAGTCTTCATTTGGGGAGATTTGAAGTAAGTCTTTTTATTCAGGAGAGATAAGCTAACGACATCTCCTGACATATTTAATATAAATATGTTTCTATTTCTTGGTAATCAACCTGTCGAGGTAGCTTTGTATTCTAAAGGACGTTTCCTTTTGTTCCTTTGTTTTCTCTCCCTCTACAATACAGCCCAAAAAGAAAAGTTTCAGACCTTATTACACGTAAGATCATTATTGGATTATAACCAAGTGAGTTGCCATTTTGACACGACATGATTAGAATATATGTGAGATTTCAGTCTCTAGTGCATAAGGCTGAATGTAGTTGTATATATAGACTTTCTAGACTGCGCACATTTCTCAAAGGATTTCTGCAAATTTTAAATTTAAAGTCCGTAAACCCGACCATAGGTGGAACAAACGTCAGAGGTTTTACTTGGGACTTATACTGTTCACCTCTGAAAAAATACTCAGAGGATTAATGTAAACTCTACCAGAGCAAGTAAGGCCAACAGCAAAGGTAGACATACACTGTTTAAGCATAACAGCTATGGTAATGTTTGAAGTTTTTTGTGGTGGGACTTCGCATCACTTTACTTATCTGACTGTGTCACTGGGCAAGCGATGGGGTCCGAAAGTACTAAACGAATTTTAAATAAGTATAAGTGTTGGTAAAATGCATATGATAGAGGAGTGTCTGTTGTTCATATGTGTTTTATGGGTTTCTTTACAGATTCCGTACACCTCGTTGAATTGAGGTTTGCACAAGACATAGATCCTCAAGTGGGTATTTATGCGTCTTTTGTGAATATCCACCCACCGTGAGTAGGCACTTTAGGGCGTGTACTGCCCGGTCGGGTGAGTTTACATTTCCGATCCTGAGGAATGCTGGGTCGAAAATGACCAGATAGCTGAAACATGTCGACCGTTTTTTAGGACAGGGAGCTCAAACTTGCTTAACTCTCGATGTCCGTTTTTGCACATTGTTTTTAATTGAGTTCGAATCACCCCTCTATTAAAAATGTTGGTTGAGGGAGTGGTCTATACTCATTTTAATTTGCACCTTTTCTTGGTATGATGTTTTCCACATGCACTAACTCGAGAAACCCAATGAAGACAAACGGCTACCCATCTTCGGAGGGTACCTGAGGGTTCTTCTTTTCATCTGGGTTGCACTTCATTCCTCCTTTGCTTGACACAGCAGATTTAGTCACATGTAGCACTGGTAGGCGCTGGTAGCCACTTTTTATTGCTATTTCCTGTAATAGGAGCATAAGATTGAGACACATCCGGGAAAGCTGGTAAAACAGAAGCCATACAGAATACCTGCCACCAGGAGGGAAGCAGTGAGACGTGACGTCCATGAGATGCTAAAGCTGGGGGTAATTCGTCCCTCTAACAGCAACTTGGCCTCGCCAATAGTGATGGTCCCGAAACCAGATGGGTCGACGCGTTTCTGCATGGACTTCAGGGCTCTCAACGACATCTCCACATTTGATGCTTACCCAATCCCACGGGTAGACGAATTAATTGAGAAGATCGGAGACACGTCATATATCGCCACATTCGACCTCACTAAGGGTTATTGGCAGGTGCCCCTCAGTGTAGAAGACCGTAAAAAGCCCAGTTATCACCGATGAGGTTCTGTTTGAATGTAACGTTCTTCCCTTCAGTCTCCACGGGGCACCTGCCACTTTCCAACGCCTGATGAATAACATTCTAGGTCCATACCCTTCCTTTAGCTCTGCGTATTTGGACGATATCTTGGTATACAGTAGTAGCTGGCCCAACACCTGGAACACCTGGTGATCATATTAGAAGCACTCAAACGCGCAGGCCTACACGTGAATGAAAAAAAATCACGAGGAGCCTTTCAGAAGGTAAAATACCTGGGTTACGTGTTGGGTGACGGAACGATTACTCCCCAAACAGAGAAGGTAAGGGCCATAGAAGAGACACCCTTTCCGACAACCAAAAGGGATCTTAGAGCATTCTTGGGCCTTATAGGATATTACCGCAGGTTCATTCCAGGATTCGCAGAGATAGCATCTCCCCTAACAGATCTCCTTAGGAAAGAAGTCAGACCCAAAACCCTTCTCAATCCTTCAGCAGAAGTATTAGGTGCATTTAGAGAACTAAAGAAATTTCTCACGACAAAGCCAGTTCTCATATCCCCTGACTTTGAGAAAATGTTCATCCTAGCCACTGATGCTTCTAATACAGGAATAGGGGCCTTGTTATCTCAGGTAGGGGGGGGACGGACACGAGCACCCCGTTCTATACGTAAGCAGAAAACTATTTCCCAGGGAATGCAAATATCCAACGATAGAGCGGGAGTGTCTAGCCATTAAGTGGGCTATCGACAAACTCCGCTATTATTTAGAGGGAAAGCCATTCATCCTCTACACTGACCACGCTCCCTTGAAATGGATGTATAGAAACCAAGGGCAAAACTCACGTGTACTTTGTTGGTTCTTGTCCTTACAGGCCTTTGCGTTTGAAGTACGCCACAAAAAAACGGAAAGACAATAACAATGCTGACTACCTGTCCCAGGTCTTTCGTCTCCCCAAACGGGAGAATCCAGGGGGGGAGGTGTGTGACGGGGCGGACCAGCCAGGTGAAGAAGGGAAGAACGTGTGGGAATGGTGGGCTGCCACAGACGACTTACCCCCTCTTATCCCATTTCAGCAGGAACCCTGGAGAACACAAAACCAAACTTTATTAAGCTCTGAGGAAGAACAAAGTGCGGGCGCCTTTAATTGGAGCTTCGTACATGACGAGACTCCTCCCACAACTGACGTCAGATGGTACAGCCCATCTCAAGAAGACGATTCCCGGAAGGAAGAAGGCGGCGTGTATCCCGAGGAGGAAGAAGTCGCGAGCTGGAGAGCGAGTGGGAGAAACCGGAGACTGGAAGAAGGAGGAGACGGCGAGGAGACGAGGTCGGGACCTGGAACCAGCGCGGAAACGCCAGGAGGCAAACGACCCCACGCCCTGCCACGTGCCAAGGGGAGGAGCGTGGCTTGAACAGGTACGGGGCCAGGTGTTGGACTGGGTAGGACGAAAGGAACGCCCGACTGTGTGAACCCGTGCTCCTCTCCATATGTGGGAGCCCCTTGTATATACTTAATTTTGTATATACTCGCTGTTGTCCTTTACACCCTCACGTGCACTGCCATTCACGTTCGTTGAGTGTTCATCACAGTGCACTCTGGGAGATATAGTTTTCCTCACTCCCCTGGTCCCTGGTTTAGATTGTAGGACTGTCGTCCTGATTCTCCTTTCTTTATTTGCTTTATTTTGGGTTCCGACCATTCTGATACGGAGACCTCGAGACTGGGAAGAAAAGATTTGCCAGGTCCAGGAGAATTTCACCATACCATCCCCCCCGTATCTACAAACAGGAAGAACCTTTGCTAGGGAAAGACTATCTAGTAGATGAAAAAAAGTGTTGGGAAAAATAAAACCCTTTTTGAAACGATTTGGTCTACCTTCTGATTTTGATACCCCGCCACAGTATCATAAGTGCCTTCAAAATACATGTTTTTATACAAATTTCAATATTTTTTCAACAAATGTTATGTACACATCAGGCACGAGAGGCTGCACTGGCCATCTATTTGATACATTTTTGTTTTCAGTATTGTAGACCGCATAAGTCTTTAGACATATTTTTGTTTTTTTCCTTGTAAACTTTTATCTAATTTTAAAATACACTTTTGCAAATGTTAACCGCTGCTGCTGGGAAAAGTTCAAAATATGACACAGAAAGAGATGCATGGTTCTTACCCGCTCAGTAGCTAAAAGGGAACCATTGAACTCTTCAAGTACTTGACGGCATTCGAATTCATGAGCTCTGGCACATGTTTGAAAGCCAATTACTATATCCTGCAAAGAATGAAAGACAACTCACAGCCTCAGGGAAACATTAACCAAACACAGATATTTAGGACAAGAGATTCCATATTAGAAAGAAAAGCTAAAGATGGGGTTCTTGATTGGACCTTCAGTGTTTACAACTGGCATTGGCGAATGATTCTCCACTACTAAAGCAAATATATTCAGTGCCCAGAAAGCATGATTTAAGGATACTCTTATACAAATATGCTGGAGTGTTCTTACCATGGGACTGAAGAAGCATCTTTGGATAAGAAGATTAGAGTTCAGTCATTATCTGTGCTCCGTCACTAGGTTCTCTCTCTACTGTTCACATAAAGGCACTGCAAGGAAAGTTCAGTTCACAAGCCTTCTTTGTGACGAAGGAGTGAGATTTGTTTAGCAGGAGGGCTTCTCCTTTCTTCCTCAAGTCTACTGTGCAGGGAATACACCAGATTCGGTTTTGCCCTTCAATCCTTGAGAACCCCCCCCTGACAATAGGTAGAAACAGACAGCTTTGTTGTCTTTTTTGTAGGTCTCTCTGAGAGAATCATGTCAAAGCTTTTACATAGCTTTAGACCTTCCTCCGCTTTATCTGCTATATTGATTAAACTTGGCTAATCTTATTCAATCATTTGCATCTAGCAGGAGAGATCACCTTAAGAGGTGCCTAACTATCCCTGATGAAATGCAGCAGTGGTCACCTGAACAAAGGAACTATTTGTCTAGTTTCTGCTAACATGGGGGCCGATAATGATTGCAGTTTTTCTGCATACTCCGGGCCGGCAGAAGCCACCGGAGGATACGGAAAAACCGCTGCGGAGCCTCCAAAGACCCACCACCATATTAGGATGGCTGGTGGGTCTGGAATTCCGTCCGCCGCGGTCGCATTACAACCGCGGCGGAAAAGCTCTGATATGGTGGCGGTGTCTATCAGACACCGCCAGCCATATTAGGATTGTGGAAAAGACATGCTTTTCCTCGGCGGCTTTTCCTCCGTGGGAAAGCATACGGACTTTCACTTCGGGGGCCCGTTCCGGTACCCCTGGGTGAAGGGGGGGTGGGGGGTGCACATGGGGGGTACCTACAGCGCGGTGCCTGCCGCTTTGTGCATGCAAATGCGCTGCATGCATTTTGAACCTTGCGGCGGGTGCAGCTTGAAGCTGCACCCGCCACAATGTTAAAGATAGAGGATATGACCGCCACCCTGGCGGTCACATCCTAATCTGCTCGGAGGGAACGCCGCAGCCCCTGCGGACGTTCCCTCCTCCTCAGGGGTCGCGGACGGACTCAAGTCCGTCTGCGATCCTAATCGGGCCCTTAGTCCTCATCTACTCTGTGGAGGGTTTTCAGTCTGATATGATTTGGCTAACCATGGAGTAGATATCACACTTTGGGATGAGTGGAAGTGCTGAGTGAGGAAGGTTTCATGGTCATCATTAATTTACCGTCAAGCTCCTGTATTGAAGTTACAAACCTGAACAATGTACACCCAGATGCTCCTCAGTCCTTTATGACTTCCTTCTCAACATGTGTCTGTTCTAGTCGTACAGGGGGACATTTTATCTCAGGGGAATAGATCTATGATTATTGTAAGAAATACACTTGGTACTTACTGAATGGTTCGGAGTTAAGATGAACCGGGCAGATAAGAACATGCTTCGAAGGAAGTGTAGGATCAGCGCATTATCATCACAGGCGGCGAGGCACTTACCGATGCACCGGAAAATAAAACCCTAATATGGAAGTGAATTAAAGACAGTCCGAGTTCAGAATAAGCAGCAACTCCTGCCCACTCTATGAGAGTCTTACTTATAGAGGAGCATTCATCTTTGATTAAACTCTACACATGTCGTCTCTCACTTTGAAATTGCGTTTAATGAGTTGAGAGAAATGTTTATTATGTAATGTTATGTTATATCTTATGGACATTGTAAAGATTCGTACATGGCCATGAACAGGACTCAAAACAACAAAAAGGGGGAGGGGTGGGAGCCAATAAAGGTCCTGTACCTAGGCTCAGAAAGTGCTCATGCAAAATAGCAGTGGAGGTACTTTTCTTCTAGAAAATGAAGAAGAAAAAAATGCTGGCAAAGAAGCAGGAATCCTAAAAACTATTTCTTGGTACCCTCACACAACCATGAGGATGTAATGTATCATCATTGGACTTGCTCCTCGTAAGGCTCCACAAAGGGTCGCTTTAGCAGAGACCTTTTATTTTTTTGCCGTCTGATGAGAAGCGCCAGTGTGAGGGCGTTTTGAATGTATGGGGTGGAGTGAATGTGTATATTGAAATAAAGGGACACTAAAGCTGTCTTATCCCCAGCAGACAACTGCGGTCCTCATCTCTGTCCCTCTTGGTGGTCCCCAGGTTCAAGAAGAGCAGAATGGGAGGCTCTAAGTTCTCTGTCCTGGCTCCGCAACTTTGGAACTCTTTACCTCTCCCAATGAGAGCAATGCCATCCTATCTGGAGTTTTGCAGCACCCTGAAAACTACTCTGTTTTCACAGGCTTTTAATATCTAATCCGCCTACCATCTAACTCAGGATTCCTCCTCAACAGCGCCAAGAAACCGCCTGGTAAACGTGCGCTCAACAAATACCCTTAAATTCAAATTCAAATTTAAGACACACCGAACTAATGTGATGGTTCTCCTGGCAGGATTAAGAAAAACATAATTTGGTAGGGGCTACTACAGGGACATGATGTATCCTGTGAGTGTGGTCAGGTTGGCATGTTTAACGACTGATGGCCCAAAATAAATCTCTGCTACTTCTTCAGGGCCTAAAAGAAAAGGGGGATAAACCTACCCCACACTTAAGACATAATATGCAGTGTAGGTATTCCCCTGAAAGAAAATACCTTGTTCAAAAAGTTTAAAATTGATCATCCAACCTAGAAAATGAATGAGAAAATAAAAAAAACACACAGTAAACAAATGTTTTGAATGTATGGTCCAATGCGTCACCAGACCAGGATCCCTTTTCCAGCACAGTGTATGATAGTGTCTCCTAAGGTAGATATGCTCATGCTATTGTTGGCGCTGATCAGTTACCACAACGTGAAAGAAGTGAAGCACACGCTGATGGTAAACAGCATTTACCACAAATCTTTTTCCCAGCAGGGAATCACAACGTGGTCGTTACAACGACCGCGTTATGATTCCGCATACCATTACTCCGCAAGTCGGAACAACGACTTGCCGGGGGGGAGGTGTTGGATTATTATCCAATACCTTCCCTATTGTCCGCCCAGACTGGAGTTGGAATAGTAAATTATACTATTCCAACATCCAGCGCCCCCCTCCGCAAGTCGTTGTTCCGACTTGCGGAGTAATGGTATGCAGAATTACAACACGGTTGTTGTAACAACTACGTTGTGATTTCCGTGAAGAAGACAGCGGGATAATAACATACATTCCACACTGATACATCAAATATAACAGAACAGGCAAGTAGACATTGGTCTAACAGACAACATAAAACCAATCTGTGTTGGTGTTACACAGTGTATCATAAGTGATTAGTTGTCCTCAGGTGTGAATGGCGTGTCTTATCCTTTGGATAAATCTATAATGCCCCATAGGTCAAAAGCAGAGGGTAGAGCTTAGCTGCTAACTGTGGTAAGAGCAATGATACTCAGCATAAAGAAACAGTAAATCAAGGGGACCCAAATGACCTTAGGGTGAAAAGAAAAGGAGAAGCTGAGAGTTTTCTAGAGAAGCAATCATACTCATGTGGTTTCTGCGCAGAGAGTGCCAGAGACCTACCTTCCCCCGGTCACCCGGATAGAGACTCAGCAGAGGAGAAGACCTGCCTTTTAAGATGCGGGTATTGAAGTGATTGATCTCAGGTGAGGTGCGTGTAGCTACAGGAAGGAGGGATGACAAAATGGCCAATGAGGACAGGAGAGGAGGGGCGATATTGATCCAATAGGAGCAAGCCCCTCACATGCTGGTGTAACATAGGTTGTACAAAAGGGGGTGGTGATGGACGGAGCATCTGAACCAATCAAACACTCACACCCAGTCAAAAGATCTGGGTTTGATCCATCACCGTTCTTTAGCCCACTCTGCCACCCCAGTTCAGACATGGCTATATGCAAATCAGTCTGACCCTGTGCCTCATGGGAACAGTCCAGCCCGAACTGCCAAGCCATGCCTTCCCTGGACCGGAAACAAGCTTCCGAGGACCGGTTTCTGGCATTCCAGCCGTCTTCAGCCCCGCTTGCTTGAATCCAGTGGTAAAGTGAGCAAGGGACTCACGTCTGAGCATACCCTGCCACACTTATGGCGGCCAAAGCGGTACAAAAGGGGGTGGTGATGGACGGAGCATCTGAACCAATCAAACACTCACACCCAGTCAAAAGATCTGGGTTTGATCCATCACCGTTCTTTAACCCACTCTGCCACCCCAGTTCAGACATGGCTATATGCAAATCAGTCTGACCCTGTGCCTCATGGGAACAGTCCAGCCCGAACTGCCAAGCCATGCCTTCCCTGGACCGGAAACAAGCTTCCGAGGACCGGTTTCTGGCATTCCAGCCGTCTTCAGCCCGGCTTGCTTGAATCCAGTGGCAAAGTGAGCAAGGGACTCACGTCTGAGCATACCCTGCCACACTTATGGCGGCCAAAGCGGTACAAAAGGGGGTGGTGATGGACGGAGCATATGAACCAATCAAACACTCACACCCAGTCAAAAGATCTGGGTTTGATCCATCACCGTTCTTTAGCCCACTCTGCCACCCCAGTTCAGACATGGCTATATGCAAATCAGTCTGTCCCTGTGCCTCATGGGAGCAGTCCAGCCCGAACTGCCAAGCCATGCCTTCCCTGGACCGGAAACAAGCTTCCGAGGACCGGTTTCTGGCATTCCAGCCGTCTTCAGCCCGGCTTGCACTTGCTTGCTGCACACTCTGAGACGGCCGCCATTGAGGGATGATACTTTTGTTGCACTAGCATACGAGGGGACTCGCTCCTATTGGCTCAAGCTCGCCCCTCCCTCCTCATTGGCCATTTGGTCATCCCTCCTTCCCAGTGCCGTACACACCACACCTGAGAACAATCACTCCAATTACACATTACACGTATGTCTACTTGCCTGTTTTGTTATATTGTGTGCACTAGCTTGTTTTTTTCACATCTTTCAGGTTGTGGCGACTGATCAGCACCAACAATAGCATGTACATGACTACCTTTGGAGACACTATGATACAGTGAGCTGGAAAAGCGATTCTGGTGGCGTATTGGACCATACATACAAAACATTTGTTTACTGTGTGTTTTCTTTATTTTCATAATTTATTGTCTAGGTTGGAAAATCAATTTTAAACATTTTAAAACAGGTATTTTCTTCTGAGGGAATACCTACATTGCATATCACGTCTTAGATATAGGGAAGGGTTTCCCCATTTATTTGGGTCCTGAAGAAGTGTTGTAGATCTTTTTAGGCTGTTTGGGGCCAAAGATGTCAACCTGGCCACACTCACAGATTTAGGCTACTTGGGTACATCACACTACTGTAGTAGCCCCTATCAAATTATGTTTTTTTAATCCTTCCAAGGGAACCATTACATTAAAGTCAAGTTTGGTATCTCTGAGCCAGTTTTAGTCTCCCTTCACTTCACTGCACACATTCACTCCACACTCACATTCAAAATGCCCACATACAGGCACTTTGTGGGGCCCATGGGGCATTGCAGCGCTGACCCTACCAACAGAACGCGCACTATGATGCATGACATCCTCATGGATGTGTGAGGGCACCAGGAAACAATCCTTAGGAATCCCCCCTTCTTTGTTTGCCTGTCTTTCTTCTTTGCTTTTTAATAGGAACAGTACCTAAACTGCTTTTTGCATGAATATGACCTCAGGTCCATTGAATGGAGAGTGGCTCTAACATGAAGAGTACCTTTTAGCTGAAGGAGATCCATTGGGGCAATGAGTATAACTCTGACTTGTGGTGGCTCCTAATGATCCAGGTGGAGAGGAATTACCTCATGGAGTTCATCTCCATCTGATTCTTAGTCGGTCGGCTTTTACAGGGAGTGGGAGAACCATACCTTTTTTTCCGACTGGTCTATTCCAGTCCTGTGTACCCGTAGTATAAAAATGAACTTTACCAATAACTGTGCAATTGGAATACACAGTTCTATCCTTCTCTGCCTTTGTGTTAAATTGACTTCCCCAGTGGTTCAATGCTGACCTTTGAGAGCACTAACCTCCTCATTCTCATGATGGACGAAACTGGGAATCTGAAAGCTGAACTCTTCCATTAATGAGACATGCCACTCTCTGTATGGGACTTGCTTCAGGATAGACCCCAGGAACTGCAAAGAAAACAGAAAGAAACTTTAACGCAGTAATATAAACTTAAATGCATTATCTACAGCTGATGTCTGGGTGCATTGACTTTGAGAAGATGAGTGAACAAACTACGGCTAACAACAACCTCAGTAATGACGAAATATTATGATGGCAGAAGAACCAGAGAACACATACAGCAGCGCTTAACTAGTATGGTGTGAAATCAGTGGTCAGAAATAACAAGGAGACCTTTACAGTGTCCATGATTTACAAAGAAACACACAAAACAAAAGCATGCTGCCAACAAATTACTGTGAAAAGAGCAACAGTGCAGCGATCCACATAGAAAGCAGATGGAGACTGTGCAACAATATCACATACTTAGGAGCAGAATGCAAACATATACGCCCACATGCATCAAGGTAAATTGCATTAGCAAACGGTGCGAATCGCATTTTTCGGCCGTTTGCGAATGCAATTTCCTGATTTGGGATGCACAAACCCTTTTCAGAAATTCGCAATTTAAGAAATTGCACAATTGCGATTTCTTAAATTGCGAATGCATTTAAGGAATCTCAATTTGAGATTCCTTAAATGCAATTCATCATACTTTTAGAATTTGCGAATTTTGAAATTAGAAATGCAAATTACCATGAAGTAGACCTTCATGGTAATTTGCGAAAATCAAGAAAAATGCTTTTAAATGCATTTTTCTTTGTTACATGTTACACACACACGTGCCCTTGGGGCATGTGTGTGTGTAAGATGTATCCAAAAGCAAATTTCAGGGGTGCAACAGGGTGTCTTTTGGACACCCCTGCACCCTTGAAATTGCATTCTCAATTTGCGAATTCACAATGATGAATTGCAAATTGAGAATGCCCTCCCATTCATTTCTATGGGCATTCATAGGAATGAATGTGTAGAAATTCCTTAATTGCGATTCTCAATTAGAGAATCGCAATTAACGAAAATTACTGAATCGCTAAAAAAAAGCGAATTATTCATGCATTGCCGTTTGCAAATCCTTAATTGCGATTCCTTAAATTTCGCAATTAAGGATTCGCAAACAGAAACATTGATGCATGTGGCCGATAGACTCTTCACCAGCATGGGGGCCAAATGTAAATTTAATTTTAAGAAGGGTGAAGACTGAACACAAGGAAAAGAAAATATGCTGTCCACTACTTATAGTGGGCAACTTGCACCAGTCCAAACAACCCTTATTGATGGTAGGTTAAGACAAACTTTATTGAAAGCTATCCTAGTCGTAGCTATGGAGAGTAGCTTTTAGGCTAAGTCTTGAAGGAGTGTAAAGCAGCTTGGTTTACCAGATCATACCCACTTGAATGTCTAAATGAAAGGAGAACCACAAAAGGTATATATATATATATATATATTACCTATTGGCGGTCGCCAGTAGGTATATATAGTTAGGATTTTTTTCCTATGGGATTTTTGAAAATTCTATGTTGAATAACTTTGGCGTTTGAGGACGGAATTGGCTGAAATTTTCTGGAAAATGGAACATTTTGTTTCTGAGCGGCCCCTGAAAATTTGGGGGGGTTTCGTCAAGCGGGGGCCGAGAAAAAAGGGGGGTCCCAAAACGTGTTTTTAACATTGAGTTTTCCATAGGGCGGTTGGACTCACTTTTAGCTCGAACGGCTGAATGGATTTCCACGAAACTTGGCAAAATTGTAGGGACTGGTAGCCCGATGTGCCTTTGCTATGTCTCAAGATATATGCTCCAGTGGTTTTTACGAAAATTAACTTTGAAAAATATATATTGGGCTACATTGGGCTATATATATGTTGGAGCCCAAATGTAGCCCAATGTAGCCCAATGAAGCCCAATGTAGCCCAAAGATGGCCGCCAGAGACAAAAAAAACCAAATGTAGCCCAAATATCAGCCAGATGTTGCCCAACTATAGCCCAGTGACAGAATGTCCCAGAGTGTTTTAAAGAACAACTACAACGCTAACAGTCTTACTTATGACAAAAGTATGGCACACCTGAAGTCATCTTGATTGGAATAAAGTGGTAACACTTACTACATTTAATTTGAAAAGGAACAAAATAAGGGGTTTCATTTTGCCATAGAAATGTAATATATATATATATATATATATATATATATATATATATATATATATATATATATATATATATATATATATATATATATATATATATATATATATATATATATATATATATATATATGTATATATATATATATATTACCTACTGGCGGTCGCCAGTAGGTATATATAGTTAGGATTTTTTTCCTATGGGATTTTTGAAAATTCTATGTTGAATAACTTTGGCGTTTGAGGACGGAATTGGCTGAAATTTTCTGGAAAATGGAACATTTTGTTTCTGAGCAGCCCCTGGAAATTTGGGGGGGTTTCGTCAAGCGGGGGCCGAGAAAAAAGGGGGGTCCCAAAACGTGTTTTTAACATTGAGTTTTCCATAGGGCGGTTGAACTCACTTTTAGCTCGAACGGCTGAATGGATTTCCACGAAACTTGGCAAAATTGTAGGGACTGGTAGCCCGATGTGCCTTTGCTATGTCTCAAGATATATGCTCCAGTGGTTTTTACGAAAATTAACTTTGAAAAATATATATATTGGGCTACATTGGGCTATATATATGTTGGAGCCCAAATGTAGCCCAATGTAGCCCAATGAAGCCCAATGAAGCCCAATGTAGCCCAAAGATGGCCGCCAGAGACAAAAAAAACAAATGTAGCCCAAATATCAGCCAGATGTAGCCCAACTATAGCCCAGTGACAGAATGTCCCAGAGTGTTTTAAAGAACAACTACAACGCTAACAGTCTTACTTATGACAAAAGTATGGCACACCTGAAGTCATCTTGATTGGAATAAAGTGGTAACACTTAATACATTTAATTTGAAAAGGAACAAAATAAGGGGTTTCATTTTGCCATAGAAATGTTATATATATATATATATATATATATATATATATATATATATATATATATAATATATATATATATATATATATATATATATATATATATATATATATATATATATATATATTCACTGAAAAAACCATAGGTTATAGACCATATATAGTTAGGAATTAGCATTTACAAAACCTTGAAAATTCACTGAAAAAACCATAGGTTATAAACCATATATAGTTAGGAATTAGCATTTAAAAAAACTTACTTTACTCACACAAAACCATTGAAATTCCATATATAGTTAGTTGTACTAACTATATATCGCGCACCCGCAATCCACTGCTGATCATGTCACATATTACATCATTCATGACATGGTCAGTGACATCACTGATGACATCACTGATGACATCTCAAATGACATCACTGATGACATCACTGATGACATCTCAAATGACATCACTGATGACATCACTGATGACAACATCCAGTGACTGTATGTTTCTGTAAAGTTAAAATATGTCTTACATATTGAAGAATGAGTGGATGTAGAAGTGTCTGAACAAAGGATTTAGTAGGTGCATGACTGACTGTATGAGTGAGTGATTAAATGTGTCTCACTGAGTGCATGGGTTAGTGACTAAACTGTCTTAATTTGTGCATCATTATGTCTGTTGTTCTGTAAACTGCTGCATGTGTTGATCAGTAGGTATATGATTAACTATATGGGTTATTGATTGGTTGCCCAAGTATTTGTATGGGAGACTGAGAGTGTGTATGGGTGGCTGGGAGGTGTATGACTCTCTGCATAGATGTATGGGTTCAAAAGTGCATGTGGAAACAGCTGTATGGGCGGTTGACTGTGTGCATGACTGTATTGGTGAGTGAATAGATATCTCAGTGCTACATGTCAAAGTAAGTACATATGTAAAATACAGTACATGTGAGAGTTGACATATATAAATAACTGTGCATAAGAGCCAGTGAATGTGTGAGTGGCTGTATGGATCATTGTGAACTTGTATCCAGGATTGTATAAGTGAGTAAATATGTTTTAGTATATGTTTGAATAAGTAAGGTGTGTTTAACTGTATAGTTAAGGAAATGGAGGTGTGATTGATTGTTTGCATGACTGACTAGGTGTGTGTGTAACTTGATGGATGAGTGACAATCTGTGAGTCTGTGTTTACACTGAGTGTATCTAAGGTTATATTAGAGTCTGAAGAGGTTCATCGTATTATCACATGAATGATGTCATCAGTGATGTGATCAGTAATGTCAAATGAGATGTCATCAGTGATGTCATCAGTGATGTCATTTGAGATGTCATCAGTGATGTCATCAGTGATGTCATTTGAGATGTCATCAGTGATGTCACTGACCATGTCATGAATGATGTAATATGTGACATGATCAGCAGTGGATTGCGGGTGCGCGATATATAGTTAGTACAACTAACTATATATGGAATTTCAATGGTTTTGTGTGAGTAAAGTAAGTTTTTTAAAATGCTAATTCCTAACTATATATGGTTTATAACCTATGGTTTTTTCAGTGAATATATATATATATATATATATATATATATATATATATGTATATATATATATATATATATATATATATATATATATATATATATATATATATATATATTCACTGAAAAAAACATAGGTTTCAGGAGTTATATAGTTAGGAATTAGATTTTAAAAAACCTTTGAAATTCACTCAAAAAACTATACGTTTTAGTGGTGTTATAGTTAGCTGGACATTTTACTCATACAAAACCATTGAAATTGCTCCTATATAGTTAGTTGTACTAACTATATTTCGCGCACCCGCAATCCACTGCTGATGATGTCACATATTAGATCATTCATGACATGGTCAGTGACATCACTGATGACATCTCAAATGACATCACTGATGACATCACTGATGACATCATCCAGTGAATGTGGTTTGCTTCGTTATTTAAATATGCATTATATATATAGCAATTTGCATTGAAGAATAAGTGGATATATATAAATAAATATTTGGATGGAGGATTTAGTAGCAGTGTAATTGACTGTTTACTTGAACAATTTATAATGTCTCACTAAATATAGTGGATAGTGACTAAACTGTGTGAATATCTGTATCACTTTGTCAGTTGTTGTGTAAACTGATTCTACAGTTGGTTACTAGCAATGTGAAAGTCTATATTAGTTATTGATTAGTTAACTGAGTATTTGTATGGGAGTGTGAAAGTGTGTGTGGTTCGGTGGGGGGTGTGTGACTGTCCAAAGATGCGTGAATAGTTGATTTAGTAGATATATGAAGTTAAAACTACATGTTCTAACAGTTGTTTGGGTTAGTGAATATCTTTATGGGTGTGGTGATGAGCAAATATATTTCTCAATGGTACAGGTCCAACAAACTAGAAAAATAAAAGGCAGTGTATGTGTCAGTTGTTGTATATAAATAAGTATACATAAGACACAATGATTGTGTGAGTGACTGTATGGATAACTGTATACTTGCAATAATGATTTTATAATTCACTAAGTATGACTTACTATCTAAATGAATAGAAGAAGTGGTGTTTGTGTAAGTGTTTTGCTAAGTAAATATGTAAGTATGATCCATTGTTTGCATAAGTGAGTAGGATGACTTCATATGTGAATAGGATGCGTGCTGTTGTTTAATGTCGATATAGATGTATAAGTATTTTTGATAGTGTTCTATTGTTCATTGACAGCATGTATGAGTGAATCCATAGGTAAGTGATTAGATGTGTGTATACATCTATGAATCACTGAGTGGATTTTTAGATACTTGTATTGCTGTGACAATGGATTTAAATATGATACTCTGTATTTTACAAAGAGTGATGAAAAATTTTAATAGTGTATGAAAAGGTGTATGTGATTGTCACGTGGATGATGTCATCAGTGATGTCATCAGTGATGTCATTTGAGATGTCATCAGTGATGTCACTGACCATGTCATGAATGATCTAATATGTGACATCATCAGCAGTGGATTGCGGATGCGCGAAATATAGTTAGTACAACTAACTATATAGGAGCAATTTCAATGGTTTTGTATGAGTAAAATGTCCAGCTAACTATAACACCACTAAAAATTATAGTTTTTCGAGTGAATTTCAAAGGTTTTTTAAAAGCTAATTCCTAACTATATAACTCCTGAAACCTATGGTTTTTTCAGTGAATTTCAAAGGTTTTTTAAATGCTAATTCCTAACTATATAAGGCCTGAAACCTATGTGTTTTTTAGTGAATCTGCAAGGTTTTTTAAATGCTAATTCCTAACTCTATAAGGCCTGAAACCTATTGTTTTTTCAGTGAATTTCAAAGGTTTTTTAAATGCTAATTCCTAACTATATAAGGCCTGAAACCTATGGTTTTTTCAGTGAATTCGCAAGGTTTTTTTAAATGCTAATTCCTAACTATATAAGGCCTGAAACCTATGGTTTTTTCAGTGAATTTCAAAGGTTTTTTAAATGCTAATTCCTAACTATATAAGGCCTGAAACCTATGGTTTTTTCAGTGAATTCGCAAGGTTTTTTTAAATGCTAATTCCTAACTATATAAGGACTGAAACCTATGTTTTTTTCAGTGAATTTCAAAGGTTTTTTAAATGCTAATTCTATTAGCGGATAACGTTTTTATATATTAAAACGTTTTTTAAATCTCAAATGCCTGCTTTGCTAACAGAGTTTTTAAGCACAGGCTCTTTTGTCTCTGGTGGCCATCTTGGGAGACTGCATATCAGAATTTGTTTAATGAAATATAAGAGGATTTGAGAAGTCACTCAAAATGTGCCCTAATTTTTTTTTCTTCAGCACTTATCATAATTTCTATGGCAAAATGAACCCCCTCATTTTGTTCCTTTGCAAATTGAATGTTTTAAGTGTTAACACTTTATTCCAATCAAGATGACTTCAGGTGTGCCATACTTTTGTCATAAGTAAGACTGTTAGCGCTCTAGTTGTTCTTTAGAACACTCTGGGGCATTCTGTCATTGGGCTATAGTTGGGCTACATCTGGCTGATATTTGGGCTACATTTTTTTTGTCTCTGGTGGCCATCTTTGGGCTACATTGGCCTACATTGGGCTACATTGGGCTACATTTGGGCTCTAACATATATATAGCCCAATGTAGCCCAATATATATTTTTCAAAGTTAATTTTCGTAAAAACCACTGGAGCACATATCTTGAGACATAGCAAAGGCACATCGGGCTACCAGTCCCTACAATTTTGCCAAGTCTGGTGGAAAACCATTCAGCCGTTCGGGCTAAAAGTGAGTCCAACCTCCCTATGGAAATTAACATGGGGAAAACACGTTTTGGGACCCCCCTTTTATCTCGGCCCCCGCTTGACGAATTCCCCCCAAACTTTCAGGGAAGGACCGGAGCGCCGCGAGGCAAAGTTATGGAAAATTTCAGGAAGATTCCTCAACCGGCGCCAAAGTTATTCCCAATAGAATGTTGCGATTTCCCTATGGAAAACAATCCTAACTATATATACCTACTGGCTATCGCCAGTAGGTACTATATATATATATATATATATATATATATATATATATATATATATATATATAGTATGTATTGATTACTAAACACTCTCTAGTAATCTCTTTATGAGATTACAGAGCCAGGTACACAACATAAACACAATAGAACTTAAGTAAATAGCACAATACACAATGGGCCCCACGGGGAGACCAAACCATATATTAAGAAAGTGGTATAAGAACCACGACTTGACTAGACACAAGGCCTTGAGACTGTAGAATTGCCGGGACCCCAAGTAACCACCCAAGGTAGTGACACAGGGGACCCATGGGCGACGTGTGCAGTGAGAGAACACAGCCGCGAGCTCCGTTAGCTTCTATGGGGAAAGTCACGTCGAAATTTTAAAGTTTAAGGACACTTAGGAGAGGACTTTGAGCAGACCCCTTTAGACTTAAGGGGTTCTAGGGCCAACACCCACAGGTGCACCGGAGAACTCAAGTTACCTCACCCAGGGAAGCCGGGTGCATAGGTGTCAAATGGTGCTGAGAATTGTTGCTGTTTTCAATGGCGACCTGCTGCAAAGTGCTGCTGCCATGAAGAAGGAAAGTGTCCAGTGTGATCCAAGCCTGGATTGAAGATGTAAAGAACCTGAAAGCAGAGGGGACAGAGTTTGGGTCACTTGCCAGTGAACAGGGGCATGATAGACGAGGCCCACCGATGTCGGGTGATTCAGGTGCGAAGAGGTGAAGCTTGACTCTGCAGCAACGAGGACCCGGAGGCATAGACGATGACCAGGAGCTGGATTTGAGCTGTCCCACAAAGCATGTCGAGTGCTGCGGCATCGGTGCTCGGATTGAACACAAGCCTTAGCAACAGCAACCCACGCAGAAGGAGAAAAGATGCTTCGGTGTGGATCAGCAGGGTCCAGGGGGATCACCAAGTGATTAAGAGTCAGGGCACATCTGGAGCAACCAGGGAAGCCCAAGTAAAGTTAAAGTTGCCTTCTCAGGGACCCACAGGTCAACGAACCAGGGATCGGGAAGGTACCTCGAGAGAAAACACAAAGGGTCGGCTCACGGAACACTCGTGGAGTGTAGGCCAACAATCTTTGGTGGAAATGCTGCTCGGGGTCTGGGCTACAAGTAACCCAAAGCACAGCCTTGAGGGTCACCAAGAAGCATATGCACTTGCAAATGTGCATGGTGTCCAGGGGTTCCGGTTCCACTGTCCCCACGAGGGCTACGGGTCTCAGCCTTACTGAGAGCTCGGGTTAGCCTCTGGGAAGTCTGGAAACCCACCTCCTGTGTTGCAAATTCTTTTGAGTCTGGAGGGAGCTTCGGAGATGCAAACCGGTCAGATGCGTCTTTGGTGCCTTCCACGCAGGGGAGTAACTCCATTACTCCAATGGAGATTCTTCAGTCATCTAGTGTCATGTAGATCGTCGAAGTTCCAGGATTCAGTATCAGAGTTTTGTCCAGGTAAATCTAAAGTACTGTAGTCAGGGGTTCCTACTTTATACCCAAGGAAGGGGTGGGACATACTCTGGGGACCCACCTATGGGAGGGTTTGGGAAGAGGGGTGGCTACACCCATTTTCTTTGTCCAGTTTCGCGCCAGAGCAGGGGCTGGTAGCCCCTGCAATTGGTATGAACTGGACTATGCATGGGGACACCAAATGTGCCCCCAGTGCAGACTTCATAGCACGCTTGGAGTGCACCTGCACAGCCCCACATACACTAAAGCCTGTCTGGGAGGTGGTTACACCTCCCTGTGACAGGAAACCTATAGTCCAGGCCTCCCCTGCCAGAGTTTTGTCCCGCAGCAGGAGGCCAGACTCATGTCTGTGGCTGCAGCATCCATTTTGTGATGCCAGGGTTAAGGAAAGCTAGTACCGGGTAGCCCGGTGCCCCACACTAGTGGTTCTACCATCGAGAAATCATACCTCCCACACCAGTTACTGGTGTTGAGGTATGGTTCCAAGGTGTTTTTTACCCCAAAAACCACATAGTCCTGTGAAGCCACGAGGTTATACCGCACTTAAGAGTATATGGTCTAGGTTGCATTTCTAGCAAACCCAGAAGATAGATTCCGAAGGCTGCAAAGGGGCTCTGCTCATGCATGGGCACCCTCTCACACAAATCCCAGCACCCTGCCTTCAGGATTGATAAGGCCTGCCATAGGGGTGACTGATAGGTACATATGTGTAGTGATAAGGTAGATATAGGAAACCTATATATGAGTAAGGGGTGCATACACCACCTTACACAGGCTGGTGTAGCAGACCTTTTATGTCATTTTGGAAGGCTTCCCAGGGGTGGTATAATACATGCTGCAGCCCCTGGGAGGCCTCTGGGGTACCTATGCCCTGTGTACATAGTATACCATATACTAGGGATTTATGAGGGTACCCTAGAATCCAATCTGGAGTGTATCTAAAGAACATGGAATCATTTTATAAGAGAAAGCAGACAGGCTAGTGACCTGGTTAGCAGGTTCCCAGCCAAACTAGGTCAAAAACCATCAAAACACAAGGAAAAAAGTGGGGGCAACCATGTAGTCAGATTCCACCTTCCTACAAGGAGCACAATAATAGCACACTGGAGTGTGATGACCTCGTCAAAATACAGTTAATGTGACTGTCTGGGAATTAAAAAGGAACCAAGTAGTAGTGGGCTGACCAAGGGATGAATAGAGAAAGCTATTATATGGCCATCACAAGGTTGAACTGGAACAGTAAAAACACTATGGTGGGGGAGGACCTAGGGGGAGTTTAAAGACCATACTCTGGATACGATCCCCAAAGAAGACTACAAACAACAAAGGTACCAGAAGGTCTCGAAAAATGTGCCCAGGAATAAAGAAAAACCAACCTAACCCTTACCTCCAAAGGGATGTGTCACAGAAAGCATTCACCAGGGTGAGGAAAAAACCATCAGTCACCATACGGATCCGCCCTTCATCATTTGGGATTTTGTCCGTACCACCCGTCAAGGAAGATCGATGCCACAATCAGAGGTCAACCCGGTGGTAAGGGGGTTCCTCGAAAGGTCTAGGTAATGACAGTGTGGTATGCCTCTCGATATTGTGAGTGGCAAAAGACATGGGACTGGGGTGTGCAGTGCTAGAAGAAGTGAAGGAGTGAAAAAAACAAAAAAGGAGTGTGTCTAAAATTGGTTTAGAAAAAGCACTAAACAAAACTTTATTCAACGTGTGCTTCACATACCAATATTAAAAATTAGTGTAACCAAGGGCTGTCTGATTATGTAGACCGCCTAAGGTAAAAAGTGGTCGACTAGTTGCCACTCACAATATCGAGAGGCATACCACACTGTCATTACCTAGACCTTTCGAGGAACCCCCTTACCACCGGGTTGACCTCTGATTGTGGCATCGATCTTCCTAGACGGGTGGTACGGACAAAATCCCACATGATGAAGGGCGGATCCGTATGGTGACTGATGGGTTTTTTCCTCACCCTGGTGAATGCTTTCTGTGACACATCCCTTTGGAGGTAAGGGTTAGGTTGGTTTTTCTTTATTCCTGGGCACATTTTTCGAGACCTTCTGGTACCTTTGTTGTTTGTGAACTGGAACAGTGACAGAGTGATAATTCAGACGAAGATAGGGAGCAATGATCATGTGCCAAGACGACTGCATAATATGAACATACTGATACTTCAAAAAGCAGTGGGCAGAGCAGGAAGAGAAACATTGTGACAATCCATGGAAAAAAAGAACTTTGTGCTACTGTGACTATCCTGGGGACAAAAATAGACAGAGTACCCGATTACCAATGTGTGGCTACATTTTTAGCCCTGTGCAACAGCAGTCAAATTTATGAGTAATGGATTAATCACAGCAGATACACAGGGATACACTCTGATACATACAGGACTAGGTGCAGTAAGTACGTAATTTTCAGTTTTCTGAGTGTCAACTTGGGCCAAAGAGGTTATTAATGCTGCTGGTAGATAATACATCCTAAGAAAATGTTGTGTACCCAGTACGGCTTCTCCCCCTCTGTGCCCAATCATAATCAAGGTCATAGAAAGGATCATAATCCAGAGAAACAATAGGAATATGGTGAAAATATTGCAAACACGTAGCAGAACAGCACTATGAAGGGGTGAATTAAATATCTGCATATATTCACTCTGAATGAGTGGTTATGGAAGAAAACAATAAGTCAAGAGTCATGTGTGACATTCATTAGCAAATAATCCTTACTGAAACAAGGATGCATTTCCACTGTGCCAAGTCAAAGGTTCTTTCCGTTGAAGCTGAAATAGAAGTTGGAAAAAAATATATATAGGTAAGTAAAGGTAAACGTCAAGACACATTTTAAAGGCCATGGGCTTACATACCAAGCACTGGCAGAAGTACAATCACACAATTCAAAGTGTGAAAAATGTGTCTGTTGGTTCAGCCTCACCTAGTAATTGATTTCAAGGCCCTCACTTATTCATGTGCACTTGATGTTACTCTTAACTCCTTAAATCAGTGTATTACAGAGCTTCTGCCCTTAAGCATTTCGGCTGTCAGGTGCAACCGTGATCACAAAGAGGATCACCATTATAGTTCAGAGTTAAAAAGTGCATACTTGCTCTAAAATTACATATAAAGAGAGAGAGAGGAACCCCTTAAAACAGTCAAGGGAATTGAGGTTGTCTAACCTGAAGAAAGGAATTATTCCCTTGAGGTTGATATAACTAAAAGCTAAAACATAGCCTCAAATGTCACAAGACAGTCTAAGAACTGTTGCAAACACACAGATATATAAATTATAACATATTTATTATACATCAAAAAGTTAAAAAACAGATAATTACAATTCTACACATAACATGATTACCTAAACAAATGGTTAAAAAAACAGACTGATGATAATATTATCAATTATGACCTGCACAATTGAAAAGACAGCCAAAAAATTGTAAAACATAAACATTGTTGAATACAGTTAGTACATTTGGAGCTCCCAGATACAAACACCTATGTTTTACCACTATTGATCTTTTGTATAAACAAGGGTGATGGAGACTTAAATTGTACTATAATCAAAAGCGTTGACGCGTTTCGGTGGTTCAGTACAAATGGAGTCCACCTTTATCAAGACTTGTCTTTGTAGTCTGTCGTACTGAGGGGTCTGTACACTTTCCCCTTGGGGTTGTATCTTGGGGGACTATGAATCTCTGCCGTGGGTTTGCTCGCGCACTTGTAGTTGCGGTAATAAAAGAATTTAGGGAAACCCAAAAAATTATCCTGTTTCTAGTCTACACCTTCGTAGGGGATGGATTTCTTAATGTTCGCGTTCACCAATGGTCTGTGTAGTGGACTCATATATCAGCACTGGTCCAAACATTCTCCTGCACACTGAAAGGCTTAGAAAAGTCCGTGTCGAATGCATTCGACACGGAACCCCAAGTAGCAGCGGGAGCGATTTCCTTTCAGAGGCTACCACGTCCTGATTGAATTGAATTGACAGCCACAACTAACCGAGCAAAAGTGCTTTGGGAGAGGGTCGTTGAACCTCTTACTTGAAGACCAAGAGATCTAGCAGTTGCTCTGCTGTCTTTAAACCTCTCTAAGGCTGTATCTGCCTTCTTGCCAAAGAGTCCAACTCCATCAAATGGTAGATCTAACAGTGCAGACTGCACATCCGCAGATAAATCCGAGGATTTCAGCCAAGCTGATCTTCTTGTGGCAACCGCAGTGCCCATGATCCGTGCCACAGAATCTGCAGTATCTAGACCGCTCTGGATAACTTGACGAGCTGCCGCTTGAGTATCAGATAACACCTCCTCAAAGTCACCCCTGCAGTCTTCTGGAACCTTTGGAATCAACAAACGCATTGAGTCCATAAGTGCGTGCACATACCTCCCCATGAGACAAGTGGCATTCGTTGACTTTAACGCCATACTTGCGGAGGAGAAAGTTTTCTTGGCCACTTGATCTTGCTTCTTGGCCTCCTTGTCACCAGGCACTTGGGGAAAAGTACCAACCGACTTTTTAGAGCACGCAGCCTGAATCACCCGGCTTTCAGGAGAAGGGTGATATGATAAAAAGGCAGGGTCTTCGGGAGCCACCCTATATCACCTCGCCACACTTTTTGAGACAGCAGGATCAGAAAAAGGCTTTTTCCACACCTCCATAATAGGTTCAGTTAACGCCTCATTAAATGGGAGTAACGGCTCCACAGCTGAGCTTGGCGAATGGAGTACTTCTGTAAGCAGATTTGACTTAAACTCAACAGTTGGTAATGTCAAACCTAAAAGTCCTGCTGCCTTCCCCATTACCACGTGATATGGCTGGACATCCTTTGAAGGCGTATCCGGACCTGATGGCAACTCCCACTCAGGGGAAAAATCAAGGCCACTAGCATCAGCCAGCTCTTCGAAACAATCCTCATCCAGTTCACCTTCCTCCAAGTCTGGGTGAGACTCGTAATACCTCCGTTCCTCCAGGAGGCGTTGTGCTTCCCTCCTGGACCTCTCCTTTACACGGATCGCAGTCGGATCCACCACTGACTCCGACGGAGCCGACGTCGGTACAGAATCCGAAGGCCTAGATGGATGCTCCAAAGACCTGCTTGGAGCGGGCGACGCCGGTACCGGAGTCGTCGACTTTGGTCGAGCCGGCGTCGACCTCGGCGTCGACCTCGGCAGAGCCGGGTACTGCCACAGCGGCGTCGGGGCTGGCATATACGGCATGAAAGGTGCAGGGGCATAATAGTGTGGAACACCCAAATTAAATGCCATTGAACCCATGGGACCCGAAGGCGCACCAGAGGGATACCATGATCTCGAGAATACGCCATACATAGCGTTCAGGAACGCTGATGGATCCTGACCTGGTGCAGGGAAAGGTGGATGATCACCCTCAGGCTGATCTCGAGGCCGATTCGAATCCGGCTCTTCAACAGGCGCCAATTCTTCTTCCTCATTAGGAACTTCCTCCACCTCTTCTTGAGCCGGAGACGGCGTCGGAGTCGGATTGGAAACCGGAGTCGGAGATTGAACTTGTGACTCCGAAGGCGAGGCCTCACTTTCCCGATCCGAAGCCTCTTGCGGTGGGATCACCTTCGATCTAACCTTCTTGGGTGATCTCGACTTCGAGCCCGACTTCTCACCCGAATGACGTCGAGACTCATGCCTCCTTTTCTTGTGCTTCTTATGGGACCTCGAAGCATGATCCGACGAGGACTTCGAAGCCGATGCCTCTCGAGATCTTGATCTTGATTTTGACCTCGACCTCGACTTCCTCGAGCGGGATCTTGAAGTCTTCCTTACTTTATCGGCTTTCAGCTTCGCTACAAGAAGATTGGTCTCCCTCTCTCGCAGGGCCTTTGGGTTCATTTTTCGGCACGACGAACATCCATCCACGTCGTGGTCGTAGCTTAAACACCAAATACAGTCCTGGTGTGGGTCCGTAATGGACATCATTTTCCCGCACTCCCGGCAGGGCTTAAATCCAGTCTTCTTTGTTGACATTCTAGGGAGACAAAGAGGCAAGAGAACAAAGAAAACGAGGAAAAAAAGTAACAGAGCTACCAAAAGCTACTGAGTATCCCAAAACCGTTAGCGTCGACGACGCGGAAAAAAGGGAACTGATGTCATCACGCCGGCGTGGGCCTATTGTAGGCGTCGGTGACGTCAGCGGAGTCGCGTGCGATGCCGTGTCTCTATGACGGCCAAGTCCACGTCGGCGCGAAGCTACAAAAAGAATTTCCGAATGTTGCTGAGGCAATGGGATATTCACAAGGTGAGGAATCCACACGGCAGATGTATCTATCAGAAGAACAAGTTACTTACCTTCGGTAACAGTTTTTCTGGTGGATACAGTGTGCCTGTGGATTCCTCACCTTGTGAATATCCCCCTGCGTCAGCAACGTTCGGAAAATTCTTTTGTAGCACGCCGGCGTGGACGACGTTATAGGAGAACGGCATCGCGCGCGACTCCGACTGACGTCACTGACTCCTTATTAGGCCTACGTCGGCGTGATGACATCAGTTCCGCCCTTTTTTCTGTGCCGTTGAGGCACTCAGACGGACCAATGATAGTAGGCATATACATATACAATGTACACAGTACACAATATCCAAAAATACACACATAGTGTGTAGACAATATATGAAAAACACCATATAAACACATAAATGCATTTAAACATTGTCATAAACTCAGATATAGAAAAGTGGACAACGGGGAGGCGGGTGGGCATGTGAGGAATCCACAGGCAGATACTGTATCCACCAGAAAAAGCGTTACCGAAGGTAAGTAACTTGTTCTTCTGATGGATACATCTGCCAGTGGATTCCTCACCTTGTGACTAGATTCCCACAGCAGTCCCCACTCCCGGTGGAGGGTGTCCACTCTTCTATACCAGAAAATCCTGGAGGACAGAACGTGCAAAGTGGCCATCCCTCCTCACTTTGGTATCTAAGCAGTAATGCTTCGCGAAAGTGTGGAGGGAAGCCCAAGTTGCCGCGCTACAAATATCCTCTACAGGTACACCCCTAGACAAAGCAGATGTAGAAGAATTTGCTCTAGGAGAGTGAACTCTTATACCCTCTGGAGGTTCCATACCAGCAAGGGCGTAGCAGATCTTGATGCATATTATGATCCTTCTTGAGAGAGTACGAATGTGTACATCTCTTCCTTTTCTGCTGCCAGCAAATCCCACAAAGAGCTGATCATCCACTCTATAGTATTTTGTTCTATCAAGATAAAAGCTCACCGCCCTCTTAGGGTCTAGACGGTGAAGTCGCTCCTCCTCCTTGGAAGGGTGAGGGGGAGGATAGAAGGTAGGAAGGGTAATAGACTGTCCTAGATGGAAAGGAGTTACCACCTTAGGCAGAAAAGCAGCCCCGGTCCTAAGAACCATTCGTTCAGCATGAATGGTCAAATATGGGGGCTTGGAGCTAAGAGCTTGAAGCTGACTTACCCTCCTTGCTGAGGTAATTGCAACTAGGAAAACCGTCTTAAAAGACAACAACCTTCAGGGACAATTATGTAAAGGTTCGAAAGGTGAACCCATTAGAAATGTAAGCACCAGATTCAAGTCAGATTAAGGCACAATAAAAGGAGTAGGAGGATATTTATTTGTAAGGCCCTTTAAAAAACTAAAAACAACAGGAGATTTAAACAATGACGGCTGATCCAGCAAACAGAGAAATGCCGACAAGGCCGAAAGATATCCTTTGACTGTAGCCACAGCAAACCCTTGCTGAGCTAGAAAATGAGCAAATTGAAGAATATCGGATAAACGAGCCTTCAAAGGGTCAATAGATTTCTCTCCACACCAAGTAACAAATTTCGACCATCTGTAAGAATAAATTGACTTGGTGGAGTCACGCCTAGCTGAAAGGATGACATCCACCACATCATGTGGAAGAGAAAAGGAATCCAGGTTGCCCCGTTCAATCTCCAGGCATGAAGGTGTAAGGTCTGGAGGTGGGGGTGTAAAACCTGCCCCTCCATCTGAGAGAGGAGGTCTGCCCTGAGAGTGAGACGAAGCGGCGGGCACGAGGAGAAGTGGAGAAGATCTGTGTACCACACCCTTTTTGGCCAATCCAGGGCGATCAATATGACTTGGGCCCGGTCTTGACGTATCTTCCTCAGAACCCGAGGAATCAAGGGTATGGGAGGAAAAGCGTAAAGGAGTCGTGAGCCCCAACTCAACTGAAACGCATCCCCCAACGCTCCCTGCATCGGATACTGGAGTCTGCAGAACGACGGGCAGTGAGCATTCTCGTGAGTGGCAAATAGATCCACCTGAGGAGTTCCCCATGCCCGAAAGACATGAAGAACTACCTCTGGATAGCGTCTCCACTCGTGGTCGGCGGAGAACTGCTGACTGAGCCTGTCCGCAGGCACGTTCAGCACCCCGGCCAGATGATTTGCCATCAGACAAATCTGATGGTCCTGAACGCAGGACCATAGACGCAGAGCCTCTCTGCAGAGACACTGCGACCCCACTCCTCCCTGCTTGTTGACATACCACATCGCGGCCGTGTTGTCCGTGAGGACGTGGACCGACCGACCACGAAGGGAAGGGAGGAAGGCCTTGAGCGCCAGACGTATCGCCCGCAATTCTAGAAGGTTGATGTGAAGCAACCTTTCCTCTGGAGATCAAAGACCCTTGATCTCCAGATCCCTCAGATAAGCACCCCACCCTAGAGTGGATGCATCCGTTATTACTGTGGCCACCTATGGAGGCAGATGAAAGGGCTTTCCTTGAGACAGGTTGCTCACCACACTCCACCAAGACAGATCCGCTACAGTTTCTCTGGAGATCCTCACTGACTCCCTGAGGTCCCCATTGTGTTGATACCACTGCCTGCGGAGGCACCACTGGAGTGCCCTCATATGCCAGCATGCATGGTTGACCAACAGAATACAGGAAGCCATCAGACCGAGCAGGCGAAGGACCTTCAGTACTGGAACGACTGCTCCATTGTGAAATAAAGGAATCATTTCCTGTATGTCGCAAATCCTTTGAGGTGGAGGGAATGCTCAACATACAGTTGTGTCCAGTACTGTTCCTATGAACAGGTTATGCTTGGAGGGCACCAGGTTGGATTTGGGCACATTTATCGAAAAAACCCAAGCTGAACAACAACTGAGTTGTCATTTGCAGATGATGGAGCACCTTCTCTGGAGATTCTGCTTTGATTAGCCAATCGTCCAGGTAAGGAAACACTGGTATCCCTGACCTTCTGAGATGTGCTGCCACCACAGCCATCACCTTGGTGAAGACTCGAGGTGCAGTAGTAAGACCAAACGGAAGAACCGCAAACTGGTAATGCTGCGATCCTACCGTAAAATGGAGATACTTCCTGTGAGACCACAGAATAGGGATGTGGAAATACGCATCCTGCAAGTCGATTGACACCATCCAGTCTTCTTCCATCAGCACCTGAAGAACCTGCGCAAGGGTGAGCATCTTGAACTTATCCTGTTTTAGATAAAAGTTCAAGATCCTGAGATCCAGGATTGGACGAAGTCTGCCATCCTTCTTGGGAATCAAGAAATACCGGGAGTAGCATCCCTGATCCCTTTCCTGCTCCGGAACCACCTCTATCGCACCTTTTTTCAATAGTGCCAGGACTTCTTCCTGCAGGAGAAGCAGGTGGTCCTCCGAGCAAAAACCTTGGCAAGGAGGGTAATTTGGGGGAAATTCCCGAAAGGGAAGAGCATACCCATTCTCTACGAGATTGAGAACCCAAAGATCTGATGTAATCGATTCCCAATCTCGCAGAAAAGGAGTAAGCCGACCCCCTACAGGACCCGCATGATCCTGACTGGCGGATCTAGGGCTGCTTTGCTGCTGTGGGAGGGGGGTGGGTAGAAGAGGACGAAGAGGAGGAGGAGGAGGCTTGAGTCCTTGATGACTAGCTCTTTGTTTGCCCCTGTAGGATTTATCCAGTGGATTTTGCTACTGTTGCTGCTGCTGTTGGGATTGACGATAGGGACGAAAGGAAGAACGTCCACATCCTCTGTACCTTTTAGTTGTTGATCCTCTGGTCTGCAGCCCCAAAGATCTGGCAGTAGCCTTACTGTTCTTAAATCTTTCCAGAGCTGCATCAACTTTCTTACCAAACAGTCCAACACAATCAAAAGGCAAATCCAAAAATGCTGCCTGAACATCTGCAGAAAAGTCAGATGACTTCAGCCAGGCAGCCCTTCTAGAGGCAACAGAAGTTCCCATGATGTGAGCAACTGAATCAGCAGTGTCAAGCCCACTCTAAATCACTTGACGTTCAGCTGTCTGGGTATCGGCCAACACCTCATTAAAATCCTTCCTGCTGTCCTCAGGAATTTTAGGTGCCAACTGCCGTACTGAGTCCATCAGGGCATGTATATATCTCCCCAAAAGGCAAGCGGCATTGGTCGATTTTAAGTCCATACTTGCTGAGGAGAAGACTTTCTTGGCAGTCTGATCCTGTTTCTTGAACTCCTTATCCCCAGGTACTTCAGGGAATGCACCATCAGCCTTTTTCGAGTAAGTTGCCTGAACAACCAGACTTTCAGGCAAAGGGTGAGATGTTAAAAATTCAGGTTCCCCAGGTGCAACTCTATACCTCCTCGCAACACCTTTAGCCACTGCAGGAACTGTTAGAGGTATGTTCCACACTTCCATTTTAGGCTCAGTTAGAGCTTCATTAAAAGGAAGTAATGGTTCCACAATTGAACTTGGAGAATGGAGGACCTCAGTCAAGAGATTAGATTTATACTCAACTGTAGGCAAGGTTAAGTATAGAAGATCCGCAGCCTTCTTAATAACCATGTGGTAAGGTGTAACGTCCTTTGAAGGGGCATCAGACACAGATGACTGTTCCCATTCAGGGGAAAGCTCCAAACCACTGGCTTCCCTCAAATCATCAAAACAGTCCTCCTGAAGCTCACCTTCTTCCACTTCAGCCTCAGCCTCTCTATATCTTTGCTCCTCTATAAGACGCTGAGCATCCCTTCTGGACCTCTCTTTTAAGCGCCACGCCGTCGGATCCGTGAACGACTCCGACGGAGCCGGTGCCGGCGTCGAGATCGAATCCGGAAACACAGGTCTCTGCTCTCGAGGTCGAATCGGAGCCGGCGACAATGGCATCGGCATCAAAGTCTTCGGCGTCGACGAACTCGGCGGCGCCGGAAAATGCCAAGCTGGAGTCAGTGGCGGCATGAAAGGCATAAAGGGAGCCGGAGCATAGGAGTGAGGAACTCCTAAATTATAAGCTAGAGGACCCATGCTACCCGAAGGTGCACCAGAGGGGTACATGGCTCTAGAATAGACTCCATACATCGCATTTAAAAACGAAGTAGGGTCCTGACCTGGAGCTGGGAAGGGAGGGTAAGGACCCCCAGGCCGATCCCTTGGAGGCTCCGGATTCACCTCTTCCTCTACAGGTGGATGGGTCGGAGTTTTCGAACCCTCAGGCATTGGAGCCTCTTCTTCCTCTCGAGCCGGAGACGGCGCCGGAGATGGATTCGAAACCGGAGCCAGAGAATGAACCGGTGACTCTAAAGGTGAAGCCTCACCTTCTGGATCCAAGGCCTCTGGAGAAGGAGACACTTCATCTTCTCCATGTCTCCTCTTCGGTGACTTCGGTCTTGAGTCCGAATCCTTACCGGAGTGATGTCGAGAACCCTGTCTTCGCTTTTTATGCTTCTTCCTTGACTTCGAAGCATGTTCGGAGGACGACCTCGAAGGCGACTCTGCGTGGGATCTTGACCTCGACCTCGCCTTTTTTTAACGCGATCTCGAAGTCCTCTTCTCCTTTTTTCTTTCAACTTTCCACCAGAAGTTTAGCTTCCCTCCCTCGAAGAGCCTTCAGGTTAATTTTCTTGCACCAAGAACAGCCTTTGACATCGTGGTCCGAACTAAGGCACCAGATACATTCCTCGTGTGGGTCCGTTATCAACATAATTTTGCCGCACTCCCCACAGGCTTGAACCCGGTCTTCTTAGCCGACATCTTCGACGAGACAAAGAAGCAAAAAGACAAAGAAAACAGTAACAAAGTTACCAACAGCTATAGAGATTCCCCAAAACTATTAGCGTCGACGACGCGGAAAAAAGGGAACTGATGTCATCACGCCGACGTAGGCCTAATAAGGAGTCAGTGACGTCAGTCGGAGTCGCGCGCGATGCCGTGCTCCTATGACGTTGCTGGTGCAGGGGGATATTCACAAGGTGAGAAATCCACTGGCAGATGTATCCATCAGAAAGTAATACATATCAATTCATTACTACCAACGTAATATCACCAACTCTTATTAATGTCCCTCACTTTGAAATTCTCACATAGTAGAATTCAGTTATGCAACATTTAAAACATTTCTTTTAACTGCAACTAATGGTTGAACCAGTGTCCTGGTTCAGCCTGTGAAGTCAGTCCGCAACTTAGGGTTGACATTTGACTGTAATCTCACCTTGGAGGCGCATGTGACGAAAGTAGTAGGTTGCTGTCTGGCTATTATCCGCTCTCTTCAGAAGATCCTACCTCTGCTGCCCCCTCTGGCGCGCTCTTTGATAGTTCTGAGCACGGTACTTAGCAGAGTTGATTACTGCAATGCCCTCCTCCTTGAGTCACCAAAGTTTTTACTTGCTAGGATGCAGAGGTTACAGTCAACTGCAGCTAAACTAGCACTAGGCATTTCTTGACGGTCCTCTGCCTCCTTGGCCTTGGCGGAGATGAACTGGCTGCCAGTGAAAGAAAGAATCCAGTTTAAATCGCTCTGCCTGGTATTTAAGGCCTTGCATGGAATGGGTTCTATCTCCTTGCAATGCAAATTTGAGTGGTATGTTCCTGCTAGAACATTACGCTCCTCTGGGGCAAAACTGATAAAAATCCCTAGATTTAAAAAAGTTAGAGCTGGTGGTTGATCCTTTGAGGTCACAGCTGCTAAGTTCTGGAAATACCCTGTTCAGCCTTACTCTTCATACAAACAATGTTATGCCCAAGTAGGCTAATCTACCCTCCCATGTACCCTGACTAATACCTGCTTCTAATATAAAAGTAGAGACAACGTTTGGTGTTAATAAATGTGTTTTGTATTGAAGCCACCTGTGATCTTTTTTCAAGCTCAATAATTTTGAAGAAGTGGTGATATTACATTGTTAAAATAAGTCACAATTGAAATATAAGACCTGTTGCGGATCTGAGAGGTTTAATAATCATGATGGCCTTGGATATATTGGAGAAGTATTTTTTCTATGTTCATGGAATCTTTGAGCAAATGTGCACTTTAAAACATGGATTCAAGATACCGCTTCTTTATGTGATCAAGCTTGCGTCTGACAGCTGAAGCACTTCATTGCAGAAGCTTTGTCACTGACTGATTTTCAGCAAACCAATGCTCTCAACATGAGGAAGGAACCCAGAACTTGCATGAAGCTTCTTTCTATGTGGTTTGGAGTATGGCAGCAGCCGGCTACAAAAAATGACTGTGTGTATTTCTTTCTATTTTTTGTTTGTTGCTTATTTATACAGACCTCCTCATATGTGGATCTATTGTGTCATATCAAACACATTCTCTTCTGTCCTCCACAGCATTCACAATGGGCCAATCAGCCCTAGGCTAACTTCACTGAGTGATGACATTCTACTTTTACACAAGGAGTATATTCACACCCAAAGTATTTTTCTTTAGTTCCTGGGACTACTATGGGAATGTGGACTTTTCAAGACTAAAACAATATTTTATGCTTTAGACAATATGTTTTTTTATCTTGGTTAGTACCTGACGTCTCCTCCCACAATAAAAGTTTTACAAAAACCGTTACAAAATACAAGCGTGACAAAGCCTAAAAGCTAGCAGCGAACACCAGAATTATTGGCTTTGCCAATGCTTGTTTAAATGCCATTAGTGCTTGTTTAATTTGTGTGCTCACTGGCTCATGCTTTGGTGTCTTACCTTCTAAATATGCTATCAGGGGGGGAATCTTAATTTTTGCGAGTCCCACTAGAAATGGGTAGTTTGCAGGAATCAGGTGCTCGAGAAGTGCCAACACCGAGGTTCCCCTTTCGACATCCCAGTGGGGATTAGAAGAAATTACCTGAAAATCGACAACAAAGCATTCAAAACGTGATAATTTCATCAGGTCTTACTCTCTGGGCTTTAAAGTAGCTGTAAATGCTATCTTGTTTTCTATACAATCCACATTTTGGCTGTTTCTGTACAATGTAAGCAGTATGTTGTACTGATAACCAATTGACTGGAAATAAAAAAATTCACATTCATATGGATACAAGCTGACTTGAATTCAAGATCTTCATGGGCAAGTTGTATAGAAATGCCAGCAAATAACTTGGGAAAAGGGATCTGGTGGAATATGGTGGGGGTGGAATGTGGTACTCACTATTAGTCTGATGAACAGGCTGCGCATTGGAAGGCCTTTAGCTGTTTAGATACAAAAGAAAGAAGCTGTGTCATACTCAGGTCATAAAATACTGAGTAACACTTGCTAAAGAAAGATATATTGCTGATACACACACTTATGACACATAGGTGTACCTGCAAAGAAGAGGGTAGGATGATGGGTGACATTTCATTGATGCTCTGGAGGTCATGAGGATACTTTGAGATCACTGCAGATACTGGCAAAGGTCCCCTACCTCTAAGGTTGCTGCTAGAGTTGTAAGGTGCCTCGATGTCCTATATTACAATGCTCGGCTCTACCACCCCCAGCAGTTGCTGTCAAGGAATGACCTAAGCTGTCATGCACAGATCCCCCCTGCAGCTGTCATTGCGGGGCAAAAGTCTTCATTGGGATAAGAGAGGATGCCGCAGGAGCTGTGGACCTGCTTTGCATCCTGAATGGACCATGTCATTCTGTGACAGCGGATACCCGTAAGAAAATAGGACTCCAGAACATGTTCTTGCAAATCCATTTTCTAACAATGTTAATGACCTGTGAGGCAGGCAATATAGGGGCACATATTGCCTGTTCTCTTCTGCTTACAACCCCGTGACACAGGTGACAAAGAAATAGACTATGATACCATCTGTCCAGGTCACTTGCACTTTAGCAACACAGCCAATGGAAAACTGAATGAGGAGAGCTCATTATAACCCTGGAAATGCAGGGCCCGATTCACAGAACTAATTTAAGACAAAATCGTAAACTTACTACTTTTGCTATTCACAGAAGTTAGGATTTTGTCTTAAGTTTGTCTTAAGACAGACTTAAGACAGACTTAAGTTAGGATTTTGTCTTAAGTCTGTCTTAAGTCTGTCTTAAGACAAACTTAAGACAAAATCCTAACTTCTGTGAATACCAAAAGTAGTAAGTTTAGGATTTTGTCTTAAGTTAGTTCTGTGAATCGGGCCCACTGTCTGCAATTACAAATACTCACCCACAGATGCAAATCTTCCTCCTAACCTTGGAGTCAGTCAAAATAATTATTTTCACTCACCCTCATTGAGCAGGCATCCTTGTGTACTAGGTCCATAAGTCAAGTTGTGGCCAAATACTTGTATTCTAGTCTGGATCTGAGGTCCAAAATGTTGAACCAGAAACATTGCAGAGAAAAATATAATAACTAAAAGTAACTCCATGGAGGAATAAAATACACCCCTGTTGCTGTCAACAAAATAAACGCGTATAAATAGGTACCATACCCAGAAGGGTCTGATCAGCATACAGGACATAAGTAATTCCAAAGAGAGCAAAAACACTCCAAGGTATGCAGAGGAGCATTAGAGGACTGAGTAGCCTCACAGAGTGTGGAAACCTGGGACAGTTGACAGGGGTTGAGAGCATTAACCAGATGAAGAGATGAAACCAAAAGGAAAGTAATTTTATGGCTGGCAAACTGCAAAAAGTATGTAGAGAGAAGCAACATTGGGACAGATACATATAACTCTAAAAGGAGAGCAAAAACTGTTATTTGAAAGAAGGACACCCACATGCTATAATAAATCAACCACAACTCCTGAGCTAATGGACAGATTTTTCACCTCATGCTATATCATGACTATGTAAGAGGTGATCTGGGGAGCTGAGGAGGAAGCATTAACCACCTTCAATGATCAATCCCACAGTATCAATGAGTGGGATGCATAAGACTCACCACATTTCTGAAAGTTGATGCTTGCTTGTTTATCCACAACAAGTAGCATCTGGCACAGAGCTGGCACAGATGAAGTATAGTCCTCTTCCAGCATGTAGCTCAAAATCTCTTTCCAAAATTCCTGCAAGAAAGACCGGCAAATGCATTATTTGTATCATTAGCATTTAATAAGGCTTTATTTCCACAGATAAACAGTCATTCCTGGTGGGATGGTTTTTGGCACCTAAGGTCATGTGTCATTTTCTAAGTCCACCTCTCCTGGAGATGGGGCTACATTTAATTCTTCCCCTTCCTTATACCATTCCTTGCTGACGGTGTCCAAGGCAGATGCCTACTATTACTCTCATGTAGCACCAACACTGTTTAATGCTACAATCTGTGGCTCTGCATCCAAGGAGAATGAAGACATTATTTTCAGAAAATGTGTGCAACATTTACTCTCCAAAAACCCTGCAAGTGAGCTGAACTTTGCAAATGATCTCATTATCTGCTGTTATCTTCATATAATTATCTTTGTCAATGTACCAGAGTATGCAAAGCCATTGCTGGGAATGCAAGACCCTGTTGATGTGAAATATTGGTGACTGATGCATCATGGGGCAGATAGCAAATATTAGATGCAAATTGAATAGCAATGTTTTGCAATATCACTCATGTACCATTCAGTCTCATTTCAAACTGGTTATTTAGAAGAATGCAAAACCTCCTGCCTCATTAAAATGAATGAGGTAGGATTTGATTAGCAATCTTCCCTGAATGCTGCAAACACTGGGAATGAGGACCGCATGGGACAGCAGACCTCCATCCCAGCAGCAGAGGAAACAGCCTTTACATCGCGTCTCGAACCACGCCGTGCTTAAAAACGTGGTTCAAACCACAAATGCATCTTTACAACACTTCCTTTTAAAAATGCAAGTCATTACAACAAGTGTTGGACTTTAAATCTAACACTTTCCCTACTTTTGCGCAGACTGGAGTTGGAATAGTAGATTGTGCTATTCCAAAGTCCAGCGCTTTCCCTAAGGCAAGTCATCGTAACAACTTGTGTGGTAAAGGAATGTATTTTAAACACGCATTTGTGGTTCAGACCACGTTGTTAAGGCAGGCGTGATGAATGCCTGCATGGTTCCCACATACAACCCTGTAGAAGAGGGAGCTTTACTAAAACATGCTTGTATTTGAGGTGGAGGATAATTAAGATTACCTGGGAAATCAGGACTCTCTGGATATTCTGCAATTTATATTTTCTACACTCCTAGTTAAATGTCCCACCTTGTTCCACATCCTTCTCACTTACCTCATCAGTATTTCTATGGCGTAATGCAATTTTATTGAGGAACTGAGAGATTTGGATGCAGATGGTCTCTTCCTCAACATCAGATTCATGATCCATGTGACTAGTACACTGTGAAAATGTGTAAAGCAAGAGAAGTAAAGTAACATGTATTTTCACATCATTTTCACTATGTTTTCTCTCCTTACGGAGGGACAAGAGATGTGAGAGTCAAAACATTACAACTTCCTAATCCAAGTTGCAAGCCAAAGAGAATCTCTTGGCTTAAATTCAAATGTGAAAACAAAAGCAATCACCTCAAACATTTAAATACCAATGTATAAATGAGGTTATGCTCTCATGCTCTTCTCTGTATTATTATTCAGTAATTTGTCTGGGAAGGGTATAGCATTCATATACTGCAGATATATTGGTGGACTCACTTATAATATGTAAGCGTCTGATACATGGGACACTATACCTGAGACATTGCACCTCTGGCACCCCAAGGTAGTCTCTCATGCTTACCACAGGGATTGGGATGCTCATGCACCCTGCCCCCACCACTTGATGGGGAAGTATGTGCTATATTATGGGACTTTTTACTCTCAATAAGGACAAAAGAATACCAGGAACTACATTTTTGGGAGACAATGTTGATATGAAATATTGATTTGAAGCATATTTGTGCTACTTTGTGTAGGATTTGGTAGTTTGCCCTGTCAGGCATTTGAACAGTAAAGAAGGGTATGTAACAGGATAATAATACACTGTCAGTGACATCATTTAAGTGCAGTCGCGGAATGCCCTTGTGCCTTGCCCAATCACCCTAGAAGCTCTGGTAAAGCCTAATGGTCAGTTGCCTTTCATAGGCTGGATTGTGTGGTAGGCCTCTGCACTGCCTGTGAGCACTGCTTTGGATCCTGTGCCATTCCCACAGTGTCTGAGCATTTTTATTTCAGGTGCAAATGTAAGCAGATAGATGGAGCAAGGGAGACCTTTAAAGCAAGGGAGGATGAAAGACATACTGGAGTGGTAGTGGGGAAACATTAGGCTCAGAACATGGAATTTCAAGGCGGGGCTATGGGAACCAAACAGAGGGACACAAGGTCTATATTCCACCACCCGGGGCAAATATGGAACACTGCAGATCTATTTTATATGGCATAGGAGCTTCATCGGGGCACAAGGGGGCTAAAAGGTACCCTTATTTATTTTTGACTGACTATGGTTGATGTTCCCTAACAGATTCACTTAAACAAATATGTACATCTACCACTTACTTTCTCTTTGGTGAGGAGGTTGTACTTTTTGAGCACATATTCAATCACAGCTCTTCCGTCTATATCATAATAACCTTTGGATGTTAAACTGGATATTAAACTTAAAGTAGCACGAATAACCTATAATTAAAAAAATGGTAAGCATGTTTAGTGAGAAACCCTTTTGGCATATAAATAGGATCAAATCCCACATTCTGGTGAGGGAGCAGCAAGGGAGTGTGAGGAAACCATACAATCTCTCCTTCCCTTTTGTTCACAGAGGATAGAAAGATACATTTTGTTATGTGTGGAAAGCTAGTAACTGGATGCAACCTTTATAAAAATATTGGAAAAGGGTTATTAAGACACTCTGAGAATGAAACGGGAGTCAACTTAATGTAACTGTTTTTACAGAGTGTCTGACCGAAGTGCAATTGAGGGAATATTCAAACATTCCAGGTAGACTACACCTTCAATAGGTGCCTGGGACGTGGTAAAAGATTGCACAATATGTCCAGGTAGGTTACAATCAACAAAGAACCTCTCAGGACCTGGTATTGATTACAAAAAATGAGACTGAAAAATAGGCTGTGGATTTCACTACTGTGGGAATGAAAACAACCAATAGTAGTCTGTGGAAAGAATGATGGCCACTTTCTAACTCCGCCCGCAGGATATAGCAAACCTACACCATCCCCACTCTGCCATCAGTTAACAAATGGGTTAAAGTACTGAAAGTCCATTATCCCACACCTTGATGTTTGGTTGGTCCATATCACTTTCAAGAAGTCATATGGTCTCAAGACCGTAAATAGTCACAGTCTCCTAAATCCACGTACCAGGGTTAAAATTCACGTCCCTAATATGGCTCTGTATGCTGCATATTTGCACAAGCTGGCCCCAGTGGCTTCAACCACCAAAGAAAACATCCATGTTTGATTTCTGTGATTCTAACATTCCTCGTAGAGTCCTGTCTCTCATGTTTCTGGTTTAGTCTGTCAAGTATCTAAAGTCAACTGGGTTTATATCATGAGGTTAAAAATGACAAACCCATTACACCCCCCAAAGAGAATACAATAGAGACCCAGTTATGGAAATACAGGTTTTGTTGATTATCAAAAGAAAATTACTTTTTCAATTTTACTTTATGCCTATGTCCTGTACTTTCTTACATGCTGACCATGGTGATGCTGTTATTGAAGTTACCTGCTTTCTCAATGTCACTGAAGTTGGGCACATTGTGGACGTATATGGCGTCAAGAAAGTTACATATATTCCAATCTCTACAGACAATACATCTTTTATATCACAATTTGACTTTTCAAATGTGCATACTGAATATTATTCTGAACTATTGATCCACGTTTGGTGAGATTTTGCTGAGACATAGCCCAAATAACATTCTTGGAAGAGACCTTTGACTCATCAGCAAAATATCTTACTCCCCGGTTGTTAAAGGTTTGAGCAGATATTATTATTCTAAACTTCGAACTCCCCGATTTGATCATCAACACTCTCTTCTTGAAGTAAAGGGTATTACAGACCAACTCAAGGTGAAATACAGACCAAACACGTGGACAGCACAAAAGAATTGTTTCTTAACACACGTTTATTCAATAATTAGGGACCAGCGCGTAGGACAGGAAAACTGGGATATGTCCACTTGGACAGGGAAACAATGGTACACAGGATGCACTGAACAGACACACATGAATGGAGGTTCCATGACCCAACGACTCCAGGAAGATTTGCCTTAGAGAAAATCAACAGACTGTGGTATGCATACCACTGCTATGGGTCCTTGTAAGTAGAGCATACTATACTATCCAAAAAGTACAAAACTTTAATTAGATTGAGGTGTTGGGTATGAAACTGCTTTAACACAGATTGCTTCACACATAATAGCTTGATGGTACCTTGCGATTGTCATCCTCAAGCACGTGACAGACAGCATCCAGATAAGAGGCACCTTCTGAATCTATGAAATAAAGCCATACACCAAATGTTCATAACACATAGATATTGTCTTTGTCTAGTAAGATCAAGATTAATAGATAAGTAGAAGAAGTTTCCGCTATCAACTGTGCTGACCACCCTGAGGGTCCTGTCTTTTAGTTTTGGTTTGCGAGTCTGTGACTGTGAGTCCCATGGGCCTATCAATGCTTTCCTGTTCCACTGTACATGTCTGTGTCATCATGTCCCACTGAGCGTGTCTTTGTCTTCCTGCTCCACATTTTATGTCCCTTTTTATTCCTGTCCAGTATCTATGTCAGGATCTCTGTTCACAGTGTCCATGTCCCATTAATGGCTCACAATGGGAACAATTAACGGAAAAGACAGAGGTGGCATTGTTTGACCACTACTTTTTTTTTTCACCACAATTCATGTTATTGAAGATGATGGAAGGGAGGCTTGATCTTAAATTACAGTGCTCTAACAGAAACGATTTAGAGTTAATATAGCTGAGGAATATGAAATTGAACTGATTTGCTCAGAGCTGCACCATATTGGTTAAGTAAGGGAGTATGTTGGGACTATAATTTAGGGCTCCGGATTCCATGACACAAATTTTAGTCCTTTAACTATTCTCCATGTCTACCTAAATCACACACTACCACCTACCCACTGTCAGTCTTACCAGTTTCAGCAAGAAGCTTGCAGAGCAGCTGTATTGTTACTGCACGGGACTCTGCACCCATCTGGATCAAGCTACTTTCAAAATATTTAAGGACCTCACTAGAGTGAGAATGGGCTGCAAGAGTAAAGTGAAGAGAAAAAATAGACATAAATGAAAATTAACACAACATAAAATCATGCAAGGAGAAACTCAATGCAGGGGAGCAGGTCATCAAAGCCAAATATACAGATATTCTTCAACTCATATCCAGGAGGTACGATATCAATGGTCTACACAACATTTAATGATGATCTTAGGAGCACATAGTACTCATGTGATTACTATAGCTGTATATAGTAAAGTGGACTCCATGTTCCAGTAAAAGTCAACCAATGCACTGGGAAGGGAGATAAAAACTGAACCAATATTAGATGTATCTATCAGAAATTAGTTTTTAGGAAGATCAAGTTATATGCAGGGCAGTGAACAGAAATGAATGTTTCTGGGGACCTGATCCCTAGTAAAGACCATAATATACTTGCAGTATCACAAATATGTACATACATGCATTTTTGACCAACTTACCCAGTGACAGGATAATGGCTGTGGACACCTTGAGTGGCTCTTCCCTTTCATCGGAAACTCCCCTTGAGGGTGTGCAGATCTGTCAATAACAAAGCAATAATAAACAATAATGGAAGCTAGGCTATCTGAAAGCCAATCCCGTACATCCAGACAGCAAATAACTTTCAGTGGGGGAATGACAGCATAAGAGTTTGTGAGGCCTTGTGGGGCCATGATCCATACAGCGCTACAGCAAATTCAATTGCATGGAAAACAGCATTATCTGGGAGTCCAATATTGGTGGAATTGCAAATCCTCAGTTACCACTCTAAGATGGGCACCTTAGCTTCAAATGTTTTTTTGTATGGCTTGGAGACTCTGAAGTCTCACGATATTGCAGCAGACAGTCGTACAGAATGCTATTTAACACAGCTGGCACTAGGGACGGTGTCAGCTATTCAAGGAAATAAAGGAGGACACTGTTGTTGCACTTCAACTTTTTTGTATCTTTGGGGACAGTAAGTGAGTTCTCCTTTTCCATCCCGAGGTGTCTGGCAGGTAAGGTGGGTTGCATGCTTTTCAGAGCGGGTATCTTTTGTGTTCTTTTTTGCTCCTTTTGCATCCCAGGTTTCTGGTCGGCGGAGGGGGGAGCGTGTCTATCTGTGGGTGCCTATATTAGGAACTTTTTCTGTTGGGTAACTAATGAATTTCCTTCAATTGATGTTATTAATCAGATGTATATGATATATACTATGTATTATTAAACCTATCGATTTATGACATGTGATGTTTTTAAAACTCTTTGTATCAACCGTATAAGCATTGGGTTTCCTGTTGTTGGGAATGTCACAGAGAGTCCAGTAAATGTTATATAGAAAAGTCTAGATGGACAATTGATCCTCCGAGATAAGCTTTGTTAGCGATTATGTCTCTGTTGTAAACCATTGTTATTTGGTAAGACGTTTTTCTTTCAGGTCGGTATCCTTCTCTGTTACCTATTATGAGAGCCATAGTTGCAGAGAGGTGGATTTATGGGTGGCTCCTGCTTAGTACCTCACTACGCTGACAGTTCTGACATGGTTTTTGCAATAATCTTCTTTCTTTGCATTCTTTATGATAATTGGTTCATGTTGATGAGACTATGTGTGTTGGTCTGGCATGAATCACACTGAAATTTGTCATGTGTCGGGAAAATGTTTAAAAATGATATAGTGGGATGGAAAAGTACAAGGCCATTAGAACTTTCACCATCTCTGACTACAGGATGACCCAAACCAATATAATGGAAGCTCACATCAGGGTTGTACGCATGAGCAGATTTTCATGTTTCGTTTTGTACATTTGCTACCATTTGGTGATCCTGGGTCTACATGTGGGGATCTAGTTCACAGTAGGGAATACCCGGTGGTGAATAAGTGAAGATCCCACACTATCAAGTAGCGGTGTGAAGACAACCTGCTCTGATTGCTTTCGAGAGGCATGACTCCTGCCCAGGTTACATCGAAAAATGCAAATGGCATATGCTCTTTTTTCAGTTGCTGAGATTGCATTTAACAAGGCTTTTTATGGATTATAATTTAATAATTTTTCCCAAATGTTCTCCTTTAAAAACACTCTTGCTATAAATGGGAACAATGTGGTTCTTTTATTTGTTACAATATGTTACATAGGAAATTACTGTTGTTTCCCACTGAGATACTTTGTATATCCTCATGTATATACTTACCAGGTGATGCAGGGCTGCAAGAACATTTGGCACAGTTCCATTCAGGCCTCTGCAACTCTTAGTAACAGCTGCCTGCATGCATAACTCAAGGGTCTGTAAGGAGATAAGAAAACTGGGATGAAGCCAGAGGGCAATTTGAGGAAATGTTGATGGTCAGTGGTGAGTTACAAACTTTAAAGTGTAAATTCTGTATGAATGCCAGAGTGAGTTTGTGTCTGAATGAGCTCTCATGTGTTCTAATTCTTAATAGACATTACCACAAGTACATGTTGACAGATGACCATTCATAGGTTTAAGTATTTCTTCACTGGTTTGTCTGTTTTCTTGACTCGCTGTGCTTCACATAGTAGTGTTCTCTGTTGGCATCAGATGTTGGATTGTGGTCTATCAAGGAACCACAACCGAACATATGCAGCATTTAACTGGGGCATGCCCTAACACGTAGCTCAGAATCACTACTTGTCATTGTAGGCCCTGTATTCCTAGCCACCCTTGCTAATGGCCCTTGTCTCGGTTGTCCTAATTCTCTTGGTGGTTCGAGTTCTTTTGGTTGCCTGCTGCTCCTGCTTATTATGGTACTGTTGTCTAGATCCACTTAGTCATCGTAGTCCCTTCCTCCTGGTCTTGGTCTTCCTGTTCCTGGTCCTCATGCTGGTCTTGGTCTTGATGGCACTAATCAGCTTTGTTGCTCTCCCTTTCCTTTTTTCAAATCCTCATTCTGCCTTTGCTACTCCTGTACCTAGCCCAACTGATGTTTCTTCTTGTGAATCTCTTGGTGGTTGTGTCCTGATCCTCCTGGTCATGGTCCAGGGCTCTATTGCTTGTGCTACTCCTGAGGCGAAAAGCCGGGAGGTGTTTACTGCTCATTTTTAAAACTGTATGCTGTGTGTTTGCTCTTATAATACTTGCCGATTTGCACATTGATTTTACTTTGACACTCACCTGATTCCCAGAGCAGCTGAATACTAGCTGTTGGGAAACGGAATTCACTCGTTTCTTGGCGCCATTGCTCGCCGAGGGAGACGATAGCCACGCCCATCTCTTGCTGGCCACGCCCCCTCCGCAGAGATAAATAGGGCGCGCTGAACTCGAGCGCTGCTCTATTGCTTGTGCTACTCCTGAGGCGAAAAGCCGGGAGGTGTTTACTGCTCATTTTTAAAACTGTATGCTGTGTGTTTGCTCTTATAATACTTGCCGATTTGCACATTGATTTTACTTTGACACTCACCTGATTCCCAGAGCAGCTGAATACTAGCTGTTGGGAAACGGAATTCACCCGTTTCTTGGCGCCATTGCTCGCCGAGGGAGACGATAGCCACGCCCATCTCTTGCTGGCCACGCCCCCTCCGCAGAGATAAATAGGGCGCTCTGAACTCGAGCGCTGCTCTATTGCTTGTGCTACTCCTGAGGCGAAAAGCCGGGAGGTGTTTACTACTCATTTTTAAAACTGTATGCTGTGTGTTTGCTCTTATAATACTTGCCGATTTGCACATTGATTTTACTTTGACACTCACCTGATTCCCAGAGCGGCTGAATACTAGCTGTTGGGAAACGGAATTCACTCGTTTCTTGGCGCCATTGCTCGCCGAGGGAGACGATAGCCACGCCCATCTCTTGCTGGCCACGCCCCCTCCGCAGAGATAAATAGGGCGCGCTGAACTCGAGCGCTGCTCTATTGCTTGTGCTACTCCTGAGGCGAAAAGCCGGGAGGTGTTTACTGCTCATTTTTAAAACTGTATGCTGTGTGTTTGCTCTTATAATACTTGCCGATTTGCACATTGATTTTACTTTGACACTCACCTGATTCCCAGAGCAGCTGAATACTAGCTGTTGGGAAACGGAATTCACTCGTTTCTTGGCGCCATTGCTCGCCGAGGGAGACGATAGCCACGCCCATCTCTTGCTTGCCACGCCCCCTCCGCAGAGATAAATAGGGCGCGCTGAACTCGAGCGCTGCTCTATTGCTTGTGCTACTCCTGAGGCGAAAAGCCGGGAGGTGTTTACTGCTCATTTTTAAAACTGTATGCTGTGTGTTTGCTCTTATAATACTTGCCGATTTGCACATTGATTTTACTTTGACACTCACCTGATTCCCAGAGCAGCTGAATACTAGCTGTTGGGAAACGGAATTCACTCGTTTCTTGGCGCCATTGCTCGCCGAGGGAGACGATAGCCACGCCCATCTCTTGCTTGCCACGCCCCCTCCGCAGAGATAAATAGGGCGCGCTGAACTCGAGCGCTGCTCTATTGCTTGTGCTACTCCTGAGGCGAAAAGCCGGGAGGTGTTTACTGCTCATTTTTAAAACTGTATGCTGTGTGTTTGCTCTTATAATACTTGCCGATTTGCACATTGATTTTACTTTGACACTCACCTGATTCCCAGAGCAGCTGAATACTAGCTGTTGGGAAACGGAATTCACTCGTTTCTTGGCGCCATTGCTCGCCGAGGGAGACGATAGCCACGCCCATCTCTTGCTGGCCACGCCCCCTTCCACGTCACTTGCTACCACTATAACCCATGTGTCAATACCGGAAGCGCAGCGGACGAGCGCAGCGGGCACGCCGATTGCGCGCCCAAGGCGCGCTTAAGGCAAGCTCGTCTGCGCTCGTCCGCGACGAGGACGCGCCTAGCGCCACTTACCCTGCCCAATCCAGCCCTCAATCCCCCTGCTACACCCGGGATGCACTGCTCAATCTACGAGGCTATGCGCACGAAGGTAAGCTCACCTTTGAAGAGACTGCTTCTCCCTTAACTGACTTCACCCACAAGGGCTTAATCGTAGGAGGTCTCTTGAATGTCAGATCTCTACCGAAGCATGCCACTGAAATCAATCTCCTTATAGATTCACACCATCTAGATGTACTTTTTCTAACTGAGACCTGGACACATGCCAATTGTGAGACCGACTTAGCATCTGCCTGCCCTCTAAACTTCAACATTCTACATCTCCCCAGACCCAAAGGCCGCGGCGGCGGAGTTGGCGTCATCTTCCGAGCCTCTTGGCAAATGAACACCATTGACATAGATCCTGTACCCGGAATCGAGCTCTTTGGTCTGACTATAAACTGCCACCCAGGAGTCTCCTTTACGGTGATCATCTGCTACCGACCGCCAGGGGCATTTTCCCTCCCGCAACAACAAGCTCTCCTTACGATCATCACTAACATGGCAACCTCCCATAACAAACTTATTATACTAGGAGATTTCAATCTCTGGCCAAACGGCAGCCTAGATACAGGTTTAGACAACCTTCTGCTGTCTTGTGACAGCGTGGGGCTTCACCAACTGATAAAGGACCCCACCCACTCCGCAGGCAATCGTCTTGACCTTATTTTTTCAAGCCCTAATTTAACTCAAGTAGGCGATATTCTGCCTATGAGCTGGACGGACCACTCGCTCATTAAACTTTACATCACCAACGTCACAATAAGAAAGCCCAAGAATTATTCTCCACCACAATTCTCTTATCGAAACTGGAAAGCTCTAGAAAAACTCAGCACCTCCACTAAAGTCTTTGAGGTGCAGGACAGTTTCTCTCCTACCAGCTCAGTGGAAAACAATTATAGATCCCTCAGCTCGAGAATTATCTTCATCTCGAACTCGGTCGCCCCTTTAAAACTCTGCAAACCCAAAGGTAGAGCACCTGCTCCCTGGTACAATGATTCCCTGAAAACCCTCAAATCAGCCTGTAAACAGGCCGAGAGAAAGTGGAGACACGGATACTGCGACAACAATAAAGCCCTCTGGAAAAACTCACTCCGTGATTACAAATCTGCCATCGCAGAGAGTAAATCGAACTACTACTGCTCCACTATAGCTAACGCTGCTAACAGCCCAAAAAGTATATTTCAGATCCTGGATAATATTATACATCCTGACTGCATCAAGAACTCCATTCCCCCATCTCAGACTCTCTGCGACAACCTCGCTCAGTTTTTCACCGATAAAATTGAGACCATCATCAACAATTTGGCAACGCCCCCGTCACATAACCACCCAACCCCCCCCGGAGTTGGCTTCACCAACCCTGATTCTCCGAGGTCACTGTGCCCTCCTATGAATAGTCTCCTGGCTTTCCCCCTGATCTCTCAAGCAGAATTTGAGAAATTGGCACTGGCCATCACCTCGGGATCTCCCCTTGACCCTTTACCCCCGAAAATCTGGAAAGCATGCGGGCACGAGTTATTCCACACCCTCCGGATGATCTGCAATCAATCTCTCAGCTGTGGTTTCGTCCCTATCCCCTGGAAGCAAGCGCTCATCACCCCGCTACTAAAGAAACCTACGCTGAACCCAGAATGCCTGTCCAACTTCCGCCCCATATCACTTCTGCCATTTCCGGCGAAGGTGCTTGAACGTTGGGTCAGCAATTGCCTCTCAACCCACCTCGAGCAGCATCACGTTCTGGACGAATTCCAATTTGGCTTTCGCCCAGCCCATGGCACTGAAACTGCAGTGCTCACTGCCATGGAAGAGCTTCGAATGCGTGCAGACAGGGGCCAAGCTGTGGCCTTGATCTTATTAGACCTGTCTGCCGCATTCGACACTGTCAATCATGGGACCTTGCTTGAGAGGCTGAGAGAGGCAGGGATCGATGGCACGGCCCTGCTCTGGTTTCATTCCTATCTCAATGACAGAAAACAGGCTGTATCCCTCCCCCCTTTCCAATCGGTCTTCTCCCCTGTCCCTCACGGTGTTCCCCAGGGCTCCTCCATCAATCCGATTCTTTTCAATGTTTACTTGAAACCACTGGTCACTTTAATTAAATCGCACAATATCACTACAGTAAACTATGCGGACGATACCCAGCTCCTTTTCTCTTGGGAGGGCGAAGACTCCATCTCTTTAGAAGCCTTCCATAACTGCCTAAGAGACACCGCAGGCTGGTTACACCGGAACTCCCTCCAGTTTAACTCCTCAAAAACCGAGGTTCTGTTCTGTCCCGCGAGCCGTATACCCCGCCCTCTGCCTGCTGAGTTTTGGCCCCCGGAAAACACTAACAATCCGTTACCTGTTACCAGTGTTCGCAATTTGGGCGTCATGCTAAATCACCAACTGAGCATGGAAACGCAGGTTTCAAGAACAGTCGCCACCTGCTCAGCCCTTATGCGCTCACTGCGCAAAATCCTGCCTCTACTACCACCTTCAGCCCGAGCATTGATAGTCAGGTGTACTATTCTCAGTCGCCTTGACTATTGTAATGCCCTCCTGTTTGAATCCCCTGCGACACTGCTGGACAGACTCCAACGAGTTCAGTCAGCTGCAGCCAAACTGGCTCTTGGTTGGACCAGGAGATCCTCGACCACCGCCGCCTTGGCCGAGCTGCACTGGCTTCCTTTGAAGCAACGTATTGCCTTCAAAGCCCTTTGCTTGGTCTTCAAGGCCCTACACGGTGCAGGACCTAGACCTCTCCAACGTCTGTTCTCGTGGTATATTCCCACCAGAACACTTAGGTCCGCAACCGCCTGCCTTGTGAAAGTACCCAGATGCAAGAAGGCCAGGACAGGGGGAAGATCCTTCAGAGTAGCTGCGGCCAAGTTTTGGAACAGTCTGCCTGCCGATATTCGCCAAATCCCTCACCTCCTACCCTTCAGGAAGCGAATCAAAACATGGCTCTTCCCCTCTAAGTCCTAGCCCACCCCTCTAAGTCCGCTCGCCCACAGTTCACCCCCTCGCCTAAAAACCCAGGAGTAGTTACCAGCGCCAGGATACCTGCCAGGTGACAGCCGCGCTCTATAAATGTTTTAAATAAAATAAAATAAAATAAATAAATAAATAATGGTCCACCAATTCTCTTGGTGAACCTGGTAATCCTAGTGCTCCTGGTCTTATTAGTTGCCTTTGTCCCTCGCTCCTGGTCATTCTTCTCTTCCTGGTATCCCACCTGAAGGGTTTCATCTTCATGCTCCCGGTTTACCAAGTCTTCCTTTTCCTAGTTCCCCTAATCTTTGTGTTGATTTTCATGCTCTTCTTTTTTCTAGATCTCTTCCTCCTGAACATCCTCTTACTCTTCTTTCCCTTCTGCCACCTCGTAGTTTTCCTCAAACTCCTCCTCCTGGTCTTCATCTACATATTCTTGGTCCTAGCCTCCTGGGTATTGTTCATTGTTCATAAGTCGCCCTCATCCTCCTGAGACCATCCTTCTGTTGGTAAATATTATCTTCACCATGGTGCTTCTTGCTGTGCCCGTCCTAGTTGTTCTTCCTTTTGGTCTGAGTCCTATTGGTCCTCATGATCTTCCTTGTCCTTATGCTTGTGGTCCTGCTAGTCCTGGTCATCCTCATCCTGGTACTCCAAATCTGCTGGTGCTATTCCTCCTAGCGGTCTTGGTGTTGGCCTTCAGGATGGTCATGGTGGTGACTGTTGTTCTGGACCTCCTATTTCTCTTCTTGGTCCTCCTCCTCTTTCTGGTCTTCCTCCTCCTGGTTTTCTTCTTTTTTCTCCTACCTCTTGGAAGTCCTTTTCCCTGTCCTCCTGGTCTTGATCCTTTTGGTTTTCCTAGTTCTGGGGCATGGTATTTGTCCCCTGTTGGTTCTAGTGTTCAAAATCCTTCTGGTGGTCTTGAAATCCCAAAACTTTATGGGCATCTTTGTAAAAAAAATGTATGGAGTTTTATACAGCGTGAACTTGACCCGGTATCGGGTGTCAGAGCGCTTTACATAGCACCAGTTGCATTACATGAGGTCACATTCCTTTTTTTAGGCACGGGAGATTAAGTGATTTGCCCAGAATCACAGGATGTTCAGCGTCATTGCCGAAACTTAAACCCGGTTCCCCAAATTCAAGGTCAACCGCCCTAGTCATTAGGCCAACTTCTCTCCCCACTTGACGCCCTACTAGTCATCCTCATGGTCATCTTCCTTCTCCTCATCCTGTGTGCGGTATTCGTAGTGGTCTAGGTTCTCCTTGTGGATATGGTCATCTTTTTTCTTCTTCTGGTGGTCTTCGTCCTCCTGATAGTCTTCCTTTTCTACTTGGCCATCCTTCTCCCCTTTTTTCGCCTTCTGGTTCTGGTCCTTCTGGGCTTCCTCATTCTACTTCTCAACCTAGTTTTACTCAGCCTCCTCTTTTTGTTCGGCTCACTGATCCTCATGTCCTGGTGGTCCCAGTCATCCTGGTCTTTGGCTGTGTGATCCTCCAGGTCTTTCTCATGGTCCTCCTGCTATAGCTTTCTCTTCATTTTCCTGGACAGGTCCTTGTGTTCTTAATCAAGCTGGTGGACCTGGTCCTCCTCCTCCATTAATTCCTCCTCATCTCTGTGACCTCCTATTCATTCCCCTGGTTCTCCCTCTTCATCGCAGAGGACCTTTAGGTATCTGCCTGCTTTTCCAAGTGCTCCAACCCCACAATATATCCTCATACAAAGTCAACCAGATAAACCTCCAGCTAGAGGGCACACTGAGATGTAGCACAGGTAGATGGGCACAACTGAAAGGAAATCAGCCTCTTGTTTTCTGTTAGATAGTACAATACAGCGTTAATTTGGGTGTTCTTCTAAGCCCTGGATCCCAGTGCCACTGCACCTGTTTCACTTTTAACATTTGTGGACCAAGGTTCCTCAATGTCCCCCTTGCAGTCATGCAGACTGTGCACCAAGGGAGTACAGAGGTCCCTAAATGTGGGAGCATTTGCTTATGAGAATCTCCAGTAACTTGGAGGCAGGAGCTGCAGGACAAAAGATGTGTGCCTAAACACTGTTTTAGGAACACATTTAGATTCACCGATGCTAATGAGGAGAATTCTCTTTCTCACCTACAGTGAAGACTCAGAAGAATCATCGGAAAAATGGCGCAAATTAAGTGCATAGTCAGTATGTCTTACACCAAACTTTTGTGATTTGTTTTTGGTTTTTAGCTGGCTTTCAAATGTTTATTCCAAGTGGAGCCTGTCAAAAGAAGGCCTGGTAAGGAAATTTGAACATCTTGTCCTTGGAACTGTAAGTGATCAGACCCTGCAGAAACTGGCCCACTTAGAGCCTCGGCACTAATCTTTTATTCTAAAGCCTCTCCAAACAATATTTCTGTGGAAATGAAAATTGGAAGATTCAAGATAATGATCCCAATAATGTTTTCACCAAGCTCTACGTCTCTCTTGCTTTTTCAGCAAATACAGTATGAACCCCAGTATACGTGGACTATTTCCTTTGCTAATGTTTTTTTTTAAATTTCACATAGCAACCAAAAGTAGTATTCAATAATGGCAACAAATTATTGATTACCAACATGATACAATTCCAGGGCTCCTCTCAAAATTACCTTGTTTTACCTGTATGTTTGGTCACCAGGAGTGTAATGCAAAGTCATTGTGCTCTTTAGTGAAGGTCCTTTAAAAATGTACTTGTGGTATCCAACTTGTATTTCAAAGGCTGTAAGCAGCCCCTCAGACTAGAGAAGATACAATGTCCCTCTGTATGTTCTAAGCGGTCACTGAGGCTTCAGGATGCCTCATAGCTGCTCAGGACCTATCGCTGGGCTCTAGGGACTGAAGACTTGCTGTTCTGTTGCGATTAACGCACCAATATGGGATGTCAGTATGCTTGATTTCACTTAAATAACCAAATTTGACTTACCCAGTATCACAACAAGTGGAAAAATTACAGCAAGGTTGATGTTCTTTTTTAATTCTAGCACAATTGTTTGGGTTCACATATTTCCTTTATTTATCCTGATTTCATATGTAACAAATAAAAATACAAGTTTTGCTTCTCAAGCTGTCTTCACACATTGTGTACAAATCAGAATTTAGCTGGTTCAGTATTTAGAATGAATGCTTGAAAAGAACAAGTTACTTACCTTCTGTAACGCTTTTTGTGGTAGATACAGTATCTGCCTGTGGATTCCTCACCTTGTGAATATCCCCCTTGCGTCAGCAACATTCGGAAATTCTTTTGTAGCTTCGCGCCGACGTGGACGTGTCATAGAGGCACGGCATCGCACGCGACTCCGCTGACGTCACCGACACTACAATAGGCCCACGCTGGCGTGATGACATCAGTTCCGCCCTTTTTTCCGTGCCTTCGAGGCACACGGACGAACCAATGACAGTAGACATATACACAGTATACGCAGTACAAATACCAAGTTAACACACACAGTGTGAAGCAAATGCAATAAAACATTTGAAATAAACAACTCCTTGATAATAAAATAAATACATTACAGTGACTCTGGTATAGAAGAGTGGACAACGGGGAGGCGAGTGGGTCAGTGAGGAATCCACAGGCAGATACTGTATCTACCAGAATAAGCGTTACCGAAGGTAAGTAACTTGTTCTTCTGATAGATACATCTGCCAGTGGATTCCTCACCATGTGAATAGAGTCCCACAGCAGTCCCCACTCCCGGAGGAGAGTGTCCACTCTCCTAAACCAGAAAATCCTGGAGGACAGAGCGCGCAAAGTGGCCATCCCTCCTCACCTCAGTGTCCAAGCAATAATGCTTTGCGAAAGTGTGGAGGGAGGCCCAAGTAGCCGCTCTACAAATGTCCTCAACAGGCACACCTCTAGAAAGAGCAGATGTTGCAGACTTAGCTCTAGTAGAGTGGGCTCTAATACCCTCTGGAGGATCCTTACCAGCCAAAGAGTAGCAGATCTTTATAAAAAGGATGATCCATCTTGAAAGAGTTCTTTTATGTACCGCTCTTCCTTTCTTGCAGCCAGCAAACCCAACGATGAGCTGGTCATCCATTCGATAGTCTTTAGTTCTATCAATATAAAAACTCACCGCCCTCTTGGGGTCCAGACGGTGTAGCCTCTCCTCCTCCTTGGAAGGATGAGGGGGAGGATAAAAGGTAGGAAGGGTAATAGATTGACCTAAGTGGAAGGGAGACACCACCTTAGGGAGAAAAGCAGCCCTGGTCCTAAGAACCATTCGATCAGCATGAATGGTCAAGAACGGGGGCTTGGAACTAAGAGCTTGAAGCTCACTTACCCTCCTTGCCGAGGTGATCGCAACCAGGAAGACTGTCTTAAAAGACAAAAGCTTCATGGGACACTTGTGTAAGGGTTCGAAGGGAGAATCCATCAAGTAGGTTAATACAAGATTTAAATCCCACTGAGGAACAATAAAAGGAGTAGGAGGGAACTTATTAGTGGGTCCCTTCAGAAATCTCAAAACTACAGGAGATTTGAAAAGAGACGGCTGGTCCGGCAAACAGAGAAATGCCGACAATGCCAAAAGATAGCCCTTCACCGTAGCAACAGCAAATCCTTGCCGCGCTAAAGAAAGAGCAAACTGTAGTATATCAGATAAATGGGCTTTCAAAGGGTCAACAGACCTCTCCCCACACCAAGAGACAAATTTAGCCCATCTGTAGGAATAAATGGACTTAGTGGAGTAACGCCTAGCTGATAATATGACATCCACCACATCGTGTGGGAGAGAAAAAGAGTTCAGGTTGCCCCGTTCAATCTCCAAGCATGAAGGTGTAATGTCTGGAGGTGGGGGTGTAGAACCTGCCCCTCCATTTGAGAGAGGAGATCTGCCCTGAACGGGAGACGGAGCGGCGGGCGAGAGGAGAGGTGGAGAAGATCCGTGTACCACACCCTTCTTGGCCAATCCGGGGCGACCAATATAACTTGGGCCCGGTCTTGGCGAATCTTCCTCAGAACCCGAGGAATCAAAGGTATGGGAGGAAACGCATAAAGGAGTTGCGAGTCCCAACTCAACTGAAACGCGTCCCCCAAGGCTCCCTGCATCGGAAACTGGAGGCTTCAGAATGACGGGCAGTGAGCATTCTCGCGAGTGGCGAACAGGTCCACCTGAGGAGTCCCCCACGTCTGAAAGACGTGACAAAGCACCTCCAGGTGAAGCCTCCACTCGTGGTCGGCCGAGAACTGCCGACTGAGACTGTCTGCTTGCACGTTCAGAACTCCGGCCAGATGATTTGCAATCAGACAAATCTGGTGGTCCTGAACCCAGGACCAGAGGCGCAGAGCCTTTCTGCAGAGACACTGCGACCCTACTCCTCCCTGCTTGTTGATATACCACATCGCGGTCGTGTTGTCCGTCAAGACTTGCACCGACAGACCGCGAAGGGAGGTAGGCCTTGATCGCCAAACGTATCGCCCGCAATTCCAGAAGGTTGATTTGAAGCAACCTTTCCTCTGGAGACCAAAGACCCTTGACCTCCAGATCCCCCAGAGGAGCACCCCACCCTAGAGTGGATGCATCCATTACTACTGTGGCCACCGGAGGAGGTAGATGAAAAGGCTTTCCCTGAGACAGATTTCCTTCCACACCCCACCAAGACAGATCAGCTGCAGTTTCTCTGGAGATCCTGATCGACTCCCTGAGATCTCCGTTGTGTTGATACCACTGCCTGCGGAGGCACCACTGGAGCGCCCTCATGTGCCAGCGTGCATGGTTGACCAACAGGATGCAGGAAGCCATCAGACCGAGCAGGCAAAGGACCTTCAGGACCGGAACGACCGCTCCATTGTAGAATTAAGGAATCATTTCCTGTATGTCGCGAATCCTTTGAGGTGGAGGGAATGCACGACATACAGTTGTGCCCAGTACAGCACCTATGAACAGGTTGCGCTGGGAGGGCACCAGGTGAGACTTGGGTACATTTATCGAAAAACCCAACCGGTACAACAACTGAGTTGTCTCCTGCAGATGCTGGAGCACCTTCTCTGACGACTCTGCCTTGATCAGCCAGTCGTCCAAATAGGGGAATACTGGAATCCCCGACCTGAGATGTGCTGCCACCACCGCCATCACCTTGGTGAAGACTCGAGGCACAGTAGTAATTCCAAAAGGAAGGACCGCAAACTGATAGTGTCGCGATCCCACCGTAAAATAGAGATACTTCCTGTGCGACTTCAGGATCGGGATGTGGAAATACGCATCCTGCAAGTCGAGCGACACCATTCAGTCTTCTTCCAGCAGCGCTTGGACAACCTGTGCAAGGGTGAGCATCTTGAATTTCTCTTGTTTCAGATAGAGATTCAAGATCCTGAGATCCAGGATTGGACGAAGCCTGCCATCCTTTTTGGGTATCAGAAAATACCGGGAGTAGCATCCCTGACCCCTTTCCTGCTCTGGGACCACCTCTATCGCACCCTTTCTCAACAGTGTCAGCACCTCCTCCTGCAGGAGTAACAGATGTTCCTCCGTGCAAAAACCTTGGCAAGGAGGGTAATTGGGAGGGAATTCCTGAAAGGGACGGGCATACCCATTTTCTACGAGATTGAGAACCCAAAGATCTGATGTAACCGATTCTCAATCCCGTAGAAAGTAGGTAAGCCGACCCCCACCGGACCCACATGATCCTGAATGGCGGATCTAGGGCTGCTTTTCTGAGGCTGGGGGTTAGAGGAGGTAGAGGAGGAAGAGGCTTGATGACCTCGAGGATTAGCTCTTTGCTTTCCCCTATAAGATCTGTACAAGGGGTTCTGCTGCTGCTGCTGCTGCTGCTGCTGACCTTGCCGATAGTTGCGAAAGGGAGAGCGTCTAAAACCTCTGAACCTCTTGGCTGAAGAACCTCTGATTTGAAGCCCTAAAGATTTAGCAGTTGTTCTACTGTCTTTAAATCTCTCCAAAGCCGTATCAGCCTTCTTGCCAAAGAGGCCAGATCCATCCAACGGCAGATCCAGCAAAGCCACCTGAACATCTACCAAAAAGTCTGAAGATTTCAGCCAAGCCGATCTCCTAGTGGCAACCGCAGTGCCCATGATACGTGCCACCGAGTCTGCAGTGTCCAGACCACTCTGTATCACTTGGCGTGCCGCAGCCTGTGCATCTGATAAAACCTCCTCAAAATCTCTCCTGCTGTCATCAGGAATCTTAGGAGCTAAAGTACGCATAGTGTCCATAAGGGCATGCACATACCTCCCCATAAGGCAAGTGGCATTAGTTGACTTCAACGCCATACTTGCAGAGGAGAAGGTCTTTTTAGCCACCTGATCTTGTTTCTTTGCCTCTTTGTCACCAGGGACCTGAGGAAAGGCACTCACATTCTTTTTGGAACCGGCTGCCTGTATGACTAGACTCTCAGGTGACGGATGAGACGTCAGAAAAGCAGGGTCCTCAGGTGCAACTCTGTACCTTCTCGCCACACTCTTGGATACTGCAGGAGCTGTCAGTGGTTTTTTCCACACCTCCATAATAGGTTCCGTTAAGGCTTCATTAAACGGAAGCAATGGTTCCACCATAGAGCTAGGTGAATGCAAAACTTCAGTAAGAAGATTAGACTTAAACTCCACTGTTGGTAAAGTCAATTGCAGAAGTTCTGCTGCCTTCCTCATCACCACATGAGAAGGCTGGACGTCCTTTGAAGGCGTATCAGAGCCGGATGGTAACTCCCACTCAGAAGAAAAATCCAGACTACCAGCATCAGCCAGATCTTCAAAACAATCATCCTCCAATTCACCTTCCTCCATATCAGGACGTGATTCCAAATATCTTTGCTCCTCCAAAAGGCGTTGCGCTTCTCTTCTGGACCTCTCCTTTACACGCTTCGCAGCCGGATCCACCAACGACTCCGACGGAGCCGGGATCGAGGTCGGTATCGAATCCGATGGCCCAGTGGGATGCTCTTGAGGTCAATCTGGAGCGGGCGACGCCGGAACCGGCGTCGACGACCTCGGCGGAGCCGGGTATTGCCATGGCGGCGTCGGAGCCGGCATAAAGGGCATGAATGGAGCAGGAGGATAGGAGTGAGGGACTCCTAAATTGAAGGCCAGAGGACCCATGGGACCCGGAGGTGCGCCAGAGGGGTACCACGCCCTTGAAAAGACGCCATACATAGCATTAAAAAATGCTGATGGGTCCCGGCCTGGGGCTGGGAAGGGTGGCTGAAAACCCTCAGGCTGGTCTTGTGGAGGGTTCGGATTCGGCTCTTCGACAGGCGCAGAATCCGCATCCACCCGAACCTCTTCCTCATCACGGGCCGGGGACGGCGCCGGAGACAGATTCGAAGCCGGAGTAGGCGACTGTACCTGCGACTCCGAAGGCGAGGCCTCACCTTCATGATCCGAGATATCCAGCGTGACCACCTTGGAACGTACCTTCTTCGGTGACCTCGACCTCGAGCCCGATTCCTTACCGGAATGACGTCAGGACTCATGCCTCTTCTTCTTATGTCTCCTTCTCGACTTCGAAGCATGGCCTGAAGCGGACTTCGAAGATGACTCCTCTCGAGATCTGGATCTTGACTTCGATCTCGACCTCGACCTCGAAGATTTTCCCTTGCCAGCCTTCAGCTTCGCTACCAGGAGTTTGGTCTCTCTTTCTCTCAGGGCCTTCGGGTTCATCTTCCGACAAGATGAATATCCATCCACATCATGGTCAGAGCTCAAACACCAAATGCAGGCCTCGTGCGGGTCAGTAATGGACATCATTTTCCCACACTCCCTGCAGGGCTTGAAGCCGGTCTTCTTTGTCGACATCGTGAAGAAACAAGATACAAAGAAGCAGAAAGCTAATAATGTAACAAAGTCACCAGTTGGCTACTGAGATTCTGAAACCGTTAGCGTTGACGACGCGGAAAAAAGGGAACTGATGTCATCACGCCGGCGTGGGCCTATTGTAGTGTCGGTGACGTCAGCGGAGTCGCGTGCGATACCATGCCTCTATGACGTCATCCACGTCCACGCCGGCGTGAAGCTACAAAAGAATTTCCGAATGTTGCTGACGCAAGGGGGATATTCACAAGGTGAGGAATCCACTGGCAGATGTATCTATCAGAAACTATATTCACCGTAATCCCTTCATCTCCCCACTCAATACACCAGCTCAAAGCCGAAGAAATTATCAGGTGTGAGTTTGTCAAATAGTGGGGAATTACAGTCTGAATTGATGTGGTATTTCCGTTTCTCATGGTTACCTTCGGGGCAAACTTGGAATCATACATTTTTCCTGTAACTCAAAATTACTGATACTCAGAACATTGGTAGTGTCAGGTGTGGAATACCAATATCTTGGCCCAAAGTGCACATTATGGAGGCCAGAACAATTGCACACCTCCACCTGTGGTGTAAGTGACTCACCAATGGAATTCTTTAGTTCTGTATTTGGTCCTCATTTCTCAATAATTTATTATTTCATTGAAGCTAATTTCTCACTATGGGATAGGGTGTTCATTATGGAGCGGATCACTTGGGAATGGTTGCAGTGGCAGGCATGGACAGCAAATCGAGGTCACACTCACCTTGAGCCAACGAAATGCCATATCAGCAGGCAGCTGGGGTTGGAGGCTTTCAACCTCTTTAACCAACCATGGAAGCTCTTTATCTAGTTGCTCCTCTGGCAGGACGGAGGCCAAATGTCCCAGAGTGGTGATAACCTGCCCCCAGACCTGTTCAGATAAATGTATTTATTTATTTATTTAGAAAGGTTTTCTATAGCGCTGGCTACATCCATGGGTATCAGAGCGCTTTACATAAGTATGAAGATAATACAGTCGGAAAGTATCCGAAGAAATACACATCATAAAGTTAAAAAATACAGTAATAAAGTGCGGTGTTAAGTTAAGATCAGTATAGGGAACAAAGTAAACATAAAATTTTTCAGTATAGGGAACAAAGTAAACATAACATTTTGCGTTGGTAAATAAGCGACAGAGGGAACTGCTTGAAGGAAAAGATATAGTGCGTACATACAATTATTTACAGCAACAAGAGGATTAACTACTTGGTTAGTGTATATAGGAAGCAGTAAGCATGAGCGCTAAATCCGCTCCGCTCGCGGATTTTGCTTTTTTTTGGTAAATTCGCGATCCGCGAACTCTCGCGAATTTACCGAAAATTCGCAATCCGCGAGCGGCGGATTCCTAGGTCAAAAGTTCAACCCTTGCTGGCCAGTTGTTGTAACTATTTTACGATGGCGCCGGCAAGCTGCCAGCGCCATCGTAAAATAGTTACTAAATTAGCTTCAACAGGAAGCACTAATAGATAAAATCAAGCAGGCGCTCGTGCATCTGCTTGATTTTATCTATTCGCGCTTCCTGTTGAAGCTAATGTAGCAACTATTTTAGGATGGCGCTGGCAGCTTGCCGGCGCCATCGTAAAATAGTTTACAGGCAAGGCAGCTGTGCCCTCTTCCCAAAACGGTGGCGTCTTGTTGAATAAATATGAAGGGCAGGGTTCATTCTGGCACGATGGTCCTGGCACAAAATCAAACCTCAACCGGAAGCTTACTTATGTAAGCATGAGCCCTAGTTGAAGCTTAAATTCAGTGACTCATTTATCGGCCCCAAAAACAATCGTGAGCGATGTCAAGGCTGGGCAGCTGTCTATGATCGGTATCTGACCTTTTATACACACAAGAGGCATGTGCACTCGTATGGAAGCCCCGCCCCAAATCCGCAATTACGAAAATCCGCTGGTACGCGGATTTTGCGGATCCACGATCCGTGAATACGCAAATTTGTGAATCGTGGATCCGCAAAATCCGCCCATGCTTAGGAAGCAGGTTTGATGTGCGCGGAGGGGTGAAGGAGTGAAAGGAAGGGATCACGGAGATGGGGAGGGGGAGAAAGGGTAGGGGAGAGGGGGAAGAAAAGTCAGGGGGGAGGAGGAGGGGTGGATTGTTTGGGGAGAGGGAGGCGTAGACGAAAAGAGAGAAGATTTAAGGGCCCCAATATTTGTGAACCAGGTAGAGTTTGAAGTCTTTTTTGAAGCTGAAGTAAGAGGGGTTCCAGCATAAATCAATAGGGAGGGTGTTCCATATGTTGGGAGCATTACCTGAGAAGGAACGAGATTTAGAGGCTTTCTTTTTTGAAGAGGGGGGACGAGGAGGAGTGTGTTGGTGCTTCTCAACTGATGGGAGCAGCCTGCTATTTTGAGTTTGCTTGAGAGGTAGATCGGGGACTTAATGTGAGGGGCTTTGTGTGTAATGCAGGCAGTTTTGTAGGCAGATCTGCCTTCAAGAGGAAGCCATTTAAGGACTTTAAGGGCAGGAGAGATGTGGTTGAAACGTCTAGTGTCCGTTATAAGTCTGGCCACCAGGTTGATTATGGTTTTGAGGGGGGCAAGGTGGACTTTGGGGGTTCGGGAAAGGATATCGTTGCAGTAGTCAATTTTCGAGAGGACTAGCAGTATGGATTTGAAATCTTCTTCTGGGATGAATGGTTTTATTTTTTTGAGCTGGCAGAGAGTGCAGAGTGCTCCTTTAGCCTAGTTTTTTATATGGGAATTGAGAGTAAGCTTATTGTCAAATGTAATGCCCAGAGTTTTAACTGTTTTGGATAAGGAGAGTGGGCAGTTGAGGGCATTGAGATCGGAGATCCATGATTGCATAGGGAGTGAGTTGTTTTCAGGGGAGAAAAGAATAATTTCAGTTTTATTAGGGTTGAGGTTGAGATGGTTGGAGTGGAACCTGGATTGGATCAAAATCAAGGTGTTATTTAGGTGCAGGACATCAGAATGGGATTTAATTTTACAGTATAGTTGAGTGTCATCGGCGAATAGGTACTAGTTAATTCTGGCTTGTTTTAGTATGGCAGTGAGGGGTTCCATAAAGAGTTTGAAAAGTGCTGGAGAGAGAATAGAACCTTGGGGAACACCACGAGAGACTTGAGAAGGGTTTGAGAGACAATTTTTGATTTTGACTTGTTGAGTTCTATGTTGAGAATAGGAAGTGAACCAGTTAAGGACAGGGCCATTAAGGCCAAACCAACATTTGAGTGTGTTAAGTAGGGTTGTGTGGTTGACAGTGTCAAATGCAGCAGAGAGGTTGAGGTTAATGAGTAGGGAGGACACACCCGTATCAGGGTATGGTGGATGTCATCAACGATTTTTAGCAATGCGGTTTCAGTGCTACAGCCTTTATGAAAGACGGATTGTAGAGGGTCAAGAAGGTTGAAAGTGTCAATGTGTTTGTCCAGTTGGAGTAGGGCATATCTATCAAGGGCTTTGGAGAAGAGGGGGAGGTTGGAGATAGGGCGGAGGTTGTTAGGATCGTCAGGATCAGCTTTAGGGTTTTTGAGAATGGAGGTGATTTGACCAAGTTGAAGGGAGACTACGACACACCCCGAGGTAAGGGAGGAGTTGATGATAATGGTCCAGTATGGGACAATGACATGTTTAAGATCTTGGACAAGGTTAGAAGGGAGAGGGTCTTTTGTGTGAGAAGATGGTTTTAGTTTAGACAAGATATTAGAGGCTTCAAGTTTGGATACAGGGAGGAAATTATGAAATGAGGCTTTGTTTTTAAGTTGTTGGTGGGCGGAGTTGGTTTCAGGTATGATTGCAGCAGAAAGGAGTGGGGATGAAACAGGGGGCAGTGTGGCTAAGGCAGGGAGTACAGGGGCGGCTTCCGGGGTACTCTGTCAGTTGGGAGGGGTCTGAATTTGAGCAAAAGTTTGATCAATCTTGCCAATTTTTCAGAGAAGTAGTTGGCGATTTCTTCACATTTGGTAGTGGAGGCCGTAAGATTAAAGGGGGTAGCGGAGGTTTGTTTTCTAACAATGTTGAACAGTTCTCTGGGTCTATATTTGGCACTTGAGAGTTGCGAACAGAAAAAAGATACCTTTTCATTAAAGATGTGTTTCTTGTAGGAGGATCTGGCAGCTCTGAGGAGGGCAATATGGGTGGGAGAAGGGTCTAGTTTCCAGGTTCTTTAAGTCATTCTGAGAGCACGTCTTTCTATGTTGAGGTCTGAGTTAAACCAAGATTTAGAGGGGATTTTTTTTTTGTTTTAAGTTTAGACTGAGCTATTTGGTCTAGAACCTCAGAGACCGATTTATTGAAATGCTCGGTGAGCTCATTGGTGTTAAGAGAAAGAGGGGTGAGGCGAAGTTGAGTTTGGACTCCAATACTCCGGGGGGGATGAGATCAAAGTTTCTAATTAATTTCACAGTAATGGTGCTTTTCGGTGGGGGGATCGGGGCCGAGGGGGAGATTGTGAAACGAATGAGGTGGTGGTCTGACTAGTCAATAGGGATGATGTTGGAAAGGGAGGCCAGGTCATTGTTAGAGATGATGACATCAAGAATGGCGCCTTTAGAGTGAGTTGGGGAGAGGCAGAGTTGTTTGAGGTCGTTAATCTCTAGGAGATTGGAAAGAAGTGTAACTGAGGGGTTATCTTGTTCATTCCAGTGGAGATTGAGATCGCCAAGGAAGAGACCTTTGGAGTTAGATAGAGAGGATTGAGTAAGAAGGTTGGATAATTTGTCTACAAAGTGAGGAGTGTCACCAAGAGTTGGTAGATATTGAGTTCAGCACCTAGGTATTCGAAAGTTGAGTAGTCAGTATTCTTGGCAAGAGAGAGTTGGAGTTGGTTTTTAAAGATTATAGCTATTCCCCCTCCTTTCCCCACTGGTCTGTCCTTTCTGATGATAGAGTAGCCAGGGGGGCAGAGTAGGTCAAGGATGGGTGATGAGTGATCATTCAGCCATGTTTCAGTGAGGAAGGCGATATCAATAACTTCACTCAAGATATTTTCAGAGATTTCGGATGCATGGCAACCGGCCGAGCGGCAGTTGACAAGCATACAGGTTAGGGGATAAGGGTTAGTTTTGAGAGGGTGGGAGAAGAAGATGGTATGTTGCGGGGGAGTCTGGGGGAGCTAGGAGAGAGTGGGATTCCACTAGCCCCCAGGATAACTGTAATGAGAGAGTGAGGGGGGAGAGATCTTTAGGCGGTGTTGAAGGAAGGTGAGAGATTTCAGATGTATGGCAAATGGTCGAGTGGTGGTACGTTGAAGGGGGAGTCTGGGGGAGCAGGGAGAGGGGGGATTCGACTAGTCCCCAGGATAACTGGGATGAGAGAGTGAGGGGGAGAGATCCTTAGGCGGTGTTGAAGGGAGGTAAGATTTGCAAAGGGCAGAGAGGTCAGATTTTGAGAGACCGTTCAATGTGCGATGAGGCCTATGAGTACGGCAGCGGAGGGGAGTAGTTCTCCAGTGTTTGGGATTAGTGACTGTTGAACTTGGCCCTTTTCCCCCACATTTTTCGCTTTCACCCCCCAACATGTAGGATGTCTCCCCCATGGTAAAGGTTACTGAATAGTCCATGTGTGGTGTGAGACGCCATGTTAATGTTAAATGTAATGCAATGGTGTGTACATTTATTTTCCCCCATTGTAAACATGTACCCTGGTGAAATGCTGCATTTGTGTTTTGCATTTAAAATGGCTGCCAAGGCTATGCGTTGTGCCACCTGACTGCAGGAGGTTAGCAGTCTAGTTGTTAGGTACCCAGCCACCCATGCATTTGGAGGGAAAGCCTGGCACCCAGGGTGCTCTACTCCTCCCCCTGAGCCAGTTAGAACTAGTTTGCCTGTCTGCGGTGGGTTAGCGGTCTAGTTGTCTGGTACCCAGCAATCCCAGCATTTGGAGGGACCTTCTAGAAGCTTCCAGGCATTCTGGTATAGGGAGAGCAGTAGAGATGTGATGAGCAGAGACAGAGCTGGGACAGGAATGTGAGGGGACCTGCTGCCAGGGGATACCGCCACTTGGGCCTGTGTGCTGGACCCTGCACCCATCTAGGACCCCCCTACTGTCCCCAGGGCTAGTGGAGCCCCACATCAGGAGTTCAGGCTGCCGTGTGAGAGGAGGGCCACGCTGCAGTGGGGATGGTAAACGCCTACCACCCTGCTTTGATGATGCCCCCACTACCTGCTGACCTGGCCCAGTAGTGCCTACTGCTCTGTCCCCCGGACCCCTGAGGAAGGAGGGCCCCCCTAGGTCCCTGGAGCTGCCGGGACCCTGCCCTATGCAAGCGCTGCGCAAAGAAGCGCCCAGAAGGGAAGGAGCATCTGGGACCCCCCCCCCAGGAGGTGAGGAGTGTTACCCTGAGCCTGCTGCTGGGACTGTCCGCCCCCTTTCGCTGTGCTCCTGGACGTGCTGGGCCTGGAGGAGGCGCTGCATGCCAAGCGCTATAATCCTGGAAGCGCTGTGCTGCAGAAGCCCTGGGTAGTCCTGAAGTGCCTGAACTGTACTGCCTGCTGTGTGTGCCTGCAAAGCGCCGCTTCAACCAAGCGCTGGACTGTTGGAAGGGCTGCCTGGCCCTGGATAAGTGCTGCCTGCTAAGCTCTGTGATCTAGAAGCGCTTTATGAGGAGCTGGGCTGAGGAGAAGCGCTGTGTGGTGGCTAGCGCTGCGCAGCTGGAAGAGGCTGCTTTTGTGTTCCTAAGCGCTACCGCCTCTCAGCCTTGTAAATAGGGCAGGAGCCTACCCCACCTCCGCTCGGGGAGCAGTGTCTGCGTCTGTCTGGTGAGGCATCGAGGCACATTGTCGGTGCCTGCCTCCCACCCTACTGCCCAGGAAGCCCGGAGCGAGGAGCAGAAGTGTGGAGACATTGCCAAGAGCCCGGTGAGTGTGGGGATCAAACAGACTGTGTTGGGGGGTGTATCGGGGCATACTGTCGGTGCCCAACCCCCGATGCCAGCATTCCGTGGTGAACTGCCGCTCCCAGGAACAGTATTGTTCTCCAGGTGCCCCGCCTGGCAGCGGGCACCTGCAACGTTGGGCCAGTAGACCCAGGACAGAGACTCGGAGGTATGGGCCCCGGGTGGTTCAGGGACCTGGGTTGTGCCTGCAGTAGTTAGTTGCCTGATTCCAGGCCAATAGGGGAAGTCAGGCTATGGAAGTTTAGCTGCAGATGGTCCTGCCTCATGTGTGATACCACTGTTGAGGGGGGGGGGAATGCCGGTCTTGGGTGCCTAGTGTTTTTATGTCACCGGGAAGTGCTTTTGAGCCCCTATTCGGTTAAGGCTGGGTGCTTAGGTCACTGTGCCCCTACTCATGATTAGTTGAGCCAATGTGGATGTGTGCTCTGCAAATCTTATGAGCACCGTGATTCCTGCCCAAGGATAAGGCTCCTGCCTGATGCCCAGAGGTCCCTCTACTGAGGTTGTAGGCCCGATGTCAATGTTATGCACCCATTGTTTCTTTTCTTGCAGGAGGTGCTCGTGAATTCCTGCCTGATGTTAAGGTTCGGCACCTAAGGTTGATTTGATGGTGTACTTACTTGCCCCAGGATGCTCCAAAGAGTTATTGGTGCCCATGGTAAATGTGAATATGCCTTTCTAGGCCTGATGTAATGTTGTTTGCTCAATGTTCCTTTTGTTGCAGTGGATGCAAACGCCAGGCAGGAGTTACCTTCATACCTAATGTGTATCTTATGTCTAATGCCTGACTTTACGCCTACAACTTACTTCTAGGTGAGGCCAAGGATGAAGGTCTGAGTTTGCCCTGCAATATCAATCATATGTGTTACGCATTTCCTGACATTCTTTTATTTCAGCTGGACACTAATGGACTTCCTTAACCCTTTTTCTTATTTCTCCCATTTTTCCTTGTAAATAATCCCCCGGGTATACTTGCTCTGGCGCCAGTTGGCACCTCATTGTGATTACTGCTATTGTTGTGTTTTACCTTTGCTGGTTGGAGATAATACAACACTTATTCTTTTTCTAACCAGAAGCGGTGTCGTGTCTCTTTTGTGGTGTGCCTGGTGTGTCGTCTGTGAGTACTGCGTGGATGCTTCACACATGTCCTCTGAAGTTTGGCTCCATGCTACCCCCTGCAGAATTGGTAACCCTTTTTCTGACAGTGACCTTTTGAAAGCCAGAGTAGGGAGAAGTAGGGAGAAGTAGAAGTAAAGTGGGGGGCCCTGGGGCTGAGGGATATAAGTTGTTTATAATCCTCTCTAAGTAGAGAGAGTTTGGTCACTAAGGTAGTAATATTTCAGTCAATGTTGATGAGTGTTTGGGTAAGGAGGGTGAGCGGGGGAACAGAAGGGGCAGGGGTGGGGAAGGGTGTATTTTCAGTATTGGTTGGTAGGAGGAAGTTAATGTTCAGGGAGGGAAGGTTGTCGGGAGTAGGTGAGGGACGTAAAATCATGTCGAGGCATGGAGGGGGGGTGGAGGAGGGCGGGGCACTGAGAGAGGAAGGAGATAGTTTTGAGTAGAGGGTAAGAGGTTGAAATGAGTGTGGGGAGAAATAACATCAATGTGGGAGAAGGAGTGTAGTTAAGAAAAGGGAGGCTCGGAGAAGGGTGTGTAATAGAGTGAGGGGCAATGAGGGGTATTTTGGTAGTATAGCTGGGGCAGGAGGTGGGGTTGGGAGTTGGAGAGGTGAGAATGGGAGTTGGCGGGAGTGTTATTAGAGGGCGCGGGATTTGGTTTGTTCATGAGCAAGAGATTTGGGGAGATGCAGAGTGAGTTGGGGATGTCAAGGGGGATTCAGGAGAGAGCGATTGATTAGAAGTAGAGGCTTGGGAAGGGGCAGAGGAGGAGAGGAGAGGACGAGAGGGGTGTGAGGAAGGGTACCATCAGGGTTTGGGGGAGAAGTGTGTTAAGAGGATGAAGAGTAGGGGAAAATGGGTGAATAGAGGGAAGAGCAATATGGAGGGCACAGGTGGTTTGGGTGTTAGAAATGGGGTTATGAGTTTGGGGGCATTGGTTATTAGCGTAAGTGAGGGTAGAATTATTGGCAAGCGTTACACTTAAATTACACCTGGTTTTCAGTACCCCACACTAGACATTAACTACTAAAAAACATGAGCCACATGTGGAAGTAGGTGGTTCCCTGTAGAGGCAGCTGCACCTGACACCTGTTCTCCAGGACGTTTTTTTGACTTACAAAGGCAGAGGCTTGTTTTTACTGGCAGTATAAAAAACTAGACAAGACTGATTCTGAAAAATAGAAATCTTATCCATGAATTTGTTTCCACAAATACTTCAAATATATTATAATTCCAAGTGTTTATATTTATCCTGATTAATGAATTTAATATCGGAGTAATTACCTCCAATTCCATTTTTAAAAGTGCATAGACCCTTGGGTTCGCCGCCATACCCTTCCTATTCCGTATCCCTCACAACCCTCACTTGTGTTATTTGGATGAGAGTTCTACATCCACTCTCCCTGTTTACTCCCCTCCTCCACTTTTGTATTTTATATGTTTTCCCTGCCACCCACCACGTCTCTCACCTGTTTCCTACTCCCCTACTTAAGTCATCTCTTCCCTGAAGCCCCTCACTACCACTCCTGCCATTAATCCTCAATACCATTTTAAATCTGTACCATCATTTTATCCCAATACCCATTGTTCTCCTTGCCTCCTCTACCTGTTAAGATTGTGGTAGACGTAAAACAGAGACTCCTGCAACTCCGATTTTATTAAATTACCCTAGTATCTCACTCTGTCCCTTTCTTTTTCAAAAATACTTATTACACTTACTGTTCCTTAGTACTTTAGTATTATGACATGGTTTAGCTTTAATTTTGTTTTACATAGCTGCCTGATATGCATTGGATACTTGGTATGGTACAATACAGGTTTTTACACATTTTAGTAATCTACAAGAATAGGGATTGCAAGTCTGGATCAAGAGAAGGAATTACATTTTGTTTGTAGTTCATCAAATGAAGTGCATATTCAAAGGCAGAGGGAGTCTTGTGTATAAATCAGTCTTCTCACAAAACGGTACAGCTCTAATAAATCACCCTCTGCGCTCTGTTATTTCCCCACTTTTCCAACTCACCTCCTGCAGACTGGGGATGGTTTCAAGAAGAAAGACCTTGCAGGCTGAGTAGGCTTCAAAGAAAAGTGTGACTAAGGGAGCATCTACAGTGGCAGCAAACTGGCCTGCTAACATCTCAATGACTGCAGAAACAGTAAAAAATCACAGTTAAAGATCAAAGGCTTAAGTGTTGCATTATTCTGCACATTCACCACCTTGCCTGGTAGGACATACTGAACAAAAACAGTGCAATGTGTTTGCTGACAGCAAATGATTTTTTGCATGAATTAGACTCAATTCACATAGGTTTTCTCTGACTCTCATGGGTCATGTAATGGCATCCATTTCAATCCTACATCCTATTGTACTTTTGTAGCATTCTAGACACTAGACATTACATGGTAATCATTCCACATTACTGCAACTCACTGTATTGAACTCAAAAGAATGAAAGGACAAATATGTATCACAAGGGTGCTTTCTACTTAAATTTGTATGTGGTTAACAAAGAAGTGCTGGTTCGGGTATCACCAGAGTAAAAAAAGTGGTGTAATGATTTTGCACTATTTTGCTCCTCAGGAAGGAAGAAACGGAACCAATTTAATCTCATACATCTGATTCACTCAATTTTCTATTTTAAACATTACAAAAAGTGTGGACTCAAATTTCCTGTCCTAATATTGTAAATGTTTAGTTGGGAGCAAAACTTGCTTCCTGCATTCTCTATTTTTTAAGTGGTAAAAATGGTTAAAATATATTAACTCCATGATTTGCACCAGTCAAAACATTTACTTAATATGGTGCTTAGTTTGCAATTGTGTGAGCTGTAGGTTGCAGCGAGATGCCTGTGCAAATGAAATAAACAAATACCTCTTGAAAATGATGCACGGTTTCTGCAGGTTTTAATGCTCCTCTTCCTATGGAGGTAATTTCATAACTTAAGACCAGATTCTGGGTTTGTCAGATGGGTATCCCGTCACACACGTGATGGAGAACTGGTCTGTCTAATTACAGGTATAATAGGATATAAAGGACTTGTAATAAGTCCGCGGGAACAGACGTAAAGTTTGCAATGGAGCAATTTGTCCACCAAACTCTAAATCAGGCCCTTATATTTTGGTTACTAAAAAGAATAGGTTTTTCCTGGAGGTGTGCTCTTCAGACATGAGATGTGTTCCCCTTCTGACATGGCAAACTTGACACTGCAGCTCAGCATGCAAGTTCAATTGGCAGATGTACTAGAAAGTAGTGGAGTTACACTTTATGCAGACCAATGTTGCAGTTGAATTCTGATTTGGGCCACAAATGAGTATTCAATGCAGATAAGTTAGAAGTTGCTCAAAACTATGGGATGACTATGGACTATTATTCTCTGCACCAATCAGACATAAGAAATTGCATCTCTTAATAAAGGTGTCCTTTCCCCACACTCCCGCAACCATCATACAGAACCCCACCCTTCCACCAGCGCACGTACACACCAAGGCTAAACCAATATTTCTGGTTGACTGTAGAAGCAGTCTTCATTACAGGATAGAAGGTTCTGAGAATCAGACCCAGGTGTGATTCAATTTCTGGTCCTGCAAGAGAAAATAAAAAATCATTATTAATGAAAAGAAAGACGAATACCAACTTAAAATGATGAGTGTGCTCCAAAGCTCATGTGTTTGTTATGATACATGTTAAAAATTAACTTGATGCATGGCTTTCTAAATTTTCCACTCAGCAGCAAATGAAACTTCAAACCTCCGAGGTAAAGGGGAACCAAATTTCACCAGATTTGATATAGGAAAATGGGCGCCTTTCTTTTTTGACAAAATGACTGCAACTCCTTTTTAACATGGCTCCCACAAGTAAGACCTAACTACAATTTTTGCATCTTGGAGCAGTTGATGCATTTCTGCATCTACAGCAAAGTTTATACTAACTTTGCTGGAGAAAGCAAGTAGGGCATTTAGCCAAAACATGCTCCAGACAAAGCAACTTTTTACAGCTCATATAAGGCAATCAGCCTCCATCAGTAAGCGGAAAAGAAAGTTTCACATTGTCTTTACCCTGGATTCCCTGGATTCACTTGCACCTTTTTATAAGGGTGATGAAGGAGAGCGGAATTATAGCAGGGTTGCTGCATTTTTACAGAAATCCAAAATCCTTGTAAGAAGAAAGGCTTCATAGTTATGTAGTTAGTTTGTGTGGAGCTGTTTAGTTTTTAACTGTTTTTTAGCAAGAGACATAATGAAACAACACCTGTAAGGAACATCTGGTGCTGGAATATGGTGCTAAAATGTGAATCTGCAAAGTGAAAGGACTACGAACGACAACAAATCTAAAACAATATGTATCATTTTAACATAATAACCAAAATAGTAGCAATACATGTTTGTCCAATAAGAATTGCTGTCGGTGGACCTATATTTAAGATGCAACCATTCACTTCAAAGGCCTATTGCTGGAGCTCCATATTTGAAGCCTCCTGATAGAATTAGCACTGAGATGTTTGTGTCTTTAATGAGCACTGTCTGAGAAGTAATCATCTTAGAGTTGATTTGCATAACCATTATGACATGGGGTCGCAACAGATAGTGTTGCTGTTATATTATTTTCCTGTTCATTGTCAATTTCCTCACAAATTAAGTGTTTCAACTATGTGGGTTGAAAAGACAAAGTCATGGGCTTCTATTCTCAATGCCACTATTTGTTTGAAACATATGTAGAAAATAACTTAAATATACCCTGTGTGGCTTCTTTCCACTTCCAATTTGCATAGAAATGCAATGCTAGTGGTTGACCCACTATCAAAAACCAATGTAAAATGTATTAATCCACCATGGGCTAATACAAAATGTGAAACACTTTATTAAGGGACCAGAAAGAAGAAGCCAACATCTGTCAGGGCATGCTTCAAAGCCAACTATCTGTGTATTTGAGTGGTGTGATGACATGAGCCAAAGTCAGATAATACTATCTGCAGCCAGACCTAAAAGCAATGTAGAATCCGATAGATTGCCACAGATCACAGTGTTCCACAACAACATAGCATTTTTGAAATTACCGTATTGAATTGTCATTTGATGGATGGCCCAAAACACAATCTCCTCTTGAATAGATGGCACCATAAATAGATTTACAATCCTAGAAGATGTTGACATTGGTATCCCCTTGGTAAGAGCAATTTGACACATTAAAGCCATCCTTTCAAGTTCAGCAGAATTCTCCTAAATATGCAGAAATATGAAATATTGGTCATTTAAATGATTTATGACAAAAACACCAGACGAGATAAACAAATCCAAAACAAGAATTAAGTACAAAGTATCAGGTATGCAGACAATATTGTGAAACAGGAGATGCCTAAACACATCATTAAGGGCCTGATTATGAGTTTGGCGGATGGGATACTCCGTCATAAATGTGATGGATATGCCGTCCACCATATTACAAGTTCCATAGGATATAATGGAATTGTAATATGGAGGACAAGATGTCCCTCAAGTTTGTAACAGAATATCGCTGACTACCAAACACTTAGGGCCCGATTCACAGAACTAACTTAAGACAAAATCCTAAACTTACTACCATTTTGGTACTCACAGAAGGCACTTCCTCATTTTGGTTCGCCAGGATGTCAGTGGATGTTACTTGAGTTGTTACATTTATTTTGGTACCTAGAGTTTCCTTCTAGGTACAAAATGGTTGGTTGATGGCCATCCTCGGTTTGACAGCCGTTTACCAAATTTTGTGAGACATATGGTTTGAGGGTGGTGAGAATGACTGTGGTGGTGCAACGGTTGTTAGTCAGTATGTGGGGTATAGGTAATAATGTGAGTTAAATGATGTGAGTTTGAAATGTTGGTGGCATTGGTTGATAAGAAGAAAATAGTGTAAGATTTATAGGATATCTGGTGTACGTGTTAGTGTAAGGCATAGAAGGAGAAGAATTGTAGGTGATGGAATGTAGGCTATTTAAAAGTTTACAAAGGCATGCTTCTTATGGGTGGATTAAAACAGGGGTCTCCAACTGGTTGATCGCAAGTTACTAGTAGCTCGCAGGCTGCTACTGAGTAGCTCACATATGATAATTGCCTGTCAACAAGCTTGAGGATATGCAGGTGCCATACAGATGACAAAGCTATTTAAGACACTGTGCCCGTTTCTAAGATTTACTCAAAAGCTGAGAGTGCTGGATGATGCAGAATACCCTTTTCTGAAAAATAATTTCTTCATTTTCTACTTTCTTTCTAGCCTTTCTTTCCTTTTCTTTCTTCTTCCTTGCTTTCATGTCTCTTGTTCCTGTCTTAATGTATTTTATTCCCTCTTTCTTGCTTTCTCTTAATTTCTCCTTCTTTCTCACTTTCTTACTATTTGTTTACATTATTTCTTCCTTTCCCTCTTTTGGTGTGCATTCTTTTTCAGTTCTCTTTCTTTTTGGCAAAAGTTTCAGATTGCCATATTTCTTTCTTTTTTCATTTCTACCTCTAGTTTCTACTTTTCTTCCACTTCCCCATTCTTTGTTTCTTTCAAAGTTGTTCTTTCTTCTCCTATTTCAATCTCTTAATTGTTTCCCTATTTTTCTCTGCTTTTTTCTTTTCCAGGCTAATTCTTTCTTCTTCACCTTTCTTTCTCTCCTTGTTTCTCTCAGTAATTATTTACTTTGTTCTTTCATTCTTTCTTTTTTCTCCCATGTCTGTTTTTCTCTGTTTATTTTTCTATCTTCCACTCTTACTTGCTTTTGCTCCTTCTTTTCATTTGTCCTAACTCTGTCTTTTTCAATGTCTTTCTTTCTCCTCTTTTTTCTCTTATTGTTTCTTTTTCTCCCTCCTTTCGTTCAGTCTTATCTTTTTTCTCTGTCTTCATTTTTCCTCGTCTGTTATTCTTTTTCTGTCTTTTTCCTTTTGTTGTATTTACTTATTGTTCTTTTTTCTTTCCTACCCTCTTTTATTCGTCAACTACTTGCCTTTTCTTCATCTACTACTGACCTTATCTCTTTCTTTCTGTTTTCTTTTAATTTCTTTCTCTAATTTTTTTCTTTTAATTTCTTTCCATAGTTTTCTTGTTGTCTTTTTTCTCTTACCTTCTTTCTTTTTGCGTTCTCTATTGTGCTCTTCATTTTTCTACTTCTACTTCCTCCTTTGCCATACCTTCTTTCTTCCCTTCTTTTCAATCATTTCTTTCAAGGTTGGTTTCTGTATCTTTCATTTATTTTCTTCCTTAATTTCCTGTCTTGTGCTCTTTTCTCTGATTATTTTGTCCTCATTAGTTTTCTCTTTAATTTTGTTCCTTTTTCATTTCCTATATTTCGCTGCCTTTCTTTTTTATTTTCCTTTCTTTCTTTCTTTCTTTCTTTTTTCTTTCTTTCTTTCTTTCTTTCTTTCTTTTTTCTTTCTTTCTTTCTTTCTTTCTTTTTTCTTTCTTTCTTTCTTTCTTTCTTTCTTTCTTTCTTTCTTTCTTTTCTTTCTTTTTCCCTCATTCTATCATTCTTTCCTTTTGGGTTTTTTCTTTTCTCTTCCCTGTAATGTTATGGTATGTTAATGAGTTTGTAAAGCACTTTGCTGCCCCAGCAATAGGGCATCCCAGCGTTAGTTCCAGGTCATATTGTGGTAGAAGAGAAGGGGTTGAGAAATAGGCAACAAATTCCCAAGTCTTCACTGCCTTCATGAAAGCCCAATGATTCTGGATACTCCTGATGGTCACCGGGAGCATGTTTGAGAAGGCCGGTGCCTTATCACGGAACGAGCGCCCTCCTGCTCTTGCTTTTCTGACTCGGGGGAACAGAGGCCAAGTTTAGCTCTGCAGAACACAGCTCACAACGTGGGACTTACGGAAATAATACATTTGATAGGATAGGGGAAGTAAGGATTCTGTGTGCAAAGCACAGTGTCTTGAAGTGGATTCTCTTATCCATTGGGAGCCAGTGCAATATGTGAATAAATGTAGCAACCGAGCACGTCTGGGCATACCCACGTCTGGGCATACCCTTCCCACATAGGGTGAACAGCAAAACAAACAAGATGATGGACAGGGTCAAGACTGATTTGCAAATGGCCATGTCTGAACTGGGGTGGCTTGGTGAGCAAAATAACGATGGATTAAACCCAGATCTGTGACTGGGGGTGAATGTTTTGCCACTGTGCAACATTCCGTCCATCATCTTGTGTGTTTTGCTGTTCACCCTATGTTCGAAGGGTATGCCCAGACGTGGGTCCCGTGCTCACTGAGCCACTGGAGTCAAGCTATCCTGGCTGAAGATGGCTGATAGCCAGACACCGGCCCTAGGATGCTTAATTCCGGTCCAGGGAAGACATGGCTTGGCAGTTCGGGCTGGACTGTTCACATGAGGCACGGGGTCAAGACTGATTTGCATATGGCCATGTCTGAACCTGGGTGGCTTGGTGAGCAAAATAACGATGGATTAAACCCAGATCTGTAACTGGGGGTGAATGTTTTGCCATTGTGCCACATTCCGTCCATCATCTTGTTTGTTTTACTAGAATATCTTTGTCAGTATATTGTCTGGCATACATATTCTGTACTAAACATTGTTGATAGAAGTTATCACCACATTTAGGTCAGGATATTGATGTCAAGTGATATTCTATATGTAATATTCCAATATATAATCCTATTAATTATTACATTCCCACCCACTGTAAAACTAAGTTGGTGCTCTCTTTTCAAGAGCTGTTATATTTCTTGCAGCTCCCACGATATCACCAATCCTGTGGTACATCCTAAAAAATCCCTTCTATTGCCACTGGGTAATTAATTAAACTTTTTCATGTCAGGAATATCTTGCTATTTGTTAGTGCCCCATTGGATCTCCCATGCATTTCTTCAGCTGGGCTCTCTACTCACATCCATTGTGGCATCAAGATAATCATCCTGTGTAAATTATTTCAGAACCTCTGGGAGAGCCATCTGTATAACCCTGTTAACGATACAATGGCACATCTGCTTGTTTCCATACTGACTACAGATCACAACATAACTATTTGGGATACTAAAGGTCTGACTGAATGATCAGTAGTAATTCTGCTTTGCCACACAGGTAAAGATGCAGTGTTTTACAACTCCTGCCCTGAAGCTCCTGAGCTTTCCCAAGATTGAGTGAATAATTACCAGCTGTCGGGGATAACCTGTTGCTTACCGAGTACTTCAGGATGCTGTCCAGAGTGTCAGAAATCACCAACATGTTGCTCTCTGTCAAATCCCTTTGAGTGATGGTAGTGTACATAGAATGTACAATAGCTAGTTCCTGCAGGGGTGTTAACTGGGTAAAAAGCACATTTTATGCATCTGAACAACAGGGTCAATCAGGGACTTATTCACAAACTGTGACATACTATAAAATGCTTTTCTCAAACCCTATATCTGAAGACTTCTGCCTCCAACTCTCTTATCTATTCTACGAGGAGATCTATGCCCCTCATGTATACCTACTGTTTTTTTCTATCTGTAGGAAGGATAGGGGTGATTGGCTGGAAAATGGGGAACATTTATTATAAAATGGGAGGGATTTTGGAAAAGGTAAGGGGGTAAACGAAGGATTAAAGAGGTGTTTAGGGAGGGACAAACACCTACCCACAACAAGGTAAGCTTGTTGATATTCACAAACTGTACTTACGTTATTACTTAAGCCATAAAGGTCATAAAACAATTACAAATGTTTTTCAGCCCAGATCTGGAGTAAGTGCAGAATCACACATAGCAAACCACTGAAATTGGAACACCATTCCATAACAAATAATGGAGATAAGGACGTAAAATAAAACCCAATAGAAATAAATGTTAGAAATACATGAACCTATTTTGAATTAAAAAAAAGATATATCTATATATATATATATATCTATATATAGATCAAGGCTTCACAAGCCGAACGCATGGATGTTTTGTCTGCCACTTGCTACGTTTCATTACATTTCATTTTGTTTCACGGAGTGCCTTCCCGGGTGATTCTTTCAGAGCAGCCCTCTTTCCCCCTTTGCTATTTTCAAATCCCCCTAGCGGGATGTATGATGGGTTTCACATATAAAAATACACTCTTTTAAGATGTTCCTTTCACTGTTAAGCAAGGCCTGAAACAGGCAATGCCGAAATGCGTCTACTTGTTAATTTAAGAACAAACTGTGATCCCTTGAGTGCTCTGTGTTGTCCCATTGAACCTAAGTTGTAGTAAACCTTGTCAGCAGATTTTAAGCAATAACACTGACTCAGGCCAATCTTTGGAGAATAGTTGTACATGTATATATGCTTGGAAATGGTGAAGTGACAAAAACAGTAAAGTTACTACAAAGTCTAAGAGTAAATGTACACATGTATGTGTGTGTGGGTGTGTGTCCTTTTGTACTGGTAATCATTGACCTTTTTCTGGTGCTTAATTTTTCTCAACTATCCATACCCAGAGGAGGAACAAGCCATGAATGCTTGCTCTCTCAGAAATCTCTCCTTTATCTGACACTCAACATTAACGGGTCCCAGGATGCTTGTTTTCGGGTGCGGGGAAGACCTGGCTTGGCAGTTTGGGCTGGACTGTTACTATGAGGCACAGGGTCAAGACTAATTTGCATATGGCTGGGTTTGAACTGGGTTTGCGAAGTGAGCTAAAGAACTATGATGGATTCAACCCAAATCTGTGATTGGGCTGAGTGACTGAGGGTTTCAGCGCTCTGTTCGTCATCTCCTTGTGTTTGCAGAAATGTGATATAACACTGCAATATCGCACAATAACTGATTTATACTGCACATTATAGCAACTCACTGCACTACAACCCAATACAACCTGAGCTATTACCGCTGTACTTCACACCACACAGTACTTCACAGTACAGTAAAGCCTAGAATATCACACTACAGCACTACACAATATAACACAATGTTAGGCAACCACATATGTAGCTAAAGCTCACTGCCTCTCATTGCCTTGAGTGTCATGTAAAGCAATGGAGACTCACAGATACCTTTTTTCGATGTTCCAGGATTTTACAACCCAATAAAATGGTCTCATCTGGTTGGACAGAAGCAGACGTATCCAAAAAGCCCATTAGGCTTTCTATGTCCAAGCGCCGGACCGATTCCATCAGTCGAACTGTAATGACAACCCCAATAAACAGACACATGTATGAATACTGTCTAGGCAGATGTTGCTCTTTAGTCATTTAGAAAAACGTATCACAAGACATTTGTAACTCGCAGCACAATCTGCATGAATTTTTAAAGGTAGGATAGATGTCCAAGATTCATTTGTGCTTGTGCAATTTATGTTGTATGTTATTTTTTTACGGCTTGATTACATATGGAATGTAGGTGTTATGCTCTCTATATATATCTGCTTATGAACTACTGGTAAAACTAGCATTGGCATAGGCAATAGATCTCAACCCCTAAATTTGGTTGCCACCTTTCCTTCCAAGAGAAAAATGCAGTAATATGTTGATGTTTCAAGAGTCTGCAGAGACCCAAAATAGGACTTTAAAAACAATCGTATGTATTAATTCGCAAAATGACTCTTCTTTCTTTGTTTACTTTAATCATTTGTCATGGATCAATAACTCACGCATAGAACACATTTAAATTGGTTTTCTATTTATATTTGCTCTTTGAAGTATACACAGATAAGGCATAAAAATTCCTGCATTAGGTGATTTAGCTTATTTTTGTTCCGACTGATACATTAAAATGACAGTGGTGCTGATAGGAAAGAAGTTAGGTGGCAGCCCTACCCCTGAACCATATTTGTTTTGCCAACTTTTTTTTAGATGACTTCTGTGGATGTACATTCAGTGTAATAAAAATGGATCCCCTGAGTCTGGATAATGTTCCTAGGACAGGGCAACAGTAAATTCAATAATAACAGTTCCTAGACAACAAAATACCTATTAAAGATAAGGTTTCACACAAACAGTTAATAAACAAAGCCTCAGTATACTAACACAGCAAAAACATTTTTCAGAAAATATATATATTTTTTTATTTTGTTTCAGTGCATATAAATCAATTATTAAAACTAAAACAACATCAGCATACAATCATACCAAATAATACATATATCAATAATACATTAAAAAACTTGTGTTTCTAAAGATAAAAAATGACAAGGGTTTTTCAAGAATTAAAGTAGATACGGTGACACTCTCTACGATCGTTTCGGCGTAACAACGCCTTCTTCAGGAAAACCTCTTGAGATTCGAAATATAAACAAAAATATATACACATGAACATACATAATTGTATAACACAATCCAATATACTGAGGCTATTAGGATAAACTTGGTGCAAGAGAGCGAGTGATGGACTAAAAAGTGACTATAAATTAACATTGCAACATGTAGTGTTAACAACACAATGAAATAAGCGACATTAAAGTTATACATGTGCAATAGAAGTTGAATTTAGAAGGAGGAAAGAATTACCACTGATAAGGTTGGAGTATAGGTAGTGTACAGAAAGAAAAAAGATACGTTAAATAGTTGCTCGTGCACAAAAAGTGCAAAGAAGCAAGGTGCACCCCAGATACCGAAGAAACAAGAAGGCATGGAGCTTTACCTAACAATGATCGCAGTCTATGTACTAGAAAGTGCTGGGTGTAGCATGCTCTGACTGATATAGCCGCTATTAAAACAGAGAAAGAGTGAAATGATTCAATGAGGTGTACTACCGCAGTACCAACTGAGAAGAATAAAAAAAGATCATGCCAAGGTACCTAATAATGGCAATGAAGGTGCGAAGTCAAAGATAGACGTCAACGCACCAGATGGATCTCAATAAAGCAACCTGGAGCCTCCATAAAATGTTATGAATTGATCACTCCAATTGCCCAAAAAAAGGATATCAAAGTGGAGGAAGGGACAGGCAGAGTCATATAAATACCTGTTCTGTTCTGAGGTACTCCAACAAGAGATTCAGTATAGTAGATTTCAAGTAAAAAGACTAGATAGCCGGATGATCGGGCACAAAGGAGCTGCAATGAATAAGTAAAGCCACATAAGCACTTGCATTTAGATGTCTAAAGTAGACTGCCATCCTATATGTACTATACTGTGATTACCTGTATGACGGCAGACCAAATGAAAATTCTGAGTCATGGATAACTCATCAGTGGATTCGTTAAATATGACGTCAAAGGCACCTACTTATGATAATCTGCAATAAAGGATAATGCGTTGTCACTAAATTGCCAACTAATCAATCAATCAATCAATCAATCAAGCATTTGTATAGCGCACTACTCACCCGGAGGGTCTCAAGGCGCTTGGGGAGGGGGGTCCGCTACTGCTCGAACAGCCAGGTCTTGAGCTGCTTCCTGAAGGTGAGGTGGTCTTGGGTCAGGCGGAGGTGGGTCGGGAGGGTGTTCCAGGTCTTGGCGGCCAGGTAGGAGAAGGACCTTCCTCCTGTGGTGGCTCTTCGGATGCGGGGGACAGCGGCGAGGGCGTGGTTGGTCGATCGAAGCTGGCGTGTGGGAGTGTAGAAGTTGAGGCGGCTGTTGAGGTATCTTGGGCCTTGGTTGTGGAGAGCTTTGTGTGCGTGGGTGAGGAGACGGAAGGTGATTCTCTTGTTGACCGGAAGCCAGTGCAGGTCTCTTAGGTGTCCGGAAATGTGGCTGTGTCGGGGGATGTCGAGGATGAGTCTTGCTGAGGCGTTCTGGATCCGTTGGAGTCTCTTCTGGAGTTTGGCGGTGGTTCCGGCGTAGAGGGAGTTGCCGTAGTCCAGTCGGCTGGTGACGAGGGCCTGGGTGACCGTCTTCCTGGTCTCGGTGGGGATCCACCTGAAGATCTTATGTAGCATGCGCAGGATGTTGAAGCATGACGAGGAGACGGCGTTGACTTGTCTGGTCATGGAGAGGGAGGAGTCCAGGATGAAGCCCAGGTTGCGTGCGTGGTCTGTGGGATTGGGTGCGCTGCCCAGGGCGGTGGGCCACCATGAGTCGTCCCAGGCGGAGGGTGATGGGCCTAGGATGAGGACTTCCGTCTTGTCTGAGTTCAGTTTCAGGCGGCTGTTCATCATCCACTCGGCTACGTCTGTCATCCCTTCGCGTAGGTTGGCTCTGGCGGTGGCGGGGTCACTGGTGAGGGAGAGGATCAGCTAGGTGTCGTCGGCGTAAGAGATGATGTTGAGGTTGTGTTGGCGTGCGATGGCCGCGAGGGGGCTCATGTAGACGTTGAAGAGGGTGGGGCTGAGCGAGGAGCCTTGAGGAACGCCGCAGATGACTTCAGTGGCTTCTGATCTGAACGGGGAAGGCGGACTCTCTGTGTCCTTCTGGCGAGGAAGGTGATGATCCAATCTAGTGCCTTCTCTTGGATTCCGACGTTGCTGAGGCGCTGCACCAGGGTGCGGTGGCAGACAGTGTTGAATGCTGCGGAGAGGTCCAGGAGGATGAGGGCCGCAGTTTCTCCGTTGTCGAGCAGGGCTCGGATGTCATCGGTGGCTGCGATGAGGGCGGTCTCGGTGCTGTGGTTGGCCCGGAAGCCGGACTGCGAGGGGTCGAGGGATCCATTCGTCTCGAGAAAGGCGGCAAGCTGCTTGTTGACGGTCTTCTCGATGACTTTGGCCGGGAACGGGAGGAACGAGATGGGGCGGTAGTTTTTGAGTTCGGTGGGGTCCGCTGATGGTTTCTTCAGTAGAGCGCTGAGTTCGGCGTGCTTCCAGCTCTCTGGGAAGGTAGCGGTGGTGAAGGAGGTGTTGATGATGTCTCGCAGGTGGGGTGCGATGACAGCGTCGGCCTTGTTGAAGATGTGGTGAGGGCAGGGGTCGGTTGGGGATCCGGAGTGGATGGAGTTCATCGTGCGGATGGTGTCTTCGGTGGTGATCGGGGTCCAGGCGCGGAGGGTGGTGGTGGGGGTCGTTGGTGCGGTCGTAGGGTGCGTCGGTTGTGTGCTGAAGCTGTTGTGTATGTCTGCGATCTTGTTGTGGAAGTAGGAGGCGAGGGAGTTGCAGAGGTCTTGTGATGGGGTGATGTCGTTGTTTCCGGCGTTGGGATTGGAGAGCTCTTTGACGATGTTGAAGAGTTCCTTGCTGTTGTGTGCGTTGTTGTCCAGTCGTTCCTTGAATGCGGTTTTCTTGGTGGTATGGATCAGTTGGTGGTGTTTTCGGGTTGCGAGCTTGAGGGTGGTCATGTTGTCTGGTGTATAGTCTCTGCGCCAGGCTCGCTCGAGGGCACGGCAGTTCTTCTTGGAGCTCTTGAGTTCGTCAGTGAACCAAGGTGCTTTCTTACTGCCGGGTCTGCTGGGCGTGGTCCTCAGTGGGGCGAGGTCGTCTGCGCAGTTGCTGATCCACTTCGTGAGGTTGTTGGCAGCCTGGCTGGAGTTCGTGGAGCTGGTGGGGGGGTCTTGGCTCAGGGCTGCGGCGAGCTGGTCGGCTGTGATCTTGTTCCAGTTTCTGCGTGCGACCTGTTGCTGGTGGTGGTGGATCGTGTTCTTATTGAAGCTGAAGTGGACGCAGCTGTGGTCCGTCCAGTGGATTCTGGTGGCGTGGCTAAAGGCGATGTGCTTGCTGGATGAGAAGATGGGGTAGAGTGTGTGTCCGGCGTAGTGGGTGGGGGAGGTCACCAGCTGCTTGAGACCGATGGTGGCGAGGTTGTCCAGCAGGGTGGTGGTGTTGCGGTCGTTGTTGTTCTCCAGGTGAAAGTTGAGGTCCCCGAGGAGGATGTAGTCAGCGGAGGGGAGGGCGTGCGGGCTGATGAAGTCGGCGATGTCTTCGCTGAATTGTGTGCGCGGTCCCGGGGGTCTGTAGATGAGGGTGCCTCTGAGGGTGTTCTTGGGGTCGGTGTGGATCTGGAAATGTAGGTGCTCGGCGGCTGTGAGGGTGTCGTCGGTGTTGGTCATGATGCGGATGGTGTTCTTGTGGACGATGGCGATGCCTCCACCGGTCTGGTTGACGCGGTCCCTCCGGGTGATCTTGTATCCGTCCGGGATGGCGATGGCGATGTCGGGCGCTGAGGAGGCGTTCATCCAGGTTTCCGTGAGGAAGGCGACGTCTGGGGATGTAGTGTCGATCAGGTTCCAGAGTTGGACGGCGTGTCTGTGGACGGAGCGAGTGTTGAGCAGGATGCACTTCAGGTGGTTGCTGCTGGTGCTCAGTTTGCTGGGTGCTGGTGCCGTGCAGGTCCGGATGCAGGTGAACTTGCAGGAGTGGCAGCTGAAGGGTCCGTGGGTGCGTCTCAGTGTGGCTCGGTAGCAACCGGGGATCCGGCCGGGGTTGAGTGCGTTGAGGGTGGCTGCGTCGTAGGTCAGGCGGGTGGACTGGCGTCTGCGGGGGTCAGGGGGTCTGGCGCTGGCGCGGTCCAGGCGCGGATGGGCGCAGACGGGCTTACCTTTGGCACACCTTCGGCGCTCAATCGGTGCTCCCGCTGCGCGCGTCCGCTGCGCGGTCGCTCAGGGGGCGTTATAAGTAAGGAGCCGGGAGGGCAGGTCAGCTGGGTGGCGGGAGTGGGGCGGCCAGTGGGCAGGGGGGGGCGGAGTCGCCTGGCGGTCAGTGGCGGGAAGGAGGGCAGAGGGCGGCTCAGCGGCGGCTGGGTCGTCTGGCGGCTGGAGAAGGACAGCTAACAGGTGGGGGAGGGCAGCAGAAGGGGGGAAATAGGGGTACAGAAGGCAAAAGGGGAAGGGGAGTACAGGAGGCAAAATACAACAGGCAAAAGGGGAGAACAGAAGGCAAAACGGAGGGGAATACAGACGGCAAAAACGGAGGCAGCAGGAGGGGGGGAAGAACACAGAGGGCAATCGCAGTCAGAGGAGAGGTACACAGAAGGCAGCAGGCAGCGCACTGGCAATCAGCGGGCAGGAGCAGCGGTGGGTGGGGCGACCTCGCCTGGAGCTAATAACAAAATTATAATGTACAGGGTGAGTAGAGACTATCTTTGCTCGCCCCATGTGAAAAATAACTTGAATGAGGGTGGGCTGACTCTAATCTAAAGAAGATGAATATGGGTCTCGATTCCCCCAAAATCATCTATCTTAGGTCGAAAGTTCTGTGGTGGTGTCAGTTATGTAAAACTACAGAACGATGTCAAAACAACCTACAGAGAGTCCCCTTAAAATGTCAGAGAGTACCCAGTGAAAGAAACAGTAGACCACATAGCAGGAATATTAAAGAAGGACCTCACGAAATAGGACCTGCCTGAAGTCAGCTGCCGAAATTATTGGCAGAGTATCGCACAAAAAGGGCAAGGCCGGAAATAATAACTTAAAGTTGCCAAAAACATGATATTTGAACGGGTCCTAATTCAATGTCCAAAAATTACCCAATGCAGTCAGACTTCAAACAGCAATCACGTAGTACTTACTTAGAGCCTCGCGTATGTGGACCAGCCTGGAATCGGCTGCCAGGATAAATGGTTTGCGGTTCTTAGTAGCACGGTATTTAAAGCCACAAATCTTGTTTGGCATCTGAGAAGAAAGCGCACGAATAATAGACGCAATGTGAAAACATTTGATTAAGGATATGAGCGTAGGATGACTGGTACGCTAACCTACTGAAAGACTGGCGCCAATCAAATATAATAATAAAAAGAAAAGAAAGACCTTAAAAAGCGGATAGAGGATACAAACATAAAATAACTGGTGCGCTGGCCTAAGGAAGGACTAGCGCCGAGCAATGTAATAATAAAAATAAGAAAAGGATTTAAACAAAAGAATTTAAACAAACAGATGCGCATAATGATGAAAATAGGCAATAGAGGAATTATTCATAACGAATATTTCAAGTATCCGCTGGGATAAAAAATGTATCGATAGTAATATATAAAAGTGAATAATACTGAATAAAAAGGTTAAAACAGATACTAAAATTAATAATACGAAAAGAAAAGAGGATGTAAATATTAATGTGATTGCTAGGAAATTTCAGAACAGAGTACTATTATGTCATTACGTGACTAAGGGCTCAATAATTGGAAAATTCCAAAAAAGATTCTGCTATGTCGAAATAATTAGTTGCTCAAATGTCAGGTATTATACTTAATTGCATTTTCCCAAGGGATGTCGTTATTTAATCCCTTGATGTTTGCTGCCAAAGGAAAGATCCAAAAGACCTCCCGTTTTTTAAGGTAGTCTTCTGTTTTGATACTGCTATTATTCTCAAAATTTTCAATAATAAACCAACGTATGTCGTTTGGTTTATGTTGGCAGTCAACATAGTGTTTTACTAGGGGTGCATTGATTTTCGAAGTATGTATCGCTGATCGGTGTTCAGTTAACCTGATGCAAAAAGATCTCGCTGTCTCACCCACATAACCTAATCCGCAGGGACAAACCAAAAGATAAACAACGTTCTTGGTTTTACAATTTGAGAACCTGCGGGGTCGGATGGTATATCCTTGATAGAGGATGTACACACATTCACAGTTGTCAGCTTTGAATGGATTTTCTTATGCTTTAAGAAAATCCATTCAAAGATGATCCCTGCACATGAACATACAGCCATGTCAGCCATCTTAGAATGGATTTTTTTAAAGCTGATAAAAATGCATTGGGAAATGTCTGTCGTGTGTACTTGTGCATGTGGAAGCACCGGCAGACATCTTGGAATGTTTAAAAACATTTTATGATTACTGTCTCCCAATACAACAGTTTGCTGAGCTAAGAGCCCGAAGGCTCTGGAGGGTCAAGGGAAAGTTGAGGGGGCAGTCTTAACAAAGAGAGGGTGGTAACAAAAGATCTGGTCGCAGGAGAAAAGAAGAGAAAATAATACTTCATATGCACTGCAGTGCAATATCTGATGCCTGTAGTGGAAGGAGTCATGCCATACAATCAAAACTGAGTTAGTAGAAAAGGCTCAAATGAGCGACAAACACAATAATAGGGCGGAAAGCCATCAAAACAGTAGCAGAGAAGTGAGAGACACAAGAAAACCATCTAATCATGACGAAAGAACTGACAAAAAACACAAAGACTACTTTTGGTTTTGTTTTGCTCAATAGGTCTTCAACAATAGACATCTAAAACTAAAGAGACCTAAAAATAACCCCAAAACAAGAGAGTCAGACAGACTCCTTTTTCTAGGTTATTGGGGCAGGTGGAACAACTGATTTAATTTTTGAGTGATGTACCAGTCAGTGGCTGGCATATGGCATGTTATCATATGGATTCTTGGAGAATACATCACAAAGATATTTAGGTAATTTAGGTAATCGAAAGCTATCATCGCCATCCCCTATTACAATTGGTGTACCACAAGGATGAACTCTTTCCCCAAGTCTTTTTAACCTCTACATGGAACCGCTGGCTGAGATTCTATGACAGCCAACATCTTGTTTCATATGTATGCTGACGACACACAGATCTACATTAAAGTCTCATCACTGGAGGAGATCAAGTCGATGAATGAAGCGCTAACGATGACCATTCAATTGCTAATAAGTAATTAACGTAAACAAAATGAGCAAATAACTGAATTCTAATGAATCCCCCTCTGCAAAATCTCTTCTGAAATAAAGGAATGACCACACTGATCACCGTGCTTAACTGCACCCAGACCTTAGTCGACTCACTAGGAATCATGTTGGACAAGAACCTTAACATGCAAAGCCACATCAACTTGACGGATAAAAACGCCTGGTACCACCTGAGTTGGCTTAGAAAACTGAAACCATTCCTATAAACGTCAGACCTCAAAATGGCAGTTCAGGCGTTGATCATCACGAGTATCGAATACAGTTATTCAACTTTATCTGGCCTGCCCAAGACCTCAACAGCACCGCTAAAAGCTTGTCTCAACACAGCCACAAGACTCATAACTAGATCTAGAAATTGTGATCACATCTATCCACACTTAAAAGCTCTGAACTGGCTACCATAAGATGCCAGAGTACAACTCAAACTGGCCTGTATCACACATTAGGCGCTACACTCAAAAACACCGGCATACCTTGCCCAGAAAGTGATGATATTCGGAAGAGGCAGGTAATCCAGAGGCGCAAAAGATCTTGTGCTGGAACCGCCGTGCTTCCAGTAGAAGAAAGCTTTCTCAGGCACCGCACCCAGAATCAGGAACTGCTCCCGACCAAACATTAAAAGAATACCATTCTATTCAAAATTCAAGAAGGAAGTTAAGATCTTCCTAATGGGGAAATTCCTGCCATATCTCTATACAAAGAATCAACTAATTCATCTGTCGATCGAATCACCTTCCGTTCACTGTAGATTTATAAAGCAGAGGGTCTTTTGATGGTAAAAGATCATTTGTAATTTGATGTATTCGTTCAGTCTCAGATATTATTGTAAGTCCTGAGAACTTTTACCGTCCACTGGTTTTATAGTTTTATGTTATCTGTATGCGTAAGTGTATGTTGTTTGCTATTGGTCGCATTCGGGACCGCTAAATCTCTGTTAATCGCTCTGACACACTAAAGGGTCACGTTTGTGCTATATAAAACACAAAACAAACAAATAAATAAATAAATGTAGATGCCATGGAGCCTTTAGTCTTGCATGTGGTGTTTGGCAATTGACCCTCTCTTCAATCTGTTTGGAAGGTTGTGCACAGTGGTCATTATACATTTAGAGTAGGCTTGCAAGATGAAAGTGGTGTGATGATTCATCCTGAAGAAAAGTTGAGTTAAATTTTCAGAACTTAAGATAAGCAGTGTGAGATGTAATAGATGCTGTAAATAGGAACAGTTAGATTAATCAGCATTAGACAATGTGCAGGTAGGTGTGGCTCCCTGAGGATCATGCATACCCAGGTTTCCAAATGACCAATATTTCATTAAGAAGGAAGCAACAAGTAGGTCAGGCGGGGGGACAGTAGTTCCTGTCTGAAAACTGAACATTAGGCCGCGGAAAACAATGTAGCTGCTTAACATAACAGAGGACCGGCACCAAAATAATGAGGAAATGCATAAAAAATGAAACATACGTGTGGGAAGGGGAGAGAATGTTATAGCAAAATAATGGTGGAATGATTTGTTCACGTCAATATATATTTTGATGAAAAACTTGTGAATACTCCAATGATTGACTTAAAAGCATCTCATCATAAATTTCATATATCAACCTTTTCTAAACTCAAAACCTAAATATTGGGGTACAAAGCTAAATAATTGATATTTTGCATTGCAACTGTAGGTTGTCTCATATTTAAGTAAATGCATCAGCTACTGCTGAATGTATCTGCATTTTTAACTATATTTCAGGCATTTGCATAGTGCACATTTTGCATTTGGCTGGTCTTATGGGGCTTTCCACAGTTTGGTGGCTTTCTACATGGTGCTGGTGGTAATAAAGGAGACCTGTGTCATTTACCAAAAAATAAGATATGTTATTGCATTTGTGTGCTGGTCATGCTTTTGATTAGCTGGATAGTTAAGGCTGTAAGTCTTCCCCAACTGTTCATACATTATCTGCATTGCTAAACATACATGTGCATGAGTTTGAATCCTGTGTATGCCTTGTGTGTGTAGTATTTTTTAACGTTGGTGCTTTTGGGTACTGCAAAAGCCTACTATATAGTGTATCTGAATCTGTGTTCAATGTATGCTAACCGCTTCGCAGCGGCGGATATTCCACCGCGTGCTGAAAAAAAATTACGCCCACCGCGACATCATATGGCCGGGGGCCATCCGACACACCGAAAAGGTTAAAAGTATTAATGTTTTCTGTTGAATGGCTATTGTGATAGCCATCTATACTGCATACTTGTACTACTTTGCATGTTGAATATGTTTGTACTATTCTATTTATTATGTTCTGGAACTTGGTGTGTTTCATAAACGGTAGTGCTGCTGTGAGTCACATGCTAGCCAGCTAAATTACATATCTTGTATGAGTTGGGTTTGTGAAATATGTTCTTTCTTATGTGTTGTGTTGGAATTGTGTAAGGTGTTTCCTAAGTGCAGTTGTGACCTCCGTGATAGCTGATCATAGATTCATCATGAGTGTGTGTTGTATTTATGTGATATGTTCTGTCTAGAGTATTTGATTTTACTTTGGAGTATTCTTTGGGAGAAATGCAGATGGTAAATGCTCAACTTTGGATAATTCCCTTATCTTACTTTTATTTACAGCTGATTGGTTGAACTATAACTTCCACCTGAGGAAGCCTACGAAGAGAATTGCAATGAGAATTGCTCCTCCATGGTGTTGGCATCTAAAAATCCATAAATGTGATAATGTATTCCTTTACATTTTCAGTCGTGGCTTTTTAACCAAACTACACATTATTTATGTTTTTGTTTAATTGGTTGACAACTACAACAAAACTTCCATAAATATGCAGATGTACTGAAAGTACCCATAAGGGTATACTGCTAGAGCTGTTTGTTGGAACGGAAAAGTCCTCTGCATGGTAAAGGACCTGTATCCCTGCCCTGAGTGCCCAACTGTACTGTTGCCTGGATCCCTAATGCTGGTTGTTATCAGCAATTGCATATCATGCGTTTGCTCCATGACATAGATCTGGCTCACACATTTTGTACTTGTTGGGCCTGGAGGGGCGCCCAAAGAACTACCCTCATTGTGCTGTTGTGTGGTTCCTATAAACCTATATAGGGTCTGCGTGTTTAGACAACATAGAATGTGGGATTGGTGTCCGGACTGATTCCAGACACCCCCACCGGATATGTTACCCTGAATACCAGATTTCTCACAGTGCCACTGTAAACTCCTCTTACCAAGGAGAGAATAGTTCTTGGCACCTATCGAATATGACAACTCTGTCCCATCGGGGATCGTGGCTACAGTACTTTTCGCCCAGTCACTCGTGCTCACTTTGTCTCAGAGAGATACACAGAATAAACAGTGGGAACGTTTTCAATAAGCATTTATTGAACCAGCGTCATTCTAGTGTAAAATAGGTATGCTAAAACAACCATTTGACAGAAACAGATATACAGCGACAGAGTAAAAGGATGGTAGATTTCTACCATAGTGCTAAAACAATGAATACAGACAGGTATAAAAATACATCACAGTAATAATGCGTACTCCTACGATGCAACCGTAACTAGATGTACCTAGCATGCATGCAGGTGTAAAGCCAAGAATCCTGCTTGGATAAAAACAACCCCATTACATGAAGTGGGAGGCTGTGGGACCCCTTCTTGGTCTCGAGATGGACACCCCGCGAGAGATGTTAGACCGCTGTGAGCTGGAGTGTCTGCGTGCAGGAATTTCAGCATCTTGTGTCAGTGTGTCAGCATGGAAGTCCTTTTTATCCTCTCCCTTCCTCTGCAAAGATATGGTGTTTGTATACCCAACGTGGTACCCTCATGGGATCTACCTTGCTGTGTCATGTCAGACTTAGAATGACGGAAGGAATGGCCCTTTTACATAGTTATTATGCAGGACATGGTAGTCCTGCTGAGTTTCCAAGAATCCTTATGCTTAATAAATGAGGCTAGGTTTCAGGTAAAAGCCCACAACCTGTTAGCAGCACCATAACTAGGTTAAATGTCAGTCCCAAGAACTGTTATGTAGTGTAATGGCATGGAAATATAGGTGAGGGGTTAGGTTGCTACCTGAGTCTATATTGAGTGTCTATATGGAACATAATAGTGCTGGAGGGCCACTACCTCCACCAGACATTAAGCAGCACGAGTGCTGTGGTGGCAGCATACTGTGTAGTGATTATATGAGTTTACAGGTCCTTTTTACCCTGTGTCACTGGAGTTTGGCCTAAAGGCTAACTCACCATTTTAAAAGTTTCACTGCTGTGTGCCTAGCTCACCCTTGGCCTTCATGCCTAAAGTGCTGCACAGAAGTGGTGACTATGCACTGGTTGTACGTGTGCCTGGGAACAGTAGAGGAGTGCTGTGCAGTACATGCATGGTTAGTGCAGTACTGGCTGTATGTATGTCTGTGAGGAATACAGGATATGAGAGATGTAGTGTTGTTCAGTTTGAGCACAGTGGAAGCATGTACTGGATATATAGATGCTTGTGAAAAGTACAATACATGAAAGGTTAAGTGTTGTGCAATACGTGCCTGATGAATATGTGTACTGGAAGTGTGTGTGTTTTCAAGTAGCGCATCATGGCACAACACAGAAACGCTACAGTAATGAACAGTGAGTAGAGTGAATGAGTGTGCTGAATGCATATGTGCCTGTGAGGGCACTATGCATGAAAGTAACAGTACTGCATAGAGTGTGTACTGTGTCCATACACTGAGTGAAAATGTGCCCGCAACGGTACATTATATAGAAGACCCTGGGTTCCATTTTGGGAAGCTCTGGCCTGCCTAATGAAGACATTAGTAGTTGGTGATTCCCCTCAGAGAGCTTTGTGTATGGCTGCATTCCTGTGAGCTGGGTGGGACACACTGGAGAAGGGAGAGAAAGAGACCCCCCAGTACACTTCAATGGGTGCACTTTCATTCTGTAATAAATCACAAAGGAAAGGGCCGGGACACATCTCAGGAAGGCGATGGGGCTAAGGGAATGTCTCAGAAAGACTAGAGCTAGGAGCCTGGGATTAACCTTTTGATGCACATGTTGCTGTGGTTGGCATCGAGGTGTGAACTCTAGTCACTCCTATGGCCTCTGTTGTGTGACTATCAGCTTCAGAGTCTCTCCTGCTATAATAGACAGCCTTTCAAGAGAAAATAGAGAGAGGAAGAGTACACTTCTAAAAGAAGCAAAACTCCAACATAAAACTTAAAAGACTCAGACCCTAAATGACATTTGGCGTCTGGTAAAAGAGTATGAGAAAGGTTGGTTGAGACCCCAAATGTGTCTTCTGCCAAGCAGCCCGTCTGGCTGCGTGAGGAAGGGAAGCTCTGCATGACTTCTGCCTGTGACCTGGACTGGGGGCCAAGGCCTGCTAGTTTTCCTGCTGGGTAAGAGGAGGGCATCACCCATTGAAACCAAGGCTAGCTGCTCTGGAGCCTGGAGCATCATCGCCTGCCTGCTTGCCAAGATCAGTGTGCCCTGTGAGGAAGAGGAGCGCGTTGAAGGGAGCGAGGCCCAGGAGGGAGCTCTGACAAAAACTCCCAGTGTGAGGAGACAGCTGTGCACTGGATGGGTCCTTGTCTATGTGCAGGATCAAATCAGCGACCCCCGGATGCCAAGAGAGGGCCACCGTGGACTCAGCAGTGAATCAAGAGCTGTGTCAAGAGTGTTAAACCCAGCCTGTACCACTTGGCTGCAATGACTCTGTATGCCAGGAGGGGCCACCATGTCAGTAATTATTGCCAACAAAGTGAAAAGACCTGTACAGGCCTTAGCGGTGACATCGTATGCCAGGAGGGGCTGTTGTGGTATATGTTCCTGCGAAATACAAACTGATGTCTTGCCAGCAGGTACTGCAGCAACCCCGTGTGCCAGGAGGGATTACCAGTACCCAGTACTATAAATGTTTGGGATATAGCCTGAGTATCCTGAAGCTGCGACCTGCAGGTCAAAAGAAGCACTAAGACCAGCCCTTCGACCTCCAACCACATTACAAGAAAATGTGTGAGACCGGGATTTGCCAGTTAAACACTAGAGCCCCGACCTCAAGGGGATTGTGTTATTGCTTTCGAATGCTGAAATACTTTTTTAATATAAAAACAAATACTTCACTGGTCATTGATTTATTGACATTACTGAGTTGACTTTGAGTTATGAGTCGTGTTTATCTACACTTCCCCCACGAGGGATCCTTTAACTGGTTATCCACAGCTATCACTGAGAGTCAAGTGCAACAGGGGTACTAGGTCCACTTGATCAAGACCCATAGTAGGTCGGACCCTGGGAGATCAGGAGTAGAAGACCTCAACCACAACAGTTGACTCCAATAGTCCCTCCATGCCCTGTGGTCCTCTTCAAGAGGTTTTGGCACTGTTACTCTTAATTTCTGTAGTCAGACTCCTCAATTGTTATGTTATGCAAAAGCCCTCCAGCATACAAGACAACAGACCCCATGAGCTCTCTAACCTATATAAAATGGCCTTGATTGGAGTTCATCATTGGACACCTTTGATATTTGTTAATCACAAAGAGCCTATGGTCAAAAATTAGGGTTAGAAAAAAGGGCATTAGTATCACTAGATTCAATGTGAATTTCGATTACAGAGTCCCATATAACCGCACAACCTAAAGATAGTAGATCACAGATGATCCTCTTTTCATGGCCCAAGTTGCTAGTGCTTGAAACAATAAAATAACATAACATAACATAACATAACAACATAACAAAATGTAACATAACATAACATGACATAACACAACATAAAAAAACATAACAACATGACATACCAAATTATAACATAACACAACAAAACACAAAACATATTTCTGATTGTTGCATTGATTATATATTAATTTAGAAGGTTCTTCTAATTTGCCTTTACAGCGAAGTATCAATTTTTTTGAGAGAGGTTTACAAGTGGCGTGCCTGTTCTCATGCACCCCATTGGAATTCTTTAGTATGATGTTACAACGCATTTGTTGCAACGCATGCCTTTGCTACGAAGATGCCTTTAACACGCACACTTTTACAATGATTTTCGTTGTATGCATGTTAATGGCATTTTTATGTTAAAGGATACCTCCGATCACTATTTATGAACCCTAAAAATTAACCCTTATATTTTCCCCTTTGCAACACCACCCCCTCATTCCCCCTTACCTCTCCACATCCTTTCCACTCCAAGCACTTCCAAGGTGATGTTTCACATCGTTAGGAGAAAACAGAAGTGTCTTTCTGTTTCCTCTAACGACGCCTATTGCCTCCCGATTTTTTCTCTTCAGATTCATACTTTTACGGAATCAGGTGCGTTTCTTTTTTTGGGGGAGGGTGGAGACCCCCTCAAGCCCCCTTTTCTAAACCCATGTTGTTGTTTTTTTTAGGGGGGAGACCCCTCCAAGCCCCCCTTTTTTTGGTACCTTTTGCACACATGCCTTTACTATGTAACTCGTAATAAAGGTATGCATGGTAAAGGCTATTCGTTGTAACCACAAATGCGTTGTAATGCATGCGTGGATGCATGGTTATGGTTACACGTGGAAACGGCTGCGTTGTAGTGGCAGTTTCCCAAATGTATTGTCTCTTGGTCACTGTTTTGGGCAGGCACTAATGAATCTACTTACGGCAACCCTGAAACTGCTACATCTACAATTGGTAATTTTGCTTTGGAATTCTAGGGTCACGGAACTCCTATCCAAATACGAGGAGTGCTGTGCTAATTTTGCCACACTGAAGAAAAGTGTGATTTGAGAGTGAGGAATGCTGAGGTGAGCAGACTTCTCCATTTCCCATCAGCATACATTGTCCCTTTGGACTCTGTAGACTAGGTACTTCCAAAGGACCCCTGTTGTGTAACGTAGCTCTGCGGCCATCACCAACATTTGGCAGCATGCATTCAAAGGCCACACTACCTGTGATCATTTTCAGTGTCATCTTAAGGATTTTGTGGATCCTGGGCAAAACATAATATAAAGGCCCCTGTACGGTACAAATTTGAATTGCATTACCCATTTCCTGGTAATTCAAGCCCACATGATGCCAAACAGTACTAAATTATATGTTAACAGCGTCACATAACTAGTTGAAGCATGTCTTGACCAGGTTGTCAAAAGTCTTTAAAATGACACAGGGAAAAAATAGTCAGTTGCAGCAGTAGGCAAAGAGTATAGATACAGAGTTAGAATAGCCAGAGATCAAATAGAGAGAAAGTTCACTTTCCCATGGGGTCTCTTGGGAGGGAGGGGGGCCATCTTGCCTATCCATCCTGTGGCCTCCAAGTCCGCCACCCACATGCCATAGGGCTCTAATAATTTGTCAGTGCTGCATTTGGTTGTCTTTTGAGCATTCTGCTGGGGGTGGTGCCAGGATTTGAAACCCAGTAAGTACCTCCCACCTCAATGACTGATGGCCCCATATGCCCAAAACTGAAATACTGAATGATTGAAATTTTTTTTAAACTGACTTTAATTGGTTTTTTAAAAGCCCCATGGGCATTACGAACAACCAGTTGGGAAGGGAGTATGCAGTACAATTGTAAACATTAGCAGTCGTATGGTTCTCCCAGGGTTGACTTCAATCCAAAGTTGAAATACTGAATGATTGATGCCGCCAATACATCCACCACACATATTGAATGACTGCTGCCTCCATACCCCCATGTACTTCAATATTGAGTGGTTGATTCCCCCTGCATTTCATCTACTATGATATTACACAATAGCTTCAAGGACAGCTTGTACTGTGCTGAAATTCTACTTGTTTCAGAAACTGCATTCATTTGTTTACATGCAACTATAAACAATCAAAAAGGGCACACAAAAGGAGACCACCCAGAGTACATTTATGTCTAGTACCATGAGGTAATGAGGGGTTTTGGTTTTGACCACTTACCTCCCTCAGGCACTGCATATGGTCTACAGCAGCGGATTACTGACCCCAGGCGGGCTCGTATTTGCAACTACAGGAGAAGCAGAAAAAATCATGAGCTCATTCTCTCTAAAACTAGATTTCGCCATTAAGTCATGTTGTTATACGGTGTTACACCCTGTGCAGCCACCTTCTTGTTGAAATGTAGTAGCTAACTACTCAAAGGAACACCTACATATTCAACTGCCGTGGTCTCCATGTTACTGGCCTCACCACATTCTTTGAGCCTCTTTGGTGTGCTGCCCTATATTTCACCCATGCCTTGAAGGGGAAGTAAATTGTTTAGTTCTGTGTAACTCTTTCACTTCACATTGAAGGCCTGTAGTGGGGTGAGAACTAAACATGATGTTTGTGCAACTTTGGTAAAAAGATCAATCTCCAACACTTTTTTGGAGACACTGAATCAATTGTGAACAAATCTGTGAACATCCCAATCGACAAACTCTTTTCATCAAGGGGTTAACTTTAAAGTGAGCACTATAATTTACTCACTACTTATTCTCCCAATCCTTTAAAATCATGCTGTGAGTTGGGAAGGAACCATATGTCTAGCTCCAATCATTTCTCAGTTACCAAACAAAAACAAAGTTTGAAGGTTACTCCAAAATCTATTACCGATCCCTGTGTTTTTAGTGACACTACATGGTATACCTCTCCTATTTTAAAAAAACACGTATATGTCTCATGCTTTTCCCTTGCTCACTTTAGCTCTTTCTGCTATATTTGCTGCTATTGTCTTGGTCCCTTAAGCTGTAACCTTTCACATTAATTAAGAGTACGCTTTTGTATTTCAGAAACTCAAACCCTGATAATGACAACTAAGCATGATACCTCATTTACACTTACAGGCATGAAATAAAAACTCACATTGATGGACATCTTGAATTGAGTAAAATCCAAATGTCAGCTGTGGTTGTTGGTGCTCACCCAACTGGACGGTAGGCAAACAGCTAGGAATTTTAAAAAAAGTTAGTGTGTGAAATAAAAGAACTTCAGTTGCCACACATTCCACGAGTTGGGAAATTCTGAGATCAATGACATATCCTCCCAATTAGGAAACAGTATAAGGTAAGGGGCATATTTACAAAACAATGCTGGAGCGTGGTGTTACACCAAATTTGCTATGACAAACACCCTGAAACAAGGATAAACCCTAACAGGGAAATACACTTTTTTAGAAAAAAGCAATAGCACCGGGCTCAGTGCTGTTTATACAAAGAATCTGCGCGCTAACTGTAGATACTTTCTAACATAATAAACTCTGTATCAATCCAGTTAAGAAAATATTTATAGTTTTATTAATGTTTGTTTTTTGTTTAGTATCTAAAACATACTATATATCTACATTCACTTTTCTATTATGCACATGAATAAAAATACAAATTGTTGCATGTATTACTTCAATAAGTTCAAACACAAATTTGATTTGGGTATCACAATTAGGATTATATGACAGATTTTTTGCATCTTATCTCATTTTATACAGTAAATTTGAACATATTGTGAACATAGAAACAAAAAAAGACAAAAAGACACTGGTAGTGATTTTCAGAATACCACCAACGCGTTTCGGCAAATGCCTTCTTCAGGATTTTTCTTTTACCAGTGAATACTACGAAGCAAGAAAAATAAATGATCTGGAGTTAAAGCGCACTGATTACATATATATATCAAAATGTCAACATTATGTACAAACAGTGGTAAATCTGGGTCTATGGCTTGAAACAATGGGCTTGAACACCGCTGCTGTCATTTATTATAAGTGGACTGATCAAACATACAATCTTTCATCCTCTAGTGTGTTTTTGTGCTGTACACTATATTACAAAAAATCTCATTAAAATTGTGACATTTCTTAAAATATAGACATAGGGAAAGGTTTGTGTGAACCATAATAGAGATATCTGTGGTTAAAGATTTTCTATTAACATGGTGTCGACCGCCCATGTACATATATATATTCACTGAAAAAACCATAGGTTGCAGCCACATTATAGTTAGGAATTAGTATTTAAAAAACCTTAGAAATTCACTGAAAAAAACATCGGTTTTACACATGTTATAGTTAGCTGGACATTATCACTCATACAAAACTATTGAAATTCCCCCGTTATAGTTAGTTCAGCTAACTATAACTTGCGCGCCCGCAATGCACTGCTGATGACGTCACATATTACATCACTCATGACATGGTCAGTGACATCACTCATGACATCACTGATGACATCTCAAATGACATCACTGATGACATCATCTAGTGAATGTGTGTCTTTCTGAAAAATAAATATTTTTTATTTATGTATATCTAAAGGTTGATGGAAGAATAAATGGGTAAATAAGTGTCTAAATGGATGTTTTTTTTTGTAAAAATGGTTGCATAACTGACTTATTGCATAACTGAGTTATGAACGATGCCGCCAGACTCATCTTCAAACTACCGAGGCACACGCAAGCATCACCCCTCCTTCAACGCCTTCACTGGCTGCCTCTTAAACAAAGAGCAACATTTAAGGGCCTCTGCATCGTTCACAAAGCTATTCACGGTCAGGCCTCCGTGTATATTAAACAACGTCTTCAGAAATATGTACCAGGCTGCTCGCTACGGTCCTCCACGGAGAGCCTTTTAAAATGCCCATGCTCCAACTACGTCACCAAAGGAGGACGAGCCTTCTCTAGCCTCCTATCCACTCTCTGGAACAAGCTGTCGAGCCATCTCCATGCGGAAAGCCACCTTCTTCCCTTCAGAAAACAACTAAAAAACATCCTGTTCACAGAAGCTTGGACATAATAGTCCTGCTAATCTGTCTGGGTCCGTGGCCAATCTTCTTATAGCGCTTAGAGACCTTTGGTATTAAGCGCTCAACAAATTCAAATTAACATAACATAACTTAACATAACTTATTAAGTGTATCTTAGTGAATACATGTATTAGCGAGTAATTTTAAATATGTGGATATCTGTATCAGTGTCTCACTTTGTCTATAAGTGGCTGGATGGGTTGGTGAGTAGCTACATGAGTGTCTATATGGGATATTAGTTGGTTTTTTGAGTATTAGTATGAGTCTCTGTATGGTTCGGTGGGGAGTATTATTTAGCGCATAGATGCATGAAAGAGTGACTCACTATTTGTATGTGTTTTGAACCATCAACACAATAGGAGCAAAATCAATCAAAGGGCTGTCCCTGGATAGATACAACAGAAATTCTAATTCCAGCACGAGGGGGGTATTATAACCTCATCCACGACTCCCTCTAGGACCTACTGGTCGCTATGCTGTGGTGTATCCTAATTCAAGAATAAACTACCATCAAAGATCCACCCATAAACTGAAAAAAGTGTGGGAAGGAAAGAAAGCACCTCACGGTTGCAACACCAAGGGGGATGCTGACAGGTACTCGCCAGCAAACCCACTTATCATCATAGGTTGCTTTTTTTCCAGAAAAGAAATGTGTGCGCACTTGTAAAGTAGACCAAAACCCAATGAAACCAAACAGAATGGAAGAAACCTAAATGTGAATGTACTTCCTGTACATGCTATAAAAATGCACAAATTATGGACCCCATGAGAATATACACAAATAATCCACACAGTTAAAAATTGGTAAAGCTTACTTGCTTATGATAACTTTTATTCAGTGCTGTAAGCTCTTCCAAATTAAAAATGGCTCACGTAGAGCCATAGTCAATCATTATTAGCCAACATGTTTCATTGCTGTAACAAATTTCAACAACTTCTTCAGGGCTAGTGGGGTTTCAAGTTAGAATTTCATGGGGGGTTCACATCAAACCTATGAAGGTAGTAAAAGACAAAACAAAAGAAAGCGCCATCTGTAAAACACATTACAACCCAGTAGTGGCATGATTCTTCATGCAGGGAATTAAAAATGGTACGTTCCGTTTGGTTGCATCAAGACTGCATACCTGCAACCTTAAAAAGTGGAGGACACGCGTCAGATGATCGCGTGCCCGCTTAGTGACCGCCAAAGGGTCTTGTCACCTGTAAGAATTAAAGAGACAGAGCAAACCTCAGAGTTCAATGTTAGCCCACACAGCCCCCACAAGAGCACTGCACTCTCTCTCTGCATCACGCATTTTTAAATAGTGATTACTCTGTAATGTGAATACATCTAGTGTCATCGAGACGCGTTTATCCATATCACAAATGCTGCCGGCTTCACACCATGTCGTAGCCCAATCACTCTAATGTTAACGAAAGCAATGTTACTACATCTAGCGTCATCGCGACGCGTTTATCCGTATCACACATGTTGCCGACTTCACACCATGTCGTATCCCCATTGCTCTAATGTTAACGAAAGCAATGCCAACCAGTATTCCATCTATTTTAAATGCGGTATACCGGTCTTTTACCACAAGCAACTGCCTCTAGCATGGCGTCACAATGCCTGCCGGTTAGTCTCACTCCCCGCTATCGTTTACCGCAACCGGGATTCGGCAGCGTCCAAGATCATCCCGCCACAGTTACAACAGGCAAGGATAGAAATAGATGTTCCTGCACGCCCCTGATCACGTGCGAAACGTAATTCACGCGGGCGCCATTTTGGAATGGGCACACGATTTTAATTCATTATTCAGTATTCCCCTACTACTTCAGTAACCGGTTTATAAACAAAGTTAAACACCGAAATTAACAATGGGGACATTTCCAGAATTGCATATAATTCAAAAACAATTTCACATGGTAATATATTCCTTATTTGTGAAGAACCTATTCATTTTATAAAAGGGAGAAAGGCAGATAGTCATGCAAGTTTGCCCCTGGTGTATCTACTTTCATGGGGCAGCATGTTTTCAGCACATATAGACATGCTGTGTAGTACTCAACACCATTGTGAGGCATGTTCCCCGAGGTAATTCAAGGACCCTAGTTCGAAAAGGCATACAAGTGCCCGGGTATCCTCATGAAATAGCGGGGGGCCCTACTTGTTCTCAGAAAAAGGCACAATTGTCATCAAATGCATTTGGAGTATGAGCTAACAGAATTAAACCCAAAGCAAAATTGACAACTCTAATGCCTGGTGACCTTGTTCCACTCGATTAGGTCGTTCAATCCCACTTCATCTGTCTTTTCAGAAAATATCCATTTGGCCTCTTTTCTCAACAGAATTGATTCAATATTATGGGTGTCACCCAAGATCCTTTCAAGAACAGTCCACCTCAGATCCCTGGGGTCATGCTGTTTTTCTTGTAAGTGCTGAACTAACCGGGAGGTTCGTTATTTGGCTTTTAAGGTACTCAGATGTTCTTGTATCCGGATTTTGACTTTTCTTGAAGATAAACCAATGTAATGCAATCCACAGTTGCACGTCAGTCTATATATAACATTATTGGTGTTGCAATTACTGAAATTGGTTAAAAACCATTCACGCCCTCCCTCCAGCACCACACTTTTCGTAGCTTTCGTCAAGCTACATACTGTGCACTCCCCACAGGGGTAATGGCCTGAGGGAAGTTTAGAACCAAGAGGTGTACTCAGTGTACGTGTATGCACCAATTTGTCTTTAAGACTGGGAGCCCTTTTGAATGCAAAACAAGGCAGCAGCATTTTATTGGTTGGAGAATCTAAAATAGACCAATGTTTTCTTACTATTTGCCTCACTCTCCTTGAAAGGGGATCAAACGTAGTGACAACTGGAAGACACTCAGACTTAGTTTTTACATTTCTTTGCAGAAGGGCATCACGGGGGGTGTTCAATGCCCATTTACATGCTTGTTTGATGGTTTTACCAGGATACCCTCTGGCTTGCAACTTCCACACTAGTTCCTCAGACTGTTCCACAAAATTCTCCGTTGTGGAACAATTGCATCGATAACGCAAAAACTGCCTAACCGGGAGATTGTCCCGGAGGGACCTGGGGTGAAAGGAATGGTAATGTAACAGAGAGTTCCTGTCACTTGGCTTCTGATGGACATTAGTAACCAGACCTTGATCGGTAGCTGTGATATCTACATCCAGATACACAGCTGTTGTATTACTGTAAGCCCAAATGAAGCGCAAGCTGCCATCAGCCTGATTGAGCCACGTAAAAAATGCAGTCAGACGATCCTCTGATCCAGTCCAGATGCAGAGGACATCCTCAATATATCTCCTCCAAAGAGAAATATTCTCTTTGAAGGGATAAGCAGGATGATAGATAACATTTTCCTCGAACTGGCCCACATAAATGCAGGCCAGACTCGAGGCGAATGTAGCCCCCATCGAAGAACCGGACACCTGAAGATACAGTTGGTTCTGGTATTCAAAAAAGTTTTTAGTGAGGGCTAACTCGATGCATTTCAAGACAAACGACTGGGGGGTGTCATAATACCAATCCATAGCCCCAAGTGCCCGCGCTGCTGCCACCAGCGTGGCATCTTAGGGTATGCTGGTGTATAATGATTCAATATCTATCGTCACCAGATACAGATTCCTAGGATCAAATTCCACCGTTTTTAAGATATTCAATTCATCAGTCGTGTCTTGCACAAATGAAGGCTGATTAATAACTGATTCCCTCAGAAAAAAATCTGAAAATTAGGACAGGGGCTCTAATACTGACTGAATACCCGAGACAATCGGGCGGCCTGGGGGTGGGCCTTACTATTGTTTGAACCATAAGGATAATATACATGATATTTGTATTTGGATCGATTTATTACAAAAACTGTATACTATGGTTCCTGTAAAAAATTATACAAATTGTACAGAAAATAGTTCTTGCTATTAGAATAATTGAGTGTGTATGTGTTTAATGTGAGAAATTTGTTGAGAGAGAATGTGTATGAAAGTCATGAAAGGGTTTAATGTTGTATAAAGTGTATGTACATAGTTTGATGTTTTGTCGAAATGTTTCTTTTGAAAACGAAAAAGTTGCTTAAACAAATGAAAAAATTATAAAGTAAATGAAAATTAAAATCAAAGAGATTAATTTTGAAAAAAGAGTCCGCCTACATAGCGTTTAATTCGTATGTGGTTGATATAAATAGAAATTGTGATTCACATTGGCAGCACTGGCAGTTGTTTTATAATAGAATTTAGGCAGGGTTTGGCCTTGCTGCCTGGGAGCCCATACCCAGTTACGTGTATCCAACCCCTTGTTCAGCACTCTAGAGTCATCCCGGGACAGTGTGTAACTAGACAGATTCACCACAATATCATTGTCATAGTGCTGGGCACAGCGCGCAGCAGCTCCAGAAGGTTCTACTGATGTGTTCTGCCTCAACTGCGCATGTTGCGGGGAGAGTATGTCTGCCATGTTGGTATGTGGGTTGCTCTGCACCTGCCTCTGCCTCTCAGAGCTGGGCCCTCGCCACCTATATTCCCCCTGTGGGGTTGCCCTAACAAAGACCTCAACAAATCGCCAAGGTCCTCGTTAGATCTTGTGTCCGGGGTCAATCTGACTCTATTCTGATTGGAAGTTGTAGCTTGTTGTTCTCCTTGCTCTTTCTCTTCGCTACCGTTGTGGTCAAATGCCCAATTGGACAGGGTTCGTCTTGTCTGTCTAGGACCACCCCTCTGTTGGTTCTGATGGTGAACCTGCTCAGTTGTTGTCTGGTAGTATCTGTCTTCTACATACGGGTATGCCCACTTGTGTGTGAAACGTCCAGATTCCTTGTTAAACCTTTGATTTTCTGGTTTACCATGTAGGTCTTATATTTTAGTAAATCACCCTGTATTCTCGCTAGTTGTTCTTTAGCGTCTGTGATCGCGCTGTCTCTTTTAATAGTCTCTCGAGTTCAAGTATCTCAGTGAGCAATTCCTCACTCAGTCTGTGGGTTTGCTGGCGAGTACCAGTCAGCATCCCCCTTGGTGTTGCTTTCTTTCCTTCCCACACTTTTTTCAGTTTATGGGTGGGTCTTTGATGGTAGTTTATTCTTGAATTAGAATACACCACAGTATAGCGACCAGTAGGTCCTAGAGGGAGTCGTGGATGAGGTTATAATACCCCCCTCGTGCTGGAATTAGAATTTTTGTTGTATCTATCCAGGGACAGCCCTTTGATTGATTTTGTGTATGTGTTTTGAAGACAGCATGTGTGCAGGACTGTATGGGTGGATGAGTGTGTGTATGGGTGTGTTAGTGATTGAATGACCGTCTCAATAGTATCTTTATGAGTAACTACATATGTTTTAATCTAGTATATGTGAGTATTGATGTATATAAGTGATTATATGTGAGAGTGAGAGATTGGAAGAGTTCCTGTATAAATAATTATGTGTTTCTATATGTCATTGTTTAAGAGAGTAAGTATGTGTACGTTTCTGTAAAAGTAAGTGTAGTTGTGTGTGTATAGCTGTATATGGAAATAAATGGATGTTTGATAGTTTATTGCATGTGTGAGTATGTGTGTCAGTAACTCTATGGATGAGTGTCGGTGTGTAACAGGATGTATAGGTGTATGAGCACAAATGATGAGTGAGTACATGTATGAATGACTATATAGAACTGTTGATGAATGAGTGGATGTGTATGTAGGTGGTGGAATTACTGGTATTGGTATCTCAATTTTTTTGAAAATTTTAGTTTCTATTTTTGAATGTGTGTATCAAAGGTTATATTATGCCGAGAGGAGGTCTGCCACTCTTTCACAAGGATGATGTCATCAATGATGTCATTTGAGATGTCATCAGTGATGTCATGTGTTATGTCACTGACCATAAATATGTGTTGCAGAGAGGTGTAATGAGGCCATGCCCCTTTTACACCTCCCTGCAACGCAGCCCCCTGGTGCATTTGCGGAGGGGGACCTAATTCCCCTTCCATACCGGGGGTTCCTGGGGGCCAACTAGCCCACCAGGAACCTCCAGTATGTGTCAGGGGGCTGCATTGCAGAGAGGTGTAATGAGGCCACGCACCTTTTTACACCTCTCTGCAATGCAGCCCCCTGGAGCGTTTGCAGAGGAGGAACTAATTCCCCTTGCATGCTGGGGGTCCCTTGGGGTCAACTAGCCCACCAGGAACCTCTAGTATGCACCAGGGGGCAGTGTTGCAGAGAGGTGTTCTGAGGTCATGCCCTTTTTTACACCTCTGTGCAATGCAGCCCCCTGGCGCGTTTTCAGAGGGGGAATTAATTCCTCTTGCATTTTGGGGGTCCCTGGCAGCCAACTAGGCCACGAGGAACCTCCAGTATTCGTCAGGGGACTGTGTTGCAGAGAGGTGTAATGAGGCCCGCCCCTTTTTCACCTCTCTGCAATGCAGCCCCCTGGCGCATTTGCAGATTGGGAACTAATTCCCCTTGCATACTGGGGGTCCCTGGGGGTCAACTAGCCCACCAGAAACCTCCAGTATGCACCAGGGGGCTGCGTTGCAGAGAGGTGTAATGAGGTCACGCCCCTTTTTACACCTCTTTGCAAGTCAGCCCCCTGGCGCGTTTGCAGAGGGGGAACTAATTCCCCTTGCATATTGGGGGTCCCTGGGGGCTAACTAGCCCACCAGGAACCTCCAGTATGCGCCAGGGGGCTGCGTTGCAGAGAGGTGTAATGAGGTCACGCCCCTTTTTACACCTCTTTGCAAGTCAGCCCCAGGCCTGTTTGCAGAGAGGGAACTAATTCCCCTTGCATATTGGGGGTCCCCTGGAGCCAACTAGCCTACCAAGAACCTCCAGTATGCGCCAGGGGGCTGCGTTGCAGAGAGGTGTAAAAAGGGGTGTAGCCTCATTACACCTCTCTGCAACGCAGACTCCTGGTGCGTTTGCAGAGGGGGAACTAATTCCCCTTGAATCCTGGGGGTCCTTGGGGGCCAACTAGCCCACCAGGAACCTCCAGTATGCGCCAGGGGGCTGTGTTTCAGAGAGGTGTAAAAAGGGGAGAGGCCTCTTTACACATCTCTGCAAGGCAGCCCACTGGTGCGTTTGCAGAGGGGGAACTAATTCCCCTTGAATACTGGGGATCCCTGGGGGCCAACTAGCCCACCAGGAACCTCCAGTATGGGAAACAACCTTTACAACGCAACTTTTACAACGCACTACCATTACAACCAAACTTTTACAACGCAAGATCCATTACATCGCATGCCATTACAACGCAACCATCACAATGCATGACACTACAACGCATACCATTACAACACATTTCATTACAACGCAGTCATTACAACGCATACCATTACAACGAATACCATTACAACGCATGGTACCCTTTCATTATCCAAAACTTACCCTACTGTTGCACCCTGTAGAGTTAGAATAGTAACTTTTACCCCTACACTATCCAACACGTACCCTTCTGTTGCACCCCCTGGAGGTAGAATAGTAATTTTTACCCCTATACTATCCAACACTTACCCTACTGTTGTACCCCCTGGTGTTAGAATAGTAATTTTTACCCCTATACTATCCAATACTTATCATACATGCAATGTAATGGTATGCGTTGTAATGGTATGTGTTGTAAAGGTAGTATGTGTTGTAATGGAATGCGTTGTAAAGGTAGTTTTTAGACAATTCGTTGTAATGGCATACGTTGTAATGGAATGCGTTGTAAAGGATGTTGCATTGTAAAAAATGCGTGGTAAAGGCATGCGTTGTAAAAGTATGTGTTGTAAAGTCATACATCCTCCAGTATGCGCCAGGGGGCTGCGTTGCAGAGATGTGTAAAAAGGGGCGTGGCTTCTTTTCACATCTCTGCAAGGCAGCCCCCTGGCGCGTTATCAGAGGGGGAACTAATTCCCCTTGAATACTGAGGGTCCCTGGGGGCCAACTAGCCCACTAGGAACCTCCACTATGCGTGAGGGGGCTGCGTTACAGAGAGGTGTAAAAAGTGGCGTGGCCTCTTTACACGTCTCTGCAAGGCAGCCCCCTGGCGCATACTGGAGGTTCCTGGTGGGCTACTTGGCGCCCAGGGACCCCCAGTATTCAAGGGGAATTATTGTGGTGCCTTAATTTTTTGGGGGGGATCAGCAGGGTACGCGTACCATACCCATATCCCGTGATTTAAAAAAAATATATATTTGTTTTGGGGCCTTGGGGGTCCTTTTGGGACCCCCTAAGCAGGCCTAGGGGGTCAGGGTGTTTCTACCCTGCCCCCTTTTCGTGTGTTTCGTGTTTCTTTTTCTGTTTTCTTGTGCCTCGGTTCTACCGAGGCATAAGATGGCTGCCAACACTTCCTGGTTCGAAGTGTTGACAGACAGTTTTTAGCCAATTAGCATGCAGCTCGTGCTCGTAATGGTACGCGTACTGTCCTCGGACGGTACGCGTACGGTACTTCATCTATAGCTATATCTATGATTTTAATTTTGATTTTCTAAGGAACTATTGAATGGATTTACACCATTTAACAAAAAGCGTACTCTGCGAACCAAACTCTACCTTTTTGCCCAATTTGGTGTAATTCCGATCAGCAGTTCGGGCTGTAGCCTCACTTAAAGAACCCTATGGAAAATGGCATGGGAAAAACACGTTTTGGGACCCCCTTTTTTCTCTGTCCCCTTCTTCACGAATCACCCTGAAAATTTCAGGGAAGGAGCGGAGCGCCCCATCTTCTTTGAGAATTTCGTGAAGATTCATCAACCGGCGCCTAATTATTCCAAATAGAATGTTGCGAATTTCCTATGGAAACTAGCTCCTAACTATAACTACCTACTGATGACCGCCAGTAGGTAATATATATATACACACACACACACATATATATATATACATATATAATATATATATTTGTATATATATGTATATATATATATATTTATATGTATGAAATTTACACTACTCTGCAAACAAGGATTGACATTGCCGTGTTTTGACAAATATAAGGTTTTATTTGTCGGCTGATTGGACATGTTTCGCCTGTACTAGCCTGTCGTCAATCCTTGTTTGCAGAGGAGTGTAAATTTCATAAATACGGACCGAGCTTGGGTGGTCTGGCGTGACGACGCGCCCTCTGGTCAGGAGTTTGTGGTGGCTGCTACACAAGCAATGCGAACAAATATATATATGTATACATATACATTAATCCCTTTACTGCTTGGCCTTTTCCTCCCCTATGCTAAGTCTTTTTTGGGCTATTTGGGGTAGTTTTCGCTTAGGTCCCTGTACCTTTTTGACCACATAAGGTACACACGCCAAATTTGCGTCCTTTTCTTCCAACAACATGTCAATTCTAAAGGTACCCGTGGTTTGTGGATTCCTTTGGAGGAGACCCAGAAATTAGCCAAATACAGTTAAAAAAAGTTTTGGGGGGAAAAATGGGAAAAAAGGACTACAGACGAAAGCGTCTGTTTTTTACCCTGCAAATGGTATCAAAAAAGGGGGCATGGTAATGAAATCACCACCATCTTCCCAGCTTTCAGGCACAAGCAGACTTTTGTCAGAAAGCCAACATTTTTTACACAGTTTTGGCATTTTTCTGGGACATAGCCTATTTTTGCTATTTTTGTGCTTTCAACCTCCTTCCAGTTGATGGTAGAAATGGGTATGAAAGCAATAATGGATCCTGGAAAGCTATTCATTTTAGAAAAGTAGACAACAATCTGAAATCAGCAAGGGGTCATGTGTGTAGATCAGTTGAGGTTTCTTTATAGAAACTAACAGTTGAATATAGGAAAAATTGTAAATTAGTTGAAAAAAACAGCCATTTGTGTCAACATTTTCACCTGTAACTTCTTTTAATTATGACAGCAGTTTGAAAACAATATACTGTTACATCTGCTGGGCCTTTCTGGTTGCGGGGATATATGGGACTTGTAGGTTCATCAAGAACCCAACGAACCCAGAGCCAATAGCTGAGCAGCGTCTTGCAATGGTTTTTTATTATGTACCGGGTATACAGCAATTAATTTGGGAAAATATATGCATTGAAAAATCAGTATGACAAACACCTGTGAATTTCGAAAATGGAACAAAATATAGAGTTTAGAAACAGTAGATATTTGCACATTTTCGAAATTGTGAGTACCCATACTAGCATGAGAATTATAGCTCATTTTTCAAAATGACTTATTTTTTACACATTGTCTTTCAAATTTCAAGGCAGAAATGCATCGATAGTCAATAGGTAATAACAGTTGCTCTACAATTCTGTGTTACCCTAGGTCTCCTGAGAAAAAATGATACCTCACTTGTGTGGGTAGGCCTAGTGCCCACAACAGGAAACAACTCAAAACGCAACGTAGATACACTTTATTTTTACGCTTTATTTTTACAGTGAAAACTGACCCTTTTTTTGCAAAGTGCCTAGCTGTAGATTTTGAACCCTAGCTCTGCGAGTACTTAGGGAAACCTAGCAAACCTATATCTATTGTAAACTAGACACCCAGGGAAATCTAGGATGGAGTAACTTGATTGGCTCCCACCAGGTTCTAATACGCAGAATCCCTTGCAAACTTAAAACTATGTAAAAAACACATTTTCCTCACAGTTCTGTGGTGGAAAGTTCTGGAATGTGTGTGGATCCTCAAAATTCCACTCACCCCGCATTCCCCAAAGTCTTTCGAGAAAAATGGTACCTCACGTGTGTGGGTGGGTCAAGTACCCACGACAGACAAGGGCCCAATACCTATTGAGGCAACATCAAAATTACCTATCACAAAACACCCCGGTTTTACAAGGGGGGTACCATGAGTTTTTGGCCCCGGGCTCGGCGGCCATTTAAAGAAACCTACCAAACACACACATTTCTGAAAACTAGACACCCAGGGAAGTCTAGCAAGGTACGGCTTGCGTGGGTCTCCCAACATTTCCCTACCCAGAATCAGTTGCAAACCTCAAATTTAGCTGAAAAAATCTTTTTTTCTCAAATTTCTGTGTGGGAAAGTTCTGGAATCTGCGTGGATCCACAAATTTCCTTCTACACAGTATTTACCAAGGTCTCTCGATAAAAATGGTACCTCACTTGTGTGGGTTGGTCTAGTACCCGCAACAGGCAAGGGCCTAAAATGATTGATGAGACATCAAAATGACCTATCACAAAACAACCTGCTTTTGAAAGGGGGTCACCTGGGTTTTTGGCCCCGGGCTCGGCGGCCATCTAGGGAAACCTACCAAACCCACACATTTCTGAAAACTAGACACCAGGGGGAGTCCAATGAGCTATGGCTTGCGTGGATCCCCCAACGTTTCCCTACCCAGAACCTCCTGAAGAAAGACTTTGGCATCTTTTTGAGGTGGATGGGGGCATTGGCATGTCCATTTTTGGCAGACCCCACCCCGAACTTTGGAAAAAAAGAAAATCCCTAGTGGCTAGTGGGCTTTTTACCCCCGGAGGGTACAGATAAGGTGCTATTGCCCCATCTGCCTCCCAGGGGGGTGCAGAAAGACTGTAGCATTTTGTATTTGGGTGGGGGCATTGACATGCCCATTCTGGGCAGCCTCCACCCCTACACATATATATAAAAAATCCCTGGTGCTTAGTGGGCTTTCTGCCCCCCCTGGGAGCAGATCGAGGTCTATTGCCCCATCTGCCTCCCCGGGGGGCAGAAAGTCTTTTGATTTCTTTGGGTGGTAGGGTGGGGGCGTTTGCATGCCCATTCTGGGCAGCCACCACCCCGAGCCTAGAAAAAAAAGAATCTCTGGCATCTAGGGTGCTTTCTGTTCCCCCGGAGGGGCAGGTTGGGGGCCATAGGGCATAAAGACTGTGATTTTGTGGCCGGGGATGGGTGCATTGGCATGCCCATATTAGGCAACCCCATACCTAATTAAAATGTAAACACAAATCCCTGGTGTATAGTGGGCTTTCTGCCCTCCCAGGGGGGCAGATTGGGGGCTTCTGCCCCATCTGCCCCACAGGGGGTGCAGCAAGACTACATTTGCCCAAATTCATATGGGGGAGCAAAGGACCTTGCCAAAGGGGCCGCTCTCCCCTCCCTGGTGCCTAGTAGGTGGCTGCCTGCTTGGGGATCGCCCTCCTGGATCAATCCCCAAGCACTAGGGAGGTACAAGAGGTGCAGAAAAAAGAAAGTGTACAGAAAGAGGCAACAGAGGTGCAGAAAGAAGCAAGAGAAGTGCAGAAAGAGGCAAGTGAGGTGCAGAAAGAAGCAAGAGCAGTGCAGAAGGAACCAAGAGAGGTGCTAAAAAAGGCAAGAGGGGAGCAGAAAGAGTTAGGCGAGGTACACAAAAAGGCAAGAGAGGTACAGAAAGAGGCAGGGGGGTGCAGAAGAGGCAAGCGAATTGATGAAAGAAGCAACAGAGGTGTAGAAAGAAGCAAGAGAAGTGCAGAAAGAGGCAAGTGAGGTGCAGAAAGAAGCAACAGCAGTGCAGAAAGAACCAACAGAGGTGCAAAAGGATGCAAGAGGGGTGCAGAAAAAGGGAAGAGAGGTGCACAAAGGGACAGGAGAGATACAGAAAGAGGCAGGAGGGGTGCAGAAAGAAGGAAGAAGAGTACAGAAAGAAGCAACAGAGGTGCTGAAAGAGTAAGAGATGTGCAGAAAGAGGCAAGTGAGGTACAGAAGGAGGCAAGAGAACTGCAAAAAGAGGCAAGAGAGTTGCAGAAACAGGCAAAGGGGTGCATAAAGAGGGAACAGGTGTGTAGAAGAGGCAAGAGGGGTGCAGAAAGAAGCAAGAGAGGTGCAGAAAGAAGCAAGAAAGGTACAGAAAGAAACAAAAGAAGTGCAGAAAAGGAACAGAGGTGTAGGAAGAGGCAAGAGGAGTCCAAAAAGAGGGAAGAGGGGTACAGAAAGCGGCAAGAGGTATGCAGAAAGAATCAAGAAAGTTGCAGAAAGAAACAAAAGAAGTACAGAAGGAAGCAACAGAGGTGCAAAAACCGGCAGGAGAGGTGCAGAAAGAAGCTACAGAGATGCAGAATGGGGGAGGAGGGGTGGAGAAAGAAGCAAGAGGGGTACAGAAAGAATCAAGAGAGGTACATAAAGCAGCAAAAGAAGTGCCGAAATAGGCAAGAGGAGTGCAGAAAGAGAAGAGGGGTGCAGAAAGAGGCACAAGGGATGCAGAAAGAAGAAAGAGAGGTACAGAAAGCAGCAATATAAATGCAGAAAGAAGCAACTGTTGCAGAAAGAGGGAAGAGGGGTGGAGAAAGAGACAAGAGAAGTACAGTAAAAAGCAACACACATGCAGAAAGGGAAAGAGGGGTGGAGAAAGAAGCAACAGACATGCAGAAAGGGAAAGAGGGTGCAGAAAGAAGTAAGAGAGGTACAGAAAGGGACAAGAGGGGTGCACAAAGAAGCAAGTGAGGTGCAAAAAGAAGCAACAGACATGCAGAAAGAGACAAAAAAGTGCATAAAGTAGAAGAGACAAGCATAAAGCAGCAAGAGAAGTGCAGAAAAAGAAAGCAAGGTGCAGAAAGATGCAACAGAAATGCAGAAAGGGGCAAGAGAGGTGCAGAAACAAGTGAGAGTGGCTTGCACACCATTAGTACGAATTTAACACCCACATTTAGCAATAAGTAGGAGGTGACCATTCTAGGTTTACAAAGGACCTTCCACCATCCTGTAACACTTGCAGCTGCATTTTTGGTAACGTTTGATTTGTTTGAGTTAGAAACAAGGCTTTTTTGTTCAAATCTGCAGATTAGGCAGCAGATGATGAATTATGTGGCTAAAGCGGAAAATGTATATTTGTGCCAAAGTTGGTGCAGCCAAAAAGTCGCATAATTCCAGTGGCCCTGCTCATACCTCTGACAAGGTCCAGAAGTGCTCATCAGTGATTCCTTATTTTTTTGTCTCGGGATGAGGTCCACTTTAGTCCTGAGGTCCTCAGGACACAAAAAGACCTCATTACCCCACCAGCAGTGTGCCAAGAGGTATAAAAAGGGGCATGGCCTCACACGACCTCTCAACAATCCCACTGTGTGTGGCTTACTGGAGGTACCTGGTGGGCTAGTTGGCCCCCAGGGACCCTCAGGATTCATGGGGACTTAATCCCCCAACTTAAATCGCGCCAGGAGGTGTGTTTATACAGTGGTGCAGGGAGGAGGCGGGCCTCCCACGAGACAACAGCTTTTTAAAAATTTGCTTTTTGGAGGGGGGGCTGTGTGGTCCCCCTTCCCTTTATTATTTGTGGGCACTGGGAGCCCTGTCCACCAGAGCCTGAGCATTTTTCCCCTTTTCTTTAAAAAATGTGAAGAGAGCCACGGGCCTTCCTCCCATGACCGATTTCAGCCCCAAGGACCCCATCCCAAGGTGACCGTCCTGACTCGTGCAGATCCGGTTGCTCCCCTCTGTCCTCCTGGGTATCGTAGCGCTACTCCTACGCTGCTTGTGCTCTTTGCATTCTTCCAGCTGTATTTCCATTGCGCCGCATTGTATTGTATTTTAAAAGTGCTCTGACCTCAGCGCTGCTTTGCTGCTTTAATCATTGCACTGTGCTCAATCTCATAGCGCCGCCTGATACTTTTAATGTGCTGTGCTCATAGCGCTACTTTGTCTCAGCCATTTCATTTGTAAAATAACTATTTTGTAATAAGCGCTCCACTGCTCGCCCCAACCTCTCCCTGCGTTAAGTAGTTGTTATTGTTGCAGCCATTTGCTTCTTGTGACGTCCAAGCCCGTCCCTCCAATCACGCTCCCGCCTCCCAGCTGAGCCTGCCTCGCCCCTCCCCTTCCACTATCCACTTATGACAGAAGCTTTTGCGCGCAGCGGTCACGCGCAGCGGTCGCGCCCCAGTTGCGCCGAAGGTGCGCCAAAGGTAAGCCCGTCTGCGCCCGTCCGTGCCTGGACCGCGCCCAGCGCCCGTCCCCCTGCTCTATGCCGCTCCCAACCCCCCAGAGTAACTTATGATGCCGCTACTCTCCTCGCCCTCAACCCCTGACGCACCCCACTTTGCTGCGCAGCTACCCCAGGACGTACCCACGGCCCATTCTCTTGCCTCTCCTGTAAGTTCAACTGCTTCAGGACCCTCACCAAACACACTTCCTCCACACTCAGCTCCGAACCCAACGACTTGAAATGCATCCTACTGAACACCCGCTCGGTCCACAGACATGCAACCGAACTCTGGGACCTAATCGACACCGCGTCACCTGACATCGCTTTCCTCACTGAAACATGGATGAATGCATCCTCTGCCCCTGACATCGCCATAGCCATACCGGACTCTTACAAGATCATTCGGAAAGACCGCACCGATCAAACTGGAGGAGGCTTCGCCATCGTCCATAGAAACACCATCAAAATTACAACCAGCTCTGACGACAATCTTGCATCCGCCGAACACCTCCACTTTCAGATCCACACCGACCCCAGGACCACACTTACAGACCCCCAGGCTCCCGATCTCAATTCAGCGACGTCATCACTGACTTCGTCACCCCGCACGCCCTCGCCTCAGAGAACTACATTCTTCTAGGAGACCTCAACTACCACCTTGACAACATTCTCGACAACAACACCACCACCCTTCTGGACAACATGGCCAATCTCGGACTCAAACAACTTGTTAACGCCCCCACTCACACAGCCGGACACACGCTCGACCCTATTTTCACCTCCAGCAAACACATCTCCTTCGATCACACTACAGCTCTCCACTGGACGGATCACAGCTGTGTTCACTTCAGCTACAAAACAACCCTGACCCACAACCGTCCACAACCCATTCTCCGAAGAAAATGGAACAAAATCACCACCGACCAACTCCTCACATCACTCAGCCTAAATACTCCCACCCCTGCAACGGACCCAGACCAAGCGGCCACCAACCTCAGGCAGTGGATTACCCACAGTGCAGACGAACTAGCACCCCTGAAAAAACACCAGTTGAAATCATCCAGCAAGAAGGCTCCCTGGTTCAATGATGACCTTAAAAAATCCAAGAAGACATGCCGCACCCTGGAGAAGAATTGGAGAAAAGAACCAACCTCAGACAACATGACCTCCCTCAAGACAGCCACCCGCAAACACCACCAACTGATTCGATCCGCCAAGAAATCAGCATTTATGGACCGTCTCGACAACAATTCTCATAACAGCAAGGAACTCTTCAATATCGTCAAAGAATTCACCAACCCTCCCGCAGCATCCAACGACATCACTAACTCCCAAGTCCTCTGCGATGCGTTATCCTCCTTCTTCTACAACAAAATTGTCGACATCCACAACAGCTTCAAGAATACTCCCAATGAACAACTCATCCCACCCCCTTCAGATCCCACCCTTCCAACTAACTACCTTAACTCTTGGAACCCAGTCACCATTGAAGACACCATTCGCCTCATGAACTCAATCCACTCTGGCTCACCTTCTGACCCCTGTCCCCACTACATCTTCAACAAAGCTGACTCCATCATCGCCCCCCATCTCCGCGACGTCATCAACTGCTCCTTCAACTCCGCCACCTTTCCAGAAATATGGAAACACGCCGAACTCAGCGCCCTTCTGAAAAAACCAACAGCAGACCCCTCAGAACTGAAAAACTACCGACCCATTTCCCTCCTCCCTTTCCCGGCCAAAGTCATCGAGAAAGCCGTCAATAGCCAACTCGCAGCCTTCCTTGAATCCAACAACTCCCTGGATCCCTCACAGAACGGCTTTCGAGCCAAACACAGCACCGAAACCGCCCTCATTGCGGCGACCGACGACATCCGAGCACTCCTGGACAACGGTGAAACAGTGGCCCTCATTCTACTCGACCTCTCCGTCGCCTTCGACACTGTCTGTCATAACACCCTCATACAACGCCTCAACAACATCGGCATTCAAGGTAAAGCCTTGGACTGGATCATCTCGTTCCTAGCCGGGAGAACCCAGAGAGTCCGACTCCCCCCTTTCTACTCAGAGCCCACCGAAGTCATCTGCGGTGTACCTCAAGGCTCCTCACTCAGTCCCACCCTCTTCAACGTCTACATGAGTCCCCTCGCCTCCATCGCACGTCAACACAACCTCAACATCATCTCCTACGCCGACGACACCCAGCTAATCCTTTCCCTCACCAAAGACCCCAACACCGCCAAAAACAACCTCCACGAAGGTATGAAAGAAGTAGCCGAATGGATGAAACAGAGCCGCTTAAAACTCAACTCAGACAAAACGGAGGTGCTCATCCTAGGATCCTCCCCCTCAGCTTGGGACGACTCCTGGTGGCCTTCCGCTTTGGGATCAGCGCCCTCACCCACAGACCATGCACGTAACCTTGGCTTCATTCTAGACTCCTCTCTCTCAATGTCCAGACAAGTCAACGCCGTATCGTCCTCCTGGTTTAACGTCCTTCGCATTCTTAAAAAGATCTTCCGCTGGATCCCCCTCGAAACGAGAAAAACTGTCACCCATGCACTGGTCACGAGCCGACTGGACTATGGCAACACACTCTACGCCGGAATTACAACAAAATTGCAGAAAAAGCTCCAGCGCATCCAAAACGCATCAGCGAGACTCATATTAGACATCCCGCGCCAAGAGCACATCACCGGTCACTTAAAAAACCTCCACTGGCTTCCCGTCAACAAAAGAATTACTTTCCGCCTTCTTACCCACGCACACAAGGCCCTTTATAATCTAGGACCCGAATGCCTCAACACCCGACTGTCCTTCTACTATCCCACCCGCCAACTAAGATCATCCAATCAAGCCCTCGCCGCAGTCCCGCGCATCCGAAAAACCACCATGGGTGGCAGATCCTTCTCCTTCCTGACTGCCAAGACCTGGAACTCACTCCCCACCCACCTCCGCCTTACTCAGAATCACACCTCCTTCAGAAAAGAACTGAAAACATGGATATTCGACAAACAATGAACCCCTCCCTCTAGCGCCTTGAGACCCTCTGGGTGAGTAGTGCGCTTTATAAATGCCTGAACTTGAATCCCCCGGGGCAATGCTACACATTTACTTTTGTTAAAAAAAAATATTTTTAAGGAGGGGCGCCTTGTGGCCCCCGATCCTGAGGCCAGTTTAGGCCCCGGGGACCCAAACTTGGGGCCCAGCCTTATTTTTAAATTCTTTTTTAAATACAAAAGGGAGGGGGGCGTGTGGCCCCCCTTCCATGGCCCCAGGGATTCCATCCCTTGGGGCATGGCCTCTTTGATGGGGACCATGGGGGGAGACCCAATGCCCCCATGGTCCCTGCGAGCTTCCCGCCTCCTGTGGGAGCTGGCATTGCTTTTGGACAGGGGAGCTGCTGACATGCAGCTTCCCTTGTCCTAAAGCAATTCCGCATTGATTCTTGGAAGCAAGAGCAGGTTCCCTGCTCTTGCTTCCAAGAAGCAAAGCAGTGTTTGCTATGGCAGGGGGGGAGTCGTGCTCCCACCCTGGCATAGCAAACGGCAATGTCCCGGGGGTATGTACCCCGGGACATTGCAGGAGCTGGCCCTGGCGGTTGTCGGTCCCCAGGGCCATTGAGGGCTCCAGGAGGGGGGCCGTGTGGCCCCCCTCCCATCGTTTGCACAGCCCCGGCATGGTGGTGGTCCCCAGGGCCTGCAACAGACCCCAATATGTAAATGAAGTATGCCCCGGGGAGGTGGTGGTCCCTGGGGCTATGTGGGGGTGCTTGAAACCCCCCACACTTTTTTTTATAATCAGAGCCCCATGGTGGTGGCAGTTCCCGGGGCTGCAGGGGCTACGTGCCCCCCACATTTAATTAATAAAGCCCCGGGGAGGTGGTAGCCCCTGGGCGTGCATGGGGGGAGGCATAATCCCCTCTATGCCTTTTAACTATTATAAAGCCCTGGGTGGTGGCTGTCCCCGGTACTGCAGGGGGGGCTGCGTGCCCCCGTAGATAATCGGCATTGCTCAAGCGAGGTGGTGGTCCCCGGGGCTGCGGGGGCTCCCACATGCCCCTGCATTATATTTTGTGATTACCCCCGGGACCTGGCCCACGCAGGGGCTTAATTAAATGAAGCGCAGGAGACCTTTCTTCGTTTTTTTTAAATTTTCAGCCTGATTCCTGCACCCAGCGCGAATTTTGCCGATTTCATTAAAAAAAATGCTTTTTTTGGCCCTGGACTCCCTGAGCCGGCCTAGGCGGTCAAGGTGTTTCTACCCAGCCCCTTTTCTTGTTTTTTACCTTTTTTAATGTTTTATTGTGACTCAGTTACCGAGTCACAAGATGGCTACCAACACTTCATGGTTTGGAGTGTTGGCAGCCAATTAGAATGAAGCTTGTGCTCGGGAGGAGTCGCAATTACTCCTCGTGCTCAAGTGTCGATATTTAAATTATTTTAATTTCTCAGCAACTACTGAACGGATTTACACCATTTACAAAAAGCACGCTTTCTGAACCAAGACCTACCCTTTTGCCAGATTTGGCGAAATTCCTTTCAGCAGTTCGGGCTGTAGCTTTGTCTAAAGTTCCTATGGAAATTAACATGGGGAAAACGTGTTTTGGGACCCCCCCCATTTTTCTCAGCCCCAAGCTGATGAGGCAAAATACCAAGCTTATCATTGAGTAAGGCAATGGTTTTTGTATCAGGGTACTGAGATACAGTATAGACAACTCAAGCTTTGATCTTATTGTCTATTTGATGCTACCTGGGATCACTGGGTTGTGTTAAATGCTTGCTAGTCATAATGTTACATTGATCCATGAGAAATTTCAATGGATCTAATTCAATAATCAGCGTTTGCATTTATTTGTGGATTACACGATTCATTTGACCATAAATATTATTCAGTCAATAGGAATAATACAACCTGTAAAGGATGATGGTCCTTTGTGGTTCAGCTTAAACTTGAAGAACAGTGTCCTTTATAGCTAAATCATTTTGGGGAAAATATACAATTGATGATAGCACACCGTGACAATAACTTTCTGTTGCAAGGTGCACATGAAATTCCAATGGTCGTGTCTTGCAAAGGAGTGTTCTGTTAAATTGTCTGATCAAATCATTATTAGTGGGAATCAGTTAGAAAAGGTCTGAATAAAGATCCTTGAAAACCCTGCATCACTGGCCCCATGCCACAAAGGATAGATTCATTCTGAGGTCATCTATGTGACATATCATCCAATTGCACATGTACCAAAAACCTTAGAATTTTCACTTGGGACTCAGGACTTGTGCTTTTCAGGCAAAAAGAGAACACTCTGATGCCAGCTAGAGGTCCTGGACCTGGATGGGCATCTCTCGAGGATCAGCGCTCACTTGAGCAGAGGCCAGCCCCAGGGCTCAACCAGTTCCATTTGGTGCCGGTCAGCTTCATAGTTGCAGGGAGGCCTGTGGAAGCTTGTTTATTCCCTGTATCTCAAACAGGAGGTTGGTCAACTGACTCTTGGAATCAGTTCTGCAGAGCCTTAGTTTAGGACAAGCAGGTCCCATTTGCCTTCTTCAGATAGCAGGGTAGTCCTTTTCCTGAATCTTCCACAGGTCCAGCAGTGTTTTGATAAGAGGTTTTGAAAGTGCCACTTTTATCCTCAGTGCCAGCCTGCAAGCGAGGGATGCCTCCTTTGTCTAAACGTCCCTCTTTCCTGTGTTTGGCTCCAAACTGTCTTAGGTAACAAAAGGATGGACACGCCTAGTTAGCCCCTTCCCTGCTGAGCAGCGCTTGTCATGGCACATAGTGTTAGTGTGCTGATGACGAGCTCAGCTCGTTATCACACCCACCCCTGGAAATCCCTCTGGTGTGGGCAGTAGCCCCTAATCTGCCCCCCCCCCCCGGGGGGGCAAAAAGCCCACTAGACACCAGGAATTTTTAGATATATTTAAAATAAGGGTGGGGGCTGCTCAAAACGGGCATGCCCATGCCCCCACCCCCACAATTATTACAGTCTTTCTGCCCCCCCCTGGGGGGCATATGGGGCATCGGCCCCTAATCTGCCCCTTCGCGAGGGCAGAAAGCCTACTAAGCACCAGGGATTTGTTTTTTGAAGTTTTTTTAGGGTGGGGGCTGCCCGAAATGGGCATGCCCATGCCCCCACCCCCACAATTAGTACAGTCTTTCTGCCCCCCAGGGGCAGATGGGGTATTGGCCCTTAATCTACCTATTAAGGGGGCTGAAAGCCCACTAGACACCAGGTTTCTTTTTAGAAAGTGAAAATAAGGGTGGGGCTGCCCAAAATGGGCATGCCCATGCCCCCACCCCCACAAATATTACAGTCTTTCTGCCCCCCCTGGGGGCAGATGAGGCAGGCATTGTCCTCTAATCTGCCCCTTTGGGGGGGCAGAAAGCCCACTGGGATTTGTTTTTTGAAGGTTTTTTTAGGGTGGGGGCATTGGCATACAGTTTTGGACAGCCCCCACCCTAATTCAAATTTGCCCAAAAAAAATCACTGGTGCCTAGTAGGCTTTCTGCACCCCCTGAGGGGCAGATGGGGGCATTATCCCCCAATCTGCACCCCCGGGGGGGAAGATCACTAGTTGGCAGGGATTTTTTGGGGGCAAATTTTAATTAGGGTGGGGGCTGCCCAAAACAGGCATGCCGATGCCCCCACCCCCTCCCCCGCATAAATTACAGCCTTCCTGCCCCCCTTCGGGGGCAGTAGCCCCCAATCTGCCCCCCGGGGGGGAAAGCCCACTAGAGGCCAGGGTTTTTTTGGGCAAATTTAAATGAGGGTGGGGGCATTGGCTTGCTGTTTTGGGCAGCCTCCACCCTAATTAAAATTTGCCCAAAAAAATCCCTTGCATCTAGTAGGCTTTCTGCCCCCCTGGGGGGGCAGATGGGGGCATTAGCCCCTAATTTGCCCCATCTGGGGGGGGCAAAAAGCCCACTAGTCACCAACGATTATGCTGGCTTTTTTTGTGCATGGGGGTGGTGGCTGCCCAGAATGGGCATACCAATGCCCCCAACCCCCCCCAAAAAAATATCCACAGTCTTTCTGTCGCCCTTGGGGGCATAATGGGGCAACCCCCCCCCCCCGATATCCCCTCCCGGGCAGAAGAAAGCCGAATCGTTTTTTATAGCAATATGCCTACCTGTGGATTTTGGGCCCAAGCGGCACATATGGAAACCTAGCAAACCTGTACATTTTTGAAAAGTAGACACCCAGGGGAATCCAGGATGGGGTGACTTGACTGGCTCTCACCAGGTTCTGTTACCCAGAATCCCTTGCAAATCTTAAAAATGTGTCCAAAAAACACATTTTCCTCACATTTCTGTGGTGGAAAGTTCTGGAATCTGCGTGGGTGCACAAAATTCCACCTACCCTGCGTTCTCCAAAGTCTTCAGAGAAAACTGGTACCTCACTTGCGTGGGTAGGCCTAGTGCCCGCGACAGGCAAGGGTCCAAAACCTATTGAGGCGACATTAAAATTACCTATCACAAACCAACCTAGTTTTGCAAGGGGGGGTCCCATGGTATTTTGGTCCAGGGCTCATGGCCATCTAGGGAAACCTACCTAACCTGCATATTTCTTAAAACTAGACACTGAGGTGAGTATAGCGAGGTATGGCTTGCCTGGGTCCCCATCATTCTCCTACCTTGAACCCCCTGCAAACCTGCAAATTTCGCCAAAAATGTTACTTTTTTCTCACATTTCTGTGTGGGAAAGTTCTGGAATCTGCATGGATCTACAAATTTCCTCCCACCTAGTGTTTACCCAGGTCTGCCGATATAAATGGTACCTAACTTGTGTGGGTAGGCATAGTGACTACAACAGGAAATGGCCCAAATCGTACTGTGGAGACTTCAAAATTACCCATAGCAAAACTACCTGGTTTTTGGGGGGAGCACATGAGATTTTTCCCCCAGGCTCGTCTGCCATCTTAGGAAAGTACCAAACCCAAAAAATTTTGATAACTAGACACCCGGGGGAGTCCAATGAGGTATGGCTTGCGTGGATCCCTCAATGTTCCCTTACCCAGAATCCCTTGCAAACCTCAATTTTAGCTGAAAAAATCTGCCTTTTCACACATTTTTGTGTGGGAAAGTGTGACATCACCAGGCTCACACCAATCTCCTACCACTCAGCATTCCCCCAGGTCTCCCGATAAAAATGGTGCCTCACTTGTGTGGGAGACCCTAGTACCTGCGACAGGCAAGGGCCCCAAACGTAGTGAGGCGACATCAAAATTGCCTATCTCAAAACCACCTAGTTTTGTAAGGAGGGTTACCTGGGTTTTTGGCCCCGTGCTCAGCGGCCATCTAGGGAAACCTACCAAGCCCACATATGTTTGAAAAACAGACACCGAGGGCTTCCAAGGAGGTATAGCTTGCGTGGATCCCCCAAAGTTCCCTTACCCAAAATCCCTTGCAAACCTCAATTTTAGCTGAATAAAACTGTTTATCACACAATTTTGTGTGGGAAAGTGTGGCATCACCAGGCTCACACAGATTTCCTACCACCCAGTGTTCCCCCAGGTCTCCCGATAAGAATGGTGCCTCACTTGTGAGGAAGGCGCAAGTACATGCGAGAGGCAAGGGCCCCAAACGTAGTGAGACGACATCAAAAATGCCTATCTCAAAACCACCTGCTTTTGCAATGGGGGTCACTGGGGTTTTTGGCCCCGTGCTCTGCGGCCATCTAGGGAAACCTACCAAGCCCACACATTTTTGAAAATTAGACACCTGGGGGCTTCCAAGAAGATATGGCTTGTGTGGATCCCCCAACCTTCCCTTACCCAGAATCCCTTGCAAACCCCAATGTTAGCTGAAAAAATCAGTTTGTTCATACATTTTTGTGTGGGAAAATGTGGCATCACCGGGCTCACACACATTTCCTACCACCCAGTGTTCCCCCAGGTCTCATGATGAAAATGGTGCCTCACTTGTGTGGGAAGCCCAAGTACCCGTGACATGCAAGGGCACAAAACGTGTTGAGGCAACATCAACATTGCCTATCCAAAAATGTTTTTGATGCTTTGAAGCTCAGGAAGGCTGAGCACAACTTTCTAGGTCTACCTGGTCAGAAGGCCCTGTTGCCCCCGTATCTGGAAGTAATACACAAAACGCCATAGGAGAGGCATTCACAGTCATGTGATCCTTGACCTTGGCAGAAAAATGCACAGTCTAAAATTGGATTTTTCAGAAAACAATTTAAAATCCGGCTTTACCATTAAAGAGTATTTCAAATTACAATTTATTTGAGTGGGACAGTGTTTCTTTCTCAGGTCCAAAATGTAAGTTATGGTGTAATAAGTTAACCCAGTGTTAGTCTATGGGAGAGCTAGCTTTACAACATTGAAAACTGCCTCTAGGAATTTTTCTTTGTCCAGTCATGTAAAACTGAAATAAACGTGGCCTACTTTTTAAATACAATGCACACTGCCCTATGAGCCTTTCGGGTTGGACTTAGGGGTGACTTATAAGCATTAAGCAAGAAGGTTTAGGCTTGGCAAAAGGTTTGTTTTCCCTGGGGGTAAATAGCAGTTTAAAACGGCACTACAGATTTCAGTGGGGGGGCCTGAGATATGTTTTGCAGCGCTTCATCAGTGGGGGGGGGGGGCACAAAAACTGCTACAGCCCACTAGTAGCATATAATATCCAAGCCCTGTGTACATTTAGTCCAATAAACTTGGGTCTTACATGTAAAGTAAATGTAATCAATCAGGCTTAGGCCAATTTTACCCTGTTTTGATGTGAGAGCAAAATCACTTTACCACTGATTAGCAGGAGCAAAGTGCGCAGAGTCCTAAAAGCTAACAAAAAACAAGTTCAGAAAATGAAGGAAAAAATCTGGGGTGACCTTGCATACAGGGCCAAGTTGAACACCACCTCATTCTGTTCCTGGTCATAACATCTAGAACAAATATTATCGGCTCACTGAATATTTATATTTTGGCAGGTTGTAAGGCTGAACAACAGATATGAAACCATCACCACTGACATTGATTAGCTGCAAAAATACCTCAAAAGCATCTATTCTTTTTTCTCTTTGATAGGTATACAAGCCCAGCCCTAATGTAAACATTTATTAGATATCTCTAGATGGTAAATAGTATTTGAACAGAACACAAGTAATCCTTCTTCCACTTCACCACAGCCTGTAGGTTTTCCTCTTGTTCTGTACCACTACCCATGTTCATAACAAGTATGTACAACTTGGGAGTCCTCAAGGACAAGACTCACATGAACAGAAGGAGGAGCAGAGTTTATTAACAACAATTCCAGCCCACCTGAGCAGCAAAAACCAAAACTAATCAGAAAACCTAAATGTGTGCAATAGCAATGCAAAAATAGATGCCTATAGAATGTTGTGGGCAATAAATCACAAAAAATATGTTTTCATTAAAAAAAAACAACTCTAAATCACTGAGGGAATGTTTGATGATAAAAGAATTTTCCAAATTACGTAAAGCATACCATTTACAGCCTTCAGCCCCTAACACTTAAAACACTTCACGCTCAATTAATGCATGTTTAGATGTTTTAAAAATACAAATGAATATATAAAATCAATCACAAAATTAAACATGGAAACATAAATCATAATCTTTTTACGAAGTGAGAAATCATCTAAACTGGCACATGGTGCACAAATATCTTTGGGTACTTAATTGAAAGCTGAGAAAGAAAAAGATTGGAGAGATGTACACATTTGTCATAGAAACTATTATAGATAACAATAAAACTTTGTACTCAAGGGGTGCGTGTGTGAGTGTTTGTACCTTGATATTCACATTGTTTACTGCAAAATAGGTCCAGTTATTTTGCAACACTTCTAATTGAATTACCGGTAAAGTCATGTGTTTCACATTGAGATGAATTGAGTGCAATGTTAGTTGTGAATAGTGAACCTGCATATTTTTCTTACAGATGGGCAATAAATTCACTAAACACTCAATAGCGTACTTCTTATCTAAAACATTTCCATCTTTATTATTAAAGAAATATAAAAGCAGGGTTTCTTTAATCCTGTAACCCACACCCTGATCCTCTCCCCGATATCCTTAAAAAGATCCCCTAAATACTTAAGCCATACTTCTGTCCCTATACCTTATTTTTCCATTTTTTTTAACTCTATTCCCTTAACCCACTAACTCTACACCCAGAATTGTCAATACTTATACCATACATCAAACAATATCAAACTGTATCGTCTGTAACTGTCATCACTCTAACTCCTACCCTTTAACTCCTTAACATTATACCCAAAGCCCTTAAAACTTAAACCTGTACCTCAGCACCTTAACTGTTATACCCTTAACGGAAAACCACAAATTTCAAACCCCATACCCTCACATCTATTCCCCTATTGCATAATACCTCATCCCTGAACTTTAACATAAAGTCTCATCTTTTGTCCCCAGTATGTGTGTGTGTAAGTGCGCATGGATTCTGAAAATACACAGGCCTTCAGAAGTAGAACAGTGTCTAAATTCTATTTTAGTTAAATATGAACATAATGATTTAGAGTCAAAATGTAACAGAAGTCCCAGCCATCATATTCCAAGTGTATTGTAGTCTAAGGCACATGTAATATGGCGGAAGAAGTATCTGTCCCATTTTGACTGAGTATATAATCCACGTACTCTTAATAGGACCCTCAGACAAGCAATCTAATACACAAATGAACTTACCAGTAGAAGTAGTATTCAAACACACTAATAAATGTCAGTGTTGAAAGAAATTGCAGTTCTCACAAGCTAACACAGCTCCAACCGCCTCTTTCCAAGTTTCCAAGGAAAGTGACCACTGTGCCTGAGATCTAGAACTCTCATCCCCAGTGTCCTAGGCAACAGCAATGGAGCCATCATGACACTGTCAACAACAATCTGCTTGTTATGTTTCCATTTCTGCTACCTGGCAATGTCTGATGATGTCACAGACACAAAATCTGTATGGGGTGGAAGACTAGGTTGAGAATCCTGGTGTGTGGGAAATTCCAACAAACAAAAGAAGCAGGATTAGCCTTAAATAAAATGCAGAAGACATCATAATTCCTTAATAAGGAACTGCCAAGAAGCTTTCCAATACAGGTAAAGATTTGTTCCAGTTACAAAGTGTCACAGAAACCATATATGGACTGTTGGAATTGTCCCTTTTCCCCATATTTTTCCCTTTTACCCCCCAACATGTAGGATGTCTCCCCCATGGTAAAGGTTACTGAATAGGCCATGTGAAGTATGAGAAGCCCTGTGTAATGTTAAATGCAATGCAATGGTGTGTACATTTATTTTCCCCCATTGTAAACATGTACTCTGGTGAAATGCTGCATTTGTGTTTTGCATTTAAAATGGCTGCCAAGGCTATGCGTTGTGCCACCTGATTGCAGGAGGTTAGCAGTCTACTTGTTAGGTAGCCAGCCACCCCTGCATTTGGAGGGAAAGCCTGGCACCCAGGGTGCTCTACTTCTCCCCCTGAGCCAGTTAGAACTAGTTCGCCTGTCGGAGGTGGGTTAGCGGTCTAGTTGTCTGGTACCCAGCAATCCCAGCATTTTGAGGGACCTTCTAGAAGTTTCCAGCCTTTCTGGTATAGGGAGAGCAGTAGAGATGTCATGGGCAGAGACAGAGCAGGGACATGAATGTGAGGGGACCTGCTGTCAGGGGATACCGCCAATTGGGCCTGTTTGCTGGACCCTGCACCCATCTAGAAACCCTCTACTGTCCCCAGGGCTAGTAGAAGCCCCACTCCAGGAGTTCAGGCTGCTGTGTAGGAGGATGGCCATGCTGCAGTGGGGATGGTGAAGGCCCACCACCCTGTTTTGATGATGCCCCCACTACCTGCTGACCTGGCCCAGTAGTGCCTACTGCTCTGTCCCCAGGGCCCCTGAAGAAGGAGGGCCCCTCAAGGTCCCTGAAGCTGCCGGGACCCTGCACCACGCAAGCGCTGCGCAATGAAGCGCCGAGAAGGGAAGGAGCATCTTGGACCCCACCACCCAGGAGGTGAGAAGTGTTACACTGGGGCTCGCTACTGGGACTGTCTGCCCCCCTTGCGCTGGGTGCCACTGGAAACTGCTGTGCCTCGTGAGTGCTGCGTGCTAAGCTCTAAAGCTAAAGAATTGTGTCCCCCAGGAGCTATAATCTGGGAGCGCTGCACTGCAGAATCCTACAGCGCTGTGTTAAGGGAACTGGGCCCACCTGAACGGCTGTGTGTGTTAAGCGCTGCATTTCCCTGGGAACTGCTATTGGGGAGCGATGTGCTGAGAAGAAGCGCTGTGTGCCTGGAAGCGCTATCCAGCCTAGAACTGTGCCCTTGAAAGCGCTGGCCTGCAGAAGACTGCCTCGTGTCCCCAAAGTGCCCTGACCAAGACTGCCCTGCTGTGAATGTTTTAAGCGCTGTATTACCCTGGGAACTGCTGCTGGCCCAAGCGCTGTGAGCGCTGCTGTGTACTCTAAGCGCTAGAACCCTAAAGCGCTGTGCCGTGAAGACACTGTTGCCCTGCGCAGCGCTGCACTGCTGGAAGTGTTACGGCCTGAACTGTTGGTTCCTAAGCGCTGTATTAGGAGCACTGGGCCCCCAAGCGCAGTGCGGCAGAAGCGCTGCTTGGCCTGAAGGAACTGTTTTATTGGGAAGAACTGTCTTATGCCAGGACTGCTGTCTCTTACAGCGCTGCATCTACAAGCTCTGTTTAGCCCCCTGCAGTGGCCGGTGTCCTTGATACTGTTTTCTTTTCGTGCTAAAGTTAACCCCTGGCTAGGGGAGTGTTCTTTGCAACCTGTCCTTGAGCAGGAAACGTGGTTGATGCTGACCGGGTGCATAGGAAAGGTTGTCTCTGGCGCACGGACCTAGGAAATGTTACAGTCCCTGAGTCTAATGCATACCTGTGTAGTTTATGCCTCTTACATTTTTAGGCCTATGGTGTACTTACCTGCATGAGGTTAAGCCCAAGTTGTTTAGGCTATGTTTATACGCACAGTGTTACTGGCCTAATGAGTTCATGCATGATGTGCCTTCCTGTCTAATGTTTTATTTCATGCTGACATGCCCAAAGGCTGATGCCTAGTGTTTCTTCCCCTCACAGTGATATTGCTGATGTTCTATGCCATTTTTATGTGCAGTGTTCCCGGCCTCATGATTTGGGTCTATGGCATGTTGAGGCCTGATGGTTACGCTAGGTGTTGCATGTTTCTTTTGCAGGAGGTGCTAAGGCCAGGCCGGCTGTGTTTATGCCTAATGTTTCCTTGTATGCTAAACGCCTACTACTAAGGTGGTGCCGAGGATTAAGGCCTGTGTTTGCCCTGCTATATTGACCCTATGTTTTATGCATTTGATAACATTCTTATTATTTCAGCTGGACACTAATGGACTTCCTGAACCCTTTTTCTTATTTCTCCCATTTTTCCTTGTAAATATTCTCCCTTGCATTTATTGCCCTGGCGCCAGTTAGCGCACTTTTGTGATTACTGCTATTATTGTGTTTACCTTTGCAGGTTGGAGATAATACAAAACGTATTCTTTTTCCAACCAGAAGCAGTGTTGTGGCTCTTATGTAGTGTGCCTGGTGTGTCGTCTGTGGGTACTGCGTGGATGCTTCACACGTGTCCTCTGAAGTTTGGCCTGCCCGCTCTGCTCCATGCTATCCCCTGTAGAATTGGTAACCCCATTTCTGACATGGACATTCTCCTTGTCATGGAATTAAGCTATACCTGTCTGATGAGTCTTAACTAGGGCAAAACAAGTCCTCGGTTGCTTGTGTTTTGGTTCAGGGAGAACCTTTCCTGTTCCCATTAAAACATAATCAAGACTGATTTGCATACGGCTGAGTCTAAACTGAGCAAGCATGATATGGAAAATAATTATGGATTGGGATACGGACCAAGTAATTACCAGTGGATGAGATTATTTCAAGCATTCCATCCATCACTTTTCTATACACTCTAATGAAAAAGCAGACATTGCTTTTTTACCATTTACATCATGGGACAGGTATCCTAATTTCAAGATGTATTTTTTGGCAATTCTTGAGGCTAACTTGCATTAGTTTCCAATGTTATCCAACACCTAAAAACCAGTGGCTATCAATTTGTACACTTTTTGTGTGTTGTTATCATTTTGGTCCACTCTTTTTTGGTGCGCACATGGACTGTCTTTTGTCATGATTTACTTTCAATACCGACATTGCATGAGATGTATTACAGAGTGGTGGTAGACACCCTGTAGTTATAGTTAGGATCCCCTGAGTTAGGAACTTCATAGATATTTGAGCATTAATAAATGTAAGCCTTTTTGATGATTCTCCACGAACCTTAGCAGACCTATTGCTTTTTCTACATTGGCAGATGATGCACAGTTTCATGTTGTTTGGTCAAGGGTGTGCAAAGAAATCAGAGGGTCCAAAAACACGTTTCTTCCTGAAACATTCCTTTTCAATATACTTTTTACTTGTTAGTAGGTAAGTAGTGAATACATTTTAAAAGTTATAAAGCATTTAAACTTAGTGATATATAAGGCTGTGAAACACAGCTAAATTTCACAGTAATTTTGCGGTACTTGTTAACAACAAAGCAGTATATGATTGCATGATGTTCTGGGTAATCTACTACCAGTTTAAAAAAGTGGTACTAGGTATGGCAAATTATCTATACGTTTCTGGATATTTAAAAAAAATCACAGAGTACTAAAATACCATCTTGGAAGTACAGTGGAACTTGAAAGAAATTACAAACAAATACATATGTAAAAAATTTTAAAATACACTGTACTACACTATATTTTACAGTGTACCAAACTGGTTGTACAATTAACATTTCTTTTTTTACTTCAAAAAAGAATAATAATTTAGCATTGTAATACTACTTATAACGTGCTGCACTACTGAATTTTATTTAAAAAACTGTGTAAGAAAAATCCTGTGTATTCTTTAATTTGACATATTTATTTTTTTATTTTTCCGGTAAGTACCATGGTACTTTGTAGGCATTGCTGTGGCACTCCGTAAACTTTTTTTTTTTTTACTATAGAAAAAATTCATACATTTTCCTTCTATAGGAAGTTGGGTTTCTCTACTCTTCCTTGCCTGAAAGAAAGACTGGGAAGACTCTCCCCAGTTTGGCCGAGTCTCCTGGCCTTTGGGCAGGTGGGGGCTTGTGTAAGAAGCTGGGTTTCTGTTGCAGTAACCTCTCACTTGTTGCCAGATTTCTGATGCACTTTGACTTGATGTGCCCTGGGTCACTGCCAATCAGGTTCCCAAGGCCTGTGTTCTTTCCCAAAACTGTACCTTTGTACCCCCAATTGGCACCTCTCCAGCCAAATGTAAGTTCCTTGTTAAAGGTACCATGGGTACTAAGGCCACTATGACCAGTAAAGACTTCGAAGGGCTGCAGCACATATTGTGCCTTCCTTAGAGGTCCTGTACCTTAACACACACACACACACACACACACACACACACACACTGCCATTGCAGGCAGCATGTTTTGGTGCAGAGGAAAGTGAAGAGTCGACATGGCACACATTTCTGTGTTCCATGCCTGCAACCCACTGCCTATGGTATAGGTCAGACACCCCTCTAGCGGGTGCACTATAACACTGGTGAGGGTACAGTTGCATGAGCACTGTACCCCTACAGTGTCTAAGTCCATTCTTAGACATTATAAGTGCAGGAAAGTCATAAAGAGTATATGGGCTGGGAGTTTTTCGTTACGAACCCCACAGCACCATAATGGCTTTACTGAATTCGGAGAAGTTTGGTAGCAAACTTCATAGCATAAAAACCCACACTGATGCCAGTGTGGGATTTATTATACCCTGTACTCAGAGGGCATCTTAGTAAACACCAGCCTCCCACCACAAGACATGTTTCTGGACCCTTGGGGTGGGAGCCTTTGATCACTGAGCCCAGAAACAAAGCCTTTCCTGGGAAGAGGTGGTCACACCTCCCCCAGGTCAAGCAGAGCCATTCATGGCAGGAGAGCTTTACAGGCCTAGTGGCATTTGTAACTTGACCACCAGCCTATTATGCTATCAGAAGCAGGCCCTCTTTTCAATCTCCCCTCCTTTTCGGCAGTAAGACAGGTGGGAAAAATTAGAACAGTCCAGAAGGTGTGCACACCTATGTCAACTCCACCCCTCAGTTGGAGGAGTTGAAGTGAAGTCCAAGCTTCAGTTCCTGTCATCTTGCAGATGGCAGGCATTCTCTAATCAGGATCAGGGATTGTGCCCACTCCCCCACATGTGGTGAGCACACCAAGGGTGTAGTCACCCTAAGGTCAGTAGCTCATTGGATACTGACTTCGAGATCCCAAATAAACCCCCAAAATACAGTATTTAGGGGCAGCCTCGAACCAAGAAGACAGATTCCCCCAACCTACAAAGCCCATATGTTGCCTTTCAAAGGCGTGTTGTGTTTGGGGTTTGCCCATATGCCTAATTCACATGGACAATGATGCAAGTCCTGTCAGGATCCTATGCCCTTTTCACATTGTCAATGGTGTGCAAGTGTGTGTCTCTGGGACATGGAGCAGGTGTACTGATGTTGTTTCACTTGGTCTTCATGACAGGTATCTGCCTATGAGAATGGAGAGATATGTATGGAGATCGTCAGGGCTGTCAGGAGTGCGGGGGCCATCACCGGAAGCTGAGGAACATCCGGAAGAGGTGGCAAGACATCCGGTGCTGGACCCGTTGTATCGCCTGGGTCCAGCTGATGATGAAGGCACCACGCCGGCATGGTGGAAGCCGCCACCTCACCCCCCAGATGCTCTGGGTCCTGGCAGTGGTCTTTCCAGACCTCCATAGGCAGGTGCAGGAGGGACAGCAGCAAGGAGGGGGTAGGTACATGGCTGTTTGTAGTGTTGTGTGTCAGCTGCTACTTGAGGTGCTCTGAATCCTGGGAACACTCCCACAGTTGGGGTGTCTGGTCAGACAGACTATTTGTGCTTTGTATTTTCAAATCCCCATATTCAGCTGGTGCTCTTTTTCATCCCTTACCCTCCTCCACAGGTGTCCCCTGATCTGTGTGTTTTCACATTTGCTCATGTTCCTCTAGGGTGCAAGGTAATTAGACTGCACATTGTTTAGTGCATCATGTGTGTGGGACGTCCGTGACATGTGTTGGTACCTTGCCTGTGCCATGACCTGTGCACTGTGTTTGGACTACATATGTGTTTGCACGGATAATGAGCCTCAATATAGGAGTGTGAGGTTTAAAATGTACACCCTTGCAGCATGCATGACCCATGTTGCATTCTCAGACATCATTTGTGAAATATGCATATTATCATGACGGGTAATCCTGAGACATTCAGCAATTTCTAGACCCATGGATCTGTGTGCCCACTACAGTCCCCTGAGACACCCTGGCATCCAAATAATGTGTGTCATCCAACACTGGGGCCATTCAATGTGTGTTCAGGATGGGTCAGCGTCTGTGGCATTGGTGCCTTGCATAGTTTGTATTTATCATGTGTCAGCTACATGTGCACAATGTCCATGAATAAACGATTTGGCTTGTGCATACTCACACTGGCCAGTCCCTGTGTGCCTATTCACAACAATCTGTTGTTGGTTGGTTGTGACTAATATGTATAGCCATCCCCACAAGGTGACCTTGGTGTACTTTTTGTGAAGTTGCTGCACTGTTTGTGTTACCCTGAATCTGAGTTCTCACTTCTTGAGCTGTATCAATCACATTGACTGAGTGATGTGGGTGTTGTGCTGGAGTGGTGTAATGGGCCGGCCTGTTTGGGCTTGGCAGTTTTTGCCTCTGGCATGCAAATTGTGTGGCAGTATTTTTAAATAGGCACTTCCCCTGTGGTGGTGGACAGTGCTCTCATTAGGAGCTTTACTGGATATGCCATTTGCTTCCAGAGTTGATTGTGCCTCAATATTTTTGACCAAATGTATGTATTTCTGGTGCCAAGCTGTTTTGTCTTGGTGTACACACTACGGTGTTGAAAAATAGCATTAGGATAAGGGTGTGTCCACGATGCAGCAATGGTTTTGGAGTACACATTTGCAGGCATGTTACCTTACGTTTTGTCCAGATTTGGGACATGTGGTCCACTTCAAATGACATCCAGTGGTTATTATGCGCGAGCAACTGTATGATCTGGTGATAGATGCCCCTGTGTGGACTGACACATTTGAAGTTGTCTCTTATTGATGTATGTACCTTGGCACTCCCAACACTTGTTAAGAGTTGCTCATGTTTTGAATGTGTTCATTTGACAAATTGTGTAGGTAACACTTATGTATCTGCATTATAGTTGTTTCACAAGGTAGTGCACACCAAACTACATTTGCAATGTTTATGAATAGCAGGCAGCTTTGGGTGGAGGCCAGTGTTAGTGATTGATGGTGTGCCTTGATCTACATAGACATGTCCACATAGTGTTCTGGAGTGTTTGAGACTCCTTTGTTATCAATTGTACAGACTAATGGGTGTCAAGACATCAGGACCTCCCTTGGACCATGTATATGGTATATGGGTCACGCCATATGTTTGTAACAGTGTTTCATTTTACAGTGTGTCAGCTGTTTCAATTAATGTGTCTATGTTTTTGGTGTGCATTTCCTTATGAGAGGTCTTTCAAGCAGGCACCTACGTGTTATCTTCGCTGGATGCCAAATACACACATGCAATGCATGTTGAATGTGTGAAGTATGGTGACTCGCAAGATGCCAACAATTCGTCACATTAGTATTCACAAAATTGTTGTTACAGGGCTCAGAGTGTGGGGTCACCTTGGTGAGTGAGGTGTGTTAGTTTGCCCTGATGGGCAACCCAACTGTTCTTTTCTTTGTGAACTTGAGGTGGCATCACTTCATTGTATAGATCTGCTCTCCAGAAAACAAACAGAAGCTCCTCAGTGTGACTCTAATTCAAGTTGTGGCCTGGTCTGTTCTTTGGATCCTAGTGTCCAAGTAGAATTGTGTGTATACCAACTGGGTAATACTAGTCTCAATTATGTGATGAGCTATCTGGCTATTAGTCATGATGACTGCCATGATTTGCAGTGTGACCTACTGACTTTGTGCTCATGTGTCTGATGTGTACAGGTGACTGATGAATTTTTGTTTCTTATCCATGCCCACATCATCATCAACCGACACCGGAGGAGACATGAGCACGGACCAGGAGGAGGGATCCACTGCAATGCCACCAGTGCTGAGGAGTTGGAGGGAGCTAGTGGCACAGAGGATGAGGGGAGTCAGACGGCCGGACCTTTGGAAGGCGACACCTAGTACCATGCGGACGGCTCGGCTTCTGACTCCCAGGAGGAGGGGGAATACGCGGCTACACCATCTTTCATCAATGTGTCCGTCCCCACTTCCTCCAGACCCATTTCCACCCTCCCAGTTGCTCCAGTCCCATCTGTCCGTGCAGCCCCCATGTCTCCTTTGTCCCTGGCACCGCAGCCCCTGGCCCTGTCTCCCCTGCTGCCCTCAGTGCCGAGTCTGTGGAACTGCTCCGGCAGATTCATGTTGGTCAGACATCAATGCTGACTGTCCTCCATGGCCACACTGCCATTCTGACACAGTTGTTGTCATTCATGGAGGGCATGTCAGCTGCAATGTCTGACCGACGTCAGATACTAGCGTCCATGGACTCCTCACTGACGGCAGCAGTTTCACTCCTGCAGTGGTCAGTCCCCCCCTCCATCTCACCCATCGACACCCCTCTCTAACATACCTGTACCAAGCACACACCGACGCACAAAATCACGCACGCCAACACGCACAACCAGCAAATCACCACCACCTAAGTGTAAGCGCAGATCTCCTGGCACACAGTCTCAGAGCGATGCAGGCACACCCACAGGGACAGGGGTCAGACGGCAGCCACGCAGCCACAGAGACAGTATGCATAACTCAGAGCCCTCTACCTCCACTCCCATTGTGTCCCCGGGTGCAGGTGGTGGTCTGGCGGAACTGGCAGCAGTGTGCAGCGATGAAGTGATTATCACCTTCGGTGCTGCACAAACCACTGAGGAGGATTCCTCCCCCCCTGCACCCACAACACCTACCCTTCCCTCTACTGTCCCTACGGTGCCAGCCCCTGACTCTGATGATGCCCCCCACGGGTCAACCAGCCTTTAGCTCCAGAATGTGCAGGCAAGTTTTGGGTGAACAACTTCCACTACGCCCCCCAACCAGACCTGGAAATGGACTGGCCATTGGCCTTGTTTCAGACAGGACTCGTTTTCAAATTACTTGTACTTTGGAGCTGAATAAATCCTTTTATTTTTTCATTCTGAACTATTGCATTTCAGGTACTTGCTTTTGGTGCTGTGTGACTAGGAGTTGATGTCATGGTAATGTTTTGAGATTGTGAAATATGTAAATTTTATGATGTTAATGAGGTGGAACATGGTACCTATGTGCCATCACAATGTTGCTGCAATTTATCTTTGGTTGTGTGTGTTCAGTTTGCCTACAGACATTGTCCCAAGGAGTGTCCCTTAATCAGTTATACGATGAGAACTTCACTACAGACAGTTGCACAATGGTTGTGCTGACATGTGTGCATATTCCCTATGTTTTTGAAAGTTCCATCAACAATGGCTATGCCTGCTCACAGATGACTAGTGCTCATTACTGTGTGCCATCCATGCTACTCACTATACTTGTGTTTAGAGTATGTAGAAATGCCTTAATGGACACATTCACCCTTTCTCCCACTATGAAGAGGTATAATCACAGCCTTACCCTCATGTTTGTATTGGTTCAGCAGGGTCTTTGTGCAGATGACTCAGAATTTTGTGCATTGTATCTGAGGCCTTTCAACTGCATTCCTTCCATGAGCAAGTACATGTTGGTATTCTGACCTGCACCTGGGCATCCATATCAGACCAGGGATGTACATGACAGTGTGTGTTCCCTTTTGCAGTCTTTGTCTGTTGGGCTGTTACATGACTACACACTATTGTGTCATGATGGTAGGGTGTGGGTAGCCTGCAACCTCCATGGGTGGATATGCATGTGGGATCTGACATCACACCCACATGTGGTGTGTCACGCTGTGTGTGTTAGAATTCCATCATCGGTGTAGTGTGACACTGCTGTAAGTGATGTGTTGTTATGGCACTATCAGGACTCTCACAGGTTAGGGTTGTGAACATACACCCATGGTAGTTGTGGTATGATGTTGACAATGCCCCCCTATAACTGTGCCCTTCTGGGAGTCCTGTGCGCCCACCCCTCTCATGTCTGGGCACTGCTGGGAGTCTGTGCACCCACCCCTCTCATGTCTGGGCACTGCTGGGAGTCCTGTGCACTCACCCCTCTCATGTCTGGGCACTGCTGGGAGTCATATCCACCCACCCCTCCTATGTCTGGGCACTGCTGGGAGTACTGTGCACCACCACTCCTATATCTGGGCACTGCTGGGAGTCCTGTGCACCCACCCCTCTCATGTCTGGGCAATTCTGGGAGTCATATCCACCCACCCCTCCTATGTCTGGGCACTTCTGGGAGTGCTGTGCACCCACCACTCCTATGTCTGGGCACTACTGGGAGTCCTGTGCTCCCAACCCTCACATGTCTGGGCACTGCTGGGAGTCATATCCACTCACCCCTCCTATGTCTGGGCACTCCTGGGAGTCATATCCACCCACCCTTCTCATGTCTGGGCACTGCTGGGAGTCATATCCACCCACCCCTCCTATGTGTGGACACTGCTGGGAGTCCTATGCACCCACACCTCCCATGTCTGGGCACTGCTGGGAGTCATAGCCACCCACCCCTTCTATGTCTGCACACTGCTGGGAGTCCTGTGCACCCACCCCTCTCATGCCTGGACACTGCTGGGAGTCATATCCACCCACCCCTTCCATGTCTGGGCACTGCTGGAAGTCATATCCACCCACCCCTCCTATGTCTGGGCACTGCTGGGAGTCATATCCACCCTTCCCCCCTATGTCTGGACACTGCTGGGAGTCCTGTGCACCCACCCCTCTCATGCCTGGGCACTGCTGGGAGTCATTTCCACCCACCCCTCCTATGTAAGGGCACAGCTGGGTGTCATATCCACCCACCACTCCTATGTCTGGGCACTGCTGGGAGTCATATCCACCACACACTTAGATGTCACGCACCGTACACCTACAATATTGACATGTCTGCGGCTCGTGCCACTATTGCACTGGTGCCATACGCGAGTCACTATTGCAATGACGCTGTACTCGAGTGTGTGACGCACTGTACCCCAACATTGATGACATCTGTGCGGGTCTTATCACTATTGCAATGATGCTGTATGCGAGTGTGACGCACCGTACAAGTACACTTCCATTGTAGAGGTACGTTGTACTCACCGTATGCGCCGTCGTTGATTTCTATGCACCAGGTCATAGGCGTACAGGACTGGGATGACACGGCCGAGGGGGTTCATGGCGGGTTGGTCGCGTACCAGGGTGCTGTTCGGGCCGGACTCTGCTTTTACGGCTGTTTTCAAGTCCCGTAGCGGAAGGGTCGTACGGAGTGTCATCAACATGGATCGTACTTGCTGGTCCAGAAACTGCTGCCTGTTTATGTACGGACAGCGCGTACTGCATGACCCGGATATGAATCGTATGTATTTTTTGTCATATGGGATTTGGTACAGTTCGTACGGAGATGTACTTTGGTTTAGGATCGTACTTGCTCGTACATACAGAGACGGTGAGGGTTTACGATTTGTACGGGAATTACGCTCCATACAACGATTCGTGGGGGATTTTACCGGATTGGAATTGGCCCCTTAGTGTTTTATGAAATTACTATTACAAGTATACAGTTATTTATACGGTCACTCATGCAATCAATGAGTTTTATGTACAGGTATTTATACAGTTACTCATGCAATCAATGAGTTTTATGTACACTTATTTATGTACAACAACTGTCACATACACTGTCTTTTATTTTTTCTTTCTACTTTGTTGGACATGTACCATTGAGAAATGTTTTTGCTCATCACCACACCCATAAAGATATTCACTCACCCAAACAACTATTATAACACGCAGTCTTAACCTCATATACGTACTGATTTAACTATTCACATATCTTTGGGCAGCCACCGAACCACACACACAATCACTCTCCATGGGTGGAGACAATATAATCTATTTGTCCAAAGTCAAGCTCTATCACAAAGCCATCTGTGCTACACATGCGGCTTTCTATGCTAGGGAAATAAAGCAAAGCTCTAATCCAACGAAATGCATATTTAAAATTTTTAAAGAGCATAAGAGTAAAAACACGGCTCTCCCTAGCATAATATCCACACAACAGTGTGAGGAGCTGGCGACTTTTTTGTGGAAAAAGTACAAAAAATGTATCAATCTTTTCCACATGCGTCTCCTGTCTCCACCTCCTTGCTTGCAAGGGAAGAGTCCTGCCTTACCCTATCAGTTATTCCAGAGATTTCGGAGGAGGAATTATCTAGATTGGGCAGTAGAATTAAATCTGGCTCTCCCTTGGACCCTATGAGGCCGTCCCAATTTATTGAGTCACTTTCGCTCCTTAGGCAGCCGCTGTGTCAAATACTGAACCTATCCTTTTCCATGGCAACCGTCCCAGGTGCCTGGAAACAGGCCTGGTGTCTCCTATTATTAAGAAGCCCAAGTTAGATCCCTCAAAACCCGAGATCTTTCGTCCAATTTCCCTTCTTTCTTGGGTGGCCAAGATTGCTGAAGCCCATGCCAATAACACCCTATCCCAATTTCTGAGCTCCCATAATATTCTGGACCCGTCTCAGAACGGTTTTCGGCCGGGCCATAGCACGGAATCAGCCCTGCTAGCCACCACAGAACATCTCTGGACGATCCTGGATGCCGGTCAAAGTGCAGCGCTGATTTTGTTAGACCTCAGCGCAGCCTTTGACACGGTGTCCCATGGCATCTTTCTACATCGTTTAGAGGCTGCAGGGGTCACTGGCACTGCCTTAGAGTGGTTCAGGTCATTCCTAACTGAGCGATATTTCCGTGTGTTGGCCCCTCCGTTCCTTTCTCAATCCCATTCCATCGGTCAGGGGGTCCCACAGGGCTCAGTATTGAGCCCGTCGTTGTTTAATCTTTATGTACAACCTTTGGCGGATGTCGCAAAAAAATGGGACCTTACGATGGTGTCCTATGCTGATGACACCCAGCTTGTTATCACTTTAGCTGAGACACCATCTATACCGGCCACTAGATTCAGAGACGGGATGACAGCAGTGGCTCAATGGATGGCAGGAAATTGTTTACAACTAAACGCGAGTAAAACTGAGGTTTTACTGGTGGGAAAGAATGCCGCCCTCTGGAATGAGCATTGGTGGCCAGCGCCTCTTGGTGCTATGCCAATGCCTAAACTAGTGGTAAAGAATCTGGGGGTCTGGATGGATTCCACGCTCAATTTCCAGACCCATACAAAGAGAGTCGCTGCCACCTGCATAGGTTTGCTAAGGGGTCTTAACCCTTTCTTAAAAATGTTTGACCCGGTGGTACGACAGCTTATTGTGCAGTCTACCATACTCTCTCGCCTAGACTATGTTAGCTCTCTGCTCCTGGGGGCTAATAAAGCAGAGATACGGCGACTTCAACAAGTACAAAACTCTGCAGCCAGAACTCTGGTAGGTCTCCCCGTTGGTGCCCGGTTGGAGCCATTATCCAAAGGCTGCACTGGCTTCCGATTGATAAGCAGATCCAGTTTAAAGCTCTTTGCCTATCTTTTAAGATTCTAAAATCTGGCAGCCCGGCGCCTCTGCGTAATTTACTGACCCCATATGTGCCCTACCAACAGTTGCGCTCGCTGGGACAGCACATGGTGTCTGTCCCGCGGTTCAAACTCTGCCGGGTAGGAGGTCGCTCATTCCGGTATCTGGCGGCCAAGCTGTGGAACTCTCTGCCGATACATATCCGTGGTATTGAGGACCTGCTGGCTTTTCGAAAAGCCATTAAAACCTTTCTTTACCCTTCAATATAGTTCATGGGCCTAGCTACACCCGCAACGACCTTTTCGGGCTGTGTGTGTTTGTGTTTTTTTTTCAGATTTAACCTATTAACATAACATAACATAACATTACCAATAATCAGTTCACTAATCAATAACTAATATAGACTTTTACATAGCTAGTAACCAACTGGTGCAGCAGTTTACACAACAACTGACCAAGTAATACAGATATTCATACAGTTTAGTCACTATCCAATATATTTATTGAGATACTATAAATTACTCAAGTAAACAATCAATTACACTGCTACTAAATCCTCTATCAGATATTTATATATCCACTGATTCTTCAATACAGATTGGTGTATACATAATACATATTTAAATAACAAACCAAACCACATTCACTGGATGATGTCATCAGTGATGTCATTTGAGATGTCATCAGTGATGGCACTGACCATGTCATGAATGATGTAATATGTGACATCATCACCAGTGGATTGCGGGCTCGAGAGTTACATTTAGTACAACTAACTATATAATATATATAATATATAATACTAATGTACTAATACAACTAACTATAACGGAGGAATATATATATATATATATATATATATATATATATATATATATATATATATATATATATATATATTCAGTGCTCCTTTTCTCTACTGATTCCCTGCATCCTGAAACCAGAAACTAAACAGACTCCTCTTATTTTGTTCAAGTTTGTTTTATTTCAAATCATGCTGTGCCGCCATGATATATAGGAGCTTTCAGACAGCCTTCTTTCTCTATTTATTTATGCTTTGTTATGTTATGTGTATTTTTATAGCATGCTAATCACCTGTAAGGGTATCCAGGCGCTCTGTAGCAGGTGTGAAAGTTCAGCCCTGGAGGGCTTACTCGAAAAGGGAGGTCTTCAGCTTCTTCTGAAAGTGAAGAAGGGAGGAGGAGGCTCTGATATTTTGTGGGAGGTCATTCCAGGATTTAGGGACCAGGTATGGGAAGGCACGTCCCCCTGCAAGGCTTTTGTCTAGACATGGAGTGAGTGTTAGGGAGAGACCAGCAGAGCAGAGATGTCTGGCAGGTTGGTGGAAGTGAATGCAAATGTCCAGGTAGGCAGTGCCTTTGTTGTGCAGTGCTTTATAGTTGTAGGTGAGGAGTTTGAAGTTTGCACACATGTGTGTCGGGAGCCAGTGGAGCTCCGTGAGATGTGGTGTGATGAAGGCTGGGTGTGGGAGGTTCAGGAGTAGTCTGGCTTCTGTGTTTTGGATGGTCTGCAGTCTTCTTCTGAGCTGGTTGATTATCCTTGCACACAGGGTGTTCCCATAGTCAAGTCTGCTGGTAATGAGGGCTTCAGTGATGGTCTTCCTGGTGTTGTCTGGTACCCACTTGAAGATTTTATTCACCATCCTTAGGGTGTTGAAGTGGGACGTGACCATTGCATTGACTTGGGCTGTCCTGTCCAAGTTCTATGATGATTCCAAGGTGTCTTTCTTTGCGATCAAGTTATGATGCTGGACTAAAGTCTGTGGACCAGTAGGTGGAGTTCTATGGTGAGGTGTTGATTCTGAAAAACACCACTTCAACCTTTCCCGAGTTCAGTTTGAGGCGACTGCATTTCATCCAGGTGCCCACTTCTGTCAAGCATGGGGTGAACTTGTTCATGGTGTTGTTGTGTCAATCACATTTTCCCTTCGTCCACTACAGCATATAGCATGGGCCAGTGGGTAATTCCGCTTCAGCCATTGGCTAACTTTACTGTGATTGAAATCATTCTGCCCTTTCACATGGAGCACATCACCTTAAAATGTCGTTCCCTTCAGTGCCAGGGACTACTATGACAATGTGTGCTTTTTGAGACAAAAAAATTATATTTTTGCTTTTTCCCAAAATATTGCCTAGGTGCCAGTAGCTCCGGCAAAATTATTGTAATAAAACCATGGCAAAACAAAAAAAACATTGCCAAAGCAAAAAGCCTGGCAGTCATCACCAGATCGACTGGTTTTGTCAATGCTTGTTTAATTAGCAAGACAGGAACTTTGTAAAATTATATGCATTGCTTTGTTTTTGTGGAACACAATTTATCTGCTGTGCTGTGGGGGAGTTTACAGGAATCTCACTCCCGATGTCACATGCTAGGCAGTAGAGGCTCTTAAAGTCCAGTTTTTTCCTTGCAGTATGGGATATATAGTAATGGATTGGTAATTCAAAAAGCAGAACTCCAACTATCATAGTACAAAAAATTAAACCAGTACAGGACCAAAAGGGTCCTGCTGCATGTGTGATGCAGAAAGTCAGTAATGTCTTTCATCCTACACCACTTATGCATGCTTGCATTGCAAGCCCACACTTCTAAGGTGGTCAGTGAAATTACATGTCTTAATATGAATAGCGTAATCGCTCCAAGAGCCAGGAGTGGATGCAAGTATTTAACATGACTGTAATAAACAAAAGTAATAAAGATATTATTTTTTATTTTCATAGAAAATAAATAAACTTTCCATTTAAAGTCTTTCCTTCTTCTAGGGACATATGTATCAAGCAAATTCGCATTCGCAAAGGCCGAAATTCGCAGAATTTCGGCCTTTGCGAATGTGAATTTGCTAAATGGAATGTATTAAGCAAAATCTGGTGCAAAATAAGGAATCGCAAGATTTGCGATTCCTTATTTTGAAATTGCATTTAAGGAATCGCAAATTTTGCGATTCCTTAAATGCAATGTATGAAACCAAAAAAATTAGCAAAATGCCCTTAAGGAATCGCAAATTACCACCAACTTCTAGTTGGTGGTAAGTTGCGGATTCCTTGAAAAATTCACTTTTTTGCATTTTTCAAAGTGCCATGTGACGCACATACATGCCCTTAGGGCATGTATGTGCACCACATGTGCACCCATGCATATTTCAGGGGTGCAACAGGGTGTCCATTGGACACCCCTGCACCCTTGAAATTATTCTCAATTTGCGATTAGCAAATTGCAAATCGCAAATTGAGAATAACTTTCCATTCTTTCCTATGGGCCTCCTGGCCCATAAAAATGAATGGGAAAGTATTCCTTAATTGCGATTCGTAATTTGCGAATTGCAAGTAAGGAATTCTAAGAAATCGCAAAATAAATGCGATTTTGTACATACATACCCATTTGCGATTCTCAAATAGCGATTTCTTCAATATCGCTATTTGGGAATCGCAAATGAGTATCTTGATACATATGGCCCCTAGTCCTCCTGTGGAAATTGGGAACATTTGATCTAGTTCTCTCAATTATTTATGCTCATCTACAATTTTAAGATGGGCAATTAAAGATATTTTAAAACTATTTTTCTTATCCCTCTTTTCATGGAAAAAGATTTTCATCAAAGTCTTTCCCTTCGCTACACCACCTGTGAAAATGGGAAATTTTGGAACACTTCCTCAACCTTCCTAAACTATCTATGAAATTTGAGGCATGTGAATGATTGCAGAAAAATGTACTCTGCACAGGTAATAGCAAGACCCCTCAAAGTGCTGGGGTCTCACTCGGAGATCTGATAGGTTGCACAAATCCAATAAAAATGATTCAGGGCTGGCTTAGTGCAGAGGTAAATACTTCTTTATTTCATACACTCTGGTTGGAAGTGAACTGCAGAGATCACATCAAGAAAGGACCAGTCTGGAAACTGATTAGGCGTTTACATGTAATTGCTATTTTCATTTAATGATATAATGAGTACACCCACCGATTAGAATGTATAAATGTATTTGTCCCGATGTCCGCATGGCTGTGTTTTACCTACTAGCTTTGAATTAAATTGAACTACTTCCTTGGGCTCTCCACAAAGAGGCCTTTGTCCTCAGGACACTTTCATCTACTCGATCTGCTTTAAATGCAAGGACCAATCTTGTGTTGTGTTCATTCATTTCCTTACTGCCTTAGTACATTTAGATAAAGTAACATAATTCAAGACAGAGGTCATTGTCAGGTCGTTATTGACAGGAGTTGGGTAAGAGGGCCCTTGAGGCATAGCTGAGGGCCCAACTCCACCCTGAAAAATAGGTACCCGGGAGCGGCCTCCACCCTGTTTAGTATTGCTATAGTAAATCTGAACTTGAAAATGTAGAACATTGTTTATTAGAGTCTGTTTCTCCTAGTACTGATTAGGTGACGGTTACAATATGCATATATGTGGATTTCATTTGGTGATAACACTCCGCTATGTTTGTCCAATGAAATGCATTGTAGTGAACAGCTGGTTTTGAGTATCCCAACCAGAAACTTGGAGAAAGGTTAATAACCATATAAATCATTTATTGGTGGTGCTATACTCATTTTAGTTTTAGCTCTAAGGTATTTTCACCCTGTGAAAAATGGTGATCCTTTGTTAGGATTTGATGTACCGTGTTGACAGAAAATGTATTTCTCTCATAATTATCTTATGGGGTTAGTGTTCCGAAGACAAAAAAAGGATAGATTTTGTATAAATATACAACTATATTCCTCATCCATGTAAGAACATTGTCTAGCATGATGAGAAAAATGTACTTACAACAGCCGTGACAGTTGATTCCCCAGACTCTGATATAGTTTCACCACAGAATTCTAAAAACAAAGTGAGTGCTGACATTCTATATTCATGATTAAAGTAAGGTAGTTCTGAACACCATGTTGTTGGAATAGAAGCTGCAGAATTTAAGCAATTTACTTTGGAGGGCACTGGAGTAAATGAACAACATGGGGAATGTAATGTTGTCATCTACATTTTAGTTACTGCTCTGGAAAGATAAAATGAGGACATGATATCTATCAATTCTAAAATATCTTCTGCATTGAAAGGAGAAAAAATGTTTGTCATGCTGATTGAAACATACACATCCAACAGCAACAGCAGCAGTCTGTCAGTTGATTCCCGAGAGTTTTACTTTAGCTTCACCACAGAGTTCTGTTTTCATGACAAAAGTGGGGCGCTATTGAACACTTTGTCGATGGAATGGAAGATGTTGAATTTAAACTCTTTCCTAAGGAGCAGGCTTGTCTATATGAACATGGAAGGGTTACCACAGATATGAAAACTCTGGTTTAAGAAAATGTGAAGGAAAGGAAGTATGTGCGTTTAGACATTTATGGCATGATACATTTTTAAAGGGATACAGATAGTTGATGAGGGCAAACCCGATCGAAATCAAACTTCCCCTTTCCATGTCTGTTTCCTCTAATTATCCATCCTGTGTCAGTTAACACCTCTCTAATTTTAAAATAGTAACATCTTGGTACACATAGACATTTTTTATAAATCTCCCATTTGAATGCATGGCTGTTAATATTGTAAGCACGCTGAAAGCTATTTGCAGACAGATTAATGTTCCTGTAGGTCAGAGGTCTTCAATCTGTGGGGCGCGAACCCCAGGGGGGTCGTGGAGTCCTGGGAAGGGAGTCACAGAACAGATTCTGTCAGTTTGCCTTAGTGGCGTCGGGCTGATTGAGGGTGCTCAAGGCGGAGGCCTAATTCACACTGAGGGGTGAAAAACATCAAAGCCTCATTAACAAGTAAAAGGTCTGTTAAAGACCTGTGAAGTACTCGTGTGTGTCTTTGTGTGTGTCCAGTGAAGCTGTTTCAGCCGGGCTCGCATACACGAGGGGAGGGGAGGGGTGGGGTGGCTGCGGGAGGAGGCTGTAGCCCTTTGAGTTCAATAGGCGTTGTGCGCCTGGAGCTGTGGGTCCCGCCAGTAAAGCACGTGAAAGGTCCTCATTGGTTCAAGTCCCACGAGCCCTCATACCTGGTGCCTGTGCAGGAGAAATGTGCCTGAGAGTCTGTTCTTCACAGTGAGATGTTGTTACAGCCTGTCTGCCCCCCACCCCCCGCCCCCAGCAGGGAGGCACAGAGATGCCCTCCCATGAGAGAGGAAGAAGAAGGAAGAAGACACAGAGAGATACTGACCCCCCCCCCCCCCCCCGCATGAGAGAGGCACAGAAAAGGTGGGTGAAAGAATGATGGATGGATGGATGAAAGGGTGGATGGATGAAAGATGAATGTATGGATGAAAGGTGGATGGCTGGATGGATGGATGGATGTAAGGATGAAAGGGTGGACGGATGAAGGATGGATGGATGTAAGGATGAAAGGGTGGATGGATGAAGGATGGATGGATGGATGGATGTGTGAAAAGGTGGGTGGATGAATAATGAGTGGGTGGATGGATGAAAGGGTGGATGGATGAAGGATGGATGGATGGATGAAGGATGCATGTATGGATGGAAGGATGAAAGGGTAGATGGATGAAGGATGGATGTATGGATGGATAAAAGGTTGCATGTATGAAGGATGGATGGATGGATGTGTGAAAAAGGTGGGTGGATGAATGATGAGTGGATTGATGGATGAAAGGGTGGATGGATGAAGGATGGATGGATGAAAGGGTGGATAAATGAAGGATGTAAGTATGGATGGATTGATGAAAGGGTAGATGGATGAAGGATGGATGTATGGATGGATAAAAGGTTGCATGGATGAATGATGGATGGATGGATGTGTGAAAATGTGGGTGGATGAATGATGGGTGGATGGATGGATGGATAGATGAAAGGGTGGATGGATGAAAGATTGATGTATGGATGGAAGGATGAAAGGGTGAACGGGTAAAGGATAGATGGATGGAAGGAAGAAAGATTGGATGGATGAAGGATGGATGTATGGATGGAAGGATGAAAGGGTGGATGGATGAAGGATGGATGGATGTGTGAAAGTGTGGGTGGACAAATGATGGATGGATGTGATGAGGTCTAACAGGCGCATTTATGGTTGTCGATAGTTTTTGATGATGAGGAGTACCAATTTCTAGAAACTTTTGTCGGAAGGGGGTCCTTACGCCTAAAAAGGTTTTAAAGGGGGTCTCTGCATCAAAAAGTTTGAAGACCTCTGCTGTAGGTATTTCTTTGCTATTTTTAGACAGATGTATGTTTCTCTGGGAAGTGGGACCCTCCAAATAAGATGCTGCTTAGACATTTCAATTTCCCTTTTACTTCTCCAATTTCATTGTGTCAGTTGTGCATGGACATGTAGTGGCTCAAAAATCCTTTTCATTGTGAGATAAATGTATCAAAATGATGGAACACATTTTAAAATATAAGAAGTCTCCCCCCCCCCCATTACTTAGAAATGATGTCTGTTAGAGGTAACTAATAAAACCTTTTTAAAATAAGTAACACTGTAACTCAGACAGAACAGTTAGGCAATTAAATTAAACACTGTGAAACCTGTCATGGACCACACATTTTTGTTGACTGGTTTACTTCAAAAACTTCCTGCAGCAGAGAAGAGTTTTCATGTATATAATCAGCCTTCTGCACAGGAAAGTGAACGATTCTAAAGTATGTCTTCTCTGGCAGCCTGTCTCAGAGTGCAGTCATATTATGTGAGATAGGTGAACCTTCTAGCTCTTTATTCAAATTCTATGATGTTCAAACGCAGCTGTTATAGGAAGCTGATTGCTTTACAATAACATGTGTTCCATCATATACGATCATCTACCAAATTTAGTACAAGATGGATGCAACAGTTTTTACCTTGCATTTGTGTACGGGATTCTTTGTAGAGAGAGTGTTGGGTGCTACTTACTACATTAATGGTTGTAAGGAGAAGACAGTCTTGCCTTTGCATTTGTCTTTCTTGCACTAAATTCGGATTTTGCTAAAAAACTTTAGGCATGGTTTCACAATTTAATAAATGAATGCAGCGTCTTTAGAAAGACTTGTATCTAAACCTAGAATCTTATCTTAGAATATATTCTACCAGACATGAGCTCTTTTTCCCAATTTAAAACAGACTTGCTAGCAACAATACTAGACAAGACCTAATTGAGACAGGTGAAATGAGAGAAAAAAATGAATGGCCTTTCTCTTGTTGACTGCGTAGAAGCCTTTGATAGAGTGAATTTGATGGACCTATGAAAAGTCCTCGCCAAAACTGGTATCGGTACAGACAGAAATCATTGTGTTTTCTTTCTGCATTTATTTTTTAAGGTGGATAAATACAGAAAAAGGTGCTTCTTTAAGTGAACCTCCGTGCTGTTTATCATGAATTATAGCCCAACAGCTGGACAGCTTGACATCATGGGAAATGAAAAAACAGGATGCCATTTTCTTTGTCAACATACATTTATGGTAAAATGCTAATATTTACCAGTGGGTGTATTTTTATGTCATATTTGAAAGCTTAAATAGCTAAAACACGACTGACATCAAAGTATGAGTGTGCGTCGATCAGTTACATAAATATGGAAATGTACAGTTTTAGAACTTAATTTTTACACAAAGCATAAAATAAATAAATTGATTGCAAATAGATTACAAGTGCACCTTCCCAACCCTTATTCACCCGGATCAGTCCGGCTTCATGCCAAACAGAAACACTGCACTCAATCTTAGGCACCTACATAGTGTACTAGCACGGGGACATGTCCTGTCTGAGACGTCAGCGGTCCTTTCTCTACGTCCTTTCTCTAGACGCAAGAATGGCCTTTGACATGGTGGAATGGACCTACCTTTTTGCAGTCCTTCCGCGATTGGGCTTCGGCCCTAAATTCTGTGCATGGGTCCGGCTCCTATATGCGGATCCGGTGGCACGCGTGGCAGTGAACGGACGACTTTCAGATACTATAACATTGACAAGTGGAACTCGACAGGGTTGCCCTCTGTCGCCACTTCTTTTTGCGCTAGTGTTAGAGCCCCTAGCGGCGCGAATTCGTGAAACCCCTCTTTTACGAGGTATTAAATGGGCGGAGGGTTGGGAAGATCGTATATCCCTATACGCAGACAATATTTTGGTGTACCTTACAGACCCGGAAGTCGCTCTGCCGGTCTTATTTGAGATCTGCGACGCTTTTGGGACGATTTCAGGCTACACCATAAATTGGACAAAGTCAGTTCTTTACCCGCTTAAGGGACCGATACCACGACTCCCCCCTCACTGCCCACTGGCGGTATCCCGAGACACGTTCAAGTATCTAGAGATACACATAACTAGAGACCCTGCAACCTTCTTCTCTGCGAATTTGGCACCCCCACTGGAGCGATTACATAGAGACGTGATGCACTGGGAGTCGCTGCCCCTAACGCTGTTGGGGAAAGCAGCTTTATTCAAAATGATGGCCCTGCCCCGATTTTTATATGCGCTTGAAAACACGCCATATCCTGTACCCTTGCGGTATTTTAGGCAGATAGCGGCACTGGTGTGCACACTCCTCTGGGGCAACAGACCGGCACGCATAGCTCAGGCCAAATTGTACCGCAGTTGGTACGATGGCGGCATAGCACTCCCTAACGTACGCCTTTACTATTGGGCAATACACCTCAAAGTTATAAATCAATGGCTACACGCCCCTCAGACATACCCTGCATACAAGGCGGATAGGGCGCAGCTGGGAACAGACAATATGCTGGCGGCTTTGTATAACAGAAGACGGGCACTGAAGCTGGAGGGCCCAACGAAACACACTGTCACACTATGGTACACAGCTCAGGCACAATTGGGGTGGAAGGAGACCATTACCAAACTCAAGCCTCTTTGGGACGCGAAGCAGCTAGGGTCACTTAGGAACAGCAGGGGATTTGATCACTGGGACAGCATTGGTATTTCCACGGTGGGCGACCTGTGGAACAAAGGGATGGTCATCCCGTTTGAACAGCTTAGACAACAATACGAGCTTGCGCCTACTGAGACATTCCGTTACATACAAATCAGACATTCACTCCTAGCAGCTCTGCCCCAGACCGTGAACGTGCCCGAGGCTTCCCCACTAGAAGATAGGCTGCTCACTGACTTTATGCCTAAGCATGCCACCTCATTCACATACCGCAAATTAATTCATAATCTGTCAGATCCCACAGCAACCTTGCACGAGAGATGGACTGCAGATATTGGTGCCATGGACGAGGCAGTGTGGCAGATGGCGATCGCTTCGCCTAGAGAGGTGGGAATTTCGGCCAGGCTTAGACTTGTTCAGCTCAAAATTTTACATCGCGCTTATCTCACTAGAACTACACTTCACAGAATAGGCAAGGCGCATCATCCATATTGCCTTAGGGGATGTGGGAACGAGGGCTCCTTTTTCCACAGACTCTGGGAGTGTCCACCACTCGCGGACTATTGGCGCAAGGTCCTACGTACAATGTGCCAGACACTGCATGTTTCACTGTTGCCTGAACCGAGACGATGCCTCCTAAATGTTTGGGAACCAAACAACTTATCACGGCACAGGCAAACATGGGCGACATTGGGTCTCATGGTGGCCAAGAGGAATGCGGCGCAGAAATGGGGGTCCGCTGAACTGCCCTCACTGGAGGCCTGGTGCAGAGACATGGACGTCGCCATGACTACGGAGAGGGCTGTTTATATGAATAGGAAATGCCCCCGAAAATTGACCAAAATCTGGACTGACTGGAATACTTATAGGGGGGACATTTGCGACCCTGTACCTGAGTCAGACAATGAAAGCTCAGATAATGATTCCGTGGATGGTTGAAGAAGCGGGGTGGGTGGGCTGCTACAAAGATGGCAGTGTGACGGAAGTGGGTGGGACAGGGGATGATGAGAATCATTGTCTCAAATGTATATTACTGATTGTAACCTTGAAAATTACACATGCCAATTGTCTTTCTGATATCTGTGTTATAACCAATAAAAACATTTTTTTTTAAAACATAAAATAAATAATGGGTAAAATACAGATAAAATGGCCAAAAAATCAAAATGGATACATACAGACAGAAAGGTTAAAAATAAAAAAAAAACAATAAAACCGGGAACCCTAGGCTTATATGATCAAATATATGATGGCTACTTTTATAGGTCTATTATCAAGCCCTAAATTAATGGTGAATAGAGCAGTCGAACACATGTACCCTCAAGTCCCCCTTCACAACTTATTATTACAGCTGAGTCTGGTGGCTAAGTGGACTAATGCGCCGTTGCAGCTGCTGCCGATACGAAGTGGGCGGAGGGCATCCCTGAGGCAGCGTGTGGGAAGAACAATAAAAAATAAATAAAAGTACACTTATCTTCCAGCTGCCAGCCGCCGCCTCTGTAATCCTCTCCTCCCCGACCTCTCCTCACTGCACCTCTGCTCCAGGAACTGCAGTTCCCATGAGCACATGCTCCCAGACTCCCCTTTGGCCAATCCAAGCACTTCTCGAGAAGAGAACTGGGATTGGCCTTGTTTTTTGCTCCAAAAGGTACTGGAAGCCTACGTCAATGCAGCTTGGTTTGGGGAGATGTCAGTGCATATGTAAGTTTGGCCGCCTTGAGACACCCAGCCAAACCGAAATGCGCACTGAGAGCAGTGCCCTGTGCTCACCACTCCTGCCACTGATGGCCTGCCAGACAACACTTAGCTGACGACTCCTGCTACTACAGGTAAAATACAATGATAATAAAGCAGTTTTTTAATTAATTGCTTTATCACCATTTTATTTTACGTTTTGATCTGTTGCCTCCAGCAGTGGGGCTACGCTCCTCTGCCATACCGGAGGAAACGCATCTGCTGATGCGTCCACTGTAGGGGCCTGTGTTTGACCTCATGGTCACAGTTTCAAATCCGGGAGGGTCCACTCAGCCTTTCATCCTTTTGAGGTTGATAAAATGAGTACCATTGCGTTAGGTAACAATAAACATCTGTTACTCAGCACCAAGATACCCTTCTGGATGAACGTGCACTATGTAAATACACGTTATGTTATTGTGGTTATCCCATAGACACAGACCAATGAATACTAATATGCTGACTTTCAAAGCAATTTTACTAGATTATTGGAATATCCTGACAAGGAAAGAAAACAGCATGACATTCTCATCCCAATAACTCAAATTTCAGCAATGGAATGGAGGTGATCCCCTAAGGCTAGGGGACCATTGTGCAGATGGGGAACAATTAAAATCACATGGACAGAAAAATTGCAATTAGCACTGAACAACCACTATACGTTAACCCATTTGCATGATAGACTGGCAAAAACTTAACCAAAGAAATTGATAATAGAGAAAGACCGCCATTGGAGACAATGTTGTATGATAAATGGATAAAGAAGGGCCATCACTGTTGTATACGCCTATAAATATTCTACATTCAGATAAGCCCCATGAATATATTATCGGTTGGGCTAAAGATTTACATGCATCTATTCCCCAAGATACATCATCAAAATCTCAGACAAGGGTTGCTAAATCTTTAATATGTGTACAACAGAAGGAAAACTCATATCCAATCCTGGCATTTTACTTTTGTAAGTTTAAAATCCATGTATGGTACACAGACAAAATATCGAAAATAAAATATCGGAAAGACAAAATATCGAAGTTAAAATATCGAAGGTAAAAAATATTGGGAAGCAAAAATATCGGATACAAAAATATCGTAATAGGCAAGTAAGTATAAATATCGAAAAAAATAATATCGTATGACAAAATATCGACAATACAAAAAATCGTCTAGTAATGGAAAAAATAAATAGTATAGGAAAAAATATAATAATTGTACATAAAAATTTGATAAAAAGGTCAATATGAAAAAATTACAATATATTTAATATAAAAATATTTTTAAAAAACATATCTAGTTTTAGGAGCGGGATGTTGGGTTTATAGGGGATAAGGGTGGGAAGTAATTTAAAAATATTTAATAAATTAATATATATTTGTAATTTTTTTTATTAATAATTAATTTGTAAATAATTAATATTAATTAGCTAATTAATTAATTAATATAATTTTGTAAATTATTTTATATAATAATTAATTGGTAATTAATGAATATTAATTAGTTAATTAATTAATAACATCTCGTACATAATTGTACAAAATAATTAATTGGTAATTAATTATTATTAATTAGTTAATTAATTAATATAATTTTGGACATAATTTTAAATAATAAATAATTGGTAATTAAATAATAATAATTAATTGGTAATAAATTAATATTAATTAGTTAATTAATTAATATAATTTTGGACATAATTTTAAATAATAAATAATTGGCAATTAAATAATAATAAATAATTGGTAATTACTTAATATTAATTACTTAATTAATTAATATAATTGTGTACATAATTTTAAATAATAATTAATTGTTAATTAATTATTATTAAATAGTTAATTAATTAAATATTTTTTTACATATTTTTAAATAATAATTAATTGGTAATTAATTAATATTAATTAGTTAATTATATTAATTAGCTTCATTTAGTTTAATATATATTTTTTACTTATTGTAAATTAATTTGGAAAAAATTATATTAATAATTAAATGTATTTATTTACAGCTAATGTGCTAATATATTTACTTTATTGTTATTGATAATTAATAATTAATTTGTAATTACATAATAATAATTATTTTTTGGTAAAGGAGTATTGTTAGAGTTCAGGGTCAGTTTTCAGTTCTTTGTTAAAGGGGTATTTTTAGGGTTCATGGTCAGTTTTCAGTTTTTGGGTAAAGGGGTATTTCTTGGGTTCAGGGTCAGTTTACAGTTTTTGGGTAAAGGTGTAGTTTTTGGGTTCAGGGTCAGTTTTCAGTTTTTGGGTAAAAGGGGTATTTCTTGGGTTCAGGGTCAGTTTTCAGTTTTTGGGTAAGGGGGTATTTCTTGGGTTCAGGGTCAGTTTTCAGTTTTTGGGTAAAGGGGTATTTTTTGGGTTTAGGGTCAGTTTTCAGTTTTTGGGTAAAGGGGTATTTTTTGGGTTCAGGGTCAGTTTTCAGTTTTTGGGTAAAGGGGTATTTTTTGGGTTCAGGGTCAGTTTTGGGGTTTTTGGGTAAAGGGGTATTTTTAGGGTTCAGGGTCAGTTTTCAGTTTTTGGGTAAAGGGGTATTTTTGGGGTTCAGGGTCAGTTTTCAGTTTTTGGGTAAAGGGGTATTTTTTGGGTTCAGGGTCAGTTTTCAGTTTTTGGGTAAAGGGGTATTTTTTGGGTTCAGGGTCAGTTTTCAGTTTTTGGGTAAAGGGGTATTTTTAGGGTTCAGGGTCAGTTTTGGGTTTTTGGGTAAAGGGGTATTTTTAGGGTTCAGGGTCAGTTTTCAGTTTTTGGGTAAAGGGGTATTTTTAGGGTTCAGGGTCAGTTTTGGGTTTTTGGGTAAAGGGGTATTTTTAGGGTTCAGGGTCAGTTTTCAGTTTTTGGGTAAAGGGGTCAGTTTTAATTTAATGTACGCTGGATTTGGTATAGTAATAATTAAATTATTACAGTCCAACATATACTCACATTTAATATACAGTGCAAAATTTCTAATAAGAATGTTACATTATAGTAAGATAATGATACAAATAGTTCAACATGATTGTTGAAACATTATTTTTATTTATGTTTCACAAATTAAATGTTATTTCATAACAAAAATCTTTTTATTACATTTGGTTTTATAAACATATTTTATAAGCACAATGATAAGCAACTATACAGAAGCATTATTATTTTATACTTTTTGTACAAAAATGAATATTATTTTTTAGCTCTTTTACATATTCTAATTTCATAAAGAAATGTAGAAATAACAAAAGTATTTTTTACACTTTATTTCAATACATAAAATATTTATTATATAAGTCACATATTTTTAACGCATTTTTCAATTATTATAATTTGTGACAATGTACTTATATTTCTAGACATTGTTAACATAAATATTATTCTTTTCATAATATGTATTTATTACATTCATTTACATATTTGTTAATCAAATCATTGTAGGATTAAAGTAAATATTTCTTTACAATAATAGAAACTTAATGTTTATTTTTGCATATTTAGTGAAGTATAGATATTATATTTTATACTTGGGACTATTTTATTGCATTTGGGTGCTTTATTTTGTAACCGGGTTAGGTCGTTTTGGGTTATTTGGAAGAAGGGCTGATCGCGGTTGGGAGACACTTCACGTCGCTTCAGGTAAGGTTTATTTTATATGTTTTATGTGTATTTTAATGATGTTTTGAGACTAGTGACCTTATATTTTGTGTTGTTGAATGTGAGGGAGGTATGTTTTAGATTTCGAAAACAGATAATTACTTATGGTATATACACGTAGTGTTAGTTAGTTAATTCATTATATATAGAGTGAATTTTAGTCTTTTACGGTATATCTACAAGTGAAATCATCAATTTTAATATGTTTGTACCTAATTACTAGCTAATTAATGTGGGTGGGAATGTCTGTTTTCTATGTTTTTGTCATAGGTGTACGCTACATCGGAAGTTCCGTTTTTTTTTAAAGGAAGTGTTTGTTTGTTTAATTCAACACTGCTTTACAAACAGTTCTTTACATTTTTCGGTTTTGCTGGAGCGAGTCTTTCTATTTTTTCAATTTTTCGGGTTTTTTATGCTTATTCGATGGCTATGGACAACGTGGATGTCTTAATTTTGGAACAGTTGTATTTTTACATTTTTTTTGGGTTAATTTTGCACTACCTGGATTACTTTGGTGGAGAAGGACGTTATTGGGATGACAACATGATTGGTAAGTCCTTGCTTTCTTATTTTGTGTGGGTGGGTAATGTTATTTTTATTATGGAATTGTTTTTTACTTGTTATTTAGTTTTAATGTGTGCATATATTATAATAATATCTCTATATATTGCATACATTAAAGACTTTAGAAGCTCACGTTACATATTTTTGCATACTTAGGTGATACTTTTAGTGTTTTATTACATTTTGGGAATTAATTAGAGTAGTGTTTTGGCAATGATGTTTAGGTATTCTATGCCTTTTGTACTAGGGTAAAGTTTAACTTGTTCTTCCAGGTACTTGTGCATTTGTTTATTTTGCTTTGATGTTTTAGGGACAAGTTCAGTTACAGATTGGTCCATTCTAAATTCCTGGTAGCTCTGTTCTTTCTGTAGGCATTTAATGAAATGTTCTAGAGTAGGTTTGGTTCTGCCAGTTGATTGTACAAATGCATTGTGCCAACCTTCCACTGCATTGTTAGTTTTTGATTGTCCGTTAAGGGTACTTGTGTAAACGTTCCACCAGGGTATGAGGAATTTGGGATTTCGTCTGTGGCCAGATCTGTGGAGTCTGCCTACCCAGGTGTCTTCAAAGTAGTCGAGAAATGGACTTAATTTAGCTTCATTTTGTTTGTAGAAGGGGCTGTCTATAAGAATGTTGTAGTGTTCAGCTACGTCTGTTTCAGGTACATAAGCAAGTGCAATGAGTTTTTTAATTTGGAAAGCAAAAGATGAGTTTGTAGCATATTCGACACTTAGGGTAGTTTTTTGAAGGTGTCTCCATAAACACTGGTTTAAATGATAATAGCAGCCTTGAATGCAGGTATGGGGGTGGATTTTTAGGATAGTTGAGAGCATTGCTTGCTGAAAATCAAGAATGATACTTTCAGGAGAAAAATCATTAGTTTTTTGTTTAATTATATTTATTAATTCCATATATGTGGAATTATTTTTGTTTGGTAATAGTGCATATAGCAAAGGTATGTTGCAGTTGTGGTAGAGGCCATGTATTGTGTATAATTGGAAAAATGGTTTGGGACAGATGTTAAATGTTCCATCCATCATCCATTATTGGCTTTGCTGTAGTTTAACTAAATTCATATTGGTACCAAAAATTATAAGCCTTTTGTCATTGTTTTCGTTGTCGTAAACTATAAATGGTTGTTTATTTAAAGTTATTATTTGGTTAGCAGTTAAATTTATATCCTGATATGTTCTGGGAGATGGTGTTGTAGCAGTAGTAGCTTTTTTAGTTCGTGCTATAGTTCTTTTTAAGGAGAGGATATTTGGCATTTGAGTTGTGGCAGTTTTGGGGATTTTAGGAATGGCTTCTTTTAAAATGACATTTGTTTGCTTTTGGGAACCTGTACTAGCTTCTTTTATATTTTCCAAAGCTGTTCTAACTTCTATTTCAGTAACATTAGGTGGATGATTGTGTTCCCTAGTATACAGTACTGTAGCTTCTCTAGTTGTTGCTCTGCCATAGCACTTGTTAGAATAATATTTACAACATTTCCAATTAACTTGCATGCCATATTGCTTTTCTTGTGTATAAGTGTAACCCATGTAGCATAGTAATAGTTTTCCTTTCTGGCTGGTCACAAATTCGGCTCCTTCGGTCATTTTGTACTTTGTATATCTATAAAATATATATATAATAGTTAATGTCAAATTAAATGTGATAAATAATCTATGTTAGTGATAAGTAGGAATGTTTATACTTACGTGTTTTAGAATTTACAGCAAAATTAGGAGCTGCTTGCTTCTTTAGTTGGGGATAATTGTTTGTGATGTTGTTGTAGCTGTTATGAAAAACATGAAAGTAGTATATTATTAATTAATGTTTCTGTACATTTGAGATGTTAGAGCTCATTTCTACTACAAAAGTGTATCTTCATGATTCACATTGTGAAGATACTTACATATTTTTTTAGGTTGGTCTTTGCCAGTATAGTTGTTTCTTCAGCTTCTGGAGAGTAGTTTGTAGTGTTATCTTAAATAAAAAAGGAACATATGTGTTAGAATAATCACCATGTTGGTATGTTTTTTAATAGATTATCTGGTAATTATGTTTTTTAATATACTTACTTTGTGATTAGTATCTGTATTATTCAGAATGTGGAGTTCTGTATTATGTCTGTATATCTATTCGTTGTGTTTGCTCTGTAAATAAACAATATATAATAGAAAATAATTAGAACAGTTCTAAATGTTTGTATTGTTTTTGCACATTTATTTCAGTTGCATAATACTTACTTAGTAAAATGTATTGGAGAAATAGTACTGATGTCCTTAGTTCATTAGTAGTGCAGTTTTCAGTAGTACAATCTACAGAAAAAAAGAAATATGTGGGGCAAAAGTCATTATTTCTGTGTATTTACATTTATGTGCACATAATGAAACAATGTGAAATTACTTACATAGTTATTAGAATCTGTATTCCTAGGGTTTGTTCACAGTTATTTTGAGTAGAATATTCAGTAGTCGTTGTATCTAAAAAAAATAGTTTCATATAATTATTTAGCATGTTAAGTAGTATGAATAGCAAAGGGGCACTGGGTATTTAGCAGGTAAGTAAGTAGTAGTAGCAAATAATGCGGTTTCTATTTTATTTACTTACTTAGAAGATGTGATAGTAGGTTGATAGTCTGGTTCTTCTAGTTGTTGTGCAGCAATTCGGATAGAGATGAATCTCCTTCAGTGACTTTTGGCAAGTAGTTTGTGTTTAGATTTTAATTGTTTATATAGGGGAGTGTCAGTAGTAATTACTTTGCTATTGGTTAATTAAAAAAATTAGGTTTGTGATTGGTTAGTTAGTATATTTGAATTTCAGTTGTGATTAATAGAAGTGAAAAATCCAAATAAATTATAACATTATACAAAGTAGTATAGAATATTTTTATATGTGTAGGTGATATAATTATACCAATAGGATATTTTTGACAAATTAATAGTGTGTCTATAGTATTAATTTAAGTATTGTGTGTTTATTTAGATGTGAAAACATATAAAACGTTAATTAATTATGCAAACAGATGCATATAAAAAGTCGATATAGCTGATAATCCGATATTGAAGTGCACGATATTTTTGATGTCGATATTATAGTTAATGAAAAAGAGAGGCCAGATCAATCTCAAATGATGCCACAAGATTGGAGCGAGATAACTGAGGATCACACACTCACTTAGGGTGAAAAGGAAAGCCCTCACACACCGACCTAGTCAGTGTCATGCTTCATCATCGGGCCCCACCAAAGAGGCCGAGTGCCTCTTTGGTGTGCTACAACGCCAGAAAGACTGCGGAGCTGGTTGTGTGAAGGAGGACGTGTTGTGAGGGTGAGTTAAATTAAAAGTGTCTAAATGAGTATCAAAAAAAAAAAATTTTTTATTAAATGATCCCTAAGACACGATTTAACAGGTATTATGTGTCTGAATTTAGTTGCCAAGGATTAGGAATGGTAAAATTCAGATAAATACAGTGGATAAATTCGTCAGTCAACATGTTTCTGCCATTTTGGAGGCTTAAATTTACCAAGGCATTCTTCAGGACTATACCCCGGCGGTATGGACTCTCTAATCGTCCACCCTAACCAAGGGACGTGAAAGTGAAAAAAAGGAAAGGTGAAAAAAGTGCATAAAAAGGGGAGAGCAAATGCTCGATCCCAAAAAAACTCCAAATTCGGGAATATTTCTGCACCTGTAAAGTGAAAGTACACATACAAACACAAACACAAACATACAATAATTAATAAATGCCATTGCGTTTGGTTGTCGTGCTCCTTAAAGTGTGGCAAAATTCACGTGCCCAAAGTAACAAGTAGGTTTAACACCATCCGCATAACCCTGAAGGGATGATATCGGTAACTCTGGGACGTGGGGTGATAAGGTGTTTTATAATACACTTAATTGGAAAGAAAACAAGTTAAAAGCACACTCTATGTACTCCTTCTGAAGGGATCAATTGACCAAAAGGTCGGTGACCCCCTAGTTTGGTAATAACATACATAATTCTCACTTTAAAATATGGCGCTACTTGCACCATGGGTCTCGGGAGGGGGGTTGGAGCGAAATTGGCACATCCTATAAATGAAAAAGAGGTATTAGCCATTCGGTCCCGAAATATGGGCAGTACTTAGCTCTGTATCAAGGCCGATCAGCGTTCAGGAGCACTCACGCCCTCGTTGCTCGCAGCCCGCTTAGACACCTAGGATCTCCCTCGCGACCGGACCCCGTCGATGGAGAGCGGGGCCGGTGAGTGAGTATTAGAGCGAGGGCGCAGGGCGTTGCGTTCTTCCTGGTGGGCGTGCCCGACCAGGAAGAGGCCAGGAACGCGCCCACCCCCCGTCGCAAGGAGGCCTGACACGCACCGGACTGGGAAGGGCGTCGCGTCCTTCCTGGTGGGCGTGTCACGCGAAAGAGAGGCCAGGAACGCGCCCGCCCCCCATCTACATAGGAGGCTTGGAACGCACCGGCCCGGGTCGGTGGGGAAGAATAATTACACCGTGTTTAATGGGCAGTACTCAGTTGGAATACCAGCGCTAGATGATCAAATGTCAACAGACAGTTAGCAATGCTGTATATAGCCAATGTTTAAGAGAGGGCGACTAATGAGGTCAGTAGATAGCGCCCTAGTTGTGCACTCCAGCACCAATAGAATTAATGTGATGAGATACTATGCACAGTGTGGGGAGGAGGAAAGGAGAGAGACATACTGCAAAAAAGCAACACATAGCACAGAACAGGCAATTGGCTTAGAATTGTCCTTTTCAAGACAAAATGCAGAAAATGCAGGGTGATGGGTCAGATAGTCATATTGATACTCAGGATAATACAGTGTTCCATGGGATATCATCGTTAAGGCCGGTGGTATGGGTCCCCAAGCGATACACCCAGCGTTGTTCTTTTTCAAAGAGTCTGCTTGTGATATTGGTGGTCCCTTGGAGTGCTTCAATTACAGTCCACCTCAAATCATTGGGTGTGTGATTGCTGTCTAGGAAATGGCGGCTCAGCTTGGTGGTTAGTTTTTTACACCTTATGTTGCTTCGGTGTTCGCATATACGTTGTTTCACCCTGCGGGTAGTCATGCCAATGTAACGAAGCTGGCAAGTGCAGGTGATCATATACACGACATTCGTAGTGTTGCAGTTAGTGTGTTCTCTCTGTACCCAGACCTTCCCTGGTTCCAATGCTAAGGTTTTAGTTGCTTCTGTCAGGTGGCAGACCGCGCAATCCGAACATGGGTAGTGACCTATAATTTTTGGTAGGCCCCACGCTGCGGTTATAGATGGCGCATTACTAATAAGTTTCTCTTTCGGCCTGGTGTGGACTAGTGCATCTTTTAAGCTTCGACCTTTTTTGAAAGAAAAAAGTGGTTTCTCCCAGTTTTCTTTGCAGGATGTGATGATATTCCAGTGTTTGTTAATTGTCTTTTTCATCACATTGGACAGACTATTGTAAGTTGTTACACACGTCAGTGGGATTGAATCCGGGTTCTTATCTTTTTCAGCCAGGAGTACCTCTCTAGGTTGGTTTCTGGCTCTTTTTAGGCCCTTATTCAAAATTGGAGCTGGGTAACCCCTGTCTTTCAATTTCTCCGTAAGAATGGTTGACTGTTCCTTGAAATCAGAGAGGGCACTACAGTTTCTTCTAAGTCTCAAATATTGCCCATAGGGGAGATTCTCTTTAAGAGGGCGAGGGTGAAAACTTCTGAAGTCAAGAAGATTGTTTTTAGCTGTGGGCTTATGGTGGGTCTTGGTCGTAAGCCCAGTACCAACAGCAGAGATGACCACATCAAGGAAGACAATGTCTGTTTTGCTAGTGTTGTGTGTGAATCTCAGGTTATGATCTAGCGTGTTGATCCAGATCAGGAATGTGTCCAGTTCACCATCACTACCTGTCCAGAGAAGCAGAATGTCATCAATATAACGCTTCCAAAGAAGCATGTGAGTTGAAAACGCTGCAGTGGGGGGTAATATGAATTTGGCCTCAAAATCCGCAACGTATAATCCTGCCACGCTGGGAGCAAAGACACTACCCATCGAGGTCCCTGAGCATTGAAGGTACAGCCTGTCTTTGAAAGAGAAAAAATTCTCTTTGAGGGCTATGGTGGCACATTCAATGATGAAGGTTTTTGGTGTCTGATAGTTCCATTCAATGGAATCTAGAGATTTCCTCAGGACATTGATGGTATCGTCCTGAGGAATACTCGTGTAAAGGCTTTCTACATCGAGGGTCTCTAGGGTAACTGAATTCTCAGTGAACGTTATTTCTGATAAAAGTTGTAAGAGGCTCTTGGTGTCTTTGAGGTACGTGGGAGTGGATTGTACCAGAGGTTTCAAAAAATAGTCACAAAATTGTGACAGGGGCTCCAGAAGTGAACCGATCCCTGACACGATGGGGCGACCTGGTGGCGGCAATCGATTCTTGTGCATCTTGGGCAGGGTGTAAAAGTATGGAATCACCTTGCTTGGATTGTTTAGGAAGTCTGCTTCGTTTTTAGACAGATGTTCGCATTCCTCAGCATGGCGGACCAGGTTTGTGATCCTTCTGGTGAGATCTGCTGTAGGATCGATAGTAAGTGGGGTGTAGTTTCTGGTGTCCCCCAGCAGGTCATTACAGGTTTTTTCGTAGTCACCGGTATTCTGGATAACTATACCTCCGCCCTTGTCTGCCGGCTTTATGGTTATAGAGGTATCATTCTGTAATATCCGTAGCGCTTGATGTTCGGCTGTGCTAAAGTTACCAAAGGTCTTAGGAGTTTCATGTATCTCCAGATCCTTAGATACGGCCTGCTCAAAGGCGGTGATAGCTGCCGGGACAGTGTGGTTAGGAGGGGTGAAAGTGGAACTTAGTCTGAGTCCCGTGTCTCCTTTCCTGGCAGCCTCGTTTGGGTCTGTCTTACCTTCAAAAAATGCCTTGAGTTTAAGTTTTCGAAAAAAGCTCGCAAGTTCACAATGTAATTTGAATTTGTCCGGCCTAGCCAACGGGACAAAACCTAAGCCTTTCTCCAGTACTTGGGTTTCAGTGGTTGTAAGGGACCTATCCGATAAATTCGTCACCAAACTCAAATCCCGCTCGTTCCTGGCTGTTGGTTGCTGCGGGTGTGATTCGCTACTGGATCCTCCTCTTCCCAGGTCACTCTGTTGCCAGAAACCAACCTAGAGAGGTACTCCTGGCTGAAAAAGATAAGAACCCGGATTCAATCCCACTGACGTGTGTAACAACTTACAATAGTCTGTCCAATGTGATGAAAAAGACAATTAACAAACACTGGAATATCATCACATCCTGCAAAGAAAACTGGGAGAAACCACTTTTTTCTTTCAAAAAAGGTCGAAGCTTAAAAGATGCACTAGTCCACACCAGGCCGAAAGAGAAACTTATTAGTAATGCGCCATCTATAACCGCAGCGTGGGGCCTACCAAAAATTATAGGTCACTACCCATGTTCGGATTGCGCGGTCTGCCACCTGACAGAAGCAACTAAAACCTTAGCATTGGAACCAGGGAAGGTCTGGGTACAGAGAGAACACACTAACTGCAACACTACGAATGTCGTGTATATGATCACCTGCACTTGCCAGCTTCGTTACATTGGCATGACTACCCGCAGGGTGAAACAACGTATATGCGAACACCGAAGCAACATAAGGTGTAAAAAACTAACCACCAAGCTGAGCCGCCATTTCCTAGACAGCAATCACACACCCAATGATTTGAGGTGGACTGTAATTGAAGCACTCCAAGGGACCACCAATATCACAAGCAGACTCTTTGAAAAAGAACAACGCTGGGTGTATCGCTTGGGGACCCATACCACCGGCCTTAACGATGATATCCCATGGAACACTGTATTATCCTGAGTATCAATATGACTATCTGACCCATCACCCTGCATTTTCTGCATTTTGTCTTGAAAAGGACAATTCTAAGCCAATTGCCTGTTCTGTGCTATGTGTTGCTTTTTTGCAGTATGTCTCTCTCCTTTCCTCCTCCCCACACTGTGCATAGTATCTCATCACATTAATTCTATTGGTGCTGGAGTGCACAACTAGGGCGCTATCTACTGACCTCATTAGTCGCCCTCTCTTAAACATTGGCTATATACAGCATTGCTAACTGTCTGTTGACATTTGATCATCTAGCGCTGGTATTCCAACTGAGTACTGCCCATTAAACACGGTGTAATTATTCTTCCCCACCGACCCGGGCCGGTGCGTTCCAAGCCTCCTATGTAGATGGGGGGCGGGCGCGTTCCTGGCCTCTCTTTCGCGTGACACGCCCACCAGGAAGGACGCGACGCCCTTCCCAGTCCGGTGCGTGTCAGGCCTCCTTGCGACGGGGGGTGGGCGCGTTCCTGGCCTCTTCCTGGTCGGGCACGCCCACCAGGAAGAACGCAACGCCCTGCGCCCTCGCTCTAATACTCACTCACCGGCCCCGCTCTCCATCGACGGGGTCCGGTCGCGAGGGAGATCCTAGGTGTCTAAGCGGGCTGCGAGCAACGAGGGCGTGAGTGCTCCTGAACGCTGATCGGCCTTGATACAGAGCTAAGTACTGCCCATATTTCGGGACCGAATGGCTAATACCTCTTTTTCATTTATAGGATGTGCCAATTTCGCTCCAACCCCCCTCCCGAGACCCATGGTGCAAGTAGCGCCATATTTTAAAGTGAGAATTATGTATGTTATTACCAAACTAGGGGGTCACCGACCTTTTGGTCAATTGATCCCTTCAGAAGGAGTACATAGAGTGTGCTTTTAACTTGTTTTCTTTCCAATTAAGTGTATTTTAAAACACCTTATCACCCCACGTCCCAGAGTTACCGATATCATCCCTTCAGGGTTATGCGGATGGTGTTAAACCTACTTGTTACTTTGGGCACGTGAATTTTGCCACACTTTAAGGAGCACGACAACCAAACGCAATGGCATTTATTAATTATTGTATGTTTGTGTTTGTGTTTGTATGTGTACTTTCACTTTACAGGTGCAGAAATATTCCCGAATTTGGAGTTTTTTTGGGATCGAGCATTTGCTCTCCCCTTTTTATGCACTTTTTTCACCTTTCCTTTTTTTCACTTTCACGTCCCTTGGTTAGGGTGGACGATTAGAGAGTCCATACCGCCGGGGTATAGTCCTGAAGAATGCCTTGGTAAATTTAAGCCTCCAAAATGGCAGAAACATGTTGACTGACGAATTTATCCACTGTATTTATCTGAATTTTACCATTCCTAATCCTTGGCAACTAAATTCAGACACATAATACCTGTTAAATCGTGTCTTAGGGATCATTTAATAAAAATTTTTTTTTTTTTGATACTCATTTAGACACTTTTAATTTAACTCACCCTCACAACACGTCCTCCTTCACACAACCAGCTCCGCAGTCTTTCTGGCGTTGTAGCACACCAAAGAGGCACTCGGCCTCTTTGGTGGGGCCCGATGGTGAAGCATGACACTGACTAGGTCGGTGTGTGAGGGCTTTCCTTTTCACCCTAAGTGAGTGTGTGATCCTCAGTTATCTCGCTCCAATCTTGTGGCATCATTTGAGATTGATCTGGCCTCTCTCTTTTTGTTTATCTACATTGAACCGGGGATTGAGAGAAGCCTTCTTGACTCTCCCTACCTCTCCCATTGTTGTTTTTTGATATTATAGTTAATGTCATTATTTTTTGTAGATAGCGATATTTTTGTTTTCCGATGTTACTGTAGTCGATATAAAAGTAAACGATGTTTTTGTATATCGATATTAAAAAATCAATATTTGTGTATATATCTAGTTAAGTATAGGAAGCCGATATTTTTGATTTCGATATTTTTGCTCCGATATTTTTGTACGTCGATATTGTGAATGTCGATATTTTGTCAGACATTCCAATGTATAGATGCTCAGAATTGTGTTGGGAAGGTTGTGTTAAACAATATGGCATGTGGTGGTCTAGTACTAATATACAGAGGCACTGCAAAGAAATACTAGCAAGCATAATGGCTATTACAGGGATTCGTCTTCCCCTGGAACCTTTTGGTTTACTGTAGGGGGACACAGGTGAAGATTTCTTAAACCCTTTCACAACACCAAAATGTAAATTCCTGACAAGACTATCAATAGCTCAGAAAACAAAGGTTGATCTCACCATTACATATACGGTGGATGAATGTATAGACTGTATATGGATGGAAAGGTTATCAGCTATAACAAATTACAGGGAGCATACATTTTACACAAACCTACATGAAAGAAGGTAGGAGATGCGAAAAGAGAATGGAAGATATTTTAAGATGCTCTGTATTGGGAGAAATGTCCTTGGAATCTGTCAGATTGTACGAAATATAGACTACAGGTGTCTTATTTTCAAGCAAAAAGGGTACATTACCTCTTAAAAAGTTTTTTAAAAGCTCTGATTTTTTAATTGTATTAATATGTTCTTCAGGATTTATAGATTGTATCACATTAAGACAAAACGATAAAAGTGACAATAGGTAACCTCTTAGAATTTTTTTTATCCTAATATAGTATACACCCATTGCTAGGGCCCATTCTCACCCTGTACATTTGCTTTAGCAAAGGGGTTCCCTCACAAATGCGAAATGTAATCATTCACATCCTACATGAATTTGTTGAGTGAGCTGTGAGCATTGTATTTTGTTTTATGCAGATAATTGCCCTTTTCTTGTCAAAGGCAGCAAATGTTATCACCAACTTTGGTATGCTAGATGCATAAGATACCTTGTGTAATGCCATGACTCAAAGTAAGAAAACCCCCAGGGTTAAGTGATGAAATAAAGGACATTTGTGAAAATCCACCTGCAGAAAGAGAAAGGGATGGCTGGTGCTCCTGGAACTATTTCCTAGAATGTACCTGAAAATGCGGAACATCTGATCAATCCTATTTGCACTATAGGCCAACATGAGGGTGAAAGTAGTCAGTTTAGAAGCACAAATCATCATTTTAAAGAAAGGCAATATTAAGTGGATATCACATACTGTGTCTATGAGAAAGAAATGTGGAGAGATCATATGTATTGGAGACTGCATAATACTCAACAGCTAGATGGAGACTGACTAGTACCACCTTCCTTGAATGATAGAATTATTCACATCTCTAACAGCCAAACAATGTTCTTTGGGATCAATCAGAAGTTGCCATATTTGCAACTAAAGACAATGTGTGTCAAAGACTGTGAACATTGAAGCAAGACATTCAATATCCAGCTGCATATCATGGGGAGCCATTTTGATGGGCAACTGTCAAACCCAGCGACTATTTTACAACTTGCATTGGACAGAGCTCACAGCAGAGAAGCACAGCCAGTATATAGAGACATAGAAAGTGTATCAGCATCTAGAGGAAACAGAAAGTGTGAAAGATATAGACCAGATTGCCAATATGTGGAAACAAGTAAAAGAAGGACTGACTGCATTTGGCAAAATACAAGTTTTAATCTCTGACCCAAGTTGATATAAAGGCCTGCTGAACCTTTTTCTAAAAACAAATGTATTTTTCATTATGAAGTAAGACATGCAACCAGTAAACAACTTCTGCCAATAGCATCAGCAGCTGTAATACATGTAATCAGAAATGATGAAGTGGTACCACCATGGGTCCTGCTTATAAGCATGTTTAAGGTGACACCCTCTAGGGCAGTGCTACTCCAAGTTAGGCCCGGGGGCCGCTTGGGGCCCTCTTGACCTTCACTTGTGACCCCGCCCCCAAGGTGATGAGCAGCACGAGCTGCTGTTTACTTGCTGAACACTAATACTCAATTTTTATTAAATAAATGACCAAGCATTTATCTGAAGGTTAAAAGAAGTTATTAAGTAACTATAGTGGTGTCCTGCACCACTTAACTTTAGTTAACCTGCAAATAAATGCTTGGCAGTATATTTAACATTTTTGTTCATCCTCTTCACAAAATCCCTGATCCCCCAGACCTCTTACCGCCACTCTTCTGGCATCAGTGCGGCCCTCAGTCACACTTTAGACCATACTTTGTGGCCCCATGGCAAATGTTTGCGAGTACCCATGCTCTAGCGAGACGCTTTTGCGCCTCAAGAAGGCTATCCCCAATACATGATGCCTCCTTAGGTCTCAAATGTTCAGCAATGTCTCTTGGCCAGCAGAAGTGCCACATTACATCATTCTTTAGGTCCTTTTGTAAAGTCAAGTTCCTCAAAGTGTTGGTAGTATCACCTTTGAGTGACTTTGAGGTGCCAACCAACCACCTCCAGCTGGGTAAGGGGGGCTTCTGCCCAGAAACACGGAGCTTACGCTTCTACCGCAAACTATGCCAACTTGTGTAGGCAACAGGGGCACGAGGTGATTGACTCCTATGAATCTTCCACAGCAGCGACAGCATCAAATGTACTCTGTGAAGATACTTCAATTGGATCTGGCAGAGATTCGGTCTGTTGGATTTCTGTCACAGATTTGTTCCAAATTTGGGCAAGTACTGTGTTGTCTACATCATCTAACGAAACATAGGCCTCATTTATATGGATCAGTGAATGTCACAGGACTCTTCAGGTTATAAAACATTAGAAAATGACATCCTTCCTGGTGGTGCTCTATGCTGAAGCACAGATGGTGACAAGGGTATACAACGCTCTGCTTTATGTGCAAGTGCTCTCATCCATGATTCTAGATTGGACACTGAAAACAGAAGATTTTTCATCTAAATTTCAACTTCGGGAAATAAAAACTACGTATATACAAACTAAAAAGCTTTGAGCATTATTGAAGTTTTCTTTTAAGTTTTACGGCAGAAAAGCTCACTTATTGAAAGACCTCAAACCATAGCTAGTTTTTTCTATCCCACGTAACGGCATCTATACAAAACAAATATTGGCAAAGGCAATAGGGTGCGCCTATTGGCTTCCAATGCAGACTTGTTGACTTTACCAATGCTTTTTGGCTATGCAGTGTCAGCAATTTTTTTTTTTTTTTAAAGTGCAATGAGGTATATAAATCCGCACGTCATCATGCATGCAAACGTATGCGGCTTGGCTGGATGAGGTCTTTTTTTATTTACTGTTTCAGGTTGGCAGGTGCCAGTCTTGGAGTGATAAATGATAAATGGAAAAAATAATGTAAACGTGCACAACAGGACATTTTATAATACAAACTGCCTGGCAGCAAACTGCAGCTGCTGGTCCGTCCGAAAAATGAAAACTAAATATAAAAAAATTACAAAAACAGAAAGAATTTGAAGACCGGGAAGGGGGAGCCTTTGAGGAATGGGTTGTCGAGAAGTCAACGCCGAGGTAGCAACGGGAGGAAATTAAGGCAGAAAGTGTAGATTAAAAAAAATTAAGAACAAAAAAAAGTTGAGCAGGGAGTGGTGGGGAGAAGTAGCGGACATGCTGGGAAGCGAGGAGAGAGCAATAAGAGCAGAGGGAGGCAGGTAAGGGGGGAAGCAGCACATAATGGTGAGACCTAGACAACAGAATGCACCCCCTTATAGTGCTGGGAAAATAAGTTGTTTCAAGATTGTGAGCAGTGTAAGGACACAAGCCATCCATTGAAAAGAATACTAAAGGACTAAGGGGCATATTATCAACAACTAGCGATATTTATCGCTAAAGAAGCTTAGCGAAATTTTTTTTATCGCCAAGCATCGACGGATTTTATCGTACAAATAACGTGCTATTAGCAACGTTTATCTCCAATGCGATAAACTAACCGGCGATAGCGGCGAAATGCGTGAATATCGCTGGAAAACCGCATCATCGCCAATAGGGTCTTAGCCAGAATATCCACCTCCCATTGGATATAATGGCTAAGAACTGGTCTGAGCAGGCGTTAGTTTTTAGCGATATTCGCGCTTAGCGTGAATTTTTTTATCGCTACGCCTGCCTTGCTAATAGGCAATAGCGACGTTAGCGACTGCTTTCAGTCGCTAACTGGTTGGGTACGCCCACTTTGCATGTCATCAGCGATAAATATCGCTGAAATGCTAAGCGGGCCCCAAACCGCTCGCTATCACCTAAAAGCTGTCGCTAACCGATGTTAGCGACAGCTTGCTAATAGGGCGAAGAATTTTTCGCGGCTTTGCGGCCGAACACGGCCGCAAAAGCGGCGATAATTTCAGTTCGCCTGCCTTGGTAATATGCCTCTAAAGATCCAGGGTAGGGACAAACACAGGAAGAAACGTCGACCAATCTGAAGCGAGTAAATGAGATTGACAAAACAGCTAGCAATGGTACGGGATGGGCTGACCCAGAGCCCACTGTTAGTATTTGTATTGTCCACAGCAGGTCTTCAACAATAGACAGCTGAAAACTGTCTGTAGATGGGATCAAAATATCAGCCTGGCTGCCATGATGTGTATTTGCAGTATCAGGGGACATTGGGAACTAAACAACCCCACTACCTGCCACTAGCTTTGGGCAAATGTATTTCCTTGCCGAACTCAGAAGCAAAATAGCAAGGCTATTCTGTTTTGCTGCATTACGCAATCTAAAATCATACAAAGCAATCAGTTCACGGTGTAATTCAGCAGAAACTGGCCAAAATTCAATAGATATGTGGGATTTAGTACGGTGGAACAGATTCTTAAAAACCTGTTACATCCACTCCACGCATATAAGTTCCATGGGTTTCAGAAGCTAATATCTGCATTTTGCTGTTCCCTTATTAGGAACATTTTGATACTGGTTTAAGTACTCACGCTGTTACACTGGTTCACATAATTTAACTTGAACAACCATAAAATAAGGCGCCAAATATAGAATCTCTCAGTAGAGCATATTCACTAAAACGTGGTACCTCCATTCTGTATTAAAATTTCTCAGTGGGTGGATTTCTGGTGTTTGCGCCTTAGAGTTGTTATTCGTCCGCTGCTACCAGCCATATGGCCAGCAGCGCGTTGCGGATAATAAGACTCACCTATATCTTAGGATAAATGGTGAAACAAGAACCTAGTGGGAAGATACTGAGGACAGAGCATCTCAGGGAATTCTGATATGTTTTACAAACAAAAGTAGATCTGAGTAGGTGACCAAAATGACATATCATGATGATGCTGTCTTAGGTCTGGTCCTCAGAAATCTATAGAGAGTAACCCATTTGCATACTTCAACCTGCAGCACAAGAAGTATCTTATGTGGGACTAATGGGTTGTGGTACAGGTGGCCAATGCTACAAATAGGCTACTGTGAAGCCACTCCGAATAGCAGTATGGTGGCCTGACATCAATGCGGGTATGGATGCATGGCTGTAAGTTTCCACAAGGCGGAGCCAAAGCTACCATCAATTCAAAAAAATATATAACCGTGGAACTCCCCATCCCCGCCAATGGAAACTCTACATCTGAAATGTAAAGGTCCTAGTCATACTTTGGCTTGGTAAATTGACATGGAAAGTGGTTGGACTTGTGATGTATAGCTTCAATGACAGCAGAAATCACCATAGCAATGCTACAGCAAACCTTAGCCACATGTGAGTTACTGGGATTGCTTATCAAGTGGATCACAGAATTTTAAAAACCATTTTCAAGATAATTTTCAGGAGATCAGAGTGAAGCACCAGTACAAACCGCAAAATATCAAGTGCTGATGAACAGGCAAGTGAATTAGGTTAAAAAAGAACAATTGATGGACAGAATGCAGAACAATGTCATACATTCGCCCAAGTACAGAGATCTGGGCCTAAATCCATCAATTATTTGCTCACCATGTCTTTCTAGTTTGGACCGAGCCACATGCAAATCAGTCTTGACCCTGCGCCCAATTGAAACAGTCCAAACCTGAAATGCCAGGCCAGGTCCTCCCTGGACAGGAAACAAGCATCCTAGGTCCGGTTTCGGGCTTTCAGCCCTCATCAGGCAGGATAGCTTGACTCCAGTGGCATGGAGAGCACGGGACCCACGTCTGGGCATACCCGTCACACTCGGGTTGACAAAAGCAAAAAGAACAATTGATGGACAGAATGCACAACAATGCCATACATTCACCCCTGTACAGACATCTGGGCCTAAATCCATAATTTTTTTGCTCTCCATGCCTTGCCAGTTTGGACCGAGCTACATGAAAATTAGTCTTGACCCTGCGCCCAATCGGAGCAGTCCAGCCCGAACTGCCAAGCTAGGTCCTCCCTGGACTAGAAACAAGCATCCTAGGACTGGTTTCGGGCTTTCAGCCCTTATCAGCCAGGATAGCTTGACTCCAGTGGCCATGTGACTGGAGTGAATGTTTGTATTGTCCAGCATTCCCTCCATGAATTGTTTATTTTGCATATGTCACCCTAAGTGGAAAGGGTATGCCAGACTGGGTTCCATGCTCACTACACCACTGGATTCAAGCTAGCCTGGATGATGAAGGGTAATGCCCTGAAACCGGTCCCAGGATGCTTGTTTACGGGCCAGGGAGAACCTGGCTTGGCAGTTCGGGCTGGGCTGTTCCCACAAGGAATAAGATCAAGACTGATTTGCATGTGGCTAAGTCCAAACTGGGGTCTTGTGGTGACCAAAAGAAATATGGATTAAACCCAGATCCTTGTGACTGCGGGTCAATGTTTGCATTGTCCAGCATTCCGTCCATCAATTGTTTCTTTTGCAAATGTCGCAGTAAGTGGGAAGGGTATGCACAGATGTGGGTCCTGTGCTCACTACACCACTGGATTCAAGCTAGCCCGGCTGATGTAAGGTAATGCCCTGATACCGGTCCCAGGATGCTGATTTCCGGTCCAGGGAGGACCTGCCTTGGCAGTTCGGGCTGGACTGTTCCCAGAAGGAATAGGGTAAAGACTGATTTGCATATGACTGGGTCCAAACTGGGGTGGTGTGGTGAGCAAAAGGATGATGGATTAAACCCAGATCCTTGTGACTGGGGGTCAATGATTGCATTGTCCAGCATTCCGTCCATCAATTGTTTCTTTTGCATATGTCGTCCTAAGTGGGAAGGGTATGACCAGACGTGGGTCCCGTGCTCACTAAACCACTGGATTTGAGCTAGCCCGGCTGATGAAGGGTGATGCCCTGAAACTGGTCCCAGGATGCTGGTTTCCTGTCCAGGGAGGACCTGGCTTGGCAGTTCGGGCTGGACTGTTCCCACAAAGAATAGGGTAAAAACTGATTTGCAAATGGCTGGGTCCAAACTGGGGTGGTGTGGTGAGCAAAAGAATGATGGATTAATCCCAGATCCAAGTGACTGGAGGTTTATGTGAGCATTGTCCAGCATTCCATCCATCAATTGTTTCTTTTGCAAGTGAGTTAGATTTTGCAAACCTTTGGGAAGCTTGTAAAGTGATTGAGGAGTCACAGATCAGTGGGTGGCACCGGTACACACCTTGTTAACATGCAACATCATCTTACATGCACCTGTATGGGGGCCACCTCGGCATCTAATGTTTGGAAGATCAGATAGTAAATATGAACACTTTGTTCCCAGTCACTAGTGGAGTAGTCTGGTGACGTTAGGCCGAATTGTCAGATTAAGGACCTCCACTTCACTACTCACCAGGTGCCCAGGGGTTGGTGGGGTTTTATTTGGGAATGCAAAAATGGGCTGCAAGATGGAAGGTTGAAAAGTCTGGAACCCACTCTTGTGAGAAGTTGGCCTGGTATATGATGGTCACTATTTTAGTGAGCACCTTGCACCAGTCCAAACAACCCTTATGGTGATGGTTGTAAAGTCAACCCTATAGACCAGCTATCCTAGTGGTAGCATGGACAAAAGCAGTCTTAGGCTAAACTCAAGAGGGCATGTGAAGCCAGCTGTTTTACCATATGCAAACCTTTTAATACCAAATGAAAGGACACCACACAGGTTATATATTCAAAATGTATATGTATTTATTGCTAAATAAATCCCCTTAACTCTTTATGAGCACAAGAGCAGAAGCGTATAACAAGTAACTTAATATAACATACAAAAGTTGCACAAATATGGATGGGCCCTGGTGGCCCGTTAAACCATATACTAAAATAGTGGTATAAGAACCACTTCACGAACAATGGTAAGGCCTAGGGCCTTGGGAATCGCTGGGGCTACACTGGACTAACAGTAGTTAGGGAGCAGGAGGCCCACAGGATGCGGGTGCAGTGCCTGAATGCACACGCGTGCACCTATAGAAGTCAATGGGTGCGTAAAGTTAGAAAGTTAAAGATTTGGAAGTCTTCCGACTGGACTAGAACTTAACCACTTAAAACTAGGACACTAGGAGTGTAAACCTCTACAGGAGCACAGCAATACTTGCTTTACCTCACCCACAGGAAGCGGGTGCATAGGTGTCAAAGTGTGTCGGGTTTCGTCGTGTAGTTCTATGGAGCCTTGGAGAAAAGATGCTGCAGGCGACCAGGAGAGAAGAGTCCGGTTGGATCCAAGGGTGGATAGAAGATGAAGAGTACCTGAAAGCAGAGGGGACAGAGTCTGGGTCACTAGCCAGTGACCAGGAAGGAACCAGGAAGGAACCAGGCGATGTCGGGTTGCGATAAGGTGATGTTGTGAAGCTTGTCTCCGCTGCCACGTGGACCAGGAGGTGTCGACGATGACCAGGAGCTAGGCAAGGACTGTCCCATAAAGGTTCTCGCTGATGGCAGTGTCGGTTCTTGATTCAGTATCAACAGGCCTTGGCAAATGCAACCCACGCAGGAATAAAAGATGGCTTCTGAATCAGACCAACAAGGTCTAATGGGCTGCTACTTTTCAGGGGAGCAAGGACCAGTCTGGAGCAACCAGACCAGCATTGAAAATTCAAAGGTTCGTCATCGCAGAGGCCACTAGCCAACGGGCAAGTGACTGGACAGATGCATCAAGCAGGAAGATGCAAAAAGGCCCCACGCAGCACTCGGTGAGTGTGGAGAGGTGATCTTCGGTGCAAAGGAAGCTCGGGGCTGGGGCTTCTCAATCCCCAATGCACAGCTTCGAGGGTGCCTCAGGAGCTGCTTAGAAAGCACTTCGCTGGCTTTACAAGATGGTCGGTTCCACGTCTCTCGTGGCCTCCAGGGGTCTCAGCTTTGCTGTGACTGTGGATCGGGCTGTTGGATGTCTGGAACTCTGGGTCTTGACAGGCTCTGTCATTCGAGCTCTGGCAAAAGCAACGATAAAGCAAACCGTTGAGCGCTTGATGGTGCCTGCTTGCACAGTGTGGTCACTCCTTGACCACAAGGGAGAATCTTCAGTCTTCTACGTCGAGTAGGATGTCCAAGGGTCCAGAGTTTTGTATCAGAGTTTCAGTCAGGATTATCTTAAGTCTAAGGACACAGCTCCTACCTTTATTCCAAATCAAGGGGCTGGATTACCTGCTAGGTCCCTCCTATGGGTGGAACCCAGGAAGGGAGTGGTTACACCCCTTTCCCTTTGTCCAGTTTCGCACCAGAGCTGGGGCTGGAGTGCCCCAGCACCGGTTTGAACTGGCCTATGCATGGGACACCTTGTGTGCCCCAGGCAGTGTCTCGTTTCATTCAGCCCTGACTGCCCCAATCCACTATCTCCTGCCTGGGGTGGTGCTAGCACCTCCCTGTGACAGGAAACCTATTGTCCAAGCCTCCCTCGCTGGAAGGGCTCCCAGCAGCAGGAGGTGAGACTTGTGTCTGTGGCAGCAGCATCCATTTTGTGATGCTGAGGCTCTGGTTAACCTTAACCGGGATTAAGGAAAGTAACATGTCTTCTCCCTCTAGAAGGGTGAAATGCTACCCCCGTTGCCAGAATTGGCGAGGGGGTAGTATTCCAAAGTGTATGACACCTTACACAACATGTTTTGATAAAGCCAAACCAAAGTTAGCATCTGACCGCGAGGTACATAATGCACTTAAGAGTATATGGTATGGCAATATCCTGGAACAGCTATAAGGACATGGTTCCGAAAGCTGCAGACAGGCTCAGCTCATGCTAGAGCACCATCTCACATAAAACCAAGCACTCTGCCTTTAGGATTGTTAAGGCCTGCCATAGGAGTGACTTATAGGTGCATATGTGTCCAGATAAGGTTTAGACATAGGAATACTATATCTAAGCAAGGGGTGATTACACGACCTTGCCCCAGCTGAGTGATCAGCCAGTTGTGTCAGTTTGGATGGCCAGCCAGGGGTGACAAAAGCTATGCTGCAGCCCCTGGTAGGCCTTGGGTGCACCTATGCCCTGGGGACCTATAGTACACTATACAGGGGCTGATGAGGTGACTCAATGTCCAATTAGTTGTGTACCTAGGGTACATGGTGTCCATTTTACAGAGAGAGCAGATAGCCTGGGGCCCTGATTAGCAGGATCCCAGGCCAACTAAGTCAAAAACCAGCTAAACACAAGGCAATAAAATCTGGGGTAACCATAGTCAGGTATCCACCTTCCTACAACTCTTACTTGGGGTGGTTAGATAGGTTACAAGCAAATTAGATGTGACTAGAAATAACATGTGATCAATGGGCACTAGAGGCCAATTTGTTATTATAGATTTACTCACAAAAAATGACAGAGCACTAAGAGGATGATGACGTGAAAGCAAGCCTCTCTAACCTATTAGTCACACAACAGAATCCTAGAGCAGATGGAACAGAGTAAAAAGCTGAAAAAGGAACCTGAAGCAACTAATGCATGGTCTCTACTTGGAAACATACAAGAGTCAGGGCCCGTTAAGGAAATGTGAAAGAAGGTGCAAGCCCTTTTTCTTTGTTGTTGTTCTGTTGTGTAGTTTTTGTGTGCCTATTCATTTTCAGAAGGATGGGTTCTGCTGTTATGCCCTTTGGAGGTTGCAGGGAGGTGATATGGCCTTCACAGAGTACAAACCTGAGTATTTTCAGACAGAAGGCTATGACTATGAGACTATGCAGTGCAATTCCTCTGAAATGCAAAAAGAACAATTGATGGACAGGATGCAGAACAATGTCATACATTCACCCCAGTAGAGAGAACTGGGATTAAATCCATCGTTTTTTTGCTCACCATGCCATTCAGTTTTAACTGAGCCACATGCAAATTAGTCTTGACCCTGTGCCCAATTGGAGCAGTCCAGCCCGAACTGCCAAGCTAGGTCCTCCCTGGACTAGAAACAAGCATCCTAGGACTGGTTTCGGGGCTTTCAGCCCTCATCAGCCAGGATAGCTTGACTCCAGTGGGCATGTGACTGGGGTGAATGTTTGCATTGTCCAGCATTCCGTCCATCAATTGTTTATTGTGCATATGTCACCCATAAGTGGGAAGGGTATGCCCAGACGCGGGCTCCGTGCTCACTATACCACTGGATTCAAGCTAGCCTGGATAATGAAGGGTAATGCCCTGAAGCCGGTCCCAGGATGCTTGTTTACGGACCAGGGAGAACAGAGGTGAAGCTAGAGCTTCTGGCGTCCGGGGCTATCCCTCAGATTGCCGCCCATGGCCAGTAGCGGGCCGGCTGTGAAAAAATGACGGCCAGCAGCGGGGATGGATTGGCAGGGTTTAAGTTACGACACCACTCTACTCCACTTTAGGTGAAAGCAAAGGTCAGAGCGGAGTTTGCTGTGTGCATCTACCCACAATTTTCACAGGGTGAACGCCGTCTACCCTGCCAAGAAGTTGGGCCACACAGAAATATGCTGAACTTGTCCAGGTGTCGTTTTCAGACTCCTGGTAAAGTTACACTAATTTTGAGATCCTCCACTGGCTTCTTGTGAAGCATAAAATACCCTAGTGATTGTACACCGTTCTATCTACTCTTTCTCTCCTCTTTGTATCAGGGATACACTTTAATATTACAGCCCTATACTTTGCACGCTACAAATAAAAATTCGCTGAATGTCCTCAGGGATAAAATATCTTCCTTTTGGGAGAGGGCCTTTTATTTTGCATTGGCTAGAGAATGACCTTCCCCTATTGTGCATAAAAAAACCTTAACCATAAGACTTTTGTATGTAATCTGCATTTTGTCTTTTTGAGCTATAATTCTCTATGATGTTCTTTGTTTTTATTACACTGTTTTTTCCAATTATGTTGTTCTATAGTGCCAAGAATCCAAGGTGTACATGCTTGTATTAATAAACCATAGCATACCATCAAATGTGAACTGAGCTCTCGGAGAGCTGTTAGCTGCTATTTGCTCTCCCAATTCTCAGCTCACAGTTTTGAACTGACCACAAAGAGAACTGTGAACAGTTCACAGCTCACTGAGTGCTCAGTACACAATTTCAATATGTGTGTTGAAAGAGCTATGGGCTGTTCTCAGCTTTCGCTTTGCTCAGACTGTAAACTGAGAAGTAGGTGAGCTGTGATCTTCCTCACTTCTCTGAGGCCTGGAGCATATGGTGGGCCACTAAGTGTTCGAGATACCCAATCCTCTTCATTTTCACTGCCTCTCACCCCTGACTAAGAATGAAGAGAAAATTCCCCCCAACCTCCCGTTTGGCAAAGTGGTGGAAGTTGAAGAAACTGCCCCACATTCACTTTGACAATATGGATTGGCTAGTAAATACTTTGACAATATGGGTTGGCTAGTACATACTTTGACAATATGGGGTGGCTAGTACATACGCTTATACCTTTGCAAGGGGGAGCCCCCTTAGCTATGACGGCACTGTGCTGCAATCCCTGCTGTTTTTCTTAGTAGTAACTTACACTTTTGGAACACGAATAAACTTCAAAATCACATTTGTTACACACATTTTTCACTCAGGTTACCTAAAAGAAAAATACAACGTATCTTTGAGGGACAGTGTAGATAGAGTCTGAACTTGGAAATCAACGCTTCAAAAAACACGAAAACCGCTAATCAGCCTTTCTCATTTTTGTCTCCTAAACTCTGGAACTAAAGCTAGGAAAAAGTAAGATAAATTCCTAACTTCTTAACGTTTGGCAAAAAGCTTAAAACTGGCATGTTCAAAACTCATGGAGCTCTCAGTATGGCACTATCCTCTTAGAAATGGTATTATTGGAAATGTATTATGCTATCCCTATAGGTGTAGCATATTGGCAAAATAAGTACAATGCTTCTAATTCAGGAAATGGTTCCATAGAAAGATGGGAAAACAGATACCACAGATTGTTTTTCGCACTTCAATTCTAAGCCATGTAATGTAAATGTAGATGTGTGTATACTTGTAAAGCGCACTATCACCTGAAAGGTATCTTGGCGCTGTATACCGCTGTGGAACCCTTCCTGGCTTTCCCTGTGAGATGCCACCTACTGGGCACCTCCAAGGTGAGGCCAGGCATCCTAGCGCTTTCGGGGCCGTTGTGGAGATTAAGCAAGCTATTGCCCAGAGTTGCAGAGTGGGACCCATGATTAGAGTAGGGACCTAGGCGAGAATTATCGAGTCCGTGGACATTGAGCCCAAGACCCTGCCGCGTCGGGAATTGAACCCTGGTCCCTGGCCAGACCTCTGCCTCAGGGTCTGCCGCTCTAATCGGTGAGCCACACTTCTTCACCCTTGTTCATGGACTTCCTCCAAGGTGGCGTTTTCTTCCTGTGGTGCCTCTGCTTCCTCTGCAGTAAGCTGTATGCCTTCCACTGGAGCTTTAGCTTTGTTTGTGCCCCTCACCAGACTTTGAAATCTGCTTTGTTTTCAAGGTGAGCAGCACGAGAGGTCCGTGGGAGGGGGGCCCAGGCCAGGGGCAGCAGCCTGAAGCAGATGGTTCTGCACAGCGCGGACATGCTGGTGTCAGTTCTGGAGCAGCTCCTGCAAAATGTCACAATCAAGGCCAGCCGCCAGCGAGCTTCTGAAAGCTTAAATGGTGGATTCTCATTCCCCCAAGTGTCTTAACGTGCTGTAAAGGATACTGCAGGCATGATGCTCCGTGCATTGCCCTGCACGAGACTCCTCCACTTAAAGAACGCGTGAGTGGTGGTGTGCGCAATATTGTAATTCCATGCTGCAGCGCGGGGCAGGCCAAAAATGAACCCAGGGCCATCATTGGTAGCGCTTTACGCCCGCTACAAAGATTGAAGGCCCTGGGACCCATATAAACAGTACGACGTGCGGCGCTGCGCCCAACCATGTAGTGTTGGGGCCCTAGGCCCACATGGTGGAGTAAATGATGACACAGGACACCAGTTAGGGGATCGTAGATCTGGCCACGAGCATGTGCGCTCTGGCTCTTTTATTGGCAGCGTCACCTGACCCAGTGACGTCTGTGGTGGGTGGGTGTACAGTGTATGGTTACACTGCAAACAACTAGACTGTGTCCTGGCAGGACACTACATTCCTCCCAAACTTCAATGAAAGGAAAAGCGAATGTCCAACCTGCAAGAAAACAGAACAATAACATTTGATAGCCCCAACAGATCTTCTTCAGGCGATCAGCTGGGAGAATGTTGAAAGTTCCAGGACTACAAAGTCAGTCAGATGAGCTTCACCTCGGCGGTGTACTTCAGATCATCCTTGTGTTGACGCTTATATACAATGTTCATCACTTGGAGCATTGGGAGCAGAATGGGTGTGACCCTTGAGGGGTCTCGCAGGTGTTCCTAGTCCAGTGGATGACAACGCTTGTTGGTTGTAGGAGACGACTATGGCACGAGAGGTCTTTCTTTGGATTTGCTGATCTTGATGCCTTCACATCTCCGTCCGGCCAAGTAACTTCCGACTTGCCTTCCTTGCCAGACTCCTCTCTCACTGGAGCCTCGAAGACTGGCCTCTCCTGCTTGGACTCTTCTCTCACCAGAGACGCTGGGAGGACCCTCTTGCCGGACACGATGGGACCGGGTGGGCCGTGCGGGCTTCGCATGAGCCGCGCAAAGGCGTCGCTGCCGAACTGCCAACGGACTCACCGCCAAGTCTCTCATGATGTCCTCGGGGGTGTTGATGTCATCCGCCAGGATGGTCTTGCCGTTAGGACATGGGTTCAGTGTCTTCAACAGACCGTTTCTCGGTGCTAGGTGTTTACCTGGGGCCTTCATGCTTCCTGTTGCCTGTCGTGGAGCTGCCGCTGCTGCACCTCTCCCATCCGGATTCCTCTGTCACAGGACATGCGGCCGAGGCCCTTGTCCCCTGGACTGCCACTTGATCGCGTGGGCTGTGCGGGTCGCTGCGGAACTTCGGACATGGCCACAGTCGAGTCTTGTGTAGTCCACAAGGGTTGATTGTCTAGTGCTCGGGTATGCTCTGCTTCGGCAAGCTTCAGGCTCACGGGGCACGCATGCGGTTCTTCAGTGGTTGGTCTCCTCTAATGCAGGTTGTAGGGATTACTGGGATCCACACGGATGTTGCGATGCTCCTTGGACAGCACCGATGTTCCTGTGTGCTGTGGTTCTCTCTCTTCCTCTGTGGAGTGATGTTGTGATTCTCCATTCTTCCTCTACGTTCTCTTCCTCGACGCGGTCAGGTCTTCTTTCTTGCTTTCTCATGCTAACCAGGATTCTCCATGTAGCGGGCCCTCTGCATGTCGTCCCCGTGGTCTTGTCCATGTGGTAGGACACTGTCTTCACTTGGCTTGGTGACTAGACCTGTCGTCGTATCTTCTCTGTTGTTGCTTTTCTTTCCTTGGTGACCAGACTGGGTGGTCGGTTTTCATCTTGGGCATGAGTTGTCATGCTGTGCTGTTTTCTTTGTGGTCGCTATTCACCGTCACGGTGTTTTGGCATTGGCGCGCTTTGTCTGCGCGGAGGAGGGTTGCGTCACCGCTCCTGGTGCAACTCTGGTGCATGCTGCCATGCGTGCTGACGATGGCGCTCCGGTTGCTGCGAGACATCGCTGTCTCTGTTGGGGACCTTTGTGTGCTGTCCCGTGGCGTTGGCGTGTCGCTGTGTAGTGTCACTCTGGCGCTCCTGATTCCTGGCACGTTCCGGCGCAGTGCTGCGCGGTCCTGGCGTGCGGGTGTGGAGTTCTTGGACGCCTGTTGCGAGACGTTGGGTACTTGCTGCTTTGGCTGTTGTCAGGGACTTGCTGCTTTGGACCGTTGGCGGGAGTGGTTGATGCTGCGGTGAACACCTGTGGCCACAAGGCGTCGCTGCTCTCTCCGTCGTTTGACCTCGGCACTCGTTTTCCCTGGACGTTCTCCCAGTGCTTGGCAGTCGTTTCCTCCAGATGTTCTGTCAGTGCTTGGATGCTTAGTGAGGCGTTCGTGCCTCTTTCCCACGTCGCGCTGGAAGTGGCATCTGCAGACTCCTCGCTGGTGTGTGTGGGTGTCTTCTGCGTGGTTGCGCACTTACTTGCTGCGTGAGATTGGATGCTTTCCTTGGGGCGTTACTCAGTCTGTTGCCCTTTACTGCTGCTGATTTATCTTGTGTTGTGCAATGCTTGTTTTATTTCTCCTGGTGGCAGGTGCGCTTTTCCTTTTGGCCACTGGGTGGCAGTAATGCTGGATTGATCGGTTAGCAGTCCACCTCTGTGTGCTTTTATGGAGCTTTCCTTGGTGTTCTTAAATGGAGCTGTGCTGCCAGTGCTGGGCTCCGTGGGTGCAGGTGGTGCTGTAGCCACTCCGGCTTCCCTGGTATTCTGGAGGACAGTGGACGACCTGCGGGAGGTCCAGGCTTCGTGGATGGCAGGTAGGCCCTTTTATTATTTTGCCGGGGCTTTGTGAGGGTGAGGAGGAGGGGGGGGGGGAAACGCTCGTTCCCTTCGTGCCCCTCGCAGCTGGCCTCAGTCATCACGGGCTGCGCAGGAGTGGTTCTGGTGCCGCGGTCTCTCCCTCATTTCCTGTGGTGCCAGGGCAAAGTCTTTGCAACCGGTTTACCGTGTGGGAGGGTTTCTGCGTTGTGCATCTACGCCCGGCAGCTTACCACACGCTGCGGGCGCTTCTTCGTGGCTTTTCATTTCACCCCGCCGCCGCAGTTTACTTCCTTCCCCGAGGGCGGGGGAAGGTCGCGCTACTCCCGAGGCTGCCTGCCTTCGTTCGGGACACACTTGCTGTTCCTCCCTGGGGCGGGTGAGACGCACGGTAGTTTCTCCTGGCAACTGCGGGTAGGCTCCGCTGTCAGTGTGTGTTCTCACCCACTGTAGTGCACAGCGCCCGGCAGCTCTTTCATGCGCTGCGGGCGCTTCACTACCAAGTCTCTTCCGACGCTTGTGGCAGGCCGCGGGTGGGCTCCGCTGGCCCTGCTTTATGTTTAACGCTGCGGGGCTATGACTGCATTATAGCGGGTAGGCTCCGCTTTCGGTTATTAAGCGCCTGGCAGCTCCCCTCACGCTGCGGGCGCTCTTAGGCACAGTCTTCCACCCCTCCGCCGCACTTCACACACGCGGCGGGGGAGGGGGCGCTGCAGGCAGGCCGCGGGTGGGCTCCGCGAGTCTTGCCGTATTTTGAATTTATTTTCGGCCGCGTTGCACGCAGGCCATGCGGGTGGGCACCGCAGTTGTGCAGTATAAGAGGGGGTCGCTCCTGGCATTCGTGGCCCCCTTCGCTCACCTTCGGCCGGCGGGCCTGATGCTCTGTCGCGGTCGTGGCGGGTGGGGTCCGCCCGGCCGGTACACCTCTCCCGTGGGGTCACTGCTTCTCGGCCATCGCAGGTGGGCACTGGGCGGTCCGCTCGGCACCGGTGGTGTTGGATGGTGGCGGCCGACGCGGGTAGGCTCCGGTCGGCTCGTCCTTGAAGGCTGGTGCGGTGGGCCTCCCGGTCGCTGCAGGCTGTGGGGCTCAGACGTGCCCACAGGATTCTCGGCGCGTCGCGCCGTGTTGCAGGGGGTGCCCTCTAGGCGGGCAGCTCTCTCCCCCTTTCCATCGAATTTTGGGCAGTGGCACGCATGGGCATCACTACCGACCTCGTCGCCAGTGTGGTGTTGGGGCCCTAGGCCCACATGGTGGAGTAAATGATGACACAGGACACCAGTTAGGGGATTGTAGATCTGGCCACGAGCACGTGCGCTCTGGCTCTTTTATTGGCAGCGTCACCTGACCCAGTGACGTCTGTGGTGGGTGGGTGTACAGTGTATGGTTACACTGCAAACAACTAGACTGTGTCCTGGCAGGACACTACAAACCAATTCTAATTTAGGTAGTGCAGCATTTGCTTGCAAGCAGGTGCACTTGCACTTTACAGTAACACGTGTGGTGTACTGTAATGGCTGCTCGGCGGGCCATTAGTGCCGCACAGCTACCGCTGGCTGCCCCAAAAGAGTGCCGCCTGGGGCGGACCACCACCACCGCACCCCCCTAGCTACGCCACTGAGGGAGAACCTGGCTTGGCAATTCGGACTGGACTGTTCCCACAAGGAATAGGGTCAAGACTGACTTGCATGTGGCTGGGTTGAAACTGGGGTGCTGTGGTGAGCAAATGAATGATGGATTAAACCCAGATCCTTGTGACTGGGGGTGAATGTTTGCATTGTGCAGTATTCCGTCCATCAATTGTTTCTTTTGCATGTCACCCTAACTGGGAAGGGTATGCATAGATGTGGGTCCCGTGCTCACTACACCACTGGATTCAACTAGCCTGGCTGATGAAGGGTAATGCCCCGAAACCGGTCCCAGCATGCTTGTTTCCGGTCCAGGGAGGAACTGGCTTGGCAGTTCGGGCTGGACTGTTCCCACAAGGAATAGGGTCAAGACTGATTTGCATATGGCTGGGTTGAAACTGGGATTGTGTGGTGAGCAAAATAATGATGGATTAAACCCAGATCCTTGTGACTGAGGGTTAATGTTTGCATTATCCAGCATTCCATCCATCAATTGTTTCTTCTGCAAGTGAGTTAGATTCTGCAAACCTTTGAGAAGCTTGTAAAGTGATTGAGGAGTCACAGATCAGCGGTTGGCACCAGTAACACACCTTTTTAACATGCAACATCATCTTGCATGCACCAGTAAGGGGGCCACCTATGCATCTAATGTTTGGAAGAACAGACAGTAAATATGAACACTTTGTTCCCAGTCACTAGTGGAGTAGTCTGGTGATGTTAGGCAGAGTTGTAAGACTAAGGACCTCCACTTCACTACTCACCAGGTGCCCAGGAGTTGGTGGAGTTTTATCTGGGAATGCAAAAATGGGCTGCAAGATGGAAGGTTGAAAGGTCTGGAACCCACTCTTACTTGGGGTGGTTAGATAGGGTACAAGCAAATTAGATGTGACTGGAAATAACAAGTGATCAATGGGCACTAGAGGCCAATTTCTTAGTATAGAATTACTCACAAAATGTCTTAGTATAGAATTACTCACAAAAAATGACAGAGCACTAAGAGGATGATGACGTGAAAGCAAGATTCTCCATTCTATTAGTCACACTACAGGATCCTAGAGCAGATGGAACAGAGTAAGAAGCTGAAAATGGAACCTGGCTACCGGTGAGGCAAGCTGAAGCAACTAAAGCATGGACTCTACTTGGAAACATACATGAGTCAGGGCCCGTTAAGGAAATGTGAAAGAAGGAGCAAGGCCTTTTTTTGTTGTTGTTGTTCTGTTGTGTAGGTTTTGTGTGCCTATTCATTTTCAGAAGGATGAGTTCTGCTGTTATGCCCTTTGGAGGTTGCAGGGAGGTGACATGGCCTTCACACTCTGTTCCCAGAGTACAAGCCTGAGATTTTTCAGACAGAAGGCTTTGACTATGAGACTGTGCAGTGCAAATCCTTTGAAATGCAAAAAGAACAATTGATGGACAGGATGCAGAACAATATCATACATTCACCCCAGTTCAGAGATCTGGGCCTAAATCCATCGTTTTTTTTGCTCACCATGCCATTCCAGTATGGACACAGCCATATGCAAATCAGTTTGGACCCTGCGCCCAATGGGAACAGTCCAGCCCGAACTGCCAGGCCAGGCCCTCCCTTGACTGGAAACAAGCATCCTAGGACCGGTTTCGGGCTTTCAGCCCTCATCAGCCAGGATACCTTAACTCCAGTGGCATGGAGAGCACGGGACTCACGCCTGGGCATACCCGTCCCACTCCGGTTGACAAATGGAAAAAGAACAATTGATGGACAGAATGCAGAACAATGTTATACATTCACCCAAGTACAGAGATCTGGGCCTAAAGCCATCGTTTTTTTGCTCACCATGCCATTCCAGTATGGACCCAGCCATATGCAAATCAGTCTTGACCATGCGCACAATGGGAACAGTCCAGGCCGAACTGCCAGGCCAGTTCCTCCCTGGAAACAAGCATCCTAGGAGCGGGCTTTGGGCTTTCAGCCATCATCAGCCAGGATAGCTTGACTCCAGTGGCATGGAGAGCACGGGACCCACGTCTGAGCATACCAGTCCCACTCGGGGTGACAAATGCAAAAAGAAGAATTGTTGGACAGAATGCAGAACAATGTTATACATTCACCCAAGTACAGAGATCTGGGCCTAAATCCATCGTTTTTTTGCTCACCATGCCATTCCAGTATGGACCCAGCCATATGCAAATCAGTCTTGACCATGCGCACAATGGGAACAGTCCAGGCCGAACTGCCAGGCTAGTTCCTCCCTGGAAACAAGCATCCTAGGAGCGGGCTTTGGGCTTTCAGCCCTCATCAGCCACAATAGCTTGACTCCAGTGGCATGGAGAGCAAGAGACCCACGTCTGGGCATACCCGTCCCACTCGAGGTGACAAAAGAAAAAAGAACAATTGATGGACAGAATGCAAAACAATGTCATACATTCACCCCAGTACAGAGATATGGGCCTAAATCTATTGTTTTTTTGCTTACCATGCCATTCCATTATGTACCCAGCCATATGCAAATCAGACCGGTCCCAGGATGCTTGTTTCCGGTCCATCATCCCCTTTGGTTTTGCTTTGTTCGCCCTAAGTTGGCAGGGTATGCCCAAACGTGGGTCCCTTGCTCACTTTGCCACTGGATTCAAGCTAGCCTGCTTGATGATGGTTGATTAGCCAGAAATCGGTCCCAGGATGCTTGTTTCCGGTGCAGGGAAGACATGGCTTGGCAGTTCGTGCTGGATTGTTCCCATGAGGCACAAGGTCAGACTGATTTGCATAAGGCCATGTCTGAACTGGGGTGGCGGAGTGAGCTAAAGAATGAAGATGGATTAAACCCAGATCACTTGACTGGGGGTGAGTGCTTGCAATGTTCAACACTCCGTCCATCATCCCCTTTGGGTTTGCTCAATTCCTTTGAAAGTCAGAAGCGAATGGCAGCTCAATTAAATGTGCTGCTTAATACACACTAAGGGCCAGATGTAGGTAGGATTCATTTACCGAATCTTAATTACCGAATTTTACCGATTCGGTAATTAAGAATCGGTAAATATGAAGGGGGGACATGTAGGACCATCCAGATGTTTTTTTTACCGAATCAGTAAAAATCTGTATTTACCGATTCGGTAAATACCGACCGGTAATGCCCATTCATTCCTATGGGCTTTGAAGCCCATAGGAATGAATGGGCATTACCGATTCGGTATTTACCGAATCGGTAAATACCGAATTCCACCAGGGTGCAGGGGGTTTCACTTTGACACCCACTAGCACCCCCAAAACAGGTTCGGGTGCCATGTGGCAGGCATACCTGCCCTAAGGGCAGGTCTGCCTGTCATATGGCACAGGTGTGCATGCAAATCACTAGAGTACGTGGGGGCGGGATTTCACCCCACTCCGGACGCACAGCGTTAGAAGCATAACAAATATGCCAGAGGTTAATCCAATTTGTCAGTATTATTTATTTTCATTTCGTCTTTCCATGTATAACATTTATCATGGTTAGTCAGTCACAAGTGGGAAGCACTATGTTAACATAAAATCCTTAACGCTTTAGACATGCCTTGACGAGCCTTGTTCTATAGCATGGAATGCTACATAGATTCTCCTTGATTAATTCTTTTTTCACCCAATGCATTTCGTGCCTTTCATGGCACTTCGTCAGGGGTTAAACTACAAATTTAAAAACACAATTATTAGGCTACATATTGAAATGGTTTGTGTTCATCATATTTAACATCCTATGTACAACATATCAACAGTGAATGTTTGAGGCTAAAGTTCACCCCGTGATCGACGTTTTGCCCGCAGAATTCATGATGATTGATAATATGAGTTAAACTCCCCTTATTTCATTACGTGCTTATTGTCAAATGATCCCCGAAAATGCGTTCAAACTAATCCCATCAAACAATATAAACGCTCCCTTATCTGTCCCTTGAATTCCACATTGCAAAGAAAGTTACATAAGCCCATACCTCGAGTGTTTCAATGACTGCCTCTTCTCATTTCCAACTGCATGCTGAATATTCAGCCCTCTCCTTCAACTAAAAACACCTGTGTTGTATTCTCAGATCTTCCTATTTTTATCAAATCCCACCCCTTCAGTGATCAAACTAAAAAACCCACAATGCACTATTGTTGTGAAAATACTGCTGCTATCTGTATCCACCCTGCATAATCTCGTGTCGTACCCTTAATTTGACATTATCGAAAAATATAAATGTAAAAGACCTGTGTCCTGGATGTTAACTTATAGAATTCACCGCCCACCCATAAGTGTTCTTTATTAACATTCGTCACAACTAACATCAAATAATAACTGACTGCATTCTGTTATTCGTACAAAGGTAAAACATCACATCATTCCATCAATACAACAGATATTAATCCGCATTATGTTTAAAAAACGTAGTCCATGTTAATCATTCAAATGGAGGTTGTAAAAGTCATCCCGCAAGTGACGAAATCCTTTGGTTGGTTTGTGTGTCTTATTCCATGGGTGCTACTCGTCGAGTGGACAGAATAACTTTGGTTCACAAAAAACGGTGGTGACAGAGTGCACACCTTCTTTTCCATGTTTCAAGAGCGTTCATGTTTATAAAGTTTTGCGTGCTGGCCCGGAATCGTGGACTGTCCTGCCACGTCATGAAAAAAATCACTAGAGTACGTGGGGGTGGGATTTCACCCCACTCCGGACGCACAGCGTTAGTAGCATAACAAATATGCCAGAGGTTAATCCAATTTGTCAGTATTATTTATTTTCATTTCGTCTTTCCATGTATAACATTTATCATGGTTACTCAGTCACAAGTGGGAAGCACTATGTTAACATAAAATCCTTAACGCTTTAGACATGCCTTGACGAGCCTTGTTCTATAGCATGGAATGCTACATAGATTCTCCTTTATTAAGTCTTTTTTCACCCAATGCATTTCGTGCATTTCATGTCACTTCGTCAGGGGTTAAACTACAAATTTAAAAACACAATTATTAGGCTACATATTGAAATGGTTTGTGTTCATCATATTTAACATCCTATGTACAACATATCAACAGTGAATGTTTGAGGCTAAAGTTCACCCCGTGATCTACGTTTTGCCCGCTGAATTCATGATGATTGATAATATGAGTTAAACTCCCCTTATTTCATTACGTGCTTATTGTCAAATGATCCTCGAAAATGCGTTCAAACTAATCCCATCAAACAATATAAACGCTCCCTTATCTGTCCCTTGAATTCCACATTGCAAAGAAAGTTACATAAACCCATACCTCGAGTGTTTCAATGACTGCCTCTTCTCATTTCCAACTGCATGCTGAATGTTCAGCCCTCTCCTTCAACTAAAAACACCTGTGTTGTATTCTCAGATCTTCCTATTTTTATCAAATCCCACCCCTTCAGTGATCAAACTAAAAAACCCACAATGCACTATTGTTGTGAAAATACTGCTGCTATCCGTATCCACCCTGCATAATCTCGTGTCGTACCCTTAATTTGACATTATTGAAAAATATAAATGTAAAAGACCTGTGTCCTGGATGTTAACTTATAGAATTCACCGCCCACCCATAATTGTTCTTTATTAACATTCGTCACAACTAGCATCAAATAATAACTGACTGCATTCTGTTATTCGTACAAAGGAAAAAACATCACATCATTCCATCAATACAACAGATATTAATCCGCATTATGTTTAAAAAACGTAGTCCATGTTAATCATTCAAATGGAGGTTGTAAAAGTCATCCCGCAAGTGACGAAATCCTTTGGTTGGTTTGTGTGTCTTATTCCATGGGTGCTACTCGTCGAGTGGACAGAATAACTTTGGTTCACAAAAAACGGTGGTGACAGAGTGCACACCTTCTTTTCCATGTTTCAAGAGCGTTCATGTTTATAAAGTTTTGCGTGCTGGCCCGGAATCGTGGACTGTCCTGCCACGTCATGAAACAAATAACTAGAGTACGTTGGGGCGGGATTTCACCCCACTCCGGACGCACAGCGTTAGAAGCATAACAAATATGCCAGAGGTTAATCCAATTTGTCAGTATTATTTATTTTCATTTCGTCTTTCCATGTATAACATTTATCATGGTTACCAGTCACAAGTGGGCAGCACTATGTTAACATAAACTCCTTAACGCTTTAGACATGCCTTGACGAGCCTTGTTCTATAGCATGGAATGCTACATAGATTCTCCTTGATTAAGTCTTTTTTCACCCAATGCATTTCGTGCCTTTCATGGCACTTCGTCAGGGGTTAAACTACAAATTTAAAAACACAATTATTAGGCTACATATTGAAATGGTTTGTGTTCATCATATTTAACATCCTATGTACAACATATCAACAGTGAATGTTTGAGGCTAAAGTTCACCCCGTGATCGACGTTTTGCCCGCAGAATTCATGATGATTGATAATAAGAGTTAAACTCCCCTTATTTCATTATGTGCTTATTGTCAAATCATCCCCGAAAATGCGTTCAAACTAATCCCATCAAACAATATAAACGCTCCCTTATCTGTCCCTTGAATTCCACATTGCAAAGAAAGTTACATAAGCCCATACCTCGAGTGTTTCAATGACTGCCTCTTCTCATTTCCAACTGCATGCTGAATGTTCAGCCCTCTCCTTCAACTAAAAACACCTGTGTTGTATTCTCAGATCTTCCTATTTTTATCAAATCCCACCCCTTCAGTGATCAAACTAAAAAACCCACAATGCACTATTGTTGTGAAAATACTGCTGCTATCCGTATCCACCCTGCATAATCTCGTGTCGTACCCTTAATTTGACATTATCGAAAAATATAAATGTAAAAGACCTGTGTCCTGGATGTTAACTTATAGAATTCACCGCCCACCCATAAGTGTTCTTTATTAACATTCGTCACAACTAGCATCAAATAATAACTGACTGCATTCTGTTATTCGTACAAAGGTAAAACATCACATCATTCCATCAATACAACAGATATTAATCCGCATTATGTTTAAAAAACGTAGTCCATGTTAATCATTCAAATGGAGGTTGTAAAAGTCATCCCGCAAGTGACGAAATCCTTTGGTTGGTTTGTGTGTCTTATTCCATGGGTGCTACTCGTCGAGTGGACAGAATAACTTTGGTTCACAAAAAACGGTGGTGACGGAGTGCACACCTTCTTTTCCATGTTTCAAGAGCGTTCATGTTTATAAAGTTTTGCGTGCTGGCCCGGAATCGAGGACTGTCCTGCCACGTCATGAAACAAATCACTAGAGTACGTGGGGGCGGGATTTCACCCCACTCCGGACGCACAGCGTTAGGAGCATAACAAATATGCCAGAGGGTAATCCAATTTGTCAGTTTTCATTTCGTCTTTCCATGTATAACATTTATCATGGTTACTCAGTCACAAGTGGGAAGCACTATGTTAACATAAAATCCCTAACGCTTTAGACATGCCTTGACGAGCCTTGTTCTATAGCATGGAATGCTACATAGATTCTCCTTGATTAAGTCTTTTTTCACCCAATGCATTTCGTGCCTTTCATGGCACTTCGTCAGGGGTTAAACTACAAATTTAAAAACACAATTATTAGGCTACATATTGAAATGGTTTGTGTTCATCATATTTAACATCCTATGTACAACATATCAACAGTGAATGTTTGAGGCTAAAGTTCACCCCGTGATCGACGTTTTGCCCGCAGAATTCATGATGATTGATAATATGAGTTAAACTCCCCTTATTTCATTACGTGCTTATTGTCAAATGATCCCCGAAAATGCATTCAAACTAATCCCATCAAACAATATAAACGCTCCCTTATCTGTCCCTTGAATTCCACATTGCAAAGAAAGTTACATAAGCCCATACCTCGAGTGTTTCAATGACTGCCTCTTCTCATTTCCAACTGCATGCTGAATGTTCAGCCCTCTCCTTCAACTAAAAACACCTGTGTTGTATGTATTCTCAGATCTTCCTATTTTTATCAAATCCCACCCCTTCAGTGATCAAACTAAAAAACCCACAATGCACTATTGTTGTGAAAATACTGCTGCTATCCGTATCCACCCTGCATAATCTCGTGTCGTACCCTTAATTTGACATTATAGAAAAATATAAATGTAAAAGACCTGTGTCCTGGATGTTAACTTATAGAATTCACCGCCCACCCATAAGTGTTCTTTATTAACATTCGTCACAACTAGCATCAAATAATAACTGACTGCATTCTGTTATTCGTACAAAGGTAAAACATCACATCATTCCATCAATACAACAGATATTAATCCGCATTGTGTTTAAAAAACGTAGTCCATGTTAATCATTCAAATGGAGGTTGTAAAAGTCATCCCGCAAGTGACGAAATCCTTTGGTTGGTTTGTGTGTCTTATTCCATGGGTGCTACTCGTCGAGTGGACAGAATAACTTTGGTTCACAAAAAACGGTGGTGACAGAGTGCACACCTTCTTTTCCATGTTTCATGAGCGTTCATGTTTATAAAGGTTTGCGTGCTGGCCCGGAATCGTGGACTGTCCTGCCACGTCATGAAACAAATCACTAGAGTACGTGGGGGCGGGATTTCACCCCACTCCGGACGCACAGCGTTAGGAGCATAACAAATATGCCAGAGGGTAATCCAATTTGTCAGTTTTCATTTCGTCTTTCCATGTATAACATTTATCATGGTTACTCAGTCACAAGTGGGAAGCACTATGTTAACATAAAATCCCTAACGCTTTAGACATGCCTTGACGAGCCTTGTTCTATAGCATGGAATGCTACATAGATTCTCCTTGATTAAGTCTTTTTTCACCCAATGCATTTCGTGCCTTTCATGGCACTTCGTCAGGGGTTAAACTACAAATTTAAAAACACATTTATTAGGCTACATATTGAAATGGTTTGTGTTCATCATATTTAACATCCTATGTACAACATATCAACAGTGAATGTTTGAGGCTAAAGTTCACCCCGTGATCGACGTTTTGCCCGCAGAATTCATGATGATTGATAATATGAGTTAAACTCCCCTTATTTCATTACGTGCTTATTGTTAAATGATCCCCGAAAATGCATTCAAACTAATCCCATCAAACAATATAAACGCTCCCTTATCTGTCCCTTGAATTCCACATTGCAAAGAAAGTTACATAAGCCCATACCTCGAGTGTTTCAATGACTGCCTCTTCTCATTTCCAACTGCATGCTGAATGTTCAGCCCTCTCCTTCAACTAAAAACACCTGTGTTGTATGTATTCTCAGATCTTCCTATTTTTATCAAATCCCACCCCTTCAGTGATCAAACTAAAAAACCCACAATGCACTATTGTTGTGAAAATACTGCTGCTATCCGTATCCACCCTGCATAATCTCGTGTCGTACCCTTAATTTGACATTATAGAAAAATATAAATGTAAAAGACCTGTGTCCTGGATGTTAACTTATAGAATTCACCGCCCACCCATAAGTGTTCTTTATTAACATTCGTCACAACTAGCATCAAATAATAACTGACTGCATTCTGTTATTCGTACAAAGGTAAAACATCACATCATTCCATCAATACAACAGATATTAATCCGCATTGTGTTTAAAAAACGTAGTCCATGTTAATCATTCAAATGGAGGTTGTAAAAGTCATCCCGCAAGTGACGAAATCCTTTGGTTGGTTTGTGTGTCTTATTCCATGGGTGCTACTCGTCGAGTGGACAGAATAACTTTGGTTCACAAAAAACGGTGGTGACAGAGTGCACACCTTCTTTTCCATGTTTCAAGAGCGTTCATGTTTATAAAGTTTTGCGTGCTGGCCCGGAATCGTGGACTGTCCTGCCACGTCATGAAACAAATCACTAGAGTACGTGGGGGCGGGATTTCACCCCACTCCGGACGCACAGCGTTAGGAGCATAACAAATATGCCAGAGGTTAATCCAATTTGTCAGTATTATTTATTTTCATTTCGTCTTTCCATGTATAACATTTATCATGGTTACTCAGTCACAAGTGGGAAGCACTATGTTAACATAAAATCCTTAACGCTTTAGACATGCCTTGACGAGCCTTGTTCCATAGCATGGAATGCTACATAGATTCTCCTTGATTAAGTCTTTTTTCACCCAATGCATTTCGTGCCTTTCATGGCACTTCGTCAGGGGTTAAACTACAAATTTAAAAACACAATTATTAGGCTACATATTGAAATGGTTTGTGTTCATCATATTTAACATCCTATGTACAACATATCAACAGTGAATGTTTGAGGCTAAAGTTCACCCCGTGATCGACGTTTTGCCCGCAGAATTCATGATGATTGATAATATGAGTTAAACTCTCCTTATTTCATTACGTGCTTATTGTCAAATGATCCCCGAAAATGCGTTCAAACTAATCCCATCAAACAATATAAACGCTCCCTTATCTGTCCCTTGAATTCCACATTGCAAAGAAAGTTACATAAGCCCATACCTCGAGTGTTTCAATGACTGCCTCTTCTCATTTCCAACTGCATGCTGAATGTTCAGCCCTCCCCTTCAACTAAAAACACCTGTATGCACACCGGAATCGGTATTTTACCATCAAATTGATTTGGTGGTAAAATACCAATTCGGTAAGGCTTGTGGGACTCTGAAGAGTCCCACCTACATTTCAAACTTACCGAATCGGTAAAAATACCGATTTGGTATTTTACAGAATCGGTAAATTTACCGATCGGTAAATTTACCGATTCTGTAAAATGACTGTCCCTACATACCATTTCACTGATACCGGTCGGTAACGGCCGAAAATACCGATTTTCGGCCGTTACCGACCGACCTACATCTGGCCCTAAGTGAGCTGAGCGGTTCTCAGTCCAAAGCCTATGATGCTCCTAATTGTTCTGTGCTAAGAAAGTGTAAGCAGTGATACACCCCAAAGATCTCTTCTTTCTCCTGGGATCTGAGGAAAGGCCTCCAAAGTCTGATAGCAGCAGAGAGTGGGCACAAGAGGCACAGTCAAGGAGCTCATTGACCGACATTAGGAGGTAAAACATAATTTCTCCGGTTAAACCAGTCAATGCATCACAAGAGGTAGTGTTATGTATCTGAATTGGGCTCCTGTAGCAACACTACACAGTTTCTTACATTGCTCTCTTTCTGCACAAATAACTTTTTTCCCCGGCAGTAGCATCATTCGCAAAGACAATGGAGCCTGTATTAGTCTTATATGTGTGCCCCCTACGGCTATAATTTTTAGGGCGAAGCTGCTTCCCGGTTTGCTAAGTACTTCTTCTGGGCATTCTGAAAGCTTCCCTGGATCTGCATTCTACCCATTGCAGACCATTGGCTTTGTGGTTTGTAACTCACAATTGCTTTCTTTCTATTTGGTGGCTTTATTTGCTTTAGGCGGCCCATCATGCCTTTGTCTATCTGATAGAGAAATTCTTGTTTACTGTATCCATCCAAGAACTCGTTTTCTCTAGACAGCCCTTTAAATCTTGTTCTTGTCTTGTCACATTTGCTGTGCCACAGTGACGTAGCTGGGGCGTGCGAGGGCGGTCCGCCCCATGCAGCACTGTTTTTTGGGGCGGCGGGAGTCATGTCTGTCGACTATCACTATCCCCGCGGCCCAAAGAACAAGTTGTTTGCCGCTCCCACCTGACCCCAAGGTACAAGTCCTAAGTCGTCTGTCAGTCGCGCCCCTGCTCTTACATGCACCCGGACGGCAAACTTAAGGGACGCCCGATGAGGCAGTACGTATAGCTACGTCACTGCTGTGCCTTCAAAGATACAGGTCAAATGTCAGGCTCTGTTTTCTAGGGATCCTATTATTTTTTTTCTTTCTCTGACTTCAAAGTAAGGGAATTTATGTGACAATCTTGCTGTGAAACGGAAAGGCTTTTTCTAAAACACAACAAAATGAACAGTGAAGATATTTCAAAATATAGAAGAATTATGAAAGTACAAATTAAGTTCATTTATATTTTTGTATTTCTGAAGTGTGGTGGAAACAACTATATGAAACGGATCCAAACAGTCTAGGTGAAGACATTTCCACACATAGTTTGTGCGCTGTAAAACTGCACGTCTGTGCAAATGTAATGGTCATTTCAATTGAAAATGTGTTTTCTGTAATGTCAATGTCCCACTCCACCTCAGTCTACCCATTCCACCCAATCTACCCACTCCACCTTAATCTAGCCCATTTCACCCCACTCCACTCTACCCCACGCAAATCTACCCCACACCAACAATCTTCCCCACTCCAATGTACCCTGCCCCTACACAAATCTACAACACTTCCCCACGCAAATCTACCCCACTACAAACCACACCACTCCAATCCACGCCACTCAACTACAGTCTACCCCCACAACTCCAATTTAGCCCACTTTACTTCACTACAATCTACCCTTCTCTACCACACTACAATCTACCCACTCTACCCTACTCCACACCAATCTACCCCACTCAACTCTACTCTAAACCCAGTCTAGCCCACTCCACCTCACCCCAACCCCCCTCACTTTTGCCCATGCTAAACAGCAGCCACACTGGTGTACAACAGGGCTAAAACACATTGCCAAAGCCAATAGCTTTAGCATAGGGCAGACCTATTGGCTTTGCCATTGTTTGTTATTATTTATACCTTAATGTAGCACTTATAAAGCGCTGGCAGGCAGCGCAGCGTTGTATAGTTGTATGTGGGTTAAGTAGCATAAGAAAATAAGGTCTGCAAAAGTATCTTTTGCTAAATATCTCATTTTTAGCTGACTACGGTCACATTTAAACTTGTCATGCCCTTAAATATGGTCTGAAGCACGTGACCCATTATATGCTGGATCCAAATTTAAAATAATTATTTAACACAGCCCTATGACACGAGGGAAGTCAGTTTGAATGAATTTAGACTTTAAATATGGATCAACTAATTTGTAAAGAGAGATTTAAGTCGAGTTTTATTTTGGAGTCTGTGGCCCAAAGGATTGCAAACCCCATCTTGATGCTTTCAGCCGCTGTCGAGCATGAAACTCAACACTCTTTTTAATATTAGAACAAACGGTTAAACATTCTAAGACAGAAGGACAGCTATGAGGAATTCTCTTCCTGGCCAGGCCTTAGAACCCTGTACGGAAAGAGACAGTCTTCTTTTATTCCTGATCATGGCTGGGCATGAAGCTAGAATAATACGTTTCACAATGATTTAAAGTTTAAACACCCTTTCCTGTATTTGTCCCACCTTCTGTTGCTTTAAGTCTGATGATTGAAACCAGAGGCGCAACTAGGTCTTAACTTCGGAGGGGGGGCTAACAGGGCAAACAAAGGGGCGTGGTAACATGTTAATCAATTGGGGCGAGGCTAACATTGCAGACAATCAGGATCGGGTGATGCTCAGGCCAAGCCGAGAAAAATAAGTGGCAAATTCTGCAATCAAAACTGGACAACATTTAGTTGTATGAGAATTAAATTGGAGAACAGAGGGTAATGTCAGCCATTTATACAATAACAGATATTAGGGATTTGTTCATCTTGCAATAAAGTGACTCAAATGCATTATCTTGTCAGACAACGATATTATATAAATGGTTTAAATTGCACCCTTTTTTCTAATGAAATTCTCAAGAAACTGGTTCAAAAGAGCCCAGAACAACATGCTACTCACTGAGAAATCAAGACTGGTCAAAGATATAATTCACACAAAAATTGGACTCTGGACATGTATCATGTACTTCTCCACCCCCCAAAGACAGGGAAGTAATTTCAGATTTTGCAATGTGCCCATTTGCACTGTTGTTACCAACTATAGCATATACAAACATACATTTTTCGGCAGTAAAGCCATTAAAGCTGGTGCTTTAATGAATAGGCAGTGGAAGTAGGAGTGGGTGGGGTGTTGTGCAGCAGCACCCCCAAAATAACCATGCTGGAATTCAGAGGGTGCATGAGAAATAATAAAGCATTTGCATTTTGATAATGATGTTACATTTGCTGTTCTTCAAAAGATAGGTCAAATGCCTGGCTATGCCCACTGCTAAAAGTCACAAACTTGGTAATTATATCCCTGTCACAAAGTTCTAATCCTCACTTCTTCGGCTGGTGCAGCTCCTATTGTAATTGCATTTATATAGCGTTGTACTACCCTTTTTCAGTGAGTAGCACACAACTCTGGAGCCCATAGAGGATTAGTGGTGATTAAGTATAGTGAAATATGAAATTAATTTGAGCGGTGGATATGTTTGTCTGTTATTTGGATTGAGGAGGATAGTGGGGGGATAGAAGAGGGAAAAGGTTTGCATTTATATAGCACTTGCTACCCCATAAGAGGTGTTGAAGCACTTTTAGTTTGGGCGATCTGAATAGTAAAAGCGTTATGAGAGGATAAAAGGAGGGGTAGAGGAGGGAAGAGTATGGGGTTTGGGATGAATGAAAGAATGGAGGTAGAGGGTACATTGATAGAGGTATAGGGTTAGAAATAGGGTAGGGCTTTGGAGAGAGTAGTAAAGTGAGGTTTGAGATGAGTCAGAGTGGAGGTAGAGAATGTATTGCGAGAGATATAGGGTGAGATCTAGGGTAGTCCATTGGATATGCTGAATTAAAAGCAATGTAATTAATGTAAAAATATATAAGTACATGGGAGGTATAGGCCTAAGGAAGGTAATACATGTAGACTAACGTTTTGTTTAATAAACTCAGACTGTCAAGTGCTTTTTTACTTGTGTGTTTGTGATAGGTGTTAGATCATTCCGTACACTTACAGACAGCAGACTGCTATCCCACCTGAAATAATGGAACTAACTAAATACCTGTATTTTCACACTGCAATTCCTTCCACCAAGCCAATGAATGTCCATGTTCAAATTGCCAAATAATATTAAAGAGAGAACAAAATGAGACCACACACAAGACAATTTGCATAGTAAACGAATAATGACATGAAACTAAGAAAAAGTCATTATCCTAGGCTAGCCCCTGGCCTGGAAACAGGCCTGGTGTTTTAATTAACACATTGGGGCCTGGCTTCGGATGGAGGAAATTCTTACAGAGAACTACTGGTTACTTGCAAGAGGCATCTTAAAATGTGTATGATGATGGTGTAATAAGTGTACAGCACAGTGAATGTTTAAAATTGGCATGTTTTATTGGTCTTTATTGAGATAGATTAATCGAAAAATGTGAAAATAAACTAAAAATCCACAAATAAACTTAGTATCCTGTCCACAATACACATACAACTGATCCAAACTTAGGACGTGGTAGACATATTCGACCATCATCTTTTGTTACAGTCCTGCAGACTACTTTAGAAAGACCAACCTACCCCTTGAATGGATGTATTAGAAATGGGCCCCATATGCTTCAATAAACATCACAGGCAAGGACCCCCCTACCCGTGGCACCACTGGCCAGGGCCACTCAGCAGATAAGGGGGGCTTGTTCTGCTTCACATCAGCACCTCTTGCAAGGACATGCCAGGGCACCACTGCCTCAAGGCCATTTGATGGAAAAGAGGCCACGATCTGCTCCACAACAGCATCACTTGCAAGTACCACCCATCTATGACATCACTGCCTGAAACTCACTCCGCTGAACGGGGGCCTAGCACCTGCCCCTGACCATCAGCTCCATCACACTTGGGGTGTAAGGTCAGGACACACCAGGTGTCACACAACTTCACAGCCATCATCCTAAATGCAGGCTCCCTGCTCTCACTTCACCCGGGCCCCTACAACCCACCCAGGAGTACAGAAACCAAATCCATACACCTATATCCATTGATGTGCAAACATCGTGGGGTACAAGGGTTTAACATGTTATTTTCAATCAAGTAACGCCCTTCAGTGGCAAGATTTGTTTTTTATGATAAAAACGGATTGATCATAGAAAGGACTAGTCGGCCATTAAATTAAAGAGATGTTTATGCACAGCTGCTAGCGCCTTCCTATTAGAAGTTAGGCCACTGTTGCCTGCTTCTGGCGACAGCGCCACTCCAGGCACCAACTGTAGGTGCTTCCATGCTCTCTACCTCAATGTGCCACTTTCATAGCCAGCACGAGCACTATCACCAGTGCCAAAACCCACTAGGCACCATATCTGTGCTATGTACATTCATAGACCCTCTCCACCCTAAAAACCACTTCCAACCAATGAAGCAATTGGTGGGCCCCCACTCACTGTGTTCAGTCAGGAAACTGATCATGCATGTGAACCTGAGATGTACTGTGCGCACAGCGGTGGGTTACACGAAAAATGACCGTCCGGGACCCACAGGCCGCGAGTGTGGGGCTCTTGACACAGCCTTCTAACCTCTTACAAAGTACAATTGCAGTTTATTTCCTCCCCTCAAGCAGCTCTGCAGGTTGAGCATGTGCTGTATCGATCTTGTGTGTAGCCTCTGCATCACAAGCTTGATTCCCAGCGCTGCCATTCATCCTTTTGTCCTCCCAACAACAAAATGAGGAGCACCGAATCTATCATCCCTCCAAAGTACAGACTGGGTACAAGTAACACGGATCCTGGGAAAAATTCGGTTGAGTTGTTCCTCGAAAAGCTGTGTCCAATTTGCCCAGTGCAGGCAGCGCCTCACTTGAGAGGCCAGTCACGAAACCCAAGGTCACACAACACGACACTCAGCGAGTAGAAAGATGCAGCCACAGTCTGTGCAGGTAACAGCGGTGTGGCAGGGATTCCAACGGATGATGCAGAGGGAAATTTAAATAAATAGTTAATTTTCCCTCTGCGTTGTCTATCGGAATCACCCCCACCTGGCCCCACCGCTGTTACCTGCACGGAACGTGGCTGGGAATGTGTACACAGCAGGGGCAAAGTAATGGTCAGTGCAGGTGATGCTTTTCCTTTGTGAAGAAATTCCTGCTGGCGTCACATCCATCTGCTGGGCACATCTTCCCACTCCCACCCCATGCTGCACATAAAGGTGACTGGAATAGCTCACGGGTGGGGGATGGGCGCACGGGGTCATGAGGGAGGCTGCATGAGGTTGACGTGGGTGGTTTCGCGCTGGGGGCAAAATAAAAAAAATCTACACTTACATTGAGGCTGGTCTTGCATCGCTGCTCCTGCTCTCCTGTTTCCGACTACAGGAACCAGGCAGCTAGGCTCCCTCCCCTAAGCCAATCAGAAAGCTGCAATGCAGCATTGTGATTGCTCTGAGTGCAATGACATGGCACTCAGCCAGGGGCTGGAGGGGTGGGCATGTTCTCCATGCAGTCTGTAATGCAGCCTGCATGGAGAAGTGGGGAAGTACGCATTAGTGATTTTGGCGGCCCCTGAGGCCGACCAAACAGTAATTGTGCACTTTGGAGTGGGCAAACCACTCCTCCCTTACTCTGCCTACCAGCAAATCAGCAGGACACATCACAAAGCATAGAATGATAATAACTTGAAGTTATTATCATTTTATGTTTCTCTTGCTCCCACTGCTTAAAAGCAGTGGGGCAACGCTCCTCCTCCATACCGGAGGAGGCGCCCTTGGCTGCACATCACATCAAAGGTGCTTAGGTTACATCCCTGCCTATCACCTGGGTGGAAAGCGATACAAAAGGGGATGATGGACGGAGCGTTTGAGCAAATCAAACACTCACCCCCAGTCAACTAATCTGGGTTTAATCCATCAGCATTCTTTAGCCCACTCAGCCACCCCAGTTCAGACATGGCCATATGCAAATCAGTCTGACCCTGTGCCTCATGGGAACAGTCCATCCCGAACTGCCAAGCCATGTCTTCCCTGGACCGTAAACAAGCATCATGGGACCGGTTTCGGATTCATAATCCTCATCAGCCAGGCTATCTTGAATCCAGTGGCCAAGTGAGCAAGGGACTCACGTCTGAGCATACCCTGCCAACTTAGGGCGAACAAAGCGATACAAAAGGGGATGATGGACGGAGCGTTTGAGCAAATCAAACACTCACACCCAGTCAACTGATCTGGGTTTAATCCATCACCATTCTTTAGCCCACTCAGCCACCCCAGTTCAGACATGGCCATATGCAAATCAGTCTGACCCTGTGCCTCATGGGAACAGTCCAGCCCGAACTGCCAGGCCATGTCTTCCTTGGACCGGAAACAAGCATCCTGGGACCGGTTTCGGATTCATAATCCTCATCAGCCAGGCTATCTTGAATCCAGTGGCCAAGTGAGCAAGGGACTCACGTCTGAGCATACCCTGCCAACTTAGGGCGAACAAAGCGATACAAAAGGGGATGATGGACGGAGCGTTTGAGCAAATCAAACACTCACCCCCAGTCAACTGATCTGGGTTTATTCCATCACCATTCTTTAGCCCACTCAGCCACCCCAGTTCAGACATGGTCATATGCAAATCGGCCTGACCCTGAGCCTCATGGGAACAGTCCAGCCCGAACTGCCAAGCCATGTCTTCCTTGGACCTGAAACAAGCATCCTGGGACCGGTTTCGGATTCATAATCCTCATCAGCCAGGCTATCTTGAATCCAGTGGCCAAGTGAGCAAGGGACTCATGTCTGAGCATACCCTGCCAACTTAGGGCGAACAAAGCGATACAAAAGGGGATGATGGACGGAGCGTTTGAGCAAATCAAACACTCACCCCCAGTCAACTGATCTGGGTTTAATCCATCACCATTCTTTAGCCCACTCAGCCACCCCAGTTCAGACATGGCCATATGCAAATCAGCCTGACCCTGTGCCTCATGGGAACAGTCCAGCCCGAACTGCCAAGCCATGTCTTCCCTGGACCGGAAACAAGCATCCTGGGACCGGTTTCGGATTCATAATCCTCATCAGCCAGGCTATCTTGAATCCACTGGCCAAGTGAGCAAGGGACTCACGTCTGAGCATACCCTGCCAACTTAGGGCAAACAAAGCGATACAAAAGGGGATGATGGACGGAGCGTTTGAGCAAATCAAACACTCACCCCCAGTCAACTGATCTGGGTTTAATCCATCACCATTCTTTAGCCCACTCAGCCACCCCAGTTCAGACATGGCCATATGCAAATCAGTCTGACCCTGTGCCTCATGGGAACAGTCCAGCCCGAACCTGGGTGGCAGCCCATCTCAAAGAAAACAAAAGGTGGGGGCTAGGGAGGGTTGTTGAAACCTTTTTTGAGGCTGGCTCAGGCTGGTTCTGGGAACTCAGAATTGGTCATTAAAATCAAATTCTCAAATGCTAAAGCATCTAATAATAAAAACCCAGGTACAGCCTTAATACAAATGAAACTGGGAAAGAACGGTTTGCATACTTTCCTTATTTTAGTGCATGTAAATCAGGAAAGTGTGTCATACTGTCATCTGCACCTTGGCAGCCCGGGCTGAAGACAATGACGAGGGGGTTGCTGAAGCCCATTTTGCCCATTTTACCAAATGGGCGTTGCCCGCCTGATTGAACCTTTAGGGATGTGCTAAATGTTCATGATGCCCTGGGGTGGAAAAGGGTCGCTCACCACATGGCCATCGGAGAGGGCCAACAGTTAAGTGAGGTATTGGTCCCGTTGGCCCCTGTCCAATAATCTCTACAGCTCGCCTGGGCTCTTAGGGCTTAGGGGCCTGTCTCGGGCTGTGTCTCGGGCTGTGGCTACAGGATGCACAGCCCAGAGACTGCTGAGGACCACAGACTGTTGGGCCTCTTGCCAGCAACGGGCAGCGTCCGGGGGCCATAGGCCTCATACAATTGGAGTCAGGAGCTCCTGCTCCCGTTGACTGCACTCTGTTGAGCAGCAGCTAAACAGGCCAGAATGGATGGACTGCTCTACAATGTTGACTGCCTGCTTGGAGCCCCACTATATTAAGGATATGCACTGGGCAGAGAAACATAGACCTGTTCCGCAGTCATGCAGTGACCAGCACCTGTCGGGGTCTGCAGTCGCTGTGGGACAGATGGATGTTGGGGAGAAACCAGGCTGACCATGTTCTAAGAACCAAAACCCGGGAAGGCCACAGACATCGAAGTAGGACTAAATGGTGACACTCATCACAGCCACTGAAGGCCAACAACACAGCACCAAGCAGTACCACCACTACCACTACCAGTACCACCACCACCAGCTCCACCACTACCAGTACCACAACCACTACCAGTACCACCACCACTAGTACCACCACCACCACCACAAGTACCACCACCAGTACTAGTACCAGTACCAGTACCACCACCAATACCACCAGTACCACCACTACCAGTACCACCACCACCACCACCACTACCAGTACCACCACCACCACCACTATCAGTACCAGCACCACCACCACTACCAGTACCAGCACCACTACCACCACAACCAGTACCACCACCAGCACAACCGGTACCATTACTACCACCACCACCACTACCAGAACCTCCACCACCAGTACCACCACCACCCCAACTTGTACCTCCACCGCCAGTACCCCTACCACCAGTACCACCACCACCACTGCCAGTACCACCACCACCACCTCTGCCAGTACCACCACAACCACGACCACCACCACCTCCAGTACCACCACCACCTGTACCACCAGTACCACCATCATCAGTATTACCACCACCAGTACCACCACCAGTACCAGTCCCACCAGTACTACCATCACCAGTTCAAGTACCACCAGTACCACCACCAGTACAATCACCACCACCAGTACTTCCACCACTAGTAGTATCACCAACAGTACCAATAGTAGAACCACCACCAGTACCACCAGTACCACCACCACCACCATACCACCACCACCAGTACCTCCACTACCAGTACCACCACCACCTATACTACCACCACCAGTACCACCAGTACCGTCACCAGTATCACCACCACCACCTATACAACCACCACCAGTACCACCAGTTCCAGTACCACCACCACCACCACCAGCACCACCATCAGAACCACCACCAGTACCAGCACCATCCCTAGTACCATCACCGGTACCACCACCAGTACCACCAGCACCACCACCAATACCACCACTACCACCACCACCACCACCAGTACCACCACCACCAGTACCACCCCACCAGTACCACCACCACCAGTACCACCAATAGAACCACCACCAGTCCCAATACCACCAGTACCACCACCATCACCAGTACCACCACCACCTCCACCACCACCACCAGTACCACCACCAACAGTACCACCACCACCACTACCAGTACCAATACCACCAGTACCACCAGCACCAGTACCACCAGCACCACCACCAATACCACCACTACCACCACCACCACCACCAGTACCACCACCACCAGTACCACCCCACCAGTACCACCACCACCAGTACCACCAATAGAACCACCACCAGTCCCAATACCACCAGTACCACCACCATCACCAGTACCACCACCACCTCCACCACCACCACCAGTACCACCACCAACAGTACCACCACCACCACTACCAGTACCAATACCACCAGTACCACCAGCACCAGTACCAACTGTACCACTAGTACCACCACCACCAGTGCCACCAGTACCACAACCACCAGAACCAGTACCACCACCACCAGTACCACCAGTACCAGCACCACCAGTACCACCACCACCAGTTCCCGTACCACCACCACCAGTGCCACCACCACCAGTACCATCACTACCACTACCACCAGTACCACCACCACCAGTCCCACCACCACCACCAGTACTTCCACCACCCGTAACACTAGTAGAACCACCACCAGTACCAGCACCACCAGTACCACCAGTATCACCACCACAAGTACTACCAGTACCACCACCAGTACCACCATCACCTGTACTACCACCACCAGTGCCATCAGTGCCATCACCAGTACCAGCAGTTCCAGTACCACCAGTACCAGTACCACCACCACCAGTGCCAGTACCACTAGCACCACCTCCAGTACCATTACCACCAGTACCACCACCACTACCATTAGCCCCAGTACCACCACCAGTACCAGCACCACCAGTACCACCACCAGAACCACCACCAGTATCAGTACCACCACCAGTACCACCACCACCTCCACCAGTACCACCACTACCAGTACCACCTCCACCAGTACCACCAGTAGCAGTACCACCACCACCAGTCTGAGTACCACCAGTACCACCAGTACCACCGATAGAACCACAACCAGTACCTCCACCACTAGTACCACCACCAACAGTACCACCACCACCACTACCACCACCACCAGTACCAGTACCACCAGTACCATCACCAGCACCAGTACCACCACCAGTACCACCACCACCATTAGTAGAAACCACCACCACCAATACCTCTACCACCAATTCCACCTCCAGTACCCCCACCACCAGTACTACCACCACCACTGCCAGTGCCACCACCACAACTACCACCACCAGTACCACAGTACTACCATCACCTGTACCACCACCACCATTACCACCAGTACCACCACCACCAGTACCACCAGTACCAACAATACCACCACCACCAGTACCACCACCAGTAATCCCACTACCAGTACTACTACCATCAGTACCACCAGTAGAACCACCACCAGTTCCACCATCACCAGGACCACCACCACTCGTGCCAGCACCATCACCAATACCACCAACAGAGCCCCCACTACCAGTACCATTACCACCAGTACCACCGGTACCACCAGTACCACCACCACCGGCACCACCACCACCTGTACTACCACCACCGGTACCACCACCACCACCACAACCAGTACCACCACCACCACAACCATCAGTACCACCATTACCAGTACCACCACCAGTACCATCACCAGAACCACCACCACCACCACCAGTACAACCACTGCCGGTAACACCACCATCAGTACTACCACCACCAGTACCACCACCACCAGTCCAAGAACCACTACCAGTCCAAGTACCACCAGTACCACCACAAGTACCACCAGTAGAACCGCCACCAGTACCACAACCACCAGTACCACCACCAGTACTACCAGTACCACCGCCACCAGTACCACCACCACCAACAGTACCACCACTACCAGTACCATTACCACCAGTACCACCTTTACCACCAGTATCACTACCAGGACCACCAGTACCAGCATTACCACCACCACCCATACCACCACCAGTTCCAGTACCACCAGTACCATGAGTACACCACCATCACCTATATCACCACCACCAGTACCAGTACCACCACCACCAGTATCACCACCACAACCAGTACCACCACCTCAACCATCAGTACCACCCTTACCAGTACCATCACTAGAACCACCACCAGTACCAGTACCATCAGTACCACCACCACCACCAGTACCAGTACCACCACCACCACCACTACCACCACCAGTATCACCAGTACAACCCCTGCCAGTACCACCACCATCAGTACTACCACCACCAGTACCACCACCACCAGTCCAAGTACTACCAGTACCACCACCAGTAGCACCACCACCACCAGTACCACCAGTAGAACTGCCACCAATACCACCACCAGTACCACCACCAGTACTACCAGTACCACCACCAACAGTACCACCACCACCACCAGGACCACCAGTACCAGCATTACCACCACCACCCATACCACCACCACCAGTACCACCAGTTCCAGTACCACCAGTACCATTAGTACCACCACCATCACCTATACCGCCACCACCAGTACCACCACCACCACCAGTACCACCACCAGAACCACCACCAGTACCAGTACCACCACTAGTACCACCGCCGGTACCATTAGCACTACTACCAGTACCACCAGTACCAGTATCACCAGTACCACCACCATCCCCAGTACCACTACTACCACCACCAGCAGTACCACCACTACCTCCAACCAGTTCCACCACCACCACCAGTACCACCACCAGTACGACCACCACCACCAGTACCAGTACCACCACCAGTACCACCACAAGTACCACCACCAGTACCGCCACCACCAGTACCATCACCACCCCCACCAGTACCACCACCATCACCAGTTACAGTACCACCACCATCAGTTCCAGTACCACCAGTACCATTAGTACCACCACCATCACCTATACCACCACCACCAGTACCACCACCAACTTCACCAGTACCACCACTACCAGTACCACCACCAGTACCATCACCAAAGCCACCACCAGTACCAGTACCACCCCTAGTACCCCCACCAGTACCATCAACACTACTACAAGTACCACCAGTACCAGTATCACCAGTGCTACTACAACCACTAGTACCACCAGTACCACCACCACCAGTACCACCAGTACCACCACTAGTACCACCACCATCACCAGTACCACGAATACCACAACCAGTAACACCACCACCACCTGAACCACCAGTATCACCACTACCAGTACCACCACAAGTACCACCACCAGAATTACCACCAGTACCACTAGTACCACCACCACCAGTACCACCACTACCTCCAACCAGTTACACCACCACCACCAGTACCACCACCACCACCAGTACCAGTACCACCACCAATACCACCACAAGTACCACCACCACCAGTACCATCACCACCGCCAGCAGTACCACCACCACTACCAGTACCACTAATACCACCACCACCACCAGTACCACCACTACTTCCAACCAGTTCCACCACCACCACCAGTACCACCACCACCACCAGTACCAGTACCACCACCAGTACCACCACAAGTACCACCACCAGTACCACCACCACCAGTACCATCACCACCACCACCAGTACCAGTACCACCTCCACCAGTACCACCACTAGAACGACCACCAGTACCAGTACCACAACCAACTGTACCATCAGTACCACCAATCCCAGTACCAGTATCAACAGTACCACCAGTAGCAGTACCACCAGTACCCCCACCAATACCACCAGTACCAGTACCACTGCCAGTACCACTAATACCACCAGAACCAGTACAACCACCAATACCACCAGTACCAGTATCACCACCACTACCACCCGTACCAGTACCCCCAACAATACCACCAGTATCACTACCAATACCACCACTACCACAACTAATACCACCACCACCAATTCCACCACCTCCATTACCAGACCAGTACCACTACCACCAGTACCACCAGTACCACAAGTACCACCACCACTACCAGTACCACTACCAGTACCAGCACCACCAATACCACCACCAGCAATACCAACCAACGACCAATACCACCACCTCCGCCACCTCAGCGCCTCTTGCTCACCAGTAATAGCATGGCATTCTACGAGGCTGGAGCTGCAGCCGAGACCACCCCTCCCTCCATCCATGCGTGCCATAAAGCAAAGCTCATTAATCCAGGGCCCTACTACAGCTTGAGTGTTTATTAGGCCAAAGATAGCAATGGCATTACGCAATGCCACAGTGCATACTTAAATCACGAAGAGGGCCGGAAATAGCCCCCCTGCTCTTCCTCCTGAGCCGCGACAGTGTAATCAAAGTGTGAAAGGTGTTGGAGTGCTTTGTTAGTGTTTATAGCTCAGATCATATGTAACTCTCACTTCGCACTTTGTGTCTGTGTAATTTACCACACTTACACATCTTCTACGCTGCACTTTTTATCACTACTTTGAAGACATCGCAGGCCGGTCCCTTCCTCTGATATGTACAATCTAACGAGCGGTTGAGCAGGCCCTTTATTGTAATGCAATAGGTCTCGCTTTTGCGAGAGTTTAAGTTATTAGTATTGTAAATGACAATGCCTTTTATTAATGTTTTAAAACCCACAACATAAATAAAAGGCTTTGTCATTTACAACGGAAATAGCTCAAACTCATGAGAATGTGAGACCTATTGCATTGCAAATTCTTGTTTAAGCTTTTTATCAAATAACTCCATAGTGTATTTTTACCCAATATAAACATAAACAGCTGCCCAAATGTTTGACAACTTGTTCTGCCTTGACACTTAAAACTTCCAACTTCCAACTTCACACTTCCAATCCAATGGAATAGCCTAATTATTATTTGAGCAATTCATTTTGTCATTTTGATGCGTGAGTTCACAAGTAGGATATAACTGACAGAGTTCTTAGCTGAAAAGCCAATAAACCTCTACCTTTGAGGCCTGCTGGGACAAGACTCAAATAGAAAACTTTGTGGACTCAAAACAGTCTTCCTGAATCCCCCAGAAATGTTGGGGTTGCTTGAGCGTTTTCACAACTAATCAGCTCTCTTATCCCAGCTGTTTCGACATAACAGACAGATTGCCTAATGATGTGTGAATATCACTGGCAGAGGCTATGGCTGTTGGGAAAATAAAAAATTGGAGGGGTTTGCTACCTTCTCAATGGTTATCTCAAAGTTTCTTCACTAGGAAAAAACATTCCAACCCTTCACCCTAAATGTACAGATGTGGGCAAATTACACTAATTCTGTTCATCATGTTCCACCATTTCATTTCACTGAAAGCCCCTTTTGAGAACCCAAGATTCATGCTAGTGTTCAAACATTTTATAAATTGGAGTTCTCCAGACTATAGCTTATGCACACCTCTGCTTAGAAATTGTTCACCATTTTTGTTTATCTACATACCCTTTAGAGCCAATCTTCTTGACCAAACACCATTTTAAACCTGTTCATATCTAGTTTGGAAATCCAGAATCAGATGTAGTCCCATCACTCATTTACGGGCTGCATGTTTTAAAGAAAAATATTGATTATAACAAATACAGACCTACCTTTGCATTATAATTTTGTTGAGCCAATTTCTTGATGCACAGTTTGCTACTTCTTTCTCCAAATTGATACCGTGTTCCATTCTAACATCAACAAGGAGATTAGTTTCTCACAGTTCAGTGACTCCTCTGCAGCTTCTAATCTATCATGATCCTTTTTTGACTCATAAGTTTTGAAAAGATTACAGCCAGATATGTTTTTATTAAGAGAACCAGTATTGGACCATTATTGTAGGTGCTCAGTTGGTTATAGGTATTTACTATTGAATGTCAGTGGGTTCCTTCGCCTAATATTTGAATGTACCTTAATCTGGAGCGATGACTAGTGCCAGAAGTAGCTACAAACTACCTGGAAGTGCATAGTATCCCAGATGATATCACCTTCTAAAGAGGACACAGAGCATTAGTTTTGATTCACCTAAGAACATCTAAAGCTTCTGTGAAATGAGTAAGAAGCTAGCTACATTAAAGCTACCTCACATTGTTAATCAGAAGTAGTGCCTCATCAGCAAAGAACATAGCAAGGATGAACTATTCTCCAAAGTTAGGTTGAATCACCCCAATCTTAATATTTTATCCAAACTTAAGATTTAGCAAAGTAATTTGTACTTGTGTGATGTAATAATAATTGAAAGAGGATAAGAGGAAACAGGCACACACCAACCATTATGCTTGGTCCACAAGGATGTTCCACCTGGTCTGTGGAAGAGAGTGGAAATATACAATATAGCAGCGATCCCTCGGCACACAGTTTTCTTGGTCAATTTAGCCAAAGCTGCTACATTGAGCATTGTGGATTCCAATTATTAAAGCATGTCTCTCTTCTGAGAAAATAGTTGGTGCTATTCGCTTGCTCCAAAACATGAGTTTTGATCCTACTAGGGAAATCCTCCCAAAAAATGCTCAACATGGGTATCAGGTGACCATTTGCAGAATAACGTTTTGGATTTTTTGTTATAAAGTATTACAATTCACCTCTCGCAGTGGATAGGGACTATTGCTTCATTGGGTATCTCCCTGATATTGGAATAGGGATTGCAACCAACCATCTAGGCCTGGCTAAGAGTTTTAGCTAAACTGGACATACCAAATGCCCCAATAGCTTCAGATGGCTTTAGATTATTTATCATTCTGACTAACGTGACTTTTTCTTTTTCCTAGGCTCATGTTAAACTATCATCTGCCTCGGAGCTTTCCCTATGTATCTTGGAAAACTAGGGGCATCTATTGTATTACAAATTCCATCCTACAGCCATAGCAGGACTAGAATCCAGTGATGCACATTTTTATTGTAAATTACTTTTATTCTTAAAGGAAGTTGAGCCACTGGAATCATACACAAACATACAAAACAGCAGCCAAACTTTCTGGGTGCCCACTGACAAGTTTCAAACAAGGTGAGAGACAAAAGCCACAGATCAGCTGTTGGACTTGGGCCCTTAGGGCAGGTTCACCCCTAGACTTTTTGCTTGAAATGGTGACCTGGCAATGGTGATATTTGGATTCTGCGCACTTTCACTGTGTCCCAGTGTAAAGTGCGTGCGCACTCTGAGTGCATGTGCTGAGCTAGGCCTGCCCGCCCATAGGAATGCATGGGGAATGTATGTGTCCCTGGTAGTTCCTGATGCGTGGGGTGTACAGGCTTGAGTCTGGTATGTGTGAACTCGTTAGAGTGAATGCTGCGAGATGGTGTATGCAGCATGTATGTGTCTAGTAGGGAAGCGCCATTTCTAGACATGGCTGTACGTGTGCTGTGAGGGTGCTGGCGTGTGATTGGCTGGAGCTGGCTGGCATGCCAGGCTCCAGGAAGTCTGGATGGGTCTGCCCGGTGGTGAGTGGGAGATTAGCATGAGTGATGTGTGGGAGGAGTGTACCTGTGTCCTGGATGGGCTGGGTTTTCCCCACACAATGCTGGCTCCGCCCCCCTGTGGTGTGTCTAATGACCCAAGCCCTGCCAGTGAATAGAGAGGGTGGTTGAGGTAAACAGAGTACTCAAGAACCAGCTGCGACTGGTTCCGCCCCCACCCTGCACCTTCAGACAAAGGAAAATGGTGTATAAAAATGGGGCTGTGTCCCCACAGAAGTTGTTCTTTCTGATCCTACTTGAGGGGGCTGCTGCTGCTGGGGCCAGGAGGAACCGCCACTTGGACTGCCTCCCTGCCTGGAGGGCCAGTGAGCTGGCCCCTGGCCCAGCCTTGCCCCCCCTGCCTGCCTACAAGGACTTTGCTGGGCTTGTTGGCCCCTAGCGCTTGGGAGCGCTTTGGATTGCCTTTTGGCGCTTGAGAGCGCTTTGTTGTGAACCAGCGCTTAATAGCGCTTTATTTGCCATTTAGCGCTTGGGAGCGCTCTGGGTGCTTTTGCCTGCGTGCTGTGTTGCCAGCCGAGCGAGTGGCACCTCGCTTCATATTTTTAACTGGAAGCCGGTGCCCACCCGGCATTGCCCCGGTTTATTGAATTATTGAAGAAGCCGGTGCCCACCCGGCATTGCCCAGAATCGTGAAGCCTCCCCCCGGGCCGCCGCTCTGCCTACGGCGACCCGGAAGTCCCGCCTCCACTCCCCCCAGCGCCACGCTGCTATTGGTTGCAGCGCGACCCGGAAGCCAGGCAAAGCCCGGGAAGACGGGGGCGGGCCTGGTCGTGCTCCGGGCTCCACGGAGAAGGGAAGCCCGGAGCAGAGAAGACTGAGGCTGGGCGCGAGGTTCCCCGGGCAGGAGAGCCCCAGAGAGCGAGAGGAGCCCCGCCCGCGGCCCCAGAGCGACCGCCAGAGAAGTGCTGCAGCCTGCAGAGACCGGTGAGTGCCTGGGAGGGGAGGGGGCATCGGGGCGCATTTTCGGCGCCGCCCCTCCCCCTAGTAAAAGGCTCGTGGGGGCCTTACCTGTTGTTGAGCTGTTGAGGCTCCGGGGGCATTTTCTGTTTAGAGCCACAGAGGCTCTTGCTGGCATTCGTTGTGGATCTCGAGTCCCCCCAAAGGGAGGGGGGACTCCACTGACGGGGGCAGTTGGTTCTCAAGAGTTCCCCGAGCGGAGCTCCTACGTGGCCGGCATTACCTGGGGGCATTTGCAAAGTTGAGTCCCCCGTGAGGGGCTCCACCAAGGCAGCATTTCGTGGTTAGAGCCCAGTGAGGCTCTGGAGGGCCACATTTACTTCTTAGGGCCCGGAGAGAGGCTCCAGGCGCCAAAGTTGTTTTGAAGAGCCCAGAGAGGCTCTGGAGTACCCCATTGTTGTTTAAGAGCCTGTGAGAGGCTCAAGGTGCCACCTATGTTTTTAGAGCCCAGAGAGGCTCAGGGGGACATTTTGTTTCTGCAGAGCCTGTGAGGCTCCCACAATTGGCCCATCCTTCCCTGCCCCAGCTGCCCAGCACTTTGTGGGCAGCTGCCACGTTTAGGACACTGGACACAGGGCGTCCTAGCCCCAGAGAGGCCAGTTGGCCTAGGGACAGTCACAGGTGGTGACTTACGTGAGTTTGGCGCAATTGTACTTTCTATGCACCTCTGAATGAATTGTTTATGCGTCATGTGCCTTTACACCTCTGAATGAATGTTATGCATTGCATCATGTGTTTTGTTCTTACACCCCTACAGGTATTGTGATGTGTAGGTGGTTGTTTCCTCCCTAGTACAGGTGGTGATAGTGAGGTCCTGGTTACCAGTGATTACTGGTTGTGTGCTATTTTGTGCTAAAGTAATTTTACATTTAAAGTGCTATTTCTGAAAGTGTTACTTCTGATTCCTGACAGTGGTCCAGGTGGCCCTGTCTTGTAAATATCCCCCTGTAAATTCTGCCCGTGCCTCTGGCACATTGTAAAGTGTGTGTTTTTTCTAATGTGTTTTGGTGTAATACAAAGGCTATTTTTATATAACCTTGTGTGGAGTTTCCTTTGTGGTGGGCCTGGATGTTGTTGCTGGGGTGCATGCGCAAATACTTAACTTACATCGCCTCCAAGTTTAGCCTTGCTGCTCGCGCCACGTTACCTAGAGGGTGAGCAGGGGTTATCTTGGCGTGTAACTCCCTTGCCCTGACTTGGGGGTGGTGGTCTCTGACTGACTTTGGCGAAAGCCCTGGCCAGCCGGGGATCCCATTTCCAACATTGGCAGCAAGCGGTGAGGATAAGGATTTGTGTTTGCCTTGTACCTTAGTAGCAGCTGGCTGCACCACAAAACTCTGCATTTTAGATGACCACATTTTAGGGGATTGTTTTTGAAGTTTCATATTTTCTTCTCCTGAAGGTATCATTGTGCAATTGTGTCAAGTACATTTGTCCCCCACCCTGCGCCCAGAGTCGGTACCTGTGTCACTTGTGGTCAGGTTGAGGAATCAGGGGTGGTAGAAACTGCCTTAACAGTCCGAGGGGAGGGTTGTGTGTGGATGAATGGTGTGTGGCACTAGGCAAATGAGTGTGAGTTCTCTGAGGTAGAGAGCTTGCTGAATACCTTGTGAACTGTGTACTCCTGTGTAAGCTCAGACCCCTAGGTTCCCTGTGTGATCTTTTCTCCAGAACGTCCGCCAGAATGGAGCCTGCTTTTGATTTCTGTGATCTGTTTAGATACAGTATGGGAGAGTTGGTAAGGTTCTGTGAAGAGAGAGACATAGGGGTGGATGAGTAAGACACTCAGTCCGAACTTAGGAGCAGCCTGATCCTATGGCAAAAGGGTCAGTGGGATCTTGAGCGCAGTGAGGAAAGGGCCCGGGCTTCACACCAGGAGGGTGGTGGGTCTGTGGGGAGCCCTGAAGATTCAGAAGAGGAGGAAGAAGATGACAGCACATGGACGCCAGCAGATAGTGAGGACCCCATAGATAGGGAGTCCCTTGCTGGGTCCAGCGTAGGAGGCAGCGCCTCATCCCTTTACCTGTCCCCAGAGGAGCTGGAAGATAGGAGGAGAGAAAGGGAGCACCAGCTGGCTTTAGAGAGGCTCAGGTTGGAGCATGTCCAGGCGATGGCACAGCTGGGCGTTAGAAAGCAACAGCTGGAGGTTAAGAAGCAACAGCTGGAGACCGAGAGGGTCTTAGCGCAGGAAAGGATAGAGGAGGCTGAGAGGGCCTCCACCAGAGGCAAAGTAGCTCTGGAGGGTTGACTATCCCCTGCGCGCAGTGTTGAGTGTCTGGATCCCCCAGGGAGGGTTGAGTCCAGTGGTGGCAGCTATATAGAGCCCAGAGCGAGCAGTCCCAGTCCCAGTTCCCCCAGTATGGTACCTGTTTCCCCAGAGGAGGAGTTATGGTTGAAGTTCAGGGACAGTAAGAAACTGTCTCACCAGTCTTGGGAAGATTTTGAGGACGAATGTTGTGGGACACCGTTTGATTGGGTAAAGGTTCACACGGAAGATGATTTTGACATCTTTTTTGACCTGATTGTCAAAGAGCACCTGCTCAGTTGTTGTTCACCAGGGTTGCGCCAACACCTGTTGGGGTGTGGATTGTCTGAGGCATGTGAGCTTGCAGATGAAGCAGACCGCTGGGAGAGTGCTAGAGGTTCTCTAGAGTCATTGGTGAGTGACTCCAAAAGTAGTGGTTCAGGGATCTTCCAGCCCAGCGTGGTGGAAGAGGCTCAGTGTAGCCCAGCTAGGTCCCAGTATAGTGAGAAGGGTGGAGGGGCTGACTACCTGGCTCAGTGGAGCAGGAGTCAGTGGGTGGCTGAGAGGCCCGAAGCCCTGTCTCAGAACCTGGGTGGTTTCTTGAGGGAACACCGGGTTGGGGACCTAGGCTGTCCTGTTAGTCCATTTGAGGAAGATCTCCCAGTGAGTAGAGGACCTGGAGCGTCTGTAACCAGAGCTCCTGTGGTTCTAGAGGCTGGCAGTACCACTCCGGTAGGGAGGGTACAGGAGTCCAGCGTGAGGAGTGATTGGGGGATGAGTTCCCCAGTGGATGCACCAGTAGACCAGGGACTAGCCAGTTGGGCTAGATCTTCTTGGGGGGACCCGGGTGGCGCCACTTCTGGTCTGGGGGATCGTCACGCACTGTCAGGTGGACAGAGGGCGGGAGATCTGCGCCAGACAGACAGTCACACGACAGATGTGTCATTTGTTAGCCTCAGGGGGATTGTGTGTGAGTCCCCAGAAGTCCTGGAGTGCCAGGCAATTGTTCCACCGAAGGTTTTAGTCCAGAGGTTGGAAGGCCAGGTTCAGGATCAGCCTGACCTGAAGGGTAGGACGACTGTAACCAGTGTCCTGAGCGGTTCTTCTTCCAGAGGAACTTCTCCAGGTGGGAGAGGGCAGACCTCTGGAAGGGGGTGCAGAGGGTGGGAGAGCCCACCTCTGACCCCGGTGCAACCTGAGTGGATAAGCCCTGGGTTGGAATGGCGTTCTAGGTGTACCCCTCGCCGGAGGAGGAGGAACCCTAGGAGAAGAGGTAAGGGGAGGAGAGCCTTCCCTGAGACTCCTGGTCCGCCTGAGGTTGTAGGCCCCAGGCTGGAGAACCAGTGGCAGTCTAGTCCTGTCTTGCAGACAGGAAGAGTGGAGAATGGCTCCTATGGGCCAGGGGTTACTACCCCCCGCTCTGCGAATAGGCATGGACCAGTGGCACCTGGGTGGCCCAGGGCCTGGTCCTGGCCGCAGACAACTTGGGAGTACCAGTGGGGTAGCCCAGTTGGTCCAGACAGTGTGTTTAGAAGGAATCCCATGGGTTCACCGTGGCGTAGAACAGGAGGGTGTCCCTGCAGTTGCGGGCCCGCGTCCGTGTTCTATCGCCCCAAGCAGGGAAGTCCATCACGGTGGTGATTGGTCTACCCTGCATTTTGGCTGGAAGGGGTTGTGTTGGACTTGGGCCCTTAGGGCAGGTTCACCCCTAGACTTTTTGCGTAAAATGGTGACCTGGCAATGGTGATATTTGGATTCTGCGCACTTTCACTGTGTCCCAGTGGAAAGTGCGTGCGCACTCTGAGTGCATGTGCTGAGCTAGGCCTGCCCGCCCATAGGAATGCATGGGGAATGTATGTGTCCCTGGTAGTTCCTGATGCGTGGGGTGTACAGGCTTGAGTCTGGTATGTGTGAACTCGTGAGAGTGAATGCTGCGAGATGGTGTATGCAGCATTTATGTGTCTAGTAGGGAAGCGCCATTTCTAGACATGGCTGTACGTGTGCTGTGAGGGTGCTGGCGTGTGATTGGCTGGAGCTGGCTGGCATGCCAGGCTCCAGGAAGTCTGGATGGGTCTGCCCGGTGGTGAGTGGGAGATTAGCATGAGTGGTGTGTGGGAGGAGTGTACCTGTGTCCTGGATGGGCTGGGTTTTCCCCACACAATGCTGGCTCCGCCCCCCTGTGGTGTGTCTGCTAGAGATCGCGGGTCACCCGACCAATAATTTCGCCACTTCTGGCTTCGGGCCCATATATTTCAAATCACCAGATACATTGATCGGATGACGTCACAATCTACTACCAATAATTGTGGGATTCCTTTCGATTATTTCTAGTGTACCCGATTTACCATCCACTGTTACGGGTACCTATGACCACAATGGATCAGGGAGCTAGCTGTAAAAGGAAAGGCAGCAAAAATAATATACTCTTCAATAAATGACTTTACTTTTCATAAAATGACCACGGACAACTAGAAGTTTTATAAAGTTTTATCTAATGTTCAATCAGTGTGAAAATCCAACTTACATTTGAGCAGATAGTCAGTAAGCAAGATAACAAAACATTTTGGATTCAAGAGAAATGCGACTGGGAACCTGCTAAGCTAGTAAACTAATCATGTAGGAGTGGACATGGGTAATGAAGAGATAACTAGGGCAAGTATCATTTATGCTAGGGAATGGGAAGATTTTAGAAATCTAAACAGTTCGATTAACGTAAATAGGACACGCTATAACTTCAGAAAATCTCTTCATTCAGTTTAGTGAGAAAAAATTATAGTATACATCAAACAAGTTATAAACTGCAAATGGAGGAAAAATGATTTGTATAAGGAAGGGCAACATAGGAACACGCTATGAAAATAAATGCATACGTTTCATGAGATGCAATGAGTTGCGAAAGTATGGAAAACTTATCATATGTAACCCTGGGCGTAGTGGGCGGAGTGGGGCTCCGCGGAGCTACGTGAAGTGGGCGCACAACTACGCCCACCCACGCACTCCGCGTAGCCCCACTCCGCGCCGCCCGCCTCCCTCCCGCCCTCACTAAATACATAAATAAATGAATAAAAAGCTTTTAAAACACTTACCTTGTCTGCCGCGTCCCCGGGGCTCCCTCTCGCCGTCCCGCGATTCGCGCCGCCACCGAATAGGATCCTAATGCGCATGCGCGGGCGGCCGCGCATGCGCATTCCTCACGAGAAATGCGCATGCGCGGCCGCCCGCGCATGCGCATTAGGATCCGAAATGGCGGCGCGCATCGCGGGACGGCGAGAGGGAGCCCCGGGGACGCGGCAGACAAGGTAAGTGTTTTTAAAAGCTTTTTATTCATTTATTTATGTATTTAGGGAGGGCGGGAGGGAGGCGGGTGGCGGCCAGCTACGCACCGTCTGCGGAGCGCGCATAGTGCCGCCTGGCTACGTCCGCTACGCAAAATGCGTAGGAGACGGCACTCCGTGCACTCCGTGCACGGAGCGTAGCTGGCCGCCCACCCTTAATCATATGCAAAAGGTATGTCTTTATTGAAGCAAAGACAGAAAATAGAAAGTGCAGTTTAAGAACTCAGAGCGATATTTACCTAGACTGGTGTGAAAACCAACCCTGGCCACGGGTCAGTTAAGGACAGGAAACCCTCAAGGAAGGATACCCCTCAATGGACAGCAGGTGCAGAATGGACCCCCAGGACAGGACAGGAAACCCTCAGATTAGGATCAGGACAGGACCACCAGGACACGACCAGCACCCGCAGTTCGGAAGCAACGCCTGCGCTCCACCCTCTCCGCAGCTATCGATCAGAACCCCGATTGGGTCAGCGAACTCCCCAGCAAAGTGCTCCGCCAGCACTTAAGGTTTAGTAAAACCTTAGTCTATGGTCAATTTCGGACAGAGTGCTCCGCAGCGCTCTGTATATTCAGTCACCTATTGAGTGCGTTGGGTCAGTGACAGGTCAGCTATTCAGACAAGTCGGACAATTTCTCTAGCTAAACCTAGGCTAGATATACTGTTTTGGGACAGGGTACCACCCCCCAGATGTTGCAAAGTGTCAGAATCCCCAAATTTCGATTGGTCCTAAGGTAGGATTTGGTTAACACACCAATCAGAACAGACTATTCTAAGGCCTATTTTGCATGTTAAGGTGCCGCCTAGCAAGATTGGAGTTCCCACGAGAAGTCGCAGGGAATACAATGCAAAAGAATACAATGTGTTACAATATAATACAATCTAGATGCTCTTGCTGGGTGAAGGTGCATGTTCCCAGGCAGGCTCTGGCATCAACCTTCTTTGGCTTGGTTTCAATGTCACCGCACCATCCATTGATTCTGCGCAGAAGTTCCCTCCAAGATGGACTCCCCAGCCCCATCACCCCTCAGTGCCGAGGATACATGAAAAGTAAGCGAAAACAAATTAGTACATAAAAATAAATGAATGTATTATATGTTATAAGTTCGTACTTTAGTTTCATCATTATAAAAATATACTATGCATTAATCTTAAGTGCAACGAACAATGTCACAAGAGTAGCAGCAGAAAGCTTCACCACGTTAATACAGAGATACGCCATCTTGTGGCTATTACGCATGCGCACCCTTTCCCTCCAAAACTATCTCTAAGCGTAGTCACGTGAGTGTGACTGACGCATGCGCAGAAGAGGAAAGTCAAGCAGCGGCCATTTTAGGACAAAATTAATTGTATTAGTAAAACACATAGGCAAGCGTCTCTATGATACCCACGCACATTCAAAATACATAAAATTAGTAAAACAAACAATTGAAGTTACGAGATTATAATAGATTTAACGAGGTTCTTGACTCGAGCAAGTCGCGATGCGAAATCTTGCTCTATCAATCCCCTCTTTGATGATATTTACTATCATCACAAAAAATTGAACCAGATGCCAACTTTCTTTCACACCTTGTACATCTCTATCTCTTCCAACAGTCGGTTCAGCTTTTCTTTTTCAGTTTTTGTAGGGTGAGAATTTTTCACCTTTTTATAAATCTTATTATTCATTTCTTCCAATTCAAGTTCATCCGCACTCCGTTTCACTCCTCTTGCATTCATCTGATACTTCTTAGTATGCTTTCGACATTTGCAACAGACGAATATGAGAAATAGGATAAGACCTATCACTCCAATTGGCATCAGTACCTTAAGTAGTAAGCTTCTACCTAAACTAGCAAACCAATGTCCTACATTGGAGAGACCATCAACCAGTCTCTTCCAGGCACTGTCAACCTCGAGTGGTTTGAGTTCCTTTTCCAAATTAGTAATGTTCTTTACATATCTTTTGAGCTGTACGCTTTTGTCCGGAATGTAAGTGAAACAATGTTACGCCTTCAACATCCGGCAGACTCCGCCCTCTTTTGCTAATAAGGTGTCAAGAGCAAGTCTGTTCTGCAAAACCATTGATCTGATCGCAACCATTTCGGTATTGACCAGCAGAAATCCATGAGCTGTGTCAGTAGACAACACATCCATTATTGTGGACAATTTGCAAATTCTGTGAGTGTTCAGAACCACTCCCACTCCAGGTATCAGTGCACTAAAAATACTACCCATTATTTCACTTACGCTTTCTCTTTTGCTACGCGCTAAGCCATTAGTATTTTCACTGCTTCCAGCCATTTCGTTCACATGGTATATTCTCGGGAAAACAATGCCAAAGTAGCAGCTTCCATACCAGTGATCCGGCAATTTGAAATAAGCCTTGTCTCCACATATATAATAAATTCCAGGAAACACAGGCTCTGACCCATTTTTGAATCCCCAACCTCCAATTACCTTGTAATTGTGCTCACATTGACTGGAACCAATGAAAATGTTATTATAATAATCAGTCTTCTCACGGTGAAGACAGAGTTTCCCTTTCTTCTCGAAATCCAGCAACAAAGCAGGCCCTGCCCCGCCATTTGAGGTGCTTTCCATGTTCTCAGCCCATTTAGGTGTTTTCTGCCTTTTGTCATTTGCCTTTCTTTGGAAATTCTCCCTTCTTTTCTCTGCCATGTTTAAAAATACTTTTTCTTGTTCGTGTAATGAACAGGTCAAGTTGTCTCTGTGTGCTTCATTTAAGTCTACAGTACCTATAGTCAGAAAATATTCCCCCATATAACGTGTAACGTCACTTTTGGTATGTACAGGATTCAAATTTCCACGTATGGGAAGTTCAGAAAAAATCACGTCATTGTTAGAGTAATAGTACTGTAACGGTCCTCTTTTGTAAAATAAGCTTGCTAAAATACTACAGGAGATTCCATAGGTCAGAGGTAGGTGATGATATGTCACGCCTTCAGCTACAGAAGTAGGTAGCTTCATGCAGACATAACAATCTTCTATTTCCATAGTTTCTACATAATGCACTAACAAGTTTGCGAAAACATTTGAGTGTGTCTGATTCCTAACTCCGTGGTAATGTAGTCCTTCTTCATCTGATGCTTCTAAGTCTCGTTTTGTCTGTTTGAGTGCTTTCTCACGTCTTTCTACACTTCGTGTTGTCAGTTCTTCAGTGTCAGTGATCTGTGTAGGGTCAATATTAGTATTTTTACTAACCATAAAGGGAATGAAAACTGTTAGTCCTATCCAAACTAATACAACTATAACTATACTACATACACATACTTTGCAGCATGTTTTACAACCACTGCAACTAGGCCTTCCATTCGTTCTTGACTCAGACATTTTCGGCTCAGAAGAAGTTTCTCAACCCCTCTTTGTAAGTTTACACAGATAGCCTACTCTGTGCAACCGCAGGTGAGCTCGTCTTCCTCTTCTTCGGAGTACTCAGCAACCGGTTCTCCGTCACTTTAGTCAGTGATGTCAAGTTCCTCAAAATTTTCCAAGATTAAGTAGGTCCACTCCGGGTCCTGATATTTTTCGTTTTGTCTTTTTATTCGCTCACTCCTTCTCTTGGAGCTATCTTCAGGTATTTCTGCAATTCGGGGACTTCTTCTTATATCTGCAAGTTTCTCTTGGACTATTTTTATTCTTAATTTCAGTATCTTAACATACCTTGGCTCAATGTGTTTCTTTTTCTTTAGTCTTTTTGCTGGCACTGTGATTGTGCTTTCTTCTAATGCTCTTTTATTTTCACTTGTCTGTGGCGCTTCGTTTTCTGTTTCTTCCCTTCCTGTCTGACTAGTCCCAGGTCCTGTATCTATTTCTTCTGCCTGGTTACTAAGCTGGCCTGGTTCAGGTGAATTTTTGTTTTTGCTTTTGAATGTCTCTATTTCTTTGTCCTGAACACGTTCTTCTAATTCTAACTGATCCTGTTCAAGCACTTCGATCCCTTGATTTTCTTCTGCTCGCACTATTACACTGTTTCTAGTCTGTCCCTTTTCAATTTCAGGAGTTAGTGGAGGTGTGTCAATCACCTGATCTGTCCCTGTCTGACCTTCTTCTTCGTCCTCAGACTTGATGTGAATCTCAATGATCTGAGGGTCTTCGCCTGTGCCTTGCTCGACCTCACTATTCCACTCTCTGTCTTCTCTTATTCGCTCTCTTGTTCTGAGTGGGTCTCCAGAGAGATCGACTATGGGTATCCAATCCTCTGGCCAGATTCCCGGCAGCTCGTCATCAGCTACTTCTGGACCAGCTTCCGTTGGATGTTCACAGTACTGGTGCTTGGCCATGCGTCATCAGCTACCTCCGGGCCAACGTCTGTGGGACCCTCGTCTGGGCTGGTGCTCGGTCGTCTGTCGTCAGCTACTTCAGGACCAACATCTGCAGACCCCTCAGCTGGACAACCTTCTGCTCCAGGCTCCTCGTCAGGTATCACCTTCTGGGTATGGCTGGCATGGATCCACTTGGGAACGCCGGCGCACTTTACAGCAGTCGTCGTTACCAGGATTACTTGCCGCTTTTTACCCCACCTCGGTGCTAGGCAACTTGAACGAGTGTGCTTCTTTATTTTAACCCAGTCACCAGGAACCAATTTGTGAACTGGTGTTGTCGGGTTGGCGACGGCGTCTGCCCCAATGTGGCGAGAGATAGAACGCACTTGGTCACCCAGTTGCTTGCAGTATTCAAGTACCAAATCATCAGAAATGCTTAACAGTTTGTATCCTGGTACCCATGCTTGTCTCATCACTCTTCTCATCAAGATCTCATGGGGGCTCAGGCCTGTTCTCCGATCTGGAATGCTTCTGAGTCCCATCAGAACAAGAGGCAAGGCATTTATCCAGTTTAGGCCAGTAGAATCACATATTTTTGCCAATCTATTCTTGATGGTGCCATTTATTTGTTCTACCACTCCAGAAGCCTTTGGATGATATGCACAGTGCAGTTTGTGTGTGATCCCAAATGCTTTGCAGAGCTGAGCCAAGATTTCATTCTGGAAATGTCCGCCTCTATCTGAGTCAATAAAGACTGGAACCCCGAACCTCGGTACTAGCTCTCTCAGCAATAACTTGGCTACTGTTATGGCGTCGCATTGTGTGGCAGGGTAAGCTTCCACCCACTTTGAAAATAGGCAGACAATGACAAGGACATATCGTTTTCCCTCACAACGGGGCATGGTAATGAAATCTATTTGTATTCTCACAAAGGGACCCCCTGATCTCCCAATTTTCATCAGCTCAACTTCTGTTCTCTTGCCAGCGTTGAACTGTTGACATGGCAAGCACCTCTGGCAAAGGGACTCTGCTACCTTCCTGAACTTCTTGTTGTACCAAGTCTGTTGAAATACCAGAACCATGGCATCCCTACCAATGTGTGATCCTTCATGTATCAGTCTGGCCATTGGGGCAAGTAGTTGTCTGGGTAACACAGCCATACCATTCGGGCCCACAATGACACCATCCTCACGTCTCGGTCTACAACCTTCTTCCTTCCACTTCTCTTTCTCCTCCCAGGGCGTCACATGCTGCCATTCTCTCACTTCATCCCATGTAGGCACTTCTTCAAACATCCTAAGTTGGCAGCTGCTTCCAGTCCCACCCCGCTTTGGATTTATTCGCATCTGCTCCATGGCGCATTGTTTTGCCACTCGATCAGCAAAATCGTTTCCCAAAGATACAGGGTCAAGGCCTTTCTTATGAGCAATACACTTGACCACTGCGAATTCCTTTGGTAACTGGATTGCCTCTAAAAGGTCTTGAACCACTTTTCCATTTCGAATGGGGGTACCTGATGAAGTCAGGAATTCTCTTTGTAGCCATAACTGGCCAAAGTCATGCACCACCCCATAACAGTACTGGCTGTCAGTATACACTGTTATTCTTTTGTATTTTCCCAATTTGCAAGCTCTAATCAGAGCGATCAATTCGGCTACTTGTGCAGACTTTACTCCAAATAAATAGGACGCTTCTTCAATTTTCGTTAACGTTACCACAGCATAGGCAGCACTTAGGCCCCTTAGTTCATGCCTCAGGCACGAACCGTCCACAAACCATTCCTCATCATGCAAAGGCAAAGGAGTTTCTTTAATGTCTGGGCGAGGTTTAGTACTGAACTCTGTCAGATCAATACAGTCATGCTCATCATTTCCCTTATCTTCCATTACCATTGATTCAGGGAGTAGAGTGGCGGGGTTTAAAATATTGCATCTGGTGATGACAATGTTTGCAGCACCCATGAGAATCCTCTCATATTTAGTCAGCCGGCTAGGGGTGAGATACTGAGTTTTGGTTCGGGTCAATAGAATCACAACTGCATGTGGAACATACACAGTTACAGGATGTCCCATGATAATGGACTCACTTTGTTCTAAACTGGTGCATGTTGCAGCCACTGCTTTCAGACATCCAGGTAATCCAGCAGCCACCGGATCCAATGTGGCAGAGAAATATGCCACAGGCCTTCTGGTCGTGCCATGTTCCTGAGTCAGGACTGACAATGCACAATTGTCACGAGTGTCACAGAATAGGCCAAACTCCTTGGAGTAGTCAGGCATCCCTAGAGCAGGGGCTGTACACAGACAATTACGCAACTTTGTGAAAGCTGTTAGGCTCTCGTCATTCCATTCCACTGGGTCTTTCGCTCCTTTCTTTGTCATCTGAATCAAGGGCTTTGCAAGGACTGCGAATCCCACAATCCATTGCCTGCAGTAACCTACAACTCCGAGGAACATTCTGATTTCTTTCTGAGTACGGGGTAACTGCATATTTTGAATTATTCTGACCCTCTCTGAGGTAACTTTTCTGATACCTTTTTCTATCTGGTGTCCCAAATATTTCACTGATTTTGAACAGAACTGTAATTTCTCAGGGGCCACTTTATGTCCCTTTTCACTCAGGTGATTTAGTAGGGCAATGGTGTCAACCACGCAGTCCCTATGACTTTTAGACGCCACCAATAGGTCGTCAATGTACTGGACCAAAACGGACTTTCCAGGTAAGACTAAAGTTTCAAGACATTTTTTCAAGATCTGATTAAAGATAGAGGGGCTCTCTGTGTACCCCTGGGGGACCCTATTCCAGACATACACGTGACTGTTGAAAGCAAATGAGAAAAGAAATTTGCTGTCTGGGTGCAATGGAATCGAAAAGAATGCATGACATAGGTCTATCACAGTGAACCATTCAGCATCCCAGGGAATATGATACAGGATCACTGCTGGGTTAGGGACAATAGGGCAGCAAGGAACCACTATCTTGTTTACCTTTCTTAGGTCCTGAACTACTCTGTACTTGCCATTAGGCTTTTTGATGCCCATAATGGGTGAGTTACACGGGCTACTCATCACTTCCTGTATTATGTTTGCTTCTAGCAATTTCTGTATTTCAATGGCAACACCTGCTCTCACTTCTGCACTCATTCTGTAAGGCTTGGTATTGGGGTACACTGCATTTTCTCTCATGGCTATTTGTATGGGGGTCTACGTTTTTCATTAATCCCACATCCTTTCCTGTAAAGTCCCATACTTCTGGCTTCACTGTCTGCTGGAGTTCTTCAGGTAAGTCCTGTATAGTCAGTCGTTTTATTTCTGAGTCAGGTCTAATTAACATTAGCTTGTAGATACCGTCTTCGTCTGGAGTTTGAATTTCGACGCCCTTTGGTGTGCAAAAGATGGTACAATTCATTTTGCACAGCAAATCACGTCCCAGTAAATTTACCGGACTGGTATCACAGACAACAAATCTGTGCATTTGTTTAAAATTTCCAATTGAGATCTCCATGGGCTCGGTAACAGGTGTACTAATCAGTTGATTAGATACACCCACTACTTGGATTGCTTCTCCCGAGAGGGGTAGGTTTGGAACGTCCACTGTTCTTACAGTAGAACGGGTAGCACCAGTGTCCAACAGAAAGGTGACATCATTTCCATCAACCTTTCCTTCAATGTATGGTCCCGACTGGTCCACCGGCAAGGAGGCGCCAAGTACGTACTCCTCGTCCTCCCCTCTCAGGCCCCGTCAGTACTGGTCGTCACAGAAGAAAGTGTCATTCAGTAAATACTGCGAAGTTGCTGTATTTCTATTTTCATTGCCTCCCCAGATTTCTACGTCATCACCCTGTGGTGATTTTCCCTTAAAAATAGGTTTTGGCGCTCTGGGCACTTGGATCGTTTTTACCTGCTGCTGGGTCTTTCTTTGTTTTTCATTCTGCGTCTGTGGAATTAAATCAGGTGTTTGGGCATTATCATCTTGTAAATAGGGACACTCGTCTCTCCAGTGTCCAATTTCCCCGCACTGATGGCAAGGAAATTTCTTCTTAGCTTCCTCTCTACTCATTTTCGCTCTGGGCTTTCCTCCACCCCCACCCCCAGGACCTTGGTTCGGGGTGGCTTTATTCATTTTGTTTAACTGCTTTTCCTGTTGTTCTGCGAGCTTTACTTGAGCCCACATAACCTTCTCCTTGAGAGCCTTTTTCTTTTCTGCCATCTCGTCCTCACAGTACTTTGCGTACCGTAGGACCTCATCTATCTTTTTGGTATGCCAACAGATTTTATTATCCTTTATCCACTGACAAATTTTGGGTCTTAAACCGTTTACAAACCTGTAAATGAAATGGGTCATGTCCTTCATCTCGATGTTATCTATACCACTGTATGTTTTAAATACCTGCAACAGTCTTTCATAAAAGGAGTGCACTGTCTCATCTCTTTCCTGCGTGGTTCTATCGATTTTGGTCCAATCAGTTTCCTTTGCGGGCACCTTTATTTTTAAATGCTGAATTACTTGATCATATTTTCTCATTACTTCCTTCGATGGTTCTCCTGTTTTTTCATCTCTCGCTTATTCCTCACTAGGCCAAGCTATGGCTATTTTACACTCGGTCCACAGATCTACAGGGACCACTATGTCGAAGAACCCATCCAGGTCCTTCCACAGGCATTTTTGCACTTTTACGAATCTTTCTACCTGCCTATACCAATCCACGGGCTTTTCTCGTAATTTCGGAAAATCATTAGTAAAGGATACAATATCCTGTCTGGACCATGGAACGTGTACATATTTTCCACCTGGTACTTCGCGCATAGGGCATAACTGTTCTGGTTTGTCAGCTTCCTTTAGAACAAATTCGGGAGTTGCCTGCCTAGACCTGGCCTCATCCTTTTTCTTGACCCATCTTGCTTTCCATCTTTCCACATCTCCCCATTTTTGTAATACTGTCAATAGTTCTTTGACCTGTGCCTTCTTCCCTGAAACATTCAGGTTTTCCAAATCCTTGTCTGAGAAATCTGCCCTATATGGTTTCTGCAGAGGTTTCGATTTAGAAATATCTATTCCCATGCTAGCAGCAGTGTCTGTCAGTTTTTCATGAAGTACTCGAGTATTTCGGGTGAGACTCTTGCAGATAAACAGCATTTCGTCTTCGGAGTAGGTATTTAATCTGTCTAATCCTACGTTTCCTGCCATCAATTCCTCTATTTCTATTCTCAGCTTGTAGAGATCTAAAGGTTTCGTTGGGGACGCTTGTTTTTCAAATTCTTGACTCCATCTTTCGATTTCTTCAGGAGTCACCAATGTGACACTCTTAGTACCCGAGGTCGATTCCATTTGAATTTCCCTCGCATTAAAAGGATTATGTCTTTTCTGTATCCTTTTTCCGGTATTTCTAACGGGCAGATCTAGTAGCGAGACCTCCTACTCGCACTCACTTGTCTGGTCATCTACAATTAAGGGTTCTGGTCTGGCCGGTGCAATGACAGGAGTAATTACTGGAGTTTTCGGAGTCCCTTGACGGTCCCCGTACAACGGAACCACTGGTCCGATAGTTACTGGGATCGTCAAGGCTTCAGGACTTGTATTTAGCTGTGACATTTTCTGTATTATCTCAGCTCTCTGCCTTGCTAGCGCTTCTCGCTCTTTCTCTTCTAATAACCTGTCCAAAGATTTGTCATGTAACACCTGTGGGGTTAGAGTGGGAGCATAACTCGGGGCAGTGGGATGTGTCTCACTCGGTCCTCCGCCATAATTAGGTTTTTGAAACAAACTTCCTGTGCCTAGAATTCTCGGATCTTCCTCATCCTGTGGCTGTAATAACGGCATTCCGGAACCTAAGGACCTCACCTCACCTCCGTAGGGGGGACGAGAACAAAAATCTCCTTCACGTGAATATCCCATCTCACCACCAACGGGTCTCCTGGGGTAAATACTTCTGGTTTCTACGGGTCCTAGGCTCTCAGTATAAGGAGGAATTAGATAACCCCCTCCTACACTTGCGGACCTGACCTCTTCCTTTTGTAGAGATCTCCGGGGAATATCCCCTGCACTTGAAGGTCGGTGTCCTTCATTATAAGGAGGCGGACTTCTCATGCATATGTCTTCTAATAATTCGTCATCTGATTCTCCGAGGGGCCCCCAGTGTTTGGATTTCTCTGTCCTTTTCCCCCCCCAGGAGGATCTTCTGCTGGCATCATGGGAAACAGTCCCTCAACAATCATACTCTGCCTCCACTGTTTCATCTTTTGGGCTCGGGCTTCTTGCTTCAGTTTTGGATAAAATTTTGTCAATCCTTTATCCAATCGGGGCTTGTCCCTTTCAAAAGCCTCAATCTCCCATTCCTCTAGTGCTTCATACTGCGTTAACCTAGGTCTGGGATGCAAATCATTCATTCGGGTTCTCAAATTAAATAGAATCCTGCTGTTAAAGGTACCCTCCAACGGAAAAGCCAATACTCCGTCATCTTTCGTGTATTCCGCCCAATTTTCCAACCATACACAGGTATTATACCCTTTATCGAACATCATGAAAGATGCGGGAGTATTTGGTGGCGGAATGACAACACCTTCTCTAGTTTTAATCTGCTTATCTTTCTTGAAATAATTCTTTACTTTTTTTACAAGGGACAACTTTCTCTTATTTCCGTACATAATGTCGTGCTTTATGCCTTTAAACTGATCTCTTTCAAATCCCAAATCTCTCGGATCGGGTCTAGTATGCGGTCTGTACGAGTGCCACATACGATTCCTACGCTTAACTTTGTTTACAAAATTTCTCCCAATTAGAAGTCGTCTTGTAATTTCGTGCGACCAATGAGGTGCACGAGTTCAAATAATTTCAGCCAATGGGTGCGCGGCCTCTTCGTGAGACAGTTCCCACGCTCCGGCGCTCACCCCTCCCTTACAATTCCAGCTCCACTACCAGCCCGCTGCGTCTACCAATCCCAGCGCGGCACGGAGTGACGTCAGAGCGGCTTCGCGACTGACTCCCTCCTTCACAAGGTAACGGAAACTTTCTTACTTTCTAAAGTGCTTAGTGCTTGGTTATTTTACAACAGTTACACATTCGCCACCGTGCTCAAGTGTCTAAAATAGAAAGAAATTTTCACTGCAAGTAAACTACTTCCATTTACTTTTCACTCACTACGGATAAGTCTTCTCTGCCTACCCTTCACTCTAGCATCGGAGAACCTGTTACTCCCCTAGACTCATCCACTTTACCGGGATATATCCGAGACTAAGGTTTCCCCAGCGAACCCCTTTGCTTTCACCCAAGCTCCGATGAACCTGCTACTCTTCTGATGTGACCCTAAATAGGTTTATGCCACAATGGGAATTTTGCCAATAGAACCTCGTTACTAACATTTATTCAAACATGCATTCGGAAAAACCCTAGTTAGCGCTTCCAGTCCTGCCTAACCTGCACCAACTTTCCTTAGAGCAGGTGACCTCAACACGAGTGGATTCTATTCACCACTCGCTATTCAATTCCCCGGGGATTCCTAACAACATATAACAATTACGAACGAATGGGTTAATACATATATCAATATAACAATAAGAAAAACACTTTAAAACATTTCATAATTTTTCAAACTAAACAATTTTCAAGCGATTGATCAGATCTCTTGAAGCGCCTACTCTTATAGCAGCATCCGACTTAGCTAGACTAACTAGTCCTACCTAACCTTTAACTATTCCCTAACCATCCTCTTCGCTACCAGAAAAATTACTGCTAGAGATCGCGGGTCACCCGACCAATAATTTCGCCACTTCTGGCCCATATATTTCAAAGCACCAGATACATTGATCGGATGACGTCACAATCTACTACCAATGATTGTGGGATTCCGTTCGATTATTTCTAGTGTACCCGACTTACCATCCACTGTTACGGGTACCTATGACCACAATGGATCAGGGAGCTAGCTGTAAAAGGAAAGGCAGCAAAAATAATATACTCTTCAATAAATGACTTTACTTTTCATAAAATGACCACGGACAACTAGAAGTTTTATAAAGTTTTATCTAAAGTTCAATCAGTGTGAAAATCCAACTTACATTTGAGCAGATAGTCAGTAAGCAAGATAACAAAACATTTTGGATTCAAGAGAAATGCGACTGGGAACCTGCTAAGCTAGTAAACTAATCATGTAGGAGTGGACATGGGTAATGAAGAGATAACTAGGGCAAGTATCATTTATGCTAGGGAATGGTAAAATTTTAGAAATCTAAACAGTTCGATTAACGTAAATAGGACACGCTATAACTTCAGAAAATCTCTTCATTCAGTTTAGTGAGAAAAATTTATAGTATACATCAAACAAGTTATAAACTGCAAATGGAGGAAAAATGATTTGTATAAGGAAGGGCAACATAGGAACACGCTATGAAAATAAATGCATACGTTTCATGAGATGCAATGAGTTGCGAAAGTATGGAAAACTTATCATATGCAAAAGGTATGTCTTTATTGAAGCAAAGACAGAAAATAGAAAGTGCAGTTTAAGAACTCAGAGCGATATTTACCTAGACTGGTGTGAAAACCAACCCTGGCCACGGGTCAGTTAAGGACAGGAAACCCTCAAGGAAGGATACCCCTCAATGGACAGCAGGTGCAGAATGGACCCCCAGGACAGGACAGGAAACCGTCAGATTAGGATCAGAACAGGACCACCAGGACACGACCAGCACCCGCAGTTCGGAAGCAACGCCTGCACTCCACCCTCTCTGCAGCTATCGATCAGAACCCCAATTGGGTCAGCGAACTCCCCAGCAAAGTGCTCCGCCAGCACTTAAGGTTTAGTAAAACCTTAGTCTATGGTCAATTTCGGACAGAGTGCTCCGCAGCGCTCTGTATATTCAGTCACCTATTGAGTGCGTTGGGTCAGTGACAGGTCAGCTATTCAGACGAGTCGGACAATTTCTCTAGCTAAACCTAGGCTAGATATACTGTTTTAGGACAGGGTACCACCCCCCAGATGTTGCAAAGTGTCAGAATCCCCAAATTTCGATTGGTCCTAAGGTAGGATTTGGTTAACACACCAATCAGAACAGACTATTCTAAGGCCTATTTTGCATGTTAAGGTGCCGCCTAGCAAGATTGGGGTTCCCACGAGAAGTCGCAGGGAATACAATGCAAAAGAATACAATGTGTTACAATATAATACAATCTAGATGCTCTTGCTGGGTGAAGGTGCATGTTCCCAGGCAGGCTCTGGCATCAACCTTCTTTGGCTTGGTTTCAATGTCACTGCACCATCCATTGATTCTGCGCAGAAGTTCCCTCCAAGATGGACTCCCCAGCCCCATCACCCCTCAGTGCCGAGGATACATGAAAAGTAAGCGAAAACAAATTAGTACATAAAAATAAATGAATGTATTACATGTTATAAGTTCGTACTTTAGTTTCATCATTATAAAAATATACTATGCATTAATGGTAAGTGCAACGAACAATGTCACAAGAGTAGCAGCAGAAAGCTTCACCACGTTAATACATAGATACGCCATCTTGTGGCTATTACGCATGCGCACCCTTTCCCTCCAAAACTATCTCTAAGCGTAGTCACGTGAGTGTGACTGACGCATGCGCAGAAGAGGAAAGTCAAGCAGCGGCCATTTTAGGAACAAAATTAATTGTATTAGTAAAACACATAGGCAAGCGTCTCTATGATACCCACGCACATTCAAAATACATAAAATTAGTAAAACAAACAATTGAAGTTACGAGATTATAATAGATTTAACGAGGTTCTTGACTCGAGCAAGTCGCGATGCGAAATCTTGCTCTATCAGTGTGTCTAATGACCCAAGCCCTGCCAGTGAATAGAGAGGGTGGTTGAGGTAAACAGAGTACTCAAGAACCAGCTGCGACTGGTTCCGCCCCCACCCTGCACCTTCAGACAAAGGAAAATGGTGTATAAAAATGGGGCTGTGTCCCCACAGAAGTTGTTCTTTCTGATCCTACTTGAGGGGGCTGCTGCTGCTGGGGCCAGGAGGAACCGCCACTTGGACTGCCTCCCTGCCTGGAGGGCCAGTGAGCTGGCCCCTGGCCCAGCCTTGCCCCCCCCTGCCTGCCTACAAGGACTTTGCTGGGCTTGTTGGCCCCTAGCGCTTGGGAGCGCTTTGGATTGCCTTTTGGCGCTTGAGAGCGCTTTGTTGTGAACCAGCACTTAATAGCGCTTTATTTGCCATTTAGCGCTTGGGAGCGCTCTGGGTGCTTTTGCCTGCGTGCTGTGTTGCCAGCCGAGCGAGTGGCACATCGCTTCATATTTTTAACTGGAAGCCGGTGCCCACCCGGCATTGCCCCGGTTTATTGAATTATTGAAGAAGCCGGTGCCCACCCGGCATTGCCCAGAATCGTGAAGCCTCCCCCCGGGCCGCCGCTCTGCCTACGGCGACCTGGAAGTCCCGCCTCCACTCCCCCCAGCGCCGCGCTGCTATTGGTTGCAGCGCGACCCGGAAGCCAGGCAAAGCCCGGGAAGACGGGGGCGGGCCTGGTCGTGCTCCGGGCTTCACGGAGAAGGGAAGCCCGGAGCAGAGAAGACTGAGGCTGGGCGCGAGGTTCCCCGGGCAGGAGAGCCCCAGAGAGCGAGAGGAGCCCTGCCCGCGGCCCCAGAGCGACCGCCAGAGAAGTGCTGCAGCCTGCAGAGACCGGTGAGTGCCCGGGAGGGGAGGGGGCATCGGGGCGCATTTTCGGCGCCCGCCCCTCCCCCTAGTAAAAGGCTCGTGGGGGCCTTACCTGTTGTTGAGCTGTTGAGGCTCCGGGGGCATTTTCTGTTTAGAGCAACAGAGGCTCTTGCTGGCATTCGTTGTGGATCTCGAGTCCCCCCAAAGGGAGGGGGGACTCCACTGACGGGGGCAGTTGGTTCTCAAGAGTTCCCCGAGCGGAGCTCCTACGTGGCCGGCATTACCTGGGGGCATTTGCAAAGTTGAGTCCCCCGTGAGGGGCTCCACCAAGGCAGCATTTCGTGGTTAGAGCCCAGTGAGGCTCTGGAGGGCCACATTTACTTCTTAGGGCCTGGAGAGAGGCTCCAGGCGCCAAAGTTGTTTTGAAGAGCCCAGAGAGGCTCTGGAGTCCCCCATTGTTGTTTAAGAGCCTGTGAGAGGCTCAAGGTGCCACCTATGTTTTTAGAGCCCAGAGCGGCTCAGGGGGACATTTTGTTTCTGCAGAGCCTGTGAGGCTCCCACAATTGGCCCATCCTTCCCTGCCCCAGCTGCCCAGCACTTTGTGGGCAGCTGCCACGTTTAGGACCCTGGACACTGGACACAGGGCGTCCTAGCCCCAGAGAGGCCAGTTGGCCTAGGGACAGTCACAGGTGGTGACTTACGTGAGTTTGGCGCAATTGTACTTTCTATGCACCTCTGAATGTATTGTTTATGCGTCATGTGCCTTTACACCTCTGAATGAATGTTATGCATTGCATCATGTGTTTTGTTCTTACACCCCTACAGGTATTGTGATGTGTAGGTGGTTGTTTCCTCCCTAGTACAGGTGGTGATAGTGAGGTCCTGGTTACCAGTGATTACTGGTTGTGTGCTATTTTGTGCTAAAGTAATTTTACATTTAAAGTGCTATTTCTGAAAGTGTTACTTCTGATTCCTGACAGTGGTCCAGGTGGCCCTGTCTTGTAAATATCCCCCTGTAAATTCTGCCCGTGCCTCTGGCACATTGTAAAGTGTGTGTTTTATCTAATGTGTTTTGGTGTAATACAAAGGCTATTTTTATATAACCTTGTGTGGAGTTTCCTTTGTGGTGGGCCTGGATGTTGTTGCTGGGGTGCATGCGCAAATACTTAACTTACATCGCCTCCAAGTTTTGCCTTGCTGCTCGCGCCACGTTACCTAGAGGGTGAGCAGGGGTTATCTTGGCGTGTAACTCCCTTGCCCTGACTTGGGGGTGGTGGTCTCTGACTGACTTTGGCGAAAGCCCTGGCCAGCCGGGGATCCCATTTCCAACATCAGCCATTTTCCCTGCGGCCAGGGCTTCTGTGTCTTGCAGGTGGTGTCTTGTGACAGGTTATATTGAATTGAATACACCATTGTCTAATCAAGAGAAGCTACTGATGAGATATTGACTAACCAGCACCTAACCTATTAATTGTGATGGGATGTATTTATCTGTGACTATAATTTTGCATTGCCCATACGCTCGTCCCACAAATGATATCCTTTGTCTGGCAGACCCAGGTATCAGATCATCCATATACCCCAAAAATACTCAGACACTACACCTTTCAAGCATGTAACATTATGAGGTCATATTACATGCATGACTGCAATAGGGCATAAAGGGTAAATCCATGTAATAATATGGGATAGACACAGTCACCTTAAAAAATACCTATATCAGTCTACACTGATACCTACTTCTACACCAACTTATGCCCATTGCACTTAGCTACCATGCCTCTACGCTTGCTCTCCATAGTTCCTGATGGTCAAAAATCACCAGGCTTCAGCCTGCGGAAGGAGGCTTAAGGAGGAGAGTGGCAGGTACAGTGGCAGGAGCTGGTGCCGTCAGGCAGAAATGACAAGGAAGTAGGGACAAACAGACGGAGATTTAAGTCCATCCCTTCTTATTGTTCCTAGGTAGACCTTTTGGTCCTGTTTATTCTAATTCAAAAGGTGGATAGACCTGCTTTCTCCTGCATATATATATCCCACTGCCTGTAGAAGGATGGTCAAAGCTCAACATTTTATGAAGCCGTGAGCTTTGGGGATCAAAACAGCCAACTTGATGACCTGCGCTTAGTTCAGTTATTGTGGTAGCTAAGATAGGAAATGAGGCTACATCCACCAAGATCTAATGTTCCAGCAACTGTTGGACCTTAAGGTCCTTCACAGATCTGCCTCTTTTGGAGGAGGATAGACAACTTCAGACTGGAGCAGAGTATATTTAATGGCACATGATTATATTTAGCTCCTCATGTTCCTCTGGTCGATCTACTCCCTTAGCTCTGACAATGTTTGGATGTTCCCGGCTCTATTGCCATTTACTGTTTCTTTGTCTTTGGACCTCATTGGTCTGTCTGTTTTCTTCCTCCTATCTTTTTATTTTCTATTCTGCTTGAATCTTCCTCCTTCCACCATGTTTCATATCTAATGCACCTTACCATGGCTGGATTTCTAGGCTGCTTAGAACACTTTTATCTCTCCTGTCATCACTCCCTTTAATGGCAATTAACTTATTGTGCTGGGCACAGTTGGACAAAAGGATGAAACAGCAAAACTTATGAACATGAGCCATTCCATGCTGTCACCCTGGGGACCACTTAGTGAAATCCCCACTTCCTTCAAGCCCTAACCCATTCTGTGCTTTATTTAGTTGATGACAGTTGACCTATGAGACCTCACATCAATGCAAAGACTCTCTCTGGCTTACATCTGCATAGTGAGAGCAGAGAGGGGTGTTCTTCTACAAATATGTTGCCATTTTCCGTTGAATGATTTCCCTACTTCAGTGATGGGTACCTCCACTCAACTTACTTACTTGGAGTGCAGAATGTTACAGCCTATCTCACCTTTTAAGTGAGGTAACACCATGTTCAAGATATCTAGAATCTACATCTGATATTCCTACTCACCAAATGAAAGTTACCATTTTTAAATTGTGCTTCTGAAATAATCTGAAAAATAGGATTGGTATAATGACATATATTTAAAAGTCACCCAACCAGCTATTTCTAAAAACAATTTCAGGTTTTATGAGCCGTTGGAATGTGGAGAAAATATCTGGGAAGCAGAAATACCCACAAACAAAATGATCTCTTTGGAAAGAGCCAGCTGGATATCGCAAAACAATGGGGGATATGCACAAGGAAGCAGAGGAGAGAGGTGTTAGCCTTCCTGGCATAACGCCTATCTCCTCCACTTCTGAAACGCAAGGCTGCACCATATTTTCAAGAATGTGGTGCAGCCTTGCATTTCCCCCTGCGATGGCAATAAGTCTAGCAGCTTAGCGCCCACGCAGGCATCCTTGCACCAGAGTGCTAGGGTGTCTGCGTGCAGGGGAGTACTGTTTATGTATAGGAAGGTGTCCCTTTCAGCACATAAACAATCGTAGAAATGCCATTCTTTCACTTTCATGCATGCTGCTTTATGCAGCACACATGAAAGTGAAAAAAATTCATTTTTTTTAAAGGTTTGTTTGTGTACAGGAAGGGACACCTTCCTGTACATAAAGAAACAGTGGAATTTAGCTTTTTCCATCTATGCTGCACAAGGCAGCGCTCATGGAAAAAGCAAACACGAGGAGGAATAATGCATTTCTCCTCGTTTCGCCATCTTAAGACCAGGTTTTGCCTGGTCTTAATTTTGGCGCTGCCTCCTATGTATGCCTCTCAGTGGGGTAGGGGCAGTGTCAAAATGAATGAGTGTTGCAGTGGAACGCCCACAGCAACACCCACTGCCCACCACTTTCACTCTAACCATAGCGTGAAAGGGGGCCTTATGTACAAGGCAGCGTTAAGCCAGTGCAGGCCCTATCGCCAACACAGTGTCACTATAGGTAGATATGCCCCAATGTGTTTCCCGTGGATAAAGGTGTAACCCTGAACCATTCATACAAAAAAGAGACCACGGCCACAAGTAAGGAGCCAACACGTTTGTAAAGTTTATTTTTGTAGGATTTTTTGGTGCTGTGTTTTCTTTAGGGTATATCAGCAATTTACAAAGTAACATTTTACTAGAATTTGTTTAAGATTTAAAACTTGTGATTTTTACAATAAAAACCTATAATTGTTACAATACCCTATTGTTTTCGTCAGGGAGTAGAAATACAATGTCATAAAACAGAGAGTTGAGAAAACATTTTGTTCACAGGTGACAATAATTTGGATTTTCATAGAGTTGGTTAACACAAGAGGAAACCCCATTCAGTAGAAAAATTAAAATACACCTTATTGCAATGTTGTAGAAATTGAATAGGAACAAAAAATAGGCTTGACAGTAATTTATAGACATGTTGACGTTTTAGATCAATTCTTTGTAAGAAAATAATTGGGAATGTTCTCGACATTTTCAAACACTTTCATAAAACACCAACATGTGTAAGGAAAAGCAAGATATGCCCATATACCGCTTGGGCCTTTGGTGACAGGTGTCCAAGCATTGACTGTTGATGAGCAAGAATCTTACAATACTCACTGAGCATATGTCTATTGGAAGGAGAGGATTTGGAAGCTTGAACCAGAGGACTCCTATGTGGCAGTGAGTTGGCAACACACTGCAGATAAGTGCTACAGATGCAAGGCCCTCCTCCATTGTCAGGGTATTGGCCGCAACCCAGACACCAACTTCAGCAAAGTGCTGGCTAGAGGCTTCCGGGCCTGGGACTCTAGGCATGCTTATCATTAGTGGACCCATCAGGGATGCAGGTGAGGTGAACCCTTTTACTGGCTCAAACGTCCCTGCTGCTGCTTCACTGCTTGTTATATGTGTACCCTCATGGTAGTTGAGAGAAAATCCTAGGCCTAGATTGTTGCTAGGAGGGTCGAAGCGACACATTTCCCAAACAAAGAGCAGGCACATAATGAATTAGACCTCATTATCTAGGAGTATCAGACAACCACAATCGCCAGAGTGAAGTCTGGTATCTTTTCCTTAAAGAGTGTGATGTATTTTATGCATGACTCTTCTAGCTAGATGGCTGCAATGGTATGAACAGTTTTCCCAGTAGACATCAAGACAGCTTATGATTGTGCCAGGTTTATAGAAGGGGTTGGTGCCTATTTTATGGTAGGGATCAATGCCAATTTCAGCCAGGAAATAATGCTAATATGTAAAGTCTGGTCCCTGTTCCTCGTTCATTAAATCTGTTTTATATATCTTAGTGTTGAGTAACACCTGGGAGTTGGGGCACTTTAAGATACAAAGTCTAGGATCCGGAAACAGGAAGTCCTCAGAAGATAAGGAACCAATGGAAGATTAGAACGGAACTGTAAAGGTAAATGAGAGGTGAAACTGAAAGTAGGAAGTTGTTTCAAATCACCAAATTTACCCTGGGGTAAAAACAGCAGCTCTCTGGGGAGTCCTTCGGTGTAAACCAGTCTGCCACAAATGAAATATATCTTTAGGCATATCATGTTCGAACTATTTAGCTCTCAAATTTTTAGACTGTAGAAGTGAGTGTTGCAAGTAAAATTTATGCTGTTCTGTAGCATTCTGGATAGATGTGTGAGGGGACTCTACCTGCAATGACTTCACTCCTCAGTAAAGGCCATCTCTGTGACATCTGACACTATGAGGAAAGCTTAATTGCTCTTTAGAGTGTATATGCCCCTGAACTCTGTTGGTCCACTGGATGCATTTCTCTGTAGACGTGATGTATAGCTTTACAAAGGTGGCAGAACTTTGAATGTTCTGTGGCCTCCATAATGCCCAGCACGGGGTAAAGGGAGCCCAGTGTGAAGGAGATACAGTTTTTGTCAGACAGCCTTGCCATGGGGCTCAGATAAAGCTTCTCTGTAAAGTGTAGATGTGCTCTTAGCAGACAAAGGAGGGGAGCTCTGTTTAACAAGGTGAATTAGCTGCGTAATAAAGGGCCTCTTACGTATCAATATTGTCCTATCGGTAATGGGTTAGTAATGTGCTAAACCTAAATGTGTATGAACATTTCCTAAATAATTCTAAATTGTTGGCTAAAAGTATGGGCTTATTAGCTGATCAATTGCCTCTTGTGGTCTGCTCTAGTGGTCTCCTAGAATGACTCTCTGCTATAACGTTGCCTTTTTAGGGGTGGGCAATGACAAACATAATCTTGCCGCTTCCTCTTCCGGCTGCCACTGCAGCAGCTGCTGCTGTTGCTTTCGCTGCTGCTGTTCAAGTACCCCTGGACGCTCCTCCCACAGCAAGAACATACTGTACGTGGGAGAGAAATTAGACCTTCTCTCTTTCTCTTCAGACGGTCGCGCCTCTCTGTGGCAGCACCCAGTCTGTTTCTCACCATGCGCAGCCTTCTTTTCGTCAGTTTCCACCTCTGGAAGTATACAAGGCAGCTGAAGTCCCCCCTGACTCCATGGATCACGTGAGAGAACAGCATGTCCGCTGACGCAAAGGCCTGCCAGCAAGCAGCACACCCATTTGGGAAAAGCATTAAACATTGCACAAATTCCTTGGTAATGGGGATACCAGGAGGAAAGTCCGAGATTGGTGGCTGAAGAGGACCAATTTCCACATTACCACTTGACTCACACTGAATGTCTGAGCTATTTGTCATCCTACGGCTGTTGTTCTTTTCTCTTTGGCCTGTACACATGAATGGCTTGACTATTGAGTCAGGTTTAGTAGTAACCTCATTTTGCTCCTCTGCTGTTTCTGTAGTGTCAGACCCTATTACAATAACGTGATCTTCATTTTGCACAAATTCCCTGGTAATGGGGATACCAGGAGGGAAGTCCGAGATTGGTGGATGAAGAGGAGCAACTTCCACATTACCACTTGGCTCACACTGAATGTCTGAGCTATTTGTCATCCTACGGCTGAGGTTCTTTTCTCTTTGGCATGTACACATGAATGACTTGACTATTGAGTTAGTAGTAACCTCATTTTGCTCCTCTGCTGTTTCTGTAGTGTCAGACCCTATTACAATAACGTGATCTTCATTTTGCACACATTCCTTGGTAAAGAGGATACCAGGAGGGAAGTCCGAGATTGGCGGATGAAGAGGAGCAACTTCCACATTACCACTTGGCTCACACTGAATGTCTGAGCTATTTGTCATCCCACGGCTGTTGTTCTTTTCTCTTTGGCATGTACACATGAATGACTTGACTATTGAGTTAGTAGTAACCTCATTTTGCTCCTCTGCTGTTTCTGTAGTGTCAGACCCTATTACAATAACGTGATCTTCATTTTGCACAAATTCCCTGGTAATGGGGATACCAGGAGGGAAGTCCGAGATTGGTGGATGAAGAGGAACAACTTCCACATTACCACTTGGCTCACACTGAATGTCTGAGCTATTTGTCATCCTACGGCTGTTGTTATTTTCTCTTTGGTATGTACACATGAACGGCTTGACTATTGAGATAGGTTTAGTAGTAACCTCATTTTGCTCCTCTGCTGTTTCAGTAGTGTCAGACCCTATTACAATAACGTGATCTTCATTTTCATGCCAAACACAGTCAGTGGAATCAGAATTGATTTCAGGCTCAGCAACAACCGCTTCATTTCCTACATCCTTCTCAGATTCAGTGTTCTCTGGGGATGTTTCTTCTGCATGGATTAGGTTTTCAAAGGCATCTGATGATCTAAGTTGCAGAGCTGGCATCTCCTCAAGTGTAGTGACTAGGGGAAGAAGCGTGCATGTTATGCATGTTTTTGAAATAGCAGCTAAGCACTTACTAAGTTTACTAAAACATACATTGAGTTATCAAACACATTCTGGCGAGTTTAAAAACAATTTAAATCGAACAAATGGCTACAAACAAAAGGTCACCCTTCACTGCAGTAACTCTGCATGAATATTCCCCTAAATCTTTTGGATCATGGTAGGAAAACATTTAGCGTGAGTGAGATCAATGTGCATGCCTATTGCCTTCATAAGGGCCACAGTAGTGTTCTAACTAACCAGAATCCATAACCTCAAGAGTGTCTAAAAAATGAAGAAATCAGAAATCACATAACATAACATTCACATCGCGTTCACCGCGAAGGGTATCTTGGTGCTTAATAACAGATGTTTATTGTTACCCATCTTAATGGTACTCTTTTTATCGATATCAGAAGGACAAAAGGCTAAGTGGATCCACTGGGATTTGAACCTGTGACCATAAGGTCAAACACAGTCCCCACCGTGGACGCATTAACCCACTAAGCACCAGACCCAGCAAAGAAAGAGTGAATGAAGCCAAAAATGATAGGTAGAAACAACACGAAGGATCCCTAAATAGAAAGCAAGCGAAACATACATTATTATTGGGGAGAGGCACTTCTTTCAGCCCCTTCAATAATTATCTACAAAATGCATAGCTCTGTCGTCTGATTCCCTCAGCTCAGTACTTTAATGAGATAATAAGTGCTGACCAGAACTGAATAAAAGATGGCACCACTGCATGTATGTAGTGCCCATTGCCTTTCTGTTATGCCTCCATTAGTGTCCCTTTTGCACTTTTAGACTCAAACTACTCTAATGTCTTGAGTCTACAATCCCAACACAACAGACCCATACATTTGTACTAGTGAAGTTATATATTACTTGGTCTCAAATGAAAGGCTACCATAATCAAAGACCAGCATTTGCTTTTAAGATGTAATTGGATTTTGAAGGCAGAATATACCTTAGTACTAATGGGCTGCTACACCCTTAAGGGTCTCATCAGAATGTGTTGTTATAACTGAATTCCACAACAGACTGCAGAAAATGTGTAAATGTTTATCCAATAAATAGAAAATGTGTATCATTTGCACAAGGAGTATCTCAGAGCCTAATTGGTTGGGGTGTACATTTCGAGTAGTAAAGCTTCAAAAAGATACCTGTGAATTAAATATCGCCCCCACCACCAGTTGTGTTGTTTTTAAGAAGAGGTTTCAGATATCCAATTGTGAGTGAAAAACAACTGTTTATAAATCCCCTGTTGCCAGCAGTTCAACTGACATAGCATATTACAGACATACATGACTTAAGCAGGTTCTGTGATTTCGAAGTTACTTTATTGCTAAGTGCAGCTCAGCAGATGTATCATGTTGACGCATGCAATGCGATCATATGTTATCACCTGTACTGTGGTGTTGTCCTTTGTAATGTAGTATTATGTCATGGCAAGGTAGCTCAGGAAGTTCAGCTATGACTGCTGGTGTTTGTGTTTGACTAACAGGTCTCAATTTTGAAATTCAGTAAGTCCTAGATCAGCCTTTTTCTTTCACAGTTGATAAAGAATTAAGTTACTTACCTGTAACTCCGGTTCTCCAGCATCGGTACCTTTCATAGATTCACACGCTTGAATCATTCCCAGTCACCACAGAAAATGATATTCTTGAATCATTCCCCATGGCAACAGAAAATGACTCAAGCATGTGAATCTATGGAAGATCCAATGCATGAGAAACTCAGAGGCATATTTACTAGTATAGTGTTGAAGCGTGTCGTTAGGCCAAGAAGGCGAACAACACACTCTGTCACTTTAGAAACACGGGGCTGCACTATATTTACAACACTATGGTGCAGCCCTTCATTTCCCCCTGCACTAGCACTAAATTGTGCTGCCTAGCACCAAAGCGGGCATAATTTCACCATATTGCAAGGGTGTCTGCGTTGCAGGGGGAGATTGTTTATGTGCAGTAAGGGATCCCTTCTTGCACATAAACAATATTTGAATGGGGTTTTGTAGCTTCTATGTGTGCTTCTTAATGCAGCACACATAGAAGTTGCAAAATGTTATTTTTTTAAATGATTGTTTATGTGCAGGAAGGGACAACTTCCTGCACATATACAATCATTGGTGTTTTGCTGTTTCCATGTGTGCTGCATAACGCAGCACACATGCAAACAGCAAAAACAAGGAAATATTTGAATTTCTCCTCGTTTCGCCAGGGTAAAAACAGGTTTTCCGTGGTCTTAATTTTGGTGCTGACCCATGTTTAAGCCACCCTTGTAAATAAGGGGCAGTGTCAGAATCAATGGGTGTTGAGGTGAAACGCCCACCACAACACCCATTACCCAACCCTTTCACGCAAAGTGTAGCATGAAAGGGGGCCTTATTCACAAGGCAGCATTTAGCCATGCTAACTGGCTTAAAGCTGCCTTGTAAATAAGGCAAAGCCCCTATCGCCCACACAAGTCCTGAAAAGTGTTGTTGTGGTGTGGATAGTTGCTTTAAATATGTCCCTCAGTACCTTTATCTTGATTAGTAGTAACACCTGTATTTATAGTGCTTAGAAATAGCAAGAATTTTGGCATTAAGTGCTTTCGGGAAATATATTATTACTGTTTGAATTGAAAAGACACATACCATACCAACCCCCCAGTGTGGCTCGGAATGTTATGACAATATAATTACGGGTTTCAAATGCATTAAAGACAGTATATGAGAAACACGTCTGACAACCACTGCTTTGTAAAAGCACATGATGCTGTGGGGTGTGGAATGTTCCATATCATCTAGTTTATGTAGTTGTATTCTAATAAAAATATAGATAAAGAGGAAAGCATGAGCATGGCATATTGATTAGACCATCTTCAAATCACAGGAAGTGAATAAGGGCTCAGAGAGGGCATTCTATCCATTAACTTTTGGTTTGGAATCTTCATTCATTTTTATTCTTCTGGATACTGAAGAACACATCCAGTATGAGCTAGTGGGACAATACGGCCCTCTCAGTGGAAAAAGACTAGCTTCAATGATGAAAAAAAAAGAAAAAAGCTTTTATTTTGTCTTGCTCCACTCTGAAGTTAATATATAAAATGCGCATCACATCTGGAACAAGCAGTGGCACAGACGCCCCACCATAGAGTCACGGAAAGCAGGTACCCTTTGCTGGGACTTAAAAATAATCAAGAATAAAACAAAATCTGCACGGTTACTGGATACATTAAAACAAACCCTTCCGTGGTGATTCAGGTTCACTCAATCCTTAGTGATCCTGTGACACTCTTAGTCAGGGACACTGCTTCTTGAGCAGGGTCACTAACCATGAGGTTCACAAAGTCTATCTTATGTTAAGAGTGTATTCACAGGAAGCAGCCGAAACATGGGTTGCCAACCATCTCGGAAGCTGGGAGAGCATACAGTGATGTAGAACATTTAATTTGTGCTCGGCAAATTGAAAAATATCTCTCACCTTCTTCAGCATCAGTCACATTCTCTGGGGAGAAAGTCTGGCATTCAGAAACATCAGGAGATGTAGGCCATTCTGTAAAACAAAATTGTATCAAGAGAAGGTCATATGAAAGGCAAGGTGTGGAGACTCAGACTGCACTGATCATTAAACAACTCCATAGTCATAGGCTGAATCACCCAGAGAAGTCCTAACTCTCAGATGAGTGCAATATAACACACTTTATGAGAGAGGTCTTGAAAGGGAAACGATTGAAAGACTCATCTATGTTGCTTCAGAGTTTCTGAGAGTAGGTAGGACATGAATGCTTGGTAAGTAAATAGCCTTTCTTCTGTTTCCTTTTGTCTACACTGATGTGGTGGATTTATAATGATCTCAACCTACAAACCCCTTCTACCAGGAGATTGAAGGATCGAGAGAGATATCTGGGCTGTCTACGTGTGCGCAGCCTCTGCAGGTAAGAGCAGTGGGGCCAGGTGAGGGGAGATTTTGAGAGAGGACCAAAAGGGAAAATTAAATAAATAATGAATTTCCCCTTGTGGTCCTCTCTCTAAATCCCCCCTCACCTGGCCCCACCGCTATTACCTGCAACGGCCGCGCCTGGGTGTGCGTCCTCCTAAGTTAGAATCCACATCACAAAAAGTGAACAAAACAAAAAGGATAAGGTCAACACCTAGGTACAGTGAAATTCTGTAAGGCCCTTGAGACCTGTGTGACTACAAGGCTCCCCTCGTCATACTCCCCCATGAGATCTTCCCAATTTAAGATTAGGGACCTAATGTTTGATGTTGTGTGTATGCCAGCTTGTATTGATTGTGTATGTGCTAAAAACATAGGATAATAAGGATCCCCAATCCTCACTAAAGTGGCAGACTTTGGATAGGGCCACTGGTTGAATTCACGTTAAGATGCTGAATGCGAGAACAATAATTGTTCCTCTGTATCCCCTCAGTTTTAAACCATCTCGCTGCCTTCTCCAAAAAATAAAGGAAGTTATTATGAAGAGGCAACCATGACTTTTATTCTGTCCTTTTCAGATCCAATTCCTATTGGATTTGGCTCTCTCCACAGGGTCATCCACAAACCGTTTGCCTTCACCCCCCTGTTTTTGAACCCGCTTTTGTTGGCGTTTTTAAATAGTTTACAATCAGTTGTTTACAACAAAACTAAATGACTTCACCACTGAAATCACAGAAGTGCATACCAACCATATCCATTGCCATTTTAAAAGGTAGTCTTCCATTTTTTAAGCCAACTTCCGAAATGTACTTTTGATGTACAAAAGTGCATGCATATCCATATTACTAAAAATGAATAGATACTCCTTAGTCTTGAGGATACATAAACAATGCCCCATTTTTCAAATCTTATGATTCTTTGTGCACTTAAGCAAGCAAAGAAGCCAAACGCCCTCTATGAAGTTAATTACATAGAGCACTGCCTCATCACTTAATTATATACATCAGTTCTGGGTCAGTAAGTGAGGGTATCTGCATAGCGTAATATTCTCCGAAAGGCATCTCGGAGATAAAACTAGTGGTCAAAGGGGAATACCCTAAATCTAAGATTAACAGGCCAAGACCATATCTATCAAAATAGATGGTATTTCAGGGCCTTGTGGAAAGGTCCATGATAGAAAATGTGTTAAAGCGCTGGAGATAGGTTGTTCCAAAACAATTACAGAAATACCCCTACAACCAAGGCAGGCTCACTAGGCAAAACATAATCACTTGTATTGTGGTTGACTAATTCTTCATTAAATATTGAAAAATATTTTTCAGGATTATGATCAGCCAGGAAGGCTGTAAAGATCTAAAAACTACTCACATCCTCATTTCTGATATGTTTTGATGTAGCTACTTTGAAAATATCGTATGCAGAGTATGTTAAATATAGTCTGCCACACCAGAGCAAAGACTTTTTGAATAATATCAATTTTATGTCAGATCTTGGCCATCCATGGAGTTTACAGCAGTGGCGTAGCAAGGGGGAGGATTCCACCGCAGGCGGAACGAGTTTAGTAGGCGGTGGTGGCCCACCCCGCTCTTACCTGTGGCCTCTGGGGGTGGCAAACGCAGGGGCCTCCATGGGCGGCCTAAGGCCTAGGTACGCCACTGGTTTACAGTAGCAATGGGTAACTCATTTTGAGCAAGGAGAAAGAAAAGATTTTTGTTTGCCTTTTTACCACCCACGACACATACTCATATACTTCAGACATACCTTTTCCATGATCCTCTGCATACACACTGCAGTAGATATTCTCACGTTCACAGAAGCCAATACATACCCAAACTTCTGTAAGGGAAACATTATCAGAAAATGATAAAATATTGAGAAAAATGTAAGGTTTACAGCATGCTACAATCATACAGAGGGATCGCTCCCACTTCCGCTCAAACTTCCTACACAGAGATGGGTAAACATTCAAGCACTTCTCGATAACTAGCAAATACAGGAGACCATCTATGGAGCTTAACGAGGCGGGGAAGAGTTTTAGGACATTAAATCTTTTATATTGCTTTTAGCGTCAATTGTTTGTATAAGTGAAACAATTATTAAGCCTATCGTTTTTGAAAAATGTATAATAAAAGGAAATACATTTAGACTCAAAAAAGGAAGAACTGGATATTTATGGATATCCAACCTCATCAAGAAGCCCTTGCTATGTTTTTATGATTTTGGGTCACACACACTACTTGAGCATCTCTATGCTCTATTGCACAATGCCTATGGTGGGACTGCAATGTACATTTTTCTCAGTCAAAGAGCAGGTATGAAATAAACATCATCAGTACAAGTACCCTTTGGAAATAATCATTTACAGCATAGATATAACCATTGCAAGCTTCTCTCACTCACAGAATATATGTAGCTTGGCAATCAGTAATGTATGATTCCCTCTTCCACAGAACAGGCACAATTCAACATCAAGCATCAAATAGAGAACATGTCCAGCACAACAGGATCAAAGCAAGCTTCCTTCCCTAATAGAACATGACAGAGCAGGCCCTATTGTCGGTGTCAACATAGCCAGCTTTACTAACATAAACAATGAATCAGTGGGTCAAGCATCTATGATGACAGAACTGGTAACACAAGGAAAGCAACAGTGCAAGCTTTCCTCATTATCATATGAGTCACAGTGTGGATACCTACAGTGAATCAAGGAGCAAGTCCAGCATGGCCATCATCAGTGCAAGCATCTCACTTTCAAAGAATAAGCACAGCACAGGCATGGCACCTACAAGCTTCCTTTGATGAGGGAACATGCACAGCATTGACATCAACAATGCTTGCTTCATTCACCCACATAACATGCATAGAATTGGCACCAGGAGAGCAAGTTGCCCTCCTTCATAGAAGGGTGGAGAACAGGCGTCAGCACTGCAAGCTTTGCCATGGAGATAAGGGGTGCACACGTTTCTCCCTCTCTGACCATGTTTCACACCATCCCACGCTAAGCACCTCATGGGCATCAACTGAGGAAGACTCCCGCACTATAACAAAAGGTACACTCTGGTCATCAACATTGCAGTGTTCACCTCATGATAGTGTAGGCCCAGCATGTCCATCAGAAATGTGTTTCACTCTGCTAAAGACCAGGTGTGACATTAGCGTCACCAGTGCAAACTTCCTCTGATAACAGAACATAAGCTGCATGGACATCACCAATGCAAGCTTCCCTCCCTCACAGACTATGTATAGCATGGTCTTCAAAAGTGCAAGTTGTCCTCCCGCAGGGAGCAGGCAGAACAAATGAGTAAAAGTTCAAGATTTACCCCCCCCCACACACAGAGCAGATGCAATATGGGCATCAGTAATGCAAGCTTGCCTAACACAAAGAACAGGTTCTTCTTGGACATAAGAAGTGCAAGCTTTACTCCCTTACATAACAGGTTTTGCACGGACACCAATAGTGGAAGCTTCCCACACCAACACAAAAGGTATATCATAAACATTAACAGGGTAAGATTCCCTCCCCTAAGAGAACTAGAATGGACATCTGCATTGCAAGCTTCCTTTTCTCACAGAACAGGATTCTTATAGACATCAGAAGTGCACATTTTCTCCTGCTCAGAGAGGTACAGCATGGCAGCAGGAGTGGCAGCGACCTTCCCTCACAGAACAGGTACAGCATTGACATTAGAAATGTAAGGTTCCTCCATTACCAAAACAGGTACACAATGAACATTAGTAGGGAGCACTTCCCTCTCTCTCTGGGCCACTAGGGCAACAGCAGTTTTGGCTTTTATCTTTTCTTAGAAAAGGTACATATTGGAAACCAGCAGTGCAAGCTTCCCTCAGTAGCACAAGACACACTGAATAGGAATCTGTAGTGCAATCATCCCTCCATCCAACAGACACAGCATAGGCACAGTAAAGAAAGCTTCACTCACCCGTAAAACGTATACCTTTGTGTATCAGCAGTAGAAGCTTTCTTGGTTAACCAAACATGTACAGCATGGATATCAGCAATGCAATCTACCCTCACTCTCTGAAAACGCACAGTATCTGCACTGTTTGAGGGTTCATGTGTGATGCCAGGGGCACCAGCAACTAAACTTCACTCACACCCAGAACTGATACCTCATATTTATCAGCAGTAGAAGCTTTTTTGGTAAACAAAAAGTTTACAGAATGAACGTCAGCAGTGCAAGCTTCCCCCACTCTCTAAACATGCAAAGAATCTGCACTGTTCCAGGGTCCATGTGTGATGCCAGGGGCACCAGCAAAGAAAACTCCACTCACTCGCAAAACTGATACCTCATGGATCAGCAGTAGAAACGTTATTATTTAACAAAACATTCACAGCATGGCCTTCAGCAATGCAAGCTTCCTTCACTCTCTGAAGAGGTACAGTAGCTGCACTGTTCCAGGGTTTATGTGTAATGCCTGGGGAGATAACAGTATTACTCCCGGTCAAAGCCAACCATGTTTTTATGGCATTCTGATGGTTCAAGTACCATTGCAAGAAAGTTAGAGCAGCAGTTTCCATAACGAGGTACTACAAATAATGGAAGATTTACCATCCAGGCTATGAAATGAAAGCAGTGTTTTACAGTGTACTAATATGTGCTGGACTGTTCAATTTGTAAAGAATCCACAGTCGACTTTCCACCATTTCTCCACAAATATGTTCCACTAGATTCCGTCTAGGCCGAAACCTAAATATATTTTCTGCTAATCCAGCATGTTGATTTTGCACAGTGGATTTAAGCATTTATTTTAATCTCTTCTTTCCATTATTATGTGTTTTATTTACAGAGATTGCTGTTCCTGTTTCTAACATAGCTAGTAGAATTTAGTGTGAAGTGTGGTAAGACATTTAAACATATAGAATGTGAGCTAAAGCCCCCATAAGAGCAGAGCGCGCTGCTGTATAGCACGGTTGGCATGGCTGAATGCAGCTTGCTGCTCATTCTGTATGTAACCTTGCGGTTTGTATATTGCAAGTAAGTTATAAAATAAAATAATTATATATAAATATATACATATATATATATATATATATATATATATATATATATATATATATATATATATATATATATATATACATACATACATATATATTTATAATGTCACAACAAGGATACTCTTAAGGAAAAGCCTCCAGGCAAGTATTAAAGCACGTTTATTTAATGGAAAACAGCAGCGCAGGAACGAAAACCATGCTTGAAGAAATCAAATGGCAACCTCCGCCAAACGCGTTTCAGGCCTCCCCTTCATCAGTGGCTGATGGTGCTCGATACTCCAGGCAACATGTGCAGCTACTTTAACAACAATGAACCTCCCCTAGTGGGCGTTGCGTAACCACAGCATGCTGGTTCATGTAGTTGCACCGTAAATATTTTTCAAGTGAAATGTTGCCCAAAGTTCGTTTTTAAACAAATATTCAAATCCAAGTGGGTTATATATATATATATATTTTTTTTTTTTCACATAATCTGTGTAGAGAAAATGAAGACAATGTGGCTTGTGTAACATACACGCATTACATTTTGTTGCTGACCAATGGCTCCACAGTAATTACAAAGAGGAATTAGAAAAAATGAAGATGCTGTTTGTGCATGCTTTGATATGTAGGTGCAAAGTCTTTGAGCCAACTTTAGTCCCTGTGCTGGCTGTGAGCCCCTCTTGACACTATTCACTTCTGCAAGACAGGAGCAGGGCCGGTCGGTCCTAAGACTTCTGGGGCCACAGGTAGAAAGGCAATGTGTGAACCCCTCCCAATTTGCATTCATTATGAAATCATAGAAAATAACATCATAGGAAGTGCCATCAATTGTCTATTGTTGAGCGATTTTAGAAGAACCAACTTTCTTGGTGTGCATATCAGTAAAACAAAAACATAAATATTAACACTCATAAAATAAGCACATATTTTAGATTTCAATTAAATGAAATACATTATAATAGTCACACTGGATGGAAAGGTTTGGTGTGGTCGCTCCAAATCTTGTATATTCAATAAAATGTTAGCAATTTGTTTCCAGATTAGTGCATTAGCTGAGCCCAAGGCAGCTGCCTATGCCTAGCGCCAGCCCTGAGCAGATGGTATTTGTCATAAAAGTTTCTGTATTTTAGCTCTGTCACACCTTTATTTTGTATTGATATGGTCCTGTGTTAAGTTCTAGACAGCTTCAAGCATGGGCTTTGTTTTAACATTGGCAGGTTCCTTGTCAACTGTTCATGTCCACTGAAACATAGTTTATTAGTCAGTGAACATTCAGGGTCCATCCTCGACTCAAACAAACCGTTTAGTCATCACTAACCCTCTACAAATACATCATCTTGTTAAGTTCATAAGTTTTTATGCCAAGTTTGTTTCATGGTGGTGCTTTGCGCCTGGGAGATACCGGCCCTTCTTTACAGCCCAGGTCCGCATCCTTTTATTTTGAAACTATTCTAGACTCTTACCTTCTTCCTCATAATGAGGATGGTCCTGGCTGGTTCCGGGTGCATAGGCAAAGTCCGCTGGGGTGTGGCCACTGGGACCCTCCATCGTATTGCCTTTGACAGCCCTGGCACTTCACCTTTCCTGTCCAGATCTCTCTGCACACTGAAGGTTCTGATGTGATAGTAGTTGCTATGGCCAGGGTTCTGAGTTCTGACATCACACAGATGAGGCCTCAAGCCCTGGTCGCTGTGTACATTTCAAGCCATGGCTTCTCAGGAAAATTCGGAACATTGGAAGCTAACACCCAGAACTACATATCCACGCTATAAGTGGCAACATCACATTTATATTATAGTGTCACAGCCTTTAAAATTATAAATTGTATTATCATATTAATTATTGCATATTGAGAAATATCAGGGTGCCAAGCTGGGCCAATGGGGATATATGCTAAACAGATTCGGGAATGGATCACGAACTAGAATTTTACTATTTGGGAAATACTTCAAGAGTAAAAGATTGGAAATCCTAAACATCTATAGGAGGGGGAAAAAGTGGAACACGCTATAGTTCTAGCATCATTACTTCAAATCAGATTTGCAGGAGAAAATTATAAACCACATCTGTAATTTATAAACAGTATGGAAGAATGTGCTCTAAAAGGTAGGGATAAATATACTGTATGACTTTTATAGTAGATTGCGGAAAGCATGGAAATTTAACGAATGCAAAGGTGTGTCTTTATTGAAGCAAAAGACAGAAAATAATAGGTGCAGTATAGAGTTTTAACACTATATTTACCTAGACCGGTGTGAAGACCAACCCTGGCCACGGGTCAGTTAAGGACAGGAAATACCCCAAGGAAGGACAGTCATCTATAGGACAGCAGGTGCAGATTGGACACCCCAGGACAGGACAGGAAACCCAGATTAGGATCAGGACAGGACCCCCAAGGCACGACCAGCACCCGCAGTTCGGAAGCAGCGCCTGCGCTCCACCCTCTCTGCAGCTATTAGTCAGAACCCCGATTGGATTAGCGAACTCTCCAGCAAAGTGCTCCGCCAGCACTTAAGGTTTGGTAAAACCTTAGAGTCTATGGTCAAATTCGGACAGAGTACTTCAGTCACCTATTGAGTGTGTTGGGTCAGTGACAGGTCAGCTATTCAGACAAGTCGGACAATTTCTCTAGCTAAACCTAGGCTAGTTATACTGTTTTCGGGTCAGTGTACCACCCCCCAAATGTTGCAAGTGTCAGAATCCCCAATTTCGATTGGTCCCCACCTAGGATAGGTTAACACACCAATCACAATTTACGTCTACAAGCCTAAATTTGCATACTCTGGGACCGCCTAGTGATTTTGGGGTTCTCACGAGATATTTGACAGAATACAATAAGAAATAACAATTGTAGCGAGTTAGGAACAATTCAGCTCCATTCGGCTGGGTCAGAGGTTGTGTTCACAGGAGCATCTTGACTGTGGCTGCCAGCTGGCTGAGTTCCATTGCTCAAGGTTGCCTTCTCTCTGCCTGCGCGACATGCGCAGTAGAGACTTTCAAGATGGTTCGCGTCTCCCTCAGACCCCCAATATCGCGGTACATGAAAAGTAAGCGAAAACAAATTAAAACATAGAATATAAATGATTTCACTGTATACTATGAGTAACTACTTTATGCTCCTTAAATTGAAAAATATACTATGGCATTATAATTAGTGCAACAGACAAGAACACAAAAGCATCTGCGCTACTTGAGGGGTACTTTAGGGTCGTATATGGCCCCAAAAAGAAAGCTTACGCAAGTAAAAGATAGATCTGACCTCGAAAAGATTAAAACTAAAGAACAACAACTACAGTTAGCTGCATTGAAAGATAGGGGTAGGATCCCACTACTTGAGAAAGAGTTAAGTGAGCTACAGACTAGCTTTAAAGCACGCGCCGATAAAAAAAAACAAGGACAGGTGGGAAGTGAGTAAACTCCGAAACTTCGAGTATGGGGAGAAGTGTGGCTCTCTTCTCGCCTGGAAAGCTAGAACGGAACGATGCAGGAATAGTATAAGCACACTAACACAGCGGGGTTCAGTCTTGCCCCTAACTGAAGACGCCGATATCAGGATAGAGGCCAGAGGGTTTTTTTGAAGAACTTTATCGGGAGCAGAACAGTCTGGGGAGGATGAGTTAGAACGTTGGTGGGACACTAGAGAGCTACCCCAGTTGAGTGAGCTGGATAAAGAATACCTTGTCAAAGAGATTACTGAGGGGGAGGTTCGGGCCCAACTAAAAAATATGGCTAGGAATAAGGCTCCGGGTCCAGATGGACTGCCAACTGAATTGTATAAAGACAACGTGGAAGAAATAATAGCTCCATTACTGTCATTATTTAATAACATTTTTATAGAAGGAGAGAAGACCCCTGCTTCATGGTCAGAGGCCACTATTACCCTGATAGCAAAGCCAAACAAAAACCCCATTAACATAGAATGATATAGGCCCATTTCACTTCTCAATTCAGATTCTAAAATGTATTCAGGTATCCTTACGTCTAGATTGACGAAGATAATTAAGTCCATCATTCATTCTGATCAACGTGGGTTTATACCTGGGCGCCAATTAAACGAACTCACTTTTCAAGTGGTAGGAGCAATGGATATGGCAGTGCAGCAAGGACTGCCGCTGACTATTGTGGCGATTGATGCTGCAAAAGCATTTGATCAAGTCAACTGGCTTCTTTTATGGAAAGCCATGGCAAACTTCAGATTTCCAGACACATTCATTAGAGGGATTGAGACATTGTATAGGGGCCCCCGAGCCAGGGTATTAATTAATGGTGGTCTGACGGAATGGCTGGACATCTCAAGGGGAACGAGGCAAGGATGTCCCCTGTCCCCTCTTCTTTTTGACATCTATATTGAGCCGTTCGTCTGCTCCTTGAGATCTGACCCAGTGATTCTGCCCTTTAAAATGGGAGACTTGATCCTTAAGACAGCACTCTACGCCGACGATCTGCTCCTGTACACATCAAATCCTGAGCAGGCCATTCCTAGACTATTTGAATTGGCCGAAGATTTTGGCACGGTCTCGGGATACAGTATTAATGAGGAAAAAACTGATATCATGAGCTGGAATAATCTGTACCCGATACCAGAAGCCAAACTAAAAATTAGATACTTGGGTATTCAGCTTACTCACAATTTGGACGATATTACTAAAAGTAGTTGGCAGACGGCAGTTAAAGAAATTAGGAAGCTCTTGACTAGATGGAATAACCTACCTCTGAATATTTATGGAAGAGTCAATCTAGTCAAGATGATAATACTGCCAAAAGTTACCTTTCTTTTTAATTCCATCCCTTTGCACTTTAACAAAAAAGATATTTCTAATCTTCAAGGGAGGATTGGCTCATTTATCTGGGCGGCTAAGTCCCCCAGAATTGCCTGGCGGAAACTAAGAAGGGGGTTAAAACTGGGTGGACTGGCTCTGCCCGATTTACTTTTTTATTGTTATGCTTTTCAATTTAAGAATTTTAGACTTCTGACAAACAAACTAGACTCTTCCTCACACGGAAGCCTTTTTCAGGCCATGCTATCAGACCTGCCACAAGGTCGGGAGTTTTTTCTGTACAAATTCAGGGACCAGAAATTTTTTTAAAAGGTTCGACTGAAGCTTCTCGGGACAGCACTCAACATCTGGAGGGCAATACGTAGAATCTTGAACATACCCTACTATCACTCCCAAGCCCCCATTTGGTACTCCCCAGGTACACCAGACTGCTTATTAGATCGGTTGGCCCTTCCCCTGAGAGCTGCAGGATTAACTAGGTGGGGAGATCTATCCAAGGATTCCAAACTAATAGGCTGGGAATCCATTCTAAATCTAACCGGGGGTTCTATTTCCAGGTTTAAGTTTTACCAACTATCCTCCTGGTGGGGCAGTCAACACTGGGTTAACGAGGACGAAATTCCGATCTTGGGACTTATCAGCAGGGCGACAGGGAAGAAAGGGGAGGTGTCACTTTGGTACAACGCACTGGTGGGGGCAAACGATGAACTAGGAGCGGATACCATCAAGCTTTGGGCTAGTGCCGTTATTCAGGATCCCGAAGAGATGCTGAAGACTTGGATAGACTCATTCACAATTTCCCAAAAAATCATAAAACCATCTAACCTCAGGAGGAATCACCTATTCACAGCTTATAGGGCTTACTGGACTCCTGCTAAATTGTCAAGGATCTCAGCAGAAGAATATGTCTGCCCAAGATGTAGGTCACCAGATGCAGATGATAGACATATGTTTGTAGACTGTCCCGAAATTACCAACTATTGGGATCAGGTGGGTGGGTTCTTAGAAGAGGTTCTATCCATACCAGTCACACATTCCCCTATATTAATACTCTTTGGTCTTCCTACGGAATATGATATTAGTAATAGTATTTCACAGTTTATTTTCTACGTTATTGTTATTGCCAGAAGGGAAATATGTAGGGAGTGGAAATCGGCAAGCCCTCCTCGATTCGCAATCTGCCTTAAGAATAATATGGCTGTTAGTCGTTTTGACCAACTGTGTGGTGGAGAGAGTGCTGCAAAAATATGGTCCCAACTAACTGCATGGTCTGAGAGATAACGGACAAGGTACACAGAATGTCCAATGATTATGCCAGAGGTTCTGTGGTCCTGTCCTCCCATTGGTTCCGATACATCACGAAGGGGAGTGGGACAAGGTAACGACCTACCTCTGGGCAATATTCGTCGGCTATACACGACAGCCAGGGCGGGAACAGTTAGTCCGTGTTAAAGGCCAGGAGATTAGCCCATCTAGAGTTGACAATATCTGGTGGCATTTATGAGGACAAAAAGAAAAAAACAAAAAAAAAACAAAAGCATCTGCGCAAGCTTCACCACGTAAGGACACAGACAACCATTTTAGACGCAAGTGCGCAGGCGCAAGAATTCCCACCAGAACTGCAACTACGTCACGTCACGTGAGTGTGACTAACGCATGCGCAGAAGAACTCATCAAGCGGCGGCCATTTTAGGGACAAGGGTTATTTGAATTAGTAAACACATAGGCAAGCGTCACTACGACACTCAAATATAAAGATAAAGGAAAATTTGTAAAACGTACAGGTTGAGTTATGGGATTATAAGTTATTCGAGGTTCTTGATTTCAAGCAAGTCGCGTAATATGCGAAATCTTGCTTCATCAATCCCCTCTTTGATGATATTTACTATCATCACAAACTAATGGAACCAGATGCCAACTTTTCAAACTTTGTGCATTTCCATTTCTTCCAACATTCGATTCAGTTTCTCTTTCACATCTTTATCAGGGCGAGAATTTTTCATCTTTTTGTAAATCTGATTATTTGAGTCTTCCAATTCAAGTTCATCCACACTCCGTTTCACACCTCTCTTATTCACAGCGTATTTCTTTGTGTGTTTGCAGCATTTGCAATAGACAAATATGAGAAATATGACGAAACCTATCACTCCAATTGGCATCAGTACCTTAAACAACAAACCTTTACCTAAATTAGAAAACCAATAACCTACAGCGGAGAGACCATCAGTAAGTCTCTTCCAGGCACTATCAACCTCCAGTGGTTTGAGTTCCTTTTCCAAATTTGTAATGTTCTTCACATATTTTTTAATTTGTACACTTTTGTCCGGTATGTAAGTGCAACAATGTTGCGCTTTCAACATCCGGCAGACTCCGCCCTCTTTTGCTAATAAGGTGTCAAGCGCAAGTCTGTTCTGCAAAACCATTGATCTGATCGCAACCATTTCGGTATTGACCAGCAGGAATCCATGAGCTGTGTCAGTAGACAACACATCCACTATTGTGGATAGTTTGCAAATTCTGTGTGTGTTCAGAACAACTCCCACTCCAGGTATCAGTGCACTAAAAATACTACCCATTATTTCACCTACGCTTTCTCTTTTACTACGCACAAAGCCATTAGTGTTTTCATTGCTTCCAGCAATTTCATTCACATGGTATATTTTCGGGAAGACAATGCCAAAGTAGCAACTTCCATACCAGTGATCCGGCAATTTGAAATAAGCCTTGTTTCCACATATAAAATAAATTCCGGGAAACACAGGTTCTGACCCATTTTTGAAACCCCAACCTCCAATTACCTTGTAATTGTGCTCACATTGACTGGAACCAATGAAAATGTTATTATAATAACTAGTCTTCTCGCGGTGAAGACAGAGTTTCCCTTTTCTTTCGAAATCCCGCAACAAAGCAGGACCACTCCCACCATTTGAGGTGCTTTCCATGTTTTCAGCCCATTTAGGAGTTTTCTGTCTTTTATCATTTGCCTTTCTTTGGAAACTCTCCCTTCTTTTCTCTGCCATGTTTAGAAACATTTTTTCTTGTTCATGTAATGAACAGGTCAAGTTATCTCTGTGTGCTTCATTTAAGTCTATGGTACCTATAGTCAGGAAGTATTCTCCCATATAACGTGTAACATCACTTTTAGTATGTAGAGGATTCAGATTTCCACGTATTGGAAGTTCAGAAAATATCACGTCAGAGTTAGAGTAGTAGTACTGTAACGGTCCTCTTTTGTAAAATAAGCTAGCTAAAATACTACAGGAAATTCCATAAGTCAAGGGCAGGTGATGATAAGTCACGCCTTCAGCTTCAGAAGTGGGTAGCTTCATGCAGACATAGCAGTCTTCTATCTCCATCGTTTCTACATACTGCACTAACAGGTTTGCGAATACATTTAAATGTGTGTGGTTCTTAACTCCGTGATAATGTAGTCCTTCCTCATCTGGTGCTTCTAAGTCTGATTTTGTTTGTCAAAGTGCTTTTTCACGTCTTTCTACACTTCGTGTTGTCAGTTCTTCAGTGTCAGTGGTCATAGTCTGTGTAGGGTCAATATTAGTATTTTTGCTCACCATATAAGGAATGAAAACTGTTAATCCTATCCAAATTATTAACACTATAGCTATACTACATATACATACTTTGCAGCATGTTTTACAACAACTGCGTTTAGGCCTTCCATTCACATTTGAATCAGACATTTTCGTTCAGAAGAAGTTTTCAACCCCTCTTTGTAACTTTGCACAGGTAGCTTACACTGAGCAATTTCAGGTTGGTTCGTCTTCTTCGGCAGAATGATCAGCTGTCTGTTCTTCGTCACTTTGGTCAGTTATATCAAGATCCTCAAACTCCTCCAAGATCAAATATGTCCATTTAGGATCCTGATATTTTTCGTTCAGTCTTTTTATTCGGTCACTTCTTCTTTTGGAGCTTTCTCCCGCTTGCTCTGCTATACGGGAACTCTTTCGTCTTTCCTCAAGTTTTTCTTCCACTGTTTTTAGTCTCAGTCTCAGTCTCTTGATATATCTGGGTTCGATATTTTTCTTTTTCCTTCGTCTTTTAGCTGGCACTGTGTTTTGGCTTTCTTCTAAGGTTCTTTTATTTTCATTTGCTTGTGGCACTTCTGATTCTTCCCTTCCTGTCTGACTAGTTCCAGGTCTTGTCTCTATTTCGTCTGCCTGGTCACTAAGCTGGCCTTGTTCAGGTGTATACTGAATTTGGCTTTTGGGCGTTTCTATTTCTGTGTCCTGAACACGTTCTTCTAATTCTATCTGGTCCTGTTCAAGCACTTTGAACCTTTGATTTTCTTCCGCTTGAACTTTCGCCCTAATTTCTGTCTGTCCCTTTTCAACTTCAGGAGTTTGTGGAGGTGTGTCGATCACTTGCTCTGTCCCTGTCTGACCTTCTTCTTCCTCGGACTTGACGTGAATCTCAATAATCCGAGGATCTTTGCCTGTGCCTATCTCTTCCTCTCTATCCCACTCTCTGTCTGCATAGGTTTGACTTCTTGTTCTGATGGGGTCGTTAGTCAGATCGATTATGGGTATCCACTCATCTCGACTGGTGCTCGGTTGCTCGTCATCAGCTACTTCAGGACCATCGTCTGGAGACCCCTCAGCTAGACAACCTTCAGCGTCAGTCTTCTTTTCGTCTCTTATTACCTTCTTGGTATGACTGGCATGGATCCACTTCGGGACGCCGGCACACTTCACCGCTGTCGTGGTTACCAGTATCACTTGGCGTTGTTGTCCCCACCTCGGTGCAAGGCAATCTGAACGAGTATGCTTCTTAATTACAACCCAGTCCCCTGGAACCAATTTATGGACTGGAGTTGTTGGATTAGCGACGGCGTATTCCCAAATCTGGCGAGAGATAGAACGCACTTGGTCACCTAGTTGCTTGCAGTACTCAAGTACCAAATCATCAGAAATGTTTATCAGTTTATGTCCTGGTACCCATGCTTGTCTCATCACTCTCCCCATCAGGATTTCATGGGGGCTCAGGCCTGTGTTTCGGTCTGGAATACTTCTGAGTCCCATCAGAACAAGAGGTAAAGCATTTATCCAGTTCATGCCAGTAGATTCACACATCTTACTCAATCTCGATTTTAAAGTGCCATTTATCTGTTCCACCACTCCAGAAGCCTCTGGACGATATGCACAGTGCAGCTTTTGTGTGATCTTGAATGCTTTACAGAGCTGATCGATTACCTCATTCTGAAAATGTTTGCCTCTATCTGATTCAATAGTGACTGGGACCCCGAATCTAGGTATCAATTCTCGCAGTAACAATTTGGCTACAGTTATGGCGTCATTCTTTTTAGCAGGGTAGGCTCCCACCCATTTTGAAAATAGGCAGACAATGACAAGGACGTATCTCATTCCTTGACAACGAGGCAGTGTGATGAAGTCAATTTGTACTCTTACAAAGGGACCTCCTGATTTTCCAATTTTTCCCAATTCGACTACTGTTTTCTTCCCAGCGTTAAACTGCTGACATGTTAAGCACCTCTGGCAGAGTGACTCTGCTACCTTCCTGAACTTCGGATACCATGTTTGTTGGAAAACCAGAACCATAGCATCCCTACCGGTGTGTGAATCTCCATGTATCAGTCTGGCCATAGAAGCAAGCAGATGTCTAGGCAACACAGGCATACCATTTGGGCCCACAATGACACCATCCTCACTTCTCTGGCGACAACCAAGTTTCCTCCATTTTTCCTTTTCTTTTGATGGCACAGCATGCTGCCAATCTCTCAACTCTTCCCAGGTAGGCGCCTCCTCAAACACCATAAGTTGGCAGCTGTTTCCAGGTCCCCCCAATTTAACATTTACAGACATGCGATTTCTGGCACAATGTTGGGCCACTTCATCAGCAAATCGATTTCCTAATGTCACATGGTCAGTGCCAGTTTTGTGAGCAGTACATTTGACCACTGCCAATTCCTTTGGTAATTGGATTGCCTCTAGTAAATCTTGTACCACTTTCCCATTTCTGATGGGAGTACCTGAGGAAGTCAGGAACTCTCTCTGTAGCCACAATTGGCCGAAGTCATGCACAACCCCAAAATAGTATTGACTGTCAGTATATACTGTTATTTTTTTGTTTTTCCCAATTTTACAGGCTCTTATTAATGCAATCAATTCGGCTACTTGTGCAGACTTCACTCCAAATAAACAGGATGCTTCTTCAATGCCTGTTACTGAAACTACAGCATAAGCAGCGCTTAGGCCTACAAGTTCGTGTCTCATACATGAGCCATCAACGAACAGCTCTTTATCTTCCACAGGCAAAGGCACTTCCTTAATGTCTGGGCGTGGTTTAGTACTGAACTCTGTCAGGTCAATGCAATCATGTTATGTTATGTTATTTATTCTTTTGTATAGCGCAACGGTTACTCAAAAAGAGTGTCCCGGCGCTTTCGGTAAGGAGAACTAATTCAGTAACATAACACAGTTAAAAGAGTAGAAAACAAACAGACAAAAAAGAGAGAACTGCTGGGAAACCTACTGGGTAAACAGCCACGTTTTGAGACCTCTTCTAAAATCAAGAAGAGTAGTAGCCCCCCGAAGTGGGAGTGGAAGCGAATTCCACATCTGTGGAGCCAACAAACTGAAAGAGCGGCCGCCCAGGCGGGCTCTCTTAACACGAGGGACAACCGCCAAAAGTAGAGATTCCGACCTCAGCGCACGAGCCGGGTGGTAAAAGGCCACTCTCTTTTGGAGATGCTTTGCTCCCACGGCGTGGAGCGCCTTGTAGGCCAAAGTCATAGCCTTAAAGGCGATCCGTTTGCGCATAGGTAGCCAGTGCAGCGTCACCAGTAACCCGGAGACGCTGGTGCGTCTGTTTAGACCAAAAATGGCCCTGGCCGCCGCATTCTGCGCAACTTGAAGGCGCTGCAGCAGATACTCTGGTAGGCCCAGGTAAAGAATGTTGGCATAATCCAACCTGGAGCCTATCAGAGCCTGTACAGTCAGCCTCCGGTGCTCCTCTGACAAGAGAGGCAAAAACCTCCGCAACATTTTTAAAAGGCCGAAGCAGGTGCCGGTCACCCCCAGAATCTGGGCTTTCATCGTCAGCCCCTTGTCCATCTTAACCCCCAAGTTTTTAGCCATGGGGGAAGAGCCGGACGGAGGGAACATGTCGATGGGCCACCAGGCCTGCCAGCTAGGCTCCGTATCGCACCCGAAGAAGAGTACCTCAGATTTATCGGAATTGCACTTGAGGCTGTTCTGTTGGAACCATGTGAACACCGCCCCAAGGCAATTCCGGATACTCTCCCCGTCAAAGTCAGCCCCTCTCTCGCAAGAGAAGAGGAGCTGGGTGTCGTCGGCATACGACACGATCCGGGCACCAAATGACTCCGCCACCGCCGCCAAAGGGGTCATAAAGATGTTGAACAGGGTCGGGCTCAAAATAGAGCCCTGAGGGACCCCGACTCCCAAAGGCGGCATCACAGCGGTGTCAGGTGATGTCCAGACCGTTTGCCGGCGGCCGGCTAGAAAAGACGAAAACCATCTGAGCACCGTCCCCCGAAGACCAATCTCAAAGAGTCTTGCGAGCAGGCCATCATGGGGGACGGTGTCAAAAGCCGCCGACAAATCCAACAACACCAGCATGACTTTGCCCCCAGTGTCCAACACCCCTTTAATGGTTTCAGAAACCTCAAGGAGCGCGGTCTCGGTGCTACGATTTGAACGGAAGCCAGACTGGGAGTCATGTAAGATCTCATGGGACTCCAAAAAATTGGAGAGCACCGACTGAACGTGCTTCTCCAAGATTTTTACAAGGGCCGGCAGCAACGAAATCGGCCTATAATTGGCTGGGACCTTCGGGTCAAGCCCCGGCTTTTTAAGCGGTACATATATAGGGGGTCCCCGTAAGAGAGGAAGGTGTATTGTAAACAACATACACTGTATTTATACAAACAAATACAAAAACCTTTATGCGATTGGTAATCTTATTTATTAACCAATGCTCAGTGATTGCCAGAAGACAAAAATAAATCACATTAATTCATAAATGGTCAAGCCCCAAGGGGAGAAAGGGGAAGGGTAGAAGTGCTCAGTGAAGTGTGAGTTTTAGAAGATAGTGACACAGTATCGAAGAAATAACCACTGTAATACCAGTTAATAAACATAGGTCAGAACAGATATAAAACACAAGCCAAAATAAAGGCAAAATACAAAATTATTCATGAGAATGAAATTCGACGGTCACATCTATTAAATAGATGAATCTTGGGTGTGCCGGAATTTCAACAAAGGGAACACGTCGACGTTTCGACCCCTACAATTAGGCCAAATGAAGTCCTTTCACGGGGTCTTCATCAGGACGTCACAAAAGAGGAAGGGGTGGTGGGGCAGTTTTTTCTAAAAAGGTTTTAGGAAAATAAGTTTTAGTTTGTGTTCATTTAAATGACATAAGACAGAAGAATATTTTACAAAATCAATTACCATGGAGTACGGCCCAGCCGGGCTCTGTACATCGGAAGACGTGCCACGCGGTTCGTCGCGGTCAGTCCGAATGGAGTGGATATCTCAAAATAAGGAGGAGACAAGATAATCAATCAGGGTTGACAACCTATTACATACTCTAACTGTTGGAATTGCTATGCCCAAATTCTGGGCTTCAGTGCCAGTAAGATCACAACGTGATCAATCGTGGCGGTATATCCCACCCTTAACAACCCAACATGAATTTATTGAGGTACCTCTATGCCAATAATGTGCCAAGCGTCTGTGATCCAGGGACTTTAAACAACCGCTTGGGGTCAGAGGGAATACACAACAGCGGCAAAACCAGAGATCAATCTCAGGCTGGATGTTAACTCTCCTATGGTAAAGACATGGAGGGGAATTATTAAGGAAAATTATTATCAGTTGATACAGGGCAAGTCGTACTCCCAAACGGAAGTGCACGCTTCAAAATGTCAGACACTTACATAAAGCGGGACAAGAACCGCATCTACTTGAAAATGAATTTAAAAGCCTCAGCAACTGGTTAGCGCGGCAGGTATACGCATCAACGCCCCCAGTGTGGGATAATATTTTTATCTGTTTTTAAAAAAAGAAGAAGAAAGAAGGGCAAAGATCAGTGATTTATCACAGGGACACGCTTTTCACAAAACGTCCACTTTAGCAGTTACTCACACAGATAGCCAGTTGGCACGTCGTGTAACCACCAATCTACACTTGGAAAACGCCGTGACCGCAGAACGGAGTGTTCGCTCAGGGACCAGCAATGTTTTGTCTGTGGGTATTCCAACTCCAGTCGGGAAGTCGTTTACCAACTCTTGCGATTTCTACGAGCTGGAGAGTACAAAGGGAAAGTCAAAGAGGTGTGCTGAATGCGCGGTCTGCTGAAAAAGAAACCGGCATTACAAGTTACTCACGGAACAAGATCAACACGGGCAGCCAACGTCTGCTCTGGTTCTCACGGAACACTCCGCGGCAGCAACACGGAGTTTGGGGGCGGAGCCAGATTATGTCTCGGGTAGGTAGACAAGGAAAGGTGTTACAATTAGAAGACAGACTCACGAGGCCAGGCTTCACATTATGCCGTGCCTCTTTTAAGTTTTCTAAAGAACGGATTTCTGAAAGTGAGAATTCTGAAAATTACATTTAAAGTAGATGGTGCAACTCTAACACAGTAGGTTGAAACCACATTACATACAGTTATATCGTAATGATGTCAGTATGGATCTAAATATAAATATGCATTACAAATAAGCACCCCATAGAAAATGTAAATTTTTCATTGTGCAGTTATCCTAGGTGTTTCTCTCAAAACAAATATTTATAACTCAGAAGGTGCAACTCTCACGCAGGAGGTTGAAACCTATCTAAAAATATCACAGATGGCTATTTCACAATGACATTGACTGAAATAAAGCTTGCGTGTTGACTCATTCATTGTCACACAATTAATTTCAGCCCAGTGCTGCCAATTGGGCAAAGCTGCTGTCCTGTTCATTTAAACCGTTCTTAATGGAGTCCAGAAGGGACATCCATTTGGATTCTCGTGTGTTCAGTGCCAGGGGGAGATTACCACCCCTTCTGCCCAGAGAGACCTTTTCTATGACGAACCATCGGAGGTCTGACACAACGTGTCCTGCTTGTTGCCAATGGTCTACCAGAGGCGCCCCTGCTACTTTACATCTTAGTCGGCTGGAATGGGACGAGATCCTGGATTTTATTTTCTGTTGGGTTTGTCCCACGTATACCTGGCTACATGGGCACCGGATGATATAAATAACCCCAGAAGAATTGCAGTTCGTGTGATGTTTCAGATTGTAAATTCTACCACCATGGGCAAATGTTTTCGTCTGGACAGTCGTCTCGCAAGCAGTGCAAGCCCCACACCGATAGTGGCCAATTACTGGGGGAAGGTTCCAGAGGGAAACTAAGGTGGCAGGACTTTGTGACTCTAGATACGAATGGACCACCATGTCCCTTATGTTCTTGGCTCTCTTAAAGGAGTGTAGTGGCAGTTCAGTTTGTTGAATGACATCTGCGACCAGGGGCCAGTTTTGATTGATAATTTTTTTGATCTCATTACTGCGTGTTGAAAAAGTTGTGACACAAATTATGCGGTTTTGGGCGATCCTTGGTAAGCTCTCCGGATTGAGTAGAGTCTCGCGCGGGTTATACCATGCCCGTTTTCTTGCTCTTTTCACCATCCTGGATGGATATCCTCGTGTGATTAGGCGTTCTGTTAGGACTTCGGACTCCTTCAGGTAGTTAGCTCTCGTGGAACAATTCCTCCTAATCCGGAGGAATTGTCCGACGGGTAAATTATCCTTAAGGCCCCTCGGGTGATGGCTCTGATATTGTAGTAGAGAATTGCGTTCAGTCGGCTTCCTGAACAACGTTGTTTGTAAATGATCTTCTTCAACATAAATGGAGATGTCCAGAAATGGTATGCTTACATTGCTGGATTCCATGGTGAATTGTATGTGCTGGTTGCGAGAGTTAAGCCAGTCATGGAAAACCTTCAAATGCTCTGCATTCCCTTCCCAAATGCAGAGGACGTCATCAATATATCTGACCCATAGGGTCAGATTGGTTTTGAAGGGGTTAGTTTCTGTGAAGATGTTCCGTTGCTCAAAATTATCCATGTAAATTATTGCTAGATTGGGAGCGAAGGTAGCCCCCATCGCTACGCCTTTTGTCTGCAAATAAAACTCATCTTGAAAAATAAAGAAATTGTGCATCATGGCAATCTTAAGTAACTCGATTATGAAATCTGTAGGCACCTGGACTGGCGCTGTTCTCTTTTCAAGGGCTTCTTTCATTACTTCCAGGGCATCTAGTTGGGGGATGCTTGTATAAAGCGATACTATATCGCATGTAACCAATAGTGCATGTCCTGGGTTAAATGGTCTCTCATCCATCATGTTGATGACCTGGGTCGTGTCTCGCAGGTAGGCCCTGGTGTTGAGGGCGATCGGTTTAAGGAAAAAGTCCACATATTGACACAGAGGCTCCAGCAAAGAACCGCATCCGGACACAATAGGGCGTCCTGGGGGTGCATTGAGATTCTTGTGCACCTTCGGTAATGTGTATATGGTCGCTGTTCTTGGGAATTTTTGATTAAGAAAATCGAATTCCTGTTTGCTCAGGAAACCTGCATCAAGGCCTTGTTGTGTAATATTCAGAACTTTGGAAGCCAACTCCCGCGAAGGATCATTGGGTAAGAGGCGATAGCTGATCCCGTCTGACAGCTGTCTGTAAACTTCCGCCTTATAATCCAGGAGATCCTGCACCACAATCGCACCGCCTTTGTCCGCAGGCTTAATGACTACTTCTTTGTTATTACACAAGTCTGTCAGAGCTTTTTTCTCCATCTTACTCAGATTGAGTCTAGAAAATTTTGGACGTTGTAGTGATCGTTCCACTGAAGATGTCACAACTTCCTCAAAAGCAAGAATCCTGCTGTTCATGGCATAGGTCGGTGGGAAGAAAGTTGAGGGCACTCTGAGGCCTGTGACCGAACTCTGTTGTCTAGTTGTCTGATTCCGAAAATAGTAGCGCAATCTTATCTTCCTGAAGAAACTATACAGTTCTGTTTTTAGCAGGAATTTGTTCACCGACGCAGTCGGAACATAGGAAAGGCCTCGGCTCAGGACCTTTAGTTCATTCTCATGCAGGTTGTATTTAGAGATATTGATCACAGGACTCAGGTTGGATGCATTGGTGCTTGATGGAATAACTCCAGGTGTGGTGAGTTCATCTACCACCTGTATGTGTTCCTCCGGGTCGAGATCTCCCCGTGCACCTCCGGGCGAAAGGTCACCCGTTTCTGCTGCTTGCCTCTGCCACTGTCCCATCCTGTCTGGTTTTGTTGTTGTCCTCTTGCCTGGCCTCTGGGAAAATTGTTGCCACGTCCTCGTGGAGGGCGCCATGAGCCCCGACCTTGGTCTAAAAAATGAGGTGGGAACTGTGGAGGGAACTGAGGGTAGCCTTGGTCTTGTGGAGGGTAAGGTGGATAGAAGTATGGTGTGCTGGGTCCTGCCTCACCGTCGCTTGCAGAACTATAAGAGGAGTCCGAGAAGGTAGTAAAATTCCGACGTCCTCTATATCCACCACGTCCACGGTTGGTAAACCGTCCCTGTGTGTCCTGTTGGTAATAGTCTGGTTGTAGGTACGGGTAAACTAGTTTTTTATCAAAAAGTCTTAGGTCTCTTGCTAACTTTTCAAGTTTTTTCGTTTGGGCCGTGGTATCGAAGTCTTTAATCGTAGCTTCCAGATTTTCCACTGCCTCCTTTGCTTTAGTTAGTGTTTGATCTCCCAAGATCTCAGCCTTAAGATCAGCAATTTCCTTGCTCAAGGATACTACCTGTTCAGCTGCTGTCTCCACTCCCAGCACCATCCAGTGCCGGGAGCAGTTATTGGCCACGTAGCTAAAGCCCTCTTTAAACTTCGGTACGTCTACAAAAATCACAGGTTCAATTTTAATTTGGAGACCCACCGGAATTATATTTTCTTGCAAATATCTTGTGAAAAGGTGCCCATGTAGCCGGGTTCTAATAAGTTTTTTCTCTAGTCTTTCCAGACGTGAGATCTTATCGTTAAGAGTAATATCAATGGTGGGGACAGTTGTAGATAAGAAAGTGGTTGACAAATCCTTAGTTAGTTGATTAATGTACTCCTCAGTATACGAGAGTAATTCAGATTCCACCATGGTATAAACAAATTAGATGAGGAAGGTAACCTCGCAGGTCAGCACCTGCTCAGAGGACGTTACAGAAAGGGGGGTTAAACCCATATAGTCACGGGGACCTGGGTGCTCAGTGGTACATATATAGGGGGTCCCCGTAAGAGAGGAAGGTGTATTGTAAACAACATACACTGTATTTATACAAACAAATACAAAAACCTTTATGCGATTGGTAATCTTATTTATTAACCAATGCTCAGTGATTGCCAGAAGACAAAAATAAATCACATTAATTCATAAATGGTCAAGCCCCAAGGGGAGAAAGGGGAAGGGTAGAAGTGCTCAGTGAAGTGTGAGTTTTAGAAGATAGTGACACAGTATCGAAGAAATAACCACTGTAATACCAGTTAATAAACATAGGTCAGAACAGATATAAAACACAAGCCAAAATAAAGGCAAAATACAAAATTATTCATGAGAATGAAATTCGACGGTCACATCTATTAAATAGATGAATCTTGGGTGTGCCGGAATTTCAACAAAGGGAACACGTCGACGTTTCGACCCCTACAATTAGGCCAAATGAAGTCCTTTCACGGGGTCTTCATCAGGACGTCACAAAAGAGGAAGGGGTGGTGGGGCAGTTTTTTCTAAAAAGGTTTTAGGAAAATAAGTTTTAGTTTGTGTTCATTTAAATGACATAAGACAGAAGAATATTTTACAAAATCAATTACCATGGAGTACGGCCCAGCCGGGCTCTGTACATCGGAAGACGTGCCACGCGGTTCGTCGCGGTCAGTCCGAATGGAGTGGATATCTCAAAATAAGGAGGAGACAAGATAATCAATCAGGGTTGACAACCTATTACATACTCTAACTGTTGGAATTGCTATGCCCAAATTCTGGGCTTCAGTGCCAGTAAGATCACAACGTGATCAATCGTGGCGGTATATCCCACCCTTAACAACCCAACATGAATTTATTGAGGTACCTCTATGCCAATAATGTGCCAAGCGTCTGTGATCCAGGGACTTTAAACAACCGCTTGGGGTCAGAGGGAATACACAACAGCGGCAAAACCAGAGATCAATCTCAGGCTGGATGTTAACTCTCCTATGGTAAAGACATGGAGGGGAATTATTAAGGAAAATTATTATCAGTTGATACAGGGCAAGTCGTACTCCCAAACGGAAGTGCACGCTTCAAAATGTCAGACACTTACATAAAGCGGGACAAGAACCGCATCTACTTGAAAATGAATTTAAAAGCCTCAGCAACTGGTTAGCGCGGCAGGTATACGCATCAACGCCCCCAGTGTGGGATAATATTTTTATCTGTTTTTAAAAAAAGAAGAAGAAAGAAGGGCAAAGATCAGTGATTTATCACAGGGACACGCTTTTCACAAAACGTCCACTTTAGCAGTTACTCACACAGATAGCCAGTTGGCACGTCGTGTAACCACCAATCTACACTTGGAAAACGCCGTGACCGCAGAACGGAGTGTTCGCTCAGGGACCAGCAATGTTTTGTCTGTGGGTATTCCAACTCCAGTCGGGAAGTCGTTTACCAACTCTTGCGATTTCTACGAGCTGGAGAGTACAAAGGGAAAGTCAAAGAGGTGTGCTGAATGCGCGGTCTGCTGAAAAAGAAACCGGCATTACAAGTTACTCACGGAACAAGATCAACACGGGCAGCCAACGTCTGCTCTGGTTCTCACGGAACACTCCGCGGCAGCAACACGGAGTTTGGGGGCGGAGCCAGATTATGTCTCGGGTAGGTAGACAAGGAAAGGTGTTACAATTAGAAGACAGACTCACGAGGCCAGGCTTCACATTATGCCGTGCCTCTTTTAAGTTTTCTAAAGAACGGATTTCTGAAAGTGAGAATTCTGAAAATTACATTTAAAGTAGATGGTGCAACTCTAACACAGTAGGTTGAAACCACATTACATACAGTTATATCGTAATGATGTCAGTATGGATCTAAATATAAATATGCATTACAAATAAGCACCCCATAGAAAATGTAAATTTTTCATTGTGCAGTTATCCTAGGTGTTTCTCTCAAAACAAATATTTATAACTCAGAAGGTGCAACTCTCACGCAGGAGGTTGAAACCTATCTAAAAATATCACAGATGGCTATTTCACAATGACATTGACTGAAATAAAGCTTGCGTGTTGACTCATTCATTGTCACACAATTAATTTCAGCCCAGTGCTGCCAATTGGGCAAAGCTGCTGTCCTGTTCATTTAAACCGTTCTTAATGGAGTCCAGAAGGGACATCCATTTGGATTCTCGTGTGTTCAGTGCCAGGGGGAGATTACCACCCCTTCTGCCCAGAGAGACCTTTTCTATGACGAACCATCGGAGGTCTGACACAACGTGTCCTGCTTGTTGCCAATGGTCTACCAGAGGCGCCCCTGCTACTTTACATCTTAGTCGGCTGGAATGGGACGAGATCCTGGATTTTATTTTCTGTTGGGTTTGTCCCACGTATACCTGGCTACATGGGCACCGGATGATATAAATAACCCCAGAAGAATTGCAGTTCGTGTGATGTTTCAGATTGTAAATTCTACCACCATGGGCAAATGTTTTCGTCTGGACAGTCGTCTCGCAAGCAGTGCAAGCCCCACACCGATAGTGGCCAATTACTGGGGGAAGGTTCCAGAGGGAAACTAAGGTGGCAGGACTTTGTGACTCTAGATACGAATGGACCACCATGTCCCTTATGTTCTTGGCTCTCTTAAAGGAGTGTAGTGGCAGTTCAGTTTGTTGAATGACATCTGCGACCAGGGGCCAGTTTTGATTGATAATTTTTTTGATCTCATTACTGCGTGTTGAAAAAGTTGTGACACAAATTATGCGGTTTTGGGCGATCCTTGGTAAGCTCTCCGGATTGAGTAGAGTCTCGCGCGGGTTATACCATGCCCGTTTTCTTGCTCTTTTCACCATCCTGGATGGATATCCTCGTGTGATTAGGCGTTCTGTTAGGACTTCGGACTCCTTCAGGTAGTTAGCTCTCGTGGAACAATTCCTCCTAATCCGGAGGAATTGTCCGACGGGTAAATTATCCTTAAGGCCCCTCGGGTGATGGCTCTGATATTGTAGTAGAGAATTGCGTTCAGTCGGCTTCCTGAACAACGTTGTTTGTAAATGATCTTCTTCAACATAAATGGAGATGTCCAGAAATGGTATGCTTACATTGCTGGATTCCATGGTGAATTGTATGTGCTGGTTGCGAGAGTTAAGCCAGTCATGGAAAACCTTCAAATGCTCTGCATTCCCTTCCCAAATGCAGAGGACGTCATCAATATATCTGACCCATAGGGTCAGATTGGTTTTGAAGGGGTTAGTTTCTGTGAAGATGTTCCGTTGCTCAAAATTATCCATGTAAATTATTGCTAGATTGGGAGCGAAGGTAGCCCCCATCGCTACGCCTTTTGTCTGCAAATAAAACTCATCTTGAAAAATAAAGAAATTGTGCATCATGGCAATCTTAAGTAACTCGATTATGAAATCTGTAGGCACCTGGACTGGCGCTGTTCTCTTTTCAAGGGCTTCTTTCATTACTTCCAGGGCATCTAGTTGGGGGATGCTTGTATAAAGCGATACTATATCGCATGTAACCAATAGTGCATGTCCTGGGTTAAATGGTCTCTCATCCATCATGTTGATGACCTGGGTCGTGTCTCGCAGGTAGGCCCTGGTGTTGAGGGCGATCGGTTTAAGGAAAAAGTCCACATATTGACACAGAGGCTCCAGCAAAGAACCGCATCCGGACACAATAGGGCGTCCTGGGGGTGCATTGAGATTCTTGTGCACCTTCGGTAATGTGTATATGGTCGCTGTTCTTGGGAATTTTTGATTAAGAAAATCGAATTCCTGTTTGCTCAGGAAACCTGCATCAAGGCCTTGTTGTGTAATATTCAGAACTTTGGAAGCCAACTCCCGCGAAGGATCATTGGGTAAGAGGCGATAGCTGATCCCGTCTGACAGCTGTCTGTAAACTTCCGCCTTATAATCCAGGAGATCCTGCACCACAATCGCACCGCCTTTGTCCGCAGGCTTAATGACTACTTCTTTGTTATTACACAAGTCTGTCAGAGCTTTTTTCTCCATCTTACTCAGATTGAGTCTAGAAAATTTTGGACGTTGTAGTGATCGTTCCACTGAAGATGTCACAACTTCCTCAAAAGCAAGAATCCTGCTGTTCATGGCATAGGTCGGTGGGAAGAAAGTTGAGGGCACTCTGAGGCCTGTGACCGAACTCTGTTGTCTAGTTGTCTGATTCCGAAAATAGTAGCGCAATCTTATCTTCCTGAAGAAACTATACAGTTCTGTTTTTAGCAGGAATTTGTTCACCGACGCAGTCGGAACATAGGAAAGGCCTCGGCTCAGGACCTTTAGTTCATTCTCATGCAGGTTGTATTTAGAGATATTGATCACAGGACTCAGGTTGGATGCATTGGTGCTTGATGGAATAACTCCAGGTGTGGTGAGTTCATCTACCACCTGTATGTGTTCCTCCGGGTCGAGATCTCCCCGTGCACCTCCGGGCGAAAGGTCACCCGTTTCTGCTGCTTGCCTCTGCCACTGTCCCATCCTGTCTGGTTTTGTTGTTGTCCTCTTGCCTGGCCTCTGGGAAAATTGTTGCCACGTCCTCGTGGAGGGCGCCATGAGCCCCGACCTTGGTCTAAAAAATGAGGTGGGAACTGTGGAGGGAACTGAGGGTAGCCTTGGTCTTGTGGAGGGTAAGGTGGATAGAAGTATGGTGTGCTGGGTCCTGCCTCACCGTCGCTTGCAGAACTATAAGAGGAGTCCGAGAAGGTAGTAAAATTCCGACGTCCTCTATATCCACCACGTCCACGGTTGGTAAACCGTCCCTGTGTGTCCTGTTGGTAATAGTCTGGTTGTAGGTACGGGTAAACTAGTTTTTTATCAAAAAGTCTTAGGTCTCTTGCTAACTTTTCAAGTTTTTTCGTTTGGGCCGTGGTATCGAAGTCTTTAATCGTAGCTTCCAGATTTTCCACTGCCTCCTTTGCTTTAGTTAGTGTTTGATCTCCCAAGATCTCAGCCTTAAGATCAGCAATTTCCTTGCTCAAGGATACTACCTGTTCAGCTGCTGTCTCCACTCCCAGCACCATCCAGTGCCGGGAGCAGTTATTGGCCACGTAGCTAAAGCCCTCTTTAAACTTCGGTACGTCTACAAAAATCACAGGTTCAATTTTAATTTGGAGACCCACCGGAATTATATTTTCTTGCAAATATCTTGTGAAAAGGTGCCCATGTAGCCGGGTTCTAATAAGTTTTTTCTCTAGTCTTTCCAGACGTGAGATCTTATCGTTAAGAGTAATATCAATGGTGGGGACAGTTGTAGATAAGAAAGTGGTTGACAAATCCTTAGTTAGTTGATTAATGTACTCCTCAGTATACGAGAGTAATTCAGATTCCACCATGGTATAAACAAATTAGATGAGGAAGGTAACCTCGCAGGTCAGCACCTGCTCAGAGGACGTTACAGAAAGGGGGGTTAAACCCATATAGTCACGGGGACCTGGGTGCTCAGTGGTACATATATAGGGGGTCCCCGTAAGAGAGGAAGGTGTATTGTAAACAACATACACTGTATTTATACAAACAAATACAAAAACCTTTATGCGATTGGTAATCTTATTTATTAACCAATGCTCAGTGATTGCCAGAAGACAAAAATAAATCACATTAATTCATAAATGGTCAAGCCCCAAGGGGAGAAAGGGGAAGGGTAGAAGTGCTCAGTGAAGTGTGAGTTTTAGAAGATAGTGACACAGTATCGAAGAAATAACCACTGTAATACCAGTTAATAAACATAGGTCAGAACAGATATAAAACACAAGCCAAAATAAAGGCAAAATACAAAATTATTCATGAGAATGAAATTCGACGGTCACATCTATTAAATAGATGAATCTTGGGTGTGCCGGAATTTCAACAAAGGGAACACGTCGACGTTTCGACCCCTACAATTAGGCCAAATGAAGTCCTTTCACGGGGTCTTCATCAGGACGTCACAAAAGAGGAAGGGGTGGTGGGGCAGTTTTTTCTAAAAAGGTTTTAGGAAAATAAGTTTTAGTTTGTGTTCATTTAAATGACATAAGACAGAAGAATATTTTACAAAATCAATTACCATGGAGTACGGCCCAGCCGGGCTCTGTACATCGGAAGACGTGCCACGCGGTTCGTCGCGGTCAGTCCGAATGGAGTGGATATCTCAAAATAAGGAGGAGACAAGATAATCAATCAGGGTTGACAACCTATTACATACTCTAACTGTTGGAATTGCTATGCCCAAATTCTGGGCTTCAGTGCCAGTAAGATCACAACGTGATCAATCGTGGCGGTATATCCCACCCTTAACAACCCAACATGAATTTATTGAGGTACCTCTATGCCAATAATGTGCCAAGCGTCTGTGATCCAGGGACTTTAAACAACCGCTTGGGGTCAGAGGGAATACACAACAGCGGCAAAACCAGAGATCAATCTCAGGCTGGATGTTAACTCTCCTATGGTAAAGACATGGAGGGGAATTATTAAGGAAAATTATTATCAGTTGATACAGGGCAAGTCGTACTCCCAAACGGAAGTGCACGCTTCAAAATGTCAGACACTTACATAAAGCGGGACAAGAACCGCATCTACTTGAAAATGAATTTAAAAGCCTCAGCAACTGGTTAGCGCGGCAGGTATACGCATCAACGCCCCCAGTGTGGGATAATATTTTTATCTGTTTTTAAAAAAAGAAGAAGAAAGAAGGGCAAAGATCAGTGATTTATCACAGGGACACGCTTTTCACAAAACGTCCACTTTAGCAGTTACTCACACAGATAGCCAGTTGGCACGTCGTGTAACCACCAATCTACACTTGGAAAACGCCGTGACCGCAGAACGGAGTGTTCGCTCAGGGACCAGCAATGTTTTGTCTGTGGGTATTCCAACTCCAGTCGGGAAGTCGTTTACCAACTCTTGCGATTTCTACGAGCTGGAGAGTACAAAGGGAAAGTCAAAGAGGTGTGCTGAATGCGCGGTCTGCTGAAAAAGAAACCGGCATTACAAGTTACTCACGGAACAAGATCAACACGGGCAGCCAACGTCTGCTCTGGTTCTCACGGAACACTCCGCGGCAGCAACACGGAGTTTGGGGGCGGAGCCAGATTATGTCTCGGGTAGGTAGACAAGGAAAGGTGTTACAATTAGAAGACAGACTCACGAGGCCAGGCTTCACATTATGCCGTGCCTCTTTTAAGTTTTCTAAAGAACGGATTTCTGAAAGTGAGAATTCTGAAAATTACATTTAAAGTAGATGGTGCAACTCTAACACAGTAGGTTGAAACCACATTACATACAGTTATATCGTAATGATGTCAGTATGGATCTAAATATAAATATGCATTACAAATAAGCACCCCATAGAAAATGTAAATTTTTCATTGTGCAGTTATCCTAGGTGTTTACTGCACAATGAAATATTTACATTTTCTATGGGGTGCTTATTTGTAAATGCATATTTATATGTGGCATTCATCCCCACCGTTTCTATATCAGCCTGTAACACTACATCGTTTGATATGGCTGACCATTTCAGTCTCCTCCGGTCATTTGATACGGTTACAACCCCCTGGCCCCTTGGAACAGGTTCAGCTAAACTTGTCTGACCATGCATTTTAATTTTTAGGGACAGTGGGTTGTGGTCGCTTTCAGGGCGCGTAACAATTTCCATGTCAACGATTAGGCACCAATGTTCCATATTTAAGAAAATATAGTCAATACGACTCTTTCTAACACCATTATCGAAGGTGAAGTTGGCTCCAAAATCCGATTTGGTGCGGCCGTTTACAGCCCTTAGTCCCCAAGAGAGGCAGAAAGCAGACCAATTCAAGGCAGCCTCCGTTGCTTTGACTAGATTTTTGTTTGATAGATCCGGAATTTTCCAGGTCACGTCTTCTGCGAACCCCCAGTTATCCTCTGGCAGGTACAGTGGCTCAATGGTACAATTGATGTCACCTGCTAACATTATGAATGACCCTTTGTTCCAACCTGATAGTAAAGTGTCTAAGGCGCCTATCAGCTTGGGACATCGTCCACCCGGGAGGCCTCTAGAATACATGTTGATAATGAGCATGTCCTGCCCCCCTGCTTTACTCAACCTTATGGCCAATATATCAGGGTTGTCCACGAAAATTTCAGAAACAGAATGACACCAGGCCTGTTTAACCCATATGGACAACCCCCCTGACGCCCGTCCTTTTGTGCCTTTTATTGCAGGTTTAAAAAAATTTACATAACCAACCATAAAAAACGGGGCAGTAGCCCAAGTTTCTTGCAGGAGCACGACCTGATAATTACCTATAAACTCCGACCAGTCCTCAGAGACCAGACGTGTCTTAACTCCAGCAACATTCCATGACACCATGTAAGAAGCTAACATGTCCGAGTCATCAGAAATGCTGCTAACTGTCGGGGGGGAAGGGAACTCGATAGGATTACCCTTACTGGCCTAATTTCTTCTTCGTTTGAGACGGGGATCTCTTCCCCCGTTGATTCCCCCTGAATTCTAATTCTGTTATGGAGCGGAGACTGTTGCACCCTTATGAGGTCCACGATATAACTGTATGTAATGTGGTTTCAACCTACTGTGTTAGAGTTGCACCATCTACTTTAAATGTAATTTTCAGAATTCTCACTTTCAGAAATCCGTTCTTTAGAAAACTTAAAAGAGGCACGGCATAATGTGAAGCCTGGCCTCGTGAGTCTGTCTTCTAATTGTAACACCTTTCCTTGTCTACCTACCCGAGACATAATCTGGCTCCGCCCCCAAACTCCGTGTTGCTGCCGCGGAGTGTTCCGTGAGAACCAGAGCAGACGTTGGCTGCCCGTGTTGATCTTGTTCCGTGAGTAACTTGTAATGCCGGTTTCTTTTTCAGCAGACCGCGCATTCAGCACACCTCTTTGACTTTCCCTTTGTACTCTCCAGCTCGTAGAAATCGCAAGAGTTGGTAAACGACTTCCCGACTGGAGTTGGAATACCCACAGACAAAACATTGCTGGTCCCTGAGCGAACACTCCGTTCTGCGGTCACGGCGTTTTCCAAGTGTAGATTGGTGGTTACACGACGTGCCAACTGGCTATCTGTGTGAGTAACTGCTAAAGTGGACGTTTTGTGAAAAGCGTGTCCCTGTGATAAATCACTGATCTTTGCCCTTCTTTCTTCTTCTTTTTTTAAAAACAGATAAAAATATTATCCCACACTGGGGGCGTTGATGCGTATACCTGCCGCGCTAACCAGTTGCTGAGGCTTTTAAATTCATTTTCAAGTAGATGCGGTTCTTGTCCCGCTTTATGTAAGTGTCTGACATTTTGAAGCGTGCACTTCCGTTTGGGAGTACGACTTGCCCTGTATCAACTGATAATAATTTTCCTTAATAATTCCCCTCCATGTCTTTACCATAGGAGAGTTAACATCCAGCCTGAGATTGATCTCTGGTTTTGCCGCTGTTGTGTATTCCCTCTGACCCCAAGCGGTTGTTTAAAGTCCCTGGATCACAGACGCTTGGCACATTATTGGCATAGAGGTACCTCAATAAATTCATGTTGGGTTGTTAAGGGTGGGATATACCGCCACGATTGATCACGTTGTGATCTTACTGGCACTGAAGCCCAGAATTTGGGCATAGCAATTCCAACAGTTAGAGTATGTAATAGGTTGTCAACCCTGATTGATTATCTTGTCTCCTCCTTATTTTGAGATATCCACTCCATTCGGACTGACCGCGACGAACCGCGTGGCACGTCTTCCGATGTACAGAGCCCGGCTGGGCCGTACTCCATGGTAATTGATTTTGTAAAATATTCTTCTGTCTTATGTCATTTAAATGAACACAAACTAAAACTTATTTTCCTAAAACCTTTTTAGAAAAAACTGCCCCACCACCCCTTCCTCTTTTGTGACGTCCTGATGAAGACCCCGTGAAAGGACTTCATTTGGCCTAATTGTAGGGGTCGAAACGTCGACGTGTTCCCTTTGTTGAAATTCCGGCACACCCAAGATTCATCTATTTAATAGATGTGACCGTCGAATTTCATTCTCATGAATAATTTTGTATTTTGCCTTTATTTTGGCTTGTGTTTTATATCTGTTCTGACCTATGTTTATTAACTGGTATTACAGTGGTTATTTCTTCGATACTGTGTCACTATCTTCTAAAACTCACACTTCACTGAGCACTTCTACCCTTCCCCTTTCTCCCCTTGGGGCTTGACCATTTATGAATTAATGTGATTTATTTTTGTCTTCTGGCAATCACTGAGCATTGGTTAATAAATAAGATTACCAATCGCATAAAGGTTTTTGTATTTGTTTGTATAAATACAGTGTATGTTGTTTACAATACACCTTCCTCTCTTACGGGGACCCCCTATATATGTACCACTGAGCACCCAGGTCCCCGTGACTATATGGGTTTAACCCCCCTTTCTGTAACGTCCTCTGAGCAGGTGCTGACCTGCGAGGTTACCTTCCTCATCTAATTTGTTTATACCATGGTGGAATCTGAATTACTCTCGTATACTGAGGAGTACATTAATCAACTAACCAAGGATTTGTCAACCACTTTCTTATCTACAACTGTCCCCACCATTGATATTACTCTTAACGATAAGATCTCACGTCTGGAAAGACTAGAGAAAAAACTTATTAGAACCCGGCTACATGGGCACCTTTTCACAAGATATTTGCAAGAAAATATAATTCCGGTGGGTCTCCAAATTAAAATTGAACCTGTGATTTTTGTAGACGTACCGAAGTTTAAAGAGGGCTTTAGCTACGTGGCCAATAACTGCTCCCGGCACTGGATGGTGCTGGGAGTGGAGACAGCAGCTGAACAGGTAGTATCCTTGAGCAAGGAAATTGCTGATCTTAAGGCTGAGATCTTGGGAGATCAAACACTAACTAAAGCAAAGGAGGCAGTGGAAAATCTGGAAGCTACGATTAAAGACTTCGATACCACGGCCCAAACGAAAAAACTTGAAAAGTTAGCAAGAGACCTAAGACTTTTTGATAAAAAACTAGTTTACCCGTACCTACAACCAGACTATTACCAACAGGACACACAGGGACGGTTTACCAACCGTGGACGTGGTGGATATAGAGGACGTCGGAATTTTACTACCTTCTCGGACTCCTCTTATAGTTCTGCAAGCGACGGTGAGGCAGGACCCAGCACACCATACTTCTATCCACCTTACCCTCCACAAGACCAAGGCTACCCTCAGTTCCCTCCACAGTTCCCACCTCATTTTTTAGACCAAGGTCGGGGCTCATGGCGCCCTCCACGAGGACGTGGCAACAATTTTCCCAGAGGCCAGGCAAGAGGACAACAACAAAACCAGACAGGATGGGACAGTGGCAGAGGCAAGCAGCAGAAACGGGTGACCTTTCGCCCGGAGGTGCACGGGGAGATCTCGACCCGGAGGAACACATACAGGTGGTAGATGAACTCACCACACCTGGAGTTATTCCATCAAGCACCAATGCATCCAACCTGAGTCCTGTGATCAATATCTCTAAATACAACCTGCATGAGAATGAACTAAAGGTCCTGAGCCGAGGCCTTTCCTATGTTCCGACTGCGTCGGTGAACAAATTCCTGCTAAAAACAGAACTGTATAGTTTCTTCAGGAAGATAAGATTGCGCTACTATTTTCGGAATCAGACAACTAGACAACAGAGTTCGGTCACAGGCCTCAGAGTGCCCTCAACTTTCTTCCCACCGACCTATGCCATGAACAGCAGGATTCTTGCTTTTGAGGAAGTTGTGACATCTTCAGTGGAACGATCACTACAACGTCCAAAATTTTCTAGACTCAATCTGAGTAAGATGGAGAAAAAAGCTCTGACAGACTTGTGTAATAACAAAGAAGTAGTCATTAAGCCTGCGGACAAAGGCGGTGCGATTGTGGTGCAGGATCTCCTGGATTATAAGGCGGAAGTTTACAGACAGCTGTCAGACGGGATCAGCTATCGCCTCTTACCCAATGATCCTTCGCGGGAGTTGGCTTCCAAAGTTCTGAATATTACACAACAAGGCCTTGATGCAGGTTTCCTGAGCAAACAGGAATTCGATTTTCTTAATCAAAAATTCCCAAGAACAGCGACCATATACACATTACCGAAGGTGCACAAGAATCTCAATGCACCCCCAGGACGCCCTATTGTGTCCGGATGCGGTTCTTTGCTGGAGCCTCTGTGTCAATATGTGGACTTTTTCCTTAAACCGATCGCCCTCAACACCAGGGCCTACCTGCGAGACACGACCCAGGTCATCAACATGATGGATGAGAGACCATTTAACCCAGGACATGCACTATTAGTTACATGCGATATAGTATCGCTTTATACAAGCATCCCCCAACTAGATGCCCTGGAAGTAATGAAAGAAGCCCTTGAAAAGAGAACAGCGCCAGTCCAGGTGCCTACAGATTTCATAATCGAGTTACTTAAGATTGCCATGATGCACAATTTCTTTATTTTTCAAGATGAGTTTTATTTGCAGACAAAAGGCGTAGCGATGGGGGCTACCTTCGCTCCCAATCTAGCAATAATTTACATGGATAATTTTGAGCAACGGAACATCTTCACAGAAACTAACCCCTTCAAAACCAATCTGACCCTATGGGTCAGATATATTGATGACGTCCTCTGCATTTGGGAAGGGAATGCAGAGCATTTGAAGGTTTTCCATGACTGGCTTAACTCTCGCAACCAGCACATACAATTCACCATGGAATCCAGCAATGTAAGCATACCATTTCTGGACATCTCCATTTATGTTGAAGAAGATCATTTACAAACAACGTTGTTCAGGAAGCCGACTGAACGCAATTCTCTACTACAATATCAGAGCCATCACCCGAGGGGCCTTAAGGATAATTTACCCGTCGGACAATTCCTCCGGATTAGGAGGAATTGTTCCACGAGAGCTAACTACCTGAAGGAGTCCGAAGTCCTAACAGAACGCCTAATCACACGAGGATATCCATCCAGGATGGTGAAAAGAGCAAGAAAACGGGCATGGTATAACCCGCGCGAGACTCTACTCAATCCGGAGAGCTTACCAAGGATCGCCCAAAACCGCATAATTTGTGTCACAACTTTTTCAACACGCAGTAATGAGATCAAAAAAATTATCAATCAAAACTGGCCCCTGGTCGCAGATGTCATTCAACAAACTGAACTGCCACTACACTCCTTTAAGAGAGCCAAGAACATAAGGGACATGGTGGTCCATTCGTATCTAGAGTCACAAAGTCCTGCCACCTTAGTTTCCCTCTGGAACCTTCCCCCAGTAATTGGCCACCATCGGTGTGGGGCTTGCACTGCTTGCGAGACGACTGTCCAGACGAAAACATTTGCCCATGGTGGTAGAATTTACAATCTGAAACATCACACGAACTGCAATTCTTCTGGGGTTATTTATATCATCCGGTGCCCATGTAGCCAGGTATACGTGGGACAAACCCAACAGAAAATAAAATCCAGGATCTCGTCCCATTCCAGCCGACTAAGATGTAAAGTAGCATGGGCACCTCTGGTAGACCATTGGCAACAAGCAGGACACGTTGTGTCAGACCTACGATGGTTCGTCATAGAAAAGGTCTCTCTGGGCAGAAGGGGTGGTAATCTCCCCCTGGCACTGAACACACGAGAATCCAAATGGATGTCCCTTCTGGACTCCATTAAGAACGGTTTAAATGAACAGGACAGCAGCTTTGCCCAATTGGCAGCACTGGGCTGAAATTAATTGTGTGACAATGAATGAGTCAACACGCAAGCTTTATTTCAGTCAATGTCATTGTGAAATAGCCATCTGTGATATTTTTAGATAGGTTTCAACCTCCTGCGTGAGAGTTGCACCTTCTGAGTTATAAATATTTGTTTTGAGAGAAACACCTAGGATAACTGCACAATGAAAAATTTACATTTTCTATGGGGTGCTTATTTGTAATGCATATTTATATTTAGATCCATACTGACATCATTACGATATAACTGTATGTAATGTGGTTTCAACCTACTGTGTTAGAGTTGCACCATCTACTTTAAATGTAATTTTCAGAATTCTCACTTTCAGAAATCCGTTCTTTAGAAAACTTAAAAGAGGCACGGCATAATGTGAAGCCTGGCCTCGTGAGTCTGTCTTCTAATTGTAACACCTTTCCTTGTCTACCTACCCGAGACATAATCTGGCTCCGCCCCCAAACTCCGTGTTGCTGCCGCGGAGTGTTCCGTGAGAACCAGAGCAGACGTTGGCTGCCCGTGTTGATCTTGTTCCGTGAGTAACTTGTAATGCCGGTTTCTTTTTCAGCAGACCGCGCATTCAGCACACCTCTTTGACTTATTATTATTATTATTATTCTGAGTTTTGTATAGCGCCTGGTTACCGATAGGCATCCCAGCGCTTACCAGAACATAACACTACTAAAAAGATGCAAGGATTAAACGGAAAACAAAAAAGTTTTTAAAAGCTTACGGAAGCGAAGAAGACTAGCCTCCGAGCGCAGATGTAAGGGCAATGAGTTCCACAAGGAAGCCACATTTATTGAGAACCTTCTGCCACCAGTTCTTGCCTTTTTCACCCTGCCAACCTGAAGGAGATGTTGGTGGTCAGAGCGAAGTGAACGAGAGGCCTTGTAGGGCTGGACCATCTCATCCAGAATGGGTGGACCGACTCCGTGCAGAACTTTGTGGGCAATGCAGAGTGACTTGAATTTCACCCTGTCCCTCACAGGGAGCCAGTGCAATCCCCTCAACGCTGGACGGGCAGATTGACGCCTAGGGAGACCCGTCAAAAGCCTAGCAGCCGCGTTCTGCACATGCTGCAGTCTGTTCAGGGTAGATTCGGGTGCGCCCAGGAATAGCGCATTGCTGAAATCCAGCCGCGAGATGATAAGTCCCTGGATGAGGAGCCTTCGAGTGGCCACTGGGAGCAAGGGCAAGATCTTCTGGGCTGAGCGGAGCAGGCCAAAGCACACGCCAGCAGTCTTTTTGGCGTGGGTTTTAAACGATAGGTCCTGCTCCAGCCATACCCCCAAGCTCTTGATCTCCTGCTTGGGGGGAGGCATCGGACCCAGACAGTCTGGCCAGCTGCTGGGGGACAAAGATGGAGAAGAGTTCCCCAGCAGCATCAGTTCCGTCTTGGAGCCATTTAACTTTAGGGCTGAGCTGCACATCCACGTGTAGATCTTTTCAAGACATGAGTGCAGCCGGTCGGGGTGGTGCGCCGACTGGGAAAGGCCAACCACCAGCTAAGTATCATCAGCATAACTGATGATTTTAATACCCAGCGGCCGAACCACACTCTCCAGGGGGGCCATGTAAACGTTGAATAAGGTAGGGCTCAATGAAGAGCCCTGTGGCACACCGCACTGGAGAGGGGTTGACGATGATTTTTCCTGGCCTTCCCACACCTCAAATGTACGACCTTCCAAGAAGGAAGCGAACCATTTGAGGGCCAGACCCGTGACCCCCACCCCCGACAGCCGTTGGAGAAGCACCAGATGGTCCACGGTATCAAAAGCAGCGCTGAGGTCCAGGAGGATCACTGCCACTGATCCCCCCGAATCCAGCATGCTCCTCGCATTCTCCACGACCGCCAGTAGGGCGGTGTCAGTCCCCTGACCGGGGCGAAAACCCGTTTGGGAATCGCCCAGGAGGGAATTGGCTTCCAAGAAGTTCGAAAGGCGGCTGTTCACCAGCTTCTCCGCCACCTTACTGATACCCGGCAGCAAGGAGATTGGCCGAAAGTTGGCGAGATCGGCGGGGTCGAGGTTAGGCTTTTTCAAAAGAGCCTTAACCACCGCCCCTTTCCAACTAGGGGGAACTACCCCATGGGCGAGAGACAGGTTTATCAAATCCGTCACAGGGCCGACGATGGTAGATGACACCTGTTTAAGATATTTAATAGGTGCTGGGTCTTTCGGGGAGCCACTCTTCATGGACCTCAGAACTGCCAAGACTTCCTCCTTAGTAACCGGACCAAGGGAGGCCAGCTCCACCGCTTGCAACTTAAGTTGAGAGCTGGAGTTGTCCTCCAAAGAGGAGACCTCACCTAGCCGGGGAAGGGAGGCTAATATATTGTCGATTTTACTTTTAAAGAACGAGGCCAGTTCTGTGCATTTTTTGCGGGGGTCCTCGTGGAAAACCAGAGGATCAGGGACACTAAGTAACTCCTTAATGACCCTGAATGACTCTTTAGAAGAGTTGGCCGCAGAGCCAATGCGCTCTTCAAAGAATCCTGATTTTGCCACCCGAATAGCGGATTTATACCTACTCAGCGCCACGCGATATTCTTTACGACACGCCTCACTCCAGTCTCTCCTCCAGGACCGCTCCAGTCTCTTGCAGCCTTTCCTCAAGGTTCTTAATTCTGAAGAATACCAAGGTGCAGAACCCACTCTCTTCCCCCTCATAAGTTGTTTCTTTTTGGGTAGAAGAGTGTCCAAAGAGTCCACGAGCCAGGTATGGAAATTGGCATCAGCGACAATCGGGTTATCACCCTGAGGGGGCTGCGTGGCCTCCAAATGTGCCGCCCAGATGTCAACTGGGAGCCTCGACCAGGCTCTCTCTAGGGTGTGAACTCGTGGGACCACCACAGCTCGGCTGTTGAATTGCCATGACGCGGACACCAAAAAGTGGTCTGTCCAAGGTAGGGCAAGAGCCGGAGAAGGAGTAAGATGGTCCAGGTTGGAGAGAAAGGGGTCAAGCAGATGGCCTTTCTCATGGGTCGCGCCCGAGTTGGCCAAATTGATTCCGAAAGATTTAAGATCATCAAGCAGATCGATTCCTGCAACATTAGTGGGGTCCTCGAGATGGATATTAAAATCCCCGAGAACCACAAAGTTGGCAGTTGAGGAGGCAAGAAGTGTAGTGATTTCCAGGAGAGAGTTAGGGAAGCTACCCAAGGGTCCGGGAGGGCGATAGATCAGCAGGCCTACCAAAGATACTGTAGGTGACAGCCGAATGGAGAACTGTAAGCTCTCACAGTCCGTCACCCCTCCATTCTGAATCTTACACGCAAGCGTGTCTCTGTAGAGAACTGCAATTCCTCCTCCCCTCCCTTTAGGTCTATCAAGATGGAGTATGTGAAAGCCTGGGGGGAGTGCTCTGACCATGTCCGGGCCAGAGCTGGGGGAGAGCCAGGTCTCAGTGAGAAACAGCACGTCGAGCTCGTGATCTAAAATAAGTGAATTAATTTCAATGGCGTGGCTTGGTAAAGACCGGCAGTTTAGTAAAGCCATGAAAAGGACAGATTTCACGGCCACTGAATTGTGACCGGAAGAACAAGCTCTACACGGTAAAAATGGAATGGTCCCCATCTGAGCATAGCTACAACTAATAGGGTGGGGCGAACGTAGGGCGATAAGGGCATCTCTCCCATATTGGAGCCTGGTGGTAAAAGGTGTTACAGAGTCGGGCATGGTGGCAGGCCCTAGGCCCGTCTGGGCCCGGACGGGCACAGACGGGCTGAACTCTGGCGTAACTCCGGCGTCATTACGGCATCCCCGCTGCGCGTGGCCGCTGCGCGTCAGCATGGCTGCCTAAATAGACAGCGAGCAAGATCAACAAAGGACTACTACCACACTGCTCTTCCTCCCCAAAGATGGCCGCCTCGAGACAGGGCGAAGGACCCGCAAAGCGCGGTGAATTTGCCTATTAGAGTGCAAGTAGAGGGTGACAAAGGTGGGGGTATGTGGGCCAGGCTTTAAGAACAAGGTAAAAGTGCCTAAAACAAGTTTTTAAATTAAATACAAAAACGGGAAGTTAAAAGCAGCAGAGCTGCCACCACACACACGCTACCACAATAGCGCCACACGCTGGAGAGAACGCGCTGCCAAACTTGCCTGCCTAAATAGACAGCGAGCAAGATCAACAAAGGACTACTACCACACTGCTCTTCCTCCCCAAAGATGGCCGCCTCGAGACAGGGCGAAGGACCCGCAAAGCGCGGTGAATTTGCCTATTAGAGTGCAAGTAGAGGGTGACAAAGGTGGGGGTATGTGGGCCAGGCTTTAAGAACAAGGTAAAAGTGCCTAAAACAAGTTTTTAAATTAAATACTAAAACGGGAAGTTAAAAGCAGCAGAGCTGCCACCACACACACGCTACCACAATAGCGCCACACGCTGGACTTTCCCTTTGTACTCTCCAGCTCGTAGAAATCGCAAGAGTTGGTAAACGACTTCCCGACTGGAGTTGGAATACCCACAGACAAAACATTGCTGGTCCCTGAGCGAACACTCCGTTCTGCGGTCACGGCGTTTTCCAAGTGTAGATTGGTGGTTACACGACGTGCCAACTGGCTATCTGTGTGAGTAACTGCTAAAGTGGACGTTTTGTGAAAAGCGTGTCCCTGTGATAAATCACTGATCTTTGCCCTTCTTTCTTCTTCTCTTTTTTTAAAAACAGATAAAAATATTATCCCACACTGGGGGCGTTGATGCGTATACCTGCCGCGCTAACCAGTTGCTGAGGCTTTTAAATTCATTTTCAAGTAGATGCGGTTCTTGTCCCGCTTTATGTAAGTGTCTGACATTTTGAAGCGTGCACTTCCGTTTGGGAGTACGACTTGCCCTGTATCAACTGATAATAATTTTCCTTAATAATTCCCCTCCATGTCTTTACCATAGGAGAGTTAACATCCAGCCTGAGATTGATCTCTGGTTTTGCCGCTGTTGTGTATTCCCTCTGACCCCAAGCGGTTGTTTAAAGTCCCTGGATCACAGACGCTTGGCACATTATTGGCATAGAGGTACCTCAATAAATTCATGTTGGGTTGTTAAGGGTGGGATATACCGCCACGATTGATCACGTTGTGATCTTACTGGCACTGAAGCCCAGAATTTGGGCATAGCAATTCCAACAGTTAGAGTATGCAATAGGTTGTCAACCCTGATTGATTATCTTGTCTCCTCCTTATTTTGAGATATCCACTCCATTCGGACTGACCGCGACGAACCGCGTGGCACGTCTTCCGATGTACAGAGCCCGGCTGGGCCGTACTCCATGGTAATTGATTTTGTAAAATATTCTTCTGTCTTATGTCATTTAAATGAACACAAACTAAAACTTATTTTCCTAAAACCTTTTTAGAAAAAACTGCCCCACCACCCCTTCCTCTTTTGTGACGTCCTGATGAAGACCCCGTGAAAGGACTTCATTTGGCCTAATTGTAGGGGTCGAAACGTCGACGTGTTCCCTTTGTTGAAATTCCGGCACACCCAAGATTCATCTATTTAATAGATGTGACCGTCGAATTTCATTCTCATGAATAATTTTGTATTTTGCCTTTATTTTGGCTTGTGTTTTATATCTGTTCTGACCTATGTTTATTAACTGGTATTACAGTGGTTATTTCTTCGATACTGTGTCACTATCTTCTAAAACTCACACTTCACTGAGCACTTCTACCCTTCCCCTTTCTCCCCTTGGGGCTTGACCATTTATGAATTAATGTGATTTATTTTTGTCTTCTGGCAATCACTGAGCATTGGTTAATAAATAAGATTACCAATCGCATAAAGGTTTTTGTATTTGTTTGTATAAATACAGTGTATGTTGTTTACAATACACCTTCCTCTCTTACGGGGACCCCCTATATATGTACCACTGAGCACCCAGGTCCCCGTGACTATATGGGTTTAACCCCCCTTTCTGTAACGCCGGCTTTTTAAGCAGCGGGATGACCATTGCCTGCTTCCACACTGGCGGAACCACTCCCTGACTCAACGATAGGTTGAGAAGAGGGTGCGCCAGTGGATTGACCACCTCCGCCAATTTACCCAAGAGCTTGGCTGGGCAGGGGTCAAGCGGAGACCCGGATTTTAAATTGCCCATAAGCGCTAAAGAGGCGGAGGCTGGCAGCGATGGAAACTCGGCCAATATGGCGCCCTGCACGACAGGAGGAGACATACCAACCTCGGATATCGGCGGCCTGACAGGTACTCCAGATGGAAAAGAGTCCTGGATGAGTTTAATCTTGCTTGTAAAGAAGCAAGCAAGATCCGCCGCCCAGGATTCTAAGGGCACCTCTTCCGCTGCGATGGTCCGAGGGGAAATAAATTCTCTAACAATGGTAAAAATCTCCTTACTGGAGTTCGAGGCCGCTTCAATTCTCCCCGTGAGATATGCTTTCTTTTCGAGGCGGATGTCCCGGTGGTAGGCCTTAACCACAGCCTTGTAGGCAGACCTGTCCCTGCTGTCATAATGTGCCCGCCAGGCCCTTTCGGCTACCTTGCACTGCTGCCGCGTAGCCCACAGTGCAGTAGTAAACCAAGGGGCCGAAGCCCGCTTTGATGTCAGGCGGGGGGGCAACATCGGGGCCAGGTCATTAAGCCTCTCCGTAAGCCATTCTTGCAGGGACTCCAAATCTCTCTTCAGCTCACCCGAAAGAGGACAAGGGTGATTCAAAGCAGCCAGAGCCAGCATCTCAGGGGTCACTCTGCTAAATGCTCTAAAGGCTCGTGCCCGTTGCTGTGGGGCAGGGATAGACGACCTGACAATGCCGCTGATGACAAATTTGGCAAGCCAGTGATCCGACCACAAGACCGGGAGAATCTCTTTCACCACCAAAGGGGATGTAGAGAAAACCTGGTCAAGCGTATGCCCCTTAGCATGAGTCGGCCCCTGCAAATAAGGAACAAGACCCAGCGGAGTCATGGCCTCCGAAAGCTTTATAGCAGCGGGGTCAGACGGATCATCCATCCGGATGTTAAAATCCCCCGCCACTAAGCAATGTTCTGCTTTCAGGGCTAGACCCAACAACACCGAGTCAAGGTCTGCGAGGAACGTTCCAAGCGGGCCAGGGGGTCGATAGACCAACAGTCCCTTCACTGATTGGTGCGGCGCTAACATGATTGAAAAAGCAAGCGCTTCCGAGCCACGGATGTCCTCTGTGGGCAAGACGGTACACAACGTGCCCTTCTTCACCACCAGTGCGACTCCACCGCCCCTGCCCTTCACTCTGTCCTTCCTGAAGATGTTATACTCAGGCGGAATTGCCATAGCCACATCGGGGTTAGAGGATTCTCCCCACCAAGTCTCCGTCAACATTAAGCAGAGAGGCTTCTCAGTCTCGAGAAGCTCAAAGATGTCTTGCGCATGACTGTAGACATGTCATGCTCGACCTCCCCCTTTGCTTCTGCAATCATTGAGTCAGGCAGTAAGGTGGCTGGATTCAGAATGTTGCACCGAGCAATTACTACATTCGCAGCACCCACGAGAATCCTCTCGTATTTAGTCAGCCGACTAGGGGTGAGATACTGGGTCTTAGTTCTGGTCAGTAAAATTACAACTGCATGTGGAACATACACAGTTACCGGATGTCCCATAACAATGGATTCACTCTGTTCTAAACTCGTGCAAGTTGCAGCTACTGCTTTCAGACATCCAGGTAATCCAGCAGCCACTGGATCCAAAGTGGCAGAAAAATATGCCACTGGACGTCTAGTCAAACCATGCTCCTGAGTTAGGACTGACAGTGCACAATTATCTTGTGTGTCACAGAATAGTGCAAATTCCTTGGAATAGTCAGGCATCCCTAAAGCAGGGGCTGTACACAGACATTCTCGTAATTTAGTAAATGCTGTTAAGCTTTCATCATCCCATTCCACTGGGTCCTTTGCTCCTTTCTTTGTCATTTTTATCAAAGGCTTTGCCAGGACTGCAAATCCCACAATCCATTGCCTGCAGTAACCTACCACCCCAAGGAACATTCTGACTTCTTTCTGAGTACGGGGTAACTGCATGTTCCGAATTATTCTGACTCTCTCGGAGGTAACTTTTCTGAAGCCTTTTTCTATCTGGTGCCCCAGATATTTTACTGACTTTGTACAGAATTGCAATTTGTCAGGAGATACTTTATGTCCCTTTTCACTTAGGTGATTCAGTAAGGCAATGGTGTCAACAACACAATCTCTCTGGCTTTTAGACGCCACCAAGAGGTCGTCTATATATTGCACCAAAACAGATTTTCCAGATAAGACTAAAGATTCAAGGCACTTTTTCAAAATCTGATTACAGATCGAGGGGCTTTCTGTGTACCCTTGAGGGACACAATTCCAAACGAACACGTGACTGTCGAAAGCAAATGAGAAAAGAAATTTGCTGTCTGGATGCAAGGGGATCGAAAAGAATGCGTGACATAAGTCTATCACAGTAAACCACTCAGCATCCCAGGGAACCTGATATAGGATCACTGCGGGGTTTGGAACAATAGGACAGCAAGGAACAACTATTTTGTTTACCTTTCTCAGGTCCTGCACTACCCTATACTTGCCACTAGGTTTCTTGATTCCAATTATCGGTGAGTTACATGGGATACTCATCACTTCTTGTATGATGTTTGCTTCTAGCAGTCTTTTTATTTCAATGGCAACTCCTGCTCTCACTTCTGCACTCATTTTGTATGGCTTGGTATTGGGGTAAACTGTGTTTTCTTTCATGGCTATTTTGATTGGGTCTACATTTGCCATTAATCCTACATCCTTTCCAGTAAAGTCCCATACTTCTGGTTTCACTGTCTTTTGGAGTTCTTCAGGTAAGTCTTGTATAGTCATGTGTTTAATTTCTGAGTCTGGTCTAATTAACATTAATTTGTAAATGCCATCCTCGCCTGGGGTTTGAATTTCGACGCCTTTTGGTGTGCAAAAGATGGTGCAGTTCATTTTGCACAACAAATCATGTCCCAGTAAGTTTACTGGACTGGTATCACAAACTACAAATCTATGCATTTCTTTGAAATTGCCTATTGTGATCTCCATGGGCTCAGTAACTGGGGTACTAATCAATTGATTAGCCACGCCCACTACTTGGATTGCTTCTCCCGAGAGGGGTAGGTTTGGAACGTCTGCTGTTCTTACAGTAGAACGGGTAGCACCAGTGTCCAATAGAAAGGTGACATCATTTCCATCAACCTTTCCTTCAATGTATGGCCCTGACTGGTCTACCGGCAAGGAGGCGCCAAGTACACACTCCTTGTCTTCCCCTCTCAGGCCCCGTCAGTATTGATCGTCACAGAGAAAAGTGTCATTCAACAAAAATTGCGAAGTTGCTGCATTTCTATCCTCATTGCCTCCCCAGATTTCTATATCATCACCCTGTGATGTTTTCCCTTTATAATTTGGTTTAGGCGCTCGGGGCAATTGACTTGCCTTTACCTGATGCTTGGTCTTTCTTTGTTTCTCATTCTGCGTCTGTGGAATTAAATCAGGGGTTTGGGGGTTACCATGTTGTAAATATGGACATTCGTCTCTCCAGTGCCCAATTTCTCCGCACTGGTGACAGGGGAATTTCTTTTTAGCTTCTTCTCTACTCATTTTTACTTTGGGCTTCCCTCCAACCCCAGAGCCTTGATTTTGGGAATTCTTATTCATTTTATTCAGTTGCTTTTCTTGTTGTTCTGCCAACTTTACCTGTGCCCACATTACCTTCTCTTTCAGGGCCTTTCGTTTGTCTGCCATCTCATCCTCACAATACTTTGCATAGCGTAAAACCTCATCCATTTTCTTGGACTGCCAACAAATTTTATTGTCTTTAATCCACTGGCAAATTTCGGGTCTTAAACCGTTTACAAACCTGTAAATGAAGTGGGTCATATCCTTCATCTCGATATTATCTATACCACTGTAGGTTTTAAACACCTGTAACAGTCGCTCATAAAAGGAGTGCACAGTCTCATCCCTTTCCTGCGTGGTTCTATCTATTTTGGTCCAATCAGTTTCCTTTGCAGGCACCTTCTTCTTCAGGTGTAACATGACCTGATCATATTTTCTCATCACTTCATCAGAGGGAGCACCTGTAACAGGGTCCCTTGTATACTCTTTGTTGGGCCAATCAATGGCAACCTTGCATTCGGTCCATAAATCCACAGGAACCACAATGTCGAAAAACCCATCCAGGTCTTTCCACAAGCACTTTTGCACCTTTACAAACCTTTCCACCTGCCTGTACCAGTCCACAGGCTTTTCTCGTAATTTGGGAAAGTCATTGGTAAAGGACACAATATCCTGTCTAGACCATGGAACGTGCACGTATTTTCCACCTGGCACTTCACGCATAGGGTATAACTGCTCAGGTTTGTCAGCTTCCTTTAGAACGAACTCAGAAGACGTCTGTTTAGATCTGGCCTCATCTTTCTTCTTTGTCCACCTAGCTTTCCATTTTTCTACGTCTCCCCATTTTTGCAACACAGTCAATATTTCTTTGACCTGCGCCTTCTTCCCTGACACATTCATATTTTCCAGATCTGTGTCTGAAAAATCAGCTCTGTAGGGTTTCTGCAGTGGCTTTGATTTTGAAATATCTATTCCCATACTAGCTGCAGTGTCTGTTAATTTCTCATGGAGCACTCTGGTATTCCGGGTAAAACTCTTGCCGATAAACAGCAACTCTTCTTCAGAATAGGTATTTAATCTGTCTAAACCTACATTTCCTGCCATCAGTTCTTCCATTTCTACTCTCAGCTTGAAGATATCTAAAGGTTTCGACTGAGGAGTTTGTTTTTCTAATTCTCGACTCCATCTTTCAATCTCTTCAGGACTCACCAACGTGACACTCTTGGTACCTGAAGTCGATTGCATTTGAATCTCCCTTGTGTTGAAAGGATTATGTCTTTTCTGTAACCTTTTTCCTACACTCCTAATGGGCAAATCCATTAGTGAGACCTCAAACTCGCACTCACTTGTCTGATCATCCACGATTAAGGGTTCTGGTCTCGGCTGTGCTATAACTGGAGTAATAACTGGAGTCTTCGGACTTCCCTGTCTATCCCCATACAGCGGAACCACTGGTCCAATAGTTACCGGGATTGTCAAGGCTTCAGGACTTGTATTTAATTGGGAGATTTTCTGAATTATCTCGGCTCTCTGCTTAGCTAGAGCCTCTCGTTCCCAGTCCTCCAATATCCTGTCTAATGAATTGTCATGTAATACCTGCGGGGTCAAATTTGGGGCATAACTCGGGGCAGTGGGATGCGTCTCACTTGGTCCCTCACCATAATTAGGTTTTGGGAACAAACTTCCTGTGCCTAGGGATCTTGGTTCCTCCTCATACGGGGGTCTTCAGAACGGAATTCCTGAACTTGAGGGCCTTGCCTCACCTTCGTAGGGAGGTCTAGAGCAGAAGTCTCTTTCTCTCGAGTATCTTGACTCCCCACTGAATGGTGTTCTTTGACAGATCTCTCTAGTACCTAGGGGTCCTAAACCCTCATTATACGGAGGTATTTGACAACCCTCTCCTACACTTACTGATCTGGCCTCCTCCCGGGGAGGAGGTTTCCGAGAATTATCCCCTTCACTAGAGGGTCTGTGTCCTTCATTATAAGGAGGCGGACTTCTCATAAACATGTCATCTAATAATTCATCATCCGACTCCCCAATGGGCACCCAATGTTTAAATTTTTCTGTTTTCTTCTACCCCGCAGGAGGACCACCCATTGGCATCATTGGAAACAGTCCTTCTACAATCATATTCTGTCTCCACTGTTTCATCTTTTTATCTCGGGTCTCTTGCTTTAATTTTGGATAAAATGTAGTTAACCCTTTATCCATTTGGGGCTTGTCTCTCTCAAAAGCCTCAATCTCCCATTCCTCTAAAGCTTCGTACTGCGTTAATCTAGGTCTGGGATGTAAATCATTCATTCGTGTTCTCAAATTAAATAGAATCCTGCCATTGAATGTACCCTCTAACGGAAAAGCCAAAATTCCGTCATCCTTGGTGTACTCCGCCCAGTTCTCCAACCATACACACGAGTGGTACCCTTTATCAAACATCATGAACGATGCAGGAGTATTAGGTGGCGGAATGACAACACCTTCTCTAGTTTTGATAGGTTTGTCCTTTTTGAAGTAATTTTTCACTTTGTTTACAAGGGACAATTTTCTCTTATTTCTGTACATAATGTCTGTTTTACGCCCTTTCCACTGATCGTTCTCAGACCCTAAATGTCGTGGATCAGGTCTAGTATGCTGTCTATACGTATGCCACATACCATTTCTGTGAGTGACTTTGTTTACAAATCGCTCCCAATCCAAATGCGTCTTTTATTTTCGTGCAACCAATAAAATGCACAAATTCAAATAATCTCGACCAATGGGTGCGCGACCTTTCGCGAGACAGGTTCTCACGCTTCGGCACTCACCCCTCCTTTACAAATTTCAGCTCCGCTACACACCCGCTGCGTCTACCAATCCCAGCGCGGCACAGAGTGACGTCAGAGCAGCTCCGCAACTGACTCCCTCCCTCACAAGGTAACGGAAACTTTATTTCTCTCTAAAAGTGCAAGTGCTTTTGTTATTTTAACAAACGAATACACATTCGCCACTGTACTCAAGTGTCTAGACAGTAAAGATTTGTTTCACTGCAAGTAAACTACTTCCATTTACTTTTCACACACTACAGATAGATCTCTTCTGCCTACCCTTCACTCCAGCACTAGGGAACCTGCTACTTCTTTGACCCATCCACTTCTTTTCGGGATATATACAGAGCCTAAAGATTCACTAGCGAACCCCTTTGCTATCACCCAAGCTCCGATGAACCTGCTACTCCTTCCGGTGCGACCCTTACTAGGTTATATCACGATAGAAGTTTCACTAGCGAACTCGTTGCTATCATTTATTCAAGCATACATTCAGGAAAAAAAAAACCTCTAATTAGTGCTTCCAGTTCTGCCTAACCTGCACTAACCTTCCTTAAGCCAGTGACCTCAAAGCGAAGTGGATTCTCTTCAACACTCGCTATTCAATTCCCCGGGGATTCCCAACAAACATAAAGCACTTTACTAACAAGTGGGTTAATACATATATCAGTATAATAATAAGACATTTTTTTAAAAATTTCATAATTTTTCAAAGCAAACATTTCACGTGATTGATCAAGTCACAAAAAATTATTTACCCTTTTTTTAGCAGCAATAAAATGTTAGCAGCATCCAACCTATCTAGCTTTCTTAACTAGTCCTACTTAACTTTAACTAGTCCCTAACCATCCCTGCTACCACATAATTACTGATAGAGATCGCAGGTCACCGGGCCAAATAATTTCACCATACACGTACAAGGCCCATATTTTTCAATTTATCGTATACATTAATCGGGTGACCTAACACTCTACTACCAGTAACCCTGGTTCCTTCCTATTTATTCCTTAAGTACCCGACTTACCAATCCACCGTTACGGGTACCTATGATCACAATGGATCAGGGAGCTAGCTGTAAAAGAAAGGCAGGCGAAATACAATACCGACTTTTATTTCTTCTGTATTCATCAAATAACCACAGACTAATGGAAAGTTTTAAAGGTTTATCTAGAATTCAGTTTCAGAGAGCATACAATTTACCACCAAGAGGCAGTCAATGATCAAAATAACGAACAGCACATAACCATAAAGAAAGAAAACGAAGGCAACCATTTATGAGTCTATAGGAAGGTAAGAACAAAGTGAAATATGCTAAACAGATTCGGGAATGGATCACGAACTAGAATTTTACTATTTGGGAAATACTTCAAGAGTAAAAGATTGGAAATCCTATACATCTATAGGAGGGGGAAAAAGTGGAACACGCTATAGTTCTAGCATCATTACTTCAAATCAGATTCGCAGGAGAAAATTATAAACCACATCTGTAATTTATAAACAGTATGGAAGAATGTGCTCTAAAAGGTAGGGAAACATAGGGACATGCTAAGGAAAATATACTGTATGACTTTTATAGTAGATTGCGGAAAGCATGGAAATTTAACGAATGCAAAGCTGTGTCTTTATTGAAGCAAAAGACAGAAAATAAAAGGTGCAGTATAGAGTTTTAACACTATATTTACCTAGACTGGTGTGAAGACCAACCCTGGCCACGGGTCAGTTAAGGACAGGAAATACACCAAGGAAGGACAGTCATCTATAGGACAGCAGGTGCAGATTGGACACCCCAGGACAGGACAGGAAACCCAGATTAGGATCAGGACAGGACCCCCAAGGCACGACCATCACCCGCAGTTCGGAAGCAACGCCTGCGCTCCACCCTCTCAGCAGCTATTAGTCAGAACCCCGATTGGGTTAGCGAACTCTCCAGCAAAGTCCTCCGCCAGCACTTAAGGTTTGGTAAAACCTTAGAGTCTATGGTCAAATTCGGACAGAGTGCTCCGCAGCGCTCTGTATTCAGTCACCTATTGAGTGCGTTGGGTCAGTGACAGGTCAGCTATTCAGACAAGTCGGACAATTTCTCTAGCTAAACCTATGCTAGTTATACTGTTTTCGGGTCAGTGTACCACCCCCCAAATGTTGCAAGTGTCAGAATCCCCAATTTCGATTGGTCCCCACCTAGGATAGGTTAACACACCAATCACAATTTACGTCTACAAGCCTAAATTTGCATACTCTGGGACCGCCTAGTGATTTTGGGGTTCTCACGAGATATTTGACAGAATACAATAAGAAATAACAATTGTAGCGAGTTAGGAACAATTCAGCTCCATTCGGCTGGGTCAGAGGTTGTGTTCACAGGAGCATCTTGACTGTGGCTGCCAGCTGGCTGAGTTCCATTGCTCAAGGTTGCCTTCTCTCTGCCTGCGCGACATGCGCAGTAGAGACTTTCAAGATGGTTCGCGTCTCCCTCAGACCCCCAATATCGCGGTACATGAAAAGTAAGCGAAAACAAATTAAAACATAGAATATAAATGATTTCACTGTATACTATGAGTAACTACTTTATGCTCCTTAAATTGAAAAATATACTATGGCATTATAATTAGTGCAACAGACAAGAACACGAAAGCATCTGCGCAAGCTTCACCACGTTAGGACACAGACAACCATTTTAGACGCAAGTGCGCAGGCGCAAGAATTCCCACCAGAACTGCAACTACGTCACGGGAGTGTGACTAACGCATGCGCAGAAGAACTCATCAAGCGGCGGCCATTTTAGGGACAAGGGTTATTTGAATTAGTAAACACATAGGCAAGCGTCACTACGACACTCAAATATAAAGATAAAGGAAAATTAGTAAGACGTACAGGTTGAGTTATGGGATTATAAGTTATTCGAGGTTCTTGATTTCAAGCAAGTCGCGTAATATGCGAAATCTTGCTTCATCACTCTCACACCTCGTTTTTAACCAAGCAGTTCAGGCAGTAACAGTTAGAGGTGTAAGGTGTAGCATAATGGTGCCTCTCTGTCTTTGTTTACTTATGAAAGGAGAGCAAATCAATCATTCTAGAAAATAAAGGATGTCCGGGTTTCAAAGAGTTACTTGGCGCCCGATTAACTATTTCTTTGTACTTTTGGGAATGTAAGTAGTATTTTGTGCAATGCAGAGGCTGGCAAATTGCTTGACTTGTTCCCAAAATTCTGAACCATGCATACAAGTTGGCGACAACCTATTGAACATTTTCACAGAAAATGCTTGACAATCACACACTACTTGAGTATTTCTATGCTCTGTAGCACAATACCTGTGTGATGGGACCAGGGCCGGACTGGCTGTAGCGGGCACCGGGCATTTCCCCGGTGGGGCGGAGGGGTGGGGGCGGGATTTGTGGCTGTGGACGCCGCTTTTGCAGCACTGCTGCAATATCGACCCCCTGTAAGAAAAGAGGGAGCGGTGCTTCTAGCTAGCCCCCACCCCCCAAAAGGGCTGGTCGAGCAGAAACCTACCGGGCTGGTTTCTGTTCCCAGTCCAGCCCTGGGTGGGACTGCAATAAAAATGTTTCTCAGTCAAAGAGCAGGTACGGAATAGACATCATCAGTGCAAGTGCCCTTTGGAAATAACCATTTACCGCATGGATATAACCATTGCAAGCTTCTGTCACTCACAGAATATATGGAGCTTGGGCATCAGTAATATGTACTGGCCTCTTCCATAGAACACGCACAATTCAACATCAAGCATCAAACAAAGTACATGTCCAGCACAAAAGGATCAGAGCAAGCTTCCTTCTCTAATAGAACATGACAGAACAGGCACACTATGGGTATCAACAGAGCAAGAATTTATCACACATAGAATGAATCAGTGGGACAAGCATCTATGGATGACAGAACTGGTAACACAAAGAAAGCAATAGTGCAAGCTTCTCTAATTATTATATAAGGTGCAGCGTGGATACCTAAGTGTAGTCCTAACTGGATCAAGGAGAAAGTCCAGCATGGCCATCATCAGTGCACACTTCTCCCTTTCACAGAAAAAGGACACAGCATGGGCATGACACCTTCAAGCTTCCTTTGATGAGGGATCATGAACAGCATTGACATCACCAATGCAAGCTTCATTCACTCACCTAATATGCATAGAATTACCACCAGGAGAGCAGGTTGCCCTCCTTCACAGAAGGGTGGAGAACAGGCGTCAGCAATGAAAGGTTTGCTTGCTACAACCACAGGGACACCATGGAGATAAGCGGTGCACACGTTCCTCCCTCTCTGACCATGTTTCACACCATCCCACGCTAAGCACCTCATGGGCATCAACTGAGCAAGACTCCCTCACTATAACAAAACGTACACACTGGGCATCGACATTGCAGTGTTCACCTCAGGATAGTGTAGGCCCAGCATGTCCATCAGAAATGAGTGTTTTCCTCTGTTGAAGAACAGGCGTGACATTAGCATCACCAGGGCAAACTTCCTCTGATAACAGAACATACGCTGCCTGGACTGCACCATTGCAAGCTTCTCTTGATAATTAAACATATGATGCATGGACATTGTCAGTGCAAGCTTTCCTTGATAATTGAACATATGTTGTACGTACCTCACCAGTGCAAGCTTCTCTTCATAATTAAATATATGCTGCATGTACATCACAAGTGCAAGCTTCACTTGATAATTAAATATATGCTGCATAGACCTCACATGTGCAAGCTTCTCTTGAAAATTAAATATATGCTGCATGGACATCACAAGTGCAAGCTTCCCTTGATAATTAAACATATGCTGCATGGACCTCACCACTGCAAGCTTCCCTTGATAATTGAAAATATGCTGCATGGGTCTCTCCAGTGCAAGCTTCCCCATATAATTAAATATATGCTGCATGGGCATCGCAAATGCAAGCTTCCCTTGATAATAAACATACGCTGCATGGACATCACAAGTGCAAGCTTCCCTTGATAATTAAACATATACTGCATGGACCTCACCAGTGCAAGCTTTCCTTGATAAATGAACATTTGCTGCATGGCCCTCTCCAGTGCAAGCTTCCCTTGATAATTAAACATATGCTGCATGGACATCGCCAGTGCAAGCTTCCCCTGATAATTAAATATTTGCTCCATGGGCATCACAAATGCAAGCTTCCCTTGATAATTCAACATATGCTGCATGGACATCACAAGTGCAATCTTTCCTTGATAATTAAACATGTGCTGCATGGACATCACAAGTGCAAGATTACCTTTATAATTGAACATATGCTGCATGAACATCACCAGTGCAAGCTTCCCTTTATAATTGACCATATGTTGCATGGACCTCACCAGTGCAAGCTTCCTTTGATAATTAAACATATGCTGCATGGACCTCTCCAGTGCAAGCTTCCCTTGATAAATGAACATATGCTGCATGGACCTCTCCAGAGCAAGCTTCCCTTGACAATTGAACATATGCTGCATGAACATCGCCAGTGCAAGCTTCTCTTGATAATTGAACATATGCTGCATGAACATCACAAGTGCAAAGTTCCCTTGATAATGGAATATATGCTGCATAGACCTCACCAGTGCAAGCTTCCCTTGATAACTGAACATATGCTGCATAGATCTCACAAGTGCAAGCTTCCCTTGATAATTGAACATATGCTGCATGGGCATCGCCAGTGCAAGCTTCCATTGATAATTGAACATATGCAGCATAGATATCGCCAGTGCAAGCTTCCCTTGATTGAACATATGCTGCATGGACATCGCCAGTGCAAGCTTCCCTTGATAATTGGACATATGCTGCCTGGACATCGCCAGTGCAAGCCTCGCTTGATAATTGAACATATGATGCATGGACCTCTCCAGTGCAAGCTTCCCTTGATAACTAAACGTATGCTGCATGGACATCGCCAGTGCAAGCTTCCCTTGATAATTGAACATATGCTGCATGGACATCACAAGTGGAAGCTTCCCTTGATAACTGAATACATGCTGCATGGACCTCACCAATTCAAGCTTCCCTTGATAATTGAACATATGCTGCATGGACATCGCCAGTTCTAAACATATGCAGCATGGACATCGCGAGTGCAAGCTTCCCTTGATAATTGAACATCTGCTGTATGGACATCGCAGGTGCAAGCTTCCCTTGATAATTGAACATATGCTGCATGGGCCTCTCCAGTGCAAACTTCCCTTGATAATTGAACATATGCTGCATAGACCTCTTCACTGCAAGCTTCCCTTGATAACTAAACGTATGCTGCATGGACATCGCCAGTGCAAGCTTCTCTTGATAATTGAACATATGCTGCATGGACATCAAAAGTGCAGGCTTCCCTTGATAAATGAACATATGATGCATGGACCTCTCCAGTGCAAGCTTCCCTTTATAATTTAACATATGCTGCATGGACCTCACCAGTGCAAGCTTCCCTTGATAATTGAACATATGCTGCATGGACATCAAAAGTGCAGGCTTCCCTTGATAATTGAACATATGCTGCATGTACCTCTCCAGTGCATGCTTCCCTTGATAATTGCACATATGCTGCATGCACCTCTCCAGTGCATGCTTCCCTTGATAACTGAACGTATGCTGCATGGACCTCACCAGTGCATGCTTCCCTTGATAATTGAAGATATGCTGCATGCACCTCTCCAGTGCATGCTTCCCTTGATTACTGAACTTATGCTGCATGGACCTCACCAGAGCATGTTTCCCTTGATAATTAAAGATATGCTGCATGCACCTCTCCAGTGCATGCTTCCCTTGATAACTGAACTTATGCTGCATGGACATCGCCAGCGCAAGCTTCCCTTGATAATTGAACACATGTTGCATGGACCTCACCAGTGCAAGCTTCCCTTGATAATTGAACATATGCTGCATGGACCTCCTGCAGTGCAAGCTTCCCTTGATAAATGAACATATGCTGCATGGACCTCTCCAGTGCAAGCTTCACTTGATAATTGAACATATGCTGCATGACCTCACCAGTGCATGTTTCCCTTGATAATTGAACATATGCTGCACGTACCTCTCCAGTGCATGCTTCCCTTGATAATTGAACATATGCTGCATGCACCTCTCCAGTGTATGCTTCCCTTGATAACTGAACTTATGCTGCATGGACATCGCCAGCGCAAGCATCCCTTGATAATTGAACACATGTTGCATGGACCTCACCAGTGCAAGCTTCCCTTGATAATTGAACATAGGCTGCATGGACCTCTGCAGTGCAAGCTTCCCTTGATAAATGAACATATGCTGCATGGACCTCTCCAGTGCAAGCTTCACTTGATAATTGAACATATGCTGCATGGACCTCACCAGTGCATGTTTCCCTTGATAATTGAACATATGCTGCATGCACCTCTCCAGTGCAAGCTTCCTTTGATAATTGAACATATGCTTCATGGACCTCTTGAGTACATGCTTTCCTTGATAACTGAACTTATGCTGCATGGACATCGCCACTACAAGCTTCCCTTGATAATTGAACATATAATGCATGGACATCACCAGTGCAAGCTTCTCTTGATAAATAAACATATGCTGCATGGACCTCTCCAGTGCAAGCTTCTCTTGATAATTGAACATATGCTGCATAGACCTCACCAGTGCAAGCTTCCCTTGATAACTGAACATATGCTGCATTCACTTCGCCAGTGCAAGCTTCCCTTGACAATTAAACATATGCTGCATGGACATCACCAGTGCTAGCTTCCCTTGATAATTGAACACATGTTGCATGGACCTCACCAGTGCAAGCTTCCCTTGATAATTGAACATATGCTGCATGGACCTCTGCAGTGCAAGCTTCCCTTGATAAATTAACATATGCTGCATGGACCTCTCCAGTGCAAGCTTCCCTTGATAATTGAACATATGCTGCATGGACATCCCCAGTGGAAGCTTCTCTTGGTAATTAACTATATGCTGCATGGACATCGCCACTACAAGCTTCCCTTGATAATTGAACTTATGATGCATGGACCTCTCCAGTGCAAGCTTCCCTTGATAATTGAACATATGCTGCATGGCCATCCCCACTGGAAGCTTCTCTTGGTAATTAACCATATGTTGCATGGACATCGCCAGTGCAAGCTACCCTTGATAACTGAATATATGATGCATGGACCTCTCCAGTGCCAGCTTCTCTTGATAAATGAACATATGCTGCATGGACCTCACCAGTGCAAGTTTCCCTTGATAATTGAACATATGATGCCTGGACATCACCAGTGAAAGCTTCCCTCGATAATTGAACATATGCTGCATGGACCTCACCATTGCAAGCTTCCTTTGATAGTTGAACATATGCTGCCTGGACATCGCCAGTGCAAGAATCCCTTGATAATTGAATATATACTGTATGGACCTCTCCAATGAAAGCTTCCCTTGATAAATGAACATATGCTGCATGGACGTCGCCAGTGCAAGCTTCCCTTGATAATTGAACATATGCTTTATGGACATCACAAGTGTAAGCTTCCCTTGATAACTGAACATATGCTGCATGGACCTCACCAGTGCAAGCTTCACTTGACAATTGAACATATTCTGCATGGACATCACCAGTGCAAGCTTCCCTTGATAATTGAACATATGCTGCATGGACCTCACCAGTGCAAGCTTCCATTGATAATTGAACATATGCTTCATTGACCTCTTGAGTGCAAGCTTACCTTGATAATTGAACATATTCTTTATGGACCTCTCCAGTGCAAGCTTCCCTTGATAATTAAACATATGCTGCATGTACCTTACCAGTGCAAGCTTCCCTTGATAATTAAACATATGCTTCATGGACCTCTTGAGTGCAAGCTTACCTTGATAATTGAACATATTCTTTTTGGACCTCTCCAGTGCAAGCTTCCCTTGATAACTGAACATATGCTGCATGGACCTCTCTAGTGCCAACTTCCCTTGACAATTGAACATATGCTGCCTGGGCCTCTCCAGTGCAAGCTTCCCTTGGTAATTGAACATATGCTGCATGGACTTCACAAGTGCAAGCTTCCCTTGATAATTGAACATATGCTGCCTGGGCCTCTCCAATGCAAGCTTCCCTTGATAATTAAAGATATGATGCATGGACATCACAAGTGCAAGCTTCCCTTTAAAATTAAACAAATGCTGAATGGTCCTCACCTGTGCAAGCTTCCCTTGATAATTGAACATATGCTGCATAGACATCACAAGTGCAAGCTTCCCTTGATAATTAAACAAATGCTGCATGGGCATAACAAGTCCAAGCTTCCCTTAGTAATTAAACATATGCTACATGCACATCGCCAGTGCAAGCTTCCCTTGATAATTGAACATTTGCTGCATGGGCCTCTCCAGTGCAAGCTTCCCTTGATATTTGAACATATGCTGCATAGACATCTCAAGTGCTAGCTTCCCTTGATAATTAAACAAATGCTGCATGGGCATAAGAAGTCCAAGCTTCCCTTGATAATTAAACATATGCTGCATGGACCGCACCAGTGCAAGCTTCCCTTGATAATTAAATATATGCTGCATGGACATCACAAGTGCAAGCTTCCCTTGATAATTAAACATATGCTGCATGGACATCGCCAGTGCAAGCTTCCTCTGATAATTGAACATATACTGCATGGACATCACAAGTGCAATCGTACCTTGATAATTGAACATATTCTGCATGGACATCACAAATGCGAGCTTCCCTTGATAATTGAACATATACTGCATGGACATCACAAGTGAGAGCTTCCCTTGATAATTGAACATATGCTGCATGGAACTCACCAGTGCAAGCTTCCCTTGATAATTGAACATATTCTGCATGGACATCACCAGTGCAAGCTTCCCTTGATAATTGAACATATTCTGCATTGGCCTCTCCAGTGCAAGCTTCCCTTGATAATTAAACATAATCTGACATGGACATCACCAGTGCAAGCTTCCCTTGATAATTGAACATATGCTGCATGGACCTCACCAGTGCAAGCTTCCCTTGATAATTAAACATATGCTGCATGGACATCACAAGTACAAGCTTCCCTTAATAATTGAACATATGCTGCATGGACCTCGCCAGTGCAAGCTTCCCTTGATAATTGAACATATGCTGCATGGACATCACAAGTGTAAGCTTCCCTTGATAATTGAACATATGCTACATGGACATCGCCAGTGCAAGCTTCCCTTGATAATTAAACATATGCTGCATGGACATCACAAGTGCAAGCTTCCCTTGATAATTAAACATATGCTGCATGGACATCGCCAGTGCAAGCTTCCTCTGATAATTGAACATATACTACAAGGACATCACAAGTGCAATCTTCCCTTGATAATTGAACATATTCTGCATGGACATCACAAATGCGAGCTTCCCTTGATAATTGAACATATACTGCATGGACATCACAAGTGAGAGCTTCCCTTGATAATTGAACATATGCTGCATGGAACTCACCATTGCAAGCTTCCCTTGATAATTGAACATATTCTGCATGGACATCCCCAGTGCAAGCTTCCCTTGATAATTGAACATATTCTGCATTGGCCTCTCCAGTGCAAGCTTCCCTTGATAATTAAACATAATCTGCATGGACATCACCAGTGCAAGCTTCCCTTGATAATTGAACATATGCCTCATGGACCTCACCAGTGCAAGCTTCCCTTGATAATTTAACATATGCTGCATGGACATCACAAGTGCAAGCTTCCCTTAATAATTGAACATATGCTGCATGGACCTCGCCAGTGCAAGCTTCCCTTGCTAATTGAACATATGCTGCATGAACATCACAAGTGTAAGCTTCCCTTGATAATTGAACATATGCTACATGGACATCGCCAGTGCAAGCTTCCCTTGATAATTAAACATATGCTGCATGGACCTCTCCAGTGCAAGCTTCCCTTGATAATTCAACATTGTAGGAAGCTAACTCTTTATATACTATACCAACGTGAGGTATAGTGTGCACAGAGTCCAGTGGAACCCCAAAGGTAGGCAGAGGCAAAGTTAGATAGAACCTTTCTCTCTATTTGTGGTAGCGTGGTAAAGCAGCAAGGCAGTATCAGAGGAAAGTCTTAAGCATTTGTTGTAGTCACTCAATCAGCAAATGATTTCCATCACTCGAAGACTGAACGTCAGACCAATTGGTTATGTATAAAAATATTCTTTTAGGTAATTTATATTCTAGAACCAAGCAAGCCTGGCACAGGTAAGTTGATAAACACTTTGCGGTAAATATACAGTTTGATATGCAATCGTAAATTTACTTTGAAATGTTTACAGTTTGAATTACTGGTAATGCAATACTGTGAAATGCTGTACATATAATCTGTATCGATTTTGCCATGAAAATTACAGGTAAGTTACTTTTACATTACTTTTAGGATTTTTTTTTAGCTAAAAAAAAATGTACTCAGTATGATATGCCTAGATATCACACTGGGACATTTCCTAGAGAAAAAGGTAAGTAAAATCAGTTTTGCACAATTGTTATTTTTCTGGTTTCTATACAAATCAACTCCACACTTTCAGAGAAAAACAGTCAATAAATTCCTATGGAGAGAAATGAAGTTAATGGTTACCAGGTAAGTAATCGGTCTTTGGAGTTGAGCTTCTGGGGTTGGAACAAGGGTTCCCCCAGGGTCAAGGATGCACTCTCGTTACACCCTCAGCGGCACTAGGGCAGCCGGGTGCAGAGTGGTGAGTCCCAATATTATCAAATGGGGGATAGAGGGCCTTCGGGTGCTGGCAAGCAGGCCACTGGGTTGTGGGAGCAAAGCTCCTGGACTAGCTCAGGGCAACTGGGGAAACAAATTAACACGAAAGGTGCACCCTCAGCAGCACTAGGGCGGCCGGGTGCAGGGTGCTGTTTCGACGTCGTTTCAATGGGGAACCTACAGTTTGCAAAGGCACTGCAGGCACGGGAACGAAGGTCTTCTGGGTGCGACCACCACTTCGAGAGGTAAGTTGGGAAGATAGGGGTTGGTTAGGCACTGTTGGTTTGGGCACACAAGGCTGTGGAGCGTCGGATCTTCTTACCAGTTCCTGGTCAGGGGGGCCTTCTGGATTTAGGCTGCAGGCGTCGGCTGGAGGCTTGAGGCAGGTCAGGGGTCAACGAATCTTGGGTCAGGATCGCCTGGGTGACCTCCTCGTGGTGTTTGCCCACTCGAGCTCGGGCCGTGGGCGACGGGTGCAGAGTGGGACTGATTCACGGTGTCCAGCAGGAGCCAGCGGTTGCAGGTGAACAAATCCGGTGTTCACGGGAGACAAAGTATTTGTGGCTGAAGGCAGGCAGGTCCTCCGGGGTTTTTGAGGTTGTTGGCTGCTGGACATACCGGCATGTCGCAGGAGCAGGTTCGAGGTGGAGACTGGCCAGTAGGGCTGGGGCCAAACCATTGGGCGTCTTCCTCTTGTTAGCTTCGGCATGGCTGTTCGGTCCTTCTTGTTGTTGCAGGTTCTTGTCTGAGGAGGCAAGGTTTCAGGGGTGCCCCTAAATACTAGATTCAGGGGCATTACAGGTAGGTAAAAGGCAGGGACCAAAGGGTCCCTTCCCATGGGTGGGTACACCCCCTATTATGCCATCCTCCAATGGGAGGGGGCCATGAGCTTGTCCCTGGTTTGCTGAATCCCCCCATCTTCAAGATGGTGTGGACTGAGAGTTGTGCTTCACCTCGCCTCCCCCACCTGAGGGGTGGAGTTGGCAGAGGTGGGCAAACCTCTCTATTCCTTACTTGTCTATGGCGCTGGTTCTCTTGCCCAAAGTGGGTGTCAGAACCAGTGGGGACCAGTTGCTGAGAGCAGCAAGTGGCCTGGGGAAGCTCACAAAGGCGGCAAGCCTTTGAAGCTTCCCCTTTGTGAACCCTGCCCATCCTGGGGGAGGAGGCTTGGCACCTCATCCAAGGATATGCATTGTTTCAGGCCCCAGAGAGCCGCAGGAATTTCGATTCTTCACTTTGTTCTACACCAAAACACAGAGCCTGTAGAGGCAGTGTGTGTGTGTGTAAGGGTACAGGACCTCTAAGGATGGCACAATAAGTGCTGCAGCCTTTAGAGGCCTTCTCTGGTCACAGTGCCCTGGGTACCTATGGTGACATTTACCAGGGCCTGCCTTGTGACCAGAGATGCCAATTGGGTTTAGGCTTCAATGCAGTTTTAGGGAAAGAACATAGGCCCACGGTATTTGATTAGCAGGAGCCCAGGGCTCACTCAGTCAAAGCACATCAGCAATTCAGCAAAAAAGTGGGGGCAACAATGCAGAAAGAGGGCACTTTCTCACAAACATATGCTGCATGGGCATCACCAGTGCAAGCTTCCCTTGATAATTGACCATATGCTGCATGGACACGGACCTTTCCAGTGCAAGCTTCCCTTTATGATTAAACATATGCTGCATGGGCATCACCAGTGCAAGCTTCCCTTGATAATTGACCATATGCTGCATGGACACGGACCTTTCCAGTGCAAGCTTCCCTTTATAATTAAACATATGCTGCATGGACATCACTGGTGCAAGCTTCCCTCCCTTATAGACTATGTACAGCATGGTCTTCAAAAGTGCGAGTTGTCCTCCCACAGAGAACAGGCAAAACAAATGAGTAGAAGTGCATGCTTTACCCCCCAAAGAGCAGATGCAATATGGGCATCAGTAATGCAAGCTTCCCTAACACAAAGAACAGTTTCTTCTTGGTTGTCAGAAGTGCAAGCTTTACTCCCTGAATTAACAGGTAATGCATGGACACCAATAGTGCAAGCTTCCCACGTCAACACAAAAGGTATATCACATACAGTAACAGGGTAGGATTCACTCCCTCAGAGAACTAGAATGGACATCTGCAGTGCAAGCTTGCTTTTCTCACAGAACAGGATTCTTATAGACATCAGAAGTGCACATTTTCTCCTGCTCAGATAAGTACAGTATGGCAGCAGGAGTGGCAGGGACATTCCCTCACAGAACAGGTGCAGTATTGGAATTAGAAATGTAAGGTTCCTCCAGTAGCAAAACAGGTACACCATGGGCATTAGCAGTGAGCACTTCCCTCTCTCTCTGGGCCACTTGGGCAATAGCAGTTTTGGCTTTTATCTTTCTTAGAAAAGGTACAGAATGGAAACCAGCAGTGCAAGCTCCCCTCACTAGCACAAGAGACACTGAATGGGAATCTGTAGTGCAATCATCCCTCCATCCAACAGACACAGCATAGGCACAGCAAAGAAAGCTTCACTCATCCGCAGAACTCATACGTTATGTGTATCAACAGTAGAAGCTTTCTTGGTTAACCAAACATGTACAGCATGGACATCAGCAATGCAAGCTACCCTCACTGTGTGAACATGCATGGCATCTGCACTATGTGAGGGTCCATGTATGAAGCGAAGGCACCATCAAAGAAAGCTTCACTCACCCGCAAAACCGATACCTCGTGGATCAGCAGGAGAGACTTTCTTGGGTAACAAAATATTTACAGCATGGACTTCAGCAGTGCAAGCTTCCTTCACTCTCTGAAGAGGTACAGTGTCTGCACTGTTCCAGGGTCCATGTGTAATGCCAGGGGTGATAACAGTATTACTTCTGGCCAAAGCCAACCATGTTTTTATGGCATTCTGCTGGTTCGACTACCATTGCAGGAATGTTAAAGCAGCACTTTCCATAACGAGGTACTAAAAATAATGAAAGATGTACCATTCAGGCAATGAAATTAAAGCAGTCTTTTGCAGTGTACTAATATGTGCCGGACTGTTATCAATTTGTAAAGAATCCACAGTGTAATATCCTCCATTTCTCAACAAATATGCTCAAATGGATTCCGTCTAGCACCACTACGCCGAAACCTAGGCCAATCCATCATGTTATTTTTGGAACATCATCAAAATATTTTTCACAGTGGATTTAAGCACTTATTTTAATCTCTTCTTTCCATTTTATGTGTTTCATTTATAGATATTGCTGTTCCTGTTACTAACATAGCTAGTAGAATTTGGTGTGAAGAGTGGTAAGACAAACGTGTGTGTGTGTGTGTGTGTGTGTGTGTGTGTGTGTGTGCGCGCGCGCGTGTGTGTGTGTGTGTGTTTGTGTGTGTGTGTGTGTGTGTGTGTGTCTGATAATCCTTAACTATGGCAGCACCTGTTCTGGGTTACTTGTGTTCCGGTTCAGGGAGGACCTGGCCTGGTAGTTTGGTCTTGTCTGTTCCCATTGGAGCAGGGACGAGACTGATTTGCATATGGCTGGGTCCAAACTGAGGTAGCAGGGTGTGAAACATAATGGAGTGGGATGCAGCCTGTGGAATTAACAGTTGATGCGCACCCCCACCTCCCCATAGCGCTTTGAGACCCCTTCAGGTGAGTAGCTTCAGGTATTCCATCCATCACATTTTGTAGACTTTTTTGTGGAGAGTAAAATACAGCCATAATTTGGGCGCATTGGACCCATAACCCCAAAAGGCCACACTCCCACTGCGCTTGCTGCACTATTTATATTTATGGCCTTCAGAGGGACCTCTTGCAGAACTGGTCTATGGCTGCAAAGCTCAGGGCAAGGCCCAAAGCTGCAGGCTTCCTCCCTTATGCCTCTCAGCAGAAGACCATGGCTGGTAGGCCTAGGGGAGGATGGACCTTTCCTGACCTTCGCAGCTCTAGATAATGGCTGTTCGGTGCATGGGAGAAGGGACCAGTGGCATAGTAATGGGCCCTGATGCAAGACATTTATGCTGTCAGTAAAGCACGCCCATAATCTGGGTTCATTGGTTCCAGAACATCCACCATCCCTGGTGCCACTGCTCCTGCTGCGCTAGTGATAGCTACACCCCTGAAAGAGGGACCCCAATGAGCCTCACAGCCATAGTCCTGCTCTGCTAATCTCATGGACTGGTGCCTCCTCCCCTGAGAAACCAACCATGTCTGACTCTAATGCCCATTAGAGGGAGGACCTTTCCCATCTCTCACAGATCTGGAACATGGCAGCACCCATAGCACCATTGTTGTGCTACATGTCTCTCTTATATGGGCATCTCAAAGTAAAGGCACCCCCTCACTCTTGCCCACTGGCTGCACAGTAACATAAAGCAATATTTTGGGAAAATTGGGTACTTAATACCCCTGGACCCAGTACCACTGCACCCGCTACACTACTGATGCTGATGCCGCTAGCTGATGACTATGCCAGGGCAGAAAGGGAATGTGCTAGCCCCTCTAATTGCATGCCACATGAAATCACAGGAAATGGCATCACAGGACATGGACCTTGACATTGACCTATGCACAGAGCCATGTTACAGAGCTGTGAGACTGTTTCAATGAGGCCTAGGGGAGGGGCCCACACGAGGTGCCCTTCCCCACCTCCTGGACTTCTCAGACATGGTGTAGCACTGAGAGGATTAGGGGAGAGAGCCCACTAACCTATGAGCCTCACAGCAACATAAGCATTAGAGCAAGGCCCAGGGGAAAGGTGCCCTCTGCATGGCCTGGCAATGCTACACCATGGCTACGAGGCATAGGGTAGGGACCTCCACTCTTCTAGGCCTTGCAACCATGGTCTAGTGCTGCGATGCCCAGAAAAAGGGACCCAGGATAGGGGAACCCTCTACCATTGGTCTCACAACAATAGTGTAGCACTGCAAGGCCAGGGAGGAGTGTTCCCTTCCATGGACCACCTCACCATGACCCACAGCTGTGAGACTCATGAGAGTGTTTTGCCATTCTCCGTCCTCACAGCTATCATGTAGTGCTGCAAAGCCTCTGGGATGTGGCCCCACTGCCCTGGACTTCACATCCATGGTCTGGTGCTGTGAGACCTAGGGAAGGAGAGTCCCCTTCCCTGGGCCTCACAGCCATGATCCCCAGTCATCGCTGCAAGAGCCAAGTAGGGACTTCACAGGAGAATGTATGCCTTTGGAGAAACACTGCACATGTGGAGACACATTTTGTGTGCAGAGACTTCGGACGATGTTTATTGGGGAGCAGAGGAACTAAGAGTCACCTAGCAGATTTTAGGGGTTCCATTCTAAATACCCCCTCTAAAACAAGTCATGTTAAAAGTTAACTCAGCTGGGGGGGGCGTGGCTTGCGCGCCGCTACAGTATGGCGTGTCGCGCTTGAGCTCCGGGGTGAGTTGGTCCCGTAGAGCGTTTCTTTCCGCTCCTTCGTGCCCTTCTGACCGGGAAAATCACTCGACAGCAGCGGAACATGTGCTGACCTTCACGACGCTGTTTTTTCCGCGCTTTCAGCCGCCGAAGAGATGCTTTCTGAATCATCCCCCACAGGCGCTCGCATTCCTGAAGAGAGACCGCCATTTTGTCGCGCATGACGTCCCTGTCATCGGACTTCTGAGGTGCCGCCGTGGTTACAAACTTGCAGTGTTCAGCACTCGGCTAAGGGTCTCTACACACGTCGTCTGACATGGTAACATTTATGCTTTTTTCTTGATGTTACTTTCATACTTCTTGGCTGGTTTTTTGAGCTGCTCGCTTTTATTTTTCTCTCACATTCTTCATGGAGGTGTCCCTATCGCTTCATTGAGGTGATTTCCTGCGCAACTCTGCTCATATGTAAACAGCTACTTTGGCTCTGCGTATTTTGAGCGTGAACTGTCTCTTTTTTTTCACTAAATCTGCATACTTTGCGCAACTTTGGTGTTCTAGCCTATTCCTGTGGTATTCTCTTAGGCTCCTGCTACGATACTGTCATTATGAATCGGTCCTCGAACAACAAAGACTCTAAGGACCTGAGCGCATCTTTAAAAAGAATTAAATCAGTCTCTCCGACGCCTGAATCTCCTCAGGCAGACACTGCATCCACATTAGCCACCATTTTGGCGCGCCTTAATGAAGTGCATGATATTGCGCAGTCCACTAAAACTAATACTGACCTACTACAAGTGGAAGTGAATGCTATCAGGAGTGACTTTAAAGCCCTTTCTCTTCGTGTATCAGAGACAGAAACACGAATAAGTTCCGCGGAGGATGGTATGCGAACCCAATCCAGGTCCCTTTCTCAACTGGAGCGTTCTATGGCGGCGATGCGCAGAGACCTCACGGAGCAGGAGGACCGTAATAGGAGATCTAATCTGCGTATTTTTGGCCTACCGGAGGACTCAGAGAAATCATCCTCCTCTATGATTGAGTTCCTATCTCATTGGATCCCGGATACACTCCAACTATCTTTCCACAGAGATTTTGAGATTGAAAGAGCACACCGTGTTCCAACGTTTCGTTCTAAGGCAGCCACCCAGCCAAGAGCAATTATTTTTAAGCCCTTGCGACATCAACACACTGAGCTGATTCTGTCTCATATGCGCAAGATTAAACAACTCAACTGGGAGGGTCATCGCATATCCATTTCCCAAGACTTTGCCAGAGACACAGTCATAAGACGGAAAGGTTTCTTGAACCTTCGGAAACGTCTCATCGACTTGGGCATTCCTTTTTCCTTTTCAGGTCCATTCAAGTTTCGCATCACTTATAAAGGACGTTCCAGGATCTTCGATGAACCGGCGGACTTGACAACGTTCTTGGACAACCAGGAGGAAATAGAAATGGAGATTCAGAGAGCAACTTCGCAAGCTCCTGGAGCCTCGGGGACTTGATTTGTTTCTCTCTATTTATGGTTGTGCTGCTTTCAAGATAGATTCCTCTTCTTTATTTCTAGTTCTGCTTACATGCTGATTTGATCCACTGCTATTGTTCGTTCTGTCTCTTTTCTCTTCTCCATACTATTCTTGTATTTCTCCTTCTCTCTCATATTCGACCTTTCCGCCTTTTTCTCTGGTTTATCCTTCGAAAAGACTTTTTTCAGCTCCTTTCGATTCTTTCTTATTTCTTTCATACCCGGCTTCTCTGGCCTCTGTAGTTGTTTGTACCTCTTTCTTCTTTCCTTCTTTTCTTTCTCTTAACTATTTTAGTTACGGTGTGTTTCTTTTATATTGTTGCTATTTCCAATTACATGGTACCTGCCTTGTTATAAGTTATTGGTTGCAGATTTCTTGCGTGTAATTGATATATTTTTACTTCTTTCACTAGCAATTTCTCTCCTATTTACCTTATACTAGGTATCATTCTAGTATGGCGGGGTAGCATTCTCCTTATTCTTTCTGCTCCTTTTCATCTTCCCTCTCTGTTTCTTCCTCGTCTCTACATGCTCCTCTCGTGCACCTCTCTTTTTCCTTCTACGATTCCACTTTATAGTATAGGTATTTGCCAGTGTTTTTTATTATTAATATGCGGTTTCGGTGCATATTTGTCACTGTATTTATGAAATGCTACACATTATTTAGGTTGTTTCGTGCATACTTAAGCTTTTATTGCATTTTATACTATTGTTAGTCAATATATGTTCTTGTTCACGCTGTGATATCGCTAGTCTACTTTGAAATGTATTTTTCCTCTTATAGCAACTTCATACTTCATTATCAAAATGTATTTCCATTGATTTGGTCTTTTTCTTCCTATTGTTATTTATCTTACTGATTGTTGTTTTTCCTAATAATGGGCTGTTTCTCAATACCAACTTTTGCGCTTAATACGGATCTCCTACTCGCCTTTTCCACGTTCTCCCTTGCATGATCTGGGTCTCTTTTAGACCTCCCCCTCTGCCTCTCCTCTTTCTCTTCTCTTGTCTTTCTTCTCTTCTGGCCTTTCTTTTTTCCTGGTTCTCCCACATGGATGTTCCCGTAACATCTATTCTGCTTAATGGTTGGTCTACTATATTTGTGATCCCCGCTCTTTGTCTGTCATCAATGTTGTCTCCGTTGGTATCCCCTTTTCTTCTATGCCAGGTTTAAATGTATTATCCCTTAATGTTAAGGGTTTGAATCATCCAGTGAAACGATCTAAAATCTTAGATTACTGTAAATCGCTCTCGGCAGACTTAGTCCTCTTTCAAGAATCTAAGATTACTAGTAGAGAAGCTGTATTTTTAAAGAAAGAATGGGTGTCGGATGTGTCTTGTTCGGATGCTTCTGGTAAACGCAATGGTGTGCTTACGTTAGTTTCGAGGAATTCAGGGTTATCAATTATCTCTTCTGAGCATGATTCTGAGGGTCGCTGGCTTTTATCTAAGTTGTCGGATGGACAACATGATTTGTTTGTTATGAATATATATGCTCCGAATGTTGATGACCCAGCGTTTTGGAAATCCATTTCTAAAAAATTGCATGACACCCCACATGCTGGCAGTCTCATTGTTGGTGGCGATTTTAACTTACCAATGGATCCTTTATTGGACAGAAATTCTGCATTTCAGTTTCGTCCGCCCAAAGCACACAAACAGATGGTTAACATGTGTTCCATTGCTCAATTGCATGATATTTGGCGTCTTCATAATCCCACTGGCAGTGAATTTTCTTTCTTTTCCTCCCCTCATTCCTCATTTTCTCGTATTGATTATCTCCTGGTTCACTCTTCTCTTGTCTCAGCTTCTTCTTCTCCGCTTATACATCCCATTGTCATCTCTGATCATGCTGCGGTCACTTTTACGCTCTTGACCTTTGCGCCGAAACCAAGTGGTCGTTCCTGGAGACTTAATACAGAAGTGTTACATGACTCTTCCCAGGTGGACACATTTTCAACGGATATAAACACTTTTTTCCGTGAAAATGAAGATTCTGTATCATCTCCAATAACTTTATGGGACTCTTTTAAGTGTACTTTCCGGGGTCAAGTTATTGCATGCATGTCCAAACGTAACTTGGCGATTAAAAGAGAACTTACTGACTTATCTTCTCAAATCAAAGCTCTGGAGGCCTCCTTTAGACATACCAAAGATCCGACTACCCTGCAACAAATTAAACTCATAAAATACAAATATAATACAATTGTCACTAAAAGAGCTCATATTGGTTTCCAGGCGCAAAAGTCCAAGAAGTTACTTTTAAAGAATCGGGCTGGGAAACTTTTGGCTGCCACCTTAAAATTCCAAGATTCTTCCTATAAGTCCTCACAGATCTCTTCTATTAAAGATCACACTGGCTCTAAGAAATTCCAAACTGAAGAAATTCTTGAAGTTTTTCGCGATTTCTATAACAAATTATACACCCCCTCTAACCAAGCTTCTTTTGACAAGTGCCAAGATTTTTTGAAATCAATTCCGATTCAATCAGTCTCAGAAGAAGATCGCTCTACTCTGAATGAACCTATCTCTCCTGAGGAAATAGCGGATGCTATCAAGGCCACCCGTTCGGGGAAAGCACCCGGTCCAGACGGATACCCGATCTTATTTTATAAAACCTTTCTACCGTTGCTTGTTCCTAAGTTACAAGCTGTCTTTGACGCTTTTGTTCGTAATGGTTCTGTTTCTGGTACGGCTGCTGAAGCAACCATAGTCGTGATCCCGAAAGAGGGGAAAGACCATTCGGACCCCAAGAATTTCCGCCCTATTTCGCTTCTTAATATGGAAGCGAAGATTTTTGCTAAAATCTTGGCTAAACGTCTAGAATCTTTTATTCCCAATCTAGTTCATCCCTCCCAAACTGGTTTTGTTAAGGGTAGATTGGCAAGAGACAATATCCGCACTTTCTGTCATATTATTGGGGCGGCTAAGCGATCCCAATTACCTGCTGCGGCCTTGGCCCTCGATGCGGAAAAGGCCTTCGATAAGGTCTCTTGGCCTTTCCTTCGAGCGGTCTTATGTGCACATAACCTAGGGGACTCTTTTATTAACATGGTAATGTCTTTATATTCCCAACCTAAAGCTAATATTAGGGTTAATGGTTCTACATCCTCTTCTTTTAACCTTTGCCAGGGCACGAGACAAGGGTGTCCCTTATCCCCTCTCTTGTTTCTGTTATCTATTGATCCTCTCCTTCGGCTGATTGATTTACACCCTGATATCAAAGGATTTTCTTTTGGCCCTCATTGTCTTAAAACTGCTGCCTACGCTGACGATGTTCTCATTTTCTCAGATGATATAGCATTGGCCATCCCTGCTATCTCTGACACCATTTCTTTGTTCTCTAAGGTATCCGGATACACTCTAAACAAAGATAAGACAGAAATGTTCCCTTTAAATGCCTATTGTTTTCCTGCTCATATGGGTTCGGCTGGCTTTAAGTGGCAATCTACCCATCTAAAATATCTGGGCATCTATTTCTGTTCCACGCTACATGCCACGGTTGCCTATAATGAATCTCAAACTCTTACTAAAGTTCGTCGTCTTCTGGATACATGGTCTCCGAAACATATTTCGTGGTGGGGTCGCCTACAAACCCTTAAAATGATGATCACGCCGATTATCAATTTTGTCTCATCCATGATTCCGATGAAATTTTCCGACTCTTTTTTTCGGGAAATCGATGGTATCACCACCAAATTCCTTTGGAACGGCAAACGCGCTCGGTTAGCATATAAATATTTACGTAGACCTTGTGATATGGGGGGTTGTAATTTCCCGGATTGGGGAACTTACCAGACTGCTTTTCTGGCCTCTCAAGGGGCCTTATGGTTTTCTCCCCCATCCCGTCATATCCCTTTATGGCTACTCATAGAACAGGATTTAGCTGCACCTCTACCACTTGCCTCTCTTTGTACTACTTCCATTCTGCACATCCTGTTTTCCCGCTCTATAATTATTGATACAATTGTCGCACTTAAGAGAGTAGATAGGAAGTTGGCATTTCCTCTGCACAAAACTAGATGGTCTTCCATTTGGCGTAATTCCAAAATTAAACTTAATATCACCCCCAACCTTATGTCTTACTGGGCTATGAAAGGTATCTCTCTTGTACAACATCTGTATAGTGACTCTGGTGAGCCCTTACCCTTTTCTACCTTAGCGCTCAAACACTCTTTAACTAATCTAGACTTCTATACCTTTCTTAAAATCAAGGTTGCCATCTCAAAAACTCGGTTTCACCCCTCCTCTCCCACCATCTCGCTGTTTTGTATGTGGCTCAAGGCGGGTCATGTTGCCTCCCACATATATAAGTTTCTATCTTCTACTTCGCTTCCTGATCAGACAGTTGCACAGCAAAAATGGTTGCGTCATTTTGATCACAATATTACGGATCACTTATCATCTGAAGCTTGGCAATCCATTAGCAAATTTGCGCTCCGTAACAAAATAGCTCCTTCCCTAACTCAGTCCAAGTTTTTCTCGATCAACCTACTCCATTGGACACCTGTCCGTCTTCATTCCCTCAACCTTAAAGAGGATGACCTCTGCTGGAGTTGTGGACTAGAGGCGGGTGATTTCCCTCATATGTTCTATAACTGCTCCTTACTTAAACCTTTCTGGGACCTTATTCAGCAACATTTGTCTCTTATCTTTGACATTGAGCTCCAGCTCTCTTTTCCTTTAGTTATATTAGGTCCCTGGGCTGCTCCTACGCCCCTTCCCCTTGATTTGTTGCAATTACAGCTGTTAGATCTTCTTTTATCTGTTGCGGTTAAGGTTATCCTTATGGAATGGAAATCTTTCTCGTCAGTCTCCTACCATACGTGGTGGGCATGGGTTTCCTTCCTACGCAGTGCTCACACCTCAGTAGATCTAGCACACCTGTCGCCTTCCATTTCGAATGGGGTTTGGGCATCCCTGGATGACTATATGGAACTCTCCTCGCAAGGTGTAGTCCCTCGATTCCCTGTTGTTCTGTCTACTTAATTTTTGTCTGCTAGTTACGTTACCTTGGTTTATTCCTGTGGGATTCCTTCTTTCTTTCTTTCTTTCTCCTTCTTTCCTGTCCTCTCCTCCCGTTCTTTCTTTCTGCTGCTATTTTCCTTTCTTTCCTTCTTTCTTCCTTTTGCTCTTATTATCTTCCCCTGCCCCTATCCTCTTCCCAGAGGCTGATACGTTCTGCATTCTAAATGATATACTCCTTTATTGGCTCATATTATTAACTCCATATTGATTGCCTTTTTTTTTTTTTTTTCAATTTTATCTACATTAAGTTTAGTTACTGATCAAATGATACCCAGGCTTGTTTTCATGTTCTCCTCATGTTTGAATGTATCACCTCTTTGTATTTTGACTGCTATTATTTGGACCCTTACTTCTCTCAATAAAATCTTGTTGAAATCAAAAAAAAAAAGTTAACTCAGCTGGAGATTGAATTTCTAGAGTGTGATTACTCTTCATGCTATGTTTGACTTCTATTCCCTTTACCACCAATTGGAGTTAGGCTTGACTGCTCACAATTGCAAATTTAGAGCAACATGTTTAGAAAAGTAACAGTAGTAAATCAGTATCTACCATGCATACTGTCCAGTAAGTACCCACTGCCACAGGACCTGGTGTAACTAGAACGATTTAACCCCGGACTAAGGATATTTGGCATCTAATCATCATGTTCTAAATCTGATCATGGCCGGAAACAGAGAGGCAGCCCCTTAGCCTATCCATCAGACTTACTGAGATCCCAGTTGTAGTCTAGTGGACTAGTTGGAGAAATGCAACCAGGAGATGCGTTTTTTAATCCTTGCCTCCCATTTGGCCAAATTGTGTGCTCTTGGGCAATAATGTTTCTGAATTTATTGCCAGGGCCACTGGGAGTATGCGATTGAGTGGCGGCTGCATTTTTCTCATAATTATAGATTTATCACCTAATCTATCATCTGCTGCATAATTTTCAGGTTTTTAAAAAAACAATTGTTGTTTCTAGCTCAAATGGTTCAAAAGTTCCTATTAACTATTATTATTATTATTATTATTATTATTAACACAACAACACGTGTTGCCTTGCACCAGAAGATCCTTTGAACAGCTGGACTGGTTATCTTTCTGTTGCTTATTGCTAAATTGAATGTTAAACTGGTACTAATTAAGTGGAACCAATGCCAGGCAGTGGTAATTTTAAAAATGACCATATATTGAAGTAATAATATCATAAAATGTACTGAATTACGCAGCATAATATGCCTTTTTCTGGTGCATAATTTACTCATACCTTCCACATAATTTGACCCTACTTTACCATATAGTTCTAGTGGCTCTGCTTATTACTCTGTTGCCCCCTTTTTGGGAAGATTGGTTGTACTTTTATTCAACGTGAAAACTGGAATTCACTGAGATTTCGAAAAATGTACTGAATAATTCCTGAGAGAAGGGAGGTGCCCAGTGATATGTACTAGTCATCTAAATGCAGTACAGTGGTAAATATATAGTCTTTGCAACAAGTAGCAGTGTACTGCTGTCCTGGGTCTACTAATTTAACAAACTGTTTGATACTGGGCAAATAACACTCTCCGTGTCCCTCATCCACTGATCTGACAATACGGCTGCACTTTGAAACAGGCTTGATGTGAGAAATAGCCACCAAAGGCATACTCCCTGGCTCTGGCTCAGCTTGAGTTCCAGTTAGAACCACAAGTCCATAGAGAGCCAAGCTTTCATGTAGCTTCTACCTGCCACCCTCCGTCTAACCAGGATATTGCATTACAGCTACACCTGGCCGCTTTTCTGTCCTGTTCTGTTCTTTTTCATGTCCAGGCTGGTACAAAATCACCTAAAGCTGTTATTTTTAGGCCTAATCAGTACATATTCAAAACTTCAAATATAAACAGAAAACACATTTAAACCTGTTCTAGAGCTGCATCCATCCTGAGTAATAATTCAGGTAAACAAAAACACAAACGACTTGTTACAAATAATATGTATGCTTTTGTTTAAAGTGGTAGTTAGTATTGTGTACCGGTTTTGCATGCTCCTAAAACAGCAACGAATGGCCTGGATTTTTCTCCTGGAACGATGACAACCCTATTTACATCCCACTATTAGACGGTGATCCTGAACCTGCATGGTGCAGGGCCCCTCCTGTGCAGCAACGCCCCCTCTCAGACACTGATCTCTTTCACAGCTCATCAAGGGCTGAAAAAGTGAGAGCTGCTTGTCGGTCCGAAGGGCCTTCCCCTGTTCCTGGCAGCGCGCCACATACCTGCGAGGCAGTGCCAGACTGGGATCGCAAATCAGCTGCGGCAATTAAGTTCGATCGGCCTCCAGGGGGAGGGAAGGGTGCTGGCGGTAACACCGCTGCTGCGTGCTCTTTTGTTACAAGGGGCTGATTTTGCAGCACAGCTGCAAAACCGGTCCCCACTAACAAAAACGACCCCCACCATTCCGGCCCAATGGGGAATCGCCCGGTGCCCACTACAGCCAATCCGACCCTGCTGTGAGGCCTGGAGACAGGTGCCCTTCCCCTGGGCCTCACAGCTGGAGCATAGGTGCAAGGACGTGCGAGGCCGCGCTAGACCCCATATTGGTGGACTGAGCTCTGGGTCCTGGGCCGCTGCCCATGCCTAGCACCATCCCTGAGCATATGATATTTATCAAAAAATGTTTTAGTATTGTAGCTCTGTCACACCTTATTTTGTATTTATATGGTCAATGAAGTTCTAGACAGCCCTAAGCATGGGCTTTGTTTTAACATTGGCAGGTTCGTTGTCTACTGTTCATGTCCACTTAAACATAGTTTAATACTCAGTGAATATTCAGGGTCCAACCTCGACTCGAACAAACCGTGTAGTCATCACTCACCCTCTACAAATACATCATCTCCTTAAGTTTATAAGTTTTTATGCCAAGTTTGTGTCATGGCGGTGTTTTGCGCCTGGGAGATACCCCTCCCTTCTTTACAGCTCAGGTCCGCATCCTTTTATTCTGATCCCATTCCGGACTCTTACCTTCGTCCTTGTAATCAGGAAGGTCCTGGCTGGTTTCAGCAAAGTCCGTTGGGGTGAGGCCACTGGGACCTTCCATTGTAATTGCCTCTGAGAGCCCTGGTACTTCACCTTTCCCGTCCGGATCTCTCTGCACACTCAAGGTTCTGATGTGACAGTAGTTGCTATGGCCAGGGTTCTGAGTTCTGACATCACACAGACAAGGCCTCAAGCCCTGGTCACTGTGTAGATTAGAAGGCATGGCTTCTCATGAACATTCTGAGAAAAGCCTTAGCTGGGACAGAATATGAAAACCACAGCACCAGACGATATTGCGCTGTTTCATAAAACTCTTTTAGAGTTTATATGCAGCGATGTGCAAAACTTTTTTATTCATGGGGCAAAAACTATGCTGAATTTCATTTTTTTTAATCAAAGTGGTGATGCTTTTAAATTCGGCAGTTTGAATTTTTTTTTTTTTTTACAAATAAAGAAAAGTTGAATCTTTTTACCCCCAGAAAATTAACTATTTAAAAATTTCTTTTAAGGCCTTATTAAGAGTTTGGCGGATGGCATGCTCCGAAGCAGTTGTGACAGAGTATCCTGCCCACCAACCTCTAAATAAGTTAATTGGGTTTCACATGTATTGCTTTGAAAAAGTAACATTTCCAGATTTTTTACAGTAAATGAAATATGTAAAAAAATACATTTTTCAAACATCAGAAAATGCAAGAGGTTCAATTGGTGAAAAAAGCATATTTTTTACATGTTCTTTTAACTATAATGACACATATATTTTAGAAATGTCAGAAGAATTGTAGGTGGCTTTTTAAGGTGGTAATCACTGTAACCCCTAAAAGGATAGGACCGGATTTGCAGAAGCTTGAATTTGAATATACTGCCCTCAAATGTAATTGAGAAAAATTGACATAACATCACTTTTAGTTTAAATAATGTTTTTAACAATTAGTTGTATACAGAAGGTTATGATCATCCTATGATTATTATATACATTCAGAATGGTTACTTGCATCTAATAAGTTCACTTTCATTAATATATGGCACAAAAGAAAGAATAATATATATATATATATATATATATATATATATATATATATATATATTGCCACAGCTTCTTCTCTCCACTTCTTACGGATCAAAGGACACGGCACAGCAGCAGTAGTTTTTAGCGTTTTTATTATTTACACACCAGTGCAAACATAACGTGCAACAAAAAAGGACGGTCTACGCGTTTCGGCTCCTGCCTTCAACTGGACCATGTATATATATATATATATATATACATATATATATAATAATAATAATAATACATTTTTTTTTATTTAGTTCTCTTACGAGAACAACAAATTTATACACGATACAAATTCAATTTTTGCTAAAAGAGATTATCACATTAATATAATTTTAAAAAAGACTTTAAAAAGTTGTACAGGTTAATACACACAAATTCATTGGGTGGAGCTTTGGAGAGGGAAATCAGCATCTGGACCGAGTTTATATTACATTTTGTTTTGATCGGGGTAATGTATCTGTTCCTAGCTACTACCACGATCTCGCTTGGACATACAAACAGAACATGTTCTAGGTCTTGCACCCCACCCTTGCATAAGTCACAGAGATTCGTCTCTCCTTGATTTGATGACCACTTAAAGGTGTATGATTTCAGCGGTAATATTCCTAGCCGTATTTGAAGTATAGCTCGCCTTACTCCATGATTTAGATTAAAAAAGATATATGGTTGCGTTTTTTTAAAAACTATTGTGTCCGCTAACTGTTTGTACATTGAAAGCCTGGAGCAGTGTTGAATATCCAATTCCATGCTTAGCCTTGGTGTTAAGTGCTTCAAGCAGAGTTTCAGCTGGGCTGGTGTCCAAGATATTAACATTTCTAGAGAGACTGATGATAATTTAAAAGCATTATTTAGGTTTTTTCCAAATATATACTTTCGATAGTCTTGATCCAGTGTCTCTATTTTTAAAAGTGCTCTAAGTGTTCCTGGATCTGCGTGAGCCAGGTTATATGCCCATCTAATTATGTTTATGATCCCTCTGGCATAGGAACTAACTAACGATAGTTCTAACCTGAGAGCTTGAACCAGAACGGCTTGCGGCATTCTGATTAACTTCCGCAGGATTTTCCCTTCTTTGACATCTATTTGAGACCATTCTTTTGTTGGGATATGTTCTATTGCAAATGATAAAACTGCAGGAATTTTCGCATTATAAACCTGGAGCAAGGAGGAGAATTGTCTTCGACCAGTGGATGAGTAAAGTCTTTGGAGAGCCCCTGTATGGGCGTCTGCTTTATGTCCCATTTTTTGCAAATGAGGCTGGTTGCGCAAAGTCTGAGTAAATGTTCTCCCAAGATATATATATTCTTTTACGATTTCCAATGGATTACCTCCTAGTAGCCAGTTATATTTGCAATAAGTCTTCTTTCCTGTAAATGGTAGAATTTTTGTTTTAGTGGTATTTGGGATTAAATAGTTTTCATCTGTATATGTGGTGAGTGCCGTGAGGTTTCGTTGGAGACCGAAGGGAGTCAGATCCACGATTACTACGTCATCGGCGTACATCAGGCAGTGAATTTTGGTGGAAGCAATCTTCGGCGAAAAGTTATTGACCTGATTAAGAGTTTCTGGTAGATCGCTCAAATATAAGGAGAATAATAGGGGGGCTAAAAGACACCCCTGTCGCAGGCCGTTTGGAGTTGGAAATGGGGAGGTTAGACCCTTCTCCCTCCCCAATTGAACTTGACACCAAGTCCCAGAGTACAGTGATGTTATAAAATGGAGAAGATGATGTGGTATTCCCATTTTCTGTAGTTTTTTCCAAAGTTTGACTCGATCGACCTTGTCGAAGGCAGTGGTAAAGTCTACAAATACTGCATATACTACCTGCGATTTTTTTACCACGTATTTTTCAAGTATTGTTTGAAGTGCTGCAATATTGTCTATGAGTGAGTGTTTGGGTCTGAATCCTGCTTGGAAGAGTGGAATGGAGCCGGTTGAGAGTGCCCATTCTTTTAGATGATCTAGAAGTACGGCAGCAAAAATCTTCCCGGTTGCATCTAGGAGAGCTATTTGTCGGTAATTCCCGGGGAGCAATCTCGAGCCCTTTTTATGAATTGGGATTACTATGCTTCCCTTCCATAGTATATATCCGAAACAAGGCTCCCAAGTGCAGTTGTGCATGTTCTTAATCCTCTTATCTTCCTAGTCGACTGAGGGTTATATCTCTATATTATAAGTACTAATACTTTCTATATAATCTCTTCAGTCAGCCCTAGGACAGCTGTAAACACCACACGTCCACAGGGGAGATAGTGACCAGGGAGCCCCCTGACACTTACTAAAAATGTAATGGCAATGTATTGTTACCTCATACAATCTTAGATGTCAACCTCTTACAATGGTGTTAGATATCTTAGTTAATGTAGGAATAATATTGCGCCACAGCCTTTTAATATCCCCTACTTTGCATCCCAGATGTTATTCATACTAGACAATGAGGTGTTATCATCTCTCACAGAAAGTTATGCAAATCTTCTCCGATATTCAAACCCATAGGCGTCTTAGTGTCCAGCTCGACGATATACCTGGATTCGAGCTGGCGCAACCTTTTCTCCCTATTACCTCCTCGTTTGTTTTGCGCCACTGCATCAATGACAAAATATTGTAAGCAATTCAAGTTGTTGTTATGAATTGCTTTGAAATGCCTGGCCACCGGGTAGGCTGGGTCGGAATTCACTATCGCACGTATATGTTGTAAAATACGAACATACACTTGCAGTTTTGTGCTACCTACGCAGCTTAAATTACAGCTACACTTTAACACATAACTGCGTGATCAGTTCTGCAAGTGTAATGTTCTCTGAGTGTGATAGGTCTATCTGAGAAAGGTGTCAAATATGTAGCAGTATTGATGTCAAACGTACAGGCCCTGCATGAACTGCACCTGAAGAAGCCCTTTCTTGGGGACAGACAATTCTTTGTTTTCTTTGTTTCTGGGCTATTCCTCACTAGGTCATTACACATGGAATACGCTCTTCTGTAAGTAACAGTGAGGGTTTGGGGAGGAAACTTTTCAAAGTTTGGTCGGTCAGGACAATAGTCCATTGCTTTTTAATTATAGTTTTTATGCTCTTTGCCTGTTTGCTGTAGCCTGTGATAAGTCTCAGTTCCATATTACCACTGCCCTGGATTTCACTCAGATCTGTTCTTGCTGTTTCTACATGCCTATTGGGGTCAAAAAAGGCTGCTTGATCCTTGACATTTGCCTTCCTCCTAGCCACTTCCAAATTTGTGGATTCGTACCCCCTGGCTTCGAGTCTTTTTTTGGCCACCATATGTGATGTACCCGGGCTTCTTATGTACTACATGCCCTATGTATACGAAGAAACTCCCCATATGGAATGGTCGATATCGTGTGCTGCGGGTGACAACTACCCGCATGTAACACAGTGTTGGCCGAAGTGGACTTCCTATATAGGCATGTTTCTATTCTGCCCTGTACTACTTGTACAGTGATGGCTAAAAAAATGGCAATAGTCCCATCTATGTTTGCAGTGAAATGTAAATTGAGACTATTGTCATTAATTATTTCTACAAATCTGTTGGCCTGATCTTTTGTCCCGTGGCATTCAACAAAAATATCATCAATATACCGCCAGTATTTGACACATGCATAGACCACAGTGAGGCATGTTGTGACCTAAGGACATGTTCCTCCCACCAGCCTACATGAAGACATGCGTAATTGGGGGAGAAACATGCCCCCATAACCACTCCTCTTAGCTCTTGAAATACTGCACTATCAAACATAACACGTTGTTGTATAAACACCAATGGATCATTTTGATTAACATTTGTTTATGGCAGTACATTTCGATTGGTCTCTTGCCCAAAAAATGTTCCACAGCTCTGAATCCATCTGGATGGGAAATACCTGTATATAAAGCGGTAATATCCATGGTAAGAAAAAGGTACTCATCTGACCACTCTAAGTAACTCACTTGGAACGAAAAATCAGTGGTGTCTTTAATGTGTGTTGGTAAGCTAATAAAAAATTCTTGGAGGTAAAAGTCTACATATTTGGATGTATTCTCAAAGGTGCTGTTAATCGATGAAACAATAGGTCTTCCAGGCATAGATAATTCATTTTTATGCACCTTTGGTATAAAATATAGGTTAGGTAATACTGGAACTTACTTGTATGGAAACACAAACTCATCTCTTAAAATGAGGCCTTCTTTTCTTCAAACACTCAGTTCGTCTTTGTTGTTCTTTTGTATTGCTCTTACTTGTACATACAAACAGCAAGGGAGATGAGGGCCCAAGGGGATGTTTAAAGACCTCTCACCGCTACAGCCCCTAAACAATCAGAGAAAAAACAAAGAGTAGCAGTGGGTCTTTGACTAACTGACTCTAAATATGTATCTGGAAAAAGTAAGGAGACCTAACCTCAAACTACATATAGATACGCTGTCTGAGTGAAGTATCTTACTTGTGTGGAAAAATACCCATCAGTTGCCGATCCTTGACGCCCTGTTCATCATCTGGGTTCTTCCATACCGGGAAGATGTGATTTTGATAACCACTGGAGACAAAAACTTTGTCATTTCAGTGGAACCCAGTAGGTTTCAACTTATGTCAGGGTGTAAACAGACAACTGTAGAGCAGTGCAAGTGAAAAGTGAAGGGAGGTGAACTGTGAGGTGAACAGATAAAATTGGGTAGTAGAAAGGATAAGAACTTTATTAACACCATGGTACTCCCAAAAACACTAAAAAGCGTGCGACAATAGTGGCTTTAACAAATAACCGCTAGTTCTAATGTGTGGTCGACATGTTTCTGCAGACTTAAGTGGAGCCTAATTACATGTCCCTGCAATATGAGGTACGTAGGGATGACCACAAGGAAAATAAAGATTCGCATCTCGGAGCATAAAAGCTCAATCAGATGCCAGCGACAAGCAACGAAGATGACAAATCATTTTCTAGAAGTAGGTCATGGCCCTACCGATCTGAAGTGGACTGTGATTGAACAGCCAGTGATCCCAGACCATGTATCAGATGTAACGAAGTTTCTGTTCAGGCTTGAGCAGAAATGGGTATATGAACTTAACTCTGATAAAGTAGGGTGGGACGAAATGAGGACATCCCTTGGATGTCATTATAAGGACTTCTCTTTGTTATTGAGTTACTTGCTTGTCCGCTATGAATATGCCCTGCTGAAATTCTAGCTGACTGTGATAACATAAGAAGGGCGTTCATATAACACATTGAGGCAGATTCCTTATACACGAGTAGGGATAATCGTCTCCGCATTTAGACTTTGAGTGGTGTATGAGATAAACTATGAGACATACACCATAATGCAATCCCCACTACGCCAGTATTAGAACACATGATTGGCCCTCGCTTAGTGTTCAAATAGGAGCAGAGGCTCAATAGATCGCTTAAATTTATGCAATATGTGTCTTTGGAAAGATCGTAATTTAGTAAAAAATTGATATATAAGATTTAATTTATATCGGTTTTTAATTCAAACTAGACACAGTATTGATCTAAACATATGTCGTTTTGTAATATTGACATTTCGTGATATAACAGCAAAATTACGATCTGGTCTCACGTAAATAACGCAATAAACTACATTACCCACAATTCCTAAGTGGAGTTTCACGGACGTGACGCGTCTCACGCGACAGGCCATGCTGGAGAGAGAGTATGTATACGGGATGGGTGCTCCGGTCGATACCTCCCCGAGACAGCCCAGAAGGACGTCCGGAGTACCGAATGGAAGGTGAGTGGATGCGTTAGAAGACTTAGAACGAAAGTTTCAACATGACCGCGAGTGACTTAGGCTCAGCGTAATCCGCATGTAGAGCGGTTGCGCACTAGCACGAGGCAGCTTCTGTGTACTATTAACGAGCGCTGCCAGACAAGAGAGGAGTACGAGACTTAAGTAACAGATACAATTATTGTACGAAAGAATGACTTTTGAGACGAATCCCCACGATCAAAAGATCAGCGTTTAATTAACCTGTTGTGTCTGGGAAAGAGCAGCTGGGGGAAAGCATCAGCATATTAATCATACACCAATGTATAGCGGTACGATGCTTTTGATTGAGGAATAGTCTTAGAAAGCAAATAGAAATGGCAATTGAGTAGAACATGAGAGTAGACCACCGTGCTATTTGCGGCCTCGAGGTGGTGTTATGAAGTCAGGTTGTCTGACGTGTTGAAGTAACTCCTATTTTTAATTTGTTTTTATGCTCACCAGTGCGGGGCTCCATGTACCTGCACTGAGGCCAGGTGGGGTGGAGTGTTACTCTCCTCTGAATTAGGTAAGTGAGAGTGACCACTTTACGATTATGATAGTGGGGGTGTCATTTGGAGGCACCAGATTGGTATTTTAAACCCAATCATTGATACACATCACTATTGGAAAGTGTAACCAAACTGACTGGTTGTTGTTATGGTTGCCTGTCTCTTTTCTATGTATTTGTCTGAATGTCCTCTCCATCTCAACTGCTCTACAGTTGTCTGTTTACACCCTGACATAAGTTGAAACCTACTGGGCTCCACTTAAATGACAAAGTTTTTGTCTCCAGTGGTTATCAAAATCACATCTTCCCGGTATGGAAGAACCCAGATGATGAACAGGGCGTCAAGGATAGGCAACTGATGGGTATTTTTCCACACAAGAAAGATACTTCACTCAGACAGCGTATCTATACGTAGTTTTGAAGGTTAGATCTCCTTACTTTTTCCAGATACATATTTAGAGTCATTTACAGTCAGTTAGTTAATGACCCACTTGTTTAGGGGCTGTAGTGGTGAGAGGTCTTTAAACATCCCCTTGGGCCCTCATCTCCCTTGCTGTTTGTATGTTCTTGTGCAGTTTACACTGCGGGCCGCATTTTAATAAAAAAAATGTTTTTACACCCCCGGTGTGACATACAGTATAGACAGGGTTGCTTTAACTATATTTGATCTACCTTCAAGTTTAGCATTTAGGCTAGTGTGGTTAACATCATGGCAACTAATCTAGGGCTGGCTTTTGATGAAGCCGAGATTCAATCAATCTTGTCTGAAAACCCTAGCATATTAGATCTCTTACCCACCATTCAGGCTAGTGGTGAGGAGGGCTGGGCCAAGATTTTGACAATAAAGAAAAGCCATGCCCGTATTTGTGTGCATGGGATATCAATGGCCGAATACCTGCGGGGCAATTGTGCCCCTAGCGGCCTGATTGTTACGAATGCACCACGTCTGTTCCTAGACGATAAAGATTTCTTGCGCGACTGGTCTCTAGTCGCCTGGAAATGCACTAGAGACTGGCTCGTTCTAATAATAAAAACAGCAAAAAAAACAGCAGACAAGATTCTAGTAGAAATCCAGATCCTTGAGGGTCAAATTAAAACCACGATCTCTGGGACAGCCTTCTCTAAAAACCAGGATGAAAGCAATAAGACGAGTAAAGAGTTCAAAGACTCAATCCTGTTTGTAAAGCTAGAAAAATTCAAAAAGGACCTTGCGAAATTTACTCTGGAGAAAACGTATCCATACACGAGTGATACATATGTACCCACACCTTATAACAACAATGGTCGCAGGGGTGGTTAAACATATGGTACCTCGAGCTCAGAGGATAAATATAGCGCTTCTGATTCATCTAACTCGGGTAGTGGACAGATTGGCTATCGAGGGCGAAGCAATAGGAGGAATCGAAGAGGATTCAATCAGAACTTTGGTCAGACTCCGTTTCCATCCTGGTGGCAACCGAATCCTTGGGGTGCTGCGGCACCACCTTTTCCACCCCCTATGGGACCCTATGGCCCACAACAGTTCTACCCTGATTACAACCAGCAACCTTTTTTAGGGTTTGGCCACGGGAGGATGAGAAGGAGGAGACGGTCCCAACAACAGGGTCATGTCCAATGGAATGTGCCATCCAAGACAATGGATCTGAGGAATGGGAAAAAGATCCCCCAGGAACAACCAGAGACATCAGCGGGACCAGCCTTGTGATCAATCTAAGTTCTCATGTGCTGACTGGTTTGGAGGAACAGGTCCTGAACAGAGGGCTTGGCTTTGTGACCACTAACACAGAGGACCCATTTCTTACGCAAATAGAAATGGGTAAATTCTTTAGAAAGGTCTGTCTACATTTTCTTTTCTCTAAGAACAATGGAGATTCCCTTGGTTCAACAGAGGAGGTGAATACTGGCCTTAAAAGACCATCATCTTTTAACCCTACTACTGTAGGGCTTCCTGCCAAGGTTGTGGCTTTTGAGGAGGCAGTGGACCATGACCTAAGGGTCATGTTCCAACAACAGCGTAAACCCTTCATTAACTTTTCTAGGAAGGAACAAGAGGCGCTCAAAGGTCTAACTGATAACGAGACTCTTACAATTAAACTTGCGGACAAAGGGGGTGCCATAGTCCTAATGGACTCTGGCTCCTACCGTGATGAATGCCTGCGCCAACTGAATGACACCAAATCGTATTGCAAATTGAATGAGGATCCTACTGATAGGCTCTCAACAGTGATCAAGAGTGTTGTCGAAGAGGCTCTGTCTGAAGGATGGCTGACTGGAAAAGAGGCACAATATCTGTGTGCAGTGAACCCGGTAGTTCCATATTTTTATGTACTACTGAAAATTCACAAAGCACAACGGCCTCCCCCAGGCCGTCCCATTATATTGGGAATAGGCTCTTTACTAGAACCATTGTCCTCCTTCGTTGACTTCTTCCTGAAACCCATCGTTAGGGAGATGCCTACTTTCTTAAAAGACACCAAGGATGTCCTAAGAATCCTACCAGAGATTGAGTTTGACAGGGATCTGGATTTACTCGTCTCATTCGACGTGGAATCCCTCTATACTGCTATACCACAGACGGAGACGCTGGAAGTAATAGAGGGCCTTCTATCCACTAGAGAGCTTGATCCCATCACACCAGTTAGTTTGATCATGACACTGGCAACGATTGCAATGACTGAAAATTTCTTTCAGTTTTAAGATTCCTTTTATCTGCAGGTTAGCGGGACCAGTATGGGCAGCATTTTTGCCCCCAGTCTCGCTAACCTCTATGTACATAAATTTGAACAAGAGTATGTTCTCCATGAGAGTAAGCCTCACCGCAGTAAACTGCGGGTATGGAGATGTTACATAGACGATGTCCTGGTAGTGTGGCGAGGCACAGAAAAGGACTTAGAAAGTTTTGATGTCTGGCTAAATGGAAGGAATCGTTTTTTACGATTCACTGTGGAACATAGTAGACACCAGCTAGCCTTCTTGGATTTACTTATTTAACCTACCGCCTCTGGCTTACAGTCAGAATTGTATCGTAAGCCAATGGCTAGAAACTCCCTATTGAGTTATCAGAGTTGCCATCCAAAAGCCCTATGGGATAATTTGCCGTTTGGGCAATTTCTAAGGATACCACGCAACTGCTCAACCAAAACTCTGTTTGAGAAGCATGCCAAGAGTCTAGAGGAAAATCTGGTTGGTAAGAACTACCCCAAAAATCTGATCCGCAGGTCAAAAAAGAGAGCCTCTAATATTAATCGAGAGAGCCTGCTAGAAATATGTCCCCCTAAGGAGAAAGAAAATCGGATAACTTGTGTTAACACATTTTCCACACAATCTAACAGAGTTCAGCAAATTGTGAGAAAGCACTGGGCACTCCTCAATACAGGGACCGACAAGCTCCCTCCACCTTTGTTTGCTTGGAAAAGGGGTCAGAATTTGAAGGACCAATTGGTCCACACAAGACCAAAAATGATAATGCCACGAGCAGTGGGAACCTTATGGGACATGCCGGCAGTCAGGGATTATCATCCTTGTGGGAATTGTGCCGCGTGCCCTCAAACCTCTAAAACCACGAGCATCGACATAGGCACTGACCGTCCTTGGTTACAGCTTAAGTTTATGAACTGTAACAGTGCCAATTTAGTGTACTTTATTACATGTCCCTGCAATATGAGGTACGTAGGGATGACCACAAGGAAAATAAAGATTTGCATCTCGGAGCATAAAAGCTCAATCAGATGCCAGCGACAAGCAATGAAGATGGCGAATCATTTTCTAGAAGTAGGTCATGGCCCTACCGATCTGAAGTGGACTGTGATTGAACAGCCAGTGATCCCAGACCATGTATCAGATGTAACGAAGCTTCTGTTCAGGGTTGAGCAGAAATGGGTATATAAACTTAACTCTGATAAAGTGGGACTAACTGAGGACATCCCTTGGATGTCATTATAAGGACTGCTCTTTGTTATTGAGTTACTTGCTTGTCCGCTATGAATATGCCCTGCTGAAATTCTAGCTGACTGTGATAACATAAGAAGGGCGTTCAGATAACACATTGAGGCAGATTCCTTATACATGAGTAGGGATAATCGTCTCCACATTTAGACTTTGAGTGGTGTATGAGATAAACTATGAGACATAGACCATACTGCAATCCCCAATACGCCAGTATTAAAACACATGATTGGCCCTCGCTTAGTGTTCAAATAGGAGCAGAGGCTCAATAGATCGCTTAAATTTATGCAATATGTTTCTTTGGAAAGATCGTAATTTAGTAAAAAATTGATATATAATATTTAATTTATATCGGTTTTTAATTCAAACTAGACACAGTATTGATCTACACATATGTCTTTTTGTAATATTGACATTTCGTGATATAACAGCAAAATTACGATCTGGTCTAACGCAAATAACGCAATAAACTACATTCCCCACAATTCCTAAGTGGAGTCGCACGGACGTGACGCGTCTCACGCGACAGACCATGCTGGAGAGAGAGTATGTATACGGGATGGGTGCTCCGGTCGGTACCTCCCCGAGACAGCCCAGAAGGACATCCGGAATACCGACCGGAAGGTGAGTGGATGCGTTAGAAGACTTCGAACGAAAGTTTCAACATGACCGCGAGTGACTTAGGCTCAGCGTAATCCGCATGTAGAGCAGTTGCGCACTAGCACGAGGCAGCTTCTGTGTACTATTAACGAACGCTGCCAGACAAGAGAGGAGTACGAGACTTAAGTAACAGATACAATTATTGTACGAAAGAATGACTTTTGAGACAAATCCCCACAATCAAAAGATCAGTGTTTAATTAACCTGTTGTGTCTGGGAAAGAGCAGCTGGGGGAAAGCATCAGCACATTAATCATACACCAATGTATAGCGGTACGATGCTTTTGATTGAGGAATAGCCTTAGAAAGCAAATAGAAATCGCAATTGAGTAGAATATGAGAGTAGACCACCGTGCTATTTGCGGCCTCGAGGTGGTGTTATGAAGTCAGGTTGTCTGACGTGTTGAAGTAACTCCTGTTTTTAATTTGTTTTTATGCTCACCAGTGCGGGCTCCATGTACCTGCGCTGTGGCCAGGTGGGGTGGAGTGTTGCTCTCCTCTGAATTAGGTAAGTGAGAGTGACCACTTTACGATTATGATAGTGGGGGTGTCATTTGGCGGCACCAGATTGGTATTTTAAACCCAATCATTGATACACATCACTATTGGAAAGTGTAACCAAACTGACTGGTTGTTGTTATGGTTGTCTGTCTCTTTTCTATGTATTTGTCTGAATGTCCTCTCCATCTCATGGCGACCTGGAAATCACAATAAAGAGGAGAATGAAGATCTACTGAATACCCAGGTGATAGTTTTCCTTTTTTTCCACCGTTTTATTGAGCAGTCACGATTATGGTCCTGAAGAAAGCAGCAGGATACCTTTAGGCTCCACTTAAGTCTGCAGAAACATGTCGACCACACATTAGAACTAGCGGTTATTTGCTAAAGCCACTATTGTCGCACGCATTTTAGTGTTTTTGGGAGCACCAAGGTGTTAATAAAGTTCTTATCCTTTCTACTACCCAATTTTATCTGTTCACCTCACAGTTCACCTCCCTTCACTTTTCACTTGCACTGCTCTACTGTTGTCTGTTTACACCCTGACATAAGTTGAAACCTACTGGGTTCCACCGAAATGACAAAGTTTTTGTCTCCAGTGGTTATCAAAATCACATCTTCCCGGTATGGAAGAACCCAGATGATGAACAGGGTGTCAAGGATCGGCAACTGATGGGTATTTTTCCACACAAGAAAGATACTTCACTCAGACAGCGTATCTATACGTAGTTTTGAGGTTAGGTCTCCTTACTTTTTCCAGATACATATTTAGAGTCAGTTAGTTAATGACCCACTGCTACTTTTTGTTTTTTCTCTTTTTTTCCTTGCTCTTACTTTTGCCATATTTATTTTACTATAACATGTGCTCCATTATTGAGATATCGATATACCTCTTTTATGTAGTCTTTCTTGTCCCATAGCACAACATTACCCCCTTTGTCCAATTTGTTTATGACAATGGTATTGTTCTTTTTTAACTTATTCATTAACACAGTATATTGTTTCATTTGTTCTTTGGGTGAAATATGTTGTGCCTTGGTTTTACGCTGTAACTTCTTAAACTCTTCTGTGATGCGGTCATGGTAGATGTCAATTGCATCACGAGACATTTTGGGGACACAGGTCAAAACTGGTTTGAATGGACTGTACTCAGGCTTAGATATGTTAATTCCTTTAGATATGTTAATTCCTTTTTGTGTGTTACCGATCTGAATGTGTTCAACACTAAGGGCATGTAGGGTTTGAACAGGTGACATTTCTTTAACTTGCAGTCCTTGTATACTTGTATTGATGTTACGCTCTTGTTTATTTTTAATATCATGCTCCAAGTTGCTTTTTATCATGAAGTATTTCCTTAATTTGATTTTTCTAATGAACTTGTAGACATCTATTCGGGTGTTACAATATCCAAAGTTGCTTGCTGGGCAGAAAGACAAACCCAGTGCCAGAAGTTGTTTCTCTGCTTGGTCTAAATCAGTGTTCGTAAGGTTAACAATGCTATTATCCTCTATTGTTTGTTTATCTTCCAATATTGATTGTGTTGCCGCCTTCCCCTTGTTCCTGAGGCATTTCCTTTGTTCGCGCCTTATTGCATTTCGCCTTTGTTTGTTGAGGCGTTTGGATTGAGCAGCAGTAATGACTGCTTGCGTTCCATTCTGATGTAGTCCAGCTCCTCCGCCAATGTTAGTTGTCCCAAATCCCCTGTTGTATTTCTATCTAGGACCCTAATTCAATATTCCTAATGTATGCCCTTGTATGGCTATAATAAATAATATCCTTATAAAGGCATAAGAATCATATCCATATTTAGTCGTAGCCCATGCTGTCCAAATTAAGCACGGTTACTTCCCCAGACTCCTAGAGAGTACAACGCGTTCTTTAAACAAAGCAAACCTCCAGCAACCTGGGAAATCCCCACGCTTCTGTTTTGATTTGTCCTAGAACTCCTGTGAGCACTGAAAGAACGGCCAGTTCTTAGTGACATCTTTATTGACGTCTTATGTCCAACCTTACGTCAAACCCGGCACCTTTCAGGTATAAATATACCAACGTTGCCTTAAGCAAACACACGGTGGTTTGGAGCAGAGCGGCTATCTACTTGCCCGACAGCCCAGCTGATGCGAGAGCCCATGGACGCCGCCCCTCCTCTTTGACGCACTGAGAGAGATGCTGTCTTTTTCTCAAGCCGAGAAAATCCAGCTCCGGTGTTTTCAGCCGCCCTTGCGGGTTGATGGGATATCGAGTCCTGAGAGAGAGATACCAGACCACCTGCTTTCTATTACCCAGGTACGGAGCTGACTAAACCCTTAAAGAGAATTCTTGACTCAGATTCTTGGCAAAACCAACTTAACTTTAAACTGCTACTTACTTACTCCCTCCCACATTCTAGGCTTAGGTCAGGTACACCGGGGTAGGCGTAGATTAGAAGCACCAGTTGAGTACGTTAGTCAATGTATTTATGTATGTATATATTTTATCCATTTTAAAGTATCATATGGCTAAGAAACCATATCAATGCTTTTACAGTATTATTTCATGATACTCCTTTTACTGTACGCACTTTACTTCATGTTAAGTATTGCAATTGTGGCAATTCATTTCTCTTGCATGAGAAAGAAGACTGCTCAATAAATAACACCTTTTATTGAAAACGCCCGTCTCTCTATTTCTCTGCACTCTGGTGAAACTAAGTATGCACGATTGACTGAGCGAAAAAGCTGTCTATTATTTTCACACGACTCTAGAGATACACTCTTATTCTGAGGGAGCAAAGTTGTCATGTTATATGGTTGTCAGAAGCTAAGCCCTTCTTGTCTATCCAGGGAAGTTAAACTCCTCCTTGTTTATTCGAGAAACTTTCTAGTGACCTCTGAGCTAGCTGGCAAAACTAATTAAGTCTAATATAGTCAGTAGAGACCTAGTCGACCTCAGTCCTACGTCTACACTGCTGTTTATATTATTCCAATGCGCAGAGCCTATTGGGAATATAGGAACTACACTACATGGCGCCCAACGTTTGGTAAGGCGATAAATCTAACGCAAGACGTTAGAGTAACTCAGTCGTGCTTTTTCACACAGACCCTTTTCCCGTAAAAACTCCAATAGACGTCTGGAGTGGGTAAAAGGTTAAAATCCGCCGGAATTTAGTAGGAAGAGATTATTATGTATAGTTTTTGGTTTAGTCAACTTTGAAGGATACAGTGTTCCAAAATATTGTGCACCTAATCTTTGTTTCCTTGAATCTTGCTCTGCAACAAGAAGCTTTCTGTTAGTAAAAATGACGGAAAGTGAAGACGAAAGGGAGGCAGCTAGAATAACAGCTCAACTTCTAGAGGGTGACACAAGTCTCCAAGAAAATGACCCGAATGCTATATAAGAAGAACTATAACTATTAAACTTAAAGAAAATGGACTGACATCACGAGGTGGTACAGTCATATTCGTGGTAGTGGCCCCTGAATGTCGGCAGACAGAGGTATTCTATTCATGGATACACTTTCCAGCAGCAAACGCTGTAACAAAAGAATTCCACTATTACAAAATAGAGGAACCTCCGGATGAATATACTCCTTTCGAGGAGGTTGAAATCCCATTAAATTACCAAGAGCACCTGCTCTGGTTTAAAGGCGCCCTAAAACATAAAAATCACATCACCAGGCTTGGTCCACTAGGTAGACCAGGAGCAACGTGGCCGGTTCTAGCCAGCTACACACCACATCCAGACATTGATAAAATGTCAGACCAGAAACTTTTAGCTCAGCTAAAAATACTAATTAAAATACATAGACAATTAGTCCAATATGTAATGCAGACTTCAACAGTCCAACCAGCTATTAACATTCCACAGCTGACCCCTCATCAGGGGAGCACAAACAAAATTACACCACAGAACATACAATCATGTCTTGGTAAAACACCCGCAAAACGGGAACAAATTCCATTCTGGTTTGCACAAAAAATCACACAAATAAAGGCAGTATTTCCTGATACTACACCTACTGAGAAACACAGAATTCTGACTATCTGTCTTCCAATGGGGATCGCACCACATGTGGAGGACTGTGACACTTGGGGCACAGTCTTTGCTTCCATTTACACAAAAACACATGGTGTTCCGTCCATGGCGGTTATACCAGATGTGCTAAGACAGATTCAAAATTAATACGGTCCAGAAGCTGCTTTAACTCTGGGTATGAAATTACTGAAAGACTTCAAGCAGGTCTCGGCTATATTATTAGCCAACATAAAAGGAGAAGCAGCATCTGTGGCGATCCGCCAGAAATTGAAAGAAACAGATATAGCAAAACAACCTTTTGAACTTGCCAGAATCATAGAAAAATCCTATGAAGAACTAGGAAGAGATAGTTTGGGTGGGAAACCAGTAAAACCCCAACTAACTGAAAATCCTGAAAAAACATTTATTAAAAATAATCTAAACACTCCAAAAAAGAGTTGGGATGGTAATAAACAATCCACTCCCAAAGAAAAACGATTCCAGTCCAGAGGAAGGTCTCCTCAACGGAGAGAAAGATCTCCGGACCAAGGAAACAAGTCTCCCCAGAGGGAGCCCTCTGAGAAAAGATACAACCTTAGAGATAGGGATAAATTGAGAAAACCTGATAGATATCAAGATATTGATACACGTCCCTCTCGATCTTTTCAGACTTCCTCACAGAAATCGGAAAGAAGAGGACGGTCAGAACACAAAGAAGAGCACTTCAAGTCCAAAGACAAGGAACCTGCTCATCAAAGTAAAAAATTACAATTTCCAAGAAAGAAGGTAGCCAGTATTAAAATAATTAAACATGCAGAGGATACTGAGGACACAACTGAAAAACGGAGAGTGGGCCCAGACAATGCTAGACAGCACAGCAGAAGTGACCATAGCTCGCAAGATCCTGATGAATCTTCTGGAGACAGTGGACACGAATGAATACATTCAAGTGGAAACTGCAGATACCAGAGTTAGCAAACCTCATAAAATATACGAAATAACGTTACGTATAGAGGGAGATAAGACTAGGAAAGTAAGGGGTCTCTTTTGGGATAACCTTTCGAAAGGCTATGACATCCTGTTAGCTGATAAAGACTGGCCACCAGAGTTTGTCAGGGAGTGCCCTCATGGTGAAGAAATGATTATGCCTGCCTTCTCAAATCATATTCCAATTCATAAAAATATACACTTGCAAGAAAATGGGCAGTAGCCCAAGCTCCTGCATTATATAAAAATCATGTAGGATGGGATGAGGACTCTCCTCCTCACAAAATCCAGTTAAAATGTCAACCCACTGCACAAAGGCAGTACCCAGTTAAACAAGAAGCTAAAAAGCAAGTCAGGGAGATCTTAGATCAACTTGAATATCAGGGGGTGATTGAAACATGCACCTCACAAATGAACAATCCTTTGTTTCCTGTCTCCAAGCCAGACAATTCATATCGTCTAGTTTTGGACTACAGACACTTAAACTCCTGTTGCAAAACATTTGCAGTACAAAACTCACACAGTGCAGCACTGATGAATAACATTGTGCGCAAAAAATACAAAACAATATTAGACATCTCTAATGGATTCTTTTGTCAAAACATTGCACCTGAAAGCAGGTATTTGACCGCTTTCTCTATAATGGGGTCGCAAAAACACTTCTGTCGACTCCCACAGGGATTCAAGAATAGCCCAGGATTATTCTCAGCAAGAGTAACAGAGTTACTACAAATATATGATGATGAGGCATTATCCTATGTCGACGATATCTATCTCACAGATGATGACCTGGCTACTCACTTGAAAAGAGAGAACACCATAATACTTGGGTTCGCAGCTGAGGGTTACAAATTCAACTTTAAAAAGTCACAAATTGCCCATCTAACTGTCCTATTTCTAGGATATGAATTATCAAGTGAAGGCAAAAGCCTAGCAGACAACTTCTTAGAGAAGTGTGCTGTACTCCAAGCACCTAAAACGCTGAAGAACTTACAATCAATACTAGGTTTCCTGATTTTCGGAAGAACATACATTCTAAATTATGCAGAGAGGGTTAAACCCCTCTATGAATTAATAAAACCTGATTTCAAACCAATCAATTGGACTCAGAAACACACAGAAATTTTAAGATCATTGCACACAGACATGTTAGCTAAAACAAAATTACAAACTCGCGAAAACATACGCAACCTTGTAATCCGAGTCATCCCAGGAAGATGCGGATTCACGTACCTGACCTCTAATGAGGGAGAAACTGTACCAATAGCGTACCAATCACACTTGTACACACAAGCTGAAATTAAATTCAGTTCTACTGAAAAAATTCTAATAGCGGTTCAAACTGCTGTAGCAAAAGAAAGAGCCCAAGCCCAAGGCAGAAGATTAACTGTTTTAACAGCAGAATCAGCCCTTGAGGCATTAACAAGCCCACGCAATTTGACTGCTGTGGCATTAGATCCAAAATGGATACAATGGGAAAATTCTCTTGCTGCAGAAGACGTGAAATACTATTTTGACCCGAAAATGAAAAAACTAGAAAATCTAGAATATGAAGAGGAAATGCCTCTGCCAATCGAAATTCTGCCTCTGGAACATTACGCCTGTATAATATATACAGACGGATCAGCACAACCCGCAGTGGGGGGTAAACAAACTTACAGTGCTGCGTGCGCGGTTGTTAAATGCCGGTGGCACGAAGGAAAATTGAGACCACTTGTCTCTATAACTCAATCTGTTAAAGATTGTTCGGCTCAACGAACTGAACTACTAGCATTTAAGATGGCGCTTGATATTGCCGATCGTGAATTCCCCGCACTAATAGTGTGCGATTCGCATTACTGCGTCAAATCTTACAACAATGACTTGCAGAACTGGGTTTAAAACGATTACAAAGATGACACAGGTGCCACAATAAAGCATAAAAAGCTTTGGGAACAGGTAGTTCTTTTGCAGAAAGAACTACAAACGACTCACGTGATACATACACTGAGTCATCAACGTGATGGCGTTCACGTTGCAGGGAATTCATTGGCTCACAGAGCCACAGCGGAAGCAGCTCAACCGGCTTCCGTAGCCTCAAAAAAGCGTTCAGAAAAATACATAGACGGAGAAACTATGCTGGCGGTAAAAGCTTCTTTAAAAGGCGACTATGCAGCATTACCTATGAACTATCCACTCAGTAATACATACATAATTGATGCAAACTCCGTTCCTTTTGCTCAAATCCCTGGAGTGGGGGATAGAGTAATTCCAAACACGAACAGGAGAGTCTTTTTAATAGCAGACGCACACAAGGGATTGGGTCTAAAGCACCGAGAGATCAAGGAATCTCAGAAAGAATTACAATCAGAATACTGGTGGCTGGGGATGAGCCTGCAACATTACAAATTTGCAATGGGCTGTCAAAACTGCAACAGAGATCGCAGTCGAGAACCGACCGGAGTAATGCCAGGACCCTTCTATTAGAAAGCATAAGGCTATCTATACGCAAAAATCCAGCAGGAGAAATGCGTCCCATATATGTTTAAGACTAGATTCACTTAAAATGTAGACACCAGCGCTCGGCTGACGCCAGAACTGTTATAAAAAATTTGCGAGTCTTTATCGGCACATACGCAATTGGCATGCTACATTCTGACCAGGGTCCTGCTTTTAGCTCTAGGGCTTTTAAGGAGGCCATGACCAGCATGGGCATTGCATTGCGGTACTCTTGTCCCTTCCATCCTCAGGGAAATGCGGTAGTGGAAAGAAAAAACCGGGACATAAAGCAATCTATAACGGCGAGGGTATTAGGTTCGAGTGATGGGTGGGTCCAACATTTAACAAGTGTCCAACGTAGTCTTAATAATCTGCCAAGAAATTATCTAAAAGGTCTCAGTCCGTACGAACTATTGTTCGGTACTAGAATGCACATTCAGGACCTTGATAGTCACACTTCAGAGGTAGAAGAAAAATGCTTTGATATCAAACACCGTTTGGCTGTTTTACAGGACTTAAATGAAACAAGACGAAACCTGAGCAACATAAAGTTAAAGCAACAGCCAACAGCCACTGAAGAAAAACCACCTGTCCCAGCAAGACCTGTCTGGATTCCAAAGATTGGGGATCTGGTCAGAGAGAAGACCGCGGTAAAGAAGGAATTTGGGCCTTCTTACAGAAAAGCAGTACCTGTCTTAGCTGTCAGCGGAACAAGATCAATTGTACTACCGCCCCTTGTTGGTAAAAAGGAGAACCGAGTTGTATCCATCGACCTGGTAAAACCACAATCATGTGGCCAATAATAAGTAGTAGGCCCAGTGGACTCCCAAGAAATAGCAGAGTACCAAAATTTGCTACAATACAAGAGGTTCAAACTGAGAGACTAATCACATTCGATAAACCTGCAGTGAATAAAAAAGGACTATGCAACAAAGCCATGGAACTTATGCCTCTTGAAACCCAAATTGCAACAGTTCGTCAAGAAACACCAGTCTACAACGATGTAGCCTCAGACTATGCTAATGAAAGAAAGAAAAATCCAAAAGCAAATGAAAATCCGAAAGCAATTCCAACAATTGACAGAACTGCATCTGGCTACTTCATCAATCTCGATGACTTTTCTGAAGATCCAATCGAACCTAAGAAACGCCAGCAACAAAAACTTTCAAAGACAAAGTAACTGAACTCTTTCATCAACTCAAAGAAACCTATCTGATTTCTCCATGGATTGAATATTGGATTGTGTTAGGTGTACTTGTCCTCCAGCTTTGGCTCATCATGGTTCTTTGTTTGGGAAAATTCATTGAAGGAAAATACAGTACCATGGACACAGCAAGTCAGAACATCAACTTGGTCCTAAAGCCTCACAAGTCATCTCACATCGAGAAAAGAGAACTATCATCAGTGAACGTCACAGCCAATCAAATACCCGGTGGGGTAGCATGGGACAGAACTGAATTTGACATTTTTGGCCCGATTGAGCTCTTGAAATATCCACATCAGTTCAAGGTTTCATTAAGTGACTTTGTAACACCAAGTACTTTCTCTGATGATTGGGACTTTGAAAATATTAATAATATGATGTCAGATTTAGTAATATCAGCAAAATGTACAGAACATGATTACTTACAGGGTTCATCAAATTATGAAGAAATGTACTGTTATAATCACTTTGGTCATCACTATTTGCATAAATCTGCTCAACCTAGAAATGTTTTTAATTATAACCAATGGGAACATTGTGCAACGCCACCTAAATGCAGCTCAAAAACGTTTTATGAGAAATTTCCATACTTCTCAGGGTTTAACACAAGTGATGCAGAAACATTTTATTTTAAAATGTTAAATAAGACAGGAATGAAAACAATGCTGACAAATACTAAATTGATCTATTCTGAAACATTTTATGAAAAAATGACTACATTTGGTTTTGATTTCTGGAAAAACAACATTGAAACAAAAACCATCTGGGGTACAAAAGAATGGCAGGTCCAAGGTTTAGAAGCATTATTTAGAGCCTGCATGATCCCAGAACAATTAATATTCTTGAATGACACCATTCAACAGACTACCTGTCTTGGCCTAGCCAAAATTAAAGACTTAAACAAACCGTCTATTCCAAAGCCCATACCTGATAGTAATAGCACTACTGAGATGGAGATAGACGTATCCCATATTTTATACCAAAACAGAACACTTCCTGATTGGAAAAAAGGATTGATCTGGCCCACAGACACAAATAACTGTCACAATAGATTCCTGAACAAAATACAGGGGTTAAAACTGAACAGGCCAGACCCTAGATACTCCCAGAGACAACATCCAGGGATAGTTACAACATACAGTGTAGGGAAACTCTGGCTCGAATGGCTACAGAAATCCACACTAGCTGAAATTAAGCAACACTTGACTTTACTTAAAGACGGTGCTGACTTGCGTGATTTCATACTGGGACCACGCAAACAGCGTCAAAAACATTTCATAGCGGCCGGTATGTACGCTGCGTACAACGAAGCTTGGAAAGTAATGCAAATTGAAACAGCAGAAAAAATACGAGAAATTGATCGTATTAATTTGGAAAAATCACTTTCTGTTGTGGACAATGGGTTAACGACTCTGTCCTCCAGAATATATTCACTGGACAGTATTGTATCATCTGCTATTGATATAATAGAGCAGGACTTAATAATGTTACAACATGGTCCATCCCAAATACGTTCTATTGTACAGCTTGGCTGGACGTTGCAAAATCTGCGTTCAGGCTACGTACCATGGCGTTTAATCAACACAACGTCATTATTCTCTATCTTTAACCTTACTGATAAACAAATCAGTTTGGCACAAAAAGGAGCAGACTATACGATTCTGAGTATTGAAAAACTTGAGAGATTACCATTGACAATGTCAGAAAGACCGGTCATTTAATGGATAATACACGGAATAATTACAATCCCGATAACAACTTTCCAATTTAAATATTGCCAAGAGTATATACCAGCGGGCCAGTATGAAAGGTTGGGTAAAGGGTACATCAAGTCAACATGGAAATTACCTTATACACACACATGTTGCAATGAAAAGAAAAAGAATGTATTTCTTAGTGGTAAAAACTGTAAACGATCATTAAGCGGTACACTTCTGTGTCAAGGTATTAACTTGCATGGGGCCTGCGAAGGGTCTTGGAATAACCTTTCATGTCACCTGCACGGCACTCCTGCAACACAGATAGAGCCATTCTTTAGAGAGCTTTCTAACGGGAGCTATATTCTAATAAATGACCACAGCTGTTGTGGCATGGTGCCAGGGAAAGCCTATCTCGTGAGCATTAGTTCCATGGTCACTTGCTGTATGCAAGTATTGTATCCAAACAGCACTCCAGACCTGGAGGCAGCAATATGGCCTTATTTGAATATCTCTTCTATTTGAATTGATACTTTAAGCAGAATGAAGTCTATTCTTTTACAGACAACTGTGCCTTTGACCTCGTCCAAAGAAACGTATGATCTGCAAGTTGCAAGGACAACGGCAGAGATACATACCCTTTTATCAACAAATTGCCCCGTGCATTTCGTAGAAATGCTAAGCCAAATCTTAAACATGTCAGATACCAGTGGCATCGCACATGTATTTAAGACAATTTTTTCGGTACTGTTAACACCCTTCGAAACAGTTCTGGGCATTTTTCCCAATTTTGTCCATTCTGTCTTTGGCAGCCTACCTTTACTTTTGGGACTCGTGGCAGGAATTTTATTTTTGATCCTTCTGCTCCGATATGGCAAGCCAAGTCGCAGACAAGACTCCAGCAACGATGGAAGAAACGATCCTAGCTATACGCTATCGGGACCGCATAACTAAAGTCCTCGGGTTAGCTCGGCTGAGAGATCTGAATATGACCTGGTTTCTTTCATTCAGAAATATCTGGCAAATGTGCATCTTACCTGTGCTTCGATGTATGCTATGCGGAGAAGAATGCGTGTTGGACGTCTGTCTTACACTACCATCAGCAGTACCAATGGATACAGATACCTTGCTAGGTCCTGTAACGGCTCATGCATCGTGTTGTCCCCAGCGGCTACCCATTCCGATGACGGCATTCGGTGAGACTTCACCACTACGAGTATGTGGCAGTGGAGTACGAGATGAGAGCAGCATCACACAGGTACAACCTTCTGTGAGCATTGCTGATCCTGACATCGATGATAGCATTCATTCTCACACATGCACTGTTTCGGCATTTTCAAACTTGGTCGAACTTTCACCTGATGTCGTAGACCAATTGTTTGCGAGTCTGTCTGAAATGATGTTCTCCCCTGAACAGAAAGAATAACTTTTTAAGCAACAAGCACACAGCGTTCCATGAACTCTGAATTCGGCCTTCAGCTTTGATAAACAAAAGCTACTGAAAACATTTGGAACAAATTTTTTCCCCCGAAAACGAAATTATTATTTTTTCACTTCCAAAATATTTACCTTTTTCTGGCACATGTACTCTGCTTAAAGTAGAACTATTCTTAGAGAACAGAGCTTCTAATTTAGGAACTCTAAAAACAATATTTTACCTCAGCCTCTAGCACATGTACAGCATTTGTATTAGTATGTGATGGAATGGTCTCAACCTTCTCCTCTGTATTAAGAGCCATTTCATGTGTAATTTTCGCAATTCATTCAGCTGATATATATATGCATTTTTAACTGAATGATACCACTGCTTGAAAAGCGTACAGTACTAATACTCATTTTCGTGTATTTACCATATACCATTTCAAATGCGAATTATGTATTTTGGGGTGGGTTGGAAAACACATGCACCATTATTTGTTTACTATTGCTTAGTTTTAGTAATGAGGGACATTAGATCGTGGAGTGGGTGTTGTATTTCTATCTAGGACCCTAATTCAATATTTCTAATGTATGCCCTTGTATGGCTATAATAAATAATATCCTTATAAAGGCATAAGAATCATATCCATATTTAGTCGTAGCCCATGTACTCCAAATTAAGCAAGGCTACTTCCCCAGACTCCTAGAGAGTACAACGCGTTCTTTAAACAAAGCAAACCTCCAGCAACCTGGGAAATCCCCACGCTTCTGTTTTGATTTGTCCTAGAACTCCTGTGAGCACTGAAAGAACGGCCAGTTCTTAGTGACATCATTATTGACGTCTTATGTCCAACCTTACGTCAAACCCGACACCTTTCAGGTATAAATATACCAACGTTGCCTTAAGCAAACACACGGTGGTTTGGAGCAGAGCGGCTATCTACTTGCCCGAGAGCCCAGCTGATGCGAGAGCGCACGGACGCCGCCCCTCCCCTTTGACGCACTGAGAGAGACGCTGTCGTTTTCTCAAGCCGAGGAAATCCAGCTCCGGTGTTTTCAGCCCCCCTTGCGGGTTGCTGGGATATCGAGTCCTGAGAGAGAGATACCAGACCTCCTGCTTTCTATTACCCAGGTACGGAGCTGACTAAACCCTTAAAGAGAATTCTTGACTCAGATTCTTGGCAAAACCAACTTAACTTAAACTGCTACTTACTTACTCCTTCCCACGTATTAGGCTTAGGTCAGGTACACCGGGGTAGGCGTAGATTAGAAGCACCAGTTGAGTACGATAGTCAATGTATTTATGTATGTATATATTTTATCCATTTTAAAGTATCATATGGCTAAGAAACCATATCAATGCTTTTACAGTATTATTTCATAATACCCCTTTTACTGTACGCACTTTACTTCATGTTAAGTATTACAATTGTGGCAATTCATTTCTCTTGCATGAGAAAGAAGACTGCTCAATAAATAACACCTTTTATTGAAAACGCCCGTCTCTCTATTTCTCTGCACTCTGGTGAAACTAAGTATGCACGATTGACTGAGCGAAATAGCTGTCTATTGTTTTCACATGACTCTAGAGATACACTCTTATTCTGAGGGAGCAAAGTTGTCATGTTATATGGTTGTCAGTAGCTAATCCCTTCTTGTCTATCCAGGGAAGTTAAACTCCTCCTTGTTTATTCGAGAAAGTTTCTAGTGACCTCTGAGCTAGCTGGCAAAACTAATTAAGTCTAATATAGTCAGTAGAGACCTAGTTGACCTCAGTCCTACGTCTACACTGCTGTTTATATTATTCCAATGCGCAGAGCCTATTGGGAATATAGGAACTACACTACACCCCTGGCTCTGAACTTGGGTTACTGTCATCAGACTCTGCTTCACTTGGGGCAAGACTAACATCCAAAGTAGATATATTGGATTTGCTTGCTGCCAGGTCAGTTCTTCTAGCATTTGCCGCTGCTTTGTTGGTAAAACTGCCCTTTTGCTTTCGCAGATTGTCGAACTTCCGAGCAAACGTAAAAATGTGCCCCTGTTCGTCGTCTTTTTTATCTCTGGCAAATTTAAATGCCTTCCTGTTTTTTATAACTTCCTCCTGGTTTTTTTGTGGTCTTTCATATATTTAATGCTCTTGTTGATGTAATCCTAACTACTCTGATGTTCCGGTTTGTTCAATTCGTTGTTGCTCCTTATTATTTCCTCCATATTTTTGTCTCGATCTATTTTTGCATATTTCACCAACAGACATACCAAGTGCATTGAAGCTTCCAAATTGCTTTCAGCCCATTCCTTCAATAGGAGGGGATGTGGGCTAACGAAACTTGGAGCTAACATTATCCTTAGACCTCTGGGAATCCTTCCCACTTTGTGGTATTTCTCGAGAATTTATATATATATATATATATTTTTTTTTATTACTAGGTCAAATTTTTATTGTTCTCAACATTTCCCAAGCAATGTTGAATTCTGTAAAAAAAAAGGTACTTTGGTGTTTCACAATAAAACATTTCACATCAATAAACGGTGCAAAAACATACACGTAAATCCCTGCACAGTAATAATAGTGAAAAAATAAAAGTAACTTACTTGGCAGTAAAAAAATTAGATTACCACATTCGTAGTCCTTATTTTCTCCAGGAGCCCATCATTATCCAGGCAGACCTTATATATGATGCTACATCGAAATAGATGACAGGCTGGTCAATGCTGTAGCAAAGTGTGAGTGCTACAGCAGGGCATTTACTTCCAGAGGTTCAGAAAATTGCCATTAGCCACTTTATGCAAATAGAATGGCCTTTGTGCAAATCAACATAAAGAGAGGGACTAACTCCCTGCCACCCAGACTGTATTCAAACATCCCATCATTACTTGTGTTCTCATTTCTTTGAGACCTATGGACTCTAGCAGGGAGCCTTCCGAGTCTAAGGGTAAATATAGTGTGTTGAGCCTAGACATTGCTTGAAACCAATTTTTTGCACACATAGTGATGTGTGGTTCCCCCTTTCCAGTAGGAACTGCACGTATGTTGGGCAACATAAATGTAGGGTTGGTGCAAGACCAACTCTGTGCACCACGCAGGGTATGTCGTCATAGAGACCAGCGTGCCCACATTGCCACCATATGCAACCCTAAAACTAGAGAGGTAGAACATGGTTTTGGTAACCACAAAACATGACAACCCTGAGCCCCACCTAAGGGTTCCCAGCAATGGATCTAGAACCCCTTTGCTCAGTCACTTGTGTTCTTCTTCTCTCAGAAAAATATACAAGGAATACACAGAAGGGCCTTTTTCAATATTTTATAAACCATTGTGATTCTTGTATAGAATATATGTGCAGCAATGATCAATAGACAGAAGCACATGAAAGTGATTTACAGTATAAGGACAGTGAACAGAATGTTCAGTTCCACCATCTTACTAAACCAATGTATGTATGCAGGCATTAAAAACAATATATATGCATATATAGTTTACTCCTAATATGCGTTCTCTAACCTAGATGCCTAGGGTGTATATATGTATTCTGTCGATTGGATGATCCAACTGCTATTACCTGACAGGAAAGAATGTAGGTCATTGTCCTGGTCACAGGTTGGACATACCTCCTCACAGAGGGATCAACAAGCAGCTGGGCATGAGGTTTCAGTGCGTAGTGACCTCACAATGACAGCAAGTGTTCCTGTGCCCCATCCTGGAAATGACTGTTTATTTATATGAAAAGCATCCTTGCTATTGAGCCAATGGTTGTATGATGGAACAACGCCTTCCATTGCAATGCATGCCTTTACCGACATGCAATACAACGCAGATGCCTTTACCACGTATAACCTTTACCATGCATGCTTTTACAATGTATTTCGTTGAAAGCATGTATGGTAAAGGCCTGTGCATGACACCCCCAGTCTAAAGCCCAAAATCTATTACAAAAGAAATCTCCCTTACCATAACAGTACAACAACGAGGAAACTCTTGTGAGGTACAGCGCAGGTCATAAAGAGGAAGCGGAAAGATCTCTTTGCTCCTCTAACGATGCTGATAGCTTTGATCATGCTGGTGCCTTTACCACCGTAAGCAGCATATGTCCTCACCACGTATGTTGTAAAAAATGCCTGATGAAGGCTACCCGTGGTAACAGTGTATGCATGGTAACACATGCGTGGTAAATGCCCTGCTTGTAAACAGCTGTGTTGTAATGGCTGATTCCCTGAGCCGATACCTTAGTCAGACTGACATTCTTATGATCTATTGATAGCTACCTCACCTTATGGATGAAAACAAATAACTACATTTGCACAATGTGTTGTTGAGGCCGTGTACATGATGTTCAAGGTGTTGTGATAATGTTATTACTAAGTGGAATTTTTATGAAAAGTAGTTTCAGAGAAATGAATCGTGCTTTGTCACTCATGCAAATCTGCGTCAAAAGTAATCGTGCGATAGAGAAGGCAACTTAGGAAACGTTTACATAGTAAAAATGGCAGCATTTCTCCCCAGGCCAAATTAAGAGACATGACGCCCACTCCTTGGACATAAGTTGACTAATATGCTATCTAATAGTGAGAAAGCTACGGTAAATAGTATCAAAATATATGCACATAGAAGTTATTATAAAATCAATCTAAAAATCAGTTTAAATAGGCAATCATACAGTTTGGAAGCCAAACCACACAGAAAGCCATGATTAAAAAAATACGGAATAGCCAATTGTTATGAGTTTCGACTGGTAGTCAAAACATCTCTGTTTCCAGCAACGACAGATGATGATCCCAGAGGCACAAATCGATGCAGGTTTATGGAGAAAATCTGTTCCCATCCAGCCCCCACAGCAACTGGGAGAGAACACGGCCGATGGAAGATCACTGAACCAGAGCGAAAATCCAATTCACTTGAAGCAGAAGCATACCAGGAACCCTGTGACAGGAGCAGGACAGCAGTCACAGCAGGAGAGCAGCAGTGGCAGGAGAGCAGTGACAGCAGTGTGAGGAGAGCAGTGACAGCAGGAGAGCAGTGACAGCAGCAGGAAAGCAGTGACAGCAGTAGAGCTGTGAATGCAGCATCAGCAGCAGTCAAGCAAGAGCAGCAGCAGAGCAGTGACAGTATAAGCAGGAAAGCAGTGACAGTAGCAGGAGAGCAGTGACTGCAGTGTGAGGAGAGCAGTGACAGCAGCAAGAGAGCAGTGACAGCAGCAGGAGAGCAGTGACAGCAGCAAGAGAGCAGTGACAGCAGCAGGAGAGCAGTGACAGCAGCAGGAGAGCAGTGACAGCAGCAGGAGAGCAGTGACAGCAGCAAGAGAGCAGTGACAGCAGCAGGAGAGCAGTGACAACAGCAGGAGAGCAGTGACTGCAGTGTGAGGAGAGCGGTGACAGCAGCAGGAGAGCAGTGACAGCAGCAGGAAAGCAGTGACAGTAGCAGGAGAGCAGTGACTGCAGTGTGAGGAGAGCAGTGACAGCAGCAGGAGAGCAGTGACAGCAGCAGGAGAGCAGTGACAGCAGCAAGAGAGCAGTGACAGCAGCAGGAGAGCAGTGACAACAGCAGGAGAGCAGTGACTGCAGTGTGAGGAGAGCGGTGACAGCAGCAGGAGAGCAGTGACAGCAGCAGGAGAGCAGTGACAGCAGCAAGAGAGCAGTGACAGCAGCAGGAGAGCAGTGACAGCAGCAGGAGAGCAGTGACAACAGAAGGAGAGCAGTGACTGCAGTGTGAGGAGAGCGGTGACAGCAGCAAGAGAGCAGTGATGGCAGCAGCAGGAGAGCAGTGACAGCAGCAGGAGAGCAGTGACAGCAGCATCAGGAGAGCAGTAACAGCAGCAGGAGAGCGGTGACAGCAGCAGGAGAGTGGGGACAGCAGCAGGAGAGCTGTGACAGCAGCAGCAAAGGAGCAGTGACAGCAGCAGCAGGAGAGCAGTGACAGCAGCAGCAGCGGGAGAGCAGAGACAGCAGCAGGGGAGCAGTGACAGCAGCAGCAAATGAGCAGTGATAGCTGTGACAGCAGCAGGAGAGCTGTGACAGCAGCAGGAGAGCAGTGACAGCAGCAGGAGAGCAGTGACAGCAGCAGGAGAGCAGGGACAGCAGCAGCAAAAGAGCAGTGATAGAAGCAACAGCGGCAAGAGAGCAGCAGCAGCAGGAGAGCAGTGACAGCATCAGCAGGAGAGCAGTGACAGTAGCACCAAAAGAGCAGTTACAGCAGCAGGAGAGCTGGGACAACAGCAGCAGGAGAGCAGGGACAGCAGTGAAGAGCTGTAAGTAGAGCAAAACACGGTGTCAATGGTTGCTTTTACTCATTTCAGGTTGACTTGGTTGGCATTTTACTAATTCAAAGCTGTAATACTGTGCCTGAAGTGGTAAATGGCTTTTGTCATTCTACAGCTCGGCATGGACAACACTGTGCTAGTCCTATGCTTAAAGTCTTTGGGGCAGATTTACAAGAAAGTGCCGCAGCGCGGCACCGCAAGCCATGAGCGGGAGCAGGCACCATTGCACAATGCTGCAAGGAAGCCTGCGTCACGGGGAGATTGTTTTTGCACTGTAAGGGGCACCTTACGGCACGAAAACAATCACTAGAGGCATTTTCCTCTTTCAATGTGTGCTGTAGAATGCAGCACGCATTGAAAGAAGAAAAAAACGAGGATAAATTAAAACATTTCTCCTTGTTGCGCCTTGCTATGCCTCCCCTAGGATGGCGTAGCATATGACGCATTTCCAGGTTTAGGATTCCTCGTAAATCTGTAAATGTGTCTGGTTACATGGGTGTTGCGTGGAACACCCACAGCAACAGCCATGAAACGCCCATTTCACACAAAGTGCTGCGTGTAAAGGGGCCGTATTTACACATGTAAATATGGAGCAGTGTACTGCGCTGCCAGTATAGGGGCATGTAAATCTGCCCTTTGTCCCTTTCCATCTCTGCGTGGATGGCACTGTGCAAATTCTATGTTTAAAGACTGTGGATGCTGGCTGTTAGTGGCAGCGACAGTCATCTCCGTGAGCGAACTCTGGGGACAGCCTCAGTGCGGGGGTGTTAAGGGGAGAAGCACGGTGAGATTTGCACCGTGTTTTTAATAAATTGAAGCTTGACTGAACTGTTATTTTAATATTCATCTTAAATTGATTGTAACTGCTCTTTTTTGTTCGCACTGCAATTCTTCTGGTAAAACCTTACCTGCTTTCTGATCCCGCCCCGTTCCGCCGCGTCCATTGTGGGCGTTTGAGCGGAGGGTGAGGAACCCACCACTTCCTGCATTTCCAGCGCTCGGGTTAGCGCTCTAGTTCACGCTTACCTATCCCTATTTAGTAGGATGGGTCAGCGACCGCGCAGCGGTCGCGTGCAGCGGGCGTGCCGAGTGCAGGCCGAGTGCACGCCGAAGGCGCGCACAAGGCAAGCCCGTCTGCGCCCGTCCGCAACCTGACGCGGCCAGGGGCCAGGACCCCTGAGTCGGACTTTAAAGAACGGGTGAGTGTTTTGCGATACTCTAGAGAAGAACTAACTCTCCTACGCCCTATACCCAAAGCAACGTGTATACATGGTATGTTGCCTGATTGCATGCCCCAAAAGTGTAGAGGTTGTCACTATTTCCCCACCACTGATTCGGAGATGGTAAAGGGGGCGGACCAACTCTCTATGTACCTATTGAACTGCCGTTCCTTTAAAAAACACAGTCTGAACATCTTTGACTTTCTTATCGACTATCAACCTGACTTGCTGTTCCTTACGGAAACCTGGCTAGATGAGACCTCTGCTCCTGATATTCGGGAGGCCCTCCCGCCTTTATATGGCCTTCTAAGAATTAACAGAGGAATTCAAAGAGGGGGGGTATAGCTATTGTTCATAAAATTGAACTTGAGTGCTCCTTGGAGCAAGTATCGATTAGTAATTGCGAAGCGGGCCTCTTCTCTATCAAAGTCTCCTCGGAGTGTATCATTAAGGGCTATCTCATTTATTGCCCTCCAGGGGGGTCCTTACAGTTTGCGGAAAGCCTCCTTGAAACGGTGACTCAGCCAGCCCTTAGGTATAGTAAATTCCTCATAGTAGGTGATCTTAACCTACATTTTGAAGATGCTAACTGTACTGAGGCACAATCTGTAATCACCTCCCTGAAAGCCCTGATGCTTAGTCTATCTGATGGAAGGCCAACTCATCAAGCGGGACATCTTCTTGATCCCATTTTTGCCAATTGGGAGGACATTAAAGCATTTCCCCCTATTAGGATCTTATGGTCTGACCATTATCTAATTCCATTTATGGCACAAGGCCTGCCCAGAGGGAAAAAACCTAAATGCCCACCTCTACCTAGGCGCAGGAATTGGAGGAAATTCAGCCATGAGACATTTGAATCTGCCTTAAGCCTGGAAATCCCTCCGCTTAATAAGACTTTCATGGGAGCTTGGAGGGATTATGAGGATTGGGTAACGAAGGCCCTGGATAAGGTGGCCCCTTGGACTCAAAGAGCCCCTGCACGCGGATCAAGGTCAGCCCCTTGGTACAATGAGGATCTGTGCGCAGCTAAGGCCAAATGTAAGGTCCTCGAACGCCAGTGGCGGAAGGACTATGCCTCTGCACACAAAGAATCCTATAGGAGTAGCATGAGGGTATACCAAAGCCTGATTAGAAAGGCGAAAAGGGATCATATCAAACAGAGGATTGAACTTTCTGATAACTCATCCAAAGAGCTCTTCCTTATCTATAAGGAGTTAACATCTCTTACGGCGACTATGACCGAAGACCCTCCTTCCAGCGAGATTTGTGAAGACATTGCTGACCACTTTGTGAGTATAGTGGAGAAGATCTATGAATCTTTTCAGCAGAGTCCTACAGCAATCATCTCGGCTAGGGTGACCTGCTATGGACCTATGAAAAATGGTGATCTCAGGGAATTCAAGGTCCCTCCGCGGGAGGAGTTGATAAAAATAATCTCGGATATCCACTCCGGATCTCCCATGGATGTTGCCCTGCTAAGATCCTCAGACGTCATTTACCCCTTCTGAGCGACCACATAGGCAATCTGGCCACGCTGTCTTTTCAAGAAAGTCTGGTGCCTGAGGTATGGAAACTAGCCCAGGTTGTTCCCATAAAAAAAAGGCCACTCTATGACTCAGTTGGATAATCTTCGTCCTATTTCCCTCCTGCCTTTTTGCGCCAAAGTAGTGGAGAGATTGGTTAACAACCAATTGGTTAGCTTTGTGGAGGATAACTATCTTTTTCATTCCTCCCAATTGGGTTTTAGGGCGAAGCACTCGACTGAGACCGCCCTCCTTTTCTCCACAGAATTGCTCCGTCGCAAAGTTGATGATGGACATACTGCCGCTCTGATATTACTGGATTTAAGTGCGGCTTTTGATACCGTATCGCACTCGGGGCTCCTTGCACGCTTGAATGAGATGGGGATAGCCGGCCAAACCTATGAATGGATGAGCTCTTTCTTAGCTGATAGGAAATTCCAACTCCATTGCCCCCGTATAAATCCAAACCTCGGTCTCTTAGACAAGGGGTTCCGCAGGGCTCTATATTGAGCCCTACGTTGTTTAATCTCTATATGGAGCCCCTTGCGAGGCTGGTTGAATCTTTTGGGGTGGATATTGTTTCATATTCAGATGATACCCAACTGGTGATTATTCTATCTCATAACCCAGTTGTGGCAGCTGAGAATTTCTCCACCTGTCTTGTGGCATTGGCTGGCTGGATGAAGAACAATTGTCTCCGCCTCAACTGTAATAAGACGGAACTTCTGGTTATCGGTCCATCTCCCTCCGTCTGGACTTCAGCCTGGTGGCCAGCTGACTTGGGTTGTATGCCCACTCCCTCAGATACGGTGAAAAATCTGGGAGTACTTCTGGACTCTAAACTTTCTTACTCCCAACATGTGGGGAGTGTTGCTGGGAAGTGCTATGGCACACTAAGGGTCCTCCGTAAGATCTTAGATCTTCTTCCTATTAAAGCCAGGAAAACACTAGTGCATGCCTTAGTCACTTCCCATCTCGATTATGGGAACTCACTGCTCTGTGGCCTTAGTAATAAGGGCCTGACCCAACTTCAATGTGTCCAGAATGCGGCGGCTAGGTTGGTTTTGAAACTGCCTAAAAAGTCATCTGGGAAGCGTGCTCTTCAAATCTTGCACTGGCTTCCCATGCAGGAACGCATTCGGTTTAAAACCTTGTGTATCACCCACCGCATCGCACATGGCCGCGGCCCTACCTACCTCCAGAGCATGATGACCATATATCGCCCCAAACGGCTGTTGACATCTATGGGCAGCATGCAACTGGTGGTCCCTCGTATCCGAAGAGCACGGATGGGAGGACGGTCCTTTAGGTTCCTAGCAAGAAAATACTGGAATGAACTTCCTATTGAACTTCGGATGGAACCTTCTGAATCGTGCTTTAGGCTGAAATTGAAGACTCATTTGTTCCCCAAGCTCTAGCTGTATTAGGTTCCTTCTGTTCTTTCCTCCCCTCCATGGTGGGTCCTTTCTGGAGTTCAGACGGTATTGCATTCACAGCGCGGGACGCACTGTTCTTCTGTGTAACCATGCGCTTAATAAATGTTTTTATTATTATTATTATTATAGAAAAGCACTCAATGCCTGAAAGGGTATTGTTTTGACTGATACTGGGGGCTCCCTTGTGTCTTTTACAAAGCTATACCTCTCTGAAGAGCTGTAAGTAGAGCGAAACTCTGTGTCAGCGGTTGCATTTATTCATTTCAGGTTAGCTTGGTTGGCATTTTACCACATCAAGGCTGTAATACCATGCCTTGGGTGGTAAATGGCTTTTGTCATTTTGCAGCTGGGCATGGACAGCTTTATGCTAGTCCTATGCTTAAAGACTTTGCTGTAGAAATGGCAAAAGACTTTGGGGCATATTATCAAGCAGGGCGTTAAATATTATCGCCATTTTAGCGGCAGAAAACTTCTGCTAAAGCGGTGATTACAGGCTTGATAATATGGCCTTGTGAAATCCAATAGAAACCCATGTTCTGGTGTGAACATGGGCTTCTATTGGAATTCTCCAGGGCATATTATCAAGCCCATTATCGCCGCTTTAGCTGCAGTTTTATGCCGCTAAAACTGCGATCATTTTAGCGCCCTGCTTGATAATATGCCCCATGTCCCTTTCTATCTCAGTGTGGATGGTACTGTGCTAATCCTACGCTTAAAGACTTTGATAGAAAAGCAGACATTTGAGGTGAGCAGATCTAGAGTGTGGCTGGTGTTGAGAGTGTTCTATACAGGGGCTGCTTTCCACCTAAACTTGGGAACTACCCAGAGTTCTCTGCTTCTTTTTTGCATAATTTATGCATCGCTCAATGCCTGAAAGGGTATTGTTTTGACAGATACTGGGGGCTCCTCTGTGTCTGGACAAAGCTATACCTCTCTGAAGAGCTGTAAGTAGTGCGAAACTATGTGTCAGGGGTTGCGTTTACTCATTTCAGGTTAGCTTGGTTGGCATTTTACCAATTCAAGGGTGTAATACTGTGCCTTGGGTTGTAAATGGCTTTTGTCATTCTATAGCTCGGAATGGACAGCACTGTGCTAGCCCTATGCTTAAAGACTTTGCTGTAGAAATCGTGAAATACTTTGTCCCTTTCTATCTCTGCATGGATGGCACTGTGCTAATCCTATGTTTAAAGACTTTGATAGAAAAGCAGACATTTGAGGTGAGCAAATCTAGAGTGTTGCTGGTGTTAAGAGTGCTCTATACAGGGGCTGCTTTCCACCTAAACTTGAGAACTACCCAGAGTTCTCTGCTTCTTTATTGCATAATTTATGCGTCACTCAATGCCTGAAAGGGTATTGTTTTGACTGATACTGGGGGCTCCCTTGTGTCTGGACAAAGCTATACCTCTCTGAAGAGCTGTAAATAGAGCGAAACTCTGTGTCAGGGGTTGCGTTTATTCATTTCAGGTTAGCTTGGTTGGCATTTTACCACATCAAGGCTGTAATACCGTGCCTTGGGTGGTAAATGGCTTTTGTCATTCTGCAGCTGGGCATGGACAGCATTGTGCTAGTCCTATGCTTAAAGACTTTGCTGTAGAAATGGAAAAAGACTTTGGGGCATATTATCAAGCAGGGCGTTAAAAATTATCGCAGTTTTAGCGGCAAAAAACTGCCGCCAAAGCGGCGATAACGGGCTTGATAATATGGCCTTGTGAATTCCAAAAGAAACCCTTGTTCTGGTGTGAACATGGTCTTCTATTGGAATTCTCCAGGGCATATTATCAAGCCCATTATTGCCGCTTTAGCAGCAGTTTTCTGCCATAAAAAAGGCGATAATTTAAGAGCCCTGCTTGGTAATATGCCCCCATGTCCTTTTCTATCTCGGCGTGTAAAGCACTGTGCTAATCCTATGCTTAAAGACTTTGATAGAAAAGCAGACATTTGAGGTGAGAAGATCTAGAGTGTCGCTGGTGCTGAGAGTGCTCTATACAGGGGCTGCTTTCCACCTAAAGTTGAGAACTACCCATAGGTCTCTGCTTCTTTTTTGCATAATGTATGCATCACTCTATGCCTGAAAGGGTATTGTTTTGATATATACATATATAAACATGTATATATATATATATATATATATATACACACACACACACACCATCCCCATATCCACCCCCCACACCCCATGAAAAAACCGGGACAGGTCAGACATAGAAGTAATACTAAAGGGCTCACATTCTTGTCACCCTACACTTAAAGCACTCTCTGAGAACTTGTACCGTGTTAGAAGGCTGCTTACTGGAACGAATATATAAATATGAGCATTTGGAAAATTTCAGAGTGGTGTTGATTTCAACTGTGGTATATGTGCGCCCTCTAGCGGTATGTTTAAAAAATGTAACGAAAATGATTTATCCTGCTATTGCTTTTGCTGTAGTTTGGAAGGTTTGTTTGTTTCTCTAAACATCAGCAGGCCTCCCACCACTTGATAAATGTGACGCCGGCTTCAATATGTCTCAGGCAAGCCAATACGAGGTGCAGGGCCGGACTGGCCATAGCAGGCACCGGACAATCCCCCGGTGCGCCGCACGGTTGGGGGGCCGGTTTTGGGCCCCTGGGGGCCGTTTTTGTTACAGGGCCATTTTTGCTGCATAGCTGCAAAATCGGCCCTGTAACAAATACGGCCGAAAACCGGCCAGAAATCACGTTGTGTATCCATAGAACGTTTGTAAACAAATGTCTATTTTAAGCAGGTCTCCCATAGGTTTTCCTGTGTGTTCCAGTTTTGATAGGGTTTAATTTATTAAAAAGTGAAGGTTTGTAAAATTGTTCCTCGGAGGTGGCGGGGGCGACTTGCATTCTCTTACCTCTGCCACTGTCAGTAAAGGCCCAAAGTAGAACTGCCGCAAGTGAGCGAGACAGCCTTCCTAAAGGGACATTCATAGGGGTGTTCTACCCTATTAACTTTTTTTTTTTTATAGGTGAGTCAAATAGTGTATTTTTCAGCCACATTTTCTTTTGCATTTGCGAAAAAACCCAAGGCTCTGTCTGAAAGAAAACTCTAATAAGTCCTGAAATATTCTAGTACATTCATGGTCCAGTTTGGTGGAAGGGCAGGGGCTAGGAAATGTGATGAGTTTGTTTGGTCCACTAAGTCAAATAAAAGATTACACTTACATGTATATTATTGATGGAGCACTATGCGGCGAATACAATTAAGTCTTAGTAGCATAAAGCACACCAGCAATTCATTTGCAGCAATACATAAGATAAGAAACAGAATTTGATAATCAGTGTACATGTTTCGATCCTCTTGTCTATGAATGAATACATCTAAAGTTCCCTAAACTAGTCCTAAACTAAAAAAACTAGGGAAACCTTGTTACATCATGGGAAGCAGGAATGTGTCAGAATAGTGGAGACTTCAGTAAAAGTTCTCTAAATCAAGGCAAGGCATAGCATAAAGCTACAAAATGGAGTCCAAAGAGTATCTGCTCTAAAGACCTAAGTGTAAACACGAATTAAACCCACAGAACATTAAAGAATTCCACATAATCAATTCCAGAAGTTTTCAACCTTCTAACAGTAGAAATTAGCAACTTCAATTGATTTTCCCATCCTACGGTTTGAACATCGAGACGACCATGGACGTCTCCCTGCTTCTGATTCGACACGAATAGGAGTCTTCTCTTAGTTCGGTAGCGCCTCCAGGCCTTACTGTCTCTAATACACAATATGCCTTTCACTAACCATGAAATCATATGAACGTACCTGCGCAAGCAAACTTGTCACGTTGAAGGTGAAACATTAGGGATCAGGGGCTTAAAGCCTTTGGTTAAGCTAACTTAATAAAACAGTGAGTGTACACAGTAAATACATGATTATGCATGCACCTACGACAGGGGCGGCTCCTCCATAAAGGCAGAGGAGCGTCGCCCCACTGCTTTCTCGCAGTGCGAGAAGCAGAAACATGAAATGGTATTTTAAATGCCATTTTATGTTTCTGCTTCTCGCGCTGCGAGAAAGCAGAACGGTACGCCTGGTTGGTGGCGGGCGGGAGGTTATGCCTGGTTGGGGGCTTAGGGGAGTAGTGGCTTGCCCACTGTTGTGGGCCCTGATTGTTTGGTCGGCCCTCTGGGGCTGACCAAACCAGTCAATGCGCACTCTACATTTTCTCTATGTACGCTGTATGCATACTACATAGAGAAAATGGCCTCCCTACAGGCGCCCGGCTGGGCGCCGTCTGCACCAATCACAATGCTGACATTGCAGTATTGTGAGTGGCGTAGGGGAGAGGAGCGAGGATGCCTGCTTCCTGTTCTCCTGAAGAAGTAGGAAAACATGGGACCCGGCCAGCAGCGGAGGACCCGCGGAACCCGGTGAGGTAAGGTTTTTTTTCACATTAATCCCCTCGCGCTAACCCCCGCACGACCCCCCCATCCGCCCCCCACACCCACGAGTCATGTGTGCCGCAACTGAACTACGTTTATAGAATAAATGGAAACATTAATAGATGAGTACATAAGAAATTACATTTCAGTAAAAGCACTATAACTTGAAGTACACAAGTATAAATGTGAACAAGAACTACAATTAGTAACATTACAATGAAGGTATTTGAGCACACACCTAAGTGAATGACTACTTTCTACAGTGAATACACTCCAATAGTATGTCTGGGTCTTCTCTGTACACTAATAAGGTTAAGACACACAGTAGATATGCTAATGCAAGTAAGTATTGCTTCTTTGATGACGTATGGGGTGGCGATTGAATTATGAGTGTCCTTTACATTACAACCAGTTGTAGAGCTGTAAGTTGCTAGTACTGAATAGCAGTGGCTACTGCAAGTAAGATTGTGATGAATCACCAGAGCAGTGAGGACCCATGCTGAAGCTCGATTGAGGGCTATAAATGAGAATTGTCTGAGATTGAGATCAGAGGACTAAAAAGAGAAAAAGTAAAGGAGGGGATACAAAAACCATCCATATGTAAATGTTTCAACGTACAAATTGGAGAAATGCAATTTCACTACCAATGATCAAATGCCCAAGTCCTGCCTCTTTCTTGATGGTTCCTTCCTTCACGCCCTAGTTTATCTCTACCCTTGAATGGGTTTTGGACCTCTCTGGACTTTCTACAGGGTGGATAGTGAGAGATGCATGGGCGTCTGTATGGCAGTCCAGTGCAGAGCTGGAGAGAAATCCCGGCAGTTGAGGGCGGAGCCTTGGGTAAGGAGGTAAGTGGTCAGAGACCATTTCAATATATCACCAGAATCCAATTCCAATGGCATCCGCATGCCCTGCCAGTGTAACCTGCTTCACATTCCATGGAAGGATGTTGCAAAAATACACACACAGTCACTGCCTAAGAAAGTAACAGAAAAGCATTATTCTTAAGGAGGAAGCGGGCACCTCAGCTCCCTGATATTAACTTCCCTTCATTAAAGAGGAGCATCTCATCTGGTTGCCACTGTCTCAAGAAGCGGCGCCTCTCACCTCCCTGAAATAGAGACTTGACTCTTACTTCCTTGAGAAACAAGGTTTCTCCTCTCTTTGTGAAGGTGGGTATGGCCTTTCACTGCTTTGAGAAAGGGGAGCAGAATATCATCAGCCTTTCACATGCCTCAGAAATAGGAGAAGTCTTCTCCTTGGGGATGATGTCACCGCGTATCTGATTGTGTAGTCATGGGGCTTCTCCACTCATGAGGAGGAAAACTTTCTCTCATCTTTACCCAGGAGGAAGCATGGAGGCTCTCCTCTTCCTGAGCAAAAGGGTCTTAAATCTTGTTAATGAGCTGGCACTCTGACTGCCATATGAAACTGGACCTATTACTTTTTGGTGGAGAAGGGTCTTCATCTCGCTTAGCGACTAGGAGGGGAGTTGAGTTTATCCCTTCCATGAAGCATTGTAAGGCTGAAGCACCTCCAAAGGAGGCAGGGTCTCTTGAGGTCACTCCTGAGACCCCACTCAAGTAGTAAACCTTTCATGTTCCACAGGAACAGAGCTTCCCGCCTCTCAGGGAGGTCAAGGTTCTCTCACAATTCCTTAGGAGGAGCAACTCCTTTCACCTCTACGAGAAACAGTGCCTCTTTATTCACATCTCTGAGGATGAGCCAAACCTTTGATTGACCTGAGATGCAACACTTCACACCACATGACATGAAGGGCATCTAACCACCTTGGCATGCTTGATGTGTCATGAGAAACCAGACATGGGAATTAGAGGTGCAGTGAGACAGATGATTAAGAATTAGGGGGCATATCAACAACAACACGCAATAATTATCGCTAAACGCAGTTTAGCGCGTTTGTCATTATCGCCGTCCATCGCTGGATCACATCGCCGTGTTTGTGGCGAATTTGCAACGCTTTGCAAACAGGCGATGTGAAATCCGGTGATAGACGGTGAAAATTAGCATTAGCGTGCAAAATCCTACGGTAAGGGAACTGCGCTAATGAAAATGTAGGTAATAGGGAGATGTGGACTTAACCTTGCAATCCACCTCCAATTATACAGATAGCTAAGTCGGAAATAAAGCAGACGTTAGATACCAGCGATAACTACGGTTAGCGTGGCTTTTATTATCGCTTCGCTTGTCAGGGGCCGGCTCGCAAATACTGCGATGTCTGGTTAGCGAGTATTTCCCTGTTGTTTCTGGGAAGCAACGCCTACTTCCCATCTCATTAGCGATGCGGGCTGAGGCATTAATGTAACGGCTGTTAACATGCGCTAATGCATGTTAGCGGTGCTTTGATAATAATGAGTTAAAATAATCGCCGCTTTTCCAGCGCTATGTGCCAGCGCTATGTGCCGGAAAAGCGGCGTTATGTCTCTTCTTGATATGCCCCTACTTCTTTTGGTATTTCTTGTGCTTAATTGATAATGAGGTACTAAAACAGCTTGAAAATCAGTGTATATAGTGCAGTACTAGAATACCAAGAAAAAAACAGTTTCCTCAATATATTTTACAAAAATATCGCCTCATTGGAGTTAAAAATAGAAATCGACATCCAACGGAACTATAATTTTGTAAATGACATTAACGTCAGACAATATTTATCCCTGTAATATACATGTGGTCTGCACGGGTAGATTAATCCCTTGAATGTACTCAAGGTAGAACTTCTGATTTAGTGAAGTCATGCCATGCAAAACCCTGGGCGTAGTTCGCGGAGCCGCACTCCGCGGAGCTACGCGAAGACGCACTTGCACTCCGCGACCTACGCGTAGCTCCGCGGACATGCGTAGTTGCTTGCTAGACCCGTTCGCGCGCCGTTTTTCGTCTTCGGGAGCGCGGTGCGCGTGTTCGGGGCGCTGCCTGCATGCTCGAGATAGCTAGCGCGCTAAGTTACCTAAGAGGTTTGTCCCGCCCGCTTGCGTTCCCTTATTTCCTGTTCCGGGTCACAAGTAACGTGTTCGCGTTGTGTAAGACATGTTCGGGAACTCATCTTCTCGTTCGCACTACAAAAGTGCGTGATCGCGTCAAATATCGCGCAAACCTACCCAGGCGGTCGCGACGGGCCAAGGTATGCCATTGCCGCGCACGCGATAATGTTATTCAGCGCGCGAGAACTACGCTACGCACCAGATCACGGAGTAATCGACAGCTTCGCGTTCTCCGTAGAACGCGGAGTTGCCGAAACTCCGCAAGCTCCGCGAACGGAGCGTAGTTCTTCGCCCAGGGTTATGCAAAAGGACAAGTGCAAAGTTAAGGTATCAACATTTTTTTTTTTATTACATTTTTTAGGAGCTAACAGCAGGTATATATATTTAAAAAATGATGCCACACATCAGTACATAATGAAAAAATGCATAATCCCATTCGTAACCATATTCATCAGATTATATAAATCACATAAGCAAGTAAATACCACATTCAAGCCAGTATACTTTACAGTTCATATAGTATTTAGAAACGAGCATAGATGATATGAATTATGCAATAATAGAGTGAGTAGTCTCTATTATTACCAAAGTAAATCAGATATGGTAATATACAACAGTGCAATCAGCTGTGCCTGGAGTGTGAGTAATAATAACGAGCTCATTCTCAATTGATACCATATTTGAGATATTCATATGAATCACATCAAATAGTAAATGCCATTTCCTACCCTAAAGAGGGATGGAACAATAGGGAAATAAATTCGGACCCCTATGCCTTACATTTCATGTAATATTAGCAGCACATATATGTGAAGATAAATAAGTGAAACAAAAGAAGATAGCCTTATCCCTCTACATCTTACATTTCATATGATGTTACCAGCAAGAATATTAAGTATGGCACTTCAAGTTTTAGCATAAAGTGAAGTGCATAGATAACACAGTAAAAATATAGATCAGGGATTTAAAAACAAGAAAAAAGAGAGACAGCTGATACATCCATCAACCCGAGTGGGGTAGGGGGTTTAGAAAATCATTAAGAAGGAGATGTATCAACGCAATTTTTAGTCGCAAACGCTGCGATTCGCAAAAAAGCAGCGTTTGCGACTAAAGATTTGCCAAATGGTATGTAGTAGGGAAATTGCATCGCAAAATTAGGGAATCACAAAATTTGCGATTCCTTAATTTTGCATAAGCATTTAAGGAATCGCAAATTGTGATTCCTTAAATGCTATGCAGCAAGCATTCTATTTTTGTGAATTCTCCCTAAGAAATCGCAAATTACCACCAACTTCAAGTTGGAGGTAATTCGCGATTTCTTTCACAAATGCACAAATGCACTTTTTGGCATTGCCCTTAGGGCATGTATGTGCGCCATATACGCACACATGTTCATTTCAGGGGTGCATCGGGGTGTCCTTGACACCCTTACACCCTTAAATTATTCTCAATTTGCGAATCTCAAATTGCGAATGGCAAATTGAGAATGACTTCACATTCATTCCTATGGGCCTCCTGGCCCATAGAAATTAATGGGAAAGTATTCCTTAATTGCGATTTTGCAATTTGCTAATCGCAATTAAGGAAAATTAAGAAATCGCTAAAAAATTGCGATTTTGTACATAGATCCTTTTTGCAATTCTCAAATAGCGATTCCTAAAAAAAAGCTACTTGAGAATCGCAAACACGGATGTTGATACATATGCCCTAAGATCGGTCCCCTATACCACCAAATTGTCCCCATAACCAACGCCCTCTATCGAATCAGACAGTTTAGACCATATTAGAGCTCCACATTTTTGCACCTTTTGGCTGCTACATTCATATAGGCTCCTCCCCATATTATACATTGCTAAAAGATGTGTCCTCCATTCTGGGAACGTTTGGAGGTCAGAGCTCAGCCACCTTGATGCTATGCACTTGCGGACCACTGCCATGGCTACAAATACAAAATATGAATGCCCCTTCTGGTTCCCAGAGCCTTCCTCAATCCCTACCAGCATCAGAAGGGGAGGGAGCTCATCCTGAACCTTTAGTACCACTGTTGTTGTATTGTAGTACTGAACAGATATTTTTTTATGATTTAGATAGAGTGCGGGGTCTAAAGGCCCCCACTCATGTACAGTTCAGCTCAAGCACTGGCATCCCACGTGCATGTCATGTGGGTGTGCGTGACATGTAGGTGGTAGCAGAAGATAGTATTGTAAGAGTATGGCTAGGAGACCATCAGGATCCATTTTGGAATGGCCCTCCTTTACATAGCACAAGATGGAAGTTGGAATACAGAGTACGACAGGCAAAGAAGTGTAATTTCCACATTCCAAAAGGTGAAGGTAGGAACAATAGACTCTGAGGTGTCAGAGAGGAGGGAGACAGGGCTGGATTTATGTGAACCATTTAGAAGGGGGTTACTGATTAGCTCCTCCTGAATTCTGCAGTTTGGTTAATGGTAGGGAATGGGGATGAGCAAGCAGAGTCCCTTATTATGGGAACAGAAGCTTTTAGGCTTAGCCTGCTCCTTTTGTCTCTCCCTAAATACTGCTTTAGTGAAGCTGGTGACAGCCATAGCAAAGGTTTCACTGCTTGGAACCAGCGAGAGCCTCTACCTCTCATGACCAATTCTTTATGAATTGCCAGAAAAATAAGTTGAAAAGGAACCACCCCACACTAGCACCTGGACTTTAAACAGTGCATTGATATCCCTGAATGGAAAATGAAAATAAATGTGGGGGCCAAACCATCCCACTTTGTTTGATTTCCAAGTTCTTCTTGACTAAGGAAGGGAGTTCTCCAAAGAGTACTCATAGAACTACTGTGTCAAGGATTGGTGTCTGTCAGACAGTTAGTCTCCCAAGGATGAGGGGCCATCACCTGAAGTCTGTGCAATTTGCTGTAGAGCAGTAGGTCTTCCTAGTACCTAGAAGGGAAGGACTGTGCCTTCCACTGCAGGAAGAGAGACAATCCACGAGGAGAAGTCTATCTGTCTTGTCTTCCTTGACTTTTTGGCATCCAAACTGCTCAGTCAGCCCCCCCCCCCTCTGGGGAGAGGGGGAGTGCAGCCGAGCAGTTTGCAAGGGCCGGTTTTGGCTGATTTTGTTACATGGGGCCGATATTGCAGACCCCCGGTGACAAAACCGGACCCCCAGGGGCCCAAAACCGGACCCCACCCTAGCGGCCTACCGGGGAAACGTCTGGTGCCAGCTATGGCCAGTCCAGCCCTGTCCGAACATCGGACTTATGGTAGTGTAACTGGCATCAACCTGCGTTAGATGGCGGCTTCCAGCCTCCCTGCATGGGATATGTGGCAAATTAGGTAAAGCATCACCCCCCAGCAATTCCATGCTATCCGACATCACCACGACATAACCACAAAGAAGTGTTCTGCATCTGCCCTCAACTTCTGCTAGTACTACATGGCCCAACCACACTGATGTAGCAGGTGACCCCCCAAAGACTCCACAGCAGAAGCTGAGTGACTGTTATAGCCAGAATCAAGACCTGAGAGGTAGGGCCACTTACGGTGATCCGGTGCTCATTGGCTGAGGCACTAAGGAGTGACGGCGAAGGGTGCACCTCCAACCCCTCCACCAGACCTCATCGAAGTGAACAGATAATACTAGGTTAAGCATAGAAACTGAGAGACTTACTCTTGAACTCGGAAAGATCATTCTGCACATTCCAGAGATCTGCAGTTCCAATTGTGAACTCTTCTTTGAACAAAATATGATATGAACGAATGTTGAAGTTACACAGTAGCAGCTGGCAGGGAACAAGAGTGGGGGGACATACAAAATACTAACTAAAAAAATAAACACTTCCCTCCTCGCCGCTGTACTCTCCTGAGTCGTCCCACGTCATCACTCCTGCCGGAATAAGGAAGCTTACAGGCTCCCTCCCCTAAGCCAATCACAACGCTGCAATGCAGCTTTGGGATTGGTCTGAGCGCCGTGGCTCGGGGGTCTGACGGGGAATGGGAGGCTGGGCATGTTCCCCACCCGGCTGTGCCATGCAGCCTGGTGGGGAATATGCAAAGTGTTCATGACTGTTTGTCCGGCCCGAGAGGGCTACTTCACTTTGTGTCCAGCAGGGTACTACATTCATCCCTAAATCCGTATGAAAAGACAACAAATCCAAACTGTGGAAATAAAAACAAAACTGGATACTACGTAGTCCATCACTATCTAGAGTCAATCAGCAGGACAGTAGTGACTGTATGGAGTGATAATGCTGGCTACCACAGGATATCTCCGCTCGCATTCATGGTGTGAGTCAGGACACAAACATCAGTCCAAAGAAGTCTGGGCCCTTTTGTAGGCATCCCAAGTCAAAAAGGAAGATCATCCTGGAGTCATTCTGAAGCCATCTCATGACTACAGCCGGGCTATTCCTGCAATTATCTGGGGAAGTCATCCGCAGCCATCCTGAAGTATGCCTATAGGGCAGAATATTTAAATGAGATGAGTCCTCAAGTCAGCAGGGAAGCTACTCCCGGATATAGCTCCTGATTACTTCAGTGGAAAACATGTGATGATCTTGTACTAGTGCAGGATTAGACCCTGATGATTTCAGGATTAGGCTGGATTACTCCAGGATAGGTTCCTTATTATTTCAGTGGAAAACATGTGATGATAATGTACTATTCCAGGATGATCCCATGATGATTTCAGGATTAGGCTGAGTTACTCCAGGATGATCTTATGAGTATTTCATAATGGTGCTCTATTATTATTGATTCCTTTTGTGATGACTTCAGAATGAGCTGGCTGTATTACTCTAGGATGATCCAAGGATAACTTTAGAATGGGACTGGACCGTAATTGTCCATGATTTCATGATGGGGATGTCTTACCTTAGGTTGGGTTCTGGCTGTATTACTGCATGGCGGTTTCAAATAGCAGATGTATTATTCTAGGATGAGCTTGAGTAGTAATACTTGTTTGACATACACAGGATGTTAAGAAATAAACAGTTTAATTAGTTTTCTAGCAGAGCAAATAATTGTTACAAACCAAGCATTGGCAAAGCCAATAGGTTTTGCCTTTTTAGGTCTTGACTAGCGTAGGCTGCGCTTGCGCAGTCTCGCTGGTGAGATTTTATGTCTCTTAGTAGTGGGACTGAAAGCATCCCCTCTTCTCCATTGGCTGGCTTCCTAAACAGCGGCCAGCTATTGGAGAAGAGGTTTGTCTGTCAATTTAAGCCCCGTCCGTTTCGGATTGAGGGGCATGTTTTTTCCTGTTCTTTCTCTCCTCTTCCCATTAGCTGGAATGTAAACAACAGCAAGTCAAAACACGCCAATTGTTTACATTCCAGCCAATGGGAAGATGAGAGAAAGAAAAACACGCCCCCAGTCTGGAAATGGCGGGGCGTTTCTCCGAGCCATTTCTGCATGACCTCGGAGAAAGATGGTGGTGTTCATGGCGTGGTCCGAGGTTCATGGCGGTGTAATGCCTCCTGAAATGTAACGTTTGCTTTTCTAATTTGTTCACTTAAAAATTCCTCCTCCTGTATCAGTACTGTTCCTATTATGAAATGCTCTGGCACCACCGGAACAGAACCCTGGTCTGTAGGGCTGACGAGGCCGAGCACGCCCTTGTGAGCCACCAAGCCTCACCCACCTAGCTATAGCCATCCAAGCGTCCTCCAGAGAACACACATGGGCAGTTCGTACAGACTTGGTGCCCCAGCTCCAAAGTCGGCAGCACTCACTGTACCACCACCACCTCACCCCCTCACGCCAGCCAAGGCAGCGTCCGGATGAAGAGCAAGCTGCCTGTGCATGCCCCTCTCTGAAAGGAGCGGGGGGCCGAGCTGCGGCGCGCCCACACCGGCAACGAGGTCATTTTCCTGCGCCAAAGCTGGGGGGGGGGGGAGGCAAACAAAATTCACCCTGCCTGCCATATTTGGGTTTTGTAGCGGGGGGGGGGCATGCAGAGGTAGCCGCCCGCAGCCCGCCTGGTTGTTGGCAGTGCCTGCAGACGGAAACGGAAGTACTGCCCGCGAGGGCTGGGACCGATGGGCGAAGTGTTGCGGAGCTCCCCAAGGCAAGTGGGAGCCCTGCAGTAATATTGGTGAGGTCAGGGAGCACATTTTCCGTGCCTGGCCTCTGCCGCATGTCACGTGGCTTTTACTTGTGCATCCGCCCGTCCACCCGTGGTGACCGCCCCCGCCGCACCCTGGCAATGAAAGAATGCAGCGGGACGCCGCCCCCGGAAACCCATGAGGAGCGGCAGACCCGCGACCCCGGTATGCCCCGCGAGGAGAGCCCGGTGAGTCAACCCTCTGTCTCGTAATTCTGTGTTGGGTGGGGGTGGGGCGCGGGGTATAAGGGAGGGAAGGGGAGCCTCTTCCCTGTTCCCTGTTCCCTGCTTGTGATCGTTTTTAGTGCCTTTGTTCCCTGCTTGTGATCGTTTTTTCTTGCCTCTGTTCCCTGCTTGTGATCGACTTTCTTGCCTCTGTTCCCTGCTTGTGATCATTTTTTCTTGCCTCTGTTCCCTGCTTGTGATCGTTTTTTCTTGCCTCTGTTCCCTGCTTGTGATCGATTTTCTTGCCTCTGTTCCCTGCTTGTGATTGTTTTTTCTTCTCTCTGTTCCCTGGTTGTGATCGTTTTTTCTTGTCTCTGTTCCCTGCTTGTGATCATTTTTTCTTGCCTCTGTTCCCTGCTTGTGCTTGATTTTCTTGCATCTGTTCCCTGCTTGTGATCATTTTTTCTTGCCTCTGTTCCCAGCTTGTGATAGTTTTTTCTTGCCTCTGTTCCCTGCTTGTGCTCACTTTTCTTGCCTCTGTTCCCTGCTTGTGATCGTTTTTTCTTGCCTCTGTTCCCTGCTTGTGCTCGATTTTCTTGCCTCTGTTCCCTGCTTGTGCTCGATTTTCTTGCCTCTGTTCCCTGTTTGTGATTGTTTTTTCTTGCCTCTATTCCCTGCTTGTGATTGTTTTTTCTTGCTTCTGCTCCCTGCTTGTGCTCGATTTTCTTGCCTCTGTTCCCTGCTTGCGCTCGCTTTTCTTGCGTCTGTTCCCTGCTTGTGATTGTTTTTTCTTGCCTCTGTTCCCTGCTTGGGATCGTTTTTTCTTGCCTCTGTTCCCTGCTTGTGCTCGCTTTTCTTGCCTCTGTTCCCTGCTTGTGATTGTTTTTTCTTGCCTCTGTTCCCTGCTTGTGCTAGTTTTTTCTTGCCTCTGTTCCCTGCTTGTGATAGTTTTTTCTTGCCTCTGTTCCCTGCTTGTGCTAGTTTTTTCTTGCCTCTGTTCCCTGCTTGTGATAGTTTTTTCTTACCTCTGTTCCCTGCTTGTGATCGTTTTTTCTTGCCTCTGTTCCCTGCTTGTGATCGTTTTTTCTTGCCTCTGTTCCCTGGGGCGTTACTGGGCAGAGATGGGCATGTGGCTGACCTAGACTGAGGGAAGCAACGGGTGAGCTCTGGGAGTTGGTGGGGGCCTCGAATAACCCATTTGTAAATAAGGAGACTCCCCGGGGTGAGGGTGGGTGTGTGTGTGTCTCAGTGGCTTTGTGTGTGTGTGTGGCTCTGTGTGTGTGTCTCTGGGCGTGTGTGTGTGTGTGTGGCTCTGTGTGTGTGGCTCTGTGTGTGTGTGTGTGTGGCTGTGTGTGTGTGTGTGTGTGTGTGGCTCTCTGTGTGTGTGTGTGGCTCTCTTGGTGTGGCTCTGTGTGTGTGTGTGTGTTGGGCTCTTTGTGTGTGTCTCTGTGTGGCTCTGTGTGTGTGTGGCTCTGTGTGGGTGTGGCTCTCTGTGGGTGTGGCTCTCTGTGATGTGGCTCTCTGTGGGTGTGGCTCTCTCTGTGTATGTGTGTTGGGCTCTGTGTGTGTGTGTTGGGCTCTGTGTGTGTGTGTTGGGCTCTGTGTGTGTGTGTTGGGCTCTGTGTGTGTGTGTGTTGGGCTCTGTGTGTGTGTGTGTCTCTCTGTGTGGTTCTCTGTGTGTGTGTGTTGGGTTCAGTGCGTTGATATCCTGAAAGGAAAATAAAAATAAATGTGGGGGCCAAACCATCCCACTTTGTTTGATTTCCAAGTTCTTCTTGACTAAGGAAGGGAGTTCTCCAAAGAGTACTCACAGAACTACTGTGTCCAGGATTGGTGTCTGTCCGACAGTTAGTCTCCCAAGGATGAGGGGCCATCACCTGAAGTCTGTGCAATTTGCTGTAGAGCAGTAGGTCTTCCTAGTACCTAGAAGGGAAGGACTGTGCCTTCCACTGCAGGAGGAGAGACTATCCACGAGGAGAAGTCTATCTGTCTTGTCTTCCGTGACTTTTTGGCATCCAAACTGCTCAGCCAGTCCCCCCACCCCCCTCCGGGGTTAGGGGGAGTGCAGCCGAGCAGTTTGCAAGGGCCGGTTTTGGCTGATTTTGTTACATGGGGCCGATATTGCAGACCCCCGGTGACAAAACCGGCCCCCCAGGGGCCCAAAACTGGACCCCACCTTAGCGGCCTACCGGGGAAACGTCCGGTGCCAGCTATGGCCACTCCGGCCCTGTCCGAACATCGGACGTATGGTAGTGTAACCGGCATCAAACTGCGCTAGATGGCGGCGGGGAACATCTTTTACGACGCAGATGTTACCCCGCAGTGCCTTTACAACGCGTATTTTAGAACGCAAGTCGTAACTACGACTTGCGCTGGAGGGCGCTTAAGGACAAGGAAAAGTAGATTTACTATTCCAACACCTTCCCTACTGTACGTAGGCTGGTGTTGGAATAGTAAATTAAACTATTACTAAGTCCGCACCCCTACAGCGCAAGTCGTGGTAACGACTTGCGTTGTAAAATACGCGTTGTTACGGTACGCGTGGTAATACCACGCGTCGTAACAACGTACATCCGATGGCGGCTTCCAGCCTCCCTGCATGGGATATGTGGCAAATTAGGTAAAGCATCACCCCCCAGCAATTCCGTGCTATCCGACATCACCACGACATAACCACATCAAGACCTGAGAGGTAGGGCCACTTACGGTGATCCGGTGCTCATTGGCTGAGGCACTAAGGAGTGACGGCGAAGGGTGCACCTCCAACCCCTCCACCAGACCTCATCGAAGTGAACAGATAATACTAGGTTAAGCATAGAAACTGAGAGACTTACTCTTGAACTCTGAAAGATCATTCTGCACATTCCAGAGATCTGCAGTTCCAATTGTTAACTCTTCTTTGAACAAAATATGATATGAACGAATGTTGAAGTTACACAGTAGCAGCTGGCAGAGTGGCGGGGCATACAAAATACTAACTAAAAAAATGAACACTTCCCTCCTCGCCGCTGTACTCTCCTGAGTCGTCCCACGTCATCACTCCTGCCGGAATAAGTCAGCTTACAGGCTCCCTCCCCTAAGCCAATCACAACGCTGCAATGCAGCTTTGGGATTGGTCTGAGCACCGTGGCTCGGGGGTCTGACGGGGAAAGGGAGGCTGGGCATGTTCCCCACCCGGCTGTGCCATGCAGCCTGGTGGGGAATATGCAAAGTGTTCATGACTGTTTGGCCGGCCCGAGAGGGCTACTTCACTTTGTGTCCAGCAGGGTACTACATTCATCCCTAAATCCGTATGAAAAGACAACAAATCCAAACTGTGGAAATAAAAACAAAACTGGATACTACGTAGTCCATCACTATCTAGAGTCAATCAGCAGGACAGTAGTGACTGTATGGAGTGATAATGCTGGCTACCACAGCATATCTCCGCTCGCATTCATAGTGTGAGTCAGGACACAAACATCAGTCCAAAGAAGTCTGGGCCCTTTTGTAGGCATCCCAAGTCAAAAAGGAAGATCATCCTGGAGTCATTCTGAAGCCATCTCATGACTACAGCCGGGCTATTCCTGCAATTATCTGGGGAAGTCATCCGCAGCCATCCTGAAGTATGCCTATAGGGCAGAATATTTAAATGAGATGAGTCCTCAAGTCATCAGGGAAGCTACTCCCGGATTAGCTCCTGATTACTTCAGTGGAAAACATGTGATGATCTTGTACTAGTGCAGGATTAGACCCTGATGATTTCAGGATTAGGCTGGATTACTCCAGGATAGGTTCCTTATTATTTCAGTGGAAAACATGTGATGATAATGTACTATTCCAGGAAAGTGTTCATGACTTTTTCGGGCCGGCCAAGCAATCATGCACAATTTGTAGTGCATCAACACTCCTCCTCATCATTGGAGCCCAGCCCGGCCCACGCAACCTGGCTGACACTAGAAATAAAATGATGACAACAGAAATACCTTCTGTTATTTTAATTTAATTTTTTTCTTTTACACTGCTCCAAGAGCAGTGGGATGATGTTCCTCCGCCTTAGCAGACGAGCCTCCACTAAAGTTACTTAACTGTACCATTGCTCAAAAAGTCCAATTGTGAGCCTGTACCTGTGCCTGATTCTTGACAATGATCTTTTTCATTGCTGGTAGAATTCTAAACAGTGGTGTGAGTTTCCTTTAGAACGTTGGTAGGGCCCTGTAGTTGTGTTTTGTAGAACCTGTAACTAAACCTCCATTCATTTTGCTGTGATATTAAAGTATTTAATAATAAGGCAGGCATTCGGCTGGGCAATGATGTATTATGTCTGTTGTGTAACAGCTTGAGTGATGAGTCTCTATTCTCCACACTGTCTCCTTTTAAAGCCTATGACTGCTCCCTCTTGCTACCTTGAGTCAAGTGCAGAAAAGGTGTACTTGGACTAGTTGCAGAGCCATAGTAGGACGGAACTCATAATACCAGAACTACCCCAGTTGTGGAACAGTAGTCGCTGCCTGTTGTGTGGCCACAGAACACAGTGTGAAAACTGTCAAGGCAAATATGTTATGCTACTTAACCACTTGGATGCTAAGCATCTTCTGGCACTTCAATGTAATTTCCATTGAAATGAATGGGCACTCCATGACGAGTTACCCTTGTCATTAGCATCCAAGTGGTGGACACGGTTGATAGATTTTGGCAGGCACTTTCTTGCTACAGTGCAAAAAATTGACTAGCCATTTTAAATGCTTTAAAAACCTAGCAAAATTGTATTTAGTGAGCACTTTGAGTGCCTGAGCAAACTTTGATCAATCTACTTCAAAAGTTTACCAGATGAATCCAGGTCACTGAGACACAAATTTTCTAGATCCGGATTTTCAATGTAGAAATTGTCGTTTTCAGTTGTTTTAGTTCATTTCAACCGGATCAAGACTACAACTCCCATCATACACTCATTTGCTTAATTAAAGCCCAGCACTGGAAAATGGTTCCCCATTGACCTGTGTATCAGTAAGCAATATTTTATCGTTATTGTGGTGAATAAATGCCTTCAGGTGCATAACCATTATATTATATGCGGCACTGTATCCTCCCCATAAAGGCACGCCAGAAAGCATCTAGGCATTTATGACAAAATATTAGAGGGGACTAGTTATTCCCAGCACTTCACTGTGCCTGTACAGACCTCTCCGGAGCCTTTTCTCAGCAACAAACTGCAGTGAACCACAACATGTGCTAGTGGTTGTAGGTGGTGGACATGGGCACAGGTGCTAATTAGATCATGACTCTGAGCAAGAGAAATAAAGGTGCAGAAAGGAGAAAAAGCAGAAAAAGAAAACTGTGACAAAGGGAGAAAGCAGAGATGAAAAATAAACTACCAGAGTAAGATAAAGAGACAGCAAGTGTGGGGTGGTGGAAGTAAAAGGTATGAGGTGGAATCAAGACATGGCGGTTTGGAATACAGGAATCTCAGCATTCAAAGGCGCTGGGCTCCACAAGAAATGTTTGATTCCTAAACCAATATTTTTGGGCTACTGATCACTAATCACTTTGCCTTGTACACAGATTTCCCTTTGTGTGCATTGTTTGCAGGCTGCAAATTGAATACAAGGTGAAACAGACGCTCAATAAAAATGGAGGTGAACCTGGGGTACTGCTCAGAAGTTACACTGTTCAGTGAGGTACAGCGTGGGGCAAACTGGCACGGCAGGAACTAAGTGCTCTTCTGGTTTCTATATGTATTGGCTGTGCTTCAACAAACAGACACAAAACAATGCAGAAAATGCTGCTTCATTGTGTTGTGACTGTGTTTATAATAAACAGCTGCACCCGCAGCCACCACTTTACAACACTATGCCATACAACTGAGTAATACATACATTTCTACCACTGACTCCCCTAAATGAACCACCAAACTAGGCTGTAAAGTCCTGGGCCCTAGACCCACATACTAACTAAATTATGACACAGTGTGTTGTTACTAAACTGTCCAGGAGCCTATATACCCAGGCCTTTTTAGTGACAGGATCGCCTAACTGGTGACCCCTGTGATGATAGGTGTGGGGTGGGTGTTAGGGAAGCCTCAGGGGAGGGGCTACTTCACTTCGTGTCCAGCAGGGTACTACATTCATCCCTAAATCCGTATGAAAAGACAACAAATCCAAACTGTGGAAATAAAAACAAAACTGGATACTACGTAGTCCATCACTATCTAGAGTCAATCAGCAGGACAGTAGTGACTGTATGGAGTGATAATGCTGGCTACCACAGGATATCTCCGCTCGCATTCATAGTGTGAGTCAGGACACAAACATCAGTCCAAAGAAGTCTGAGACTCCCCGGGGGGAGGGTGGGTGTGTGTTTGTGTCTCTGTGGCTTTGTGTGTGTGTGTGTGGCGCTGTATGTGTGGCTCTGTGTGTGTGTCTCTGTGGCTTTGTGTGTGTGGCTCTGTGTGTGTGGCTCTGTGTGGGGGGCGTGTGTGTGTGTGTGTGTGTGTGGCTCTCTGTGTGTGTGCGTGGCTCTCTGGGTGTGGCTCTGTGTGTGTGTGTGTTGGGCTCTGTATGTGTGTCTCTGTGTGGCTCTGTGTGTGTGTGGCTCTGTGTGTGTGTGGCTCTGTGTGGGTGTGGCTCTCTGTGGGTGTGGCTCTCTGTGTATGTGTGTTGGGCTCTGTGTGTATGTGTTGGGCTTTGTGTGTGTGTGTGTTGGGCTCTGTGTGTGTGTGTGGCTCTCTTTGTGTGGTTCTGTGTGTGTGTGTGTGTTGGGCTCTGTGTTTGTGTGTTGGGCTCTGTGTGTGTCTCAGTGTGGCTCTGTGTGGTTGTGTGTGTGTGGCTCTGTGTGTGTGTGGCTCTGTGTGTGTGTGTGTGTGTGTGGCTCTCTGTGTGTTTGTGTGTGGCTCTGTGTGTGTGTGGCTCTGTGAGTGTGTGTGTGGCTCTGTCTGTGTGTGTGTGGCTCTGTGTGTGTGTGTGTGTGTGTGGCTCTGTGTGTGTGTGTGTGTGTGGCTCTCTGTGTGTGTGTTTGTGGCTCTTTGTGTGTGTGTGTGTGTGGCTCTGTGTGTGTGGCTCTCTGTGTGTGTATGGTTCTGTGTGTGTGTGTGTGGCTCTGTGTGTGTAGCTCTCTCTGTGTGTGTGTGGCTCTGTGTGTGTGTGTGTGGCTCTGTGTGTGTGTGTGTGGCTCTGTGTGTGTGGCTCTGTGTGTGTGTGTGTGGCTCTGTGTGTGTGTGTGTGTGTGGCTCTGTGTGTGTGTGTGTGGCTCTCTGTGTGTGTGTGGCTCTGTGTGTGTGTGTGTGTGTGTGTGTGTGTGTGTGTGTGTGTGTGTGTGTGTGTGTGCAAATGCAATAGGTCTCGCATTTGCGAGAGCTAAAGCTATTGGCATTGTAAATGACAATGCCATTTATTTATCTGTTTTCAAAACCAACACATAAATAAAAAGTTGGAATTTACAATACCAATAGCTCTAACTTTTGCAAAGGCGAGACCGTTGTATTGTAAATTCTTGTTGAATATGGGAAGGAGGGTCTGGTGGGCAGGGAGGTGCATCCTCCTTTCAAGTAATATTCTAGCATCTGTGAAGAACAGTCTATTAGCATTGCCCACACATTATGGAGCTCTGTTTGAGGGATGTGCCGAGTTTAGGGTTGCTCTGAATAATAAAGGGCACCAATTACAGCTAGCATTAGGCAAACTCAAATTTACCAATAATTTGCAGCATTCATTCTGTTTTGAAAGTCGCAGAAGCCCCTACAGGTTTGAAAATATGGAATTGCAGTCTGCTAGTTCTTTGGAACACTTTCATACAAAAAAAGTCGGCAATAGTTGTCAGCCTTTAATTTAATAGGAATTACAAATTAATTATAACAATTTATTCTGACCACTTGAACATCAACACACCATCAGAAATGTGTACATACATACATCAAACATCTCATCACTTAACCACGACAAGTGCTCCTTAGGCACACTCATATGCAACCTCACACTATTACAAACCTCAAACATCTACTTTAACCTCTAACATTTTTGCATTTTACCACTCCAGCACATCTTAGAGAAAATACACACAACCTGCAGACAGCAAGATACTCCCTCAGACACACCTGTTCTTAATAGATATTTACCACTTACTGGACAGAGGCTGTCATACATCTACTGGTAACAGACCCTTACACCTTCAAACATACTCAAACATCCACACTCACGCTTAAAAGGTACATAATCACTCTTAGACACCAAATTATCAAAACACACCTGAAACAGACACAAACATGAATGCACCATCACAACACACTCTAGATACTCTCCCAACACCCTCGAGTCTTCTAACTCACCACCCCAGACATGAACAGGTCACTAAGTTGCAAAGTTGCATGCTGTATTCAGTGGAAAGATGTTCTGAATCACTGTTGATTATTATAGTGAGATAAGGGTTGAGGACAGGAGCAGGGAAGAGCTGTGTGAAACTTCATGCATTACTAGGAAAGGGGGCTAAAGCGGTGAAAGTGTGGTGCTTGATACTTCCAAGATAAATGTGTTGTACAGAAATCTTCCAATTTACAGAGTCTCCCCATCTTGACAGCATTCCCAGACACCTTCTTAACTCCCCCAGATGCCTACACAGCGCCACCAGATACACAGCCAGGTGGGGATCATGCAAAGCCTCCCAGCCCCCCTCTGCTTGCCGATCCACGGCACTCAGACCAATTACAACTCTGCATGCAGCGTTGTGGTTGGTCAGGGGAGGGAGCCTATGTGTTTTCCTGGTTTCGGAGAGACGACGAGGTACAACAAGATGGAGGAGAGGCGGCTGCGGACTTGGCATGGAGGTAAGTGTTTTTTAGGTCTCGTGACCTACAATGCGCGCAAGCGCATTGAGGGATCGAGAATTCAAGTGCTCGAAATCCTCGTCAAACTAAGGGCTTCTTGCACTGCGGTTTTCTTACAGTTCACGTGAATGACGTGAACAAACAAGCACGCGCATTCACGGCCGCAGAGCACATCAAAGGGCTTCACCCAGCGTGCGCTCTGTGGCTTCTCCTCCCCTAAGGCTTCTCCTCCCCTAATTAATTATGGCTGGCTGGCCGGCCGGGAGGCCGGCCCCCACACACCATCCCCCTCCGCTCTCTCCCCCACGGATTGCTATTTCTTTTTGCCCTTGTTGCATTTATCTACACACTTAGGGGCCGATTAGGATGGAGGATTTTCCGCCTCCTCCGGGCCGGCGGAAGCCACCTCCGGCCTGGAGGAGGCGGAAAATCCTCTGCGGAGTCACCAAAGACCCACCGCCGCATTACGATGGCTGGTGGGTCTTGGTTTCTGTCCGCTGCTTTTCCGCCGCGGTCGGATTACAACCGCGGCGGAAAAGCTCTCATTTGGCTGGCAGTGTCTATCAGACACCGCCAGCCAAATTAGGAAACATTTGTAAACATGCTTTTCCGCGGCGGTTTTTCCGCCGTGGAAAAGCATGTGTACTTTTGATTTTGGGGGCCCGTTGCGGGCCCCCAGGGTGTAGGCGGGTGGGGGGTGCACATGGGGGGTACCTATGGTACCCCCCAGCATTTACATGCACAAAGCGGCAGGCACCGCGCGGTGCCTGCCGCTTTGTGCATGTAAATGTTAAACATGCACTTTTTAACATTGCGGAGGGTGCTGCTTGAAGCAGCACCCGCCGCAATGTTAAATATCCAGGATGTGACCGCCAGGGTGGCGGTCACATCCTAATTTGCACGGAGGGACCGCCGCAGCCCATGCGGACGGTCCCTCCACCTCTGGGATGGCGGACGGACGCAAGTCTGTCCGCCATCCTAATCGGCCCCTAAATTTGTTAACAACTGCCTGAAAGGAAGCTCCAGCCCCTGCCACTTAGAGAGCCAAAACGATATGTGGGTGACATCGTCGTAATTATGGACATCAATTCCGTTTTGACAGAAGATGTCGATTTGACGGTAATAAACATGAACCATGGTCAGACCTTGCTCCGGCAAACTCCTGCTGGTATCACTTAGGAAAGAGGCACAACACTACTTAGCCACTTTCAACACACTGCTTCTTCCTCAAATCTGGAACACTAGGACGCCGTGGTTAGGAAAGCAGTTTGCTAATTACATAAGATGCATATGTATGAAAACGGTTGGAAAAACCATACAACTTTATAGTCAATCTCGAACACAAGTGCTAGACACATGCGAAAATAGGCTTTACTACTGCCTAAGTATGACAATAACAGCAATTGATGGGTCTGACATAGACAGGGTTACTGTTTTCAAATGAAAATATGGAACTGTTAAATTAACAACTGCCTGAAAGGAAGCTCCAGCCCCTGCCACTTAGAGAGCCAAAACGATATGTGGGTGACATCGTCGTAATTATGGACATCAATTCCGTTTTGACAGAAGATGTCGATTTGACGGTAATAAACATGAACCATGGTCAGACCTTGCTCCGGCAAACTCCTGCTGGTATCACTTAGGAAAGAGGCACAACACTACTTAGCCACTTTCAACACACTGCTTCTTCCTCAAATCTGGAACACTGGTTGCCGTGGTTAGGAAAGCAGTTTGCAAATTACATAAGATGCATATGTATGAAAACGTTTGGAAGAAACCATACAACTTTATAGTCAATCTCGAACACAAGTGCTAGACACATGCGAAAATAGGCTTTACTACTGCCTAAGTATGACAATAACAGCAATTGATGGGTCTGACATAGACAGGGTTACTGTTTTCAAATGAAAATATGGAACTGTTAAATAACTTGCTAAATAGGCTCAGTTAACTCACAGATTGTGAGTGCAGAGTGCAGATTGTGAGTGCAGAGTGCAGATTGTGAGTGCAGAGTGCAGATTGTGAGTGCAGATTCAGAGTGCAGAGTGCAGATTCAGAGTGGAGATTCAGGGTGCAGAGTGCAGATTCAGAGTGCAGAGTGCAGATTCAGAGTGCAGATTCAGGGTGCAGAGTGCAGATTCAGAGTGCAGAGTGCAGATTCAGAGTGCAGAGTGCAGATTGTGAGTGCAGATTGTGAGTGCAGAGTGCAGATTGTGAGTGCAGAGTGCAGATTGTGAGTGCAGAGTGCAGATTGTGAGTGCAGAGTGCAGATTCAGAGTGCAGATTCAGAGTGCAGATTCAGAGTGCAGATTCAGAGTGCAGAGTGCAGATTCAGAGTGCAGAGTGCAGATTCAGAGTGCAGATTCAGAGTGCAGAGTGCAGATTCAGAGTGCAGAGTGCAGATTCAGAGTGCATGTGCAGAGTGCAGATTCAGAGTGCAGATTCAGAGTGCAGATTCAGGGTGCAGATTCAGAGTGCAGATTCAGAGTGCAGATTCAGAGTGCAGAGTGCAGATTCAGAGTGCAGAGTGCAGATTCAGAGTGCAGATTGTGGGTGCAGAGTGCAGATTCAGAGTGCAGATTGTGGGTGCAGATTGTGAGTGCAGAGTGCAGATTCAGAGTGCAGAGTGCAGAGTCAGAGTGCAGATTGTGGGTGCAGATTCAGAGTGCAGAGTGCAGATTCAGAGTGCAGATTCAGAGTGCAGATTCAGAGTGCAGATACAGAGTGCAGATTCAGAGTGCAGATTCAGAGTGCAGATTCAGAGTTCAGAGTGCAGATTCAGAGTGCAGGTGCAGATTCAGAGTGCAGATTCAGAGTGCAGATTCAGAGTGCAGATTGTGGGTGCAGATTGTGGGTGCAGATTGTGAGTGCAGAGTGCAGATTCAGAGTGCAGATTCAGAGTGCAGATTCAGAGTGCAGAGTGCAGATTCAGAGTGCAGAGTGCAGATTCAGAGTGCAGATTCAGGGTGCAGAGTGCAAATTCAGAGTGCAGAGTGCAAATTCAGAGTGCAGAGTGCAGATTCAGAGTGCAGATTGTGAGGGCAGATTGTGAGTGCAGAGTGCAGATTGTGAGTGCAGAGTGCAGATTGTGAGTGCAGAGTGCAGATTGTGAGTGCAGAGTGCAGATTCAGAGTGCAGATTCAGAGTGCAGATTCAGAGTGCAGAGTGCAGATTCAGAGTGCAGAGTGCAGATTCAGAGTGCAGAGTGCAGATTCAGAGTGCAGAGTGCAGATTCAGAGTGCAGGTGCAGAGTGCAGATTCAGAGTGCAGATTCAGAGTGCAGATTCAGGGTGCAGATTCAGAGTGCAGATTCAGAGTGCAGATTCAGAGTGCAGAGTGCAGATTCAGAGTGCAGATTCAGAGTGCAGATTCAGAGTGCAGAGTGCAGATTCAGAGTGCAGATTCAGAGTGCAGAGTGCAGATTCAGAGTGCAGATTGTGGGTGCAGAGTGCAGATTCAGAGTGCAGATTGTGGGTGCAGATTGTGGGTGCAGAGTGCAGATTCAGAGTGCAGATTGTGGGTGCAGAGTGCAGATTCAGAGTGCAGATTGTGGGTGCAGATTGTGAGTGCAGAGTGCAGATTCAGAGTGCAGAGTGCAGAGTCAGAGTGCAGATTGTGGGTGCAGATTCAGAGTGCAGAGTGCAGATTCAGAGTGCAGATTCAGAGTGCAGATTCAGAGTGCAGATTCAGAGTGCAGATACAGAGTGCAGATTCAGAGTGCAGATTCAGAGTGCAGATTCAGAGTTCAGAGTGCAGAGTGCAGATTCAGAGTGCAGGTGCAGATTCAGAGTGCAGATTCAGAGTGCAGATTGTGGGTGCAGATTGTGGGTGCAGATTGTGAGTGCAGAGTGCAGATCAGAGTGCAGATTCAGAGTGCAGATTCAGAGGGAAGATTCAGAGTGCAGAGTGCAGATTCAGAGTGCAGATTGTGAGTGCAGATTCAGAGTGCAGATTCAGAGTGCAGATTCAGAGTGCAGATTCAGAGTGCAGAGTGCAGATTCAGAGTGCAGATTCAGAGTGCAGATTGTGGGTGCAGATTGTGAGTGCAGAGTGCAGATTCAGAGTGCAGAGTGCAGATTCAGAGTGCAGATTGTGGGTGCAGATTCAGAGTGCAGAGTGCAGATTCAGAGTGCAGATTCAGAGTGCAGATTCAGAGTGCAGATTCAGAGTGCAGAGTGCAGATTCAGAGTGCAGATTCAGAGTGCAGATTCAGAGTGCAGATTGTGGGTGCAGATTCAGAGTGCAGAGTGCAGATTCAGAGTGCAGAGTGCAGATTCAGAGTGCAGATTCAGAGTGCAGAGTGCAGATTCAGAGTGCAGAGTGCAGATTCAGAGTGCAGATTCAGAGTGCAGAGTGCAGATTCAGAGTGCAGATTGTGGGTGCAGATTGTGAGTGCAGAGTGCAGATTCAGAGTGCAGATTCAGAGTGCAGAGTGCAGAGTGCAGATTCAGAGTGCAGAGTGCAGATTCAGAGTGCAGATTCAGAGTGCAGATTCAGAGTGCAGAGTGCAGATTCAGAGTGCAGATTCAGAGTGCAGATTCAGAGTGCAGAGTGCAGACTCAGAGTGCAGATTCAGAGTGCAGATTCAGAGTGCAGATTTAGAGTGCAGTTGCAGAGTGCAGTTGCAGAGAGAACTCAGCAGCACCACCACAGCATCACTCAGCACCAGCACAGCATCACTCAGCACCACCACAGCATCACTCAGCACCACCACAGCGTCACTCAGCACCACCACAGCATCACTCAGCGCCACCACAACATCACTCAGCGCCACCACAACATCACTCAGCGCAATCCCAGCATCACTCAGCACCACCACAGCATCACTCAGCGCCACCACAACATCACTCAGCGCCACTACAACATCACTCAGCACCACCACAACATCACTCAGCGCAATCCCAGCATCACTCAGCACCACCACAGCATCACTCAGCGCCACCACAACATCACTCAGCGCCACCACAACATCACTCCGTGCCATCACAACATCACTCCGCGACATCACAGCATCAATCTGTGCAACCATTCAACAACAACTGGTTCAATTATGTTCTCTCAATGTTTCAAGCTTTATTACAAATGTCACAAAAAGATGTTATTTCACTTCTGTTCTTGGATTTTCATCACAATAAAATACACTGAACATAATCTTCACAAACGTTATTTACAAAAGTTTAAGCTATTGCCAATATAAATTACAATCACTTTTATTTAAGTATTAATTATTTTAAAAAATTAAAAGCTGTTGCTATTTGTAATATCAATACATCTAAGTCACGTAAATACAAAACATGTTGCATTACAAATGCTATAGTCGTCACATGTGCGAAAGTTATAACTATTGGCATTGAAAATGACAAAGCTATTAATTTAGCTATTTTCAAAATCAACACATAAATAAAAAAATTGTCATTTACAAGACCAATAGCTCAAACTTTCATAATGCGAGACCTATTGCATTGCAAATGCTTGTTTAATTTTGTAATACTCCCCACGCGTGACCCGCTCTCTTCTCTACTCTTCTCTACTCTACTCTACTCTACTCTACTCTACTCTACTCTACTCTACTCTAATCTACTCTACACTACTCTACTTTACTCTACTCTTGTTCCCTGCCAGTCGCTACGGAACACCTGGGTATACCCAAGTACCTACCTAATGGGCACTCAAGTGATAGAGAGTGATATTGGTTTCAATGTGTTCTTATAATTTGGTAGGTAATCTGAGTACTTTCCATATCAAGCTCCAAACTGATGTCTGCTTCTTGAATATAAGCAGGTCTATGCCGGGGGTGTTGGTGGCGGCATACACCTCTTAGTATATTTTACTGGGGAACAAGTAGAGATATTTGCTCAGTTCCAAACGTTTGAAGTATCTACACTGCAAGTCTGGGATTACATTGTGAGGGGACTGGGGAGAGGTACGGAATAGGATTGTTGTGTTGTTTTGCAATCAAGCACACTATAGCAGGTTATAGTACTAGCTAAATAAAACCAAAAAACACTTCATTACAATTGTCTAAATGTACGTAGGGGACGTATGGCCGGCTTAGAACCACACAAAATTAAAATCTGTCTCCTGGAACGTTAGAGGGCTGAATAATCTCCAGAAGGTGCGATTGGTGTTGGCTCCTCTAGACAGGCTTAAAATAGATGCTCCCCTTCTACCTTTATTGCGTCTTGATGGCAGTATGCTCTCTTCTTTCGCAGAGGTGTGGGCTCCATTTTGCTACATATTTTCCTTGAGTTCGTATGCAAGCAGTGTCTATCTTAATTAGAAAGACTAAAACCTTTTCATCAATACACAACTTCTTCGACACTGGGGGCAGAATTCTCATGGTCTCTGGTCAACTCTGTGAACAACGCTGTAATATTATTAATGGGTGTACTAAAGTTGAGCAGTGGTTGAAGTGTGCAAGATTGGAGGGGCATGTCATGCCCATACTTATTTTCATTTAAAGACAACAGTTCTGCTACTTTCGTTAGAGAAGATAACTGTCCCTCGACAGTTAATTCCAAGAGCTGAAATGCTTCAGCTGCAGTATAAGGCAGGGAGTCTCCAATGCTGTGAAACCTGAAGGCAGGCAGACAGCTAAACAAGCCTTATTGCCAGGGTGCCTGCTTACCTGAACAAAGTTTGCACACTGGGTCAATCTGCAAATGTAAAGGGAGCTTTGGATGCAGACACTGGCTTTAATTAATGTTATCACTTGACACTTCCTAATAACACAGAATTTTTTTTGTGGTTTTGAAAAGGACTTATCGTCTGAGCTGTGAAGTGTGCGCTTTTTGCAGGGGCAGAACACAGGCCCCTGCACTGTAGTGGTTGCAGGGCCTTCGTTAGCCCCCAACGATTCTCCAATGCTCCAACCAGGATTCAATTCTGTGGCTCAAGCAATCCCGATTGATCAACTTAACCTGCATTTATTCTACATGTATACTGTGTGCTATTTGTTCATACCTGAAGGTGCCAGACTGAAAAAAGTTACAGAATATTTTTTGTTTTTAGCCACTCCTTTGACCCCACCCCACGCTTACTCACCCGCCCCCATTGTGACCAACATCACAGTTCCCTTACTTTTTTTTTTTTTTTTAAAGGTTTTTATTGAAGAAAAACAAGAGAATATACATAAATCGGGTGACATACTACTAAAACGATACATCAATAGGTGAGCAAGTACACAATGCGTAGAAAGCAATTTTACCGACGGATGCAATTGTGGCAACGAGACATACTTAAAGGGGAAAAACAAACAGCAATCCAACAAAACAGTAGTCCACAAAGTTAGCCCACCCATGATACAGGATGTTAAAGACCAAATTAGACACCCGATAAATAAGAAAATTGATACAGGATAATCGACCCATCTCTTGTGAAAGAAGAAAGGAAGAAGAAAAAAAAGGGCCATAGAACTAAACTAATATAAAATAATAAACCCCTCCCCGTTCCCCCCACCCTACACCTCTGCAATGGCTATGGCCCATCCCCACTAGCAGTGTGCCTGTCGCCCCAGAACTGGTACCTAAAGAAAGGAAAGAAGAAAGTGGAGGAGGGAATATCAAACATGCCCCCGGTCCCCCTTGCCCCCCGCCAGCAGCAACCCATCCCATAAATCTCCAGGATAAGAAAACGCAACAAGTAAAATCCAACAGGGGGGAAGCGTGTAAAAACCACCCCCCTCCCGTGCGATCATGAGGTACAATCCCGTGTCAAATGAAGTCGTTTTCCAAACCCATACGGTAAAAGTCAACCCTGGCCGCTACGATTCTTCATGCAAGCCCTGTCCATTCGAACCGCCATCACATCAGGTGTATCAAGAAATAGAAAAGTGTCAAAGTCAACACGGGAGGATTGATACCAGGATAGACGTTTACAAAGTCCAAAAGTCAAACAAATTTCACTGCCCACCAGCAATAAGTCGGCAGAGCGTTTTTGATCCATCTGAGAGAAAAGGGGCGAGGTATTAATCCGACAGTGATTGGAGAACTCACACTGAAGTATAGGAATAGTCACATCTGTCTCGGGCGATATCGACATAGGGCAACACACACATCCGATAGTTTCGGGCTCGCTCGCTGCCATCTGGGGGTCGCAAAAAAATTCAAAGTCCTACTTCCGCACAGGGTCTTCGGTAGCAATCGGAGCTTGCTCCGCGGGGAAAGCACCTTGGTTCACAACCAACAAAGGGTCGGAGTCCGGTCTCCGGCAGATGTTATCAGCAGTTACAACCATCCTCTGGACGATGGCGGTGACTCGTATGTGGAGCTCCCAATGGCGGCCATTATAGTATGCAGCGACGGTGTACATTCAGCCCGCTCCATCGCCCCTCACTGAGCGACTGGGCAGGTCTCTGAACCCCAGAGGTCGACTGCTCCGGGGCTCCAGGCAAAGGCAATGCAGATGACAACTGTGGGCACCTCCAAAAGCACGATCTCAACACCGTCGCCGCCAGCGAGGAACCAAGCCCATCCGCTGCCCGGAGGCCCAGCGGGGCCTCCGGGCAGCGGATCCCCGACCAGAGCAGTCGATACGTCAAGCCGCCGCAGTTGTGGGATAAAGCTGCCACCAGATCACCATCCAAAACGGACAAGAAAAACACCACTTCGGGAGACTGGAAGCCACCCACGTCCCGCAGCCGATGTTGTTCAACTCCAACCTGGCTGGGTTAGAACTCGAGGCCCCGGCTTCAACTCCGGGTTAGGCCGAGAATGGCGCACGGCGTATCTTCATCATTTGAGCAACTAGAAATTCCGGGATCGCACCTTTAGAGTCAGGCGCACTTCAGCTACACGGGAGTCCGGTGGGAAATCAGGATGGTAGTCAGGATTTATGAGCAACCGGCGGAGGTCGGCAGAGCCGGGAGCTTATGCGGCCATCTTGGTTGCTAGCGTCCCTTACTTTTTTCTAATGCACTTCGACCGCTGATGTTGAGGTACCACCATTTTTTGCAGACACTGACCTTTTGCTGCAACGATAAGGAAGTTCCATGTTGCACTGCAGGGAGATTTTAATCTGGCTATTGATTGGTCATTAGAGAGAATGGGTCCAACCCCACCAAGTCATTCTAGATGGTTGTGATCTCACACACAGCTATTAGATGAACATCACCTTTTAATTGCCTGTCGGCTTAGAAAGAGTGCATATAAAGCCTAGTGCTTCTATATTTGAGGCACAGCAGCCATTCAAGATTGGATTACTGGTTTATTTGTGCCAAGATCGCTCATTGGGTGTCTGAGGTTTGATATTTACTACATACTCTTCTCAGATCACTCCCAGGTGGTATTGGATCCCGCTACGGAGGAGCTGTGAGAAGGTAGCCTGGCATATGATGTCCACTAGTTCTAGTGGGCACCTTGCACCAGTCTAATCGACCCTTATTGATGGTGGTTGTAAAGTCAACCTTATAGAAAGCTATCCTAGTGGTAGCATGAACAAAGCAGTCTTCAAGCTAAGACTTCAGTAGGCGAGTTAGGCAAGTTGTTTTACCATATATTATCCCTTGAATACCAAATGAAAGGACACCACACAAGGTATATATCAAATATATATGTATTTAATCTAAACACAACCCCTCTGCATTCTTTATGAGGTCAGAGTTAAAACTACAATACAAGTCACACAGTTAATATACGATAAGTTGCACAGTATATGTTATGCCCTAGGGGCCTCACAAACCATATACTAAGAAAGTGGTATAAGTACCACGAGAGAATTAGAAAGCAGGCCTAGGGCCTGTAGAATCGTTGGGGCTACACTGAACAACCAAAGGTTAGGAAGTAGGAGACCCACCGGAGCCGCGTGTAGTGTCTAAACACAGGCGTGGGTTCCCATTGACTTTCTATGGAGATTGTAAAAGATACAAAGTTACAATTTAAGGACACTTCCGGATGGACTAGGATGGAACCCTTTTAAACTAGGACACTTCAAGAGTCAAGACCCACGGTAGCACCGGAGTACTCGTGCTACCTCACCCAGGGAAGCTGGGTGCATAGGTGTCTTTTCGTGTCGGGTTTCGTCGTCCTTTTCTATGGAGAGCTGCAAAGAAGTGCTGCAGGTGACCAGAGGAAAAGTGTCCGGGTGGATCCAAGGATGATGTGAAGAACCTGAAAGCAGAGGGGACAGAGTCTGGCTCACTAGCCAGTGACCAGGAAGGAACCAGGCGATGTTGGGTGCTTTAAGGTGAAGAAGTGAGTTTGTCTCTTCAGCCACGAGGCCCAGGAGGCATCGACGATGACCAGGAGCTGGATTCGAGCTGTCCCACAAAAGTTCTAGATGACTGCAGCATTGGTATCCGGATTGGACCCAAAAAGCCATGGCAACCACAACCCACGCAGGATGTCGAGATTGCCTCTGTTGCAGACCAGCAAGGTCTGTGGCACTTCTCCTTTTGAGGGAAGCTGGAGCAAGCCTGGAGCAACCAGAACCGCAAGTAAAATTTAAAGGAAGGTCTTCAGGGGGCTCACAAGCCAATGGGCAAGGAACCGGGAAGATGCGTCAAGCTCAAATGCAAAGGTGGTGCCCATGGGACACTCACGGAGTGTGGGGGTCTGAACTTAGGTACAAATGGTGCTCAGGGCTGGGGCTTCTCGTACCCCAATGCACAACTTACTGAGGCTTCAGGGAAGGAGTGCTGGTAGCAAAATCCAGGATGTCCAAGATGTCCGGTCCCACGTCTCTCGTGTTCGCCACATGTCTCTGGTTTGCTGTGGATGTGGGTCGGTGTCAGAGAAGTCTGGAAGTCAAGTTCTTATGTCGCAGAGTCTTCAGATTCCAACGGGAGCCTTGCAACTGGCAAAGTTTCTGTTGGTGCCTGTTTGCACATGGTGGTCACTCCTTGACCACAAGGGAGATGTCTTCCATCTTCCAATCAGAATGGAATGTTGAAGGTCCAAGATATGTCTTTCAAAGATTCATCCAGGATAATCTAAATTCCTGGGGACACAGCTCCTATACTTATACTAAGAAAGGGGGCTGGATTACCTGACTAGGTCCCTGCTATGGGTGGACCTGAGAAGGGGGTGGTTACACCCCTTTCCCTTTGTCCAGTTTCGCGCCAGAGCTGGGGCTGGAGTGCCCCAGCAACTGGTTTGAACCGGGCTATGCATGGAGCACCTTGTGTGCCCCAGGCAATGTCTAGATGCATTCACTGAATGCAGCCCTCCCTGCCCCAATACACAAAACCCCTGTCTGGGGAGGTGCCAGCACCTCCCTGGACAGGAAACCTATTGTCCAGGCCACCCTTGCCGGAGTTTCCCCCAGCAACAGGAGGTCAAACTCGTGTCTGTGGCAGCAGCATCCATTTTGTGATGCTGAGGCTCTGTTTAACTTTAACCGGGTAAAGCAGTAACTTACATGTCTTTTCCCTGTAGAAGGGTGGAATGCTATGCCCGCCACCAGAATTGGTGGGGGGGGGGGGGGCGTAGTATTCCAAAGTGTTTGACACCTTACACAACATGTTTTGATAAAGCCAAAACAAAGTTAGCATTAACCACAAGGATTATAATGCACTTAAGAGTATATGGTATGGCTATATCATAGAACAGCTATAAGGAGATGGTTCTGAAAGCTGCAGAGGGGCTCAGCTCATGCCAGAGCATCCTCTCACATAATACGAAGCACTCTGCCTCCAGGATTGTCGAGGCCTACCATAGGAGTGGCCTATAGGTGTATATGTGTCTATATGTAAAGGTAGATATAGGTATACTATATCTAAGTAAGGGGTGCTTACACCACCTTACCCAGGCTATGTGAACAGACCTCTGGTGTCAGTTTGGAAGGCAAACCAGGGGTGGCACAATACATGCTGCAGCCCCTGTTAGGCTTAGGGTGCACCTATGCCCTGGGTACCTATGGTACACTATACAGGGGCTCACAAGGGTGATCCAGTAACCAATCTGGTATACACCTAAAGTGCATGGTATCAATTTAGAGAGAGAACAGCTGGGCTGTGGGTCTGATTAGCAGGCCCACAGCCACATTAAAGTCGAAAAACCAGAGAATCACAGCAAAATGTGGGGGTGACCATAGGAAGTAGGCCATACTCTCCTACAGGAGCTGCACGGACCCGGAACACTTGTATCAGCACTGCAACTGGACCTCTCCTGGTGTTGAAGGATGACCAGATCAGGCCCGATTAGAGGTAAGGAGGGCTCTGGGCACTGAGACGCGCTAAAGACAAGCGAGCGCCTCACCTGCCTTGAGCAGACCGGGGCGTATCCCGTGGGAGCACTCCGCTCTTCATTAACCTCCGCACGAAGGGCTCCAGCACTGACTCTATACCCATGCGCGCCCACGCATTGCACAGCTAACAGTGCGCACTCATTGCGGTGACCTGTCCCTGATGAACCTCCCGGAAGTACAAGCGAGAGGTGAGAGCCTTATTTTTTCCATCCCCTTCCACTCCTATTGGAACCCACCTCGCTCTCAAGCACCCCACAGGGGTGGCATATCTAAATTTGGGCACACTATTCCTTATGACAACTACCGTTTTTCTCCTAAGCATTCCTCCGCCTGTAGAGTGATCACTTGCCTTTTTAAAGTGCCACACGCAGACCTCGTAGTGCAAGGGGGCATACAGGGACCCCATTTTGAAAAGTTTCCTCAATCTTCTTCTGGACCCCCGAGTCAGACAAAATGTCACTCACTTAGCTTCTGAAAGAGTGAGAGGACAAATCTCTATACAGCCCTTCATGGAAAGAAAAATAGTACCAACCATTGAAATAAAGACCGGACTACCCATTTTCACCTTAGCCAGTGAAGGATATAGGACCTCCCCACAATACTGTCCCATTCACAGAAAGAGTGATAGGACTACAATGAGGAGCTCAAGACTTCCTATGCAATTAAGGCAGCCATTTTAAACTGTTCTCAGTGCTCATAGGAAAGGCTACTCCTGAGTAGTAAATGTGTAAATGTGGGTGTACTTGTAAGCGCACTGCGACTCCATGGAGTATCCTGGCGCTGAAGACCGCTGGGGAACCCGTCCTGGTTTTCCCTGTGAGATGGTCCCTTTCTGGGTATCTCCAAGGTGAAACCAGGCATCCCCAGCGTCTGTGGGGGGCCGTTGTAGAGATGAGGCAAGCTTAATGCCCAGAGTTGCCGAGTGTGTTCCCTGGTTAGAGTAGGCACCGAGGCGAGAATTATCGAGTCCGTTTTGACCCTGGTCCATGACCCTGCCGCGTCGGGAATTGAACCCTGGTCCCGGGCCGTTCTCTGCTTACGGGTCTGCCGCCTCTAACCAGTGAGCCACACCACTCCATAAAATAAATAAATAAATACATTAATTAAGTCAGCAGGGCAACCCCCCTATCCATCTACCCTTCTCTCTAGTGTCAGTAACAGCATGGAAGGATCAGGTCAACATACATACACCATCAAGTATCCCCCTAAACTCTCAAAAAAAGCAGCCAAATGTTTTAAACATTCACTGCTAAAAACCTACCCAGAGACCCCAATATCAGACACCTACCATTCTATAAACAAGGGCCCTTTAACCAACGACATTATTTTTTACACCATGAGAAGAGCCCAATGTAGGAAAGCTATCTACGCCCTGTTCTCAGTTTCCTCGTCCAAAAAAACATCACACGATCTCAAGATCTCCATCATCCACTCCCTGTTTTTCAGGGCTTCAGACACTGTCTCCATTTATCACACTGGGATCATTCTACTGCAATCCTCTGACCAAAATGTAATCCTACTCGACAGCATTTTCCCTATCATCAAAGACAAAGTCCTTAGTATCTCTCCTCCCGCCGCCGTCACTACTAACGCCATAATGCCCACCATGGCCACTCCGACATCCCCCCCGGGCATTCACCTACAAACCCATCTTTCCAAAGTCCCACCCCAATGCCAAGAGAGATACTAGCTCCTGAGAACCACTCCCACAATGCCTACATCACCTCCATACCGCCCCCAATGTTCATAACACCCCCCATGTCCAAACCGACATCCGCCCAAGGCACTCACCTTCGAACATATCCGTGCATAGTCCCACCCTGACGCCAGGAGATATCCTATCCTCTGAGAACCACCCCCACAACGCTGACATCACCTCACCCTCACCTAGGATCCAACCTTGTAACATCCCTTATAATAGTCCCACAAACTTCAGGAACCCTCACATGCCCATATCCTCAACGCACACCCCTCTGATAGACACCTCTCCCCCTCTGTCTTCTTCCCAATCTCCAGGCAACCCGACTGGTAGTTCCCACCACGCAGATGCTGACAACATCTGCTACCCTCCTATCCATATCTTAAACGCCCCCATGCCCCCCACTCACCTAGACAACACAATGACCAATCTGCCCACTCCAGACTCTGGGTTCGATGAAATCCTACTTTCATTACAATATATCAAAGATGACCTCCACAAGCTATGGAACCTGTTTAGGCTGCAACCCACGATCAGACGACATACGGGACCCCCCCACAGCAACTGCCCTACACCCCAGCACCAGTCGCAACGTCTTTCCCTTAATCAGCCCCCACCAAGATGGAGAACAGTTCCTAACAGTGATTCCACATCACGTCCGATTCGCATGAAGAATAACATATCCGACATGGACATACACTCCCTCCTCCTCTTTTACGATCCACCCCTCAACCTAACCAGTCCACAGTTGTCCCGAACAAGCCAAAACAACCCTCTCTAATCGAAACCATACATCTCAGTACACATACCCCCGATTCACAACACCAGAGGTATAATCCTAGAGAATCTTACACAAGTTCCATTAACACTGGAACCTGTGACTACCTCCAAGCAGTGTCTCAAATGCATTCCACTAAACTGCAGATCAGCCTCAGCACATGCAGTGGACATTGCTGACCTTATTCTCACTCATGATCCTGACCTCTTAATCCTTACCGAAACATGGCTAAATGAATCGTCAAACCCGATCCTTGATATACTGGTCCACCCTAATTACGACATCACTAGACTAGACAGACCACTTAGACCAGGTGGCCGTATTGCTTGCATCTTCCGGAACAACCTCGCAGTGAGCCGCTCACCCTCACTGGATCTTTCCGCATGTGAATATCTTTGCTTAGATATCTCTAGTAATAACATACCAATTTGTTCACTGCATACTTTTTACCACCTGCCTGGCGATAACCTCACCTTTATCAAGCAATTCATGGATATTCTGACCACACATATGGATCATTGACATACCCATATATTCCTTGGTGATTTCAATCTCCACTGGAACAACCCTAAAGACCCGGCAGTTAATAGCCTCAAAACATTCCTGTCAGACCTAGACCTCACCCAAATCTGCAATAGCCCCACACTTGTCAAAGGCTCAACCCATGACCTGGTCATTGCCAACCCAGAGCCCATTCAGCTTAACACAATCCTCCCCTGTGATTGGTCTGATCATCACTCCATCACCTTCTCCATCAAGGTACCAGTCAAACTACGCCCAACACAACCAACAAGACCCAAAGTATGGAAGAGAAACCTAAAAAGCCACCTCACAGATTTAGCCTCATCCACCAATGTCAGCCTCCTTCTTCCCCCGGAAGACCTAATGGAGGTTCAATCTTTGACACAGCACTACTTTAACTCCATAACTACGATCTTAGATACTACTGCACCTCTTCAACTGAAGAGACTCTCTACAAAAGACTCTAAACCTTGGTATGACGGCAGACTCAGCGAGGAGAGACGAGCCTTAAGATTAGTTGAACGGAGATGGAGGTCAGCACCTTCCATCGATCACCTTAAACTGCTAAGATCCTCCAGAAACACATACTATAGAAAGATCAGACACTCAAAAGCAAGCTTTTAAAAAAATCAGCTAGAACAAGTCAAACCGACCCAAGAAGCTCTCTGAACTAGTCAAAACTCAATCTCGTGGCGAAACTCACCCTACCCAAGATGGTCAATGCTCCCCACCCAGCTGCGAAGAATTTTCTTCCTTCTTCACGAGAACTCCTGAAATCAGATCTACTTAAGGCCTCATTAACTCAAATCGACATGCAGAAGATCACCCCTTCTCACACGCCTGGAACCCCAAGCAACTGCACAACCAAGCTTGCCCTCAAAAACAACGCCTCCAGGGCCTCCTTTACAACCTACAGCGAAGAAACAATCCTAAGAGCGTTTACGTCTCTGTACCCCTCCAACCACTTCTCTGACCCCCTCCCTGCTAACTTCCTCAAAGATCTCATACCACTGCTAGTGCCACTTTGGACAAAGATCATCAATGCTTCCTTAGTCCAAGGGATTATTCCGACAATTCGGAAATCGGGACAAGTTTCCCCGACCCCACAGACCTGAATAACTACAGGCCAATTTCCAACATCCCAACTCTGGCGAAACTCATTGAAAAATGTGTTCTCACAGAGCTAGACAACAACATCATCAACTTCCACCTGCTCAATAAATTTCAATCTGGATTCCGGGCAGGGCATAGTACGGAGTCGGCCATGACCCACATAGTAGATGATGCATTACAAATACTAGATCAGAACGAAGCCTGCCTACTTATCCTACTTGACTTATTGTCATCTTTCGACACCACCAAACATGAAAATCTTCTTGACCTCCTCCAACATTGAATAGGCTTATCAGGGTCAGTTCTAAATTGGTTAACATCTTTCCTTTGTAATTAATTCCAAAGGTTCAAGGTCAACCAATCCCTGTCCAGGACCGTCCCAGTCACATTAGGAGTCCCGCAGGGCTCCTCCCTTTCACCTACATTGTTCAACTTATTCATGGAACCTCTTACTGAAATTCTCAATTCTTCTAATATCCACTTTCACATGTAAGCGGACGACACACAACTTTATCTAAAGACTAGCAGCCCGGCCTGACGTTGTCCGGGGCAGAAGGGGGCTGGGGGCAGCACCACTGCAGGAGACGCGTAGCAGAGCTGCCAGCAGCGGGAGCAGCAGAGCGAACTCACCAGCATCATGTGCGCAGGGTGTTGTTTCCTTGCTCCCGTTTCCTTGCTCCTGACCGCTTCTGCCCACGCTCCTGTCCGCTCTTGGCATGTCGGACTCCGGAGGCTGTCGGTTCGGCGCTCCTGTCCTGCCCGCTTCTGCCCACGCTCCTGTCCGCCGCTTGTGCCCACGCTCCTGTCTGACGCTTCTGCCCACGCTCCTGTCCTGCCCGCTTCTGGCCACGCTCCTGTCCGCCGCTTCTGCCCACGCTCCTGTCCGCTCTTATGTTATGTTACGTGGATTTGTACTGCGCACAGCTGCCCCAGCTAAGGGGCGTCCTGGCGCATGGCAAGGTAACACGCAACAGCCACAAGAAACGCAACAGCTAAAAAAGAAGGAACCAAGTTAAAATAGAAAAGTTTTAATAGCCTTGCGAAAAGACAAGAGATCTTCCAACAACCGAATCCCCACCGGAAGGGAGTTCCACAGTTCGGCTGCTTTAACCCGGAAAGAACGACCACCAACACGGCACAGCTTGTATCTGGGAGTAATAGTAAGAGCTTGGCCCAGAGATCTCAGATGCCGAGTGGGGACGTACCAGGTCAGGAGATCCAGAAGAATTTGAGGAGCCGTACCATTTAAGATCTTAAAGGCTAGGCACAGTACCTTGAATTGAATTCTAGCCCTGACTGTCAGCCAGTGCAGAGCTTTCAAAGTACTGGAAACAGGGCAGAATCGAGGGAGACCAACAATTGCTCTTGCGGCGGCATTCTGCACCCGTTGGAGGCGGGTGATTTCGGCCTGATTAGCGCCCACCAGAAGAGAGCTGGCATAATCCAGGCGTGATATAACAGTCGCCTGTATAGCCAGCTGCCGGGTACGGGGATCAAAAAACTTCAGGACTGGGCGCAGGGTCCGGAGAATTCCAAAACAGCAGGCAGCCGTTTTCTTTGTGTGGCCCTCAAAACTGAGAGTAGGATCCATCCACACTCCCAGATTTTTCAATTCCGTCACCGGAAGAGGGGCCGGCCCAAGCTCCGGAGGCCACCACCTATCCCCCCAGAGATCCGCCCGTCTGCCGACGATCATGATCTCGGTTTTCTTCGCGTTGAGCTGGAGACAGTTGGTCTTCATCCAGCTTGCCACCGCCCTAAGTCCGCTCTGAAACCTGGGAGCATCCTGATCCACGTCCCCGCTGATCGTAACCGCTAGCTGGGTGTCATCGGCATATGACACCATGGTCATACCCCATTGCCTGACAACCTCAGCCAGCGGTCTCACGTATAGATTGAACAACGTGGGGCTCAGCGAGGATCCCTGCGGCACTCCCTGTTTCAGAGGATGGAACTTGGACTGGAACGGTGGCACTGCAACGCTGAAGAAACGATCGTCGAGGAAGGACCGGAACCACTGGAGGGCAGATCCCCCCACTCCTATCTCCTCCAGGCGATGCAACAGGATAGGATGAGAGACAGTATCAAAGGCGGCGCTTAGATCTAATAGTACAAGCGCCGCCGTCTGTCCTACATCCATTACTGTGCGAAGATGTTCAGCCATGGTGAGAAGGGCGGTCTCCGTGCTGTGTACAGCACGGAACCCGTTCTGGGTGGGGTCTAAGATGTTAAGTCGAGTCAGGTGGTCAGAAAGAGCCTTGTTCACATGGGCCTCCACAACTTTGGTTGGCCAGGGGAGCAGGGAAATAGGCCGATAGCTTTCCGGCTTTTCCGGGTCCAGGGAGGGTTTCTTTAAAATGGGAGAAACCACAGCCCGCTTCCAGCTTGCTGGAACCGTGCCCGAGGCCAGCGAGATGTTCATCAGGGAAAGTACCGAAGTACGACCCATAAACAACTGGTCTCTGAAAAGGGCTGGCTTAAGCGGATCGGCGGGCGACCCGGATTTCACCTGCTGGGCCAAGATGTCAAAACCCTTAGTTGTCAACGGGGGCAGCACATGCAGCAGGGAGTCACCAGAGATGTTACATGGAGTACCTGCCGGTGGCCTAGTATCAGGGAATGTTAAGTAGATGTTTTGAACTTTTTCTAAGAAGAACAGGGCAAGGGCCTCACAGTGAGCCGTGGAACTCATAGTGGTTGCCGAGGCCCGCTTTGCTACAAGGTCCTTTACCACTTTGAAGATGATTTTTGATGGATTAGGGCTATTGCCGAACTCCGCAGCGTAGAAAGCTGCCCGGGCCCGGCATATAGCACGATGGTAAATTTTAACGGCAGCGAGGTAGATGACCTTCTTACCACTGTCGTACACCTTCCGCCATTCCCTCTCTGCTCGCCTACAACTGCCCTTGAGTGCACGTAATGTACTATGATACCAAGGGCTTGACTCCCGGGGACTAATTTTCCTGGTCGAGATAGGAATCAGGGAGTCAAGAGCCCTGGTAACCCAAGAGCAGAACCGGTCATAGCCTGCATCTACATCCTCCAGAGGTCCCAACGGCGCTGCAGCGAGGGCTCTATGAAAGTCCTCGAGTCTCAGTTTACTCCAATGCCGTGTGGAGACCATCCTTGCGGAAGCAGAAGGAGAAATTCCCGGCACGGGGACATCAATGGCCACTAAAGAGTGGTCCGTCCAGCCGAGCGGAGTTACGGCCGTAACTGTGGCCTCTGTCAGGTTCGTGAAGAACGGATCTAACGTATGGCCACCTATATGTGTAGAGTGCCGCACTATTTGATGGAGTTGAAGAGCCTCCAAATCGGCTAGAATACAGCGCACCGTAGGGATATTCTGATTCTCAAAATGCAGGTTAAGGTCCCCCAAGATAGAAAAATTGGCACACCCCATCGCCAGCGAGCTAACAGCATCAGGGAAGGCAGCTTTAAATGACACCTCGCTTCCCGGCGGACGATAGACTACCAACCCTGAAAGGGAAAACTGAGGATTGACCGAGATTTTGAAGGCAGCGCTCTCGCAGCCTGCGATGTTAAAGGCGGACCAACGGCAAGAGAGACTGGTTCTAACTGCGAGAGCGATGCCCCCACCCCTAGTCGATCGATTCAAAGTGAAGACCGAAAAATCAGAGGGAAATGCCAGATTAATAATGGCCGTATCGTCGTCCTTCAACCACGTTTCCGTGATAGCCACGATGTCAGGGGCCTCTTCACGCATCAGGTCCCTAACGGCTTGGTGGTGTTGGACTAGAGACCTCGCATTAAGGCTCAGGATACGTAGAGCGTAAGCCTGACGGTCGCTGCGTGAGGCAGTCGGTGGAGCCTCCTGGCATAACTTAGCCGGAGAGTCCACTGCCCACTGGCCACAGGCGCACTGATGAGGACCACAGAGCGGGTGTAGAGGTGCGTGTGAGCATCTCGGAATAGACCGTCCTAAGAGCCGCAGCGTGGCAGCAGAATATACAATCATGGCGCAGTCCCGTGTAGCCAAGACTGAGACCAAAAATACCTGTGATCCGCCGCGCCCGGCGAGTCCTTGGCGCGGACGGGCGCAGACGGGCAGGACTCCGGCACGACTCCGGCTAAGCGACGGTGTCCCACTGCGCGATCCCGCTGCGCGGGAGAGGACGACTTTAAGTAGGCAAGGCGATCAGCCCACCGAGCGCAAAGACGCTCCAAGATGGCGCTCGTGAAAGAGAGAATAGCCAAAGGCAAGATGGCGCCCACCGAGCCAACCCCGGGACCCGGACCCGCCAAACAGCGGTGCGTTAATACAATTACATGCAGGTAAGAGGGCAGGAAGAAACTCCCAGGCAAAGCGCCTAAAAACAGGGGAGAATGAAAATAAAATTACAAAAATACAAAACGGGCAATATTAAAATGAGCAGCGCAGCAGCAGCGTGACCTGCAGGTCTTGGCATGTCGGACTCCGGAGGCTGTCGGTTCGGCGCTCTTGTCCTGCCCGCTTCTGCCCGCGCTCCTGTCCGCCACTTGTGCCCACGCTCCTGTCTGCCGCTTCTGCCCACGCTCCTGTCCTGCCCGCTTCTGGCCACACTCCTGTCCGCCGCTTCTGCCCACGCTCCTGTCCGCTCTTGGCATGTCGGACTCCGGAGGCTGTCGGTTCGGCGCTCCTGTCCTGCCTGCTTCTGGCCACGCTCCTGTCCGATCTTGGCTCCTCCACGACCACTTTACTACTTTACTAAAATGGCGGACCCGTGATTGTGATGTCAGCACGCATAAAACACACACGCCCACCTCAGACATGGTGCTACTTCCAAGGGACTACTTTGTAAAAGAACGTACTTTGCCCTTCTAAGGTATATTTTTTTATGGTATATAGCCTATGTCCATCTGCTTACCCTGACGTTTCCAATGATGTATTGGGTGTGTTGATTGGCGCTGTGGTTCCCGAGTTTATCCACCTCAAAGGTTCCCAGTTCTCTCTTTATAATAGTAGTATAGATAAACTCACCGGGCGACATCAAGGCTCTCAATTCAACTCTACAAAAAACCCAGTCTTGGTTGACTGATAACCAGCTCAAACTAACCTCCCTCAAAACTGAATTCCTACTAATCGCCCCACCTAACCAAACAGACACCATCCAAGAATGGCTTAAACAACTTTCAGCGCTAAATTGCCAACCTCTTTTAATCGACTCAGCAAAATCACTGGGAGTAACACTAGACAGTAACCTAAACATGCAAAAACATATCAGTGCTGCAGCAAAAGGAGCAAACTTTCAGATACACACCCTGAGAAAACTAAAACCCTTCCTCCCAGCAAATGACTTCAAACTGGCAGTCCAAACACTAGTACTTTGCAGACTAGAATATGGAAGTGCGACGCTTTGTGGACTCGCTAGATCGACAACTGCCCAGCTAAGAGCATAACTTAACTCAGCGGCCAGACTCATCACAGGTTCCAAAGGACATTGCCACATTTCCCCCAATTTCAAAACGCTCAACTGGCTACCCTTCGAAGCAAGAATCCAACAAAAAATCGCTTGCATGACACACAAAGCCCTACATCACACCACCCCGAGTTACCTGGCCCAGAAACTGGAGCTCTCGTGTGGAAACAGATCCTCTAGGAGTGCCACAAACCTTCTTTTGAAGCCTCAAAGATTTGCTGAGAAGAAAACATATAATCGCGCCTTCTCTGGAATTGCTCAAGGATTTGGAATGCACTACCCCCAGAAACCAGACTCAACCCATCATCTGCATCCTTCAAAATAGAAGTTAAATTTCTTCTCAATACGAAATTCATGTGAACATTATTTCGGATTCCTGGAACATTCCAGCTGTAACATATGTATTTACCTCAATATAATATATTTCTTTTGTACAATGCTTCTTTTGTCTAACTACCTCACTTGTGAAGCGCTCTGATACCCGCTAGGGTCTTGTTCGCTCTATACAAGAACTTTAAAATAAATAATAATACATAAGATGGCAATTGCTAAAACTCTGGGTCATAAATATATATGTCACATACAAGTGTGAGGCCAAAATAATGGCACTGGGACATCTGCTACTAATCCCGGTTTTCATATGCTTGGAGCATAACCAAGGAGCTCAAGGGGCAAAAAAGACTGGCCATAAAGAGAGGCAACATGTCTTGGTAAATATGCTGTGCCCACTAGATAAATGAGAGGGATTGCCTTGGAAAGAAACTAAAGTATACCAAAAAAAGTGATGGAATGTCTGAAATAATGTCAGCCACTGATAATTAATCAAGCAGTATCCCAGTCCATCCTTATTTTGTACACAATGCCACCTCAGTTTGGACCCAGTCATATGCAAGTCAGCTTTGACCCTGCTCCAAAAGGAACAGTTGATCCTGAACTTCCAGGCCAGCCCATTGTGTCCGGTTGTGTTTCCATCTTGGAACCTCTGGGACAGTATGTCAACCATTTCATCAAAGACTTTGTCCCTCCTACCGAATGCTACATCCGGGACAGTATGTCCATGATCAGTATTATTGAAAACCACCCCTTCGAACCCAACTGCGATATTCTGTGTACATTGGACGTTGAGTCCTTGTACACAAACATACCGAAGAGGGATTCTTTATTTGTTTTTTTTTAATTGTTTTTTTGGTAATCCTCATATATCACGAATGGAACTCTTGATGAGAAGCTGGCACCTCCATGCACCATTGGTCGTTCTGTACCGGCCCTCGTTGTTTACGGCCAAAAGTAAAGTGGTTAGCCTGCACCCTCAAGTAGCCACTACCTTCCCCTCCGTACTCCTTTTTTTTTTCGCCGATCTTTGGGGACCCATGCTACTTAGGAGTCCGGGGAACCAGCAGGGCTCCAGACAAATCATTGGAATACCAATCACCGAAGCTGCCATGCCACCAAGGCCTCCCAAACATTGGTCTCACTCGTAGGATCACAAGCCATGTCTGATTTACTTGTTATCATGATCTGCCTTAGGCAATTAGCAAAGGTAGGGGGAGTTGGATCCTTCCACACCCTACAGATCTCACGCCTTGCCAGCAGGATGATGTAAAAAACAAATTTCGTGGGGAGATCGTTTGTCTGATAGGTCGTGATAAGCCCTGATACTATAGTAATTGTTGAAACTGATATGGGCATTGAAAGGACATCTTCCAAAAATTCCCTTATCTTACTCCAATATTCCTCTAATTCGGGACAATCAACGAACATATGTACATCATCTGCTTTCAAACAGCCACACCTCGGACAGTGGTAATCTACGTTAGAATATTTAGCCAATTTCTTAGGTGTTATATAGACCCTATACATTGTGAACAGATGGTTTCTTTTCAGAGCTGCTGGCTTAATTACAGCGTTTAACAATCTGAAAGAATCGTGCCAAAGCTCCATAAAGGACCCACTAGCCGGGTTGATAGCGTTGCCCCATACTTTGCTAATTTCAGCCTCTATCACCTCCTCACCCTCTAGCAGTGCTGAATACCAGAAAGATATTTGACTCTTCCACTTGCCCCCTCTCGTTACCGCATCAAATTTGGGATTAGGGGGATTATTATCCGCCGGTCTTACGGGTCTCATTGCCCACCAACCTGATACTTGATAATATTTAAACCTAGTCAGGGTCCCCCTTGTTAGGTTGGAGAGCTTGTCCCAGCTTAAGAGCTGTCCATCTTCCTGCAGATCCCCCCAGCATTCCAACCCAGCCTGTTTTAGTGGTAGTGATAAAAGGTCATTTAGGCATGCTGGAAGACCGGGAGAATCCCATATCGGGGCCTGTGACGTATAATAAGGGATGTTCAGTTTGTTCCTCACAAATACCCAATTTTTCGAAGCTATCCCCAATATCTTCAGCCTTACTTTCTTGAAGAATTTTGGGTCCCCGAACTTAAAAAGGAAGAAACTCGATCCCTGAGGGACATCTTTTAACAAGGCTGAGAATAGCAAACCCATCGATGATTGGTCCAACGGACCAGCCATGGTTCTAAAATGCTTGAAATGAAAAGCTTGGCAATACAAAAGTAAATCAGGAAGAGCAAGCCCTCCTGTCTTTAGACCTCTCCTTAATTTTTTCCAAGCTATTCGGGGGCCTTTGGCATTCCAAATAAATGACCCTAATTTTCCTTGTAGTTTTTTAATTAAAGCTAACGGGAAAGATAAAGGGATAGCATTAAACAAAAAAGTGATTTTTGGAAGGATTATCATTTTCAAGAGGTTCACTCTTCCATAAATATTTAAAGGGAGAGAGGACCAACGTTGTAGTGAAGCTATTATGTCTTTAGTGACTCTGTCCAAGTTTACTTTTGGGATATCTTCTATCTTGTTCACCAGATGGACTCCCAAATACCTCATGTTATTTTTTTTCCCTACCGAGTCTATCTGCTGGTTCCATTCCATTATTTCAGTTTTTTCTACATTGATAGAGTACCCAGAGATTTTACCAAACCCTTCGGCGAGATCTAATAATCTGGGTATTGCTTCTTCTGGATTTGCCGTATACATCAGCAGATCATCTGCATACAATGCAAACTTCAATTCCATGTTGCCGATCTTAAAAGGTTTGATTAATGGTTCTGCTCTTAACATACAAACAAAAGGCTCAAAAGGCTCAATATATAAATCAAATAAAAGGGGGGATAAAGGACAGCCCTGACGCGTGCCTCGGGTAATGCATATCTGCTCCGTCAAGGAGCCATTCACTAAGACTTTTGCTGTTGGGGCTGAATACAGTAGCTTAATGGCTGTTATGAAACTTTTTGGGAAGCCAAATTTTTCCATCGCCATCCAAAGATAGTCCCAATCTACCTGGTCAAAGGCCTTGGCGGCGTCGACTGCCACAATGGTCAGGGGCAACTTCTTCTCTTGAGCGACATCTATCGCGGCAACTACTTGAAAGGTCAGCTCGTTCAGCTGCCTATCAGGAATAAATCCCCTTTGATCGCAATGTACCACTGATTTTACTACCTTGGCTAGTCTAGTTGCCAACACCCCTGCAAATACCTTATAGTCTACGTTCAACAAGGATATTGACCTATAAGACTCTATCCTGCTCGGATCCTTATTTGGCTTCAATAGTAATGTTACTATAGCCTCAGCCCATGATCTTGGAGCCTGCCCCTTTGAAGTAGAATTTCGTTGAATAGTAAAGTCAAACCACCTATTACTTGTTCTTGTACGATCTTGTATAATTCCACTGGAAGCCCATCTGGACCAGCGGCCTTGCCCTTAACCATCTTCAACAACTGAGTCCTCACTTCTCCTTCCCTTATTTCAGAACTGAGAAAGGACCTGTCTGAATCTGCCAACTCAGGGAGCTGTGCATTAACCAGCCATGTTTCTGCCTACTGCCTACTCAGAGAAGGGTTGGTTCCGTAAAGAGACTGCATGTACCTCATTGCCTCTTCCCTAATAAGGTCGTCATCATTGGTTTTTTCCCCCGTGCTTGTTAATTCTTAACTGTCTATTTGGTTCCTTGTTCCGTCCGCTCGGGCTTTCCACGCTAAGAGTCTCCCACACCTCTCGCCATATGCGAAGTGTTGCAGATTGCTTCTATCCCACTTTTCCTTCAAAGCTTTATCTATTACCGCTTGATATTCTGCCCGCAGACAATCCAATTCCTTCTGAAGGGATAGTCTATTGTCGGACTCATCTGCTGATGCCATTTGCAACTCTGATTCTTTGGATTTGATTCTCGAAATCCTTGCTTCCCTTCTCTCTCTTCCCAATCTGTTCCTCCTTATCATCTGGGTTGTTAAGAGACCTCGGGAGAAGGCTTTATATGTGTCCCAGACCGTTTGTTTGCTTTCTGTCCCAATGTTGACCCTAAAGTATTCCTCCGACTAAGTCCTGTGTGACCCCCTCTTGCAATAGCAACGTCCGATCCAATGTCCATCTTCTTTGCCGCATTTTTTTCTTCAGACTGATCACCATCTCCACTATTGAATGGTCCGACAGAATTATTGGGATATATGCTATAGAGTCGACTGCTGATGTGAGAGTCTTATCCAATAGAAAAAAATCTATCCTAGAATGGTGTCCATATCTTCTGCTGTAGAAGGAATAATCCTTTTTCCCCGGATTTCTGAACCTCCAAATATCTAACAAGTTAAAGTCCCGTATTATGTTCTTTAGCTCCAATCTAGTTATTTTGGGGGGTGCAAATTTCACTCTTGAGGTTCGATCCAGTTCTCTATCAAAAATTAAATTGAAGTCACCCCCGAGAATTATGGGGCCATCTGTCTCTATTAGATTGATTTTAAGTTTCAACAGAGCCCGAGGAGCATCCAGGTTCGGACCATAATAGACTGCACACGTAAGTGGGATACTCCCCGCAATCAAAGATGTCACCAACCACCTTCCTGAATTATCTGTCTCGTGTTTAATAAGCCTAATCCCTGTGCCTGCTCTGATAATTATTGCCACCCCTCGCGTACTGCCACCTTGTTCCGAGCAAACCACATCCTGTATCCACCTACATCTACCGAATATTAGATTACACTCTTCCTTCTCTAGATGTGTCTCCTCGAGTAGACAGATGTGAGCCCCTGAATTAAACAGAAAATCAATAATCCTTCTCGCTTTCTTCCTATCCCTTAACCCGTTGACATTCCAGCTTATTATTTTTATTCTACATATCATGTTGGCCATGCTGCTCTATGCTCTGTTCCTACTTTAGGGATTCCAGGCCTGCTCCCCGCGTGTGTATAATTTGATTTCATATATACATGAGCATAACTTAACTCATCACAGGTTCCAAACGACATTGCCACATTTCCCCTAATTTCAAAACACTCAACTGGCTACCCTTCGAAGCAAGAATCCAACTAAAAATCGCTTTCATGACACACAAAGCCCTACATCACACCACCCCGAGTTACCTGGCCTGAAACTGGAGCTCTCGTGTGGAAACAGATCCTCTAGGAGTGCCACCAAAGATTTGCTAAGAAGAAAACATATAATCGTGCCTTCTCTGGAATTGCTCAAGGATTTGGAATGCACTACCTCCAGAAACCAGACTCAACCCATCATCTGCATCCTTCAAAATAGAAGTTAAATCTCTTCTCATGGCGAAATTCATGGGAACATTATTTCGGATTCCTGGAACATTCCAGCTGTAACATATGTCTTTACCTCAATATAATATGTTTCTTTTGTAAAATGCTTCTTTTGTCTAACTACCTCACTTGTGAAGCGCTCTGATACCCGCAAGGGTCTTGTTCGCTCTATACAAAACCTTTAAAATAAATAATAATACATAAGATGGCAATTGCTAAAACTCTGGGTCATAAATATATATGTCACATACAACTGTGAGGCCAAAATAATGGCACTGGAACATCTGCTACTAATCCCGGTTTTCATATGCTTGGAGCATAACCAAGGGGCTCAAGGGGCAAAAAAGACTGGCCATAAAGAGAGGCAACATGTCTTGGTAAATATGCTGTGCCCACTAGATAAATGAGAGGGATTGCCTTGGAAAGAAACTAAAGTATACCAAAAAAAGTGATGGAATGTCTGAAATAATGTCAGCCACTGATAATTAATCAAGCAGTATCCCAGTCCTTCCTTATTTTGTACACAATGCCACCTCAGTTTGGACCCAGTCATATGCAAGTCAGCTTTGACCCTGCTCCAAAAGGAACAGTTGATCCTGAACTTCCAGGCCAGCCCATTGTGTTCGGTTGTGTTTCCATTTTGGAACCTCTGGGACAGTATGTCAACCATTTCATCAAAGACTTTGTCCCTCCTACCGAATGCTACATCCGGGACAGTATGTCCATGATCAGTATTATTGAAAACCACCCCTTCGAACCCAACTGCGATATTCTGTGTACATTGGACGTTGAGTCCTTGTACACAAACATACCGAAGAGGGATTCTTTATTTGTGATGGAAATCGAAATTAATCAAAGACCCCACCCACACACAGTACCTACAAACTTTATACTCCAGCTATTGGAGGTTTGACTAACTAGGAACTTTTTCCTATTTGAAGACCAGTTTTACCAGCAAATGAAGGGTACTTCTATGAGGGCTATTTTTGCCCCTAACCTGGCCATTTTATATATGGACTCATTGGAGACCAATTGCATTCTAGCAGCCACAAACCCTTTCTGCCCATGTATTGGCAAATGGAAGCACTATATAGACGATGTCTTTATGATTTGGCAGGCGAGTGAGACTAAACTCGAACCCTTCCTTTACTGGTTTAATAACAACTGTAGCGGGCTTAACTTTGCCCTGACTCACGATAAGGCGTCCATCTCCTTGCTTGACCTCGACATTAAACACAAGGATGGCATCCTTATATCTAGTTTATTCCTCAAACCAACCGAAGGCAACACTTTGCTTAGTTATGATAGCAACCACCCCCACGCACTTAGAGACTCTCTACCGTTTTCCCAATTCCTTCATATCCGAAGGAATTGTTTCCTGAAGGAAGACAATTTCCATGAAGTAAAAACACTGTGCACCAAGCTCGCCAGTAGGGGAAACCCGCGCAGACTTGTTTGAAATGCAATGAAGAGAGCATGGTACTGCCCGCGTGAGGCCTTACTAGAACCAAAAAACAAACCAAGTCTAAACCTTCTGATATGCGTAAGTACCTTCTCTCCAGTCTCAAATGCTATATGAAAGACCATCATCAAAAAATTGGCCAGTTCTGAATGCAGGGACCCTAAATCTAGAACGCCCAATGTTTGCTTTTAAGAAAAACAAAAATATCAAGGACCATTTGGTCCACGCTGCACTACCAGACAACAAAAAAAGTACCAATACCCTGAATGATATCTGGGCACTACCACCTTTAAAAGGTTACTCAAAATGTTGATATTGTATAGTGTGTGCATTGACAATTGAATGTAAAGAATTTGTGTTTGGAAATATTAGGAATGAATTGACAATGTTTACAAACTGTAATACAAGCAATGTTGTATACACAATCTTTTGCCCATGCAACAATAGTTACATTGGACAGACCACTCAGAAAATACACTTACGAATCTCCCAGCACCGCAGCAGAATCAAGTGTAAGGCACCAAATGCCCCCCTGGTTGAACATTTTGTAGAGAACGGACACTATGAAGATGACATCCGTTGGACAATTATCACTGTGGTCAAACTACCACCCAGGGGTGGGGACATTTCAAAATTGTTGAACAAAGAAGAGCTAAAATGGATCCTGAAAGCCAACAGTCTCAACACAGGACTGAACCGTCTCAAAGACTGGACCACTCTCATCTAGAATGAAGTTCCCTTTTATAATTGTAAATTGTTGCCATGAGCTTTAAGTGATTTTATCCTGTAATACTAGCCTTCCGCCTTTTCACATGCCCTACTACTGCTTCCTCACTTCTACTTTTCACTTTCCAAGATGGCCCCCACCTTCCAAGGCTCCTGTTCCATCACTCGCAAGTCCTTTGTCTATTTCACCCCCCACCTGACCTTGCAGACCCAATCACTGGATCCCTATGGCCCTTTTATACTCTGTCTGTACACGCCGTCAATTCTCACATTGCCGGACACAGAATCCCGCTATCCAGCCGCTTCATCACAATTTTGGTAAGTTTTAGCCCTCAATTGAGGTTCCCCCCTGACACCGCCTTAACCTTGCCCTCCTTTAATTCCCGGCCATTGTGCCCTGGAGCACGCACACGCGGCTTCCAACAATCTACCCAGATAGAGGTATATCTCCTCCGGTGAGTTATACACCTTGACCCCGCGCTGCCCACCCCGCACACCAGCTCAGCAGTCCTCTAAATTTGTGTTCCCTCCCCAGCTGCAGCCGTCTCCGACGCTGCCCCCAATTCCCGCCTCCGGACCATCCTCAAGTCCTCCTCAATACCGGTAAGCCGACAGTGCAATCCGTCCCTGCCTAACACCACCATGCAATCACCTATTCCTCCCATTCAACCACTATGTATCCCGTATAATACATAATATTCACACTGCATCTGGTATATCATATTTTTCACAGGATAAATAGAGCACAACCTTCACACATCTGTAATCATTCCCGTGGGTGAAAAGTTCTAATTTATTGTTTGCTATGTTGAATTTTCGTTCCTATGATGATGAAAGACCTCATTGATTAGAAACTGTGTTTCCCACTGTGCGCCTTCGGCTCCTAATTAATATGTGTACTCCTCGAGCCTACTTGATTACAACCGTGCCGTAACTATCACCTTGTTTCTACTGGTTTCTACTCGTGTATGTTGCACACCTTGCCTGTTGCTTATAGCTCACTATTCCGTTTTACTGCATGGCGACATTGAGGCTTTTATACCTCATTTCCACAGAGCACGTCTCACAATCTTGAAGTATTCGCGCTACCTTCCGCCCTATTCCAATCGTTGAATCATCCATAACGCATTGTAACCACTCCTGCTTTGGTTCACTCCTGCACAATTTTATTGACTCACCCAGCGCCAGTTTACCACATATGGACACACCATGTCAATGCCTACTTATCCATGGCTCACTAAGCGCCCCTAAACCAGTCATGCATCACGGTCCCATCTCAGATTGCATGGCAGCGTTGTCAGCACCCCAATCACAATATAAATGTGGTCTAATTTAAGCCTCAAACACCTCACCACCTTTTCAATTAGTCAGCATTATCACATTGTCACCACCCTGTTACTAGTGTAATTACCTTCCAGCTTAATCCATTACGACCCTCTCCTAATTTTTCATTTTGTATTTTTCCCACCCTTCATCTCCTCTAAAAATGTTGTACCAGGTTAATAAGGCTCTACTGTACAGGTATAATAATCCATGTCCTGATGATGATCCGCACATTACCCCAATTGACCGAAACGCCGTCGACACTTTAAAAACACCTTATACGTCCTAAATTCTTCATTTGAATATTGTAAAGGTGTTCAACGTGATTTGTTCTTTGAATATGTTAATTGTTCCTATGCAACAGACCATGAGCTTTGCCTGAGCCCCCTGTTGTTTTGTTTTGTTTTGTTTTGTACACGTTTGGTTAAATAGGACACAGGATTTTGTCCCACTTTATGTATTAAAGTTTAAACTAATGTTTATCTGTTTACAAGTAAATATTTGATCTCTGTCCGGCTGGACAAGTCCACTTAATATAGCACTGATTGAGTCTATATTCATTCCTTTAGTTTCCTATCTCCAACCTTTCTAGGGACCGTTGTTGTTCAAAATAATCATATCCTGAATACAGAATGTCTCGAAGAGACAGCACAAGCACTGCCTAAATGAGACCTAAAAAGGGCGAGTCTCCTCAAAGTTATGTGCCTCTTTTCAAACATAACAGATTCTCCATCACCCCATTCTCTTCTCACTAGAATGATATGGGTGGGGAAGCTGCTGAGGATACCCTCACGAGGCTTAGGCGCTCTAGACTTTCAAAGATACCACTGAGTAGCCAAAGCCAACTAATGATATATCGTGAAGGACCCCCATCTCGCACACCCCAAAAATGAAACTAGAGAGCGATCAAGTGACCTCAGGTTCGTTACCAACTATATTAAACATTATACAACCTAGATGCTTCTCTGAAATGCATATGCTACAATGAATGCATTGGGTATGGTGGAGGCTTGCCAGAAGGGCTGCACATGAGATGTTGTACTCCCCTGCGATGCCCCTAGCCAAAAATACCTTGCTATTGCCAGCTTCAAGCCCTTGGTGATGGCTTCATTTGCAAGAAGAGATCACTCAGTTTAGGCAGCTTTTCCCATAGGCCAGCTCCTGTTGCTAGAAGACTATAAACTGAGAGCTGGTCTTAATGTGTTAAATGATTATTTTGACTTTCAAATGAGCTAGGAAGCCAGGGCGGTGTTCCCTGTTTTCCCTCTAGCACAGCCTGAATGCATTCCTCTGACTTATGTAATAGTAACAGATAGGTTTTGAAAGTTTAGAAATTAGGATATAATGCCAAGAGATTGCAGGAGGTTGAACTTGGTGATACCACAGTTGATTAGGCTTGGATATACCACTGGTCTCAAGTGAAGCCGGTTCCCATGAACTACAGTTAAAAAACATATCCATTTTTTATTTTTACATAGGATTTATTGCACTCCTGCTCTGGTCCATAATGTGATCAGTCTCAATGAGTAACAAATGTCAGCTGTGCCATGGAGTGTGCAGGCTTATGTCCCCTGGCTTGGCAATGCTTGCTAAACACTCACTGGGGCAGGGTTAATTAAATATAGGTTAACATTATAAGCTATTCATCTGAGGCTTATGAGGTAGGCATGCTACCAGATTCTGTGAGAGAAGCTCAGACAGTTCTTCTTCCCAAGCCTGATGGGGACCCGACCCACATCTCGTCTTATCACCTACTCTTCATGTTAAATATAGACATTAAATACTAAGTAAAGTCCTTGCTAATCGCCTCTTAGAAGCCCTCACGAGGTTGGTGTATGATGACCAATGTGGTTTTATACAACAGATAATCACTCTTCAAATATATGCCAGCTGACGTGTGTATCACCAACCTGTTTAATGCCTCACTTTCCACAGGTACGGTCCCCGCTAAGTGGAAAAGGGTTATGATGAAAGCGTTGCTAAGAAAACAATTTGGATCCTGCCGATTTGGGCAACTACCGCCCCATCTCGCTCCTCCCTGAAATTAGTAAGATCGCAGACAAATATGTCAACCACATGCTCTCTGCTTTTCTTGAATCCCATGACCTGCTCCATCCCTCTCAAACGGGATTCCGCCCGCCAAAGCACTGAAACTGCCTTGTTGGTCATGGTGGAAGAATCTAGAAAGATTCTTCATTCAGAAGGGCCTTCAGCCATAATCCTTCTACACCTTAGCGCGGCCTTCGATACGGTGAACAATCAAACTTTGGTTCACCGTCTTAGGAGCGCAGGAGTAACCGGTACAGCACTACAATGGCTGCGATCTCTTCTAGATGAAAGATTCTTCCAGGTATTTGAAGGCGATACCACCTCAAAACCCATTCCCCTACAGTGTGGAGTCCCCCAGGGCTCATCGTTAAGCCCCACTCTTTTTAATGTTTGAGGACCATATTATCAAGACAAGCGATAAAATTATCGCCGCTTTGGCGGCAGAAAACTGCCACTAAATCGGTGATAATGGGCTTGATAATATGCTCTATCGAATTCCAGTTGAAGCTCATGTTAGATGTCCTTCACATCTAACACAGGCTTCAATTGCAATTCCATAGAGCATATTATCAAGCCCATTATCGACGTTTTAGCTGCAGTTTTCTGCCGCCAGTGAATTGTCCACCCTGTGAGGGGTCTTTTCAATTGCTTTTTATATAGCGCTTATGGCATGTATTGTAGCCATTTTAAAAGTCCATCCAGTATTTTCATATGATAGGAAAAAGACAGAAGCAGATTGTGTGATTATTTCTTTAGGTCTTGGGCCTGTAGGTGGTACTGGGAAGTATCTATAATGGACAATGTTGTTTACCACGGGTCTTTTAGGTGTCATTCCAAGTGTGTGACAGACTTATCCCTTATGTAAACTTTCGTCTCAAAATGTGCCAATAGCGAGCAATTAAGCCTTTCTCATTGAGGTGGTAAAGAGGTTGAAGATAAATATGGTATCACACAGTAATCAGACTCACTAATCGATATCTGTTAGAGGTATACCTTTTAAAAAGGCTTGTAAGTTGTGGAATTAAACCCCCAAAAATGCCAGCAGCTCCTAGACCCCTATACCCAAGGAATGTCTTCTGATGTTTTTTGATAACGGAATGTTAGCCCCTCAAATTGGGATATTTTTTTCAAACAAAAATAATTAAACTGAATACACCTAATTGACCATTTCTCTTTGTCTTTTTCTCTCTCTCTCGCTCTATTTGACTCTCTCTAAGGGCCTGATGTAGGTAAATCTAATTTACCCCTTCTAAAATACCGAATCATACCGATTCGGTATTTAAGAAGTGGTAAATTAGAGGGGGGGAAATGTAGGTAATTCTGATTCGGTAAATACCGAATCTGTAAGATTCGGTATTTACCGATTCTGTAAATACCGAATCGGTATCCCCCATTGATTCCTATGGGCCTTGAAGCCCATAGGAATCAATGTGGAATACCGAATCGGTATTTACCGATTCGGTAATTACCTATTCTTGCAAGGGTGCAGGGGGTGTCACTTTGACACTCTCTGGCACTCCAATTACAGGCATGTGTGCCATGTGGCACACAGACATGCCCTAAGGGCATGTCTGTGTGTCACATGGCACAGGTGTGCATGCACAGATGTGCATGCACACCTGGATTCGGTATTTCACCACCCAATTGGATTGGGTGGTAAAATACCGACTCCTAAAGGCCTGTGGGACTCAGAAGAGTCCCACCTACATCTGGAAGGTACCGAATTGGTAAAAATACCGATTCGGTATTTTACAGATTCTGTAAATTTACTGATTCGGTAAATTTACAGAATCTGTAAAATCTGGCCCCCTACATCTCAAGATGCCAAAACCGGTCGGAAACGGCCGAATTCGGCCGTTTCCGACCGGTATTTGCCACCTACATCGGGCCCTAAGTCTCTACTTCATCATCCCCTCAGTCTTTCTCGGCTTCTCTCTTTCTCTTGCAGTTTATCTTTTCCTGTTTCTCTCTTGTAATGTTTCACCCTCTCTCTCTTCACCCATCTCCATCTTTATTTGTGTCTTGAGTCATCTGCTTCTCTTGCTCTCTCTCACTATCTGGGTCTCTTTGTCTCTCCCTATATCTTACTGCCTGTCTGTCTGTTTTTTACTTTCTGTATCTTTCTTCCCATTCTTGTCTTTCATTCTTTATCTCTCATTGTCTTTGATTTCGGTCTTCCTCGTTTTACATATCTCAGTCTGTCTCTTTTCCTTCTCTTTCTCTTAGTGTCTGTCTCTGGCTTTAGCTCTCTTTCTATGTGTGTCTTTCTGTATCTTGTTGTATAGGTTTGTCACTCTCCCGGTATTTTGTCTCTTGCCTTTTCTATGTCCATCCCTGGCTTGCTCTCACTATGTTTCTCTCCTTCTGTCATTCACCGACATTCTCTAGTCATTCCTGTTTTTAAGCTCGCTGTCTGACCAATTCAGTATTATTTCTTGGAACCAAAGCTGTATTTCAGACTAGACTATGCGAGACGCAGAGGCCAGGCAGGGCCTCTGGCCACCTGATGTTGGCTTCAGTCCAGCATTTGCAGGCCCCTGGGCACATTTGCTGAGAGCAAAATCCGACGGGCATGAGCAGACAGGCCTATCTCAGAGGCAGTGTGTGAAGCATTTATGACCGTACACAATAACTCAGTGAAGCCACTCCAAAGGGACACCACACAAGTAGCTATAGAAAAATAATAAGTATCTTTTATATAAGCTTAAAACAAGGATCAAAAGCAAGAAGCCACAATGCACGTAAATACAGATTCACTTAAAAACCAATAAAAGCACTCAAAAGCGTGTGAAAAAAACTTAGTTTGAGTTCGGGGTCATCCTCACAAGGAAGCCGCGGTGATGACAGGCGGACTCGCAGCTGCCACAGCTCCCAGCTGTAGCGGTACAGAGTGCACTCACAGTATTCCTGGGACAGGGCCTCAAGGCGGGCACCCAGTGGCACTCACAGGTGATAACTAGATCCTCGATGTGGTGACTAGTGCAGGAACTCAGCGGCACAGCTCCTCAGCTGCAGCAGCCCACAATAGTGATAGCAATTATTCTCGTAGGACGGCAAATGCGGGCACTCAGTGGCACAGCTCCTCAGCTGCAGCGACTTGCAATTGCGATGATTCTCGTAGGACGGCAAATGCGGGCACTCAGCCGCACAGCTCCTCGGCTGCAGTGACCCACAATAGCGATAGCGATGATTCTCGTAGCACAGCAAATGCGGGCACTCAGTGGCACAGCTCCTCAGCTGCAGCGGCCACAATAGTGATGTGATGACTTTGGTAACACAGGCAAATGCGGGCTCTCAGCGGCAAGAGTTCCTCAGCTGCGGCGGCCCATAATAGCGATGCGATTACTTTGGTAACACAGGCAAATGCGGGCTCTCAATGGCAACAGCTCCTCAGCTGCGGCAGCCCACAATAGCGATAATGATGACTTTGGTAACACAGGTAAATGCGGGCTTTCAGTGCCAACAGCTCCTCAGCTGCGGCAGCCCACAATAGTGATAATGATGACTTTGGTAACACAGGTAAATGCGGGCTTTCAGTGCCAACAGCTCCTCAGCTGTGGCGGTCCACAATAGCGATGCAATGACTTTCAGCCCGCGTTCCCCGCAGTAGAACCAGAGGCTCTGGAATTCTTGACAGAGGCCTCACCTGCGAGTAGAATCCCTCTCAAGTAGGAATCCGGACGGCTGATGGGTGAAGTCTTATGTCCCTGAGACTTCAGCAGGAGGCAAGCTCAAATCAGGCCCTTGGGTAGTTGCTTCAGCAAGGTGGATGAAAGTTTCAAAGTCCTTTCCCTCTAGTTACATTGTCAGAGGTTCTTCTTGACATCCAGAAGTAACACACAGTGCAGGGGTTTCAGCACAGATCTTTATACCAAACGTCTTTGTTCTCAAAAAGTCACAAATCCCTAAACCCAACCAGAACCAGTTTGGTGTCGTCCTGGAGCACTTTATTTACGAGGCGGCACCCTGCCTTTCAGGAGGTGGGGGTCTGCCATCAGACACACAGTGGGTGGTGGAGCCATTATTCACCTTGCCAGGCACAGCCCTGAACAGATTAAAGGGTCACCCCTCCACATACTCTAACTGCAGATCTCTCTATTTAATCCAGGTCAGCCTCAGCCTGCCCAGACCTTCTCAAACCAGACAGCCAATACACATAACAGCAGAGCACATGGGAAGGCTTAGGCAAGAAAATACCTACTTCCCAAAAGTGGTACTTTTAAACACAGAATATAAAAATAACCGTCACTAAAAGATGCACTTTAATATTTGGAGCTCAGGCATACCAACTTCGACTTTCCTATCATGTTCATGCTTATGAATTGTACCAATTCATACTGTCAATTTACAATAGGGAGCATTCGTGCTGTGGCACTGAATGGCAGTGGCACAGCGTCCAGAGCATCTAACACCAGCAAAACACAGAGGAGACAGAAGCGAAAAATGGAAGGGAGACCCACGCCAATGGTGCCAGGTCTAACACGCATCCCCTCCAGCTGAAATGTGGGGAGAACTACCCACCCACTTGGGCGTTCTCATCACTAAGGCGGAAAAATATGGACAAACCATCAGCATTGGTGTGTTCTGTACCAGGGCGGTATTCCACCGTAAAGTGCATACTCTGTAGGGAACTGGACCACCTAAACAACTTGGGATTCTCTCCCCTCATCTGCATTAGCCATCTGAGGGGCCTGTGGTCGTTCTGAACCTGGAAGTGAGTACCAAACAGGTTTGGTCTCAGCTTCTTTAGTGCCCAGACTACAGCAAATGCCTCACGCTCAATTGCACTCCACCTCTATTCCTGTGGAAGTAACCTCCTACTAATGAAAGCTGCAGGTTGGTCTTGGCCCTCCTCATTGATCTGTGACAGAACGGCACCCACACCATGCTCGGAAGCGTCTGTCTGGAGAACAAATTATTTTGAAAAATTGGGCGCCTGAAGAACCGGTAGGGTGCAGAAGGCAGTCTTCAGGGCGTCAAAAGCTTTCTGACAGGTGTCAGTCCAGTACACAATCTTTGGCTGCTTCTTAGAAGTCAGCTCCATCAAGGGTGCAACAATGTTGCCATACCCCTTGACAAACCTCCTGTAATAACCTTTGAGTCCTAAAAAGGCTGTCACCTCCGTCTGGGTCTTTGAGGGCTCCCAAGCCAGGATGGTTTCAATCTTGGGCTGTAGGGGAGCCACCTGGCTGCTCTCCACCTGGTGTCCCAAGTACACCACAGAACCCTGTCCAATCTGGCATGAACTTGCCATGATTGTGAGGCCTGCCTTTCACAGTGCCTTCATAACTTCCCCAGAGGTGGCGCAGATGGTCCTCCCATGAGGAACTAAACTCTGTAATGTCATCCAGGTAGGCGGCGCTGAAATCCTCCAGCCCAACCAACACCCTGTTGACCAACCTTCGAAAGGTGGCAGGGTCATTCTTCATCTAAAAGGGCATCACCCGGAACTGTAGTGCCCATTTGGTGTGGAGAATGCTGACCTCTCCTTTGCCCCATCAGTCAAGGCGATCTGACAAAAACCCAGACATCAAAACAAATATGCTGAGGTACCGTGCAGCCCCTAGCTGATCTATGAGCTCATCAGCTCTGGGGATGGGGTGCGCATCAGTCTTTGTGACTGAACTGGGACCTCGGTAGTCCAAGCAGAACCGAAGTACTGGGGTGGCACCAGGCGCTGCAGCTTTTGGTATCAGGACCACAGGGCTGGAACTAGGGCTGCTAGAGGATTCAATCACCCCTAAAGCAAACATTTTGGAGACCTCCTCCTTAATGTATGCCCTGACCCGGTCAGTCACTTGGTAAACCTTGTGCTTCACAGGAGGACTGTCCCCAGTGTCTACGTCATGGACGCACCAATCAGTGACACTAGGCACCAGGGAGAACAGATCACTGAATTGCCCCAACAGTTGGAGACAATCACTCTGCTGCTCAGGTGTCAGTGTGGTGGAGAGGACCACACCCTCCACTCATGGCTTAAAGAAAAGGGGTAACCCTGTGTCCCTCAGAACCTGGGTATTAGTGGTTAAACAAACAAATGGTTCTGTTGGGTAAGGCAAATTGCTTTGGAAAATGCTAATACATGCAAATGAAACAAACATGAGAACTTTCTGATACACATATGCAAATGAGAAATCAGTGCTCAAGCAGAAATAAACAAATTGTATAGCCAGGTATTGAATTCCAGGGCTGGACTGACTACCGGGCAGTTGTGTGTGCTGCCGAGCTGGGGCCTAATTTCTCTGTGGTGAGGGCTTATTTCGTTGATGGGGACCTGCGTGCGATATGAAATAAAAAAAGCAAAACGAATTTCGTTTTGCACACGCAGGTCCCCATCAACGAAATTAGCCCCCAGCACGGCAGCACACACAACTGCCCGGTAGCCAGTCCGGCCCTGTTGAATTCGTAAGTATTTATGTTAAGAATCCAATTATGTTCATGCTGAATTACTTCATTCAGTAACAAACAATAAATACAAAGTGCGACCATCAAACATAGATACAGTTCAGTGGCAATTAGTGAAAGAAGTGCTCAAGTGCTGAAGTATATGTACAGTGAAAATGAATAGATACAATTATATACACAAGTAATTGATAGGCCAGCAATTAATTGATCTCCAAGGAATCCTAGTGCATTGTAGAAGAATCATGGAGTGTTCTGGACCTAATTGGGCGTCGACGTTTCGACCCTGGTGCGCCCCAGTTGGTGGTCGCTGCGGGTCTTTATCAAGACAGGAGGCGGACGATGACAGTCTGCAATGTATAAGGCTAGGTATCAGAGAGAGTAAGGTGCACTGGAGGTTGCACAAGAGATTAAAGGGTGAGTGAATAGGTACTCACATGAATCAGGAATAATGATTTGCCTGATGTACTGCCGTTCAGTTGCTGGTCATATCTAATTTAGGAAAAAGGTTCCTGTTAGGGTATCCGTTAAGGATGGAAACATCACTGTGGTTACATCCAGCGTAAAACTCAGAGAAACCCCCCGTGGTAGATATGACTAAAATGTGAAGCCCTTAATGGCTTGAAGACATACTCAGTGTGTATCACTAGTTTAAATCATAGTGCACTGGAAGGTCCGTTGTTAGGGGCCAACCTGAATTTAAAAAGGAAAACATTGTCTCAAGCCGTGCCTAATATCATAATGGCGTGGTGAGGTGGTTAAAATACTCTGCGTTGAAGGATTGCAATCCTAATTATTGCGTTAAAAAGGCCTGACTCATTCAGTGCAACTGTGCCCGTAAAAAACCTTGCTGAGTGCTCAAAAAGGGCTTGGGGGGGGAGGAAAACCAGGAATGAAATGCGATAGATTAAAGACGCGTTATGACAGATGGGTGCCCATTAAAATGCGTCAAAATCCAAGCTTGCTAAACAAGTGCCGATGTGGATGGTAGAGAATCCATCAGTGCGACAAACCCCCATAAACTCACCCGTCATAGAGCCGATCGGGAAACACTGAATCCAAAGCCTGAAACTTCTCGTAATGTGAGGCGAGCCTTCACAGAAGCGGTATAAAGCAGTTCTGAGACACGCTCATTGCTAGGCGATAGCGTCAGCCGATGACTGTACCACTCAACGTGCGTGATCTCAGAAAGTTAACTACTACGGGTCTGAAGCAGCGTGGATGGGGGCTCTCAGAAGGGGACTAAGCCGGCGATTCCTCTTGATTCTAAGGGCAATCAGAACATGCCCAACGCAAATATGACATTAATCCTGTAAAAACATGCTGGTGCTATCGTGGCTAACCATTGGAAAAAATAATTACTCTGCCAACATATTCAAATACAGAGGGATGTGCAAATACATTATGAATAAAACAGTATGATTTCAAGATAATACAGATTGCATCAGTGTGAAACTAGATTAACATAAGCCGTGTGGGGCAACCCCAATAGTGGGTAGAACGACATAGCTCGATTCATTACAGTGATTGGAAGTGATTGGCAAAAACACATTAGAACAGTTGTGCATATCATTGGTGCTGTCTCCATATTCTGTGTATATTGAGTAACTAACAGTATGCCATTGGTTTATCTATTAGAATACACATGGGCAATGATGAGGCAGACTTAAGATATACCATTAAATTAGTTGTAAGACATGAATGATAGCTGGAATGATATGTAACATGTGTGTGCATACATGAACCTGTGACGTGTCTAAAGATTCAAGAACGTACACTGCAGGAGCCCTGATGATGGCATGGATAGGATGTAGTGTTATCAAAGTAGGCCCATTTGTTTAGATATCTCCTCATGTTAATTTAGGCCAGCAGCTACAGAGTTCAGAAAATGTATACATTTGCATTCTTTCCTGTTGAGGTCAGAGGTCAATGAGCCACCTCTTGGATTTGTGTTTATCTTTTCTAAGACCCTCCAGCGTATATTTTCAGGTCCATAGTTTTGGGTGATGAAGTGGTCCACTAGAGGGGCACCTTGCACTTTATAGCGGATCTTGCTCATGTGTTGTAACACTCTCGTTTTTACCTTCTGGGTGGTTTGTCCCACATATGGTTTGTTACATGGACATAGGATCAAATAGATCACATTTGTAGTGTTGCAGTTGGTTAGTGAAGGCAACCTGTGTGTTTTGTTGTTATGCATCAGTGAGGGCCCCTCTATACTGAAGGGACAGACCTTACATGTCCCGCATTTGAAATGGCCCAGAACTGGAGGCATACCCAGCTGATCACGCAGGCTCAGTGGTTTTGGTGGTTCGAGGAATGCCTTTACAACATTGTCTTTTACGTTGCGTCCTCTCTTGAATGCAAATAACGGACTCTCTTCCATTTTTAGTTCCGTGGCTACTAGGTTCCAGTATTTCAACACTGTTTTCTTAGTGATGTTGCTTTTGGAGTGAAAAGTGGTAACGCAGACCAAGTTGTTGGTATCTCGCTTTTTTTCTTTTGGACCCAGAAGTTGTTCTCTCGGGCAATACCATACCCTCTTCTTTGCACGTTTAAGAAAGCCCAGGGGGTAGCCACGTTCACGTAGGCGCTTAGTAAGTGTATCACTTTCCTTGCAGTAGTCCTCCCTTTTGGTGCAATTCCTCCTCATTCTTAGATTTTGGCCATAAGATAGGTTGTCACGGAGGTTGCGGGGGTGGTGTGAGTCATATTTGAGCAAAGTATTTCTTTCAGTGAGTTTCCTATAGAGATCACAGTAGATCAAGCCATTCTCTACTTGAAATGTGAGATCCAAGAAAGCAATGCTGTTCCGATCGTAAGGGATGGTGAACTTGATGTCCTTGTTCCTTTCGTTCAGCCAATCAAAGAAAAGGAGTAGGTCGGCTTCTGTTCCTGACCAAATCATCATGACATCATCAATATATCTTTTCCAGATTGATATTGAATTGATGTATGGGTTGTCTTCTTTGTAGAGGTTCTCCTCCTCATAGTTATCCGTATACATATTTGCCAGACTCGGTGCATAGGTGGCCCCCATTGCCACGTCTTTGCATTGGAAATAAAATTGCAGTTTGTAGACAAAGTAGTTCTTCTTCATCGCAATTTCCAGGAGGTTGATCAGAAAGCCCATTGGTATCCAATGTGGCGCAGTGCGTTTTTCAAGCATCTCCCTGATGACTCTTATGGCTGTATCTTGTGGTATCGACGTATAAAGAGAAGACACATCAAGTGTCACCATGAATTGTGTGGTGTTATTGTATGGTTGATTTTTCAGTAATTGGATAATATGCATTGAATCACGGACGTATGATTTGGTCAGAGGCACCATTGGCTGTAGGAAGTGGTCTATGAATTGGTTCAATGGCTCCAGGACGGAACCACAGCCAGATACAATTGGTCTTCCCGGCGGATTATCCATGCTCTTATGCACTTTGGGCAATGTGTATATAGTCGGTATCCTTGGCTCCTTTTTAATCAAGAAGTCTCTTTCAGGTGGGCTAAGGAATCCTTCTTTTACGCCAGCATCTGCAAGTGTCTCAATCAGAGTTCTAATGTTGATAGTGGGGTCCCGACTGATCGGCTGATAACTTTCTCTGACTCCCAATTGTCTCTCAATTTCATTGACGTAATCCGTCGTGTTTTGCAGTACTACTGCACCGCCTTTGTCCGCTGCCTGCACAATTATGGAACTATTTTGGCCCAATTCCTTCAACGCTTCCTTCTCCTCTTTGGAAATGTTATACTTGATGTACTGTTTTTCTTCCAGAGATGTCATTACCTCTTGCATCACGATCTGTTCAAATGAAAGAATGCGTTGACTCATACAATATGCTCCAGGAGTGAAGGAAGATGGTGGTTTGAATGGGGTGGCCGTCTCTTTTGGTGTATATTCTATTCTGCCAAAGTAGTATTTTAATCTGATTTTCCTGAAAAACCTTTGTAGTTCCAGCTTTGTGGTGAAGGAGTCTGGTCTACTCGTGGGGACAAAGGAAAGTCCTTTACTAAGAACACTTCTCTCTGCAGATGATATTTCATGACTTGACAAATTGATGATGGGATCCGCTAGATCCAAGTTCAACATTGTGCCCTGATTTGCACTTGGCAATTCTTCTTGCACGGTTGTTTGGAATGGTAGAGGTAAGGCCAAGGTGTCATCCAATTGTCTGCTCTGGTCAGGTGGGGGTGAGATAGACCTGATGTCCTCTGGTTCTGTTACAGATGCGGCCATGACATTCACCTCTAGTTCTTGTTGTATGAGGGTCAGCGTTGTGGATATCGTGCTTTCTATTGCAGATGTGGCACAAATCACTTCTGTGGTGGTTGTCCTTGTTGCTCTTTGTGGCATGGAGTCCAACAATTCTGTGTTAGGGATCATCTCCAGTGTCATTTCAGTGAGGCTTGATGGGAAAGGGCGAGTTACCAGCTGTACGTTTGTTTCCGAGTTGAGATCTCGCCATGACACTCCGGTTGGTAAAACCTCACCCTCGTGTTTGCTCTCGTAGCTCCCCTTCCTCGGTTCCATTGTTTCTGTTGTCCCCAACCTTGATCGGCTCCTGCGGTTGGATTGGCGGTAGCCTTGATCTATAATTTATTTATTTATTTTATTTATTTATAACAGCATTTGTAGAGCGCGAACGAAGGCCCTAGGGCATCTCGGCGCTATAAAATGTTGTTGCTGCTGTGGGGCTTGGAATTGCCTGCTTATTGATGGGCGATCCTGTTCAGATTCTGAACCACTTCCTGCTGATGAATCCGAGAAAGTGTGGCACCGCCTTGGTTCTTGTCTGCCTCTATTGGTGAAGAAATCCTGTTAGTCTTGCTGATAATACTCGTCAGCTAGATAGGGGTATGTGTGCTTCTTATCGTAGTTGCGGACGTCCTTTGCGAGTTTGTCCAATTTTCCATTCAGGGTGACTGTGTTGAATTCCACAAGTGTCTTTTCTGCCCGTTCAAAAGCTTCTTTTGCATTAGCTAGAGCTGCGTCTTCCAAAATCTCCCTCTTCAGGTCGGCTATCTCTTGGGTCAACCTTTTGACGTATTCTATGGCTGTCTCAACTCCTAGCACCATCCAGTGCCTGGAGAAGTTATTGGCCACAAAACTAAAACCTTCTCTGAATTTAGGTACATCAATGAATATTGCTGGCTCATTCTTGATTTGTAGGCCCTTCGGTATTATGATTGATGAGAGGTATTTTGCTAAGACATGTCCATGGAGACGGGATCCAATCAATTTCTTTTCGAGTCTTTCTATTTTGAGCAGCTTTTCATTCAGTGTAGCATCTACAGTAGTGCGATCTGAGCCTAATAGAAAGTTAGATGCTCCCTGCTCCTGTATTAGCTTAGCGATGTAATCCTCGCTATATGAGAGTGTTTCTTTATCTGACATATTCAGTGTGATGCAACATTCAGAGTGTCAACAATTTCTTTATGAAAACTTAAAAATAAGGAGGAAGACCCTCGCAGGTATGCACCTGCAACAAATATGGCTTAAAGAAAAGGGGTAACCCTGTGTCCCTCAGAACCTGGGTATTAGTGGTTAAACAAACAAATGGTTCTGTTGGGTAAGGCAAATTGCTTTGGAAAATGCTAATACATGCAAATGAAACAAAAATTAGAACTCTCTGATACACATATGCAAATGAGAAATCAATGCTCAAGCAGAAATAAATAAATTGTATAGCTAGGTATTGAATTCGTAAGTATTTATGTTTAGAATCCCATTATGTTCATGCTGAATTACTTCATTCAGTAACAAACTCCATGATTCCTCTACAATGCACTATTATTCCTTGGAGATCAATTAATTGCTGGCCTATCAATTACTTGTGTATATAATTGTATCTATTCATTTTCACTGTACATATACTTCAGCACTTGAGCACTTCTTTTACTAATTGTCACTGAACTGTATCTATGTTTGATGGTCGCACTTTGTATTTATTGTTTGTTACTGAATTAAGTAATTCAGCAGCATAAACATAATTGGATTCTAAACATAAATACTTACGAATTCAATACCTGGCTATACAATTTATTTATTTCTGCTTGAGCATTGATTTCTCATTTGCATATGTGTATCAGAGAGTTCTCATTTTTGTTTCATTTGTATGTATTAGCATTTTCCAAAGCACACCCTCCACTCACCCATCTTGCTCCTTTGCACACAGGAGGTCAGGAAGAGGCTCACTCTCCTCCTCCATCCCAGCATCTGTTGCCAGAAGCATGCCCACTTCAGACCTCTCAAAGTGGGGCTTCAAGCGGTTAACAGGACTCTTGCGCTCCACTGCCTCAAAGGGGCCGGTCCACTTATCCTGGAGCGCAGAGGGTTCAACTGGGGCCATGACCCAAACCTTTTGACCAGACTGAAACTCAATCAGAGTGGCATTCTGATCGTGCCTGCGTTTCATCTCGTCCTGGCTGGCTTCCAGATTTTCCTCAGCAAGTTTTCTGAAATGCCGAGTCTGGTTCCTGAAGGCCAGCATGTGACTAAACGCATCCTGGGGAGGTTTCCTGGGAGATTGCTCCCAGCCTTCGTTGACCAGACTCAGAGGACCTCTTACCGGGTGACAATAGAGCAGTTCAAAAGGACTGAAACCTAGTGACTTCTGGTGCACCTCACGGTAATCAAACAGCAGGCATGGCAAGAGGACGTCCCACTTACGCCGCATGGGCTCCTCTAGGCCCATAATCATGCCCTTAAGGGTGCGGTTGAATCTCTCAACCATGCCATTACCTTGGCGGTGGTAAGGAGTCGTAAACTTGTAATTTACCCCACACTCCTCCCACAGAGACTTCATATATTTGGAAATGAAGTTAGTATTCCTATCAGACACCATCTCTCTGGGGAATCCCACACTAGAGAAAATTCCCTTCAGTGCACGTCCTACCATGGGGGCCGTCACTGTCCTGAGGGGGATGGCTTCAGGGTACCGGGTGGCAGGGTCCACCAATACCAAGATGAATCTGTTGCCCATTGCTGCATTGGGGTCCAGAGGCCCCACAATGTCAATGCCCACTCACTTGAATGGGGTACTGACAACTGGAAAGGGCTGGAGTGGGGCTTGATCTTCCCCCCGCTCTTCCCACTTGCCTGGCAATTTACACATGTCCTGCAGTGAGCATCTGAGCTCCTGTGCATCTGGGGCCAATGAATGTGGGTGACCAGCCTCTCGAAGGTCTTGGTCTGCCCCAGATGTCCGGCCAATGGCACATCAGGAGTCAACCTCAGTAGGAAAGCTCTGAAGAGCTGGGGTACCACCAGAACACGGGCTGACCCAGGCCCAGCAACCTTAGGCTTGCTGTAAAGAAGGTCATTCTCCCAATAGATCAGATGTGACCCTGACTGATCATCTGCTGCCTGGGCTGCAGCCTGTTGCCGCAGCCCCTCAATAGAAGGGCACGTTCTCTGCTGTTCACAAAATTCCTCCCTGGTGGGTCCTCCGTCCTGCTGCCATTGTGTCAGCTCAGGCAGGTCACCCAGTTCAGCTACTTGTTCCCCTGTAGGCTCCAGGGCACCCCCTCAAGGTCTGCTCCCTCCTGGACCATGGGAACCATGGGGGCCAGTTTCCCGTGCCCCTACCCCTTCTCTTTAAGGCAGGGGCCTGGGCCATACTTTCAGGCTCCAGGTCCTTCTGAACATCCTTACTGGCTGCCATGGACCGAGTGGTCGCCACGCCCACTCAGGCAGACCCAACATTTCCAAGTGAGATTTCCTCTCCGCCATAGCCCACGGGGAGTTCTCTAAATTGTTGCCTAACAGACAGTCTACCGGCTTGGCTGGCCTCACAGATACTTGAAGAGTTCCTGAGACTCCCCCCCACATAAAGGAAACTTGAGCCAACTCACATTGGCTCTCAGAGTTGTCTGCTGACACTACCGGGCAGAATGCATGGGGACAGCCTGCTCCTTGGACCCCAACCAGGAGCTGACAGCAGTCACACTAGCTCCTGTGTCCCTATGAGCCTCCACCCTATGGCCATTGATGCCCCCCCACCCACTGCCTGTACATCTTGGTGTTAGCAGGAAGTGCAGGGTTAGGGACCTTCTCAAATTCTCCTAGCGAGACAAGGGTCAATTCTAGGGGATCCTACCAGCCTTGGGTACCCATCTCCTCCCCTCCCAGGGCTATACTGGCAATCTGGCGGGGGGTGCACGGGGGTGCATTGGAGTCCCTCTGGGGACACTGGGGATCATAATACCGGTGGCCCACTTGACCACACTTAAAGAAAGTAAGAGGCCCCCTCTGAACAGGCCTACCTGTCGGGGCACTGGTTTCTTCTCAGGGGGGGCTGGGACACCACTCCTTGGTTCCCTGGGGAATTACTTTGGGGCCCTCTCTGGAACTCCCTCTGTTTACCCCTGTCCCCCCCCCCCACCTCTCTGCTGGGGACCCTGCCCACCTTTGGCAAAGTCTCCCACAGGACCCTTGCGAACCTGGGTGCTCACCCAGTGGTCCGCCTCTTCAGCAAGCTTCCTAGGGTTTGTTAGCTTGCTATCAATACGGTGCTGGCGTAGCTCTGGATAACAGTTACTAGATAAGTGCTCCCATGCAAACAAATCATACAATTGCTCCAAAGTTTCCACTTTGCTACCCTTTTCCCAGCGATCCATTTCTCTGCAAAAAAAAGACACATATTCAACCGAAATGTGGTACCCTTTAACTTCTTACAGGTTCTAAATCTCTGCCTGTACATTTCTGGGGTCAAACTATATGGCATCATCAAGACCTCATTCATATGGGCATACACCATCCTGTTCTCTTGAGGCAGATCCAACAGGGTATCCCTCCCATCACTCAGACAGCGTCCCCACAACCCCGCTCCCCAATCCTTCTCAGGGACCCGGTGGGACACCATGGCTATCTCAAATGCGGCAAACCATTGCCCAATATCCTCACTCTTATGGAAATCCTTGATGACATCCTTGGGTATGTAAACTCTACTCTCGGTAGGTACTAAAGGTATACTGGCACCAGAGGGGGAGATCTCTAAACTCTTAGCCTTGATCTCCAACTCCCTCAATCCTCTCCGACGCTCAAGTTTCATTTTCTCAAGTTCAAATGCCAACCTCTTATTCTCAATATCCAACTTTTTACTCTCTAGGTCCTTCTACCTTCAAATTTGGCCATCTCCAAACTATGCTTCCTATCTCTCTCTGTTCTCCATCTCTTCTGGAGACAGACTCTTTGAGGACACACTAGTACTTGGATTGGAAAGTGCTTTACCTCCCACTAAATCCACTTCATCATCCTGCTACCATCCAGCATTCTCTCCCTCATTCCTAGCGGACTCTCTTGCTTCTAACGAGGCCTTAAGGGTCTTCTGATACTCCTCCTTCCTAGCGAGACCCGCAGCAGGGACTGTGAATTGCTTGCAAAAAGACTTTAGCTGTTTGGCAGTGTAGGTCTCTAACCAGTCTTCCTCAAAGATGAGATCCTCCGAAGCATTGGACGTTGTCCTACCCATTGTAGACATAACTGGCAATTACAATCAACAATAGAACAAAATCAACCTGTATGTGGTTGCACCTAGGTCTACACTCACTAGTAGCGTACACCAGTTATTGAATGTGGATCATAAATCAAAGTCCTGATCCCCACCGCTGACCACCAATGTTAAAATGGGGATCTCTAGTTGGCAGCGGCTGGCGCCGAGGTCCAAGTCGGAATCCTTCTTCCTAAGTCAGAGTAAGTGAGCTACACCCTTTGATAACCCCTGCTAACCCTGTGGTAACGTAGCATGAGCAGACAGGCCTATCTCTGAGGCAGTGTGTGAAACATTTATGACTATACACAATAACGCAGTAAAGACACTACAAGGGAACACCACACAAGTAGCTATGGAACAATAAGTATCTTTATATAAGCTTAACACAAGGCTCAAAAGCGATCAAGAAGCCACAATGCAGGTAAATACAGATTCACTTAAAAAGCAATAAAAGCACTCAAAAGCGTCTGAAACGAACTTAGTTCGAGGCCGGGTCTCCACGACCCGGTGATGCACAATGTACCTGAAGTTTAAAGGGGCATGGCACGCAGCCTCACAAGGAAGCCGCGGTGATGACAGGCAGACTCGCAGTGGCCACAGCCCCCAGCTGTAGCGGTCTGCGGCGTCCTCTCACGGTAATCATGGGACGGGGCCTCAAGGCGGGCACCCAGTGGCACACGCAGGTGATAACAAGAAACTTGATGTGGTGACTAGTGCGGGCACTCAGCGGCACAGCTCCTCAGCTGCAGCGGCACATAATAGTATTAGCCATGAATCTCGTAGGATGGCAAATGCGGGTGCTCAGCGGATAGCTCCTCAGCTGCAGCGGCCCGCCATAGCAATGATTCTCGTAGCACAGCAAATGCGGACACTCAGCGGCACAGCTCCTCAGCTGCAGCGGCCCACAATAGCTATACGATGACTTTGGAAACACAGGCAACAGCGGGCTCTTAGGTTCAACAGCTCCTCATCTGCGGTGGCCCACAATAGCAATAACAATGACTTTGGTAACTCAGAAAAATGTGTGTTGTCAGCGGCAACAGCTCCTCAGCTGCGGCGGCCCACAATAGTGATAACAATGACTTTGGTAACACAGGCATAGGCGGGTTCTCAGCGGCAACAGCTCCTCAGCTGCGGCTTCCCACAATAGCGATGCAATGACTTTGGTCACACAGGCAAATGTGAGCTCTCAGTGGCAACAGCTCCTCAGCTGCGGCGGCCCACAATAGCGAGGCTCTGGAATTCTTGACAGAGGCCTCACCTGCGAGTAGAATCCCTCTCAAATAGGAATCCGGACGGCTGATGGGTGAAGTCTAATGTCCCTGAGACTTCAGCAGGAGGTAAGCTCAAATCAGGCCCTTGGGTAGTTGCTACAGCAAGTTGGATGAAAGTTTCAAAGTCCTTTCCCTCTAGTTACACGGACAGAGGTTCGTTGTGACATCCAGAAGTAACACACCGTGTAGGGGTTTCAGCACAGATCTTTATACTTCAAAAGTCTTTATTCTCAAAAGGTCACAAATCACTGAACCCAGCCAGAACCAGTTTGGTGTCGTCCTGGAGCACTCTATTAACAAGGCGGCATCCTGCCTTTCAGGAAGAGGGGGTCTGCCATCAGACACACAGTAGGAGGTGGAGCCATCATTCACCTTGCCGGGCACAGCCCTGCACAGATCAAAGGGTCACACCGCCCTATACTCCAACTGCAGATGTCTCTATTTATTCCAGGTCGCCCTCAGCCTGGCCTGACCTTCCAAAAGCAGACAGCCAATACACATAACAGCAAAGCTTCGACTTTCCTATCCTGTTCCTTGGGTCAATTAGGATGATACCAGTCAATTTACAATAGGGAGCATTCACGTTGTGGCACTGAATGGCAGTGGCACAGCACCCAGAGCATCTAACAACAGCAAAGCACAGAGGAGACAGAAGCGAAAAATGGAAGTGAGACCCACGCCAATGGTGCCAGGTCTAACACATACACTTCTGTGAAGAGTTTGATGTTGGGGTTGAGAAGGAATAGTCCTCCTGCTGTGCTGACACATAGGAGTAAATGAAGAGGTTGAGCTTTGGGGCAGAGAGAACATGCTCTTTATGCCTTGTGAGATACCCTGCTGTGAAGAGGTTGGCCATGACTAGTTTCTAGACTGAGAAACTACTGAAAGTCCATAAGAACCTCAACCATGCCATGGGGAGGCTGTGTAAGAGTTCGCTGATCCTCAGAACATGTGCACACTCTAGTGCCAGGATAGTTGACGCAGTGGGGCTGCTCTGTTGTGCACCCCTGAAACAGAGAGACAAGGAATCCAACAATACATAAACTCTCTGACTCACTACACCACCTTCTTGCTCATAGACAATACATGGTCTCCAGGTCTACTGTGGCTTGTATTGGCCCGCTATGTTCATCCTACACCTCATTTGTCCATGTTCACATCTTGTTCTTGCTATCTGTGCTAAGATGCTGCTGCAGGCCTTCACTGTTCCTTTTGTTAAGTTATTTCAGTACAGCATGTCTAAGCTTGGGCCTCAATGCTCACATTCGTGGCATCTCTCAGTTCTGCATTTATTTGCCTGTTAATCTGGTGTTCAAAGCTGAATATATGATTTTAGGTAAGTGCTCCAGAACTGGATACTATACACGTGATGAGACTCTGGAAATGTTCACAATACCAAAGACAAGGCCTGCAAAAAAGCACACTAGGCTCCTAATGAGATTTCTAGATCAGAACACAGTGACCTAGAAGTAATTTCGAGAATTTAACATAATACTCATGATAAGGCCTCTAGATCTCATAAAAAATTAGGTCTCTAGAAAAACACCACTCGACCTCCAGAAAGGGGCACAATGCTTAGGATGTGGTCTCTGTAACTGGACACAGTACTTACAATGAGGCCAGGGGCTTAGCTTCAGGGGGGCTGAGTGTTTGGGTGTTACATTCCCCTACTAAATGTATTTTCTGGTAAATAGTTGGGTACAGGTGCATTCAGTTGGGTATTGTGAGATGTCAGTCGAATTTCACCAGGGATGTTTACATACACAGACAAAAGCACGTGCACACACTTTCTCCCTTTCAGTTTTGAAAGTCCTCAAAATATTGTTCTGTTTTACAAAATATTGTGTTTTCTCTTTCAGTACTTCTACCAATCGCATTCTTCTCCCTTTCCACTGCTACCTAGGCCCCTATCATGCACCCTGCTTCGCAAAATGTATTGAAAGATTATATGCCAGCCCGATTGTCAGAAAACCTGAAGCTCCCTGCCCCCCAAACATACTGACCAAACTACACCACTGGATGAGGCTACCAAAACCAAGTACACAAGTACAAATTAATCTTCAGAAATGGACACACTAGTCAAGGAGCGGCTTCTGGAACTAGACTTAGCATTTTCCATATGAGACCTCCGGAACCAGACACAAAGTTCCAGAAGAGGCCTCTAAAACAGAACACAATGCTTGATATGTGACACAGTACTTGAGTTGTGGCCTTATTGAAAGAGACCCCCTAATGTCACTCAATAGGTCGTACTTGTGGAACGAGGTTCAAGTCTGGCGGTCCGGTTCTCAATAAAGAACTCAGCTGTTTTGTTTGTTTATTCAGCCGTGAACTCAGATTATTTGAACGGACAGCCTCAAGATATTAACTAATGCTATTATGAAGAGAAAAGATTACTTTAGGGAAATCGAACAAAAAGAACACAAGTTAAACAGAATTAAAAGGTAGGGCAAAGCATCACAGTACTGGAAAAGCAAGGAAATAATGCAAAGAGTAAAGTGGGAACAAGGAACAATTTCAGGATTGAAAAAGAACGAGAGAGAATGCATGAGAGCAAAATGGAGAAAGAAAACACTTTGGCTTTTTAATTAAAAAACATATATTCAAAGCCTTAGAGATACTACATGGACAGAAGCAGAAAAAGGCTTCCTTATTTGCATATGTACATGTGCCTGGTGGTGATCTCTCATGTGACACCTCTCTGACTCCTTATTCAACCCAGAGGTGACAATACAACAAATTAACACCGAAAGCCGAGCCAAGGGTCTGCCTTCACTCTTAGAGCCTGTGCACAAGCTGAACCTTGGAAATGTTTGAGTTAACATTTCGAACATTTGACATGATAACGCTGCACTGAGTAGTACTTATTGAAAGTGATCATTTTTAAACATAGATTTAGAACCATTTCTGCCACCATAACTACACTGGTGACAGTGCCATTAGTAAAATAAGAGGCAAGACCGTTGTTATGTGAACTCTGGCTGCATCCTAAGTAACATTATGTTCTATTCAATCAAACACAGTAGGTTTTTGTGCAGCTGGTATTCTGAAATCATGTATTTGAAAGTGCTTCTGAAATAAAATATATGCCTAAGATCACAAAATGAAAAAGGGAAGCCACGATTTATCCAGGCTTTCTAATGTCACTTTGTAAAAATCATTCACTAAATGGGTATGATTTTGTCTCCTTATTATTTTAAGGCTTTGTGTTACCTCTTTATGAATTTTTCTGCAATTTTCATATAACACAAACTGAACCGTAAGATATCGGAGCGCTTCATATCAGCAATATTTATACTCTTAATTACATTAAACAAGGCCACATTTTTTGGGGGCATGAGGAGGTTAAGTGATTTGCCCAGAATCGCAGAATGTAGAGCAGATGTTGAGACTTGAACAGCTCTGGCCGTAAATGTCAGAACAGAGCGGTAGAGAAGAAGGGTAGAGCATTCGTTGCCTGCTGCGAGTGTCCTGGGTCACACATAGCTGCCAAGGTTTCAGATTGCTTATGTGTGATATTTTCATAGTTTCAGTGTAATTATAAGTGACATTCATTGACTATGAGTGACACTTTCTCACAAGCAAAATCAAGCAATGAAGACGAGGGAAACATATAAATGTCAGAAATTATACCCATTTGAGCAACAAGAAACTCTAAGAAAATCCTAAAATTGCTGGATAGTATCAGAAATGGAAAGGCATTAGTGCCCTAACAACTTGCCTGTTAAACAAATGTGTAGCCATGGTATTAAGAGACTACAGGATTGGTGGTGTGAGCAAAATCTTCTAAAGAGTGCAAATATGAACTGTATCATAAAGTACAAACAAAAGCCGCATTGCAGAATTCAATTACCTAGATGGTTTCAATTACGCGTTCGGGAGCCGGGTGCACTCATGTGAAAGTCAGGGAGTGAGACCTGAGCTGATGGATGTAGAGCAACATTAAGTCGTACCAAGACAGGTGAACTGCTTTCCAAAAGTAGCCTCATAATGTGTTAAATTTTCAGCCATTTATGACATTTCTTACCCAATATAAAGTTGCATTCAGGGACATGTAGTGTAACTTTTCTGGGCACTTTTGACTAAAAAGCCAGACCTTACTGAAGATGTTTGATACAACAGATTGAGCAGTGATAAATACAACTTGCTTTAAAGACAAGACATGGAATGTATTCTGTTATTGAAACATAATGCTTCACACTTTGTGCACTTATCAGAGAGACCCCATTTGTACATGTTGCTGACACCATGCATTGTAGCTAAATCTTTGATTTCTTAAAGCATGTGCATCCTTTCTTCTGAGAAAGAATTCAATCCGCATGTTGTTATTGCTTGTGCATGGACTCTTATTACTTATCTCCCGCTAGGTCTTCATGTTATTAATTGGAGTATGCTGTTCTCCCTTCTGCGCATTTAACATCACAGACATGTCATGTGGGTACTACTGCTTGGAACCCTTGCTAAATCTGTGGCGTCTCTCACATTTCTAGGGGTTGCACAGGGATCCTGGTGTTCGGGCCTACAGATACTTATGGACTGGCCCGAGTTCTTCTGACAGCTTCAGTCAGGGGGAGTCATGCCACAGGGGATCCAGTCCTTCACAGTGGCGGGCCTCGCCTCTTGGAGGTGAGCAAGGGTTCCTCTAGACCATATATTGGCACCAGACTAGGTTACAGGGTCATGCACTCGGCCCTTGCAGCACTTACTATGACGGAATGAAAAGGTGCTGCATTACACTGGAGATTATGAAGCAGAGGCTGCACGAACTGCACCCCGTGCCAAGGATCTCCTGTCACTAACTCCTCCTTCTTCTTCTATTTGACTCACCTGTGAGGCCTCCTCAGTTTATTGTGACACCACAGTGATCAAAATCACATCAGAGGGCCTTGCCCAAAAGAATAGGTAGCTTTATTAAAGACACACAACCTCATTCCTTGATGTCAGAGAAAGAGATGTGAAGTACAAAAGGAATTACATTACAGAAAGCCACCAGGCTCTGAAGCTGTGAAAATTACTTACCTAGGGGCCAAGCTGCACTGCTATGGCACCAGGGCACCACTCAGTTGGCCGCCGCAAGTCAGCTGAGAGTCGATTTTGGTTGATCATTACGCTTCTGGGTCCTTTTTGGCCCAAGAGGCGCACTGCAGTGGTTGTTGCAGCAGTGGTGGCAGTCTCCCAGCTGTGAGGCAGGCTTCCAAAGTTAAACTATAGCTCACCTGCACCCGCATTCTGTAGGTGTGCTTCTCGCACAGTGTGCCCTTCAAAGCTGTCTCAGCCTTTTGACGTCCTGAGTTAATCATTGGTGCTGCGGCAGAGTGTCGGGTAAATATCATGTTATACTTTGTAGGCAGTTGAGCGATTTGACTCAGCCTTCAAGCCTGTAGCAAGCAGTGCAGTGCAGCCAGCAGGCCTTACTCTGTCAGTGTGGTTTAATTGGCAGCACTCGGCTCCAGCTTGCTATAAATGTGTAACAATGCATTTGTTTGAAATGCGTTAGTTTAACGCCTGATGTGTGGTACTTGGACAGGCTGGTCACATGACTGCGATTAGCTTAGCTGTTGGGCTTTGTGTATTCCTCCCAGTGAGACAAAAATAGGATTAGGTGTTAGCAGACTTGGCCAACCTGCCAGGATGGCAGGGGGCAGAGCTTTTCCCTGCCCACCTACAGTTCAAAGGTCTGCCTCCAGCACACAAACTAGGAAATCTGGTACTGGCCTTTTTTCACCCCAGACTTCTTGGTGCCGTGGTAGGTTAAGGGAAGAACTTTCCATAACCAGATGTGAGGGTAGCATGGGAAATTCCCCGCTTCAAAGACTGGCTCACAGTATAAATATTGCACCCACAGAACACCTCTTCAGTACACTTCTGAACTTGTTGAAGACTTCAGAATGCCTTCCTGGACCCCAAGAAGACCGCCCTGCTGGTTGAGGCCCGCCTTTTAAAAAACAGAAATGTGTTTTTTATATAGTGCAAACTAGACCCAAAGGTATTGGACCGCTCTCAAAATTCACCTACTTGCCGCCGCTGCTGGTATTGAACTCTTCCGAGTCACAGGAGCCCCTTCGAGCATTTCGAAGTTTAGCAGCCTTTTTCAATTGCAGCTGAACTGCCCCTGAATTGCCCCTGCATCCCGCAGCCCCGCTCCCACTGCCATCTGGGGAGCCGGCTGCCGAGTGGAGTGCAGGAGGAGGACTACACCTCCCAGCAGACCACGCAACCCGCGTGGTCACTCGTCAGCACCAGGAGGCGTACTAAAACAGAGGCACACCTGCAGAGCGGTGGGAACGCTCTCAAAATTCACCTACTTGCCGCCGCTGCTGGTATTGAACTCTTCCGAGTCACAGGAGCCCCTTCGAGCATTTCGAAGTTTAGCAGCCTTTTTCAATTGCAGCTGAACTGCCCCTGAATTGCCCCTGCATCCCGCAGCCCCGCTCCCACTGCCATCTGGGGAGCCGGCTGCCGAGTGGAGTGCAGGAGGAGGACTACACCTCCCAGCAGACCACGCAACCCGCGTGGTCACTCGTCAGCGCCAGGAGGCGTACTAAAACAGAGGCACACCTGCAGAGCGGTGGGAACGCTCTCAAAATTCACCTACTTGCCGCCGCTGCTGGTATTGAACTCTTCCGAGTCACAGGAGCCCCTTCGAGCATTTCGAAGTTTAGCAGCCTTTTTCAATTGCAGCTGAACTGCCCCTGAATTGCCCCTGCATCCCGCAGCCCCGCTCCCACTGCCATCTGGGGAGCCGGCTGCCGAGTGGAGTGCAGGAGGAGGACTACACCTCCCAGCAGACCACGCAACCCGCGTGGTCACTCGTCAGCGCCAGGAGGCGTACTAAAACAGAGGCACACGTCCCTCGCGGGACGCGAGCGGGACGCCCGGAGTGAAGCCCGGGCAAAGGGCGGGCCCTCTGTGGCCCTCAGTGGCCGAGGTAGGCCGGGCTGGGCCCTGGCATTTATATTTTTATTTTTTATTGTTGATTTAGCTTATTATTCTCATTTCTATGTAAACACGCAGATAGGTCTACAGACACAAAGTACGTTATCTGCTTGTATGAGCCTTGCCCTCACCCCCTGTGAATTCATATTATTTTACCTGTGTTATTTATTCGGGACTGTGAATTTTGCTGTAGGACTAGACTCTTTTCCGGTATTATGGAGGCAAAGAAACTACGCTCCGGGAAAGTTTTAGTGGAGAAACCTTGTATAAATCCTGGATCTATTCACTTGAAGAAAAAGCACGAAAATAGTGCTCTTTTGAAAGGTCAGATGCAGCTGGTACAAATTTGGGAAAAAAGCTTGAATAAATCCTTAGAAGTTTCCATAAAATCTGACATAGACTCATTACCAAAATCGGAACTACTATCTAATATGGAGAAAGATTATCAGTTTGATCCTATGAAGGAAACAAATATGCCTCTGAGTCAGACAAAGGAGGTAATCCTCCCTTCATGTTCAGTAAATGTAGTTGACTCTGATCCCTCGTTAATAAAATCGCAATCATTGTACCATAATACTATTAAGGGAAATGATAACGTGGAAGAAGATATGGGTGATGCGTCTATAGCTACTAGCATCGATCTGGAGCTCTGTGGTCGATATGTGGACAATAGATCTTTGACTCATCTCGTGGATAGTAAAACACCAGCTGGAGAAACGCCTTCAGGATTGTTACTATATAGCAGCACTCCTTCTTTCAAATCCAATGATAACCTCTCAATGCAGAGTGATTTGAAATCTCCGCAATTTAACCTATCGGGGATTTGCGCTTTTACTTCATCTAGCTACCCAAAAAATGAGAAACCTATCTCTGAGTCACTCATAGCACTTGAGCAAATTTTGTCCTCCATATTACTTTTACTTGGTAAATTTGCTGTGAGCTCCGACTGTATTCTGTCTTCGGTTACTGAGATATTGCAGGTATTACTGGCTAAAAATGTTGAGAATGTGATTATTCCTCCTATTAATCCTATTGATCCTGTTGTCCAAAAAGTTGTTGATAACACTACTGTTGTGGGGGGAAATCCACCCTTGGGAATGTCTATAAAGGTGGATATTCATAAGCCCCTTAACCAATCTACCTCATCTTCCTTGTTACAGAGAAAAGATTCAGTGTTGACTGGGAAGGAAGATAGTGTGGTAGAAGTGTTACAAATGGGGGGTAATGAACTTTTTCCCATTTTTATCCAAGAAAAAAAAGAACCAGAAGGTTCTTTGACGACTATTAGAGCCTTAAAAGTAAAAACTAAAGGGAAAAACAGGAAGCAGTTACGTAAATACAAAAAGAAAAGACCCAGGCAAATCATTTTTCAAAAACATATAATATCTGAAGTGCCTGATATTATTGAAAGTGGACATAATTCACAATCAGATACCCCCGTTAAAGAGGAAGTTGTATGTATTACTAATGATGAATGTGGGAGTACCCCGATTGAACCAACCTTGAGGGGGGTAGATCCATGCCCTGTGGTAAATCCGCCTGATCCTTTACTTTTAATTACCGAAGATACTATAAACAAGCCGAAAGTAGCAAGGGTATTTAATCCATCTGCACCCATTTTTCGGCCACAGCCTGAAGTAGTCAGGAGTTCAATTATTCAGCCAGTAAAAAGTCCTATCTTTAATGTGGATACTCTGTCATTGGATTTTCTCCCATTATTTGATTCTGATCTAAAACTGAACAGATCTTGGTTGCTTAACTGCTTTAAAGAGATAGAAAGCTTAAAATTAATTTTAACGAATGACATTGATTTAGTTCTCCCAATAAGATCTATAAATGGGCAACGAACAAGGGTAAAGTTTTACTCTAAAATAATTGCTAATCTTGTTCTTCAACAAGCGAAGTTTTTCAATGTAGAGGAATTGACGTGTTACCTTATGTTAATAGTAATTTGTGTATTTCCTCTAGTGAAAGAAATACAAAGTTGCCCTCTGGGCAGGATGAGTATCCTACCTGCAATAAAGATCTAAAAATCTGGGTCTCCAGAGGTAAACGAATGGTCTCTCAGGTACTTCCATTACCTGATAGCACAGATATTCCTTTAACTGAAGACAATTCGATGTGGAACTGGTTACCAGGAGTTCTTTCAAATACTACATCGAAAAACCCACGACTATTTTCACATCTTTAACACTCACTTAAAAATTGTCTCTTGGAATGCAGCTGGTTTGTCTAATTGCCCCGAAAAATTTGATTTCCTATTCTCTTTGAACGCAGATGTGTATTGTATCCAGGAAACATGGTGTAAAAATCTCCCATATGGAGGGAAAGATTACTTTGTCCTGGAGGCTCCTGCGACTCCCTCTAAAAAAGGCCACGCAAAAGGAGGAATTGCCTGTTTGTTATCAAATGCTCTACAATGGCAATTCTCCCACTATACGGACAAGAGTAATCTTTTCCAAGCTATAACCATTTCTAATCTAGCCTCAGCAGCCCAACGGTCCTCGTTTATAATTTTAAATGCCTACATTCCTCCTGAAGATAATTTTATTACAGTGCTAAAGCGTATGTTTTCCTATGTTAAACAATTATTAGAGGTGGATCACCCCCCATATATATTATTGGTGGGGGACTTAAATAGTAAAGTGTCTAATTTCACTTTAGACATGTTTAGAAATAAAGCTAAGGAAGAAGCATATAATATACCTCAAGCACTCCTGCCTACTAAAATAAAAACTAATAAAAGGGGTAAGATTCTCCTCGAGGAACTTAGTTCCCTAGAGGGACTTATCATAAATGGCAGGATGCCCTCAGATACTCCCGCTAACTATACGCATGGATCCATTAGGGGTGAATCTATTTTGGACTATGTAATTACGGACTATGATACGTTCTCTTTTCTTAAAGATGTGGTGATCTCTCACTCCCCCTTGAGTGATCATAAAATTATTAATATAACTGTCTCATTAATTCCCCCTGAAACTAATTCTTGGTCCCTAAAGAATAGAGGTTTCTCTATTAAGTGTAACTCTGGTAGATGTTATTGGGGATCTACCAATATTAACGACGTACAAAATATCCTTGCCCAATCGTTATTAGAACTAGATTATTGGCAAGGTATGGAATTTCTTTATCTTGAAAATCTCCTTAAAAAAGTCACCGCGATGGCCAGGACTATAGGAAATCCTAAAAAGATACATTTCTATCCTAGTCCACTATTAATATTAAATAAGGAGATAAATAAACTTGTCAGGAAACTATACCTTAATAGATCTGGGGAAAATGAGTATCAGATAGCTGTATTAAAAAGAAGGAGGGTAAGATTGAGATCCAAGATAAAAAGAGAAAAAGAAGATTCTCTATGGATCAAGCTAAGAGAGGCTTCAACTTGCAATAAATCTAGAGATTTCTGGTCCATAATAAGACAAGGATGTGGTTCAATAACAACTTCCACTCCAATCGCTATTTCAGAAGATGTCTGGACCCTATTTGTGACTACCTTATATGCACCTAATGGTGCAGGGGGGGATACATGGGACCCAGGCCTAAATAGTGACTCTAAAATGGAACTTCCTACGGAGCAATCCATAGCTACCGCGATAAAGAGCATGCGCTCTTCCGGAGCTATGGGACCTGACGAACTGCCCATGTCTATAATTAAGCAAGATGTTACCGTTTGGAGTAGGATTCTTCTTCCAGTATTCCTAGCATGCTTTAAATTACGAACAGTCCCCGACTCTTGGCGGGGAAGTATATTGATCCCTATATTTAAAAAGGGAGATCGGGATAAACCCTCTAATTATCGTCTAATAGCTTTATTGGACTCAATAGGAAAAATTTTCGCTAAACTTTTATTAATGTTAATAATGGAATGGGCAGATCTAAATAGTATTTTACCTATGGAACAGACAGGATTTCGAAAAGAGCATGGAACCTTAGATAATCTGACATTACTACAGGTGATTATGGATAAATATGCTCGTGTCCGAGGTGGCGGCGTATACGTAGCATTTATAGATTTCTCCACGGCGTTTGACAAGGTGGATCGTCCCACGCTGTGGAGAAAGTTGGCTGCACTGGGGATGCCAGGATACTTACTCGATCTAGTTAAGTCTTTACATTCGAATACATGGTGTAAGGTGTTACAAGGTGGTGAGAGGGGTCTTTCCCAATCTATCCCCTCTCTGAATGGATTAAAACAAGGGTGTATATTGGCACCCATATTGTTCTCCTTGTATACGGCCGATCTACCAACTTCCATTGCAGCCTGTGAGGGATTAGCCCCGTCTATTGGAGGGTCAGCCATATCGATTCTAATGTATGCGGACGATATACTTGTCTTAGACTTGACCCCGAAGGGTCTATCTAATCGTCTACATGCATTAAATCAATTTGCTGAAGCACATTATATGAAAATTAATAGTACTAAAAGTAAAATTATGTGCATCTTTGGTAAGAAGAAATGCAGGTCTAGTAGTTATAATTGGAATATTAGCGGACAAAAACTTGAGGTGGTCAAAACCTATACGTTTTTAGGTAAAGTAATATCTGCTAATCTTAGTGAGAAGCCTCACATTGAACATAACTCTCGTAAAGCGCTGGCCCATGGTAGGGGGTTATGCTCTTTGTATAACGCTACTGGGAAGAGGCATTTCTCGCTTAGTCTGGATGTATTTAGAGCGAAAATTCCTGCAACTCTTCTATATGGAATTGAACTAGTGGAGTTGAAACAATGGGGTTTCATGCAAAAAATGGAAGGAAAGGTACTTAGAAAAATCTCTTCACTTAACACAGCTTGTTCTACATCTTCATGCAGGCTGGAATTCGGACTCCGAAGTTGTTGGGCTCAGGGGTTGGCTGCCCTCGTAAGATGGGTAGCCTGTTTGGCCAGAGGTAAACCGGGTACCTTACGAGAAATCCTTAAAAAGGAACTCCTGGGCAACTTTAACGAGTTCTCGCAGCTGGTAAAAAAATTTAGAAAAGCGGTATCGCTGCTCGAACTGGATGAAAGTACGTTATTCTTACTTTCACCATCTGAGCTAAAGCTGAAACTAAAAAGTATGTCTTGGGAACTCTGTTATAAGTCGGATATACTTGCCCAACCTAGTCAAAAAGAAAGGGAAGCCCTGGTAAAAACATAAACCCCAAAACTAGCCCAACAATATCTTATTTGGAATATTCCTCATGGTGTCCGCAGACTATGGTACCTTTTAAGACATAATTTGCTTCCACTCAATTCACTTTTAGCAAAATGGTATGGGGTATCTCCTCTATGCAATTTTTGTAATAATGCTGTACAGGATCGTAATCATGTCTTGTTTATTTGTCCTGTATTGCGCCCATTGCGCCAAAAATGGTTAAAACCAATTTGTTTACAATTGGGAATTGTAAATGTAAAAATGTTTTTCCATGCACTTTATTGCCCTCCTAATGAAATGTTTTGTTCCAGAATTTTTAAATATTTTAAAGGGATTTTAGATATTTATTAATGAAGTTCAGGGAGATGTTGATGATAGCTTTACTCGCAGATAAGTAGTGTCTCTTTCTTTTTGCCTTATGATGTCATTTATGCATTTCTTGTGTGTATAATTGTGTGTATAATTTTATGTGGCCCTCAATGAGAGCCAAAACATAATAAATTTTGACTTTGACTTTGACTATTGGACCGCTTTACATGGGCATCAGTTGCCTTACAGAAGGACACACTCATTTTTGTTAGGCACAGGGAGATTACATGATTTACCCAGAATCAGAGGAGTTTGAGCATCCCTGCCGAGACTCAAACCCAGTTCCCCAGCTCCTAGGTCAACCGCTCTAGCCGTTAGGCCACATCCTCTCTCCGGTTCACAGAGGACTGCTCTGCTGCTTGAGGAATGCCTTGCTCACCAAAAGACTTCCCTGCTTCTAGAGGCCTGCCTTGATGCTTGAAGGAGAACTGGACCATCTTCATGAACACAGGATCACCAGACATGAGTCCAAGGGATAGTTTGCTGACCTTCTGTGTGAACTACAGGGAGATAACAAGCTCCAGAGACCTTGAACTCAACACCTCTTCTTTGCTGGAGAGTTTTAATCCCCCCACCATGTGGTGCCTCCCAGGTCCTGCACTCTTGGAAGTGGTGTTCGAGATCCTGCTCCTACCTAGCCCAAAAATGTGGGACTTCGAAAAAGTTTCACAGAAAGTACCAGAAGAACTGACAGAAGACAGAGGTACCTGACAGTTGATCCACCCAAGGTGCATTGACAGTTGGTCTGACATTGCAGTAGCTTCTGCTACTTTATTTTACGCAGCAGAACATCCTGTTCACCACGACCTCTCAGTGACAGTGTATGGCTTCATGGAGCCCTCTTTTGCTACAGCTTGGAGCTCTGTCCCGCTGGTGGTTTTTGGCTTCCAAAAAGTTGTCTAAGTCAGAAGGTAAAAAGCTTTACCGGGCTCAATGGGGACCAGCTCCCCATTGATGATGACAAACTCCTCAGCCAGGAAATCCTGCTTCTTCTGCTCAGACCTTTTCCCTGCTATTGTCCGTTGGGTCACTAAAACTTCATCCAGTGCTCCCCGGTGATGACAACTCCTTTTTGGATGCAGCCTGCTGTCTTGCCCCGCTGCACTCTACCTTCTCCTGGACTTTTTCTTCAAAAATTAATCTCAGTCCAAAGATCAGCAAAGACCAGGCTCAATCCACCTTGTGTAGCTGACTTGTGCTTCATGGTGGTCAACTTTAACTTTTGACTTTGTCCTAGTCTAACGCAACCAGATACACACAGTTGGCATTTTGGTCTTGTAGGTGCTAGATTTCAATAAACAGTTAAAAAGAAGGGTGTAGTTATAGGATTTCATTTTATTTTGGTGTTATTCTACTTATTAAAATATATCTTAGTTTTCAAAATTGGGTTGTGATTTTTCTTGTTATGTGTTTTCATTTCATTACTGTTTGTGTTATGTCGGTTCCTGGAGGCAGTTCAAGATTGTTGAGGCATTGGCACCCGGGGACGATGCGTTGCGCAAAGGAGGTGATGCATCGGTTGGATGTGCGAGGCTTTAGTTTCTGAAGGCAGTGCAGCATCAATGATATGTCAATGTCAAGGGCCCGATGTGTCGATTTCGTGGTGTCGTAGTCGAACCGCTGGGCTGAAGGCGATGCGTCTGTTGAAGCCATGCAGGGTCTGGAATGGTTCGGAATTAGGACGGTACAACACAGATGTCAGTGATGCAGTGTCTGAGACTCATGCAGCAGCGGCTCTCTGGAGATGCTGCTGCAAAGCTGGAGCTTAGTTGAAAGTTGAGGTTGTTACGTCATGCACTTGGTGAATGGTTTTCACGTCTTCGGTGCAGGCAGTGGTGATGCACCAGTTTCAAAATGACACAGTGGAGTCGGCATATTGGTTTCCTGGTTGCGGCACAAAAACTCACTTCCAAGGTCCGAGTACTGCGTTTGGCAGAACTTGGCAGAGCAAGGCCCACAGCAGAGAGGTCAAGGCAGGGCTGTAGCCATGGGGGGTGGAGGGGTGAGCGGGGCGCGGCCAGGCCATAATGTGCTCTGGCCCCCCAACTGAAAGCCCCGAACTTTCAGGTTCTGGTATTTAATAAATATATGGGTAAGCCTGACATTTGAGACAGTGTCATGACCTGCGGCCTCAACCCTGCCTGCATTACCAATACTGAAACTGAAAGAACCGTAGCTGTCTCCAAAGTAAGAGACTGAGGCAGAGGGACAGACAGAAGCAAGGGAGGGCTGGGCTGAGGTTGTCGTGCACACCCGGGTGTACTGAAGGATACTAATATGACTTAGGAATCATCAGAACCGCCTCTCCTGTAGCTTCACTACCATCAGTGAAGGCACTGCATGAAGGCAACAGGATGAAATGCAGCGTGAACACACTGCTTCTGGGCCTCTCTTATCTGTCCAGTAAAGACCTTGATGGTAGAGTAGTCAATAAAGCATAGTCAAAATGGGCCATTGCCAAGGGTCCACACAGGGGGGCCACCTGGTATGTGTCAGGACAGTCCCATGGCATCAGTTTTCTATGTAACAGGTATGGTTTATTAGGTCGAGCCTAGCGTTGCAGCGCATGCACCGCTCGCTCTGCGAGGCATATTGTAGTAGGGACTGATGTGGAAGTGCTATAGAAGCACGCCCATATTTTTGATTGGCTGGTGGCTTTGTCTCTAGTAAACGCTGGGTTCCGATTGATAATGAGGCTTCTTAGTCCCTGCTTGTTTCCACCATGTCTCCTTTTGTGACCGCCCATCCAGACTGGATTTTACTTGCGGCGTTACACGGTCTCCTTCATTAGTCGGTAAGCACTATGTTTTTTCAGTCAGTCGGCTTTCGTTGCTACCCACTCTAGTTGCGTCATTTTCTTTCTCTCTCTCTGCTGTTCTGTTTCTGCACACCCGCCTTCTTCCCCCAAAGTGCCTACTTTTCAATGACTGTCTCTCGCGCCTCTTCCCTGTCTGACTGATGGCCAGGCTGACATCTCACTTCAGGGCGAGAACTGCGCGCCACCCTGCGAGAGCTCTGTTATGCTTGTTGATAATATTGCTAACCATTAGAAAGAAAAAATGTTTGCATTTCCCCTGTCAGTCTCAGGCGCTGGCTGTAAAAGAAGACTGAGTGAGTGATGCAATGTGTACTGTGGCACTTTCTGCCTCGAGGCACCTCCAGAGCCCATTGGTGGATCTTGGGACAGACAGACAGCTCTTCCTTGCGTGGTGAAGAAGGCCTCTCAGCTGCAGGCGGAGATGGTTACCTTGTGCCCAGCCCCTCACACCCTCTGACTTCACTACTCTGCATCCTCTCAGATCCATCCGTTCTGGTTTAAGGGGTTCCCCCAACTACACAGTGTTTGCTTAAATACCCCTCACACACCAAAAGGGCCCTTGGTGTCATGCTTCATCATAGGGGTCTTCCCGCCCCGCTGTGGGACGGGGCGTGCTCCGACTAGTGACTATGCTGGAGCACTGTTATTGTAGTGCTATGTGTGGTGTATGTGTAGTGAGAGAAAGGGTCAGGGGTGGATGAGGTGAGTGGGTTAAAAGGTACCTGACCTTATAGACTTAAAGAATTTAATAGGTAATAGGCTGGTACTGTTAAAATGGAAGTTCGGAGATAACCCGCGTTTTAATGTGCGGATACTCCTGGTCAAGTCAACATGTTTCGAAGGATCAAGGCTTCTTCATCAGGACTAAAGATGAGCCCTTTAGTGCTCACTATGTTGCTATCAATTGGTGCAAAATAAAAGAGTGCTATGTACAAAGAGTGATATTAAATACAGTACCCAGTCTGTATTGTTAGCATGTAAGCTCAGTCAGTATTTCTGAAAGTAAGCTAGAAATGGTAGGAGTCAGTGCTCCATGAGCCTTCTTTTACGGGTGGGGAGGAATAGGCCACTGTAATTTAGTGGTTAGGAAGTCCTCACCTCGAATCGTGCCATCCCGCGGCTACGTGGGGGGCTGCCTCGGTTTGACTGGACGGTCCCGGGGCGCCTTCATCTGCCTCACTTCTCAGACAGCATGTTGAGTCCGAGTCAGAAGAGCCCCCCTGCCGACCTCGGGCTGTCAGACATGTCTCATTACTGCCAGCGGTGGTTGGAGGGAGCAGCTGACCCCCAGTGAGGAGTGTGCACAGAAGGGAGGCTCGCAATTGGTCTTGCATTACTGAAAGTTTGACCTATTGGCTTTGCGAATAATAATGCAATGCCAATAGCTCAAACTTTCAGTAATGCGAGACCTATTACATTGCAAATGCTAGTTTTGAATAGCACATCTAAAACAAAACAAATATAAGAAAATACTATCACTGACCCTCTTTGGAAAGCCATTGTAAGTGTTGACATGCTTAAGTTGAGTGTGTATATGCACTTTGTTTCTATTAAAGGTGCAAGACGTGCACATTGCTTTTCAGCCTGTAAACGGGCTCATTAAAGAGCCAGAACTGCAAGACAATGATGGAAGGACATTGTATATGTACACAGGCCTTATGTAACCCTCACTCACTCCACTGATCTCACGTAAATAGTACACTTCAGCCAGTTCTACCATAAAACAGGCAGGCAGGCATCTTATACAGCAGCAGGATCCCAGTCAGGTTTGTGGGTTGGGGTCTGGGCCTCAACTTAGTATGTTATGCCAGCTTGACCAAGAGCCACGCCTGACATTTTTAATTTTACTTTCCTATCTTGCAAGGAACCTCTGTGCAACTGTTTCTATGCTCCAGATATAGACACTTACACACAGAACAATATGGACAACCATGCATACAGACATAAAGACACGTGTATGGACAGAACCACAAAAATAAAGCTATACATGCACACAGACCAACAAGCAGTATGTATAGTCACAAAAGCACACCTGCTAACAGTCTGATCAATGTGTACCCATGTGGCTGTATGTAGATTCCCTCTGGTAGCAATGTCTTCTGGAGCTAGAAGTGGTATTTAAAAAACCTTCAATAGTCATTTTTTCTAAAGTATGGAGCCATTGTTTTGAAGAATGCCATACTGGTATAGGGTAGTATTGATTTTAAGTTAGAGGTCCCTCTGTCTATCTATGGATTTTGATCTTACAATCACCTAGAGCTAAAATCTCCTCTGTTAAAATCTAATAAATGTAATGGATGTGAAGGTGCAGTCTTTTCTGTCAATGAGAGAAGGTTATTATGCTTGCTTGTCGTGTAGTTTCTAGGAATCCCCAGGACCTGCGTGTTTTGGATGACCTAAAGTGAGGGTTTGGTGTCCAAACTGCTTCCGGACATCTCCACAGGATATGTCACCCGTTGGAGCAGCTAGCTCTACAGTGCCACTATCACCCCTCCCCCGTATCTTACAGAGGTGTAGATAATTTCTGGCAAACACTGAACATGACAATCCTTATTCCTCGGGGATCGTGGAAAACAGTACAGTACTTTTCGCCCAGTCACTCGTGCTTATTCTCAGAAAATACACAGAATTGTGGTTAGGACGTTTCAATAAGTATTTATTGGTCTAGTGCCAGTTTTGTGTAAAATATATTTGCTGCGACAATTAGGAGACAGAAGCATACAAAAGAAATCGCAAGTACCAATAAAATAAACAGTAGGTACATTTCTACCATAGTGCTAAGAAGAAAAACAACAGCACTTGCATACTCTTAAAATGCGCTCCCTACGTAATTTGCCTAAATGTACCTAGCCTAGATATGTAGGTGTAGCATGTATATGCATGTATATGTATGTATATGTATGTATATGTGTATATGTATATGTATATATATATATATATATATATATATATATTGCTACCCAAAAAAACAAAAAGATCCATACAATTCATATAAAAATACTCTCCTGCAGTTTCGAAAGCTGCATTGACACGAAGAAAATGGCATCAGTTGGTATGCATGCCAATAGATTCAAACAAAGAGGGTAGTGTGAATACACATTTATAATCCTATAACGGTATTCCCTGAGATTCATTGAGATATACACTGTTGTGTTGATACCCCCATGTCTTCGTCAGTACTGACCCACTTATGCTCCCAGTTAATCCCTGTGCATAGATGTAATCATCATTAAATCATAAATAGGTATAGAGATCTTCGCTAGTTTTGAGGCCTCCCAGCTGTTTACAGTCAAACTCTAATATAAAATTGGTTTTGGTTGTCCCACCGCCAAAAAGAGGAGGGGATCGTGAAGCCAAACTTAGATGCCTTAGAGGCACAGGGTCACGACTAATTTGCATATGGCCATGTCTTGAACTGGGGTGGCGTGGTGAGCAGAATAACGATGGATTAAACCCAGATCTGTGACTGGCGGTGAATGTTTTACCAATGTGCAACATTCCGTCCATCATCTTGTGTGTTTTGCTCTCTTGTGTGTTTGACCTGCAGTGTCCCCATGTCCCTTCTGCCATGGAGTTTAATTCAGGGGGGCACAAGATATGCCCCCTGTCTGTATTCCCCCCAGTTCCAGCACAGCATGGATGTCACTGTGTATGTCATGCAGGAACTTTTTGGCTGTTCCCATTGCAGTGCCTGTTTCCAAGGCACCGCCATGAAAAAGTCCAAAGGACCGCCGGCTGTATTAAATTGACCGCGGCCGTATTAAGAGCTGTACTTATACAACTCACAGTACGGCCAGTGGTCCAGCTCACAATACGGCCAGTGGTCCATGCGCGGGTTTGGGGCAGCGGAGGCGCGTTGAGCCGGTGCAATTGTACCACACATGTAATCAGGCCATCACACTTCTTAGTATTAATAAGGTTAAGTTCATTTGTCTGAGGCTACAACTGAAATACTACAGCAAGAGAAAACAAATCAGATATACTATTGGCCATGCAGCTAATGGCTCTGAAAAATACATTTCATATATTAGAAATCCTAAAAGAGTGGGAGGCAAAACACCAGTTTTTTCAAAATAAAAAAAGATAATTGGAACCGGAGGAGACACTAGATGCAGAGGATGCTGAGGGTGGATAGCAAGACACCTGGTGAATTTGTTGTAAATATTTTCAAAGGAAAGGATAAAGTAATGCTAAGGATTGTCTGGACTGTGGCAGGATAACGGGTATTCTTTCTTTGGATGGAGGTGATGTGGGTATGGGCAGAGGTTGATGAGATGTGTTTCAGGACACCAAATGTAACACAGGAAAAGGTGCTGAGGGAGGTGAGGCTACAGTGGCTTTCCCATGACTCCTCTACCCCTGCACAGCTGGTGAAATCTGGGACATATTATTTGGGTGAGCCATACATTACATAAAAGTGTAGATGGGTATCAGTGATTAAATTCAATGTTTTTCACCTCAGGATTCTGAGAGGCATCATTTACAACTCGAGCTTCAATCTAATTTTCTGTTTGGTGTCACTCAGGACCCATGGAAGCAAAACGTCTAGACAGTTGTGTGAAATGCTTGTCTGTCATAAATGCTTCATTGCTCAGTGAGAAACCATAAGCAATTTAATTCAATGAATAACTGGCATCAACATTTAGTTGTGGCTAAATAAAGCATTTGATCATAAATATAATTTGGCTAATAGAAGTAAAAACGTGTAAAGAACGATAGCATCTTCCAGTTCAAGTTAAACTGGGAGTAGAGTGACGTTCATAGCTAATTGATCTTGAACCTGGGGAAAATACAAAATTAGTGTAGCTCAATGTGGCATTTCATTTCTGTTGGAAGGTGCACATGAAATTCCTTTGGGTAATCTCTTTTCAAAGTGTGTTACGTTAATGAAGTCTGATCAAATCTTTATTAGAAGGAATCCTTTTGAGAAGATATGAAGAGAGATAATTGATAGCCCTGCCTCATTGGCCCCCATGCTACAAAAGATAGATTAAATATGAGGTGTGTACATGTGAACTAATTTAAAAGACTGTTGTGCATTTGAGAATATGTCCATGCATTTACTGATTACTCTCTTTCGACTTAGAGTATCAAATCTTAAATTAAATAGACCAACTTTTCCCATTCTTCCTGATAACATTTAAAGCTCATAGTTAGGGCCCATCAAATAGAAATGGCGAAGCAGGTTGTCATGCTGACCAGTGAATATTCATGCCATCACCTCTGAAATTAATTATATGCAAATATGTGGGTATTCAGTATGGATATCGAGGAAACCTCTCTGCTTTTTACTACTTAATAGGTCAGCAAGCCCAGCTTAATTCAAACATATATGTGATTTCTCTATATGATGAATAGGGTTGTATTCAAACACCAATAATCCTTCTGTCTTTTCACCACAGCCTGTAAGTTCGACACTTATACCCTGCCGTTACCCAGATTCAAAACGTAGATTAACAGATTGGCAGCCCTCAAAAACAAAACTAACAAGAACAGCTAAAAGGGAGAGCAGATTTTACTAACAGCGATTCCAGCCGAACAGAGTGGCAAAAAAAACAAAATTTACCAGAAAATGTATTTATCCACAGTACCAAAGCAAAATACCTAATCTGATACCTACAAAATGTTGAGAACAATAAATCACTAAGAATATTTTTTCACTTCAGAAAATCAACTCTAAACAACTAAGATAATTTTTGACAATGAAGGAATTCTATAAATCAGTTAAGATGTAACTCTTTACATGCCTTTGCCCCAAGTAGTTAAAACACTTTACAAACAAATACTACATTTCTAAATGTTTAATAAAATACAAAACACCCACAATCATCCATAAGCAAAATTTAGCATTCAAACATAAACCTTAGCTTTCCCCCTCAAAAACAAATCATGTGAACTGATGCACAGTACCCAAACCTTTTTGTTACCTATTTTAAAACTAAGGAAGAATATGATATGAGAGGTGTACATGATTGTCCTAGAAACTATTATAGATAACGATGTAGATATGGCAAGTTGTGTGTGTGTGTGTGTGTGTGTGTGTGTGTGTTTGTACATGTAGGTGTGTTTTTCTACATTGCTAAGTCATGTGTGTTCCATTCAAATTCATTTAATGCAATGTTGAGGTGAAATGTTAACCTGCGTATGTTTTCATACAGATGGGCTACCATTTCCCAAAACACCCATTAGCTTACACCACATTTAAAACATTTATATATATATATATATATATATATATATTTTACATATTTTATTGACATTTTTGAATTCAGCATTCAACATACATTTTCTCATTCAATGACGGAGCGTCTGCAAGATCCTCTTGAGTGTCCAGTCCGACCGGGCATCATGGCTCCTCGCTAAACCTCCTTCCTTCCTATTCCTGCCTACCGCCCTAAGCAGCGCTATCAATATGAGGTTTTCAGCAAACATTAACCTCTCAACAACTCCCCCCTCCCCCAGAACCCCCCCAGTACCCCCCTCCCCTGCTGCTGCTGACCCACTTGCCAAGCTACCTCCCCCTGTATACGTGACCTGGGTCTCTGTCAAAGCTTCGTGTGCCATGTGTCATGTGCAGAGAGTCCACTATGTACGTGGATACTAGAGTGCCATGGTCCGGTCATGCCTCACCCTCAGTCCCTCCTTGCCCCAGTCCCCTAGGGCTAGCTTGTTGGGACCCCTCTTGTGGTGTGCTAGGCGCAGACTCCCGGTCCTCATTCTTCAGATCCTCCACCAACTCCCCCCAGGCCTGCACCCTCTCCAGTCGCCCTATGCTTCGTTTTGCATTCCGAAGTAGTATTCTATCTTCACAACTTGCCCACTTCACCAGCTCCCTTTTCCAGCTGCCTATCCCCGGACCTGCCGGGGCCTTCCACTTACTAGTGAGTTCGCGCTTTGCCAATATATATGCCAGATCTTGAAACCTGGCCGTGACCTTAGTTTTAGCGGAGTGAGGGAATAGGTTGAGCAGCACGTGACCTGGGGTGCATGGGATCTCCTTCTCAGTGAGGCTAGCTGTCTCCCGAACCACTTCTTGCCAATACCCCTCTACCTGTGGGCAACTCCACATCATATGAATATAACTAGCCCCAACTTCCTGGCATCGGGGGCAGATCGCTTCCATCCAATTAAAATAACAGTTAATTCTGTAAGGGGTAATGTATGCCCTATGCAAAGTGTAAAAACGAATTAATTGGAATCGCGCATTGTGGGATACCTTTGTGGCCCGGGGCAGTGTATTCTCCCAGTCTTTATCCGTGATAGGGCCCCCAATGTCTGTCTCCCATTTATCTTTCAGGCTCTCCGGGGCCCTGTGGAGTCCCGCCGGATGGCTCTATAGATACATGAAACCGCTTTAATGACATCCCTCAGCCAAGCTGATGTATTCACCTGTAGAGTGTGAAGGGGGGTCCGTCGCCCCCTGACCTCAGTGCCTGCGCATAACACCCGTGACCCCCCCCATATAGCAGAAAATGACCCTGTGGAATCTCTAATTTGGCTTGGAAGGCCGCAAATGTGAGGAGTTCCCCGTCACTGTACAAATCTCCTAGTTTAGTAACTCCCGGTTGCGCCCATTCCTCTAGCCCTCTCCACTGACCCCCATGCGGGAGCGCCTCCAACAGCGCCACCAACATCTCCGGGGAGTAAGGGCGCTTGTGCAATCCCGCGCCTGCGCCCGCAGCCCCTGTGACTACATCTCCCAGGGGGCTGCGCGAGGTGCGCTCTGCTGACACCATCAGGAAGGCGCCGGTGGCATTTAAATCAATCCGGCCGGCCCTACCGCAGCGCGGGACGCGCTCATCAGGACCAGCCTCACCTCCTGCTGTCGGTGTTGCCATGAGGGGAACGGCTCCGGGGGACCATCCGGCTGCCTCACTGCCCTGTTTTCGCTCCTTGCCCCGGATTGTGCAATCCCGCGCCTGCGCCCGCAGCCCCCGTGATTACATCTCCCAGGGGGCTGCACGAGGCGCGCTCTGCTGACACCATCAGGAGGGCGCCGGTGGCATTTAAATCCGGCCGGCCCTCCCGCAGCGCGGTCGAGCGCGGGCATGCCCGGGCGCTGCCCAGTCGAAGCCCAGGCCAAGGGCGGGCCCGTCCCGCGCCCGTCAGCGACCGGAAGAGGCAGGGCAGGGCTACCCCCTTAACATCTGGACCTTTGAGGATTCCACATTAAGGACAAAAAGGTACTGTGGGGCAAAAGAGGGGGCTATCATAAGTTAACAAAAAGCTGCGATTGTGTTCTCCTGTTTTGTAGAGACTCTTCCATCGCAAATTATTGATTGAGAGTGCTTACCACAACCTGACTGATTAAGCAATGGGCAAGAGAAAGACTATGGAAGGGGGAGCACAGCTGTCACAACCAAAAAAGGGGAAAAAGGCAAAAAAGGTTATGCATCCTGGCTCCAATTGCACCCTGACAAGAATTGTAACTATTGTCAGCGAATTTGAGGAGATTCTGGCAGGAAATTCTAGTACTTATCAGGAGGAAAATTCTGATCCCCTTTTAGAAGTGTCAAACCAGCATCGAGGGAAAGTGATCCCTGCTATTTTCAATAAAAAATCCCCACGTATCCCTCCAATCTGTGAAGTCCATAATTAATTAGAAGGGCCTGCTAGGCTAGACCCAATAGAGGCATCTAAGGGGATTAATTTACCTAGTGTTATTTCGGAAACTACTGCTCATGGGAAGACTCAGGTGAAAACAGGGGAGATAGCTATTAATTTCTCTAATAGATTCGCGGTCTTAGAAGGGGAATCAGGGGATGCTTTGGATGTGATTGCTCAAGTCACCGAGAGGGTTGCTAGGGCTATGGGGATAAGCGCAGAAGCACATGGGGATTGCCCAAATTGTTCACTCTCTAATAGAGTACTCCTTAAGAAATTAGAGAATCTAGAGAGGATATGCTCTCCATAAAAAAATGTTGGAGGCACTATCAGAGGGGAAAAACACCAAAAAGTCAAAAACTCCACAAATCCATCCATCTAAAACAGTATTCACATCACTCAACCCAATAGAAAATCTAACTTCTAGTTTATTGACAGAAGGTGGGCTATTAAAGAAAGGGCTCCTGGACCAAAGGCCGCACGATAGGGACCTCCCCGTTAGACAGCACAGTTTTAGTTCCAGGTCATATGCTGAAATTATGAGAACACGGGGTACAGTATCTGGAAACAAGTTTGCCCATCTGAGTATACCATCTTTTATTGATCCCAGGCTGGATAATACCGGGAAGCCTAAGATTGATCTAAATATTGCTCCAATAGATAATGCCACAAGAAATCCGAGTGCAATAGTTTATTTGACCGGGGTCCGAAAACCAAACATGAACTCCGGGCATGAAACTAGAGAATCCATCCATAATAAAGCAATTCACTGGCTTTGACATGTGAGGGGATGCAGATCCATCATTAGGGAGGATATGACTAGTGTCAAGAGATTGTCCCTACATCTCTCCCACACAGACTGCATTGAAATCTGATTGATTCTGCATTGTAATACATTTTTATCTCTGTATCATGATATGATTAATATGAATTTTATTCTTTTATGATGAAATTATATCTACTTTTATGATAAATCTTTTTATCGAATAAAGTATTACAACAACAGTAAGGGCGCTTGGTTTTGGTTTTCTGAAGACACCTGACGCAGCAGTTTCTTATTACCCTATGTTCAGAGGATTCGATGGTTCGCTGTTTAATGGTACCCATGAGTGTACTCAGGACATCTGTTCTAATCGGGGTGAAGGAGGGTGTCCTCCTGTCTGGATCTAGTCTTCCTGCTACCCACTGTGTAAAGCGTTGGAGCTGCCCCGCTAGGTAGTAATTTTTCATATCAGGTACTGCTAGGCCCCCTTCTGCATGCGCTCTGCGCAACGTACCCAGCGCCACTCTGTGCCTGCTGGGACCCCAAATAAAAGTGTCCAGAAGAGAGTCGAGGGATCGGGACCATGTCTTGGAGATCCACACGAGGAGCGTGGTAAAAAAGTATAACAATCGGGGTAGCACTATCATTTTCAGCAATGATATGTGCCCTGCCACCGATAGGGGCAACGTCCCCCAGAACGCCATACTGCCTTTCAGGGTTCGGAGAACCCGCCCTATATTTCCTTCCTGGACATTAGAGAGATCATGATACACCTTAACCCCCAGGTATCCAAAACAACGTGCCTCCCATCGGAGGTCCCCCAGGTCCGCTGGCGGTAGAGCCTCCCTGGCTATCGGGAAGAGTTGTGACTCCTGCCAGTTGACGTAAAGGCCGGAAAGGGTTCTGAACTCGTCTAGCATGCACCGGGCTCCCTCCAACGCTGTACCTGAGTCCTTCAGGAAAAGCAACAAGTCATCTGCATATAATGCGATATGGTGCGTCTGCTCCGCCAACCTAATACCTTCATACGGCGTCCCCAATCGTGCCACACATTCCAGCGGCTCTATTGCCAGTGTGAAGAGCAGGGGGGAGAGGGGACACCCCTGACGTGTGCCCCTCTCTACCCTGTACTGCACGGAAATGGTGCAGCCCGTACGCACCCGCGCCACCGGGTCCCTATAGAGTAACTTGACCCATTGGATTAACCCCTGTCCCAACCCCATCCTCGCAAGGATTGCATATAAGAAATCCCACTCAAGACTATCGAACGTTTTCTCGATGTCAATGGCGAAGATCACCCCCTCTTGCGCCTCCACCGCACCCCGCTGCAACACCGCGAACAACCACCTAATGTTCAGGGTGGTATTTCTGCTAAGGATGAATCCTGCTTGGTCAGCATGTACCAAATAGGTGATATGCGGCAGCAGCCTGGTGGCCAGTATCTGACTGAGGATTTTAAAATCGAGATTAAGCATCAACAGTGGACGATATGCAGAACACTCTGTAGGGTTCTTGCCGGGTTTAAGCAGGGGAACCATTACCGCCTCTCTCGTTTCCATTCTCCCTTGCGTCCGCGTATAGCTCCACCAACCTGGGAGCCAGCTCCACCAAGTACGTGGCATAAAACTCCTGGGGCAGCCCGTCGGTGCCCGGAGTTTTCCCTCTTGCCATAGCTTTGACTGCCCCCCTGATCTCCCGCTCTGTAATCGCTGCTCCTACTAACTCCGCCTCCTCTGCCTCCAGTGTAGGGAGCGGAAAAGGTGCCAAGTATTCTGTGATTCCGTCTATGTCGCGAGTACCAGTGCTTCTGTACAGGCGGGTGTAGTATTCCCTGAACCTGCCTTAATCTCCTCTTGCGTATGTAATGGGCGCTCCCCCCTGTCCTGTATCATCAGTATTGTACTACCCCTCCGGGACGGGTTAGCGAGCCAAACCAGCGATCGCCCCGCTTTATCCTGCTCACCATGTGTCCTGTCCATGTATTTCTGGAAATCAAAGCACCGTAGGCTCTCTACCTGCACTGCCACCTCCTCCTTAGCCGCTAGGAGCTTCTGCTTCAGTTCCGGGTGCTCTGGCCTCCTCTTTTCTAGGTTCCTAAGTGCCTCATCTGCTCTCTCTAAGTCTGCTGTGAGCGTCCTTTGCACCCCAATAGATGTAGCCATGCACCTTCCCCTGATCACAGCCTTAAAGGCCTCCCATTCCGTTATTCTAGAGTCAGTGGTGCCCGCAATGTCAGCAAAATATTGTATGATGTGCTCCCTAGTCTCCTGCTGAAAGACCTGGTCTTTGAGAGCTTCTGGTTTGAGGCGCCATGTAGGGATAGGTTGCAGAATCCCCCCCCCCCTGTATCAAATAATGAGTGGGTTGTGGTCTGAGGCCATTCTGGTCAGGTACTCTGTCCCCCCCAAGCTGAGTGTAGAGGCCTTGTGTGCTTAAAAAAGTGTCCAGTCGGACGTGTAAGTCATGGGTGTGGGATAGGTGCGAATAGTCTCTATCTGTCGGGTGTGCCCTACGCCAGGCATCCACAAGCCCCCAGCGAGCCTGCCAGTCACTAAAAGCCCGGGCCACTACATGTACTGGAGAATCTCGAAGCGGTGAATGTGAACGGTCCATCTCAGGATCTGCAACAATTAAAATCCCCTCCTATTAACACCACCCCAGTCATGTACGGTGCCAGAACCCCTGACAGCTGCTCCAGGAACCGAACTTGCTCCACATTCGGACCATATACATTAACCAGGGTGACATCCTGCCCGTCAAGCCTTCCGGCAACAATCAGGTAACTTCCCTCTGGATCTATTTTATACTCAATAGGTTGGAAGGGGACCCCCTCCCGCACCCATATCAAGACTCCCCGGGCAAATGCTGAGTATGACGTATAAAACGCCTGCCCTCTCCAGCGCCTGCGCAGTGCCTCACCCTCCTTGTCCAATGTATGAGTCTCCTGGAGCATTGCTACATGCACCCCTCTCCTATTTAGTTGTGAGAATATTTTATACCTTTTACTCATGGAGTGCATGCCTCTAAAATTCCACGACAATATATTATAGGTGGTCTGTGTCTGCTGCATGTGAACTCATGTTTACCCCCCGACAGGCCCAGAGACCCAGAATATCTATGCATAGCATGCAAGGACCACTTGCAGAGTAGCCTGTCTTGGCCTCTCGCCCCGTCGACTGCAGCATCCCTCCCCATGAACCCAAATAACAACTCCCCCTCCCCAGGACAAGTGAGAACATCTCTCCTATCCAAACTGTGCACTTCCGTGCTCAAACAGACAGTGTTCAAAGGTGGTGGTTAGGCCAAAGACTACCTGGAGGGTTGCCGTCCTCTCCGCCTCTCCGGACCCCCCCCCCCCACCCCGGCTTACATAGCTCAGGCAGACATCAGGGAACCCCGGCAAGAGAGATTCAGGGCCCTGACACCGACAGCTCCTCCCATTTCCCCCGAGCATAGTCCCGGGTATACTTGCGGGTGCGGCCCATCTCACATCAGGTCATCCGCTGATCTGGGAGTCACATGCGGCAGAACCTGGCTGGCGTCTCCAACCAAACTCGAGCTGGTTTCTGAATCCGAATCTCTTTGGTCTGCTCCAGCTGGTGATGGTGGTTCCCGATTGTCCACCGCACTCAACGAGGCCACCACGGCGATCGCACTAGCCCTAGCTCGGTTTGCCTCCTCCACCGTCGGGTGGGTCTTTGAAGCTGCCCCTCTGTCAGGTGAGCGCGGCAAGGCTTTGTCCGCTGGGCCGTCTCCTCCTCGCTGGTGCCCTCGGGGATCCTGTTCCTCAATCCAGCCCCATACGTTATGTGGTAGGGTAAAGAAGATAGTCCCTCCATTATGCACTATGCGTAGTTTGGCTGGAAAAAACATGGAGTAGGACACCCCCATCTAGCACGGTTTCCACTTGACCTCCGTAAAGGATGCTCTCTGTTGTTGCACCTCCGGGGAGGAGTCTGGGAAGGTCCGTACCACACTGTTGTCTATTTTTAGCTGCCCCTTTAAGGCGAGCCTGCCCCAGCACATGATCGCTATCCTTGTAGAACAGGAGGCGGGCCACCACTGGCCGCGGCGGTCCGCCAGCCCGCGAGGCTTGAGCTGGAACCCTGTGCGCCCATTCTAGGGCAAAGAAAGTGGACAACCCCTCCTCCGCCACCTCCGTGCGCAGCCAGCGCTCAAGGTACGCCACCATATTGTTTTCTTTGACTTTTTCGGGAAGGCCTGTGACCTCTTATGTTATTTCGGCAGGTTCTGTTTTCGGCATCCTCTGCTCGCTGTTCCAGTATCTGTACTCTTTTTCTCGATGGCCACCAGTTTGCTTGCCATTGCCATGACTGGCGGCCGCAGGCTCTCTATCTCCGCTTCTGTGGCTGTGACACGGGCGGCCAGCTTTCTGTGGTCCGCGTGGAGGAGGCCCAAGTCCTCTCTGATGGTGTCTGTCTTAGTTTCCACCGCTAGCCCGGAACGTTCTATGGCCTGCAGGATATCATGGAGAGAGAGTTCTGCTTGGGGTGTCCCTCCGTTCGTCCTGGGCCCCGGGCATGAGGCAGAGTCTCCGTGGTTCATTTTCTCCCCCTCTTGCTGCTCAGTATCCCGCCTCTTGGTGCTCCGGCCCATGACGCTCCCTGGTCTGTGAATCTCACGCTCAGCGTGAGCTACGATAAGGTGAAGGTGGCCTCCCCTCTACTTGTCGTCCCTGCAGGGGGAGTGATGACTGGCCCCTCCAATGCACAACGCAGTCCTCACGCGATAGGCAACCACAGTCCACAGCAGTGTACAGGACCAGCGCAATAACAATGTGCATATGCTACCGCTGCTCCCAACTCGCGACAGCCACACCTCCTCAAGTCCGAGGAAACCACGTGGCCAGTGAGCCTGCTCTAACTCCTGCTCACTCCACCAGCCCCAACTTAGCCACTGCATCAGCGGAGGCTGCCCTCTGGACACTTCTCCTGCAGCTGATGTCCCTTGGCGTCACCCAGCAAGTGACCCTCTGTGGCGGCCTGTCATTTCCCCGTCCCCGGGCATCCCAGCTCATCTCGGGACACCTGGTCCTCACGGTCATGCCCTGTTGTGAATCTGCCCTCGGGCCCAGCAATGGCCAGCACAACTGTCTCGCAGTAGCCTGCCCCCCTCACTGTGGGCTCACCACGACCAGTTCTGCGGAGGGGGCCTCACACTGCAGCTCACAATCAGTCCCTCTGCCCCATTAGTGCCTCTCTCGGTCTCCAGCCGTTGCCTTCACTCCAGGCTGATCACAGGCCTCATCCAGCACCAGATCCGCCCAGGGCCATCTCCTCGCGCTCCACTGCTTCCTCAGGGCCCAAGAGCCTCCGCCCCACAGCGCTGCCTCCACTCACCGCGCTCAGGGCAGCAGCTCCCCTTCCCTCGATCTCTCCACCATGCGGGGGGGGGGCACCTGCCGATGTGCGCTGCAGTCAGCACCGGTCCTGGCGGGGAACAGAGCCCTCACCGCTTCCGCGGTCCCTCACGCCCCGCTCCGGCGGCTGGGCACTCGTCTGGACTCGGGATCCGCCGCAACTCCTCCCTGTGCCTCCACCTCACCAGCGCTTGCTCGGGCGCCAGCCGCCACCAACCTCTCACGCCACCGTGCCAGCTCCCATTATGACAGCTCAGGTCGACCCCCAAGTAATCATCCTTCTCGGCTATGCTCCAGGAGCCGTTACTTCCGCGTTGCCGCCATCTTGTGCGGCCCGCGGCCGCACCAGCTTCTCTGCTCTTTATCGACGTTAGAGCAGCTCTCCGCAGCAGCTGTCCCCCCCGCCCCTATCCTTCCGACGTCTCCGGGGCCGGTCTCCGCTTTCAGGGCTCCCCCACAGCTGTCAGGATAGTGCCAGAGAGGGGATCACTGACGGGAGCTCCGATTTAGGCTCCCGTCTCCATCGGCGTCAGGCAACGCCCACTTCAACATTTATATCTTTATTACTCATAAAATGTATTAAGGGTTTCCTTAATCCTGCAACCCACACTGTTAGCCCTCTTTCTTTTACCCTTAACAACAACCACATAATACCTAAGCCACAATATTACACACTATAGACTATACTCCAACCCTGCAGCCTTACTAACTTATGCCTACACACAAAAGTGTCAATCCCTTTCCTTTGCCATGATCGGTGCACAAGCCACGCCCCCCTAGTTCAACCTCAATCACCAGCTTCAGTTCCACCAACCCACCAGACAACTTCTCTCATCTCACTTGCACACACACATCCAGCATCCACAGAAGCACAACGGGAGGTCAATCATTCTCCTACCAAGCTGCCAAATCCTGGAATGACCTCACCCAACACATCAGGGCCTCCTCCTCACTTCTTAAATTCTGCAAGAAGCTGAAGACCTGGCTATTTTATTCATCTTCATGCGGGGGCCGTCAGACGGCCTGTATTAAGGCCCAGCCTACAGTCATCTACTCAGTGCATTGATTCCGTCACGGGTAACAAGAAGCGCTCTGCAAATCAACATTACATTGCAAGGCGTGGCTAGCCTTAAATCTGTTCCTTTAAAAGCAGTGAACCACAGTGCAGTCACAGGTGTCATGCTCAGCGGGCAGTGACATAGTCGGTAAGACCAGGGCGCCAGAGTGAAGCGAGGCAGTGCCGAGTGCAGTGCCCACAGGTAGCAGTGCAAGCAGCGGCTCGGTGGCGGCGGCGGCGGCGGTCACCGTCGTCTTTGAGACCAGGGTTGCGGTGCAAAGTGCATTGGTGCTCTCTGCACTGCCTTCAGAACACGGAGTCTGTTGCTTTCCCTTCTGGGCAACTGAAACAGCGGTTTAGAGGCAGAACCCAGAGGTAAAATAAGTCCGTGCTGTCCCTGAGACTTCGTGAACAGGAGGCAAGTTCAGTTTGAAGCCCGTGGAGATACTCAGCACAAGTTTAAGAAAGTTCAGTCCAGTCCTATCACTGCCCAAGGCAGAAGCAGCAACTGCAGGTTAAATACAACAAAGCAACAACATAGCGAAGGGGTAGCACTCCTCCTGGCTGTTCTTTCAGCTCTTCTTCTTGGCAGGTTCCTTGATTCCAGCGAGTTCTAAAGTTCTGGGGTTTGGGCCCCAATATTTATACTGCATTTCCCTTTGTTCTCTGGGCAGAGAGTTTGTGTGCCCCGCCCAAACCAGTTCTGTCCTCTCTGGCCCGGCTTCCTGGCAGGAGGTGGAGACAGCATTGCCCGAGGCTGACCAGGCCCATTCAGGTGCAAGTAGGTCTCCCACTACTCTGAATGCAGCTCAGGTCTGTTCAGCCCAGCCCTGTTCCATCGGCAAAGGCAGGACACCCCTCAACCCCCCCCAGTGGCTGTCAAAAGAGCATCTACACCCCCAGCACCTGTCACTCCAAAGCTAGACAGTCAATCCACACTCTCAGCAGAAGCACAGAGGATGGCTAAGCAAGAAAATACCTAGGGCCAGATGTAGGTAATTCTATTTTACCGACTCATAAATACCGAATTTTACCGATTCGGTATTTATGAATCGGTAAAATAGGAGGGAGATTCAGGTAAATTCGGTAATTGAATTACCGAATCTGTAAAAATCGGTATTTACCGAATCGGTAAATACCGATTCGGTAATGCCCATTGATTCCTATGGGCATTGAAGCCCATAGGAATCAATGGGCATTACCGAATCGGTATTTACCGATTCGGTAAATACCGATTCCAGCAAGGGTGCAGGGGGTGTCACTTTGGCACCCTCTAGCACCCCAAATACAGGCATGTGTGCCATTAGGCACACAGACATGCCCTAAGGGCATGTCTGTCTGTCACATGGCATAGGTGTTCATGCACACATGTGCATGCACACCTGGATTCGGCATTTTACCACCCAATTGGATTGGGTGGTAAAATACCGAATCTGAAAGGCCTTTGGGACTCAGAAGAGTCCCACCTACTTCTCGAAGTTACCGAATTGGTAGAAATACCGATTCTGTATTTTACCGATTCGGAAAATTTACCGATTCGGTAAATTTACCGAATCGGTAGAATTGGCCCCCTACATCCCAAATACGCATTTACCGGTCGGTAAATGGCCACCTACATCTGGCCCCTACTCTCTAAAAGTGGTATTTTCAAACACAGAACATAAAAATCATCTTTACTAAACGATGCATTTTTATATTCTGAGTTTAGGCATACTAAGCCCCATTTCTCTATGTTGTCCCAATGGGAAGATTATGTTTATTAGATGTTATAAGCAAACTCCCATTCTATCCTATGGGACAGATAGCCTTTCCATAGTGAAAAATGACATACACTGTAATTTACTACCACGACATGTCACACAAACACCAGTACATGCCCTACCTTTAATTTACACAGCACCATGCCCACAGGGTTAAAGCAAAGGGATGATTAGGGCCTGGCAAGTGGATGCACGTGCCAGGTTGACATGGCAGTTACAAACTACGTGCAGACACTGCAGTGGCAGGTCTGAGTACGATTTACAGTGCTGCTTGTGTGGGTGGTACTACCAGTACTGCCGGCCCACTACTAGCATTTGATTTACAGGCCCTGACACCCTCAGTGCACTTTACTAGGGACGTACTAGTAAATCAAATAAGCCAATCATGGAAACACCAATCCAAAACACAATTCACAATAGGAGCACTTGCACTTCAAAACTGAACATCAATGAGAAAGTGCGCAGAGACACTAAACCAGCAAACCCTGTCAAAACCGAGAGGTCAAAAAGCAAAAAGACAGTGGAAACATGCCAAAAGATGCCAGGTCTAACATTATGGATGTAGATTCTATAGGAGATTGGGATGCCCCTGGTAAATATGTGTGAAGCTGTAATGGTAATATTTGAAGGGACGTTTGAAATTGATTTATAGTTCAAAGTGTGGAAAGAGAGACACTAGGTTCTAGCGTAAAGCAGTGGGTAATATCTGTGTCTGATGACAGGAATGGTAGAACGATGCTAAATTAAATTGTTATCATATTCTTTATCCCTTTCTTCCTTTTCTTTTCAGACCTTTTATAATTCTCTGTACTTTGGAGTTTTAGGAGCATAAAACAATGGGGTGAATCAGGCATTTCTAATGATTTAGAATACAGGTAAGTTGAACTTGTCAAGGGTTTTTTCAGCCATTACTGTAACAGGAGAGGAGGAGAACTCTCAATCTCTTGAGATTTTGTTTAATCATAGCATGAGGATTAACATTTTGAAGTTATTAGGTCAATGTTATCTTGAATTGCAGTTAACATATGATGTAAGTATGGAGTAATAGGTGCTCTTAAATGAATGTCTTGTAAAAAGATTTGGAGTCCTTTGAAGAGAGTAGGCCAATGTAACCTTGAGTTGTAGTGAACACATGATATAAACATAGAGTAACAGGTGCTTAATTTAAGAAAAAATTTACTATGAAAAGATTTTGAGTACTTTTAGGTTTATTACTATGACGTAAGGAATATAAGAGGAGTGACATTGTCCGTATAGCACAAGAGAAAGCGTTTATGTAGCACAAATGGGATCCCAATTGTGGGTAGATATACTGGAATTTTTGTTTGTGGATTACAAACTATCTGGATGGGAATTGTTGTTTCCTAAACATAGTTGTGTTTGTTTCTTAAATTTCAGCCCTGATGAAGCGGTAGCTAAACACAGTGAAACCCATTTTGGCAGGACATTTTTCAGAATTACGCGTTTGAAATTAGGTTCCAGTTACAACTGTATTAATTCACGCTGTTAATGATGATTTGTAGAACATCCTTTGTTCAATAATAACTTACTTACTATTTGAGTCTTTGTAACGGCATAACCACATGCTTTTGATTAATTCTTATGAGATTTTGTATTGTACTGTTTGGGATGACAATAAGCTGCTTGTGACAGAATGTTTGAAATAAAAGTAATTTAAAAAAAAAAGATTGTTTTTTTAGAGTTTAATATAGTGTAAACTTGACCGGAATCGGGTATCAGGGCACTTTACATAGCACCAGTTATGTTAAATGAGGACACACATTCATTTTTGTTAGGCACGGGGAGATAAAGTGATTTGCCCAGAATCACAGGATGTTTTTGTCGTCATTACCGAGAGTCGAACCCAGTTCCCCAGGTCCGAGGCCATATCTATGATAATTCAGTGGTTAACGTCTGATACTAGTATCTTCAAGTGAAAAATGTATATAACTTATTACATGATGAGACAGTGGCTCCTAGGAGAAGTCACCCTTTCTTCGGCCAATTCATGAAAAAACAGAAAGAGAACTTTGATGCATCCAGTTCTTGGCACCAGGTTATCCAAGTGTGTGCTGCGTCAAAGAGTCAGATCCTGTTACGGAGCATCTGTAATTATTCCAGTTGCCAACAACCAATCATTGGTGCCAGAGAAGCCTATTCCAAGGCCCAGCCAACCACAGTAATCCTGTGATCCATGCGACCAGGACAGCCCTGAAGCATCAGGATCTCTTACTCTACCACCAAAGCTGTGCACCCTCAGCATATTCATGTGAGTTGTGAGTGAAAGAAAGACAAGAGCAGGTCTTTAGATCCACACAGATTCAAAGATAGTGACAGGCCCCAGAGAGGTAGAAAACATATAAGTACTCTTCAAAACATAGTATGCTCTTTGTTTTTCGTGTGCTTTGTAGAGATTGATGTGTTATTGTTTTTGCTGCCTGGCAACTCTGTGCTTAGCTTCCATTTTGCTTAAACATTTTAACTCTAGGAAAAATGGAAGTTAAGCTAGAGCTCCCATGAAGAGCTTGAGTCGCAAGAGCCCAACTCCTCCGACCCAGAAATGTAAGAATGTTATGGGATGTCAGTTGGATGACACTGTTTACAGGTCAGTGCACAAATAGTGCACTCTCTGAAGTAAACTGTGTGTGCAGAGGGTTTTCTGTGACATAGAATGGTCTGGAGTGGATGCCTCTTCCTTCATTGAGTGTAACTACCTGCAACTCGCAGGACTGTAGAAACTACCATTGGTGGCAGTAAAAGATTGTAGAGGCCTTTTTACAAGTTATGTGTCAGAAAGAGTTTTCTGCTGGACTGTGGTCTGCATTTTTTCAGTTGGACTGCCAGTCATTTGTTCCATCAAAGTGTGACACGGATGATCCATGTGTGTGAGCGTGTGTGATCCATCTATGTGCAATAGGCTGTGGGTGGAGAGATGGATAGAGCTGTAAGCGGCAATGTGAATGGCAGGGCTATCATCCAGCATTTCTTAGTTCCTTTGTAATGAACCAGACTCCAGAGTATGTAGGCTAGGAGATAGAAGGACCCTTTATTGTAAAGGGAAAATCGTTAACTTTTTGCTGCTTAATTCTTCGCTAGAAGTGTTGCCCGCAATAATTTCAGAGGTGGTTAAGTGACGATTCTGTGCCTTTGTTTTGGGTTTGCCTTAGAAGAGACTCCCAACTCTACCCCTCCTTTCTACTGACACTGTGGAACAAAGGGCCTGATTACAATATTGGCGGATGGGATACTCCATCACAAACGTGATGAATATCCCTACCGCTGTATTTCAAGTTCAATAGGATGTAATGGAACTTGTAATGTGGTGTACGGGATATCAGCCATATTTGCGATGGAGTATCCCATCCGCCAAGATCATAATCAACCCCCTAGTCTGGGAGGTATACATGTAAGTCAGGAAATGCCTGAAACAAATACCCGAGTTAGACTCTGGAGTATGCACACTCCATTTGGAAACATGGTATTCATGTGAGGCAGAAACTACCAGGCAGTGTCTCATGGTTTGTCTTGCAGAATCCAGGGTCCCACAGCAATGGAGACTCAGAAATTCTTTTTTGCTTGAGGGTTGGGGCTTCTAAATTCCAGCTACCCTCTGTCATGTGTGAGAATATGAACTTTGATGCTCTGCAGTCTGCCGGGAAAAAAGATGCCTGGAGTCCGCCTTGAAGAAAGCAGCTGGCTGACTGCTGAGGAAGGGTTCTACATGAAGAAGATCAGGAGGGAACAGTGAGGAATTGAGAGAAGGAACTGAAAGATGCGAGCGGCTAAACAGAGAAGTATCTGCACCTCAGGCTGTGTGGAGAGGCCTTGAGACCCTAGTGGCACTGCTGTGTGTCCATGAATATATCTCCTGTAGCTGAGGCATGACCAGGGATACCACAAATGCATTTTGTGGTATTCCTGCCATGAAGACATGGAGCTTGTGATTAATGGAAACTGAGAAAATCTTGATCACATTTGATAGCCTTATCTGAAAAACTGAAGTGCAGTAAGCAGCTTAGAACTAGGTCAGACCACTCTCCAGAATCAGTGGTGGCCTCTGTCTCCGTCTCCTGATCATTGCTGCAACATAGGATGGACAGGTCATTTGGGTTATAGGGTTGTGTTTGGGTCCGAGGAAGATTCCCCCAGTGAATATTCAATGGAACACAACCAGAGAGCGGTTTGCAGTCTCCTCATTGTTCGTGCTGGTGCTGCTTGTCTTCATCAGACAGGGGCAGGTGCACCACATGTAGAAGGGAAGGTCTGTGGCAATATCAGCTGGGCTAAGGCAGAGCCACTGTGATCCCGCTTGGTGGATTTGTAGGAAAGACAACATTCAGTGAGGTCTTGCCTTTCACTGGCACTCACAGCCTTGGTCTGCCTGAGAAACAATAACGATAGAAAGGTGATGTCACCCACGAAGAATTGTCATTGGGTACTATAGACTGACTTAAAAGAGTAAAAATAATAATGTTACCCACCGCTTACTCAATAAGGGCTAATGTCCTAATATTCAATGAAGAACTATGTGATACCTTTCTCAGAGGAGTAGCCTAGATTAGTTCTACGAGTCTCAGCTCACAGCGATTATTGCTTTGATAGCTGTGTATTATTTGCTTACTCTCTCAAATTTATGAACTGTATACATTTGTATGTTAGAAGTGAATTACTTTTTCTTTTTGAGTGAAAACAATGGCTAGACCTGGATTTATTGCTGACACTGGATGTCTCATTGACTTTACCATACACCATTTAGTAGGCACCTGGGCACCTGGCTTGCCTCTTGCTTGTTGCCTCTAGTTCCTGCTTGTTAAAGACTGATCTAGTGACACCGCAGGGGTTTTCCTAACTTAGCATTCTTCCAACCAACAGGAGCCTCGCCCACCCCAGGACCCGCTTAATGCGGCGAAAGTGCGCCAAAGGCAAGCCTGTCTGTGCCCGTCTGCTCATGGACCGCACCCAGTGCCATGTCCCCTGGCTCTCCTGACCCCAAATATATACCATTGCCAAGCTCTATACCCTCAAACCTGGCTGCCGCAACAAACACTGCCACTGCGCGAGCCACGCTCCACAGTAGTACCTTTCACCTGCACCCACTGCCACCTCACCTGCCACTGCACACATACCATCCCAACAACCAGCCCCACCATGAATACACCAAAGACACCACCTGACCAAAAACACAAATTTGCATGTGCATTTCTCAACACACGCTCACTATGCAAGCATTCCACTGAATTACAGGACCTCATTGCCATCCTCACACCCAACATCGTCTTCCTCACTGAGACCTAGTTCAACCCCACATTAACCCCAGGCATTGCCACAGTGATACAGACGCATATAAAATCACTCACCAGGACCGCACCAACAAACCATACAGTGTACCACCACCACCTCCATGGAACATCTCAACTTCAAGCTCCACACGGATGACAAAACAACCATTGGGGGCACCCTCGCATTCCCCAGGACCATGCTCCAGCTTGTGCAACCTCATCACAGACGTCATTGCACCCCCAGTGCTAGATTCCAAGGACTAGGTGTTTCATATTGACCTAAATTTCCACATCGACGACCCCACTGCACACCTCCTGGACAGTATGAGCAGCCCCGGATATACCCAAATCATGCACGACCCTACAAACACCTCAGGACACACGCTGGACCCAATGTTCACCTCCAGCAACTGTGTCAAATACAACCATGTCACAGAATTCACATGGACCTATCACTCCATCATCCACTCCAGCATCTCCAGCCCCTGCACCACCACCCCCAAGATGGTCAACACCCCCCACCGGAGGTGGAACAAAATCTCAGAGGCCAGCTGGGCGAACGCCCACAACACCTCCAACCCTAGTAGCGCCACCAACCTCGAACAGTGAGTGACAAACTTTAACACCTGGATAACCAATTGCACAGACAGCATTGTCTCCATCAAGAGCAAAGTCCAGAGAAAATCCTCCAAAAAGGCCAGCTGGTATACCCAAGAACTCAGAACAGCGAAACCAGATAGCAAAGAGTTGTAGAGGAGCTGGCGCAAGGACACCTCAGACAGGGCAGCCTTCAAGACCTCCCTCAATCTCTAGCCTCTGCCTGCTGTGGGCAATAAAGAAGACAGTCCTTGCCGCATGCATCGAAACCAGTGCCAAAAACAACAAGGAACTTTTTAAAATAATTAAGTAACTCCCCAAGCCTCACACCCTCACGGGAGCTGTGCGACAACCTCACCCACTTCTTCATCGACAAGATTGCAACCATATACAGAAAGCTCAAACCCCAACCCACACCTATGGACGTCCTCAACAGATACGCCACAACCATAACCAACATGAACCACACACTGACCGCCTGTAACATCCTTTATATGCAGGACACCAATTCCACCATGAAATTCATCCCACAGACCTATGCCTGCACAACATCTTCAACCTTGAAAACCAAAGGAAAGACCAGGAACTCACCACCCTACTCACTACGTCTATCACCTCTGCAACATTTCCTGAAACTGGAAAATGCTGAGTCAACTCATGACAAACCTGGAGCAGAACTAGCTACTCAACGCCTCCCAATCTGGCTTCCACAGCAAACACAACAACAAAACTACTCTGATCGCAGCCACCGATGACATACAAATCCTCCTCAATTGAGGAGAAACAGCAGCTTTGATCCTCCTTGTCCTCTCGGCAGCCTATAAACCCACACACTGATTGAAAGACTCCACTATATCGGCATCCAAAGGGACACACTCAGGTGGATCACCTCCTTCGTCACAGGAAGAACCTAGAGGATCGACCTCCCACCTTCACCTCTGAACGCAAGAAGGTCACCTGCGGTGTCCCCCAGGGCTTCTCCCTCAACCCCACACTCTTCAACACATATATGACCCCAGTGGCAAACATTGTCAGATCGCACGTTCTCAACTTAATTTCCTATGCAGAGGATACCCAACGCATCCTCTCACTCACCAACAACCCCACCACCACCAGAACCAATTTCCACAGATGCATGACAAATGTCACCGACTGGATGAAAAACAACTGCTTGCAGCTAAATACAGACAAAATGGAAGTACTGATTTTGGCAACAGCAGCAACACATGGAATGATTCCTGGTGCCCATCAAACCTAGGACCCACACTCACTCGCTTTAACTATGCCAGAAACCTCAGAATATTAATTGACAACAAGTTCACCATGAACTCACAGATCAACGCCTTCTCCTCTGCCTGCTTTCCTCACTCTGCCCATGCCATGTAAGATCCTCAAGTTACTCCCCTTAAACAAGAGGTGTACCGTGACACAATCCATACTCACCAGCTGACTGGATGTAGGAAGGTGGCTACCTGACTATGGTTACCCCAGATTTTTTTCCTGTGTTTAGCTGGTTTTTTGACTTAGTTGACCTGGTTCCCTGCTAATCAGGGCCCCAGGCCATCTGCTCTCTCTGTAAAATGGATTCCATGTACCCTAGGTACATACCCCAATTGGAAATGGACCCCTTGTCAGCCCCTGTATAATGCACTATAGGTGCCCAGGGCATAGGGGCCACCAAGGCCTACCAGGGGTTGCAGCATATCTTTTGCCACCCCTGGCTGGTTCTTAAATTGACACAACTGGCTGATCACTCAGCTGGGGTAAGGTGGTGTAATCACCCCTTGCTTAGATATAGTATACCTATATCTAAACCTATATCTGGACACATATTAACCTGTGAGCCACACCTATGGAAGGCCTCATCAATCCTGGAGGCAGAGTGCGTGGTTTCATGTGAGATGGAGCTCTAGCATGAGCTGAGCCTGTCTGCAGCTGTCGGGAACAACTCCCTAAGCTGTTTCAGGATAATGCCATACCATATACTATTAAGTGCCTTATAATCCTCGCGGTTATTTAGCAACTTTGGTTTGGCTTTATCAAAACATGTCGTGTAAGGTGTCATACGATTTGGAATACCATCCCCTCGCCAGTTCTGGCGACGGGGATGGCATTCCACCCCTCTAGAGGGGTAAGACATGTTCCTTTACTAAATGCGGTTAATTTCTCCAAAGACCTTAAGATCCACAAAATGGATGCCTCTGCCACAGACAAATGTCTGGACCCCTGCAGTTGACCGAAACTCAGCAGATGGGGCCTGGACAAAGGGTTTCCTGTCACAGGAGGGTGTCACCACCCTCCAGACAGGAGATAGTGTATTGTAGCAGGGAGGTTTGAAAGAAACCAGACACTGCCTGGGGCGCACAAGGCTGCCCCTTGCATAATCCGGCCAAACCGGTTCTGGGGCACTCCAGCCCTCGTGCCAGGGCGGCCTGGATCAAAGGAAGGGGGTGTATCCACCCACTTCCTGGGTCCCACCCATAGGAGGGGACCTAGCAGGTAATCACGCCCCCCAGATTGGAATAAGAGTGGGAGCAGTGCCAATGCACATCAGATTTCCTGGAAGAAACATTTGAAATGCAATTCTGGACCCTTCGCCCTCCATCTCATCGTGGAAGCCCGAAGAATCTCCCTTGTGGTCAAGGAGTGACCACCCTGCAGCAGCAGGCACCATCCAGCCCTCGACGTCTACTTAGTTGCAGTTCCCGCCGGAACTCGAGCAACTGAGATCAACGAGATCAAGCTTGCCTGCCTTCCAACAGCCCGATCCACAGTCCCTGCAGAGCTGAGACCCGTGGAGGCGACCGGAAGCGTGGGGCACGCCATCTTGAATTGACCACGAGACACTGACCGTGCAGCCCACGAGTGACCCTCGAAGCTGTGCACCGGGGTTTGAGAAGCCCCCACCCTGAGCTACTCCTGAGCCGAAGTTCAGCCCTCCACACTCGACGAGTGCTGCGTGGGGCCCTTTGGCACTATTTGGCTCAATGCGTTGGCCCGGTCACTTGCCAGCTGGCTAGTGGTCCCTGTGCCGACGAACTACCTAAGAAGACTCGTGAATCTGGTTGCTCCAGATCCACACCAGCTCCCCTGAAAAGGAGCCCCGACTCTGACCTTCCTGGTCCGAGTGAGAAGCAATCTTCCGATCCCGCGTGGATTGCTCTTACCAAGGCTTGTTTGCTCCAAACTTGAAGCCGACTGCACCGACGGTGAGAGCCTGCGTGGGACAGATCGTGACCTGCTCCTGGACGTCGCAGATGCCCCAGAGCCCACGTGACAGCGGAGAGAAGCTCCTCGACGACCACCTGATTGCGCCCGACATTGCCTGGTTCCGTCCTGGTTCCACCCTGGTCACTGCTGAGTGACCCAGACTCTGTCCCCTCTGCTTTCAGGTACTCTACAACTTGAGTCCACCCTTGGACTCCACCGGACACTTCATCTTTCACCCGCCTGCAGCCCTTTCAGCTTCAAGCACCAAGAGCCTGCGTGTCAAAACCCGACGCCACTTCGACCCTGTGCACCCACTTCCTGTGGGTGAGGTAACTTTGCTCCGCCGGTGTTACCACACTGGTGCACACCTCTAGGGTCTGTGTGTTAAGTTTTGTTCCTCTAGGTTCAGCGGAAGTGTCCTTAAACTTTAACTCTATGACTTTTACGCACCATTGGTTAACATTGGTGCATGCGTGCGCTTTCCGCACATCTCCCGAATCCCGAGGGCCATTCCCGACTTCAGCATTGCTTGTCCTGACTGCTCCCAGCGATTCCCTAGGCCCTAGGCCTAACCACTGTTCGAGTGGCCTCTCTTATACCACTTGTTTAGTATATGGTTTGAGTGGCCACCCGCCCTCATCCATAATTGTGCAACTTGTATGTTTAAACAGTGCTTTTGATTTAACGCTTGTGCCCCTTTATTCATAAAGAATACTGGGGATTGTTTTTAGTAATAAACACATATATTTTTATAATATATACTTGTGTGGTGTCCTTTCATTTGGTATTACAGGATTGTATGTGGTAAAACAGCTCGCTTAACACGACCTCTTAAGTTAAGCCTTTAGGCTGCTTAGTCCATGCTACCCCTAGGATAGCTTGTCTAATAAGGTTGACTTACAACCAGACACCATAAGGGATTGTTTGGTCAGGTAGTAGGTGGTTCCAGAATTGGAAACATCCCCTACCAGGCCAACTTCTCACATTGGTGGCAGCGGTGCGGATTTGAGCTTGCTGTTGTTTTACCATTGCAATCTTTATATCAAATTGAAAGATCACATCAAGTACCTCTAGGTACATATAAATCAAAAGCTTAGCATATTAAGTTCTACTGAACTTAGTAGTTGTAGGTTGAAGGGATTAGCACACCCTGACTACAACTAACTAGCAAGGTACAGTAGGAAAACACTTAGTGTAGGTAAGTGCACCACTTACACCTCACTAGTAACCATGTCTGACACAGGAAAAGCCTCAGGGTCTGCTCCTGTGACAGTTGACCCTACCCAGGCAACTTTTGGATATGACAAACTAACCCGCAGAGACTTGATTGCCTTGTGCAAAGCAAGAGGGTTAAAAAGGGGCAGAAGCCCCACCTGCCTAATCTTGGTAGAAATCCTAGAACAGGATGACTTAGATAAGGCAAAGGCAGCTTCCCTAGACACAGGAAGTGGAGGGAACCCCCCTGAAACTGATCCCCCTCAGGAGGAGGAGGATGATGATGACTTAGATGAGGACTCAGATGTTGAGGACTTAGGAGTTCAGGATCAGGGTAGCCAGGTTCCAGTTGCCAGGCTTAGCCAGGCCAACTTGGACCTACTGGGGAATGGAGAGGGCCAGCACCTCCCCAGAACCCAACAGGTTATTCTCCCAGGCAACAGAAGAGTGAGATCTCCCTCAGGGGACTCTCATGTTTCTAGTGCCTCCAGAGAATCACAGAGAGGCATGAGTGCTTCTCAAAAGCTAGAGCATAGGGCCAGAATGAGGGCTGTCAAACTCCAGATAGAGAGGGAGGAGGTAGCCTTGGCTCAAGCTAGACTTGCCTTGGCAAGAGAGCAAAAATTGTGTGGCTTAGGTGCCACTGGTGGCAGCAATATTCCTAAAGAGAAACCCAGGTCCTATGATAGTAGAAACCTGACAAAGATTGTGCCCCCCTTCAAAGAAGGGGATGACATCCACAAATGGATGACTGCTCTTGAGAGAGCCTGCATGGTACAGCAGGTTCCTGAGGAACAGTGGGCAGCAATCTTATGGTACTCCTTTTCAGAGAAAGGGAGAGATAAGCTCCTCACTGTTAGACATGAGGATGCAAACAATTACAAAGTCCTGAAGAGTGTTCTGATAGATGGGTTTGGCTTAACCACTGAACAGTACAGGTTGAAGTTCAGAGACACCCAGAAGACACAGACTCAGGACTGGACTGATTTTGTTGATTGTGCAACTAAGGCTCTGGAGGGTTGGCTACATGGCAGCAAAGTACATGACTTTACAGGATTGTATAATTTGATTATGAGGGAGCAGATCCTAAGTAATTGTCAGAACCAGCTCTTACACCAGCACCTGGTGGACTCTGATCTGACCTCTCCCCAAGAATTGGGAAAGAAGGCAGACAAGTGGGTCAGAACCAGGATTAGGCCTAAGAATCAGGACAGTAACCAGAAGAAGGAGTCTACCAAGCCTCAAGATAAGGGTGGGGATAAAAATAAAGAAAAGACTTCCCCAGGGCCCCAAAACTCCAAGGATGGGGGTGGGTCCCAAGACACTTCTTCAACTGAGAAAAAGCCTTATTGTTATGCCTGTAAACAGGTTGGGCATTACAAAACAGACAACTGTTGTCCCAAGAATAACAATAAAGAAAATATACCTCCCAAGCCAGCTTCAACACCTCCTGTTACTGTCAGCAGTAATCCCCCAGGAAGTGGAAGCACACCCAGGAATCTGGGTGGGTTTACTGTTGGAGCTCAGGTGGACCCTGGCCTATCCAGGTCCCCATCACCCAATGATCTTGTTTATGAGACTGGCATGGGGTTTGCCAACTTCTCTGCTTGCCCAAATACTTTGAGCAAGTATAGACAAGAACCCATCATCAATGGTTTGAAAGTTGAAGCTTTTAGAGACACAGGGGCTAGCATCACCATGGTGGCTGATGGCATAGTCCCCTCTAAGCAACTTTTACCTGGTGCCACATACCAGGTTACAAACATTGATGGAATCCAAACAAATCATCCCATGGCAGTAGTAAGTCTCAGCTGGGGAGGTGTCATTGGCCCAAAGAGAGTGGCAGTGTCACCAAACTTGCCTGTAGACTGCCTACTTGGTAATGATTTGGAGATCTCAGCCTGGGCTGAGGTTGAACAGGAAACCCATTCTAGAATGGTAAATTCCAATGGAAAGGTTAGTAGGGCTGTAATGGCTACAGCCCCAATGCAAGATGTCCTTCCTGAAAAGGTTGGTAGGGCTGAGAAACTCTCCGCCCCATCTTTAGCCAAAGCTCTTCCTGAACAGAATAGCAAAGCTGTTATGGTAACAGCAGAAACCCAAACTGAGTCTCCTCCTGAAAAGGTTGGTGGGGCTGTGATGGCCACAGCCCAAACTCAAACTGAGATGTGTGTTGTGAAACCTGAAATGATGGATAACTCCACACCAACTGAGAGCATGGAGGAGGAAGAGAAATCTCCCCCTCACCAGACTTTAGGACAGGATCAGCCTCCTCAGGGAACTGATCTTACCCCTGATGAAGAAACTGCCCCAGAGGTGGTTGGGCCTAGCCTGACAGAACCCCTGATGTCAGTGGACCCTTCTCAGGTGGGACCCAGTCTGGAGCAGGTAACCTGCCCCTCTCTCCCTTGCCTTAGCCAGCCCAGGGCTGCAGAGGACAAGAAGGACAGTGAGACCCAGAGGGCCCCCTGTCAAATAAAGCACCCCCATCAAAAGATTAGGTGCACCAAAACTAGTAGCCCTAGTAAGGTGAAAACTTTAAATACTCCTGAGGGAGCCCCCTTAAAAACAGTTAGGGACCTCCCACAGATGGATTCTGTTGGGCACAGCCAAACCTGGGACCCAAAGGGCCCAAACCTGAACTGTCCCTCCAGCAAGCCAAACAGAGGGACCCAACCTCCAGCTTTAGGTAGCCAGAGGTTGACCCTGAGAGCACAGTGCAACTCAGTTAAAGAAAGAAAGGCACACATGGTGGAAGATAATTGGAGGAAGCCAAGCCCTAACTTAGTAGAGCCTCACTTCAATACTCCATATCCAAACCAGCCTTTAACTTTGCATAAACACACCCAAGGTAGTAATTCCCTATGGTGGAGACCCTCTAATACCCAAAGGGTGAGGGACTGCTTAGTGGACCATGAGACAGGGGGTACCCATGCTAGTGCAGGTACTTCCTTATATGGCCACTCAGGCAATATAGGCTTACCTGGCCAAGGATAGCCTTATCTCCTTTCGTTTGGGGGGGGGTTATGTAGGAAGGTGGCTACCTGACTATGGTTACCCCAGATTTTTTTCCTGTGTTTAGCTGGTTTTTTGACTTAGTTGACCTGGTTCCCTGCTAATCAGGGCCCCAGGCCATCTGCTCTCTCTGTAAAATGGATTCCATGTACCCTAGGTACATACCCCAATTGGAAATGGACCCCTTGTCAGCCCCTGTATAATGCACTATAGGTGCCCAGGGCATAGGGGCCACCAAGGCCTACCAGGGGTTGCAGCATATCTTTTGCCACCCCTGGCTGGTTCTTAAATTGACACAACTGGCTGATCACTCAGCTGGGGTAAGGTGGTGTAATCACCCCTTGCTTAGATATAGTATACCTATATCTAAACCTATATCTGGACACATATTAACCTGTGAGCCACTCCTATGGAAGGCCTCATCAATCCTGGAGGCAGAGTGCGTGGTTTCATGTGAGATGGAGCTCTAGCATGAGCTGAGCCTGTCTGCAGCTGTCGGGAACAACTCCCTAAGCTGTTTCAGGATAATGCCATACCATATACTATTAAGTGCCTTATAATCCTCGCGGTTATTTAGCAACTTTGGTTTGGCTTTATCAAAACATGTCGTGTAAGGTGTCATACGATTTGGAATACCATCCCCTCGCCAGTTCTGGCGACGGGGATGGCATTCCACCCCTCTAGAGGGGTAAGACATGTTCCTTTACTAAATGCGGTTAATTTCTCCAAAGACCTTAAGATCCACAAAATGGATGCCTCTGCCACAGACAAATGTCTGGACCCCTGCAGTTGACCGAAACTCAGCAGATGGGGCCTGGATAAAGGGTTTCCTGTCACAGGAGGGTGTCACCACCCTCCAGACAGGAGATAGTGTATTGTAGCAGGGAGGTTTGAAAGAAACCAGACACTGCCTGGGGCGCACAAGGCTGCCCCTTGCATAATCCGGCCAAACCGGTTCTGGGGCACTCCAGACCTCGTGCCAGGGCGGCCTGGATCAAAGGAAGGGGGTGTATCCACCCACTTCCTGGGTCCCACCCATAGGAGGGGACCTAGCAGGTAATCACGCCCCCCAGATTGGAATAAGAGTGGGAGCAGTGCCAATGCACATCAGATTTCCTGGAAGAAACATTTGAAACGCAATTCTGGACCCTTCGCCCTCCATCTCATCGTGGAAGCCCGAAGAATCTCCCTTGTGGTCAAGGAGTGACCACCCTGCAGCAGCAGGCACCATCCAGCCCTCGACGTCTACTTAGTTGCAGTTCCCGCCGGAACTCGAGCGACTGAGATCGACGAGATCAAGCTTGCCTGCCTTCCAACAGCCCGATCCACAGTCCCTGCAGAGCTGAGACCCGTGGAGGCGACCGGAAGCGTGGGGCACGCCATCTTGAATTGACCACGAGACGCTGACCGTGCAGCCCACAAGTGACCCTCGAAGCTGTGCACCGGGGTTTGAGAAGCCCCCACCCTGAGCTACTCCTGAGCCGAAGTTCAGCCCTCCACACTCGACGAGTGCTGCGTGGGGCCCTTTGGCACTATTTGGCTCAACGCGTTGGCCCGGTCACTTGCCAGCTGGCTAGTGGTCCCTGTGCCGACGAACTACCTAAGAAGACTCGTGAATCTGGTTGCTCCAGATCCACACCAGCTCCCCTGAAAAGGAGCCCCGACTCTGACCTTCCTGGTCCGAGTGAGAAGCAATCTTCCGATCCCGCGTGGATTGCTCTTACCAAGGCTTGTTTGCTCCAAACTTGAAGCCGACTGCACCGACGGTGAGAGCCTGCGTGGGACAGATCGTGACCTGCTCCTGGACGTCGCAGATGCCCCAGAGCCCACGTGACAGCGGAGAGAAGCTCCTCGACGACCACCTGATTGCGCCCGACATTGCCTGGTTCCGTCCTGGTTCCACCCTGGTCACTGCTGAGTGACCCAGACTCTGTCCCCTCTGCTTTCAGGTACTCTACAACTTGAGTCCACCCTTGGACTCCACCGGACACTTCATCTTTCACCCGCCTGCAGCCCTTTCAGCTTCAAGCACCAAGAGCCTGCGTGTCAAAACCCGACGCCACTTCGACCCTGTGCACCCACTTCCTGTGGGTGAGGTAACTTTGCTCCGCCGGTGTTCCCACACTGGTGCACACCTCTAGGGTCTGTGTGTTAAGTTTTGTTCCTCTAGGTTCAGCGGAAGTGTCCTTAAACTTTAACTCTATGACTTTTACGCACCATTGGTTAACATTGGTGCATGTGTGCGCTTTCCGCACATCTCCCGAATCCCGAGGGCCATTCCCGACTTCAGCATTGCTTGTCCTGACTGCTCCCAGCGATTCCCTAGGCCCTAGGCCTAACCACTGTTCGAGTGGCCTCTCTTATACCACTTGTTTAGTATATGGTTTGAGTGGCCACCCGCCCTCATCCATAATTGTGCAACTTGTATGTTTAAACAGTGCTTTTGATTTAACGCTTGTGCCCCTTTATTCATAAAGAATACTGGGGATTGTTTTTAGTAATAAACACATATATTTTTATAATATATACTTGTGTGGTGTCCTTTCATTTGGTATTACAGGATTGTATGTGGTAAAACAGCTCGCTTAACACGACCTCTTAAGTTAAGCCTTTAGGCTGCTTAGTCCATGCTACCCCTAGGATAGCTTGTCTAATAAGGTTGACTTACAACCAGACACCATAAGGGATTGTTTGGTCAGGTAGTAGGTGGTTCCAGAATTGGAAACATCCCCTACCAGGCCAACTTCTCACACTGGACTACAGCAATGCCCTCTATGTAGGAATTGCCACCCATTTCCTACAGACAGTTCAGAACATACAGAACGCTGCAGCCAGACTCATCATTGGCCTTCACCGATGAACCCATATCACACTCCACCTCAGGAAACTCCACTGGCTCCCTGTACAGAAAACATGCCAATTTAGGCTGCTGATCCACGCACACAAGGCTCTACACAACCAAGGACCTGCCTACATTAACCACCGCCTGAACTTCCACCAACCGTCAAGAAGACTACGTTCTGTAAGCACGCAGGACGACCTTTCAACCAAGAGACCTGAGGGTGGTGGGTCGCAGGAAGGGCTTGGACGGCACTGTACTAAAGAGGTACCTGGGGGTGCGTGTTGTGCAGCAAGGCAACATGGACAGGCTAAAGGATAAAGACCCCAAGCATCCCAAGCAGGGGATACTAGATAGCTATACTAACTAAGTCGGGGCTCCCGCTGGAGGAGGATACTGGGGCCACCCGCTCAGATATGGCCCTGCTGATGAACGCAATACAGGCCTCCCACGAAGCCCTGGAGAATAAAATTGGAGCGGTGGGGTCGGACGTAACTCTCCTGCGACAGGACCTCCGAAATTTGGCGGCAAGGGTGAGAGAATCGGAAACGAGATTAGGTGACGCGGACGACACACTGCACGACCTGAAAAAAGGGATGGCGGAGCTTCAATCATCCCATAAGCAACTACAGTGGAAGGTGGACGATGCCCAAAACAGGGCAAGACGCAACAACCTCCGCTTTGTGGGATTTAGAGAAGGAATCGAGGGAGCCAACATGGCGGAATTCCTGCACTCCTGGCTGATGCGCACCTTCCCTAAGGAGAAATTTTCGACCAGTTTCATCATTGAAAGGGCTCACCGCGCACTACTGGCTAAACCGCCAGTGGGAGCGAGACCCAGGCCGGTCATAGCCCGCTTTCTAAACATTTTAGACAGAGACATGATACTACGGGAGGTGAGGAAACTCTGGGAAATCCGTCTTGATAATGCCCACATAATGATCTTCCCGGACTACAGCCAGGAAGTGCAGAGGCAGAGACGCTCCTATGACTCAGTTCAATCCAAACTAAGAGACCTCCAAATTCAATATATGCTACTGTTCCCAGCAAAACTAAAAGTGATCTATAAGGGCAAGTCACTATTCTTTCAGACCCCGGAGGAGGCCTGGCACTGGCTGGAGGAGTGCCCGCCGTCGGCACGGAATGAGTCTATGACGGAGAGGCCGGCAGGAGGCCATAGAGAGGTACGAGGCCACATAGCTCTCGCCAGGGAAGGGGGGCCTGCTCCCTGGCGGCGACTCCATACTCCACGGCTGGGCTTACAAGGCGAAGACATCGAGACGCGGTCTCCCTGGATTCCCCCTGACCCTCGGGATCCCGCTATCAGTGTCTGGCGGAAAAAGCACGCTCTGAGTAGGAAGAAGATCCACAAGGTACCGCATCTGAAGGAGAAGAGGCAGACGGGCAGTCTCTGTACCCTTTGGCGTTGGAAATACACAAACTGGAAAAGGGACAGACGCCGGACACAGCGGCATCTCAGGGGGACCCCCTGGACTGTAACTCATGAAGCTAGGACCGAGTTGGCTGACCAAGAGACGATGGAACATGCCTAGAGCACGCAAGTTGGACACCCCCCCCTTGCTTGCTTGTTTTGTTTCTCAAATTTGACTCTGTTTGCCTTTCTTTTCCCTATCTCGTTCTTTACTTTCTTTCCTAAGTGTTATAACTCCTAAAGTTTGCGTCTTCAGGGCTCGTCCCTGATGGTTTAAGGGTACCCACAGGAGTTGGAACTTGTGGATTGAGTTTGCTGTGGGAGGGCGACAGACCTCCACCTGCCCTAGAGTCTACCTCAATGAAATGCTGCCGGGAGGGGGTCGCTGGGGAGGGGGGGGGGGGTCGGGAGAGGGAGAGGTTTACAATGGGTTCTCGGTTACCAGACAGTTGTTTTGTGTTCTATTTTTTGTTTGATTGGCATATGGCATACAGCTCCCCACCACGGGACACGCACGCTGACGCACCCGCCTGTGGTCCACACCTACCTGCTGCTACGATATGACTGCTGTAAACACACACAATGCCCCCTGGGGTAGTAGGGAGACGGGACCCTGTCCGATACTCACATGGAACGTCAATGGTTTGGGGGACAAGGTAAAACGAGGGCTGGTAACAGCGTATATTGAACGATTGTACCCAGACATAGTCTGCCTCCAGGAGACTCATCTTAAGGGCACGAAGTGTGGATTCCTGGTACGAGGAGCCTACACAGTCCTAGCACATGCGGGATATACATCCGGGTCACGGGGGATGGCTATCCTGATAAAAAAATCCCCACCCTTTACTGTGACTCGAACCTGGGTAGATCTACAGGGGACCTATGTGGGGGTGACAGGAACATGGAGGAGACAACGGATCACTCTAGTCTTGGTCTATGCCCCCACGAAACTACAGGCCAGGACACTGACCGGGATAGCAGAAATATTGTTGGACACGCCTGATAGGCTACATATTATAGCTGTGACTTTAATGATGTTATGTCCACCCCCCTGGACCGGTCTGGGACGAGATTTGACGGCTTCCACGCGATGCCCCTAGCTAGGACCATAGGAATGATGGGTTTGATGGATGTCTGGAGACTGTTGCATTCCGGCGTGAAAAATGATTCCTACTACTCAGGGGCACACAACGTAATTTCCCGCTTAGATTATGTCTTCCTTCCCCGACACCCCCTAGGAACTGACGACGAAGCTGCGTATCTAACAGAAAGGGGATGGGAGTACACTGCCTTACCTCCCAGCACAGTTTGCCCCTCAGCATTGTGGTAAATGCAGTATACAGTGATTGCTTACTTGATTTTTAGCTGTAGCTCTTCATCAAAGTTGGTGCAGGTTAGTGCTGTAAATCTATAGACACATGTGTTTCTGGATATTATCCTTTATCAGTAGAGCTCAAAAACGAAATTCATTCTTGGGTGGCTGAGAAGGCTGCCACAGTCTCTCAGGTCTCAGTACCTCTCTCTGGCGCACAGGTGCATCTCCAAAAGCTCGTCAACTCAGTGGCTCATGGGAGCCTTTTAAAACAGAAGGGGGAAGGGAGCACACTGCCTCACCTCCCAGTAGTTTGCCCCTTAGCATTGTGGTAAATGCAGTTCACAGTGATTGCTTACTTGATTTTTAGCTGTAGTTGTTCACCAAAGTTGGTGCAGGTTAGTGCTGTAAATCTCTAGACTCATGCGTTTCTGGATATTATCCTTCATCAGTAGAGATCAAAAACGAAATTCATTCTGGGGTGGCTGAGAAGGCTGCCACAGTTTCTCGGGTCTCAGTACCTCTCTCTGGCGCACAGGTGCATCTCCAAAAGCTCGTCAACTCAGTGGCTCAAGGGAGCCTTTTAAAACAGAAGGGGGAAGGGAGCACACTGCCTCACCTCCCAGTAGTTTGCCTCTTAGCATTGTGGTAAATGCAGTTCACAGTGATTGCTTACTTGATTTTTAGCTGTAGTTGTTCACCAAAGTTGGTGCAGGTTAGTGCTGTAAATCTCTAGGCACATACATTTCTGGATAATTTCCTTCATCAGTTGCGATCAAAAACGAAATTCATTCTGGGGTGGCTGAGAAGGCTGCCACAGTCTCTCAGGTCTCAGTACCTCTCCCTGGCGCACAGGTGCATCCCCAAAAGCTCGTCAGCTCAGTGGCTCAAGGGAGCCTTTTCAAACAGAAGGGGGAAGGGAGCACAGTGCCTCACCTCCCAGCACAGTTTGCCCCTTAGCATTGTGGTAAATGCAGTTCACAGTGATTGCTTACTTGATTTTTAGCTGTAGTTGTTCACCAAAGTTGGTGCAGGTTAGTGCTGTAAATCTCTAGACACATGCGTTTCTGGATATTATCCTTCATCAGTAGAGATCAAAAACGAAACTCATTTTGGGGTGGCTGAGAAGGCTGCCACAGTCTCTCAGGTGCACAGGTGTATCTCCAAAAGCTTGTCAGCTCAGTGGCTCAAGGGAGCCTTTTCAAACAGAAACACATGTCTAGAGATATACAGCAATGTCTGCACCAACTTTGGTGAAAACTCCAGCTAATTTTAAAGTAAGTTTGAACTGTGTACTGCATTTACCAGGATGCAATGGGGCAAACTGTGCTGGAACTGTAAGGCAGTGTGCTCCCAACCCCCTTTCTGTTTAAAAGTCTCCCTTGAGCCAGCAAGCTGACGAGCTTTGGAGATGCACCTGTGTGCCTGTGAGTGGTACTGTGACCTAAGAGGAACTTGGCAGCATTTCCAGCAACCCCAGGTTATTATTTTTTGTAAAAGCTGTTTTTATTGGCATTTTTAGAACAAAAAAAACAACAACAAAAAACATGCGACAGTCCCGAACAACTTCCCACGCAGGGGGCTTAGTCGTAATCAAAATTAAATATAAAGTAAAGTAAAGTCCACATTTGTAAAGCGCACAATCACCCGTAAGGGTCTCTATAGATCATGACCCAAGGACGACCTTGTGGAACCAGGCCCTCGGCAGGCCTCAGCCTCGGGGAGCAAGGGAAGCTCAGCACATGTGTCCGCCCAATAGGGTGAGCGATAAAGCAGGTGCCCCCAAGCAGAAGCGGGCACCGCTGCCAGTCAATGAGTCTGTGGGACATTTGTCCAAGATGAGAGCCACGGCAGCAGTGTCACGACAATTTCAATGTGCTGGAGTGTCCCATTAACAGTAACCAGAAACAATAACCAGAAAGACCCCCCTCCCCAGTGGTGGTAGCAGTGCCCGGCAGATAAGACCCAGCCAAGGAGTGACCAACATTCATACTTGAAACAGATGGAGAGCTCGAACGCCGGGAGGACAAACCGCAGACGGAAGACCCCTGGAGAGGAACTTAACCAGGGGGCCCCAGCAAACACAACAGCCTCCACAGGCGCGTATGCCAAAGGGAAATAGCGGGGGCCTCCCTCTTCTTCCATGCCGCAGCTAAGGTGAGCTTAGCCGCCCCTACACAGAGCCACATTATTTTCTTGTCAGCCTTGGTTTGGTGTTCGAGTTCCGGATCTCGAAGACCCAACAAAATATGGGCCATTGAGTCCGAAACAGGATACCCCCGGACCTCCTTAATGTGGGACAGGATCTCCTCCCAATATGGACGGATAACAGGGCAGTCCCACCAAATGTGCTGAAAGTCCCCCAGTAGCCCGCAACCCCTCCAACTCCTATCGGAAGAGCCAGGGAAAATCTGCTTCAACTTGGCCGGGTATAGGTACCAGTCCATCATGGTTTTGAGATGCGCCTCCCGAAGTAACACGGAGTGGTTGAACTTAACTATGTCGGACCACAAATGCGACCACTCCGCCTCAGAGACATCCCGGCAGAGCAACCCCTCCCACATGGACATATAACGGGGTCTAGGGGAGATGGCAGTGGACAGGAGGAGCCCATAGATGAAAGAAATGACCCCTCGCATGGTAGAGGTCCTAGACAAAAAGGCTTGAAATGACGTAAGTGGCCTCGTAGCTGCATCTCTCACCTGAGGGGACAACGCCCAGTGGAGTAGTTGGGCATGATGGTATCGCTCGGTCTCCTGAACCCCATAATCCCTTTTACAATTAACAAAGGTGAGTGGAGCAACGCCGTGGAAGAGGTGCATGAGTGCCAGGCAGCCCCCCTTCCTCCAAGTCTCGAAGGGGCCCTCGGTCATCGCCGGTGGGAAGGCAGGGTTGAAATGTAAGGGCGTAAAGGGAGAGGGAAATGTCGTCCACCGCTCATCTCTAGAGACCGAGTCCCAAACCTTCAGAGTAGTGCTAGTGGGAGTACTAATGTAGGCATTCTGGGGCCTATCGTATTTGGGTTTGCACACCAAGTCCCAAATCGTCCTCCCAGCGATGCTCCTGTCCATGTGTAACCAATGTTTTTCTGACTCAGGCTGAGTCCATTCCACCAACAAGCGAAGTTGAATGTCAGGCAGCCGCACCCCCCTCCCTTCTCGGCCGCCGTAGGGTGGCGAAGGAGAAGTGAGCTCGGCCCCCTTGCCAAATAAAGCGCAGCATCAGTGTTTTAATGCGCTGGAAAAAGTCCCCCTCGAGGCCAATAGGAAGAGCCTGGAAGAGGTACAACAGCTTGGGAAGAAGGGACATTTTAATCGCATGTATCCTCCCCAACCAGGATATGAACATCGGTTTCCACCGGACCAAGTCCGCCTGGATCTTAGCGACTAGGGGGGGGAAGTTGGCCAAATAGAGCTTCCCGACCGTGGGGGTCAAGTGAATCCCCAGATATTAGATAGAGGAACTGGCCCACGGTAGTGGCGTAAGTGGCTTAAGGCGAAGGACTTCAGCCGGAGGGAGAGTAAGGCTAAGGACATAGGATTTATCGTAGTGGACTTTGAATCCCGCTACCCCTTCAAATCGCTTCAACGCCACCTGCATGTGAGTAAGAGAGTGGGCAGGGTCTGAAAGAGAGAGCAGGACGTCATCCGCAAAGAGGGTAATCTTGTGCATCTCTCCCGTGAAGGGAAGTCCCCGGATATCGGGGTTCTCCCTCACCGCAAGAGCTAATGGTTCTATGCTCAAGGCGAAAAGTATGGGGGATAAAGGACACCCCTGCCGTGTCCCCCGAGAGTGCTCAAAGAAGGCAGACAGATGCCCATTCACTGCTACACTAGACCGAGGGGAGCTATAGTTTGCCCTAATCATCGTTAAGAATTTAGAGGAGAAGCCGAAGGCCGTCAAAGTCTGGAACAAGAACCCCCAGTCCACCCTATCAAACGCCTTTTCGGCGTCAAGGCACACCAGGACTGCTGGTATTTTGTACTTGTTGGCCTTCTCTATCAAGTGCACTACTCTCCTGGTGGTGTCATGGGTTTGGCGCCCCTTAATGAATCCGGACTGGTCCGGGTAGATGAGCGCTGGCATTAAGTCGTTGAGCCTACCCGCAATGATGGAAGAGTACAGCTTAGCGCCCAAATTAAGTAGGGCAATTGGTCTGTATGAGGCACATTTAGAAGGGTCCTTTCCAGGCTTAGGAATGACCGATATCAGTGCCTCTGCCATGGTACCCGAAGTCACCCCCTCCTCTACCATGCTGCTGAATAAGCGCACGAGATAGTCACAAAGTCCAGAGGCAAAGGTTTTGTAGAAGGTGGCCGTAAACCCATCCGACCCCGGGGCCTTATGAGGCTTCAGGGCCTTGATAGCAGCCAGAACCTCTTCCCTGGTGAAGGGAGCAGAGAGCGTCTCGTTCCATTCCGCCGACACCTGGGGCAGCGGTAGCGCCCGCAGATATTCCATCTGCGCCTCGGCATCTAGGAATTCCCCAGTGTAAAGTGACTTGTAGAAGTCCCCAAAGAGGCCAGCCTTGGCCTCATCCTGGTGTGTCAGGACCCCCGCGGCATCTCGCATACCTCCAATGTACTGCCGCTCCCTCTTATCTTGGAGTTGCCGGGCAAGATGTCGTCCCACCTTATTGCCTTGGGAGTAAGAAAGGCGCCTCAGCTTCAGCAACGTGTATTCCGCCCTGTTGTTATAGTGGGCCCTGAGTTTGCCTCTGACTGTCGTCAGCTGCCGCAGGGTCAGTCTGGAAGGGGTCTGCTTGTGTGCTTGTTCTAAAGCGGAGAGCTCCGCCTCCAAATGTTCCCTTTCTCTCCCTCGTAGCCTGTTAAGGGCAGCGTTTAGTGCTAGACAACTCCCGCGGATAGACGCCTTGAAGGCGTCCCACGTGTTGAAGACTGACGTGTCGCCCGCGTCATTAAGCTCGAAAAACTCATTGATAGCTTTCCTTAGAGTGTTACAGGAGGGTTTGTCCCGGACCAATGATGCCGGAAAGTACCATTTGTGATGGGATTTGTTGATTACGCCCCAGTGGAGGCATACAGCGAGTAAACTATGATCAGAGACCGATGGCGGGAAGATCTTGGCCTCACGCAGGTCCCCTCGAAGGAATTGACTCAAGAAAAAATGGTCCAATTGGGAGTAAGAGTGGTGAACATGGGAGAAAAAGGTATAGACTCTAGAGCGTGGCTAGAGGGAACGCCACCCATCGACAAAGCCCATATCCGCGAGCATCTGCTGCGTATCGGCGGAAAACAGGCCGGTGTCAGATCTCTGTTGGTGAGTGCTATCCAGATCTCTCTGCCACACGAGGTTAAAATCCCCCATTACAATCAGTGGACCCTCCGCAAAATCTAAGACTTTCCGCAGGAGAACCTGCAGGAATCCATTCTGACCCGCGTTGGGAGCATACAGAACCAGAAAAGTGCAGAGCCTACCACGCAGCATGCCTTTGACCATGATCCAGCGGCCCTCTTTATCATTCTGAACTCCCATAGGTTGGAAGTGCAAGACCGAGCGAAACATAAGCGCCACTCCCCTGTGCTTGGTGGGGGCCGAGGACCTATAAATAAAAGGAAATTGTTTATGCTTAAGGCTCGATTCCTCCGATCTAGACAAGTGGGTTTCCTGGAGGCCAACTATGTCCAGCTGGTGATCAAGGATATATTTCCAAACCTTCTGGCGTTTCTGGGAGGGATTCAGCCCTTTCACATTCTACGTCCCTAAAGTGAGCGGCATCATGGATGGGACAGCTGACACTGCACTTCAGGAGGGACCCCTCGCTCCCCACCGCACCATTCACACCGGACTCGGCACCTCGTGCCCCCAGTCCCCCACTCAAAACACGCACCCCAGGACCGGCCAATCTCAGAAATCCCCCCCCACATCGTCCATCCACTACCCATAACCCCCCGCACCCCATCCCCCCTCTGCATGCATCACATCCCAGATAAAGAAAGTTGCAAACAAACAAACCTTCGCTACCACCACTGCCCCCCACCCCCCTTCCCCCTACCCTACCCACCCACCCCCGACTCCCCCCAACCCCCAAACTCCCTACCCACCCCCTTCTCTCCCCCCTCCCACCCAAAGGACCAAGACCCAACAGCCCGAAACAAGTTAGGACAAAGAGAGAACAACAAACGACAGTCCGTAAAGTAGACCCCAAAGGCAGGGGGATGTGGCACCAGTCAACATTCTTCCAATTCCCGATGCGGGACTCTCTCTCGCTCAAGGACATAGAGCACAAGTGGTACCTGTTGGGGTGGCCCCCTCCGGCGCCAGGGATCAACCCTCTTAGACCTTCACGGGCCGTCGCCCCGCCGTCCGCTGTTGCATCTGTCACCATGGCCACGGAAGCTAGCGCAGCCCCTCGTTCCTGAAGGCATGCCGACGTGTCGGGCCCCTTTGCCGATATGGGCCTGCCGACTCTCTGCCAGTCCGAGGAGCGTCGCCGTCGCCTGTTGGTTGTGTCACCACCTTCGGATTTGGTATCAGGGCGCACCAGGCCCAGGATTTCCATGGCCGCCGCTAGGGACCGCACTTGGACCAATTTATCCTGCCAACGAAAGATGAGTCGAAATGGATGCCCCCAGGAGTAGGCCACCTTGTGTTCCCGCAGGTAGGCAGTAACAGGTCTAAATTCTCTACGTTTCAGCAGGGTCGAAGCTGCCAGGACCTGGAATAGCAAGGGACGATGGTCTCGGAACTGTAAGGGATTGAGGTCCCGCGCTTTCCTAAGGATCCGCTCTTTCAGCTGAAAATCATGGACGCACACCAGTATATCGGGGGGTGGAGCCTTTGGGCCCCACGGCAAGCCAACTCGGTGTACTCGGTCCATTCGTATCTCCTGTATATCTTCTTCATTCAGGACATGTTTAAAAAGGGCCTCCACATACTCTCTCAAGTCCGACCCCTCCCCCTTCCAAGGCATTGCCCGAATCCGTATGTTGTTGCGGCGGGACCTATTCTCCAAGTCCTCCGCATGGGCTTGAAGGTCCAGGTTCTGTTCCGTCAGCCGCAAAACGTCCTGTTGGAGCTGGAGTATGTCCTCTGCCATCCCCAAATCGTGTTCCTCCAGAGTCGCCACGCGTTCTCCCACTCCATCCACATCTCTCCGTACTTCCCGCAAGTCCGAAGCTAGTTGTGAGCGCAGGTCCGCGATATCCTCCTTGATGGCCCCAAAAAGTTCGATCATAAATGCTTTACTTGCGGGCTTGTCATTCTCGCCCCGGCGTGGTGACTTGTCGGCCCCAGGCTATGTAGGATGCGGCGCCCCCTTCAGCACCCCTTCCTTCCCTAGTTTGTCCTTCTTCAGCCTAGTTGCCGCCACGGCGCCCACTGCCAACTCCATCTACCAAGTCCCGCAGTAGGCCGAGGGGTATTACCTCAACTGAACAGGGGTGTGTTGCTGTGGTCCGCCCGTGGGGGGATTCCGATGAACAGCCGTCCGTGCCCGTCGCACCTGCTCCCGGGTCGAGCTCCACGTGTCAGCAAGTCTGCCGCTCCTCCACTTCACGTAACTGCGCTCCCAAGGCCGCACCGCAGACAGTAAGCGTGAGCGAGAGGGGCCGGTAGCGCCGGGGGGACAGCTTTGCGCCTTCTCCATGAACTGGCTCCAGGGAGTCCGCCAGTCGCCAACCACTGCTCCGGTGGCCGCGAAGCATGCCCACGTCACTGCTTCTCACCTCCTCACTCGCACCCCGGCCGGGGCTGGTTGGCACTCCTTCCCTCGAAGCCAGGCGTCCCCAGGTCGCAGGCCTCTCTAATGTTGGCTCGCCTCCGCTCCTCAATGGGCTCACCCTGGGATCGACGTACTCCAGGGGGGTTGTAATGCCGATCGTAGCTCCTGTTCGGAGGTAGCACCCCTACTGTCTTTCACCCGTGACCAGCGCTGTGAGCACTCACCGCTGCCTCGCTCTCTAAGGGCACGCTGGTGCAGCGATGCGTGGCGATCCCAATCTTCCCCAAGTGAGCTGGCCCGCACAGGCCCAGAAGCCTCGGCCTCGAGTAGGCAGCTGCGCCGAGGCCCTGCCCTCCGCGCTCGGAGTCCGTCCGCCTTTCCACACAATCATGGGCGCTGGAGCTCACTGACGCCGCTCCTCTCAGCGCTTCCTCTCACCAGTCTCAGCATACATCAGCGCAGGATCCGCCAGCCTCCGTCCCGGTGGCACCTCGGATTCGCCGCAGCATCCAACTCGGGCCTCCCGCTGCCAGGGTCTACTCCGGAGGCCGGGCTCCGCCGCGTTTCAGGCCGCACTGTCAGTAATGGCAAATACCAGGTCGGCCGGCGAAAATTAAACCACCAGCCATCCCCGTGCAGCAACGGAAGATCAGGCGAGGCAAAATCGCCGGTGTCCGGTGGCCTAAAGAGGGTGCTGGACAAAGCTAATGTACATGTGGCGCCGGAGGGACACAGAAGCACGTCCTACTCCGCCGCCATCTTCCCTGCCGACCGATTATTATTTTTTTTGCTCTCTAATACAGCTGCTCTCTACTGAAGACGGGCTCAACCCAGAAACATGTGTCTAGAGATATACAGCAATATCTGCACCAACTTTGGTGAAAAACTCCAGCTAATTTTGAAGTAAGTTTGTACTGTGTACTGCATTTACCAGGATGCAATGGGGCAAACTGTGCTGGGACTGTGAGGCAGTGTGCTCGCAACTCCCATTCTGTTTAAAAGGCTCCTTTGAGCCAGCAAGCTGACGAGCTTTGGAGATGCACCTGTGTGCCTGTGAGTGGTACTGTGACCTAAGAGGAACTTGGCAGCATTTCCAGCAACCCCAGATGATTTTTTTTTTTGCTCTCTAATAGTGCTGCTCTCTACTGAAGATGAGCTCAACCCAGAAACACGTGCCTAGAGATATACAGCAATGTCTGCACCAACTTTGGTGAAAAAATCCAGCTAATTTTGAAGTAAGTTTGAACTGTGTACTGCATGTACCAGGATGCAATGGGGCAAACTGTGCTGGGACTGTGAGGCAGTGTGCTCACAGCCCCCTTTCTGTTTAAAAGGCTCCCTTGAGCCAGCAAGCTGACAAGCTTTGGAGATGCACCTGTGTGCCTGTGAGTGGTACTATGACCTAAGAGGAACTTGGCAGCATTTCCAGCAACGCCAGATGATTTTTTTTTGCTCTCTAATACTGCTGCTCTCTACTGAAGACGGGCTCAACCCAGAAACACGTGTCAAGAGATATACAGCAATGTCTGCACCAACTTTGGTGAAAAGCTCCAGCTAATTTTGAAGTAAGTTTGGACTGTGTACTGTATTTACCAGGATGCAATGGGGCAAACTGTGGTGGGACTGTGAGGCAGTGTGCTCCCAACCCCCTTTCTGTTTAAAAGGCTCCCTTGAGCCAGCAAGCTGACGAGATTTGGAGATGCACCTGTGTGCCTGTGAGTGGTACTGTGACCTAAGAGGAACTTGGCAGCATTTCCAGCAACCCTAGATGATGTTTTTTTTGCTCTCTAATACTGCTGCTCTCTACTGAAGACGGGCTCAACCCAGAAACACGTGTCTAGAGATATACAGCAATGGCTGCACCAACTTTGGTGAAAAACTCCAGCTAATTTTGAAGTAAGTTTGAACTGTGTACTGCATTTACCAGGCTGCAATGGGGCAAACTGTGCTGGGACTGTGAGGAAGTGTGCTCCCAACCCCCTTTCTGTTTAAAAGGCTCCCTTGAGGCAGCAAGCTGACGAGCTTTGGAGATGCACCTGTGTGCCTGTGAGTGGTACTGTGACCTAAGAGGAACTTGGCAGCCTTTCCAGCAACCCCAGATGATTTTCTTTTGTTGCTCTCTAATACTGCTGCTCTCTACTGACGACGGGCTCAACCCAGAAACATGTGTCGAGAGATATACAGCAATGTCTGTGCCAACTTTGGTGAAAAACTCCAGCTAATTTTGAAGTAAGTTTGAACTGTGTACTGCATTTACAAGGATGCAATGGGGCAAACTGTGCTGGGACTGTGAGGCAGTGTGCTCCCAACCCCCTTTCTGAAGCTGCGTATCTAGCCCGGGGTATTTCGGACCACTCGCCTTTGCTGGTCTGGCTGGGAGGAAGGCCGCGACCACAAACAGGGGGCTGGAGACTGACACAATGGGACCTACAAAACCACACAATCTTACAGGGCCTCCAGGCTGATACAAAGGTATACTTTGCCGAAAATCTAGGCTCCATGCAGTCAGGGGTGACCTTATGGGAAGCCTACAAAATGGTCCTTCGAGATAAGGCACAGAATAGGGACTCCTGGGAGAAACGGAAAGCCCAGGAGGAGTTGTGCGCACTTGAAACTAAAATGTTAGGCTTTGAACGACAGCACTTGATTGACAGAGAACCGCAGCAACAGTATAGGGACCTGGCCACCAATAAGGCAAAGGCACAGGCACTTGCAACCCTGCACAGGTTATACGACGTCGGGGACAAATCTGGGAAGCTCCTGGCTTGGCTGAGTCTCAGAGAGAGAGAGAGACGCACGATGGGTAGAGGGAGTGACTGATAGGCAGGGACGATTGCAGAGGGGAGACCCCCAGATAGCCCAGGCGTTTGCCTCCTATTTTCTGGATTTTTATGCGGCTCGGGGCCTGGGAGATACTGGTGACATAGCGGCCTATCTGGCTGAGATCCACACCCCAGTCTTAACTGAGGAAGACAAAGAAACCCTTGAGGCCGATATCACGGCCATGGAAATAAGGGAAGCGATAACTAGGCTCCGGCCAGGGAAGGGAAGGCTCCAGGCCCAAATGGGCTTCCAGCGGAATTCTTTAAGAAAGGAGCTGACCTTTTAATTCCCCACCTTCTGGTGATGTATGGAGACGCAGCCCAAGACTGTGAGCTCCCGCCAGACCTGAGAATGGCCACAATTGTACTGATATATAAACAGGGCAGGCCTCCAGAAGCCTGTGAGTCGTATAGACAGATCTCTCCTCAATGTGGAGGCCAATCTGCTGGCTACGGTTCTGGCCCTCCTCTTACGCCAGGTGATCTCCGGATTGGTGCACCAGGACCAGACGAGGTTCCTACCGGATAGGGCGACAAGGCAAAACCTCTGACTGATCCATAACTGGCTTATGGAGGTGCAACACAGGAAAGACCCACATATGTTCCTCTCCCTAGATGCCGATAAGGCGTTTGATGCGGTCCACTGGCCCTTTTTGGAAGCGATATTGATCACGTTCGGTGTCGGCCCTAATTTTCGAAGATGGGTAGGTCTATTGTACACAGATCCTAGGGCCCGGGTACAAATCAATGGTGTAATGTTGGTAGATTTCCCAGTTCGGAGGGGGATTCGCCAGGGGTGCCCCCTTTCCCCGCTACTGTTCGCCCTCACGGGCAAAATAGTGGCATGTGATATCCGTCAAGCAGAGGGGGTGCACGGCTTCCGAATCACTCAGGCGAGCCTCCATGAGGAGAAAATGTTGTTATATGTAGACGATATCTTCCTATACGTGACACAGCCGACGATTACGATTCCGACGCTGTTTGAACTTCTAGACAAATATGGCTCCCTCTCAGGTTACAAGATAAACTGGCACAAATCGATTCTATATAGCCCACGCCCAAAGAAGATTGGCCCCCACTACCGGGAGCCCTACAGGTCAACTAGTCTGGATATAAATACCTGGGGGTCCACCTGGCAACCGACAAACAAGTCTCCTATCAAAAGAACATACTTAGGGTAAGTAAGAACTTTGCAGAAGACGCCCTCCAATGGAAGTCCCTACCTCTGACGATCTGAGGCCGAGCGGCAAAGTTCAAAATGATTACACTACCACGATTTCTGTATGCCGCTCAGAATGAATATTTTCCCCTACCCCACCAGACAATTCAGACAATTAATGCCGAACTGCGCGCCCTCATATGGCTAGGGAAGCAACCTAGAATAGCCCTAACTACACTCCAATGAACTCAATACAATGGGGGGATCTCCCTGCCGGATATAGAGACCTATTACTGGGCGGAGCATCTTGCACCAATAAATGAATGGCTACATGCACCGGCAGACCACCCAACCTATAGGCTAGAGAGGGCCACCATTACACACCGCACCAGTTTGCACTATTTATACGGGGGAACTGGGAGGCGACGGCTGCTACCGGCCACACAGATTACCGTAGATGTATGGGCCCGACGAAGATGATGGGATGGACACACAAACCGACCAAGCAGACACCGATCTGGACCTGTACGTGGCTGAAAGAGCTGCACAAACTTACCGGTGGGACACCATAAGGATTTCAACGCTCGGAGACCTAGTGGTAAAAGGAGAGCTTAAGACGTATGACTCCCTAAGGGCGGAATATGGGCTGACCCCAGCGCAGTGCTTCAAATATGCGCGTTTGCGTCATGCCTGGAAGGTGGAGGTAGCGTTAACATCTCCACTACCGGAGTATGCCACCCTGGAGGGTCGACTATTACAAGAACAAGTCCCCAATAAACTTGTATACTTGACTTATAAAACGCTGAACAATAATGCACCGGACGGGTTAGGGAAACTGCGGACAATCTGGGAGCGGGACGTGGGCGATATGGACCCCGTAGACTGGTAGGCGGCCCTGATGCACCACAGGGAGGTAGCGATCAAAACCCAACTTCGTCTCATCCAATACAAAATACTGCACAGGGTCTATTATGACAGGGTTAGAATGGACCGCATAGGCAGGGCTAGTGACCCTTGTTGCTTGAGATGCGGACTCCCCCAGGGTACATTTTTCCAAACCCTGTGGGAGCTCTGCATCATAACCACTTATTGGACACGTATCTTGGGTAAGCTGAGTAACATTTTGGAGGTGACGTTACCGATGGACCCTAAGTTTGTGTTACTGGGAATAACCATGGAGATAGGTCTGACTCGCCCGCACCTGATCTTTGCCTTGCTGGCGCTAGTAGTGGCAAAGAGAGATTTAGCACGAGCATGGGGAGCACAATTACCTCCAAAGGTGGGAGATTGGCGGAGGGGAATGGACATGTACATGGCGGCAGAAAGAGTGACATATAAAGCTATGGGCTGCCCCCAAAAGTTTCATAAGGTTTGGGGGAAATGGAGGAAGTACCATGGATTTGATGTGGGATTGGGGATTGATTGAAAAGCTTCTCGGCACATAGGCTAGGATGTTTGCTGTGGTCCACGGCTTGTGGTGCATGACACTGGGACCTAAGGGACCCCCCTTGAAGGATGCCACATGTAGGGACTTGGTGTTTGATGGGCTAGGAATGGACAATGTTGAATTGCTGTATGCAATATCACTGAAATGGATGAGGGGCGGAGGGGCGGGGAGGTGCTTGATGGGGTGGAAAATTACCTGTGATGTGCCAATTATGAGTAAGTTGATTCAAAATGCCAATAAAAAAAGTAAAAAAAAAAAGAACACCACGTTCTGCCCCCCTTTCACTTGCCCGTACTGCCTGCATCTGCCGAAGTGGAGGACACTACTTCTCACACATCGCAGCAGAGACCTGGAATAGCCTCTCCACATACCTCCGGACAATCACCTCACTTTCAGAATTTCAAATGGCTCTCAAGACCTGGCTGTTCGAATAAGCCTGTGGGGCCTGCAGGCCCATGAATATTCTATCAGGTGATTAGCCATGCTTTATAAATCCTGATTGATTGTTCGATTGACCATTTCCCTGACAAGCCTTGGTCTGCTCAACTTCTCTACCCTGAGGGCCTAGTGTTAAAAGGGTATACTTGTTGCTCATTTTTGGTCCATCTGTAAGCTTAGCCACAGGACGCCATTGGTAAAAGGCTCTCATTGTTATAAATTAAGATCAGTAACAATTTTCTGTCTTGGGCCGCCTAAAAATGATACAACTTGTCTTAAAGGCTACCTAAGAGACATCTCATTTTGCTTTGTAAGTTATAGTCAGTGGATTAATCGGGGTAGGAGTAACAAGTATAGTGGGCCTGCTGCAGTCTCAGTTCATGTAATACATATTGTCTCAGCTGTCAGTAAACTTGTATAATCTCTTGTAGAATGTCTTTGCCGACCACTAATTACTGTTGGTCTCTTGGTAGGTGAGAGGTGTATTCTACTAATGCTGGGCATTGCTGACAGGTAACATTAATGGACTCGCCCACCCTGGCTCCATGACATGTGGTAACCCTCCTTGATTTCACTTAATATGCTCTGAATATGTTAAGAGAAGCTCTTTGCATTGGTAATTTGGGCAGGTATAATAGCAAGTAATTTTTTTTCATCAAGTGTTATCATCGGCTGCAGCTACAGCTACCCATTAATAATAGATTTAACGAGTGAACATGTCCCTGGAATGAATGTGACTTCTTCTTCTGTCAGTAGGAACTCTATTCCCTGCCAAGTAGGCTGTAACCACAGGATGCACTTTCTGCAGAATATTTACTTCATCAGTCACGATTTAGTAACATTGAGGTTTCTTTTATATCTGTTACACTTAACAAGCCCTGATGGATAAGGGTGACAAATGCAAAAACAACAGTTGATGGAGAGAATGCAGAACAATGTCATACATTCACCCCAGTACAGAGATCAGGGCCTAAGTCCATCGTTTTTTTTTTCACCATGCCATTCCAGTTTGAACTCAGCCATATGCAAATCAGTCTTGACCCTGTGCCCCATGGGAACAGTCCAGCTCGAACTGCCAAGCCAGGTCCTCCCTGGACTGGAAACAAGCATCCTAGGACCGGTTTCGGACTTTCAGCCACTAGAATCAAGCTATCCTCCTTAGGCCTTAAAGACTTGTACCCCAAAAGGCAGTTGGTATGGGACTTTAGTGAGGCACTATCCCCAATAATATGAGTTTTCATACCTCAAGTAAAGAGGAAGTAACACGGTGCATCGCAAGGAAAGAAATCCGTTCTAGAGAGTGCTGAATTCAGTCTGCCATAAAAAGCACCAAACCCTCATCCTGCACATTTAATTCTATCCCTCCCCCTTTTACAAAACAACAAGCAAATTCTCTCTCCCAAAGGACATTTTGAGACAGACAGCAACTGGGGGTTGTTTACTAATTAATTACCTTGTCTCTGACCAATGCCAGAGAAGCCATATGACCCTCAGTTACATCTCTGCCTTCTTCTTAGAATGAGTCAAGAGTACAAAAAGTCATTTGAGGTCAATTTTTAAAACAATTGTCCCAAGAAAGATGTATGTGCCCATTACCCCGCTCAAGGATACTGCACAACAATTCACAGAGTGAGATTATTTTTGTCCATTGAAACACCCTTAATTGTGATGAGGGTTGAAAATAGTTGAAGACCATTAATAAATGTAATCAACATTGATTGTTTTTATGGTAATTTGTGTAAATGTGATTTCCTAGGTTCTTCATGGCTTTTTAATTGCTGGCATAAGCGTTTACATAAACAAGGGGCAAATTATTAGGCCTTGGCGGAGTTCACGAGGTCATAAAAAAACTCCACTGTGTTCCGCTGAACTCTGCATGCGGCGGAGTGAGTTAGGTCACGCTACAGATATTTCGTACTGGGATTATTACAGCACACATGGCACCACCTGCAGCACAAAAGGGTACAGCTTCCTTCTGCCCCTTGAGCTGATGTTCTACTTGAGTGGCAGCTTTCTCAACGCAAGTGGCAGGCTTCTCAATGTGAGCGGTAATCACCTGCTGTGACCGCCCGTGTTGAGAAATCTCCCCGGGATATAGTCTAGCAGTGGATTTTCCTAGCTTGCTCTTGCCAAATTAGAGTGGCAACCCACCCGAGAGGAAAATCTCAGTTCCATGCTACTACACAGAGTTGTTTCGAAACTCTGCACTCTGTGCGGAGAGCAGAGTGGGGAAAACTCTGCAAACTCTGCGAGTGGAGCAGTTTACCCCCCAGGCTAATGAAAGGAATTCTTTATTTCATATTGCTTCCCCTGCACAGGACTGACTTACGTGAATTAATAGACAAAGATCAGTGGGTCCCTGTGTTTCAAACTTTTGAATGTGATTGAAGAAACATGTTTAATCCAAATCTTAAATTCTGCATAGAAAAACCTTGCTGAGAGTGATTTTCAATGAGTGACGAATAGTGATGCAATGGGCCCCACACCTACTTAGTTTTGAAACTCGATCTTGAAGGATTACTGTGCAGCCAAGAATATATGAGAGTTCTCATTAAAGGCAAGAGTGATTTATTTAAAAACAAAAATTATTTACTGCAAAGGGCCCCAAAAATAGATTACATACAAACAATGTACAATGTTTATATTCAGTGGGTCTGGGAAACAACATTCGCAATACAAATATTTTAATAGAGTCCGATCCACATTACAAATAGTAGGCAATTTAAAATTCATCATGGCTGTACAATAACTATTTACAACTGCTTAATATTGCTCAAGTTGTGATGAACCAACGTGTCCAGACTGATATCAGTTAATTATTTGATGTAGGAGCCCGAGACCGGAGGAAGCAAAACTTCGTTGTCATTCAAGGTGATCCTCAACCGTACTCCTGAGATAGGGTCATCATCCTTCACCAAATCACAAAAGTCGAATCTTCGTGTTTCTCTATGGCTAGTGAAGCTTTACTGTTCAATGATTTCTAATGGTTCTCTGCATGTCCTCTGGTGGGATATGGTGTTTCAGCTCTGAGTGCTTATCAGACTGGGAGATGGTGAGGGATCCTCAATAAATGCTATCGGTGATATCAGCCACAGTGGTCCGAATCAAAGGCCAAAGAGATGGCACTTAGGCTGGTACCTGAAAGTCGAAAGGTACATGGTCAGATAGGTCAAGTAGGCAATTGTCCATCCTTACAGCAGCAAGCAATTGAGGCACCATGAGCTCTTAAGATATATTTTGGCTTGTTTCCAACTTTGGGTTGCAAAGAATTTGAATACATTTAACCAAGGTGAAGGGGATTCAGCACTGAAAAGATTGTGCCTCTTCAAATATGACAAGAGGTAAGTTAGTTCATAAAAATGTGCTGCCTTCAAATATTGTACTCCCGCAGCTGCTTCTTGCTCTATTCAGTGTCACACCCTCTACTACACAGTATATACTCTACAGAATTGAAGACTCTGTGAAGTCCCTAAACAGGCAGTAGGTGTTTTGTAATCAGATGAATTATTTTTAACAATGTGATCTCGACCTGATAAATGCCAGTCTTAGACTCAAGGGGGCAGATACCCATGCTTACTCATAGCCCCCTCTTGCATCTGAACTAGATTTTCAGAATTATTATGCTCTTATTTTGAAATCACAAGCATCCATACTGGGATTACAGCCAAGCTCTTGGTGGCTGTATTTTCAGATGATACATCTATGAATTCATAAAAACAAAAAGGGCCTGGTTCACAAAAGTAAAGGTCCACTGTCTTTCTCTTCTAAAAGGTTTTGCACCCAATCTTTCCCAACATAGACATATTTCTTTGATGACAACTGCTTTGGACAACCCTACCCCAGAATCACTCCTTCTCCAGCACCAATGGGATGTGATCCCTCAGTCTCTCCATGTCCATTGTTGGTTACATATTTCTCTACATATTTCTCTAGACTTGAAAACCTATGTATTTCGTTCCTTTTCAACACACCCAATTGGAATGTAATTTAAAACATTAATCAAAGGCCTTCTGTCAGAAGTGCTTCTGGAATTATGAGACTATGAAGGGCCAATTGTACTCTTGAACGTCTGGTACAAGAATATTGTGGCACACTAATGCCATGGACAAAATATCGAGGGACAAAATATTGAATGGTAAATGCAAAGAGGGGCAGATATATTTACCATTCTTAACTCCACATAAATGAAGACATATGTATATTTATTTTTGGTACACATTTGTGGAATTAGGTACAGAAAATCTGTTCACATTTACCTTTTAATATTTTGGCTCGCTTTTTTGTCAGTTATATTAGTGTCTGACAATATCAATGTTCAGGAGGCACATTTGGAAGGCTATATTATGGGACACAGTGAAAATTATGCAGCATAATTTATTACATTCTGTGAGAATACTATTCTGCTATTTTATCACACATTAATGCTGTTCTCCCAAAAAGCTTTGCCTCTCGTATCCCAGTATAGCACGTGGGTGAGGTAATCTGGTGAGTAGTTAATGTTTGCCGTGGCGCAGCACCATGTGTTATTTTTGATTATTCTAAACTATCAATACATTTATTTGTGGAAATCTGTAATCTATGTAGCATAGAGTGGATTATTTGGTAAGTACAGCAAACCCAAAATTGTATGGAAGAAGCGCCTGGCTACCCTCATGGGTGACAAGCAGCACTGTACATATCCACCTTGCATTTACATTATATTCCAGTGACCCCATTGATTAGTGATGGTTTGTTGTGTGATCCTTTCAATCTGATAGTACTCACACTCTCACCGACATTGACAGAAAAAACAAAAGCATCAAAATCTTACCTCACCCTACTTAGAAAGTATGTAGTCGCACAACTTGAGAGTGTTTTTCATACATTTGATCATGTCCTCGAGCTGGTAGATAGAGAGAATGGAAACGAGAAGGCTATTTAGATGTGACAACATGCATAACAGATGACTTATTTTTCAAAAAAATGGTAAACTGTGGGCATTGCCAGTAACTAGTTTATCCCAGGGAATAGGAGATTGTGTTCTCTGTTGCTCATTGCCAATGCAGCTGAATCCTTTTCCTGGTTTAGAAGTGAGGATAGAAAAAGCTAAATTTGCTCCTACAGTGAAAGGGAATTTTCGATCCCATAGTTCCTTGCTCGTCCACAAATACCATCAACCCCTGTGTGCTTTGTTCTCTTCTCTCACAGAAGAGGTTAATCTTGTAGTCAGAAGGGTGATTGTTTTAATTAATTCCTGTTTCCAGCAAGAGATAGCTTCCACCTCTATCCGTTTACACTGTGCACTAAAACCAGCGTTGAAGTTACGAAATCGGTTCTAGCTCTCTAAGGGTACCACTGGATGAGAGACTGAGTGAGTTACTACACCATTCACTCCTTGGTAATATTGTATTGAATTCCTTTTGTTTCTGAGAATGGAGTACAGTTTCCATGGGCAGTTATTTCTTTGGTATCTTGTGTATTTACTTTATTTTGTGTAGATAGAATGGAAGCGACAAAGTTTCAGAGAGAGGGCACATGAACTTGCTGGTATAGAACTTTAAAGAAGACTCACATATTTCTCAGCTGCAATGGTGGGCATGTCGAAGGCATCCCTGTGTTCCGGTGGTGTTACTTCTTCAAGCAGAATAGATGGATCCTGAAAATATAATTAAAATATCAGCATTACCAAGACCGTTGTCAACACATCTAGACTCTCATGCGTCTCACAGAGACAGAAGTCACAAAAGGCTGCACACCTCAAGAAACTAAAAAACTAAGGAAAACATTTGTACAAGAGAAAGCACACTATGTTCGATTCCTATTGGGCATTTCACGGCCTTAGCACCTTGTGTTCATCCCCTTTAAAAGCAGAACTATTACTTTTGCGAGTAATGGATCAAAGATGCAGAAACAGTGAATAATGGTAAGCTGACAGTGTACAAGTGTGCTGCTACCAGAAGTGGTTACTCTGCTCTTGACCCAAGAAATTGTGTATGTCTCTTTCTAAACAATACAGTATCTACGTTATCTGATGAATACCATCCTGGCTCTCAAAGTTCTCGCCTACTATTGACAAATCACTCACCTCGACTACATTGCAAAGAGCATCAAGAAAGAAATTACTGGGAGGAGTTGCCAAGTAGTGTAAGATGGAGGCTACATTTTACACGAGCTCCGTGCCAGTTCCGAGAATCCTGCTGAATCCGACCCTTAGGCTACCTTATTCAGCCGTAAGTACTGGTGCGGTGGCCCATATACTAACCACCTTTGGTCCACCGGAGCCCATCCAGGGAGCCTGGGATGAGAGACAATTTTGGCGATCGACAGCCTGGGAGTTCGTACGACCTGCCTGGAGACGTGTCTGCTGGTGACAAACATCACCTGAAGCTGTGAAATCACAATGGTGAACCTCCCTGTGCATTGACACCTGGGTCGTGCAAGGGAGAGAAGACAGCCAAGTGGCCGGGGTGTTGCACGAAGCCGCTTTCACTTCCAAGAGGTGGCTGGAAACAGCAGAACAGGTACCTTAGAGTGGAGGAGCCGGACTGGGCGCCACACGTGGCCAGGGCTGCAACTGCAGACTGGGCGAGCCGACTATGGAGCAACCTTTTCTCTGATGCAAACATCCATGTTGTGGCCCCTACTCTTGTACCCTTTGTCCTACCCAAGTCCATGCAGGTAGCCAGGGATAAGAGAAAAGCATTAGGCAAACAACGACATGTCGGAAGACTGGACTGCTGCCAACGTACCCATCCTGGAGCTGCAATCCCACAGCAGCGATCCATCTTTACCTCCGTATTGACTCTTGGGGCACTAAGGAAACAGCCACATGAGAGGGGAGTGGTAGGGGCCGCTTTCATGTTTAGGCAGCCACATCGGATTGTGACAGCCAAATTGGTGGGCCAGAGTAGAGGAGATTGGATAGGCAGCATGAACATCCAGGACTTAGATTACAGCCCAGGTAGGCCGGGACCCACACAAGATGTCTCACCCCAAAGGTAGGAGACTGGGTACATGGCTTCAACCTCAGGAGGTGATCCCCCTCTGGGAGCCCAGAAGCCCTGGGAGACTGCTACAGCCAATGGGGGGGCAGTTATGGTCACACAAGCCCAGCCTTACTCCACGCCTGATCACCGTGGCGTCTCAGGAGGACATCTGGAGAGAGGAGGGGAGAGGGAGTGCCCCAGCACTGGGCCAGTAAGACATGGCCTCAGAGAAACAAGCGAGGGCAGATGTCCCTTGCATTGTGTGTAAGGAGGACCCTCCCAGCTGGTAGACCTGCCAGATGGCGTGGGGGACCAGCACCCAGAGAAATTCCTCACAGAATAGTTCAGAACCAGGGTCCCGGATTGTGAGCTATCCCCCTACTTCGTTCTGGAAAGGGCACACAGAGCGCTGGCCCCATGCCCTCTGCCGGTGACACAGTCTAGAGCCATTATCATTAGGGTACTGAACTTTTTAGGCAGAGACTCTATCCCATGGCAGGCATGCCAACATCCAGACGTCCTTTGCACCGACTCCAAGCTTATGTGCTTCCCCAATTACACAGTTAAGTGCAGCTCCTTCGTAAATGTTTCTTATAGGTTAAGTGGAAAGTCAGGGCTATGTACATTGAATGTGCTGATGTACCCTGCCAAACTAAAAGTTATGTATCAGTAGGGAACCATTTTTATTTTAAAGCCCGTAAGAGACCTGGATCTGAGCGTCGGAGATGAAATAACTGCCCATATCAACAAAGGAGCCAATGACATCTCGGGAGACTGAAGGGTGTCAACCATCCCACTCTAGGCTGAAATGCAGCAGACTGATAGGAGGCAAAATCTGGTTATAACAGGAGGATAAACATAGGGCATTCTCCTCATAGAGCTCTGGTGAGTACCAGGGAGGGGACCCTACTAGTGGATGATGAGATATTATTCAGCGGCATAGAGGAGGGGTTTAGTCCCCTTCCTTTCTTTCCTCCATGTAGAGCTACAAGTGTTTTCTCATTCACGGAGGGATAAGAGACACATTGCCTCTGGGGAGAGGGGCTGGCCCGAGGCAAACAACTCCCCACAACACAACATTATTGTGGTTACTTTATTTTGATTTAGTATTATATTGTATTGTATGTTGTTTCTATTGGGGTTGATTTTTTAGAGGTGAAAAATGCTTCCACTTAGAGGTGTTGAGTAGAGGGTTGTTGGGGGGAGAGTTGGGTACTTTAGGGTTGATTAGGTCACAATACTACGTCTCATGCAAGACAGATTGCGGACCCCAGTCAAAAGGGCGCAATGACCTGCCAAGACCTCTTGCAACAGCACCATCCACTACAAGCAATTGTCTTGGAATTTCAGTGGGTTGCTCGATAAAATAAAATGCACAACAATCCTTCGAAAGGCCCACAATCTGGTCCCAGTGGTTCCATTGTTGCAAGAGACACATTTTCTTGGGAATAGGGGGTTCCTTTTTGGACTCTATGGGCCAGATGTAGGTCGCCAAATACCGGTCGGTAACGGCCGATTTCGGACGTTACCGACCGGTATTTGTCTTTTGAGATGTAGGTGGGTCTGAATTTACAGAATCGGTATATTTACCGATTCGGTAAATTTACCACTTCAGTATTTTACCGAATCGGTAAATATACCGATTCTGTAAATCCATATGTAGGTGACACTCCTAAGAGTGCCACAGGCCCTTAAGAGTCGGTATTTTACCACCCAATCCTATTGGGTGGTAAAATACCGAATTCAGGTGTGCATGCACATCTGTGCATGCACACCTGTGCCATGTGGCACACAGACATGCCCTTAGGGCATGTATGTGTGCCACATGGCACACATGCATGTACTTGGGGTGCTAGAGGGTGTCAAAGTGACACCCCCTGCACCCTTGCAGGATTCGGTATTTACCGAATCTGTAAATACCGAATCGGTATTTCACATTGATTCCTATGGGCTTCAAGGCCCATAGGAATCAATGTGAAATACCGAATCGGTATTTACAGATTCGGTAAATACAGACTCTTACAGAATCGGTAATTTTTTACCTACATCTGCCTCCTTCCTATTTACCGACTCTTAAATACCGATTCGGTATGAGTCGGTATTTAGGAGTCGGTAAATAGAAATTACCTACATCTGGCCCTAAGTCTTTAATCATGCAGGGTTCACTAGGGGTTCCAGAGGAGTTACTTTTCCCCTGATGGTCATGGACACTATCTGATATGCCATAGATAGATATGTGGTGATTACGGGCTTCTTGTTTGGCATTCCATTGGCAGTAGTGTCTGTGTATATTCCACCGACCCTGCAGGCGACCACGATGAAAAATCTGATGACAGTTATCACCTTGGGCCTGGATGAGGAGCTTATCGTAGGGGGGATTTCAATGATGTCATGTACCTACAACTTGATTTGAAAAGAGGGGCTACACCATTGCACCCTATAGGTGGAGTCCCTGCGGCTTTGTAATCCTTGGAGAGCAAAGAACAAGTCAGCATATGAGTTCACATATTATTCCCACTCCCATAGGTCACATTCAAGACTAGACTACTTCTTCCTCCCAGCTGCTGGACTCTGATAGTCGTCAGGAGTTACAATTCATGCAGGGGTACTCTTGGGCCAATCACCGATTTAATTAACTATGGGGCTGGGGAGGTGTAGGTCTAACATGCACTGGAGCCTTTAGGTTGGGTGGCTGACGGGTGTTTGGTTTTAAGAGCACATAAAGAAAAAGATAGAACTCTACTTAAGAGCAAGCTCCACAACAGAAGTCTCCCTAATCACATTGTGGGAGGCAATGAAAGCGGTTCTTTGGGGGTTAATAGTGGCAGACTCGCCATTCAGGTAACAGAGACCGAATTGCCACATCGCTGGAGCGAGTGGCAAAGGGCTCCCATTGATTTTAAACCACTTCTGCTCAGGAGACCTTGCGCTCTTTCACTTTTTAATCAGCTAAATTCGTCTTTTAGTCACACAGCGCTCACCTTGTCAAACACCCCCTTCCCCGGTCCACCACTGACGTAGTCAGATTTGTTGTGGAGGGAAGGCGGGACCGGAAGTGATTACAACTTCCCCTCGCTTGCGGCGCAAGTTAGCAGGCTAGTTGGTCTACCCTGTTTTACCATAAAAGAACGATGCCATTCTGTTCGCGCAGCGGACGTGCGCAGCGGGCGTGCCGAAGGCGCGCCACAGGCAAGTCCGTCTGTGCCCATCCGCGCCAGAACTGGCCCAGGGCCAGGAATAGCTGCCCCCCTCCATCAGCCCCTAGAATTTACACTCAGGAGACACTACTACAACTCAGGCAGTTCACAAATACACCATGCCTCCACTCATTTTCCCTGGAGGAACGACAAAGCAACTACACTCACTGCTCCTATACTCTATCACTATCTCCAAAGATAATCTCACCCCCCATCGAGCACTCAATCAGCATGGCCCTGCTGAACTGCAGGTCCCTACCCAAAGGCTCCTTGGAAGTCAATATGCTTCTCCAAGACACAGAGCTAGATGTTCTGTTTCTGACAGAAACTTGTCTATCCCCAAGCTCAGAGCCAGACAGTTCAAGCCCTCCCCCCAGGATACCTCACCCAACGCCTCGACAGAATCACTGGGAAAAGCGGTGGAATCGCAATCATTCACAAAAGTCACCTCTCCTGCCGCATACTAGACAGCCCGATTCTTTTTTTTTTTCACAACCAATTTTATTGAGCAAATGAACAATAAGAACGTGGCACCCCCAAGACCAGAGATCACCACGACAATTTCGGTACAGTAAATCACACAGGTAGCAAATGGTCGAGCATGTGTTAAGAATAGGCTCAGTATAGAAAACTCCCCCAACCCACCCTGTCTCCCAACCCCAACCCCTCCAACACCCAAACACCCACCCCCACCCCCGGACCACACGCGCACATACATCCATACAGCAGCAAGTGGAGGTGTAGTGCACACAGGGCGTTACAGCCTCGGGCCAGCGATGTCTCTGCCATCAAACGTCCTCCTCTCGCTCCGCCGGGGGATCCAATAACAAACCCCGGTAGTCGGCCCATCGCTTCCAAATTTTGTAATGTTTGCGCGGGCAGCCCCTCGCCTCAAAGATCGGCCTTTCCAGGCCCATGAAATAGTCCAGCCCAGCGCGCCACGCAGACAGGGGGGGGCTCTCACCGCCTTCCATGCCCGGGCCAAGTCCCGCTTGGCAACAACCAGCCCCAAAAGCAGCAGATGACGTTTATAAACGATCCCACCAATACCATCCATGACATGCAACAATCCCAGCCGATGGTTGCGGGGAAGGTCCCAGCCCAGGACCTCGGACAGACAGCTCCACACACCTCTCCAGAAACCAGACAGCCGACCACACGACCACACCGTATGTATCAGGGACCCAGGCACCGCCCCACAACGCAAACATTCCGGGGAAGCTATCAACCCAGCCCTCCACAGTCGTTCGCGAGTATAATAGGCCCGATGCAAGTATTTAAATTGGATTAGTCGGAGCCGGACAGCAATGGCGGTCCCACGTGGGGATTCTAGCGCCTCCCTCCAATCGTCCTCATCCAGAGGGCCAACATCCACCTCCCATGCCGCCCGAAGAGAGTGTAGGGTAGAGGAGCAATGGGTGACCAGCGTCTGGTAAATCTGAGAAACCTTTCTGTCTCCCAGATCCCCCATAAACACTTTTGCCTCAACCGGGCTGAACTCCGGTAGAGAGTCTAGGTTAGTAATGCTCGGGGTAAGAGCATGGCACAGCTGCAGGTATCGGAAGAACTGGGACTGAGGCATCTGGAACTCAGTACGGAGTTCCTCGAACGATTTAAGAGTGGTACCGGATATGACCTGGCCCAGCAGCGTGATACCAATGGCTTCCCAGCCCTCAAAGCCGGACAGGGCCGCCAGCTCCGGGAGCAAACCATTGTGCCAGAGCGGCGTCTCAGCCGTCAACTTGCCCCACCAGCCCATGCGGCGCAGGGTCTGCCTCCACACGGCAAAGACCACTCTGGCAACCGACGGCAATGCGCGGCGCAGACGAGCCGAATACAGAATAGTGTGGAGTGTCCGATCCCCCATCAGCGACCGTTCCAGGGCATACGCCGGGTCCCCCCTATCTCCGTACCACCAGTCATTAAGAATAAGCAGGAGGGAAGCCTGATAGTAGGAGAGAAGATCTGAGGTAGCCAGGCCACCACAATAAGTAGACAAGAAGCAAGTTTTCAATGCGACCGAGCACGGAGTTAACTTGGCGAAACCACTGTTGGCCGATAGGGTACGGGAAATTCTGAAGCTGATATAGGAGACGCGGAAGCGCCACCATCTTAAAGATGGCCGATCGGCCAAAGATGGTGAGGGGCATCCTGGACCAAGTCTTGACATCAGCCTGGACTCGATCCCACACCGGCAGGACTCCACGGGCCCAAGCCACGACTCGCGACTCCGACAGGAATATGCCTAGGTACTTCAGACCATCCGTCGCCACACTCAGTCCCTCCGCCCAGGGGTCAGTCACAACTCCGCCGCCCAGTACCCACAGGGTCGATTTATTAAGATTGAGTCGAAGGCCCGAGATCTCGCCAAAGACGCGCATGACCTCTAGGACCCGGGGACCCGAGCGTTGTAGGTCGGTGAGAAAGAAGAGGACATCGTCCGCATACAGCGCGATCCTATCCGTGAGGTCGTTATTCCAGACAAAACCGCGCAGCTGAGCGTCCGCCCGCACTCGGGACGCCAGGGGCTCCATCGCAAGGGCGAACAGGTATGGGGACAGTGGGCAACCCTGTCGAGTGCCCCGACCAATTCGAAAGCTCCCGGAGGTGGCCCCGGCCACTCTAACAGAGGCCGTGACGTTAGTATATAGCAACCGCAGGTACGACAGGAACACTGGGCCGAGGTTAAGGCGGGTCAACAGGGCAAACAGGTAAGCCCAGCTTACAGAGTCAAAGGCCCTGTCCATGTCCGCCAGCAGGAGCGCCGACTGCTAGTCCCGAGCGCCCATGACGTCAACCGCCGCCTGCGCCCTCCGAATATTATGACGAGTGGCCCTGTGGGGCATGAATCCGGCCTGGTCAGGATGAACCAGGTCAGTAATAAGGGGCAGCAGCCGGTTCGCCAAGGCCTTAGCCAGGATCTTGGCCTCGATATTTAAAAGAGAAATGGGCCGGTACGAGTCATGTCTGTCCGGCGCCCTGCCCGGCTTCAGGAAAACCACGATCTCGGCATGTCGCCAGTCAGGCGGCAGTTCCCCCCGGGCCCTCGCCGCCTCCAGCGCGCGCCTGAACTGAGGCCCCAGCTGGAGGTGGAACTTTTTGTAAAATTCGCATGGGTAGCCGCTCGGGCCCGGCACCTTCCCAGTGTTCAGCTGCCCCAGAGCCTCCCCGAGTTCCTCGGCCGTGAGAGGGGCGTCCAGCGCAGTCCTAGTTTCGTCCGAGACGGCCTGTGGCAGCAGGCCATCGAGATAGGTGGAGATCTCCTCTGCCTCCAGGTGGTCCCGGGAGGCGTATTGTGTCTCAAAATAACGGGCAAAGCTAGCAGCAAGCACGTCCGGGTCTGTTACTACCGAGCCGTCGTCCGCCGTGAGACCCGGCAGCGCGAGAGGCTGGAAAGTCGCCTGGCACAGCCTGTGAAGCATCGTACAGGACTTGTCGCCCCATTGATAAATCCTGCTACGCGTAGCGAGCCACGCCTGCCGGGCCTCGTCATAGAGGACCGAGGCGTACGACTGCTGGGCCTGCAGGAGTTGCCGCACCACGTCCTCACCGCCCCCATCCCGGCCACGTCTCTCCAATTCCTCTACTCGAGCGGCCGCAGCCACAATGGTCTCCCGATGAGTCCGCCGGGCAGCCGAACACCAAGCAATATCAACGCCCCATATCGTGGGCTTCAGCGCCTCCCACACCATCACCGCGTCCACATCGCCCACCAGGTTATCCCTCCAATAATTATCGATCGCCTCACGCAAGTGGTACACGTAGTCGGGTTGCTGTAGACGCCATGGCGACATCCGCCAACGAAACGGCTGCCGCTTCGAGGGGAGGTCCACAGTAGCCACAACTGGGGAGTGATCAGACAGACCCCTGGGGAGTATCGCGGCATCCCTCACACGACTCAAGCAGGCACCAGGCACAAACAGATAATCAAGTCTCGAGAAGGAACTATGCACTGCCGACACATACGTGAATTCACGCGCAGCAGGATGAAAGTGGCGCCAAACATCAACCCAGCCCAAGCCATCCACCGTCGCACGCAATCTAGTATGAGCAGCCACCGGGGAGGGGTCCACCACAACAGGCATCCGTCTCTGGCGGTCTGATCCCACGTCCATAACCTCGTTCCAATCACCCCCAACCACAGTCAGCACATCTGGGATTTCGTCCCATAAAGTAAACAGTCTCTCAGCCAGGGCCCACTGCATGGGCGGGGGGGCATACACGCTACCAAAGACCACCTGCTCAGTACCCAGCAACCCCTTAATGAAAACATAACGGCCCTGAGGGTCAATCCATTGTTTCTCATGCACATACGCCACCCTGCGATGTACCAGTATGGCGACTCCCCGGGAGCCTCTCGTGAAGCCCGCATGGTATACTTGCTGGAAGCCGAATCTCTGGAGACTAAGGACCTTGGAGCCCAACATATGGGTCTCCTGAAGCAACAGTACATCTACAGCCTCTCTTTTCCCCCAGCGCAACACAGCCCCTCGTTTGATTTTATCAAGGATCCCCCTCACATTCCAAGTCACAACACGAATGAATTTATGAGGAGACATTGTCGTACTATCAGCCATCATCGAGGCAGTACCCTCCATCCGACCCGCCGGGCCACCCCGGTGCATCCCACCATCTGATCGGAGCAGTAGCAATATACACGTGTGGTCCCACCCCCCCAACCCCAACACCCACCAGGCCACCCCAGGCCCGAACTACCCCGAACACCAACAACAAAACAACACCCCCCTTCGCCCCATACCCCCAACCCCAATACCTCAGAAAACAGTGAAGTATCTGTCGCGGCATGGAGAGACCCGGGTCCAAAACAGAGGACCCAGGGCCCGCCATACCAATGGATCCCAACACCCCAATCATCACACACTCACCACCCCCCTAGCAACACCCACACACTCGTGAGGGTCTAAGGCCCATAGAAGCCGCCTCCCGAGCCCCATAGCGTCCCAACTAAGAACCTCAGGGTGTCTCAGGAGCATACAGATAAGCATGAATAGAGTCTCAAGGAACAGTCTCACCAGCCGATCCATCACGACATAGGGTAACACCAAAGTCCAGGCTCCACCAGGGTTCAACTGCCAGCATCAGAGTGTTCAGAGTCCATCGTGCCGTTAGTCTGTGTCGCACTAGCGGAGGCTGACCGTTTCTTAGATCGGGACCTCCGATGTCGTCCTTTTCGGCTTGTGCGGTCCGTCCGCTCCGGCGACGATCTCTGGGACCCGCCAGGGTTCAGCCCCGGCTGGGCATGCGGCCTAAGTTGCACCGTCTCGTCGGTCCAACGAAATACCTCCTCGGGCGTATCGAAGAAGTGTGTCCGGGACTGGTGTACCACCTGCAAGCGGGCCGGGAACAGGAGAGAGTATTGGAGCTTCAGGCCTCGCAACTTAGCCTTGGCGGCCACAAAGGATTGTCGCTGCTGCTGCACCATTTTCGTATAGTCCGGGAAGATCATAATGGCGTGGTTTTCATATGTAAGCGCACACTTGTTCCTCGCCTCCTGCAGTATGGCATCGCGGTCATGATAGTTCAGCAGCCGAGCTATAACCGGCCGAGGACGCTCTCCCTCTGGCGGCCGCTGAGTCAAGGCCCTGTGTGCCCGTTCAACCACAAAGCACGCAGACAGTGTCCCCTCGGGGATCCAGCTCTCCAGCCAGTGGGTCAAGAACCGTTCCATGCCATCTTTCTCACACCGCTCCGGAAAGCCGATAAAACGGAGGTTATTTCTCCGTGCACGCCCTTCGGCATCCTCCACACGGGCCGCAAGAGTCTTCTGGACACACTCCACCTCCGCCATCCTTTTCTTCAGGGCGCCAATGTCCGTTTCGGTCACCGAGATTCGAGATTCAGTCTCAGTGATCCGCGCCACCGCGTTTCGGAGGTCTTGGCGAAGCAGCGTAACGTCCGCTCCCACTGCCCCGATTTTAGCATCAAGCATGTCCCGGGATTGGGTAATGGCCGCAAGGATTGCAGCATTGTCCGGCCCCGATCCGCCACTGCCGCCAGATGCCCCGGCGCCACCGCTGGGCCCGGTAAACTTATCAATAGGGCCATGTTTAGGCGGGCCACCTCCACCACCCCTGGTCATGGCCGCTCTCAGACACAGATGGTCCTCTCACTGGACGGGGCGGGCGCCACCCGCGACAAGGTGCAGCAGGCCTTCGGGAGCAAGTCCACTATTATGGGCGCAGGAGGCCTCTGGCCCCGGGTCAAGACGTCGGCTCTGGTGCCCTCGAAGGAAGATGTGGCAGGCCAATGCGATCCGGCGTCGCGAAACTCGAGGCCCCGGCTTCACAGGGGCAGGACAGGCCTCCACCACACCGTGTTGCCCACAAGTGTCCTCATAAAACCAGAGGAGGCAGGGCACCTCCGCAATCCTCGGGCAACTGATGCTGCAATGCCGGGCCAAGGTGCGCGCCGCCGACGCCACCCTCCGCAGCCGCCACTCGGCGTCCCGAAAATCAAGGTCCCCGGCTCACGGCCAGTCGCCAGGCCGCACACCGCCGCCGGCGTCTCAGGGTCCCAGAGGGGATGGAGTCGCGGGATCAAGACACCGGAGAAGACAGGACCCACTCCTGGACCGATGTCACTTGCCAGGTCCCATCTGCGGGCTCGGGGGCCAGGATGTTGCAGGGCCGGGCCGAGGTCCGCGCCGCAGATGCCACCGTCAGCAGCGCGCCTGCAGCCGCCACTCGGAGTCCCGAAAATCGAGGTCCCCGGCTCACGGCCAGTCGCCAGGCCGCACACCGCCGCCGGCGCCTCAGGGTCCCAGAGGGGATGGAGTCGCGGGATCAAGACACCGGAGAAGACAGGACCCCCTCCTGGACCGATGTCACTTGCCAGGTCCCATCTGTGGGTTCGGGGGCCAGGATGCTGCAGGGCCGGGCCGAGGTCCGCTCCGCAGATGCCACCGTCAGCAGCGCGCCTGCAGCCGCCACTCGGCGTCCCGAAAATCGAGGTCCCCGGCTCACGGCCAGTCGCTAGGCCGCACACCGCCGTCGGCGCCTCAGGGTCCCAGAGGGGATGAAGTCGCGGGAGCAAAACACCGGAGAAGGCAGGACACACTCCTGGATCGATGTCACCTGCTAGGTATCATCTGCGGGCTCGGGGGCCAGGATAAATGAACAGAGTAAGTCCGGGCCGGCGGGAGCTCTACAAGGCTGCGACCGCCATCTTCGCCCGCCAAGCCACGCCCCCAGACAGCCCGATTCTTGATTGTGAAAACGTTCTTTTTATCATCCAACTCTCCCCTTTACAATCACTTTCGGGCATTCTCCTGTACCGCCCACCAGGAGTACATGTAGCTCCCTGATGGAAGCCATCATCTCTCGTGCCTGCTCCTCTTCCAACTTTACATTACAGACCCAGTCTTAGCAGACGAGCAATTCTCCACTTGGATAGAAAACTAATTAGATCAAGTACTGCCAAGAAAAATCTTACCTAAAAAAAATAAAACCTTCAAATCCCCTTGGTTCACCCCAGAACTCCGCGACTTGAAAAAATAATGCAAAAAACTTGAACGCATATTCAGGAGGGACTGGGCCAATAACAAAAAAATAGAATACCAAGCAGCCATCAGGTCCTACAAAGCTAACCTAAAAACAACCCAGACAGCCTTCTATAAAGAACAAATCCAAGCCTCCGCCAACTCCTCTAGGCAAACATTTTGTATCGTCAAAAAACTGCTGAAAGTTTCAGATCCACCCCCCGTCACCCACCCCTCGGGTCGCAGATGCAATGAACTGGCAGAGTTTTTCGCCACTAGAATTCTAAATATCCTAAAAACACTCCCCGTCCCCGACTACTCACCAGATTACCTCTCCTAGCCCCCGCAATTAACGCCCCCTTCTTTGACTCCTTCTCTCTCCTGATAAGGGAGATGCTCCCCCATATCTTAAACTCAATCAAAAGTGGCTCCCCACTCGACCCCGCACCTTTCAACATCCTGAAACTCATGACACCAACCATCACCCCCCCCCCCCCCCCATCACTAACTTAACACCTCCCTAGAACTGGGCACCGTCCCTTTCAATTGGAAAAGGTCTACAGTTAGAGCACTGTAAAAGAAATCCCATCTGGACCCCCTAGAGCTGGGCAACTACCGGCCCATATCCTTACTGCCTGAAATCAGCAAGGTGGCGGAGAAATTTGTTAACCTACAGCTCTCCGCCTTCCTCGAATCCAACAGACTCCTACACCGCTCACAGACAGGCTTCCGGCCTGGCCAGGGAACAGACACCGTCCTGATGGCAGTGGTGGAAGAGGCACGAATGGTCCTGCAGCAGTGATCCTCCTAGACCTAAGCGCTGCCTTCAACACGGTGGACCACTCTATACTTGTCCATCGTCTAAGCAGAATAGGACTCACAGGTTCAGCAATATCCTGGCTCAAATCTTTTCTAGAAGATAGAACCATTCAGGTCGCCGAAGGCAACATTAGATCCAGAGCTGTGCCACTCCAATACGGGGGTGCCTCAGGGCTCATCCCTAAGCCCTACACTTTTCAACGTGTATAAGTCCCCTCTGGAGGAAATTATAGCCCCTTTCGGCATCAACGTGGCCACGTATGCCGACGACACCCAACTCATCGTCTCTCTAAATCAGACGGACCACTGCTAGTAAAATCTATGCTCCTGTCTCAAAGAAATCTCCAGATGGATGAGCAAATCTCTCCTGAAACTAAACGGAGACAAATCAGAGATCCTTGTGCTAGGCAATCAATCTAAACTCACCACAAAACTTTTGTGGCCATCGTGCATGGGACCAGTTCCCGCCCCAAAAAAAGAAATAAAAAGCCTGGGTGTCTGGCTGGATCAGGACCTCAATTTTCTAACACAAGCTAGGAAAACCGCGGGAACCTGCTTTGGTCTCCTACGCACCACATGTAAAATCCTTCCCTTTTTACCCCCCCACTCCAGAAAACTCCTAATTCAGGGTCTCATCCTGTCCAGACTGGATTATGGAAACGCCCTATATCTTGGCGCCCCGAAATCGGTCATAAACAAACTTCAACTTGTCCAGAACTCTGCAGCTAGGCTGCTAACAGGCACACAAAAACGATGCTCTGCTAAGCCTGCCCTAAGCTCCCTACACTGGCTCCCAATCCATGAGAGGATCAATTTCAAATCCCTCTGTATTACACATAAAATTCTACAGGACAAGGGCCCGCCAATCTTGAGATCCCTGATCAAACCATACAAAGCCAACAGGAAGCTAAGATCCGACCACCTCTTTCTGGCAAATGTTTCCAGAATCAAGAAAGCGCGGTCAGGAGGATGCCTATTCTCATACAATGCCTCCAAGCTCTGGAATACCCTTCCCCTCAACATTCGCAGGGAAACCAACCTACTCAAATTCCGTAAGCTCCTAAAAACCTGGCTGTTCTCTTAGGTCTCTTCTGTTGCCGATCTAATTCCTCGAGTCCAGCCCAGGGACACCCCCGGGTAGCTACGCGCTTTACAAATCCACTTCCAATTCCAATTCCATACCCTGTGGGAGGAGAAAGAAAAGTACAGCACTCGAAAGGCAGATTGGTGAATTAGAATATCGCCTGAACCAAATGAGAGATCATGACACATTTTGTAGTCTAGAGGCTACTAAGGAGGCCCTTAAAAAGAAACTGATGACTCATGCCAGGGCACCAGTGTCTGATTTTTAAAAACAGAGAGTACGAATGTGAGGCAAGACAGGATAATTGCTAAACAGGCTTGCAGCCAACTCTGGAAGACAGGTTTGTCCCATAGACATGGGGCCTGACAGTGGGGTGACCCATTACAAATCACACATTACTATCAGGCACTTTAAAAAGGTGAGACCCCAAGCGCATTGCGATTAAAATGGCTTTATGCCAGTCAGAAGCACAAGGCCTTGTCTTAGGAGGCTAAATATGTACTTGGACCACATACACTCTGTATCTGACCACACAACCATGATGCAACTTGACTCTGAGAAGGCCTTTGGCCCATTTGAATGGTCTTTCCTCCACAATATCTTAAAAAATATAAATTTTGGTCCTAGATTGATTTAGTATGTGAGGCTGTTATACATTATGCAATGGGCTAGGGTCAGAGTGAACAGGATTTACTCACAGCAGTTCCAGATAGGCAGAGGTCTGCTGTCTCCTCTCCTGCTCACTCTTGCAGCGGAACCACATGCCAAATAGATTGGCGGGACATGCAGGTGTAGAGCTTGAGGTATGGCGGAAAATTAGAGGGCTGCATCTCTTTGTATGCAGACAATGTCCTCCTGTATATCCAGTGCCTAAACGAATCCATCCTAAAGCTAATTTATATTCTAAAAATCTGCAAAGAAGTGTCAGGCCTGAGGGTGAACTGGGGGAATCAGCCATACACCTTATGGTGGGTTCTCCTCCAGATTTGCTTCCAGACTCCCCGGCAAGCTGGAGTTTTTAAATACTTGGTGTTAGACTTGTCACTCTTATGGTGGTCTTACCTCAATCTTTTTGGCTGCACATTTTGCTTAATCTTTTGTTGGCCATAGGACTTTGAGCACTTTACCACTGCTAATTAATGCTAAAGGGCATGTGCTCCTTCCCTAAACATGTGTGCAATTGGTGTATACTTAATTGACCTATTTAATTTACTTGTAAGTCCCTTGTAAGGTGGTATACCATATACCCAGCCTCTGTAAATTTACTGCCGCTAGTGTGCTGCAGCCATGATTGTCCCACCAACAGAAGAAGCCTGTCTAACCCATCTCGGCCTGCCACTGCAGTGCCTTTGTGGGCAGTTTACTGCCACTTCGACTTGGCATTTAAAACTACTTTCCAAGCCTTAAACTTCCATTTTATTGCATATAAGTCACCCCTAAGGTAGTCCTTAGGTAGGCTTAGGGCAGGGTGGTATGTAAGCTAAAGGTTGGACATTTACTTTATAGTTTGCATGTCCTGGTAGTGACAAACAGCATATTTCATTTTTCGCTACAGTGAGGCCTACCCCTCTCATAGATTAGCTTCAGGAATTCCTTAATATACTTTTTAAGCTATAATTCCTGATCAGAGAGGAGTAGCTGTTTCCTGTTTCATATGTTTGGAATGGTAGTGATGTTTAATTTACCATTACTATTTTAGAAGTTCCACTTTTAGAAAGTGGACATTTCTCTGCACTTACTGCTTTGTGTTTCTGACAGCCCGTCTCAAAAGCATTCCCTCTAGACAGCCACAAAACAGGAAGGATAGGTGGGTTTGAGTACCCATCTACATACATCTGCATTCTGATGGCCTTGCCTGGGCTGGATGGAATGGAGAGGTTAAGACTTCACTTGAATAGGTAGTATCCTGTCCCCACACAAAGGACTGATTACCCCCCACAGATAGCCTGGCAGACAGGTCTGGCCTGTAAGGGGAACATATGCATTTAAGAGAGCTGCCTTGAAGTCATCCCATGCCACAACAAAGGCCCTTTTGGGTATAAGTACTGGGTTTCTGCCCCCCCCCCCCAAAAAAAATAAGACACTTATGGATCTTGAACTTGAATCTTTGTTATAAGGACTGTTGTGCTGTTTAAATAACTAATCTTTGGACTGCAGGCTTGGAAGGTTTGCTTTTCTCTTGTGTTTCCCTGCTGTCTGCTGCTCTTTGACTCTGCAGAAGGAGAGCTGGACTCTACCTTCCCTACAAGTGATCTCCAAGGCTTGCCTCCTCTTGCTTGAGACTCAGCGATATCAAAGTTTCTACCCCTACTCCTGTGCCTGAACTCACTGGATGTGACCCAGATACTTGCTGCACCGAATTTGATGCATCTTCTGTCTGTGTATATCAGAACGGGTGCATCGATCCGGTTGCGCAAGTAAAATGAGCACATCACATTGGAACCAGCACTTTGCCTTCAGCGATCGATGCATCAGACAGAGTACACCGCAACTGCTGCTTGGTGAGAGTGATGCATCCCCTCGACTGTGTGGTAGAATCCGATGCGACAAATTGTTCGACACCTCTTGACTCCAGCACCCGTCTTCGGAGCTGACGCATCGCTTTCACTATATGGCGCATATCGACACATCTGCGATCAGGAAAGGTGCTTTGTTCACTAGGTCCTGCGTGGATTCTTTAGCTGGCCTGCGCTTCCATGTGGTCAGCCTGATATTTGACTTGGACCTGGTCCAGCACGATTTAAAGTAACCTTTTTAGCAGTACTTGCTTCTAAGCACTTTACTGCATTTATGCCTTTAAAATTCAATATCTCAAAGCCTGTACATTGGATTTTTGTCATTTTGGTCTTATTTTCTTTATAATATGGTAACCTGATTTTTCTCAACCTGTTTGGAGTCTTTTTATCGTGTATCCATTGTGTTACTGTGTGTGTGTTGCACAAATACTTTACACATTGCCTCTTTAGAGAAGCCTCACCAGAGGGTAAGCACAGGATATCTTTAAGTGTGGCTCTAGCTTACCCTGACCAAGATTATGGCTTCTGCTTGGACAGGGTGCATACTTTTGCCAATCAGAAACCAATTGTCTAACAATAGAGCATGCGCATATCAAGAGACACACAGGAACGCTGGGACAGGATAATCACCCCTTTGACTTGCAAATTTAAGGGATATATGGCAAGATGGAGCTCCCTCACCCGATCATTATGGGGCGTATAGCCCACTTAAAAATAGTGGCCTTGCCATAGCTGTTATAAGTTTTGCAACACTAGCCCCACAAAATCTGTACCCATTCATTTACAACCCTACTGGCCAACATCAATAGCTACAAGTAGGGAGGATCGCACTGTGAATCTCCCATAAGAAGTGCATACAATCCCCTTATGATGGCAGACTAGGGGCAGTAGATATCAGACTGTAATACTAGTCGGTCCACCTGCTTGCGATTAATGAGTGGATCTTTGGGGATCGGAGGGACCCAGCTACGAGATTCGAGCGGACTCTCTTAACCGGGCAGGACCCAGGGTTTTGGCTGTATGGGGAGTCCCCCCTGCCCACTCTCCCGGCTATTTCAGCCATTCCTGTGAATAGCTGGCAAGAGGCACTGCAGTAGGTTGGATAGTGGAGGGTGCCCACTAGGAATAAGCCACTGTGGATTAGTACATGGCTATAGAAAATGTTAGGGGTCCAGGGCACTGAGATAAGTTGGGGATCCCTAAATTGGGAGATGTCTGGCAGACACACCATATAATGATCTATGATCCACTCAAAGCTTAATACGATTTACACATATCCCAGTTCTTTCTTAGAGCGCTTACATGCACCAGTTAGGCTGCTAGACACAAACCAACTAGAATCAGCAAAGGAATACAAATACTTGGGTGTTCTACTAGATAACAAAGGCTCCTTCAACCCTCATATGGAAACACTGAAACAAAAAGGTAATACAATATCCTTCACCAAGAAAACTTTTTAAAAAGTGATTGCTGGACCCTCTCTGAGCCCTCTATTAGAGATTATCCAAGTCAAACTCCTGCCAACTATAACATACAGGAGCGAGGCCATGAGAGGAAGAGATACCACTACTGTAGAAAAATAATCACCAGCTCATTTAGAACAATCTTCAGCCTCCCGAAATACACCTCCCCTGCCCACATAAGGATAGAGTTTGGGTTACAGAAGCATTTACTGGCCAGAAGGGGTGCATTTATAAAATGCTGGCACAAGATCACAGGGGCAGAGCAAGATACACTGAACTGGCAACTTTGGGTTGAACTATCACTAAGAAAGAACTTACCGGTGGGAATGTATCTTAGAGATTCCCTTGGTCTGGAAAACCTATGGGCAACATCAGTGTCCCACACCAGCTTCAAGGGAGTGGTTAAGAAGACCATCAAAGCACTGTAAATGGAAGAAGCTAAGCCTGCACCTGCGAAGAGTGTACAAGCCTGGTGCGTACTAAACAAATATGTAGAAGCCAAACTACCAAAATATTTTAGTTATGAATTCAATATCCATCTAAAAGAGAAATGTTTACAATAGAGGATGGGTATACTGCCGATCTTACAACACCTTCCACCAAGGAAGAGGAAACCCAGAGACAACAAATGTCAACTATGTAGCCTCGGAACGGAAGATCTTGCGCTGATAATTTGCAACTGCAAAAGCCTAGTACAAGAATAACATCTACTCTAGCTACCTCTTTTTAAACTATACGGGATCTGTTCCTGCAGACAGGCAGTGCTGATTTGTTTCATATCTGTCAACATGCAATTGACCTGTTGATTTACAAAATCTCTCAATATTTAAAAGAAGAGACTAAAGTTAGAACCATTCTAGCCCGGCACATTGCACAACTCCAGTAAGCATTAAAATACAGCCAACACACAACAAAGGACTGCTTAGCGGAAAGACCATCATAGGAGACACTTGGTCCTACGAATCTCATAAGCCTAGTCTGCATAGCGGCACTTCGCACAAGACTTATTTATACGCAAATCTATGCAAGATTCCCTTTCAGACAAAATAACATCGGCACGGGAAAGTACAAATGGAGGACAGAGCACCTTTCTTTCGATTTTAACCCAAAGAATCACTAAATGGACATAATTGGCCAAATAAGGCCCTTTTAACCTTCACTTTAACCTTGCTATTTAACACAGTCAATCCTATTTAATCACTTATACTATGTGTATGTAACAGTTTTAATTAATGATGCATAATCAAAATTACCAATTGGCGGTCGGGCACAATGCACACATATCAGCTCTCACAGAGTACAGCCCATAAGAAATCTGACTCATGATGTCAGCTATTGGTAGGAAGGACAGATCCTGCTTATACAGAACTCTGGTGATAAACAATCCAGACCTGCTAAACAAATTGCAGGAGTCAGACCTGCGGCCCTTGGATTATAACAAATGGGTTGAGGCAAACAATGGCAACTGGAGAATTATAAATATTGCCTTGCTTTAGATTAGACCAGGTTAAATACTTTCCAAGAATCTATTACACTCCTGACAGGCTGTGGAGGATGGGGAGCGACAGCAGCCCTGAAGAACAAGTTACTTACCTTCGGTAACGCTTTTTCTGGTAGATACAATATCTGCCTGTGGATTCCTCACCTTGTGAATATCCCCCTTGCGTCAGCAACATTTGGAAATTCTTTTCGTAGCCTCGCGCCGACGTGGACTTGGACGTCATAGAGACACGGCATCGCACGCGACTCCGCTGACGTCACCAACGCCTATAATAGGCCCACGCCGGCGTAATGACATCAGTTCCGCCCTTTTTTCCGTGCCATTGAGGCACACGGACGGACCAATGACAGTAGATATATACAAAGTATACACAGTACACAATAGTCAAGGCAAACACACACAGTGTAAGGCAAATGAAGGAAAGCAATTGAAACATTTCCTTGACAACAAAAGAAATAAACATTACATTACAGTAACTCTGGTATAGAAGAGTGGACAACTGGGAGGCGGGTGGGTCAGTGAGGAATCCACAGGCAGATATTGTATCTACCAGAAAAAGCGTTACCGAAGGTAAGTAACTTGTTCTTCTGATAGATACATCTGCCGTGTGGATTCCTCACCTTGTGAATAGAGTCCCACAGCAGTCCCCACTCCCGGAGGAGGGTGTCCACTCTTCTAAACCAGAAAATCCTGGAGGATAGAGCGCGCGAAGTGGCCGTCCCTCCTCACCTCGGAATCCAAGCAGTAATGCTTTGCGAAAGTGTGGAGGGAAGACCAAGTCGCGGCCCTGCAAATATCCTCTACAGGAACACCTCTAGCCAAAGCAGAGGTTGACGACTTAGCTCTTGTAGAATGAGCCCTTATACCCTCTGGTGGTTCCTTACTGGCCAAAGAGTAGCAGATCTTTATACAGAGGACGATCCATCTTGACAAGGTTCTCTTGTGGACAGCTCTTCCTCTCTTGCAGCCAGCAAAACCAACGAAGAGCTGATCCTCCAAACGACAGACTTTAGTTCTGTCCAAGTAAAAAGACACCGCCCTCTTAGGGTCCAGACGGTGTAACCTCTCCTCCTCCTTGGAAGGGTGTGGGGGAGGATAAAAGGTAGGGAGGGTAATGGATTGACCAAGGTGGAAAGGAGTAACCACTTTAGAAAGAAAAGCAGCCCTGGTCCTAAGAACCATTCGATCAGCATGAATGGTCAAGAAAGGGGTCTTGGAACTAAGAGCCTGAAGCTCACTTACCCTCCTTGCCGAGGTTATTGCAACGAGGAAGACTGTTTTAAGAGTAAGAAGTCTCATGGGACATTTATGAAGAGGCTCAAAGGGAGCACCCATCAAAAAGGTCAAGACAAGATTTAAGTCCCACTGAGGCACAATAAAAGGAGTAGGAGGGAACTTATTTGTGAGGCCCTTTAAGAACCTTAAAACCACAGGAGACTTGAAAAGAGAAGGCTGGTCAGGCAAACAGAGAAATGCCGACAAAGCAGAAAGATAACCCTTAACCGTGGCAACAGCAAGCCCCTGCTGAGCCAGAGAAAGGGCAAACTGGAGAACATCAGACAAATGGGCTCTCAAAGGGTCTAAAGACTTTTCCCCACACCACGTGACAAATTTCGACCATCTACAAGAATAGACAGACTTAGTGGAGTCACGTCTGGCAGACAAGATGACATCCACAACGTCAGGTGGGAGGGAAAAGGAATTCAGGTTGCCCCGTTCAATCTCCAGGCATGAAGGTGTAATGTCTGGAGTTGGGGGTGTAGAACCTGCCCCTCCATCTGAGAGAGGAGGTCTGCCCTGTGAGGGAGACGGAGCGGCGGGTGAGAGGAGAGGTGGAGAAGGTCTGTATACCACACCCTTCTTGGCCAGTCCGGGGCGACCAATATGACTTGGGCCCGGTCTTGGCGAATCTTCCCCAGAACCCGAGGAATCAAAGGTATGGGGGGAAACGCGTAAAGGAGTTGATTTCCCCAACTCAACTGAAACGCGTCCCCCAAGGCTCCTTGCAACGGATACTGGAGACTGCAAAATGAAGGACAGTGAGCATTCTCGCGAGTGGCGAACAGGTCCACCCGAGGAGTCCCCCACATCTGAAAGATGTCGTGAACCACCTCCGGGTGAAGCCTCCACTCGTGGTCGGCAGAGAACTGCCGACTGAGACTGTCTGCACGAACGTTCAGAACCCCGGCCAGATGATTTGCCATCAGACAAATCTGATGGTCCTGAACCCAGGACCAGAGGCGCTAGAGCCTCCCTGCAGAGACACTGCGACCCCACTCCTCCCTGTTTGTTGATGTACCACATCGCGGTCGTGTTGTCCGTCAGGACCTGGACCGAACGACCGCGAAGGGAAGGAAGGAAGGCCTTGAGCGCCAAACGAATCGCCCGCAATTCCAGAAGGTTGATGTGAAACAACCTTTCCTCTGGAGACCAAAGACCCTTGACCTCCAGATCCTCCAGATGATCACCCCACCATAGAGTGGACGCATCCGTTATCACTGTGGCCACCGATGGAGGTAGTTGGAAAGGCTTCCCTTGAGACAGATTGCCTTCCACACTCCACCAAGATAGATCCGCCGCAGCTTCTCTGGAGATCCTCACAGACTCCCCGAGATCTCCGTTGTGTTGATACCACTGCTTGCGGAGGCACCACTGGAGCGCCCTCATGTGCCAGCGTGCATGGTTGACCAACAGAATGCATGAAGCCATCAGACCGAGCAGGCGAAGGACCTTCAGGACTGGAACGATCGCTCCACTGTAAAATAAAGGAATCATTTCCTGTATGTCGCGAATCCTTTGAGGAGGAGGGAATGCACGACATACAGTTGTGTCCAGTACAGCACCTATGAACAGGTTGCGCTGGGAGGGCACCAGGTGAGACTTGGGTACATTTATCGAAAAACCCAACCTGTACAACAACTGGGTTGTCTCTCGCAGATGATGGAGCACCCTCTCCGACGACTCTGCTTTGATCAGCCAGTCGTCTAAATAAGGGAATACTGGAATCCCTGATCTTCTGAGATGCGCTGCCACCACTGCCATCACCTTGGTGAAGACTCGAGGCGCAGTAGTAAGTCCAAAAGGAAGGACCGCAAACTGATAGTGTTGCGATCCCTCCGTAAAACGGAGATACCTCCTGTGCGACTTCAGGATTGGGATGTGAAAGTACCCTGTCCTGTAAGTCGAGTGAAACCATCCAGTCTTCTTCTAGCAGCGCCTGAAGAACCTGAGCAAGGGCGAGCATCTTGAATTTCTCCTGCTTCAGAAAGAGATTCAAGATCCTGAGATCCAGGATCGGACGAAGTCTGCCATCCTTCTTGGGAATCAGGAAATACCGGGAGTAGCATCCCTGACCCCTTTCCTGCTCTGGACCACCTCTATCGCACCCTTTTTTAACAGAGTTTGCACTTCCTCCTGTAGAAGCAACAGGTGTTCCTCGGTGCAAAAACCTTGACAAGGCGGGTAATTGGGAGGGAATTCCCGAAAGGGAAGGGCATACCCATTTTCTACAAGATTGAGAACCCAAAGATCTGATGTAAACGATTCCCAATCCTGTAGAAAGTGGGTAAGCCGACCCCCCACCGGACCCACATGATCCAGAATGGCGGATCTAGGACTGCTTTTCTGAGGCAGGGGGGTTTGAGGAAGTGGAGGAGGAAGAGGCCTGACGTCCACGAGGACGTGCTCTCTGCTTTCCCCTATACGATCTGTATAAGGAATTTTGCTGCTGCTGCTGTTGTTGCTGCTGCTGACCTTGTCGGTAATTCCGAAAGAAAGAGCGACTAAAACCCCTGAATCTTCTGCCGGTCGAAGAGCCTCTTATCTGAAGACCTAAAGACTTAGCAGTAGCCCTACTGTCCTTAAACCTCTCAAGGGCAGCATCAGCCTTCTTCCCAAAGAGGCCGGACCCATCGAAGGGAAGATCCAATAAAGTTGCCTGAACATCCGCCGAAAAGTCCGAGGATTTTAACCAGGCAGACCTTCTAGTAGCGACAGCAGTGCCCATGATGCGCGCCACAGAGTCTGCAGTGTCCAGACCACTTTGAATAACTTGGCGAGCTGCTGCCTGCGCGTCTGACATCACCTCCTCAAAGTCCTTCCTGTTGGCATCAGGAACCTTTGGAGTAAGAACACGCAAAGAATCCATAAGGGCATGCAAATACCTCCCCATCAGACAAGTGGCATTTGTTGACTTTAATGCCATACTAGCAGAAGAGAAGGTCTTTTTTGCAACCTGATCTTGCTTCTTTGCCTCCTTTTCACATGGAACCTGGGGAAAAGCACTAACTTTCTTCTTAGAACATGCAGCTTGGATGACTAAGCTCTCCGGTGAAGGGTGAGAGGTCAAAAAGGCAGGGTCCTCAGGAGCAACCCTGTACCTCCTGGCTACACTCTTAGAGACAGCAGGAGCTGACAATGGTTTCTTCCATATCTCCAAAATGGGCTCTGTCAAAGCATCATTAAATGGAAGAAGAGGTTCCACTACTGAATTCGGAGAATGTAAGACTTCAGTTAGAATATTGGATTTAAATTCCACCGTAGGCAAAGTCAATTTAAGGAGATCAGCAGCCTTCCTCATAACTAAATGATAAGGTTGAACATCCTTAGAAGGCGTACCAGAGCCTGAGGGCAATTCCCACTCTGGAGAGAAATCCAGGCTTCCTGTGTCAGCCAACTCCTCAAAACAATCCTCATCCAATTCACCTTCTTCCATATCAGAATGTGAATCTAAGAATCTCCGTTCTTCCAAAAGACGTTGAGCCTCCCTTCTGGATCTCTCCTTGACACGTTTTGCAACTGGATCCACCATCGGCTCCGACGGATTCGGTATCGACGTCGGCACCGAACTCGATGGCTCAGAGGGATGTGCTCAAGGACGACTCGGAGCAGGCGACGCCGGAATCGGCGTCGATGACTTCGGTGGAGCCGGAAAATGCCAAGGCGGCGTCGGAGCCGGCATATAAGGCATAAACGGAGCTGAAGGATAGGAGTGAGGAACTCCTAAACTGAAAGCCAGAGGACCCATGGGACCCGAAGGTGCACCAGAGGGGTACCACGCCCTAGAAAAGACACCATACATTGCGTTCAGAAACGCTGATGGGTCTTGACCTGGTATAGGAAAGGGCGGTTGAAAACCTTCAGGCTGACCTCGGGGAGTGTCCGGATTCGGATCTTCAACAGGCGCGGAATCCACATCCTCCTGACCTTCTTCCTCTTCTCGGGCCGGGGACGGCACCGGAGACGGATTCGGAGACGGATTCGGAGACGGATTCGGAGCCGGAGTCGGAGATCGCACTCGCGACTCCGAAGGTGAGGCCTCACCTTCAGGTTCAGGTTCAGAAACATCAAGAGTAACCACCTTAGAACGTACCTTCTTCGGTGACCTCGACCCCGACTCCTTACCGGAACGATGTCGGGACTCATGTCTCCTCTTCTTATGTTTCTTCTTCGACTTCGAAACATGATCCGAAGCTGATTTCGAAGACGACCCCTCTCGAGAACCAGACCTCGACCTCGATCTCGACCTCGACCTCGCCCTTCGAGAACGAGACCTCGACGATTTCTCCTTCCCAGCTTTCAGCTTAGCTATCAGGAGCTTAGCCTCTCTTTCCCTCAGGGCCTTCGGGTTCATCTTCTTACACGAGGAACAATCATCCACATCATGGTCAGAACTTAAGCACCAGATGCAGTCGCTGTGTGGGTCGGTAATAGACATCATTTTACCGCACTCTCTGCAGTGCTTGAAGCCGGTCTTCCTTGAAGTCATCGTCGAAGAGACAGGATACAGAGAAGCAGAAAATGGCAACAAATAGATAACAAAGTATCAGTTGGCTACTGAGATTCCCGATAACCGTTAGCGTCGACGACACGGAAAAAAGGGAACTGATGTCACCACGCCGGCGTGGGCCTATTATAGGCGTCGGTGACGTCAGCGGAGTCGCGTGCGATGCCGTGTCTCTATGACGTCCAAGTCCACGTCGGCGCGAGGCTACGAAAATAATTTCCGAATGTTGCTGACGCAAGGGGGATATTCACAAGGTGAGGAATCCACACGGCAGATGTATCTATCAGAATGTCTCAATTGCGGACAGGCCAGAGGTTCTCTTATGCATGTGGTATAGGAATGCTGGGTCATTCAGGTGTATTTGAACCTGCTTTTCTCCAACCTAGAAATGGTATGTCGATTTTTTATAGAATGCAACCCCATATTGGGAATCATGGAAGTATTCCACGGATGGGATGGGTAAAGGGGCAAAAAATGATGGCTGGGATAGGTTGTGTTTTGGCTAAACGTCACATAGCGGGCCATTGGGGATCCATGAGGCCTCCCCAATCTCAAACCGGCTAAGAGGGATGGATTACTGCTCTTTAGTTAAGGAAGCAGTGTATAGGTCCAGAGGATGCTCACAAAAGTATGATAGACTCTGGGGACTGTGGAAAGAGCAGCAAAAAATACCCAGAGTAGACAACCCATAGGAAGTTCTTGGGGAAAGCACACAGTTGTCTGGAGCACAGATCCCGCCATAGTTTACCGGACTGGTCGCAGTTGACTTAAGTGGGGTCTACTTCATGGTATTCTTGAACTAAAAGGGTTGTTGTGCAAGGGGAGCATGGGGTGGATGACAAAGCAATGTTACGTTGTTAAAAATTCAATCAAAAGATTTTTTTTAAAGAAAGAAATTACTATCCAGCTACAAAACAAATCAACAAGAATTGCCTCTTGTGCAATAGCTGCTCTCGAATCAGGGTGAAATGCAGCAATGAAACACCACTAATCTGTTCACTTCACAGTCAAACCCGGACCTGCAGTTGTGCGAGCTGGATTTTACCAGAACTTTTGATGTTATTGACTCCAGTCCTACAAACTAGTATGGAATTTTCAGGCTGGCAGAAATCCCTCAATATGGTGGGCTGTATGTCTGCCAGGTCAGTGGAGTACATTCCTACACTGCCCTGTCCAAATGGAGTACATTATTTGATGGGCTGGCCCATCCATCAATGCTCCAATATTTCTGATGTTCAGATTATAGAAATATCTCTGCATGCATGCATGCAATACCAGTTCAGTGTGAAAAGGTTACCTAGAAAGAGTTGGGACTGCTGTTGTGGCTGTTATTATTATTATTATTGGGACATTTGTAGAGCGCTGCGTTACGCACACCGGCGTGTCCACGCGCTGAAAGAGGAAGAGGCAGCAGGCAGGGATCACAAAGACAGAGCCGACCATTATTTTGTGTAGAGGAATGTTTTCAGTCTCGCTCGGAACCTGGCTTCCTCCGGCTCCAAGCGCAGGTCCACTGGTAGTTTGTTCCAGTTATTGGCCGCCAAGCATCTGAAGGACCTGCCTCCCATACGGGCTTTCTTGACTCTAGGGATCCTAAGGAGACCGGCCCCTGCGGATCGAAGCGCACGTGTTGGTTGATACACTTCTATCAGTTTATTCAGAGGGCCGGGTGCCCTGCCATTCAAAATTCGATGACAGGTACAGAGGGCTTTAAACTCCACTCTTCTCCTTACAGGGAGCCAGTGTAGCTTCTGAAGCGCCGCCTTAGAAGGCGCCCTTTTGGGCAGCCTAAGAATCAAACGAGCTGCCGCATTCTGCAGCACTTGCAGGCGTGCCATGCTTTTCTCCGAAGCCCCCAGGTACAGCAGGTTCCCATAATCCAACCTAGCTGTCACCAGGGCATGAACCAGGGTTTGACGGGCGCTAATCGGGAGCAGGTCGAGGACCTTTCTCAACTTCTTCAAAATCCCGAAGCAGACTCCTACCACCCGATTAATCTGGGGGCCAAAAGTAAGATCCGCATCAAACCACACCCCGAGATTGCGTGCCTCTTGACAGGGGGTCGGGGTTGGTCCAAGACAAGGAGGCCACCATGCCGACGACCAAGCAGACTGGGCTCTCCCCACCACCAGCACCTCTGTCTTGTTGCCATTAAGCTTCAAACAATTGATAGCCATCCACTCGGCAAGATCTTTCATGCACGAGCGGAAGCCATCGGCAGCAAGACAGGGCTGACGTATTCTTAGAGAATCATATTACATGTTTCTGGATCGACAGCTATTGGTTAAGGTAGGCACCTACTTTTTGGTGCTGGTGCATTTTTCTAAACTAGTCATCTAGTCTGAGCATTTCATTGCCTTGCTTTTGTTAGCCACTGAGCATCTTCATCACCCCTGTCATACCCCTCAGTCAATAAGCAGAGACCTGCGCAGTTATTGGCTTGGATAATTTAACAAACATTTGCAATACAATAGGTCTTTGTTTTGCGAGAGTTAGAGCTATTGACATTGTAAATGACAAAATCTTTTACCTATGTGACTTGGTTTGGAGTGTAGTGGATGTGTGTGGTGTTGAGATGTATTATGTGGGTTGTATTGGAATTGTTAGTCGTGGAATTGTGTGGGATGGAATTGTATGGTGTATTTCTGTGGTGGAATTATGTGGCATGGTGAATAGAAAGGGGGGAGAGCTGCACAGAATAGATAGAAAGGAGGATACACAGGAATAAGTAGTTTGTGCACCAAGTGATGATTGAATTTGAGATTGAGGACCAGAAAGAGAGTGTGAGAAAGAATGGGAGAGCAAGCCACAGATGCATAAAGAGGGAGCACATGTGTACGCAGAATACACCCAAAGAAGAGGAGGACAGCGCAGCTTTGAGGGATGGACATTTTTTTAAAAGGCCAGGAAAGAAACTGTGCTGGAAGACATGAATTGAACCATATGAGAGAGGCAAGAACAGAGTGTGAGGGAGCGAGAGAGAAGGGTGAGAGAAAGTAAGAGACAGAGAGAGATGGAGGTACGAGTAAAAGGGGCCCATATGGGGGAGGCGCGAGTTGGACCAGGGCAGAGCGTGAGGTGGTACAGGAAGGTAGCCTGTGTGAGCAGGCAGTATAGAGTGGAGATAGGGAGTATGAGGGAGGGATGAAAGGGGCGGTGGGATTGAGATGAGAGGGAGTACCGGGAGTGTGAGGGAGAGATGAGGGGGCAGTGGGTATATAGGGGAGAGGTGACAGGGCTGGTGATAGTACAAGTGAGAGATGTGGTAGATTGGAATTATTTGTTGCAGAATTGTGTGGCGTGGTATGAAGTTGTGTAGTGGAGATATGTGGCATAGTATGCAGTGGAATTATGTGGACAAAATTGAAGAGCGACGATGGTGGCAGCAAATCGGAACCTTATGGGCAGGCGTAAGCCCATATACTAGATGCAGTACGTCTCAATTTGAGATACTTGAATAGCGCTACAATGCTTTGCCTTTGCCAGTGCACATGTGTTCTCTTCCCCGTTCTCAGAGTGAGGCAGAGAGCAAGCTAGAGCGACCAAGCAGATATTGTGGTTTATGAATCGGTGGTAGCAGCATGCCCATTAAAGAAAATGGCTGCGTGTGCTTTGGCCACGATATAGGGGCAGTGGACAAAATTGTAGATGCAGAAATTATAAGTGCTAATATATGTGCAACATGTCATCATGCCCATGGGACAATGCCCACAAAAGCAGCACACGAGTACAAAGGTAATCTTAGGAAAATCACCTGTACATGCAATTACAGTATAATCCCATTTAACAAAAGAAACATATGTAGAAAGTTTCTTCAGATGAGATAATGATTGTAAAATAACTTCCACTTTTGCCAAAATGTTTATAGTGTGGTACCGTAGGGTTTGCCACTCATTTCCATACACATGCCAACCTTTTCACCCACATTTACTTTCGAAGAAAAATTGCAGATGTTCGCATTTTATTGAACAGGCGGCACACGGAGTGAGAGGCTGCTTCAGTGTGGGCCACGTTATGCACTGAAAGGCCCTACCTGCAGATTGGGCAGTGGCCAGGGACAATTAATCGCTTGCACTTTCAGTTCCACTGGAGTGTGGGGGGTGCAAGGCCACAGGAGTTAGAATCAGAGAACAATTAACAAGATTAGCCACAAAATAATTGAAACAAAGCCCCTAAGCAATTTGCAACAACCCCAGCTGCCAGGGTGCATTATGCAAATATCCAACACGATATCACTATGCTTCTCCCAGCTTTGAATAATTCAGAATTACCACATGCATAAACATTTACCACAGTTTCCAGTTCATCATGCTCAGAAAGAAAAGAAATGGAATGTAGCAAGTTACTGTTCAGGGCATGCTTTGTGAAATACACCCTGGCCTGCGACGAAGGGCCTATGTGGGATGAAAAAACACTGGTGGGTCTCTCAAAGAGGCGAGGCAGATATAAATAAGCATGTGGCTTAAGACACTTAAGCTAGAAATATGTACTTTTGCATAGTGTGCCGCCCCACTGATATTTTGGTGCTTCTGTCATTGCATCCAGATATATACTGCAGCAAGTAACATTGCATATACAACATGCCAGGGTTGTCGGCTTTGTCAATATTATGTTTTTCTGTTGGCTATATCTGAGGGTAAACATGCTTGGTCCTTTTCAAATAATTTGTTTCCTTTTATGTCTTTTCTCTCTCAAAGGGTGGATTTGCAAAGGTTAGTTTAAATAGGCCCTCTCCTATTTTGTCCTGTTTTTAAAGAAGGATATTCAAGTAAATTCCTTGCCTTTCCCTCATAACTATTTTTTCAGGGCAACTTCTTTTTAGCAACATTGGCTTGTAACAAAATGCATGTTCCAATTATTATTATTATTATTTTAAATTTGTAAGGCGCACAGCTACTCCAAGAGGTTTCCCGGTGTGATTACACACTCAAAGCATTTCTTCCTGCAAAACGTATTGTTTACATGTAAAGTGCTTTAGTGCCCCCGGACAAAGCTCGCTCTATATAAACTGACAGATTAAAAAACAGAGAACAGCATAACGTGGCCTTGGATTGCCCTGGCTGGGGAATATATCCTTTTGTGTAACAACAGCATGTAAGTATCATAGTTGCCTTGACTGTAAAAGTATATAAGCGTATGAAGGGTAGAAACTTTCTCTAGTTAGGACAATGAAAGTTAATGTCATTTATGGTGAACACTGTAATGATGTACTCTGCATTATATTAGAAAGTGCTTGCTGTTCTGCACAGTGCGCTGCACTGGAAAAAGAGCCAGGCTTGTCAGCAGCAATGAACATTAGTTCTTCAAGCAGCGGGGTCAGAGCAGACATTTCAGGGAAAACAGGAGTCAGATAAAACTGAGGTTTCTGCCCAGAGGATGTGGGCAAATAGAGAGCCTGATAAGGAGCCGTCCCCGCACATGGTTTTTAGAACAGCTGGTGCACCAGCAAGACCCAGCCCACTTAAAGCCCTGGGCCTACGCGATATTTATTTGTGCCTGGGTTAATAATTTATAAAAAATAGTATCTTCAAGACATGTGGCAACGCTATGAAACGACAAAAATACAGCTCCAAGACCTATAAATGAAAAGAACAAGTTACTTACCTTCGGTAACGCTTTTTCTGGTAGATACAATATCTGCCTGTGGATTCCTCACATTGTGAATATCCCCCTTGCGTCAGCAACGTTCGGAAATTTTCTTCGTAGCACGCCGACGTTGACGACGTCACAGGAGTACGACCTCGCGCGTGACTCCGCCTGACGTCACCGACTCCTTATTAGGCCCACGCCGGCGTTCCGCCCTTTTTTCCGTGCCTTCGAGGCACACGGACGGACCAACGATAGCAAATATGCAAATATACAATGTACACAGTACATATAAAACAAAATCAAAGCAATAGCATAATCCATATATACAGAAAGACCAGGTATAGCAGAGTGGACAACGGGGAGGCGGGTGGGCATGTGAGGAATCCACAGGCAGATATTGTATCTACCAGAAAAAGCGTTACCGAAGGTAAGTAACTTGTTCTTCTGATAGATACATCTGCCGTGTGGATTCCTCACCTTGTGAATAGAGTCCCACAGCAGTCCCCACTCCCGGAGGAGGGTGTCCACTCCGCTACACCAGGAAATCTTGGAGAACAGAGCACGCAAAGTGGCCGTCCCTCCTCACCTCGGTATCCAAGCAGTAGTGCTTCGCGAAAGTGTGGAGGGAGGCCCAAGTCGCGGCTCTGCAAATGTCCTCAACAGGTACACCTCTAGACAAAGCAGATGTTGCAGACTTTGCTCTAGTTGAATGTGCTCTAATACCCTCAGGAGGGTCCTTACCCGCATGGGAGTAGCAGATCTTGATGCACAGGATTATCCACCTGGAAAGTGTGCGCTTGTGCACCGCTCTGCCCTTCCGACAGCCAGCAAAACCAACAAACAGCTGGTCGTCCACCCGGAAGTCTTTAGTCCTGTCCAGATAGAAAGACACCGCCCTCTTAGGGTCCAGACGGTGCAGTCTCTCTTCCTCCTTAGAAGGGTGAGGGGGAGGATAGAAGATAGGAAGGGTAATGGACTGTCCAAGATGGAAGGGAGTAACCACCTTAGGCAGAAAAGCAGCCCTGGTCCTGAGAACCATCCTTTCAGCATGAATGGTCAGGAATGGGGGCTTGGAACTAAGAGCCTGAAGCTCACTTACCCTCCTTGCCGAGGTGATTGCAACGAGGAAGATCGTTTTAAAAGAAAGAAGCCTCAATGGACACTTGTGCAAGGGTTCGAAGGGAGAACCCATTAAGAAGGTCAGCACAAGATTCAAATCCCAATGAGGAACAACAAAAGGAGTAGGAGGGAACATATTCGTTAGACCCCTCAAGATACTTAAAACCACCGAAGATTTAAAAAGAGAGGGCTGATCCGGTAAACAGAGAAACGCCGATAAGGCCGAAAGATACCCCTTGACCGTGGCCACAGCAAAACCTTGCTGCGCCAGAGAAAGAGCAAATTGTAAAATATCAGATAAATGAGCCTTCAAAGGGTCAACATCCCTCTCCCTGCACCAAGAAACAAATTTAGACCACCTATAGGAATAAATGGACTTAGTGGAGTCACGCCTGGCAGAAAGAATGACATCCACCACATCGTGAGGGAGAGAAAAAGAACTCAAGTTGCCCCATTCAATCTCCAGGCATGAAGGTGTAATGTCTAGAGGTGGGGGTGTAGAACCTGCCCCTCCATCTGAGAGAGGAGGTCTGCCCAGTGAGGGAGACGGAGCGGCGGGTGAGAGGAGAGGTGGAGAAGGTCTGTGTACCACACCCTTCTTGGCCAATCCGGGGCGATCAATATGACTTGGGCCCGGTCTTGGCGAATCTTCCTCAGAACCAGAGGAATCAAGGGTATGGGAGGAAACGCGTAAAGGAGTTGATTTCCCCAACTCAACTGAAACGCGTCCCCCAAGGCTCCTTGCAACGGATACTGGAGACTGCAGAACGACGGGCAGTGAGCATTCTCGCGAGTGGCAAACAGGTCCACCTGAGGAGCCCCCCACATCTGAAAGATGTCGTGAACCACCTCCGGGTGAAGCCTCCACTCGTGGTCGGCAGAGAGCTGCCGACTGAGACTGTCTGCACGAACGTTCAGAACCCCGGCCAGATGATTTGCCATCAGACAAATCTGATGGTCCTGAACCCAGGACCAGAGACGCAGAGCCTCTCTGCAGAGACACTGTGACCCTACTCCTCCCTGCTTGTTGATGTACCACATCGCGGTCGTATTGTCCGTCAGGACTTGAACCGACCGACCGCGAAGGGAAGGGAGGAAGGCCTTGAGCGCCAAACGTATCGCCCGCAATTCTAGAAGGTTGATGTGAAGCAACCTTTCTTCTGGAGACCAAAAGCCCTTGATCTCCAGGTCCCCCAGATGAGCACCCCACCCGAGAGTGGATGCATCCGTTATCACTGTGGCCACTGATGGAGGCAGTTGAAAAGGCTTTCCTTGAGACAGATTGCCTTCCACGCCCCACCAAGACAGATCCGCTGCAGCTTCTCTGGAGATCCTTACTGACTCCCTGAGATCTCCATTGTGTTGATACCACTGCCTGCGGAGGCACCACTGGAGTGCCCTCATGTGCCAGCGTGCATGACTGACCAACAGAATGCAAGAAGCCATCAGACCGAGCAGACGAAGGACCTTCAGGACTGGAACAACCGCTCCATTGAAAAATAAAGGAATCATTTCCTGTATGTCGCGAATCCTTTGAGGTGGAGGGAATGCACGACACACAGTAGTGTCCAGTACCGCACCTATGAACAGGTTGCGCTGGGAGGGCACCAGGTGAGACTTGGGTACATTTATCGAAAAACCCAACCTGTACAACAACTGGGTTGTCTCTTGCAGATGATGGAGCACTCTCTCTGACGACTCTGCTTTGATCAGCCAGTCGTCCAGATAGGGGAACACAGGTATCCCCGATCTCCTGAGATGCGCAGCCACCACTGCCATCACCTTGGTGAAAACTCGAGGCGCAGTAGTAAGTCCAAACGGAAGGACCGCAAACTGGTAGTGCTGCGATCCCACCGTAAAACGGAGATACTTCCTGTGCGACTTCAGAATGGGGATGTGAAAATACGCATCCTGCAAGTCGATCGACACCATCCAGTCTTCTTCCATCAGCGCTTGAAGAACCTGAGCAAGGGTGAGCATTTTGAACTTCTCCTGCTTGAGAAAGAGGTTCAAAATCCTGAGATCCAGGATTGGCCGAAGCCTGCCATCCTTCTTGGGAATCAAGAAATACCAGGAGTAGCACCCTTGACCCCTCTCCTGCTCTGGAACCACCTCTATTGCACCCTTTCGGAACAGAGCCAGGACTTCTTCCTGCAGGAGCAGCAGGTGGTCCTCTGAACAATAACCTTGGCAAGGAGGGTAATTGGGAGGGAACTCCTGAAAAGGAAGTGCATACCCATTCTCTACGAGATTGAGAACCCAAAGATCTGATGTAACCGATTCCCAATCTCGTAGAAAATGAGTAAGCCGACCCCCTACTGGCCCCACATGATCCAGAATGGTGGATCTAGGGCTGCTTTGCTGATGCGGGTGGGGTTGGTTATTATTGGAGGAAGTGGAGGAAGAGGAGACTTGACGCCCACGTCCACGACCCTTCTGTCTACCTCTATAGGACTTATATAGAGGGTTCTGCTGTTGCTGCTGTTGTTGTTGACCTTGTCTGAAGGGACGAAAAGAGGATCTACCAAAGCCTCTAAACTTTCTAGTTGTCGACCCTCTCATCTGGAGACCCAAAGATCTTGCAGTAGCACGGCTATCTTTAAACCTTTCCAAGGCGACATCCGCCTTTTTACCAAAAAGGCCAGTCCCTTCAAAAGGTAAGTCCAGCAACGTAGATTGCACATCCGCAGAGAAATCAGAGGATTTTAACCACGCGGCCCTCCTGGTCGCAAGAGAAGAGCCCATAATCCTGGCAACAGAATCAACTGTATCCATGCCACTCTGAATAACCATGCGTGCAGCAGCCTGAGTGTCTGAGACCACCTCATTAAAGTTCTTTCTATCTTCCTCAGGAAGCTTAGGTGATAACTGTTTCACAGAATCCATCAATGCATGGACATATCTTCCTAAAAGGCAAGTAGCATTAGCTGATTTAAGAGCCATGCTCCCTGAAGAGAAAGTCTTCTTTGCAGACTGATCCAACTTTTTTGATTCTTTGTCCGCTGGTACTTGAGGGAAAGAACCTGCAGCCCTGTTAGAACATGCCGCCTGCACCACAAGACTTTCTGGAGAGGGGTGCGAAGAGAGGAACGCAGGGTCATCAGGAGCCACCCTATAGCGTCTTGCAATAGATCTCGAAACTGCAGGAGCAGACAACGGTCTCTTCCAAATCTCTTTTATTGGATCCGTTAAGGCATCAGTGAACGGCAGTGTAGGTTCAACAATAGAAGAGGGAGAGTGCAAAACTTCAGTAAGGATGTTGGGCTTGTACTCAACCGTGGGTAGTTTCAAGTTGAGAAGATCTGCAGCCTTCCTAATAACGACGTGATATGGCGCCACGTCCCTAGAAGGAGCATCAGAAGCTGAAGGTAAACCCCACTCAGGAGAGAGCTCCAGACCACTAGCATCACGTAGGTCTTCAAAGTCATCATCATGATCAAGAAGCTCACCCTCTTCCACATCTGAATCTTCATCTCCCTTTTCTTCCAGAAGACGCTGAGCCCTTCGTCTCGACCACTCTATTCGAATCGAAGTTGACGGATTCGGTAACGACTCCGACGGAGCCGGATTCGACGTCGAGCGAGGAGCCGGGGCAGCAGGAGGACGAGACTCACGGACAGGTGTGGAACCTCGATCCAAACTACGAGGTCGATCCGGAGTCGGCGAAGCCGCATGCGGAGTCGAAGACCTGGGCGGTGCCGTACCGAGCCAAGGTGTAAGAGGCGCCGGCATAAAAGGCATAAATGGAGCTGGGGCGTACGACTGAGGAATGCCCAAATTGTACGATAATGGACCCATGGGACCAACAGGTGCTCCAGCGGGGTACATCGCCCTGGAATATACTCCAAACATCGCATTGAGAAAATGCGAGGGGTCCTGACCAGGACCAGGAAAGGGAGGGTACGAACCTACCGGATGCTCTAAAGGAGGTCGTTCCGACACAGGTTCATTCTGACCTTCTGGGTCCACAGGAGTCTCCATCGGAGCCGGAGTCTGAGGAATCACCTCTTCTTCCTCCTCATGTTCTGAAGAATGTAAAGATACCGGATCCGGTTCCGGTTCCGGAGTCGGGGAACCTCCGACTGACTGAGCAGGAGAAGGAGAAACGAAGTCCTTATGGTGTTTGCGAGACTTCTTCTTCGAATCAGAAGATTCCTTCCCTGAATGATGTTTCGAGCTGTGCTTCCTCCTCTTGTGCGTTTTCCTCGAGGAGCTCGAAGCGTGACCCGAAGCCGACTTGGATCCAGATCTAGATCTCTCTCTGGACCTCGACCTCGCTCTGGATCTCAACCCCGCTCTGGACCTCGACGTCGACCTCGACTTCGATCGAGACATTTGCCTCGACTTCGAGCGTCTCGACGTCGACCTCGAAGATCTCCCAGCATCTCTTCCCTTTACCTTCGCGAGAAGTAGTTTTGCTTCACGCTCTCGAAGCGCCTTTGGGTTCATCTTAAAACAAGATCGACAGTTCTTAACGTCGTGGTCTGAACCCAGACACCACAAACAATCGCTATGTGGGTCGGTGATTGACATCATGCGGGCACAAGATCCGCATTGTTTAAATCCTGTCTTCCTCGACGACATCCTTGATGAAGAAATAAGTCGCAAAGGAGAAACAGTAATGATTAAATAATAGTCAGATACTAAGTATCGCAGAAGATCCCGAAAACCGTTAGCGTCGAAGACGCGGAAAAAAGGGAACTGACGTCATCACGCCGGCGTGGGCCTAATAAGGAGTCGGTGACGTCAGGCGGAGTCACGCGCGAGGTCGTACTCCTGTGACGTCGTCCACGTCGGCGTGCTACGAAGAAAATTTCTGAACGTTGCTGACGCAAGGGGGATATTCACAAGGTGAGGAATCCACACGGCAGATGTATCTATCAGAACGTAATTTATTATTATTACAGTGTTCACGCTGTTAAAAATGAGCAGGTGTACAAAGTCAAAGGAAGAGACCAGAAAGAAAGTACACAAGTAAACCACGTGTTTCTGCTCGGTGAGGACAAAACCTCCAGAGAAGAATGCAGCCCTCTGCAGCTTATTCCCCAACTTTTCCTGTCTTGCTTGCAGCCCCTCTCAGTCCCATGTAAGATCTCATTGCCGGGTCTTATAGGCAGGCTTGCTTCAAATGAGATCTGACTGAGCGCTCCGATTTGATTTGAAAAACTTGGAAGCAGTATTTTAGCCAACATAGCATTGGATGCTATCAGAACTATGCTCTCACACCGTATAATGCAATCACACTGCAATACACTGCCATTTGTCAGGGTGGGTTGTTCACGTTGACCTTATGAAGTCCCCTCCACCTTGCCAAAAGAGAGGACTGGTAATCCTGTAACAAAACACACCAGGGTCAGTACCAGTTGCCTCCTGGCCAGGACAAGTCACTTTTTCAGCAGCAGTTTTGAACACAGTAAGCTGTGTGCTATTGAATATATTCTTATCCCTGTCCCATTCCTCAATGTAACTGTATTCTGTATTCTGGGGATATAGAGCCCAGCCTTTACCCATGCCTGACGTTTGGTCCTCTGCACCCCACCACCCTTCAGTCCAGGGCCTGGTCTTAGACCCGGTCTTGTATTGAACACCCACATTCCTAAATATGAGTTGTCTTGGAGAGCGGCATTTCCGTCTGTGCTCTATCACTTCTGAAGTCATGAGTAATCCAAAGGAGGAAGTGAATGTTGAATTACTTGTCATTAATGGTGAATTTAAGAGGTTGTTGCATTTGGTATCTGTGACAGGTGGACCAGCCGGATGAAGGAGGGAAGAACGTGCGGGAATGGTGGGCTGCCACAGACGACTTACCCCCTCTTATCCCATTTCAGCAGAAACCCTGGAGAACACAAAACCAAACTTTATTAAGCTATGAGGAAGAACAAAGTGCGGGCGCCTTTAATTGGAGCTTCGTACATGACGAGACTTCTCCCACAACTGACGTCAGATGGTACAGCCCATCTCAAGAAGCGGATTCCCGGAAGGAAGAAGGCGGCGTGTATCCCGAGGAGGAAGAAGTCACGATCTGGAGAGCGAGTGGGAGAAACCGAAGACTGGAAGAAGGAGGAGACGGCGAGGAGACGAGGTCGGGACCTGGAACCAGCGCAGAAACGCCAGGAGGCCAACGATCCCACGAGTCGCCCTGCCACGTTCCCAGGGGAAGAGCGTGGCTTGAACAGGTACGGGGCAAGGTGGCAGGCTGGGTTGGACGAAAGGAACGCCCGACTGTGTGAACCCGTGCTCCTCTCCATATGTGCAAGCCCCTTGTATATACTTAATTTTGTATATACTGGCTGTTGTCCTTTACGCCCTCACGTGCACTGCCATTCACGTTCGTTGAGTGTTCATCACAGTGCACTCTAGGAGATATAGTTTTCCTCACTCCCCTGGTCCCTGGTTTAGGTTTAAGATTGTAGGACGGTCGTCCTGATTCTCCTTTCTTTATTTGTTTTATTTTGGGTTCCGACCATTCTGATACGGAGACCTCGAGACTGGGAAGAAAAGATTCACCAGGTCCAGGAGAAGTTCACCATACCCTCCCCCCGTATCTACAAACAGGAAGAACAAGACGGATCCCGCAACCTTTGCTAGGGAAAGACTATCTTGTACACGAAAAAAAGTTTTGGTAAAAATAAAACCCTCTTTGAAACGATTTGGTCTACCTTCTGATTTTGATACTCCGCCAGAATTGGTGTCAGAAGTGGGATCGTCATCTCAGTCCGTCTGCCACACCAAGATGGACGCCCTTATCCAACACATGATTAAAGGACAAGAAAAGTTAGAGTGGGCTGTTGAAAGGCAGATGTCATCTGTCCAAGCGGATCGTGAGTTGTTCCAAAACACCATAACAGCCCACATAGAAAGTCTACAAAAAGCCCCATTAGACCCAGGTACCCCAGCGCCCACGGAGAGAAGGGCACATGTTCCCAATCCCACAGGAATAGCTCTCCAGAAATACGTACCAGGGGAAGACCCAGATGCGTTTTTAGTGAATTTCGAAAGAGCGGCCAGAGCGTGCGGATGGCCCGAAGACAAATGGCCCTTCTTTTTGGCACCTCTACTTACAAGCGAAGCACAGTTCGCATACCAAGTAGCTAACCCCGCTGGAAACACAAGCTACCAAGATATTAAGGCGTTAATATTGGACCAACTCGGATTAGACGCCGAAGCGTATAGAGTACGCTTTCGAAAAGAGCGAGAGACACCGGGGGGAGAATCCCAAAACGCTGGTTTTTTTGCCTAACGATGGCTGCAGATAAGTGGTTACAACCCCTCACTAGCACCAAAGAAGAAGTCATGGCGAAAATCTATTTGGAGCAATTCATGGAGGCTCTACCATATGCCACACAAAGATGGCTAAAGCAACAATCAAACCTTTCAGTAGAAGAGGCAATTGAAATGGCAGCAAATTACAACAGAGGACAGCCCCGGACTATGGGGTGGGACCCAGAGAAGACACATAAAACCAGTATACCAGCCAAAGCAGAGAAGAAGACAAAACCCCTAATAGAACATCCCAGACCTAAAAAAGTTCGAATAGACTTGCCACCTGTTCGGGGGCACCAGTGTTTCGAATGTGGCGAATGGGGCCACATTGCCCGCATGTGCCCCAGAAGAAAGCCTGCTGAGAAGCCAATGGAAGTCGGGTACCTGCCAAAAGCGGTTCTGTATTCAGCCGAGATGGGAGCATCCTTTAATGTGAGTGTAAGGATGAATGGCAAATCAGTAAAAGCACTTTTAGATTCAGGATGTAAGCAATCCGTAGTGCAGAAAAGTCTCATACTACCCAACCAAAACCTCCCAGGAATGATAGTACATATCCGGTGTGTGCATGGAGACGTTAAGCCCTACCCCGTGGCCCTAGTCACCATGTATCCCATAGAGAAAGGTGCCTGTACAGTAAAAGTGGGAGTAGTTGATAACCTTCCTGAAGATATTATCCCGGGGGTGGATAATCCCGGTTTTCTTTCCCTGTTCCAGGGTAAAATAGGTGAGGAGAGAGGTGGTGTGGATAGCCCTGCTCCGGCCCTAATAACCCAAGACCCTTGGCTGATAGATAGCAGCTTCCGATTTTCCCAAGCTAACGACAATACACTCTTTAATGCCTGGGAAGACGCTCATGTGACTCAGAATAACCAGAGCCTCACTTATCCCCATTTTATAATTAGAAATGAGCTCTTATACCGAGAGGGGGGAAAAGGAAGGACCCACACAGCTATTGGTTCCCCTGCCCTTCCGAGAACAGATTCTGTCCTTCTCTCAAGCCCATCTCACAGCCGGACATGCAGGAAAAGAGAAGATGTCTGAAAATGTGCTGAGACATTTCTTCTGGCCCGGCATTTATAAGGACATACAGAAGTATTGCATGACTTGCGAAGTATGCCAGAAGAAAAACACCCACCGACTGACCGCAGCGCCCCTATGTCCTATGCCTATTATCGGAACCCCCTTTGAAAGGGTCGGGATGGACCTGATAGGGCCGTTACCCAAATCAGCTAGAGGACATCTTTACGCCCTAGTCATCATGGATTATGCCACCAGGTTCATAGAAGCATTTCCCCTCCGGACACCTACCACCAAAACCATCGCTGAGATTTTCATGGAATTATTCTCCAGGGTCGGATTCCCCAAAGAAGTAGCGACAGACCAAGGAACCCCTTGTATGTCCCGCATGATGAAAGAGGTATGCAGAACCCTAGACGTGCATCATCTGCGGACATCAGTCTATCATCCCCAAACGGACGGGCTCGTCAAGAGATATAATCAATCACTGAAGACTACCTTAAAGAAGATTCTCACTGCAGAAGGACGTGAATGGGACCGCCTCCTGCCATTGGCTCTCTATGTATTATGATCCCAAATACAAAGTAGCCTAGGCTGTTCATCATTTGAACTCGTCTACGGAAGACAGCCGAGATCCTGGCTTGAGATGACCAAAGAGGCATGGGAGACGGAAGAAGAGCAGGAACAGCGCTCATTGCTAGAATATACACAACAACTACGGACAAGATTGGGAAAATTACAAGATCTCGCCTACTCCAATCTGGAAAAAATTCAAGCCAAACAGAAGAAGTATTACGATCGCGGGAAGAAGCTGAGAATGCTAGCCGTTGGAGACTGGGCGTGGGTACTTCTCCCATCTACTACCAGCAAATTCAAAAGTGAGTGTATGGGCCCCTACAGAGTAATCGAGACCATTCGTGATACCACATATAGGGTACAAGTAACACCATCCAAGAAGCAGTGCTATCATATTAATATGCTTAAGAAGTGGCCCGGTCCCCCACCTAAGGTATATAATCTCCTGATACCCTAATCCACCGGCCCTGAATCCACATTGGAGAGCCTCGTAGTCAATGAAGACCTTACCAACAAAATGAAGGAAGAACTACAAAATGTTCTCCTACCCTTTTCTGGCATCTTTTCGGACCTTCCAGGTAAAAAAAGTCTAGCAGAGCATAAGATTGATATGTATCAATAACTAGAGAGAGAGGGCTAGTACAAATACTCTCCCGCCCCCGGGGTAGAACAGAAATAAACAACAAGAGAGTATATACAGCAACAAAAAATAATAAGCTCCTATTACAGGAAATAGCAATAAAAAGTGGCTACCAGCGCCTACCAGTGCTACATGTGACTAAATCTGCAGTGTCAAGCAAAGGAGGAATGAAGTGCAACCCAGATGAAAAGAAGAACCCTCAGGTACCCTCCGAAGATGGGTAGCCGTTTGTCTTCATTGGGTTCTCGAATTAGTGCATGTGGAAAACATCATACCAAGAAAAGGTGCAAATTAAAATGAGTATAGACCACTCCCTCAACCAACATTTTTAATAGAGGGGTGATTCGAACTCAATTAAAAACAATGTGCAAAAACGGACATCGAGAGTTAAGCAAGTTTGAGCTCCCTGTCCTAAAAAACGGTCGACATGTTTCAGCTATCTGGTCATTTTCGACCCAGCATTCCTCAGGACCAGAAATGTAAACTCACCCGACCAGGCAGTACACGCCCTAAAGTGCCTACTCACGGTGGGTGGATATTCACAAAAGACGCATAAATACCCACTTGAGGATCTATGTCTTGTGCAAACCTCAATTCAACGAGGTGTACGGAATCTGTAAAGAAACCCATAAAACACATATGAACAACAGACACTCCTCTATCATATGCATTTTACCAACACTTATACTTATTTAAAATTCGTTTAGTACTTTCGGACCCCATCGCTTGCCCAGTGACACAGTCAGATAAGTAAAGTGATGCAAAGTCCCACCACAAAAAACTTCAAACATTACCATAGCTGTTATGCTTAAACAGTGTATGTCTACCTTTGCTGTTGGCCTTACTTGCTCTGGTAGAGTTTACATTAATCCTCTGAGTATTTTTTCAGAGGTGAACAGTATAAGTCCCAAGTAAAACCTCTGATGTTTGTTCCACCTATGGTCGGGTTTAAGGACTTTAAATTTAAAATTAGCAGAAATCCTTCGAGAAATGTGCGCAGTCTAGAAAGTCTATATATACAACTACATTCAGCCTTATGCACGAGAGACTGAAATCTCACATATATTCTAATCATGTCGTGTCAAAATGGCAACTCACTTGGTTATAATCCCATAATGATCTTACGTGTAATAAGGTCTGAAACTTTTCTTTTTGGGCTGTATTGTAGAGGGAGAGAAAACAAAGGAACAAAAGGAAACGTCCTTTAGAATACAAAGCTACCTCGACAGGTTGATTACTAAGAAATAGAAACATATGGATATTAAATATGTCAGGAGATGTCGTTAGCTTATCTCTCCTGAATAAAAAGACTTACTTCAAATCTCCCCAAATGAAGACTCCATAAGACCGTGGTGATGGATATCTTCACGGCAGCACCTGTTAGAAGTTGGACGAGGTTGTAATTTAAACCTGTTATAATACACTCGCCCTGCTCAGTTCAAAAAGCCCCTCACTACCATTCGGAGGCGTTAAAGATTTCATTAAGTATTGTCTTGAGGGAGACGCAAATGTTTTTAATGAGGAAACTTTCGAAAACACAATAATCGTCACAGGTACAATTGTGAGGTGACTAATATATTTTGTAAACCATCACTCGGTCGAGTGGTAAAGTAATCTAATGAGCCATTAATAAGTGTTATAAACAACCACTCGGTAGAGCGGTAAAATAGTCCAATAAGCCTCTTCAAGTCGTCAAAAATAGGGGTTAAAAACGCGCAATGGCGAAACCACTTAATATTAGGCTGACGACTCCCCGTATTTCCACCTAGGTTCGGCTCATCCACGGCTCGGAAGACGATTCGGGCCGCGGTTGAGACCGGTCTTATCACTTCCTGAATGGGCGTGGTTATCATGACAAATTACCACGTGATCGGGGCAGCAACACAACTTTATTCATTTAAAGGCGCAGTACCACAGTACACTCTCTACCCTACACCGTAGTATTCAAATTCCTGAAAAGGTGTATTAGTTAACAGAGACCCATTAGCCAGTGGCGTCTCTCTTCAGATAAAGGTAACGTATCCTTATAAAAAATATTAACAGAAAAGACATATTTGATATCTCTTCATAGGATTAAGTCAAGGTTCTATACACACATGTTACCAGGAAATGGAATAATACCGGGGTCCTCAGAGATAAAGAGATAATATCACAGATCATTGTACATAAAACCAGGTGGCACTCAATGTAAGGAAATACCTGGTAACCTCACTTTTTGTACCGGCGGGTCAGATTAGCGCTTCATCACTGTCCCCCACGGTACCTCATCATTAAGACCTTGCCGATGGGTTGCCAAACGGTGTACCCACCTTTGCTCCTTTTCAAACAGGGTACTCTCATTGCTATATTCCAAATGTTCTATAATCGACCATTTGACATCATTCGGACTATGTCCTTTCTCCAAATAATGCGGTGTCAATTTTGTTGCATTTCTCTGGCATCTGATATTACTGCAGTGTTCCCCTATGCGCAGTTTAATTTTTCGCGTGGTCATGCCCACATAACGGAGCATACAGGGGCACACTATCAGATAAACCACATTGCATGTGTTACAGTTTGTATGACTCCTCAGATGCCAGGTTTAGAACTTTAGAAAAAGATCTTCCTTTACCCCCCCTGCACATTTAGTTCCTGCAGAACTAATTGCCTTCGAACAGGTAGTGTTCCGTGAAGTTGAACTAGTGGAAGAACCTACAATGTTCAAAAATCTTTCTGGAGCACAATACAAAGCAATCGAATCATTGAGAAATGATCCCGACATAACGATTAAGAGTGCCGACAAAGGTGGGGGAATTGTTATACAGGATACTGTAGCTTACGATGCTGAGTGTAGACGACTTCTCAGTGATACTTCGAGTTATACAGTCCTTATGGAAGATCCTACTGCCACCCTCAAGGATGAGATAGTGGAGTTAGTGATGACTGCAGAACATGACAATTGTATCAGTAAGCATGAAGCCGATTTCCTGACAAATTCCGAAGGGAAGGTCCCATATTTTTACTGTCTACCTAAAACACACAAGAACCGTTTTCCTCCCCCAGGACGACCCATAGTGGCGGGTATAGGGTCTTTGTTAGAACCTTTGTCCAAATATTGCGACTTTTTCTTTAAGCCCTTGATACAGTCCACATGTACTTATATCAAGGATACAAAGAGCTTACTGTCAATGCTCCTAACTGTCAAACTTCCAGAGGAACCCTGCTTTTTAGTCTCTCTAGACATAGAGAGCCTTTATACCTGCATTCCTCAAGATGCCACCTTGAAGGTCTTGGCAGATGTTTTGGATGAAACTCCTTGGGATCATAACACCTCCAAAACATTTGTCATTGAGTGTGCCACTCTGGCATTAAAACGAAAAAAATTTCAATATAAAAACAAGTTGTTTTTACAAAAGACAGGTACATCTATGGGCAGTACTTTTGCTCCAAGCATAGCTGGCCTTTACGTCCATAACTTTGAAAAAACCCACATATTGGCAAATACCAACCCTTACACTCTCAATGTTATCCTGTGGCAGAGGTACATTGATGATGTGCTGCTAATATGGAAAGGGTCAGAGGAGAGCTTACTGGCCTTCTTTGATTGGGTTAATACTTGTGATCCCCATTTAAGGTTCACTCACCATCATAGCAGGGATAGCATTGAATTCTTGGATGTGACAATCACCAGGACTGGTGACCACCTCACTACCAAAACATACTATAAACCAACAAGTAAGAATAATCTACTGCATTTTACCAGTTTTCATCCGCCTCCCTTGCGGGAAAATCTTCCATTCGGCCAGTACCTACGTATTCGTAGGAATTGCAGTAATATCACTGATTTTAAGAACCAGGCCAATGACTTGACGAAGAAACTTTCACACAGAGGATATCCAGCATCAATTTTGAAGAAAAGTTGCAAACGAGCACGAAACCAAAATCGTGAAGCCCTATTAGAGGAAAATGTAAGAGAGGAAGAACCGGAAATCCCATTGACATGTGTCACCACATATTCAAATATCTCAAACACAGTGAGTCGGACAATAAATAAACATTGGCGAATTCTGACCAGTAATGGCATTCAATTGCAAAAACCGCTTTTCTCTTATAAACGAGAGAAGAGTCTCAAAGATGCACTTGTACGGACCCGCCCCACTGAGAGAAAGGTTCCCAATCGGGATGCGAATGTACTCTCCATTTGGGGGTTACCTCCGGTAGTGGGACATTACCCATGCGGAGGATGTAGTGTTTGCCACCTGACAACAGCAACTAAAACTCTGGCTCTAGAAGAAGGAAAAACCTGGCATCTGAGGAGTCATACAAACTGTAACACAAGCAATGTGGTTTATCTGATAGTGTGCCCCTGTATGCTCCGTTATGTGGGGATGACCACGCGAAAAATTAAACTGCGCATAGGGGAACACCGCAGTAATATCAGATGCCAGAGAAATACAACAAAATTGACAGCGCATTATTTGGAGAAAGGACATAGTCCGAATGATGTCAAATGGTTGATTATAGAACATTTGGAATATAGCAATGAGAGTACCCTGTTTGAAAAGGAGCAAAGGTGGGTACACCGTTTGGCAACCCATCGGCAAGGTCTTAATGATGAGGTACCGTGGGGGACAGTGATGAAGCGCTAATCTGACCCGCCGGTACAAAAAGTGAGGTTACCAGGTATTTCCTTACATTGAGTGCCACCTGGTTTTATGTACAATGATCTGTGATATTATCTCTTTACCTCTGAGGACCCCGGTATTATTCCATTTCCTGGTAACATGTGTGTATAGAACCTTGACTTAATCCTATGAAGAGATATCAAATATGTCTTTTCTGTTAATATTTTTTATAAGGATACGTTACCTTTATCTGAAGAGAGACGCCACTGGCTAATGGGTCTCTGTTAATTAATACACCTTTTCAGGAATTTGAATACTACGGTGTAGGGTAGAGAGTGTACTGTGGTACTGCGCCTTTAAATGAATAAAGTTGTGTTGCTGCCCCGATCACGTGGTAATTTGTCATGATAACCACGCCCATTCAGGAAGTGATAAGACCGGTCTCAACCGCGGCCCGAATCGTCTTCCGAGCCGTGGATGAGCCGAACCTAGGTGGAAATACGGGGAGTCGTCAGCCTAATAGTAAGTGGTTTCGCCATTGCGCGTTTTTAACCCCTATTTTTGACAACTTGAAGAGGCTTATTGGACTATTTTACCGCTCTACCGAGTGGTTGTTTATAACACTTATTAATGGCTCATTAGATTACTTTACCGCTCGAACGAGTGATGGTTTACACAATATATTAGTCACCTCACAATTGTACCTGTGACGATTATTGTGTTTTCGAAAGTTTCCTCATTAAAAGCATTGGCGTCTCCCTCAAGACAATACTTAATGAAATCTTTAACGCCTCCGAATGGTAGTGAGGGGCTTTTTGAACTGAGCAGGGCGAGTGTATTATAACAGGTTTAAATTACAACCTCGTCCAACTTCTAACAGGTGCTGCCGTGAAGATATCCATCACCACGGTCTTATGGAGTCTTCATTTGGGGAGATTTGAAGTAAGTCTTTTTATTCAGGAGAGATAAGCTAACGACATCTCCTGACATATTTAATATAAATATGTTTCTATTTCTTGGTAATCAACCTGTCAAGGTAGCTTTGTATTCTAAAGGACGTTTCCTTTTGTTCCTTTGTTTTCTCTCCCTCTACAATACAGCCCAAAAAGACAAGTTTCAGACCTTATTACACGTAAGATCATTATGGGATTATAACCAAGTGAGTTGCCATTTTGACACGACATGATTAGAATATATGTGAGATTTCAGTCTCTAGTGCATAACGCTGAATGTAGTTGTATATATAGACTTTCTAGACTGCGCACATTTCTCGAAGGATTTCTGCTAATTTTAAATTTAAAGTCCTTAAACCCGATCATAGGTGGAACAAACGTCAGAGGTTTTACTTGGGACTTATACTGTTCACCTCTGAAAAAATACTCAGAGGATTAATGTAAACTCTACCAGAGCAAGTAAGGCCAACAGCAAAGGTAGACATACACTGTTTAAGCATAACAGCTATGGTAATGTTTGAAGTTTTTTGTGGTGGGACTTCGCATCACTTTACTTATCTGACTGTGTCACTGGGCAAGCGATGGGGTCCGAAAGTACTAAACGAATTTTAAATAAGTATAATTGTTGGTAAAATGCATATGATAGAGGAGTGTCTGTTGTTCATATGTGTTTTATGGGTTTCTTTACAGATTCCGTACACCTCGTTGAATTGAGGTTTGCACAAGACATAGATCCTCAAGTGGGTATTTATGCGTCTTTTGTGAATATCCACCCATCGTGAGTAGGCACTTTAGGGCGTGTACTGCCCGGTCGGGTGAGTTTACATTTCTGGTCCTGAGGAATGCTGGGTCGAAAATGACCAGATAGCTGAAACATGTCGACCGTTTTTTAGGACAGGGAGCTCAAACTTGCTTAACTCTCGATGTCCGTTTTTAGGTCTCGTAGACCTATTGCAGCTGAGTTGCCTGTGAAGCGACATACACAGGTGCACGAGCAGCGACAGACAGGTGCACGAGCGTCGATATCCCAGCGTGGGCGCGCACGCCCAGCCCAGCCCAGCCCCCGGAGCCGTGCACATCTCCGATCTCAGTCAGCCATGCCTCTCTCAGTTGCGCGCACACACACACACTCTGCATACACACACGCAGGCACACACACGCTGCATACACACACGCAGGCACACACACTGCATACACACACCCACCCCACCTACTCACGGGCTCACGCGCACACACACACAGTCACACGCGCATCCACACACTCGAAGTGCCCATCTCCTGTCTCGCTAGCCTGATGCACCAAAAACACAGTATTTACACGTCCCCCCCTACTCACCGGGCTGACTCAGGAGTCCCCCGCTGCTCTCGAGGCCGGTCTTTCCTCCTCAGGTGTGCAGGGTTAGCTGCTCGGGCTCGGCAACAGCAGGCGACGCAGAAGGTGATGACGAGCTCCCTAGACGTCCGATGTGCATGTTCACGGCACATGGAAACGCGCACAGCGTGACTTGCTCCCGTACAGCTGAGGTGCATGCTCACGTCGTTATCCTTCACTTGTTTCTGCTTGTATTTATTTCATTTCGCGGCCGCCAATGCTTGTGCGGCCGCCAATGCTTGTTACCTGAAATGAGGAGAGAGCCCGCCGCAGCAGAGCCGTCCCGCTGAAAGCTCCAGCCAGCGTAGGACGCTCCCTCCGCAGCTGCGTGTCTCAGGCATTTCGAGCAGCAGGTGAATCCAGCTCTGATTTAATCACCCTTGTTTATTGTTAGTGCTTAGTCGAGTAAACGGCAGCCCAGTGCTCCTCGGGCCGTACTCCTAGTATCATCAATGGGTTAAATGAATGCAGTTCAGTGTGGTAGTCCACATCACCACACTGAAATGCATTGTCACACATTGATAGCGCCTCAGCTGTCTGCCGGAGCTCTGCTATTTAGCACCTACAAACTTCGCAAAGCTTAGCTGGCAGCGTGCAGTACTTGCAGCAGGCTTGGGGCCTGGCTACAAAGTTTTACCCGACACCGCGGACATTTCACTGACACCAAGGCAGTTTCGAGGGAGTCTTCACTCATGTTTTCATTGGCCCAATCACCAGCAGCATAGGTGGACCCAGCCAGCTGCCCATGCAGCAAGCAGCAGTTTGGTAGCCAGCGGGGGTCTGCAGCTGCAGGCAGCCTGCACAATGCGACCAGCCATTAAATTAGATTTGGACCGCAGACACTGCTGGAGAGTGTGGTTGTGTGCTGGAGCGCTGCTATTTAGCACCTCCACGGACTGGGCAAAGCTTTACTGGCAAAGCACGGTCCATGCACTGATTGCAACCCCTTCTTGTACAGTTTGGCAAAAGATCCCTGTGCCATTCATACTGCTTCATATAGCATGTGTCGAAAGCCTTGCCGGTAAATCCCCTCTGTGCGCCTGACACACGATCTTGCTTCTGAGCCTCCCCTTTACTAAATCCCCTCTGTGCGCCTGACACACGATCTTGCTTCTGAGCCTCCCCTTTACCCCGTTTGCCAGTTCGTCTATCCTTGAAAAGCAGAGCAGGTCATGGATTTACTACCACCAGGACGCAGTTTATTGTGCTAATGTGCGACCATGCCGATCCTTTTCCGACTGTCACACAGGCATGGCTTGTTTGTCCCGCTTCTTTCGAAAAACGACAGCAATCGCACATTTATTTCTTTTGACTGTATTTTCTTGGTGCGAGTTACCGATGTTGAGTTCCAGCGTTCCTCAGCCTTCACTCGTTTTTTAAAAAAGACCTTCACACTTGAGCGAACAAGGACGCTTTGGAAGTTTTGATGGGAAAAGCCAACCTGCTGCATTATTAACCCAGATCCTCCGCTGATGTGACGTTCTGCCATTTACCTGGCCTCCCAGTTTGTATCGCAGTGCAGGCAGAATCCAAAGGTTCTCACCAAGTATTAGTATTCCGTGTTTGTCTGTTGTGCACAAAATCGGCCTAGGTGCAAGTATTTTTATCTCCGAAACTGCATTGTTTTTTTTTTAAAATGCTAATTTGCTAGCGTAAACAGAAGTTACGTTCGCTTGTTCTAGTATGTGGAGCATAACTTATTTTGGAATGCCAGTTTTGCCTTTAGCAATTCAGTGTTAGTGGATAGCTTGTGGTGGCCGTTTCCCTATAGAACTGATTTTGATTCCCAAATTTAATGCATTGCTTTTCTCCGTTTGTGGCCAGATTAAGCGCAGCTGCAAATAACTTGTTTTGAGATTTAGTAACATACTATAAAACTATATAACAACCGAATGACAGGTGGGGAGACAGTTTCATTAGTACCAGGGCTTTAAGTGTGCCTCCCCCTCCCAGTGTACTTTTATTTTTTACATTCAAGTCTGTTTTTTCCCTTGTTTTTCTGCCATTCTGCCCTCTGTTAGACTCGTTTTTGTGCCCTTCTGCCCTCTGTTAGACTCGTTTTTCCCTTTTTTCTGCCCTAATACCCTCTGTTAGACTCTTTTTTTGTGCCTTTGTGCCCTCTGTTAGGCTCGGTTTTTGTGCCTTTCTGCCCTCTGTTAGACTCGTTTTTCCATTGTTTATCTGACCTTCTGCCCTCTGTTAAGACTCACTCAGCGCTACCCCAGTATCACTCAGCACCACCACATTATCACTCGGCACCACCACATTATCACTCTGCACCACCACAGCACCACTCAGCACCACCACATTATCACTCGGCACCGCCCCATTATCATTCAGCACCACTCAGCACCACCACAGCACCACCCAGCACCACCACAGCACCACCCAGCACCACCACGCACCACCACATTAACACTCAGCACCACCACATTATCACTCAGCACCACTCAGCACCACCACATTATCACTCTGCACCGCCACATTATCATTCAGCACCACCACAGCACCACCCAGCACCACTCAGCACCACCACAACACTCAGCAGCACCACTCAGCACCACCATATTATCACTCAGCACCACCACATTATCAATCGGCACCACCACAGCACCACTCTGCACCACCACATTATCACTCAGCACCGCCCCATTATCATTCAGCACCACTCAGCACAACAAAGCACCACCACAGCACCACCCAGCACCACCACGCACCACCACATTATCACTCGGCACCACCACATTATCATTCAGCACCACCACAGCACCACTCAGCACCACCACAGCACCACTCAGCACCACCACAGCACCACTCAGCACCACCACAACACTCAGCAGCACCACTCAGCACCACCACATTATCACTCAGCACCACCACATTATCACTCAGCACCACCACATTATCACTCAGCACCACCACAGCACCACTCTGCACCACCACAGCATCATTCCGCACCACCACAGCACCAATCAGCACCACCACAGCACCAATCAGCACCACCACAGCATCACTCAGCACCACCACAGCATCACTCAGCACCACCACAGCACCACTCAGCGCAACCACAGCATCACTCAGCGCAACCACAGCATCACTCAGCGCAACCACAGCATCACTCAGCGCAACCACAGCATAACTCAGCGCAACCACAGCATCACTCAGCGCAACCACAGCATCACTCAGCACCACCTCAGCACCACCACAGCATCACTTGTTCAAATATGTTCTCTCAATGTTTCAAGCTTTATTACAAATGACACAAACATTTTTTAAATAATGCTATTGGTGTCACATTTGCAAATTCTATAAATATTGGCATTTACAATAACAAAATTAATACATTTGCTATTATAAAAACATAAAAATAACTTAAAAAATTATTAGATTTACAAGACCAATAGCTCCAACTTTTCAAATGCGAGACTTATTGCATTTCCAATGCTTGTATAATGTAGTGTTAGGTTACCGGTAGCTTACGGCGGACGTATTTTATGTTCTGATGTATAGGCACGGTCTCTTTTTCATGATTATTTAACCTGTTTACATATTGAAATCAGGAATATGTTACAGTTATTAACTGTGCAGGCAACACCACGTGTGTTCAGATTTGCACATTAAAAGCAGAGGCGAGGCTGCTGACTTTCAGCGTGCAACTGACGGGCGTTAACAGCAAGAATCTGAGAGGATGTGGTCCGTCGGCATAAACGCCTGACGCTGGTGCTGGAAACCAGGTTTCGAGCCTCAAGGTCGCGCCAACATCCTGTGATTCTGGGCAAATCAATTAATCTCCTCGTGCCCGAATGTGTAATGTAAATACGGTGCTCATGTAAAGCGCTCCAACGAGAGAGATTAAGCTATTGGCATTGTAAATGACATTTCCATTTATTTATCTGTTTTTAAAACCAACACATAAATAAAAAGTTTGTCATTTACAATGCCAATAGCTCTAACTTTGGCAAAGGCGAGACCGTTGCATTGTAAATGCTTGTTGCACATTGTTTTTAATTGAGTTCGAATCACCCCTCTATTAAAAATGTTGGTTGAGGGAGTGGTCTATACTCATTTTAATTTGCACCTTTTCTTGGTATGATGTTTTCCACATGCACTAACTCGAGAACCCAATGAAGACAAACGGCTACCCATCTTCGGAGGGTACCTGAGGGTTCTTCTTTTCATCTGGGTTGCACTTCATTCCTCCTTTGCTTGACACAGCAGATTTAGTCACATGTAGCACTGGTAGGCGCTGATAGCCACTTTTTATTGCTATTTCCTGTAATAGGAGCATAAGATTGAGACACATCCGGGAAAGCTGGTAAAACAGAAGCCATACAGAATACCTGCCACCAGGAGGGAAGCAGTGAGACGTGACGTCCATGAGATGCTAAAGCTGGGGGTAATTCGTCCCTCTAACAGCAACTTGGCCTCGCCAATAGTGATGGTCCCGAAACCAGATGGGTCGACGCGTTTCTGCATGGACTTCAGGGCTCTCAACGACATCTCCACATTTGATGCTTACCCTATCCCACGGGTAGACGAATTAATTGAGAAGATCGGAGACACGTCATATATCGCCACATTCGACCTCACTAAGGGTTATTGGCAGGTGCCCCTCCGTGAAGAAGACCGTAAAAAGCCCAGTTATCACCGATGAGGTTCTGTTTGAATGTAACGTTCTTCCCTTCAGTCTCCACGGTGCACCTGCCACTTTCCAACGCCTGATGAATAACATTCTAGGTCCATACCCTTCCTTTAGCTCTGCGTATTTGGACGATATCGTGGTATACAGTAGTAGCTGGCCCAACACCTGGAACACCTGGTGATCATATTAGAAGCACTCAAACGCGCAGGCCTACACGTGAATGAAAAAAAATCACGAGGAGCCTTTCAGAAGGTAAAATACCTGGGTTACGTGTTGGGTGACGGAACGATTACTCCCCAAACAGAGAAGGTAAGGGCCATAGAAGAGACACCCTTTCCGACAACCAAAAGGGATCTTAGAGCATTCTTGGGCCTTATAGGATATTACCGCAGGTTCATTCCAGGATTCGCAGAGATAGCATCTCCCCTAACAGATCTCCTTAGGAAAGAAGTCAGACCCAAAACCCTTCTCAATCCTTCAGCAGAAGTATTAGGTGCATTTAGAGAACTAAAGAAATTTCTCACAACAAAGCCAGTTCTCATATTCCCTGACTTTGAGAAAATGTTCATCCTAGCCACTGATGCTTCTAATACAGGAATAGGGGCCTTGTTATCTCAGGTAGGGGGGACGGACACGAGCACCCCGTTCTATACGTAAGCAGAAAACTATTTCCCAGGGAATGCAAATATCCAACGATAGAGCGGGAGTGTCTAGCCATTAAGTGGGCTATCGACAAACTCCGCTATTATTTAGAGAGAAAGCCATTCATCCTCTACACTGACCACGCTCCCTTGAAATGGATGTATAGAAACCAAGGGCAAAACTCACTTGTACTTTGTTGGTTCTTGTCCTTACAGGCCTTTGCGTTTGAAGTACGCCACAAAAAAACGGAAAGACAATAACAATGCTGACTACCTGTCCCAGGTCTTTCGTCTCCCCAAACGGGAGAATCCAGGGGGGGAGGTGTGTGACGGGGCGGACCAGCCAGGTGAAGAAGGGAAGAACGTGCGGGAATGGTGGGCTGCCACAGACGACTTACCCCCTCTTATCCCATTTCAGCAGGAACCATGGAGAACACAAAACCAAACTTTATTAAGCGCTGAGGAAGAACAAAGTGCGGGCGCCTTTAATTGGAGCTTCGTACATGACGAGACTCCTCCCACAACTGACGTCAGATGGTACAGCCCATCTCAAGAAGACGATTCCCGGAAGGAAGAAGGCGGCGTGTATCCCGAGGAGGAAGAAGTCGCGAGCTGGAGAGCGAGTGGGAGAAACCGGAGACTGGAAGAAGGAGGAGACGGCGAGGAGACGAGGTCGGGACCTGGAACCAGCGCGGAAACGCCAGGAGGCAAACGACCCCACGCCCTGCCACGTGCCAAGGGGAGGAGTGTGGCTTGAACAGGTACGGGGCCAGGTGGTGGACTGGGTCGGACGAAAGGAACGCCCGACTGTGTGAACCCGTGCTCCTCTCCATATGTGCGAGCCCCTTGTATATACTTAATTTTGTATATACTCGCTGTTGTCCTTTACACCCTCACGTGCACTGCCATTCACGTTCGTTGAGTGTTCATCACAGTGCACTCTGGGAGATATAGTTTTCCTCACTCCCCTGGTCCCTGGTTTAGATTGTAGGACGGTCGTCCTGATTCTCCTTTCTTTATTTGCTTTATTTTGGGTTCCGACCATTCTGATACGGAGACCTCGAGACTGGGAAGAAAAGATTTGCCAGGTCCAGGAGAAGTTCACCATACCATCCCCCCGTATCTACAAACAGGAAGAACCTTTGCTAGGGAAAGACTATCTAGATAATGAAAAAAAGTGTTGGGAAAAATAAAACCCTTTTTGAAACGATTTGGTCTACCTTCTGATTTTGATACCCCGCCACAGTATCATAAGTGCCTTCAAAATACATTTTTTATACACATTTCAATATTTTTTCAACAAATGTTAGGTACACATCAGGCACGGGAGGCTGCACTGACCATCTATTTGATACATTTTTGTTTTCAGTATTGTAGACCGCATAAGTCTTTAGACATATTTTTGTTTTTTTCCTTGTAAACTTTTATCTAATTTTAAAATACACTTTTGCAAATGTTAACCGCTGCTGCTGGGAAAAGTTCAAAATATGACACAGAAAGAGATGCATGGTTCTTACCCGCTCAGTAGCTAAAAGGGAACCATTGAACTCTTCAAGTACTTGACGGCATTCGAATTCATGAGCTCTGGCACATGTTTGAAAGCCAATTACTATATCCTGCAAAGAATGAAAGACAACTCACAGCCTCAGGGAAACATTAACCAAACACAGATATTTAGGACAAGAGATTCCATATTAGAAAGAAAAGCTAAATATGGGGTTCTTGATTGGACCTTCAGTGTTTACAACTGGCATTGGCGAATGATTCTCCACTACTAAAGCAAATATATTCAGTGCCCAGAAAGCATGATTTAAGGATACTCTTATACAAATATGCTGGAGTGTTCTTACCATGGGACTGAAGAAGCATCTTTGGATAAGAAGATTAGAGTTCAGTCATTATCTGTGCTCCGTCACTAGGTTCTCTCTCTACTGTTCACATAAAGGCACTGCAAGGAAAGTTCAGTTCACAAGCCTTCTTTGTGACGCAGGAGTGAGATTTGTTTAGCAGGAGGGCTTCTCCTTTCTTCCTCAAGTCTACTGTGCAGGGAATACACCAGATTCGGTTTTGCCCTTCAATCCTTGAGAACCCCCCCCCCCTGACAATAGGTAGAAACAGACAGCTTTGTTGTCTTTTTTGTAGGTCTCTCTGAGAGAATCATGTCAAAGCTTTTACATAGCTTTAGACCTTCCTCCGCTTTATCTGCTATATTGATTAAACTTGGCTAATCTTATTCAATCACTTGCATCTATCAGGAGAGATCACCTTAAGAGGTGCCTAACTATCCCTGATGAAATGCAGCAGTGGTCACCCGAACAAAGGAACTATTTGTCTAGTTTCTGTTAATATGGGGGCCGATAATGATTGCGGTTTTTCTGCATACTCCGGGCCGGCAGAAGCCACCGGAGGATACGGAACAACCGCTGCGGAGCCTCCAAAGACCCACCACCATATTAGGATGGCTGGTGGGTCTGGAATTCCGTCCGCCGCGGTCGCATTACAACCGCGGCGGAAAAGCTCTGATATGGTGGCGGTGTCTATCAGACACCGCCAGCCATATTAGGATTGTGGAAAAGACATGCTTTTCCTCGGCGGCTTTCCCTCCGTGGGAAAGCATACGGACTTTCACTTCGGGGGCCCGTTCCGGGCCCCCTGGGTGAAGGGGGGGGTGGGGGGTGCACATGGGGGGTACCTACAGCGCGGTGCCTGCTGCTTTGTGCATGCAAATGCGCTGCATGCATTTTGAACCTTGCGGCGGGTGCAGCTTGAAGCTGCACCCGCCACAATGTTAAAGATAGAGGATATGACCGCCACCCTGGCGGTCACATCCTAATCTGCTCGGAGGGAACGCCGCAGCCCCTGCGGACGTTCCCACCTCCTCAGGGGTCGCGGACGGACTCAAGTCCGTCCGCGATCCTAATCGGGCCCTTAGTCCTCATCTACTCTGTGGAGGGTTTTCAGTCTGATATGATTTGGCTAACCATGGAGTAGATATCACACTTTGGGATGAGTGGAAGTGCTGAGTGAGGAAGGTTTCATAGTCATTATTAATTTACCGTCAAGCTCCTGTATTGAAGTTACAAACCTGAACAATGTACACCCAGATGCTCCTCAGTCCTTTATGACTTCCTTCTCAACATGTGTCTGTTCTAGTCGTACAGGGGGACATTTTATCTCAGGGGAATAGATCTATGATTATTGTAAGAAATACACTTGGTACTTACTGAATGGTTCGGAGTTAAGATGAACCGGGCAGATAAGAACATGCTTCGAAGGAAGTGTAGGATCAGCGCATTATCATCACAGGCGGCGAGGCACTTACCGATGCACCGGAAAATAAAACCCTAATATGGAAGTGAATTAAAGACAGTCCGAGTTCAGAATAAGCAGCAACTCCTGCCCACTCTATGAGAGTCTTACTTATAGAGGAGCATTCATCTTTGATTAAACTCTACACATGTCGTCTCTCACTTTGAAATTGCGTTTAATGAGTTGAGAGAAATGTTTATTATGTAATGTTATGTTATATCTTATGGACATTGTAAAGATTCGTACATGGCCATGAACAGGACTCAAAACAACAAAAAGGGGGAGGGGTGGGAGCCAATAAAGGTCCTGTACCTAGGCTCAGAAAGTGCTAATGCAAAATAGCAGTGGAGGTACTTTTCTTCTAGAAAGTGAAGAAGAAAAAAATGCTGGCAAAGAAGCAGGAATCCTAAAAACTATTTCTTGGTACCCTCACACAACCATGAGGATGTAATGTATCATCATTGGACTTGCTCCTCGTAAGGCTCCACAAAGGGTCGCTTTAGCAGAGACCTTTTATTCTTTTGCCGTCTGATGAGAAGCGCCAGTGTGAGGGCGTTTTGAATGTATGGGGTGGAGTGAATGTGTATATTGAAATAAAGGGACACTAAAGCTGTCTTATCCCCAGCAGACAACTGCGGTCCTCATCTCTGTCCCTCTTGGTGGTCCCCAGGTTCAAGAAGAGCAGAATGGGAGGCTCTAAGTTCTCTGTCCTGGTTCCGCAACTTTGGAACTCTTTATCTCTCCCAATGAGAGCAATGCCATCCTATCTGGAGTTTTGCAGCACCCTGAAAACTACTCTGTTTTCACAGGCTTTTAATATCTAATCCGCCTACCATCTAACTCTGGATTCCTCCTCAACAGCGCCAAGAAACCGCCTGGTAAACGTGCGCTCAACAAATACCCTTAAATTCAAATTCAAATTTAAGACACACCGAACTAATGTGATGGTTCTCCTGGCAGGATTAAGAAAAACATAATTTGGTAGGGGCTACTACAGGGACATGATGTATCCTGTGAGTGTGGTCAGGATGGCATGTTTAACGACTGATGGCCCAAAATAGATCTCTGCTACTTCTTCAGGGCCTAAAAGAAAAGGGGGATAAACCTACCCCACACTTAAGACATAATATGCAGTGTAGATATTCCCCTGAAAGAAAATACCTTGTCCAAAAAGTTTAAAATTGATCATCCAACCTAGAAAATGAATGAGAAAATAGAAAAAACACACAGTAAACAAATGTTTTGAATGTATGGTCCAATGCGTCACCAGACCAGGATCCCTTTTCCAGCACAGTGTATGATAGTGTCTCCTAAGGTAGATATGCTCATGCTATTGTTGGCGCTGATCAGTTACCACAACGTGAAAGAAGTGAAGCACACACTGATGGTAAACAGCATTTACCACAAATCTTTTTCCCAGCAGGGAATCACAATGCGGTCGTTACAACGACCGCGTTATGATTCCGCATACCATTACTCCGCAAGTCGGAACAACGACTTGCCGGGGGGGGGGAGGTGTTGGATTATTATCCAATACCTTCCCTATTGTCCGCCCAGACTGGAGTTGGAATAGTAAATTATACTATTCCAACATCCAGTGCCCCACTCCGCAAGTCGTTGTTCCGACTTGCGGAGTAATGGTATGCAGAATTACAACACGGTTGTTGTAACAACTGTGTTGTGATTTCCGTGAATAAGACAGCGGGTTAATAATATACATTCCACACTGATACATTAAATATAACAGAACAGGCAAGTAGACATTGGTCTAACAGACAACATAAAACCAATCTGTGTTGGTGTTACACAGTGTATCATAAGTGATTAGTTGTCCTCAGGTGTGTATGGCGTGTCTTTTCCTTTGGATAAATCTATAATGCCCCATAGGTCAAAAGCAGAGGGTAGAGCTTAGCTGCTAACTGTGGTAAGAGCAATGATACTCAGCATAAAGAAACAGTACATCAAGGGGACCCAAATGACCGTAGGGTGAAAAGAAAAGGAGAAGCTGAGAGTTTTCTAGAGAAGCAATCATACTCATGTGGTTTCTGCGCAGAGAGTGCCAGAGACCTACCTTCCTCCGGTCACCCGGATAGAGACTCAGCAGAGGAGAAGACCTGCCTTTTAAGATGCGGGTATTGAAGTGATTGATCTCAGGTGAGGTGCGTGTAGCTACAGGAAGGAGGGATGACAAAATGGCCAATGAGGACAGGAGAGGATGGGCGATATTGATCCAATAGGAGCAAGCCCCTCACATGCTGGTGTAACATAGGTTGTACAAAAGGGGGTGGTGATGGACGGAGCATCTGAACCAATCAAACACTCACACCCAGTCAAAAGATCTGGGTTTGATCCATCACCGTTCTTTAGCCCACTCTGCCACCCCAGTTCAGACATGGCTATATGCAAATCAGTCTGACCCTGTGCCTCATGGGAACAGTCCAGCCCGAACTGCCAAGCCATGCCTTCCCTGGACCGGAAACAAGCTTCCGAGGACCGGTTTCTGGCATTCCAGCCGTCTTCAGCCCCGCTTGCTTGAATCCAGTGGTAAAGTGAGCAAGGGACTCACGTCTGAGCATACCCTGCCACACTTATGGCGGCCAAAGCGGTACAAAAGGGGGTGGTGATGGACGGAGCATCTGAACCAGTCAAACACTCACACCCAGTCAAAAGATCTGGGTTTGATCCATCACCGTTCTTTAGCCCACTCTGCCACCCCAGTTCAGACATGGCTATATGCAAATCAGTCTGACCCTGTGCCTCATGGGAACAGTCCAGCCCGAACTGCCAAGCCATGCCTTCCCTGGACCGGAAACAAGCTTCCGAGGACCGGTTTCTGGCATTCCAGTCGTCTTCAGCCCGGCTTGCTTGAATCCAGTGGCAAAGTGAGCAAGGGACTCACGTCTGAGCATACCCTGCCACACTTATGGCGGCCAAAGCGGTACAAAAGGGGGTGGTGATGGACGGAGCATCTGAACCAATCAAGCACTCACACCCAGTCAAAAGATCTGGGTTTGATCCATCACCGTTTTTTAACCCACTCTGCCACCCCAGTTCAGACATGGCTATATGCAAATCAGTCTGACCCTGTGCCTCATGGGAACAGTCCAGCCCGAACTGCCAAGCCATGCCTTCCCTGGACCGGAAACAAGCTTCCGAGGACCGGTTTCTGGCATTCCAGCCGTCTTCAGCCCGGCTTGCTTGAATCCAGTGGCAAAGTGAGCAAGGGACTCACGTCTGAGCATACCCTGCCACACTTATGGCGGCCAAAGCGGTACAAAAGGGGGTGGTGATGGACGGAGCATATGAACCAATCAAACACTCACACCCAGTCAAAAGATCTGGGTTTGATCCATCACCGTTCTTTAGCCCACTCTGCCACCCCAGTTCAGACATGGCTATATGCAAATCAGTCTGTCCCTGTGCCTCATGGGAACAGTCCAGCCCGAACTGCCAAGCCATGCCTTCCCTGGACCGGAAACAAGCTTCCGAGGACCCGTTTCTGGCATTCCAGCCGTCTTCAGCCCGGCTTGCACTTGCTTGCTGCACACTCTGAGACGGCCGCCATTGAGGGATGATACTTTTGTTGCACTAGCATACGAGGGGACTCGCTCCTATTGGCTCAAGCTCGCCCCTCCCTCCTCATTGGCCATTTGGTCATCCCTCCTTCCCAGTGCCGTACACACCACACCTGAGAACAATCACTCCAATTACACATTACACGTATGTCTACTTGCCTGTTTTGTTATATTGTGTGCACTAGCTTGTTTTTTTCACATCTTTCAGGTTGTGGCGACTGATCAGCACCAACAATAGCATGTACATGTCTACCTTTGGAGACACTATGATACAGTGAGCTGAAAAAGCGATTCTGGTGGCGTATTGGACCATACATACAAAACATTTGTTTACTGTGTGTTTTCTTTATTTTCATAATTTATTGTCTAGGTTGGAAAATCGATTTTAAACATTTTAAAACAGGTATTTTCTTCTGAGGGAATACCTACATTGCATATCACGTCTTAGATATAGGGAAGGGTTTCCCCATTTATTTGGGTCCTGAAGAAGTGTTGTAGATCTTTTTAGGCTGTTTGGGGCCAAAGATGTCAACCTGGCCACACTCACAGATTTAGGCTACTTGGGTACATCACACTACTGTAGTAGCCCCTATCAAATTATGTTTTTTTAATCCTTCCAAGGGAACCATTACATTAAAGTCAAGTTTGGTATCTCTGAGCCAGTTTTAGTCTCCCTTCACTTCACTGCACACATTCACTCCACACTCACATTCAAAATGCCCACATACAGGCACTTTGTGGGGCCCATGGGGCATTGCAGTGCTGACCCTACCAACAGAACGCGCACTATGATGCATGACATCCTCATGGATGTGTGAGGGCACCAGGAAACAATCCTTAGGAATCCCCCCTTCTTTGTTTGCCTGTCTTTCTTCTTTGCTTTTTAATAGGAACAATACCTAAACTGCTTTTTGCATGAATATGACCTCAGGTCCATTGAATGGAGAGTGGCTCTAACACGAAGAGTACCTTTTAGCTGAAGGAGATCCATTGGGGCAATGAGTATAACCCTGACATGTGGTGGCTCCTAATGATCCAGGTGGAGAGGAATTACCTCATGGAGTTCATCTCCATCTGATTCTTAGTAGGTCGGCTTTTACAGGGAGTGGGAGAACCATACCTTATTTTTCCGACTGGTCTATTCCAGTCCTGTGTACCCGTAGTATAAAAATGAACTTTACCAATAACTGTGCAATTGGAATACACAGTTCTATCCTTCTCTGCCTTTGTGTTAAATTGACTTCCCCAGTGGTTCAATGCTGACCTTTGAGAGCACTAACCTCCTCATTCTCATGATGGACGAAACTGGGAATCTGAAAGCTGAACTCTTCCATTAATGAGACATGCCACTCTCTGTATGGGACTTGCTTCAGGATAGACCCCAGGAACTGCAAAGAAAACAGAAAGAAACTTTAACGCAGTAATATAAACTTAAATGCATTATCTACAGCTGATGTCTGGGTGCATTGACTTTGAGAAGATGAGTGAACAAACTACGGCTAACAACAACCTCAGTAATGACGAAATATTATGATGGCAGAAGAACCAGAGAACACATACAGCAGCGCTTAACTAGTATGGTGTGAAATCAGTGGTCAGAAATAACAAGGAGACCTTTACAGTGTCCATGATTTACAAAGAAACACACGAAACAAAAGCATGCTGCCAACAAATTACTGTGAAAAGAGCAACAGTGCAGCGATCCACATAGAAAGCAGATGGAGACTGTGCAACAATATCACATACTTAGGAGCAGAATGCAAACATATACGCCCACATGCATCAAGGTAAATTGCATTAGCAAACGGTGCGAATCGCATTTTTCGGCCGTTTGCGAATGCAATTTCCTGATTTGGGATGCACCAACCCTTTTCAGAAATTCGCAATTTAAGAAATTGCACAATTGCGATTTCATAAATCGCGAATGCATTTAAGGAATCTCAATTTGAGATTCCTTAAATGCAATTCATCATACTTTTAGAATTTGCGAATTTTGAAATTAGAAATGCAAATTACCATGAAGTAGACCTTCATGGTAATTTGCGAAAATCTAGAAAAATGCTTTTAAATGCATTTTTCTTTGTTACATGTTACACACACTCGTGCCCTTGGAGCATGTGTGTGTGTAAGATGTATCCAAAAGCAAATTTCAGGGGTGCAACAGGGTGTCTTTTGGACACCCCTGCACCCTTGAAATTGCATTCTCAATTTGCGAATTCACAATGATGAATTGCAAATTGAGAATGCCCTCCCATTCATTTCTATGGGCCTCTAGGACTAGCTGTCCACTAGTTATAGTGGGCAACTTGCACCAGTCCAAACAACCCTTATTGATGGTAGGTTAAGACAAACTTTATTGAAAGCTATCCTAGTCGTAGCTATGGAGAGTAGCTTTTAGGCTAAGTCTTGAAGGAGTGTAAAGCAGCTTGGTTTACCAGATCATACCCACTTGAATGTCTAAATGAAAGGAGAACCACAAAAGGTATATATATATATATATATATATATATATATATATATATATATATATATATTCACTGAAAAAAACATAGGTTTCAGGAGTTATATAGTTAGGAATTAGATTTTAAAAAACCTTTGAAATTCACTCAAAAAACTATACGTTTTAGTGGTGTTATAGTTAGCTGGACATTTTACTCATACAAAACCATTGAAATTGCTCCTATATAGTTAGTTGTATATTTCGCGCACCCGCAATCCACTGCTGATGATGTCACATATTAGATCATTCATGACATGGTCAGTGACATCACTGATGACATCTCAAATGACATCACTGATGACATCACTGATGACATCATCCAGTGAATGTGGTTTGCTTCGTTATTTAAATATGCATTATATATATAGCAATTTGCATTGAAGAATAAGTGGATATATATATAAATAAATATTTGGATGGAGGATTTAGTAGCAGTGTAATTGACTGTTTACTTGAACAATTTATAATGTCTCACTAAATATAGTGGATAGTGACTAAACTGTGTGAATATCTGTATCACTTTGTCAGTTGTTGTGTAAACTGATTCTACAGTTGGTTACTAGCAATGTGAAAGTCTATATTAGTTATTGATTAGTTAACTGAGTATTTGTATGGGAGTGTGAAAGTGTGTGTGGTTCGGTGGGGGGTGTGTGACTGTCCAAAGATGTGTGAATAGTTGATTCAGTAGATATATGAAGTTAAAACTACATGTTCTAACAGTTGTTTGGGTGAGTGAATATCTTTATGGGTGTGGTGATGAGCAAATATATTTCTCAATGGTACAGGTCCAACAAACTAGAAAAATAAAAGGCAGTGTATGTGTCAGTTGTTGTATATAAATATGTATACATAAGACACAATGATTGTGTGAGTGACTGTATGGATAACTGTATACTTGCAATAATGATTTTATAATTCACTAAGTATGACTTACTATCTAAATGAATAGAAGAAGTGGTGTTTGTATAAGTGTTTTGCTAAGTAAATATGTAAGTATGATCCATTGTTTGCATAAGTGAGTAGGATGACTTCAAATGTGAATAGGATGCGTGCTGTTGTTTAATGTCGATATAGATGTATAAGTATTTTTGATAGTGTTCTATTGTTCATTGACAGCATGTATGAGTGAATCCATAGGTAAGTGATTAGATGTGTGTATACATCTATGAATCACTGAGTGGATTTTTAGATACTTGTATTGCTGTGACAATGGATTTAAATATGATACTCTGTATTTTACAAAGAGTGATGAAAAATTTTAATAGTGTATGAAAAGGTGTATGTGATTGTCACGTGGATGATGTCATCAGTGATGTCATCAGTGATGTCATTTGAGATGTCATCAGTGATGTCACTGACCATGTCATGAATGATCTAATATGTGACATCATCAGCAGTGGATTGCGGGTGCGCGAAATATAGTTAGTACAACTAACTATATAGGAGCAATTTCAATGGTTTTGTATGAGTAAAATGTCCAGCTAACTATAACACCACTAAAACTTATAGTTTTTTTAGTGAATTTCAAAGGTTTTTTAAAAGCTAATTCCTAACTATATAACTCCTGAAACCTATGGTTTTTTCAGTGAATTTCAAAGGTTTTTTAAATGCTAATTCCTAACTATATAAGGCCTGAAACCTATGTTTTTTTAGTGAATCTGCAAGGTTTTTTAAATGCTAATTCCTAACTATATAAGGTCTGAAACCTATTGTTTTTTCAGTGAATTTCAAAGGTTTTTTAAATGCTAATTCCTAACTATATAAGGTCTGAAACCTATGGTTTTTTCAGTGAATTCGCAAGGTTTTTTTAAATGCTCATTCCTAACTATATAAGGCCTGAAATCTATGGTTTTTTTCAGTGAATTTCAAAGGTTTTTTAAATGCTAATTCCTAACTATATAAGGCCTGAAACCTATGGTTTTTTCAGTGAATTCGCAAGGTTTTTTTAAATGCTAATTCCTAACTATATAAGGCCTGAAACCTATGTTTTTTTCTGTGAATTTCAAAGGTTTTTTAAATGCTAATTCTATTAGCGGATAACGTTTTTATATATTAAAACGTTTTTTAAATCTCAAATGCCTGCTTTGCTAACAGAGTTTTTAAGCACAGGCTCTTTTGTCTCTGGTGGCCATCTTGGGAGACTGCATATCAGAATTTGTTTAATGAAATATAAGAGGATTTGAGAAGTCACTCAAAATGTGCCCTAATTTTTTTTTCTTCAGCACCTATCATAATTTCTATGGCAAAATGAACCCCCTCATTTTGTTCCTTTGCAAATTAAATGTTTTAAGTGTTAACACTTTATTCCAATCAAGATGACTTCAGGTGTGCCATGCTTTTGTCATAAGTAAGACTGTTAGCGCTCTAGTTGTTCTTTAGAACACTCTGGGGCATTCTGTCATTGGGCTATAGTTGGGCTACATCTGGCTGATATTTGGGCTACATTTTTTTTGTCTCTGGTGGCCATCTTTGGGCTACATTGGCCTACATTGGGCTACATTTGGGCTCTAACATATATATAGCCCGATGTAGCCCAATATATATTTTTCAAAGTTAATTTTCGTAAAAACCACTGGAGCACATATCTTGAGACATAGTAAAGGCACATCGGGCTACCAGTCCCTACAATTTTGCCAAGTTTGGTGGAAAACCATTCAGCCGTTCGGGCTAAAAGTGAGTCCAACCTCCCTATGGAAATTAACATGGGGAAAACACGTTTAGGGACCCCCCTTTTATCTCGGCCCCCGCTTGACGAATCCCCCCCAAACTTTCAAGGAAGGACCGGAGCGCCACGAGGCAAAGTTATGGAAAATTTCAGGAAGATTCCTCAACTGGCGCCAAAGTTATTCCCAATAGAATGTTGCGATTTCCCTATGGAAAACAATCCTAACTATATATACCTACTGGCTATCGCCAGTAGGTACTATATATATATATAGTATGTATTGATTACTAAACACTCTCTAGTAATCTCTTTATGAGATTACAGAGCCAGGTACACAACATAAACACAATAGAACTTAAGTAAATAGCACAATACACAATGGGCCCCACGGGGAGACCAAACCATATATTAAGAAAGTGGTATAAGAACCACGACTTGACTAGACACAAGGCCTTGAGACTGTAGAATTGCCGGGACCCCAAGTAACCACCCAAGGTAGTGACACAGGGGACCCATGGGCGACGTGTGCAGTGAGAGAACACAGCCGCGAGCTCCGTTAGCTTCTATGGGGAAAGTCACATCGAAATTTTAAAGTTTAAGGACACTTAGGAGAGGACTTTGAGCAGACCCCTTTAGACTTAAGGGGTTCTAGGGCCAACACCCACAGGTGCACCGGAGAACTCAAGTTACCTCACCCAGGGAAGCCGGGTGCATAGGTGTCAAATGGTGCTGAGAATTGTTGCTGTTTTCAATGGCGACCTGCTGCAAAGTGCTGCTGCCATGAAGAAGGAAAGTGTCCACTGTGATCCAAGCCTGGATTGAAGATGTAAAGAACCTGAAAGCAGAGGGGACAGAGTTTGGGTCACTTGCCAGTGAACAGGGGCATGATAGACGAGGCCCACCGATGTCGGGTGATTCAGGTGCGAAGAGGTGAAGCTTGACTCTGCAGCAAAGAGGACCCGGAGGCATAGACGATGACCAGGAGCTGGATTTGAGCTGTCCCACAAAGCATGTCGAGTGCTGCGGCATCGGTGCTCGGATTGAACACAAGCCTTAGCAACAGCAACCCACGCAGAAGGAGAAAAGATGCTTCGGTGTGGATCAGCAGGGTCCAGGGGGATCACCAAGTGATTAAGAGTCAGGGCACATCTGGAGCAACCAGGGAAGCCCAAGTAAAGTTAAAGTTGCCTTCTCAGGGACCCACAGGTCAATGAACCAGGGATCGGGAAGGTACCTCGAGAGAAAACACAAAGGGTCGGCTCACGGAACACTCGTGGAGTGTAGGCCAACAATCTTTGGTGGAAATGCTGCTCGGGGTCTGGGCTACAAGTAACCCAAAGCACAGCCTTGAGGGTCACCAAGAAGCATATGCACTTGCAAATGTGCATGGTGTCCAGGGGTTCCGGTTCCACTGTCCCCACGAGGGCTACGGGTCTCAGCCTTACTGAGAGCTCGGGTTAGCCTCTGGGAAGTCTGGAAACCCACCTCCTGTGTTGCAAATTCTTTTGAGTCTGGAGGGTGCTTCGGAGATGCAAACCGGTCAGATGCGTCTTTGGTGCCTTCCACGCAGGGGAGTAACTCCTTTACTCCAATGGAGATTCTTCAGTCATCTAGTGTCATGTAGATCGTCGAAGTTCCAGGATTCAGTGTCAGAGTTTTGTCCAGGTAAATCTACAGTACTGTAGTCAGGGGTTCCTACTTTATACCCAAGGAAGGGGCGGGACATACTCTGGGGACCCACCTATGGGAGGGTTTGGGAAGAGGGGTGGCTACACCCATTTTCTTTGTCCAGTTTCGCGCCAGAGCAGGGGCTGGTAGCCCCTGCAATTGGTATGAACTGGACTATGCATGGGGACACCAAATGTGCCCCCAGTGCAGACTTCATAGCACGCTTGGAGTGCACCTGCACAGCCCCACATACACTAAAGCCTGTCTGGGAGGTGGTTACACCTCCCTGTGACAGGAAACCTATAGTCCAGGCCTCCCCTGCCAGAGTTTTGTCCCGCAGCAGGAGGCCAGACTCATGTCTGTGGCTGCAGCATCCATTTTGTGATGCCAGGGTTAAGGAAAGCTAGTACCGGGTAGCCCGCTGCCCCACACTAGTGGTTCTACCATCGAGAAATCATACCTCCCACACCAGTTACTGGTGTTGAGGTATGGTTCCAAGGTGTTTTTTACCCCAAAAACCACATAGTCCTGTGAAGCCACGAGGTTATACCGCACTTAAGAGTATATGGTCTAGGTTGCATCACTAGCAACCCCAGAAGATAGATTCCGAAGGCTGCAAAGGGGCTCTGCTCATGCATGGGCACCCTCTCACACAAATCCCAGCACCCTGCCTTCAGGATTGATAAGGCCTGCCATAGGGGTGACTGATAGGTACATATGTGTAGTGATAAGGTAGATATAGGAAACCTATATATGAGTAAGGGGTGCATACACCACCTTACACAGGCTGGTGTAGCAGACCTTTTATGTCATTTTGGAAGGCTTCCCAGGGGTGGTATAATACATGCTGCAGCCCCTGGGAGGCCTCTGGGGTACCTATGCCCTGTGTACATAGTATACCATATACTAGGGATTTATGAGGGTACCCTAGAATCCAATCTGGAGTGTATCTAAAGTACATGGAATCAATTTATAAGAGAAAGCAGACAGGCTGGTGACCTGGTTAGCAGGTTCCCAGCCAAACTAGGTCAAAAACCATCAAAACACAAGGAAAAAAGTGGGGGCAACCATGTAGTCATATTCCACCTTCCTACAAGGAGCACAATAATAGCACAGTGGAGTGTGATGACCTCGTCAAAATACATACAGTTAATGTGACTGTCTGGGAATTAAAAAGGAACCAAGTAGTAGTGGGCTGACCAAGGGATGAATAGAGAAAGCTATTATATGGCCATCACAAGGTTGAACAGGAACAGTGACAGAGTGATAATTCAGACGAAGATAGGGAGCAATGATCATGTGCCAAGACGACTGCATAATATGAACATACTGAAACTTCAAAAAGCAGTGGGCAGAGCAGGAAGAGAAACATTGTGACAATCCATGGAAAAAAAGAACTTTGTGCTACTGTGACTATCCTGGGGACAAAAATAGACAGAGTACCCGATTACCAATGTGTGGCTACATTTTTAGCCCTGTGCAACAGCAGTCAAATTTATGAGTAATGGATTAATCACAGCAGATACACAGGGATACACTCTGATACATACAGGACTAGGTGCAGTAAGTACGTAATTTTCAATTTTCTGAGTGTCAACTTGGGCCAAAGAGGTTATTAATGCTGCTGGTAGATATTACATCCTAAGAAAATGTTGTGTACCCAGTACGGCTTCTCCCCCTCTGTGCCCAATCATAATCAAGGTCATAGAAAGGATCATAATCCAGAGAAACAATAGAAATATGGTGAAAATATTGCAAACACGTAGCAGAACAGCACTATGAAGGGGTGAATTAAATATCTGCATATATTCACTCTGAATGAGTGGTTATGGAAGAAAACAATAAGTCAAGAGTCATGTGTGACATTCATTAGCAAATAATCCTTACTGAAACAAGGATGCATTTCCACTGTGCCAAGTCAAAGGTTCTTTCCGTTGAAGCTGAAATAGAAGTTGGAAAAAAAGATATATAGGTAAGTAAAGGTAAACGTCAAGACACATTTTAAAGGCCATGGGCTTACATACCAAGCACTGGCAGGAGTACAATCACACAATTCAAAGTGTGAAAAATGTGTCTGTTGGTTCAGCCTCACCTAGTAATTGATTTCAAGGCCCTCACTTATTCATGTGCACTTGATGTTACTCTTAACTCCTTAAATCAGTGTATTACAGAGCTTCTGCCCTTAAGCATTTCGGCTGTCAGGTGCAACCGTGATCACAAAGAGGATCACCATTATAGTTCAGAGTTAAAAAGTGCATACTTGCTCTAAAATTACATATAAAGAGAGAGAGAGGAACCCCTTAAAACAGTCAAGGGAATTGAGGTTGTCTAACCTGAAGAAAGGAATTATTCCCTTGAGGTTGATATAACTAAAAGCTAAAACATAGCCTCAAATGTCACAAGACAGTCTAAGAACTGTTGCAAACACACAGATATATAAATTATAACATATTTATTATACATCAAAAAGTTAAAAAACAGATAATTACAATTCTACACATAACATGATTACCTAAACAAATGGTTAAAAAAACAGACTGATGATAATATTATCAATTATGACCTGCACAATTGAAAAGACAGACAAAAAATTGTAAAACATAAACATTGTTGAATACAGTTAGTACATTTGGAGCTCCCAGATACAAACACCTATGTTTTACCACTATTGATCTTTTGTATAAACAAGGGTGATGGAGACTTAAATTGTACCATAATCAAAAGCGTTGACGCGTTTCGGTGGTTCAGTACAAATGGAGTCCACCTTTATCAAGACTTGTCTTTGTAGTCTGTCGTACTGAGGGGTCTGTACACTTTCCCCTTGGGGTTGTATCTTGGGGGACTATGAATCTCTGCCGTGGGTTTGCTTGCGCACTTGTAGTTGCGGTAATAAAAGAATTTAGGGAAACCCAAAAAATTATCCTGTTTCTAGTCTACACCTTCGTAGGGGATGGATTTCTTAATGTTCGCGTTCACCAATGGTCTGTGTAGTGGACTCATATATCAGCACTAGTCCAAACATTCTCCTGCACACTGAAAGGCTTAGAAAAGTCCGTGTCGAATGCATTCGACACGGAACCCCAAGTAGCAGCGGGAGCGATTTCCTTTCAGAGGCTACCACGTCCTGATTGAATTGAATTGACAGCCACAACTAACCGAGCAAAAGTGCTTTGGGAGAGGGTCGTTGAACCTCTTACTTGAAGACCAAGAGATCTAGCAGTTGCTCTGCTGTCTTTAAACCTCTCTAAGGCTGTATCTGCCTTCTTGCCAAAGAGTCCAACTCCATCAAATGGTAGATCTAACAGTGCAGACTGCACATCCGCAGATAAATCCGAGGATTTCAGCCAAGCTGATCTTCTTGTGGCAACCGCAGTGCCCATGATCCGTGCCACAGAATCTGCAGTATCTAAACCGCTCTGGATAACTTGACGAGCTGCCGCTTGAGTATCAGATAACACCTCTCCAAAGTCACCCCTGCAGTCTTCTGGAACCTTTGGAATCAACAAACGCATTGAGTCCATAAGTGCGTGCACATACCTCCCCATGAGACAAGTGGCATTCGTTGACTTTAACGCCATACTTGCGGAGGAGAAAGTTTTCTTGGCCACTTGATCTTGCTTCTTGGCCTCCTTGTCACCAGGCACTTGGGGAAAAGTACCAACCGACTTTTTAGAGCACGCAGCCTGAATCACCCGGCTTTCAGGAGAAGGGTGATATGATAAAAAGGCAGGGTCTTCGGGAGCCACCCTATATCACCTCGCCACACTTTTTGAGACAGCAGGATCAGAAAAAGGCTTTTTCCACACCTCCATAATAGGTTCAGTTAACGCCTCATTAAATGGGAGTAACGGCTCCACAGCTGAGCTTGGTGAACGGAGTACTTCTGTAAGCAGATTTGACTTAAACTCAACAGTTGGTAATGTCAAACCTAAAAGTCCTGCTACCTTCCCCATTACCACGTGATATGGCTGGACATCCTTTGAAGGCGTATCCGGACCTGATGGCAACTCCCACTCAGGGGAAAAATCAAGGCCACTAGCATCAGCCAGCTCTTCGAAACAATCCTCATCCAGTTCACCTTCCTCCAAGTCTGGGTGAGACTCCTAATACCTCCGTTCCTCCAGGAGGCGTTGTGCTTCCCTCCTGGACCTCTCCTTTACACGGATCGCAGTCGGATCCACCACTGACTCCGACGGAGCCGGAGCCGACGTCGGTACAGAATCCGAAGGCCTAGATGGATGCTCCAAAGACCTGCTTGGAGCGGGCGACGCCGGTACCGGAGTCGTCGACTTTGGTCGAGCCGGCGTCGACCTCGGCAGAGCCGGGTACTGCCACAGCGGCGTCGGGGCTGGCATATACGGCATGAAAGGTGCAGGGGCATAATAGTGTGGAACACCCAAATTAAATGCCATTGAACCCATAGGACCCGAAGGCGCACCAGAGGGGTACCATGATCTCGAGAATACGCCATACATAGCGTTCAGGAACGCTGATGGATCCTGACCTGGTGCAGGAAAAGGTAGATGATCACCCTCAGGCTGATCTCGAGGCCGATTCGAATCCGGCTCTTCAACAGGCGCCGATTCTTCTTCCTCATTAGGAACTTCCTCCACCTCTTCTTGAGCCGGAGACGGCGTCGGAGTCGGATTGGAAACCGGAGTCGGAGATTGAACTTGTGACTCCGAAGGCGAGGCCTCACCTTCCCGATCCGAAGCCTCTTGCGGTGGGATCACCTTCGATCTAACCTTCTTGGGTGATCTCGACTTCGAGCCCGACTTCTCACCCGAATGACGTCGAGACTCATGCCTCCTTTTCTTGTGCTTCTTATGAGACCTCGAAGCATGATCCGACGAGGACTTCGAAGCCGATGCCTCTCGAGATCTTGATCTTGATTTTGACCTCGACCTCGATTTCCTCGAGCGGGATCTTGAAGTCTTCCTTACTTTATCGGCTTTCAGCTTCGCTACAAGAAGTTTGGTCTCCCTCTCTCGCAGGGCCTTTGGGTTCATTTTTTGGCACGACGAACATCCATCCACGTCGTGGTCGGAGCTTAAACACCAAATACAGTCCTGGTGTGGGTCCGTAATGGACATCATTTTCTCGCACTCCCGGCAGGGCTTAAATCCAGTCTTCTTTGTCGACATTCTAGGGAGATAAAGAGGCAAGAGAACAAAGAAAACGAGGAAAAAAAGTAACAGAGCTACCAAAAGCTACTGAGTATCCCAAAACCGTTAGCGTCGACGACGCGGAAAAAAGGGAACTGATGTCATCACGCCGGCGTGGGCCTATTGTAGGCATCGGTGACGTCAGCGGAGTCGCGTGTGATGCCGTGTCTCTATGACGTCCAAGTCCACGTCGGCGCGAAGCTCCAAAAAGAATTTCCGAATGTTGCTGAGTCAAGGGGATATTCACAAGGTGAGGAATCCACACGGCAGATGTATCTATCAGAAGAACAAGTTACTTACCTTCGGTAACAGTTTTTCTGGTGGATACAGTGTGCCTGTGTATTCCTCACCTTGTGAATATCCCCCTGCGTCAGCAACGTTTGGAAAATTCTTTTGTAGCACGCCGGCGTGGACGACGTTATAGGAGAACGGCATCGCACGCGACTCCGACTGACGTCACTGACTCCTTATTAGGCCTACGTCGGCGTGATGACATCAGTTCCGCCCTTTTTTCTGTGCCGTCGAGGCACTCAGACGGACCAATGATAGTAGGCATATACATATACAATGTACACAGTACACAATATCCAAAAATACACACATAGTGTGTAGACAATATATGAAAAACACCATATAAACACATAAATGCATTTAAACATTGTCATAAACTCAGATATAGAAAAGTGGACAACGGGGAGGCGGGTGGGCATGTGAGGAATCCACAGGCAGATACTGTATCCACCAGAAAAAGCGTTACCGAAGGTAAGTAACTTGTTCTTCTGATGGATACATCTGCCAGTGGATTCCTCACCTTGTGAATAGATTCCCACAGCAGTCCCCACTCCCGGAGGAGGGTGTCCACTCTTCTATACCAGAAAATCCTGGAGGACAGAACGTGCAAAGTGGCCATCCCTCCTCACTTCGGTATCTAAGCAGTAATGCTTCGCGAAAGTGTGGAGGGAAGCCCAAGTTGCCGCTCTACAAATATCCTCTACAGGTACACCCCTAGACAAAGCAGATGTAGAAGAATTTGCTCTAGTAGAGTGAGCTCTTATACCCTCTGGAGGTTCCATACCAGCAAGTGCGTAGCAGATCTTGATGCATAGTATGATCCTTCTTGAGAGAGTACGAATGTGTACATCTCTTCCTTTTCTGCTGCCAGCAAATCCCACAAAGAGCTGATCATCCACTCTATAGTATTTTGTTCTATCAAGATAAAAGCTCACCGCCCTCTTAGGGTCTAGACGGTGAAGTCGCTCCTCCTCCTTGGAAGGGTGAGGGGGAGGATAGAAGGTAGGAAGGGTAATAGACTGTCCTAGATGGAAAGGAGTTACCACCTTAGGCAGAAAAGCAGCCCCGGTCCTAAGAACCATTCGTTCAGCATGAATGGTCAAATATGGGGGTTTGGAGCTAAGAGCTTGAAGCTCACTTACCCTCCTTGCTGAGGTAATTGCAACTAGGAAAACCGTCTTAAAAGACAACAACCTTCAGGGACAATTACGTAAAGGTTCGAAAGGTGAACCCATTAGAAATGTAAGCACCAGATTCAAGTCAGATTGAGGCACAATAAAAGGAGTAGGAGGATATTTATTTGTAAGGCCCTTTAAAAAACTAAAAACAACAGGAGATTTAAACAATGACGGCTGATCCGGCAAACAGAGAAATGCCGACAAGGCCGAAAGATATCCTTTGACTGTAGCCACAGCAAACCCTTGCTGAGCTAGAAAAAGAGCAAATTGAAGAATATCGGATAAACAAGCCTTCAAAGGGTCAATAGATTTCTCTCCACACCAAGTAACAAATTTCGACCATCTGTAAGAATAAATTGACTTGGTGGAGTCACGCCTAGCTGAAAGGATGACATCCACCACATCATGTGGAAGAGAAAAGGAATCCAGGTTGCCCCGTTCAATCTCCAGGCATGAAGGTGTAAGGTCTGGAGGTGGGGGTGTAAAACCTGCCCCTCCATCTGAGAGAGGAGGTCTGCCCTGAGAGGGAGACGAAGCGGCGGGCACGAGGAGAAGTGGAGAAGATCTGTGTACCACACCCTTTTTGGCCAATCCAGGGCGATCAATATGACTTGGGCCGGGTCTTGACATATCTTCCTCAGAACCCGAGGAATCAAGGGTATGGGAGGAAAAGCGTAAAGGAGTCGTGAGCCCCAACTCAACTGAAACGCATCCCCCAACGTTCCCTGCATCGGATACTGGAGTCTGCAGAACGACGGGCAGTGAGCATTCTCGTGAGTGGCAAATAGATCCACCTGAGGAGTTCCCCATGCCCGAAAGACATGAAGAACTACCTCTGGATGGCGTCTCCACTCGTGGTCGGCGGAGAACTGCTGACTGAGCCTGTCCGCACGCACGTTCAGCACCCCGGCCAGATGATTTGCCATCAGACAAATCTGATGGTCCTGAACGCAGGACCATAGACCATAGACGCAGAGCCTCTCTGCAGAGACACTGCGACCCCACTCCTCCCTGGTTGTTGACATACCACATCGCGGCCGTGTTGTCCGTGAGGACGTGGACCGACCGACCGCGAAGGGAAGGGAGGAAGGCCTTGAGCGCCAGACGTATCGCCCGCAATTCTAGAAGGTTGATGTGAAGCAACCTTTCCTCTGGAGATCAAAGACCCTTGATCTCCAGATCCCTCAGATAAGCACCCCACCCTAGAGTGGATGCATCCGTTATTACTGTGGCCACCTATGGAGGCAGATGAAAGGGCTTTCCTTGAGACAGGTTGCTCACCACACTCCACCAAGACAGATCCGCTACAGTTTCTCTGGAGATCCTCACTGACTCCCTGAGGTCCCCATTGTGTTGATACCACTGCCTGCGGAGGCACCACTGGAGTGCCCTCATATGCCAGCGTGCATGGTTGACCAACAGAATACAGGAAGCCATCAGACCGAGCAGGCGAAGGACCTTCAGTACTGGAACGACTGCTCCATTGTGAAATAAAGGAATCATTTCCTGTATGTCGCAAATCCTTTGAGGTGGAGGGAATGCTCAACATACAGTTGTGTCCAGTACTGTTCCTATGAACAGGTTATGCTTGGAGGGCACCAGGTTGGATTTGGGCACATTTATCGAAAAAACCCAAGCTGAACAACAACTGAGTTGTCATTTGCAGATGATGGAGCACCTTCTCTGGAGATTCTGCTTTGATTAGCCAATCGTCCAGGTAAGGAAACACTGGTATCCCTGACCTTCTGAGATGTGCTGCCACCACAGCCATCACCTTGGTGAAGACTCGAGGTGCAGTAGTAAGACCAAACGGAAGAACCGCAAACTGGTAATGCTGCGATCCTACCGTAAAATGGAGATACTTCCTGTGAGACCACAGAATAGGGATGTGGAAATACGCATCCTGCAAGTCGATTGACACCATCCAGTCTTCTTCCATCAGCACCTGAAGAACCTGCGCAAGGGTGAGCATCTTGAACTTATCCTGTTTTAGATAAAAGTTCAAGATCCTGAGATCCAGGATTGGACGAAGTCTGCCATCCTTCTTGGGAATCAAGAAATACCGGGAGTAGCATCCCTGATCCCTTTCCTGCTCCTGAACCACCTCTATCGCACCTTTTTTCAATAGTGCCAGGACTTCTTCCTGCAGGAGAAGCAGGTGGTCCTCCGAGCAAAAACCTTGGCAAGGAGGGTAATTTGGGGGAAATTCCCGAAAGGGAAGAGCATATCCATTCTCTACGAGATTGAGAACCCAAAGATCTGATGTAATCGATTCCCAATCTCGCAGAAAATGAGTAAGCCGACCCCCTACAGGACCCGCATGATCCTGACTGGCGGATCTAGGGCTGCTTTGCTGCTGTGGGAGGGGGGTGGGTAGAAGAGGACGAAGAGGAGGAGGAGGAGGCTTGAGTCCTTGAGGACTAGCTCTTTGTTTGCCCCTGTAGGATTTATCCAGTGGATTTTGCTGCTGTTGCTGCTGCTGTTGGGATTGACGATAGGGACGAAAGGAAGAACGTCCAAATCCTCTGTACCTTTTAGTTGTTGATCCTCTGGTCTGCAGCCCCAAAGATCTGGCAGTAGCCTTACTGTTCTTAAATCTTTCCGGAGCTGCATCAGCTTTCTTACCAAACAGTCCAACACAATCAAAAGGCAAATCCAACAATGCTGCCTGAACATCTGCAGAAAAGTCAGACGACTTCAGCCAGGCAGCCCTTCTAGAAGCAACAGAAGTTCCCATGATGTGAGCAACTGAATCAGCAGTGTCAAGCCCACTCTGAATCACTTGACGTGCAGCTGTCTGGGTATCGGCCAACACCTCATTAAAATCCTTCCTGCTGTCCTCAGGAATTTTAGGTGCCAACTGCCGTACTGAGTCCATCAGGGCATGTATATATCTCCCCAAAAGGCAAGCGGCATTGGTCGATTTTAAGGCCATACTTGCTGAGGAGAAGACTTTCTTGGCAGTCTGATCCTGTTTCTTGAACTCCTTATCCCCAGGTACTTCAGGGAATGCACCAACAGCCTTTTTCGAGTAAATTGCCTGAACAACCAGACTTTCAGGCAAAGGGTGAGATGTTAAAAATTCAGGTTCCCCAGGTGCAACTCTATACCTCCTCGCAACACCTTTAGCCACTGCAGGAACTGTTAGAGGTATGTTCCACACTTCCATTTTAGGCTCAGTTAGAGCTTCATTAAAAGGAAGTAATGGTTCCACAATTGAACTTGGAGAATGGAGGACCTCAGTCAAGAGATTAGATTTATGCTCAACTGTAGGCAAGGTTAAGTATAGAAGATCCGCAGCCTTCTTAATAACCATGTGGTAAGGTGTAACGTCCTTTGAAGGGGCATCAGACACAGATGACTGTTCCCATTCAGGGGAAAGCTCCAAACCACTGGCTTCCCTCAAATCATCAAAACAGTCCTCCTGAAGCTCACCTTCTTCTACTTCAGCCTCAGCCTCTCTATATCTTTGCTCCTCTATTAGACGCTGAGCATCCCTTCTGGACCTCTCTTTTAAGCGCCACGCCGTCGGATCCGTGAACGACTCCGACGGAGCCGGTGCCGGCGTCGAGATCGAATCCGGAAACACAGGTCTCTGCTCTCGAGGTCGAATCGGAGCCGGCGACAATGGCATCGGCATCAAAGTCTTCGGCGTCGACGAACTCGGCGGCGCCGGGAAATGCCAAGCCGGAGTCAGTGGCGGCATGAAAGGCATAAAAGGAGCCGGAGCATAGGAGTGAGGAACTCCTAAATTATAAGCTAGAGGACCCATGGGACCCGAAGGTGCACCAGAGGGGTACATGGCTCTAGAATAGACTCCATACATCGCATTTAAAAACGAAGTAGGGTCCTGACCTGGAGCTGGGAAGGGAGGGTACGGACCCCCAGGCCGATCCCTTGGAGGCTCCGGATTCACCTCTTCCTCTACAGGTGGATGGGTCGGAGTTTTCGAACCCTCAGGCATTGGAGCCTCTTCTTCCTCTCGAGCCGGAGACGGCGCCGGAGATGGATTCGAAACCGGAGCCAGAGAATGAACCGGTGACTCTAAAGGTGAAGCCTCACCTTCTGGATCCAAGGCCTCTGGAGAAGGAGACACTTCATCTCCTTTTCCATGTCTCCTCTTCGGTGACTTCGGTCTCGAGTCCGAATCCTTACCGGAGTGATGTCGAGAACCCTGTCTTCGCTTTTTATGCTTCTTCCTTGACTTCGAAGCATGTTCGGAAGACGACCTCGAAGGCGACTCTGCGCGGGATCTTGACCTCGACCTCGACTTCGACCTCGCCTTTTTTTAACGCGATCTCGAAGTCCTCTTCTCCTTTTTTCTTTCAACTTTCCACCAGAAGTTTAGCTTCCCTCCCTCGAAGAGCCTTCAGGTTAATTTTCTTGCACCAAGAACAGCCTTTGACATCGTGGTCCGAACTAAGGCACCAGATAGATTCCTCGTGTGGTTCCGTTATCAACATTATTTTGCCGCACACCCCACAGGCTTGAACCCGGTCTTCTTAGCCGACATCTTCGACGAGACAAAGAATCAAAAAGACAAAGAAAACAGTAACAAAGTTACCAACAGCTATAGAGATTCCCCGAAACTATTAGCGTCGACGACGCGGAAAAAAGGGAACTGATGTCATCACGCCGACGTAGGCCTAATAAGGAGTCAGTGACGTCAGTCGGAGTCGCGCGCGATGCCGTGCTCCTATGACGTTGCTGGTGCAGGGGGATATTCACAAGGTGAGAAATCCACTGGCAGATGTATCCATCAGAAAGTTATACATATCAATTCATTACTACCAACGTAATATCACCAACTCTCTCCCTCACTTTGAAATTCTCACATAGTAGAATTCAGTTATGCAACATTTAAAACATCTCTTTTAACTGCAACTAATGGTAACTTACCGGGGTCATATCGCCCTATATCGCTACTAAATGTAGACGGTAAAATTTATTCTAAGATTTTAGCAAACAGGCTTTCTGGGGTTATTTCGGGTATTTCGGGTCTTGTTTCCAAAATACAACATGGATTTATTCCACAACGTGGTACAACTAATCATGTTAGAAGAGTGATAACACTACTTGATTATGCTAAGGTAACTAGGGAACCCCTTTGCTTAATTTTATTGGATGCCGAAAAGGCTTTTGACCGTGTGGCTTGGTCTTTTTTGTGGGATAACTTGAAGAGTCGTGGTTTTGGTCCTGAATTCATCAAATCAATACAGGTTCTGTATCAGCAACTGGTAGCCCGGATTAAAGCCATGGGCCTGGAATCAGCAGCAGTGCAAATAGGTAGGGGGACCAGACAGGGGTGTCCCTGCTCCCCCTTACTATTTGCTCTATACATTGAGCCTTTCTTAAGAATGCTGGATTCCAATGCTAACATTACTCCATTAAAAGTACATATATATCACGCTAAGGTGCTAGCATATGCTGACGATGTAGCAGTGGTCACGTCCAAACCCATCATGGCAATGCAGGCTATAGAACATCTGGCCCTAGAATTTGGTAAATCATCCGGATACAAATTAAACACAGCAAAAACCCAGTTACTCAGTATAAATATATCAAACTACACTGATGCTAGACTATGTCAGGAGGTGGTATATTTGGGAGTCACACTGCGGGCTAGTATAACTGCCTTAGTTAAAACTAATTGGATCAGCTCCTAGTTAGTTCTAAGAAAAAACTAGATCAGGCAGAATGTTTACATCTTTCATTAGTAGGTCGTTGCAATTTATTAAAAATGCTGATTCTGCCTCAAATTCTATATTTTTTCCGATGTATACCCCTAGAAGTCCCGAAGACCAGTTTGGAACAACTGCAGACAGTTTGTATGCGTTTTATATGGTCTGGAGGGAAGGCTAGAAGGACTAGGCGCTTCATGATTCTCCCAAGAAAGGTGGGAGGTTGGTCGGTTCCAGATTTCACACTTTATTATTATGCGTGTATGTTGCAAGGAATGGGAATTTTACTAACTGGCAAAGATCCTGCAAGACCTGCAGATTCTCCATCGATTTATCAAATGCTGCTGGGGGTAAAAGTCAAGAATTGTTTATTTAAGTATCTTGAACAAAGCTACTACAAACGTACACGTTTTAAGACAATGACAGCTGTATATAAGGTCTGGCATATAGTTCGGAGGCTACTGGGCCTTGGGAAAATAACCTGGTATACCCCATTTCTTTCGTCGTTTTTCCTACCCTTAGATATCTGGGATAGAATTGTACTTAATTGGAGGGAGAAAGGTATTAGAGTGGTGGGGGACTTGTATGATGCTAGTTATTGTAAATCTTTTGAACAATTACGAGAACAATATTCTCTCCCTAGAGACCATTTCGCTAAATACTTACAGATTCGTAATTATTTAATGGATTTGGGAGGTAACTTCAAACCGGATTCTTTAATTGAAGACATTATGAAAGGGGTAAGAATTGGAGTACTATATAAACATTTGTTAGATACTAAAGAAAATGATCTTGAGCAACAGAATATTAAATGGTGTGCAAAACTAGGCAGACAGGACATCCAAATAGAAACTTCATTATTTATGGCTAAAGATTTATTCTTGTCAGCAAAGTTGGTGGCTCAACATTTTAAATCAATTTATAATTTATATTATACCCCAGATAAGGTGTCTAAATGGTCGGGTGATGCTATAGGTAAATGCTTTCGGTGTGGGTTTATCTCAGCGGATGATGTCCATATATTTTGTACATGTACTGTGTTAGCTCCCGTGTTGTCTCGGATAGAAAAATGTGTCTCGGCAATAGTCGGTAGCCCGATACAATTAACAGTAACACAGATATTACTGGGTGTTGAAATGGGCACAGAGAATACTAGTATCTTGAAGAAACATGCTAAACTTTTTTTTTTAGTAACTGCAGTGTACAGGCTATGTATTGCATCTGCATGGTTGCAACAAGAACCGCCCGCTTTTGAAGCCTGGCGGGCTCGCTTTTTTTCAATACACAATATGGAACATAGTCTCTATGCCTTAAAGAGCTCCCGTAGAAAGAAGATTGGGGAACAGATTTGGGGGTTGGTTACAAACTATCTCGAGATGTAAATGGGGGGGACTTATCTTGATTTTGTATAATTTCCTGGTGGATTTAATTAAGTGTGTCACGTATATAATTGTGCTCATTTATAATGTCGTTTTTTTCTGTTTTGCTGCAAAATGTCAACTGTTGGAGATGTACTGGATCAAAACAAATTGTTTTCCTCTGTCACTGTTGTTGTTTTTTTTTTTTTTTTTTTCTCTCTCTGTGTTTCTGTCTCAACCGACTCATGTGTTTCCGTATAAATAAATAAAGTAACTGCAACTAATGGTTGAACCAGTGTCCTGGTTCAGCCTGTGAAGTCAGTCCGCAACTTAGGGTTGACATTTGACTGTAATCTTACCTTGGAGGCGCATGTGACGAAAGTAGTAGGTTGCTGTCTGGCTATTATCCGCTCTCTTCAGAAGATCCTACCTCTGCTGCCCCCTCTGGCGCGCTCTTTGATAGTTCTGAGCACGGTACTTAGCAGAGTTGATTACTGCAATGCCCTCCTCCTTGAGTCACCAAATTTTTACTTGCTAGGATGCAGAGGTTACAGTCAACTGCAGCTAAACTAGCACTAGGCATTTCTCGACGGTCCTCTGCCTCCTTGGCCTTGGCGGAGATGAACTGGCTGCCAGTGAAAGAAAGAATCCAGTTTAAATCGCTCTGCCTGGTATTTAAGGCTTGCATGGAATGGGTTCTATCTCCTTGCAATGCAAATTTGAGTGGTATGTTCCTGCTAGAGCATTACGCTCCTCTGGGGCAAAACTGATAAAAATCCCTAGATTTAAAAAAGTTAGAGCTGGTGGTTGATCCTTTGAGGTCACAGCTGCTAAGTTCTGGAAATACCCTGTTCAGCCTTACTCTTCATACAAACAATGTTATGCCCAAGTATGCTAATCTACCCTCCCATGTACCCTGACTAATACCTGCTTCTAATATAAAAGTAGAGACAACGTTTGGTGTTAATAAATGTGTTTTGTATTGAAGCCACCTGTGATCTTTTTTCAAGCTCAATAATTTTGAAGAAGTGGTGATATTACATTGTTAAAATAAGTCACAATTGAAATATAAGACCTGTTGCGGATCTGAGAGGTTTAATAATCATGATGGCCTTGGATATATTGGAGAAGTATTTTTTCTATGTTCATGGAATCTTTGAGCAAATGTGCACTTTAAAACATGGATTCAAGATACCGCTTCTTTATGTGATCAAGCTTGCGTCTGACAGCTGAAGCACTTCATTGCAGAAGCTTTGTCACTAACTGATTTTCAGCAAACCAACGCTCTCAACATGAGGAAGGAACCCAGAACTTGCATGAAGCTTCTTTCTATGTGGTTTGGAGTATGGCAGCAGCCGGCTACAAAAAATGACTGTGTGTATTTCTTTCTATTTTTTGTTTGTTGCTTACTTATACAGACCTCCTCATATGTGGATCTCTTGTGTCATATCAAAACATTCTCTTCTGTCCTCCACAGCATTCACAATGGGCCAATCAGCCCTAGGCTAACTTCACTGAGTGATGACATTCTACTTTTACACAAGGAGTATATTCACACCCAAAGTATTTTTCATTAGTTCCTGGGACTACTATGGGAATGTGGACTTTTCAAGACTAAAACAATATTTTATGCTTTAGAAAATATGTTTTTTTATCTTGGTTAGTACCTGACGTCTCCTCCCACAATAAAAGTTTTACAAAAACCGTTACAAAACACAAGCGTGACAAAGCCTAAAAGCTAGCAGCGAACACCAGAATTATTGGCTTTGCCAATGCTTGTTTAAATGCCATTAGTGCTTGTTTAATTTGTGTGCTCACTGGCTCATGCTTTGGTGTCTTACCTTCTAAATATGCTATCAGGGGGGGAATCTTCATTTTTGCGAGTCCCACTAGAAATGGGTAGTTTGCAGGAATCAGGTGCTCGAGAAGTGCCAACACCGAGGTTCCCCTTTCGACATCCCAGTGGGGATTAGAAGAAATTACCTGAAAATCGACAACAAAGTATTCAAAACGTGATAATTTCATCAGGTCTTACTCTCTGGGCTTTAAAGTAGCTGTAAATGCTATATTGTTTTCTATACAATTCACATTTTGGCTGTTTCTGTACAATGTAAGCAGTATGTTGTACTGATAACCAATTGACTGGAAATAAAACCATCAAATTCATATGGATACAAGCTGACTTGAATTCAAGATCTTCATGGGCAAGTTGTATAGAAATGCCAGCAAATAACTTGGGAAAAGGGATCTGGTGGAATATGGTGGGGGTGGTATGTGGTACTCACTATTAGTCTGATGAACAGGCTGCGCATTGGAAGGCCTTTAGCTGTTTAGATATAAAAGAAAGAAGCTGTGTCATACTCAGGTCATAAAATACTGAGTAACACTTGCTAAAGAAAGATATATTGCTGATACACACACTTATGACACATAGGTGTATCTGCAAAGAAGAGGGTAGGATGATGGGTGACATTTCATTGATGCTCTGGAGGTCATGAGGATACTTTGAGATCACTGCAGATACTGGCAAAGGTCCCCTACCACTAAGGTTGCTGCTAGAGTTGTAAGGTGCCTCGATGTCCTATATTACAATGCTCGGCTCTACCACCCCCAGCAGTTGCTGTCAAGGAATGACCTAAGCTGTCATGCACAGATCCCCCCTGCAGCTGTCATTGCGGGGCAAAAGTCTTCATTGGGATAAGAGAGGATGCCGCAGGAGCTGTGGACCTGCTTTGCATCCTGAATGGACCATGTCATTCTGTGACAGCGGATACCCATAAGAAAATAGGACTCCAGAACATGTTCTTGCAAATCCATTTTCTAACAATGTTAATGACCTGTGAGGCAGGCAATATAGGGGCACATATTGCCTGTTCTCTTCTGCTTACAACCCCGTGACACAGGTGACAAAGAAATAGACTATGATACCATCTGTCCAGGTCACTTGTACTTTAGCAACACAGCCAATGGAAAACTGAATGAGGAGAGCAAATTATAACCCTGGAAATGCAGTCTGCAATTACAGGTACTCACCCACAGATGCAAATCTTCCTCCTAACCTTGGAGTCAGTCAAAATAATTATTTTCACTTACCCTCATTGAGCAGGCATCCTTGTGTACCAGGTCCATAAGTCAAGTGGGGGCCAAATACTTGTATTCTAGTCTGGATCTGAGGTCCAAAATGTTGAACCAGAAACATTGCAGAGAAAAATATAATAACTAAAAGTAACTCCATGGAGGAATAAAATACACCCCTGTTGCTGTCAACAAAATTAAACGCGTATAAATAGGTACCATACCCAGAAGGGTCTGATCAGCATACAGGACAGAAGTAATTCCAAAGAGAGCAAAAACACTCCAAGGTATGCAGAGGAGCATTAGAGGACTGAGTAGCCTCACAGAGTGTGGAAACCTGGGACAGTTGACAGGGGTTGAGAGCATTAACCAGATGAAGAGATGAAACCAAAAGGAAAGTAACTTTATGGCTGGCAAACTGCAAAAAGTATGTAGAGAGAAGCAACATTGGGACAGATACATATATCTCTAAAAGGAGAGCAAAAACTGTTATTTGAAAGAAGGACACCCACATGCTATAATAAATCAAACAACCACAACTCCTGAGCTAATGGACTGATTTTTCACCTCATGCCATATCATGACTATGTAAGAGGTGATCTGGGGAGCTGAGGAGGAAGCCTTAACCACCTTCAATGAACAATCCCACAGTATCAATGAGTGGGATGCATAAGACTCACCACATTTCTGAAAGTTGATGCTTGCTTGTTTATCCACAACAAGTAGCATCTGGCACAGAGCTGGCACAGATGAAGTATAGTCCTCTTCCAGCATGTAGCTCAAAATCTCTTTCCAAAATTCCTGCAAGAAAGACCGGCAAATGCGTTATTCGTATCATTAGCATTTAATAAGGCTTTATATCCACAGATAAACAGTCATTCCTGGTGGGATGGTTTTTGGCACCTAAGGTCATGTGTCATTTTCTAAGTCCACCTCTCCTGGAGATGGGGCTACATTTAATTCTTCCCCTTCCTTATACCATTCCTTGCTGACGGTGTGCAAGGCAGATGCCTACTATTACTCTCATGTAGCACCAACACTGTTTAATGCTACAATCTGTGGCTCTGCATCCAAGGAGAATGGAGACATTATTTTTAGAAAATGTATGCAACATTTACTCTCCAAAACCCTGCAAGTGAGCTGAACTTTGCAAATGATCTCATTATCTGCTGTTATCGTCATATAATTATCTTTGTCAATGTACCAGAGTATGCAAAGCCATTGCTGGGAATGCAAGACCCTGTTGATGTGTAATATATGGGTGACTGATGCATCATGGGGCAGATAGCAAATATTAGATGCAAATTGAGTAGCAATGTTTTGCAATATCACTCATGTACCATTCAGTCTCATTTCAAACTGGTTATTTAGAAGAATGCAAAACCTCCTGCCTCATTAAAATGAATGAGGTAGGATTTGATTAGCAATCTTCCCCGAATGCTGCTAACACTGGGAATGAGGACCGCATGGGACAGCAGACCTCCATCCCAGCAGCAGAGGAAACAGCCTTTACATCGCGTCTCGAACCACTCCGTGCTTAAAAACGTGGTCCAAACCACAAATGCATCTTTACAACGCTTCCTTTGAAAAATGCAAGTCATTACAACAAGTGTTGGACTTTAAATCTAACACTTTCCCTACTTTTGCGCAGACTGGAGTTGGAATAGTAGATTGTACTATTCCAAAGTCCAGCGCTTTCCCTAAGGCAAGTCATCGTAACAACTTGTGTGGTAAAGGAATGCATTTTAAACACGCATTTGTGGTTCAGACCACGTTGTTAAGGCAGGCGTGATGAATGCCTGCATGGTTCCCACATACAACCCTGTAGAAGAGGGAGCTTTACTAAAACATGCTTGTATTTGAGGTGGAGGATAATTAAGATCACCTGGGAAATCAGGACTCTCTGGATATTCTGCAATTTATATTTTCTACACTCCTAGTTAAATGTCCCACCTTGTTCCACACCCTTCTCACTTACCTCATCAGTATTTCTATGGCGTAATGCAATTTTATTGAGGAACTGAGAGATTTGGATGCAGATGGTCTCTTCCTCAACATCAGATTCATGATCCATGTGACTAGTACACTGTGAAAATGTGGAAAGCAAGAGAAGTAAAGGAACATGTATTTTCACATCATTTTCACTATGTTTTCTCTCTTTACGGAGGGACAAGAGATGTGAGAGTCAAAACATTACAACTTCCTAATCCAAGTTGCAAGCCAAAGAGAATCTCTTGGCTTAAATTCAAATGTGAAAACAAAAACAATCACCTCAAATATGCAAATAAAAATGTATAAATGAGGTTATGCTCTCATGCCCTGCTCTGTATTATTATTCAGTAATTTGTCTGGGAAGGGTATAGCATTCATATACTGCAGATATATTGGTGGACTCACTTATAATATGTAAGCGTCTGATACATGGGACACTATACCTGAGACATTGCACCTCTGGCACCCCAAGGTAGTCTCTCATGCTTACCACAGGGATTGGGCTGCTCATGCACCCTGCCCCCACCACTTGATGGGGAAGTATGTGCTATATTATGGGACTTTTTACTCTCAATAAGGACAAAAGAATACCAGGAACTACATTTTTGGGAGACAATGTTGATATGAAATATTGATTTGAAGTATATTTGTGCTACTTTGTGCAGGATTTGGAAGTTTGCCCTGTCAGACATTTGAACAGTAAAGAAGGGTATGTAACAGGATAATAATACACTGTCAGTGACATCATTTAAGTGCAGTAGCGGAATGCCCTTGTGCCTTGCCCAATCACCCTAGAAGCTCTGGTAAAGCCTAATGGTCAGTTGCCTTTCATAGGCTGGATTGTGTGGTAGGCCTCTGCACTGCCTGTGAGCACTGCTTTGGATCCTGTGCCATTCCCACAGTGTCTGAGCATTTTTATTTCAGGTGCAAATGTAAGCAGATAGATGGAGCAAGGGAGACCTTTAAAGCAAGGGAGGATGAAAGACATACTGGAGTGGTAGTGGGGAAACATTAGGCTCAGAACATGGAATGTCAAGGCGGGGCTATGGGAACCAAATAGAGGGACACAAGGTCTATATTCAACCACCTGGGGCAAATATGGAACACTGCAGATCTATTTTATATGGCATAGGAGCTTCATCGGGGCACAAGGGGGCTAAAAGGTACCCTTATTTATTTTTGACTGACTATGGTTGATGTTCCCTAACACATTCACTTAAACAAATATGTACATCTACCACTTACTTTCTCTTTGGTGAGGAGGTTGTACTTTTTGAGCACATATTCAATCACAGCTCTTCCGTCTATATCATAATAACCTTTGGATGTTAAACTGGATATTAAACTTAAAGTAGCACGAATAACCTATAATTAAAAAAATGGTAAGCATGTTTAGTGAGAAACCCTTTTGGCATATAAATAGGATCAAATCCCACATTCTGGTGAGGGAGCAGCAAGGGAGTGTGAGGAAACCATACAATCTCTCCTTCCCTTTTGTTCACAGAGGATAGAAAGATACATTTTGTTATGTGTGGAAAGCTAGTAACTGGATGCAACCTTTATAAAAATATTGGAAAAGGGTTATTAAGACACTCTGAGAATGAAACGGGAGTCAACTTAATGTAACTGTTTTTACAGAGTGTCTGACCGAAGTGCAATTGAGGGAATATTCAAACATTCCAGGTAGACTACACCTTCACTAGGTGCCTGGGACGTGGTAAAAGATTGCACAATATGTCCAGGTAGGTTACAATCAACAAAGAACCTCTCAGGACCTGGTATTGATTACAAAAAATGAGACTGAAAAATAGGCTGTGGATTTCACTACTGTGGGAATGAAAACAACCAATAGTAGTCTGTGGGAAGAATGATGGCCACTTTCTAACTCCGCCCGCAGGATATAGCAAACCTACACCATCCCCACTCTGCCATCAGTTAACAAATGGGTTAAAGTACTGAAAGTCCATTATCCCACACCTTGTTGTTTGGTTGGTCCATATCACTTTCAAGAAGTCATATGGTCTCAAGACCGTAAATAGTCACAGTCTCCTAAATCCACGTACCAGGGTTAAAATTCACGTCCCTAATATGGCTCTGTATGCTGCATATTTGCACAAGCTGGCCCCAGTGGCTTAACCACCAAAGAAAACATCCATGTTTGATTTCTGTGATTCTAACATTCCTCGTAGAGTCCTGTCTCTCATGTTTCTGGTTTAGTCTGTCAAGTATCTAAAGTCAACTGGGTTTATATCATGAGGTTAAAAATGACAAACCCATTACACCCCCCAAAGAGAATACAATAGAGACCCAGTTATGGAAATACAGGTTTTGTTGATTATCAAAAGAAAATTACTTTTTCAATTTTACTTTATGCCTATGTCCTGTACTTTCTTACATGCTGACCATGGTGATGCTGTTATTGAAGTTACCTGCATTCTCAATGTCACTGAAGTTGGGCACATTGTGGACGTATATGGCGTCAAGAAAGTTACATATATTCCAATCTCTACAGACCATACATCTTTTATATCACAATTTGACTTTTCAAATGTGCATACTGAATATTATTCTGAACTATTGATCCACGTTTGGTGAGATTTTGCTGAGACATAGCCCAAATAACATTCTTGGAAGAGACCTTTGACTCATCAGCAAAATATCTTACTCCCCGGTTGTTAAAGGTTTGAGCAGATATTATTATTCTAAACTTCAAACTCCCCGATTTGATCATCAACACTCTCTTCTTGAAGTGAAGGGTATTACAGACCAACTCAATGTGAAATACAGACCAAACACGTGGACAGCACAAAAGAATTGTTTCTTAACACACATTTATTCAATAATTAGGGACCAGCGCGTAGGACAGGAAAACTGGGATATGTCCACTTGGACAGGGAAACAATGGTACACAGGATGCACTGAACAGACACACATGAATGGAGGTTCCATGACCCAACGACTCCAGGAAGATTTGCCTTGGAGAAAATCAACAGACTGTGGTATGCATACCACTGCTATGGGTCCTTGTAAGTAGAGCATACTGCACTATCCAAAAAGTGCAGAACTTTAATTAGATTGAGGTGTTGGGTATGAAACTGCTTTAACACAGATTGCTTCACACATAATAGCTTGATGGTACCTTGCGATTGTCATCCTCAAGCACGTGACAGACAGCATCCAGATAAGAGGCACCTTCTGAATCTATGAAATAAAGCCATACACCAAATGTTCATAACACATAGATATTGTCTTTGTCTAGTAAGATCAAGATTAATAGATAAGTAGAAGAAGTTTCCGCTATCAACTGTGCTGACCACCCTGAGGGTCCTGTCTTTTAGTTTTGGTTTGCGAGTCTGTGACTGTGAGTCCCATGGGCCTATCAATGCTTTCCTGTTCCACTGTACATGTCTGTGTCATCATGTCCCACTGAGCGTGTCTTTGTCTTCCTGCTCCACATTTTATGTCCCTTTTTATTCCTGTCCAGTATCTATGTCAGGATCTCTGTTCACAGTGTCCATGTCCCATTAATGGCTCACAATGGGAACAATTAACGGAAAAGACAGAGGTGGCATTGTTTGACCAGTACTTTTTTTTTTCACCACAATTCATGTTATTGAAGATGATGGAAGGGAGGCTTGATCTTTAATTACAGTGCTCTAACAGAAACGATTTGCAGTTAATATGGCTGAGGAATATGAAATTGAACTGATTTGCTCAGAGCTGCACCATATTGGTTAAGTAAGGGAGTACGTTGGAACTATAATTTAGGGCTCCGGATTCCATGACACAAATTTTAGTCCTTTAACTATTCTCCATGTCTAACTAAATCACACACTACCACCTACCCACTGTCAGTCTTACCAGTTTCAGCTAGAAGCTTGCAGAGCAGCTGTATTGTTACTGCACGGGACTCTGCACCCATCTGGATCAAGCTACTTTCAAAATATTTAAGGACCTCACTAGAGTGAGAATGGGCTGCAAGAGTACAGTGAAGAGAAAAAATAGACATAAATGAAAATTAACACAACATAAAATCATGCAAGGAGAAACTCAATGCAGGGGAGCAGGTCATCAAGGCCAAATATACAGATATTCTTCAACTCATATCCAGGAGGTACGATATCAATGGTCTACACAACATTTAATGATGATCTTAGGAGCACATAGTACTCATGTGATTACTATAGCTGTATATAGTAAAGTGGACTCCATGTTCCAGTAAAAGTCAACCAATGCACTGGGAAGGGAGATAAAAACTGAACCAATATTAGATGTATCTATCAGAAATTAGTTTTTAGGAAGATCAAGTTATATGCAGGGCAGTGAACAGAAATGAATGTTTCTGGGGACCTGATCCCTAGTAAAGACCATAATATACTTGCAGTATCACAAATATGTACATACATGCATTTTTGACCAACTTACCCAGTGACAGGATAATGGCTGTGGACACCTTGAGTGGCTCTTCCCTTTCATCGGAAACTCCCCTTGAGGGTGTGCAGATCTGTCAATAACAAAGCAATAATAAACAATAATGGAAGCTAGGCTATCTGAAAGCCAATCCCGTACATCCAGACAGCAAATAACTTTCAGTGGGGGAATGACAGCATAAGAGTTTGTGAGGCCTTGTGGGGCCATGATCCATACAGCGCTACAGCAAATTCAATTGCATGGAAAACAGCATTATCTGGGAGTCCAATATTGGTGGAATTGCAAATCCTCAGTTACCACTCTAAGATGGGCACCTTAGTTTCAAATGTTTTTTTGTATGGCTTGGAGACTCTGAAGTCTCACGATATTGCAGCAGACAGTCGTACAGAATGCTATTTAACACAGCTGGCACTAGGGACGTGTCAGCTATTCAAGGAAATGAAGGAGGACACTGTTGTTGCACTTCAACTTTTTTGTATCTTTGGGGACAGTAAGTGAGTTCTCCTTTTCCATCCCGAGGTGTCTGGCAGGTAAGGTGGGTTGCATGCTTTTCAGAGCGGGTATCTTTTGTGCTCTTTTTGCTCCTTTTGCATCCCAGGTTTCTGGTCGGCAGAGGGGGGAGCGTGTCTATCTGTGGGTGCCTATATTAGGAACTTTTTCTGTTGGGTAACTAATGAATTTCCTTCAATTGATGTTATTAATCAGATGTATATGATATATACTATGTATTATTAAACCTATCGATTTATGACATGTGATGTTTTTAAAACTCTTTGTATCAACCGTATAAGCATTGGGTTTCCTGTTGTTGGGAATGTCACAGAGAGTCCAGTAAATGTTATATAGAAAAGTCTAGATGGACAATTGATCCTCCGAGATAAGCTTTGTTAGCGATTATGTCTCTGTTGTAAACCATTGTTATTTGGTAAGACGTTTTTCTTTCAGGTCGGTATCCTTCTCTGTTACCTATTATGAGAGCCATAGTTGCAGAGAGGTGGATTTATGGGTGGCTCCTGCCTAGTACCTCACTACGCTGACAGTTCTGACATGGTTTTTGCAATAATCTTCTTTCTTTGCATTCTTGATGATAATTGGTTCATGTTGATGAGACTATGTGTGTTGGTCTGGCATGAATCACACTGAAATTTGTCATGTGTCGGGAAAATGTTTAAAAATGATGTAGTGGGATGGAAAAGTACAAGGCCATTAGAACTTTCACCATCTCTGACTACAGGATGACCCAAACCAATATAATGGAAGCTCACATCAGGGTTGTACGCATGAGCAGATTTTCATGTTTCGTTTTGTACATTTGCTACCATTTGGTGATCCTGGGTCTACATGTGGGGATCTAGTTCACAGTAGGGAATACCCGGTGGTGAATAAGTGAAGATCCCACACTATCAAGTAGCGGTGTGAAGACAACCTGCTCTGATTGCTTTCGAGAGGCATGACTCCTGCCCTGGTTACATCGAAAAATGCAAATGGCATATGCTCTTTTTTCAGTTGCTGAGATTGCATTTAACAAGGCTTTTTATGGATTATAATTTAATAATTTTTCCCAAATGTTCTCCTTTAAAAACACTCTTGCTATAAATGGGAACAATGTGGTTCTTTTATTTGTTACAATATGTTACATAGGAAATGACTGTTGTTTCCCACTGAGATACTTTGTATATCCTCATGTATATACTTACCAGGTGATGCAGGGCTGCAAGAACATTTGGCACAGTTCCATTCAGGCCTCTGCAACTCTTAGTAACAGCTGCCTGCATGCATAACTCAAGGGTCTGTAAGGAGATAAGAAAACTGGGATGAAGCCAGAGGGCAATTTGAGGAAATGTTGATGGTCAGTGGTGAGTTACAAACTTTAAAGTGTAAATTCTGTATGAATGCCAGAGTGAGTTTGTGTCTGAATGAGCTCTCATGTGTTCTAATTCTTAATAGACATTACCACAAGTACATGTTGACAGATGACCATTCATAGGTTTAAGTATTTCTTCACTGGTTTGTCTGTTTTCTTGACTCGCTGTGCTTCACATAGTAGTGTTGTCTGTTGGCATCAGATGTTGGATTGTGGTCTATCAAGGAACCACAACCGAACATATGCAGCATTTAACTGGGGCATGCCCTAACACGTAGCTCAGAATCACTACTTGTCATTGTAGGCCCTGTATTCCTAGCCACTCTTGCTAATGGCCCTTGTCTCGGTTGTCCTAATTCTCTTGGTGGTTCGAGTTCTTTTGGTTGCCTGCTGCTCCTGCTTATTATGGTACTGTTGTCTAGATCCACTTAGCCATCGTAGTCCCTTCCTCATGGTCTTGGTCTTCCTGTTCCTGGTCCTCATGCTGGTCTTGGTCTTGATGGCACTAATCAGCTTTGTTGCTCTCCCTTTCCTTTTTTCAAATCCTCATTCTGCCTTTGCTACTCCTGTACCTAGCCCAACTGATGTTTCTTCTTGTGAATCTCTTGGTGGTTGTGTCCTGATCCTCCTGGTCATGGTCCACCAATTCTCTTGGTGAACCTGGTAATCCTAGTGCTCCTGGTCTTATTAGTTGCCTTTGTCCCTCGCTCCTGGTCATTCTCCTCTTCCTGGTATCCCACCTGAAGGGTTTCATCTTCATGCTCCCGGTTTACCAAGTCTTCCTTTTCCTAGTTCCCCTAATCTTTGTGTTGATTTTCATGCTCTTCTTTTTTCTAGATCTCTTCCTCCTGAACATCCTCTTACTCTTCTTTCCCTTCTGCCACCTCGTAGTTTTCCTCAAACTCCTCCTCCTGGTCTTCATCTACATATTCTTGGTCCTAGCCTCCTGGGTATTGTTCATTGTTCATAAGTCGCCCTCATCCTCCTGAGACCATCCTTCTGTTGGTAAATATTATCTTCACCATGGTGCTTCTTGCTGTGCCCGTCCTAGTTGTTCTTCCTTTTGGTCTGAGTCCTATTGGTCCTCATGATCTTCCTTGTCCTTATGCTTGTGGTCCTGCTAGTCCTGGTCATCCTCATCCTGGTACTCCAAATCTTCTGGTGCTATTCCTCCTAGCGGTCTTGGTGTTGGCCTTCAGGATGGTCATGGTGGTGACTGTTGTTCTGGACCTCCTATTTCTCTTCTTGGTCCTCCTCCTCTTTCTGGTCTTCCTCCTCCTGGTTTTCTTCTTTTTTCTCCTACCTCTTGGAAGTCCTTTTCCCTGTCCTCCTGGTCTTGATCCTTTTGGTTTTCCTAGTTCTGGGGCATGGTATTTGTCCCCTGTTGGTTCTAGTGTTCAAAATCCTTCTGGTGGTCTTGAAATCCCAAAACTTTATGGGCATCTTTGTAAAAAAAATGTATGGAGTTTTATACAGCGTGAACTTGACCCGGTATCGGGTGTCAGAGCGCTTTACATAGCACCAGTTGCATTACATGAGGTCACATTCCTTTTTTTAGGCACGGGAGATTAAGTGATTTGCCCAGAATCACAGGATGTTCAGCGTCATTGCCGAAACTTAAACCCGGTTCCCCAGATTCAAGGTCAACCGCCCTAGTCATTAGGCCAACTTCTCTCCCCACTTGACGCCCTACTAGTCATCCTCATGGTCATCTTCCTTCTCCTCATCCTGTGTGCGGTATTCGTAGTGGTCTAGGTTCTCCTTGTGGATATGGTCATCTTTTTTCTTCTTCTGGTGGTCTTCGTCCTCCTGATAGTCTTCCTTTTCTACTTGGCCATCCTTCTCCCCTTTTTTTGCCTTCTGGTTCTGGTCCTTCTGGGCTTCCTCATTCTACTTCTCAACCTAGTTTTACTCAGCCTCCTCTTTTTGTTCGGCTCACTGATCCTCATGTCCTGGTGGTCCCAGTCATCCTGGTCTTTGGCTGTGTGATCCTCCAGGTCTTTCTCATGGTCCTCCTGCTATAGCTTTCTCTTCATTTTCCTGGACAGGTCCTTGTGTTCTTAATCAAGCTGGTGGACCTGGTCCTCCTCCTCCATTAATTCCTCCTCATCTCTGTGACCTCCTATTCATTCCCCTGGTTCTCCCTCTTCATCGCAGAGGACCTTTAGGTATCTGCCTGCTTTTCCAAGTGCTCCAACCCCACAATATATCCTCATACAAAGTCAACCAGATAAACCTCCAGCTAGAGGGCACACTGAGATGTAGCACAGGTAGATGGGCACAACTGAAAGGAAATCAGCCTCTTGTTTTCTGTTAGATAGTACAATACAGTGTTAATTTGGGTGTTCTTCTAAGCCCTGGATCCCAGTGCCACTGCACCTGTTTCACTTTTAACATTTGTGGACCAAGGTTCCTCAATGTCCCCCTTGCAGTCATGCAGACTGTGCACCAAGGGAGTACAGAGGTCCCTAAATGTGGGAGCATTTGCTTATGAGAATCTCCAGTAACTTGGAGGCAGGAGCTGCAGGACAAAAGATGTGTGCCTAAACACTGTTTTAGGAACACATTTAGATTCACCGATGCTAATGAGGAGAATTCTCTTTCTCACCTACAGTGAAGACTCAGAAGAATCATCGGAAAAATGGCGCAAATTAAGTGCATAGTCAGTATGTCTTACACCAAACTTTTGTGATTTGTTTTTGGTTTTTAGCTGGCTTTCAAATGTTTATTCCAAGTGGAGCCTGTCAAAAGAAGGCCTGGTAAGGAAATTTGAACATCTTGTCCTTGGAACTATAAGTGATCAGACCCTGCAGAAACTGGCCCACTTAGAGCCTCGGCACTAATCTTTTATTCTAAAGCCTCTCCAAACAATATTTCTGTGGAAATGAAAATTGGAAGATTCAAGATAATGATCCCAATAATGTTTTCACCAAGCTCTACGTCTCTCTTGCTTTTTCAGCAAATACAGTATGAACCCCAGTATATGTGGACTATTTCCTTTGCTAATGTTTTTTTTTTAAATCTCACATAGCAACCAAAAGTAGTATTCAATAATGGCAACAAATTATTGATTACCAACATGATACAATTCCAGGGCTCCTCTCACAATTACCTTGTTTTACCTGTATGTTTGGTCACCAGGAGTGTAATGCAAAGTCATTGTGCTCTTTAGTGAAGGTCCTCAATGTACTTGTGGTATCCAACTTGTATTTCAAAGGTTGTAAGCAGCCCCTCAGACTAGAGAAGATACAATGTCCCTCTGTATGTTCTAAGCGGTCACTGAGGCTTCAGGATGCCTCATAGCTGCTCAGGACCTATCGCTGGGCTCTAGGGACTGAAGATTTGCTGTTCTGTTGTGATTAACGCACCAATATGGGGTGTCAGTATGCTTGATTTCACTTAAATAACCAAATTTGACTTACCCAGTATCACAACAAGTGGAAAAATTACAGCAAGGTTGATGTTCTTTTTTAATTCTAGCACAATTGTTTGGGTTCACATATTTCCTTTATTTATCCTGATTTCATATGTAACAAATAAAAATACAAGTTTTGCTTCTCAAGCTGTCTTCACACATTGTGTACAAATCAGAATTTAGCTGGTTCAGTATTTAGAATGAATGCTTGAAAAGAACAAGTTACTTACCTTCTGTAACGCTTTTTGTGGTAGATACAGTATCTGCCTGTGGATTCCTCACCTTGTGAATATGCCCCTTGCGTCAGCAACATTCGGAAATTCTTTTGTAGCTTCGCGCCGACGTGGACGTGTCATAGAGGCACGGCATCGCACGCGACTCCGCTGACGTCACCGACACTACAATAGGCCCACGCTGGCGTGATGACATCAGTTCCGCCCTTTTTTCCGTGCCTTCGAGGCACACGGACGAACCAATGACAGTAGACATATACACAGTATACGCAGTACAAATACCAAGTTAACACACACAGTGTGAAGCAAATGCAATAAAACATTTGAAATAAACAACTCCTTGATAATAAAATAAATACATTACAGTGACTCTGGTATAGAAGAGTGGACAACGGGGAGGCGAGTGGGTCAGTGAGGAATCCACAGGCTGATACTATATCTACCAAAATAAGCGTTACCGAAGGCAAGTAACTTGTTCTTCTGATAGATACATCTGCCAGTGGATTCCTCACCATGTGAATAGAGTCCCACAGCAGTCCCCACTCCCGGAGGAGGGTGTCCACTCTCCTAAACCAGAAAATCCTGGAGGACAGAGCGCGCAAAGTGGCCATCCCTCCTCACCTCAGTGTCCAAGCAATAATGCTTTGCGAAAGTGTGGAGGGAGGCCCAAGTAGCCGCTCTACAAATGTCCTCAACAGGCACACCTCTAGAAAGAGCAGATGTTGCAGACTTAGCTCTAGTAGAGTGGGCTCTAATACCCTCTGGAGGATCCTTACCAGCCAAAGAGTAGCAGATCTTTATAAAAAGGATGATCCATCTTGAAAGAGTTCTTTTATGTACCGCTCTTCCTTTCTTGCAGCCAGCAAACCCAACGATGAGCTGGTCATCCATTCGATAGTCTTTAGTTCTATCAATATAAAAACTCACCGCCCTCTTGGGGTCCAGACGGTGTAGCCTCTCCTCCTCCTTGGAAGGATGAGGGGGAGGATAAAAGGTAGGAAGGGTAATAGATTGACCTAAGTGGAAGGGAGACACCACCTTAGGGAGAAAAGCAGCCCTGGTCCTAAGAACTATTCGATCAGCATGAATGGTCAAGAACGGGGGCTTGGAACTAAGAGCTTGAAGCTCACTTACCCTCCTTGCCGAGGTGATCGCAACCAGGAAGACTGTCTTAAAAGACAAAAGCTTCATGGGACACTTGTGTAAGGGTTCGAAGGGAGAACCCATCAAGTAGGTTAATACAAGATTTAAATCCCACTGAGGAACAATAAAAGGAGTAGGAGGGAACTTATTAGTGGGTCCCTTCAGAAATCCCAAAACTACAGGAGATTTGAAAAGAGACGGCTGGTCCGGCAAACAGAGAAATGCCGACAATGCCGAAAGATAGCCCTTCACCGTAGCAACAGCAAATCCTTGCCGCGCTAAAGAAAGAGCAAACTGTAGTATATCAGATAAATGGGCTTTCAAAGGGTCAACAGACCTCTCCCCACACCAAGAGACAAATTTAGCCCATCTGTAGGAATAAATGGACTAAGTGGAGTAACGCCTAGCTGATAATATGACATCCACCACATCGTGTGGGAGAGAAAAAGAGTTCAGGTTGCCCCGTTCAATCTCCAAGCATGAAGGTGTAATGTCTGGAGGTGGGGGTGTAGAACCTGCCCCTCCATTTGAGAGAGGAGATCTGCCCTGAACGGGAGACGGAGCGGCGGGCGAGAGGAGAGGTGGAGAAGATCCGTGTACCACACCCTTCTTGGCCAATCCGGGGCGACCAATATAACTTGGGCCCGGTCTTGGCGAATCTTCCTCAGAACCCGAGGAATCAAAGGTATGGGAGGAAACGCGTAAAGGAGTTGCGAGTCCCAACTCAACTGAAACGCGTCCCCCAAGGCTCCCTGCATCGGAAACTGGAGGCTTCAGAATGACGGGCAGTGAGCATTCTCGCGAGTGGCGAACAGGTCCACCTGAGGAGTCCCCCACGTCTGAAAGACGTGACAAAGCACCTCCGGGTGAAGCCTCCACTCGTGGTCGGCCGAGAACTGCCGACTGAGACTGTCTGCTTGCACGTTCAGAACTCCGGCCAGATGATTTGCAATCAGACAAATCTGGTGGTCCTGAACCCAGGACCAGAGGCGCAGAGCCTTTCTGCAGAGACACTGCGACCCTACTCCTCCCTGCTTGTTGATATACCACATCGCGGTCGTGTTGTCCGTCAAGACTTGCACCGACAGACCGCGAAGGGAAGGGAGGTAGGCCTTGATCGCCAAACGTATCGCCCGCAATTCCAGAAGGTTGATGTGAAGCAACCTTTCCTCTGGAGACCAAAGACCCTTGACCTCCAGATCCCCCAGAGGAGCACCCCACCCTAGAGTGGATGCATCCATTACTACTGTGGCCACCGGAGGAGGTAGATGAAAAGGCTTTCCCTGAGACAGATTGCCTTCCACATCCCACCAAGACAGATCAGCTGCAGTTTCTCTGGAGATCCTGATCGACTCCCTGAGATCTCCGTTGTGTTGATACCACTGCCAGCGGAGGCACCACTGGAGCGCCCTCATGTGTCAGCGTGCATGGTTGACCAACAGGATGCAGGAAGCCATCAGACCGAGCAGGCAAAGGACCTTCAGGACCGGAACGACCGCTCCATTGTAGAATTAAGGAATCATTTCCTGTATGTCGCGAATCCTTTGAGGTGGAGGGAATGCACGACATACAGTTGTGCCCAGTACAGCACCTATGAACAGGTTGCGCTGGGAGGGCACCAGGTGAGACTTGGGTACATTTATCGAAAAACCCAACCGGTACAACAACTGAGTTGTCTCCTGCAGATGCTGGAGCACCTTCTCTGACGACTGTGCCTTGATCAGCCAGTCGTCCAAATAGGGGAATACTGGAATCCCCGACCTTCTGAGATGTGCTGCCACCACCGCCATCACCTTGGTGAAGACTCGAGGCGCAGTAGTAATTCCAAAAGGAAGGACCGCAAACTGATAGTGTCGCGATCCCACCATAAAATAGAGATACTTCCTGTGCGACTTCAGGATCGGGATGTGGAAATACGCATCCTGCAAGTCGAGCGACACCATTCAGTCTTCTTCCAGCAGCGCTTGGAGAACCTGTGCAAGGGTGAGCATCTTGAATTTCTCTTGTTTCAGATAGAGATTCAAGATCCTGAGATCCAGGATTGGACGAAGCCTGCCATCCTTTTTGGGTATCAGAAAATACCGGGAGTAGCATCCCTGACCCCTTTCCTGCTCTGGGACCACCTCTATCGCACCCTTTCTCAACAGTGTCAGCACCTCCTCCTGCAGGAGTAACAGATGTTCCTCCGTGCAAAAACCTTGCAAAGGAGGGTAATTGGGAGGGAATTCCTGAAAGGGACGGGCATACCCATTTTCTACGAGATTGAGAACCCAAAGATCTGATGTAACCGATTCTCAATCCCGTAGAAAGTAGGTAAGCCGACCCCCACCGGACCCACATGATCCTGAATGGCAGATCTAGGGCTGCTTTTCTGAGGCTGGGGGTTAGAGGAGGTAGAGGAGGAAGAGGCTTGACGACCTCGAGGATTAGCTCTTTGCTTTCCCCTATAAGATCTGTACAAGGGGTTCTGCTGCTGCTGCTGCTGCTGCTGCTGACCTTGCCGATAGTTGCGAAAGGGAGAGCGTCTAAAACCTCTGAACCTCTTGGCTGAAGAACCTCTGATTTGAAGCCCTAAAGATTTAGCAGTTGTTCTACTGTCTTTAAATCTCTCCAAAGCCGTATCAGCCTTCTTGCCAAAGAGGCCAGATCCATCCAACGGCAGATCCAGCAAAGCCGCCTGAACATCTGCCAAAAAGTCTGAAGATTTCAGCCAAGCCGATCTCCTAGTGGCAACCGCAGTGCCCATGATACGTGCCACCGAGTCTGCAGTGTCCAGACTACTCTGTATCACTTGGCGTGCCGCAGCCTGTGCATCTGATAAAACCTCCTCAAAATCTCTCCTGCTGTCATCAGGAATCTTAGGAGCTAAAGTACGCATAGTGTCCATAAGGGCATGCACATACCTCCCCATAAGGCAAGTGGCATTAGTTGACTTCAACGCCATACTTGCAGAGGAGAAGGTCTTTTTAGCCACCTGATCTTGTTTCTTTGCCTCTTTGTCACCAGGGACCTGAGGAAAGGCACTCACATTCTTTTTGGAACCGGCTGCCTGTATGACTAGACTCTCAGGTGACGGATGAGACGTCAGAAAAGCAGGGTCCTCAGGTGCAACTCTGTACCTTCTCGCCACACTCTTGGATACTGCAGGAGCTGTCAGTGGTTTTTTCCACACCTCCATAATAGGTTCCGTTAAGGCTTCATTAAACGGAGGCAATGGTTCCACCATAGAGCTAGGTGAATGCAAAACTTCAGTAAGAAGATTAGACTTAAACTCCACTGTTGGTAAAGTCAATTGCAGAAGTTCTGCTGCCTTCCTCATCACCACATGAGAAGGCTGGACGTCCTTTGAAGGCGTATCAGAGCCGGATGGTAACTCCCACTCAGAAGAAAAATCCAGACTACCAGCATCAGCCAGATCTTCAAAACAATCATCCTCCAATTCACCTTCCTCCATATCAGGACGTGATTCCAAATATCTTTGCTCCTCCAAAAGGCGTTGCGCTTCTCTTCTGGACCTCTCCTTTACACGCTTCGCAGCCGGATCCACCAACGACTCCGACGGAGCCGGGATCGAGGTCGGTATCGAATCCGATGGCCCAGTGGGATGCTCTTGAGGTCAATCTGGAGCGGGCGACGCCGGAAAAGGCATCGACGACCTCGGCGGAGCCGGGTATTGCCATGGCGGCGTCGGAGCCGGCATAAAAAGCATGAATGGAGCAGGAGGATAGGAGTGAGGGACTCCTAAATTGAAGGCCAGAGGACCCATGGGACCCGGAGGTGCGCCAGAGGGGTACCACGCCCTTGAAAAGACGCCATACATAGCGTTTAAAAACGCTGATGGGTCCCGGCCTGGGGCTGGGAAGGGTGGCTGAAAACCCTCAGGCTGGTCTTGTGGAGGGTTCGGATTCGGCTCTTCGACAGGCGCAGAATCCGCATCCACCCGAACCTCTTCCTCATCTCGGGCCGGGGACGGCCACGGAGACGGATTCGAAGCCGGAGTCGGCGACTGTACCTGCGACTCCGAAGGCGAGAACTCACCTTCATGATCCGAGATATCCAGCGTGACCACCTTGGAACGTACCTTCTTCGGTGACCTCGACCTCGAGCCCGACTCCTTACCGGAATGACGTCAGGACTCATGCCTCTTCTTCTTATGTCTCCTTCTCGACTTCGAAGCATGGCCTGAAGCGGACTTCGAAGATGACTCCTCTCGAGATCTGGATCTTGACTTCGATCTCGACCTCGCCCGTCGAGAGCGAGACCTCGAAGATTTTTCCTTGCCAGCCTTCAGCTTCGCTACCAGGAGTTTGGTCTCTCTTTCTCTCAGGGCCTTCGGGTTCATATTCCGACAAGATGAATATCCATCCACATCATGGTCAGAGCTCAAACACCAAATGCAGGCCTCGTGCGGGTCAGTAATGGACATCATTTTCCCGCACTCCCTGCAGGGCTTGAAGCCGGTCTTCTTTGTCGACATCGTGAAGAAACAAGATACAAAGAAGCAGAAAGCTAATAATGTAACAAAGTCACCAGTTGGCTACTGAGATTCTGAAACCGTTAGCGTTGACGACGCGGAAAAAAGGGAACTGATGTCATCACGCCGGCGTGGGCCTATTGTAGTGTCGGTGATGTCAGCGGAGTCGCGTGAGATACCATGCCTCTATGACGTCATCCACGTCCACGCCGGCGCGAAGCTACAAAAGAATTTCCGAATGTTGCTGACGCAAGGGGGATATTCACAAGGTGAGGAATCCACTGGCAGATGTATCTATCAGAAACTATATTCACCGTAATCCCTTCATCTCCCCACTCAATACACCAGCTCAAAGCCGAAGAAATTATCAGGTGTGAGTTTTTCCAAATAGTGGGGAATTACAGTCTGAATTGATGTGGTATTTCCGTTTCTCATGGTTACCTTCGGGGCAAACTTGGAATCATACATTTTTCCTGTAACTCAAAATTACTGATACTCAGAACATTGGTAGTGTCAGGTGTGGAATACCAATATCTTGGCCCAAAGTGCACATGAGGGAGGCCAGAACCATTGCACACCTCCACCTGTGGTGTAAGTGACTCACCAATGGAATTCTTTAGTTCTGTATTTGGTCCTCATTTCTCAATAATTTATTATTTCATTGAAGCTAATTTCTCACTATGGGATAGGGTGTTCATTATGGAGCGGATCACTTGGGAATGGTTGCAGTGGCAGGCATGGACAGCAAATCGAGGTCACACTCACCTTGAGCCAACGAAATGCCATATCAGCAGGCAGCTGGGGTTGGAGGCTTTCAACCTCTTTAACCAACCATGGAAGCTCTTTATCTAGTTGCTCCTCTGGCAGGACGGAGGCCAAATGTCCCAGAGTGGTGATAACCTGCCCCCAGACCTGTTCAGATAAATGTATTTATTTATTTATTTAGAAAGGTTTTCTATAGCGCTGGCTACATCCATGGGTATCAGAGCGCTTTACATAAGTATGAAGATAATACAGTCGGAAAGTATCCGAAGAAATACACATCATAAAGTAAAAAATACAGTAATAAAGTGCGGTGTTAAGTTAAGATCAGTATAGAGAACAAAGTAAACATAACATTTTTCAGTATAGGGAACAAAGTAAACATAACATTTTGCGTTGGTAAATAAGCGACAGAGGGAACTGCTTGAAGGAAAAGATATAGTGCGTACATACAATTATTTACAGCAACAAGAGGATTAACTACTTGGTTAGTGTATATAGGAAGCAGGTTTGATGTGCGCGGAGGGGTGAAGGAGTGGAAGGAAGGGATCACGGAGATGGGGAGGGGGAGAAAGGGTAGGGGAGAGGGGGAAGAAAAGTCAGGGGGGAGGAGGAGGGGTGGATTGTTTGGGGAGAGGGAGGCGTAGACGAGAAGAGAGAAGATTTAAGGGCCCCAATATTTGTGAACCAGGTAGAGTTTGAAGTCTTTTTTGAAGCTGAAGTAAGAGGGGTTCCAGCATAAATCAATAGGGAGGGTGTTCCATATGTTGGGAGCATTACCTGAGAAGGAACGAGATTTAGAGGCTTTCTTTTTTGAAGAGGGGGGACGAGGAGGAGTGTGTTGGTGCTTCTCAACTGATGGGAGCAGCCTGCTATTTTGAGTTTGCTTGAGAGGTAGATCGGGGACTTAATGTGAGGGGCTTTGTGTGTAATGCAGGCAGTTTTGTAGGCAGATCTGCCTTCAAGAGGAAGCCATTTATGGACTTTAAGGGCAGGAGAGATGTGGTTGAAACGTCTAGTGTCCGTTATAAGTCTGGCCACCAGGTTGATTATGGTTTTGAGGGGGGCAAGGTGGACTTTGAGGGTTCGGGAAAGGATATCGTTGCAGTAGTCAATTTTCGAGAGGACTAGCAGTACGGATTTGATATCTTCATCTGGGATTAATGGTTTTATTTTTTTGAGCTGGCAGAGAGTGCAGAGTGCTCCTTTAGCCTAGTTTTTTATATGGGAATTGAGAGTAAGCTTATTGTCAAATGTAATGCCCAGAGTTTTAACTGTTTTGGATAAGGAGAGTGGGCAGTTGAGGGCATTGAGATCGGAGATCCATGATTGCATAGGGAGTGAGTTGTTTTCAGGGGAGAAAAGAATAATTTCAGTTTTATTAGGGTTGAGTTTGAGATGGTTGGAGTGGAACCAGGATTGGATCAAAATCAAGGTGTGATTTAGGTGCAGGACATCAGAATGGGATTTAATTTTACAGTATAGTTGAGTGTCATCGGCGAATAGGTACTAGTTAATTCTGGCTTGTTTTAGTATGGCAGTGAGGGGTTCCATAAAGAGTTTGAAAAGTGCTGGAGAGAGAACAGAACCTTGGGGAACACCATGAGAGACTTGAGAAGGGTTTGAGAGACAATTTTTGATTTTGACTTGTTGAGTTCTATGTTGAGAATAGGAAGTGAACCAGTTAAGGACAGGGCCATTAAGGGCAAACCAACATTTGAGTGTGTTAAGTAGGGTTGTGTGGTTGACAGTGTCAAATGCAGCAGAGAGGTCGAGGTTAATGAGTAGGGAGGACACACCCGTATCCAGGGTATGGTGGATGTCATCAACGATTTTTAGCAATGCGGTTTCAGTGCTACAGCCTTTATGAAAGCCGGATTGTAGAGGGTCAAGAAGGTTGAAAGTGTCAATGTGTTTGTCCAGTTGGAGTAGGGCATATTTATCAAGGGCTTTGGAGAAGAGGGGGAGGTTGGAGATAGGGCGGAGGTTGTTAGGATCGTCAGGATCAGCTTTAGGGTTTTTGAGAATGGAGGTGATTTGACCAAGTTGAAGGGAGACTACGACACACCCCGAGGTAAGGGAGGAGTTGATGATAATGGTCCAGTATGGGACAATGATATGTTTAAGATCTTGGACAAGGTTAGAAGGGAGAGGGTCTTTTGTGTGAGAAGATGGTTTTAGTTTAGACAAGATATTAGAGGCTTCAAGTTTGGATACAGGGAGGAAATTATGAAATGAGGCTTTGTTTTTAAGTTATTGGTGGGCGGAGTTGGTTTCAGGTATGATTGCAGCAGAAAGGAGTGGGGATGAAACAGGGGGCAGTGTGGCTAAGGCAGGGAGTACAGGGGTGGCTTCCGGGGTACTCTGTCAGTTGGGAGGGGTCTGAATTTGAGCAAAAGTTTGATCAATCTTGCCAATTTTTCAGAGAAGTAGTTGGCGATTTCTTCACATTTGGTAGTGGAGGCCGTAAGATTAAAGGGGGTAGCGGAGGTTTGTTTTCTAACAATGTTGAACAGTTCTCTGGGTCTATATTTGGCACTTGAGAGTTGCGAACAGAAAAAAGATACCTTTTCATTAAAGATGTGTTTCTTGTAGGAGAATCTGGCAGCTCTGAGGAGGGCAAGATGGGAGGGAGAAGGGTCTAGTTTCCAGGTTCTTTAAGTCATTCTGAGAGCACGTCTTTCTATGTTGAGGTCTGAGTTAAACCAAGATTTAGAGGGGATTTTTTTTTTTGTTTTAAGTTTAGATTGAGCTATTTGGTCTAGAACCTCAGAGACCGATTTATTGAAATGCTCGGTGAGCTCATTGGTGTTAAGAGAAAGAGGGGTGAGGCGAAGTTGAGTTTGGACTCCAATACTCCTGGGGGGATGAGATCAAAGTTTCGAATTAATTTCACAGTAATGGTGTTTTTCGGTGGGGGGATCGGGGCCGAGGGGGAGATTGTGAAACGAATGAGGTGGTGGTCTGACTAGTCAATAGGGATGATGTTGGAAAGGGAGGCCAGGTCATTGTTAGAGATGATGACATCAAGAATGGCGCCTTTAGAGTGAGTTGGGGAGAGGCAGAGTTGTTTGAGGTCGTTAATCTCTAGGAGATTGGAAAGAAGTGTAACTGAGGGGTTATCTTGTTCATTCCAGTGGAGATTGAGATCTCCAAGGAAGAGATCTTTGGAGTTAGATAGAGAGGATTGAGTAAGAAGGTTGGATAATTTGTCTACAAAGTGAGGAGTGCCACCAAGAGTTGGTAGATATTGAGTTCAGCACCTAGGTATTCGAAAGTTGAGTAGTCAGTATTCTTGGCAAGAGAGAGTTGGAGTTGGTTTTTAAAGATTATAGCTATTCCCCCTCCTTTCCCCACTGGTCTGTCCTTTCTGATGATAGAGTAGCCAGGGGGGCAGAGTAGGTCAAGGATGGGTGATGAGTGATCATTCAGCCATGTTTCAGTGAGGAAGGCGATATCAATAACTTCACTCAAGATATTTTCAGAGATTTCGGATGCATGGCAACCGGCCGAGCGGCAGTTGACAAGCATACAGGTTAGGGGATAAGGGTTAGTTTTGAGGGGGTGGGAGAAGATGATGGTATGTTGCGGGGGAGTCTGGGGGAGCTAGGAGAGAGTGGGATTCCACTAGCCCCCAGGATAACTGTAATGAGAGAGTGAGGGGGGAGCGATCTTTAGGCGGTGTTGAAGGAAGGTGAGAGATTTCAGATGTATGGCAAATGGTCGAGTGGCCATTAGCAGGCATACAGGTGAGGGGGTTAGGGTAAGTTTTGGGCAGAGAGCGGGAGTGGATGGTGGTATGTTGAAGGGGGAGTCTGGGGGAGCAGGGAGAGGGGGGATTCGACTAGTCCCCAGGATAACTGGGATGAGAGAGTGAGGGGGAGAGATCCTTAGGCGGTGTTGAAGGGAGGTAAGATTTGCAAAGGGCAGAGAGGTCAGAGTTTGAGAGACCGTTCAATGTGCGATGAGGCCTATGAGTACTGCAGCGGAGGGGAGTAGTTCTCCAGTGTTTGGGATTAGTGACTGTTGAACTTGGCCCTTTTCCCCCACATTTTTCGCTTTCACCCCCCAACATGTAGGATGTCTCCCCCATGGTAAAGGTTACTGAATAGTCCATGTGTGGTGTGAGACGCCATGTTAATGTTAAATGCAATGCAATGGTGTGTACATTTATTTTCCCCCATTGTAAACATGTACCCTGGTGAAATGCTGCATTTGTGTTTTGCATTTAAAATGGCTGCCAAGGCTATGCGTTGTGCCACCTGACTGCAGGAGGTTAGCAGTCTAGTTGTTAGGTACCCAGCCACCCCTGCATTTGGAGGGAAAGCCTGGCACCCAGGGTGCTCTACTCCTCCCCCTGAGCCAGTTAGAACTAGTTTGCCTGTCTGCGGTGGGTTAGCGGTCTAGTTGTCTGGTACCCAGCAATCCCAGCATTTGGAGGGACCTTCTAGAAGCTTCCAGGCATTCTGGTATAGGGAGAGCAGTAGAGATGTGATGAGCCGAGACAGAGCTGGGACAGGAATGTGAGGGGACCTGCTGCCAGGGGATACCGCCACTTGGGCCTGTGTGCTGGACCCTGCACCCATCTAGGACCCCCCTACTGTCCCCAGGGCTAGTGGAGCCCCACTTCAGGAGTTCAGGCTGCCGTGTGAGAGGAGGGCCACGCTGCAGTGGGGATGGTAAACGCCTACCACCCTGCTTTGATGATGCCCCCACTACCTGCTGACCTCGCCCAGTAGTGCCTACTGCTCTGTCCCCCGGACCCCTGAGAAAGGAGGGCCCCCCTAGGTCCCTGGAGCTGCCGGGACCCTGCCCTATGCAAGCGCTGCGCAAAGAAGCGCCCAGAAGGGAAGGAGCATCTGGGACCCCCCCCCAGGAGGTGAGGAGTGTTACCCTGAGCCTGCTGCTGGGACTGTCCGCCCCCTTTCGCTGTGCTCCTGGACGTGCTGGGCCTGGAGGAGGCGCTGCATGCCAAGCGCTATAATCCTGGAAGCGCTGTGCTGCAGAAGCCCTGGGTAGTCCTGAAGTGCCTGAACTGTACTGCCTGCTGTGTGTGCCTGCAAAGCGCCGCTTCAACCAAACGCTGGACTGTTGGAAGGGCTGCCTGGCCCTGGATAAGTGCTGCCTGCTAAGCTCTGTGATCTAGAAGCACTTTATGAGGAGCTGGGCTGAGGAGAAGCGCTGTGTGGTGGCTAGCGCTGCGCAGCTGGAAGAGGCTGCTTTTGTGTTCCTAAGCGCTACCGCCTCTCAGCCTTGTAAATAGGGCAGGAGCCTACCCCACCTCCGCTCGGGGAGCAGTGTCTGCGTCTGTCTGGTGAGGCATCGAGGCACATTGTCGGTGCCTGCCTCCCACCCTACTGCCCAGGAAGCCCGGAGCGAGGAGCAGAAGTGTGGAGACATTGCCAAGAGCCCGGTGTGTGTGGGGCTCAAACAGACTGTGTTGGGGGGTGTATCGGGGCATACTGTCGGTGCCCAACCCCCGATGCCAGCATTCCGTGGTGAACTGCCGCCCCCAGGAACAGTATTGTTCTCCAGGTGCCCCGCCTGGCAGCGGGCACCTGCAACGTTGGGCCAGTAGACCCAGGACAGAGACTCGGAGGTATGGACCCCGGGTGGTTCAGGGACCTGGGTTGTGCCTGCAGTAGTTAGTTGCCTGATTCCAGGCCAATAGGGGAAGTCAGGCTATGGAAGTTTAGCTGCAGATGGTCCTGCCTCATGTGTGATACCACTGTTGAGGGGGGGGGAATGCCGGTCTTGGGTGCCTAGTGTTTTTATGTCACCGGGAAGTGCTTTTGAGCCCCTATTCGGTTAAGGCTGGGTGCTTAGGTCACTGTGCCCCTACTCATGATTAGTTGAGCCAATGTGGATGTGTGCTCTGCAAATCTTATGAGCACCGTGATTCCTGCCCAAGGATAAGGCTCCTGCCTGATGCCCAGAGGTCCCTCTACTGAGGTTGTAGGCCCGATGTCAATGTTATGCACCCATTGTTTCTTTTCTTGCAGGAGGTGCTCGTGAATTCCTGCCTGATGTTAAGGTTCGGCACCTAAGGTTGATTTGATGGTGTACTTACTTGCCCCAGGATGCTCCAAAGAGTTATTGGTGCCCATGGTAAATGTGAATATGCCTTTCTAGGCCTGATGTAATGTTGTTTGCTCAATGTTCCTTTTGTTGCAGTGGATGCAGACGCCAGGCAGGAGTTACCTTCATACCTAATGTGTATCTTATGTCTAATGCCTGAGTTCTGATAGATACATCTGCCATGTGGATTCCTCACCTTGTGAATACCCCCTGCGTCAGCAACCTTCGGAAATTCTTTTTTCGTAGCCTCGCGCCGACGTGGACTCCTGACGTCATAGAGACACGACCTCGCTCGCGACTCCGCTGACGTCACCGACGCCTATAATAGGCCCACGCCAGCGTGATGACATCAGTTCCCTTTTTTCCGCGTCGTCGACGCTAACGGTTATCGGGAATCTCTGTAGCCAACGGATACTTTGTTGTCTATATTGTTGCCATTTTCTGCTTCTCTGTATCCTGTCTCTTCGACAATGTCTTCGAAAAAGACCGGCTTCAAGCCATGTAGAGAATGCGGCAAAATGATGTCCATTACCGACCCACACAGCGACTGCATCTGGTGCTTGAGCTCGGACCATGATGTGGAGGACTGCTCTTCGTGTAAGAAGATGAACCCGAAGGCCCTGAGGGAGAGAGAGGCGAAGCTCCTGGTGGCTAAGATGAAAGCTGGAAAGGAGAAATCGTCGAGGTCTCGTTCTCGAAGGGCGAGGTCGAAGTCATGATCGAGGTCGAGGTCTGGATCTCGAGGAAGGTCGTCTTCGAAGTCGGCTTCTGATCGTGTTTCAAAAAAGAGGAAACATAAGAAGAGGAGACATGAGTCCCGACGTCGTTCTGGTAAGGAGTCGGGATCGAGGTCGAGGTCACCGAAGAAGGTACGTTCGAAGGTGGTGACCGTTGATGTTTCGGATCCAGAACCTGAAGGTGAGGCCTCCCCTTCTGAGTCACGGGCGCCGTCTCCGGCTCCGTCTCCGACTCCGAATCCGGCTCCGAGTCCATCTCCGGCGCGTCCCCGGTCCGAGATGAGGAGGAGCCTCGTAAGGATGGGGGTTCCGCGCCCTTAGGTGAGCCGAATCCGAACGCTCCTCAGGACAGGCCTGAAGGTTTTCATCCACCATTTCCTGCCCCAGGCCAGGACCCTTCTGCGTTTCTCAACGCGATGTACGGAGTCTTTTCGAGGGCGTGGCACCCCTCTGGTGCACCTTCGGGTCCCATGGGTCCTTTGGCTTTTAGCTTAGGAGTCCCTCACTCCTACCCTCCGGCTCCGTTTATGCCTTACATGCCGGCTCGGACGCCGCCGTGGCATTTTCCGGCTCCACCGAAGCCGTCGACGCCGGTTCCGGCTTCGCCTGCTCCGAGTCGTCCTCGAACACATCCCTCTGAGCCTTCGGATTCGATCCCGACGTCGATTCCGAATCCGTCGGAGCCGGTGGTGGATCCGATGGCAAAACGAGTCAAGATGAGATCCAGAAGAGAGGCTCAACGCCTTCTGGAGGAAAGGAGGTTTTTGGATTCACAATCTGACGTTGAAGAGGGTGAATTGGATGAAGATGCTTTTGAGGATTTGGCAGAAGCAGGAAGCCTGGATTTCTCTCCAGAGTGGGAGTTACCCTCAGGTTCTAGCACTCCTTCTAAGGACGTTCAACCCTATCATTTAATTATGAGGAAGGCTGCCAGTCTCCTTAAGTTGACTTTGCCTACAGCAGAATTCAAATCTAATATTCTGACTGAAGTATTGCATTCTCCGAGTTCAGTGGTGGAACCTCTTCTTCCTTTCAATGATGCTCTGACAGAGCCCATTCTAGAGGTGTGGAAAAAACCTTTGTCGGCTCCAGCTGTCTCTAAAAGTGTAGCCAGAAGATACAGGGTTGCCCCTGAGGATCCTGCCTTTTTAACCTCTCATCCTTCACCGGAGAGTTTGGTCATTCAGGCTGCATGCTCAAAAAAGAACGTTAGTGCTTTCCCTCAGGTTCCTTTTGAGAAGGAGGCAAAGAAGCAGGATCAGGTGGCAAAGAAGTCCTTCTCCTCTGCCAGTATGGCATTGAAGTCATCAAATGCCACTTGCTTGATGGGGAGATATTTACACGCTCTGATGGACTCTTTGCGTGTTCTTGTTCCAAAAATTCCTGATGACAGCAGGAAGGATTTTGAGGAAGTCATCTCTGACGCTCAGGCAGCGGCTCGCCAGGTCATTCAGAGCGGTTTGGATACTGTAGACTCTGTGGCGCGCATTATGGGCACTGCTGTCGCTACTAGGAGGTCTGCCTGGTTGAAATCTTCTGACTTTTCGGCTGATGTTCAGGCGACATTATTAGATCTTCCTTTCGATGGTTCAGGCCTCTTTGGGAAGAAGGCTGATGCGGCCCTTGAGAGGTTTAAAGATAGCAGGGCGACTGCTAAATCCTTGGGTCTTCAAGTGAGAGGCTCTTCAACTGGCAGAAGATTCAGGGGTTTTGGCCGCTCTTCCTTTCGGAATTTCCGGCAAGGCCAGCAGCAGCAGCAGCAACAACAGCAGCAGCAAAACTCCTTGTACAGGTCATACAGGGGAAAGCAAAGAGTGCGTCCTCGTGGACGTCAGGCCTCTTCCTCCTCCACTTCCTCCAACCCCCCTGCCCCTGAGAAGCAGCCCTAGATCCGACATTCAGGATCATGTGGGTCCGGTTGGGGGTCGGCTTACCCATTTTCTACAGGATTGGGAATCGGTTACGTCAGATCTTTGGGTTCTCAATCTTGTAGAAAATGGGTATGCCCTTCCCTTTCGGGAATTCCCTCCCAATTTCCCTCCTTGCCAAGGGTATTGCTCCGAGGAGCATCTGTCTCTTCTGCAAGAGGAAGTTTTGACTCTGATAAGAAAAGGTGCGATAGAGGTGGTCCCAGAGCAGGAAAGGGGTCAGGGATGCTACTCCCGGTATTTCCTGATTCCGAAGAAGGATGGCAGGCTTCGTCCAATCCTGGATCTCAGGATCTTGAATCTCTATCTGAAGCAGGAGAAATTCAAGATGCTCACCCTTGCTCAGGTTCTTCAAGCGCTGCAAGAAGAAGACTGGATGGTGTCGCTCGACTTGCAGGATGCTTACTTTCACATCCCAATCCTTAAGTCGCACAGGAGGTATCTCCGTTTTACGGTGGGATCGCAGCACTACCAGTTTGCGGTCCTTCCGTTTGGACTTACTACTGCACCTCGAGTCTTCACCAAGGTGAGGGCAGTGGTGGCGGCGCATCTCAGGAGATCAGGGATTCCAGTATTCCCTTATTTGGACGACTGGCTGATCAAAGCGGAGTCGTCAGAGAGAGTGCTCCATCATTTGCGAGAGACAACCCAGTTGTTGTACAGGTTGGGTTTTTCAATAAATGTACCCAAGTCTCACCTGGTGCCCTCCCAGCGCAACCTGTTCATAGGTGCGGTACTGGACACAACCGTATGTCGTGCATTCCCTCCCCCTCAAAGGATTCGCGACATACGGGAGATGATTCCTTTGTTTTACAAGGGAGCGGTCGTTCCAGTCCTGAAGGTCCTTCGCCTGCTCGGTCTGATGGCTTCATGCATTCTGTTGGTCAACCATGCACGCTGGCACATGAGGGCGCACCAGTGGTGCCTCCGCAAGCAGGGTATCAGCACAGCGGAGATCTCAGGGAGTCAGTGAGGATCTCCAGAGAAGCTGCAGCGGATCTGTCTTGGTGGGGCGTGGAAGGCAATCTGTCCCAAGGAAAGCCTTTTCAACTTCCCCCATCGGTGGCCACGGTGATAACGGATGCATCCACTCTCGGGTGGGGTGCTCATCTGGGGGATCTGGAGGTCAAGTGCCTTTGGTCTCCAGAGGAAAGGTTGCTTCACATCAACCTTCTAGAATTGCGGGCGATACGTTTGGCGCTCAAGGCCTTCCTCCCTTCCCTTCGCGGTCAGTCTGTTCAAGTCCTGACGGACAACACGACCGCGATGTGGTACGTCAACAAGCAGGGAGGGGTAGGGTTGCAGTGTCTCTGCAGAGAGGCTCTGCATCTCTGGTCCTGGGTTCAGGACCATCAGGTTTGTCTGATGGCGAATCATCTGGCCGGTGTGTTGAACGTTCGTGCAGACAGTCTCAGTCGGCAGTTCTCTGCCGACCACGAGTGGAGGCTTCACCCGGAGGTGGTTCACGACATCTTTCGGATGTGGGGGACTCCTCGGGTGGACCTGTTCGCCACTCACGAGAATGCGCACTGCCTGTCGTTCTGCAGTCTCCAGTATCCGATGCAAGGAGCCTTGGGGGACGCGTTTCAGTTGAGTTGGAGAGGTCAACTCCTTTACGCGTTTCCCCCCATACCCTTGATTCCTCGGGTTCTGAGGAAGATTCGCCAAGACCGGGCCCAAGTCATATTGGTCGCCCCGGATTGGCCAAGAAGGGTGTGGTATACAGATCTACTCCACCTCTCCTCTCACCCGCCGCTCCGTCTCCCTCTCAGGGCAGACCTCCTCTCTCTGATGGAGGGGCAGGTTCTACACCCCCACCTCCAGACATTGCACCTTCATGCCTAGAGATTGAACGGGGCAACCTGAATTCCTTTTCCCTTCCGCCTGACGTTGTGGATGTCATCTTGTCAGCCAGGCGTGACTCCACTAAGTCCATCTATTCTTATAGATGGTCGAAATTTGTCACGTGGTGTGGGGAAAGGTCTGTTGATCCTTTGAAGGCCCATTTGTCTAATGTTCTCCAATTTGCCCTTTCTTTGGCGCGGCAGGGTCTTGCGGTTGCCACGGTAAAGGGTTACCTGTCGGCGCTGTCGGCTTTTCTCTGCTTGCCTGACCAGCCTTCTCTCTTTAAGTCTCCTGTGGTCTTAAGGTTTTTGAAGGGTCTTACTAATATGTTCCCTCCTTCACCTTTCATTGGGCCTCAGTGGGATTTGAATCTTGTATTGACCTTTTTGATGGGTGCTCCCTTTGAGCCTCTCCACAAATGTCCCATGAGGCTTCTTACCCTTAAGACAGTCTTCCTGGTTGCAATAACCTCAACAAGGAGGGTTAGTGAGCTTCAAGCTCTTAGTTCCAAGCCCCCATTCCTGACCATTCATGCTGATCGAATGGTTCTTAGGACCAGGGCTGCTTTTCTGCCTAAGGTGGTAACTCCCTTCCATCTAGGACAGTCCATTACCCTTCCTACCTTCTATCCTCCCCCTCACCCTTCCAAGGAGGAAGAGAGACTGCACCGTCTGGACCCTAAGAGGGCGGTGTCCTTTTACTTGGACAGATCCAAGGACTTTCGTTTGGAAGACCAGCTCTTCGTTGGATTTGCTGGCTGCAAGAAAGGAAGAGCGGTCCATAAAAGAACTTTATCGAGATGGATCGTCCTCTGCATAAAGATCTGCTACTCTTTGGCCGGTAAGGAACCACCAGAGGGTATAAGGGCTCATTCTACAAGAGCTAAGTCTTCATCCTCAGCATTGGCTAGAGGTGTACCTGTTGAGGATATTTGTAGGGCGGCAACTTGGTCTTCCCTCCACACTTTCGCGAAGCATTACTGCTTGGATTCCGAAGTGAGGAGGGACGGCCACTTTGCTCGCTCTGTCCTTCAGGATTTCCTGGTTTAGAAGAGTGGACACCCTCCTCCGGGAGTGGGGACTGCTGTGGGACTCTATTCACAAGGTGAGGAATCCACACGGCAGATGTATCTATCAGAAGAACAAGTTACTTACCTTCGGTAACGCTTTTTCTGGTAGATACTATATCTGCCTGTGGATTCCTCACTGACCCACCCGCCTCCCCGTTGTCCACTCTTCTATGCCAGAGTTACTGTAATGTAATATATATATATTTTGTTGTCAAGGAAATGTTTCAATTGCTTTCCTGCTTTTGCTTAACACTGTGTGTTTTGCCTTGAGTATTGTGTACTGTGTATACTTGTATATTTCTACTGTCATTGGTCCGTCCGTGTGCCTCGATGGCACGGAAAAAAGGGGCGGAACTGATGTCATCACGCCGGCGTGGGCCTATTATAGGCGTCGGTGACGTCAGCGGAGTCGCGAGCGAGGTCGTGTCTCTATGACGTCAGGAGTCCACGTCGGCGCAAGGCTACGAAAAAAGAATTTCCGAATGTTGCTGACGCAGGGGGTATTCACAAGGTGAGGAATCCACAGGCAGATATAGTATCTACCAGAAAAAGCGTTACCGAAGGTAAGTAACTTGTTCTTTACGCCTACAACTTACTTCTAGGTGAGGCCAAGGATGAAGGTCTGAGTTTGCCCTGCAATATCAATCATATGTGTTACGCATTTCCTGACATTCTTTTATTTCAGCTGGACACTAATGGACTTCCTTAACCCTTTTTCTTATTTCTCCCATTTTTCCTTGTAAATAATCCCCCGGGTATACTTGCTCTGGCGCCAGTTGGCACCTCATTGTGATTACTGCTATTGTTGTGTTTTACCTTTGCAGGTTGGAGATAATACAACACTTATTCTTTTTCTAACCAGAAGCGGTGTCGTGTCTCTTTTGTGGTGTGCCTGGTGTGTCGTCTGTGAGTACTGCGTGGATGCTTCACACATGTCCTCTGAAGTTTGGCCTGCCCGCTCTGCTCCATGCTACCCCCTGCAGAATTGGTAACCCTATTTCTGACAGTGACCTTTTGAAAGCCAGAGTAGGGAGAAGTAGAAGTAAAGTGGGGGGCCCTGGGGCTGAGGGATAGAAGTTGTTTATAATCCTCTCTAAGTAGAGAGAGTTTGGTCACTAAGGTAGTAATATTTCAGTCAATGTTGATGAGTGTTTGGGTAAGGAGGGTGAGCGGGGGAACAGAAGGGGCAGGGGTGGGGAAGGGTGTATTTTCAGTATTGGTTGGTAGGAGGAAGTTAATGTTCAGGGAGGGAAGGTTGTCGGGAGTAGGTGAGGGACGTAAAATCATGTCGAGACATGGAGGGGGGTGTGGAGGAGGGCGGGGCACTGAGAGAGGAAGGAGATAGTTTTGAGTAGAGGGTAAGAGGTCGAAATGAGTGTGGGGAGAAATAACATCAATGTGGGAGAAGGAGTGTAGTTAAGAAAAGGGAGGCTCGGAGAAGGGTGTGTAATAGAGTGAGGGGCAATGAGGGGTATTTTGGTAGTATAGCTGGGGCAGGAGGTGGGGTTGGGAGTTGGAGAGGTGAGAATGGGAGTTGGCGGGAGTGTTATTAGAGGGCGTGGGATTTGGTTTGTTCATGAGCAAGAGATTTGGGGAGATGCAGAGTGAGTTGGGGATGTCAAGGGGGGATTCAGGAGAGAGCGATTGATTAGAAGTAGAGGCTTGGGAAGGGGAAGAGGAGGAGAGGAGAGGACGAGAGGGGTGTGAGGAAGGGTACCATCAGGGTTTGGGGGAGAAGTGTGTTAAGAGGATGAAGAGTAGGGGAAAATGGGTGAATAGAGGGAAGAGCAATATGGAGGGCACAGGTGGTTTGGGTGTTAGAAATGGGGTTATGAGTTTGGGGGCATTGGTTATTAGCGTAAGTGAGGGTAGAATTATTGGCAAGCGTTACACTTAAATTACACCTGGTTTTCAGTACCCCACACTAGACATTAACTACTAAAAAACAAGAGCCACATGTGGAAGTAGGTGGTTCCCTGTAGAGGCAGCTGCACCTGACACCTGTTCTCCAAGACGTTTTTTTGACTTACAAAGGCAGAGGCTTGTTTTTACTGGCAGTATAAAAAACTAGACAAGACTGATTCTGAAAAATAGAAATCTTATCCATGAATTTGTTTCCTCAAATACTTCAAATATATTATAATTCCAAGTGTTTATATTTATCCTGATTAATGAATTTAATATCGGAGTAATTACCTCCAATTCCATTTTTAAAAGTGCATAGACCCTTGGGTTCGCCGCCATACCCTTCCTATTCCGTATCCCTCACAACCCTCACTTGTGTTATTTGGATGAGAGTTCTACATCCACTCTCCCTGTTTACTCCCCTCCTCCACTTTTGTATTTTATATGTTTTCCCTGCCACCCACCACGTCTCTCACCTGTTTCCTACTCCCCTACTTAAGTCATCTCTTCCCTGAAGCCCCTCACTACCACTCCTGCCATTAATCCTCAATACCATTTTAAATCTGTACCATCATTTTATCCCAATACCCATTGTTCTCCTTGCCTCCTCTACCTGTTAAGATTGTGGTAGACGTAAAACAGAGACTCCTGCAACTCCGATTTTATTAAATTACCCTAGTATCTCACTCTGTCCCTTTCTTTTTCAAAAATACTTATTACACTTACTGTTCCTTAGTACTTTAGTATTATGACATGGTTTAGCTTTAATTTTGTTTTACATAGCTGCCTGATATGCATTGGATACTTGGTATGGTACAATACAGGTTTTTACACATTTTAGTAATCTACAAGAATAGGGATTGCAAGTCTGGATCAAGAGAAGGAATTACATTTTGTTTGTAGTTCATCAAATGAAGTGCATATGCAAAGGCAGAGGGAGTCTTGTGTATAAATCAGTCTTCTCACAAAACGGTACAGCTCTAATAAATCACCCTCTGCGCTCTGTTATTTCCCCACTTTTCCAACTCACCTCCTGCAGACTGGGGATGGTTTCAAGAAGAAAGACCTTGCAGGCTGAGTAGGCTTCAAAGAAAAGTGTGACTAAGGGAGCATCTACAGTGGCAGCAAACTGGCCTGCTAACATCTCAATGACTGCAGAAACATTAAAAAATCACAGTTAAAGATCAAAGGCTTAAGTGTTGCATTATTCTGCACATTCACCACCTTGCCTGGTAGGACATACTGAACAAAAACAGTGCAATGTGTTTGCTGACAGCAAATGATTTTTTGCATGAATTAGACTCAATTCACATAGGTTTTCTCTGACTCTCATGGGTCATGTAATGGCATCCATTTCAATCCTACATCCTATTGTACTTTTGTAGCATTCTAGACACTAGACATTACATGGTAATCATTCCACATTACTGCAACTCACTGTATTGAACTCAAAAGAATGAAAGGACAAATATGTATCACAAGGGTGCTTTCTACTTAAATTTGTATGTGGTTAACAAAGAAGTGCTGGTTCGGGTATCACCAGAGTAAAAAAAGTGGTGTAATGATTTTGCACTATTTTGCTCCTCAGGAAGGAAGAAACTGAACCAATTTAATCTCATACATCTGATTCACTCAATTTTCTATTTTAAACATTACAAAAAATGTAGACTCAAATTTCCTGTCCTAATATTGTAAATGTTTAGTTGGGAGCAAAACTTGCTTCCTGCATTCTCTATTTTTTAAGTGGTAAAAATGGTTAAAATATATTAACTCCATGATTTGCACCAGTCAAAACATTTACTTAATATGGTGCTTAGTTTGCAATTGTGTGAGCTGTAGGTTGCAGCGAGATGCCTGTGCAAATGAAATAAACAAATACCTCTTGAAAATGATGCACGGTTTCTGCAGGTTTTAATGCTCCTCTTCCTATGGAGGTAATTTCATAACTTAAGACCAGATTCTGGGTTTGTCAGATGGGTATCCCGTCACACACGTGATGGAGAACTGGTCTGTCTAATTACAGGTATAATAGGATATAAAGGACTTGTAATAAGTCCGCGGGAACAGACGTAAAGTTTGCAATGGAGCAATTTGTCCACCAAACTCTAAATCAGGCCCTTATATTTTGGTTACTAAAAAGAATAGGTTTTTCCTGGAGGTGTGCTCTTCAGACATGAGATGTGTTCCCCTTCTGACATGGCAAACTTGACACTGCAGCTCAGCATGCAAGTTCAATTGGCAGATGTACTAGAAAGTAGTGGAGTTACACTTTATGCAGACCAATGTTGCAGTTGAATTCTGATTTGGGCCACAAATGAGTATTCAATGCAGATAAGTTAGAAGTTGCTCAAAACTATGGGATGACTATGGACTATTATTCTCTGCACCAATCAGACATAAGAAATTGCATCTCTTAATAAAGGTGTCCTTTCCCCACACTCCCGCAACCATCATACAGAACCCCACCCTTCCACCAGCGCAGGTACACACCAAGGCTAAACCAATATTTCTGGTTGACTGTAGAAGCAGTCTTCATTACAGGATAGAAGGTTCTGAGAATCAGACCCAGGTGTGATTCAATTTCTGGTCCTGCAAGAGAAAATAAAAAATCATTATTAATGAAAAGAAAGACGAATACCAACTTAAAATGATGAGTGTGCTACAAAGCTCATGTGTTTTTTATGATACATGTTAAAAAATAACTTGATGCATGGCTTTCTAAATTTTCCACTCAGCAGCAAATGAAACTTCAAACCTCCGAGGTAAAGGGGAACCAAATTTCACCAGATTTGATATAGGAAAATGGGCGCCTTTCTTTTTTGACAAAATGACTGCAACTCCTTTTTAACATGGCTCCCACAAGTAAGACCTAACTACAATTTTTGCATCTTGGAGCAGTTGATGCATTTCTGCATCTACAGCAAAGTTTATACTAACTTTGCTGGAGAAAGCAAGTAGGGCATTTAGCCAAAACATGCTCCAGACAAAGCAACTTTTTACAGCTCATATAAGGCAATCAGCCTCCATCAGTAAGCGGAAAAGAAAGTTTCACATTGTCTTTACCCTGGATTCCCTGGATTCACTTGCACCTTTTTATAAGGGTGATGAAGGAGAGCGGAATTATAGCAGGGTTGCTGCATTTTTACAGAAATCCAAAATCCTTGTAAGAAGAAAGGCTTCATAGTTATGTAGTTAGTTTGTGTGGAGCTGTTTAGTTTTTAACTGTTTTTTAGCAAGAGACATAATGAAACAACACCTGTAAGGAACATCTGGTGCTGGTATATGGTGCTAAAATGTGAATCTGCAAAGTGAAAGGACTACGAACGACAACAAATCTAAAACAATATGTATCATTTTAACATAATAACCAAAATAGTAGCAATACATGTTTGTCCAATAAGAATTGCTGTCGGTGGACCTATATTTAAGATGCAACCATTCACTTCAAAAGCCTATTGCTGGAGCTCCATATTTGAAGCCTCCTGATAGAATTAGCACTGAGATGTTTGTTTCTTTAATGAGCACTGTCTGAGAAGTAATCATCTTAGAGTTGATTTGCATAACCATTATGACATGGGGTCGCAACAGATAGTGTTGCTGTTATATTATTTTCCTGTTCATTGTCAATTTCCTCACAAATTAAGTGTTTCAACTATGTGGGTTGAAAAGACAAAGTCATGGGCTTCTATTCTCAATGCCACTATTTGTTTGAAACATATGTAGAAAATAACTTAAATATACCCTGTGTGGCTTCTTTCCACTTTCAATTTGCATAGAAATGCAATGCTAGTGATTGACCCACAATCAAAAACCAATGTAAAATGTATTAATCCACCATGGGCTAATACAAAATGTGAAACACTTTATTAAGGGACCAGAAAGAAGAAGCCAACATCTGTCAGGGCATGCTTCAAAGCCAACTATCTGTGTATTTGAGTGGTGTGATGACATGAGCCAAAGTCAGATAATACTATCTGCAGTCAGACCTAAAAGCAATGTAGAATACGATAGATTGCCACAGATGACAGTGTTCCACAACAACATAGCATTTTTGAAATTACCGTATTGAATTGTCATTTGATGGATGGCCCAAAACACAATCTCCTCTTGAATAGATGGCACCATAAATAGATTTACAATCCTAGAAGATGTTGACATTGGTATCCCCTTGGTAAGAGCAATTTGACACATTAAAGCCATCCTTTCAAGTTCAGCAGAATTCTCCTAAATATGCAGAAATATGAAATATTGGTCATTTAAATGATTTATGACAAAAACACCAGACGAGATAAACAAATCCAAAACAAGAATTAAGTACAAAGTATCAGGTATACAGACAATATAGTGAAACAGGAGATGCCTAAACACATCATTAAGGGCCTGATTATGAGTTTGGCGGATGGGATACTCCGTCATAAATGTGATGGATATGCCGTCCACCATATTACAAGTTCCATAGGATATAATGGAATTGTAATATGGAGGACAAGATGTCCCTCAAGTTTGTAACAGAATATCGCTGACTACCAAACACTTAGGGCCCGATTCACAGAACTAACTTAAGACAAAATCCTAAACTTACTACCATTTTGGTACTCACAGAAGGCACTTCCTCATTTTGGTTCGCCAGGATGTCAGTGGATGTTACTTGAGTTGTTACATTTATTTTGGTACCTAGAGTTTCCTTCTAGGTACAAAATGGTTGGTTGATGGCCAACCTCGGTTTGACAGCCGTTTACCAAATTTTGTGAGACATATGATTTGGAGGGTGGTGAGAATGACTGTGGTGGTGCAACGGTTGTTAGTCAGTATGTGGGGTATAGGTAATAATGTGAGTTAAATAATGTGAGTTTGAAATGTTGGTGGCATTGGTTGATAAGAAGAAAATAGTGTAAGATTTATAGGATATCTGGTGTACGTGTTAGTGTAAGGCATAGAAGGAGAAGAATTGTAGGTGATGGAATGTAGGCTATTTAAAAGTTTACAAAGGCATGCTTCTTATGGGTGGATTAAAAACAGGGGTCTCCAACTGGTTGATCGCAAGTTACTAGTAGCTCGCAGGCTGCTACTGAGTAGCTCACATATGATAATTGCCTGTCAACAAGCTTGAGGATATGCAGGTGCCATACAGATGACAAAGCTTTTTAAAACACTGTGCCCGTTTCTAAGATTTACTCAAAAGCTGAGAGTGCTGGATGATGCAGAATACCCTTTTCTGAAAAATAATTTCTTCATTTTCTACTTTCTTTCTAGCCTTTCTTTCCTTTTCTTTCTTCTTCCTTGCTTTCATGTCTCTTGTTCCTGTCTTAATGTATTTTATTCCCTCTTTCTTGCTTTCTCTTAATTTCTCCTTCTTTCTCACTTTCTTACTATTTGTTTACATTATTTCTTCCTTTCCCTCTTTTGGTGTGCATTCTTTTTCAGTTCTCTTTCTTTTTGGCAAAAGTTTCATATTGCCATATTTCTTTCTTTTTTCATTTCTACCTCTAGTTTCTACTTTTCTTCCACTTCCCCCTTCTTTGTTTCTTTCAAAGTTGTTCTTTCTTCTCCTATTTCAATCTCTTAATTGTTTCCCTATTTTTCTCTGCTTTTTTCTTTTCCAGGCTAATTCTTTCTTCTTCACCTTTCTTTCTCTCCTTGTTTCTCTCAGTAATTATTTACTTTGTTCTTTCATTCTTTCTTTTTTCTCCCATGTCTGTTTTTCTCTGTTTATTTTTCTATCTTCCACTCTTACTTGCTTTTGCTCCTTCTTTTCATTTGTCCTAACTCTGTCTTTTTCAATGTCTTTCTTTCTCCTCTTTTTTCTCTTATTGTTTCTTTTTCTCCCTCCTTTCGTTCAGTCTTATCTTTTTTCTCTGTCTTCATCTTTCCTCGTCTGTTATTCTTTTTCTGTCTTTTTCCTTTTGTTGTATTTACTTATTGTTCTTTTTTCTTTCCTACCCTCTTTTCTTTTATTCGTCAACTACTTGCCTTTTCTTCATCTACTACTGACCTTATCTCTTTCTTTCTGTTTTCTTTTAATTTCTTTCTCTAATTTTTTTCTTTTAATTTCTTTCCATAGTTTTCTTGTTGTCTTTTTTCTCTTACCTTCTTTCTTTTTGCGTTCTCTATTGTGCTCTTCATTTTTCTACTTCTCCTTCCTCCTTTGCCATACCTTCTTTCTTCCCTTCTTTTCAATCATTTCTTTCAAGGTTGGTTTCTGTATCTTTCATTTATTTTCTTCCTTAATTTCCTGTCTTGTGCTCTTTTCTCTGATTATTTTGTCCTCATTAGTTTTCTCTTTAATTTTGTTCCTTTTTCATTTCCTATATTTCGCTGCCTGTCTTTTTTATTTTCCTTTCTTTCTTTCTTTCTTTCTTTCTTTCTTTCTTTCTTTCTTTTTTCTTTCTTTCTTTCTTTCTTTCTTTCTTTCTTTCTTTCTTTCTTTCTTTCTTTCTTTCTTTCTTTCTTTTCTTTCTTTTTCCCTCATTCTATCATTCTTTCCTTTTGGGTTTTTTCTTTTCTCTTCCCTGTAATGTTATGGTATGTTAATGAATTTGTAAAGCACTTTGCTGCCCCAGCAATAGGGCATCCCAGCGTTAGTTCCAGGTCATATTGTGGTAGAAGAGAAGGGGTTGAGAAATAGGCCACAAATTCCCAAGTCTTCACTGCCTTCATGAAAGCCCAATGATTCTGGATACTCCTGATGGTCACCGGGAGCATGTTTGAGAAGGCCGGTGCCTTATCTCGGAACGAGCGCCCTCCTGCTCTTGCTTTTCTGACTTGGGGGAACAGAGGCCAAGTTTAGCTCTGCAGAACACAGCTCACAACGTGGGACTTACGGAAATAATACATTTGATAGGATAGGGGAAGTAGGGATTCTGTGTGCAAAGCACAGTGTCTTGAAGTGGATTCTCTTATCCATTGGGAGCCAGTGCAATATGTGAATAAATGTAGCAACTGAGCACGTCTGGGCATACCCACGTCTGGGCATACCCTTCCCACATAGGGTGAACAGCAAAACAAACAAGATGATGGACAGGGTCAAGACTGATTTGCAAATGGCCATGTCTGAACTGGGGTGGCTTGGTGAGCAAAATAACAATGGATTAAACCCAGATCTGTGACTGGGGGTGAATGTTTTGCCACTGTGCAACATTCCGTCCATCATCTTGTGTGTTTTGCTGTTCACCCTATGTGCGAAGGGTATGCCCAGACGTGGGTCCCGTGCTCACTAAGCCACTGGAGTCAAGCTATCCTGGCTGAAGATGGCTGATAGCCAGACGCCGGTCCTAGGATGCTTAATTCCGGTCCAGGGAAGACATGGCTTGGCAGTTCGGGCTGGACTGTTCACATGAGGCACAGGGTCAAGACTGATTTGCATATGGCCATGTCTGAACCTGGGTGGCTTGGTGAGCAAAATAACGATGGATTAAACCCAGATCTGTAACTGGGGGTGAATGTTTTGCCATTGTGCCACATTCCGTCCATCATCTTGTTTGTTTTACTAGAATATCTTTGTCAGTATATTGTCTGGCATACATATTCTGTACTAAACATTGTTGATAGAAGTTATCACCACATTTAGGTCAGGATATTGATGTCAAGTGATATTCTATATGTAATATTCCAATATATAATCCTATTAATTATTACATTCCCACCCACTGTAAAACTAAGTTGGTGCTCTCTTTTCAAGAGCTGTTATATTTCTTGCAGCTCCCACGATATCACCAATCCTGTGGTACATCCTAAAAAATCCCTTCTATTGCCACTGGGTAATTAATTAAACTTTTTCATGTCAGGAATATCTTGCTATTTGTTAGTGCCCCATTGGATCTCCCATGCATTTCTTCAGCTGGGCTCTCTACTCACATCCATTGTGGCATCAAGATAATCATCCTGTGTAAATTATTTCAGAACCTCTGGGAGAGCCATCTGTATAACCCTGTTAACGATATAATGGCACATCTGCTTGTTTCCATACTGACTACAGATCACAACAGAACTATTTGGGATACTAAAGGTCTGACTGAATGATCAGTAGTAATTCTGCTTTGCCACACAGGTAAAGATGCAGTGTTTTACAACTCCTGCCCTGAAGCTCCTGAGCTTTCCCAAGATTGAGTGAATAATTACCAGCTGTCGGGGATAACCTGTTGCTTACCGAGTACTTCAGGATGCTGTCCAGAGTGTCAGAAATCACCAACATGTTGCTCTCTGTCAAATCCCTTTGAGTGATGGTAGTGTACATAGAATGTACAATAGCTAGTTCCTGCAGGGGTGTTAACTGGGTAAAAAGCACATTTTATGCATCTGAACAACAGGGTCAATCAGGGACTTATTCACAAACTGTGACATACTATAAAATGCTTTTCTCAAACCCTATATCTGAAGACTTCTGCCTCCAACTCTCTTATCTATTCTACGAGGAGATCTATGCCCCTCATGTATACCTACTGTTTTTTTCTATCTGTAGGAAGGATAGGGGTGATTGGCTGGAAAATGGGGAACATTTATTATAAAATGGGAGGGATTTTGGAAAAGGTAAGGGGGTAAAGGAAGGATTAAAGAGGTGTTTAGGGAGGGACAAACACCTACCCACAACAAGGTAAGCTTGTTGATATTCACAAACTGTACTTACGTTATTACTTAAGCCATAAAGGTCATAAAACAATTACAAATGTTTTTCAGCCCAGATCTGGAGTAAGTGCAGAATCACACATAGCAAACCACTGAAATTGGAACACCATTCCATAACAAATAATGGAGATAAGGACGTAAAATAAAACCCAATAGAAATAAATGTTAGAAATACATGAACCTATTTTGAATTTAAAAAAAGATATATCTATATATATATATATATATATCTATATATAGATCAAGGCTTCACAAGCCAAACGCATAGATGTTTTGTCTGCCACTTGCTACGTTTCATTACATTTCATTTTGTTTCACGGAGTGCCTTCCCGGGTGATTCTTTCAGAGCAGCCCTCTTTCCCCCTTTGCTATTTTCAAATCCCCCTATCGGGATGTATGATGGGTTTCACATATAAAAATACACTCTTTTAAGATGTTCCTTTCACTGTTAAGCAAGGCCTGAAACAGGCAATGCCGAAATGCGTCTACTTGTTAATTTAAGAACAAACTGTGATCCCTTGAGTGCTCTGTGTTGTCCCATTGAACCTAAGTTGTAGTAAACCTTGTCAGCATATTTTAAGCAATAACACTGACTCAGGCCAATCTTTGGAGAATAGTTGTACATGTATATATGCTTGGAAATGGTGAAGTGACAAAAGCAGTAAAGTTACTACAAAGTCTAAGAGTAAATGTACACATGTATGTGTGTGTGGGTGTGTGTCCTTTTGTACTGGTAATCATTGACCTTTTTCTGGTGCTTCATTTTTCTCAACTATCCATACCCAGAGGAGGAACAAGCCATGAATGCTTGCTCTCTCAGAAATCTCTCCTTTATATGACACTCAACATTAACGGGGCCCAGGATGCTTGTTTTCGGGTGCGGGGAAGACCTGGCTTGGCAGTTTGGGCTGGACTGTTACAATGAGGCACAGGGTCAAGACTAATTTGCATATGGCTGGGTTTGAACTGGGTTTGCGAAGTGAGCTAAAGAACTATGATGGATTCAACCCAAATCTGTGATTGGGCTGAGTGACTGAGGGTTTCAGCGCTCTGTTCGTCATCTCCTTGTGTTTGCAGAAATGTGATATAACACTGCAATATCGCACAATAACTTATTTATACTGCACATTATAGCAACTCACTGCACTACAACCCAATACAACCTAAGCTATTACCGCTGTACTTCACACCACACAGTCCTTCACAGTACAGTAAAGCCTAGAATATCACACTACAGCACTACACAATATAACACAATGTTAGGCAACCACATATGTAGCTAAAGCTCACTGCCTCTCATTGCCTTGAGTGTCATGTAAAGCAATGGAGACTCACAGATACCTTTTTTCGATGTTCCAGGATTTTACAACCCAATAAAATGGTCTCATCTGGTTGGACAGAAGCAGACGTATCCAAAAAGCCCATTAGGCTTTCTATGTCCAAGCGCCGGACCGATTCCATCAGTCGAACTGTAATGACAACCCCAATAAACAGACACATGTATGAATACTGTCTAGGCAGATGTTGCTCTTTAGTCATTTAGAAAAACGTATCACAAGACATTTGTAACTCGCAGCGCAATCTGCATGAATTTTTAAAGGTAGGATAGATGTCCAAGATTCATTTGTGCTTGTGCAATTTATGTTGTATGTTATTTTTTTACGGCTTGATTACATATGGAATGTAGGTGTTATGCTCTCTATATATATCTGCTTATGAACTACTGGTAAAACTAGCATTGGCATAGGCAATAGATCTCAACCCCTAAATTTGGTCGCCACCTTTCCTTCCAAGAGAAAAATGCAGTAATATGTTGATGTTTCAAGAGTCTGCAGAGACCCAAAATAGGACTTTAAAAACAATTGTATGTATTAATTCGCAAAATGACTCTTCTTTCTTTGTTTACTTTAATCATTTGTCATGGATCAATAACTCACGCATAGAACACATTTAAATTGGTTTTCTTTTTATATTTGCTCTTTGAAGTATACACAGATAAGGCATAAAAATTCCTGCATTAGGTGATTTAGCTTATTTTTGTTCCGACTGATACATTAAAATGACAGTGGTGCTGATAGGAAAGAAGTTAGGTGGCAACCCTACCCCTGAACCATATTTGTTTTGCCAACTTTTTTTTAGATGACTTCTGTGGATGTACATTCAGTGTAATAAAAAGGGATCCCCTGAGTCTGGATAATGTTCCTAGGACAGGGCAACAGTAAATTCAATAATAACAGTTCCTAGACAACAAAATACCTATTAAAGATAAGGTTTCACACAAACAGTTAATAAACAAAGCCTCAGTATACTAACACAGCAAAAACATTTTTCAGAAAATATATATATTTTTTTATTTTGTTTCAGTGCATATAAATCAATTATTAAAACTAAAACAACATCAGCATACAATCATACCAAATAATACATATATCAATAATACATTAAAAAACTTGTGTTTCTAAAGATAAAAAATGACAAGGGTTTTTCAAGAATTAAAGTAGATACGGTGACACTCTCTACGAGCGTTTCGGCGTAACAACGCCTTCTTCAGGAGTTCCTCTTGAGATTCGAAATATAAACAAAAATATATACACATGAACATACATAATTGTATAACACAATGCTATATACTGGGGCTATTAGGATAAACTTGGTGCAAGAGATCGAGTGATGGACTAAAAAGTGACTATAAATTAACATTGCAACATGTAGTGTTAACAACACAATGAAATAAGCGACATTAAAGTTATACATGTGCAATAGAAGTTGAATTTAGAAGGAGGAAAGAATTACCACTGATAAGGTTGGAGTATAGGTAGTGTACAGAAAGAAAAAAGATACGTTAAATAGTTGCTCGTGCACAAAAAGTGCAAAGAAGCGAGGTGCACCCCAGATACCGAAGAAACAAGAAGGCATGGAGCTTTACCTAACAATGATCGCAGTCTATGTACTAGAAAGTGCTGGGTGTAGCATGCTCTGACTGATATAGCCGCTATTAAAACAGAGAAAGAGTGAAATGATTCAATGAGGTGTACTACCGCAGTACCAACTGAGAAGAATAAAAAAAGATCATGCCAAGGTACCTAATAATGGCAATGAAGGTGCGAAGTCAAAGATAGACGTCAACGCACCAGATGGATCTCAATAAAGCAACCTGGAGCCTCCATAAAATGTTATGAATTGATCACTCCAATTGCCCAAAAAAAGGATATCAAAGTGGAGGAAGGGACAGGCAGAGTCATATAAATACCTGTTCTGTTCTGAGGTACTCCAACAAGAGATTCAGTATAGTAGATTTCAAGTAAAAAGACTAGATAGCCGGATGATCGGGCACAAAGGAGCTGCAATGAATAAGTAAAGCCACATAAGCACTTGCATTTAGATGTCTAAAGTAGACTGCCATCCTATATGTACTATACTGTGATTACCTGTATGACGGCAGACCAAATGAAAATTCTGAGTCATGGATAACTCATCAGTGGATTCGTTAAATATGACGTCAAAGGCACCTACTTATGATAATCTGCAATAAAGGATAATGCGTTGTCACTAAATTGCCAACTAATCAATCAATCAATCAATCAATCATTTGTATAGCGCACTACTCACCCGGAGGGTCTCAAGGTGCTTGGGGAGGGGGGGTCCGCTACTGCTCGAACAGCCAGGTCTTGAGCTGCTTCCTGAAGGTGAGGTGGTCTTGGGTCAGGCGGAGGTGGGTCGGGAGGGTGTTCCAGGTCTTGGCGGCCAGGTAGGAGAAGGACCTTCCTCCTGTGGTGGCTCTTCGGATGCGGGGGACGGCGGCGAGGGCGTGGTTGGTCGATCGAAGCTGGCGTGTGGGAGTGTAGAAGTTGAGGCGGCTGTTGAGGTATCTTGGGCCTTGGTTGTGGAGAGCTTTGTGTGCGTGGGTGAGGAGACGGAAGGTGATTCTCTTGTTGACCGGAAGCCAGTGCAGGTCTCTTAGGTGTCCGGAAATGTGGCTGTGTCGGGGGATGTCGAGGATGAGTCTTGCTGAGGCGTTCTGGATCCGTTGGAGTCTCTTCTGGAGTTTGGCGGTGGTTCCGGCGTAGAGGGAGTTGCCATAGTCCAGTCGGCTGGTGACGAGGGCCTAGGTGACCGTCTTCCTGGTCTCGGTGGGGATCCACCTGAAGATCTTACGTAGCATGCGCAGGATGTTGAAGCATGACGAGGAGACGGCGTCGACTTGTCTGGTCATGGAGAGGGAGGAGTCCAGGATGAAGCCCAGGTTGCGTTCGTGGTCTGTGGGATTGGGTGCGCTGCCCAGGGCGGTGGGCCACCATGAGTCGTCCCAGGCGGAGGGTGATGGGCCTAGGATGAGGACTTCCGTCTTGTCTGAGTTCAGTTTCAGGCGGCTGTTCATCATCCACTCGGCTACGTCTGTCATCCCTTCGCGTAGGTTGGCTCTGGCGGTGGCGGGGTCACTGGTGAGGGAGAGGATCAGCTGGGTGTCGTCGGCGTAAGAGATGATGTTGAGGTTGTGTTGGCGTGCGATGGCCACGAGGGGGCTCATGTAGACGTTGAAGAGGGTGGGGCTGAGCGAGGAGCCTTGAGGAACACCGCAGATGACTTCAGTGGCTTCTGATCTGAACGGGGGAGGCGGACTCTCTGTGTCCTTCTGGCGAGGAAGGTGATGATCCAATCTAGTGCCTTCTCTTGGATTCCGACGTTGCTGAGGCGCTGCACCAGGGTGCGGTGGCAGACAGTGTTGAATGCTGCGGAGAGGTCCAGGAGGATGAGGGCCGCAGTTTCTCCGTTGTCGAGCAGGGCTTGGATGTCATCGGTGGCTGCGATGAGGGCGGTCTCGGTGCTGTGGTTGGCCCGGAAGCCGGACTGCGAGGGGTCGAGGGATCCATTCGTCTCGAGAAAGGCGGCAAGCTGCTTGTTGACGGTCTTCTCGATGACTTTGGCCGGGAACGGGAGGAGCGAGATGGGGCGGTAGTTTTTGAGTTCGGTGGGGTCCGCTGATGGTTTCTTCAGTAGAGCGCTGAGTTCGGCGTGCTTCCAGCTCTCTGGGAAGGTAGCGGTGGTGAAGGAGGTGTTGATGATGTCTCGCAGGTGGGGTGCGATGACAGCGTCGGCCTTGTTGAAGATGTGGTGAGGGCAGGGGTCGGTTGGGGATCCGGAGTGGATGGAGTTCATCGTGCGGATGGTGTCTTCGGTGGTGATCGGGGTCCAGGCGCGGAGGGTGGTTGTGGAGGTCGTTGGTGCGGTCGTAGGGTGCTTCGGTTGTGTGCTGAAGCTGTTGTGTATGTCTGCGATCTTGTTGTGGAAGTAGGAGGCGAGAGAGTTGCAGAGGTCTTGTGATGGGGTGATGTCGTTGTTTCCGGCGTTGGGATTGGAGAGCTCTTTGACGATGTTGAAGAGTTCCTTGCTGTTGTGTGCGTTGTTGTCCAGTCGTTCCTTGAATGCGGTTTTCTTGGTGGTATGGATCAGTTGGTGGTGTTTTCGGGTTGCGAGCTTGAGGGTGGTCATGTTGTCTGGTGTAGGGTCTCTGCGCCAGGCTCGCTCGAGGGCACGGCAGTTCTTCTTGGAGCTCTTGAGTTCGTCAGTGAACCAAGGTGCTTTCTTACTGCCGGGTCTGCTGGGCGGGGTCCTCAGTGGGGCGAGGTCGTCTGCGCAGTTGCTGATCCACTTCGTGAGGTTGTTGGCGGCCTGGCTGGAGTTCGTGGAGCTGGTGGGGGGGTCTTGGCTCAGGGCTGCGGCGAGCTGGTCGGCTGTGATCTTGTTCCAGTTTCTGCGTGCGACCTGTTGCTGGTGGTGGTGGATCGTGTTCTTATTGAAGCTGAAGTGGACGCAGCTGTGGTCCGTCCAGTGGATTCCGGTGGCGTGGCTGAAGGCGATGTGCTTGCTGGATGAGAAGATGGGGTCGAGTGTGTGTCCGGCGTAGTGGGTGGGGGAGGTCACCAGCTGCTTGAGACCGATGGTGGCGAGGTTGTCCAGCAGGGTGGTGGTGTTGCGGTCGTTGTTGTTCTCCAGGTGAAAGTTGAGGTCCCCGAGGAGGATGTAGTCAGCGGAGGGGAGGGCGTGCGGGCTGATGAAGTCGGCGATGTCTTCGCTGAATTGTGTGCACGGTCCCGGGGGTCTGTAGATGAGGGTGCCTCTGAGGGTGGTCTTGGGGTCGGTGTGGATCTGGAAGTGTAGGTGCTCGGCGGCTGTGAGGGTGTCGTCGGTGTTGGTCATGATGCGGATGGTGTTCTTGTGGACGATGGCGATGCCTCCACCGGTCTGGTTGACGCGGTCCCTCCAGGTGATCTTGTATCCGTCCGGGATGGCGATGGCGATGTCGGGCGCTGAGGAGGCATTCATCCAGGTTTCCGTGAGGAAGGTGACGTCTGGGGATGTAGTGTCGATCAGGTTCCAGAGTTGGACGGCGTGTCTGTGGACGGAGCGAGTGTTGAGCAGGATGCACTTCAGGTGGTTGCTGCTGGTGCTCGGTTTGGTGGGTGCTGGTGCCGTGCAGGTCCGGATGCAGGTGAACTTGCAGGAGTGGCAGCTGAAGGGTCCGTGGGTGCGTCTCAGTGTGGCTCGGTAGCAACCGGGGATCCGGCCGGGGTTGAGTGCGTTGAGGGTGGCTGCGTCGTAGGTCAGGCGGGTGGACTGGGGTCTGCGGGGGTCAGGGGGTCTGGCGCTGGCGCAGTCCAGGCGCGGATGGGCGCAGACGGGCTTACCTTTGGCGCACCTTCGGCGCTCAATCGGTGCTCCCGCTGCGCGCGTCCGCTGCGCGGTTGCTCAGGGGGCGTCATAAGTAAGGAGCCGGGAGGGCAGGTCAGCTGGGTGGCGGGAGTGGGGCGGCCAGTGGGCAGGGGGGGGCGGAGTCGCCTGGAGGTCAGTGGCGGGAAGGAGGGCCGAGGGCGGCTCAGAGGCGGCTGGGTCGTCTGGCGGCTGGAGAAGGACAGCTAACAGGTGGGGGAGGGCAGCAGAAGGGGGGAAATAGGGGTACAGAAGGCAAAAGGGGAAGGGGAGTACAGGAGGCAAAATACAACAGGCAAAAGGGGAGAACAGAAGGCAAAACGGAGGGGAATACAGACGGCAAAAACGGAGGCAGCAGGAGGGGGGGGAAGAACACAGAGGGCAATCGCAGTCAGAGGAGAGGTACACAGAAGGCAGCAGGCAGCGCACTGGCAATCAGGGGGCAGGAGCAGCGGTGGGTGGGGGCGACCTCGCCTGGAGCTAATAACAAAATTATAATGTACAGGGTGAGTAGAGACTATCTTTGCTCGCCCCATGTGAAAAATAACTTGAATGAGGGTGGGCTGACTCTAATCTAAAGAAGATGAATATGGGTCTCGATTCCCCCAAAATCATCTATCTTAGGTCGAAAGTTCCGTGGTGGTGTCAGTTATGTAAAACTACAGAACGATGTCAAAACAACCTACAGAGAGTCCCCTTAAAATGTCAGAGAGTACCCAGTGAAAGAAACAGTAGACCACATAGAAGGAATATTAAAGAAGGACCTCACGAAATAGGACCTGCCTGAAGTCAGCTGCCGAAATTATTGGCAGAGTATCGCACAAAAGGGGCAAGGCCGGAAATAATAACTTAAAGTTGCCAAAAACATGATATTTGAACGGGTCCTAATTCAATGTCCAAAAATTACCCAATGCAGTCAGACTTCAAACAGAAATCACGTAGTACTTACTTAGAGCCTCGCGTATGTGGACCAGCCTGGAATCGGCTGCCAGGATAAATGGTTTGCGGTTCTTAGTAGCACGGTATTTAAAGCCACAAATCTTGTTTGGCATCTGAGAAGAAAGCGCACGAATAATAGACGCAATGTGAAAACATTTGATTAAGGATACGAGCGTAGGATGACTGGTACGCTAACCTACTGAAAGACTGGCGCCAATCAAATATAATAATAAAAAGAAAAGAAAGACCTTAAAAAGCGGATAGAGGATACAAACATAAAATAACTGGTGCGCTGGCCTAAGGAAGGACTAGCGCCGAGCAATGTAATAATAAAAATAAGAAAAGGATTTAAACAAAAGAATTTAAACAAACAGATGCGCATAATGATGAAAATAGGCAATAGAGGAATTATTCCGTAACGAATATTTCAAGTATCCGCTGAGATAAAAAATGTATCGATGGTAATATATAAAAGTGAATAATACTGAATAAAAAGATTAAAACAGATACTAAAATTAATAATACGAAAAGAAAAGAGGATGTAAATATTAATGTGATTGCTAGGAAATTTCAGAACAGAGTACTATTATGTCATTACGTGACTAAGGGCTCAATAATTGGAAAATTCCAAAAAAGATTCTGCTATGTCGAAATAATTAGTTGCTCAAATGTCAGGTATTATACTTAATTGCATTTTCCCAAGGGATGTCGTTATTTAATCCCTTGATGTTTGCTGCCAAAGAAAAGATCCAAAAGACCTCCCGTTTTTTAAGGTAGTCTTCTGTTTTGATACTGCTATTATTCTCAAAATTTTCAATAATAAACCAACGTATGTCGTTTGGTTTATGTTGGCAGTCAACATAGCGTTTTACTAGGGGTGCATTGATTTTCGAAGTATGTATCGCTGATCGGTGTTCAGTTAACCTGATGCAAAAAGATCTCGCTGTCTCACCCACATAACCTAATCCGCAGGGACAAACCAAAAGATAAACAACGTTCTTGGTTTTACAATTTGAGAACCTGCGGGGTCGGATGGTATATCCTTGATAGAGGATGTACACACATTCACAGTTGTCAGCTTTGAATGGATTTTCTTATGCTTTAAGAAAATCCATTCAAAGATGACCCCTGCACATGAACATACAGCCATGTCAGCCATCTTAGAATGGATTTTTTTAAAGCTGATAAAAATGCATTGGGAAATGTCTGTCGGGTATACTTGTGCATGTGGAAGCACCGGCAGACATCTTGGAATGTTTAAAAACATTTTATGATTACTGTCTCCCAATACAACAGTTTGCTGAGCTAAGAGCCCGAAGTCTCTGGAGGGTCAAGGGAATGTTGAGGGGGCAGTCTTAACAAAGAGAGGGTGGTAACAGAAGATCTGGCAGCAGGAGAAAAGAAGAGAAAATAATACTTCATATGCACTGCAGTGCAATATCTGATGCCTGTAGTGGAAGGAGTCATGCCATACAATCAAAACTGAGTTAGTAGAAAAGGCTCAAATGAGCGACAAGCACAATAATAGGGCGGAAAGCCATCATAACAGTAGCAGAGAAGTGAGAGAGACAAGAAAACCATCTAATCATGACGAAAGAACTGACAAAAAACACAAAGACTACTTTTGGTTTTGTATTGCTCAATAGGTCTTCAACAATAGACATCTAAAACTAAAGAGACCTAAAAATAACCCCAAAACAAGAGAGTCAGACAGACTCCTTTTTCTAGGTTATTGGGGCAGGTGGAACAACTGATTTAATTTTTGAGTGATGTACCAGTCAGTGGCTGGCATATGGCATGTTATCATATAGATTCTTGGAGAATACATCACAAACATATTTAGGTAATTTAGGTAATCGAAAGCTATCATCGCCATCCCCTATTACAATTGGTGTACCACAAGGATTAACTCTTTCCCCAAGTCTTTTTAACCTCTACATGGAACCGCTGGCTGAGATTCTATGACAGCCAACATCTTGTTTCATATGTATGCTGACGACACACAGATCTACATTAAAGTCTCATCACTGGAGGAGATCAAGTCGATGAATGAAGCGCTAACGATGACCATTCAATTGCTAATAAGTAATTAACGTAAACAAAATGAGCAAATAACTGAATTCTAATGAATCCCCCCCTGCAAAATCTCTTCTGAAATAAAGGAATGACCACACTGATCACCGTGCTTAACTGCACCCAGACCTTAGTCGACTCACTAGGAATCATGTTGGACAAGAACCTTAACATGCAAAGCCACATCAACTTGACGGATAAAAACGCCTGGTACCACCTGAGTTGGCTTAGAAAACTGAAACCATTCCTATAAACGTCAGACCTCAAAATGGCAGTTCAGGCGTTGATCATCACGAGTATCGAATACAGTTATTCAACTTTATCTGGCCTGCCCAAGACCTCAACAGCACCGCTAAAAGCTTGTCTCAACACAGCCACAAGACTCATACCTAGATCTAGAAATTGTGATCACATCTATCCACACTTAAAAGCTCTGAACTGGCTACCATAAGATGCCAGAGTACAACTCAAACTGGCCTGTATCACACATAAGGCGCTACACTCAAAAACACCGGCATACCTTGCCCAGAAAGTGATGATATTCGGAAGAGGCAGGTAATCCAGAGGCGCAAAAGATCTTGTGCTGGAACCGCCGTGCTTCCAGTAGAAGAAAGCTTTCTCAGGCACCGCACCCAGAATCAGGAACTGCTCCCGACCAAACATTAAAAGAATACCATTCTATTCAAAATTCAAGAAGGAAGTTAAGATCTTCCTGTGGAAAAGTGAATTTTGCCCTGTTATATGTGCCTACGTGTTCCCCATCCTATGTTATATGTGCATGATCGATATGCATATATCCCCCTATGATCGATTAAAGACGCAATTATAGTTGTGTCCAGCTCTAGTATGCCAGTATCCAGTTCTCGTGAAAGCAACGAGTATTAGGCCTATGTTGCCACGTTTTACAGTGTGCACGTTAATTCACCGCATTGTCCCTGTTCCTAGGCCTCAAAAGGGCCCGGACACCAGATTCAAGCTCCAGTCTCCTGAACCCACTCCGAGGAGCGATGCAGCCCCCACCTGCATCCCTGACCCTTCACTTACTTCCTGCCAAGCAGCGCGGTGCCCGGCCTGGCTCTGCCTGCCTGTCTGCCAAGAATATGTTATGCTTCTAGTTATCAGTCCAGCTTTCCTTCTTCGCATTCCTAAGCTGCTGAACCGCATAAACAGTTTCAGCTATAGTCTAGTCTTTCTGTCTCCATGCAAGAGAGTTACCGTATTAATATTCATAGAAGATTCATAGCACACGCAATACATGTAGAATATATGCATGCACCAGCCTTAGTGTCAAGTAGCCTTTGCCCTGATAACTTTTGGATTCTATCAACATGTACTCCAAACACCAGATACCAGATATGCTATAGGTACATGTCGTCCTGACACCGCAGACTTTAGTCTCCTCTTCTAGTGTAGAAGTCATAGCCCCCAGTTCTCCCCGGTAACACGTCATTGCCCGTTTGCGCGCACCACTAGGTTAAAGGTCCCAGCTGCTCAGGTAGCCCCCTCCATGTTTCCGCCCCATTCATGACACTTCTGTGACGTTCCTCATCACATGTCTATGTTCACGCCTTCTTTTCACGCCCATGTGTTCTTATCTTACGCTTGTCACTAGTTACGCCTACTGTATGCAATGTAATGGAAATGTCTTACTATATATATGTATGTTTAATTGTAAGCGAGCGCTGCAGCTGCCTCTCTATTTTATTTCAGGCTGTCCCGATCCAGTCCCTTTCCCTTTTTGCCTGAATAAATCCTTCTGACTCGGACACATCGGATCCTGCCTCTTATTTATTGAGCTATCTGTTATTGTTAATGTAATTCAAAAATAGTCCCGGTATTATTTATTTATATACCACATAATGGCGCCCGAATAGGGACGAGCCCCTTCCTCACGCGCTGGCGATGCAACGCCGGTCCCCTGACCCTCTGCAGCCGTGACGGAACAATACCGTGCACGTGCAGATATTTCTGCTTCAAGTCTCCCTCAGGCCCACGGAGGAGACGGAGACTGCGGTCCGACATCCAGACGAAGCGGTGTGGAATGCGGTTCGTCCCGACCAGAGCCCAAGCCGAGAGTGCAAGGTCCGAAGTATCCGGAGGCCCACCTGTTTCCGAAGTCCGAAGTTCGTAGTTCGACGTCGTAGCAGTCCAGTCCAGTCCGAGGCCTTCCAGTTTCTGCTTCCCGGTGAGTACCGTTGCGGGGGAAGTATCTAGACAGGATCATTAGTTTGTTCCTGGTCCGTTGGGTTTGGATACGCAGATCCATTACGAAGTATTCACCTAAAAGTGGGTACGGTATGACGTGTCTCTTTATGGGACCGGTATGTTCTGTACTGTTTTAGCAGTGCATCCAGTAACTCTAGTAAGTCCGTTCTCGAGAAATTCATGTGTATGTGTATCAGGTAGTATTCTGTTCCAACCGTTATTTATGTATTTTTATGTCGTGGTATGAGTGATCTGTTTGCCATTTATTTATTGTGATTATTGTGTATTGTGTTCGCAAGTAAACTCCTGAAAATGCCTCTGTTCTCGAAATTACGTCAGATAAAGACCAGAAAAGGGTTACTCGAAGAAGCAGTTCCTGTCCCCCCTAGGGACAGTCCTGGACATTTTATGTATCACAAGCATGGCTTAGATGCCATATTATATCTAGACTTATGGGCGGACTATACCAAAGATCTTGAAGAGAAATATAGATGGCCTGTATCAGGTACATGGGATGCCGAGTGCATCATGCGAGTAGAAGAAGCATTATGGAAAAAGAAAGCCAGACAGTCCCAGAAAGATGCCATCGAGTTATGGCGCAAAGAATCTCATAAAAGAACCGAAAAAGAATTCAGAAAAACAGAATTAAGTAGGGAGTCCGCAGAAAAAGCCCAAGAAAGGGAATTAATAGAAGAAGGTGAACGAGTTAGATCAGAACAGTCAGACAGACAGAGAAATGCCCTTATTAAAGGTATGTATCCTCTTCTTGCCGAGGGCTTGCCGAAGGCAACCCCGGAAGCACCCTGTAATTTACCGCCGCCATTGGTCCCGACTAAGCTACGTCATAAACCGACCGCAGCTGATATTTTTCTTTCGTCCTATTTGGACGACACAGTCCCAGCCTATGCAAATCCTATTCCGCCTGCTCCCGTTAATAATGTAATTCCTGTCCCGCCAACCACTGTTCCCGGGGGCCAAGTTCATGCTCCGGCACCCCCGGATCAGCCCACATTACATGTACCCGTTTTGCCAGTCACTCTACCAGCCCGTACAGTATTCACCGACGATTCTAGTTTAGGTGCCGCGGGGGGAGGTTCTCCTCGCACCCCGCCTCAGCCAAGACGTCTGACGCTCCATGACCTAGCGTTACAGCGTACGCCAAAAGTGTCTACATACGTAGATATCACGCGACTTCTTACTGACTGTCGTTATGATCCAGTTCCAGGCGAAGATCACATGGTCATATATTCATTGCGTTTAAGACGGGTTGCCAGTTATTTGGTCACCCTACCCGATATGGGAGAACATCTAGACAGAATATATCGTTTTATCCGTACAGGAGAGAATCCAGGAAGTATTCACGAAGCCATGGTTCAAAGAAAAGTCGAGACTCAGCTCATGATTTTAAAGTTTTTGATTAACTGTTTAATAAGAGAACAAGATTGTCCAGATAAAGATCAAGAGGAAATGAAAGTCCTGACTAGGTGGAGTGACAATATAGCCGATGGAAAACACAAGACACAAGGTTGTATAGAGAGTATGTACAAGAAAATTCGTAGGGAAATCATAAGTATACACGAGAAACGAGAAGCAAAAAGAGCAACCGAGAAAGAGTATGACTCTTCTACTGAAGAGGTAGACAACGAGAATCCCGACAGAATAGCGTATGTAGGTAGAACTAGACTTTCCGACCGACATTCACGCCTAGATTACAAGAAAACTTTTCCTCCTCCAGTACCAGAACAGTGTTCTCTTGAGCAAATATTCCAAGCTACCGATCATATCCTGAAATCACGAATAGGTTATAGCGAGCTCAGTACCATGCATGAACAAGAACTAGCCCGATCAGCAGTCCGATGGACTAGTGATTCTACCACGTTTCCAGATGAAATAGTGGCCCAAACGTTTCTGAAACTGCCCCCAGCCGAGCAGCGACTGGTGGGTACGTATATGATTCAGCACCTCATTACACTGTATGAGGAACAGCATTCTGATCCAGGTCCTTTACATGATGTATTAAATGAATTACTCCAGAACAGATGGAAAGGTCTAGGTACCGATTTAATTAGTGTCATTCTAGAACAGCGCCACAAATACCGAACGTTTCTGAATCCACATTTTGTTCATGTCTCACCCCCAGAAGGAAAATCAGTCTACATAGATAGACAGAATCCGTTACGAGAAGTGCATCCAGTCAAGAAAGAGGGGGGTGGTCTAGAACGAGTATTTGTTTACACCCCTATCACGAAAATAGAACTCTTGGAAATGAAAAAGTTAATTCCCTGTCATGATAAAGATCCAGCAGGGTTTCACCGTGAATTAAAGGACATGCTCCGTATGGGAGAATACACGTATCCTGATATCATTAAAATGTTAAAGGTCCTGTTGCCTGCGGGCATATATGAAAAACTCAAAGAAAAAGAATGGGAGGTGGGAGAGAAAAAGATAGATTGGACAGCATTAGAAACTGAAGATAATACACGAGTACCAGGTACCGGTCTTGGGGATAAAGCCAAGGCTTTGCCCGAATTGTTAATACAAGTTTTGCCAAGATTACTAGCCACGAAAAAGGAAGATTGGGATGCCATCTCAGCCTGTAAACAGAAACAAGACGAAGATACTAGTGATTTTTATTCTAGATTTGAGAAATGTTTCATTATTAATAGTGGTCTGAAAACAAGTAGTGAGTCGTATCCCCATCTTTTTGTTACCAAGCTAGTCGAGAATTCAAGTCCACAAGTTAAAAATCGAGTACTGAAAGTCGAAAGTACCTGGCAAGCTAATACTCCGTCACAGATGTTCCAGATGCTCCAGTATCACCAGAACAGAATCAGGGAAGAGCAGGAACATGAAAGGAGACGTATGAAAGACACGAAAATGAAAGTATTAGTTGCACAGTCTGTTCCGCAAGACAGTCAGAAGAGGGGTCCAAATCAAGCCAGTCATCCTGCAGCTCCCGTTAAAGGGACATGCAATTACTGTAAACAGCCAGGTCATTATATAAACGAATGTGCAGTTCTGAAACACAACATAGCTACTGGTAAGACTAAAGAAAGACCACGTCCGTCTAGACAAGAACAAGTTTCACAGACTTCCCAGCCACCACAGAATGCACAACAGACAGTTACAGTACCGCAGCCTATAGCTGCCACACAACACGTTACACAACAGATGTACCAGTATGCACAGTCAGAATATCCAGATTATCAGCCATATTCATGAAACAGCCTAGAGAGGGAGGTAGGCTTGCCTCTCATCGAGATTCCTGTAGATCAAGAGGGTCCCTATGTACATAGTCAAGTATTAGGGAAAGACAGAAAGTTTCTGATTGATACAGGGGCAAGTAGGACTACCATCAGTCATGACGAGGTTCCAGGGGCTCCGCTCTCAGGCTCTAGAAATGTTTCCCTTGGATTTTCAGGAAAGCCTATTGTTAATGAAATATCGAAACCAGTTACTCTAGAAGTTGGTCCATTGTCCCGAACTACAGACTTGATACTCACGAAATCTTGTCCAGAAAATGTATTAGGCATTAAAACACTGAAAGAAATAGGAGCAGTAATATGCTGCTCCCCAGAAGGGGTACGTCTGTTTCTGCGTGATTTTAAAGGTCATTATGTATTACGTGATTTTGATCCAAGATTATTGAATGTACCACAGCATTTATGGGCGCAAGGTCCAACTGATGTAGGTTGTATGCATATCACACCCCATCGTGTGACCCTGAAGCAAGGTGTCGTTTTACCACGAATCCGACAGTACAAATTGCCACCTGAGGCTGTAGCAGCCTTATCCAAAATTATTGACGAGCTTATTGTTAAAGGAGTGGTTGCAGAAACTGACTCCAATGTATGTAATTCTCCTATCATTCCAATTCTGAAACGTACTGATCCAAATGCACCTCCAGTATATCGATTAGTGATTGACCTTCGAGAACTTAATAAATGTATTATACCCCAGTACCCAGTGGTCCCAGATATTTCTTCCCTATTGACAGCCATTGATTCTGAAGCCACATTCTTTACAGTTATCGATCTCAAGAACGCATTCTTTAGTGTGCCCATTCACCCAGACAGCCAGTTCCTTTACGGATTCTGTTTAAATGGAAGAAGCTATCAATTCACACGAGCACCTCAAGGTTTCACAGAAAGTCCTAGTATTTACAGTCAAGCACTTAAAAGACAACTAGACAATATTCACATGCCAGCTGACACTGCCCTGCTCCAGTATGTCGATGATCTACTGATCACAGCCCGTTCTGAACGTGACTGCGAACGTGCGTCACTTACAGTCCTGTATTTCCTGGCCGAAATGGGGCACAAGGTGTCCCCTTCCAAATTGCAATTCTGTGTCCAGCAAGTGGTCTACTTAGGACACTTACTGTCCAAGAGGGGTAGGCAGTTGACACCTGACCGTATCCAGTTAATAGCACATCTTCCGCAGCCCAAGACACAGAAGGAGGTACGAGCTTTTATCGGCCTCACTTCTTACTGCAGACAATGGATTCCTCAGTATGCATTTCTAGCCAAGCCACTGATACAGTTAACGACACAGGAGGCAGCCGTATCGACTGTCCTCCCTTGGACCCAGGAACATACACTTGTTTTTAATGAGTTAAAGAAAGCTTTATGCCAAGCACCTGTACTAGCAACACCGAACTACAGTAAGCCTTTTACACTTTTTGTTACTGAACGTGATGGTACTGCATTATCTGTTCTTACACAAGATCAAGCAGGACAATACAAGCCCTGTGCTTATTTTTCTAGCACATTAGATCCGGTGGCCCAGGCTCTGCCTGCGTGCTTCAAGTCAGTTGCAGCCACAGCTCTAGCTATCAGACAAAGTGATTCCATAGTGTTAGGACACTCCCTGACAGTACAAGTTCCACACTCCGTGGAAGTTCTTTTAAACCGAACACAGACTCAGCACTTGACAATTGCACGTTTAACAGGTTATGAACTGACACTGTTCCAGCCACACATAGAAATCAGACGCTGCAACATTTTAAATCCAGCTACACTGTTACCGTCAGTTACTTCGAATCCTGCCACACACGACTGTGTGGAAGTTGTTAACACCATGACAAAGCCAAGACAAGACTTGACAGACATTGCATTACCTGATCCCGACCTGACACTCTATGTGGATGGTTCATGTATGAGAACAAGTACAGGAGAACTAGTAGCCGCGTATGCAGTGACTACTGAAACCCAAGTTATAGAAACACATCGTATTGATACCCTGTCTGCTCAAGCAGCAGAGCTCGTCGCTCTGACCCAAGCCTGCATACGTGCCAAGAACCTGAAAGTTAACATATACACAGATTCACGTTATGCATTCGGAGTCGTACACGACTTTGGAGTGCTCTGGCAAGAAAGAGGTTTTATGACTTCTCATGGAACCAAGATTCAGCATGGTCCCCTCATTCAAGCTCTGTTAGATGCAATACATTTACCGACAGCTATCGCTATCATGAAGTGCAAGGCACATACGAAAGCCACTGATATCATTTCCCAGGGTAACGATCTAGCAGATCGAACAGCCAAGCTTACAGCTCAGACTCCAGACATTACAGTTAACACGATACCGACACTCACTCCAGATCAGACTACTTGTATGACAGTTAAGGACCCTACACAAGATATCATAGATATTCAGTTACATGCCACTTCCGATGAAATCAAGAAATGGTCCGAACAAGGAGGGGTCCAGACAGATCAAGGATGGTTGACGAAGGGAAAAGCCACATGGTTTCTCCCCGACTCTATGGTTCAAGTCATTATTAACACCGCACATAGTCCAGCACATTTAGGAGAAAAAGCCATGTTAGACAGCATCCAGAACCTCTGGTTCAACAAGCATTTACGAGCAGCAGCCAAACAGAAAGTGCGTACCTGCATGATATGTTGTCAGTTTAATCCAGGTAAAGGTGTCCCGGTGGAACAAGGTGGATTCCATCCTCCTGACCACCCTTTTGAAGTCCTCCAGATGGATTATATTCAGATGGAGCGATGTCGAGGTTTCAAGTATGTCCTCGTAGTTGTATGCGCTTTGTCCAGATGGACAGAAGCATATCCAGTTCCAGATTACACAGCTGCGACCACTGCCAGGCAGTTGGTTCGTGAGTTCTTTCCCCGCTATGGATTACCTAGGGTCGTGTATTCAGATAACGGACAGCCATTCTCATCCGAGCTCATGAAACAAGTATCCCTTCTGTTAGGGTACCAGTGGAAGTTCCATTGTGTACGCCATCCTGAAGCAGCCGGTCTCGTAGAGAGACATAACCAGACCCTGAAAATCCGCATTGCTAAAGTGTGTGCAGAGAAAGGTGTAGATTGGATAGTAGCACTGCCAGTTGCCCTTTTTTATATGAGAATGGTTGCTCATTCCCGTTCAGGTCTATCTCCGTATGAGATAGTGTTTGGTCGTCCCCCAAACATGTGGGGTACACCTAGACCCCGTACCATTATCGATGTTGACAGTAATATGCTGACAGATTACCTTGCCTCCTTGATGTCTGCACTACAATCTTGTCGTTCACAGGTTGCCGCTGCATTTCCAGACAACACCGAAGTAAAACCGCATGAAGTCGTTCCGGGTGATTTTGTGCTGGTTCGCAATTTTGATCGTTCAAGTCCGCTGGAGCCCCGCTGGAAGGAGCCCCGCCTCGTTCTTCTCACCACCCGGACAGCAGTGAAATTGGAAAACCGAAAAGGGTGGCTACACGCCAGCCATGTGAAAAAGTTTCATGGACTTAAAGCAAAGACTTTTCTCAAGGACTGCCCCGTTCTCAAGGACTGCCCAGACTCTGAATCTAAACTTCCCCTGTTAGAGAAAACTCCGCAGCAGGAGTATAAATCCAAGTTGAGGTCTAGTAAGTCAGCCAGTTTAATTGTCTAAGTCCCTCTCGGGTGAAACGGTTAGACAGGTTCCTGACATGTATGAGATAGACCCACACAGTGAGAGAGTTAGTCAAAACTCTAAGAGAATACGCTATCGAAAGAATCTTTGCAGCCGATGTATAGTTACTCTGTTCTTTTTATTGTTCCTGAGTCTTATGGTTACTTGTATAAGTTATGCTTTACATTTATGTTTTCCTATCTCACATGTACATATGTTTTCTAATGTTACAGTAGAGCACACATTTAGTGATCTGCCTCCTCACGAGTTATCCTATCGTCTTGCTATGCGTAATAATACTTTTATCCGAATGCTGCACTATTCACACCAGACCAGCAATGCCACTAATTGTTGGGTGTGTGGTCGACTCCCCCCTTTCCAGACACCGAAGGGAGTTCTGCCACTCTTTCCTTATCCGTTTTCACATAATGGTTCGTGTGGAGCATGGTCCACGTTAACGTCATCCTCAACTGATATGTCCCTTCTGAATAGAACATGTTTTCCAGACAAGCAAGGTCTTTCCCATAGAACAGGGTTAGATCTAGAAAACGAAGTATATAATTTAGGTAATTATTCCTCGAATTTCATGGTCCTGAATGTTCAGTCCGATACTACTCCAGACAAAACAGCAACAGCAAAAAGAGGGGTGAACAGGGGATAACATGCGCTGGGAAAGAAAAATGCGTACAATCACAATAATTAGTAAGCTTCCAAGGATCAGATTCTGGTCACCCCACCAGAGTCAAAACCTGCGACACCAAGGGGCCACAGTTAACCAATATAAACAAGCACAAGATCCTGAGCTGGAAAAAGTTCAAATAAGTTCAAGTAATCAAGTCCCAATATTTTAGGTGCTCCTCATTTTATTCTTCATGAAAAGATTTTTCTTTCATTCAATTGATGGAGTCCAATCTTCGTATATTTACAAGTGAAAAACCACAACCAACGCCAACACGTGTTTCGTCTAGGTCGTTAAGACCACTAGACTTCGTCAGGGCAAAATTTATCAATAGCAAGCTTCCAATAAGTAAGCGTAGGCGTATTTGTTCAGGCAGAACAATTAATAAGTTTCCAAAATGGAGCGTCTAGCACAAGGCAATTGTCCCAGGTAAGGGACAGTCAGTCCTCAGATCAAAAACATATATCCTTCCAATCCGAAGCTCCTAATAGATCCTCCGAGTACGGGGTCCAGGTTGAAGAGACAGTACCTTCCTTTGCAAATCACGGCGTGAAGCTTGCTATTGATAAATTTTGCCCTGACGAAGTCTAGTGGTCTTAACGACCTAGACGAAACACGTGTTGGCGTTGGTTGTGGTTTTTCACTTGTAAATATACGAAGATTGGACTCCATCAATTGAATGAAAGAAAAATCTTTTCATGAAGAATAAAATGAGGAGCACCTAAAATATTGGGACTTGATTACTTGAACTTATTTGAACTTTTTCCAGCTCAGGATCTTGTGCTTGTTTATATCGATACTACTCCAGACTTGCCTGCTATCTCAGTTTTACCAGTCAAAGGCGAATTATGTGTCAGAAAGAATGGTTCCGCACATGTAGGACATAGTGATTGTACTACTGTGGTCAAGTATAGTGACAGTGGGAAATCTATTTTCAAAGCCTCACGTCATTTCTTATTTTGTTTGTGGTCAGACCGCATATGTTCGTCTGCCCCTCGATTGGGATGGAACATGTTATATTGCCTTCCTACTGCCACCAGTTTTTCTAGCCCCATCTGATTATCACAGAAACACACATCTAGTACACGTTAGACATAGAAGGGAGACCGAGTCCCCAATTGTCGATCAAACTGAAACTGCTCTAGAACAGTATCAAGACTTCAATAAAGGTTTCTTTTTCTTCATAGGCCCTGTCCAGAATAGTAAGCTAATACGTAGGCTAACCAGAACCCTTGAAGCAGTAGTGAATGAGACTACTTCCGCTCTAGGTAACTTAACCGAAGAGCAATCTGCTATGCGTTTTGTTGTGCTCCAAAATCGTCTCGTTCTTGACGTCATACTGGCCGATAGAGGAGGAGCTTGTAGAGTCATCGGATCTAGTTGCTGCATTTTCATTCCTAATAACGCGCCGTCTGTTTATTCAGCTATAACCAGACTTCATAAAATTGCCCATCAGTTACACCAGAATCCAGGCACCTGGACATGGTCCGGTTGGCTCTGGAGTATTATATCTGCTTGGGGATGGAAAGTATTGTCATTCCTAGGTATAGCAGTAATGATCATATTCAGTTGCTGCCTCTGTTCACAATGTGGCCCTGCGATTTGCGGCATGTGTGCTACCTCTTGTATTCCTAGTCCTAAGTCCCGTTCCAAGACAATTCGAGACGAGCAAATGATGCTATATGAACAGATAGAGTGTAGCATGAATATTGATGTTTCCTGATGGAACCGTAGGGCACAAGGAGGGAATGTGGAAAAGTGAATTTTGCCCTGTTATATGTGCCTACGTGTTCCCCATCCTATGTTATATGTGCATGATCGATATGCATATATCCCCCTATGATCGATTAAAGACGCAATTATAGTTGTGTCCAGCTCTAGTATGCCAGTATCCAGTTCTCGTGAAAGCAACGAGTATTAGGCCTATGTTGCCACGTTTTACAGTGTGCACGTTAATTCACCGCATTGTCCCTGTTCCTAGGCCTCAAAAGGGCCCGGACACCAGATTCAAGCTCCAGTCTCCTGAACCCACTCCGAGGAGCGATGCAGCCCCCACCTGCATCCCTGACCCTTCACTTACTTCCTGCCAAGCAGCGCGGTGCCCGGCCTGGCTCTGCCTGCCTGTCTGCCAAGAATATGTTATGCTTCTAGTTATCAGTCCAGCTTTCCTTCTTCGCATTCCTAAGCTGCTGAACCGCATAAACAGTTTCAGCTATAGTCTAGTCTTTCTGTCTCCATGCAAGAGAGTTACCGTATTAATATTCATAGAAGATTCATAGCACACGCAATACATGTAGAATATATGCATGCACCAGCCTTAGTGTCAAGTAGCCTTTGCCCTGATAACTTTTGGATTCTATCAACATGTACTCCAAACACCAGATACCAGATATGCTATAGGTACATGTCGTCCTGACACCGCAGACTTTAGTCTCCTCTTCTAGTGTAGAAGTCATAGCCCCCAGTTCTCCCCGGTAACACGTCATTGCCCGTTTGCGCGCACCACTAGGTTAAAGGTCCCAGCTGCTCAGGTAGCCCCCTCCATGTTTCCGCCCCATTCATGACACTTCTGTGACGTTCCTCATCACATGTCTATGTTCACGCCTTCTTTTCACGCCCATGTGTTCTTATCTTACGCTTGTCACTAGTTACGCCTACTGTATGCAATGTAATGGAAATGTCTTACTATATATATGTATGTTTAATTGTAAGCGAGCGCTGCAGCTGCCTCTCTATTTTATTTCAGGCTGTCCCGATCCAGTCCCTTTCCCTTTTTGCCTGAATAAATCCTTCTGACTCGGACACATCGGATCCTGCCTCTTATTTATTGAGCTATCTGTTATTGTTAATGTAATTCAAAAATAGTCCCGGTATTATTTATTTATATACCACATTCCTAATGGGGAAATTCCTGCCATATCTCTATACAAAGAATCAACTAATTCATCTGTCGATCGAATCACCTTCCGTTCACTGTAGATTTATAAATCAGAGGGTCTTTTGATAGTAAAAGATCATTTGTAATTTGATGTATTCGTTCAGTCTCAGATATTATTGTAAGTCCTGAGAACTTTTACCGTCCACTGGTTTTATAGTTTTATGTTATCTGTATGCGTAAGTGTATGTTGTTTGCTATTGGTCGCATTCGGGACCGCTAAATCTCTGTTAATCGCTCTGACACACTAAAGGGCCACGTTTGTGCTATATAAAACACAAAACAAACAAATAAATAAATAAATATAGATGCCATGGAGCCTTTAGTCTTGCATGTGGTGTTTGGCAATTGATCCTCTCTTCAATCTGTTTGGAAGGTTGTGCACAGTGGTCATTATACATTTAGAGTAGGCTTGCTAGATGAAAGTGGTGTGATAATTCATCCTGAAGAAAAGTTGAGTTACATTTTCAGAACTTAAGATAAGCAGTGTAAGATGTAATAGATGCTGTAAAAAGGAACAGTTAGATTAAGCAGCATTAGACAATGTGCAGGTAGGTGTGGCTCCCTGAGGATCATGCATACCCAGGTTTCCAAATGACCAATATTTCATTAAGAAGGAAGCAACAAGTAGGTCAGGCGGGGGGACAGTAGTTCCTGTCTGAAAACTGAACATTAGGCCGCGGAAAACAATGTAGCCGCTTAACATAACAGAGGACCGGCACCAAAATAATGAGGAAATGCGTAAAAAATGAAACATACGTGTGGGAAGGGGAGAGAATGTTATAGCAAAATAATGGTGGAATGATTTGTTCACGTCAATATATATTTTGATGAAAAACTTGTGAATACTCCAATGATTGACTTAAAAGCATCTCATCATAAATTTCATATATCAACCTTTTCTAAACTCAAAACCTAAATATTGGGGTACAAAGCTAAATAATTGATATTTTGCATTGCAACTGTAGGTTGTCTCATATTTAAGTAAATGCATCAGCTACTGCTGAATGTATCTGCATTTTTAACTATATTTCAGGCATTTGCATAGTGCACATTTTGCATTTGGCTGGTCTTATGGGGCTTTCCACAGTTTGGTGGCTTTCTACATGGTGCTGGTGGTAATAAAGCAGACCTGTGTCATTTACCAAAAAATAAGATATGTTATTGCATTTGTGTGCTGGTCATGCTTTTGGTTAGGTGGATAGTTAAGGCTGTAAGTCTTCCCCAACTGTTCATACATTATCTGCATTGCTAAACATACATGTGCATGAGTTTGAATCCTGTGTATGCCTTGTGTGTGTAGTATTTTTTAACGTTGGTGCTTTTGTTTACTGCAAAAGCCTACTATATAGTGTATCTGAATCTGTGTTCAATGTATGCTAACCGCTTCGCAGCTGCGGATATTCCACCGCGTGCTGAAAAAAAATTACGCCCACCGCGACATCATATGGCCGGGGGCCATCCGACACACCGAAAAGGTTAAGAGTATTAATGTTTTCTGTTGAATGGCTATTGTGATAGCCATCTATACTGCATACTTGTACTACTTTGCATGTTGAATATGTTTGTACTATTCTATTTATTATGTTCTGGAACTTGGTGTGTTTCATAAACGGTAGTGCTGCTGTGAGTCACATGCTAGCCAGCTAAATTACATATCTTGTATGAGTTGGGTTTGTGAAATATGTTCTTTCTTATGTGTTGTGTTGGAATTGTGTAAGGTGTTTCCTAAGTGCAGTTGTGACCTCCGTGATAGCTGATCATAGATTCATCATGAGTGTGTGTTGTATTTAAGTGATATGTTCTGTCTAGAGTATTTGATTTTACTTTGGAGTATTCTTTGGGAGAAATGCAGATGGTAAATGCTCAACTTTGGATAATTCCCTTATCTTACTTTTATTTACAGCTGATTGGTTGAACTATAACTTCCACCTGAGGAAGCCTACGAAGAGAATTGCAATGAGAATTGCTCCTCCATGGTGTTGGCATCTAAAAACCCATAAATGTGATAATGTATTCCTTTACATTTTCAGTCGTGGCTTTTTAACCAAACTACACATTATTTATGTTTTTGTTTAATTGGTTGACAACTACAACAAAACGTCCATAAATATGCAGATGTACTGAAAGTACCCATAAGGGTATACTGCTAGAGCTGTTTGTTGGAACGGAAAAGTCCTCTGCATGGTAAAGTACCTGTATCCCTGCCCTGAGTGCCCAACTGTACTGTTGCCTGGATCCCTAATGCTGGTTGTTATCAGCAATTGCATATCATGCGTTTGCTCCATGACATAGATCTGGCTCACACATTGCGTACTTGTTGGGCCTGGAGGGGCGCCCAAAGAACTACCCTCATTGTGCTGTTGTGTGGTTCCTATAAACCTATATAGGGTCTGCGTGTTTAGACAACATAGAATGTGGGATTGGTGTCCGGACTGATTCCAGACACCCCCACCGGATATGTTACCCTGAATACCAGATTTCTCACAGTGCCACTGTAAACTCCTCTTACCAAGGAGAGAATAGTTCTTGGCACCTATCGAACAAGACAACTCTGTCCCATCGGGGATCGGGGCTACAGTACTTTTCACCCAGTCACTCGTGCTCACTTTGTCTCAGAGAGATACACAGAATAAACGGTGGGAATGTTTTCAATTAGCATTTATTGAACCAGCGTCATTCTAGTGTAAAATAGGTATGCTAAAACAACCATTTGACAGAAACATATATTCAGCGACAGAGTAAAAGGATGGTAGATTTCTACCATAGTGCTAAAACAATGAATACAGGCAGGTATAAAAATACATCACAGTAATAATGCGTACTCCTACGATGCAACCGTAACTAGATGTACCTAGCATGCATGCAGGTGTAAATCCAAGAATCCTGCTTGGATAAAAACAACCCCATTACATGAAGTGGGAGGCTGTGGGACCCCTTCTTGGTCTCGAGATGGACACCCCGCAAGAGATGTTAGACCGCTGTGAGCTGGAGTGTCTGCGTGCAGGAATTTCAGCATCTTGTGTCAGTGTGTCAGCATGGAAGTCCTTTTTATCCTCTCCCTTCCTCTGCAAAGATATGGTGTTTGTATACCCAACGTGGTACCCTCATAGGATCTACCTTGCTGTGTCATGTCAGACTTAGAATGACGGAAGGAATGGCCCTTTTACATAGTTATTATGCAGGACATGGTAGTCCTGCTGAGTTTCCAAGAATCCTTATACTTAATAAATGAGGCTAGGTTTCAGGTAAAAGCCCACAACCTGTTAGCAGCACCATAACTAGGTTAAAGGTCAGTCCCAAGAACTGTTATGTAGTGTAATGGCATGAAAATATAGGTGAGGGGTTAGGTTGCTACCTGAGTCTATATTGAGTGTCTATATGGAACATAATAGTGCTGGAAGGCCACTACCTCCACCAGACATTAAGCAGCACGAGTGCTGTGGTGGCAGCATACTGTGTAGTGATTATATGAGTTTACAGGTCCTTTTTACCCTGTGTCACTGGAGTTTGGCCTAAAGGCTCACTCACCATTTTAAAAGTTTCACTGCTGTGGTCCTAGCTCACCCTTGGCCTTCATGCCTAAAGTGCTGCACAGAAGTGGTGACTATGCACTGGTTGTACGTGTGCCTGGGAACAGTAGAGGAGTGCTGTGCAGTACATGCATGGTTAGTGCAGTACTGGCTGTATGTATGCCTGTGAGGAATACAGGATATGAGAGCTGTAGTGTTGTTCAGGTTGAGCACAGTGGAAGCATGTACTGGATATATAGATGCTTGTGAAAAGTACAATACATGAAAGGTTAAGTGTTGTGCAATACGTGCCTGATAAATATGTGTACTGGAAGTGTGTGTGTTTTCAAGTAGCGCATCATGGCACAACACAGAAACGCTACAGTAATGAACAGTGAGTAGAGTGAATGAGTGTGCTGAATGCATGTGTGCCTGTGAGGGCACTATGCATGAAAGTAACAGTACTGCATAGAGTGTGTACTGTGTCCATACACTGAGTGCAAATGTGCCCGCAATGGTACATTATATAGAAGACCCTGGGTTCCATTTTGGGAAGCTCTGGCCTGCCTAATGAAGATATTAGTAGTTGGTGATTCCCCTCAGAGAGCTTTGTGTATGGCTGCATTCCTGTGAGCTGGGTGGGACACACCGGAGAAGGGAGAGAAAGAGACCCCCCAGTACACTTCAATGGGTGCACTTTCATTCTGTAATAAATCACAAAGGAAAGGGCCGGGACACATCTCAGGAAGGCGATGGGGCTAAGGGAATGTCTCAGAAAGACTAGAGCTAGGAGCCTGGGTGTAACCTTTTGATGCACATGTTGCTGTGGTTGGCATCGAGGTGTGAACTCTAGTCACTCCTATGGCCTCTGTTGTGTGACTATCAGCTTCAGAGTCTCTCCTGCTATAATAGACAGCCTTTCAAGAGAAAACAGAGAGAGGAAAGAGTACACTTCTAAAAGAAGCAGAACTCCAACATAAAACTTAAAAGACTCAGACCCTAAATGACATTTGGCGTCTGGTAAAAGAGTATGAGAAAGGTTGGTTGAGACCCCAAATGTGTCTTCTGCCAAGCAGCCCGTCTGGCTGCGTGAGGAAGGGAAGCTCCGCATGACTTCTGCCTGTGACCTGGACTTGGGGCCAAGGCCTGCTAGTTTTCCTGCTGGGTAAGAGGAGGGCATCACCCATTGAAACCAAGGCTAGCTGCTCTGGAGCCTGGAGCATCATCGCCTGCCTGCTTGCCAAGATCAGTGTGCCCTGTGAGGAAGAGGAGCGCGTTGAAGGGAGCGAGGCCCAGGAGGGAGCTCTGACAAAAACTCCCAGTGTGAGATTTGAGGAGACAGCTGTGCACTGGATGGGTCCTTGTCTATGTGCAGGATCAAATCAGCGACCCCCGGATGCCAAGAGAGGGCCACCGTGGACTCAGCAGTGAATCAGGAGCTGTGTCAAGAGTGTTAAACCCAGCCTGTACCACTTGGCTGCAATGACTCTGTATGCCAGGAGGGGCCACCATGTCAGTAATTATTGCCAACAAAGTGAAAAGACCTGTACGGGCCTTAGCGGTGACATCGTATGCCAGGAGGGGCTGTTGTGGTATATGTTTCTGCGAAATACAAACTGATGTCTTGCCAGCAGGTACTGCAGCAACCCCATGTGCCAGGAGGGATTACCAGTACCCAGTACTATAAATGTTTGGGATGTAGCCTGAGTATACTGAAGCTGCGACCTGCAGGTCAAAAAGAAGCACTAAGACCAGCCCTTCGACCTCCAACCACATTACAAGAAAATGTGTGAGACCGGGATTTGCCAGTTAAACACTAGAGCCCCGACCTCAAGGGGATTGTGTTATTGCTTTCGAATGCTGAAATACTTTTTTTAATATAAAAACAAATACTTCACTGGTCATTGATTTATTGACATTACTGAGTTCACTTTGAGTTGTGAGTCGTGTTTATCTACACTTCCCCCACGAGGGATCCTTTAACTGGTTATCCACAGCTATCACTGAGAGTCAAGTGCAACAGGGGTACTAGGTCCACTTGATCAGGACCCATAGTAGGTCGGACCCTGGGAGATCAGGAGAAGAAGACCTCAACCACAACAGTTGACTCCAATAGTCCCTCCATGCCCTGTGGCCCTCTTCAAGAGGTTTTGGCACTGTTACTCCTAATTTCTGTAGTCAGACTCCTCAATTGTTATGTTATGCAAAAGCCCTCCAGCATACAAGACAACAGACCCCATGAGCTCTCTAACCTATATAAAATGGCCTTGATTGGAGTTCATCATATTGGAAACCTTTGATATTTGTTAATCAAAAAGAGCCTATGGTCAAAAATTAGGGTTAGATAAAGGGCATTAGTATCACTAGATTCAATGTGAATTTCGAATTACAGAGTCCCATATAACCGCACAACCTAAAGATAGTAGATCACAGATGGTCCTCTTTTCATGGCCCAAGTTGCTAGTGCTTGAAACAATAAAATAACATAACATAACATAACATAACATAACATAACATAACATAACAACATAACAAAATGTAACATAACATAACATGACATAACACAACATAAAAAAACATAACAACATGACATACCAAATTATAACATAACACAACAAAACACAAAACATATTTCTGATTGTTGCATTGATTATATATTAATTTAGAAGGTTCTTCTAATTTGCCTTTACAGCGAAGTATCAAATTTTTTGAGAGAGGTTTACAAGTGGCGTGCCTGTTCTCATGCACCCCATTGGAATTCTTTAGTATGATGTTACAACGCATTTGTTGCAACGCATGCCTTTGCTACGAAGATGCCTTTAACACGCACACTTTTACAATGATTTTCGTTGTATGCATGTTAATGGCATTTTTATGTTAAAGGATACCTCCGATCACTATTTATGAACCCTAAAAATTAACCCTTATAATTTTCCCCTTTGCAACACCACCCCCTCATTCCCCCTTACCTCTCCACATCCTTTCCACTCCAAGCACTTCGGAGGTGATGTTTCACATCGTTAGGAGAAAACAGAAGTGTCTTTCTGTTTCCTCTAATGACGCCTATTGCCTCCCGATTTTTTCTCTTCAGATTCATAATTTTACGGAATCAGGTGCGTTTCTTTTTTTGGGGGAGGGTGGAGACCCCTTCAAGCCCCCTTTTCTAAACCCATGTTGTTGTTTTTTTTTAGGGGGGAGACCCCTCCAAGCCCCAATATTTTTTGGTACCTTTTGCACACATGCCTTTACTATGTAACTCGTAATAAAGGTATGCATGGTAAAGGCTATTCGTTGTAACCACAAATGCGTTGTAATGCATGTGTGGATGCATGGTTATGGTTACACGTGGAAACGGCTGCGTTGTAGTGGCAGTTTCCCAAATGTATTGTCTCTTGGTCACTGTTTTGGGCAGGCACTAATGAATCTACTTACGGCAACCCTGAAACTGCTACATCTACAATTGGTAATTTTGCTTTGGAATTCTAGGGTCACGGAACTCCTATCCAAATACGAGGAGTGCTGTGCTAATTTTGCCACACTGAAGAAAAGTGTGATTTGAGAGTGAGGAATGCTGAGGTGAGCAGACTTCTCCATTTCCCATCAGCATACATTGTCCCTTTGGACTCTGTAGACTAGGTACTTCCAAAGGACCCCTGTTGTGTAACGTAGCTCTGCGGCCATCACCAACATTTGGCAGCATGCATTCAAAGGCCACACTACCTGTGATCATTTTCAGTGTCATCTTAAGGATTTTGTGGGTCCTGGGCAAAACATAATATAAAGGCCCCTGTACGGTACAAATTTGAATTGCATTACCCATTTCCTGGTAATTCAAGCCCACATGATGCCAAACAGTACTAAATTATATGTTAACAGCGTCACATAACTAGTTGAAACATGTCTTGACCAGGTTGTCAAAAGTCTTTAAAATGACACAGGGAAAAAATAGTCAGTTGCAGCAGTAGGCAAAGAGTATAGATACAGAATTAGAATAGCCAGAGATCAAATAGAGAGAAAGTTCACTTTCCCATGGGGTCTCTTGAGAGGGAGGGGGGCCATCTTGCCTATCCATCCTGTGGCCTCCAAGTCCGCCACCCACATGCCATAGGGCTCTAATAATTTGTCAGTGCTGCATTTGGTTGTCTTTTGAGCATTCTGCTGGGGGTGGTGCCAGGATTTGAAACCCAGTAAGTACCTCCCACCTCAATGACCGATGGCCCCATATGCCCAAAACTGAAATACTGAATGATTGAATTTTTTTTTTTTAAACTGACTTTAATTGGTGTTTTTAAAAGCCCCATGGGCATTACGAACCAGTTGGGAAGGGAGTATGCAGTAAAATTGTAAACATTAGCAGTCGTATGGTTCTCCCAGGGTTGACTTCAATCCAAAGTTGAAATACTGAATGATTGATGCCGCCAATACATCCACCACACATATTGAATGACTGCTGCCTCCATACCCCCATGTACTTCAATATTGAGTGGTTGATTCCCCCTGCATTTCATCTACTATGATATTACACAATAGCTTCAAGGACAGCTTGTACTGTGCTGCATTTCTACTTGTTTCAGAAACTGCATTCATTTGTTTACATGCAACTATAAACAATCAAAAAGGGCACACAAAAGGAGACCACCCAGAGTACATTTATGTCTAGTACCATGAGGTAATGAGGGGTTTTGGTTTTGACCACTTACCTCCCTCAGGCACTGCATATGGTCTACAGCAGCGGATTACTGACCCCAGGCGGGCTCGTATTTGCAACTACAGGAGAAGCAGGAAAAATCATGAGCTCATTCTCTCTAAAACTAGATTTTGCCATTAAGTCATGTTGTTATACGGTGTTACGCCCTGTGCAGCCACCTTCTTGTTGAAATGTAGTAGCTAACTACTCATAGGAACACCAACATATTCAACTGCCGTGGTCTCCATGTTACTGGCCTCACCACATTCTTTGAGCCTCCTTGGTGTGCTGCCCTATATTTCACCCATGCCTTGAAGGGGAAGTAAATATTTTTGTTCTGTGTAACTCTTTCACTTCACATTGAAGGCCTGTAGTGGGGTGAGAACTAAACATGATGTTTGTGCAACTTTGGTAAAAAGATCAATCTCCGACACTTTTTTGGAGACACTGAATCAACTGTGAACAAATCTGTGAACATCCCAATCGACAAACTCTTTTCATCAAGGGGTTAACTTTAAAGTGAGCACTATAATTTACTCACTACTTATTCTCCCAATCCTTTAAAATCATGCTGTGAGTTGGGAAGGAACCATATGTCTAGCTCCAATCATTTCTCAGTTACCAAACAAAAACAAAGTTTAAAGGTTACTCCAAAATCTATTACCGATCCCTGTGTTTTTAGTGACACTACATGGTATACCTCTCCTATTTTAAAAACATGTATATGTCTCATGCTTTTCCCTTGCTCACTTTAGCTCTTTCTGCTATATTTGCTGCTATTGTCTTGGTCCCTTAAGCTGTAACCTTTCACATTAATTAAGAGTACGCTTTTGTATTTCAGAAACTCAAACCCTGATAATGACAACTAAGCATGATACCTCATTTACACTCACAGGCATGAAATAAAAACTCACATTGATGGACATCTTGAATTGAGTAAAATCCAAATGTCAGCTGTGGTTGTTGGTGCTCACCCAACTGGACGGTAGGCAAACAGCTAGGAATTTAAAAAAAAGTTAGTGTGTGAAATAAAAGAACTTCAGTTGCCACACATTCCACGAGTTGGGAAATTCTGAGATCAATGACATATCCTCCCAATTAGGAAACAGTATAAGATAAGGGGCATATTTACAAAACAATGCTGGAGCGTGGTGTTACACCAAATTTGCTATGACAAACACCCTGAAACAAGGATAAACCCTAACAGGGAAATAAACTTTTTTAGAAAAAAGCAATAGCACCGGGCTCAGTGCTGTTTATACAAAGAATCTGCGCGCTAACTGTAGATACTTTCTAACATAATAAACTCTGTATCAATCCAGTTAAGAAAATATTTATAGTTTTATTAATGTTTGTTTTTTGTTTAGTATCTAAAACATACTATATATCTACATTCACTTTTCTATTATGCACATGAATAAAAATACACATTGTTGCATATATTACTTCAATAAGTTCAAACACAAATTTGATTTGGGTATCACAATTAGGATTATATGACAGAGTTTTTGCATCTTATCTCATTTTATACAGTAAATTTGAACATATTGTGAACATAGAAACAAAAAAAGACAAAAAGACACTGGTAGTGATTTTCAGAATACCACCAACGCGTTTCGGCAAATGCCTTCTTCAGGATTTTTCTTTTACCAGTGAATACTACGAAGCAAGAAAAATAAATGATCTGGAGTTAAAGCGCACTGATTACATATATATATCAAAATGTCAACATTATGTACAAACAGTGGTAAATCTGGGTCTATGGCTTGAAACAATGGGCTTGAACACCGCTGCTGTCATTTATTATAAGTGGACTGATCAAACATACAATCTTTCATCCTCTAGTGTGTTTTTGTGCTGTACACTATATTACAAAAAATCTCATTAAAATTGTGACATTTCTTAAAATATAGACATAGGGAAAGGTTTGTGTGAACCATAATAGAGATATCTGTGGTTAAAGATTTTCTATTAACAAGGTGTCGACCGCCCATGTACATATATATATTCACTGAAAAAACCATAGGTTGCAGCCACATTATAGTTAGGAATTAGCATTTAAAAAACCTTAGAAATTCACTGAAAAAAACATCGGTTTTACACATGTTATAGTTAGCTGGACATTATCACTCATACAAAACCATTGAAATTCCCCCGTTATAGTTAGTTCAGCTAACTATAACTTGCGCGCCCGCAATGCACTGCTGATGACGTCACATATTACATCACTCATGACATGGTCAGTGACATCACTCATGACATCACTGATGACATCTCAAATGACATCACTGATGACATCATCCAGTGAATGTGTGTCTTTCTGAAAAATAAATATTTTTTATTTATGTATATCTAAAGGTTGATGGAAGAATAAATGGGTAAATAAGTGTCTAAATGGATGTTTTTTTTGTAAAAATGGTTGCATAACTGACTTATTGCATAACTGAGTTATGAACGATGCCGCCAGTCTCATCTTCAAACTACCGAGGCACACGCAAGCATCACCCCTCCTTTAACGCCTTCACTGGCTGCCTCTTAAACAAAGAGCAAAATTTAAGGGCCTCTGCATCGTTCACAAAGCTATTCACGGTCAGGCCTCCGTGTATATTAAACAATGTCTTCAGAAATATGTACCAGGCCGCTCGCTACGGTCCTCCACGGAGAGCCTTTTAAAATGCCCATGCTCCAACTACGTCACCAAAGGGGGACGAGCCTTCTCTAGCCTCCTATCCACTCTCTGGAACAAGCTGTCGAGCCATCTCCATGCGGAAAGCCACCTTCTTCCCTTCAGAAAACAACTAAAAACCATCCTGTTCACAGAAGCTTGGACATAATAGTCCTGCTAATCTGTCTGGGTCCGTGGCCAATCTTCTTATAGCGCTTAGAGACCTTTGGTATTAAGCGCTCAACAAATTCAAATTAACATAACATAACATAACTTAACATAACTTATTAAGTGTATCTTAGTGAATACATGTATTAGCGAGTAATTTTAAATATGTAGATATCTGTATCAGTGTCTCACTTTGTCTATACGTGGCTGGATGGGTTGGTGAGTAGCTACATGAGTGTCTATATGGGATATTAGTTGGTTTTTTGAGTATTAGTATGAGTCTCTGTATGGTTCGGTGGGGAGTATTATTTAGCACATAGATGCATGAAAGAGTGACTCACTATTTGTATGTGTTTTGAACCATCAACACAATAGGAGCAAAATCAATCAAAGGGCTGTCCCTGGATAGATACAACAAAAATTCTAATTCCAGCACGAGGGGGGTATTATAACCTCATCCACGACTCCCTCTAGGACCTACTGGTCGCTATGCTGTGGTGTATCCTAATTCAAGAATAAACTACCATCAAAGATCCACCCATAAACTGAAAAAAGTGTGGGAAGGAAAGAAAGCACCTCACGGTTGCAACACCAAGGGGGATGCTGACTGGTACTCGCCAGCAAACCCACTTATCATCATAGGTTGCTTTTTTTCCAGAAAATAAATGTGTGCGCACTTGTAAAGTAGACCAAAACCCAATGAAACCAAACAGAATGGAAGAAACCTAAATGTGAATGTACTTCCTATACATGCTATAAAAATGCACAAATTATGGACCCCATGAGAATATACACAAATAATCCACACAGTTAAAAATTGGTAAAGCTTACTTGCTTATGATAACTTTTATTCAGTGCTGTAAGCTCTTCCAAATTAAAAATGGCTCACGTAGAGCCATAGTCAATCACTATTAGCCAACATGTTTCATTGCTGTAACAAATTTCAAGCAACTTCTTCAGGGCTAGTGGGGTTTCAAGTTAGAATTTCATGGGGGGTTCACATCAAACCTATGAAGGTAGTAAAAGCCAAAACAAAAGAAAGCGTCATCTGTAAAACACATTACAACCCAGTAGTGGCATGATTCTTCATGCAGGGAATTAAAAATGGTACGTTCCGTTTGGTTGCATCAAGACTGCATACCTGCAACCTTAAAAAGTGGAGGACACGCGTCAGATGATCGCGTGCCCGCTTAGTGACCGCCAAAGGGTCTTGTCACCTGTAAGAATTAAAGAGACAGAGCAAACCTCAGAGTTCAATGTTAGCCCACACAGCCCCCACAAGAGCACTGCACTCTCTCTCCGCATCACGCATTTTTAAATAGTGATTACTCTGTAATGTGAATACATCTAGTGTCCTCGAGACGCGTTTATCCATATCACAAATGCTGCCGGCTTCACACCATGTCGTAGCCCAATCACTCTAATGTTAACGAAAGCAATGTTACTACATCTAGCATCATCGCGACACGTTTATCCGTATCACACATGTTGCCGACTTCACACAATGTCGTATCCCCATTGCTCTAATGTTAACAAAAGCAATGCCAACCAGTATTCCATCTATTTTAAATGCGGTATACCGGTCTTTTACCACAAGCAACTGCCTCTAGCATGGCGTCACAATGCCTGCCGGTTAGTCTCACTCCCCGCTATCGTTTACCGCAACCGGGATTCGGCAGCGTCCAAAATCATCCCGCCACAGTTACAACAGGCAAGGATAGAAATAGATGTTCCTGCACGCCCCTGATCACGTGCGAAACGTGATTCACGCGGGACGCGTCCCATGAGGGCGCCATTCTGGAATGGGCACACGATTTTAATTCATTAGTCAGTATTCCCCTACTACTTCAGTAACCGGTTTATAAACAAAGTTAAACACCGAAATTAACAATGGGGACATTTCCAGAATTGCATATAATTCAAAAACAATTTCACATGGTATTATATTCCTTATTTGTGAAGAACCTATTCATTTTATAAAAGGGAGAAAGGCAGATAGTCATGCAAGTTTGCCCCTGGTGTATCTACTTCCACGGGGCAGCATGTTTTCAGCACATATAGGCATGCTGTGTAGTACTCAACACCATTGTGAGGCATGTTCCCCGAGGTAATTCAAGGACCCTAGTTCGAAAAGGCATACAAGTGCCCGGGTATCCTCATGAAATAGCGGGGGGGCCCTACTTGTTCTCAGAAAAAGGCACAATTGTAATCAAATGCATGTGGAGTATGAGCTAACAGAATTAAACCCAAAGCAAAATTGACAACTCTAATGCCTGGTGACCTTGTTCCACTCGATTAGGTCGTTCAATCCCACTTTATCTGTCTTTTCAGAAAATATCCATTTGGCCTCTTTTCTCACCAGAATTGATTCAATATTATGGGTGTCACCCAAGATCCTTTCAAGAACAGTCCACCTCAGATCCCTGGGGTCATGCTGTTTTTCTTGTAAGTGCTGAACTAACCGGGAGGTTCGTTATTTGGCTTTTAAGGTACTCAGATGTTCTTGTATCCGGATTTTGACTTTTCTTGAAGATAAACCAATGTAATGAAATCCACAGTTGCACGTCAGTCTATATATAACATTATTGGTGTTGCAATTACTGAAATTGGTTAAAAACCATTCACGCCCTCCCTCCAGCACCACACTTTTCGTAGCTTTCGTCAAGCTACATACTGTGCACCCCCCACAGGGGTAATGGCCTGAGGGAAGTTTAGAACCAAGAGGTGTACTCAGTGTACGTGTATGCACCAATTTGTCTTGAAGACTGGGAGCCCTTTTGAATGCAAAACGAGGCAGCGGCATTTTATTGGTTGGAGAATCTAAAATAGACCAATGCTTTCTTACTATTTGCCTCACTCTCGTTGAAAGGGGATCAAACGTAGTGACAACTGGAAGACACTCAGACTTAGTTTTTACATTTCTTTGCAGAAGGGCATCACGGTGGGTGTTCAATGCCCATTTACATGCTTGTTTGATGGTTTTACCAGGATACCCTCTGGCTTGCAACTTCCCCACTAGTTCCTCAGACTGTTCCACAAACTTCTCCGTTGTGGAACAATTGCATCGATAACGCAATAAGTGCCCCACCGGGAGATTGTCCCGGAGGGACCTGGGGTGAAAGGAACGGTAAAGTAACAGAGAGTTCCTTGGCTTCTGATGGACATTAGTAACCAGACCTTGATCGGTAGCTGTGATATCTACATCCAGATACACAGCTGTTGTATTACTGTAAGCCCAAGTGAAGCGCAAGCTGCCATCAGCCTGATTGAGCCACGTAAGTAATGCAGTCAGACGATCCTCTGATCCAGTCCAGATGCAGAGGACATCCTCAATATATCTCCTCCAAAGAGAAATATTCTCTTTGAAGCGATAAGCAGGATGATAGATGACATTTTCCTCAAACTGGCCCACATAAATGCAGGCCAGACTCGAGGTGAATGTGGCCCCCATCGAAGAACCGAACACCTGAAGATACAGCTGGTTCTGGTATTCCAAAAAGTTTTTAGTGAGGGCTAACTCGATGCATTTCAAGACAAATGACTGGGGGGTGTCATAATACCAATCCATAGCCCCAAGTGCCCGCGCTGCTGCCACCAGCGTAGCATCTTAGGGTATGCTGGTGTATAATGATTCAATATCTATCGTCACCAGATACTGATTCCTAGGATCAAATTCCACCGTTTTTAAGATATTCAATTCATCAGTCGTGTCTTGCACAAATGAAGGCTTATTAATAACTGATTACCTCAGAAAAAAATCTGAAAATTAGGACAGGGGCTCTAATACTGACTGAATACCCGAGACAATCGGGCCGCCTGGGGGTGGGCGTAGGGTTTGTGAAACTTCGGCAAGATGTAGAATGCCGGTACCCTCAGTTTCTGATTGATCAAGAAATCTGCCTCCTTATGTGTATCCACTTTTTCTCCAATGCATCCACCACCCAGGCCTTGGTGGTCTCTTGTAAACCTGGTGTGGGGTCCCTCATCAATTGATGGTAGTTAGTGCGGGACCCCAACAACCTAAGTACCTCTGCTTCGTAGTCACTGGTATTAAGTACTACTACAGCACCGCCCTTATTGGCTGATTTAATTGTAATGAGCTTATTGTCCTGTAGAGATTTTATAGCTAACCAATCATCTTTGGTCATATTATTTTGACGGGCCTGTGCCGAAGACTACTCAAGGTCCTCTATGTCACGTAGTACCCGCTGCTCAAACACAGCGACCTCAGGGCCAACTGAAGTACTGGGTGGACAAAAGCTAGCAAATCAGTGGAAAACACGGACTGGGTTTCCTTGTCTTTGCACTGAAAAATGTATGAATTTTAATCTTTCTCATTAACTCATAAATTTCTGTCCAACAATTAAACGAATCATGGCGTGGAGTCGGAACAAAGCCCAAACTCTTGTTCAGCACTCTAGATTCATCCCAGGACAGTGCGTAACTAGACAGATTCACCACAATATCATTGTGCTGGGCACAGCGTGCAGCAGCTCCAGAAGGTTCTACAGATTTGTTCTGCCTCGGCTGTGCATGATGCGGGGAGAGTAGGTCTGCCATGTTGGTATGTGGGTTGCTCTGCCCCTGCCTCTGCCGCTCAGAGCCGGGCCCCCGCCACTCCGATTCCCCCTGTAAAAAAGACCTCAACAAAGCGCCAAGATCCTCGTTAGATCTTGTGTCCGGGGTGCATCTAACTCTATTCTGATTGGATGTTGTAGCCTGTTGTTCTCCTTCCTCTTTGCTACTGGTGTTGTCAAATGTCCAATTGGACGGGGTTCGTCTTGTCTGTCTACCACCACCCCTCTGTTAGATCTGATGGTAAACCTGCTCAGTTGTTGTCTGGTAGTATCCGTCTTCTACATACGAGTATGCCCACTCGGGTGTAAAACGGTCTAAATTCCTTGTTAAACCTTTGATTTTCTGGTTTACCATGTAGGTTTTATATTCCAGTAAATCACCCTATATTCTCGCTAGTTGTTCTTTAGCGTCTGTGATCGTGCTGTCCCTTTTAATAGTGTCTTTGAGTTCAAGTATCTTAGTGAGCAATTCCTCACTCAGTCTCTTGGCGGTGGTACTAATGAGAACCAACCAGTCCCGTGTACACTTATTCGCTATGTAGCTCCAATCCACACGGAACTGTTTGTCCTCTAAAAAGATTTTAGGCTCAATCCTTACCAACAAATTGGGTGGGGCCGCTCCAAACTGAAGATATTCTGTCATAAGCGCCCCATGAAGGGCAATACGGACCTGTCTCTTCTTTGTGTTAGATCGTTTTTCCCACTCTTCTCTGGCCGTTAGATTGGTAGTTAATGGCGCATCAGGCAGGAGCGAAGTACCTGACAGACTAAGTGCTATTTCCTCATCGGTGAAGGCAAGGCAATTCCTGTCCATATCACTAGCAATACCACCCCTTTGGCCAGTTTATCGAAATGTAGGGGAATGAAGCCCCTGTGCTCAAAACTGAGCAGAGGGACCGCGTGAAGAGGCACAGGGTGTGTGATTCACTGCTGGCGCAATCAAACAATATTTCCTTTTGTCTTTTATTCTTTTTAAACTTTTTTAAAGAAATGCTCTCACGGCTGGGCCACCGTACTTAAATCATCAATACAATAGGAGCTAAAGGGGCAACAAAAGGACAGCCAGCCCCCCACTCACTGCACTTAAAATCAATCAAAGGGTTGTCCCTGTATAGATACAATAAAAACTCTAATTCTAGCATGAGGGGGGTATTATAACCTCATCCATGACTCCCTCTAGGACCTACTGGTCACTATGCTGTGGTGTATCCTAATTCAAGAATAAACTACCATCAAAGATCCACCCATAAATCAGCCGATAAGCACCGCCCTTATCGGCTGATTTAATTGTAATGAGCTTATTGTCCTGTAGAGATTTTATAGCTAACCAATCATCTTTGCTCATATTATTTTGATGGCCCTGTGCCGAAGACTGCTCAAGGTCCTCTATGTCATGTAGTACCCGCTGCTCATACACAGCGACCTCAGGGCCAACTGAAGTACTGGGCGGACAAAAGCTCGACGGTCTCCGCAAATCAGTGGAAAACATGGACTGGTTTCCCTGTCTTTGCCATTGAAAAATGTATGAATTTTAATCTTTCTCATTAACTCATAAATTTCTGTCCGACAATTAAACGAATCATGGCGTGGAGTTGAAACAAAGCCCAAACCCTTGTTCTATTATGAAACAACTGCCAGTGCTGCCAATGTGAATCACAATTCCTATTTATATCAACCACATACGAATTAAACGCTATGTAGGCGGACTCTTTTTTCAAAATTAATTTCTTTGATTTTAATTTTCATTCACTTTATCATTTTTTCATTTGTTTAAGCAACTTTTTCGTTTTCAAAAGAAACATTTCGACAAAACATCAATCTATGTACATACACTTTATACAACATTAAACCCTTTCATGACTTTCATACACATTCTCTCTCAACAAATTTCTCACATTAAACACATACACACTCAATTATTCTAATAGCAAGAATTATTTTCTGTACAATTTGTATAATTTTTTACAGGAACCATAGTATACAGTTTTTGAAATAAATCGATCCAAATACAAATATAATTTATATTATCCTTATGGTTCAAACAATAGTAAGGTCTACGCGTTTCGAACTCCCCTTTCTATATTTTCTTTCGTCGCCGTAAAGCGGTCCGGTCTCTCCGTCCCGGCACTTAACGGAGGTGTCTTGGTCTTAGCCCCTAACACGAGAGGCGCTCACAAAAATTAAATTAGTGAAAGAATATCATCCACAGAAAATAAGAGGTTCAGCGTCGTTGTAAAGAAATTCTAACCAGAAACAATAATAGAGAGTTTACGGTCCTGATGAGAACCCCATAACAAAGGAGAGTTCGAAAAGCGTAGACCTTACTATTGTTTGAACCATAAGGATAATATAAATGATATTTGTATTTGGATCGATTTATTTCAAAAACTGTATACTATGGTTCCTGTAAAAAATAATACAAATTGTACAGAAAATATTTTTTGCTATTAGAATAATTGAGTGTGTATGTGTTTAATGTTAGAAATTTGTTGAGAGAGAATGTGTATGAAAGTCATGAAAGGGTTTAATGTTGTATAAAGTGTATGTACATAGATTGATGTTTTGTCGAAATGTTTCTTTTGAAAACGAAAAAGTTGCTTAAACAAATGAAAAAATGATAAAGTGAACGAAAATTAAAATCAAAGAGATTAATTTTGAAAAAAGAGTCCGCCTACATAGCGTTTAATTCGTATGTGGTTGATATAAATAGGAATTGTGATTCACATTGGCAGCACTGTCAGTTGTTTTATAATAGAATTTAGGCAGGGTTTGGCCTTGCTGCCTGGGAGCCCATACCCAGTTACGTGTATCCAAACCCTTGTTCAGCACTCTAGAGTCATCCCGGGACAGTGTGTAACTAGACAGATTCACCACAATATCATTGTCATAGTGCTGGGCACAGCGCGCAGCAGCTCCAGAAGGTTCTACTGATGTGTTCTGCCTCGACTGTGCGTGTTGCGGGGAGAGTATGTCTGCCATGTTGGTATGTGGGTTGCTCTGCACCTGCCTCTGCCTCTCAGAGCTGGGCCCTCGCCACCCAGATTCCCCCTGTGGGGTTGCCCTAACAAAGACCTCAACAAATCGCCAAGGTCCTCGTTAGAACTTGTGTCCGGGGTCAATCTTACTCTATTCTGATTGGAAGTTGTAGCTTGTTGTTCTCCTTGCTCTTTCTCTTCGCTACAGGTGTGGTCAAATGTCCAATTGGACAGGGTTCGTCTTGTCTGTCTACGACCACCCCTCTGTTGGTTCTGATGGTGAACCTGCTCAGTTGTTGTCTGGTAGTATCTGTCTTCTACATACGGGTATGCCCACTTGTGTGTGAAACGTCCAAATTCCTTGTTAAACCTTTGATTTTCTGGTTTACCATGTAGGTCTTATATTCCAGTAAATCACCCTGTATTCTCGCTAGTTGTTCTTTAGCGTCTGTGATCGCGCTGTCTCTTTTAATAGTCTCTCGAGTTCAAGTATCTCAGTGAGCAATTCCTCACTCAGTCTGTGGGTTTGCTGGCGAGTACCAGTCAGCATCCCCCTTGGTGTTGCAACCGTGAGGTGCTTTCTTTCCTTCCCACACATTTTTCAGTTTATGGGTGGGTCTTTGATGGTAGTTTATTCTTGAATTAGAATACACCACAGTATAGCGACCAGTAGGTCCTAGAGGGAGTCGTGGATGAGGTTATAATACCCCCCTCATGCTGGAATTAGAATTTTTGTTGTATCTATCCAGGGACAGCCCTTTGATTGATTTTGTGTATGTGTTTTGAAGACAGCATGTGTGCAGGACTGTATAGGTGGATGAGTGTGTGTATGGGTGTGTTAGTGATAGAATGACCGTCTCAATAGTATCTTTATGAGTAACTACATATGTTTTAATCTAGTATATGTGAGAATTGATGTATATAAGTGATTATATGTGAGAGTGAGAGATTGGAAGAGTTCCTGTATAAATAATTATGTGTTTCTAAATGTCATTGTTTAAGAGAGTAAGTATGTGTACGTTTCTGTAAAAGTAAGTGTAGTTGTGTGTGTATAGCTGTATATGGAAATAAATGGATGTTTGATAGTTTATTGCATGTGTGAGTATGTGTGTGAGTAACTCTATGGATGAGTGTCGGTGTGTAACATGATGTATATGTGTATGAGCACAAATGATGAGTGAGTACATGTATGAGTGACTATATAGAACTGTTGATGAATGAGTGGATGTGTATGTAGGTGGTGGAATTACTGGTATTGGTATCTCCATTTTTTTGAAAATTGTAGTTTCTATTTTTGAATGTGTGTATTAAAGGTTATATTATGCCGAGAGGAGGTCTACCACTCTTTCACAAGGATGATGTCATCAGTGATGTCATTTGAGATGTCATCAGTGATGTCATGTGTGATGTCACTGACCATAAATATGTGTTGCAGAGAGGTGTAATGAGGCCATGCCCCTTTTACACCTCCCTGTAACGCAGCCCCCTGGTGCGTTTGCAGAGGGGGACCTAATTCCCCTTGCATACTGGGGGTTCCTGGGGGCCAACTAGCCCACCAGCAACCTCCAGTATGTGTCAGGGGGCTGCATTGCAGAGAGGTGTAATGAGGTCACGCACCTTTTTACACCTCTCTGCAACGCAGCCCCCTGGTGCGTTTGCAGAGGGGGACCTAATTCCCCTTGCATACTGGGGGTCCCTGGGGGCCGACTAGCCCACCAGGAACCTCTAGTATGCACCAGGGGGCTGTGTTGCAGAGAGGTGTTCTGAGGCCATGCCCTTTTTTACACCTCTCTGCAATGCAGGCCCCTGGCGCGTTTTCAGAGGGGGAATTAATTCCTCTTGCATATTGGGGGTCCCTGGCGGCCAACTAGGCCACCAGGGGCCTCCAGTATTCGCCAGGGGACTGTGTTGCAGAGAGGTGTAATGAGGCCCGCCCCTTTTTTCACCTCTCTGCAATGCAGCCCCCTGGTGCATTTGCAGATTGGGAACTAATTCCCCTTGCATACTGGTGGTCCCTGGGGGCCAACTAGCCCACCAGGAACCTCCAGTATGCGCCAGGGGGCTGCGTTGCAGAGAGGTGTAATGAGGCCACGCCCCTTTTTACACCTCTTTGCAAGGCAGCCCCTGGCCCGTTTGCAGAGGGGGAACTAATTCCCCTTGCATATTGGGGGTCCCTGGGGGCCAACTAGCCCACCAGGAACCTCCAGTATGCGCCAGAGGGCTGCGTTCCAGAGAGGTGTAATGAGGTCACGCCCCTTTTTACACCTCTTTGCAAGGCAGCCCCAGGCCTGTTTGCAGAGGGGGAACTAATTGCCCTTGCATACTGGGGGTCCCTGGGGGCCAGCTAGCCTACCGGGAACCTCCAGTATGCAGCAGGGGGCTGTGTTGCAGAGAGGTGTTCTGAGGCCATGCCATTTTTTACACCTCTCTGCAATGCAGCCCCTGGCGCGTTTGCAGAGAGGGAACTAATTCCCCTTGCATATTGGGGGTCCCCTGGAGCCAACTAGCCTACCAAGAACCTCCAGTATGCGCCAGGGGGCTGCGTTGCAGAGAGGTGTAAAAAGGGGTGTGGCCTCATTACACCTCTCTGCAACGCAGACCCCTGGTGCGTTTGCAGAGCGGGAACTAATTCCCCTTGAATACTGGGGGTCCTTGGGGGCCAACTAGCCCACCAGGAACCTCCAGTATGCGCCAGGGGGCTGTGTTTCAGAGAGGTGTAAAAAGGGGAGTGGCCTCTTTACACATCTCTGCAAGGCAGCCCACTGGTGCGTTTGCAGAGGGGGAACTAATTCCCCTTGAATACTGGGGATCCCTGGGGGCCAACTAGCTCACCAGGAACCTCCAGTATGGGAAACAACCTTTACAACGCAATTTTTACAATGCACTAGCATTACAACGAAACTTTTACAACGCAAGATCCATTACATCGCATGCCACTACAACGAAACCATCACAATGCATGACACTGCAACGCATACCATTACAACGCATTTCATTACAACGCGGTCATTACAACGCATACCATTACAACGAATACCATTACAACGCATGGTACCCTTTCACTATCCAAAACTTACCCTACTGTTGCACCCCGTAGAGTTAGAATAGTAATTTTTACCCCTACACTATCCAACACGTACCCTACTGTTGCACCCCCTGGAGGTAGAATAGTAATTTTTACCCCTATACTATCCAACACTTACCCTACTGTTGTACCCCCTGGTGTTAGAATAGTAATTTTTACCCCTATACTATCCAATACTTATCATACATGCAATGTAATGGTATGCGTTGTAATGGTATGTGTTGTAAAGGTAGTATGCGTTGTAATGGAATGCGTTGTACAGGTAGTTTTTAGACAATTCGTTTTAATGGCATACGTTGTAATGGAATGCGTTGTAAAGGATGTTGCATTGTAAAAAATGCGTTGTAAAGGCATGCGTTGTAAAAGTATGTGTTGTAACGTCATACATCCTCCAGTATGCGCCAGGGGGCTGCGTTGCAGAGAGGTGTAAAAAGGGGCATGGCTTCTTTTCAAATCTCTGCAAGGCAGCCCCCTGGCGCGTTATCAGAGGGGGAACTAATTCCCCTTGAATACTGAGGGTCCCTGGGGGCCAACAACTAGCCCACTAGGAACCTCCAGTATGCGCGAGGGGGCTGCGTTACAGAGAGGTGTAAAAAGTGGCGTGGCCTCTTTACACGTCTCTGCAAGGCAGCCCCCGTGACGACACGCCCTCTGGTCAGGAGTTTGCGGTGGCTGCTACACAAGCAATGCGAACAAATATATATATGTATACATATACATTAATCCCTTTACTGCTTGGCCTTTTCCTCCCCTATGCTAAGTCTTTTTTGGGCTATTTGGGGTAGTTTGCGCTTAGGTCCCTGTACCTTTTTGACCACATAAGGCACACACGCCAAATTTGCGTCCTTTTCTTCCAACAACATGTCAATTCTAAAGGTACCCGTGGTTTGTGGATTCCTTTGGAGGAGACCCAGAAATTAGCCAAATACAGCTAAATTTGTTTTTTGGGGGGAAAAATGGGAAAAAAGGGCTACAGACGAAAGCGTCTGATTTTTTACCCTGCAAATGGTATCAAAAAAGGGGGCATGGTAATGAAATCACCATCTTCCCAGCTTTCAGGCACATGCAGACTTTTGTCAGAAAGCCAACATTTTTTACACAGTTTTGGCATTTTTCTGGGACATAGCCTATCTTTGCTATTTTTGTGCTTTCAACCTCCTTCCAGTTGATGGTAGAAATGGGTATGAAAGCAATAATAGATCCTATACATTTTAGAAAAGTAGACAACAATCTGAATTCAGCAAGGGGTCATGTGTGTAGATCAGTTGAGGTTTCTTTATAGAAACTAACAGTTGAATATAGGCAAAATTGTACATTAGTTGAAAAAAACAGCCATTTGTCTCAACATTTTCACCTGTAACTTCTTTTAATTATGACAGCAGTTTGAAAACAATATACTGTTACATCTGCTGGGCCTTTCTGGTTGTGGGGATATATGGGACTTGTAGTTTCATCAAGAACCCAACGAACCCAGAGCCAATAGCTGAGCAGCGTCTTGCAAGAGTTTTTTATTATGTACCGGGTATACCGCAATTAATGTGGGAAAATATATACATTGAAAAATCAGTATGAGAAACACCTATGAATTTCGAAAATGGAACAAAATATAGAGTTTAGAACCAGTAGATATTTGCACATTTTCGAAATTGTGAGTACCCATACTAGCATGAGAATTATAGCTCATTTTTCAAAATACTTATTTTTTACACATTGTCTTTCAAATTTCAAGGCAGAAATGCATCGAAAGTCAATAGGTAATAACAGTTGCTCTACAATTCTGTGTTACCCTAGGTCTCCTGAGAAAAATGATACCTGTGGGCCTAGTGCCCACAACAGGAAACAACTCAAAACGCAACGTAGATACACTTTATTTTTACGCTTATTTTTACAGTGAAAACGGACCCTTTTTTTGCAAAGTGCCTAGCTGTAGATTTTGAACCCTAGTTCTGCGGGCACCTAGGGAAACCTAGCAAACCTATATCTATTGTAAACTAGACACCCAGGGAAATCCAGGATGGAGTAACTTGATTGGCTCCCACCAGGTTCTATTACGCAGAATCCCTTGCAAACTTAAAACTTTGTAAAAAACACATTTTCCTCACAGTTCTGTGGTGGAAAGTTCTGGAATCTGTGTGAATCCACAAAATTCCACCCACCCTGCGTTCCCTAAAGTCTTCCAAGAAAAATGGTACCTCACTTGTGTGGGTAGGCCTAGTGCTCGCGGCACAAAATGGCCCAAAACGCAACGTGGACACTCCACATTTTCCCAGTGAAAATGGACCCTTTTTTGGCAAAGTGCCTAGCTGTAGATTTTGAACCCTAGCTCTGCCGGCACCTAGGGAAACCTAGCAAACCTATACATTTTTTAAAACTAGACACCCAGGGGAATCCAGGATGGGGTGACTTGACTGGCTCTCACCTGGTTCTGTTACCCCGAATCCCTTGCAAACCTCAAAATTTGGTTAAAAAAACAGCACATTTTCCTCACATTTCTGTGGTAGAAAGTTCTGGAATCAGCGTGGATCCATAAAATTCCACCCACCCCGCATTCCCCAAAGTCTGCCGAGAAAAATGGTACTTCACTTGTGTGGGTGGGTCCACTTACCCGCATTCCCTAAAGTCTTACGAGAAAAATTATACCTCACTTGTGTGGGTAGGCCTAGTGCCTGCAACAGGAAACGGCCCAACGTAACGTGGACACAGCACATTTTCCAATGAAAGCTGACACTATTTTGCAAAGATTGTGCTAGCTGTAGATTTTGAACTCTAGCTCTGCCAGCACCTAGGGAAACCTAGCTAACCTATACATTTTTGAAAAAATTGAAACTCAAGGGAATTCAGGATGGGGTGACTTGTATGGATCTCACTAGGGTCTGTTACCCAGAATCCCTTGCAAACCTCAAAATTTGCACCAAATAAAACACATTTTCCTCACATTTCTATGGTGGAAAGTTCTGGAATGTGTGTGGATCCTCAAAATTCCACTCACCCCGCATTCCCCAAAGTCTTTCGAGAAAAATGGTACCTCACGTGTGTGGGTGGGTCAAGTACCGGCGACAGACAAGGGCCCAAAACCTATTGAGGCAAAATCAAAATTACCTATCACAAAACACCCCGGTTTTACAAGGGGGGTACCATACGTTTTTGGCCCCGGGCTCGGCAGCCATTTAAAGAAACCTACCAAACACACACATTTCTGAAAACTAGACACCCAGGGAAGTCTAGCAAGGTATGGCTTGCGTGGGTCTCCCAACATTTCCCTACCCAGAATCAGTTGCAAACCTCAAATTTAGCTGAAAAAAAATCATTTTTTCTCAAATTTCTGGTGGGAAAGTTCGGGAATCTGCGTGGATCCACAAATTTCGTTCTACACAGTATTTACCAAGGTCTCTCGATAAAAATGGTACCTCACTTGTGTGGGTTGGTCTAGTACCCGCAACAGGCAAGGGCCTAAAATGATTGATGAGACATCAAAATGACCTATCACAAAACAACCTGGTTTTGAAAGGGGGTCACCTGGGTTTTTGGCCCCGGGCTCGGCGGCCATCTAGGGAAACCTACCAAACCCACACATTTCTGAAAACTAGACACCAGGGGGAGTCCAATGAGCTATGGCTTGTGTGGATCCCCCAACGTTTCCCTACCCAGAACCTCCTGAAGAAAGACTTTGGCATCTTTTTGAGGTGGATGGGGGCATTGGCATGTCCATTTTTGGCAGACCCCACCCCGAACTTTGGAAATAAAGAAAATCCCTAGTGGCTAGTGGGCTTTTTACCCCTGGAGGGTACAGATAAGGTGCTATTGCCCCATCTGCCTCCCAGGGGGGTGCAGAAAGACTGTAGCATTTTGTATTTGGGTGGGGGCATTGACATGCCCATTCTGGGCAGCCTCAACCCCTACACATATATATAAAAAATCCCGGGTACTTAGTGGGCTTTCTGCCCCCCCTGGGAGCAGATCGAGGTCTATTGCCCCATCTGCCTCCCCGGGGGGCAGAAAGTCTTTTGATTTCTTTGGGTGGTAGGGTGGGGGCGTTTGCATGCCCATTCTTGGCAGCCGCCACCCCGAGCCTAGAAAAAAAAGAATCTCTGGCATCTAGGGTGCTTTCTGTTCCCCCGGGGGGCAGGTTGGGGGCCATAGGGCATAAAGACTGTGATTTTGTGGCCGGGGATGGGTGCATTGGCATGCCCATATTAGGCAACCCCATACCTAAATAAAATGTAAACAAAAATCCCTGGTATATAGTGGGCTTTCTGCCCTCCCAGGGGGGCAGATTGGGGGCTACTGCCCCATCTGCCCCACAGGGGGTGCAGAAAGACTACATTTGCCCAAATTCATATGGGGGAGCAAAATACCTTGCCAAAGGGGCTGCTCTCCCCTCCCTGGTGCCTAGTAGGTGGCTGCCTGCTTGGGGATCGCCCTCCTGGATCAATCCCCAAGCACTAGGAAGGTACAAGAGGTGCAGAAAGAAGAAAGTGTACATAAAGAGGCAACAGAGGTGCAGAAAGAAGCAAGAGAAGTGCAGAAAGAGGCAAGTGAGGTGCAGAAAGAAGCAAGAGCAGTGCAGAATGAACCAAGAGAGGTGCTAAAAAAGGCAAGAGGGGAGCAGAAAGAGTTAGGCGAGGTACACAAAAAGGCAAGAGAGGTACAGAAAGAGGCAGGGGGGTACAGAAGAGGCAAGAGAATTGATGAAAGAAGCAATAGAGGTATAGAAAGAAGCAAGAGAAGTGCAGAAAGAGGCAAGTGAGGTACAGAAAGAAGCAACAGCAGTGCAGAAAGAACCAACAGAGGTGCAAAAGGATGCAAGAGGGGTGCAGAAAAAGGAAAGAGAGGTGCACAAAGGGACAGGAGAGATACAGAAAGAGGCAGGAGGGGTGCAGAAAGAAGGAAGAAGAGTACAGAAAGAAGCAACAGAGGTGCTGAAAGAGTAAGAGATGTGCAGAAAGAGGCGAGTGAGGTACAGAAGGTGGCAAGAGAACTGCAAAAAGAGGCAAGAGAGTTGCAGAAACAGGCAAAGGGGTGCAGAAAGAGGGAACAGGTGTGCAGAAGAGGCAAGAGGGGTGCAGAAAGAAGCAAGAGAGGTGCAGAAAGAAGCAAGAAAGGTACAGAAAGAAACAAAAGAAGTGCAGAAAAGGAACAGATGTGTAGGAAGAGGCAAGAGGAGTCCAGAAAGAGGGAAGAGGGGTACAGAAAGAGGCAAGAGGTATGCAGAAAGAATCAAGAAAGTTGCAGAAAGAAACAAAAGAAGTACAGAAGGAAGCGACAGAGGTGCAAAAACCGGCAAGAGAGGTGCAGAAAGAAGCTACAGAGATGCAGAATGGGGGAGGAGGGGTGGAGAAAGAAGCAAGAGGGGTGCAGAAAGAAGCAAGAGAGGTGCAGAAAGAAACAAAAGAAGTACAGAAAGAAGCAACAGAGGTACAGAAAGAGGCAAGAGGTGTGCAGAAAGAGAGAAGAGGGGTACAGAAAGAGGCACAAGGTGTGCAGAAAGAAGCAACAGAGATGCAGAATGGGGAAGGAGGGGTGGAGAAAGAAGCAAGAGGGGTACATAAAGAATCAAGAGAGGTACATAAAGCAACAAAAGAAGTGCCGAAATAGGCAAGAGGAGTGCACAAAGAGAAGAGGGGTGCAGAAAGAGGCACAAGGGATGCAGAAAGAAGAAAGAGAGGTACAGAAAGATGCAAGATAAATGCAGAAAGAAGCAACTGTTGCAGAAAGAGGGAAGAGGGGTGGAGAAAGAGACAAGAGAAGTACAAAAAAAGCAACACACATGCAGAAAGGGAAAGAGGGGTGGAGAAAGAAGCAACAGACATACAGAAAGGGAAAGAGGGTGCAGAAAGAAGCAAGAGAGGTACAGAAAGGGACAAGAGGGGAGCACAAAGAAGCAAGTGAGGTGCAAAAAGAAGCAACAGACATGCAGAAAGAGACAAAATAGGTGCATAAAGTAGAAGAGACAAGCATAAAGCAGCAAGAGAAGTGAAGAAAAAGAAAGAAAGGTGCAGAAAGATGCAACAGAATTGCAGAAAGGGGCATGAGAGGTGCAGAAAGAAGTAAGAGTGGCTTGCACACCATTAGTACGAATTTAACACCCACATTTAGCAATAAGTAGCAGGTGACCATTCTAGGTTTACAAAGGACCTTCCACCATCCTGTAACACTTGCAGCTGCATTTTTGGTAACGTTTGATTTGTTTGAGTTAGAAACAAGGCTTTTTTGTTCAAATCTGCAGATTAGGCAGCAGATGATGAATTATGTGGCTAATGCGGAAAATGTATATTTGTGCCAAAGTTGGTGCAGCCAAAAAGTCGCATAATCAAGTGGCCCTGCTCATACCTCTGACAAGGTCCAGAAGTGCTCATCAGTGATTCCTTATTTTTTTTGTCTCGGGATGAGGTCCTCTTTAGTCCTGAGGTCCTCAGGACACAAAAAGACCTCATTACCCCACATGCAATGTGCCAAAAGGTATAAAAAGGGGCATGGCCTCAGACGACCTCTCAACAATCCCACTGTGTGTGGCTTACTGGAGGTACCTGGTGGGCTAGTTGGCCCCCAGGGACCCTTAGGATTCATGGGGACTTAATCCCCCAACTTAAATCGCGCCAGGAGATGTGTTTATACAGTGGTGCAGGGAGGAGGCGGGGCCTCCCACGAGACAACGGCTTTTTAAAAATTTCCTTTTTGGAAGGGGGCTGTGTGGCCCCGCTTCCCTTTAATATTTGTGAGCACTGGGAGCCCTGTCCACCAGAGCCTGAGCATTTTTCCCCTTTTTTTAAAAAATGGGAAGAGAGCCGCTGGCCTTCCTCCCATGACCGATTTCAGCCCCAAGACCCCATCCCCCGGGGCATTGCCACACATTTACTTTTGTTAAAAAAATATATTTTTAAGGAGGGGGGGTGTGGCCCCCCTTCCATGGCCCCAGGGATTCCATCCCTTGGGGCATGGCCTCTTTGATGGGGACCATGGGGGGAGACCCAATGCCCCCATGGTCCCTGCGAGCTTCCCGCCTCCCGTGGGAGCTGGCATTGCTTTTGGACAGGGGAGCTGCTGAAATGCAGTTTCCCTTGTCCTAAAGCAATTCCGCATTGATTCTTGGAAGCAAGCGCAGGTTCCCTGCTCTTGCTTCCAAGAAGCAAAGCAGAGTTTGCTATTGCAGGGGGGGAGCCGTGCTCCCACCCTGCCATAGCAAACGGCAATGTCCCGGGGGTGGTTACCCCGGGACATTGCAGGAGCTGGCCCTGGCAGGTGTCGGTCCCCAGGGCCATTGAGGGCTCCAGGAGGGGGGCCGTGTGGCCCCCCTCCCATCATTTGCACAGCCCCAGCATGGTGGTGGTTCCCAGGGCCTGCAACAGACTCCAATATGTAAATGAAGTATGCCCCGGGGAGGTGGCGGTCCCTGGGGCCATGTGGGGGTGCTTTTTTTTATAATCAGAGCCCCATGGAGGTGGCAGTTACCGGGGCTGCAGGGGCTACGTGCCCCCCACATTTAATTAATAAAGCCCCGGGGGGGTGGTAGCCCCTGGGCGTGCATGGGGGGAGGCATAATCCCCTCTATGCCTTTTAACTATTATAAAGCCCCGGGTGGTGGCTGTCCCCGGTACTGCAGGGGGGCTGCGTGCCCCCGTAGATAATCGGCATGGCTCAAGCGAGGTGGTGGTCCCCGGGGATTCGGGGGCTCCCACATGCCCCTGCATTATATTTTGTGATTACCCCCGGGACCTGGCCCACGCAGGGGCTTAATTAAATGAAGCGCAGGAGACCTTTCTTAGTTTTTTTTAAATTTTCAGCCTGATTCCTGTACCAAGAGCGAATTCTGCCGATTTCATTTAAAAAAATGCTTTTTTTGGCCCTGGACTCCCTGAGCAGGCCTAGGCGGTCAAGGTGTTTCTACCCAGCCCCTTTTCTTGTTTTTTACCTTTTTTTAATGTTTTCTTGTGACTCAGTTACCGAGTCACAAGATGGCTACCAACACTTGGTTTGGAGTGTTGGCAGCCAATTAGAATGAAGCTTGTGCTCGGGAGGAGTCGCAATTACTCCTCATGCTCAGGTGTCGATATTTAAATTTTTTTAATTTCTCAGATACTACTGAACGGATTTACACCATTTACAAAAAGCACGCTTTCTGAACCAAGACCTACCCTTTTGCCAGATTTGGCGAAATTCCTTTCAGCAGTTCGGGCTGTAGCTTTGTCTAAAGTTCCTATGGAAATTAACATGGGGAAAACGTGTTTTGGGACCCCCCATTTTTCTCAGCCCCCACCTGACGAGGCAAAATACCAAGCTTATCATTGAGTAAGGCAATGGTTTTTGTATCAGGGTACTGAAATACAGTGTAGACAACTCAAGCTTTGATCTTATTGTCTATTTGATACTACCTGGGATCCCTGGGTTGTGTTAAATGCTTGCTAGTCATAATGTTACATTGATCCATGAGAAATGTCAATGGATCTAATTCAATAATCAGCGTTAGCATTTATTTGTGGATTACACGATTCATTTGACCATAAATATTATTCAGTCAATAGGAATAATATAACCTGTAAAGGATGATGGTCCTTTGTGGTTCAGCTTAAACTTGAAGAACAGTGTCCTTTATAGCTAAATCATTTTGGGGAAAATATACAATTGATGATAGCACACCGTGACAATAACTTTCTGTTGCAAGGTGCACATGAAATTCCAATGGTCTTGTCTTGCAAAGGAGTGTTCTGTTTATTGTCTGATCAAATCATTATTAGTGGGAATCAGTTAGAAAAGGTCTGAATAAAGATCCTTGAAAACCCTGCATCACTGGCCCCCATGCCACAAAGGATAGATTCATTCTGAGGTCATCTATGTGACATATCATCCAATTGCACATGTACCAAAAACCTTAGAATTTTCACTTGGGACTCAGGACTTGTGCTTTTCAGGCAAAGAGAGAACACTCTGATGCCAGCTAGAGGTCCTGGACCTGGATGGGCACCTCTCTAGGATCAGCGCTCACTTCAGCAGAGGCCAGCCCCAGGGCTCAACCAGTTCCATTTGGTGCCGGTCAGATTCATAGTTGCAGGGAGGCCTGTGGAAGCTTGTTTATTCCCTGTATCTCAAACAGGAGGTTGGTCAACTGACTCTTGGAATCAGTTCTGCAGAGCCTTAGTTTAGGACAAGCAGGTCCCATTTGCCTTCTTCAGATAGCAGGGTAGTCCTTTTCCTGAATCTTCCACAGGTCCAGCAGTGTTTTGATGAGAGGTTTTGAAAGTGCCACTTTTATCCTCAGTGCCAGCCTGCAAGCGAGGGATGCCTCCTTTGTCTAAACGTCCCTCTTTCCTGTGTTTGGCTCCAAACTATCTAAGGTAACAAAAGGGTGGACACGCCTAGTTAGCCCCTTCCCTGCTGATGACGAGCAGAGCTTTCATGGCACATAGTGTTAGTGTGCTGATGACGAGCTCAGCTCGTTATCACACCCACCCCTGGAAATCCCTCTGGTGCGGGCAGTAGCCCCTAATCTGCCCCCCCCCGGGGGGCAAAAAGCCCACTAGACACCAGGAATTTTAAAATATATTTAAAATAAGGGTGGGGGCTGCTCAAAACGGGCATGCCCATGCCCCCACCCCCACAATTATTACAGTCTTTCTGCCCCCCGGGGGCAGATGGGGTATTGGCCCCTAATCTACCGATTAAGGGGGGCTGAAAGCCCACTAGACACCAGGTTTCTTTTTAGAAAGTGTAAATAAGGGTGGGGCTGCCCAAAATGGGCATGCCCATGCCCCCACCCCCGCAAATATTACAGTTTTTCTGCCCCCCCTGGGGGGCAGATGAGGCAGGCATTGTCCTCTAATCTGCCCCTTTGGGTGGGCAGAAAGCCCACTGGGATTTGTTTTTTGAAGTTTTTTTTTAGGGTGGGGGCATTGGCATACAGTTTTGGACAGCCCCCACCCTAATTTAAATTTGCCCAAAAAAATCACAGGTGCCTAGTAGGCTTTCTGCACCCCCTGAGGGGCAGATGGGGACATTAGCCCCCAATCTGCACCCCCAGGGGGGGAAGATCACTAGTCGGCAGGGATTTTTTGGGGGCAAATTTTTATTAGGGTGGGGGCTGCCCAAAACAGGCATGCCGATGCCCCCACCCCCTCCCCCGCATAAATTACAGCTTTCCTGCCCCCCCCTCGGGGGCAGTTGGGGCAGTAGCCCCCAATCTGCCCCTCGGGGGGGAAAGCCCACTAGACGCCAGGGTTTTTTTGGGGAAAATTTAAATTAGGGTGGGGGCATTGGCTTGCTGTTTTGGGCAGCCTCCACCCTAATTAAAATTTGCCCCAAAAAATCCCTTCCATCTAGTTGGCTTTCTGCCCCCCTGGGGGGCAGATGGGGGCATTAGCCCCTAATTTGCCCCATCTGGGGGGGGGGCAAAAAGCCCACTAGTCACCAACGATTATGCTGGCTTTTTTTGTGCATGGGGGTGGTGGCTGCCCAGAATGGGCATACCAATGCCCCCAACCCCCCCAAAAAATATCCACAGTCTTTCTGTCGCCCTTGGGGGCATAATGGGGCAACCCCCCCCCCGATATCCCCTCCCGGGCAGCAGAAAGCCGACTAGTTTTTTATAGCAATATGCCTACCTGTGGAATTTGGGCCCAAGCTGCACATATTGAAACCTAGCAAACCTGTACATTTTTGAAAAGTAGACACCCAGGGGAATCCAGGATGGGGTGACTTGACTGGCTCTCACCAGGTTCTGTTACCCAGAATCCCTTGCAAAACTTAAAAATGTGTCCAAAAAACACATTTTCCTCACATTTCTGTGGTGGAAAGTTCTGGAATCTGCGTGGGTGCACAAAATTCCACCTACCCTGCGTTCTCCAAAGTCTTCAGAGAAAAATGGTACCTCACTTGCTTGGGTAGGCCTAGTGCCCGCGACAGGCAAGAGTCCAAAACCTATTGAGGCGACATCAAAATTACCTATCACAAACCAACCTAGTTTTGCAAGGGGGGTCCCATGGTATTTTGGTTCAGGGCTCATGGCCATCTAGGGAAACTTACCTAACCTGCACATTTCTTGAAACTAGACACTCAGGTGAGTATAGCGAGGTATGGTTTGCCTGGGTCCCCATCATTCTCCTACCTTGAATCCCCTGCAAACCTGCAAATTTCGCCAAAAAAGTTACTTTTTTTCTCACATTTCTGTGTGGGAAAGTTCTGGAATCTGCATGGATCCACAAATTTCCTCCCACCTAGTGTTTCCCCAAGTCTGCCGATATAAATGGTACCTCACTTGTGTGGGTAGGCATAGTGGCTACAACAGGAAATGGCCCAAATCGTACTGTGGAGACTTCAAAATTACCCATAGCAAAACGTTTTTGGGGGGAGCACGTGAGATTTTTCCCCCAAGCTCGTCTGCCATCTTAGGAAAGTACCAAACCCAAAAATGTTTGATAACTAGACACCCGGGGGAGTCCAATGAGGTATGGCTTGCTTGGATCCCTCAATGTTCCCTTACCCAGAATCCCTTGCAAACCTCAATTTTAGCTGAAAAAATCTGCCTTTTCACACATTTTTGTGTGGGAAAGTGTGACATCACCAGGCTCACACCAATCTCCTACCACTCAACATTCCCCCAGGTCTCCCGATAAAAATGGTGCATCACTTGTGTGGGAGACCCTAGTACCTACGACAGGCAAGGGCCCCAAACGTAGTGAGGTGACATCAAAATTGCCTATCTCAAAACCACCTAGTTTTGTAAGGGGGCTCACCTGGGTTTTTGGCCCCGTGCTCAGCGGCCATCTAGGGAAACCTACCAAGCCCACATATTTTTGAAAAACAGACACCCGAGGGCTTCCAAGGAGGTATAGCTTGCGTGGATCCCCCAAAGTTCCCTTACCCAAAATCCCTTGCAAACCTCAATTTTAGCTGAATAAAACTGTTTTTTCACACAATTTTGTGTGGGAAAATGTGGCATCACCAGGCTCACACAGATTTCCTACCACCCAGTGTTCCCCCAGGTCTCCCGATAAGAATGGTGCCTCACTTGTGAGGAAGGTGCAAGTACCTGCGAGAGGCAAGGGCCCCAAACGTAGTGAGACGACATCAAAAATGCCTATCTCAAAACCACCTGCTTTTGCAATGCGGGTCACTGAAGTTTTTGGCCCCGTGCTCTGCGGCCATCTAGGGAAACCTACCAAGCCCACACATTTTTGAAAATTAGACACCCGGGGGCTTCCAAGAAGATATGGATTGCGTGGATCCCCCAACCTTCCCTTACCCAGAATCCCATGCAAACCCCCAATGTTAGCTGAAAAAATCAGTTTGTTCATACATTTTTGTGTGGGAAAGTGTGGCATCACCGGACTCACACACATTTCCTACCACCCAGTGTTCCCCCAGGTCTCATGATAAAAATGGTGCCTCACTTGTGTGGGAGGCCCAAGTACCCTTGACATGCAAGGGCACAAAACGTGTTGAGGCAACATCAACATTGCCTATCCAAAAATGTTTTTGATGCTTTGAAGCTCAGGAAGGCTGAGCACAACTTTCTAGGATTACCTGGTCAGAAGGCCCTGTTGCCCCCGTATCTGGAAGTAATACACAAAACACCATAGGAGAGGCATTCACGGTCATGTGATCCTTGACCTTGGCAGAAAAATGCACACTGTCTAAAATTGGCTTTTTCAGAAAACAATTTAAAATCCGGCTTTTCCATTAAAGAGTATTTCAAATTACAATTTATTTGAGTGGGACAGTGTTTCTTTCTCAGGTCCAAAATGTAAGTTATGGTGTAATAAGTTAACCCAGTGTTAGTCTATGGGAGAGCTAGCTTTACAACATTGAAAACTCCCTCTAGGATTTTTTCTTTGTCCAGTCATGTAAAACTGAAATAAACATGGCCTACTTTTTAAATACAATGCACACTGCCCTATGAGCCTTTCGGGTCGGACTTAGGGGTGACTTATAAGTATTAAGCAAGAAGGTTTAGGCTTGGCAAAAGGTTTGTTTTCCCTGGGGGTAAATAGCAGTTTTTAAAAGGCACTACAGATTTCAGTGGGGGGCCTGAGATATGTTTTGCAGCGCTTCTTCAGTGGGGGGGCGCACAAAAACTGCTACAGCCCACTAGTAGCATATAATATCCAAGCCCTGTGTACATTTAGTCCAATAAACTTGGGTCCTACATGTAAAGTAAATGTAATCAATCAGGCATAGGCCAATTTTACCCTGTTTTGATGTGAGAGCAAAATCACTTTACCACTGATTAGCAGGAGCAAAGTGCGCAGAGTCCTAAAAGCTAACAAAAAACGGGTTCAGAAAATGATGGAAAAAATCTGGGGTGACCTTGCATACAGGGCCAAGTTGAACACCACCTCATTCTGTTCCTGGTCATAACATCTAGAACAAATATTATCGGCTCACTGAATATTTATATTTTGGCAGGTTGTAAGGCTGAACAACAGATATGAAACCATCACCACTGACATTGATTAGCTGCAAAAATACCTCAAAAGCATCTATTCTTTTTTCTCTTTGATAGGTATACAAGCCCAGCCCTAATGTAAACATGTATTAGATATCTCTAGATGAAAAATAGTATTTGAACAGAACACAAGTAATCCTTCTTCCACTTCACTACAGCCTGTAGGTTTTCCTCTTGTTCTGTAACACTACCCAGGTTCATAACAAGTATGTACAACTTGGGAGTCCTCAAGGACAAGACTCTCATGAACAGAAGGAGGAGCAGAGTTTATTAACAACAATTCCAGCCCAACTGAGCAGCAAAAACCAAAACTAATCAGAAAACCTAAATGTGTGCAATAGCATTGCAAAAATAGATGCCTATAGAATTTTGTGGGCAATAAATCACAAAAAATATGTTTTCATTTAAAAAAAAAAAACAACTCTAAATCACTGAGGGAATGTTTGATGATAAAAGAATTTTCCAAATTACGTAAAGCATACCATTTACAGCCTTCAGCCCCTAACACTTAAAACACTTCACGCTCAATTAATGCATGTTTAGATGTTTTCAAAATACAAAAGAATATATAAAATCAATCACAAAATTAAACATGGAAACATAAATCATAATCTTTTTACGAAGTGAGAAATCATCTAAACTGGCACATGGTGCACAAATATCTTTGGGTACTTAATTGAAAGCTGAGAAAGAAGAAGATTGTAGAGACGTACACATTTGTCATAGAAACTATTATAGATAACAATAAAACTATGTACTCAAGGGGTGCGTGAGTGAGTGTTTGTACCTTGATATTCACATTGTTTACTGCGAAATAGGTCCAGTTATTTTTGCAACACTTCTAATTGAATTACCGGTAAAGTCAAGTGTTTCACATTGAGATGAATTAAGTGCAATGTTACTTGTGAATAGTGAACCTGCATATTTTTCTTACAGATGGGCAATAAATTCACTAATCACTCAATAGCGTACTTCATATCTAAAACATTTCCATCTTTATTATTAAAGAAATATAAAAGCAGGGTTTCTTTAATCCTGTAACCCATACCCTGAATCCTCTCCCCGATAACCTTAAAAAGATCCCCTAAATACTTAAGCCATACTTCTGTCCCTATACCTTATTTTTCAATTTTTTTAACTCTATTCCCTTAACCCACTAACTCTACACCCAGAATTGTCAATACTTATACCATACATCAAACAATATCAAACTGCATCGTCTGTAACTGTCATCACTCTAACTCCTACCCTTTAACTCCTTAACATTATATCTAAAGCCCTTAAAACTTAAACCTGTACCTCAGCACCTTAACTGTTATACCCTTAACCGAAAACCACAAATTTCAAACCCCTTACCCTCACATCCATTCCCCTATTGCATAATCCCTCATCCCTGAACTTTAACATAAAGTCTCATCTTTTGTCCCCAGTATGTGTGTATGTAAGTGTGCATGGATTCTGAAAATACATAGGCCTTCAGAAGTAGAACAGTGTCTAAATTCTATTTTAGTTAAATATGAACATAATGATTTAGAGTCAAAATGTAACAGAAGTCCCAGCCATCATATTCCAAGTGTATTGTAGTCTAAGGCACATGTAATATGGCGGAAGAAGTATCTGTCCCATTTTGACTGAGTATATAATCCACGTACTCTTAATAGGACCCTCAGACAAGCAATCTAATACACAAATGAACTTACCAGTAGAAATAGTATTCAAACACACTAATAAATGTCAGTGTTGAAAGGAATTGCAGTTCTCACAAGCTAACACAGCTCCAACCGCCTCTTTCCAAGTTTCCAAGGAAAGTGACCACTGTGCCTGAGATCTAGAACTCTCATCCCCAGTGTCCTAGGCAACAGCAATGGAGCCATCATGACACTGTCAACAACCATCTGCTTGTTATGTTTCCATTTCTGCTACCTGGCAATGTCTGATGATGTCACAGACACAGAATCTGTATGGGGTGGAAGACTAGGTTGAGAATCCTGGTGTGTGGGAAATTCCAACAAACAAAAGAAGCAGGATTAGCTTTAAATAAAATGCAGAGGACGTCATAGTTCCTTAATAAGGAACTGCCAAGAAGCTTTCCAATACAGGTAAAGATTTGTTCCAGTTACAAAGTGTCACAGAAACCATATCTGGACTGTTTTCCCCATATTTTTCCCTTTTACCCCCCAACATGTAGGATGTCTCCCCCATGGTAAAGGTTACTGAATAGGCCATGTGAAGTATGAGAAGCCCTGTGTAATGTTAAATGCAATGCAATGGTGTGTACATTTATTTTCCCCCATTGTAAACATGTACCCTGGTGAAATGCTGCATTTGTGTTTTGCATTTAAAATGGCTGCCAAGGCTATGCGTTGTGCCACCTGATTGCAGGAGGTTAGCAGTCTAGTTGTTAGGTACCCAGCCACCCCTGCATTTGGAGGGAAAGCCTGGCACCCAGGGTGCTCTACTCCTCCCCCTGAGCCATTTGAACTAGTTCGCCTGTTGGAGGTGGGTTAGCGGTCTAGTTGTCTGGTACCCAGCAATCCCAGCATTTTGAGGGACCTTCTAGAAGCTTCCAGCCTTTCTGGTATAGGGAGAGCAGTAGAGATGTAATGGGCAGAGACAGAGCAGGGACATGAATGTGAGGGGACCTGCTGTCAGGGGATACCACCAATTGGGCCTGTTTGCTGGACCCTGCACCCACCTAGAAACCCTCTACTGTCCCCAGGGATAGTAGAAGCCCCACTCCAGGAGGTCAGGCTGCTGTGTAGGAGGAGGGCAATGCTGCAGTGGGGATGGTGAAGGCCTACCACCCTGTTTTGATGATGCCCCCACTACCTGCTGACCTGGCCCAGTAGTGCCTACTGCTCTGTCCCGAGGGCCCCTGAAGGAGGAGGGCCCCTCAAGGTCCCTGAAGCTGCCGGGACCCTGCACCACGCAAGCGCTGCGCAATGAAGCGCCGAGAAGGGAAGGAGCATCTTGGACCCCACCACCCAGGAGGTGAGAAGAGTTACCCTGGGGCTCGCTTCTGGGACTGTCTGCCCCCCTTGCGCTGGGTACCACTGGAAACTGCTGTGCCTCGTGAGTGCTGCCTGCTAAGTGCTAAAGCTAAAGAATTGTGTCCCCCAGGAGCTATAATCTGGGAGCGCTAAACTGCAGAATCCTACAGCGCTGTGTTAAGGGAACTGGGCCCACCTGAACGGCTGTGTGTGTTAAGCGCTGCATTTCCCTGGGAACAGCTATTGGGGAGCGCTGTGCTGAGAAGAAGTGCTGTGTGCCTGGAAGCGCTATCCAGCCTAGAACTGTGCCCTTGAAAGCGCTGGGCTGCAGAAGACTGCCTCGTGTCCCCAAAGTGCCCTGATCAAGACTGCCCTGCTGTGAATGTTTTAAGCGCTGTATTACCCTGGGAACTGCTGCTGGCCCAAGCGCTGTGAGCGCTGCTGTGTACTCTAAGCGCTAGAACCCTAAAGCGCTGTGCCGTGAAGACACTGTTGCCCTGCGAAGCGCTGCACTGCTGGAAGTGTTACTGCCTGAACTGTTGGTTCCTAAGCGCTGCATTAGGAGGACTGTGCCCCCAAGCGCTGTGCGGCAGAAGCGCTCCTTGGCCTGAAGGAACTGTTTTATTGGGAAGAACTGTCTTATGCCAGGACTGCTGTCTCTTACAGCGCTGCGTCTACAAGCTCTGTTTAGCCCCCTGCAGTGGCCGGTGTCCTTGATACTGTTTTCTTTTGGTGCTAAAGTTAACCCCTGGCTAGGGGAGTGTTCTTTGCAGCCTGTCCTTGATCAGGAAACGTGGTTGATGCTGACCGGGTGCATAGGAAAGGTTGTCTCTGGCGCACGGACCTAGGAAATGTTACAGTCCCTGAGTCTACTGCGTACCTGTGTAGTTTATGCCTCTTACATTTTTAGGCCTATGTTGTACTTACCTGCATGAGGTTAAGCCCAAGTTGTTTAGGCTATGTTTATACGCACAGTGTTACTGGCCTAATGAGTTCATGCATGATGTGCCTTCCTGCCTAATGTTTTATTTCATGCTGACATGCCCAAAGGCTGATGCCTAGTGTTTTTTCCCCTCACAGTGATATTGCTGATGTTCTATGCCATTTTTATGTGCAGTGTTCCCGGCCTCATGATTTGGGTCTATGGCATGTTGAGGCCTGATGTTGACGCTAGGTGTTGCATGTTTCTTTTGCAGGAGGTGCTAATGCCAGGCCGGCTGTGTTTATGCCTAATGTTTCCTTGTATGCTAAAAGCCTACTACTAAGGTGGTGACGAGGATTAAGGCCTGTGTTTGCCCTGCAATATTGACCCTATGTTTTATGCATTTGATAACATTCTTATTATTTCAGCTGGACACTAATGGACTTCCTGAACCCTTTTTCTTATTTCTCACATTTTTCCTTGTAAATATTCTCCCTTGCATTCATTGCCCTGGCGCCAGTTAGCGCACTTTTGTGATTACTGCTATTATTGTGTTTACCTTTGCAGGTTGGAGATAATACAAAACGTATTCTTTTTCCAACCAGAAGCAGTGTTGTGTCTCTTATGTAGTGTGCCTGGTGTTTCGTCTGTGGGTACTGCGTGGATGCTTCACACGTGTCCTCTGAAGTTTGGCCTGCACGCTCTGCTCCATGCTACCCCCTGTAGAATTGGTAACCCCATTTCTGACATTGTTGGCGAGCGGTGGTATAGGACTTGCGTTTGCGCAGTACCACAGCGGCCACAGGTTACATTGCAAATAGAGTACTGAGAAGTAATCACAGTTTTGGGGGATTATTGTTTGGCTGATTATTGTGTTTTCTTTATCATTATTGCTTCCTCCTCAAAAGTGTTTTTGAATTGTGTCCCCTTGTGCCCTGTGGGTGGTGTGTCCCAGGTGTACCTTGTCACGATGGGGTTGGTTTATAATGAGGACGACCTCATGGATTACACCAAGCAGGAAATTTTGGATTTCTGCAAAGAGAGAGGGATACCCCCTGTAAGCAATATTAAAAGGAAGTTGTTCCTCTATGAAGCTATCAAGAGGGGGGAACCCTTAGAGACCTGGGGAGACCTGTCTGATTACCCCTCCGTGTATTTGAAGGGTGGATTTGGTAGAGACCAGAGGGAGGGCTCCCACTCCATAACCCTGGAGGGTGGTTACTCTGATGAAGAGGAGGAAGAAGCAAATAGGGCAGAGACGCCAGTAGCTGAAGTGGACACCATAGATAGGGAGTCTCGCACTGGGTTAGTCCCGGGGGCATTGCCCCATCCCTTTCCCAGTCCCCCGAAGAGTGGGTAGATAGAAGGGAAGAAAGAGAGCATCGGCTGGCGCTGGAGAAGCTCAGGCATGCCAAGGAGCTAGCGCAGCTGAGGGTGGAAGAGCAGAGGCTAGAGACGGAAATGGTCCTAGCGCAAGAGAGGATGGCGGAAAGGGTCTTCGCCAGAGAGAGATCAGCTCAGGTGGGTAGGTTGTCTCCTGAGAGTGTTTTTGTGGTCTGGATTCCCAGTGAGGGTGGGATCCAGTGGTGGCAGCGAGAGTGGTTCCAGTGCAGGTAGTCCCACTCCCCGAGCCCAGGAGACTGTGCCTGATTCCCAGGAAGAGGGGGACGGGTTAGTGTTCAGGGGCAGGGGAAAGCTGTCTCACCAGTCCTGGAAGGAGTTTGCGGAGGAGTGTTGGACTGCATTGGAGGATTGGTTGGTGGATTGCACAGTGGATGATGGGGAAGGGTTGTTCCAGGTAGTCATCAAATAGCGCCTACTATGCAGTTGTTTTCCCCAGTTGCGGCGCCACCTGTTGCAGTGTAGGTTCTCGGACCCCAGGGAACTTTCACGGGAGGCAGACCTTTGGGTATGTGCCAGAGAGTTTGAAAGGGCAGTTGGGAGTGATCCTGAAGGGAGTGGTACAGGGATCTTCTGACCCAGCGAGGCGGGAGAGGTGAGGAGTAGCCCAGCTAGGTCCCAGGATAGTGAGAGGGTTGTAGGGCCTCACATCCCATCTACAGGAGGGAGTGAGACGGGAGGTGTTCTGATGTGTCCCAACCGCCGTCACAGGGCCTGGAGAGTTCCATAAGAGGACCCCAGGTTGGGAGCCTATGTTGTCCTGATGTGCCTTCCAGTGAAGGGGATCCCCTCGTGCCAGGAGAACCCGGAGTATCTGTAATCGGAGCTCCAGAGGTTCGGGGGTCTGACCAGTCACAGGGTTTAGATCCTGGACTGGGGTTCCAGGTTCAGGGGTTGCCTGACCTGGAGGGTGGGGTACCTGTAATTAAGGTCCCTACCGGTTTGGCTTCCAGGGGTCCTTCTCCAGGTAGGAGGGTGTGGAACTCTGGGAGGGGGTGCAGGGGGAGGGAGGACTCGCCCCTGTCACCAGTTCAACCTGAGAGCTTCGACTCAAGGTTGGGGAGAGAGTGGTGTTCTGAGGGTGCTCCGCGTAGGAGGAGAGGGCGGAACTCCAGAAGGGGAGGTAGGGGGAGGAGAGCCTCACCCCTGAGTGCTGGTCAGCCTGAGGGTTCGTACCCCAGGTGGGAGGAACAGTGGCAGTTTGGTAGGAGGAGAGTGGTCAAAGGGTACTACGGGCCTGAGGCTAACGCCTCCCACTCTGTGAGAGAACGAGGGCCAGAGACTTCTGGATGGCCTAGAGGCCAGTCCTGGCCACATCCCACTAGAGAACACCAGTGGGGTGGTTTAGTTGGTGAAGGGAGGGTTGCGAGAGTGAACCATTGGGTTCTAGAGTGGAGAAGAAACTGCAGGTGCTCCTGTAGTTACGGACCTGCGTCCACCTTTTTCCGCCCCAACCAGGGAAGCCCATCAAGGCAATGATTGGTCTACCCTGGCTTTTGGCTGGGGGGAGTTGTGTTGGACTTGGCCCTTTTCCCCCAATTTTTTCGCTTTCACCCCCCAACATGTAGGATGTCTCCCCCATGGTAAAGGTTACTGAATAGGCCATGTGAGGTATGAGAAGCCCTGTGTAGTGTTAAATGCAATGCAATGGTGTGTATATTTATTTTCCCCCATTGTAAACATGTACCCTGGTGAAATGCTGCATTTGTGTTTTGCATTTAAAATGGCTGCCAAGGCTATGCGCTGTGCCACCTGACTGCAGGAGGTTGGCAGTCTAGTTGTTAGATACCCAGCCACCCCTGCATTTGGAGGGAAAGCCTTGCACCCAGGGTGCTCTACTCCCCCCCCTGAGCCAGTTAGAACTAGTTCGCCTGTCTGAGGTGGGTTAGCGGTCTAGTTGTCTGGTACCCAGCAATCCCAGTATTTTGAGGGACCTTCTAGTAGCTTTCAGTCTTTCTGGTATAGGGAGAGCAGTAGAGCTGTCATGGGCAGAGACAGAGCAGGAACATGAATGTGAGGGGACATGCTGCCAGGGGATACCGCCACTTGGGCCTGTGTGCTGGACCCTGCACACACCTAGAACCCCTCTACTGTCCCCAGGGCTAATGGAAGCCCCACTCCAGGAGTTCAGGCTGCTGTGTAGGAGGAGGGCCACGCTGCAGTGGGGATGGTGAAAGCCTACCACCCTGTTTTGATGATGCCCCCACTACCTGCTGACCTGGCCCAGTAGTGCCTACTGCTCTGTCCCCAGGGCCCCTGAAGAAGGATGGCCCCTCAAGGTCACTGAAGCTGCCGGGACCCTGCACCACGCAAGAGCTGCGCAAAGAAGCGCCGAGAAGGGAAGAAGCATCTTGGACCCCACCACCCAGGAGGTGAGAAGAGTTACCCTGGGGCTCGCTGCTGGGACTGTCCGCTCCCCTTGGGCTGGGTGCCACTGGAAACTGCTGTGCCTCGTGAGTACTGCCTGCTAAGCGCTAAAGCTAAAGGATTGTGTCCCCCCAGGACCTATAATCTGGGAGCGCTACACTGCAGAATCCTACAGCGCTGTGTTAAGGGAACTGGGCCCACCTGAACGGCTGTGTGTGTTAAGCGCTGTATTTCCCTGGGAACTGCTATTGGGGAGCGTTGTGCTGAGAAGAAGCGCTGTGTGCCTGGAAGCGCTATCCAGCCTAGAACTGTGCCCTTGAAAGCGCTGGCCTGCAGGAGACTGCCTCGTGTCCCCAAAGTGCCGTGACCAAGACTGCCCTGCTGTGAGTGTTTTAAGCGCTGTATTACGCTGGGAACTGCTGCTGGCCCAAGCGCTGTGAGCGCTGCTGTGTACTCTAAGCGCTAGAACCCTAAAGCGCTGTGCCGTGAAGAAGCTGTTGCCCTGCGAAGCGCTGCACTGCTGGAAGTGTTACTGCCTGAACTGTTGGTTCCTAAGCGCTGTATTAGGAGGACTGTGCCCCCAAGCGCTGTGCGGCAGAAGCACTGCTTGGCCTGAAGGAACTGTTTTATTGGGAAGACCTGTCTTATGCCAGGACTGCTGTCTCTTACAGCGCTGCGTCTACAAGCTCTGTTTAGCCCCCTGCAGTGGCCGGTGTCCTTGATACTGTTTTCTTTTGGTGCTAAAGTTAACCCCTGACTAGGGGAGTGTTCTTTGCAGCCTGTCCTTGATCAGGAAACGTGGTTGCTGCTGACCGGGTGCATAGGAAAGGTGTTCTCTGGCGCACGGACCTAGGAAATGTTACAGTCCCAGAGTCTACTGCGTACCTGTGTAGTTTATGCCTCTTACATTTTTAGGCCTATGGTGTACTTACCTGCCTGAGGTTAAGCCCCAGGTGTTTAGGCTATGTTTATACGCACAGTGTTACTGGCCTACTGAGTTCATGCATGATGTGCCTTCCTGCCTAAATGTTTTATTTCATGCTGACATGCCCAAAGGCTGATGCCTAGTGTTTCTTCCCCTCACAGTGATATTGCTGATGTTCTATGCCGTTTTTATGTGCAGTGTTCCCGGTCTCATGTTTTGGGTCTATGGCATATTGAGGCCTGATGTTGACGCTAGGTGTCGCATGTTTCTTTTGCAGGAGGTGCTAATGCCAGGCCGGCTGTGTTTATGCCTAATGTTTCCTTGTATGCTACTACTAAGGTGATGCCGAGGATTAAGGCCTGTGTTTGCCCTGCAATATTGACCCTATGTTTTATGCATTTGATAACATTCTTTTTATTTCAGCTGGACACTAATGGACTACCTGAACCTTTTTTCTTATTTCTCTCATTTTTCCTTGTAAATATTCTCCCTTGCATTCATTGCCCTGGCACCAGTTAGCACCCTTTTCTGATTACTGCTATTATTGTATTTACCTTTGCAGGTTGGAGATAATACAAAACGTATTCTTTTTCCAACCAGAAGCAGTGTTGTGTCTCTTTTGTAGTGTGCCTGGTGTGTCGTCTGTGGGTACTGCGTGGATGCTTCACACGTTTCCTCTGAAGTTTGGCCTGCCCGCTCTGCTCCATGCTACCCCCTGTAGAATTGGTAACCCCATTTCTGACATGGACATTTTCTTTGTCATGGAACTAAGCTATACCTGTCTGATGAGTCTTAACTAGGGCAAAACAAGTGCTCAGTTGCTTGTGCTTTGGTTCAGGGAGAACCTTTCCTGTTCCCATTGAAACATAATCAAGACTGATTTGCATACGGCTGAGTCTAAACTGAGCAAGCATGATATGGAAAATAATTATGGATTGGGATACGGACCGAGTAATTACCAGTGGATGAGATTATTTCAAGCATTCCATCCATCACTTTTCTATACACTCTAATGAAAAAGCAGACATTGCTTTTTTACCATTTACATCATGGGAAAGGTATCCTAATTTCAAGATGTATTTTTTGGCAATTCTTGAGGCTAACTTGCATTAGTTTCCAATGTTATCCAACACCTAAAAACCAGTGGCTATCAAATTGTACACTTTTTGTGTGTTGTTATCATTTTGGTCCACTCTTTTTTGGTGCGCACATGGACTGTCTTTTGTCATGAATTACTTTCAATACCGACATTGCATGAGATGTATTACAGAGTGGTGGTAGACACCCTTTAGTTATAGTTAGGATCCCCTGAGTTAGGAACTTCATAGATATTTGAGCATTAATAAATGTAAGCCTTTTTGATGATTCTCCATGAACCTTTGCAGACCTATTGCTTTTACTACATTGGCAGATGATGCACAGTTTCATGTTGTTTGGTCAAGGGTGTGCAAAGCAATCAGAGGTTCCAAAAACACGTTTCTTCCTGAAACATTCCTTTTCAATACACTTTTTACTTGTTTGTAGGTAAGTAGTGAATACATTTTAAACGTTATAAAGCATTTAAACTTAGTGATATATAAGGCCGTGAAACACAGCTAAATTTCACAGTAATTTTGCGGTACTTGTTAACAACAAAGCAGTATATGATTGCATGATGTTCTGGGTAATCTACTACCAGTTTAATAAAGTGGTACTCGGTATGGCAAATTATCTATACGTTTCTGGATATTTAAAAAAAAATCACAGAGTACTAAGGTACCATCTTGGAAGTACAGTGGAACTTGAAAGAAATTACAAACAAATACATATGTACAAAATTTAAAAATACACTGTACTATACTATATTTTACAGTGTTCCAAACTGGTTGTACAATTAACATTTCTTTTTATACTTCAAAAAAGAATAATAATTCAGCATTGCAATACTACTTATAACGTGCTGCACTACTGAATTTTATTTAAAAAACTGTGTAAGAAAAATCCTATGTATTCTTTAATTTGACATATTTCTTTTTTTATTTTTCCGGTAAGTACCATGGTACTTTGTAGGCATTGCTGTGGCACTCCGTTAACTTTTTTTTTTTTTTAGTATAGAAAAAATGTATACATTTTCCTTCTATAGGAAGTTGGGTTTCTCTACTCTTCCTTGCCTGAAAGAAAGACTGGGAACACTCTCCCCAGTTTGGCCGAGTCTCCTGGCCTTTCGGCAGGTGGGGGCTTGTGTAAGAAGCTGGGTTTCTGTTGCAGTAACCTCTCACTTGTTGCCAGATTTCTGATGCACTTTGACTTGATGTGCCCTGGGTCACTGCCAATCAGGTTCCCAAGGCCTGTGTTCTTTCCCAAAACTGTACCTTTGTACCCCTAATTGGCACCTCTCCAGCCAAATGTAAGTTCCTTGTTAAAGGTATCATGGGTACTAAGGCCACTATGACCAGTAAAGACTTCGAAGGGCTGCAGCACATATTGTGCCCTCCTTAGAGGTCCTGTACCTTAACACACACACACACACACACTGCCATTGCAGGCTGCATGTTTTGGTGCAGAGGAAAGTGAAGAGTCGACATGGCACACATTTCTGTGTTCCATGCCTGCAACCCACTGCCTATGGTATAGGTCAGACACCCCTCTAGCGGGTGCACTATAACACTGGTGAGGGTACAGTTGCATGAATTGTGTCCCTACAGTGTCTAAGTCCATTCTTAGACATTATAAGTGCAGGAAAGTCATAAAGAGTATATGGGCTGGGAGTTTTTCTTTTTTTTTTTATTCTTTTTTCTTTTTTGTCCTCATTTGCCTGTACCTCTTACCCACAAACTTTATAGCCAACCACCTATTCGTGCGACTCGGGATAGCACGCACTCACAATCTCCACCTCTTTGGAGAATATTCTGGCGGTAGACCGAATCTGGGTTTACTGAGGTATTTCGTGAAGAGTGGCGACCAGCCATACCCGACACAGACTCCATCAAGGTAGGGACTACCACGAGGTCCATTTCCGCCACCGTGGACTCTGAAGTTTGGAGGCATAATCATAGGACCGGGGGAAAAAAAAAAAAATGAGAGTTTTTCGTTACAAACTCCACAGCACCATATTGGCTTTACTGAATTCGGGGAAGTTTGGTAGCAAACTTCATAGCATAAAAACCCACACTGATGCCAGTGTGGGATGTATTATACCATGTACTCAGAGGGCATCTTAGTGAACACCAGCCTCCCACCACAAGACATGTTTCTGGACCCTTGGGGTGGGATCCTTTGATCACTGAGCCCAGAAACAAAGCCTTTCCTGGGCAGAGGCGGTCACACCTCCCCCAGGTCAAGAAGAGCCATTCATGGCAGGAGAGCTTTACAGGCCTAGTCGCATTTGTAACTTGACCCCCAGCCTATTCTGCTATCAGAAGCAGGCCCCCTTTCAATCTCCCCTCCTTTTCGGCAGTAAGACAGGTGGGAAAAATTAGAACAGTCCAGAAGGTGTGTACACCTATGTCAACTCCACCCCTCAGTTGGAGGAGTTGAAGTGAAGTCCAAGCTTCAGTTTCTGTCATCTTGTAGATGGCAGGCATTCTCTAATCAGGATCAGGGATTGTGCCCACTTCCCCACATGCGGTGAGCACACCAAGGGTGTAGTCACCCTAAGGTCAGTAGCTCATTGGATACTGACTTCGAGATACCAAATAAACCCCCAAAATACAGTATTTAGGGGCAGCCTTGAACCAAGAAGACAGATTCCCCCAACCTACAAAGCCCATATGTTGCCTTTCAAAGGCATGTTGTGTTTGGGGTTTACCCATGTGCCTAATTCACATGGACAATGATGCAAGTCCTGTCAGGATCCTATGCCCTATTCACATTGTCAATGGTGTGCAAGTGTGTGTCTCTGGGACATGGAGCAGGTGTACTGATGTTGTTTCACTTGGTCTTCATGACAGGTATCTGCCTATGAGAAGGGAGAGATATGGATGGAGATCGTCAGGTCTGTCAGGAGTGCAGTGGGCCATCGCTGGAAGCTGAGGAACATCCGGGAGAGGTGGCAAGACATCCGGTGCTGGACCCGTCGTATCGCCTGGGTCCAGCTGAAGATGAAGGCACCACGCCGGCATTGTGGAAGGTGCCACCTCACCCCCCAGATGCTCTGGGTCCTGGCAGTGGTCTTTCCAGACCTCCATAGGCAGGTGCAGGAGGGACAGCAGCAAGGAGGGGGTAGGTACATGCCTGTTTGTAGTGTTGTGTGTCAGCTGCTACTTGAGGTGCTATGAATCCTGGAAACACTCCCACGGTTGGGGTGTCTGGTCAGACAGGCTATTTGTGCTTTGTATTTTCAAATCCCCATATTCAGCTGGTGCTCTTTTTCATCCCTTCCCCTCCTCCACAGGTGTCCCCTGATCTGTGTGTTTTCACATTTGCTCATGTTCCTCTAGGGTGCAAGGTAATTAGACTGCACATTGTTTAGTGCCTCATGTGTGAGGGACGTCTGTGACATGTGTTGGTACCTTGCCTGTGCCATGACCTGTGCACTGTGTTTGGACTACATATGTGTTTGCACGGATAATGAGTCTCAATATAGGAGTGTGAGGTGTAAAATGTACACCCTTGCAGCATGCATGACCCATGTTGCACTCTCAGACATCATTTGTGAGATATGCATATTGTCATGATGGGTAATCCTGAGACAGTCAGCAATTCCTAGACCCATGGATCTGTGCTCCCACTACAGTCCCCTGAGACACCCTGGTATCCAAATAATGTGTGTCATTGTTATATTCTACATAGCTATTGTGTCATGTATATTTATCCTGTCCCTTTAACTGCATGTGCCATATTATGTTTCCTCTCATGTTCTGTATTCTTAACAGAGCTTTCTTCACACAGCATTCTGTACTGTTTGTCAGTTATAACCTGGACATTGCTGTGCTAGGACTTGATGCTGTGCTGTACAATAAATCATCTTAAAAGCCTATTTTTCCTTGGAATATTACAAAATTTGGCGACGAGGACAACCCTACTCGGGCCATCTTCAGCACAGGAGCGGAGTTTGGATCCATTACTGCAATTTTGGTTCATTTTGGATATTTTTAATAAATTTCTGGCTACTCATTCTTTGAGAGAACTCTTCGTGCTGTCTCTCCACCAGGAGGTGTCACCTACCGATATTTTATTTAGTGGAAATACTTTGGATTGCTTTGAACTCAATTCAATTCAATTCAAAAAGCTTTTATTCGATTTGTACATACAAATCATACAAGCAAAAATACATAATTGAAATATTAAAAAGGACGCCATATAGTCATTCCTAAAAGGAAAAGAAAAGAGGCTAAAGTGCATCAAGTAGAAAGTGATCATGCCTCTATAGGTCATCATGTTATTACAAAATACGAACATTCTTACAATGACTAACTGGGGATCAGTAGGAGTTGCTCACTAGGCTTTTCATGGGAACTGTACATTAAAATTATTAAGTAAGCATTCAATACAGTGGACCACTTTATGTTTTATAATACCTTATTTACAGGAATTGATATAGATCATAAAAGTGAGAGCATATATATACAGACAGGATTGTTTAACAGTAATATCATCATTAACAGATCCTGGCAGCTGTATAGCATAAGTACAGACAGGTAAGTAAACAACATTATAATACAATACTTTTCCTGGCAGCTGTACATTTTAAAATATAAGTAGCCAAAAAGAAACAAGTCTCCTCGTTCTCTAGTGAAGATAAAAATATCAATGCTGTTTGTGTGGTACAAATGTTATATTTAATAAAAATGAGTTTAAGGTATTTTAACCTAAAAAACTGATAAAATTTACAAAAAAGCAAGAAATGGCAACTACTTTGCCTGGAGGTGCTATCGCATGGACAGGGTATGTTTGAACTAGTTTTAGTGTTTGGAAAGGCAACCAAGTGGTGTACAGTGCCCAATCTAACCCGTGTTAGGACATACTGGTGAGAAGGGCGAGTCACAAATACAAGATAGGGTTGTAATCCGGGTGCTAGATTTAGGTCTTTATAAAATTTCATAGTAACAAGATTGCCAACGGCTTTGTCTCGTTCGGCCTTTCGAAAATTAAGGAACGTAATCTTAATTTCTTTTTTTGAAAAGGAAACAACCTTTTCAGGCTCACGGAACACATCAATGTTAAAAAGAAGTAGATACCAACGATGTATGTATCTTAACCACAGTACACGTGAGGAGTGATCCAAACCTATACAATCAAGGATAATATCCTTGGTGAATCGAGTCTCTGGCTTAGCCCAAATAGAACGCCACAGTAAGAGTGGCCGAACTGCTGCTAAGTCAGAAATATACTCGATCCCAACTTCTTCATGGATCAACTGGATGGAGGCAGAAGGGGGAACACATAACAGCCTCCTCAAGAACTTGTTTTCCTCCTTCTGCAGGGAAATACCCTCACAGTGACCCCATACCCCTGCCCCATACAGAGCAGAGGAAACACAACATACATTGTATATGTTCACCATATCAGAAATACTTCGTGAGCCGAGTTTGGAGGCAAAACGAAATATGCTACTAGTGGACCGTAGCATTTTTATTTTTACGGCATCAAATTCCGCGTTCCAAGACCCACTATTATTATATGTTATTCCCAGATAACAAAAGGATTTAACAGAAGTTAGCTTTTCCTTGTCAAGGAAGAAGGTATGCTTAACCTGCTTGGCTGCCTGACCACATGACATTACATATGTCTTAGTTTTATTCACACGAAGCCGCCTAGCTTGAATGAATTGCATGAAATTATCAATTAGGCGCTGAAGGCCCAACTGTGTTCGAGATAAAAGAACAGCGTCATCCGCATAAAGTAACAGCGGAACAGGTTTACCATCAATCAAAGGGGCATCTGCTGGGATGTCAGTCAGGGATCGGTCAACACCATTAATGAAAAGGGAAAATAAAAGCGGGGCTAAAACACAACCCTGACGTATGCCCCGAGACACTCTAAAAAACGGGGTACATTCACCAAGGGTGCCATAGCGGACTTTACATGAAAGTTTTTCATACAATCTAGCTAAAAAATTCACTATTTCCCTTGGTGCCCCTGCATCAAGCAGAACCTCCCAGAGAATGTTATGGTTAACTAAATCAAATGCGCTGCTCAGATCAGCAAAACATAAAAAGAGGTTACCACTTTTAGCCACAGTATATTTACTGATTAAAAGGTCCAGATTTACGCATTGGTCCAGTGTACCCAGGCCTTTGCGAAAGCCATATTGGACTCTAGTTAAAATGTTAAAATCAGTTGCCCAGTCTTCTAGCCTCTTCAGCAAAATCCTACTCATCACCTTTACAGAGGCGTCCAATAATGAAATTGGACGATAATTAGAGGCCTCTGACTTGTCACCTTTCTTATGTAGAGGAATGATGATCGATTGACCCCAGGTAGAAGGAAATTCACTTTCAGCTGCACAGTTAAAAACCCGCGTCAAAATGGGAGCCCATAACACTATTTCGTCTTTGTATAAATCCAGCGGAACCCCATCAGGGCCAGGAGCCTTGCTTCCTTTACTTAAAGAGATAGCTTCCTGGCATTCATCTAGTGTTATATCTATCGAAAGGGGCAACCATGGGCTTAGATCTGGTGGAGATAACTCAGAGGTTGACCTTTCTGGATTAAATATTTTAGAAAAATGGGTAACCCAGTCGCTACATGCCACGTGAGAGGTCAGTTCTGGAACATTTTCTTTATTAAGAAACGGGCTATTAATTGTTTCCCAATAAAGTTTACTGTTTTTGGTCTCAGCAGCCTCCCTCAGCTTGTCCCATGCCTCAGACTGTAATACCTTCTTCCTATTACCAATGGCTGTTTTATAACAGGCCCTGAGGTATTGTATCTCCGTCTTAACACGTGGTCTAGTGCCTAGCGCATTCTTTAGGTCGCGGAGGGCGACTATACATGTTTTATCAAACCACCCCTGCTTTGGACCGCCCTTAGCTGACGGGATCTTAGTAAAAATACCATCAATAATGCTATTCATGGATACAAAATAATCTATTAAGCAGCCAGAGTCACTGTCATCATCCAAACAATAACTAATTTGGTTCTTACAGAGAGTAACGACCTCCTTCTGTTTGACTTTGGAATTTAGGCCAGTCCATTTGACCCTTAAGCCCTTAGGTCTGGTAGGTGCTATATCATTTGTACATTTACCACCCGGAACCAATGAAGTACCATGCCCCAAGAGGGTAACACGTAGGCTATTGTGGTCACTGAGACTTTCTTCATTCACATACAAATCCGTGTAGTCTCCACTGCTAGACAACAAAATATGATCTATGAATGAACCTGCACCTCTGCCCGTAAATGTAGGGCATGTAATTGCCCGATTATTGACATTGCAGTTTAACAGGGTCATGTCTAATGTGACTAGCATATTATTTATAGTGGAACCATAACTGCAGTGTTGAAAGTGTTTGAAGTGAGGAGAATCCTCCCTCCCCCCCTGGTCTCCCCAATGGCTTTTTAATGCTGTATCGAAGCCACAAATGTTCCCATTGGACAGATGGCAGGGCTGCAAGTTAAAATCACCAGCCCAAACCACCTCAACCTTTCTTTTCGAGATGTCCAGAGCCTTAATGATTTCCCTTTCTAAAGGCGGTAAAATATCCCCCCTTTTAATATCAAAAATATTATTATAGAAATTAACAATGACTAAATCAATATTCTTCCTACACTCCATCCTAATAACTTGGCTGTATGTCCCCACGGTCGTACTATATTTGACCGTACAGTCACACAGCTTGGTTGACACTAACAATAAAAGTCCCCCCTTAGCCCTTCCCGAGCTAGATTTGGTTGCTCTAAGACAGAAGGATACATACCCTTCAATGTTAATAGGGTCTGGACACCAAGTTTCCTGAAGTAGGATTAGGTCAAATCCCTCACCCAGGAAGCTGGTCCAAAAGGGTGTACCTAATTTGCCGGCAAGACCAGCGATGTTCCAAGAAATAAGAGAAATTCCTGCTGGTTTACCGGAATTACCAACAACAGATAGCTCCGACTGATTTGCTAGTGGTAGAAAGGCAGGACCCTCTTCCCGAAAGGTGGTAACTGAACTTTGGCTCGGGCTAGCAATAGTTATACATATATCAGAGCTACCCTGATTATCTATGTACTGGGTAGGTATTGGTAGTGACAATATAGTAGATTTGTAAGGTGCAGCAGGAGGCGTGACAAAGGAAGAGGAACACTCCTTATCAAGAATGGACTTAGGGATGTTTAGATCCAGTGCTTCTAGAGGGCTAAGTCAGTCTACCTCATCTAGCACAGCGTATCTGTTTGGGTGGGCGAATTGTGCAGACAAGGGGTCTTGGGGGTGGGGCGGGTCCTGCCACGTTTGTTGCCACGGGTGTTTGTCTAATTGTGATGGCTGAAAAGATTGCTGCCATTGGTAAGCAGACTGAGGTACAGGTGGCGGAAAATAAAAAGGGTGTTGCCAGTGGGCTTTGACTTGATGCATAGGAAAAGGTGAGGCATTTGATGGTTGCTGCTGTAAATTAACATAATGTGGGAAAAAAGGGGACGGGTAAGGAGGTTGCAGCCAAGGTTTAACGGCTTGCTGTGGGAAAAACCCCGGTCCACTGTTACTTTGAAAAGTGGAACAGGGAGGGTTAGGTCGTGCAGGCTTTGGTAAAAAATACGACAAAGGAAGTGGTTTAATTTGGGTCGCAGGACCACTATTGGGTGCATTACATACATAGCTTGCTGCCCCTACATCCCTAAAATTAACAGTTATTACGTCCCCTACTATTGATTTCTTGCTTCTGCCCACCCAATCCCCTCTACGCACGGTAAGAATTTCACCGTTCATGTTATTAGGTAGGGGTTTATGTAGATGGAGCCATTGAGCACATTTATTTCTAAGCTCGGTAAACGTTTCTTTTACTCCCTCTTTCAATGGGGGAACTGCTGTCAACACGACAACAAAAGGAGAAACCTCTGGTGGTAAATTAATAGACCTGAAACGTGCCTGCTTTGGCTTAGGCCCTTCAGGTTTATTTTGTGCAGAGGTTAGATTGGGTTTCCCTGCTACTTCTTTAGCTTGAATGGTTGTAGTGGCAATGTTATCATCAACTGGATGTTGGTTCGCCAGAACAGGGACATTCTCCTTTGGAATCGATACAGTTATTGGTTGGACCGAGTTGTTCACTATTTGCGATTCAAGGGATATAACTGGGTTCCCAGGGGCTGCAATACCTTGAACCTCAGTTGATACGTCTTTGGGGGACTGGATGTTCGTTAAACATTCGGGAGCTAATTCTGTGGTCCCTTGTAACTGAACATGCCCTTGTCCCTGCTTTTTTTGTGGCCATTTGGAGTGTATTAAGGAAGTAAGCCTATCCACTTTAGAAATTAAAGGTTTGATTTGTGCTGCTAAAGTGGCTTCAAGGTCTAGTTTTAAATCAGTAACCATGTTTTGTACCCAGCACGGAATACCTGAAGTCATTTGTGGAGTGGGGGAAATCAAATTGTGATTCCTAACTGGTGCTTTTGCTTTACTTTTGCCCTTCGATGTAACCTTAGGCGGGTTAGGAGCCCTTCTCCGGGGAACAGTGAGTACAGGGGCTGTTTCCGCATCATTAGACCCACTCAGACTCAGCTCCCCTTTGTCAGGTGACTGGCAGGTTTCTAGATCTGGTGTAACCTCCAGGTCCTCAAAGGACGGATCCGAGTCTGATGGGGCAACCGATAAATCAACAGTATTCAGTACAGTCGGAACACTGTTAGTAGGCATAGTTACGGGTAAGGAGCAATTATTCAAAGACTGCACCGCAGGAGATTTAACCTTTGCCAAAGGGCCCAAGGATGAGCGCCTAGCATTTGCAAGGTCCATAGAGACTCTTTTTTCCAATAATACAATACTTTGGTCAATAGTCTCGTGCACGCGTGAAATAAAAAGATCAATAGGTCCAGTCACCTGGGCTACCGCCATAGCTTTTTTCGCGCAACTTCGAGTTCTGTTGCGTATGGTCGACATTTTAGACGTTATGGTAGACAGGGTCGAAGACACAAGAGTTCTGGGCCAGGGCCGTCCTCTGCCGTCCTTGAACGGCCTTAAACGGCCCGCTCTTTGCCCGGTCTTCGCCCCGGTAGTCGCCCCGCGCGCGTCCCGCGTCGCGGTAGAACTGAAGCCAGTAATGAAGGGGAAGGCTGGGGGCGTGGCCGCCGGGGGAAGAGGCAGCAGCTGTGTGCAGCTGAGGCTGCTGGACCTCGCAGTCCCCCGGTAGGCTCCACGCACAAACTGTTGTTATAATCCTCAACCTGGGAGCGCGTTACTCACCACGGACTGTGGATCCGCTCACACCAGGGAGGACGGGGCAAAAGAGGCGGTGAGCGGCACCCGCGAAGCGGGTGTCGCGAACAGTTAATGTAGATGGCTGGAAGCAAGGAAACACACAGCACAAGTCTGACTCCTCACGAAGAGCAGGTAAGCCCAGAAAGCGCCAGTGAACCAGGAACCCAGGCGGTGTTAAATGCGGAGGCTGGGGGCGTGGCCGCCGGGGGAAGAGGCAGCAGCTGTGTGCAGCTGAGGCTGCTGGACCTCGCAGTCCCCCGGTAGGCTCCACGCACAAACTGTTGTTATAATCCTCAACCTGGGAGCGCGTTACTCACCACGGACTGTGGATCCGCTCACACCAGGGAGGACGGGGCAAAAGAGGCGGTGAGCGGCACCCGCGAAGCGGGTGTCGCGAACAGTTAATGTAGATGGCTGGAAGCAAGGAAACACACAGCACAGGTCTGACTCCTCACGAATAGCAGGTAAGCCCAGAAAGCGCCAGTGAACCAGGAACCCAGGCGGTGTTAAATGCGGAGGCTGGGGGCGTGGCCGCCGGGGGAAGAGGCAGCAGCTGTGTGCAGCTGAGGCTGCTGGACCTCGCAGTCCCCCGGTAGGCTCCACGCACAAACTGTTGTTATAATCCTCAACCTGGGAGCGCGTTACTCACCACGGACTGTGGATCCGCTCACACCAGGGAGGACGGGGCAAAAGAGGCGGTGAGCGGCACCCGCGAAGCGGGTGTCGCGAACAGTTAATGTAGATGGCTGGAAGCAAGGAAACACACAGCACAAGTCTGACTCCTCACGAATAGCAGGTAAGCCCAGAAAGCGCCAGTGAACCAGGAACCCAGGCGGTGTTAAATGCGGAGGCTGGGGGCGTGGCCGCCGGGGGAAGAGGCAGCAGCTGTGTGCAGCTGAGGCTGCTGGACCTCGCAGTCCCCCGGTAGGCTCCACGCACAAACTGTTGTTATAATCCTCAACCTGGGAGCGCGTTACTCACCACGGACTGTGGATCCACTCACACCAGGGAGGACGGGGCAAAAGAGGCGGTGAGCGGCACCCGCGAAGCGGGTGTCGCGAACAGTTAATGTAGATGGCTGGAAGCAAGGAAACACACAGCACAAGTCTGACTCCTCACGAATAGCAGGTAAGCCCAGAAAGCGCCAGTGAACCAGGAACCCAGGCGGTGTTAAATGCGGAGGCTGGGGGCGTGGCCGCCGGGGGAAGAGGCAGCAGCTGTGTGCAGCTGAGGCTGCTGGACCTCGCAGTCCCCCGGTAGGCTCCACGCACAAACTGTTGTTATAATCCTCAACCTGGGAGCGCGTTACTCACCACGGACTGTGGATCCGCTCACACCAGGGAGGACGGGGCAAAAGAGGCGGTGAGCGGCACCCGCGAAGCGGGTGTCGCGAACAGTTAATGTAGATGGCTGGAAGCAAGGAAACACACAGCACAAGTCTGACTTCTTTTTCTGGTCTGAAAAATGGTCTGAAAACGGTGCTCATCCCCACGGCAGGAGCAGCCGTGAAAATTGATTGCAGTACAAATTGCCCTTGAGCAGCGGGAGGGCACTCGACAGCGTTCTCATCATTATCAGCCTCGCTGCAGCTCGCTTCTCTGCGCCCTGTAATGGTTGTACAAAGACGACGCGTTTCGAGGCATTGCGCCTCTTCTTCTTGGGCAGACACACCAAACACTGCGGGGCTCACCATTCAATTTCTTTTATTCATATCATTACACTTAGTAGTGGGCGTGGCCACAACGACCCGCCGGGATTTCTGGGACTTGTAGTCATCATGGTGAGTAACATTCACATCCTTAAGTAGGTGCAGTGCTTGAAAGTCAAATTAAGTCCGACTCCTCACGAATAGCAGGTAAGCCCAGAAAGAGCCCAAATGTAGCCCAAATATCAGCCAGATGTAGCTTTGAACTCATATTATCATCGTCTGCATTTTTTAAGTATTGCTGGCCGCTGCACCGCTATTCCAGTCTACTCGTCATAGCGTCTTACCTGCATGACAACCACTCGTCATACTGATGCCTGGCAACAGCTGATTCAGCGTCATCTTCCAGTGTGTGCCCTCGTTCTGCTGATGCGAGGAGCGAAGGAAGCGGAAAGCATTCTGTGCCTTCTGTGTTTGACGAAGCGTCATTGCCACGAGCTAGGAGACGCCATTACCGGAGCTTGCAGGAGACGCGGGGCACTGCGCAGTGCGGGCAGTGTTTACTTTCAGGAAACGTCATCGGAACATCATCGCGTAGGCGGCGACCATCACGTGACGCGCGTCACGCAACGTGCCTCCATTTTGTTTATCTCTGTTTCTTAGCAACCAGCTCACAAAAATGTTCGCGTTTTAACGCGAACACCTTAAATTGAAGCAGCGTTTTGACTTCCTTTTTAACCATTCCAGAGCAGCGCTTTCACCTTGTGCAGCCTATAGTACGTTTAATTATTTCATATATTGGTGTTTATTTTGATGCAATTTTTGTTACACGATATTCAAGACCTGAAGAGTTCCAGCCAGTTTCTTTTAAAGACCTTGGTATTTCATTACTTCATTTTACAAGTACTTTGACTGTTTATTCTTTTTGGAAGATCCTAGTTTTTTTTGCTTACTTCAGTTCAAGGAACATTGACTATTTTTTTTTCTCAGTTTATTTACATATGCCATTTGGAATTTTGTCCATTATTTCAGTGTATGTATGCTCTTGACAATTTCTTTTGACTTTTCTTATTGTATTATATTGTGCATATTTAAGTCAATTTTCTCTCTATTATAATGCAATTTGATCCTCCTGCTAAATTTTTACAAGTCAAGGGTGATCCTCCTATGCCTTGGTCAAGGTGGAAGGAGGAATTTTTCAACTATATGAGAGCTATAGATGGGGAACGTATGGGAGCTGAGAGAAAAAAAAGTATTTTACTACATTGTTTAGGGTCCGAAGGACAAGAGATTTTCAGAACTTTACCCCAATTATCGGTGCCCACTGGTAGTGGTGATACTATGAATGTTTATACTGAAGCCCTTAGTAGATTGGAGAAAAGGTTCAAGCCCACGGCTAATATTGCTTTGAACCGTTTTAAATTTTACACTAGGGCACAAAAACAAGAAGAATCTTTTGATGATTTTCTCACGGCTTTAAGAGCTCTAACTTTACATTGTAATTTTGGAGCTATGTCGGATGAAATGATCCGTGACCAGATCATTGTTCATGTCAAGAACAAGAAAGTTCAGGATAAATTGTGGTGTATAGGTGACCCTAATTTGGAAGAAACCATTGCTATTGCCAAATCCACTGAGATGTCTGAAAAGTGGATGGACATTGTGGTTAAACAAAGCTCAAACACTAGCAAAAATAATGCTGAAGAAGAAGTATGTCTAGTTAAGTCCAAAGTAGAAACCAAAAGTTTTATTCCTACTCAAGTGAAAGCGAAGAATTCTTATAGTCCCATTAATAGAAGAACAGATTTTTCTAGCGGTTCTATGTCATGTTATAGGTGTGGAAACAAATCACACATTGCTTCTTTTCAAGGTTGTCCCGCTTTGAACAAAACATGTAATATTTGTGGAAAAATTGGACACTTTAGTAATGTGTGTAGAGAAAAACGTTTTAATGTCCAGTCACGAGCAGGACAATCACATACACCGCCTAGTACTTTTACCCCTACAAAAGTATCTTCCATTAGTACTGTTGATGAAGTTAAACAAGACCTTGACCGTGGTTATGTGGTTTCTATTATCCAAAGTGGGTGTATAGTTTTAACAAGTAAGAAATCTCCGAAATGTATTTTTCAAGTTTTTACTATTGATATTGAACTTACGTTGGATTCCGGGTCTCCATGGACCATAATTACTAAAGAATATTTTAATGAGAAATTACAAACCGTGTGTGACATTTCTACCTTACGACCTTCGGACATTTTTGCAGAAGGTTTCAATGGGAACAAGATTGACATTGAGGGATTTTTAAATGTACCGCTAAGTTTTAGAGGTAGATCAGCCCTTATCAAATTATACATTGCCTTGAAAGGGGTCAATGTTCTGGGTTGGCATGACCAATGGGAACTTGGTATCAAACTAAATCCACGAGCCAAGGATCCAATCTCTCTTTGTAGTGAGCAGGAAATGATAAATTCTATTTGTTTTAGTGATGAAAGTAAAAATGATATTTCATTTTGGAGCTATAAGTTTAACAAAGTCTTCTGTGAGCGGTTAGGGAAATTAGAAAACTTTTCACATAGGATTGTGCTGAAGGAAGGTGCCCTTCCGGTTAAACAAAAACTAAGAGGGGTTCCTTTAAATGTCAGAGAGGAGTTAAAGGAAATGTTGAATGATTTACTGAAAGACAACATTATAGAACCCATTGAATCGTCAGAATGGGTTTCGCCCATAGTTTTAGTGCGCATACCCGATCAAGAGTTGAGAGTTTGCATTGATTTGAGGGCTCTTAATTCCAACATTATTATTGATTGTCATCCACTTCCAAAGAATAATGAGCTTGTTTCTCTATTTGATGGTGCGCAGATCTTCTCCACGTTAGATCTTAGGTCTGCGTATCATCAAATTGAGCTTACTGAAGATTCCAAAAAGTATACGGCTTTCATCACTCCCATGGGCCTTTTCCAATACAAAAGGAGGCCTTTTGGGTTGGCATCGGCAGCCTCCGTTTTTCAACGGGTTATGTTTCAAATTTTCAGAGACTTGGATTTGTTCGTAAAGTGTTTTCAGGATGACATCTTGATTTTCTCCAAAAATGAGGTGAAACATACTTCACACTTGAACGAAGTATGTAATAGATTGGAAAAGTATGGTCTCACTCTCAAAGCACACAAATGCAAACTGTTTAGAAAATCTGTTGAGCACCTGGGACACACATTATCTGGGGAAGGTCTGATTCCCAAGAAATCAAATGTTGAAGCCATTCTCAGTGCTCCAGCTCCGAACAATAAAGAACAGCTACTGTCTTTTTCGGGCATGTGTGAATACTACAGCAAGTTTGTAGTCAATTTTGCTACAAAAATGGAACCATTAAGAAAATTATTGAGGCAAAGTAATGAATTTGTTTCGGAAGCTGAGCAAGATAAGGCTTTTACTGAGATTAAGCATGATATTGTCAATTCCCCAACCTTGAAACCTTTTAGAGTGGGAAAATGTATCATCACCACTGATGCAAGTTTATATGGTTTGGGTTGTGTGCTATCTCAGACGGATGGTATCATGGAATGGAATGTGGCTTTTTCATCTAGAACCTTGAATGAGACAGAGCGCAGGTATGCTGTTATTGAACGAGAATTACTTTCATGTGTCTGGGCCATTGAACATTACAGAATTTATATATGGGGAAGCAAATTTGTCCTGAGAACCGATCACAAGCCGCTTGTACATATTTTATCAGTTGGTGGAGGTTGGAACTCCACAGCAAGGATTGCACGTTTGGCATCAAGGTTACAGGAATATAATTTTACTGTGGAATACATACCTGGAAAAAAAAATGTTACTGCGGACTGCTTATCACGTCTTCCTTGTAGTAGTCAAGAAGACAAAGTCAACAGTATTAGTGAATTTGATTTTGTGTTAAGTTTATCTGACGTGGTTTCTCCTAAGTATCAAGATATCACTGAACAGTTTTGGATGAAATGTCAAAGTGAGGATGAGAAATTGGTAATGTTAAAAAGCTATCTTTTTAAGGGCTGGCCCAATAAAACCAGTGTCAGGGATGATTTACTTCCTTTTTATAATGTGGCTGATGAGTTGTTTTGTGAAGGTGATTTCATTTTTAAATCTGGAAAATGCATACCGCCAGTTGGTGTACAGGAATTGATTCTGAAGTTAGCCCACAGTACTCATCCTGGAATTTCAGCCATGAAACGTTTAATAAGGTTGAATTTTTGGTGGCCGGGGATGGACAGATATATTGACCGCACAGTTAGAGAATGTAGCGGATGTTGTACCAAGGATAAAATGTTAAAGTTGTATGTTCCACCCCTTAAAACTGTGAAGTGGCCTGAGTTACCTTGGAATAAAATAGCTTTTGATATTTCAGGCCCTTTTCACATTTTACCAGAAGCTTCACGTTTTGCTTTAGTTATGATTGATTATCATTCCAAATGGCCAGAAGTAAAATTTGTAGCTAAGGTGACTTCTGAGGTGGTTATTGCCTTCTTTAAGGAAGTTTTTGCAAGGGAAGGTTGTCCTTCTGTGTTGGTGTCGGACAATGGTGTACAGTTAGTTTCATCTGAAATGAGATCTTTCTTGCAAACTTGCAATATTAGACATATAAAGACTTCCCTTTATGAACCACATGAGAACGGAGAGGTTGAACGCTTTAACCGTGTATTGAAGAGCTTTGTTGCTGATGCCATTAAGGAGAAAGGCAATTGGTTGAATGTGCTTAGGGAGAAGCTTTGGACCTATCATATAACTCCCCATACCACCACGGAGGTTAGTCCTTTCAAATTACTTAAAGGTAGGGATCCTGCGTCAAATATTTTCCCCTGGTGGTTTAAGGAAAGATGTAAAAATTTGAGAGAGGATGAAGTTGATATCCAAAGTGTGGCGAATAGAGTTAGTTGTAAACAAAGTAAGTCAGCTGTGTGGTACAACAAGAAGTGGAAGACAAGGGAACATAGTGTGTGTGTGGGTGATTGGGTCAGGATTTTGAAACCTTTCATGGTTAGCAAAGGTATGAGTAAGTATGGTAGACCAATTCAAGTTAAAAGAGTTTTCAGTAATTCTATCATCACCCAAGATGGCAAGGTCTGGAATTTGAGCAAGGTTGCAAAATGTCCTACACAGAATGATGCAGGTTTCCAGTATCAGAGATATTCTGACCAATGTGACAATTCCATTGATAAGACTAGTTCAAATTCCTTTTCTGACTCAGTAGCATCAAGAGTCAAAGATGATATGCGTGTCAGAAGAAGACCTTCTACTTTACAGGATTTTATATGATTAATAATTTTGTTTATTCTTGTTAATGAGGGAGATGTGTTATATTCTACATAGCTATTGTGTCATGTATATTTATACTGTCCCTTAAACTGCATGTGCCATATTATGTTTCCTCTCATGTTCTGTATTCTTAACAGAGCTTTCTTCACACAGCATTCTGTACTGTTTGTCAGTTATAACCTGGACATTGCTGTGCTAGGACTTGATGCTGTGCTGTACAATAAATCATCTTAAAAGCCTATTTTTCCTTGGATTATTACAGTCATCCAACACTGGGGCCATTCAATGTTTGTTCAGGATGGGTCAGCGTCTGTGGCATTGGTGCCTTGCATAGTTTGTATTTATCATGTGTCAGCTACATGTGCACAATGTCCATGGATAAACGATTTGGCTTGTGCATGCTCACACTGGCCAGTGCCTGTGTGCCTATTCACAACAATCTGTTGTTGGTTGGTTGTGACTAATATGTATAGCCATCCCCACAAGGTGACATTGGTGTACTTTTTGTGAAGTTGCTGCACTGTGTGTGTTACCCTGAATCTGAGTTCTCACTTCTTGAGCTGTATCAATCACATTGACTGAGTGATGCCGGTGTTGTGCTGGAGCGGTGTAATGGGCCGGCCTGTTTGGGCTTGGCAGTTTTTGCCTCTGGCATGCAAATTGTGTGGCAGAATTTTTAAATAGGCACTTTCCCTGTGATGGTGGACAGTGCTCTCATTAGGAGCTTTACAGGATATGTCATTTGCTTCCAGAGTTGATTGTGCCTCAATATTTTTGACCACATGTATGTATTTCTGGTGCCAAGCTGTTTTGTCTTGGTGTGCACACTACGGTATTGAAAAATAGCATTAGGATAAGGGTGTGCCCACGATGCAGCAATGGTTTTGGAGTACAAATTTGCAGGCACGCTACCTTACGTTTTGTCCAGATTTGGGACATGTGGTCCACTTCAAATGACATCCAGTGGTTCTTATGTGCGAGCAACTGTTTGCTCCGGTGATAGATGCCCCTGTGTGGACTGACACATTTGAAGTTGTCTCTCATTGATGTATGTACCTTGGCACTCCCAACACTTGTTAAGAGTTGTTCATGTTTTGAATGTGTTCATTTGACAAATTGTGTAGGTAACACTTATGTGTCTGCATTATAGTTGTTTCACAAGGTAGTGCACACCAAACTACATTTGCAATGTTTATGAATAGCAGACAGCTTTGGGTGGAGGCCAGTGTTAGTGATTGATAGTGCGCCTTGATCTACATAGACATGTCCACATAGTGTTCTGGAGTGTTTGAGACTCCTTTGTTGTCAATTGTACAGACTAATGCATGTCAAGACATCAAGACCTCCCTTGGACCATGTATATGGTATATGGGCCACGCCATATTTTGTAACAGTGTTTCATTTTACAGTGTGTCAGCTGTTTCAATGAATGTGTCTATGTTTTTGGTGTGCATTTCCTTGTGAGAGATCGTTCAAGCAGGCACCTACGTGTTATCTTCACTGGATGCCAAATACACACATGCAATCCATGTTGAATATGTGAAGTATGGTGAGTCCCAAGATGCCAACAATTCGTCACATTAGTATTCACCAAATTGTTGTTATAGGGCTCAGAGTGTGGGGTCACCTTGGTGAGTGAGGTGTGTTAGTTTGCCCTGATGGGCAACCCAACTGTTCTTTTCTTTGTGAACTTGAGGTGGCATCACTTCATTGTATAGATCTGCTTTCCAGAAAACAAACAGAAGCTCCTCAGTGTGACTCTAATTCAAGTTGTGGCCTGGTCTGTTCTTTGGATCATAGTGTCCAAGTAGAATTGTGTGTATACCAACTGGGTAATACTAGTCTCAATTATGTGATGATTTATCTGGCTATTAGTCATGATGGCTGCCATGATTTGCAGTGTGACCTACTGACTTTGTGCTCATGTGTCAGATGTGTACAGGTGACTGATGCATTTTTGTTTCTTATCCATGCCCATAGCATCATCAACCGACACCGGAGGAGACATGAGCACGGACCAGGAGGAGGGACCCAGCTGCAGTGCCACCATTGCTGAGGAGTTGGAGGGAGCTAGTGGCACGGAGGATGAGGGGAGTCAGGCGGCCGGACCTTTGGAAGGCGACACCTCGTACCATGCGGACGGCTCGGCTTCTGACTCCCAAGAGGAGGGGGAATACACAGCTACACCATCTTTCATTAATGTGTCCGTCCCCACCTCCTCCAGACCCATCTCCACCCTCCCAGTTGCTCCAGTCCCATCTGTCCGTGCATCCCCCATGTCTCCTATGTCCCTGGCACTGCAGCCCCTGGCCCTGTCTCCCCTGCTGCCCTCAGTGCCGAGTCTGTGGACCTGCTCCGGCAGATTCATGTTGGTCAGACATCAATGCTGACTGTCCTCCATGGCCACACTGCCATTCTGACACAGTTGTTGTCATTCATGGAGGGTATGTTAGCTGCAATGTCTGACCAATGTCGGATACTAGCGTCCATGGACTCCTCACTGACGGCAGCAGTTTCACTCCTGCAGTGGTCAGTCCCCCCCTCCTTCTGAACCATCGACACCCCCCTCTCCCATACCTGTACCAAGCACACACCGATGCACAAGATCACGCACGCCAACACGCACAACCAGCAAACCACCACCACCTAAGTGTAAGCGCAGATCTCCTGGCACAGAGTCTCAGAGCGATGCAGGCACACCCACAGGGACAGGGGTCAGACGGCAGACACACAGCCACAGAGACAGTATGCATGACTCAGAGCCCTCTACCTCCACTCCCATTGTGTCCCCGGGTGCAGGTGGTGGTCTGGCGGAACTGGCAGCAGTGTGCAGCGATGAAGTGATTATCACCTTCGGCGCTGCACAAACCACTGAGGAGGATTCCTCCCCCACTGCACCCACAACACCTACCCTTCCCTCTACTGTCCCTACGGTGCCAGCCCCTGACTCTGATGATGCCCCCCACGGGTCAACCAGCCTTTAGCTCCGGAATGTGCAGGCAAGTTAGGGGTGAAAACTTCCACTACGTCCCCCAACCAGACTTGGAAATGGACCGGCCATTGGCCTTGTTTCAGACAGGACTCATTTTCAAATTACTTTTACTATGGAGCTGAATAAAGCCTTTTATTTTTTCATTCTGAACTATTGCATTTCAGGCACTTGCTTTTGGTGCGGTGTGACTAGGAGTTGATGTCATGGTAATGTTTTCAGATTGTGAAATATGTAAATTTTTCTGATGTTAATGAGGTGGACCATGGTACTTATGTGCCATCACAATGTTGCTGCAATTTATCTTTGGTTGTGTGTGTTCAGTTTGCCTACAGACATTGTCCCAAGGAGTATCCCTTCCTCAGTTATACGATGAGAACTTCACTACAGACAGTTGCACAATGGTTGTGCTGACATGTGTGCATATTCCCTATGTTTTTGAACATTCCATCAACAATGGCCATGCCTGCTCACAGATGACTAGTGCTCATTACTGTGTGCCATCCATGCAACTCACTATACTTGTGTTTAGAGTATGTAGAAATGCCTTAATGGACACATTCACCCTTTGTCCCACTATGCAGAGGTATAATCACAGCCTTACCCTCATGTTTGTATTGGTTCAGCAGGGTCTTTGTGCACATGACTCCGAATTTTGTGCATTGTATCTGAGGCCTTTCAACTGTATTCCTTCCATGAGCAAGTACATGTTGGTGTTCTGACCTGCACCTGGGCATCCATATCAGACCAGGGTTGTACATGACAGTGTTGGTTCCCTTTTGCAGTCTTTGTCTGTGGGGCTGTTCCATGACTATACACTATTGTGTCATGATGGTAGTGTGTGGGTAGCCTGCAACCTCCATGGGTGGATATGCATGTGGGATCTGACATCACACCCACATGTGGTGTGTCACACTGTGTGTGTTAGAAATCCATCATCAGTGTAGTGTGACACTGCTGTAAGTGATGTGTTGCTATGGCACGATCAGGACTCTCACAGGTTAGGGTTGTGAACATACACCCATGTAGTTGTGGTATGATGTTGACAATGCCCCCCCCCCCCCTATAACTGTGCCCTTCTGGGAGTCCTGTGCGCCCACCCCTCTCATGTCTGGGCACTGCTGGGAGTCCTGTGCACCCACACCTCTCATGTCTGGGCACTGCTGGGAGTGAGGTACTGGGTTTTTAAGAACCGGTACAGAACCGGTAACCCAGCGGTGCCAGGGGATCAACACCCAGAGACCTCGGGTTCTCCTGAGTCAGACCTACAGAAACTTCAGAGTCTTCTAGGTGAAGTCAAAGATTAGTTTATTGGCTGCAACCAAGGTGACAGGGTCCTAGAAGTACAATACGAGTATATTCAGGAGACTGCACACTTTCACGAAGTTAGGCTTCTCTTCTTATACATAATATTCAGCCTTGGGCAAGACATTCCTTGGATTCGTGGTATTTCATTTATGGTTACTGATTACAAAAGGAAAGCAGAGTCATGATGACATGTACATATTTCACGTCGTGCTGCCCATAACAAATCATCCGGCAAGGCCCAACATTTCATCAGATATCGCTGGACCCCTAATAAAAATGGTCACCTCCCCATCATAAAGTAAGTGAAGAAAAGGAGTGGAGAAAGATGTGAGCGAGATATGGCAGGTGTGCGCGCTGAAATGGTTTTATGGCTGGTTGGGCCTAGATGCTATCTTGCTCGGCCACTGGGAGGGAACTGACCTAACGAGTTCGGCCTGGGGCAATGGTTCTAACTTGTACTGGGGTCAGGGAGAAGTCGATTAAGGAGTATGTGTCCTTGTGGAATCAAATTCAACTGGATTAAGGCCTATGTAAAGGGCAACATGCAGCTAAGGGTTTAGAAGGTAAATGACGATTTCGAGGTGAAATCGTCACTCGAATATGCCGAAAATACATGTACTTGATGTACTCGTCATTCTCGGTCTTTTGATACCAAATTCGTCCTATTTCGACGAAGTTTTTATTCTCGGGTCCAGAACTATTATGGATCCAGATTTTTCAGAACCACAGACCCTCCTTTTGCCCTTACATAGGCAATTAATCTATCCTCATGTTAATCTGAGTCCAGATCTATATTCCTAAAGTCATTGAGATGTTGCTGCAACATCATTCTAGTGCTGAGCTCATGTCTTGACACAGGCTTCCTTACACATAATGTAGCACAGAGGCCACATATTGCAGGAGCACACTGTATGCATAGACAGAACAGGAAAAGAATGGCTAAGACCATCCCAATGACCATCAGAATTTTCCATCCCCAGGCAGATATCAGTCCCCAGAACCATCCCATTAACGACCAATCTCCTTTATCCACATGAATAGAGTCGGAAATTTTATGTAGTTTGGAGATGGCCCCGTATACTGTTGGAGCATTATCTGGAATAAAAATGCAACAACTGGACTGAATCAATTTGCATACTCCACCTCGGTCCGCAAGTATTACATCCAAAGCGACCCGGTTCTGAAGGGTCATAAGTCGATCCGACTGGAGCTCAGCAGTCAGGTTACTAAGGGCACCAGCAGTTTCAATCACGGTGGATTCAACTACCCTTGTCAATTGCCTTATGTTTCTGCTGTTAGCCATGGCTCCCCAGAACGGCAGAACACCCATTGCAAAGTCACCAAATTCTTGACCTGCAGTGTCTTCTTTACTCAAAACACCTCTAACTACCCTTGTCCGATGGTAATTCGCCGCTGCTGTGTAGGTGGGAGGTAACAGGAATGAAACAAAACATGAGCCCGAGAAGTCAGGGGGCAACCATGTATAGGCTCTATCATGGCAGATGAAATAAGTACCCTTAGCGGCTAAAAAGGCAGGGGAAGTCTGGGATCCAAAAACGTACGTTTCTGTACAGACACTCTTCCCTAGCTGAGCTCTGGGATTCCTACCAATACCTTGCAGACACAGGTGACCTTGATGGGGTACGATCCAGATAGGGGACGATCTCTTGGCTTGCTGTTTCTCACTTAATGTAGTGCCATATCCGGTCACATTCCAACCTACATATGCAAGTATCTCATCATCCGGGGTATCTTCGTAAGAAGTTACTTTCTTGATCATGTCAACTATACCCTTGACTAGGGCGCTAGTCTTGAGGTTGTCTTTTACAGAACGTAGGGGTTGGATTTCTCGTGCATATATGAACATTGTCCTATATGCCCATACTGACCCATTGTGACTAAATGGCAGGACCAAATAGGGGATACCTCTATCCGTGGTGTGGGGCATGAGACCACACACCCAACAGTTGGTTGTGTTCATTACAAGTTGGTGTTGGTGTAATAACTGAACGAAGGAGTTATTAATGAACTCTAATCTCCTATTTGAATCGTGGTCAGGCAAAGGGTGGAAAGAATGAGAGGAAACAGTAGGAGGAGGTATGGGTGATGTAGTGGGCGCAAATGTCACATGAAAAGAGAAAAAAACATAGCTTATCAAAAAGACCATTACGCTAAATAGCATAAAAACACACATTATTATAAACATTTTCTTCGTCATTGTTTTCAAAAGTCTCTGCTTAAAGTTCATTTGTTTGGCAGGCCTCTCCACATCAGGAAACTCCATCCTCTCTAAGGTGCTGCCCACGGTGGTAGGTTGTTTCTGCTAAAGGATGCTTCCGTCAGTCTAGGGCAGCTCCCTTGGACCAACTGGAACCAGCGACCTATCGTCGTCAGCTGCACCCAAAAGTCTTTAATCAACCGCGACCCTAGCAGCGGAACCCGGATGGCGGTTCGAAAAAAAACCCAAAAATAAGCAAGTTACCTAGATGGGAGAATCTGCACTTTCAAAAATAGGATTTGGGGAAAAACACACATTTTTATTAGTCCACAGGTTTTTCTCTCGGATCATAAAATAAATCACTTTTACTTTAGTCTGTTTTTCTTGGTCGCAATTTGTAGCGTCTTTTCCCGGGTACTGTCTGGTCCAGAAATAGTAGCTCAGGTTCCACAGAGTTCAATTGTTCTGGTGGTGGCGCAGTTTCTTGAAACTTTTTCCCACTTTCATAATCAGGATTAGCTTCTTTTACACGTTCATCAGTTGTGCGCTCTGAGTCAGTGCCTCCTTTCCGGACCCATTGGTCATGTGGCAGAGGGAAGGGTATTTTCTTACAATGGATCCCGTGGACCCAATTGGCCTTCCCCTCCACCCTAACAGCCGACCTTGTAGACAGGAGGACGAGGTGAGGCCCGGTCCATCTGGGCTGGTCGTTTCTTGTTCTTCGGAAATTTCTGACCAGCACCCAGGAACCGGGGTCAATGGAGTGACCCGGTGTCTCAGAGACCGGAGGCAAGGTGTTGTGGACCTGTTGATATAAAACACGCAATTTAGCCGTCAATTCATACAAATAGTCAAGCAAAATGGGATGTTGCAGCTCGCTAAACTTCGTGGGCCTAGGCACTCCCCATATGTTGGCTGGCCGACCAAAGATTATTTCATAGGGGCTGAGTTTCACTCGCGAATGCACAGTCATTCTGGTGGATAGGAGTGCTAAGGGTAGAGCGTCAGGCCATTTAAGACCTGTGCTAGCTTGGATTTTGGCCAATTTAAGTTTAAGCGTGCCATTGTAACATTCCACTAATCCAGCTGATTGGGGGTGATTTGCAGCGTGGAACTTCTGCCTAATGCCTAGCCCTTCACACACTCTTTTCATCACACAACCCACAAATTCACTTCCGTTGTCCGACCAGACCATTCTAGGCATTCCGAACCTGGGGAAGAACTCTTTCACAAGAGCTTTCGCTGTGGACAAGGCAGTATTGTCCCTTAGGGGATAGGCTTCTACCCATCTTGAGAAGGCACAAACAACCACGAGCACATATTTTAAGTTGTTGCACCTCTCCATGTGTATGAAATCTAGCTGCAAAACCTCGAACGGATACGTAGGAGGTGCAAAATGACCAGCTGGAGTTGGGGTTCCCCTACCAGGATTGTGCTTCAGACATACCATGCAATTCTTGACAACATTCTCTGCACACTTGGGAATCCCTGAATTCTTCCACACTGGGGCCAACAACTCGCAAATCCCTTTCGCGCCGATATGGGCCATCCCATGAGCCATTGTAACCACTGCAGGCCCATATGCATCGGGTAACAACCATCTCTGTTGCTTTGTCGATTCAATCCAACAACCATTTGCATCCATTCTCCCTGTACTTTCTCTCCACATGCTTAACTCTTTCTCCGTGGCCTCAGCTTGGATGGACTTCACACTTTCTATCGTGTCTTCACATATTCCAACATCACCAGTCCATCTTTCTGGGCTCGCAACATACATTCGGCTCATCATATTCTTTGCAGTTTCCTTAGCAGTTTCATCAGCAAATGCATTTCCACGACCAACATCATCAATCACTTTCTTGTGAGCACTACATTTCACGATCGCTACTTTCAGGGGCAACGTCAGTGACTCAAGAAGCTCATTCACCAACTGACCATGCTGAATCTTAGCTCCATGCGAAGTCAGGAACCCACGTTCTCTCCACAATCGTCCAAAACTGTGAGCCACTCCAAAAGCATACTGGCTGTCGGTATAGACAGTCACTTTCATTCCTTTGGATAACACACATGCTCTCGTCAGTGCCACGAGTTCAGCGGCTTGAGCTAAACCATGTGGTATTCGCGCAGTTTCAATGATTGTGTGCAAAGTTGTGACAGCATATGCTGTAGTCACATTACCATTTGGGAGTTTAAAGCATGAACCATCCACCCATAATGTACCATCACATTCAGCAAGAGGAGTGTCGAATAAATCAACTCTCCCTTTCGTCTCTTCCTCTGTTCTGAGGAAACAATCGTGCTGTTCTGAAGCATCCGATTCCTCAGCAATTGGTAACAATGTGGCTATGTTCAAGGTACTGCACCTTTTTATGTGCACATGGCTTGCTAGTAGTGTCAATTCATAACTGGACAGTCGAGCACTAGTTAAGTGCTGTGTCTTGGTCCTATTTAACAATGTGTCTACTGCATGCGGGACCATCACGATTAGTGTATTATTCATTACTAGACCTGCAGACTGTCGAATAGAAACAGCTGCTGCTGCTGTGGCCCTTAAACAACTTGGCAATGCTCGTGCTACCGGATCCAAAGTTGACGAAAAATAGGCGCATGGCCGCTGTCTATCTCCGTATAACTGAGTCAGCACAGACAATGCACAGCCCTCCTTCTCGTGGACATATAATGTGAAAGGCTTACTATAGTTGGGGTTACCTAACACAGGGGCCGAACATAATGCTGTGCGTAATTCGAGAAAACTTTTCTGACACTCATCAGACCAAGGAATGGGATTGGGTGTATTTGTACACGTTAGTGCCAATAAGGGTTTGGCTAATAACGAAAAATTTGGAATCCACTGTCTACAGTACGATGTAATGCCCAAGAAAGCGCGTACTTCTCTCTGCGTTCTTGGCACATTCAATTTAGCTATTGCCTGAATTCTTTCTGGGGTCAGTTTCCTTCCCTCCTTCGATAAGAGATGACCTAAGTAGGTCACTTCTTGTCGGCAATATTGAAGCTTGGAAAGTGACACCTTGTGATGCAGATCACATAGATGACGCAGTAATGCCAACGTGGCCATTTTACAGATTTTCTCAGTATCCGCAGCGATGAGCAAATCGTCCACGTACTGTACGAGAGTGGCACCTTTGGGCAAAACCATTGTGTCAAGCTGACTTTTCAGAGCTTGACTGTATATTGAGGGGCTTTCACAGTAGCCTTGAGGAGCGCGTTTAAAGCGGAAGCTGCGACCACCTAAACTAAAGGAAAAAATATCCCTGCTTTCCTCAGCAATCGGGATACTGAAGAAAGCATTCTTCAGGTCAATCACCGAAAACCAGGAGGCAGAGGCTGGAATCATAGTCAATAATGTTGTAATGTCGGGGACAACTGGGAATTGTGGCACCACTATCTTATTTACTTCTCTAAGATCAATCACGAATCTATACACAGGTGGCTGAGAAGGGTCAGTTCGTTTTAAAACAGGCAGAACAGGACTATTGCAAACATTGCCTTGTGTTTCTTCAATTACGTCTTTTTCAATCAACTCGTAAACAATCGCTAGCAAAGCTTTTTCGCCCTCATTGGATATTCTGTATTGGGGAATTCGTGGCATTTTGACATTTGACTTCAATGTTACAACATATGGTGGAATTTCTAAAAGACCTAAATCATTCGGACCAGTAGCCCAAAGAATATCTGGAAGAAGTGCCAATTCTGCTGGAAGTGCATTTCTCGACAAATACATGGGAGAAACCACTTTCTTACCTAAAGTAAGTTGTACTCCTGAGGGAGAACAGTACAAAGTCGCATACAATCTTTTTAGCAAATCTAATCCTAGCAAATTTTCACCACAACCTGTTGTCAAAATAAGGGGTGCTTCGAATTCACAAGGACCAACAGAAAGAGATAAAGGGTCAGAAATCGGATTTCTAACCGGGGCGCCAGAAAAACCTACGGAAACGTTCATTTCGCCAGACAAAGGTGCGCCAGGGAGTTTGGAGTGCATAATAGAACTCTTTGTAGCACCAGTATCCAACAGAAAAGGTTCTGACACACCCGATGTAATCACCTCAACGTAAGGTCCACTCTGATCTACTGGAACTGAAACAACTCCCTCTCCTTGTCTAAGGCTGTCCTAGCAATCATTATTCTCCCACTGCTCATTTTCTGTGTAATACTCATCAACGTAGTATTGAGCTGTCCTGTCAGATACGTTATTTTGCTGGTCAAACATGTTCATAGAGTTTTGTGGTGGAAGGGGACGTGCGTCCTGAGGGGCGTTTCCACGCCCTCTACCTCTAGGCGCTTGCTGACTACCACGACCTCTTACGCCAGAAATTCCATTTGCACGTTGTGGCAGGGCAGGACAGTCATATTTGTAATGACCCTCTTGTTTGCAGTATAAACACTGGTTGGGACCTACGCGGTTTTGATTGTAATCGAATCTCTGCAAGTTTCTCTGAGGCTGCTGAAAAGTGTTCTGGTAGTGATTCGGACCATTATTATTTTTATTACCACCACCACGTGGCGGATAGGCTTGCTGTAGCAAAACCTTCGTTTTGAGTTCTCTAGTTTTCTTTTCTACTTTATCTTTCTCATCTTTGTCTCTATTCTCGTAGTACTGTGCGGTAGCTAATATCTGGGCTGAAGATGAGACTGCCCAAGAACTTTCCGAATCTTTTAATTTCCTACACAAATCTGGAAGTAGATTGTGCACAAATTTATCGACAAACAATCTCTGACCACCTTCTGTGGTCATATCTTGACCGCTGTGGTCAATGAATGTTTCTTCAAATCTGGTGAAGAAATCTGACACAGTTTCTTCTTTCTTTTGCTTGCATGCAGATAACTTATCCCAATTTACGCGTATTGCAGGCATTATCGTTTTCATGTAATCTACTATTCTACCAGGTAGTTCCGCTATCAGAGGCTCAGGCTTGGCACCACCGACTTGTCGTGCATCTGCAGCAGTAATATTAGCCCACGTGTCACCTAATTCCTGGTCATGATCTACATGACGAATTTTTCCCCATAACGGCTGTGGAACAACGTTCCCGAATAACATATCGATATCGGCCAAATTCATTATACATGACCCAGCAGTTTGCGACAATTCTTTATAGTACCCTGCAGGATTTTTACGCGGATCTGGTAGTGTTTGTTTGAGTGCTAAAACTTCAGCTCGCTTCCATGGGACATGTACCCATACACGGTGAAAGTGGGGCAGGACAGGTGGGACAGCTGTCGCGTCACCCTCTCTCCATTGTGGGGGAACTTCTCTCATAGGGTATTGTCGTGCCTTTTTCCTACTAGATGCACTAGATTCCGATGGTGACCCAGAACTGCTTCCCTTACTTCGATATGATAATAGCATTTCAACTGCTTTTTCCACATCGGGACCTACAATCATACCCTCTCCAAACTTAAATCGTACACGACACATCTCTAGCGGGATGCATTCTTGATCATTGTCTTCTAAATCCTCGCCAAGAAAGACACACATCTGTTCGAACACATATCTCTGTGTCGCTGCTTCCCATTGATGGAAGACTTCCATGACAGACTGTAAATCATATTTTGCAGTGTCCATGACCCATTTCCGAGCTAAACTATTCAGGGAATCTCTCTCTTGATAATCAGGCAGTTGACTTCGCAACTGTCTTCTACTTATGTTAGGGGTCGTAACAGGCGACCCGAAAAGAGGTAAAAGAAGATTAGTAACAGTGCTGGCCATTTTCTGCCGAAGGGAAGGTGAAACTGAAGGACAAACAGATGAAAAAACGGGGTGAGATAAGGCAGGGGTAGAGATGGCAGAAGAGGTATCAGGAATAATAGATGTGGTACTAGGCAAAATCATAGAAGGGGCATTAGGAGATGTAGAAAGTACAGTAGGCAAAATCGTACAAAACATAGGTGAAACAGAAGTGGTCGGTGGGCCTGGAGGAGGCTGCACCGGAAAAGTAGGAGCCAGCTGAAGAACAGCTGGTGGGTGCTGTGGAAGAGCCAGAGGCGCAGCTTGTGCAACTAAAGGTTACGGGGGTGCTGTAGCGTTCTGCGCATAGGGGGGTGGCTAAGTTAATAATTGCGACATTAATGGGTCTTTTTCACGCTCTTTTGCTGTCCCTTGCTGAAGAGACGGCAAAACTGGATAACACTTATCTATTGCCATTTTACGTTGCCTGTGCAACTGCTCATTTATCTGCTCTTCCTCATTATCTTTAAACTGCACGGCAGCTTGCATTACTGAAAGTCCCCCTTCTCTCTTATTTTTCTTAGCTAATTTAATTTCTTTTTGTTTGGCTTCTTTGCGCCATAAGCGGAAAGAGTCAAACATCGCCGGCCGGGCTTTCTTTTTGAAGAGTTTAACTTCAAGGTTGTCTAAGATTTCAGAATCAAAGCTACCATATTGGGGCCATTTTAAAACACCATCTTTCCTAGTGTATTTAATCCATACCTCGTTGTAAATGATGGGGCCTACCCCATGTTTAACGTATAGCTCGTAAGTCGGAGTTCCAACTGGAGGAACCGGACATGAGTCCTTCAATCGGGAGTCCCTATTATTACTACCAAGACAAAACCAATTCCCGAGTCTAAGACTAGGCATCCTCGCTCTCTAGTCTAGTTCCAAAACTTCAAAGGATTTATCGATTACGATATTTCTCGTTAATACACGAGTCCTTCGGTTATGGTGCTTGCAAGAACCAATAAAAACCTTTTGTATCTCCAAGATACCACAAAGTAAGTCCAACTAAGGACTGGGAGACGCTCCACTTATACTTAACTGAAAAATATCGATGGCTCCACCAGAAGACTCAGCTCAGCGTTTCGCTCTACCGAAAACTTCAAGGGTCCAACATCAGGGCGATAGCCAGGGCAGCAGTCCTTGTAGCCGTCGGGAAACGGGGAACCTCGTAGTAAAGACCTTCGGACCACGTCGACATGCAGGGGTCGATGAGGTGGTGGGCCCTCCTCCGGAATTTCCACACGAAGCTCCTCACGATCTTCAGGCTGATTGGTACCACTGGAATCGCCCCAAACGCTGGGCGCCAATTGAGGTACTGGGTTTTTAAGAACCGGTACAGAACCGGTAACCCAGCGGTGCCAGGGGATCAACACCCAGAGACCTCGGGTTCTCCTGAGTCAGACCTACAGAAACTTCAGAGTCTTCTAGGTGAAGTCAAAGATTAGTTTATTGGCTGCAACCAAGGTGACAGGGTCCTAGAAGTACAATACGAGTATATTCAGGAGACTGCACACTTTCACGAAGTTAGGCTTCTCTTCTTATACATAATATTCAGCCTTGGGCAAGACATTCCTTGGATTCGTGGTATTTCATTTATGGTTACTGATTACAAAAGGAAAGCAGAGTCATGATGACATGTACATATTTCACGTCGTGCTGCCCATAACAAATCATCCGACAAGGCCCAACATTTCATCAGATATCGCTGGACCCCTAATAAAAATGGTCACCTCCCCATCATAAAGTAAGTGAAGAAAAGGAGTGGAGAAAGATGTGAGCGAGATATGGCAGGTGTGCGCGCTGAAATGATTTTATGGCTGGTTGGGCCTAGATGCTATCTTGCTCGGCCACTGGGAGGGAACTGACCTAACGAGTTCGGCCTGGGGCAATGGTTCTAACTTGTACTGGGGTCAGGGAGAAGTCGATTAAGGAGTATGTGTCCTTGTGGAATCAAATTCAACTGGATTAAGGCCTATGTAAAGGGCAACATGCAGCTAAGGGTTTAGAAGGTAAATGACGATTTCGAGGTGAAATCGTCACTCGAATATGCAGAAAATACATGTACTTGATGTACTCGTCATTCTCGGTCTTTTGATACCAAATTCGTCCTATTTCGACTAAGTTTTTATTCTCGGGTCCAGAACTATTATGGATCCAGATTTTTCAGAACCACAGGAGTCATAGCCACCCACCCCTCCTATGTCTGGGCACTGCTGGGAGCCCTGTGCACCCACCCCTCTCATCCCTGGACACTGCTGGGAGTCATATCCACCCACCCCTCCTATGTCTGGGCACTGCTGGGAGTCATATCCACCCACCCCTCCTATGTCTGGGCACTGCTGGGAGTCATATCCACCCATCCCTCCTATGTCTGGGCACTGCTGGGAGTCCTGTGCACCCACCCCTCTCATGCCTGGGTACTGCTGGGAGTCATTTCCACCCACCCCTCCTATGTAAGGGCACTGCTGGGAGTCATATCCACCCACCCCTCCTACGCCTGGGCACTGATGGGAGTCATATCCACCACACACTCAGATGTCACGCACCGTACACCTACAATATTGACATGTCTGCGGCTCGTGTCACTATTGCACTGGTGCCATACGTGAGTGTAGCACGCACCATACCCCAACATTGATGATGTCTGTGCGGCTCTTATCACTATTGCAATGACGCTGTACGCGAGTGTGTGACGCACCGTACCCCAACATTGATGACGTCTGTGCGGGTCTTATCACTATTGCAATGATGCTGTACGCGAGTGTGACGCACCGTACAAGTACACTTCCATTGTAGAGGTACGTTGTACTCACCGTATGCGCCGTCGTCGATTTCTATGCACCAGGTCATAGGCGTACAGGACTGGGATGAGACGGCAGAGGGGGTTCATGGCGGGTCGGTCGCGTACCGGGGTGCGGTTCGGGCCGGACTCTGCTTTTAAGGCTGTTTTCAAGTCCCATAGCGTAAGGGTCGTACGGAGTGTCGTCAACACGGATCGTACTTGCTGGTCCGGAAACTGCTGCCTGTTTACGTACGGACGGCGCGTACTGCGTGACCCGGATATGAATTGTATGTATTTTTTTGTCGTATGGGTTTTGGTACAGTTCGTACGGAGATGTGCTTTGGTTTCGGATTGTACTTGCTCGTACATACGGAGACGGTGAGGGTTTACGATTTGTACAGGAATTACGCTCCATACAACGATTCATGAGGGATTTTGCCAGATCGGAATTGGCCCGTTAGTGTTTTATGAAATCACTATTACAAGTATACAGTTAGTTATACAGTCACTCATGCAATCAATGAGTTTTATGTACAGGTATTTATACAGTTACTCATGCAATCAATGAGTTTTATGTACACTTATTTATGTACAACAACTGTCACATATACTGTCTTTTATTTTTTATTTCTACTTTGTTGGACATGTACCATTGAGAAATGTTTTTGCTCATCACCACACCCATAAAGATATTCACTCACCCAAACAACTATTATAACACGCAGTCTTAACCTCATATACGTACTGATTTAACTATTCACATATCGTTGGGCAGCCATCGAACCACACACACAATTACTCTCCATGGGTGGAGACAAAATAATCTATTTTTCCAAAGTCTAGCTCTATCACAAAGCCATCTGTGCTACACGTGCGGCTTTCTATGGTAGGGAAATAAAGCAAAGCTCTAATCCAGTGAAATGCATATTTAAAAAATTTTAAGAGCTTAAGAGTAAAAATACGTCACCCCCTAGCATAATATCCACACAACAGTGTGAGGAGCTGGCGACTTTTTTGTGGAAAAAGTACAAAAGATTTATCAATCTTTTCCACATGTGTCTCCTGTCTCAACCTCCTTGCTTGCAAGGGAAGAGCCCAGCCCTACCCTATCAGTTATTCCGGAGATTTCGGAGGAGGAATTATCTAGATTGGGTGGTTGAATTAAATCTGGCTCTCCCTCGGACCCTATGAGGCCGTCCCAATTTATTGAGTCACTTTCGCTCCTTAGGCAGCCGCTGTGTCAAATACTGAACCTATCCTTTTCCATGGCAACCGTCCCAGGTGCCTGGAAACAGGCCTGGTGTCTCCTATTATTAAGAAGCCCACGTTAGATCCCTCAAAACCCGAGAACTTTCGTCCAATTTCCCTTCTTCCTTGGGTGGCCAAGATTGCTGAAGCCCATGCCAATAACACCTTATCCCAATTTCTGAGCTCCCATAATATTCTGGACCCGTCTCAGAACGGTTTTCGGCCGGGCCATAGCACGGAATCAGCCCTGCTAGCCACCACAGAACATCTCCGGACGATCCTGGATGCCGGTCAAAGTGCAGCGCTCATTTTGTTAGACCTCAGCGCAGCCTTTGACACGGTGTCCCATGGCATCCTTCTACATCGTTTAGAGGCTGCAGGGGTCACTGGCACTGCCTTAGAGTGGTTCAGGTCATTCCTGACTGAGAGATCTTTCCGTGTGTCTGCCCCTCCGTTCCTTTCTCAATCCGATTCCATCAATCAGGGGGTCCCACAGGGCTCAGCATTGAGCCCGACGTTGTTTAATCTTTATGTACAACGTTTGGCGGATGTCGCAAAAAAATGGGACCTTTCCTATGGTGTCCTATGCTGATGACACCCAGCTTGTTATCACTTTAGCTGAGGCACCATCTATACCGGCCACTAGATTCAGAGACGGGATGACAGCAGTGGCTCAACGGATGGCAGGAAATTGTTTACAACTGAACGCGAGTAAAACTGAGGTTTTACTGGTGGGAAAGAATGCTGCCCTCTGGAATGAGCATTGGTGGCTTGGTGCTATGCCAATGCCTAAAATAGTGGTAAAGAATCTGGGGGTCTGGATGGATTCCACGCTCAGTTTCCAGACCCATACAAAGAGAGTCACTGCCACCTGCATAGGTTTGCTAAGGGGTCTTAACCCTTTCTTGAAATTTTTTGACCCAGTGGTACGACAGCCTTTTGTGCAGACTACCATACTCTCTCACCTAGACTATGCTAGCTCTCTGCTCCTGGGGGCTAATAAAGCAGAGATACGGCGACTTCAACGAGTACAAAACTCTGCAGCCAGAACTCTGGTAGGTCTCCTCGCTGGTGCCCGGTTGGAGCCATTATCCAAAGGCTGCACTGGCTTCCGATTGATAAGCGGATCCAGTTTAAAGCTCTTTGCCTATCTTTTAAGAATCTAAAATCTGGCAGCCTGGCGTCTCTGGGTAATTTACTGACCCCATATGTGCCCCACCGACAGTTGCGCTCGCTGGGAAAGCACATTGTGTCTGCCCCGCGGTTCAAACTCTGCCGGGTAGGAGCTCGCACATTCCGGTATCTGGCGGCCAAGCTGTGGAACTCTCTGCAGTTTTATAGCGAGGAAACGACGGTTTGCTGACAGGCTGGAGACGGGGTGGACGGACTGAGGCTGAGACCTAGTACGAGAGTCCAAGAACAAGAGAGCTGTTAACTAAAATCCACCCAATTAAGGACCAGTGTGCCGTGATTTTTGGTAAAAAATCAAGGTAACCAATAAGGCGGTGTTTGCTGTGACCCACTATCTGGCAGAACATCAGAAAACACAGACAAGTTACCGTTTTAAAAGATATTGTGCAACGCGATTTTCGAAGGTATCAGCAAGGGTGCCGAAGTTTAAAATAAGAAAAGACTCTCAGATTAACCCCGATTAGGGATGCGAACATACAAAAACGAATATAGATCTAAAGCGGTGTGATAAAGACATGTAACAAGGATTCCTATGTACGAGGCAACCACCCAGTGCCACATAATAGGAGAGACTTATTCCTTGGTCTTGAAAAAGATGGTACATTATTGAAATTGTCCATCGAAATGCGTCGACGCCAAACACTGCACAATCGAGCAATCAAGCTCATCCTGAGAACAACACAAACCAAGCGGGTCTAGGATTGAGTTTTGAATGATGGTTTTGATGTGCAAACTCTTATGACAAATTGTGTGTCTTTGTTTGTCTCTCCTTTTTCTAGTTAGATAACCCTTTACATATGATTGTTTCAATTTAGGTGATGAGTAGTGTCTAGAATATCGGGTATAGCCTGATAATCTTTGAATTATAGATGAACTGTAGATAAACCATGATTGTGATGATATTGTGGATAGAGTTGATGAAATGAGAACTTGTTTTTAAATGTTTTAAATACTTTGTTTTAATAAAACTTAAATATTTTGTATACAATAATGTTTATGCTTATGTTTGACCAGTTTTGTGTCCATTACTAATATTTGGGTTTCATCTCTCAGTACCTTTGCCAAGGGAAGCTTTTAGAATTTACTGAACTCTCTGCCGGTACATATCCGTGGTATGGAGGATCTGCTGGCTCTTCGAAAAGCCATTAAAACCTTTCTTTACCCTTCAATATAGTTCATGGGCCTAGCTACACCCTCAACGACCTTTTCGGGCTGAGTGTGTTTGTGTTTTTTTTTCAGATTTAACCTATTAACATAACATAACATAACATAACATTACCAATAATCAGTTAACTAATCAATAACTAATATAGACTTTTACATAGCTAGTAACCAACTGGTGCAGCAGTTTACACAACAACTGACCAAGTAATACAGATATTCATACAGTTTAGTCACTATCCAATAAATTTATTGAGACACTATAAATTACTCAAGTAAACAATCAATTACACTGCTACTAAATCCTCTATCCAGATATTTATATATCCACTGATTCTTCAATACAGATTGGTGTATACATAATACATATTTAAATAAGAAACCAAACCACATTCACTGGATGATGTCATTAGTGATGTCATTTGAGATGTCATCAGTGATGTCACTGACCATGTCATGAATGATGTAACATGTGACATCATCACCAGTGGATTGCGGGCGTGAGAGTTACATTTAGTACAACTAAATATAACGGAGGAATATATATATATATATATATATATTCAGTGCTCCTTTTCTCTACTGATTCCCTGCACCCTGAAACCAGAAACTAAACAGACTCCTCTTATTTCGTTCAAGTTTGTTTTATTTCAAATCATGCTGTGCCGCCATGATATATAGAAGCTTTCAGACAGCCTTCTTTCTCTATTTATTCATGCTTTGGTATGTTAAGTGTATTTTTATAGCATGCTAATCACCTGTAAGGGTATCCAGGCGCTCTGTAGCAGGTGTGAGAGTTCAGCCCTGGAGGGCTTACTCGAAAAGGCAGGTCTACAGCTTCTTGGGAAAGTGAAGAAGGGAGGAGGAGGCTCTGATATTTTGTGGGAGCTCATTCCAGGATTTAGGGACCAGGTATGGGAAGGAACGTCCCCCTGCAAGGCTTTTGTCTAGACATGGAGTGTGTGCTAGGGAGAGACCAGCAGAGCAGAGATGTCTGGCAGGTTGGTGGAAGTGAATGCAAATGTCCAGGTAGGCAGTGCCTTTGTTGTGCAGTGCTTTATAGTTGTAGGTGAGGAGTTTGAAGTTTGCACACGTGTGTGTCGGGAGCCAGTGGAGCTCCGTGAGGTGTGGTGTGATGTGGGCTGGGTGTGGGAGGTTCAGGAGTAGTCTGGCTTCTGTGTTTTGGATGGTCTGCAGTCTTCTTCCGAGCTGGTTGATTATCCTTGCACACAGGGTGTTCCCATAGTCAAGTCTGCTGGTAATGAGGGCTTCAGTGATGGTCTTCCTGGTGTTGTCTGGTACCCACTTGAAGATTTTATTCACCATCCTTAGGGTGTTGAAGCGGGACATGACCATTGCATTGACTTGGGCTGTCATGTCCAGGTTCTATGATGATTCCAAGGTGTCTTTCTTTGGGAAACGACCTTTACAACGCAACTATTACAACGAAATGCTATTACAACACATTTTTTACAACGCAAAAACTATTACAACGCATGTTATTACAACGCAAAAACTATTACAACGCATGTTTTTACAACGTAAAATTATTAACTTAAAAATATTAAATTATTTTATAAAAAATATTAAATAAATATATATTATTTTTTAATAATATAAATGTATATGTATTGAATATATGTTAAAATTAAATCTAATAAAATGTTAAAATGATTTTAATAACAAGTATTATTATTTATTTGATAAATGTTTTTAGAATAAATTGCAAAGTATTAATACCCAGGTATTAATTGTTTTCTATATATAATATAATATAATTGTTTTATTATTTATTTGACAAATGTATTGTGAATAAATGATAAAATATTAATACTCAGGTATTAATTGTTTTCTATAATAATATAAAAAAAATTAATCAAATATTTATTTTGTATTATATATAGAAAATAATATTTTTAAATAATTAAATAAATAAATATTAATGTTTTCAGAAAAAATTACAAAATATTAATACTCAGGTATTAAATGTTTTCCATATATTTAATATAATAACATTAAATTATTTTATTATTTATTTGAAAAATGTTTTCGGAATAAATTACAAAAAAATAATACTCAGGTATTAATTGTTTTTTACAAAATGTTAACACTCAGGTATTAATTGTTTTCTAAATATAATGTAATATAATATAATTATTTTAATATTTATTAGATAAATTTGTATAGAATAAATTACAAAATATTAATAATCAGGTAATAATTGTTTTATATTTATTAAATACATTATAATTTAATTATTTTATTATTTATATGGTATTAATACTCAGGTATTAAACAATATTAATACTCAGGTATTATTTGTATTTAATATAAAATATAATAAAATATAATTATTAAATTATTTATTTGACAAATGTATTGAGAATAAATTACACAGTATTAATACTCAGGTTTTTCTTTTCATTAATATTTATTACATTAATTACTTAATAAAAAATATTTTTTATATATAATGTAAAATAAATATTTTATTAAATATTTTATTAAAAATATTTATAATACTGAGGTATATATTTTATTTATTAATTATTTTATTAGTAAAATTTAATGTTGGTTTTGGTGTAAATGTTTACATAAATGTTAATACAATTTTAATTTACTTTATATGTATTAAATAAGTACAAAATTATTATGTAAAAGATTATTTATTTATTAAATAATTTTAGAAAATATATATATATTTTTTATCTTAATACACATATAAGTAAAACCATGTAAACACTTTTTCCCACGGTTTTACATTGATTTCAATGGGAGGTTTAGTCCTTCGTTTATTGCAATGATCAATCCATAGTAACCTAACGGGATGGATTAGTAAGCAAGAAAAAGAATAGAAGGAGGAGAGAGAAAAAGAAAAAAAGACCAGCATACAGGTAAGTGAAGAAAAACATTATTTTACATAGTGAATAAATCATTTACAGAGTAAAATTAACAAAGTAAAAAAATGTAAAGACAATGACGTTTATTTTAAAATTGTTAAATATTTTATTAAATATTTTATTAAAAATATTTATAATACTGAGGTATATATTTTATTTATTAATTATTTTATTAGTAAAATTTAATGTTGGTTTTGGTGTAAATGTTTACATAAATGTTAATCTAATTTTAATTTACTTTATATGTATTAAATAGGTACAAAATTATTATGTAAAAGATTATTTATTTATAAAATAATTTTAGAAAATATATATATTTTTTTTATCTTAATACACATATAAGTAAAACCATGTAAACACTTTTTCCCACGGTTTTACATTGATTTCAATGGGAGGTTTAGTCCTTCGTTTATTGCAATGATCGCTCCATAGTAACCTAACGGGATGGATTAGTAAGCAAGAAAAAGAATAGAAGAAGGAGAGAGAAAAAGAAAACAAGACCAGCATACAGGTAAGTGAAGAAAAACATTATTTTACATAGTGAATAAATCATTTAAAGAGTAAAATTAACAAAGTAAAAAAATGTAAAGACAATGACGTTTATTTTAAACTTGTTTTATTTTTTCAAAAAAAATATATAAAAATAATTTCTATTTTTATTAATTTATTACATATTTTTTCACATTTTTTTAACAACGAATAATATGTGAAAAAAAACATTATAATTTATTTAATCATGTATAAATAAATAGTCCTTTGTTTATCTTGTTACATGTTGATGACGTTTTCACGTTGACGTCGACGTTAGCGGCCATTTTGGATAGCATCGATTGCTGGAAGCAGCTGGAAGCTGATCTGCGCTCAGCTAGGAAAGTTTATAAAGTTATTTTATAAATAAAAAATAGTATACGAACATATATATTGTAATGAAAGATTAAGGAGAGGTTGCGAGAGTTATTTAATGATGTTTACAGTTCTTTTTTGCATGTCGACGAACATATTAATTGCATATGTCTACGTCGGGTTCTGTTACAAAAAAAGTTATGGATACAGAGTGAAAAAAAGTATATATTTTTGTAATGTATTGAAAACATTTTGAACGTTAATAGTTTGAATAAAGTTTGAAATCTTTATCGAGTGATATTTTGAAACAGAAAAATAGAAAAGTTTATTTGTTTGTTTTTTTCCAAAATGATTGATTTGTACAAAGTGTTTGACAAATGAAACTGTTTAGATCGGGTTGTTCGGAAAAAAAAAGAGTCTTTTTTTGGATTTGTGGTTTATTTTCTAACAACAAAAGGTGTTTAAGAGAAAAAAATGTATATTTCAATTTGTACGAAAAAAAACGTCTTTTTTTGGATTTCTCGTTTATTTCCTTTGAACGCAAGGTGTTTGAGAACAAAAATTGTTTATTTTGATATGTACGAAAAAAATTAGAGTCATGTTTTTGGGATTTGCCGTTTTTTTCTTTACAACGCTTTACATATTGGAATACTGGTTTTTTCGTATGGAGGCGGTCATTTGCTGTATTGCTTTAAACATATTATTTTGGATTTCTTTTGGTAAATATAAGTTTGCCAATGTGATACTAGTAATTTAGATAGTGAGAAGAATATGAGTTAGGATGTGATATATGATTAAAAGAAAATATTTGGTTTCTGATTGTGAACTATTAGAAAAATATAGTTCATCGAAAAATATTTAAGGTTTAAGGATATGTGTAACAAATACATAATTCTTTAGAAAAACGTTATTTTTGGGTTTACATTTAATAAATTACTATTCCATATATGTAAAACGTTAGCAAATAGAATCGAATTGTATGGGATTCGATTATTTAAATAATTATGAGATCTAAAGTAATAATGCAAATTACAAAAATAAGGTAAGGTTATGATATTTACAAATATGACAAATATAGTCATATTACTAATTAATTGATTACAGTTTGTAGGATATCAAACAATTGGATCGAAAACAATCACTTTGGAAAAAAATAAGTGGTGAGAAAGGATAGAAAATTTGAATGTTTACGTTCAAAATGTTTTCACAACATATTTGTACGACTTACAGTGTAATGAATATTATCAAAATTTGGGGAAAATAAGGAGATAAATAATTATTAAGGAAATTAAATGTTCTTTAGAATATGAGACATATTCCAGTTAAAATATCTTGGAACCCGAGAAATAATTTAAAACATTTTTAAAAAAATAAAGCCAATTTAATTAAATTTGAAAAAATAATTTAGGTCAAAGCAGGAAAGTAAAAATGTGGAAAATGATTAGAAATGTAATATGTTAGCTACATTTTCCAGGTAGTCTAATGCCACAGTCAACGAAAATTGTTGAAGTACTCCCAATAGTCTCTCAGACATTTCCTTAGCTTGCTTAGAAGGTCGTGGATTTAGGCTACCTGTTAATGCTTGAGCAAGTCTCATTTCTTGAAAACTTTGCTCCTTCTTCAAAGTTTTCAAAAAAGAGTAGAAATTTGGATGATGTTTTCCAATCGTATGACTGAAGGAGTTATGCCATCCCTCTATGGCATTGTTTGTTTTAGCACCTCCTTCCAGGCAGGTTGAGTAGCAGTTCCACCACTCCACATGGAAACGTGGCTTCCTCCTGCGACCCGATCGGCTTAGATGCCCAATCCATGTGTCTTCAAAGTAATTTAACAAGGGAGCCAATTTTTCTTCATTTTCGACATAATATTCTGATTCAGAAATTGCAGTGTAGTACTCGTCTACACTTTCAGGAGGTACAAAACAAAGTGCTGTTAATTTTTTTAATTCAAATTGCAGTTTACTATCTGAGCAGTAATCTGTAACCAGGGATGTTTTTTGTAACTTACGCCAATATGCCTGCGAAAAATGAAAAAAACACCCCTGAATTTGGGTATCCACGTACAATTTGTTGATCACATTGATCATAGTCAATTCGAAATCAATGATGATTTTCCGAGGACTTTTGCCAGAAGTTTTGTCTTTAATCACTGTTAAAAATTCAGTGTAGGTTGCAGATTGCTTATCTGGTAGTAAACTGTATACTAAGGGTACTACATTTGAGTTAATTTGAGCATGAATGCTGTAAATTTGAGTGAATGGATGGGGTGTACATTTAAACGTTCCATCCATCATCCAAATTTCAGTATTCTCTAACTTAAAAAGGTTGCGGGGAGTACTAAAAATTAAAATACGTTTAAGAGGGTTTTCATTGTCATAGAGTAAGAAAGGTTCATTAGAGAAAGACAGAGTAAGGTCATGAGGAATAGTTATGTCAGCAAAAGTTTGAGGAGTAACTGTGTGTGTGTTACTTGCCTGCTTTTTACGTTGAATAATTCTACGCAAATTGGGTATCATAGGCATGTTACAAGCAATATGTCCAGGGACATGCTGTGCAACCTCTCTTAATATTGAACCAGGAGTTTCATTGGAGGTGGATGCAATATCTTTCATCTCATTAATTGTTTGACGTACTTCAATCTCCATTGCAGAGGCAGAGTGGTTATGGTCAGTGGTATTTACTACGATGTCACCAATAGTAACCGCTCTGCCGCTGCAACGGGAAGAATAATATTTCACACACCTCCAATGTTTCCTTGGTTCACTTAATCTTTCATTACAATATATATATCCACAATGCTGTAGAAGTCTGTTCCCTTTCCTTGATTTTATATAGGATGCTGTGGCTTGGCTTGACATTATCTGTTGAAGAAAAAAAAAATGTTTAAGTTTTATATATATATATGTTTGATTTCATTGAAAATGATACATTTGTTGTGTTAAAATGAAATTTGAGAGTTAATTTAGTAATTGGCACCCCTACTTACTGTTGCACTTTCCTGGAGTTGGAATAGTAATTGCAACCCCTACACTATCCAGCACTTACCCTACAGATGCACTTTCCTGGAGTTGGAATAGTAATTGGAACCCCTACACTATCCAGCACTTGCCCTACTAATGCACTTTCCTGCTGTTGGAATAGTAATTGGAACCCCTACACTATCCAGCACTTACCCTACTGATGCACTTTCCTGGAGTTAGATTATTAAGTGACACCCCTACACTATCCAGCACTTGCCCTACTGATGCACTTTACTGGAGTTGGAATAGTAATTGGAACCCCTACACTATCCAGCACTCACCCTACTGATGCACTTTCCTGGAGTTAGATTATTAAGTGACACCCCTACGCTATCCAGCACTTGCCCTACTGATGCACTTTCATGGAGTTGGAATAGTAATTGGAACCCCTACACTATCCAGCACTTACCCTACTGATGCACTTTCATGGAGTTAGATTATTAAGTGACACCCCTACACTATCCAGCACTTGCCCTACTGATGCACTTTCCTGGAGTTGAAATAATAATTGGAACCCCTACACTATTCAGCACTTACCCTACTGATGCACTTTCCTGGAGTTAGATTATTAAGTGACACCCCTACACTATCCAGCACTTGCCCTACTGATGCACTTTACTGGAGTTGGAATAGTAATTGGAACCCCTACACTATCCAACACTTACCCTACTGATGCACTTTCCTGGAGTTAGATTATTAAGTGACACCCCTACACTATCCAGCACTTGCCCTACTGATGCACTTTACTGGAGTTGGAATAGTAATTGGAACCCATACACTATCCAGCACTTACCCTACTGATGCACTTTCCTGGAGTTAGATTATTAAGTGACACCCCTACACTATCCAGCACTTGCCCTACTGATGCACTTTCATGGAGTTGAAATAATAATTGGAACCCCTACACTATCCAGCACTTACTCTACAGATGCACTTTCCTGGAGTTTGAATAGTAATTGGAACCCCTACACTATCCAGCACTTACCCTACTCATGCACTTTCCTGGTGTTGGAATAGTAATTGGAACCCCTACACTATCCAGCACTTACCGTACTGATGCACTTTCCTGGAGTTTGATTATTAAGTGACACCCCTACACTATCCAGCACTTGCCCTACTGATGCACTTTCCTGGAGTTGGAATAGTAATTGGAAGCCCTACACTATCCAGCACTTACCCCACAGATGCACTTTCCTGGAGTTGGAATAGTAATTAGAACCCCTACACTATCCAGCACTTGCCCTACTAATGCACTTTCCTGGTGTTGGAATAGTAATTGGAACCCCTACACTATCCAACACTTACCCTACTGATGCACTTTCCTGGAGTTAGATTATTAAGTGACACCCCTACACTATCCAGCACTTGTCCTACTGATGCACTTTCCTGGAGTTAGATTATTAAGTTGTACCTCTACAGTATCCAGCACTCACTCTACTGATGCACTTTCCTGGAGTTGTAATAGTAATTGGAACCCCTACACTATCCAGCACTTATTCTACTCATGTACTTTCCTGGAGTTGGAATAGTAATTGGAACACCTACAAAATCAAGCATTTAACCTACTGATGCACTTTTATAGAGTTAGAATAGTAAGTGGCACTTTAACACTATTCAGCACTTACCCTACTCATGCAGTTTTCTGGAGTTAGATTATTAAGTGACACCCCTACATTATCCAGCACTTGCCTTACTGATGCACTTTCCTGGAGTTGGAATAGTAATTGGAACCCCTACATTATCCAGCACTTACCATACTGATGCACTTTTATAGAGTTAGAATAGTAAGTGGCACTTTAACACTATTTAGCACTTACCAGAATTTAGCACATTTTCTGTGTTTCATTAAAAATGTATATATCTATTTATTTGGTTAGAAATATGTGATTTACAGTTGACTTTTCTGCTAAATTACCTTGGGTTTTTGTTGTTTGCTTCTTGCTGCTCTTCCAGGTCTTCTACTTTTTGTTTCTTTTACTTCTTGGTTGATTTGTTTGTGTGGTTTGGATGTTCTAGGTGAATTCTAAAATACAAAATCGAGATTGTATCAAATGTTTTACACATGTTTCATGTAATTTATTATTTCTTACATTTACTGCACTTTTTTGGATTTAGAATAGTAAGTGGCATTCCTACACTATCCAGCACTTACCCTACTCATGCACTTTCATGGAGTTAGATTATTAAGTCACACCCCTACAGTATCCAGCACTTGCCCTAATGATGCACTTTCCTGGAGTTAGAATAGTAATTGGAACCCCTACACTATCCAGCAGTTACTCTACTCATGCACTTTCCTGGAGTTAGATTATTAAGTGACACCCCTACACTATCCAGCACTTGCCCTACTAATGCACTTTCCTGGAGTTAGAATAGTAATTGGAACCCCTACACTATCCAGCACTTACCCTACTGATGCACTTTCCTGGAGTTGGAATAGTAATTGGAACCCCTACACTATCCAGCACTTACCCTACTCATGCACTTTCCTGAAATAAGATTATTAAGTGACACCCCTACACTATCCAGCACTTACCATACTGATGAATTTTTCTGGAGTTAGAATAGTAAGTGGCACTTTCTCACTATTCAGCACTTACCAGAATTTAACACTTTTTCTGTGTTTAATTTAAAATGGATATATCTATTTTTTGGTTAGAAATATGTGATTTACAGTTGACTTTTCTGATAAATTACCTTGGGTTTTTGTTGTTTGCTTCTTGCTGCTCTTCCTGGTCTTCTACTTTTTGTTTCTTTTACTTCTTGGTTGATTTGTTTGTGTGGTTTGGATGTTCTAGGTGAATTCTAAAATACAAAATCGAGATTGTATCAAATGTTTTACACATGTTTCATGTAATTTATTATTTCTTACATTTACTGCACTTTTTTGGATTTAGAATAGTAAGTGGCATTCCTACACTATCCAGCACTTACCCTACTCATGCACTTTCATGGAGTTAGATTATTAAGTCACACCCCTACAGTATCCAGCACTTGCCCTAATGATGCACTTTCCTGGAGTTAGAATAGTAATTGGAACCCCTACACTATCCAGCAGTTACTCTACTCATGCACTTTCCTGGAGTTAGATTATTAAGTGACACCCCTACACTATCCAGCACTTGCCCTACTAATGCACTTTCCTGGAGTTAGAATAGTAATTGGAACCCCTACACTATCCAGCACTTATCCTACTGATGCACTTTCCTGGAGTTGGAATAGTAATTGGAACCCCTACACTATCCAGCACTTACCCTACTCATGCACTTTCCTGGAATAAGATTATTAAGTGACACCCCTACACTATCCAGCACTTACCATACTGATGAATTTTTCTGGAGTTAGAATAGTAAGTGGCACTTTCTCACTATTCAGCACTTACCAGAATTTAACACTTTTTCTGTGTTTAATTTAAAATGGATATATCTATTTTTTGGTTAGAAATATGTGATTTACAGTTGACTTTTCAGATAAATTACCTTGGGTTTTTGCTGTTTGCTTCTTGCTGCTCTTTCTGGTCTTCTACTTTTTGTTCCTTTTACTTCTTGGTTGATTTGTTTGTGTGGTTTGGATGTTCTAGGTGAATTCTAAAATACAAAATCGAGATTGTATCAAATGTTTTACACATGTTTCATGTAATTTATTATTTCTTACATTTACTGCATTTTTTTGGATTTAGAATAATAAGTGCCATTCCTACACTATCCAGCACTTACCCTACTCATGCACTTTCATGGAGTTAGATTATTAAGTCACACCCCTACAGTATCCAGCACTTGCCCTAATGATGTACTTTCCTGGAGTTAGAATAGTAATTGGAACCCCTACACTATCCAGCACTTACCCTACTCATGCACTTTCCTGGAGTTAGATTATTAAGTGACATCCATACACTATCCAGCACTTGCCCTACTGATGCACTTTCCTGGAGTTGGAATAGTAATTGGAACCCCTACACTATCCAGCACTTACCCTACTGATGCACTTTCCTGGAGTTGGAATAGTAATTGGAACCCCTACATTATCCAGCACTTACCCTACTTATGCACTTTCCTGGAGTTTGATTAATAAGTGACACCCCTACACTATCCAGCACTTGCCTTACTGATGCACTTTACTGGAGTTGTAATGGTAAGTGGAACCCCTACACTATCCAGCACTTACCATACTGATGCACTTTCCTGGAGTTGGAATGGTAATTGGAATCCCTACACTATCCAGCACTTACCCTACTGATGTACTTTTATTGACTTAGAATAGTAAATGTCACTTATACACTATTCAGCACTTACCAGAATCTAGCACTTTTTCTCTGTTTCATTAAAAATGTATATATATATTTTTTTGGTTCTAATTATGTCTTTAACAGGTAACTTTTATAATAAATTACCTTGGTTTTTTGTTGTTTGCTTCTTGCTGCTCTTCCTGAGGTATATTTTCAGTTTGACTCTTATTTGGAGGTTCTCAAAAGATATTTTTCAGTTCCTAAAATGAATGTAACATTTCTTTACTTATAAATTAGAAATATTTCAAAGATACTGAGAAGTTTATGATCGTTTTTTTGTTTCCAGAAATACATTTATATATCTAATAATTTTTAATAATTTACCTTTCGAAAATATTTGAGTTTTTGGAGAAACTGGAAACGATATTTTTCGTAAACCTAGTTGGTTTATCTATGTGAAGAAAATTAAAATATAGTATTGAATTATTTTTTACTAAGGTTTGTGTAATATTTATTATCGTTTTTAGTTACATTGCTGAAATAAATACCTTAATATCAGACGCTTTCACATATGTTGATTAGTTGACAATAAGCTTTTAATGAGAAGAAGCTTATGTAGGAGTGTTACTTCTTTGGAGAACTGTTAGTAAAAATAAATTAACTTTGTTTAAAAATACGTTTTCAGAATTTTTGCAAAACATTACTAGCACATGAAAATCAAATATCGTTTGTATACAAATTTCATTTATAGTTTCATTGGTATATTGAGAGATTTTTTAAAAGAAAAACGGGTATTTTATGAAATAATGGCTAATATGGTAATATTATTCGTGTTCTTTAAATTATAATTTTTAAATTAAGGTGATTAAATGTTCTACATAAATATTTATTTCTTATATAATAAGTACTTACATGAACATTCGTGAATAAACGCTATAAAGTTGGCTACTGCTGCTATGTAGTTCAAGAGGTCAGACAGTCATCAGTTCACGTCTGCTTACTCTGGGAGTTGATAATCAACTGAAAGTAAAATGGTGTCTTGCTTCTATTTATATGTTTCACAGAATAGCATCAATAATTTTTTTATTTACACCGTTACACTTCTAATTTTATACTAAGTGTTATAATGTGGAAACGTTAAATTTAAAATGTTTGTTTATGAAGTGTTCTTTTCTGAATTTCGTCCCGTTCTTGGCATCCATTTTGAGAGTTGTGTTTATCTTTAAGGTTATGGAAATAGATGATGGACTTCTTTTTTGAAATAACTCATTAAAATGGCGGATTTATACCAAAAAATATAATAGCGTTGATATGTAATGTTTATTTGTCATTTTCATAATTAACTTTCTGGGTCTTAAGGACCGTTTTAAAAAAAAGAGAGTATTTTGTTCAGTAAAATTGGCGAATATTTATAAATGCGAGGAGTAATGTTGGTACTTGAGTATTAATTTTGTTACTCGAGTATTAATTTTGTAAGAAAGCGCTATTTTCTGATTATTTACGTGCACTTTACCTCTACATTTTAAAATACTTCCCCACCCAAAACCCCTGATTTCCCTGCATCCAGTGACAGATTTAATGTGTTGTTACTCGAGTATTAAAAATGTTACTCGAGTATTAATTTTATAAAAATCGGTATTTTCTGCTTATTTCCGTGCAGTTTATCTCCACATTTTAAAACACTTCCCCACCCAAAACCCCTAATTTCCCTGCATCCCGTGACATATTTTATATATGAAAAAAAATATATTTTTGCGTTGTAAAAGTATGCGTTGTAACAGTATTCGTTGTAAAAGTACTTTTCTATTAATATATATATATTGCGTTGTAATAGTAGTCGTTGTAAAATACTGCGTTGTAGTATACATAGCGTTGTAAAAAATGCGTTGTAAAAACATGCGTTGTAATAGTATGCGTTGTAACGTCGTACATCCCTTTCTTTTCGATCAAGTTATGATGCTGGACTAAAGTCTGTGGACTAGTAGGTGGAGTTCTATGGTGAGGTGTTGATCCTGAAAAACACCACTTCGATCTTTCCCGAGTTCAGTTTGAGGCGACTGCATTTCATCCAGGTGCCCACTTCTGTCAAGCATGGGGTGAACTTGTTCATGGTGTTGTTGTGTCAATCACATTTTCCCTTCGTCCACTACAGCATATAGCATGGGCCAGTGGGTAATTCCGCTTCAGCCATTGGCTAACTTTACTGTGATTGAAATCATTCTGCCCTTTCACATGGAGCACATCACCTTAAAATGTCGTTCCCTTCAGTGCCAGGGACTACTATGACAATGTGTGCTTTTTGAGACAAGAAAATAATATTTTCGCTTTTTCTAAAAATATTGCCTAGGTGCCAGTAGCTCCGGCAAAATTATTGTATAAAAACCATGGCAAAACAAAACAAACATTGCCAAAGCAAAAAGCCTGGCAGTCAACACCAGATCGACTGGTTTTGTCAATGCTTGTTTAATTAGCAAGACAGGGACTTTGTAAAATGATATGCATTGCTTTGTTTTTGTGGAACACAATTTATCTGCTGTGCTGTGGGGGAGTTTACAGGAATCTCACTCCCTATGTCACATGCTAGGCAGTAGAGGCTCTTAAAGTCCAGTTTTTTTCCTTGACGTATGGGATATATAGTAATGGATTGATAAATCAAAAAGCACAACTCCAACTATCAGAGTACAAAAAATGAAACCAGTACAGGACCGAAAGGGTCCTGCTGCATGTGTGATGCAGAAAGTCAGTAATGTCTTTCATCCTACACCACTTATGCATGCTTGCATTGCAAGCCCACACTTCTAAGGTGGTCAGTGAAATTACATGTCTTAATATGAATAGCGTAATCGCTCCAAGAGCCAGGAGTGGATGCAAGTAAGCATGGGCGGATCTAGCGGATCTCGCGTACGCGAACTTGCGGATTTACGGATTCGCAATCCGCGAAGATCCGCGAACTCTAGCGGATTTGCGGATTTTCCCGTTTTTTGTGTTGGCGCGCGTTCGCGCCGATTTTGGGAAAAGTTCGCAATTGCGAACTTACTTTTCGGCTCGCAACGGCCGCGACTATGTTGTTTCAACGTCTGGTTTATCATCACAGGTTCACAGCACCCTCTGTTTCACCACTGCCACCCTCTGGGACACCCATGCCACCCTCTGGTACATCCTCACTGCCACCCATTAGGTTTATTTATCACTGTAGATTATGGTGGTTGAAAAAAGCAAGCACACCTGCCCTTCTTCAACTGCCATCAATTAATTTGTGTTTCATTAATGTGTCAGTTATTTAGAAAGTTCCAGTCTGGCTGGCACCTGCTTCCTTCCTTATCTGTAATTTGCTTTTTGTTGCAGTGAAATTTTTTTTTCACAGGACCTTTATGGTCTACTTGTAGCTATTCTATGAGCCTGCTGTTTGGGTCATAGCAGGGTCATAGAATAGTTGCAAACTTTGGAGGGGCCCATCAGGAAGCACTACCTTGAATGTTACTAATGTTAAGTTTGAACTTTTGCACCTGCTCATTGCTTTCAGTTTAGCTAAAATCGTTTTTTTCTGCAATTTCGCGCGTTTTTTGGGGCGCGAATCCGTGCGAGATCGATTTCGGAAGCCGCGAATACGTGCGAATACAAAATTTTTTTTTTTGCGACCTGTATGTTCGCGTGATCTTGCGCGTGTTCGCGAGGCGCTTCTAGCTATACGTTTGCCAAGTTACCCTATCGGTCGTACACGGGCGCGGCCATCTTGTTGGCGTGACGTAATTCCGTTTCCGCCCGCTATGTGTAATCTCGCAAAGTGTGCTGCTCGCTAGTACAATTTCGCGCGTACTCGCAAGGAAAATCTCGCGCGAACTTACCCACGCGGTCGTGAACGGGCGCGGCCATCTTGTTTCTCATTCATTGCTATGGTTCTGGGCATGCTTTCTCTATCCTCTCTCAATCTCTGCCATCCTTTGCTTGTTTGAAGTTTTTTTGATCTAATTTTACTTATTATCTATCCCTCTATTTTTCTAGCTCTATATTTTTGTGTTTTCTGCAGCTTTTAGTTACTTTTAAACTACTTTTTTAAACTCTTTTCTTTTCTTCTTCACTATTCTATTTCTTGTTTATCATTTAACTCTATTTCTGCCCAGACCATGGTAAAGGGAGCCGGGAAGCACCCTGAGAAGGGGAAGGGTCCCGCACCCCGTGCCCGGCTCCCGTGCGGGCGTTTAAGGGGGGAGCAAGTGGTCCCGAGGGAGATCTTCAGCGCGGAGGAAGTGGCGGCACTGATCTTCCATGTCCAGCGCCGCCTCCCCAAGACGATCCTGGGAGGCGGCAAGATCGCGACCGGCTATGGCATCCGGGAGCGTCGCAAGCGGTGGGAGAAGGTGTGCCGGGCCATGTACAAGATCTCTGGGGTCCGGCGCACATATAACCAGGCCACCCACCGCTGGACCGATGTCATGGACCGGGAGCGGGACTTGCTGGATGCGCTCGGCGTAGAGGTCCCCGGGCTTGGTGAGTAGTAGTAGTAGTACATTTACTACTCTGTTTTATCCTGCTCTGTTATTTGCAAATCTTTGTTCTTTACCAAGAGCAATAATGCTGCCGATTACATTGAGGTAAATTATATTTCAAAATCTTCTATGCATTTCAGGTGCACTGCTCTCCTTCTCAGTAGCCTTGCTTGCTACTATGCTTCTTTGTTTTGTATGTTGTGTTCAGAAGCATTTCATTGGCCTGAGAAATTATGTATGAGTGTAGTGTAAAGAAAAGAACTGCGTAATGCTAGACAGTAAGGGTCATATTTTCAATTACCGGCGCATCCCTGCAAAGTAGCAGGGATGCGGCAGTAATTGTGTGCCATGCCACCACCACCCATTGGCCCAAAACGTCACAGAAGCCTTACGCATCTGTGCCGTAAAGGCAGCGCATTGCTGGAGTTGCGTGCCAACGATGGCGCAGCTCCAGCAATGCTCTGGGGTACCCTATCTCCCCAATGCTGCATCAAGCCGTACGTCGGCTTCAAGCGCGCAGGGTTTGAGTCATGCATCATTGTCCTAAAAGTGACTGATTGACATCTTGTAGATTTCCCTCAGCCACTTTTAGGATTCGTTCCTGCGCAGGTACGCCCTCCCTTGCGCCGGAACGCCCCCTGATGGCGCAGGGCTTTACAACGTGATGCATCGCCCATATGCCCATATGTGTTTTTTTTTAATATATACGCCGCACCAACACCATGGCGAGTCTTTTGTTCTGCCGCTGCGTCAGAAAAGGCACGCAACAATGGAGGAAAATGAGCCGCAACTTCCGCAAGGGACTTCTATCAGCCCCAACAGACTGAAGTCCAGTCCTTCCTTTAGACACATGGCTATAAGAAGAAATAGTGGCGGTGGTGGCGGGTGGATTGATAGTTTGAGTATTCACTGATCTGCAAGCAGGATGGACTTTGTCTGTCACGTGTTGCGCACTGCTGCCTGCAGTGCCAGGCCTAGGCAAACCTCTTTAGTAGTCTGTTTATTGAGTTACATAGGAACTTTCTAAGTCAACGTTCCGCAAATCAGGCAATACGAATAACGTAGTATACCACATGAGATAGATCCCGTGGAATAGTTGTCTATCTATTTCCTATTTTTCCAAAATATGTTGTTATTGTTCTTTTGAAATGTTTGATTTGGTTGAAAAATCTCATCCATGTTTTCTGGTTTTTCTTTCTTTCATGTTGTACATCAGCTCCCCCCAAGGGCAAGAGGACACAGGAGGAGGGTGCTGAGGATGCAGGCCAGGATCGGGCAGGCGAGGGCTCCTTTGCTGGCCCCAGTAAGTTTACATTTTAATAAACAGTACCTATTTTTTCCTAGCGTTCCTCATTCGATTTTTTCTAAATCGTCTTTGATCTTCTTGTAGACTGGATATAAATTCTTATCCTGCCTCAAATATGACTCCCTGTGGTATTACTAGACTATTCTTATTAGTCTGTCTGTGTAGCTAACTAAGATTGGACATTTGGCAATTCCATTGGACTCCCATTATATTCAGCAATACCTCTATGCACTGTCTCCTTACTGACTAGATAGTGTGGCAGAGTCATTCAGCTCCCGAAGTCACCGATTATAGATCCCCAATGATCTCTAGATTATCGTACGCAGGACAAGAGAGTAGTACGGAGTCACAGCACAGTCAAGAAGTGTCAGAGGCACTCATGCTTGCAAAAATTCCAAAACCTTTAGCTCATCCACTCTAGTCTAGAGGAACAAAAACCACAGAGTCTATTTAAGTTTAAAAGCTTTATTAAAAGTAAACACATTTATTAAAATCTACTTTGTCAAAAAACTATTTAACTGAAAACGGAAAAGTGGTTAGTGCTGACGATTAATTGGACACATTTCTTGTGGTCGAGCCGAGCTCTCACCTGGTTTGAACTGGATCCTGGTCGTGTTCTTAGGACTCAGGAGTCAAGCTTCTGTCTGTTGGGAGAAAAAGTGGTGCGTGTTAAAAATCAAAAGCAAGCATTCATCAGTTGTGCATAAAAGTGCAGCAAGACAACAGCCTTCCCTGGAAAATGGGACATTTTTACTATGGAGTAGACAGTCACAAATTATTACATTGTATTCTGTTTTTTTAACATTTCTCCTAGACCAAATATTATATAGTAGTGAGTGGTGTATTCTAACATTCTTAAATGTACTTTGTAGGTGTAACATCTGGTGACGGGGCCAGCGCGGAGGTGGCTGTGTTGGACCAGGACTCGGAGGCCTCTGGGGAGGAGGCGGTACAAGAGCCGGCGGACGTTCCTGTGGGGGATCAAACGGTGGTGGCGGAAACAGGTAAGCTATATATTCCTTACTTATTGAGATTGAAGACTGCATAGTGTGCTTTCTGCACGGGTGTATTACAATTACAAATCAACCAGGTAGTAGCCTCCTCGAAATGTACTTCGACTTAGCTGTGAAGTTTTTGGTGAGAAGAATCCCAATAAGTTCTTAGACGAACGTGATGGATGGGATGAACGAAAAGCGAAAGAAGGGTGTAAGTAAGTGGGACGCGAACTTGTATGATGGCTGGCAAAGAAGAACGATATGTGTTTGCTTGGCCCCCGAGGTGGCTGGGAAGGAAAGAATATGGTATGGTGCATGGCTGGGTCAATGATGAAGCAAGGATGGGTGGAAGGACAGCAGCCTGGGTGGGTGAAACAGATACTGTATGTGTGCGTATACTTTGACTGAATGGATGCCTGGAGCATGGTATTCTCTGACTCTTAGATAGCACATGTGTATCTAGAGAGAGTAGATGGTCGCCAGGTGAAGTAAGTGTTACCTTGAAGAGCATGTACCACCGCACCCGCACGTCCGTTCCAGTGCAGGGAAGGCAAGGAAAAGAAATTGTAAATGTGTCCAATACTACCATGAATAGTAGCAGTACTTTGTATTGCGTTTGCATTCACAGCATATATCTGGTTATTACGGTGGACACTCCGTACCTCTCTTAATAACTTTAGTTTACTTGTAGTACGTCATTCATGTGTGGGTGTATCACTGTTCACTCAATATTAAGCAAAGCACCTAAAGTCATCTCATCTGTCATTAAATACGTCCCATGTGAAGTGATAGATAATCAAATTAGTTAGCTTCTTCATTTTCCTTTTCTAGTACTCATTTGCACTGTAAGGTGAAAGGTAAATTAATTAAGCAGTAGCCCTTGTAACAGAGTATTCTCAGTGCCACCCGTAATAGAAAAGTAATAGCTTCACCACCTGCATGTACTGGACCGGTACAGTAACGCAAGTCTGTCTCACTCATCATGGTGTGCAACTTTTTTCTCGGGTGCAAGTTCACTGTGCTGTCCATGTCATTCTGCCGGCTTGCATAAGATAACGTACCCATTTCCCTAAACAAGAGAGAAGAAGAAGAATAAGACTGGTGTACTGTCATAGTCGACTGTAATGGAAGTCCATAGTGGTCGTAGAATTAGTTCATTAAACTACCACTACTGTTAGAGCAAGGATGCAGAAGTGGGAGGTTACATAGATACTGTCCTCAATAGTTATGTACTGTGCTTTCAATTTGCTACTTGTACTCTGTGACCCAACTTTCGGCTCAATCACTTTGTGTTATTAATAAGGAGCATTGGTTACAGACTATGTCTTTCTTTCTTCATATAGTTGCTCCTTCCAAATCAACAACAAGGAGGGAGCAGGCTAGATTGGCCCGGCAACGGAGGCTGGAGGCCACAGTCGCCGAATATCGGCGGCTGGTGGCCCTGGAGGAGGAGGAGGAAGCGCAGTCGAGCGGGGCAACAACGACATCCTCGACTGTGACCACTGCATCCTCCTCCGTGACTAAGCCAGCGGGACCGAGCCGGGCTAAGAAAGATTACCGCCACCGCCAAGCAACCGAAATACCAGCTGCCCCCCACAGGAGCTGCAAGGACCGCCAACGCCGCCTACGAGTCCGCATGTCCAACCTGGAGCAGGAGGTCCTGAGGTATAAGAACTTGGTTAAGGGCCTCCGCTCCGAGCTTGCCACCCTCCGCAAGGAGTATGATGCCCATGCCGCATCATGCACCAGCACCAGCACCCTCCAGTAGTGGAGTGTCCCTTGCCCTTTTTTTATAGACTTTTGGGGGGTGGGATTTGGGAGTTGGGATCGTTTTGGGACGTTTCAGAGACAATCGTTGGGGTTAGGGTGGGTGAGGGAGATTATTTTGTTAGGGCTAAATAAATATATTTTTCAACTTTATCTGACCATACCTGTTTTTTACTGCTTTTCAGTCTGGTGGGTGGGGGGCGGGGGTGTAACAGTAACTTTGTTTTCCTGAACAGTCGTAGGACTTTAGTAGTACAACCGTCAATCTCTTGTCTACTCCGAAATAATACTCCATTATACTACCTCCCACCAAACGCTTATCTTACCTGTAATTTGTGTTAGAAATTAGGGCTAGGCCCAGGGCTGGCTCCAGGTGAAATGGGGATTAACGTTGTCAATCCTGGGCGGGTGACATTTCCTCATTGCGGTGGTACTAGTGGTGTGACACAGTGGCAGTTGCATGCCTATGGAAAAAAAGAAAACGAAACCTTGTTTGTCCTCCTTACTGTAGCATTACAACGGTTACGGTACGATCGAGAAAATAGCAGGTGACAGTACACTAGAACAGTGCCATAATGTAGCCTAACAAATGGTAAAGTATTTGCTTGCAAGTATAACTAGTACTTGCGTTGAATTTATTTGACATTGGCTACTACTACTAGAAGATATAGTACTGAAGCTGAGTAAGTCTAGAAGATATCCTCGTATTCCTTCACCAGCCTGTTGCTGCTATGACCTTATCCTCCCCAGCAAGTGTGTGGAATTATTGATGTCATTTTAGTCAGACATCAAGCAAAACAACACAGCCCGGGGGAAGAGGGTTAGGGTTTGTAAAATGGATGGGAATGGGGGTTTCTTTTTGGGTAGGTTTTGTTGAGAGAAGAAAAAAAAAGCAGAGCATGGACAAACAATAATTGAAGATACAGACAATCTTTGGTTACAAACTAAAGGTAAGCACATGCAGTCACACTCATAGAATAAAAGACAACAATGGATACTGTATCTGTATTGCGTATGTTGTTGGAGTTGTCCTGTTGAATTTGGTAAGTAATAAGCATGCAGCAAACAATTCCTCTTATTGGCGGCACTCCTCCATTCCAGCTGACGCTTCGTCCATCAATGTGGTGACCACTGACAGAAGACACCCTGTCCACTGCTTGCCTGGCGGATGTTGACTGAAACCCGGCCTGTAATTATTGAACGGAAAACAGGAAGTGCTATTACAATACCACTGATAAATAAATAAAAGGTATGTACGCTGTGTGGTGCAAAAAGTCACACTTTGATTTCCCTAATAGACAGTACAATATTTTTGAAATTGCGTGCTCTGTCTGAGTCACCTTTTTAAGGATCAATAAGTATGGCCAAAATATTATAGCGGATCTTTCCCCTCAAGGTAGGTGTACTACTGTGTTTTAGAACAAAATTTGACCTTGAAAAAAAAGCTGTTCCTTATGGATTTTGTCCAAAACACTTCTATCCGGTATTAGACCTTCCCAGGAATGCCCCAGGCAAGACCCGCCAACCCACCCGCAAAAAAACACCCGACAACACCCCCAAACAGCGAAAAAGCTAAATCTCATACTTACAATATCTCTCGGCCTTCTGTCCAAATGCGGCGCTGTTCAGCTAGGTCATCATCATCAATCATCATAACTCCTGTTTTCCACCACGGATTTCCTGAAAAGCAAATGCAATCAAGATTAGACTGTCGCAGCAGTGCTTCGACAGAGACCCCGGCCGCAACCCACCCACGAACAGCAGGAAGCCCCCCAAAACGCTACATTGAGCAAGATGTCAGAAGAAATAGCAAAAAAAAGGCTGTTCCTTATGGATTTTGTCCAAAACACTTCTATCCGGTATTAGACCTTCCCAGGAATGCCCCAGGCAAGACCCGCCGGCGCCAACCCACCCGCAAAAAACCACCCGACAACACCCCCAAACAGCGAAAAAGCTAAATCTCATACTTACAATATCTCTCGGCCTTCGGTCCAAATGCGGCGCTGTTCAGCTAGGTCATCATCATCAATCATCATAACTCCTGTTTTCCACCACGGATTTCCTGAAAAGCAAATGCAATCAAGATTAGACTGTCGCAGCAGTGCTTCGACAGAGACCCCGGCCGCAACCCACCCACGAACAGCAGGAAGCCCCCCAAAACGCTACATTGAGCAAGATGTCAGAAGAAATAGCAAAAAAAAGGCTGTTCCTTATGGATTTTGTCCAAAACACTTCTATCCGGTATTAGACCTTCCCAGGAATGCCCCAGGCAAGACCCGCCGGCGCCAACCCACCCGCAAAAAACCACCCGACAACACCCCCAAACAGCGAAAAAGCTAAATCTCATACTTACAATATCTCTCGGCCTTCGGTCCAAATGCGGCGCTGTTCAGCTAGGTCATCATCATCAATCATCATAACTCCTGTTTTCCACCACGGATTTCCTGAAAAGCAAATGCAATCAAGATTAGACTGTCGCAGCAGTGCTTCGACAGACACCAAAAATTACCCACAAACCCCCGGAACCCCGCCAAAGAGCACCTCAAAGGCAAGCAAGTCAGCAAAAACGGCAAGAAATTTCCACCTCATATTTGGTCCAAAACACTTTTGTCCATTATTAGAGCTTCACAGCAATGGGCCCAAATCCGTCAACTCACCCGCAAAGAAGTACAACACCCCCACAAGTGCTGAGTCTTTCTTCATTGGGCGTAATCCAGCACTCTGCTTGGAGGGAAATCGCAGTCTGGAGGAGGAGGATAGAGGAGCATGTTCTTCGGAACTTGTGAACCTGAGGAATGTAGACTGCGGCACCTTCAAAGCAATAAGCAAACAAGTGAAGACAGTTCTGATGATGGTCTTGTTTTTGGGATTAGGTGATTAAAGTTTGAATTTAATTAACTGTGCAAAACAAAGAAAGAGAGACACAAAGCACACAGGAATAAAAGTGAATAAGGACGAAAAAGAAAGTTCTTGATTGATTGTCTCATTTTCAGGGCTCGGTGTCAGGGAATAAGAACAAGATTTCGTCATCATACTCTGCGAATTCAGGCTGGATGAGGTCAGTGCCACCGAACAGAGAAAAAATCCCCTCATCTACGTTGCCGTCCTCCTCGTCTTCATGCGGCGTGCTTTCTCGTACTTTGTAATCTGGTGGTATGAGGTGCTGATTCATCTTGATCATTGTCAGCCGCTCCACATTTTTGGGCGAGAGGCGGCTCCGTTTGGGAGTTACAATGCCACCAGCAGCACTGAAAACACGTTCAGAAGACACACTTGCGAGTGGGCAAGACAAATAGTTTATAGCCAGGTTGTAGAGCTGTGGCCACAATTGTTTTTTGCCATGCCAATACTGCAATGGCTCCTCATTAAGAAAGACCACTGTTGAGTCATTCATATAGTCCTGCACCATCGACTCAAGGTCATCAACGGTTCCTCCACTTTGCTTACTTTTTGCTGTGGCTGTGACATTTTTTCGAGAACCATACCCAAGCAAACTTAGCCAATCCTCTACAACAGCCACTGTTTTTGTTGTGTGTGGTGCAGATGATCCAGTTGCCGGTGTCTTTAACGGCTGAGAGGTCACTTGTGCCCCAGCCACAGGTGCAGAAGTGGATTCTTGTGACTGGGGATGGCCTGCTGATGCTGATGCTGATGTACTGGCTTCTCCTTCAATAACCTGCCGTTCTTTTTCAAACCTCTTGGCTGACAAGGCTAACCAATGTTTGTACTTTTGAACATCTGCATCATCAAAAGGAAAGAATGCTTCGCCTGCCAGCGCCTTTTTGTAGCGTGGATCCAGAATAGTAGCACAAATGTAATGCTGATCTGACTTGATCTTTTGAAGACGTTCATCACCACGTAGGCGCTCTAATAATTTCTCTGACAAAATGAAATGGTTTTTTTTTTCTTCATCTTCTTTTTCAAACTCAGAAGACACCGCCATCAGTTGGTGCTCCAGCATGCACAACAATGGGATAGCTTTTCCCAAATTACAGTCCTCCTGGCTGACTGCACGCGTGAAGAACTCAAAAGGACGAAGCATGTCTGTCAGGCTTTTAACTATGTCCCATTGCGCCGCACTCATCCGCAGGTCCTCCTTCTGAGATGTACCCTCTGTGAAGAAATAGTGATCGAGTACCGTATACTGCTCATACAGACGCTCAAGCATGTAGAAGGTTGAGTTCCAACGTGTTGCCACCTCCTGGATGAGTGCTTTCACTGGCATTCTACGTTGAAGTAGCAGTCTCCGCAGATGCTTCCGGGCCTTAAAAGAATGGCTGAAATGGTTGCACATTTTGCGGCAGGTGGCCATTACCGCGAACGCTGCACTGTCTCTATCACTCAAGAATTTTTGAACTACCAGGTTGATACAGTGCGCCAAACATGGCACTCTGAAATAGCCACCCTCCGACATGGCCTTAACTACATTGGAGCCATTATCCGTGGAAACATAACCAATCTTGCGTTTTAGGGGGGATAGCATTGTCAAGACCTTTTTGTTAAACTCTTGCAAAAGGTTTTCTGCTGTGTGACTTTTCTCCAAGCCAAACATGGCTAGTGTTGCATGTTTCCGAGCAGCTTTGAAAACTTTGTCCGGGTCAACACCTGCGTTTAGCTTTGCTTTAACACCTGAAAAAGAGACCCAGTGTGCAGTGATGCACATGTAATCATGGCCTGGGCCACTGGTCCACATGTCTGTTGTCAGATGTATTGTGTGAACAGCACTCTTCTGCAAAGCTGCCCCAATCGCCTGCAGCACATCTTCATGTAGTGCTGGAACCGCAACTCTGGCAAAATAGAACCGGCTCGGAACTTTCCATTTAGGGCAGAGCGTTGCCACTAATTCAAGAAAACCTACCGCTTCTACAAAAGAAAAAGGTAGAAGGTCCACAGCTAGCATTTTAGCCAGCTTAGTGTTATACAGACGCGTCAGTGGGTGGTTGCGTTCATATGGCACGTCTGAAGTAAGCATTGTTCTAATGTTGGCCTGGACCAAGCATTTACGGGCTGATAATGACTTCGTTGACCCAATTTTGCTCGCTGGTGAACTTTTGTGCGTTGGTGTCTCACTCGCTCCAACACTCTTAGTGTGCCTCACATTGGGTGTGCTGCTGACAGGGGTACTGGGTGTAAGGGACGTGTTTGACACGTCTTCTTCCTGCTCGTCATCATCAGATGAAACATCAACGTTTCCTTGATTTTGGCCTTTCTTGATCGCATCTAGGTGCGCAAACCATTTGACAGCGTGCTTTCTCTCAAGATGACCACTCTGGCCGCCGGTACCATAGTTGGTACCTGACTTACCACGACTAACTGCAAGCTTACAAAGGGTACAAATGGCAAACTTTGGATTTTTGGGACAAACAGTAAAGAAGTCCCAAACTGGGGACTTGAAGTGTCTGTGGGACCTGGAGGAGGCGGCGATACTGGTGGTGGTGGTCATGAAGCTAATGCCAGATGAAGTGGAGGATCTGGATTGCCCAACATTTGTACGTTTTGCACTTTCACCGCCACTAATTAAGGTCGAGGTTGACGGAGGTCTCTTCTTGCCAGAAAGAAATATGGAAGCGGGACGAGTTGGTGTACTACTTAACTCCAATGATTGTGGTGTTTCCACTGCCTCCTCATCGACAACATCATCATCATCATCATCACGCACAGCAGCTCTTCGGGCTAGGGTCAAAATGTCTGTTTGCTGCATGCCCGCTGGGGCTGCAGTGACCTTTATGATGACTGGGTCGTCGTTGGCAGAGTCTTCATCAGCAGCAGTATCCGCCACTTCTTGTTGAGCCTCATCACACTCCATAACTCTGAGACTTTGGACGAGCTTCCTTTTACGCTTAACTACCCTTGTTGGATCATGGTGTGCCTCACTCTCAGACGGCTGTGGTGCTGGTTCCCAAGTTTGATCCGTATCATCAGAAGGAGGTGTGCTTGAAGAGGATGTAGACACCACCCTTGATCTCTTCCTTGCTAGGGGTGTGGAAGACAATGAAGGATCATCAGGAGGAGTGGCTTCCTCAAATGATACCTCGCCTTGATTGTCGATTTCCTGATGTGCCCCTACTTCGGGAGGAACAACTATTGTGGGCACTTGTGACCCTCCATGCACCTCTGCTTGCGCATCTCCTTGCGCTGCCTCTCCTTCCACATGTACTTGGGCTTGTACTTGCACATGTGATTGTTGTTGCGGCTGTGGTTGTTCAACACTCGTCAGATGAGCTACAACAACCTGTGTTGATTGAGGGACATTGCTGCTGCTTTCTTGCGATGAGCCAACATCACTGGTCGATGGTGATTGAAGAACCATACTGGCTGCCTCTGGTGCACTCAAGGGCTTGGACTTAAGTTGGCGTGGTGGTGGTGGTGGCACTGAGCCCAATGGAGCGGGGGTGCTGCTGCCAGCTTGGTCCCCAGCAGATCCCGCTGCTGCTGCTGCAGGCATACTTTTTTTTTTACTCCCAAAAAAAGGGGCGGGCGGCACACCAGTCTCCTTGGTAACTTGCTTCTTCTGCTCCTTACTGGCACCTTTCTTGCTAGAGGAGCTACGGGTTACTTTTTTTGGGGCCATCCTCTTCAGAGCAGGTCAGCAGGCAGCAGTTGCACGAGTTGCAGAGGGTTCTGTGTCCAGACGTGACGTCGCGTGACGTTATGCTGCACACACCGCTGCAGGACTTCTTCCTGGCACTGGTGGTTCTCTTGAGTCTTCTTGTGCACCTAAAAGCAATGGAAGACATAGGAACATCAGTTCAGTTATACACCCCAAAAAATCGACAAAACACAGAAAAATGAGCACAATCCCATGCCATCCTTGATGTTTACATTGAAGACACCCCACAGAAAGACTACGGACATGCAAGTATGCAACACTCACTACCCCTGGGCATAATGGATGAAAAGTAGGCAAAATAAGTGCAGGCCTCAGACACTGCCTCTCCTCAAAATGGCCCCCTTACACCCCAAGCACATGTTGCCTGTACCAGCCAGCACTCAAGATGGCCACCACCACCACCCACATGGCCAGTCCACATCAACAGTACACCCCCAAAAAACAGAAAAACAGCCAGAAATCACCACAATCCAATGCCATCCATGATGTTTACATCAAAGAGAGTGAGACCACACCACAGGCACACTCAGTCCATGCACCACCACCACCCCTGGGCAAGCAAAAGGCCACACCAGCAGCCCCCCAAAAACGACAAAAAACAATAAAATAAGCACAATCCCAGCCCATCCATGGCCTCAATTATGTTTAAATTCAAGAAGACACCACACAGAAAGACTAGGCCCATGCAACACTCACCACCACCCCTGGGCAAAGGGCCACACCAGCAGGCCCAAAAAAACGACAAAAAACAATAAAATCTGCACAATCCCAGCCCATCCATGGCCTCAATAGAGTTTAAATTCAAGAAGACACCCCTCAGAAACACTAGGCCCATGCAACACTCACTACCCCTGGGCATAAGGGATGAAAAATAGGCAAAATAAGTGCAGGCCTCAGACACTGCCTCTCCTCAAAATGGCCCCCTTACACCCCAAGCACATGTTGCCTGTACCAGCCAGCACTCAAGATGGCCACCACCACCACCCACATGGCCAGTCCACATCAACAGTACACCCCCAAAAAACAGAAAAACAGCCAGAAATCACCACAATCCAATGCCATCCATGATGTTTACATCAAAGAGAGTGAGACCACACCACAGGCACACTCAGTCCATGCACCACCACCACCCCTGGGCAAGCAAAAGGCCACACCAGCAGCCCCCCAAAAACGACAAAAAACAATAAAATAAGCACAATCCCAGCCCATCCATGGCCTCAATTATGTTTAAATTCAAGAAGATACCCCACAGAAAGACTAGGCCCATGCAACACTCACCACCCCTGGGCAAAGGGCCACACCAGCAGGCCCAAAAAAACGACAAAAAACAATAAAATCTGCACAATCCCAGCCCATCCATGGCCTCAATGGTGTTTAAATTCAAGAAGACACCCCTCAGAAACACTAGGCCCATGCAACACTCACTACCCCTGGGCATAAGGGATGAAAAGTAGGCAAAATAAGTGCAGGCCTCAGACACTGCCTCTCCTCAAAATGGCCCCCTTACACCCCAAGCACATGTTGCCTGTACCAGCCAGCACTCAAGATGGCCACCACCACCACCCACATGGCCAGTCCACATCAACAGTACACCCCCAAAAAACAGAAAAACAGCCAGAAATCACCACAATCCAATGCCATCCATGATGTTTACATCAAAGAGAGTGAGACCACACCACAGGCACACTCAGTCCATGCACCACCACCACCCCTGGGCAAGCAAAAGGCCACACCAGCAGCCCCCCAAAAACGACAAAAAACAATAAAATAAGCACAATCCCAGCCCATCCATGGCCTCAATTATGTTTAAATTCAAGAAGACACCCCACAGAAAGACTAGGCCCATGCAACACTCACCACCCCTGGGCAAAGGGCCACACCAGCAGGCCCAAAAAAACGACAAAAAACAATAAAATCTGCACAATCCCAGCCCATCCATGGCCTCAATAGTGTTTAAATTCAACAAAACAGTTGTATCATGCACCCATAACCAACCCTGGTCCTACTGGATACTGTGGCTACCCACAATATAATTTATTTAATTTTCTGAAAAAGTTCAAAAATTGTACTTGCAGCAACTGTAATGCCCCAAACAAACTTACTTGTGAAAGTTGATTTCTAATCCAAAAGTGATCCAAAGACAGTCAAAAAGGCCTCAAATCCAAATATCCAGCAGCACCCACAAAAAGTAATCCTTCCAGCTCCAGATCCAAATGAAAGTGACCAGGAGATGGACAAAGCACTGGGAGGAGCCTGCTGGACAGGAACAGGAAGTTGGAGACTGTGGGGCACTTCCTTACTCCCCCCCCCCAAAATGGACTCCTTGCAAAAAAAAAGGCCATGCAAATGTCAACCTGAGGAGTGATTCTGATAAAAATCATAATTTTCTGAAGGTTTATCCTGTTTGCTGGTGATTTTCTTGTGCGAAATTGCAAAATCTCTATTTCGCAAGTGCGAGATTGTTCCTTTCCGCCGCAACTACGTGTTCGCAATTGCGAACTCTCGCGAGGTGTGCTGTGCAAGGTGGCAAGCCGCGTGTACGTATTCGCGGGCGACAAACTCCCGCGGGAACACGCAGCAAGATCTAAAATGGCGCGTCACTCGCAAAGAAAAACAACTCGGCAAACGCTAAAATGACGGAAAGTGAACGCCGTGCACCACGCCGCGCGCCGCAACCAAGCAAAAAATCCGCCGCGAGCGGATTCACGGATTTTCGACAAATTCGCGAGCGTTCGCGGATTGCGAATTTGCCGAAAATCCGAAAAATCCGCGAGCGGAGCGGATTTTACGCCCATGCTTAGATGCAAGTATTTAACATGACTGTAATAAACAACAGTAATAAAGATATTATTTTTTATTTTCATAGAAAATAAATAAACTTTCCATTTAAAGTCTTTCCTTCTTCTAGGGCCATATGTATCAAGCAAATTCTCAATCGCAAAGGCCGAAATTCGCAGAATTTTGGCCTTTGCGAATGTGAATTTGCTAAATGGAATGTATTAAGCAAAATCTGGTGCAAAATAAGGAATCGCAAGTTTTGCGATTCCTTATTTTGCAATTGCATTTAAGGAATCGCAAATTTTGCGATTCCTTAAATGCAATGTATGAAACCAAAAAAATTATCAAAATGCCCTCAAGGAATCGCAAATTACTACCAACTTCTAGTTGGTGGTAAGTTGCGAATTCCTTGAAAAATTCAATTTTTTGCATTTTTGAAAGTGCCATGTGACGCACATACATGCCCTTAGGGCATGTATGTGTGCCACATGTGCACCCATGCATATTTCAGGGGTGCAACAGGGTGTCCATTGGACACCCCTGCACCATTGAATTTATTCTCAATTTGCGATTAGCAAATTGCAAATCGCAAATTGAGAATAACTTCCCATTCATTCCTATGGGCCTCATGGCCCATAAAAAATGAATGGGAAAGTATTCCTTAATTGCGATTCGCAATTTGCTAATCGCAATTAAGGAATTCTGAGAAATCGCAAAAAAAATGCGATTTTGTACATACATACCCATTTGCGATTCTCAAATAGCGATTTCTTCAAAATCGCTATTTGGGAATCGCAAATGAGTATCTTGATACATATGGCCTCTAGTCCTCCTGTGGAAATTGGGAACATTTGAGCTAGTTCTCTCAATTATTTATGCTCATCTACAATACTAAGATGGGCAATTAAAGACATTTTAAAACTATTTTTCTTATCCCTCTTTTCATGGAAAATGATTTTCATCAAAGTCTTTCCCTTCGCTACACCACATGTGAAAATGGGAAATTTTGGAACACTTCCTCAACCTTCCTAAACTATCTATGAAATTTGAGGCATGTGAATGATTGAAGAAAAATGTACTCTACACAGGTAATAGCAAGACCCCTCAAAGTGCTGGGGTCTCACTCGGAGATCTGATAGGTTGCACACATCCAATAAAAATGATTCAGGGCTGGCTTAGTGCAGAGGTAAATACTTCTTTATTTCATACACTCTGGTTGGAAGTGAACTGCAGAGATCACATCAAGAAAGGACCAGTATGGAAACTGATTAGGCGTTTACATGTAATTGCTATTTTCATTTAATGATATAATGAGTACACCCACCGATTAGAATGTATAAATGTCTTTGTCCCGATGTCCGCATGGCTGTGTTTTACCTACTAGCTTTAAATTAAATTGAACTACTTCCTTGGGCTCTCCACAAAGAGGCCTTTGTCCTCAGGACACTTTCATCTACTCGATCTGCTTTAAATGCAAGGACCAATCTTTTGTTGTGTTCATTCATTTCCTTACTGCCTTAGTACATTTAGATAAAGTAACATAATTCAAGACAGAGGTCATTGTCACGTTGTTATTGACAGGAGTTGGGTAAGAGGGCCCTTGAGGCATAGCTGAGGGCCCTACTCCACCCTGATCAATAGGTACCCGGGAGTGGCCTCCACCCCGTTTAGTATTGCTATAGTAAATCTGAACTTGAAAATGTAGAAAATTGTTTATTAGAGTCTGTTTCTCCCAGTACTGATTAGGTGACGGTTATAATATGCATATATGTGGATTTAATTTGGTGATAACACTCCACTATTTCTGTCCAATGAAATGCATTGTAGTGAACAGCTGGTTTTGAGTATCACAACCAGAAACTTGGAGAAAGGTTAATAACCATATAAATCATTTATTGGTGGTGCTATACTCATTTTAGTTTTAGCTCTAAGGTATTTTCAGCCTGTGAAAAATGGTGATCCTTTGTTAGGATTTGATGTACCGTGTTGACAGAAAATGTATTTCTCTCATAATTATCTTATGGGGTTAGTGTTCCGAAGACAAAAAAAGGATCGATTTTGTATAAATATACAACTATATTCCTCATCCATGTAAGAACATTGTCTAGCATGATGAGAAAAATGTACTTACAACAGCCGTGACAGTTGATTCCCCAGAATCTGATATAGTTTCACCACAGAATTCTAAAAACAAAGTGAGTGCTGACATTCTATATTCATGATTAAAGTAAGGTAGTTCTGAACACCATGTTGTTGGAATAGAAGCTGCAGAATTTAAGCCATTTACTTTGGAGGGCACTGGAGTAAATGAACAACATGGGGAGTGTAATGTTGTCATCTACATTTTGGTAACTGCTCTGGAAAGATAAAATGAGGACATGATATCTATCAATTCTAAAATATCTTCTGCATTGAAAGGAGAAAAAATGTTTGTCATGCTGATTGAAACATACACATCCAACAGCAACAGCAGCAGTCTGTCAGTTGATTCCCGAGAGTTTTACTTTAGCTTCACCACAGAGTTCTGTTTTCATGACAAAAGTGGGGCGCTATTGAACACTCTGTGGATGGAATGGAAGATGTTGAATTTAAACTCTTTCCTAAGGAGCAGGCTTGTCTATATGAACATGGAAGGGTTACCACAGATATGAAAACTCTGGTTTAAGAAAATGTGAAGGAAAGGAAGTATGTGCGTTTAGACATTTATGGCATGATACATTTTTAAAGGGATACAGATAGTTGATGAGGGCAAACCCGATCGAAATCAAACTTCCCCTTTCCATGTCTGTTTCCTCTAATTATCCATCCTGTGTCAGTTAACACCTCTCTAATTTTAAAATAGTAACATCTTGGTACACATAGACATTTTTTATAAATCTTCCATTTGAATGCATGGCTGTTAATATTGTAAGCATGCTGAAAGCTATTTGCAGACAGATTAATGTTCCTGTAGGTCAGAGGTCTTCAATCTGTGGGGCGCGAACCCCAGGGGGGTCGTGGAGTCCTGGGAAGGGAGTCACAGAACAGATTCTGTCAGTTTGCCTTAGTGGCGTCGGGCTGATTGAGGGTGCTCAAGGCGGAGGCCTAATTCACACTGAGGGGTGAAAAACATCAAAGCCTCATTAACAAGTAAAAGGTCTGTTAAAGACCTGTGAAGTACTCGTGTGTGTCTTTGTGTGTGTCCAGTGAAGCTGTTTCAGCCGGGCTCGCATACACGAGGGGAGGGGAGGGGTGGGGTGGCTGCGGGAGGAGGCTGTAGCCCTTTGAGTTCAATAGGCTTTGTGCGCCTGGAGCTGTGGGTCCCGCCAGTAAAGCACGTGAAAGGTCCTCATTGGTTCAAGTCCCACGAGCCCTCATACCTGGTGCCTGTGCAGGAGAAATGTGCCTGAGAGTCTGTTCTTCACAGTGAGATGTTGTTACAGCCTGTCTGCCCCCCACCCCCCGCCCCCAGCAGGGAGGCACAGAGATGCCCTCCCATGAGAGAGGAAGAAGAAGGAAGAAGACACAGAGAGATACTGACCCCCCCCCCCGCATGAGAGAGGCACAGAAAAGGTGGGTGAAAGAATGATGGATGGATGGATGAAAGGGTGGATGGATGAAAGATGAATGTATGGATGAAAGGTGGATGGCTGGATGGATGGATGGATGTAAGGATGAAAGGGTGGACGGATGAAGGATGGATGGATGTAAGGATGAAAGGGTGGATGGATGAAGGATGGATGGATGGATGGATGTGTGAAAAGGTGGGTGGATGAATAATGAGTGGGTGGATGGATGAAAGGGTGGATGGATGAAGGATGGATGGATGGATGAAGGATGCATGTATGGATGGAAGGATGAAAGGGTAGATGGATGAAGGATGGATGTATGGATGGATAAAAGGTTGCATGTATGAAGGATGGATGGATGGATGTGTGAAAAAGGTGGGTGGATGAATGATGAGTGGATTGATGGATGAAAGGGTGGATGGATGAAGGATGGATGGATGAAAGGGTGGATAAATGAAGGATGTAAGTATGGATGGATTGATGAAAGGGTAGATGGATGAAGGATGGATGTATGGATGGATAAAAGGTTGCATGGATGAATGATGGATGGATGGATGTGTGAAAATGTGGGTGGATGAATGATGGGTGGATGGATGGATGGATAGATGAAAGGGTGGATGGATGAAAGATTGATGTATGGATGGAAGGATGAAAGGGTGAACGGGTAAAGGATAGATGGATGGAAGGAAGAAAGATTGGATGGATGAAGGATGGATGTATGGATGGAAGGATGAAAGGGTGGATGGATGAAGGATGGATGGATGTGTGAAAGTGTGGGTGGACAAATGATGGATGGATGTGATGAGGTCTAACAGGCGCATTTATGGTTGTCGATAGTTTTTGATGATGAGGAGTACCAATTTCTAGAAACTTTTGTCGGAAGGGGGTCCTTACGCCTAAAAAGGTTTTAAAGGGGGTCTCTGCATCAAAAAGTTTGAAGACCTCTGCTGTAGGTATTTCTTTGCTATTTTTAGACAGATGTATGTTTCTCTGGGAAGTGGGACCCTCCAAATAAGATGCTGCTTAGACATTTCAATTTCCCTTTTACTTCTCCAATTTCATTGTGTCAGTTGTGCATGGACATGTAGTGGCTCAAAAATCCTTTTCATTGTGAGATAAATGTATCAAAATGATGGAACACATTTTAAAATATAAGAAGTCTCCCCCCCCCCATTACTTAGAAATGATGTCTGTTAGAGGTAACTAATAAAACCTTTTTAAAATAAGTAACACTGTAACTCAGACAGAACAGTTAGGCAATTAAATTAAACACTGTGAAACCTGTCATGGACCACCCATTTTTGTTGACTGGTTTACTTCAGAAACTTCCTGCAGCAGAGAAGAGTTTTCATGTATATAATCAGCCTTCTGCACAGGAAAGTGAACGATTCTAAAGTATGTCTTCTCTGGCAGCCTGTCTCAGAGTGCAGTCATATTATGTGAGATAGGTGAACCTTCTAGCTCTTTATTCAAATTCTATGATGTTCAAACGCAGCTGTTATAGGAAGCTGATTGCTTTACAATAACATGTGTTCCATCATATACGATCATCTACCAAATTTAGTACAAGATGGATGCAACAGTTTTTACCTTGCATTTGTGTACGGGATTCTTTGTAGAGAGAGTGTTGGGTGCTACTTACTACATTAATGGTTGTAAGGAGAAGACAGTCTTGCCTTTGCATTTGTCTTTCTTGCACTAAATTCGGATTTTGCTAAAAAACTTTAGGCATGGTTTCACAATTTAATAAATGAATGCAGCGTCTTTAGAAAGACTTGTATCTAAACCTAGAATCTTATCTTAGAATATATTCTACCAGACATGAGCTCTTTTTTCCAATTTAAAACAGACTTGCTAGCAACAATACTAGACAAGACCTAATTGAGACAGGTGAAATGAGAGAAAAAAATTAATGGCCTTTCTCTTGTTGAATGCGTAGAAGCCTTTGATAGAGTGAATTTGATGGACCTATGAAAAGTCCTCGCCAAAACTGGTATCGGTACAGACAGAAATCATTGTGTTTTCTTTCTGCATTTATTTTTTAAGGTGGATAAATACAGAAAAAGGTGCTTCTTTAAGTGAACCTCCGTGCTGTTTATCATGAATTATAGCCCAACAGCTGGACAGCTTGACATCATGGGAAATGAAAAAACAGGATGCCATTTTCTTTGTCAACATACATTTATGGTAAAATGCTAATATTTACCAGTGGGTGTATTTTTATGTCATATTTGAAAGCTTAAATAGCTAAAACACGACTGACATCAAAGTATGAGTGTGCGTCGATCAGTTACATAAATATGGAAATGTACAGTTTTAGAACTTAATTTTTACACAAAGCATAAAATAAATAAATTGATTGCAAATAGATTACAAGTGCACCTTCCCAACCCTTATTCACCCGGATCAGTCCGGCTTCATGCCAAACAGAAACACTGCACTCAATCTTAGGCACCTACATAGTGTACTAGCACGGGGACATGTCCTGTCTGAGACGTCAGCGGTCCTTTCTCTACGTCCTTTCTCTAGACGCAAGAATGGCCTTTGACATGGTGGAATGGACCTACCTTTTTGCAGTCCTTCCGCGATTGGGCTTCGGCCCTAAATTCTGTGCATGGGTCCGGCTCCTATATGCGGATCCGGTGGCACGCGTGGCAGTGAACGGACGACTTTCAGATACTATAACATTGACAAGTGGAACTCGACAGGGTTGCCCTCTGTCGCCACTTCTTTTTGCGCTAGTGTTAGAGCCCCTAGCGGCGCGAATTCGTGAAACCCCTCTTTTACGAGGTATTAAATGGGCGGAGGGTTGGGAAGATCGTATATCCCTATACGCAGACAATATTTTGGTGTACCTTACAGACCCGGAAGTCGCTCTGCCGGTCTTATTTGAGATCTGCGACGCTTTTGGGACGATTTCAGGCTACACCATAAATTGGACAAAGTCAGTTCTTTACCCGCTTAAGGGACCGATACCACGACTCCCCCCTCACTGCCCACTGGCGGTATCCCGAGACACGTTCAAGTATCTAGAGATACACATAACTAGAGACCCTGCAACCTTCTTCTCTGCGAATTTGGCACCCCCACTGGAGCGATTACATAGAGACGTGATGCACTGGGAGCCGCTGCCCCTAACGCTGTTGGGGAAAGCAGCTTTATTCAAAATGATGGCCCTGCCCCGATTTTTATATGCGCTTGAAAACACGCCATATCCTGTACCCTTGCGGTATTTTAGGCAGATAGCGGCACTGGTGTGCACACTCCTCTGGGGCAACAGACCGGCACGCATAGCTCAGGCCAAATTGTACCGCAGTTGGTACGATGGCGGCATAGCACTCCCTAACGTACGCCTTTACTATTGGGCAATACACCTCAAAGTTATAAATCAATGGCTACACGCCCCTCAGACATACCCTGCATACAAGGCGGATAGGGCGCAGCTGGGAACAGACAATATGCTGGCGGCCTTGTATAACAGAAGACGGGCACTGAAGCTGGAGGGCCCAACGAAACACACTGTCACACTATGGTACACAGCTCAGGCACAATTGGGACGCGAAGCAGCTAGGGTCACTTAGGAACAGCAGGGGATTTGATCACTGGGACAGCATTGGTATTTCCACGGTGGGCGACCTGTGGAACAAAGGGATGGTCATCCCGTTTGAACAGCTTAGACAACAATACGAGCTTGCGCCTACTGAGACATTCCGTTACATACAAATCAGACATTCACTCCTAGCAGCTCTGCCCCAGACCGTGAACGTGCCCGAGGCTTCCCCACTAGAAGATAGGCTGCTCACTGACTTTATGCCTAAGCATGCCACCTCATTCACATACCGCAAATTAATTCATAATCTGTCAGATCCCACAGCAACCTTGCACGAGAGATGGACTGCAGATATTGGTGCCATGGACGAGGCAGTGTGGCAGATGGCGATCGCTTCGCCTAGAGAGGTGGGAATTTCGGCCAGGCTTAGACTTGTTCAGCTCAAAATTTTACATCGCGCTTATCTCACTAGAACTACACTTCACAGAATAGGCAAGGCGCATCATCCATATTGCCTTAGGGGATGTGGGAACGAGGGCTCCTTTTTCAACAGACTCTGGGAGTGTCCACCACTCGCTGACTATTGGCGCAAGGTCCTACGTACAATGTGCCAGACACTGCATGTTTCACTGTTGCCTGAACCGAGACGATGCCTCCTAAATGTTTGGGAACCAAACAACTTATCACGGCACAGGCAAACATGGGCGACATTGGGTCTCATGGTGGCCAAGAGGAATGCGGCGCAGAAATGGGGGTCCGCTGAACTGCCCTCACTGGAGGCCTGGTGCAGAGACATGGACGTCGCCATGACTACGGAGAGGGCTGTTTATATGAATAGGAAATGCCCCCGAAAATTGACCAAAATCTGGACTGACTGGAATACTTATAGGGGGGACATTTGCGACCCTGTACCTGAGTCAGACAATGAAAGCTCAGATAATGATTCCGTGGATGGTTGAAGAAGCGGGGTGGGTGGGCTGCTACAAAGATGGCAGTGTGACGGAAGTGGGTGGGACAGGGGATGATGAGAATCATTGTCTCAAATGTATATTACTGATTGTAACCTTGAAAATTACACATGCCAATTGTCTTTCTGATATCTGTGTTATAACCAATAAAAACATTTTTTTTTAAAACATAAAATAAATAATGGGTAAAATACAGATAAAATGGCCAAAAAATCAAAATGGATACATACAGACAGAAAGGTTAAAAATAAAAAAAAAACAATAAAACCGGGAACCCTAGGCTTATATGATCAAATATATGATGGCTACTTTTATAGGTCTATTATCAAGCCCTAAATTAATGGTGAATAGAGCAGTCGAACACATGTACCCTCAAGTCCCCCTTCACAACTTATTATTACAGCTGAGTCTGGTGGCTAAGTGGACTAATGCGCCGTTGCAGCTGCTGCCGATACGAAGTGGGCGGAGGGCATCCCTGAGGCAGCGTGTGGGAAGAACAATAAAAAATAAATAAAAGTACACTTATCTTCCAGCTGCCAGCCGCCGCCTCTGTAATCCTCTCCTCCCCGACCTCTCCTCACTGCACCTCTGCTCCAGGAACTGCAGTTCCCATGAGCACATGCTCCCAGACTCCCCTTTGGCCAATCCAAGCACTTCTCGAGAAGAGAACTGGGATTGGCCTTGTTTTTTGCTCCAAAAGGTACTGGAAGCCTACGTCAATGCAGCTTGGTTTGGGGAGATGTCAGTGCATATGTAAGTTTGGCCGCCTTGAGACACCCAGCCAAACCGAAATGCGCACTGAGAGCAGTGCCCTGTGCTCACCACTCCTGCCACTGATGGCCTGCCAGACAACACTTAGCTGACGACTCCTGCTACTACAGGTAAAATACAATGATAATAAAGCAGTTTTTTAATTAATTGCTTTATCACCATTTTATTTTACGTTTTGATCTGTTGCCTCCAGCAGTGGGGCTACGCTCCTCTGCCATACCGGAGGAAACGCATCTGCTGATGCGTCCACTGTAGGGGCCTGTGTTTGACCTCATGGTCACAGTTTCAAATCCGGGAGGGTCCACTCAGCCTTTCATCCTTTTGAGGTTGATAAAATGAGTACCATTGCGTTAGGTAACAATAAACATCTGTTACTCAGCACCAAGATACCCTTCTGGATGAACGTGCACTATGTAAATACACGTTATGTTATTGTGGTTATCCCATAGACACAGACCAATGAATACTAATATGCTGACTTTCAAAGCAATTTTACTAGATTATTGGAATATCCTGACAAGGAAAGAAAACAGCATGACATTCTCATCCCAATAACTCAAATTTCAGCAATGGAATGGAGGTGATCCCCTAAGGCTAGGGGACCATTGTGCAGATGGGGAACAATTAAAATCACATGGACAGAAAAATTGCAATTAGCACTGAACAACCACTATACGTTAACCCATTTGCATGATAGACTGGCAAAAACTTAACCAAAGAAATTGATAATAGAGAAAGACCGCCATTGGAGACAATGTTGTATGATAAATGGATAAAGAAGGGCCATCACTGTTGTATACGCCTATAAATATTCTACATTCAGATAAGCCCCATGAATATATTATCGGTTGGGCTAAAGATTTACATGCATCTATTCCCCAAGATACATCATCAAAATCTCAGACAAGGGTTGCTAAATCTTTAATATGTGTACAACAGAAGGAAAACTCATATCCAATCCTGGCATTTTACTTTTGTAAGTTTAAAATCCATGTATGGTACACAGACAAAATATCGAAAATAAAATATCGGAAAGACAAAATATCGAAGTTAAAATATCGAAGGTAAAAAATATTGGGAAGCAAAAATATTGGATACAAAAATATCGTAATAGGCAAGTAAGTATAAATATCGAAAAAAATAATATCGTATGACAAAATATCGACAATACAAAAAATCGTCTAGTAATGGAAAAAATAAATAGTATAGGAAAAAATATAATAATTGTACATAAAAATTTGATAAAAAGGTCAATATGTAAAAATTACAATATATTTAATATAAAAATATTTTTAAAAAACATATCTAGTTTTAGGAGCGGGATGTTGGGTTTATAGGGGATAAGGGTGGGAAGTAATTTAAAAATATTTAATAAATTAATATATATTTGTAATTTTTTTTATTAATAATTAATTTGTAAATAATTAATATTAATTAGTTAATTAATTAATTAATATAATTTTGTAAATTATTTTATATAATAATTAATTGGTAATTAATGAATATTAATTAGTTAATTAATTAATACAATCTCGTACATAATTGTACAAAATAATTAATTGGTAATTAATTATTATTAATTAGTTAATTAATTAATATAATTTTGGACATAATTTTAAATAATAAATAATTGGTAATTAAATAATAATAATTAATTGGTAATAAATTAATATTAATTAGTTAATTAATTAATATAATTTTGGACATAATTTTAAATAATAAATAATTGGTAATTAAATAATAATAAATAATTGGTAATTACTTAATATTAATTACTTAATTAATTAATATAATTGTGTACATCATTTTAAATAATAATTAATTGTTAATTAATTATTATTAAATAGTTAATTAATTAAATATTTTTTTACATATTTTTAAATAATAATTAATTGGTAATTAATTAATATTAATTAGTTAATTATATTAATTAGCTTCATTTAGTTTAATATATATTTTTTACTTATTGTAAATTAATTTGGAAAAAATTATATTAATAATTAAATGTATTTATTTACAGCTAATGTGCTAATATATTTACTTTATTGTTATTGATAATTAATAATTAATTTGTAATTACATAATAATAATTATTTTTTGGTAAAGGAGTATTGTTAGAGTTCAGGGTCAGTTTTCAGTTCTTTGTTAAAGGGGTATTTTTAGGGTTCATGGTCAGTTTTCAGTTTTTGGGTAAAGGGGTATTTCTTGGGTTCAGGGTCAGTTTACAGTTTTTGGGTAAAGGTGTAGTTTTTGGGTTCAGGGTCAGTTTTCAGTTTTTGGGTAAAGGGGTATTTCTTGGGTTCAGGGTCAGTTTTCAGTTTTTGGGTAAGGGGGTATTTCTTGGGTTCAGGGTCAGTTTTCAGTTTTTGGGTAAAGGGGTATTTTTTGGGTTTAGGGTCAGTTTTCAGTTTTTGGGTAAAGGGGTATTTTTTGGGTTCAGGGTCAGTTTTCAGTTTTTGGGTAAAGGGGTATTTTTTGGGTTCAGGGTCAGTTTTGGGGTTTTTGGGTAAAGGGGTATTTTTAGGGTTCAGGGTCAGTTTTCAGTTTTTGGGTAAAGGGGTATTTTTTGGGTTCAGGGTCAGTTTTCAGTTTTTGGGTAAAGGGGTATTTTTTGGGTTCAGGGTCAGTTTTCAGTTTTTGGGTAAAGGGGTATTTTTTGGGTTCAGGGTCAGTTTTCAGTTTTTGGGTAAAGGGGTATTTTTAGGGTTCAGGGTCAGTTTTGGGTTTTTGGGTAAAGGGGTATTTTTAGGGTTCAGGGTCAGTTTTCAGTTTTTGGGTAAAGGGGTATTTTTAGGGTTCAGGGTCAGTTTTGGGTTTTTGGGTAAAGGGGTATTTTTAGGGTTCAGGGTCAGTTTTCAGTTTTTGGGTAAAGGGGTCAGTTTTAATTTAATGTACGCTGGATTTGGTATAGTAATAATTAAATTATTACAGTCCAACATATACTCACATTTAATATACAGTGCAAAATTTCTAATAAGAATGTTACATTATAGTAAGATAATGATACAAATAGTTCAACATGATTGTTGAAACATTATTTTTATTTATGTTTCACAAATTAAATGTTATTTCATAACAAAAATCTTTTTATTACATTTGGTTTTATAAACATATTTTATAAGCACAATGATAAGCAACTATACAGAAGCATTATTATTTTATACTTTTTATACAAAAATGAATATTATTTTTTAGCTCTTTTACATATTCTAATTTCATAAAGAAATGTAGAAATAACAAAAGTATTTTTTACACTTTATTTCAATACATAAAATATTTATTATATATGTCACATATTTTTAACACATTTTTCAATTATTATAATTTGTGACAATGTACTTATATTTCTAGACATTGTTAACATAAATATTATTCTTTTCATAATATGTATTTATTACATTCATTTACATATTTGTTAATCAAATCATTGTAGGATTAAAGTAAATATTTCTTTACAATAATAGAAACTTAATGTTTATTTTTGCATATTTAGTGAAGTATAGATATTATATTTTATACTTGGGACTATTTTATTGCATTTGGGTGCTTTATTTTGTAACCGGGTTAGGTCGTTTTGGGTTATTTGGAAGAAGGGCTGATCGCGGTTGGGAGACACTTCACGTCGCTTCAGGTAAGGTTTATTTTATATGTTTTATGTGTATTTTAATGATGTTTTGAGACTAGTGACCTTATATTTTGTGTTGTTGAATGTGAGGGAGGTATGTTTTAGATTTCGAAAACAGATAATTACTTATGGTATATACACGTAGTGTTAGTTAGTTAATTCATTATATATAGAGTGAATTTTAGTCTTTTACGGTATATCTACAAGTGAAATCATCAATTTTAATATGTTTGTACCTAATTACTAGCTAATTAATGTGGGTGGGAATGTCTGTTTTCTATGTTTTTGTCATAGGTGTACGCTACATCAGAAGTTCCGTTTTTTTTTAAAGGAAGTGTTTGTTTGTTTAATTCAACACTGCTTTACAAACAGTTCTTTACATTTTTCGGTTTTGCTGGAGCGAGTCTTTCTATTTTTTCAATTTTTCGGGTTTTTTATGCTTATTCGATGGCTATGGACAACGTGGATGTCTTAATTTTGGAACAGTTGTATTTTTACATTTTTTTTTGGGTTAATTTTGCACTACCTGGATTACTTTGGTGGAGAAGGACGTTATTGGATTGACAACATGATTGGTAAGTCCTTGCTTTCTTATTTTGTGTGGGTGGGTAATGTTATTTTTATTATGGAATTGTTTTTTACTTGTTATTTAGTTTTAATGTGTGCATATATTATAATAATATCTCTATATATTGCATACATTAAAGACTTTAGAAGCTCACGTTACATATTTTTGCATACTTAGGTGATACTTTTAGTGTTTTATTACATTTTGGGAATTAATTAGAGTAGTGTTTTGGCAATGATGTTTAGGTATTCTATGCCTTTTGTACTAGGGTAAAGTTTAACTTGTTCTTCCAGGTACTTGTGCATTTGTTTATTTTGCTTTGATGTTTTAGGGACAAGTTCAGTTACAGATTGGTCCATTCTAAATTCCTGGTAGCTCTGTTCTTTCTGTAGGCATTTAATGAAATGTTCTAGAGTAGGTTTGGTTCTGCCAGTTGATTGTACAAATGCATTGTGCCAACCTTCCACTGCATTGTTAGTTTTTGATTGTCCGTTAAGGGTACTTGTGTAAACGTTCCACCAGGGTATGAGGAATTTGGGATTTCGTCTGTGGCCAGATCTGTGGAGTCTGCCTACCCAGGTGTCTTCAAAGTAGTCGAGAAATGGACTTAATTTAGCTTCATTTTGTTTGTAGAAGGGGCTGTCTATAAGAATGTTGTAGTGTTCAGCTACGTCTGTTTCAGGTACATAAGCAAGTGCAATGAGTTTTTTAATTTGGAAAGCAAAAGATGAGTTTGTAGCATATTCGACACTTAGGGTAGTTTTTTGAAGGTGTCTCCATAAACACTGGTTTAAATGATAATAGCAGCCTTGAATGCAGGTATGGGGGTGGATTTTTAGGATAGTTGAGAGCATTGCTTGCTCAAAATCAAGAATGATACTTTCAGGAGAAAAATCATTAGTTTTTTGTTTAATTATATTTATTAATTCCATATATGTGGAATTATTTTTGTTTGGTAATAGTGCATATAGCAAAGGTATGTTGCAGTTGTGGTAGAGGCCATGTATTGTGTATAATTGGAAAAATGGTTTGGGACAGATGTTAAATGTTCCATCCATCATCCATTATTGGCTTTGCTGTAGTTTAACTAAATTCATATTGGTACCAAAAATTATAAGCCTTTTGTCATTGTTTTCGTTGTCGTAAACTATAAATGGTTGTTTATTTAAAGTTATTATTTGGTTAGCAGTTAAATTTATATCCTGATATGTTCTGGGAGATGGTGTTGTAGCAGTAGTAGCTTTTTTAGTTCGTGCTATAGTTCTTTTTAAGGAGAGGATATTTGGCATTTGAGTTGTGGCAGTTTTTGGGATTTTAGGAATGGCTTCTTTTAAAATGACATTTGTTTGCTTTTGGGAACCTGTACTAGCTTCTTTTATATTTTCCAAAGCTGTTCTAACTTCTATTTCAGTAACATTAGGTGGATGATTGTGTTCCCTAGTATACAGTACTGTAGCTTCTCTAGTTGTTGCTCTGCCATAGCACTTGTTAGAATAATATTTACAACATTTCCAATTAACTTGCATGCCATATTGCTTTTCTTGTGTATAAGTGTAACCCATGTAGCATAGTAATAGTTTTCCTTTCTGGCTGGTCACAAATTCGGCTCCTTCGGTCATTTTGTACTTTGTATATCTATAAAATATATATATAATAGTTAATGTCAAATTAAATGTGATAAATAATCTATGTTAGTGATAAGTAGGAATGTTTATACTTACGTGTTTTAGAATTTACAGCAAAATTAGGAGCTGCTTGCTTCTTTAGTTGGGGATAATTGTTTGTGATGTTGTTGTAGCTGTTATGAAAAACATGAAAGTAGTATATTATTAATTAATGTTTCTGTACATTTGAGATGTTAGAGCTCATTTCTACTACAAAAGTGTATCTTCATGATTCACATTGTGAAGATACTTACATATTTTTTTAGGTTGGTCTTTGCCAGTATAGTTGTTTCTTCAGCTTCTGGAGAGTAGTTTGTAGTGTTATCTTAAATAAAAAAGGAACATATGTGTTAGAATAATCACCATGTTGGTATGTTTTTTAATAGATTATCTGGTAATTATGTTTTTTAATATACTTACTTTGTGATTAGTATCTGTATTATTCAGAATGTGGAGTTCTGTATTATGTCTGTATATCTATTCGTTGTGTTTGCTCTGTAAATAAACAATATATAATAGAAAATAATTAGAACAGTTCTAAATGTTTGTATTGTTTTTGCACATTTATTTCAGTTGCATAATACTTACTTAGTAAAATGTATTGGAGAAATAGTACTGATGTCCTTAGTTCATTAGTAGTGCAGTTTTCAGTAGTACAATCTACAGAAAAAAAGAAATATGTGGGGCAAAAGTCATTATTTCTGTGTATTTACATTTATGTGCACATAATGAAACAATGTGAAATTACTTACATAGTTATTAGAATCTGTATTCCTAGGGTTTGTTCACAGTTATTTTGAGTAGAATATTCAGTAGTCGTTGTATCTAAAAAAAATAGTTTCATATAATTATTTAGCATGTTAAGTAGTATGAATAGCAAAGGGGCACTGGGTATTTAGCAGGTAAGTAAGTAGTAGTAGCAAATAATGCGGTTTCTATTTTATTTACTTACTTAGAAGATGTGATAGTAGGTTGATAGTCTGGTTCTTCTAGTTGTTGTGCAGCAATTCGGATAGAGATGAATCTCCTTCAGTGACTTTTGGCAAGTAGTTTGTGTTTAGATTTTAATTGTTTATATAGGGGAGTGTCAGTAGTAATTACTTTGCTATTGGTTAATTAAAAAAATTAGGTTTGTGATTGGTTAGTTAGTATATTTGAATTTCAGTTGTGATTACTTTGTAATAGAAGTGAAAAATCCAAATAAATTATAACATTATACAAAGTAGTATAGAATATTTTTATATGTGTAGGTGATATAATTATACCAATAGGATATTTTTGACAAATTAATAGTGTGTCTATAGTATTAATTTAAGTATTGTGTGTTTATTTAGATGTGAAAACATATAAAACGTTAATTAATTATGCAAACAGATGCATATAAAAAGTCGATATAGCTGATAATCCGATATTGAAGTGCACGATATTTTTGATGTCGATATTATAGTTAATGTCATTATTTTTTGTAGATAGCGATATTTTTGTTTTCCGATGTTACTGTAGTCGATATAAAAGTAAACGATGTTTTTGTATATCGATATTAAAAAATCAATATTTGTGTATATATCTAGTTAAGTATAGGAAGCCGATATTTTTGATTTCGATATTTTTGCTCCGATATTTTTGTACGTCGATATTGTGAATGTCGATATTTTGTCAGACATTCCAATGTATAGATGCTCAGAATTGTGTTGGGAAGGTTGTGTTAAACAATATGGCATGTGGTGGTCTAGTACTAATATACAGAGGCACTGCAAAGAAATACTAGCAAGCATAATGGCTATTACAGGGATTCGTCTTCCCCTGGAACCTTTTGGTTTACTGTAGGGGGACACAGGTGAAGATTTCTTAAACCCTTTCACAACACCAAAATGCTAATTCCTGACAAGACTATCAATAGCTCAGAAAACAAAGGTTGATCTCACCATTACATATACGGTGGATGAATGTATAGACTGTATATGGATGGAAAGGTTATCAGCTATAACAAATTACAGGGAGCATACATTTTACACAAACCTACATGAAAGAAGGTAGGAGATGCGAAAAGAGAATGGAAGATATTTTAAGATGCTCTGTATTGGGAGAAATGTCCTTGGAATCTGTCAGATTGTACGAAATATAGACTACAGGTGTCTTATTTTCAAGCAAAAAAGGTACATTACCTCTTAAAAAGTTTTTTAAAAGCTCTGATTTTTTAAACAGCAAACAAAAGCAACCAGCAGCTGACCAAGGTTTCGCACATCCACTTTGTCTGTTTCAAAATTATTAGGCGGTGCGGCTACTCTCACCATCCGCTGCCAAGGATGTAGATCAGACCAATAGTTATGTAAGAGCAGAGAGGCGCACTCAGTGAAGTCAATAGTATATGAGAGTCCAAAAAGAATTGTAGATCTTCAGTTCTTATTTGTAAAAGTTTTCTTTATTTTCGTGTACAGCGGCACAGCCAACGCGTTTCATTCCCATTCGTGCCTTGGGAATTTCATCAGGGCTGCAAAAATACATTGACATATATAAGTATTTGTCCAATATAAAAAAGACATTTGCCCAAAGGGGGCACCAGTCCGAGCCAAATTGCATAAACGTGCGCACCCATAGATCCAAATTTGTTGACCAAGTTAAAAAACTGCTAAGTGTCAATTTCAAATTTAAAAATACCTAGTGAAAGCATATACCCCCTCACCGGTACTATGCAATCACCGGGCCAGTACAAGTCAAAATGCTTGATCCTGATTAAAAACGCCACACCATGCCTATTGGAGAAAATAGGCACCCGAAGTGTGCAAGTTTTCGAGCCATGCGGACCATCGGAAAAGAGAGATAGAAAGAACGGTTGTGGTTTAGATATCCTTATTCCCAGTATGAAAGATAAATAAAGGTCAAAGTGAAAGAATGTGAACCGACTATCCTGTACTCAAGCTAAGAATCCCCGAAAAAGTTTTTGTGCAGTGAAGACCAAGGAAAAAGGAGGGGTCCCTTGTGAAGAGGTCCAGAGTGAGACGCATGAAAAAATATTTGAGAGAATGTTACCGCTCACCATATATACAGACAATCTAGTCTATGCGGTGTCTCTCGACGTCGTACTTCTTAGAAAATTGTTTAGAAGACAGTCATGGTAGGTCACTGTGTGTACCTATAATAAGAATGTTGTACAAAAGCGCATGAGGACAATATCATTTGCGGATTTGATTTCTCTTGCGGGAACATTGAGTTCCTGTTCATCTAAGATTCTGAACTTGTTTTTTATAAAAGAAACACCTTTATTGGTATGAGTGATAGGGGGTGGCCAAAGATGGTGTTTAAACTGATCCCTTTTGGATCATTATATCAAAAAATGAGGGGATATAATACCTGCAAAATACTCCGTGTTAGGTTCCAAGTGGAATGAAGATCCAGGTCCCCCCGAAATGTCAGATTACTGTTGCTATGGCAAGTCAGTGAGGGTAGAGGTTCCGGACCCCTATACGTGAGAGGTTAGAAGGATATGTAGAAGTTAGTCCCGTATATATATATATATATTAAAAGATACATCCTTGGAATCATAGTCCTGCATGTGAGAGGAGATAATGATTACATTTATATAGGTGTCATGGACCAACATGCATCTCTTGGTCCCATTTGATGTCCCTATTCATGATAGCCAGTATTAAGCCCCCTAATATTAATTATTTCAAGTAATGTGATCTCAGCATGGTTTTTGGAGAGCATTTAAATAACTGCGCTTTTTTGTTAAGCAGCATGTGAGTCTCACAGGTCGGAGCAATATCGCTTTGTTATACATCAAACATCCCTGTCAAATGGACATAAGGCAATAAAAATGGTATTTACAAAGAGAGTAGTGTCAGAAGGAGTCTTCTAACAAGAGCCACATCTAAGTTAAATCTTTATAGGTAAGCTCCTGGTCCCGCCCCCGTGTACTGTTTCCCCCAGCAGGCTATCATAACCCTTTAGCGTAGAAGGCGTACCTTGGGGGAACTCCGGAGGGTAACAGGAATCCAAAACGCTCAGAACAATATCCGATTTCAATATGAAACTGCAGAGGCGTAGTGACGCGACGGTGCCTGTAAGTAATGCACAATGCCCGGTTATAACGCCTTATCTGAGGATGCCCTCGGATGCCCATTTAGTTTAGTCCAACAATCCCAGGAACTCTCGCTTACCGTAGGTATGGCCCCCGTTCTCCGCTGCTCCTCCTCCCGGAATACTGGACGCACCGGACATTCATCGCGCGCCGTGTTTTGAAGCAAAATGCGTCATCACTCAGAGATGGTCACGTGACGTCGGGATCAGCCCTTGTCGTGGATAACTGGATATCTGTCCTAATGTGGCGGCCATCTTAGAGTGTTGCCGGCAAGACGATTTACATTGCGATTTAGTATAATAGCGAAGCATACTTGCCAGAGTAGTCGGAATGTTCCGTGGTATAGATTTAGTCGCTTTAAGAAATCGAGCAGACATAGAAATCTATGCTCTTTTCCGCTCATACTATTATGACGATTTGAATCGGTTTGGACAGTGCTTGATGTCATATTAATAATTGACAGTCAAAGTAATACATGATTGGAGGCCGGTCGCTCAAACAGATCAGTCAGCCAGACAAATGCAAATTATCTTCGATTGGTGCTTTTTAAGTACAGTGAGTAGACCTGAGAGGCATGTAACTTTCATAATGCTGTATAATATTGCCTCATGTTGTAACCCCCTTTTCTCTCCCTCTAAACTGTAGTGCCTGTATAACTACTCTTAGAACACTTTATAACTTTTCTAAGACACACCTGACCGCCTATTACGGAGTTTTTCTCATGTGGTAACTTTTTCCCACTGGACTCTTCATGAGGGATCCTTTCTCTTTCTGATACCTGACAATTTGTAACTTCTTTAAGACACACCTGACCGCCTATTGCGGAGTTTTCTAAATGTGGTAACTTTTCCCCACTGGACTCTTCATGAGGGATACTCTATCACTCTGATACCTTGCATGTTTATGATATTACATTACACCCATCTCATTTGGGAACCAACATCCTCTGTTCACACCGTAGTTTGGTGATATCACTGTTGGATGCGCCTCCCCTGTCTCTCATTTCTTGATCATATATGTTACTAGGTATTGACCTCCGAAATTGCGCCATTTAAAAAGGTATTATATTGGTATAGAGCGCAAATTGGTCGCTCTCTGAACATGGAAACATGGATGCCCTTCGAACCTTCGAGTCCTGGCAAACATCATGGACCGCAACCCGGTCGCTTTCAGAATTCAGAAAAGTGGATGCCCTCTAAACTTTCCAGCCCTAGCAAACAGCATGAATCATGTTTTAGTAAACAATAATGCCCTGGTGTTGGCACATACCGCTTAAATATGGCAACTACTATGAGCCGACCCATGGAACTACATTAAAGAAAATAGCACTGACTCTTATAGTTAAAATTGTCCACTTAAACGACTGAATCTTAACCATGCCTTACTCTTTAGACTATTTACTATTTTGACATTACATGCCTCTCAGGTCTACTCACTGTACTTAAAAAGCACCAATCGAAGATAATTTGCATTTGTCTGGCTGACTGATCTGTTTGAGCGACCGGCCTCCAATCATGTATTACTTTGACTGTCAATTATTAATATGACATCAAGCACTGTCCAAACCGATTCAAATCGTCATAATAGTATGAGCGGAAAAGAGCATAGATTTCTATGTCTGCTCGATTTCTTAAAGCGACTAAATCTATACCACGGAACATTCCGACTACTCTGGCAAGTATGCTTCGCTATTATACTAAATCGCAATGTAAATCGTCTTGCCGGCAACACTCTAAGATGGCCGCCACATTAGGACAGATATCCAGTTATCCACGACAAGGGCTGATCCCGACGTCACGTGACCATCTCTGAGTGATGACGCATTTTGCTTCAAAACACGGCGCGCGATGAATGTCCGGTGCGTCCAGTATTCCGGGAGGAGGAGCAGCGGAGAACGGGGGCCATACCTACGGTAAGCGAGAGTTCCTGGGATTGTTGGACTAAACTAAATGGGCATCCGAGGGCATCCTCAGATAAGGCGTTATAACCGGGCATTGTGCATTACTTACAGGCACCGTCGCGTCACTACGCCTCTGCAGTTTCATATTGAAATCGGATATTGTTCTGAGCGTTTTGGATTCCTGTTACCCTCCGGAGTTCCCCCAAGGTACGCCTTCTACGCTAAAGGGTTATGATAGCCTGCTGGGGGAAACAGTACACGGGGGCGGGACCAGGAGCTTACCTATAAAGATTTAACTTAGATGTGGCTCTTGTTAGAAGACTCCTTCTGACACTACTCTCTTTGTAAATACCATTTTTATTGCCTTATGTCCATTTGACAGGGATGTTTGATGTATAACAAAGCGATATTGCTCCGACCTGTGAGACTCACATGCTGCTTAACAAAAAAGCGCAGTTATTTAAATGCTCTCCAAAAAACATGCTGAGATCACATTACTTGAAATAATTAATATTAGGGGGCTTAATACTGGCTATCATGAATAGGGACATCAAATGGGACCAAGAGATGCATGTTGGTCCATGACACCTATATAAATGTAATCATTATCTCCTCTCACATGCAGGACTATGATTCCAAGGATGTATCTTTTAATATATATATATATATACGGGACTAACTTCTACATATCCTTCTAACCTCTCACGTATAGGGGTCCGGAACCTCTACCCTCACTGACTTGCCATAGCAACAGTAATCTGACATTTCGGGGGGACCTGGATCTTCATTCCACTTGGAACCTAACACGGAGTATTTTGCAGGTATTATATCCCCTCATTTTTTGATATAATGATCCAAAAGGGATCAGTTTAAACACCATCTTTGGCCACCCCCTATCACTCATACCAATAAAGGTGTTTCTTTTATAAAAAACAAGTTCAGAATCTTAGATGAACAGGAACTCAATGTTCCCGCAAGAGAAATCAAATCCGCAAATGATATTGTCCTCATGCGCTTTTGTACAACATTCTTATTATAGGTACACACAGTGACCTACCATGACTGTCTTCTAAACGGTTTTCTAAGAAGTACGACGTCGAGAGACACCGCATAGACTAGATTGTCTGTATATATGGTGAGCGGTAACATTCTCTCAAATATTTTTTCATGCGTCTCACTCTGGACCTCTTCACAAGGGACCCCTCCTTTTTCCTTGGTCTTCACTGCACAAAAACTTTTTCGGGGATTCTTAGCTTGAGTACAGGATAGTCGGTTCACATTCTTTCACTTTGACCTTTATTTATCTTTCATACTGGGAATAAGGATATCTAAACCACAACCGTTCTTTCTATCTCTCTTTTCCGATGGTCCGCATGGCTCGAAAACTTGCACACTTCGGGTGCCTATTTTCTCCAATAGGCATGGTGTGGCGTTTTTAATCAGGATCAAGCATTTTGACTTGTACTGGCCCGGTGATTGCATAGTACCGGTGAGGGGGTATATGCTTTCACTAGGTATTTTTAAATTTGAAATTGACACTTAGCAGTTTTTTAACTTGGTCAACAAATTTGGATCTATGGGTGCGCACGTTTATGCAATTTGGCTCGGACTGGTGCCCCCTTTGGGCAAATGTCTTTTTTATATTGGACAAATACTTATATATGTCAATGTATTTTTGCAGCCCTGATGAAATTCCCAAGGCACGAATGGGAATGAAACGCGTTGGCTGTGCCGCTGTACACGAAAATAAAGAAAACTTTTACAAATAAGAACTGAAGATCTACAATTCTTTTTGGACTCTCATATACTATTGACTTCACTGAGTGCGCCTCTCTGCTCTTACATAACTATTGCTCTGATTTTTTAATTGTATTAATATGTTCTTCAGGATTTATAGATTGTATGACATTAAGACAAAACGATAAAAGTGACAATAGGTAACCTCTTAGAATTTTTTTTATCCTAATATAGTATACACCCATTGCTAGGGCCCATTCTCACCCTGTACATTTGCTTTAGCAAAGGGGTTCCCTCACAAATGCGAAATGTAATCATTCACATCCTACATGAATTTGTTGAGTGAGCTGTGAGCATTGTATTTTGTTTTATGCAGATAATTGCCCTTTTCTTGTCAAAGGCAGCAAATGTTATCACCAACTTTGGTATGCTAGATGCATAAGATACCTTGTGTAATGCCATGACTCAAAGTAAGAAAACCCCCAGGGTTAAGTGATGAAATAAAGGACATTTGTGAATATCCACCTGCAGAAAGAGAAAGGGATGGCTGGTGCTCCTGGAACTATTTCCTAGAATGTACCTGAAAATGCGGAACATCTGATCAATCCTATTTGCACTATAGGCCAACATGAGGGTGAAAGTAGTCAGTTTAGAAGCACAAATCATCATTTTAAAGAAAGGCAATATTAAGTGGATATCACATACTGTGTCTATGAGAAAGAAATGTGGAGAGATCATATGTATTGGAGACTGCATAATACTCAACAGCTAGATGGAGACTGACTAGTACCACCTTCCTTGAATGATAGAATTATTCACATCTCTAACAGCCAAACAATGTTCTTTGGGATCAATCAGAAGTTGCCATATTTGCAACTAAAGACAATGTGTGTCAAAGACTGTGAACATTGAAGCAAGACATTCAATATCCAGCTGCATATCATGGGGAGCCATTTTGATGGGCAACTGTCAAACCCAGCGACTATTTTACAACTTGCATTGGACAGAGCTCACAGCAGAGAAGCACAGCCAGTATATAGAGACATAGAAAGTGTATCAGCATCTAGAGGAAACAGAAAGTGTGAAAGATTTAGACCAGATTGCCAATATGTGGAAACAAGTAAAAGAAGGATTGACTGCATTTGGCAAAATACAAGTTTTAATCTCTGACCCAAGTTGATATAAAGGCCTGCTGAACCTTTTTCTAAAAACAAATGTATTTTTCATTATGAAGTAAGACATGCAACCAGTAAACAACTTCTGCCAATAGCATCAGCAGCTGTAATACATGTAATCAGAAATGATGAAGTGGTACCACCATGGGTCCTGCTTATAAGCATGTTTAAGGTGACACCCTCTAGGGCAGTGCTACTCCAAGTTAGGCCCGGGGGCCGCTTGGGGCCCTCTTGACCTTCACTTGTGACCCCGCCCCCAAGGTGATGAGCAGCACGAGCTGCTGTTTACTTGCTGAACACTAATACTCAATTTTTATTAAATAAATGACCAAGCATTTATCTGAAGGTTAAAAGAAGTTATTAAGTAACTATAGTGGTGTCCTGCACCACTTAACTTTAGTTAACCTGCAAATAAATGCTTGGCAGTATATTTAACATTTTTGTTCATCCTCTTCACAAAATCCCTGATCCCCCAGACCTCTTACCGCCACTCTTCTGGCATCAGTGCGGCCCTCAGTCACACTTTAGACCATACTTTGTGGCCCCATGGCAAATGTTTGCGAGTACCCATGCTCTAGCGAGACGCTTTTGCGCCTCAAGAAGGCTATCCCCAATACATGATGCCTCCTTAGGTCTCAAATGTTCAGCAATGTCTCTTGGCCAGCAGAAGTGCCACATTACATCATTCTTTAGGTCCTTTTGTAAAGTCAAGTTCCTCAAAGTGTTGGTAGTATCACCTTTGAGTGACTTTGAGGTGCCAACCAACCACCTCCAGCTGGGTAAGGGGGGCTTCTGCCCAGAAACACGGAGCTTACGCTTCTACCGCAAACTATGCCAACTTGTGTAGGCAACAGGGGCACGAGGTGATTGACTCCTATGAATCTTCCACAGCAGCGACAGCATCAAATGTACTCTGTGAAGATACTTCAATTGGATCTGGCAGAGATTCGGTCTGTTGGATTTCTGTCACAGATTTGTTCCAAATTTGGGCAAGTACTGTGTTGTCTACATCATCTAACGAAACATAGGCCTCATTTATATGGATCAGTGAATGTCACAGGACTCTTCAGGTTATAAAACATTAGAAAATGACATCCTTCCTGGTGGTGCTCTATGCTGAAGCACAGATGGTGACAAGGGTATACAACGCTCTGCTTTATGTGCAAGTGCTCTCATCCATGATTCTAGATTGGACACTGAAAACAGAAGATTTTTCATCTAAATTTCAACTTCGGGAAAGAAAAACTACGTATATACAAACTAAAAATCTTTGAGCATTATTGAAGTTTTCTTTTAAGTTTTACGGCAGAAAAGCTCACTTATTGAAAGACCTCAAACCATAGCTAGTTTTTTCTATCCCACGTAACGGCATCTATACAAAACAAATATTGGCAAAGGCAATAGGGTGCGCCTATTGGCTTCCAATGCAGACTTGTTGACTTTACCAATGCTTTTTGGCTATGCAGTGTCAGCAATTTTTTTTTTTTTTTAAAGTGCAATGAGGTATATAAATCCGCACGTCATCATGCATGCAAACGTATGCGGCTTGGCTGGATGAGGTCTTTTTTTATTTACTGTTTCAGGTTGGCAGGTGCCAGTCTTGGAGTGATAAATGATAAATGGAAAAAATAATGTAAACGTGCACAACAGGACATTTTATAATACAAACTGCCTGGCAGCAAACTGCAGCTGCTGGTCCGTCCGAAAAATGAAAACTAAATATAAAAAAATTACAAAAACAGAAAGAATTTGAAGACCGGGAAGGGGGAGCCTTTGAGGAATGGGTTGTCGAGAAGTCAACGCCGAGGTAGCAACGGGAGGAAATTAAGGCAGAAAGTGTAGATTAAAAAAAATTAAGAACAAAAAAAAGTTGAGCAGGGAGTGGTGGGGAGAAGTAGCGGACATGCTGGGAAGCGAGGAGAGAGCAATAAGAGCAGAGGGAGGCAGGTAAGGGGGGAAGCAGCACATAATGGTGAGACCTAGAAAACAGAATGCACCCCCTTATAGTGCTGGGAAAATAAGTTGTTTCAAGATTGTGAGCAGTGTAAGGACACAAGCCATCCATTGAAAAGAATACTAAAGGACTAAGGGGCATATTATCAACAACTAGCGATATTTATCGCTAAAGAAGCTTAGCGAAATTTTTTTTATCGCCAAGCATCGACGGATTTTATCGTACAAATAACGTGCTATTAGCAACGTTTATCTCCAATGCGATAAACTAACCGGCGATAGCGGCGAAATGCGTGAATATCGCTGGAAAACCGCATCATCGCCAATAGGGTCTTAGCCAGAATATCCACCTCCCATTGGATATAATGGCTAAGAACTGGTCTGAGCAGGCGTTAGTTTTTAGCGATATTCGCGCTTAGCGTGAATTTTTTTATCGCTACGCCTGCCTTGCTAATAGGCAATAGCGACGTTAGCGACTGCTTTCAGTCGCTAACTGGTTGGGTACGCCCACTTTGCATGTCATCAGCGATAAATATCGCTAAAATGCTAAGCGGGCCCCAAACCGCTCGCTATCACCTAAAAGCTGTCGCTAACCGATGTTAGCGACAGCTTGCTAATAGGGCGAAGAATTTTTCGCGGCTTTGCGGCCGAACACGGCCGCAAAAGCGGCGATAATTTCAGTTCGCCTGCCTTGGTAATATGCCTCTAAAGATCCAGGGTAGGGACAAACACAGGAAGAAACGTCGACCAATCTGAAGCGAGTAAATGAGATTGACAAAACAGCTAGCAATGGTACGGGATGGGCTGACCCAGAGCCCACTGTTAGTATTTGTATTGTCCACAGCAGGTCTTCAACAATAGACAGCTGAAAACTGTCTGTAGATGGGATCAAAATATCAGCCTGGCTGCCATGATGTGTATTTGCAGTATCAGGGGACATTGGGAACTAAACAACCCCACTACCTGCCACTAGCTTTGGGCAAATGTATTTCCTTGCCGAACTCAGAAGCAAAATAGCAAGGCTATTCTGTTTTGCTGCATTACGCAATCTAAAATCATACAAAGCAATCAGTTCACGGTGTAATTTAGCAGAAACTGGCCAAAATTCAATAGATATGTGGGATTTAGTACGGTGGAACAGATTCTTAAAAACCTGTTACATCCACTCCACGCATATAAGTTCCATGGGTTTCAGAAGCTAATATCTGCATTTTGCTGTTCCCTTATTAGGAACATTTTGATACTGGTTTAAGTACTCACGCTGTTACACTGGTTCACATAATTTAACTTGAACAACCATAAAATAAGGCGCCAAATATAGAATCTCTCAGTAGAGCATATTCACTAAAACGTGGTACCTCCATTCTGTATTAAAATTTCTCAGTGGGTGGATTTCTGGTGTTTGCGCCTTAGAGTTGTTATTCGTCCGCTGCTACCAGCCATATGGCCAGCAGCGCGTTGCGGATAATAAGACTCACCTATATCTTAGGATAAATGGTGAAACAAGAACCTAGTGGGAAGATACTGAGGACAGAGCATCTCAGGGAATTCTGATATGTTTTACAAACAAAAGTAGATCTGAGTAGGTGACCAAAATGACATATCATGATGATGCTGTCTTAGGTCTGGTCCTCAGAAATCTATAGAGAGTAACCCATTTGCATACTTCAACCTGCAGCACAAGAAGTATCTTATGTGGGACTAATGGGTTGTGGTACAGGTGGCCAATGCTACAAATAGGCTACTGTGAAGCCACTCCGAATAGCAGTATGGTGGCCTGACATCAATGCGGGTATGGATGCATGGCTGTAAGTTTCCACAAGGCGGAGCCAAAGCTACCATCAATTCAAAAAAATATATAACCGTGGAACTCCCCATCCCCGCCAATGGAAACTCTACATCTGAAATGTAAAGGTCCTAGTCATACTTTGGCTTGGTAAATTGACATGGAAAGTGGTTGGACTTGTGATGTATAGCTTCAATGACAGCAGAAATCACCATAGCAATGCTACAGCAAACCTTAGCCACATGTGAGTTACTGGGATTGCTTATCAAGTGGATCACAGAATTTTTAAAACCATTTTCAAGATAATTTTCAGGAGATCAGAGTGAAGCACCAGTACAAACCGCAAAATATCAAGTGCTGATGAACAGGCAAGTGAATTAGGTTAAAAAAGAACAATTGATGGACAGAATGCAGAACAATGTCATACATTCGCCCAAGTACAGAGATCTGGGCCTAAATCCATCAATTATTTGCTCACCATGTCTTTCTAGTTTGGACCGAGCCACATGCAAATCAGTCTTGACCCTGCGCCCAATTGAAACAGTCCAAACCTGAAATGCCAGGCCAGGTCCTCCCTGGACAGGAAACAAGCATCCTAGGTCCGGTTTCGGGCTTTCAGCCCTCATCAGGCAGGATAGCTTGACTCCAGTGGCATGGAGAGCACGGGACCCACGTCTGGGCATACCCGTCACACTCGGGTTGACAAAAGCAAAAAGAACAATTGATGGACAGAATGCACAACAATGCCATACATTCACCCCTGTTCAGACATCTGGGCCTAAATCCATAATTTTTTTGCTCTCCATGCCTTGCCAGTTTGGACCGAGCTACATGAAAATTAGTCTTGACCCTGCGCCCAATCGGAGCAGTCCAGCCCGAACTGCCAAGCTAGGTCCTCCCTGGACTAGAAACAAGCATCCTAGGACTGGTTTCGGGCTTTCAGCCCTTATCAGCCAGGATAGCTTGACTCCAGTGGCCATGTGACTGGAGTGAATGTTTGTATTGTCCAGCATTCCCTCCATCAATTGTTTATTTTGCATATGTCACCCTAAGTGGAAAGGGTATGCCAGACTGGGTTCCATGCTCACTACACCACTGGATTCAAGCTAGCCTGGATGATGAAGGGTAATGCCCTGAAACCGGTCCCAGGATGCTTGTTTACGGGCCAGGGAGAACCTGGCTTGGCAGTTCGGGCTGGGCTGTTCCCACAAGGAATAAGATCAAGACTGATTTGCATGTGGCTAAGTCCAAACTGGGGTCTTGTGGTGACCAAAAGAAATATGGATTAAACCCAGATCCTTGTGACTGCGGGTCAATGTTTGCATTGTCCAGCATTCCGTCCATCAATTGTTTCTTTTGCAAATGTCGCAGTAAGTGGGAAGGGTATGCACAGATGTGGGTCCTGTGCTCACTACACCACTGGATTCAAGCTAGCCTGGCTGATGAAGGGTGATACCCTGAAACCAGTCCCAGGATGGTTGTTTCTGCTCCAGGGAGGACCTGGCTTGGCAGTTCGGGCTGGGCTGTTTCCACAAGGAATAGGGTAAAGACTGATTTGCATATGGCTAAGTCCAAACTGGGGTCTTGTGGTGACCAAAAGAAATATGGATTAAACCCAGATCCTTGTGACTGCGGGTCAATGTTTGCATTGTCCAGCATTCCGTCCATCAATTGTTTCTTTTGCAAATGTCGCAGTAAGTGGGAAGGGTAAGGCCAGATGTGGGTCCTGTGCTCAGTACACCACTGGATTCAAGCTAGCCCGGCTGATGTAAGGTAATGCCCTGATACCGGTCCCAGGATGCTGATTTTCGGTCCAGGGAGGACCTGCCTTGGCAGTTCGGGCTGGACTGTTCCCAGAAGGAATAGGGTAAAGACTGATTTGCATATGACTGGGTCCAAACTGGGGTGGTGTGGTGAGCAAAAGGATGATGGATTAAACCCAGATCCTTGTGACTGGGGGTCAATGATTGCATTGTCCAGCATTCCGTCCATCAATTGTTTCTTTTGCATATGTCGTCCTAAGTGGGAAGGGTATGACCAGACGTGGGTCCCGTGCTCACTAAACCACTGGATTTGAGCTAGCCCGGCTGATGAAGGGTGATGCCCTGAAACTGGTCCCAGGATGCTGGTTTCCTGTCCAGGGAGGACCTGGCTTGGCAGTTCGGGCTGGACTGTTCCCACAAAGAATAGGGTAAAAACTGATTTGCAAATGGCTGGGTCCAAACTGGGGTGGTGTGGTGAGCAAAAGAATGATGGATTAATCCCAGATCCAAGTGACTGGAGGTTTATGTGAGCATTGTCCAGCATTCCATCCATCAATTGTTTCTTTTGCAAGTGAGTTAGATTTTGCAAACCTTTGGGAAGCTTGTAAAGTGATTGAGGAGTCACAGATCAGTGGGTGGCACCGGTACACACCTTGTTAACATGCAACATCATCTTACATGCACCTGTATGGGGGCCACCTCGGCATCTAATGTTTGGAAGATCAGATAGTAAATATGAACACTTTGTTCCCAGTCACTAGTGGAGTAGTCTGGTGACGTTAGGCCGAATTGTCAGATTAAGGACCTCCACTTCACTACTCACCAGGTGCCCAGGGGTTGGTGGGGTTTTATTTGGGAATGCAAAAATGGGCTGCAAGATGGAAGGTTGAAAAGTCTGGAACCCACTCTTGTGAGAAGTTGGCCTGGTATATGATGGTCACTATTTTAGTGAGCACCTTGCACCAGTCCAAACAACCCTTATGGTGATGGTTGTAAAGTCAACCCTATAGACCAGCTATCCTAGTGGTAGCATGGACAAAAGCAGTCTTAGGCTAAACTCAAGAGGGCATGTGAAGCCAGCTGTTTTACCATATGCAAACCTTTTAATACCAAATGAAAGGACACCACACAGGTTATATATTCAAAATGTATATGTATTTATTGCTAAATAAATCCCCTTAACTCTTTATGAGCACAAGAGCAGAAGCGTATAACAAGTAACTTAATATAACATACAAAAGTTGCACAAATATGGATGGGCCCTGGTGGCCCGTTAAACCATATACTAAAATAGTGGTATAAGAACCACTTCACGAACAATGGTAAGGCCTAGGGCCTTGGGAATCGCTGGGGCTACACTGGACTAACAGTAGTTAGGGAGCAGGAGGCCCACAGGATGCGGGTGCAGTGCCTGAATGCACACGTGTGCACCTATAGAAGTCAATGGGTGCGTAAAGTTAGAAAATTAAAGATTTGGAAGTCTTCCGACTGGACTAGAACTTAACCACTTAAAACTAGGACACTAGGAGTGTAAACCTCTACAGGAGCACAGCAATACTTGCTTTACCTCACCCACAGGAAGCGGGTGCATAGGTGTCAAAGTGTGTCGGGTTTCGTCGTGTAGTTCTATGGAGCCTTGGAGAAAAGATGCTGCAGGCGACCAGGAGAGAAGAGTCCGGTTGGATCCAAGGGTGGATAGAAGATGAAGAGTACCTGAAAGCAGAGGGGACAGAGTCTGGGTCACTAGCCAGTGACCAGGAAGGAACCAGGCGATGTCGGGTTGCGATCAGGTGATGTTGTGAAGCTTGTCTCCGCTGCCACGTGGACCAGGAGGTGTCGACGATGACCAGGAGCTAGGCAAGGACTGTCCCATAAAGGTTCTCGCTGATGGCAGTGTCGGTTCTTGATTCAGTATCAACAGGCCTTGGCAAATGCAACCCACGCAGGAATCAAAGATGGCTTCTGAATCAGACCAACAAGGTCTAATGGGCTGCTCCTTTTCAGGGGAGCAAGGACCAGTCTGGAGCAACCAGACCAGCATTGAAAATTCAAAGGTTCGTCGTCGCAGAGGCCACTAGCCAACGGGCAAGTGACTGGACAGATGCATCAAGCAGGAAGATGCAAAAAGGCCCCACGCAGCACTCGGTGAGTGTGGAGAGGTGATCTTCGGTGCAAAGGAAGCTCGGGGCTGGGGCTTCTCAATCCCCAATGCACAGCTTCGAGGGTGCCCCAGGAGCTGCTTAGAAAGCACTTCGCTGGCTTTACAAGATGGTCGGTTCCACGTCTCTCGTCGCCTCCAGGGGTCTCAGCTTTGCTGTGACTGTGGATCGGGCTGTTGGATGTCTGGAAGTCTGGGTCTTGACAGGCTCTGTCATTCGAGCTCTGGCAAAAGCAACGATAAAGCAAACCGTTGAGCGCTTGATGGTGCCTGCTTGCACAGTGTGGTCACTCCTTGACCACAAGGGAGAATCTTCAGTCTTCTACGTCGAGTAGGATGTCCAAGGGTCCAGAGTTTTATATCAGTGGAGTAGTGTGGCTCACTGGTTAGAGGCGGCAGACCCGAGAGCAGAAGTCGGCCCGGGACCAGGGTTCGATTCCCGACGCGGCAGGGTCGTGGACCTTGGTCAGCGGACTCAATAATTCTCGCTTCGGTGCTTACTCTAATCAGGGGTCCCACTCGGCAACTCTGGGCATTAGCTTGCCTAATCTCCACAACGGCCCCACCAATTCCGGGGATGCCTGGCTCCACCTTGGGGACTCCCAGCAGGGACCATCCCACAGGGAAAGCCAGGACGGGTTCCCCAGAGTTATACAGCGCCGGGACGCCCCGTTGCTGGGGCAGCTGTGCGCTTTACAAGTATACTACATACTACATCAGAGTTTCAGTCAGGATTATCTTAAGTCTAAGGACACAGCTCCTACCTTTATTCCAAATCAAGGGGCTGGATTACCTGCTAGGTCCCTCCTATGGGTGGAACCCAGGAAGGGAGTGGTTACACCCCTTTCCCTTTGTCCAGTTTCGCACCAGAGCTGGGGCTGGAGTGCCCCAGCACCGGTTTGAACTGGCCTATGCATGGGACACCTTGTGTGCCCCAGGCAGTGTCTCGTTTCATTCAGCCCTGACTGCCCCAATCCACTATCTCCTGCCTGGGGTGGTGCTAGCACCTCCCTGTGACAGGAAACCTATTGTCCAAGCCTCCCTCGCTGGAAGGGCTCCCAGCAGCAGGAGGTGAGACTTGTGTCTGTGGCAGCAGCATCCATTTTGTGATGCTGAGGCTCTGGTTAACCTTAACCGGGATTAAGGAAAGTAACATGTCTTCTCCCTCTAGAAGGGTGAAATGCTACCCCCGTTGCCAGAATTGGCGAGGGGGTAGTATTCCAAAGTGTATGACACCTTACACAACATGTTTTGATAAAGCCAAACCAAAGTTAGCATCTGACCGCGAGGTACATAATGCACTTAAGAGTATATGGTATGGCAATATCCTGGAACAGCTATAAGGACATGGTTCCGAAAGCTGCAGACAGGCTCAGCTCATGCTAGAGCACCATCTCACATAAAACCAAGCACTCTGCCTTTAGGATTGTTAAGGCCTGCCATAGGAGTGACTTATAGGTGCATATGTGTCCAGATAAGGTTTAGACATAGGAATACTATATCTAAGCAAGGGGTGATTACACGACCTTGCCCCAGCTGAGTGATCAGCCAGTTGTGTCAGTTTGGATGGCCAGCCAGGGGTGACAAAAGCTATGCTGCAGCCCCTGGTAGGCCTTGGGTGCACCTATGCCCTGGGGACCTATAGTACACTATACAGGGGCTGATGAGGTGACTCAATGTCCAATTAGTTGTGTACCTAGGGTACATGGTGTCCATTTTACAGAGAGAGCAGATAGCCTGGGGCCCTGATTAGCAGGATCCCAGGCCAACTAAGTCGAAAACCAGCTAAACACAAGGCAATAAAATCTGGGGTAACCATAGTCAGGTATCCACCTTCCTACAACTCTTACTTGGGGTGGTTAGATAGGTTACAAGCAAATTAGATGTGACTGGAAATAACATGTGATCAATGGGCACTAGAGGCCAATTTGTTATTATAGATTTACTCACAAAAAATGACAGAGCACTAAGAGGATGATGACGTGAAAGCAAGCCTCTCTAACCTATTAGTCACACAACAGAATCCTAGAGCAGATGGAACAGAGTAAAAAGCTGAAAAAGGAACCTGAAGCAACTAATGCATGGTCTCTACTTGGAAACATACAAGAGTCAGGGCCCGTTAAGGAAATGTGAAAGAAGGTGCAAGCCCTTTTTCTTTGTTGTTGTTCTGTTGTGTAGTTTTTGTGTGCCTATTCATTTTCAGAAGGATGGGTTCTGCTGTTATGCCCTTTGGAGGTTGCAGGGAGGTGATATGGCCTTCACAGAGTACAAACCTGAGTATTTTCAGACAGAAGGCTATGACTATGAGACTATGCAGTGCAATTCCTCTGAAATGCAAAAAGAACAATTGATGGACAGGATGCAGAACAATGTCATACATTCACCCAGTAGAGAGAACTGGGATTAAATCCATCGTTTTTTTGCTCACCATGCCATTCAGTTTTAACTGAGCCACATGCAAATTAGTCTTGACCCTGCGCCCAATTGGAGCAGTCCAGCCCGAACTGCCAAGCTAGGTCCTCCCTGGACTAGAAACAAGCATCCTAGGACTGGTTTCGGGGCTTTCAGCCCTCATCAGCCAGGATAGCTTGACTCCAGTGGGCATGTGACTGGGGTGAATGTTTGCATTGTCCAGCATTCCGTCCATCAATTGTTTATTGTGCATATGTCACCCATAAGTGGGAAGGGTATGCCCAGACGCGGGCTCCGTGCTCACTATACCACTGGATTCAAGCTAGCCTGGATAATGAAGGGTAATGCCCTGAAGCCGGTCCCAGGATGCTTGTTTACGGACCAGGGAGAACAGAGGCGAAGCTAGAGCTTCTGGCGCCCGGGGCTATCCCTCAGATTGCCGCCCATGGCCAGTAGCGGGCCGGCTGTGAAAAAATGACGGCCAGCAGCGGGGATGGATTGGCAGGGTTTAAGTTACGACACCACTCTACTCCACTTTAGGTGAAAGCAAAGGTCAGAGCGGAGTTTGCTGTGTGCATCTACCCACAATTTTCACAGGGTGAACGCCGTCTACCCTGCCAAGAAGTTGGGCCACACAGAAATATGCTGAACTTGTCCAGGTGTCGTTTTCAGACTCCTGGTAAAGTTACACTAATTTTGAGATCCTCCACTGGCTTCTTGTGAAGCATAAAATACCCTAGTGATTGTACACCGTTCTATCTACTCTTTCTCTCCTCTTTGTATCAGGGATACACTTTAATATTACAGCCCTATACTTTGCACGCTACAAATAAAAATTCGCTGAATGTCCTCAGGGATAAAATATCTTCCTTTTGGGAGAGGGCCTTTTATTTTGCATTGGCTAGAGAATGACCTTCCCCTATTGTGCATAAAAAAACCTTAACCATAAGACTTTTGTATGTAATCTGCATTTTGTCTTTTTGAGCTATAATTCTTTATGATGTTCTTTGTTTTTATTACACTGTTTTTTCCAATTATGTTGTTCTATAGTGCCAAGAATCCAAGGTGTACATGCTTGTATTAATAAACCATAGCATACCATCAAATGTGAACTGAGCTCTCGGAGAGCTGTTAGCTGCTATTTGCTCTCCCAATTCTCAGCTCACAGTTTTGAACTGACCACAAAGAGAACTGTGAACAGTTCACAGCTCACTGAGTGCTCAGTACACAATTGCAATATGTGTGTTGAAAGAGCTATGGGCTGTTCTCAGCTTTCGCTTTGCTCAGACTGTAAACTGAGAAGTAGGTGAGCTGTGATCTTCCTCACTTCTCTGAGGCCTGGAGCATATGGTGGGCCACTAAGTGTTCCAGATACCCAATCCTCTTCATTTTCACTGCCTCTCACCCCTGACTAAGAATGAGGAGAAAATTCCCCCCAACCTCCCGTTTGGCAAAGTGGTGGAAGTTGAACAAACTGCCCCACATTCACTTTGACAATATGGGGTGACTAGTACATACTTTGACAATATGGGTTGGCTAGTACATACTTTGACAATTTGTGGTGGCTAGTACATACTTTTATACCTTTGCAAGGTGGGAGCCCCCTTAGCTATGACGGCACTGTGCTGCAATCCCTGCTGTTTTTCTTAGTAGTAACTTACACTTTCGGAACACGAATAAACTTCAAAATCACATTTGTTACACACATTTTTCACTCAGGTTACCTAAAAGAAAAATACAACGTATCTTTGAGGGACAGTGTAGATGGAGTCTGAACTTGGAAATCAACGCTTCAAAAAAACGAAAACCGCTAATCAGCCTTTCTCCTTTTTGTCTCCTAAACTCTGGAACTAAAGCTAGGAAAAAGTAAGATGAATTCCTAACTTCTTCACGTTTGGCAAAAAGCTTAAAACCGGCATGTTCAAAGCTCATGGAGCTCTCAGTATGGCACTATCCTCTTAGAAATTGTATTATTGGAAGTTTATTATGCTAGCCCTATAGGTGTAGCATATTGGCAAAATAAGTACAAGGGGCCTCATTTATGAGAAATGACGCATCGCTGCGTGAAAGCAGCGATGCATCACTTCTCAGTGCGCACTCCTTGCGACATTCCTGATCCGTCATATTTAATGTATGACGCATCATGTCGCAAGGAGTTACAGATACGTCAATATTTCTGACGTATCTGTAAGCGCAAAAGTGACGCATTGCTGGAGTGTGTCACAAAAGTGACGCAACTCCAGCAATGCGTCCTTTCACATGGGGCAAGCCCCATGTGAAAGGGCCTGCGTCAGTCTTACCCCTGCTGTGAGGCAGGCGCAAGATTGTGATGCAACGGCGTCCTAGAAGTGACGCAGTGAAATCTCATAGATTTCACGGCGTCACTTCTACGAACCTCCTTGCGTCAATACGCCCCCCTTGCATACATTATACCTTTCGCAGGTATAATGATGCGCAGGGGTTTACAAAGTGACGCATCTACCTAGATGCGTCACTTTGTAAATATGGCGCAACAAGGCGCATTTTTTACGCCACTGGTGCGTCACAAAAAGTGACGCATCGGCGGCGTAAAAGTGACGCAAGGCCTCATAAATGCAGCCCAATGCTTCTAATTCAGGTAATGGTTCCATAAAAAGATACGAAAACAGATATCACAGATTGTTTTTCGCACTTCAATTCTAAGCCATGTAATAGATTAACCTTGTTCATGGACTTCCTCCAAGGTGGCGTTTTCTTCCTGCGGTGCCACTGCTTCCTCTGCATTAAGCTGTATGCCTTCCACTGGAGCTTTAGCTTCGTTTGTGCCCCTCACCAGACTTTGAAATCTGCTTTGTTTTCAAGGTGAGCAGCACGAGAGGTCCGTGGAAGGGGGGCCCCGGCCAGGGGCAGCAGCCTGAAGCAGATGGTTCTGCACAGCGCGGACATGCTGGTGTTAGTTCTGGAGCAGCTCCTGCAAAATGTCACAATGGAGAAGTGTGGCTCAATGGTTAGAGCAGCAGACCCTGATGCAGAGGTCTAGCCCGGGACCAGGGTTCAATTCCCGCCTCGGCGGGTCTCGGGCTTGATCCAGCGGCCTATAGAAAATATATCATAAACAACGCTACCCAACTTCATAACCTATAATAAAATTCTATACTAAATCATGGACCCATTTATAAACCTGACATATTTTGGGCCTACTGAATCAGGTGGTCGGAATAAATCTATATACACCTAATCTACAAACTATATACAATATTATACATTTGCGGAAAGAATATTGTCATTATAACAAATCCTAATTATTTAAACGACCACCATTGGCGACGTGATCTAGCTAATAGTAACCTACACTTCTGAATAATCAAGACCAGCTTGTTTGTCAAAAGTAAGATTTTATTACTAAATTATGGTATATAAATTGATAGTGTTATAAATGTAATTTATTAGCATTGAAGCAAGCATGATTGTAAAAGTCATAAGAAAAATACAATTTAAGCAATTGAATCAAAGTTTAAGTCAGTATTTAAAAGTTTAGCATTTCTAAATCCTAAGTCCCTAGCTAAGCTAAATAGATAGAAATTAAAGTAAAGTTCTTTGAGGATTCTTACGTGCTCCACGCAATGTCCGACAGCACTTCACCCTCATCGGAAAGTCAGAAAGCAGCAGCCAGCCCATCCCTAGGGGCATGACTTTTTATACCTTTCTACGCTAACTAAACTACTCAAAGGAAAGTTTTCAGAAATCCTCGACGTCCCATTGGCTGAGAGTGACAAGTGACATGTCACCCACATTTCAAATCTTCCATTAGGTCACTTTTCTTAAGGACCATTGTCTTTTCCGAGTGCAACCAGGAGCTTCCTAGGTTTGCAACAAATGTACAAAATTGTTCTCGCTGCGTCCATGCGACTTCCGCGGATGCCAAGTTAAGGCTGACAAAATGTTCTTTTTCGACCTTGGCCACGTCCGACAGAATGATGATAGCATGTCAGTTTTTGCTTTGTGAATGCAGCTTTTGACGAACACTTTACTTCAGAATGGGCGTCTCGTGACTTTTGCAGAAGTGAATTTCAGCTTTTTGCAACCCGAGCAAACTAGGCCCAAAAGCAGGCAATTTAAGCTTTCTAGTATAAAACAAACACAAGAAAAGTATTAATGTAAGAAATAATGTAGATTCTGTATCCACCCCAGGATTTACTAATTAACTAACCCACCCGATTAGTCAAATGTTACCTAGCAATTGCAAACAAATAAAGCAGCGTTTATATCTACCAGTCTTCATTAATCCATGAGACTTATGTGCACCTAGAATAGTAGAAATTACATCACATAGACAAGGAAAAGCAAAATAAGCACATGCTTCTTTTAAGTCTGCAGCAGTTAGTAATGACAAAAACGAAAACAATAAATTATTTTATTATTTTGCACGAACAAAAGATGCAACAATTATGCACGTTTATGAGCACACATGTTAGTCCCCCCACGTGTAAAGTTTAATCTAAGTTGTATTAGCACGACATATCACAAATCATTAATATTATTATTCATGTTATGGAAATGTGACTTCGCGAGTTTAAACAAAATTTTGTTTTCTATCTCGCTCCATCAACTCCCTCATCTGGTGATTAACAAATCACCACACCAGCACCCAAAATTTTGTAATTTAAACTTCCGAGAAAATTATTCAAATTCATTTGTGTCAGTAAATTCTAAAAACCAGTATCTGCAAAATCCTCAGAATTTGCATATCGCCCTCTATGTAATTCCTGTAACTCAATCTCCCTTTCTTCTTCTTTTCTAAGTTTATAGATTCTTTTCTTTTCTTTCAACTGCTTCTTTCTTTTATGCAACAAACAACCTATTTTGGTCAAAATAAAAATGAATAATATTATAATCAAAGGTGCCAAAATCTTGCCAAGAATTGAACTTCCAATGTCATGAAACCAGTTTTTAATTGCTTGGAATCTTTTAGAAAGTTTCCCTGTAAAATCTTCTTCTTCTAAAGGAATTATCTCGGAATGCATTTGTGTAATGTTCTTAATGTACATTTCAATATTCTTACTTTCATCAGGTATATATGTGCAACAATGTTGTACATGTAAAATGCCACAGACTCCTCCCTCTTTTGCTAGGAGTATGTCTAAAGCAAGGCGATCTTGGATTACCATGGATCTAATTGCAATAACTTCAACATTCACTAATTGGAACCCATCAGCTGTGTCAGTTGATAATCTATCAACTATAGTGGACAATTTTCTGATTCTCCCCGCATTTAGGGTTATACCAACAAAAGGTATTACTGCTTGAAAAATATCTCCCAGAACTTCAGTAAAAGTTTCTCTTTTAACTCTATTTACATAATTATGAATTTTAAACAATCCTTCTGAATCTCTGTCAACATGAAACACTTTAGGAAAAACAATTCCCACATAACAAGTTCCATACCAGTGGTCTGGAAGGTTGTAGTAGGCTTTGTCACCACAAACAAAATAAATCCCAGGAAAGATTGGATCCTTTCCACCTTTGAATCCCCAACCTCCCATAATCTGATAAGTATCTTCACAGTTACTTGCACCTACAAAGTAATTATCAAAAAGTGTGTTATCTCTTCTAATGCAAAGCTTTCCACTAACTGGTTTGTCTATATGAATTGCAACATTTTCAAGCATTTTGCCATTTAACTTTTCATCCTCTTTCTGCCAGAAGTTAGACTTAGTCTGCTTGACTAATTCATTCCTTTTATAAATTGCTCTTCTCTCCTCAACCATATTCAAAAACTTCTTCCCTTCAGCACTTAATTTGCAAGTTAGATTATTCTTATAAGCATACTCATAAGTAAGTTCGTTAGTAACAAGGAAAAATTCTCTCATTTGTTTTGCCTTCTTATGCTTATTTAAAGCATTTTCAATCTTAATATTTGCGAAAATCTCGTCAAAATCTGAATAGTAATATTCTAAGCGTCCAGTTTGATAAAATAAACTAGTTAACACACTACATGTTACACCATAAGTGAGAGGAAGCATATTATATGTTACTCCCTCAGAAACAGAAGCAGGTAACTTGACGCAGACGTAGCAGTCTTTTGCATCCATTACCTTAACATATTCACTCAAAAGCTTTGTGAATGTATTACTTGAAAAATCACTAATTGATTTACCTTGATGAATGTTAGGCTGATGATCGATAACTTTTGCAGATGCACTATGTTTAGTTTGGCTAACCAAAGCTTTGCTTGTTATGTTAACTTTGTGTAATTCTCTATTCATCTCCAGTGGGATAATCACAGCTAAAACTAACCAGAGCAGAATTAAAATGAGCAGACACACCAGAGTCATCTTACAGCATCTCTTAAAAACAGAACACCTTGAAGTGCTTTCCTTAACATAAGGCATTTTTGGTTAGTTTAGCCTCAAAATAAAACAAAAATAAAACAAAAATTTTTTAAAAATCTAAATTTATATTTACACCCCCCTTTTAAAATATTTTTTTTTTTTTTTTTTTTTAAAACCTTAAACAAGATTTCTTCGACCTTATGTCATACATAAGTTTTTCTTCAACTAAACAGTTTTTCTTCGACCTTGTGTCAACTAACAAATTTTCTTCAGCCTTTTGCCAATTTAATATTTCTGTACTTCAATCATTGTCACTAATTTCTTGGATTTCGTCTTCTTCTTCACTACTATCATATATGTCAATAACAGGTGGAATTACTAAATAAGTCCACTCAGGAGACTTGTATTTCTGGTTTGGTCTTATTATTCTTTTTCCTTTTCTCGACACTACTTCAATTTTCCTCCCAACTCCAACTTCCTTTCCAGGACTCTTTTGACTACTGATTTCTTCAACTTGCTCTATTGGTTTCTTGATCAATCTGACTCTCAATCTTCCACCAGGCCAATATTCTGCTTTTCTCACGTACTTTTTCCTTGGTTCAGAATTATTTGATTCTGACTTCCAAGTCCTTTTCTTTCCGTTTCCACTTTCACCATCCACGTCACTTTCTTCAGTTTCGTAGTCTGAAATTTCAATTGACTCAGGAACTTCTCTACTCGGCAATTTCACTCCTTCAGGAACTTCACTTTGTTTTCCATCACTGGTACTCGGTAATTCGTCTTCCTCCTCTTCTTCAATTACCCCCAACTTCCCAGATTTCGGATTCCTGTTCCTTACTCCAGAGCTTCTTCTCTGCCTTTCGATACTCTCCTGGTCTGAAACTTCTTTTTGTTCTGCTTCTTTGTCTTCGATGGAGACAACCGAATCCTCAGTTATCTTTCCCTTTAACAGATTCCCTTCACCTTCAGAATCTATTTCAATGATTTCCAAGTCTTTTCTTGTCACTGGTACAGCTTCCAGATGTCGACTTTCTTGTCGATCTTCAGAATCTGGATTTATTTCACCTTCTGTTTCGCCTTCTGCTTCGGAATCAGAATCATCTGTAGTGTCACTTTCAACATCAGAACTCTCAGGAGTTGGTACTGGAATAGTATGACTAGGATGAATCCAGCGTTTCAATCCTCTGCACTTTACAGCATTAGTAGTGACCAAAATTATTTGCCTAGGCTTCTGCCATCTAGGAGCCAGACAATTTCTTCTCCGATGTACTTTCGTTCTGACCCAATCTCCAGGTCTCAGATCATGTGTCAAAACCTTTTAATTTGATTGTGCTTCAGTTCCCACCTGATTAGACACAGAAGTTACCATATCAGATAACCTTTTACAGTAATCCAAAATAGCACTGTCATTTATGCTCAACAGTTTACCTACAGGTACGAAAGCTTGTCTCATAACTCTTCCCATTAAAATTTCATGAGGACTCAAACCTGTCTTTTTATCTGGTGTACTTCTTAATGACATCAAAACAAGTGGAAGAGCATCAGTCCACTTTACACCTGTTTCAAGACACATTTTTCCAATTCTGTTTTTAATTGTTCCATTGATTTGTTCAACCACCCCAGATGCCTCTGGTCTGTATGCACAGTGTATTTTCTGCTCAATGCTCAAAGCTTCGCAAATTAATTTCATCAGTTTGTTATCAAAATGGCTTCCTCCATCACTCTCAATAGTGACTGGAAAACCGTACCTTGGGATAATTTCTCTGAGCATCAGTTTTGCCACTGTAATTGAATCACAATGTCGTGTAGGGAAAGCCTCTACCCATCTTGAAAATAAACAAACAATTACAAGCACATATTTCAAACAATTGTGTAAGGGCATTTCAATGAAATCCATTTGTAACCTGGTAAAGGGACCACCCTCTCGACCAATTATTCCTGTCCCCACCACCGATTTTCTGTTTGGATTCATTTGTTGGCATGACAAACACCTTTGACAAAAAGATTCTGCAATTGTTCTGAACTTAGTGTTGAACCATGTTTCTCTGAAAAGTCTAACCATAGAATCTCTTCCCAGATGTGCTGGACCATGATATAATCTGGCCATGTCAGCAATCAAACAATTTGGTAAGACCACTCTGCCATCTTTGTAAACCCACACTCCATCCTCTTCACGTGGTCTACAATCTGATCTTAACCACAAGTCTTTTTCTTCATCATCTGCTTCATTTTGTAAATCTCTAATCTCATGCCATGTTTCTACAACAGTTGTTAGCATCAATGAATTTGAATCAGTTTCTTTACTCCTTTCTCGATTGTATGAATAATTTTTCCTTGCGCAGTATTTAGCCGTTTCATCTGCAAAGGCATTGCCCTTGGAGATATAATCAACTCCTTTAGTGTGCGCTGCACATTTGACAATAGCGATTTCTTTCGGTAATTGTATTGCTTCAATTAATCTCCTAATGAAAATTGCATTTTTAATTGGTGACCCTGCTGATGTCATGTATCCTCTCTGTGACCAGAGTTGTCCATAATCATGCACAACCCCATACCCATACTGACTATCAGTAATGATGGTAACTCTTATATCTTTTGATATTTCACATGCACGAATCAAAGCAATCAATTCAGCCACTTGTGCTGAACGAACTCCTTCAAGACATGATGCTTCTTCGACATCTTTAACTGTACAAACTGAATATGAAGCTTTCAAGACACCTCCTTCGGATCTTAAGCATGAGCCATCAACAAAGTAGACAAAATCCGATTCAGACAAAGGTCTGTCTTTGATGTCTTTTCTAGGTTTAGTGCAGAATTCCATGACATCTAAACATTCATGTTCTGTTTCAATGTCATCAACAATTTCAGAATCAGGCAGTAATGTAGAAGGATTCAGATTCAAACATCTTGAAATCGAAACATTATCTGCTCCTAGTATGATTTTCTCATACTTCGTCAATCTGCTACTGGTTAAATGCTGAGTCTTACCTCTTGTCAGTAATATTTCTACTGAATGAGGCACAAAAACTTTCACAGGAAATCCCATAACGATCCCCTCACTTTGTTCAAGACTAATACTTGTAGCTGCAACTGCTTTTAAGCAACCTGGTAATGCTTTTGCAATTGGATCAAGAACTGCAGAGAAGTATGCAATAGGTTTCTTTAGATTTCCGTGTCTCTGAATCAATACAGATAATGCACATCCTTCTCTCTCACTGCAATACAGTTCAAAATCTTTCTCATAATTTGGCATACCTAAAGCAGGAGCTTGGCATAAGCTCTTTTTCAGGTTCTCAAAAGAATCCATCTCAGCATCATTGAGAATAATTGGATCTTTTACATCTGACTTTGTCAGTCTTTGTAGTGGTTTTGCAATTACTGAAAATCCACTTATCCATTGTCGACAATAACCAACCATTCCCAAGAACATTCTAACCTGTCTCTGTGTTCTTGGTGGTAACATTGCTTGAATCATTTTTATTCTCTCAATTGTTACTTGTCTTTTTCCCTTTGCAATTCTGTGACCAAGATATTTTACTTCTTGTTTGCAAAACTGTAGTTTTGCTGGGGACACTTTATGTCCTTCTTCTGCAAGGTGATTTAACAGAATTATTGTGTCTGTCACACAATTTTCTCTTGTCTTAGCAGCTATCAACAAATCGTCAATATACTGCACTAACGTAGACCTACCAGGTAAGTCTAGGTTTTCTAATGATCTTTTTAACAGTTCATTAAAGATTGAAGGACTCTCTGTATAGCCCTGAGGGATTCTGCACCATCCGAGGGTCTTACCTTGGAATCTGAAAGCAAAGATTTCATAACTGTCTGGATGTAAGGGAACCGTAAAGAAAGCATTGCAAAGATCAATGACTGTATACCATTCAGCATCATGCGGAATTTGGTACAGAATTACTGCTGGATTTGGAACCACTGGACAACATGGAACAACAATTTGATTAACCTTTCTCAAATCCTGTACGATTCTAAATGTTCCATTTGCCTTTTTAACTCCCATAATTGGTGAATTACAAGGACTACTCTCCATTTCCTTTAATATGCCTTGTTTAATGAAATTTTCAATAATTGGTGTAATCCCTTCAATTGTTTCTGCTTTCATTTTATATTGTGGAATGTTTGGAAATGCTATTCCCTGTTTTAAAGTAATTTTTACTGGATCTATGTTTCTCATTAGACCCATTTCTTTCCCAGTAAAATCCCATATTTCAGATTTCACTGTTTCTCTGAGCTCTTCAGGCAAATCTTTCTTTTCCATTGTAGGAAATAATTTTGTTTCTTCTGCTTCCATCATCATCATTGTCATTCTGTACAAACCATCTTCCTCCATTGTTTGTAACTCGACTCCTTCAGGAGAGCAATATATTCTGCAATTCATTTTACATAGGATGTCTCTGCCCAATAAATTCACTGGACTACTATTACAAACTACAAATCTGTGTTTGTCTCTGTAATTTCCAATTTCAACTGGAACTGGATCAGTTAAGTCAGTTTTAATTTGCTGATTACTTACTCCGACAACTTGGATGGTATCCCCAGAGAGAGGTAGGTTTTCAATTTCCACTGATCTAACAGTAGAACGGGTAGCACCAGTGTCCACTAGAAAAGTGATGTCTACATCATTAACTTTCCCGTTTACAAAAGGACCAGACTGGTCAACCTCAAGAGTGGCTCCAACAACACACTCTTCCTCCTCTCTCGGGCACCGTCAGCAATAATCATCAGAATCACTGTCTTGACTTTCTGCTAATAAAAACTGTTGTGAAGCATTTTGTATTTGAACTCTTTGCTGCTTTTGCTGTTTTTGCGGTTTTATTACCTGTTCACTTCCCTGAAATCCCACATTTGGATTATATTTTTGAACTCCCCCACAATTCGGAAAAGGTGGTTGTGGTAATTGATCCTGACGATTATTCACCTGTTGCTGTTGCTGTTGCTGCAACTGTCGCTGAATGTTTAACTCGTTTAACCCCTGTTGCATCTGTAGCTGTCGCTGCAGGTCAACACCATTCTGCATCTGTGGATTTAATAAGGGATTCTTTAAGTTTCTAGGAGGATGAGGACACTCGTCTCTCCAATGTCCAATTTCGCCACAATTAAAACAAGGTAATCTTTGTTTCAACTCCTCAATCTTTGGGCTAAATTTCTTTGGGAAATTATTACCTTTAAACTTTCCTTGTATCTGGTTTGTATTTCCAGTTTGAACAAAATTAGTGTTCTTATTACCCATGCTGGCAATCTGTTGCTCAGCCACTTTCACCTGAGCCCACATCGCTTTTTCCTTGAGCTTCTTCTGTCTCACTTCTAATTCATCGCTACAATACTTAGCTTTTCTCAGAATATCATCCACAGAAAGTGATTGCCATCCTACAATGCTATTTCTGATCATGTCTCCAATTTCAGGTTTTAGTCCATAAACAAATCTATAGACAAAATGACTCATATCTTTTTCATCTAGTTTTTCATAACCACTGTATTGTTTAAAAATTAACAGTAGTCTTTCATAAAAAGAATGAACTGATTCTTTTGTTTCTTGTTCTGTCCTTTCTATTTTAACCCAATCAACTTCTTTGGGTGGAATTTTGTTTTTCATCCAAACAATTACTTTTTCGTAAAAATCCATTACAAGTGGATTTGGAGCACCTGTTTCTTTGATTCGCTCAGGTTCTGTTTTTGGCCAACTAATTGATATTTTACATTCTGTCCAAAGATCTGATGGAACGACAATGTCAAAGAATCCATCTAAATCAATCCACAGAACTTTTGACACTTTGATAAATCTATCCACTTGTCTGTACCACTCAACTGGTTTTTCCCTCAATTTTGGAAAGTCATTTGTAAACAACAGAATGTCCTGTCTCGACCAAGGGACATGAACATATCCTCCACCTGCAATCTCTCTCATTGGAAATTGTTTTGACAATTTTTCCAATCTTTCATCTTCCTTCTTTTTCGTCCATTTTACTCTCCACTTATTGAGTTCTCCTAGCTTTTTGATGTAAACGATCAAATCTTTTATATGTAGTATTCTTCCCATTGAGTTCAAACTCTCAATGTCACTTTCTGAAAAGTCTAATCTGTAATGCTTTGCAAAATTCTTTTGTTTGCTCACATCAATTTCAAGTTCCGCTGCTAGATCTTCTAGTTGATCATATTTGTTTTTTGTTTTCCACTGAATGCTTTTGCAAATGAACAGTAGTTCATCATCTCGATAGTAATTTAAACTATCTGGACCAATTGTTCCGATTATTAATTCTTCGATATTTGCTTTTAATTGAGCCACATCAAGTTTTGGTGTGGTTACCCTGACTTCAGGACTCCCTACATCTGATATCGCACCCATTGGTGTTTTTGGAGATAAATCCTCATTAAAGGTTAAATCAGGCATTCTCGATCTAGAAGAGTTTATTTCAGATAAGTCTGAATAAAATTTTTCAGCAACCCTTTGAATTTCTGTATTTAATGGAATAGTTAAACCTGTTTTGCTTGATTCTTTTTGGTCAAATACAGGCTGAACAGGACCAATCGTTACTGGAACTGTCACAGCTTCCATGCCTTTTGTCATTCTTCTAATTAATTCTTCTTTAGACCTTAAATATTCAGTAGAATCGACATCTTCAACATTTCTTGCCTCTCTGTTATAATCTTTTGGAGCTTCTCTTGCCCTTGGAGCCATTGTAAAATGCCTACCTTCATTTCGAGCATTATCAAATTCTGGTCTTCTAGGAGTTTCAATAATTTCACAATTATTTGGATAAAGTTTAGGAGCTTCATTAATTGGAGGTGCACTCGGTGAAGTTTCAGTAGAAACCACCGGAGTAGACCATGATCTAGGAGGTCTCAAAGGCTGATTCTTTCTAGCTGTAGTATATATTTCTTCCATAACTACATCTTCAGATTCACTTTCCATAGATTTCCCTGTAGGAGTACCCATTACCATTTCCTGAATTAAATACAATCCTTCACTCATGTTTCCCTGTCTCCACATTCGCAATCTATCTTCATGAGTTTCCCTTCTCCAAGGTGGATTTTTAGAAGGTCTTTTAATTCCACTAGCTTCTCTTTGTAACTGATACATTTCATCTTCCCACTCAACTAATGCTTCAAATTGAGTTGGTCTCGGTTTTGGAACAAGAGCATTCATTTTCTCTCGTAAATTTCTCAAAACTTTTACATTAAATGAACCATCATCAGGCCAAGTTAAAACACCGTCGTTTTTAGTATAGCGTTTCCAACTATCAAACCATAAGACAGTATGATATCCATATTCACCTTCCATGTACGCTGCAGGTGTTTTATACTTATGAAGTAATTTACCACCTCGCGTTTCGATTTTCTTGTCAGGCGAAAATAAATTCTTAAACTTCTGAAATAATGTTGGCTTTTTCTCAACATGTTTAAAATGATAACTCATTTTTAAGAGTTAAATCTAATTCACAAAATCGTTCGTAAAATATTTCCGGGATGTTCCGCAAAACAACCAATCCGTGCGCGAAACACACCAACAAGCCAATGACAGTTGAGCTACGTCACTTTTCAGCTCAACCAATAAAAATGGAGTTTTCCTAAAGAACCAATTAGCTTACGGACCGTCAGAGACTCAAGAGCCAATCAGAGTACAGTTGGTGACGTAGGTCACCCAATCCCAGCGCGGCTCTGTGACGTACACAGCAGCTGCGGTTTCTCGTTTCTCACTCCTGGCGCTTACCCCTCCTTCACAAAATCTTTTCACAGCGCCATTTTAAGAACACTTTTCAGTGTAAATTAATTCTTAACAATGACAATAAGGACTCATCTGTTCGTTTCACTATTTAGGATAGTTTACATACATTCAAGTATCCACACTTCGGAATAGACGGCGCTATTCACACTAAGGATAATTTTCAATTGTCAGTAGAGTAACCCTTACCCCACCCTTCTAACACGTATAATTATGAACTCGCTTTGCTCTGAACGCACCGCGAAGTGACAGTTCTAAGAGTTCCACTTGGACATAAAATACAAATCAAACTCGCACTTTCACACGGAAAATTCCCTAATTTCGAACACACATGAAATCCGTACAGGACTCTCACCTGTTTATAGAAATCATGCACCGTTAGCAAAATAACGACGTTATCCGTACAGGGCTCTCACCTGTTTATAGATATGAAACATGTACCCGTACAGGACTCTAACCTGTTTATAGATAATCATGCACCGACGCTACTTTACCCTTCACTCAAGCTCAGATATAACTAATACTCTTATCACAGTGAGTTTTATGGAAGGCGCTTTGTCCCTATTCTCATGCTGCTCTAATTTCTTAGAAAACCCTCACTATACAAGATTCACACCTAGCCCTAAAACTGTGCTGCTCGGCGACAACACTATGGTACACGGCGATACCTCATGTGATACTCGGCGATATCACTACAAACAGAACAGATGTCTTGCGTGACTAATTTCTCGCCACACAATCTATACCGGTATAGCTTACAGATAGCACGAATAACAAACTCAATATGTGTTAAAACATTGATCCTATTTCCATACCATAACACCTTAGTAACCCTTAGCAACCAACATATTACCTTGGTTACCCTTAGCAACCATCAATTTCTGCTACCAGAGAATTGATCCAGCGGCCTATAGAAAATATATCATAAACAACGCTACCCAACTTCATAACCTATAATAAAATTCTATACTAAATCATGGACCCATTTATAAACCTGACATATTTTGGGCCTACTGAATCAGGTGGTCGGAATAAATCTATATACACCTAATCTACAAACTATATACAATATTATACATTTGCGGAAAGAATATTGTCATTATAACAAATCCTAATTATTTAAACGACCACCATTGGCGACGTGATCTAGCTAATAGTAACCTACACTTCTGAATAATCAAGACCAGCTTGTTTGTCAAAAGTAAGATTTTATTACTAAATTATGGTATATAAATTGATAGTGTTATAAATGTAATTTATTAGCATTGAAGCAAGCATGATTGTAAAAGTCATAAGAAAAATACAATTTAAGCAATTGAATCAAAGTTTAAGTAAGTATTTAAAAGTTTAGCATTTCTAAATCCTAAGTCCCTAGCTAAGCTAAATAGATAGAAATTAAAGTAAAGTTCTTTGAGGATTCTTACGTGCTCCACGCAATGTCCGACAGCACTTCACCCTCATCGGAAAGTCAGAAAGCAGCAGCCAGCCCATCCCTAGGGGCATGACTTTTTATACCTTTCTACGCTAACTAAACTACTCAAAGGAAAGTTTTCAGAAATCCTCGACGTCCCATTGGCTGAGAGTGACAAGTGACATGTCACCCACATTTCAAATCTTCCATTAGGTCACTTTTCTTAAGGACCATTGTCTTTTCCGAGTGCAACCAGGAGCTTCCTAGGTTTGCAACAAATGTACAAAATTGTTCTCGCTGCGTCCATGCGACTTCCGCGGATGCCAAGTTAAGGCTGACAAAATGTTCTTTTTCGACCTTGGCCACGTCCGACAGAATGATGATAGCATGTCAGTTTTTGCTTTGTGAATGCAGCTTTTGACGAACACTTTACTTCAGAATGGGCGTCTCGTGACTTTTGCAGAAGTGAATTTCAGCTTTTTGCAACCCGAGCAAACTAGGCCCAAAAGCAGGCAATTTAAGCTTTCTAGTATAAAACAAACACAAGAAAAGTATTAATGTAAGAAATAATGTAGATTCTGTATCCACCCCAGGATTTACTAATTAACTAACCCACCCGATTAGTCAAATGTTACCTAGCAATTGCAAACAAATAAAGCAGCGTTTATATCTACCAGTCTTCATTAATCCATGAGACTTATGTGCACCTAGAATAGTAGAAATGACATCACATAGACAAGGAAAAGCAAAATAAGCACATGCTTCTTTTAAGTCTGCAGCAGTTAGTAATGACAAAAACGAAAACAATAAATTATTTTATTATTTTGCACGAACAAAAGATGCAACAATTATGCACGTTTATGAGCACACATGTTAGTCCCCCCACGTGTAAAGTTTAATCTAAGTTGTATTAGCACGACATATCACAAATCATTAATATTATTATTCATGTTATGGAAATGTGACTTCGCGAGTTTAAACAAAATTTTGTTTTCTATCTCGCTCCAATTTCCTCGGACCTGATAATTCTCGCCTTGGTGCCTATTCCAATCATGGAGTCCCACTCTGCAACTCTGGGCAATAGCTTGCTTAATCTCCACAACGGCCCCAACAGCGCTGGGATGCCTGGCTTCACCTTAGGGGTTCCCAGGAGTGGGCATTTCACAGGGAAAAGCCAGGAAGGGTTTCACAGTGGTATGCGTATAGCTCCAAGACACTGATGAGTATAAGTGCGCTTTACAAGTACGAATAATTTCATTTTATTTCATTTCATTTCAATCAAGGCCAGCCGCCAGCGAGCTTCTGACAGCTTAAATGGTGGATTCTCATTCCCCCAAGTGTCTTAACGTGCTGTAAAGGATACTGCAGGCATGATGCTCCGTGCATTGCCCTGCACGAGAATCCTCCACTTAAAGAAAGCGTGAGTGGTGGTGTGCGCAATATTGTATATCCATGCTGCAGCGTGGGGCAGGCCAAAAATGAACCCAGGGCCATCATTGGTAGCGCTTTACGCCCGCTACAAAGATTGACGGCCCTGGGACCCATATATACAGTACGGCGTGCGGCTCTGCGCCCAACCACCACTAATTTAAGTAGTGCAGCATTTGCTTGCAAGCAGGTGCACTTGCACTTTACAGTAACACGTGTGGTGTACTGTACTGGCTGCTCGGCGGGCCACTAGTGCCGCACAGCTACCGCTGTCCGCCCCAAAATAGTGCCACCTGGGGCGGACCGCCCCCACCGCACCCCCCTAGCTACGCCACTGAGGGAGAACCTGGCTTGGCAATTTGGACTGGACTGTTCCCACAAGGAATAGGGTCAAGACTGACTTGCATGTGGCTGGGTTGAAACTGGGTGCTGTGGTGAGCAAAAGAATGATGGATTAAACCCAGATCCTTGTGACTGGGGGTGAATGTTTGCATTGTGTAGTATCCCGTCCATCAATTGTTTCTTTTGCATGTTGCCCTAACTGGGAAGGGTATGCACAGATGTGGGTCCCGTGCTCACTACACCACTGGATTCAAACTAGCCTGGCTGATGAAGGGTGATGCCCCGAAATCGGTCCCCAGGATGCTTGTTTCCGGTCCAGGGAGGAACTGGCTTGGCAGTTCGGGCTGGACTGTTCCCACAAGGAATAGGGTCAAGACTGATTTGCATATGGCTGGGTTGAAACTGGGATGGTGTGGTGAGCAAAATAATGATGGATTAAACCCAGATCCTTGTGACTGTGTCAGGACCCAGGCTTACCAAGCTTTCTCTTCGTAGGACTTGCACAGGAACAGAAGATGCTTACTTCCCAACTCCACCTTCCAATCAATCAGAGACAGAATTATATCATGACTCTCATTAATCAGACAGGGGGAAGGGGGAAATTGGATAAAATAACAAAAGAGAAACAGAAGAGACTGGTCCGGACTCTCTGGTCTTCAGTAGGGTTCTTCAATCAGCTTTCAATCAGCTTTTCGAAGATTCCTAGGAAAATTAAAACACATGCACAGAGTATAAGTACACCTCCCTACTGCTCTAAGCTTCCTTTAATTAAACTCGCTTCTAAACATACCCCAAGTCCTACGTTGACCTGCCTCTCTTCTTTTAATTCTGTTCTGAAGTGAATCTCCTGGGTGTTGTAATTACTTGCTCCTTTTACCTGCAAAGATATCAAAATTCTTATACTCTGTAATTCTACCCAGTATCAAGTCTTATTTATTTTTTGCCTTTTGACCTACCCAGTTCTTGTTGTATTATGCTTAATGTCGCCTTCTTGTTTAATTCAATGTAGCTGCCAACTTTTCTTTCACTTCTGTAAAATATTAACAGGTTATTACTAACTCCTCTTTTTCTTTTTAAAAAAATTATTATTTCCCCACTATTGTGTAACCTACCAAATTAAATGTCGAGTTGTATGTTGTCTTTCTTCAAATTAAATGTCTAAACTTCTTCTTACTCTTATTTCTTTTTACAGGACTTCACTACTGTCTTCCAGATGATAAGGCTCACTAGAATGCCCAGGTAAGTCAAGATTATATCCAAGAATTACTTTCTTCTGTGTTGATTTAGTCTTACAGTCTTTCTTACTTTTTGTTTACTGAGAAATATCGTAGGGTTCTGCTCAACACCTTAAACTTAAAGTCATTAGTTATACAGCGCTTATCAAGTTGATTATTTCCAGTCTGAAAACTTTAGCTATAGTGCACTTAGCTTTGTTCTTCTTCTTGACTGCTCTCTGTGTAGTTCTTGTCTGACGCCACTGCTCTCTTCTTGCTCGGCAATGCTGACAGGGTTAAACGGACTCGTGAACGGACTCCAAAAAAATACGTTGCTTCGCTCGTAGCAGAATTCTCTTCTCCTCTGGTACTCTGGTCACGTCAGAAAATCTCTAAATAACGATACTGGAAAACAAGCGCAAGAGCACTTGAATAACGACTACCTCAGCTGAAGATCTCGGTGAAGTGCGCACTTCCACAGTAGCGTGAGCATCACCAAGAGTCCTCACCGGAGCCGGCTGATCAACTAGACCGCCAACTCCAGCTGCTTAGCGGCCATCTTGAGATTCCGCGAGTGCCACAAACGGGACCAGGACAGGTCACTCTTCCTTCTTTCCAGCCAGTAAAGACTTGTTTCGTGGCATACAGGTTTGGACTCTGATTCTGTTGCTGTTGGGATCCTGACAGACTGGGGGTTAATGTTTGCATTGTCCAGCATTCCATCCATCAATTGTTTCTTCTTCAAGTGAGTTAGATTCTGCAAACCTTTGGGAAGCTTGTAAAGTGATTGAGGAGTCACAGATCAGCGGGTGGCACCAGTAACACACCTTGTTAACATGCAACATCATCTCACATGCACCGGTATGGGGGCCACCTATGGATCTAATGTTTGGAAGAACAGACAGTAAATATGAACACTTTGTTCCCAGTCACTAGTGGAGTAGTCTGGTGACGTTAGGCAGAGTTGTCAGACTAAGGACCTCCACTTCACTACTCACCAGGTGCCAAGGGGTTGGTGGGGTTTTATCTGGGAATGCAAAAATGGGCTGCAAGATGGAAGGTTGAAAGGTCTGGAACCCACTCTTACTTGGGGTGGTTAGATAGGGTACAAGCAAATTAGATGTGACTGGAAATAACAAGTGATCAATGGGCACTAGAGGCCAATTTGTTAGTATAGAATTACTCACAAAAAATGACAGAGCACTAAGAGGATGATGACGTGAAAGCAAGACTCTCTATTCTATTAGTCACACAACAAGATCCTAGAGCAGATGGAACAGAGTAAGAAACTGAAAATGGAACCTGGCTACCGGTGAGGCAAGCTGAAGCAACTAAAGCATGGTCTCTACATGGAAACATACAAGAGTCAGGGCCCGTTAAGGAAATTTGAAAGAAGGAGCAAGGCCTTTTTCTTTGTTGTTGTTCTGTTGTGTAGTTTTTGTGTGCCTATTCATTTTCAGAAGGATGGGTTCTGCTGTTATGCCCTTTGGAGGTTGCAGGGAGGTGACATGGCCTTCACACTCTGTTCCCAGAGTACAAGCCTGAGTTTTTTCAGACAGAAGGCTTTGACTATGAGACTGTGCAGTGCAAATGCTTTGAAATGCAAAAAGAACAATTGATGGACAGGATGCAGAACAATGTCATACATTCACCCCAGTTCAGAGATCTGGGCCTAAATCCATCGTTTTTTGCTCACCATGCCATTCCAGTATGGACACAGCCATATGCAAATCAGTTTCGACCCTGCGCCCAATGGGAACAGTCCAGCCCGAACTGCCAGGCCAGGCCCTCCCTTGACCGGAAACAAGCATCCTAGGACCGGTTTCGGGCTTTCAGCCCTCATCAGCCAGGATACCTTAACTCCAGTGGCATGGAGAGCACGGGACCCACGCCTGGGCATACCCGTCCCACTCCGGGTGACAAATGCAAAAAGAACAATTGATGGACAGAATGCAGAACAATGTTATGTCGTTTTTTTGCTCACCATGCCATTCCAGTATGGACCCAGCCATATGCAAATCAGTCTTGACCATGCGCACAATGGGAAGGTCCAGCAAGAACTGCCAGGCCAGTTCCTCCCTGGAAACAAGCATCCTAGGAGTGGGCTTTGGGCTTTCAGCCATGATCAGCCAGGATAGCTTGACTCCAGTGGCATGGAGAGCACGGGACCCACGTCTGAGCATACCAGTCCCACTCGGGGTGACAAATGCAAAAAGAAGAATTGATGGACAGAATGCAGAACAATGTCATACATTCACCCCAGTACAGAGATCTGGGCCTAAATCCATGGTTTTTTGCTCACCATGCCATTCCAGTATGGACCCAGCGATATGCAAATCATTTTTCACCCTACGCCCAATGGGAGCAGTCCAGCCCAAACTGCCAGGCTAGGTGCGCCCTGGACTGGAAACAAGCATCATAAGACCAGTTTCTGGCTTTCAGCCCTCATCAGCCAGGATAGCTTGACTCCAGTGGCATGGAGAGCAACAGACCCACGTCTGGGCATACCCGTCCCACTCAAGGTGACAAAAGCAAAAAGAACAATTGATGGACAGAATGCAAAACAATGTCATACATTCACCCCAGTTCAGAGATATGGGCCTAAATCTATTGTTTTTTTGCTTACCATGCCATTCCAGTATGTACCCAGCCATATGCAAATCAGACCGGGGTCCCAGGATGCTTGTTTCCGGTCCAGGGAAGACATGGCTTTGCAGTTCTGGCTGGACTGTTCCCATGAGGAACAGGGTCAGACTGATTTGCAGATGGTCATGTCTGAACTGGGGTGGCGGAGTGAGCTAAAGAAGGATGATGGATTAAACCCAGATCAGTTGACTGGGGATGAGTGCTTGCAATGTTAAACACTCCGTCCATTATCCCCTTTGGTTTTGCTTTGTTCGCCCTAAGTTGGCAGGGTATGCCCAAACGTGGGTCCCTTGCTCACTTTGCCACTGGATTCAAGCTAGCCTGCTTGATGATGGTTGATTAGCCAGAAACCGGTCCCAGGATGCTTGTTTCCGGTGCTGGGAAGACATGGCTTGGCAGTTCGGGCTGGATTGTTCCCATGAGGCACAGGGTCAGACTTATTTGCATATGGCCATGTCTGAACTGGGATGGCGGAGTGAGCTAAAGAATGAAGATGGATTAAACCCAGATCATTTGACTGGGGGTGAGTGCTTGCAATGTTCAACACTCCGTCCATCATCCCCTTTGGGTTTGCTCAATTCCTTTGAAAGTCAGAAGCGAATGGCAGCTCAATTCAATGTGCTGCTTAATACACACTAAGTGAGCTGAGCGTTTCTCAGTCCAAAGCTTATGATGCTCCTAATTGTTCTGTGCTAAGAAAGTGTAAGCAGTGATACGCCCCAAAGACCTCTTCTTTCTCCTGGGATATGAGGAAAGGCCTCCAAAGTCTGATAGCAACAGAGAGTGGGCACAAGCTGCACAGTCAAGGGGCTCATTGACCGACATTAGGAGGTAAAACATAATTTATCCGGTTAAACCAGTCAATGCATCACAAGAGGTAGTGTTATGTATCTGAATTGGGCCCCTGTAGCAACACTGCACAGTTTCTTACATTGTCCTCTTTCTGCACAAATAACTTTTTTTCTCGGCAGTAGCATCATTCGCAAAGACAATGGAGCCTGTATTAGTCTTATATGTGTGCCCCCTACGGCTATAATTTTTAGGGCGAAGCTGCTGCCCGGTTTGCTAAGTACTTCTTCTGGGCATTCTGAAAGCTTCCCTGGATCTGCATTCTACCCATTGCAGACCATTGGCTTTGTGGTTTGTAACTCACAATTGCTTTCATTCTATTTGGTGGCTTTATTTGCTTTAGGAGGCCCAGCATGCCTTTGTTCATCTGATAGAAAAATTCTTGTTTACTGTATCCATACAAGAACTCGTTTTCGGTAGACAGCCCTTTAAATCTTGTTCTTGTCTTGTCACATTTGCTGTGCCACAGTGACGTAGCTGGGGGGTGCGAAGGCGGTCCGCCCCATGCAGCACTGTTTTTTGGGGCGGCGGGAGTCATGTCTGTCGACTATCACTATCCCCGCGGCCCAAAGAACAAGTCGTTTGCTGCCCCCACCTGACCCCAAGGTACAAGTCCTAAGTCGTCTGTCAGTCGCCCCCCTGCTCTTACATGCACCCGGACGGCAAACTTAAGGGCCGCCCGATGAGGCAGCACATATAGCTATGTCACTGCTGTGCCTTCAAAGATACAGGTCAAATGTCAGGCTCTGTTTTCCAGGGATACTGTTATTTATTTTTCTTTCTCTGACTTCAAAGTAAGGGAATTTATGTGACAATCTTGCTGTGAAACGGAAAGGCTTTTTTCTAAAACACAACAAAATGAACAGTGAAGATATTTCAAAATATAGAAGAATTATGAAAGTACAAATTAAGTTCATTTATATTTTTGTATTTCTGAAGTGTGGTGGAAACAAATATTTGAAAAGGATCCAAACAGTCAAATAGACTAGGTGAAAACATTTCCACACATAGTTTGTGCGCTGTAAAACTGCATGTCTGTGCAAATATAATGGTCATTTCAATTGAAAATGTGTTCTGCAATGTCAATGTCCCACTCCACCTCAGTCTACCCATTCCACCCAATCTACCCACTCCACCTTGATCTAGCCCATTTCACCCCACTCCACTCTACCCCACGCAAATCTACCCCACACCAACAATCTTCCCCACTCCAATGTACCCTGCCCCCTACACAAATCTACAACACTCCCTCACGCAAATCTACCCCACTCCAAACCACAGCACTTCATTCTACGCCACCCAACTACAGTCTACCCCCATAACCCCAATTTAGCCCACTTTACTTCACTACAATCTACCCTTCTCTACCACACTACAATCTACCCACTCTACCCTACTCCACGCCAATCTACCCCACTCAACTCTACTCTACACCCAGTCTAGCCCACTCCACCTCACCCCAACCTCGCTCACTTTTGCCCATGCTAAACAGCAGCCACACTGGTGTACAACAGGGCTAAAACACATTGCCAAAGCCAATAGCTTTAGCATAGGGCAGACCTATTGGCTTTGCCATTGTTTGTTATTATTTATATCTTAATGTAGCACTTATAAAGCGCTGGCAGGCAGCGCAGCGTTGTATAATTGTATGTGGGTTAAGTAGCATAAGAAAATAAAGTCTGCAAAAGTGTCTTTTGCTAAATATCTCATTTTTAGCTGACTACGGTCACATTTAAACTTGTCATGCCCTTAAATATGGTCTGAAGCACGTGACCCATTATATGCTGGATCCAAATTTAAAATAATAAATTAACACAGCCCTATGACACGAGGGAAGTCAGTTTGAATGAATTTAGACTTTAAATACAGGTCAACTAATTTGTAAAGAGAGATTTAAGTGGAGGTTTATTTTGGAGTCTGTGGCCCAAAGGATTGCAAACCCCATCTTGATGCTTTCAGCCGCTGTCGAGCATGAAACTCAACACTCTTTTTAATATTAGAACAAACGGTTAAACATTTTAAGACCGAAGGACAGCCATGAGGAATTCTCTTCCTGGCCAGGCCTTAGAACCCTGTACGGAAAGAGACAGTCTTCTTTTATTCCTGATCATGGCTGGGCATGAAGCTAGAATAATACGTTTCACAATGATTTAAAGTTTAAACACCCTTTCCTGTATTTGTCCCACCTCCTGTTGCTTTAAGTCTGATGATTGAAACCAGAGGCGCAACTAGGTCTTAACTTCGGAGGGGGGGGGGCTAACAGGGCAAACAAAGGGGCGTGGTAACATGGTAATCAATTGGGGCGAGGCTAACATTGCAGACAATCAGGATCGGGTGATGCTCAGGCCAAGCCGAGAAAAATAAGTGGCGAATTCTGCAATCAAAACTGGACAACATTTAGTTGTATGAGAATTAAATTGGAGAACAGAGGGTAATGTCAGCCATTTATACAATAACAGATATTAGGGATTTCTTCATCTTGCAATAAAGTGTCCCTCAAATGCATTATCTTGTCAGACAACAATATTATGTAAATGGTTAAAATTGCACCCTTTTTTTAATGAAATTCTCAAGAAACTGGTTCAAAAGAGCCCAGAACAACATGCTACTCACTGAGAAATCAAAACTGGTCAAAGATATAATTCACACCATGTGATAATACCTTTTACTCCCCGCCACATGGTTCATACTCACGTATAGATTATTTACTCACTTCTGCTCACTCTAAGGGGGACATTGAAAACACCTCCATTGAAGCGCGCGTGATATCCGATCACTCATGCATTACGATGACTTTGGCATTACACAATATGGGCAAGAGAACGACCTTGTGGAGATTCAACGACGCGGTACTGAAAAAGGAGGCACACAGGGTTGGCATAGAAACAGCAATCACTGACTATCTCTACCACAATAAAAAAGGGGACACCACAGACCTTACAAGGTGGTAAGCTCTTAAAACGACACTTAGAGGGGTAATAATCAAAATACATGCAGCCATGAATAAGGATGCGAACTCCGCCCTATCACGGCTAGAAGAAGAGATATCTGCCCTTGAAAAACGCCACATAACCTCAGTCCTTACAGATTTGATGAATAAAAAATACGAATATAACAAAATCATTAGCGAGAGGGCAGGAGTCTGGCTTCAACAACATTAAACTTTAGGTTATGCAATACTAACAAAGCGGGTAAAAGCCTTGCCTCGTACTTAAAATTTAAACTTCAGCATTCATCCATCAAATGCATAGTTGACAAATTAGGAACAGCCCACTCGGATCCAAATAAAATCGCCGACTTATTCAAGGATTTCTACAATGACCTTTATAGTAAAAACAAAGACATCAATAGTTCAAAGCTAAGGCCATACCTTGATAAATGTAAACTTCCGGCTAACACAGACCAAGATCAAATCGCGCTCAACCGTCCCATTTCTGAGGTGGAAATCATACAAGCCGTTAAATCCCTCAAGACAGGGAAAGCCCCGGGCCGAGGCGGGTTCAGTGCCACCTTTTATAGGAGCTTTTCGTCCATACTGACGGAACCACTCAAAGATATTTCTGAACACTTCAACACAAGTGGCCAAGTCCATGGCACGCCGGCAGAAGCCATTATAGCGGTTCTGCCAAAGGAGGGGAAAGACCCGTCCGCCCCTGAGAATTATAGGCCGATATCACTCATCAATCTTGATTGCAAGATCTACGCCATGGTTTCGGCAAAAAGGATTCAATCGGTCCTGCCCCAACTGATACATCCTTCTCAGGTAGGGTTCCTCAAAAACAGACTTTCGAGTGATAATACTCAAACCCTTGCGCACATCCTAGAAAGGGCAAAGATGACCAATTCCCCCACGGTGGCCTTGACCCTAGATGCTGAGAAGGCGTTTGATAAGGTTGACTGGGCCTACTTGGAAGCCACTCTGCATAAATTTAACCTAGGCACGAACTTCATTCGTATGGTAATGGCTTTATACTCCAAACCTTCGGCACGAGTCAGAGCGGGTGGATGCCTCTCAGACTCCTTTAACTTGCAACAAGGTACGAGACAGGGCTGGCCCCTCTCTCCGTCACTCTTTCCTTTGGTAATTGAGCCCTTCCTTTACTATTTAAGGAACAACAAGAGGATTAAAGGCATAGAATTAAAAAATAACACAGTCAAAATTTTGGCATACGCTGATGATGTCCTGGTAGTGTCCGTAAGGGCGGACCTGGCTATCCCGGTGCTGATGTCCACCATTGCCGAATTCTCGGAAGTGTCCGGATACAAACTCAACAAGGACAAGACTGAAGTAAAGCTACTTAGTAGCATCGGTGATAAAAGTTTCCTGGGTGACACAGGCCTTTGTTGGCAACAGAAGAGTTTTAAATACCTAGGGATCGACTTCGAGAAAGACTTGATTAGTACCCTAAAAATTAACGAGACCTCATTATTCAAGAAAATATCGTCACTCCTGGAAAGCTGGTCCACAAAGTTTCTATCCTGGTGTGGCAGAGTGGAAACTTTGAAAATGATGGTCACACCACTTATCAACTATTTAATCAGCATGCTACCCATGTTGCTCTAGGATGACTTCCTTAACAAGATACATAAGCTCTTCAATAGTTTTATCTGGCAGGAAAAGAAACCGAGGATCTGCCTGAAGAAACTTCAATTGCCAAAAGACAAAGGGGGTGTAGGTTTACCCAACTTCAGATGCTATCAGACGGCCTTCTTATGTAAACAAGGAGCGCACTGGTTCCATGCTCACCAGTGTGGGTTCACGTAGAAAAATCCATCATTAACAATTTGCCACTCTCCGCCATAATGACTATGGATGCCTCTTGCATCTGCCTTCGCCCAATCCAAATACATCTTCCTCAACACTAAACGGGCTCTACTTACCCTGGAGAGACACTGTAAACCCAAAATAAAGTTCTCCAAGTCAAATCTATCATCGTTCTGGTTTAACCCGTCTCTGAAGGATGAGGGAGGACTACTCTATTGGGAAGATTGGGCTAAAAAAGGGTTGTATTCACTACAAGACATTTACGATGGTACCTCTCCCCTTCCTTTTGCAGTCCTACAGTCGCGATTTGATCTCCAACCACTGGATTTTTACAAGTTCCTACGCCTTAAATCAATTATCTCCGCCAGAGCCATCGAACTGCATCAACCTACCCTATGTACTAGACTAATTCACCTAATATCACAAGGACATATGGTGTAAAAAATTTACAAACTCATTTCACCTCTACCTCAGAGAAGACACAGGAAATGTGAGCGAGATTGGGAAAACAAATCAAATTCCTCCAATCTGGCCTTTGATTGGGACAAGATCCATCTCACTCCCTTCTATGACAAAATATCCCCGATACTCTCTCAGACCAAACTCATTGTGATAAACAGATCATACTAGACAACTGAGAAACTTTTCAAACTCAAACTCCTAGACAACCCACTTTGCTGGAACTGTAAAACACACGTGGGTGATATGGCTCATATGTTCTTCCATTGCCCGTTGCTCCAAACGTTTTGGGACAAGATCTTCTCATACATCCAACACATCTTCCACTTTAGACCGCCTAGGGACTTCACATACATTTTATTAGGAGCAATTGACCCAAATGTTCCTAGAGAGCATGACAGGCATCTCTTGGACCTTATGCTCACACTGGCATGTAAAATCATTCTGAGCAAGTGGAAGAATACATCTGATGTTTCCTTCACTCAATGTTATGTTATGTTATGTTATGTTAGAGTTTTGGTAAAGCGCAACAGCTGCCCCAGCAAAGAGGCGTCCCGGCGCTGCTAGATCAGAGAAAACAAATACTCAAGGACAGTCAGGCAAGTACAGAAGCCTATGGAAGTGAGAAAAGAATGGTCTTGATGGCTTTACGGAAAGCCAGCAAATTCTCCAATCCACGGATGTGAACCGGCAAAGAGTTCCATAATTTGGCCGCTAACAGCCGGAAGGAGCGACCACCCATACGGCACAATTTGGTACGTGGCACCTCCACCAAGTGTTGCCTTAAAGAGCGCAAGCTCCGGGGGGGGGCAGGTACCAAGTCAACAATGGGCGCAGTATAACCGGTCTCCCGGTTTTAAGGATTTTGAATGCCATGACGAGGGCTTTGAATTTGATCCGAGAAGCAATCGGGAGCCAATGTAATCTTCCAATCGTTGCTCTGGCCGAGCATCTGCGAGGGAGCCCGATCAGAGTTCTCGCTGCCAGATTTTGGACCCGTTGGAGTTGCAGAATCTCGGCTTTATTCGCACCTAGGAGCAACACGCTAGCATAGTCCAAGCGAGAGATGATCATGGCTTGAGCTATAAGCTGGCGGACTGTTGGCTCAAAGTACTTCAGGATTGGTTTTAGGCCTCTTAGCAAGCCCACACAAGTAGCTGCCACTCTCTTTGTGTGGGACTGAAAGCTGAGCGAGGAATCCATCCATACTCCCAAATTCTTCACTAGGGGCTTGGGCGTTGGTGTAGAGCCCAGCGATGCCGGCCACCAGTGTTCGTTCCAGAGGGCGGTGCTTTTCCCTGCCAGCAGAACCTCTGTTTTGCTAGCATTAAGCTGCAAGCAATTCTCAGCCATCCACTGGGCGACTGCCGCCATACCATCTCTAAACCTCGTAGCAGACGCCGATGGCCCTTCAGCTAGAGTGATAACCAGCTGAGTATCATCCGCATATGATACCAACTCAAGGTCCCACTCTTTAGCCACGACAGCCAGGGGTTGCACATATAGATTAAGCAAAGAAGGACTAAGTGCAGATCCTTGCGGGACTCCCTGGCCGATAGAGTGAGACTGAGAGATGTATGGTGGTGCCGAGACCCGAAAGGATCTCTCCTCTAGGAAAGATCGAAACCACTGTAAGGCAGCTCCCGTAATCCCTACCGCCTCCAAACGGTGCAGAAGGATCTCATGTGAGACCGTATCAAAGGCAGCGCCGATATCTAACAGAATCAGCGCTGCACTCTGACCGGCATCAAGGATCAACCTTAAGTGTTCAGTAGAGGCGAGAAGGGCAGACTCTGTACTGTGGCCAGGCCTGAATCCGTTTTGCGATGGATCCAGGATATTATTTTCGCTCATGTACTCAGAGAGAACATTATTGACATGCGCCTCAGCAATCTTGGCCATCCACAGGAGAAGGGAAATTGGCCTAAAGTTTTCAGGTTTGGAGGATCTAGTGAAGGTTTCTTAATGATGGGAGTAACCTGTGCCTGTTTCCAGGCCCTAGGAACTATGGCAGTGGAAAAGGACAGGTTGAGTATTGCACCGATCGGCTGTTGAAAATGCACCAGGGACTCCATAAATTGCGCCGGCATCATAGGGTCCGATGGCGAGCCTGCTCTCACTTTCCTGCAAAGTTTGACTAGCTCTTCTCCAGAAATCTCTGGGATAGATGTTAGGATGGTATCACCAGCCCTGATGTCAGCAAGATCGAGGAGACCAGGAGGGTGCAGCGAGAAGGTCTTATAGATATTTTTCACCTTATCGATAAAAAAGATGGCTAGTTCTTCGCATTGCTGTGCAGAGGATATCTTAGATATCCTGCATCTAGAGTTCTTTAACTCTTGCACAATTTTAAAGATGCATTTAGTGGGATTCGAGCTGGTTTTTATTTCCTCTGCATAGAAAGCCGCACGCGCAGAGCAAATCGCTTAATGATAAATCTTCATTTTTGCCAGATAAATTGCTTTGACTCCCTCTTTGTAGTCCCTTCTCCAAGAGTGCTTGGCTCTCTTACATTGCTTCCTTAAAGCTCTCAGGGTTTCATTGTACCATGGGTTTGAGATGGACCTGCGCCCCTTCGTCCATTTGACTGGAATAAGCGCATCTAGACTTTTCACAATCCAGTCGCAAAAGGCAGTGTACGCCGCCTCCGGATCGACTAAATCTTCCAGGGAGAATGTCCCTAAGGAGGCGTGGAAATCCTCCAGTTTGAGTTTGTGCCAGGGCCTTTTTTGGACCCTGTTCTCCTCCTCCACTGAGTAAGGCTCCGGGATATCCATGTTGACTTTGACCAGAAAGTGGTCTGTCCAGCCCATAGGTTTAGGCACCTCCTCCTTCATTTGTGAAAAGTTTGAGAACACTGGGTCCAGGTTATGGCCAGCCAAATGCGTGGCCTTATTAATCAATAGATCTAACTGGAGAGCAGCCAGATCCGCCAGCAGTTTACAAATAGTTGGATCCAGGGTTTGATCAAAATGAAGATTCAAATCCCCCAAAATTGTAAAGTTGGCGGATCCCACCACTAGCGGATTAGCAACTTCCAACAAAGCCTCAATAAACTTCAAGGCAGGCCCCGGTGGTCGGTAGATATACAAACCCGAGAGTGTGAATTGTGCACTAATAGCAATCTTAAAGCGGGCACATTCACTACCACATAGATCTTCCCTGACAAAAGAGCAGGGGTATTGAGCTTTGTAAATTACTGCGATACCACCGCCTCTGATATTCCTATTAAGTGTCTCGATCAGATATCCTGCAGGGAGTGTGAGGTTCACTATGCCTATCATGTCTTCATCTCGTAACCACGTTTCGCAGATAAAAAATACATCAGGAGATTCTTCCTCAATAAGCGTATGTACTTCCAGATGGTGCTTGGCAAGTGATCTGACGTTTAATTCAAATACAGTGACCTGAGTGTAGGTCTCCAGTCTCCTAATGGCTCTCACTCGATCGGGTACTGGGGCAGCAAAATTACATACGGTACAGGTCAGACCTGACATCCCCAGTTGGTTTGACAATGCCCCACACAACTCCCTACCAGAGTTCATAGTTAGAAGTACCTCACTGTCGTAGACAATAGGCTCCAGTGGCACTCGGACAGGGGGACTGGCGAGAGGTGATGTCCTGGCGATGACGGGCGCAGACGGGCTTGCCTTTGGCGTTTAATGGTGGCCATAAATAGAGAGGAGAGGGGGGCGGGCGTCTAAAAAAACAACTAGACCGTCACCATCAAACTGGTCGAGAAATGTCGCACGCGTGAATCCCTGAGCAGCTCCTAGTCGGCTGCAGGGTTCACGGTGGCAGTGCGGGAGGGAGTGAAAGTTACGTGGGTTAAGCAACAATCAATTTTAATAAAGACACACACGAGTTTAAAATTAGTAGTCAATTTTAAAAACACAATGATACACTCCTGGCTTTTCCCGGCTGTGCCTCAGGAAAAAGTAATAACTATCTATCTGACGCGCGAGGGTTTAGCGCGATATAAGTAGCGTCAGCATTGCTGGAGGGCGGGCGTCTAAAAAAACAACTAGACCGTCACCACCAAACTGGCCGAAAAATGGCGCCCGCGTGAATCCCTGAGCAGCTCCTAGTCGGCTGCAGGGTTCGCGGTGGCAGTGCGGGAGGGAGTGAAAGTTACGTGGGGTAAGCAGCAATCAATTTTAATAAAGACACACACGAGTTTAAAATTAGTAGTCAATTTTAAAAACACTATGATACACTCCTGGCTTTTCCCGGCTGTGCCTCAGGAAAAAGTAATAACTATCTAGCTGACGCGTGAGGGTTTAGCGCGATATAAGTAGCGTCAGCGTTGCTGGAGGGCGGGCGTCTAAAAAAACAACTAGACCGTCACCACCAAACTGGTCGAAAAATGGCGCCCGCGTGAATCCCTGAGCAGCTCCTAGTCGGCTGCAGGGTTCGAGGTGGCAGTGCGGGAGGGAGTGAAAGTTACGTGGGGTAAGCAGCAATCAATTTTAATAAAGACACACACGAGTTTAAAATTAGTAGTCAATTTTAAAAACACAATGATACACTCCTGGCTTTTCCCGGCTGTGCCTCAGCTAAAAGTAATAACTATCTAGCTGACGCGCGAGGGTTTAGCGCGATATAAGTAGCGTCAGCGTTGCTGGAGGGCGGGCATCAAAAAAAACAACTAGACCGTCACCACCAAACTGGTCGAGAAATGGCACCCGCTTGAATCACTGAGCAGCTCCTAGTCGGCTGCAGGGTTCGCGGTGGCAGTGCGGGAGGGAGTGAAAGTTACGTGGGGTAAGCAGAAATCAATTTTAATAAAGACACACACGAGTTTAAAATTAGTAGTCAATTTTAAAAACACAATGATACACTCCTTGTTTTTCCCGGCTGTGCCTCAGGAAAAAGTAATAACTATCTATCTGGCAGGAATGGTTGGCTTCCTTGAGGGGAGCAGACAATGACGCTCTGCACTCATCACCCTGGCAAAATCCTCACACCAAGCTATGGAGTTTACTTGACTCATTAGAACTCTGTTATGACCCCCCTCAGGAGTATTGACTAACATATTCCATGACCCTAACTCAGCCTACACTGTCACGCCGGGCGGTATTCCCGGTAACGCATAATGGATGCCCAAAGACAAACTATGTTCTTCAAGTCCTGCCGCTGCTGCTAGGTCTTTCTCCTTTCCTCGTCTCCTCCTGCTCTTCCCTTTCTCTCCCCTCTCTCCTCTTCGTTGTGTTCATTCCACAGGATCGAGACTAGATGCATGGTAGTTTTAGCCAATACTCTCAGCTGAATATTACTTGTACAACCTTTATGTATATGTATTACAAGTATGATAGCTCACTGATTCCTTGGCTCCTTCCTCGATTATATCACCTGTACTCTTCCATGCATTATTGACTGTATTTCCATTGTGATCCATTTAGTGTATGTCTACCCCTTTGTATTTTGTATTTTATACTTTTGTGTCTTTTGTATCCTAAATAAAAAAAAGATTTTAATTTAAAAAAAAGATATAATTCGCACAAAAATGGGACTCTGGACGTGTGTCATGTACTTGTCCACCCCCCAAAGACAGGGAAGTAATTTCAGATTTTGAAATGTGCCCATTTGCACTGTTGTTACAAACTATAGCATATACAAACATACATTTTCGGCAGTAAAGCCATTAAAGCCTGGTGCTTTAATGAATAGGCAGTGGAAGTAGGGGTGGGTGGGGTGTTGTGCAGCAGCACTCCCAAAATAACCATGCTGGAATTCAGAGGGTGCGTGAGAAGTAATAAAGCAATTGCATTTTGATAATGATGTTACATTTGCTGTTCTTCAAAAGATAAGTCAAATGCCTGGCTATGCCCACTGCTAAAAGTCCCAAACTTGGTAATTATATCCCTGTCACAAAGTTCTAATCCTCACCTCTTCGGCTGGTGCAGCTCCTATTGTCATTGCATTTATATAGGGCGTACTACCCTTGACGAGGCGTTAAAGCGCTTTTTCAGTGAGTAGCACACAACTCTGGAGCCCATAGAGGATTAGTGGTGATTAAGTTTAGTGAAATACGAAATTAATTTGAGCGGTGGATATCTTCGTCTGTTATTTGGATTGAGAAGGATAGTGGGGGGATAGAAGAGGGAAAAGGTTTGCATTTATATAGCACTTGCTACCCCATAAGAGGTGTTGAAGCACTTTTAGTTTGGGCAATCTGAATAGTAAAAGCGTTATGAGAGGATAAAAGGAGGGGTAGAGGAGGGAAGAGTATGCGGTTGGGATGAATGAAAGAATGGAGGTAGAGGGTACATTGATAGAGGTATAGGGTTAGAAATAGGCCTACTTGGAAGCCACTCTGCATAAATTTAACCTAGGCACGAACTTCATTCGTATGGTAATGGCTTTATATTCCAAGAGAGTAGTAAAGAGAGTAGTAAAGTGAGGTGTGAGATGAGTCAGAGTGGAGGAAGAGGATGTATTGCGAGAGATATAGGGTGAGATCTAACGTAGTGCATTGGATATGCTGAATTGAAAGCAAAGTAATTAATGTAAAAATATATACGTACATGGAAGGTATATGCCTAAGGAAGGTAATACATTTAGACTAACGTTTTGTTTAATAAACTCAGACTGTCAAGTGCTTTATTACTTGTGTGTTTGTGATAGGTGTTAGATCATTCCGTACACTTACAGACAGCAGACTGCTATCCCACCTGAAATAATGGAACTAACTAAATACCTGTATTTTCACACTGCAATTCCTTCCACCAAGCCAATGAATGTCCATGTTCAAATTGCCAAATAATATTAAAGAAAGAACAAAATGAGACCACACACAAGACAATTTGCATAGTAAACAAATAATGAAATGAAACTAAGAAAAAGTCGTTATCCTAGGCTCGCCCCCTGGCCTGGAAACAGGCCTGGTGTTTTAATTAACACATTGGGGCCTGGCTTCAGATGGAGGAAATTCTTACAAAGAACTACCGGTTACTTGCAAGAGGCATCTTAAAATGTGTATGATGATGGTGTAATAAATGTACAGCACAGTGAATGTTTAAAATTGGCATGTTTTATTGGTCTTTATTGAGATAGATTAATCGAAAAATGGGAAAATAAACGAAAAATTCACAAATAAACTTAGTATCCTGTCCACAATACACATACCACTGATCCAAACTTAGGACGTGGTAGACATATTCGACCATCATCTGTTGTTACAGTCCTGCAGACTACTTTAGAAAGACCAACCTACCCCTTGAATGGATGTATTGGAAATGGGCCCCATATACTTCAATAAACATCACAGGCAAGGACCCCCCTAGCCGTGGCACCACTGGCCAGGGCCACTCAGCAGATAAGGGGGGCTTGTTCTGCTTCACATCAGCACCTCTTGCAAGGACATGCCAGGGCACCACTGCCTCAAGGCCATTTGATGGAAATGAGGCCACGATCTGCTCCACAACAGCATCACTTGCAAGTACCACCCATCTATGACATCACTGCCTGAAACTCACTCCGCTGAACGGGGCCTAGCACCTGCCCCTGACCATCCGCTCCATCACACTCGTGGTGTAAGGTCAGGACACACCAGGTGTCACACAACTTCACAGCCATCATCCTAAATGCAGGCTCCCTGCTCTCACTTCACCCGGGCCCCTAAAACCCACCCAGGAGTACAGAAACCAAATCCATACACCTATATCCATCGATGTGCAAACATCGTGGGGTACAAGGGTTTAACATGTTATTTTCAATCAAGTAACGCCCTTCAGTGGCAAGATTTGTTTTTTATGATAAAAACGGATTGATCATAGAAAAGACTAGTCGGCCATTAAATTAAAGAGATGTTTATGCACAGCTGCTAGCGCCTTCCTATTAGAAGTTAGGCCACTGTTGCCTGCTTCTGGCGACAGCGCCACTCCAGGCACCAACTGTAGGTGCTTCCATGCTCTCTACCTCAATGTGCCACTTTCATAGCCAGCACGAGCACTATCACCAGTGCCAAAACCCACTAGGCACCATATCCGTGCTTATGTACATTCATAGACCCTCTCCACCCCAAAAACCACTTACAACCAATGAAGCAATTGGTGGGCCCCCACTCACTGTGTTCAGTCAGGAAACTGATCATGCATGTGAACCTGAGATGTACCGTGCGCACAGCGGCGGGTTACACGAAAAATGACCGTACAGTAGCCACAGGCCGCGCGTGTGGGGCTCTTGACACAGCCTTCTAACCTCTTACAAAGTACAATCGCAGTGTGTTTCCTCTCCTCAAGCAGCTCTGCAGGTTGAGCATGTGCTGTATCAATCTCGTGTGTAGCCTCTGCATCACAAGCTTGATTCCCAGCGCTGCCATTCATCCTTTTGTCCTCCCAACAACAAAAAGAGGAGCACCAAATCTATCATCCCTCCAAAGTGCAGACTGGGTACACGTAACAACGGATCCTGGGAACAATTCGGTTGAGTTGTTCCTTGAAAAGATTTGTCCAAATTGCCCAGTGCAGGCAGCGCCTCACTTGAGAGGCCAGTCACGAAACCCAAGCTCACACAACAGGACACTCAGCAAGTAGAAAGATGCAGCCACAGTCTGTGCAGGTAACAGCGGTGAGGCAGGGATTCCAACGGACGATGCAGAGAGAAATTTAAATAAATAGTTAATTTTCCCTCTGCATTGTCTATCGGAATCACCCCCACCTGGCCCCACCGCTGTTACCTGCACGGACCGTGGCTGGGAAGATGTACACAGCAGGGGCAAAGTAATGGTCAGTGCAGGTGATGCTTTTCCTTTGTGAAGAAATTCCTGCTGGCGTCACATCCATCTGCTGGGCACATCATCCCGCTCCCACCCCATGCTGCACATAAAGTTGACTGGAATAGCTCACGGGTGGGGGATGGGAGCAGGGGGTCACGAGGGAGGCTGCATGAGGTTGACGCGGGTGGTTTCACTCTGGGGGCAAAATAAAAAAATTCTAAACTTACCTTGAGGCTGGTCTTGCATCGCTGCTACTGCTCTGCTGTTTCTGACTACAGGAACCAGGCAGCCAGGCTCCCTCCCCTAAGCCAATCAGAAAGCTGCAATGCAGCGTTGTGATTACTCTGAGTGCAGTGACATGGCACTCAGCCAGGGGCTGGAGGGGTGGGCATGTTCTCCATGCAGTCTGTAATGCAGTCTGCATGGAGAAGTGGGAAAGTACGCATTAGTGGTTTTGGCGGCCCCTGAGGCCGACCAAACAGTCATTGTGCACTTTGGAGTGGGCAAACCACTCCTCCCCTACTCTGCCCACCAGCAAAGCTGCAGGACACATCACAAGGAATAGAATGATAATAATTTAAAGTTATTATCATTTTATGTTTCTCTTGTTCCCACTGCTTAAAAGCAGTGGGGCAATACTCCTCCTCCATACCAGAGGTGCCGCCCTTGGCTGCACATCACATCAAAGGTGCTTAGGTGACATCCCTGCCTATCACCTGGGTGGCAGCCCATCTTAAAGAAAACAAAAGGTGGGGGGTAGGGAGGGTTGCTGAAACCTTTTTTGAGGCTGGCTCAGGCTGGTTCTGGGAACTCAGAAGTGGTCATTAAAATCAAATTCTCAGATGCTAAAGCATCCGGTAATAAAAACTCTATCCCAGGTGGAGCCTTAATACAAATGAAACTGGGCACGAACGGTTTGCATACTTTCCTTATTTTAGTGCATGTAAATCAGGAAAGTTTGTCATACTGTCATCTGCACCTTGGCAGCCCGGGTTGAAGACAATGACGAGGGGGTTGCTGAAGCCCATTTTGCCAAATGGGCGTAGCACGCCTGATTGAACCTTTAGGGATGTGCTAAATGTTCATGATGCCCTGGGGTGGAAAAGAGTCGCTCACCATATGGCCATCGGAGAGGTCCAACAGTGAAGTGAGGTATTGGTCCAGTTGGCCCCTGTCCAATAATCTCTACAGCTCGCCTGGGCCTTAGGGCTTAGGGGCCTATCTCGGGCTGTGGCTACAGGACGCACAGCCCAGAGACTGCTGAGGACCGCAGACTGCTGGGCCTCTTGCCAGCGACGGGCAGCGTCCGGGGGCCATGGGCCTCATACAATTAGAGTCAGGGGCTCCTGCTCCCGTTGACTGCACTCTGTTGAGCAACAGCTAAACCCCTCCAGTATGGATGAACTGCCCTACAATGTTGACTGCCTGCTTGGAGCCCCACTATATTAAGGATATGCACTGGGCAGAGAAACATAGACCTGTTCCGCAGTCATGCAGTGACCAGCACCTGTCGGGGTCTGCGGTCGCTGTGGGACGGATGGATGTTGGGGAGAAACCAGGCTGACCATGTTCTAAGAACCAAAACCCGGGAAGGCCACAGACACCGAAGTAGGACTAAATGGTGACACTCTTCACAGCCACTGAAGGCCAACAACACACTACCAAGCAGTACCACCACTACCACTACCAGTACCACCACCACCAGCACCACCACTACCAGTACTACAACCACTACCGGCACCACCACCACCACTAGTACCACCACCACCACCAGTACTAGTACCAGTACCACCACCACTACCAGTACCACCACTACCAGTACCACCACCACCAGTACCACCACCACCACCACCACCACTACCAGTACCACCACCACCACTACCAGTACCAGCACCAGCACCACCACCACTACCAGTACCAGCACCACTAACACCACAACCAGTACCACCACCAGCACAACCGGTACCATTACTACCACCACTACCAGAACCTCCACCATCAGTACCACCACCATCCCCACTTGTACCTCCACCACCAGTACCCCCACCACCAGTACCACCACCACCACTGGCAGTACCACCACCACCACCTCTGCCAGTACCACCACAACCACTACCACCACCACCTCCAGTACCACCACCACCTGTACCACCAGTACCACCATCATCAGTACTACCACCACCAGTACCAGTACCACCAGTACTATCACCACCAGTCCAAGTACCACCAGTACCACCACCAGTACAATCACCACCACCAGTACTTCCACCACCAGTAGTATCACCAACAGTACCAATAGTAGAACCACCACCAGTACCACCAGTACCAACAGTATCACCAGTACCGCCACCACCATGCCACCACCATCAGTACCTCCACTACCAGTACCACTAACACCAGTACCACCAGTACCAGTACCACCTGTACCCCCAGTACCACAACCACAAGTACCACCAGTGCCACCACCACCTATACTACCACTACCAGTACCACCAGTACCGTCACCAGTATCACCACCACCACCCATACAACCACCACGAGTACCACCAGTTCCAGTACCACCACCACCACCACCAGCACCACCATCAGAACCACCACCAGTCCAAGTACCACCACCATTCCTACTAGTGCCACCGGTACCACCACCAGTACCACCAGCAGCACCACCAATACCACCACTACCACCACCACCAGTACCACAACCACCAGTACCACAACCACCAGTACCACCCCACCAGTACCACCACCACCAGTACCACCAATAGAACCACTACCAGTCCCACAACCACCAGTACCACCACCATCACCAGTACCACCACCACCTCCACCACCAGTACCACCACCAACAGTACCACCACCACCACTACCGGTACCAATACCACCAGTACTACCAGCACCAGTACCATCTGTACCACTAGTACCACCACCACCAGTACCACCAGTACCACAACCACCAGAACCAGTACCACCAGTACCAGTACCACCAGGACCATCATCAGTGTAGTGTAGTTCCTATATTCCCAATAGGCTCTGCGCATTGGAATAATATATTCAGCAGTGTAGACGTAGGACTGAGGTTATCTAGGTCTCTACTGACTATATTAGACTTAAGGTTTGCCAGCTAGCTCAGAGGTCACTAGAAACTTTCTCGAATAAACGAGGAGGAGTTTAACCTCCCTGGATAGACAAGAAGGGATTAGCTTCTGACAACCATAAAACATGACAACTTTGCTCTCCCTGAATAAGAGTGTATCTCTAGAGTCGTGTGAAAACAAAAGACAGCTATTACACTCAGTCAAATGTGCGTACTTAGTTTCACCAGAATGCAGAGAAAAGAGAGACAGGCGTTTTCAATAAAAGGTGTAATTTATTGAGCAGTCTTCTTCCTCATGCAAGAAAAATGAATTGCCACGATTGTAATACTCATGGTAAAGTAAAGTGCGTACAGTAAAAGGAGGATTATAAAATAATACTGTAAAAGCATTGATATGGTTTCTTAGCCATATGATACTTTAAAATAGATAAAATATATACATACATATATACATTGACTAATCGTACTCAACTGGTGCTTCTAAATACGCCTACCCCGGTGTACCTGACCTAAGCCTAATACGTGGGAAGGAGTAAGTAAGTAGCAGTTTAAGTTAAGTTTGTTTTGCCAAGAATATGACTCAAGAATTCTCTTTAAGGGTTTAGTCAGCTCCGTACCTGGGTAATAGAAAGCAGGAGGTCTGGTATCTCTCTCTCAGGACTCGATATCCCAGTAACCCGCAAGGGTAGGCTGGAAACGCCGGAGCTGGATTTTCTCGGCAGGAGAAAAGACAGCGTCTTTCTCAGCGTGTCAAAAGGGAGGGGCAGCGTCCGTGGGCTCTCGCATCAGCTGGGCTCTCGGGCAAGTAGATAGCTGCTCCAAAACCACCACCGTGTGTTTGCTTAAGGCAATGTTGGTATATTTATACCTGAAAGGTGCTGAGTTTGACGTTAGGTTGGACATAAGACGTCAATAAAGATGTCACTAAGAACTGGTCGTTCTTACAGTGCTTTACAGGAGTTCTAGGACAAAATCAAAACAAAAGCAATGGGGATTTCCCAGGTTGCTGGAGGCTTGGTTTTGTTTAGAGAACTCGGTGTGCTTTCTAGGGGGCCGGGGAAATAGTCTTGCTTAATGTGACAGCATGTGCTATGACTGAATTATGGATATGATTACTATGCCGTTGTATGGATAATATTGATTATAACCGGACAAGGGCATAAAATAGAAATATCGATTCTGGTTCCTAGATAAAAACACTACACCCACTCCACGAATGAATGTCCATCATTACTAAACTAAGCAATAGTAAACATTCTTAAAGGTGCTTGTGTATACCAACCCACCCCAAAATTCATTTTTGCATTTGAAATGGTGTATGCGAAATACATGAAAATGGTTATAGGTACTGTACGCTTTTCAAGCAGTGTAATCATTCATTAAAAGATGCATATATATATCAGCTGAATGATTTGCGAAATTTACACATGAAATGGCTCTTAATACAGAAAAGAAGTGCGAGACCATTCCATCACATATAAATACAGTTATTTGTAAATATGCTAGAGGCTGAGGTAATATATTGTCTCTAGAGTTCCTAAAAATAGAAGCTCTGTTCTCTAAGAATAGTTCTACTTTAAGCAGAGTACAAGTGCCCCAAAAAAATGTAAATATTTTAGAATCGAAAAAAAATATTTTTGTTTTTCAGTGGAAGAAAAAATAATGTCGCTTTCAGGGCAAAAATAGTTCCAAATATTTTCAGTAGCTCTTTGTTTATCAAAGCTGAAGGCCGAATTCAGAGTTCATGGAACGCTGTGTGCTTGTTTGCTTAAAAGTTTTTCTTTCTGTTCAGGGGAGAACATCATTTCAGACAGACTTTCAAAAAAGCAGTTTACCGCTTCAGGTGAAAGTTCGACCAAGTTGGAAAATGCCGCAACTGTGCAGTCGTGAGAATGATTGCTATCATCGATGTCTTGATCAGCAATGCTCACAGAAGGTCGTACCTGGGTGATGCTGCACTCATCTCGTTCTTCACTACCCTTTAATCGCAGTGGTGAAGTCTCAACGAATGCCGTCATCAGGATTGGTAACCGCTGGGGACAACACGATGCATGAGCCGTTACAGGACTTAGCAAAGTATCTGTATCCAATGGTACTGCTGATTGTAGTGTAAGACAGACGTCCAACACGCATTCTTCTCCGCATAGCATACATCGAAGCACAGGTAAGATACAATTCTGCCAGATGGGTCTGAATGAAAGAAACCAGGTCATATTCAGATCCCTTAGGCTAATCCAAGGACTTTAGTTATGCGGTCCTGATAGCACATAGCTAGGATCGTTTCTTCCATTGTCGCAGGAGTTTTGTCTGCGATTTGGCTTGCCATTACGAAGCAGGAGAATCAAAAATAAAATGCCTGCTACGAGTCCCAACAGAAGTGGTAGACCGCCAAAGACAGAATGGACAAAATTAGGAAAAATGCCCAGAACTGTTTTGAAGGGTGTTAACAGTCCCGAAAAAATTGTCTTAAATACATGTGGGATACCGCTGGTATCAGACATATTTAGGATTTGGCTTAGCATTTCTGCGAAATGTAGGGGGCAATTTGTTGATAAAAGTGTATGTATCTCTGCCGTTGTCCTTGCAACTTGCAGATCATACGTTTCTTCTGATGACGTCAAGGGCACAGTTGTCTGTAGAAGAACAGACTTCATTCTGCTTAAAGTATCAATTCGAATAGAAGAGATATTCAAAAAGGGCCAAATTTTTCCCGCCCTGTCTGGAGTGCTGTTTGGATACAATACTTGCATACAGCAAGTGACCATGGAACTAACGCTCACTAGATAAGCTTTTCCTGGCACCATGCCACAACATCTGTGGTCCACTATTAGAATGTAGCTCCCGTTAGAAAGCCGTCTAAAGAATGGCTCTATTCGAGTTGCAGGTATGCCATGCTGGTGGCATGAAAGGTTATTTGAAGTCCCCTAACAGGCCCCATGCAGGTTAATACCTTGACACAGAAGTATACCACTTAGTGATCGTTTACAATTGTTACCACTAAGAAATACATTCTGTTCCTTTTCGCTATAACATGTGTGTGTGTAAAGTAATTTCCATGATGACTTAATGTACCCTTTACCCAACCTTTGAAACTGGCCTGCAGGTATATACTCTTGACAATATTTAAATTGGAAAGTTGTTATCGGAATAGTTATGATTCCGTGTATTATCCATTCAATGACAGGTCGTTCTGACATTGTCAATGGTAATCTCTCAAGTTTTTCAATGCTCAGAATTGTATATTCCGCTCCTTTTTGTGCCAAGCTGATTTTTTTATCAGTAAGGTTAAAGATAGAGAATAATGACGTTGTGTTGATTAAACGCCAGGGCACGTAGCCTGAACGCAGATTTTGTAACGTCCAGCCAAGATGTACAATAGAACGGAATTGGGACTGACCGTGTTGTAACATTAGTAAGTCCTGCTCTATTATATCTATAGCAGATGATACAATACTGTACAGTGAATATATTCTGGAAGACAGAGTCATTAACCCATTGTCCACAACAGAAAGTGATTTTTCCAAATTAATACGGTCAATTTTCCGTATTTTTTCTGCTGTTTCAATTTGCGTTTCTTTCCAAGCTTCGTTGTAAGCTGCGTATATACTGGCCGCTATGAAATGTTTTTGACGCTGTTTGCGTGGTCCCATTATGAAATCACGCAAGTCAGCACCGTCTTTAAGTAAAGTCAAGTGTTGCTTAATTTCTGCCAGTGTGGATTTCTGTAGCCATTCGAAGCAGAGTTTCCCTACACTGTATGTTGTGACTATCCCTGGATGTTGTCTCTGGGAGTATCTAGGGTCTGGCCTGGTCAATTTGAACCCCTGTATTTTGTTCAGGAATCTATCTTGACAGTTATTTGTGTCTGTGGGCCAGATCAACCATTTTTTCCAATCAGGATGTGTTCTGTTTTGGTTAAAAATATGGGATACGTATATCTCAACATCTGTAGTGCTATTACTGTCATGTGTTGGCTTCGGACTAGACGGTTTGTTTAAGTCTTTAATTTTGGCTAGGCCAAGACAGGTTGTCTGTTGAATTGTGTCATTCAAGAATATAATTTGTTCTGGGATCATGCAGGCTCGAAATAATGATTCTATACCTTGGACCTGCCAATCTTTGGTACCCAAGATGGTATTTGTTTCAATGTTGATTTTCCAAAAATCGAAACCAAATGTAGTCATTTTTTCATGAAATGCTTCTGAATAGATTAATTTAGTATTTGTCAACATTGTTTTCATTCCTGTCGGGTTTGACGTAAGGTTGGACATAAGACGTCAATAAAGATGTCACTAAGAACTGGTTGTTCTTACAGTGCTTTACAGGAGTTCTAGGACGAAATCAAAACAAAAGCAATGGGGATTTCCCAGGTTGCCGGAGGCTTGGTTTTGTTTAGAGAACTCGGTGTGCTTTCTAGGGGGCCGGGGAAGTAGTCTTGCTTAATGTGACAGCATGTGCTACAACTGAATTATGGATATGATTACTATGCCGTTGTATGGATATTATTGATTATAACCGGACAAGGGCATAAAATAGAAATATCGATTCTGGTTCCTAGATAAAAACACTACATCAGCACCGGTACCCCCCCACCACCAGTACCACCACAACCCCCAGTACCACCACCAGAACCACCACCAGTACCACCAGTACCAGTACCACCACCAGTACTACCACCACCAGTACCACCAGCACCACCAGTACCACCACCACCAGTTCCCGTACCACCACCACCAGTACCATCACTACCACTACCACCAGTACCACCACCACCAGTCCCACCACCAGTACAACCACCACCACCAGTACTACCACCACCAGTAACACTAGTAGAACCACCACCAGTACCACCACCACCAGTACCACCAGTACCACCACCACCATACTACCAGTACCACCACCACCATAAGTACCTCCACTACCAGTGCCATTAACACCAGTACCACCTGTACCACCAGTACCACAACCACAAGTACTACCAGTACCACCACCAGTACCACCATCACCTGTACTACCACCACCAGTACCACCAGTGCCATCACCAGTACCAGCAGTTCCAGTACCACCAGTGCCAGTACCACCACCACCAGTGCCAGTACCACTAGCACCACCACCAGTACCATTACCACCAGTACCACCACCACTACCACCAGCCCCAGTACCACCACCAGTACCAGCACAACCAGTACCACCACCAGTACCACCACCACCACCACCAGTACCACCACCATAACCACCACCAGTACCAGTACCACCACCAGCACCACCAGTACCACCACCACCACCAGTACCATCACTACCAGTACCACCTCCACCAGTACCACCAGTAGCAGTACCACCACCACCAGTCTGAGTACCACCAGTACCACCAGTACCACCGATAGAACCACCACCAGTACCTCCACCACTAGTACCACCACCAACAGTACCACCACCACCACCAGGACCACCATCACCACCAGTACCACCCACACAACCAGAACCACCACCCGTACCACCAGTATCACAACCACCAGTAGCACCACCACCACTACCACCACCACCAGTACCACCAGTACCAGTACCACCAGTACCACCACCAGCACCAGTACCACCACCAGTACCACTACCACCATTAGTAAAAACCACCACCACCAATACCTCTACCACCAGTTCCACCTTCAGTACCTCCACCACCAGTACTACCACCACCACTGCCAGTACCACCACCACAACTACCACCACCAGTACCACAGTACTACCATCACCTGTACCACCACCACCATGACCACCAGTACCACCACCACCAGTACCACCAGTACCAACATGACCACCACCACCAGTACCACCTCAGTAATCCCACTACCAGTACTACTACCACCAGTACCACCAGTAGAACCACCACCAGTACCACCACCACCACTTCCACCTTCACCAGTACCACCACCACTCGTGCCAGCACCACCACCAATACCACCAACAGAGCCCCCACTACCAGTACTATTACCACCAGTACCACCGGTACCACCAGTACCACCACCTGTACTACCACCAGTACCACCACCACCACAACCAGTACCACCACCACCACAACCATCAGTACCACCATTACCAGTACCACCACCAGTACCACCACCAGAACCACCACCAGTACCACCAGTACCACCACCACCACCACCAGTACCAGTACCCCACCAGTACCACCACCACCACCAGTATCATCAGTACAACCCCTGCCAGTACCACCACCATCAGTACTACCACCACCAGTACCACCACCACCATGCCAAGTACCACTACCAGTCCAAGTAACACCAGTACCACCACCAGTACCACCAGTAGAACCACCACCAGTACCACAACCACCAGTACCACCACCAGTACTACCAGTACCACCACCACCAGTACCACCACCACCCCCAGTGCCACCACCAGTACCATCAACACTACTACAAGTACCACCAGTACCAGTATCACCAGTACCACTACCACCACTAGTACCACCAGTACCACCACCACTAGTACCACCAGTTCCACCACTAGTACCACCACCATCACCAGTACCACGACTACCACAACCAGTAACACCACCACCACCTGAACCACCACCACCAGTATCACCACTACCAGTACCACCACAAGTACCGCCACCAGAATTACCACCAGTACCACTAGTACCACCACCACCACCACCAGTACCACCACTACCTCCAACCAGTTCCACCACCACCACCACCACCACCACCAGTACCAGTACCACCACCAGTACCACGACAAGTACCACCACCACCACCAGTACCATCACCACCGCCAGCAGTACCACCACCACCACCAGTACCACTAGTACCACCACCACCACCACCAGTACCAGTACCACAACCAGTACCACCAAAAGTAACACCACCAGTACCACCACCACCAGTACCATCACCACCGCCAGCAGTACCATCACCACCAGTACCACCACTACCACCAGTACCACCACCACCAGTACCACCACCAGAACGACCACCAGTGCCACCACCACCAGTACCACAACCAACTATACCATCAGTACCACCAATACCAGTACCAGTATCAGCAGTACCACCAGTAGCAGTACCACCAGTACCACCACCAATACCACCAGTACCAGTACCACTTCCAGTACCACTAATACCACCAGAACCAGTACAACCACCAATACCACCAGTACCAGTATCACCACCACAACCACCCGTACCAGTACCCCCAACAATACCACCAGTATCACTACCAATACCACCACTACCACAACTAATACCACCACCACCAATTCCACCACCACTATTACCAGTACCACCATTACCAGACCAGTACCACTACCACCAGTACCACCAGTACCACAAGTACCACCACCACTATCAGTACCACTACCAGTACCAGCACCACCAATACCACCACCAGCAATACCAACCAACGACCAATACCACCACCTCCGCCACCTCAGCTCCTCTTGCTCACCAGTAATAGCAGGGGCATTCTACGAGGCAGGAGCTGCAGCCGAGACCACCCCTCCCTCCATCCATGCGTGCCATAAAGCAAAGCTCATTAATCCGGGGCCCTACTACAGCTTGAGTGTTTATTAGGCCAAAGATAGCAATGGCATTACGCAATGCCACAGTGCATACTTAAATCACGGACAGGGCCCTGTCCGTGATTTAAGTATGCACTGTGGCATTGCGTAATAGCCCCCCTGCTCTTCCTCCTGAGCCGCGACAGTGTAATCAAAGTGTGAAAGGTGTTGGAGCGCTTTGTTAGTGTTTATAGCTCGGATCATATGTAACTCTCACTTCACACTTTGTGTCTGTGTAATTTACCACACTTACATATCTTCTACACTGCACTTTTTATCACTACTTTGAAGATGTCGCAGGCCAGTCCCTTCCTCTGATATGTACAATCTAATGAGCGGTTGAGCAGGCCCTTTATTGTAATGCAATAGGTCTTGCTTTTGCGAGAGTTTAAGTTATTAGTATTGTAAATGACAATGCCTTTTATTTATATTTTAAAACACACAACATAAATAAAAGGCTTTGTCATTTAGAACGGAAATAGCTCAAACTCATGTGAATGTGAGACCTATTGAATTGCAAATTCTTGTTTAAGCTTTTTATCAAATAACTCCATAGAGTATTTTTACCCAATATAAACATAAACAGCTGCCCAAATGTTTGACAACTTGTTCTGCCTTGACACTTAGAACTTTCAACTTCCAACTTCACCCTTCCATTCCAATGGAATAGCCTAATTATTAATTGAGCAATTCATTTTGTCATTTTGATGCATGAGTTCACAAGTAGGATATAACGGACAGAGTTCTTAGCTGAAAAACCAATAAACCTCTACCTTTGAGGCCTGCTAGGACAAGACTCAAATAGACTCAAATAGAAAACTTTGTGGACTCAAAACAGTCTCCCTCAATCCCCCAGAAATGTTGGGGTTGCTTGGGCGTTTTCACAACTAATCAGCTCTCTTATCCCAGCTGTTTCGACATAACAGACAGATTGCCTAATGATGTGTGAATATCACTGGCCGAGCCTATGGCTGTTGGGAAAATAAAAAATTGGAGGGGTTTGCTACCTTCTCAATGGTTATCTCAAAGTTTCTTCACTTGGAAAAACATTCCAACCCTTCACCCTAAATGTACAGATGTGGGCAAATTACACTAATTCTGTTCATCATATTCCACCATTTCATTTCACTGAAAGCCCCTTTTGAGAACCCAAGGTTCATGCTAGTGTTCAAACATTTTATAAATTGGAGTTCTCCAGACTATAGCTTATGCACACCTCTGCTTAGAAATTGTTCACCATTTTTGTTTATCTGCACACCCTTTAGAGCCAATCTTCTTGACCCAACACCATTTTAAACCTGTTCATATCTAGTTTGGAAATCCAGAATCAGATGTAGTCCCATCACTCATTTACGGGCTGCATCTTTTAAAGAAAGATATTGATTATAACAAATACAGACCTACCTTTGCATTATAATTTTGTTGAGCCAATTTCTTGATGCACAGTTTGCTACTTCTTTCTCCAAATTGATACCGTGTTCCATTCTAACAGAAACAAGAAGATTAGTTTCTCACAGTTCAATGACTCCTCTGCAGCTTCTAATCTATCATGATCCTTTTTTGACTCATGAGTTTTGAAAAGATTACGGCCAGATATGTTTTTATTAAGAGAACCAGTACTGGACCATTATTGTAGGTGCTCAGTTGGTTATAGGTATTTACTATTGAATGTCAGTGGGTTCCTTCACCTAATATTTGAATGTACCTTAATCTGGAGCGATGACTAGTGCCAGAGGTAGCTACAAACTACCTGGAAGTGCATAGTATCCCAGATGATATCACCTTCTAAAGAGGGCACAGATCATTAGTTTTGATTCACCTAAGAACATCTAAAGCTTCTGTGAAATGAGTAAGAAGCTAGCTACATTAAAGCTACCTCACATTGTTAATCAGAAGTAGTGCCTCATCAGCAAAGAACATAGAAAGGATGAACTATTCTCCAAAGTTAGGTTGAATCACCCCAATCTTAATATTTTATCCAAACTTAAGATTTAGCAAAGTAATTTGCACTTGTGTGATGTAATAATAATTGAAAGAGGATAAGAGGAAACATGCACACACCAACCATTAGGCTTGGTCCACAAGGATGTTCCACCTGGTCTGTGGAAGGGAGTGGAAATATACAATATAGCAGCGATCCCTCGGCACACAGTTTTCTTTGTCAATTTAGCCAAAGCTGCTACATTGAGCATTGTGGATTCCAATTATTAAAGCATGTCTCTCTTCTGAGAAAATAGTTGATGCTATTCGCTTGCTCCAAAACATGAGTTTTGATCCTACTAGGGAAATCCACCCAAAAAATGTTCAACATGGGTATCAGGCGACCATTTGCAGAATAACGTTTTGGATTTTTTGTTAGAAAGTATTAAAATTCACCTCTCGCAGTGGATAGGGACTATTGCTTCATCGGATATCTCCCTGATATTGGAATAGGCATTGCAACCAACCATCTAGGCCTGGCTAAGAGTTTTAGCTAAACTGGACATACCAAATGCCCCAAAAGCTTCAGATGGCTTTAGATTATTTATCATTCTGACTAACATGACTTTTTCTTGTTCCTAGGCTCATGTTAAACTATCATCTGCCTCAGAGCTTTCCCTATGTATCTTGGAAGACTAGGGGCATCTATTGTATTACAAATTCCATCCTACAGTCATAGCAGGACTAGAATCCAGTGATGCACATTTTTATTGTAAATTACTTTTATTCTTAAAGGAAATTGAGCCACTGGAATCATACACAAACATACAAAACACCAGCCAAACTTTCTGGGTGCCCACTGACAAGTTTCAAACAGGGTGAGAGACAAAAGCCACAGATCAGCCATTTTCCCTGTGGCCAGGGCTTCTGTGTCTTGCAGGTGGTGTCTTGTGACAGGTTATATTGAATTGAATACACCATCATCTAATCAAGAAAAGCTACTGATGAGATATTGACTAACCCGCGCCTAACCTATTAATTGTGATGGGATGTATTTATCTGTACCCTATGTCTGTGCCCTAGCCAAATTTCTATTCTGGGCTTGGGCTATTCGAGCCAGAAAGCTTAAAAACTTTGTTTAATTCTTTCTTAAACTATATTAATTTTAGCAAATGTTACATTTGTTGCTATTAACTGGATATGTCTTACTAATTTTATCAACTATCAATTCTTTTTAAACTTGCTTTTATGATAATGAAATTTTATCGAAATAAAGCTTTTTTGACTTTGACTTTGTATTTATCTGTGACTATAACTTTGCATTGCCCATACGCTCGTCCCACAAATGATATCCTTTGTCTGACAGATCCAGGTATCAGATCATCCATATACCCCAAAAATACTCAGACACTACACCTTTCAAGCATGTAACATTATGAGGTCATATTACATGCATGACTGCTATAGGGCATAAAGGGTAAATCCATGTAATAATATGGGATAGACAGTCACCTTAAAAAAAACCTATATCAGTCTACACTGATACCTACTTCTACACCAACTTATGCCCATTGCACTTAGCTACCATGCCTCTACACTTGCCCTCCATAGTTCCTGATGGTCAAAAATCACCTGGCTTCAGCCTGCGGAAGGAGGCTTAGGGAGGAGAGTGGCAGGTACAGTGGCAGGAGCTGGTCCCATCAGGCAGAAATGGCAAGGAAGTAGGGACAAACAGACGGAGATTTAAGTCCATCCCTTCTTATTGTTCCTAGGTCGACCTTTTGGTCCTGTTTATTCTAGTTCAAAAGGCGGATAGACCTGCTTTCTCCTGCATATATATCACACTGCATGTAGAAGGATGGTCAAAGCTCAATATTTTATGAAGCCGCGCGCTTTGGGGATCAAAACAGCCAACTTGATGACCTGCCCTCAAATCCTCAGCTTAGTTCAGTTATTGTGGTAGGTAAGATAGGAAATTAGGCTACATCCACCAGGATCTAATGTTCCAGCAACTGTTGGACCTTAAGGTCCTTCACAGATCTGCCTCTTTTGGAGGAGGATAGACAACTTCAGACTGGAGCAGAGTATATTGAATGCACATGATTAGATGTAGCTCCTCATGTTCCTCTGGTCAATCTACTCCCTTAGCTCTGACAATGTTTGGATGTTCCTGGCTCTATTGTCATTTACTGTTTCTTTGTCTTTGGACCTCATTGGTCTGTCTGTTTTCTTCCTCTTATCTTTTTATTTTCTATTCTGCTTGAATCTTCCTCCTGCCACCATGTTTCATATCTAATGCACCTTACCATGGCTGGATTTCTAGGCTGCTTAGACCACTTTTATCTCTCCTGTCATCACTCCCTTTAATGGCAATTACCTTATTGTGCTGGGCACAGTTGGACAAAAGGATGAAACAGCAAAACTTATGAACATGAGCCATTCCATGCTGTCACCCCGGGGACCACTTAGTGAAATCCCCACTTCCTTCAAGCCCTAACCCATTCTGTGCTTTATTTAGTTGATGACAGTTGACCTATGAGACCTCACATCAATGCAAAGACTATCTCTGGCTTACATCTGCATAGTGAGAGCAGAGAGGGGTGTTCTTCTACAAATATGTTGCCATTTTCCGTTGAATGATTTCCCTTCTTCAGTGGTGGGTACCTCCACTCAACTTACTTACTTGGAGTGCAGAATGTTACAGCCTATCTCACCTTTTAAGTGAGGTAACACCATGTTCAAGATATCTAGAATCTACATCTGATATTCCTACTCACCAAATGAAAGTTACCATTTTTGGATTGCGCTTCTGAAATAATCTGAAAAATAGGATTGGTATAATGACATATATTTAAAAGTCACCCAACCAGCTCTTTCTAAAAACAATTTCAGGTTTTGTGAGCCGTTGGAATGTGGAGAAAATATCTGGGAAGCAGAAATACCCACAAACAAAATGATCTCTTTGGAAAGAGACAGCTGGATATCGCAAAACAATAGGGGATATGTACAAGGAAGCAGGGGAGAGAGGTGTTAGCCTTTCTGGCATAACGCCTATCTCATCCACTTCTGAAACGCAAGGCTGCACCATATTTTCAAGAATGTGGTGCAGCCTTGCATTTCCCCCTGCGATGGCAATAAGTCTAGCAGCTTAGCGCCCACGCAGGCATCCTTGCACCAGAGTGCTAGGGTGTCTGCGTGCAGGGGAGGAATGTTTATGTATGGGAAGGTGTCCCTTCCAGCACATAAACAATCGTAGAAATGCCATTCTGTCACTTTCATGCATGCTGCTTTATGCAGCACACATGAAAGTGAAAACATTGCATTTTTTTAAAAAGGTTTGTTTGTGTACAGGAAGGGACACCTTCCTGTACATAAAGAAACAATGGAATTTAGCTTTTTCCATCTATGCTGCACAAGGCAGCGCACATGGAAAAAGCAAACACGAGGAGGAATAATGCATTTCTCCTCGTTTCGCCATCTTAAGACCAGGTTTTGCCTGGTCTTAATTTTGGCGCTGCCTCCTATGTATGCCACTCAGTGTCAAAATGACTGAGTGTTGCGGTGGAACGCCCACAGCAACACCCACTGCCCACCACTTTCACGCTAACCATAGCATGAAAGGGGGCCTTATGTACAAGGCAGCGTTAAGCCAGTGCAGGCCCTATCTCCAACACAATGTCACTATAGGTAGATATGCCCCAATGTGTTTCCCGTGGATAAAGGGGTAACCCTGCACCATTCATGCAAAAAAGAGACCACAGCCACAAGTAAGGAGCCAATACTTTTGTAAAGTTTATTTTTGTCAGATTTTTTGGTGCTGTGTTTTCTTTAGGGTATATCAGCAATTTACAAAGTAACATTTTACTAGAATTTGTTTAAGATTTACAACTTGTGATACTTTGCAATAAAAACCTATAATTGTTACAATACCCTATTGTTTTCGTCAGGGAGTAGAAATACAATGTCATAAAACGGAGAGTTGAGAAAGTATTTTGTTTCCAGGGGACAATAATTTGGATTTTCATAGAGTTGGTTAACACAAGAGGAAACCCCATTCAGTAGAAAAATTAAAATACACCTTATTGCAATGGTGTAGAAATTGAATCAGAACAAAAAATTTGGCTTGACAGTAATTTATAAACATGTGACGGGCAAGGTGGCCTTATTTAAAATGATGGTCCTTCCATGTTTCTTATATGTGTTGCAGAATTTCCCATTCCTGATCCCCAATACTTGGTTTTGAGAAGTCACAGCCCTGATTTGTTCCTTTCTGTGGAAGGGCCAGCCACCACGTATTGTGGTGGCTGGGTAGGATGCTTTTCTGTTTTACCTACATTTTTTCCCAATTCATGTGTCTCAAGCGTAGCCATGGCTCTGACGCTGGGGTTCATTAGATTGTGACGGTACTGGGTTGTTGGCCAACATAAGAGCAGTGAGGGTTTAGAAATGGAAAATAACTGAGAAGTAGTAAGGGTAGTACAAAAGGATGGGGGAATTGTGGAAAGTTCAGCAGTGCAAACTGGTTGCAGTGAGATCAGTAGGCCAAAGCCTGTGGCAGTTGAGGTGTGAGTGAAAGTGGTGGGATTAGGATAATCTATGTATGCGTCCATGGGTTAGGCTGATTTTGTATGTGACATGGTCAGGTGCAGCAACTACTTTAAGTGCAGACATGCCTCATTAAACAACATTTTAAATGTGTTATTTGACATCTGCCCAAGTTGAGTTTTTTGTAATCAGTTGAAATACCTCTTACTACCAACCTGTGTGTCTATGCAGATTAATAATTCCTCATTTATGCAGTTGTAAATAACAACAGATTTCTAGGAGGAAGTTTATCTGTGTGGGGAGAAGTAGTGTTATTTGCGTAGTAGGCAGTTGTGCCAGTTTTATAGAAGGGGTTGGTGCCTATTTGATGGTAGGGATCAATGCCAATTTCAGCCAGGAAATAATGCTAATATGTAAAGTCTGGTCCCTGTTCCTCATTCATTCAATCTGTTTTATATATCTTAGTGTTGAGGAACACCTGGGAGTTGGGGCACTTTAAGATACAAAGTCTAGGATCCGGAAACAGGAAGTCCTCAGAAGATAAGGAACCAATGGAAGCTTAGAACTGAACTGTAAATGTAAATGAGAGGTGAAACTGAAAGTAGGAAGTTGTTTCAAATCATCAAATTTACCCTGGGGTAAAAACAGCAGCTCTCTGGGGAGTCCTTCGGTGTAAACCAGTCTGCCACAAATGATAGATATCTTTAGGCATATCATGTTCGATCTATTTAGCTCTCAAATTTTTAGATAGTAGAAGTGAGTGTTGCAAGTAAAAATGATGCTGTTCTGTAGCATTCTGGATAGATGTGTGAGGGGACTCTACCTGCAATGACTTCACTCCTCAGTAAAGGCCATCTCTGTGACATCTGACACTATGAGGCAAGCTTAATTGCTCTTTAGAGTGTATATGCCCCTGAACTCTGTTGGTCCACTGGATGCATTTCTCTGTAGAAATGATGTATAGCTTTACAAAGGTGGCAGCACTTTGAATGTTCTATGGCCTCCATAATGCCCAGCACAGGGTAAAGGGAGCTCAGTGTGAAGGAGTTACAGTTTTTGTCAGACAGCCTTGCCATGGGGCTCAGATAAAGCTTCTCTGTAAAGTGTAGATGTGCTCTTAATTGACAAAGGAGGGGAGCTCTGTTTAACAAGGTGAATTAGCTGCGTAATAAAGGGCCTCTTACGTATCAATATTGTACTATCGGTAATGGGTGAGTAATGTGCTAAACCTAAATGTGTATGAACATTTCCTAAATAATTCTAAATTGTTGGCTAAAAGTATGGGCTTATTAGCTGACCAATTGCCTCTTGAGGTCTGCTCTAGTGGTCTCCTAGAATGACTCTCTGCTAGAACGTTGCCTTTTTAGGGGTGGGCAATGAAAAACATAATCTTGCCGCTTCCTCTTCCGGCTGCCACTGCAGCAGCTGCTGCTGTTGCTTTCACTGCTGCTGTTCAAGTACCCCTGGATGCTCCTCCCACAGCAAGAACATACTGTACGTGGGAGAGAAATGAGACCGTCTCTCTTTCTCTTCAGACGGTGGCGCCTCTCTGTGGCAGCACCCAGTCTGTTGCTCACCATGCGCAGCCTTCTTTTCATCAGTTTCCACCTCTGGAAGTATACAAGGCAGCTAAAGTCCCCTCTGACTCCGTGGATCACGTGAGAGAACAGCATGTCCGCTGACGCAAAGGCCTGCCAGCAAGCAGCACACCCATTTGGGAAAAGCATTAAACATTGCACAAATTCCTTGGTAATGGGGATACCAGGAGGGAAGTCCGAGATTGGTGGCTGAAGAGGACCAACTTCCACATTACCACTTGACTCACACTGAATGTCTGAGCTATTTGTCATCCTACGGCTGTTGTTCTTTTCTCTTTGGCATGTACACATGAATGGCTTGACTATTGAGTTAGTAGTAACCTCATTTTGCTCCTCTGCTGTCTCTGTAGTGTCAGACCCTGTTACAATAACATGATCTTCATTTTGCACAAATTCCTTGGTAATGGGGATACCAGGAGGGAAGCCCGAGATTGGTGGCTGAAGAGGATCAACCTCCACATTACCACTTGACTCACACTGAATGTCTGAGCTATTTGTCATCCTACGGCTGTTGTTCTTTTCTCTTTGGCATGTACACATGAATGACTTGACTATTGAGTTAGTAGTAACCTCATTTTGCTCCTCTGCTGTTTCTGTAGTGTCAGACCCTATTACAATAACATGATCTTCATTTTGCACAAATTCCTTGGTAATGGGGATACCAGGAGGGAAGTCTGAGATTGGTGGATGAAGAGGAACAACTTCCACATTACCACTTGGCTCACACTGAATGTCTGAGCTATTTGTCATCCCACGGCTGTTGTTCTTTTCTCTTTGGTATGTACACATGAATGGCTTGACTATTGAGATAGGTTTAGTAGTAACCTCATTTTGCTCCTCTGCTGTTTCAGTAGTGTCAGACCCTATTACAATAACGTGATCTTCATTTTCATGCCAAACACAGTCAGTGGAATCAGAATTGATTTCAGGCTCAGCAACAACCGCTTCATTTCCTACATCCTTAGATTCAGTGTTCTCTGGGGATGTTTCTTCTGCATGGATTAGGTTTTCAAAGGCATCTGAAGATCTAAGTTGCAGAGCTGGCATCTCCTCAAGTGTAGTGACTAGGGGAAGAAGCGAGCATGTTATGCATGTTTTTGAAATAGCAGCTAAGCACTTACTAAGTTTACTAAAACATACATTGAGTTATCAAACACATTCTGGCGAGTTGAAAAACAATTCAAATCGAACAAATGGCAGCAAACAAAAGGTCACCCTTCACTGCAGTAACTCTGCATGAATATTCCCCTTAATCTGTTGGGTCATGGTAGGAAAACATTTAGCGTGAGTGATATCAATGTGCATGCCTATTGCCTTCATAAGGGCCACAGTAGTGTTCTAACTAACCAGAATCCATAACCTCAAGAGTGTCTAAAAAATAAAGGAATCAGAAATCACATAACATAACATTCACATCGCGCTCACCGTGAAGGGTATCTTGGTGCTTAATAACAGATGTTTATTGTTACCCATCTTAATGATACTCTTTTTATCGATATCAGAAGGACAAAAGGCTAAGTGGATCCACTGGGATTTGAACCTGTGACCATAAGGTCAAACACAGTCCCCACCGTGGACGCATTAACCCACTAAGCACCAGACCCAGCAAAGAAAAAGTGAATGAAGCCAAAAATGATAGGTAGAAACAACACGAAGGATCCCTAAATAGAAAGCAAGTGAAACATACATTATTATTGGGGAGCGGCACTTCTTTCAGCCCCTTCAATATTTATCTACAAAATGCATAGCTCTGTCGTCTGATTCCCTCAGCTCAGTACTTTAATGAGATAATAAGTGCTGACCAGAACTGAATAAAAGATGGCACCACTGCATGTATGTAGTGCTCATTGCCTTTCTGTTATGCCTCCATTAGTGTCACTTTTGCACTTTTAGACTCAAACTACTCTAATGTATTGAATCTACAATCCCAACACAACAGACCCATACATTTGTACTAGTGAAGTTATATATTACTTGGTCTCAAATGAAAGGCTACCATAATCAAAGACCAGCATTTGCTTTTAAGATGTAATTGGATTTTGAAGGCAGAATATACCTTAGTACTAATGGGCTGCTACACCCTTAAGGGTCCCATCAGAATGTGTTGTTATAACTGAATTCCACAACAGACTGCAGAAAATGTGTAAATGTTTATCCAATAAATAGAAAATGTGTATCATTTGCACAAGGAGTATCTCAGAGCCTAATTGGTTGGGGTGTAAATTTCGAGTAGTAAAGCTTCAAAAAGATACCTGTGAATTAAATATCGCCCCCACCACCAGTTGTGTTGTTTTTAAGAAGAGGTTTCAGATGTCCAATTATGAGTGAAAAACAACTGTTTATAAATCGCCTGTTGCCAGCAGTTCAACTGACATAGCATATTACAGACATACATGACTTAAGCAGGTTCTGTGATTTCGAAGTTACTTTATTGCTAAGTGCAGCTCAGCAGATGTATCATGTTGACGCAGGCAATGCGATCATATGTTATCACCTGTAATGTGGTGTTATCCTTTGTAATGTAGTATTATGTCATGGTAAGGTAGCGCAGGAAGTTCAGCTATGACTGCTGGTGTTTGTGTTTGACTAACAGGTCTCAATTTTGAAATGCAGTAAGTCCTAGATCAGCCTTTTTCTTTCACAGTTGATAAAGAAATAAGTTACTTACCTTTAACTCCGGTTCTCCAGCATCGGTACCTTTCATAGATTCACACGCTTGAATCATTCCCAGTCGCCACAGAAAATGATATTCTTGAATCATTCCCCATGGCAACAGAAAATGACTCAAGCATGTGAATCTATGTAAGATCCAATGCATGAGAAACTCAGAGGCATATTTACTAGTATAGTGGTGAAGCGTGTCGTTAGGCCAAGAAGGTGAACAACACACTCTGTCACTTTAGAAACACGGGGCTGCACTATATTTACAACACTATGGTGCAGCCCTTAATTTCCCCTTGCACTAGCACTAAATTATGCTGCCTAGCACCAAAGCGGGCATAATTTTAACATATTGCAAGGGTGTCTGCGTTGCAGGGGGAGATTGTTTATGTGCAGTAAGGTATCCCTTCCTGCACATAAACAATATTTGAATGGGGTTTTGTAGCTTCTATGTGTGCTTCTTAATGCAGCACGCATAGAAGTTGCAAAACGTTATTTTTTTAAATGATTGTTTATGTGCAGGAAGGGACACCTTCCTGCACATATACAATCATTATTGTTTTGCTGTTTCCATGTGTGCTGCATAACGCAGCACACATGCAAACAGCAAAAACAAGGAAATATTTGAATTTCTCCTCGTTTCGCCAGGGTAAAAACAGGTTTTCTGTGGTTTTAATTTTGGTGCTGCCCCATGTTTATGCCACCCTTGTAAATAAGGGGCAGTGTCAAAATCAATGGGTGTTGAGGTGAAACGCCCACCACAACACCCATTACCCATCCCTTTCACGCAAAGTGTAGCGTGAAAGGGGGCCTTATTCACAAGGCAGCATTTAGCCATGCTAACTGGCTTAACGCTGCCTTGTAAATAAGACAAAGCCCCTATCGCCCACACAAGTCCTGAAAAGTGTTGTTGTGGTGTGGATAGTTGCTTTAAATATGTCCCTCAGTACCTTTATCTTGATTAGTAGTGACACCTGTATTTATAGTGCTTAGAAATAGCAAGAATTTTGGCATTAAGTGCTTTCGGGAAATATATTATTACTGTTTGAATTGAAAAGACACATACCATACCAACCCCCCAGTGTGGCTCAGAATGTTATGACAATATTATTACGGGTTTCAAATGCATTAAAGACAGTATATGAGAAACACGTCTGACAACCACTGCTTTGTAAAAGCACATGATGCTGTGGGGTGTGGGATGTTCCATATCATCTAGTTTATGTAGTTGTATTCTAATAAAAATATAGATAAAGAGGAACTCATGAGCATGGCATATTGATTAGCACCAACTTCAAATCACAGGAAGTGAATAAGGGCTCAGAGAGGGCATTCTATCCATTAACTTTTGGTTTGGAATCTTCATTAATTTTTATTCTTCTGGATACTGAAGAACACATCCAGCATGAGCTAGTGGGACAATACGGCCCTCTCAGTGGAAAAAGACTAGCTTTAATGATGAAAAAAAAGAAAAAAGCTTTTATTTTGTCTTGCTCCACTCTGAAGTTAATATATAAAATGAGCATCACATCTGGAACAAGCAGTGGCACAGACGCCCCACCATAGAGTCACGGAAAGCAGGTACCCTTTGCTGGGACTTAAAAATAATCAAGAATAAAACAAAATCTGCGCGGTTACTGGATACATTATAACAAACCCTTCCGTCGTGATTCAGGTTCACTCATTCCTTAGTGATCCTGTGACACTCTTAGTCAGGGACACTGCTTCTTGAGCAGGGTCACTAACCATGAGGTTCACAAAGTCTATCTTATGTTAAGAGTGTATTCACAAGAGGCAGCCGAAACATGGGTTGCCAACCATCTCAGAAGCTGGGAGAGCATCCAGTGATGTAGAACATTTAGTTTGTGCTTGGCAAATTGAAAAAGATCTCTCACCTTCTTCAGCATCAGTCACATTCTCTGGGGAGAAAGTCTGGCATTCAGAAACATCAGGAGATGTAGGCCATTCTGTAAAACAAAATTGTATTAAGAGAAGGTCATATGAAAGGCAAGGTGTGGAGACTCAGACTGCACTGATCATTAAACAACGTCATAGTCATAGGCTGAATCACCCAGAGAAGTCCTAACTCTCAGAGGAGTGCAATATGACACACTTTATGAGAGAGGTCTTGAAATGGAAACGATTGAAATACTCTTCTCCGTTGCTTCAGAGTTGCTGAGAGTAGGTAGGACATGAATGCTTGGTAAGTAAATAGCCTTTCTTCTGTTTCATTTTGTCTACACTGATGTGGTGGATTTATAATGATCTCAACCTACAAACCTATTCTACCAGGAGATTGAAGGAACAAGAGAGATATCTGGGCTGTCTACGTGTGCGCAGCCTCTGCAGGTAAGAGCAGTGGGGCCAGGTGAGGGGAGATTTTGAGAGAGGACCAAAAGGGAAAATTAAATAAATAATGAACTTCCCCTTGTGGTCCTCTCTCTAAATCCCCCCTCACCTGGCCCCACCGCTATTACCTGCAGCGGCCGCGCCTGGGTGTGCGTCCTCCTAAGTTAGAATCCACATCCCAAAAAGTGAACAAAACAAAAAGGATAAGGTCAACGCCTACGAACAGTGAAATTCTGTAAGGCCCTTGAGACCTGTGTGACTACAAGGCTCCCCTCGTCATACTCCCCCATGAGATCTTCCCAATTTAAGATTAGGGACCTAATGTTTGATGTTGTGTGTATGCCAGCTTGTATTGAATGTGTATGTGCTAAAAACATAGGATAATAAGGATCCCCAATCCTCACTAAATTGGTAGACTTTGGATAGGGCCACTGGTTGAATTCATGTTAAGATGCTGAATGCGAGAACAATAATTGTTCCTCTGCATCCCCTCAGTTTTAAACCATCTCGCTGCCTTCTCCAAAAAATAAAGGAAGTCATTATGAGGAGGCAACCATGACTTTTATTCTGTCCTTTTCAGATCCAATTCCTATTGGATTTGGCTCTCTCCACAGGGTCATCCACAAACCGTTTGCCTTCACCCCCCTGTTTTTGAACCCGCTTTTGTTGGCGTTTTTAAATAGTTTACAATCAGTTGTTTACAACAAAAATAAATGACTTCACCACTGAAATCACAGAAGTGGATACCAACCATATCCATTGCCATTTTAAAAGGTAGTCTTTCATTTTTTAAGCCAACTTCCTAAATGTACTTTTGATGTACAAAATTGCATTCATATCCATATTACTAAAAATGAATAGATACTCCTTAGTCTTGAGGATACATAAACAGTGCCCCATTTTTCAAATCTTATGATTCTTTGTGCACTTAAGCAAGCAAAGAAGCCAAACGCCCTCTATGAAGTTAATTACCTAGAACACTGCCTCATCACTTAATTATATACATCAGTTCTGGGTCAGTAAGTGAGGGTACCTGCATAGCGTAATATTCTCCGAAAGGCATCTCGGAGATAAAACTGGTGGTCAAAGGGGAATACACTAAATCTAAGATTAACAGGCCAAGACCATATCTATCAAAATAGATGGTATTTCAGGGCCTTGTGGAAAGGTCCATGAAAGAAAATTTGTTAAAGCGCTGGAGATAGGTTGTTCCAAAACAATTACAGAAATACCCCTACAACCAAGGCAGGCTCACTAGGCAAAACATAATCACTTGTATTGTGGTTGACTAATTCCTCATTAAATATTGAAAAATATTTTTCATGATTATGATCAGCCAGGAAGGCTGTAAAGATCTAAAAACTACTCACATCCTCATTTCTGATATGTTTTGATGTAGCTACTTTGAAAATATCGGATGCAGAGTATGTTAAATATAGTCTGCCACACCAAAGCGAAGACTTTTTGAATAATATCAATTTTATGTCAGATCTTGGCCATCCATGGAGTTTACAGCAGTGGCGTAGCAAGGGGGAGGATTCCACCCCAGGCGGAACGAGTTTAGTGGGCGGTGGTGACCCACCCCGCTCTTACCTGTGGCCCCTGGGGGTGGCAAACGCAGGGGCGTCCATGGGCGGCCTAAGGCCTAGGTACGCCACGGGTTTACAGTAGCAATGGGTAACTCATTTTGAGCAAGGAGAAAGAAAAGATTTTTGTTTGCCTTTTTACCACCCACGACACATACTCATATACTTCAGACATACCTTTTCCATGATCCTCTGCATACACACTGCAGTAGATATTCTCACGTTCACAGAAGCCAACACATACCCAAACTTCTGTAAGGGAAACAATATCAGAAAATGATAAAATATTGAGAAAAATATAAGGTTTACAGCATGCTACAAACATACAGAGGGATCGCTCAAACTTCCTGCACAGAGATGGGTAAGCATTCAAGCACTTCTCGAGGACTAGCAAATACAGGAGACCATCTATGGAGCTTAACGAGGTGGGGAAGAGTTTTAGGACATTAAGGGCCCGATGTAGGTAGGCAAATACCGGTCGGAAACGGCCGAAAATACCGATTTTCGGCCGTTTCCGACCGGTATGTGGATATTGAGATGTAGGGGCATGTAAAATTACAGAATCGGTAATTTTACCGATTCTGTAATTTTACCGATTTGGTAAAATACCGAATTGGTAAAATTACCGATTCTGTAATTTTAGATGTAGGTAGCACTGTTTTCAGTGCTACAAGGGTTTAAGAATTCGTTATTTACCACCAACTAGAAGTTGGTGGTAAATAATGAAAACCCTTCAAAAAGCATTTTTTTTGCTTTAAAAAATGTGCCATGTTGCAGACATACATGCCCTAAGGGCATGTATGTCAGCAACATGTGCACCCATGCACAATTGAGGGTTGCAACAGGGTGTCAAAGTGACACCCTGCCACCCTTCAATGTTTCCCCCAATTACCGAATCGGTATTTACCGATTCGGTAATTGCCATTGATTCCTATGGGCCTTAAGGCCCATAGGAATCAATGGCAATTACCGAATCGGTAAATACTGATTCATTAATTACCGAATCATACTGATTCGGTAATTAATTTGGTAAATATACCTACATCCCTATTGCCAGTTCCTAAATACCGAATCGGTATGATTCGGTATTTAAGAATCGGTAATCTGGGATTACCTACATCGGGCCCTAAATCTTTTATATTGCTTTTAGCGTCAACTGTTTGTATAAGTGAAACAATTATTAAGCCTATCGTTTTTGAAAAATGTACAATAAAAGGAAATACATTTAGACTCAAAAAAGGAAGAACTGGATATTTATGGATATCCAACCTCTTCAAGAAGCCTTGCTATGTTTTTTTATGATTTTGGGTCACACACACTACTTGAGCATCTCTATGCTCTATTGCACAATGCCTATGGTGGGACTGCAATGTACATTTTTCTCAGTCAAAGAGCAGGTACGAAATAAACATCATCAGTACAAGTACCCTTTGGAAATAATCATTTACAGCATAGATATAACCATTGCAAGCTTCTCTCACTCACAGATGTAGCTTGGCAATCAGTAATGTATGATTCCCTCTTCCACAAAACAGGCACAATTCAACATCAAGCATCAAATGGAGAACATGTCCAGCACAACAGGATCAAAGCAAGCTTCCTTCCCTAATAGAACATGACAGAGCAGGCCCTATTATCGGTGTCAACATAGCCAGCTTCACTCACATAAACAATGAATCAGTGGGTCAAGCATCTATGATGACAGAACTGGTAACACAAGGAAAGCAACAGTGCAAGCTTGCCTCATTATCATATGAGTCACAGTGTGGATACCTACATTGAATCAAGGAGCAAGTCCAGCATGGCCATCATCAGTGCAAGCCCTCCCTTTCAAAGAATAAGCACAGCACAGGCATGACACCTACAAGCTTCCTTTGATGAGGGAACATGCACAGCATTAACATCACCATTGCAAGCTTCATTCACCCACATAACATGCATAGAATTGGCACCAGGAGAGCAAGTTGCCCTCCTTCATAGAAGGGTGGAGAACAGGCGTCAGCACTGCAAGCTTTGCCATGGAGATAACGGGTGCACACGTTTCTCCCTCTCTAACCATGTTTCACACCATCCCACGCTAAGCACCTCATGGGCATCAACTGAGGAAGACTCTCTCACTATAACAAAAGGTACACTCTGGTCATCAACATTGCAGTGTTCACCTCATGATAGTGTAGGCCCAGCATGTCCATCAGAAATGTGTGTTTCACTCTGCTAAAGACCAGGTGTGACATTAGCGTCACCAGTGCAAACTTCCTCTGATAACAGAACATAAGCTGCATGGACATCACCAATGCAAGCTTCCCTCCCTCACAGACTATGGATAGCATGGTCTTCAAAAGTGCAAGTTGTCCTCCCGCAGGGAGCAGGCATAACAAATGGATCTATGATATAATATTGACAGACAGAATATCTACATACAAAAATATCGACACAAAAATATCAACATCAAAAATATCGGAGTTATATCTTCATAAAGGTAAGTACAAAAATATAAAAAAATAATATCGTAGTACAAAAATATCGAAATTAAATATATCGTTTTTTTTAAATGTATTAATAATAATGTAAAAATTATTTAAAAATACATATAATTTTACAAATATTAAAACATTAAACATTAAAACATATTAAAAAAATTATAACTATTACATATACATTTAAAATAAATTTAAAACTCTACATATAAATTAATATATATACTTACTCCACATATTGCAACAGTAGGAAAAGCGTTGGATAGCGTAGGGGTAAAAATTACTATTCCCACTCCAGAGGGTGCAACAGTAGGGAAAGCGTTGGATAGCGTAGGGGTTTAAATTACTATTCCCACTCCAGAGGGTGCAACAGTAGGAAAAGCGTTGGATAGCGTAGGGGTAAAAATGACTATTCCCACTCCAGAGAGTGCAACAGTAGGGAAAGCGTTGGATAGCGTAGGGGTTTAAATTACTATTCCCACTCTAGAGGGTGCAACAGTAGGGAAAGCGTTGGATAGCGTAGGGATACAATTTACTATTCCCACTCCAGAGGGTGCAACAGTAGGCAAAGCGTTGGATAGCGTAGGAGTAAAAATTACTATTCCCACTCCAGAGGGTGCAACAGTAGGGAAAGCGTTGGATAGCGTAGGGGTTTAAATTACTATTCCCACTCCAGAGGGTGCAACAGTAGGGAAAGCGTTGGATAGCGTAGGGGTAAAAATTACTATTCCCACTCCAAATTGTGCAACAGTAGGGAAAGCATTGGATAGCGTAGGGGTAAAAATTACTATTCCCACTCCAGAGAGTGCAACAGTAGGGAAAGCGTTGGATAGCGTAAGGGTACAAATTTCTATTCCCACTCCAGAGAGTGCAACAGTAGGGAAAGCGTTGGATAGCGTAGGGGTAACAATTACTATTCCCACTCCAGAGGGTGCAACAGTAGGGAAAGCGTTGGATAGCGTAGGGGTAAAAATTACTATTCCCACTCCAGAGGGTGCAACAGTAGGGAAAGCGTTGGATAGCGTAGGGGTTTAAATTACTATTCCCACTCCAGAGGGTGCAACAGTAGGGAAAGCGTTGGATAGCGTAGGGGTAAAAATTACTATTCCCACTCCAGAGAGTGCAACAGTAGGGAAAGCGTTGGATAGCGTAGGGGTTTAAATTTCTATTCCTACTCCAGAGGGTGCAACACTAGGGAAAGCGTTGGATAGCGTAGGGGTTTAAATTACTATTCCCACATCAGAGGGTGCAACAGTAGGGAAAGCATTGGATAGCATGGGGGTAAAAATCACTTCCCACACTACTCCCCCTTTAACACACAACACACTACACATACAAAAAAACACAATTATTATACATTTCAATTAATCAATTAATAACAATTAATATTATTAAATTGATGTAATTATAAATGAACTAATTAACACATATTAATTACCAATTAATTAACAATAAATACCAATAAATAAATACAATATCTTTAATTAATTACATTTAATTATATCACACCCTATTCACCTATGAACACACAACCCACTACACATAAATAAATCACATCATTTAATCACTTAATATTTATTAATTACCAATTAATTATCAATTAACACTAACAAAAAATAAAATATATTAGCAAAATAACTCTAATTAATTTATTTAAATAATTAATATTATTTAATTACCAATTAATTATTAATTAACAATAACAAAACATTAAATATAATAGCACATTAACTCTAATTAATTTAATTAACTAATTAATATTATTTATTTACCAATTAGTTAACAATAACAAAAAATTAAATATATTAGCACATTAACTCTAATTAATTTAATTAACTAATTAATATTATTTAATTACCAATTAATTATTAATTAACAATAACACAAAATTAAATATATTAGCACATTAACTCTAATTAATGTAATTAACTAATTAATATTAATTAATTACCAATTAAATATTAATTTAAAATATTTACAAAAATATATTAATTCATTAAATATTATTAAATTACTTCCCACCCTATTCCCCTATAAACCCACAACCCGCTCTGATACTAAAACGTAAAATGTAAACAAAATTACTAATTTTCAAACATACATTACAAAACATATTTAAAAAACACTAAACAAAATTTCGATATTAGTAAATTTCGATATTAATAACATACATACCTTAAAAAACGATACTCTGTCTGTCGATATTTTGCACAGCGATATTCTCTACCATCGAAATTAAAACATCGATATTATTGTATATTGATATTTTAATTTCGATATTTTGTCTCACTACCCTTGCCTAACACAAAGAACAGGTTCTTCTTGGACAATAGAAGTGCAAGCTTTACTCCCTTACATAACAGGTTTTGCACGGACACCAATAGTGGAAGCTTCCCACACCAACACAAAAGGTATATCATAAACATTAACAGGGTAAGATTCCATCCCCTAAGAGAACTAGAATGGACATCTGCATTGCAAGCTTCCTTTTCTCACAAAACAGGATTCTTATAGACATCAGAAGTGCACATTTTCTCCTGCTCAGAGAGGTACAGCATGGCAGCAGGAGTGGCAGTGACCTTCCCTCAAAGAACAGGTGCAGCATTGACATTAGAAATGTAAGGTTCCTCCATTACCAAAACAGATACACAATGAACATTAGTAGTGAGCACTTCCCTCTCTCTCTGGGCCACTAGGGCAACAGCAGTGTTGGCTTTTATCTTTCTTAGAAAAGGTACAGATTGGAAACCAGCAGTGCAAGCTTCCCTCACTAGCACAAGACACACTGAATGGGAATCTGTAGTGCAATCATCCCTCCATCCAACAGACACAGCATAGGCACAGCCAAGAAAGCTTCACTCACCCACAAAACTCATACCTTTGTGTATCAGCAGTAGAATCTTTCTTGGTTAACCAAACATGTACAGCATGGACATCAGCAATGCAATCTACCCTCACTCTCTGAACACGCACAGTATCTGCACTGTTTGAGGGTTCATGTGTGATGCCAGGGGCACCAGCAAATAAACTTCACTCACACCCAGAACTGATCCCTCATGTTTATCAGCAGTAGAAGCTTTTTTGGTAAACAAAAGGTTTACAGAATGAGCGTCAGCAGTGCAAGCTTCCCCCACTCTCTAAACATGCAAAGAATATGCACTGTTCCAGGGTCCATGTGTGATGCCAGGGGCACCAGCAAAGGAAACTCCACTCACTCGCAAAACTGATACCTCATGGATCAGCAGTAGAGACTTTATTAGTTAACAAAACATTTACAGCATGGCCTTCAGCAATGCAAGCTTCCTTCACTCTCTGAAGAGGTACAGTATCTGCACTGTTCCAGGGTCTATGTGTAATGCCTGGGGAGATAACAGTATTACTCCCGGTCAAAGACAACCATGTTTTTATGGCATTCTGATGGTTTAAGTACCATTGCAAGAAAGTTAGAGCAGCAGTTTCCATAACGAGGTACTACAAATAATGGAAGATTTACCATCCAGGCTATGAAATGAAAGCAGTCTTTTACAGTGTACTAATATGTGCTGGACTGTTCAATTTGTAAAGAATCCACAGTCTACTTTCCACCATTTCTCCACAAATATGTTCCACTAGATTCCGTCTAGGCCGATACCTAAATATATTTTCTGCTAATCCAGCATGTTGATTTTGCACAGTGGATTTAAGCATTTTTTTAATCTCTTCTTTCCATTATCATGTGTTTTATTTACAGAGATTGCTGTTCCTGTTTCTAACATAGCAAGTAGAATTTAGTGTGAAGTGTGGTAAGACATTTAAACATATAGAATGTGAGCTAAAGCGCCCATAAGAGCAGAGCGTGCTGCTGTAAAGTACGGTTGGCATGGCTTAATTCAGCTTGCTACTCATTCTGTATGTAACCCTGCGGTTTGAATATTGCAAGTAAGTTATAAAATAAAATAATTATATATATATATATATATATATATATATATATACATTAATAAATACATGGTCCCACCACTTCGCAGGGGAGGGGACAGGGAGGCCCAACTGAGGTTATTGGAGACAAGATATATTATAGAGTTAAACTCCAAGACACCTAATGGTTTGAACACCATTGAAGACTTATATAGGTGCTTTTGAGGGACCAAGATGAGTGATAAGAGCTTAAAAAGGCCAATAAGATGTTTGTAGATAACCCCATGGAGTAACATCAGTGGGGGGAGGCCAATGTGATGGGAAAGGGAGTCAGCAGAACATGAGATTGCTTTTTAATAAAGAAAAATGATGTGGTTATTGGTCTATTAGACACACGAGGTGACAGGAAAATTTATTCTTGATTTTCTTTTTCTTTTAGTCCGTTAAGATTGCATGATAGAGTTTTTTACCACGTTGAAAGGGCAATTGGATCGCAGTGATTTCAAGTATTTGTAGAGAGCCCACATGGGCTACATTTGAACCGCTATCTCTAAACCCTATTGTTTACAATTGTTATGAGCACACTTGCACATACCCAAATGCGTTTTTGCACTTACAGTAGCAGATTTGCACAACCAATGAATGAAGTCGCAATATGAATGATGAATATTGAGATATTACATATATGATTATTTATTTATTCTGATTTTATTCTATTTATTCATTTGCGGATATTTGCACATATTATTAGGGTGAACTGCAAAGGGAATTCATAGTGACATGCATAGCAGAAGTGACATTATGTGTTTTGTGAAAGCGGGGTTTTTTGTTGGGGGGGTAAATCTTTTTACAGGCAACACTGTTTGTGTAAACATTGTTTTTATTTCTCCTCGGAATGTTACTGAAATCAGGCGGTAGTCTGTTGTTTATGTTCTTAGGCCCAGTGGTCAGATGACTCGTGAGTGCACTTTAAAAGGTGGTGGTATGTTTAACTACGTCATGTGATCAAGGGCTCAAGGGCCCGAAACGTGTCATGGCGGTGGTTGTGTTGCACAAATAAAATTTGGTAAACTACCTGATTGGGTCTGGTTTCGATTTTCCTGAAAACAGCAGAGGATGCAACGAAGTTTTTTGGATATATATATATACGTTTATTTAATGGAAAACAGCAGCGCAGGAACGAAAACCATGCTTGAAGAAATCAAATGGCAACCTCCGCCAAACGCGTTTCAGGCCTCCCCTTCGTCAGTGGCTGATGGTGCTAGATACTCCAGGCAACATGTGCAGCTACTGTAACAACGATGAACCTCCCCTAGTGGGCGTTGCCGTAACCACAGCATGCTGGTTCATGTAGTTGCACTGTAAATATTTTTCAAGTGAAATGTTGCCCAAAGTTTGTTTTTAAACAAATATTCAAATCCAAGTGGGTTATATATATATATACATTTAGTGGAATGTGTATAATGTGTATAATTGAAACTTTGTCTGGCTTTGTTCATATAAGATAATGTTTGATTTATCTATGTAAAATTACCGTTATAAAATGGCGCCCACATTCTGTGGTCTATAGGAGCCCATGTATTTCTGTTAGTCTTTCCTCTTTGTTTACGATATGTGAGCCTTGGCGCCAAATTGCTAATTTAAATGAATGTGTTTCGCTTTGCCAAGTATCAGTGAGCAAGGGCACGGACGTGCCCGAAACGCGTCTGATGGCATTTTTTACCCACTTTATGAATTAAAATACAGCAACCTTACATCATCTGCCTCGGAGTGCTGATTTGGCTGTCTGCGTACTTTTCTGTGCAGCAAGCACATTTTGGAAAGCTGGATTCTTATATATATATATATATATATATATATATATATATATATATATATATATATATATATATATATATATATATATATATATATATATATATTCACTGAAAAAACCATAGGTTATAGACCATATATAGTTAGGAATTAGCATTTACAAAACCTTATTTTACTCACACAAAACCATTGAAATTCGCATATATAGTTAGTTGCACTAACTATATATCGCGCACCCGCAATCCACTGCTGATCATGTCACATATTACATCATTCATGACATGGTCAGTGACATCACTGATGACATCACTGATGACATCTCAAATGACATCACTGATGACATCACTGATGACATCTCAAACGACATCACTGATGACATCACTGATGACATCTCAAATGACATCACTGATGACATCACTGATGACATCTCATTTGACATTACTGATCACATCACTGATGACATCTCATTTGACATTACTGATCACATCACTGTTGACATCATTCATGTGATAATACGATGAACCTCTTCAGACTCTAATATAACCTTAGATACACTCAGTGTAAACAGACACTCACAGACTGTCACTCATCCATGGAGTTACTCACACACCTAGTCAGTCATGCAAAGAATCAATCACACCTCCATTTCCTCAACTATACAGTTATACACACTTTACTTATTCAAACATATACTAACACATATTTACTCTCTTATACAATCCCTGATACAAGTTCACAATGATCCATACAGCCACTCACACATTCACTGGCTCTTATGCACAGTTATTTATATATGTCAACTCTCACATGTACTGTGTTTTACATATGTACTTACTTTGACATGTAGCACTGAGATATCCATTCACTCACCAATACACTCATGCACACAGTCAACCGCCCATACAGCTGTTTCCACATGCACTTTTGAACCCTTACATCTAGTGAATCAACTGCTCACACATCTATGCACAGAGTCATACACCTCCCAGCCACCCACACACTCACTCAGTCTCCCATAAAAATACTTGGGCAACCAATCAATAACCCATATAGTTACTCATATAGCTACTGATCAACACATGCAGCAGTTTACAGAACAACAGACATAATGATGCACAAATTAAGACAGTTTAGTCACTAACCCATGCACTCAGTGAGACACATTTAATCACTCACTCATACAGTCAGTCATGCACCTACTAAATCCTTCATCCAGACACTTATACATCCACTCATTCTTCAATATGTAAGACATATTTTAACTTTACAGAAACATATAGTCACTGGATGTTGTCATCAGTGATGTCATCAGTGATGTCATTTGAGATGTCATCAGTGATGTCATCAGTGATGTCACTGACCATGTCATGAATGATGTAATATGTGACATGATCAGCAGTGGACAGCAGTGGATTGCGCGATATATAGTTAGTGCAACTAACTATATATGCGAATTTCAATGGTTTTGTGTGAGTAAAATAAGGTTTTGTAAATGCTAATTCCTAACTATATATGGTCTATAACCTATGGTTTTTTCAGTGAATTTCAATGTTTTTTTAATAGCAAATATCAAAAGCTGTAAAATGTATTCTTCTTTTAAAGGAAAAATATATTTTATATGTATTTAATATAATTTTTTTATGTATATAAATTTTTTGAGGGAACGAATTTATCAACTATCATGCTGAAGAAGAGTGTGGGGAAAAAAACCAAAGAGGAGGACTAAGAGGAAAGAACAATCAGTTCAAAAATACAATTGCTTTAAAGCATGAAGTACTTTTCCACACATTTACATTTAAATAACCCATATTAGAACATACAAAATATCTACAGAGGAGACGGTGTACATTGAAGTTTTAGACTCTTCATTGGTACCTACATGTTGGTACTTACATCACCCACACAACACAACAGCTCTATTCAGAGCTACCCTACCTGAAAGCACTCTAAAATATTATTTTACTATTTCCCTTGGTTTTCCCCTTGTTACGCTTTCCGGAACGCTACCCGGTGCGCGGACCGGGCGCTAACCGTGCGAAAATTTGAAAAAAAAAGGTTTTTTACATATATGGGCCTCCTCAGCCACCCTCAGAAAACCTAGGGGGTCAGGATATGTCTCCCGTGCCCCCTTATACCCATTCCCAACATTGTTTATCCTCCATCTTGTGACTAAATTCGTCTGAAACACAAGATGGCGGACTCCCGTTACGCTACCGGTGAGCTACCCGGTTCGCGTACCGGCTAGCGCTTCCACCGCGAAAAATCGAAAAAAAATTGATTTTATTTTTTTGCCCCGCGGGGCCCTTTACTAGCCCCCACATCAATCCTAGGGGATCAGGAGGGGTCTACCATGCCCCCTTTCATTCATTTCCCCCTTCGTTTATTTCCACCTCTTGTCTCTCGATCCTACCGAGAGACAAGATGGCGGCCGCTCCGGACTGTTTAGAATGTTGACAGTCACCGGAGAGCCAATCCGCTTCTCCTCGCGAAGTTCCGTTACGCGTCTGGTACGCGAATCGGGGCGCTAACCGGGACGCTGTCACAGATATATATATTTTTTTGAACGTTAATTTCTCAAAATCCACTGGAGCACATATCTTGAGACCTAGCAAAGGCACATCGGGCAAACAGTCTCTACAATTTTGCCAAGTTTCATAGAAATCCATTCAGCCGTTCGAGCTAAAAGTGAGTCCAACCGCCCTATGGAAAACTCAATGTTAAAAACACGTTTTGGGACCCCTCTTTTTTCTCGGCCCCCGCTTGACGAAACCCCCCAAACTTTCAGGGGATGCTCAGAAACAAAATGTGCCATTTTCCTGAAAATTTCAGCCAATTCCGTCCATCAACGCCAAAGTTATTCAACATAGAATTTTCAGAAATCCCTATTCAAAAAAATCCTAACTATATATACCTACTGGCGACCGCCAGTAGGTAATATATATATATATATATATATAACATTTCTATGGCAAAATGAAACCCCTCATTTTGTTCCTTTTCAAATTAAATGTATTAAGTGTTACCACTTTATTCCAATCAAGATGACTTCAGGTGTGCCATACTTTTGTCATAAGTAAGACTGTTAGCGTTCTAGTTGTTCTTTAGAACACTCTGGGACATTCTGTCATTGGGCTATAGTTGGGCTACATCTGGCTGATATTTGGGCTACATTTGGGCTCTTTTGTCTCTGGTGGCCATCTTGGGAGACTGCATATCAGAATTTTTTTAATGAAATATAAGAGGATTTGAGAAGTCACTCAAAATGTGCCCTAATTTTTCTTTCTTCAGCACTAATCATAATTTCTATGGCAAAATGAACCCCCTCATTTTGTTCCTTTGCAAATTAAATGTTTTAAGTGTTAACACTTTATTCCAATCAAGATGACTTCAGGTGTGCCATACTTTTGTCATAAGTAAGACTGTTAGCGCTCTAGTTGTTCTTTAGAACACTCTGGGACATTCTGTCACTGGGCTATAGTTGGGCTACATCTGGCTGATATTTGGGCTACATTTGTTTTTTTTGTCTCTGGTGGCCATCTTTGGGCTACATTGGGCTACATTGGGCTACATTTGGGCTCTAACATATATATAGCCCAATGTAGCCCAATATATATTTTTCAAAGTTAAATTTCGTAAAACCCACTGGAGCATATATCTTGAGACATAGCAAAGGCACATCGGGCTACCAGTCCCTACAATTTTGCCAAGTTTTGTGGAAATCCATTCAGCCGTTCGAGTTAAAAGTGAGTCCAACCGCCCTATGGAAAACTCAATGTTAAAAACACGTTTTGGGACCCCCCTTTTTTCTCGGCTCCCGCTTGACGAAACCCCCCCCAAACTTTCAGGGGACGCTCAGAAACAAAATGTGCCATTTTCCTGAAAATTTCAGCCAATTCCGTCCATCAACGCCAAAGTTATTCAACATAGAATTTTCAGAAATCCCTATTCAAAAAAATCCTAACTATATATACCTACTGGCGACCGCCAGTAGGTAATATATATATATATATATATATATTTTTTTTTTTTCACATAAACTGTGTAGAGAAAATGAAGACAATGTGGCTTGTGTAACATACAAGCATTACATTTTGTTGATGACCAATGGCTCCACAGTAATTACAAAGAGGAATTAGAAAAAATGGAGATGCTGTTTGTGCGTGCTTCGATATGTAGGTGAAAAGTCTTTGAGCCAACTTTAGTCCCTGTGCTGGCTGTTATCCCCTCTTGACACCATTAACTTCTGCAAGACAGGAGCAGGGCCGGTCCTAAGACTTCTGGGGCCACAGGTAGAAAGGCAATGTGTGAGCCCCTCCCAATTTGCATTCATTATGAAATCATAGATAATAACATCATAGGAAGTGCCATCAATTGTCTGTTGTTGAGCGAATTTAGAAGAACTAACTTTCTTGGTGCGCATATCAGTAAAACAAAAACATAAATATTAAAACTCATAAAATAAGCACATATTTTAGAGTTCAATTACGTGAAATACATTATATTAGTCACACTGGATGGAAAGGTTTGGGCCTAGATGTAGGTAAATCTCATTTACCGATTCATAAATACCGAATTGTACCGATTCGGTATTCATGAATCTGTAAATGAGATGTAGGTAAATATTCGGTAATTTTTACCGAATCGGTAGGAATCGGTATTTACTGATTCTGTAATTACAGAATCGGTATTTGTCATTGATTCCTATGGGCCTTGAAGCCCATAGGATTCAATGGCAAATACCGAATCGGTAATTACTGATTCGGTAAAAATACCGATTTACCAAGGGGGACAGGGTGTCACTTTGACACCCTGTTGCACCCCTGTTTCGGGCTTGTGTGCCATGTGACACACATACATGCCCTTAGGGCATGTCTGTGTGCCACATGGCACAGGTGTACATGCACAGATGTGCATGTACACAGGAATTCGTTATTTACCATGGAATAGTATTCCATGGTAAATAACGATTCGGTAAGGGCCTGTGGCACTGATTACAGTGCCACCTACATATTGATTTACAGAATCGGTAAATTTACCGATTTGGTATTTTACCGACTCTGTAAATTTACCGAATCGGTAAATTTACAGATTCTGTAAATCTAAGGCCCCCTACATTTCAAAACCCAAATACCGGTCGGTAACAGCCGAAATCGGCCGTTACCGACCGGTAAAGGCTTTCCAACATCTGGCCCTTGGTGTGGTCTCTCCAAATCTTGTAAATTCAATCAAATGTTAGCAATTTGTTTCCAGATTAGTGCATTAGCTGAGCCCAAGGCAGCTGCCTATGCCTAGCACCAGCCCTGAGCAGATGGTATTTGTCATAAAAGTTTCTGTATTTTAGCTCTGTCACACCTTTATTTTGTATTGATATGGTCCCGTGTTAAGTTCTAGACAGCCCTAAGCATGGGCTTTGTTTTAACATTGGCAGGTTCCTTGTCAACTGTTCATGTCCACTTACACATAGTTTATTAGTCAGTGAACATTCAGGGTCCATCCTCGACTAGAACAAACCGTGTAGTCATCACTAACCCTCTACAAATACATCATCTTGTTAAGTTCATAAGTTTTTATGCCAAGTTTGTGTCATGGTGGTGCTTTGCGCCTGGGAGATACCGGCCCTTCTTTACAGCCCAGGTCCGCATCCTTTTATTTTGAAACCATTCTAGACTCTTACCTTCTTCCTCATAATCAGGATGGTCCTGGCTGGTTCCGGGTGCATAGGCAAAGTCCGCTGGGATGTGGCCACTGGGACCCTCCATCGTATTGCCTTTGACAGCCCTGGTACTTCACCTTTCCTGTCCAGATCTCTCTGCACACTGAAGGTTCTAATGTGATAGTAGTTGCTATGGCCAGGGTTCTGAGTTCTGACATCACACAGACGAGGCCTCAAGCCCAGGTCGCTGTGTACATTTCAAGCCATGGCTTCTCAGGAAAATTCTGAACATTGGAAGCTAACACCCAGAACTACATATCCACGCTATAAGTGGCAACATCACATTTATATTATAGTGTCACAGCCTTTAAAATTATAAATTGTATTATCATATCAATTATTGCATATTGAGAAATATCAGGGTGCCAAGCTGGGCCAATGGGGATAGTTCCTTTGCTCTCACACCTCGTTTTTAACCAAGCAGTTCATACAGTAACAGTTAGAGGTGTAAGGTGTAACATAATGGTGCCTCTCTGTCTTTATTTACTTATGAAAGGAGAGCAAATCAATCATTCTAGAAAATAAAGGATGGCCGGGTTTCCAAGAGTTACTTGGCGCCCGATTAACTATTTCTTTGTACTTTTGGGAATGTAAGTAGTACTATTGTGCAATGCAGAGGCTGGCAAATTGCCTGACTTGTTCCCAAAATTCTGAACCATGCATACAAGTTGGCGACAACCTATTGAACATTTTCACAGAAAATGCTTGACAATCACACACTACTTGAGTATTTCTATGCTCTGTAGCACAATACCTGTGTGGTGGGACCAGGGCCGGACTGGCTGTAGCGGGCACCGGGGGCAGAGGGGTCGGGCCGGTTTTGTGGCTGTGGGTGCCGCTTTTGCAGCACTGCTGCAATATCGACCCCCTGTAAGAAAAGAGGGAGCGGTGCTTCTAGCTAGCCCCCACGCCCCAAAAGGGCTGGTCGAGCAGAAACCTACCGGGGCTGGTTTCTGTTCCCAGTCCAGCCCTGGGTGGGACTGAAATAAAAATGTTTCTCAGTCAAAGAGCAGGTACGGAATAGACATCATCAGTGCAAGTGCCCTTTGGAAATAACCATTTACCACATGGCTATAACCATTGCAAGCTTCTGTCACTCACAGAATATATGGTGCTTGGGCACCAGTAATATGTACTGGCCTCTTCCGCAGAACACACACAATTCAACATCAAGCATCAAACAAAGTACATGTCTAGCAAAAAAGGATCAGAGCAAGCTTCCTTCTCTAATAGAACATGACAGAACAGGCACACTATGGGTATCAACAGAGCAAGAATTTATCACACAAAGAATGAATCAGTGGGACAAGCATCTATGGATGACAGAACTGGTAACACAAGGAAAGCAATAGTGCAAGCTTCACTAATTATTATATAAGGTGCAGCGTGGATACCTACAGTGTAGTCCTCACTGGATCAAGGAGCAAGTCCAGCATGGCCATCATCAGTGCACACTTCTCCCTTTCACAGAAAAAGGACACAGCATGGGCATGACACCTTCAAGCTTCCTTTGATGAGGGATCATGAACAGCATTGACATCACCAATGCAAGCTTCATTCACTCACTTAACATGCATAGAATTAGCACCAGGAGAGCAGGTTGCCCTCCTTCACAGAAGGGTGGAGAACAGGCGTCAGCTCTGCAAGGTTTGCTTCCTACAACCACAGGGACACCATGGAGATAAGCGGTGCACACGTTCCTCCCTCTCTGACCATGTTTCACACCATCCCACGCTAAGCACCTCATGGGCATCAACTGAGCCTCACTATAACAAAACATACACACTGGGCGCCGACATTACAGTGTTCACCTCAGGATAGTGTAGGCCCAGCATGTCCATCAGAAATTAGTGTTTTCCTCTGTTGAAGAACAGGTGTGACATTAGCGTCACCAGGGCAAACTTCCTCTGATAACAGAACATATGCTGCCTGGACTGCACCATTGCAAGCTTCTCTTGATAATTAAACATATTATGCATGGACATTGCCAGTGCAATCTTCCCTTGATAATTGAACATATGTTGCATGTACCTCACAAGTGCAAGCTTCACTTGATAATTAAATATATGCTGCATGGACCTAACATCTGCAAGCTTCTCTTGATAATTAAATATATGATGCATGGACATCACAAGTGCAAGCTTCCCTTGATAATTAAACATATGCTGCATGGACCTCACCACTGCAAGCTTCCCTTGATAATTGAAAATATGCTGCATAGGCCTCTCCAGTGCAAGCTTCCCCTGATAATTAAATATATGCTGCATGGACATCACAAGTGCAAGCTTCCCTTGATAATTAAACATATACTGCATGGACCTCACCAGTGCAAGCTTCCCTTGATAATTGAAAATTTGCTGCATGGGCCTCTCCAGTGCAAGCTTCTCTTGATAGTTAAACATATGCTGCATGGACATCGCCAATGCAAGCTTCCCCTGATAATTAAATATATGCAGCATGGGCATCACAAATGCAAGCTTCCATTGATAATTCAACATATGCTGCATGGACATCACGAGTGCAACCTTTCCTTAATAATTAAACATGTGCTGCAAGGACATCACAAGTGCAAGCTTCCCTTTATAATTGAACATATGCTGCATGAACATCACCAGTGCAAGCTTCCCTTTATAATTGAACATATGTTGCATGGACCTCACCAGTGCAAGCTTCCTTTGATAATTAAACATATGCTGCATGGAACTCTCTAGTGCAGGCTTCCCTTGATAAATGAACATATGCTGCATGGACCTCTCCAGTGCAAGCTTCCCTTGACAATTGAACATATGCTGCATGGACATCGCCTCGGATGCTTGATTCCGGTCTGGGAAAGACATGGCTTGGTAGTTCGGACTGGACTGTTCCCATGAGGCACAGGGTCAGAGCTGATTTGCATATAGCCAGTGTCTAACCCAGGGTGCTGTGGAGTGCAAAAAAACGATGGATGTAGGCCCAGATCCTTGTACTGGGGTGAATGTATGACATTGTTCTACATTCTGTCCATCAACTGTGTTTTTTCCAATTTTCACCCCGAGTGTGCTGGGTATGCTCAGACGTGAGTCCCAGGCTCTCCACACCACTGGAGTCAAGCTATCCAGGCTGATGAAGGCTGATAGCCAGAAACCGGTCCTTGGATGCTTGATTCCGGTCTGGGAAAGACATGGCTTGGTAGTTCGGAATGGACTGTTCCCATGAGGCACAGGGTCAGAGCTGATTTGCATATAGCCAATGTCTAACCCAGGGTGGTGTGGAGTGCAAAAAAACGATGGATTTAAGCCCAGATCCTTGTACTGGGGTGAATGTATGACATTGTTCTACATTCTGTCCATCAACTGTGTTTTTTGCAATTTTCACCCCGAGTGTGCTGGGTATGCTCAGACGTGAGTCCCAGGCTCTCCACACCACTGGAGTCAAGCTATCCAGGCTGATGAAGGCTGATAGCCAGAAACCGGTCCTTGGATGCTTGATTCCGGTCTGGGAAAGACATGGCTTGGTAGTTCGGACTGGACTGTTCCCATGAGGCACAGGGTCAGAGCTGATTTGCATATAGCCAGTGTCTAACCCAGGGTGGTGTGGAGTGCAACAAAACGATGGATTTAGGCCCAGATCCTTGTACTGGGGTGAATGTATGACATTGTTCTACATTCTGTCCATCAACTGTGTTTTTTGCAATTTTCACCCCGAGTGTGCTGGGTATGCTCAGACGTGAGTCCCAGGCTCTCCACACCACTGGAGTCAAGCTATCCAGGCTGATGAAGGCTGATAGCCAGAAACCGGTCCTTGGATGCTTGATTCCGGTCTGGGAAAGACATGGCTTGGTAGTTCGGACTGGACTGTTCCCATGAGGCACAGGGTCAGAGCTGATTTGCATATAGCCAGTGTCTAACCCAGGGTGGTGTGGAGTGCAAAAAAACGATGGATTTAGGCCCAGATCCTTGTACTGGGGTGAATGTATGACATTGTTCTACATTCTGTCCATCAACTGTGTTTTTTGCATGGACATCGCCAGCGCAAGCTTCTCTTGATAATTGAACATATGCAGCATAGCTATCGCCAGTGCAAGCTTCCCTTGATTGAACATATGCTGCATGGACGTCGCCAGTGCAAGCTTCCCTTGATTGAACATATGCTGCATGGACGTCGCCAGTGCAAGCTTCCCTTGATAATTGAACATATGCTGCATGGACATCGCCAGTGCAAGCTTCCATTGATAATTAAACATATGCTGCCAAGGACCTCTCTAGTGCCAGCTTCGCTTGAAAGTTGAACATATGCTGCCTGGACATCGCCAGTGCAAGCTTCCCTTGATAATTGAACATATGCTGCATGGACCTCTACAGTGCAACCTTCCCTTGATAATTGAACATATGCTGCATGGACCTCTACAGTGCAACCTTCCCTTGATAATTGAACGTATGCTGCATGGACATAACCAGTGCAAGCTTCCCTTGATAACTAAACGTATGCTGCATGGACATCGCCAGTGCAAGCTTCCCTTGATAATTGAATATGTGCTGCATGGACCTCACCAATGCAAGCTTCCCTTGATAATTGAACATATGCTGCATGTGATGGAGCAAGGATTCGCACGTTACGCGACTTGCTTGTACTCATGAACCTCGAATAGTGTTAATAAATCCAATCAAAATGTTTGTCTTACTAATATTGTACTTTTACACTACACGGGGGTGTCCCAGAGACGCTTGCCTATGTGTACTAAACAGTAATAACGCTTGCTATTAAAATGGCCGCTGCTTGGCGGGAAATTAGTCTGTGCATGCGTCGGTCATAGTCATGTGATATGACGCACTTGCAGTTCTGGTGGGAAAAGTTTGCTCATGCGCAATACTGCTAATATGGCCGCTTTGTTTTCTCATATGCTCCGTGCTTGCAAAGCTGCTTTTGCAGAATGTTTTTTCTGAATTTATCCTAATGCTATAGTTATTATAAAGTGATGGGTTTAGAGTAGCTATTCATGGTATACAGTGTATTCATTTTTTCTGTATTTCTAAATTGTTTTTGCTTACTTTTCATGTATCGTATTCTTTAAGGCCTGAGGAACACTCGTGATTCCATATTGAACAGCCCTTCTGCGCATGACAGTCTTCTGCCGGTGGCATTGAATCCCTGCCAACCCGAAGTCCCAGCCAAGATGTGCCTGGGAAGATGCACCTTCGCCTAGCAGAAGAAGCTGAGCTGTTCTAAATGTATCATAATTCATAGATGCGCTATTGTAATATTGAGGCTTAAGTCATGGGAACCCCAAATTCAATAGGCGGTCCCAAAGTATGTAAATTAGGTCTTGCAGAAATGAAATGTGGTTGGTGTGTTAACCTATCCTACTTGAGGACCAATCGAAATTGGGGATTTCTTACACTTGCGACATTTGGGGGGTGGTACACTGACCCGAAAACAGTATGACTAGCCTAGGTTTAGCTAGAGAAATTGTCCGACTTGTCCGAATAGCTGACCTGTCACTGACCCAACGCACTCAATAGGTGACTGATACAGAGGGCTGCGGAGCACTCTGTCCGAAATTTTCATAGACCCAAGAGGTTTTAAACCATAAGTGCTGGCGGAGCACTTTGCTGGGGAGTCTGATAACCCAATCGGGGTTCTGACTGATAGCTGCAGAGAGGGTGGAGCGCAGGCGTTACTTCCGAACTGCGGGTGCTGGTCTTACCTTGGTGGTCCTGTCCTGATCCTAATCTGGTTTTTCCTGTCCTGTCCTGGGGTGTCCAGTCTGCACCTGCTGGCCTACTGGCGACTGTCTTTCCTTGGGGTTCTTCCCGTCCTTAACTGACCCGTGGCCAGGGTTGGTCTTCACACCATACTAGGTAAATATAGTGCTGAAAATCTACTCTGCATCTTCTATATTTTTCCTTTCTTTTGCTTCAATAAAGTCATACTCTTGCATATACGATTTTCCATGCTTTCCGCACCACTAAATGAACCAGTCATACGTTATTTGTTGTTATTCTAGCATGTTCCATTTCTTACCCATCCTTTAAGTACATTCCTTTTTCAGTTTATGATATATTGATGTTCCTTTTCTTTACCCATCCTTTAGTTGATTCAAGTAATTACACCGTTTTATTAGTATGGTCCATCCGTACCCTACTTATAGTTCCTCTTTATGGGGAAATATTTCATTGTGAAATTCTGGTATGTTACGTATTTTCCCCCCGTCCTTCAGACAAATACTGAGTCCAAAAAAATTCTGAAACCTATATTAGTATGTTCCCTGTTCTTACCTTCCTTTAGACTTATAAATGGTTGGTTTCATTTATTTCCTTTATGGATATGTGCTATTTGTAATATTGGTTATTGATTGGTTACTTATTGTAAATCTTATGCTATCAGGATCCGATGAAGTTTAGATAAAGGTTTTAAAACTTTGCCAGAGTATGTGGTCATTACATGAGTGTAAAGAAAATTACAATAGTTGGTATTCTGTGTCTGCCTTTTCTTTAAAGCTAGCTCCCTGATCCATTGTGATCAATAGGTACCCGTAGCGGTGGACTGGTAAGTCGGGTACACTGGAAATAAAATAGGAAGGAACTGGGATACTGGTAGTAGAGTGTAAGGTTACCCGATTAATAATGATAAATTGAAATTTATGGGCCCGATACGTATGTGGTAAAATTGTTGGTCGGGTGACCTGCGCGCTCTATCAGTATTTTTCTGGTAGCCAGAGGATGGTTAGGGACTAGTTAAGATAGGTGGGTAGGTTATTTGCTGCAAACTGTGAAGCTATTACTGTTAAAAAGTTCAAACGAATTTACCAATGTTTTATTGTTTTGAAAAGTATGACATGTTTTAAATTGTTTTTCTTGCTGCTATATTGATACGTGTTCTAACAAACTTCGTTAGTGATTGTTATATGTTTGTCTGGAATCCCCAGGGAATTGAATAGCGAGTGGTGAGGAGAATCCACTTCGCTCTGAGGTCATTGGCTCAAGGAAAATTGGTGCAGGTTAGGCAGAACTGGAAGCACTGATTAGGGTTTTCTGAATGTATGTTTGAATAAATGGTAGCAAAGAGTTCGCTGGCAAAACTTCTATTGTGATATAACTTAGTAAGGGTCACATGGAAGGAGTAGCAGGTTTGTCTAAGCTTGATTGTTAGAAAAGGAGTTCACTAGTGAAACTTCAGACTTAGTATATATCCCGGAAAGAAGTGGATGAATGAATGAATGAATGAATGAAAGTGAATTTATAACAGCGCGATTGCTGCCCTGAGGCGTCCAAGCGCCAAAAAAGGAACCAGTGAAGGATAAAGAGGTTGAGAACCAGAAAAGGAGGGAAGACTGAGTTAAATTAAACGGAATTGAATAGGTGTGTTTTTAATTGTTTACGGAAGGAAACGAGATCAGGATTGGATCTCAAGTGAGACGGGAGGGAGTTCCAGATCTTGGCGGCGTTGAAGGCAAACGTCCTTCCGCCAGATCTAGACCTTTTAACTCTGGGGACTACTGCCATAAAGGCCTGACTAGAGCGTAGATTTCTACCTGGGTGATACTGGCTTACTAGATCACGGGTGATTAGGGGCCCCGAATCCCAGAAAGCCTGGTGAGCAGTACACATTGCTTTGAAAGTGACTCTCTTATGAGTCACAGAAGTAGCAGGTTCTCTGATGCTTGAGTGAAGGCTAGGCAGAAGGGACCTACTCGTAGTATTTGAAAAGTAAATAGAAGTAGTTTACTTGCAGTGAAAGAATCTTTCCTTACTAGACACTCGAGTACAGTGGCGAATGTATTTACGTTGTAAAATTAAATAAAGCACTTGCACTTTAAGAAAGAAATAAAGTTTCCGTTACCTTGGGAAGGAGGGAGTCAGTTGCGGGGCCACTCTGATGTCACTCTGTGGAGCGCTGGGATTGGTAGAGACAGCGGGTGTGTAGCGGAGCTGGTATTGTAAAGGAGGGGTGAGCGCAGAAGCGTGAGAACTTGTTTCACGAAAAGGCCGCGCACCCATTGGTCAGAAAATTTTGCAACCATCGTGTTGATTGGCTGTAGAAAAATAAAAGACGCAATTGGATTGGAAGTGACTTGTAAACAAAGTCGCTTGCGGGAAAGTATGTGTGGCATATAACTAACCCGGAGACTAGACCTGATCCAAAATATTTAGGGTTTGGAAAAGAGAAGTGGAAAGGTCGTAGATACGACATTATGTACGGAAACAAGAGGAAAATGACCTTAGTAAACAAAGTGAGGAATTATTTTAAAAAGGATAAGCCGATCAAAACTAGAGAAGGAGTTGTCATTCCACCACCTAATACTCCCGCATCTTTCATGATGTTTGATAAAGGGTACCACTCTTGTGTATGGTTGGAAAATTGGGTGGAATACACAAAGGATGACGGAATGTAGGCATTTCCGTTGGTGGGTACATTTAATGGCAGGATTCTGTTTAACTTGAGAACCCGAATGAACGATTTACACCCCAGACCCAGATTAACGCAGTACGAAGCCCTAGAGGAATGGGAGATAGAGGCTTTTGAGAGGGACAAACCCCGAATGGATAAAGGGTTAACCAAATGATATCCTAAAGTGAAACCGAGCCCCGAGAGAAAAGAATGAAACAGTGGAGGCAGAATATGATAGTAGAAGGATTGTACCCTATGATGGCACTAGGAGACCCGGTGGGAGGGAAAAAGACAGAAAAAAAAAACATTGGGTGACCAGTGGGGATTCAGATGACGATTTTTTGGATGACTTGTTCATGAAAAATCCACCACCTTATAATGAAGGACCTTGATCCTCTAGTGTAGGGGATGCTTGCCTGAGACCTCCTTACCAGGAGGGGCCTAGACCTGTAAATGTAAGAGACGGCTGTCAAATACCTCCTTATCAGGAGATGCCGAGACCTTTAAGCACAGGAAATCCATTCATGAAACCTAATTATGGTGAGGGACCAAGCATGACGCATCCAACTGCCCCAACCCTGACTCCGCAAATAGTACCTGAAATAAGCCTGGAAAGAATACTACAGGAGAGAGAGCAAGAGGCATTAATTAAACAGAGAACAGAATTAATTCAGAAAATCTCCCAGCTAAATACCAGTCCTGAAGCCCTGACCATCCCAGTAACTATTGGACCAGTCGTTCCTTTGTATGGGGATAAACAGGAGTGTCCCAAGACACCGATTATTACCCCGGCTATAGTACAGCCAAGAAAAGAACCCTTAATTGTAGATGATCAGGCAAGCGAATGCAAATCTGTAATTTCCTTGATGGATTTGCCAGTAAGGGAGCTGGAAAGGGGTTCACAGAGAAGGAACACTCCTTTCAGTTCAGGAGAAGTGCAGATTGAGTCAGCTTCTGGTACTAAACATGCCACTTTAGTAACTCCTGAAGAAATCGAGAGATGGAGTCGAGAATTAGAGAAACTAAAATCCCCGTCGAAGCCACTAGATATTTACAAATTAAGAGTAGAATTAGAAGAACTGATGGCTGGGAATGTGGGGTTAGATAGACTAAATACCTTTTCTGAAGAAGAACTGCTGTTTATCTGTAAGAGCATCACCCGTAATACTAGGGTGTTCCATGAGAAGTTAGTGGACACCGCGGCTAGTATGGGAATTGATATTGGGAAATCTAAATCATTGCAAAAACCCTACAGAGCAGAGTTCTCAGACAAAGATCTGGAAAATATGAATGTGTCAGGGAAGAAGGTACAGATCAAAGAATTAGTGAATCTGTTGCAAAAATGGGGAGAACTAGAAAAGTGGAAAGACAGTTGGGCAAAGAAAAAGGAGGAGATTAGATCAAAACAGATGACTTCTGAGTATGTCTTAAAAGAGGCAGACAAAGCAGAAAAATGATATCATATGCGAGAAGTGCCAGGTGGAAAGTATGTACATGTTCCATGGTCCCGACAGGATATTGTGTCCTTTACCAATGATTTTCCAAAATTACGGGAGAAACCTGTGGATTGGTACAGGCAGGTAGAAAGATTTGTGAAGGTGCAAAAATGCCTGTGGAAAGATCTGGATGGGTTTTTCGATATCGTAGTTCCCGTAGATTTGTGGACAGAATGTAAAAATGGCCTTGGTTGGCCTAGTGAGGAATTCCGGAGGGACCCTATTACAGGGGCTCCTTCTGATGAGGTAATGAAAAAATACCAGCAAGTAATGTTACATCTGAAAGGGAAAGTGCCTGCAAAGGAAACTGATTGGACCCGAATAGATAGAACTACCCAGGATAGGGATGAGACTGTGCATTCCTATTATGAAAGACTGTTGCAGGTGTTCAAAACGTAGAGCGGTATAGATAACTTTGAGATGAAGGACATGACCCATTTCATTTACAGATTTGTAAACGGTTTAAGACCTGAAATTTGCCAATGGATCAAAGACAATAAAATTTGTTGGCAGTCTAAGAAAATAGATGAGGTTTTAAGGTACGCCAAGTACTGTGAAGATGAGATGGCTGACAAACGAAAGGCCTTAAAGGAAAAGGTCATGTGGGCACAAGTAAAATTAGCTGAACAACAAGAAAAGCAGTTAGGTAAAATGAATACTACCCAAAACCAAGGTTCTGGGGGTGGAGGGAAGCCCAAAGTAAAAATGAGCCGAGAGGAAGCCAAAAAGAAGTTCCCCTGTCACGGGTGAGGACAGATAGGGCACTGGAGAGACGAGTGTCCATATGCACAAAATAGTAACCCCCAAACTAATGATTTAAATCCACAGACGCAGGATGAAAAACCAAGAAAGACCCAGCAACAGGTAAAACCGAATCAATTGCCCCATGCACCTAGACCGAATTTTAAGGGAAAAGCACAGCAGGGTGAAGACATAGAAATTTGGGGAGGAAAAGAGGATAGAAATGCAGCAACTTCACAATTTTTGTTGAATGATACCTTCCTCTGTGATGAACCTTACTGACGGTGCCTGAGGGGGGAGGACAAGGAGTGCGTGCTTGGCGACTCCTTGCCGGTGGACCAGTCAGGGCCATACATTGAAGGAAAGGTTGAAGGAAATGACATCACCTTTCTGTTGGACACTTGGGCCACCTGTTCTACTGTAAGAACAGCAGACGTTCCAAACCTACCCCTCTCGGGAGAAGCGATCCAAGTAGTGGGCGTATCTAATTAATTGATTAGTACCCCAGTTACCGAGCCCATGGAGATTACAATAGGGAATTTCAAAGAAATGCATAGATTTGTTGTCTGTGATTCCAGTCCTGTAAACCTATTGGGACGTGATTTGTTGTGTAAAATGAACTGTACCATCTTTTGCACACTAAAGGGCGTCGAAATTCAAACCCCAGACGAAGATGGAATATACAAATTAATGCTAAAAAGACCTGACTCAGAAATTAAAAGACTGACGATACAAGACTTACCTGAAGAACTACAACAGACAGTGAAACCAGAAGTATGGAATTTTACTGGAAAAGATGTAGGACTAATGGCAAATGTTGACCCAATTAAAATAGCCATAAAGGAAGACGCAGTTTACCCAAATACTAAACCATACAAAATGAGTGTAGAAGTGAAAGCAGGAGTTGCCATTGAAATAAAAATATTTCTAGAAGCAAACATCATACAAGAAGTATTGAGTAGTCCTTGTAACTCCCTGATAATTGGTATCAAGAAACCTAGTGGTAAGTACAGGGTAGTGCAGGACCTGCGAAAGGTAAACAAAATTGTTGTTCCTTGCTGTCCTATTGTTCCGAACCCAGCAGTGATTTTATATCAGATTCCATGGGATGCTGAATGGTTCACCGTCATTGACTTATGTCACGCATTCTTTTCAATCCCATTGCATCCCGACAGCAAATTTATTTTCTCATTTGAATTCGACAGTCACGTGTTCGTTTGGAATCGCGTCCCTCAGGGGTATACAGAAAGCCCCTCAATTTTTAATCAGATTCTGAAGAAGTGCCTTGAATCCTTAGACTTACCTGGAGACTCAGTTTTGGTGCAAAATATAGACGACCTCTTGGTGGCGTCTAAAAGTCAGAAAGACTGTGTTGTTGACACCATTGCCTTACTGAACCACTTAGGTGAAGGAGGACATAAAGTATCACATGACAAACTACAGTTTTGTACCTCTTCAGTAAAATATCTGGGGCACCAGATAGAGAAGGGTATCAGGAAAGTTACTTCAGAAAGAATTAGGATAATTCGAAATATGCAGTTACCAAACACTCAGAAAGAGATCAGAATGTTCCTTGGGGTTGTAGGATACTGTAGACAGTGGATTGTGGGATTTGCAGTCCTAGCAAAACCTTTGACAAAGATGACAAGGAAAGGAGCAAAGGACCCAGTGGAATGGGATGAGGAAGGCATGACATCATTTACTAAATTACGAGAATGTCTATGTACAGCCCCCGCCTTAAGAATGCCTGATTATTCAAAGGAATTTGCACTATTGTATGATACACGAGACAATTGTGCACTGTCAGTCCTAACTCAAGAGCATGGTTTGACTAGACGTCCAGTAGCATACTTCTCTGCTACTTTGGATCCAGTGGCTGCTGGATTACCTGGATGTCTGAAAGCAGTAGCTGCAACTTGCACGAGTCTTGAACAGAGTGAATCCATTATTATGGGACATCCTGTAACTGTGTATGTTCCACATGCAGTTGTGATCTTACTGACCAGAACTAAAACCCAGAATCTCACCCCGAGTCGGCTGAATAAATATGAGAGGATTCTTGTGGGTGCTGCAAATGTAACAATTACTCGGTGTAACATACTGAATCCAGCTACCCTATTACCAGATTCACTGATTGCAGAAGCAAAAGGAGAGGTCGAGCATGACTGCATTGACCTGACTGAGTTTAGTACCAAACCACGCCCAGATATCAAGGAAATGCCACTACCTGTAGAAGATTACGAGCTGTTTGTAGATGGCTCATGTTTGAGACATGAGAATGGAGGTTTAAATGCTGCCTATGCTGTAGTCACAGTATCACGTGCTGTAGAAGCATCCTATCTATTTGGAGTAAAGTCTGCACAAGTAGCCGAATTGATTGCCTTGGCAAGAGCCTGTAAAGTTGGGAAGAATAAAAGAGTAACCATATATACTGACAGCCAATATGGTTACGGGGTTGTGCATGACTTCGGCCAATTGTGGCTGCAAAGAGAGTTCCTGACTTCTTCAGGCACTCCTATTAGAAATGGAAAAGTGGTACAGGAATTACTGGAAGCAATCCAGTTACCAAAAGAATTGGCAGTGGTCAAGTGTGCTGCTCACAAATCTGGCGATGACAATGTGACAGTGGGTAACCGATATGCTGACCAACTGGCCCAACATTGTGCAAGACATCAAATGTCAGTCAATATCAAATTGGGGGGAAATGGAAACAGCTGCCAACTTATGGTGTTTGAGAATGTGCCCACATGGGAGGAACTGAGAGATTTACAGAATGCAGCAGGACCAAAGGAAAAGAGAAGATGGAGAAAGTTTGGTTGTCAACAGAGAAGTGAGGATGGTGTCATGGTTTGCTCGGATGGTATGCCTGTATTGCCTGACAGCTTGCTTACTCCTATGGCCCGGCTAATACATGGAAATACACACATTGGTAGGGATGCCATGGTTCGTGTTTTCAAACAGACATGGTTCAATTCGAAATTCAGGAAAGTAGCAGAGAGACTCTGCCAGAGGTGCTTGACATGTCAGCAGTACAATGCCGGGAAGAAAACCGTAGTTTCACTGGGCAAAATTGGGAAAGCAGAAAGTCCTTTTATAAGACTACAAATTGACTTCATTCAGTTACCCCTTTGTAGAGGAATGAGGTACGTCCTTGTCATTGTTTGCATGTTTTCAAAATGGGTAGAGGCTTACCCGGCCAAGAAGAATGATGCCATCACTGTAGCCAAATTGTTACTACGAGCACTAATACCTAGGTACGGGGTTCCAGTCACAATTGAATCAGACAGAGGTGGGCATTTTCAGAATGAAATAATTGATCAAATTTGTGGAGCATTCAAAATTACCCAAAAACTGCACTGTGTATATCGTCCAGAGGCTTCTGGAGTGGTGGAACAACTGAATGGCACTATCAAGTCGAGACTAGGGAAGATGTGTGAATCTACTGGCATGAACTGGATAGATGCTTTGCCACTTGTCCTAATGGGAATCAGAAGTATTCCAGACCGAGTAACAGGCCTGAGACCCCATGAGATCCTGATGGGAAGAGTAATGCGACAAGCATGGGTATCAGGACACAAACTGATAAGCATTTTTGATGATTTGGTACTAGAGTACTGCAAGCAACTGGGTGACCAAGTGCGTTCTATCTCTCACCAGATTGGGGAAGACGCCGTCGCCAGGCCAGCAACTCCAGTCCATAAACTGAATCCAGGTGACTGGGTGGTACTTAAGAAGCACACCCGATCGAGTTGCCTTGCACCGAAGTGGGGAAAGCCAAGACAAGCAATTCTAGTGACCACGACAGCGGTGAAGTGTGCAGGAGTACCAAAGTGGATGCATGCCAGTCATACAAAGAAGGTAACCGAAGACAAAGAAACTGACGCTGAAGGTTGTCCAGCTGAGGGGTCTCCAGATGTTGGTCCTGAAGTAGCTGATGATGAACAACCGAGCACCTGTCAAGATGAATGGATCCCAGTAATCGACCTGACCGTTGATCCCATAAGAACCAGAAGCCAGACATACCCAGATAGAGAGTGGGATAGTGAGGAGACAGGAATAGGAGAAGATAATCAGATCATCGAAATCCATGTCAAATCTGATGAGGAGGAAGGTCAGATAGGGACAGAACAGGTTATTGACACACTTCCAAGAACTCCTGAGATTGAAAAGGGACAGATAGGAATTAGGGCGAAAGTTCAAGCGGAAGAAAATCAAAGGTTCGAAGAGCTTGAACAGGATCAGATAGAAATAGACGAATGTGTTCAGGAGACAGAAAGTGAAACGTCCAAAAGTAAAATCCAGTCTACACCAATCAAGAACAGGACTCATTTAAACGTATTCGCAAACCTTTTAGTGCATTGTGTAGAAGCTATGGAAATAGAAGACTGTTATGTTTGCCTAAAGCTACCTACTTCTGTAGCTGAGGGAGTGAAATACCATCATTTGCCATTAACATATGGAATTTCTTGTAGTATTTTAGCTAGCTTATTCTATAAAAGAGGACCATTACAGTACTATTACTCTAACTCAGACGTGATATTTTCTGAACTTCCTATACGTGGAAATCTGAACCCTGTACATACGAAAAGCGATGTCACACGTTATATGGGAGAATATTTTCTGACGATAGGTACCATAGATTTAGGTGAAGCACATAGAGATAATTTGACCTGTTCATTATATGAACAAGAGAAAATGTTTCTAAACATGGCAGAGAAAAGAAGAGAAAGTTTCCAAAGAAAGGCGAATGATAAAAGGCAGAAAACTCCTAAGTGGGCTGAAAACATGGGAAGCACCTCAAATGGTGGGGCTAATCCTGCTTTGTTGCTGGATTTCGAAAGAAAGGGGAAACTTTGTCTTCACCGAGAAAAGACTAGTTATTATAATAACATTTTCATTGGTTCCAGTCAATGCGAACACAATTACAAGGTAATTGGAGGTTGGGGTTTCAAAAATGGGTCAGAACCTGTGTTTCCCGGAATTTATTATATATGTGGAAACAAGGCCTATTTCAAATTGCCGGATCACTGGTATGGAAGCTGCTATTTCGGAATTGTCTTCCCAAAAATATACCATGTGAATAAAATTGCTGGAAGGAGTGGAAGCACTAACAGTTTAGTACGTAGTAGAAGAGAAAGTATAGGGGAAATAGTGGGTAGTATATTTAGTGCATTGATACCTGCAGTGGGAGTGGTTCTGAACACACACAGAATTTGCAAATTGTCAACAGTAGTGGATCGGTTATCTACTGACACTGCTAGTGGATTTCTGATGATCAATACCGAAATGGTTGCGATCAGATCTATGGTTTTGCAGAACAGACTTGCTCTTGACACTCTATTGGCAAAAGAGGGCGGAGTCTGTAGAATGTTGAAAGCGCAACATTGTTGCACTTACATACCTGACAAAAGTATTGAACTCAAAAGGTATGTAAGGAACATTACAAATTTGGAAAAGGAACTCAAACCACTGGAGGTTGATAGTGCCTGGAAGAGACTTACTGATGGTCTCTCCGCTGTAGGTCATTGGTTTTCCAATTTAAGTAAAGGTTTGTTGTTTAAGGTACTGATGCCAATTGCAGGAATAGGGTTTGTCATATTCCTCATATTTGTCTGTTGCAAATGTCACAAACCCCAAAAGAAATATATTGTGAACAAGAGAGGCGTGACACGGAATGTTGATGAACTTGAATTAGAGGAACTGAATAATCAGATTTATAAAAGGGTGAAAAATTCTCACCCTAACAAAGAGACCAAAGAGAAGTTGAATCGAATGTTGGAAGAGATTGAACTGGGAAAAATTTAAGTTGGCATCTGGTTCTATGGTTTTGTGATGATACTAAATATCATCAAAGACGGGATTGAAAGAGCAAGGATTTGCATGTTACGCGACTTGTTTGTACTCATGAACCTCGAATAGTGTTAATAAATCTAGTCAAAATATGTGCCTGGGAAGATGCACCTTCGCCTAGCAGAAGAAGCTGAGCTGTTCTAAATGTATCATAATTCATAGATGCGCTATTGTAATATTGAGGCTTAAGTCATGGGAACCCCAAATTCAATAGGCGGTCCCAAAGTATGTAAATTACTCTTGCAGAAATGAAATGTGGTGGTGTGTTAACCTATCCTACTTAAGGACCAATCGAAATTGGGGATTTTTTACACTTGCAACATTTGGGGGGTGGTACACTGACCCGAAAACATTATAACTAGCCTAGGTTTAGCTAGAGAAATTGTCCGACTTGTCCGAATAGCTGACCTGTCACTGACCCAACGCACTCAATAGGTGACTGATACAGAGGGCTGCGGAGCACTCTGTCCGAAATATTCATAGACCCAAGAGGTTTTAAACCTTAAGTGCTGGCGGAGCACTTTGCTGGGGAGTTCGATAACCCAATCGGGGTTCTGACTGATAGCTGCAGAGAGGGTGGAGCGCAGGCGTTACTTCCGAACTGCGGGTGCTGGTCTTACCTTGGTGGTCCTGTCCTGATTCTAATCTGGTTTTTCCTGTCCTGTCCTGGGGTGTCCATTCTGCACCTACTGGCCTACTGGCGACTGTCTTTCCTTGGGGTTCTTCCCGTCCTTAACTGACCCGTGGCCAGGGTTGGTCTTCACACCATACTAGGTAAATATAGTGCTGAAAATCTACTCTGCATCTTCTATATTTTTCCTTTCTTTTGCTTCAATAAAGTCATACTCTTGCATATTTGATATTCCATGCTTTCCGCACCACTAAATGAACCAGTCATACGTTATTGTTGTTATTCTAGCATGTTCCATTTCTTACCCATCCTTTAAGTACATTCCTTTTTCAGTTTATGATATATAGATGTTCCTTTTCTTTACCCATCCTTTAGTCGATTCAAGTAATTACACCGTTTTATTAGTATGGTCCATCCGTACCCTACTTATAGTTCCTCTTTATGGGGAAATATTTCATTGTGAAATTCTGGTATGTTCCGTATTTTTCCCCCATCCTTTAGACAAATACTGAGTCAAACAAATTCTGAAACCTATATTAATATGTTCCCTGTTCTTACCTTCCTTTAGACTTATAAATGGTTGGTTTCATTTATTTCCTTTATGGATATGTGCTATTTGTAATATTGTTTATTGATTGGTTACTTATTGTAAATCTTATGCTATCAGGATCCGATGAAGTTTAGATAAAGGTTTTAAAACTTTGCCAGAGTCTGTGGTCATTACATGAGTGTAAAGAAAATTACAATAGTTGGTATTCTGTGTCTGCCTTTTCTTTACAGCTAGCTCCCTGATCCATTGTGATCAATAGGTACCCGTAACGGTGGATTGGTAAGTCGGGTACACTGGAAATAAAATAGGAAGGAACTGGGATACTGGTAGTAGAGTGCAAGGTTACCATATTTAATAAATATGGTAAATTGAAATTTATGGGCCCGATACGTATGTGGTAAAATTGTTGGTTGCGTGACCTGCACGCTCTATCACATGGACATCGCCAGTTCTAAACATATGCAGCATGGACATCGCGAGTGCAAGCTTCCCTTGATAATTGAACATCTGCTGTATGGACAGTGCCAGTGCAAGCTTCCCTTGATAATTGAACATATGTTGCATGGGCCTCTCCAGTGCAAACTTCCCTTGATAATTGTACATATGCTGCATGGACCTCTCCAGTGCAAGCTTCCCTTGATAATTGAACATATGCTGCATGGACCTCTCCAGTGCAAGCTTCCCTAGATATTTAACCATATGCTGCATGGATATCGACAGTGCAAGCTTTCCTTGATAACTGAACATATGATGCATGGACCTCTCCAGTGCAAGCTTCTCTTGATAATTGAACATACGCTGCATACATCGCCAGTGCAAGCTTCCCTTGATAATTGAACATATGCTGCATGGACCTCTCCAGTGCAAGCTTCCCTATATAATTTAACATATGTGCATGCACTTCGCCAGTGCAAGCTTCCCTTGACAATTAAACATATGCTGCATGGACATCACCAGTGCAAGCTTCCCTTGATAATTGAACACATGTTGCATGGACCACACCAGTGCAAGCTTCCCTTGATATTTGAACATATGCAGCATGGACCTCTGCAGTGCAAGCTTCCCTTGATAAATGAACATATGCTGCATGGACCTCTCCAGTGCAAGCTTCCCTTGATAATTGAACTTATGCTGCATGGACCTCTGCAGTGCAAGCTTCCCTTGATAAATGAACATATGCTGCATGGACCTCTCCAGTGCAAGCTTCCCTTGATAATTGAACATACGCTGCATGGACCTCTCCAGTGCAAGCTTCCCTTGATAATTGAACATATGCTGCATGGACCTCGCCACTACAAGCTTCCCTTGATAATTGAACATATGATGCATGGACATCACCAGTGCAAGCTTCTCTTGATAAATAAACATATGCTGCATGGACATCGCCAGTGCAAGCTACCCTTGATAACTGAACATATGATGCAATGACCTCTCCAGTGCAAGCTTCTCTTGATAATTGAACATATGCTGCATGGACCTCACCAGTGCAAGCTACCCTTGATAACTGAACATATGATGCGTGGACCTCTCCAGTGCAAGCTTCTCTTGATAATTGAACATATGCTGCATGGACCTCACCAGTGCAGGCTTCCCTTGATAATTGAACATATACTGCATGGAGTAGAGAGACAAAATATCGAAATTAAAATATCGATATACAATAATATCGATGTTTTAATTTCGATGGTATAGAATATCGATGTGCAATAATACCGATAGACAGAATATCGATATTAAGGTATGTATGTTACTAATATCGAAATTTTGTTTAGTATTATGTATTTTATTATGTTGTTTATATATTTGTTAAACATGTTTTTTATTGTATGTTTAGAAATTTGTAATTTTGTTTACATTTTGCGTTTTAGTATCAGAGCAGGTTGTGGGTTTATATGGGAATAGGGTGGGAAGTAATTTAATTATAATTAAGTAAGTAATATGTTTTAAAATATTTTTTATTAATAAATAATAATTAATTATTAATTAATTGGTAATTAATTATTAGTAATTAGTTAATTGAATTAATTAGAGTTAATGTAGTAGTATTTATTATTTTTGTTATTCTTAATTAATTGGTAATTAATTATTATTAATTAGTTAATTAAATTAATTAGAGTTAATGTAGTAATGTTTTGTTATTGTTAATTAATAATTAATTGGTAATTAATTATTGTTAATTAGTTAATGAAATATTGAGAGTTAATGTGCTAATATTTTGAATTTTTTGGTATTGTTAATTAATAATAATTAGCAATTAATTATTATTAAGTGATTAAATGACAATTAAATTTTTTATGTGATTTATTTATGTGTAGTGGGTTGTGTGTTTATAGGGGAATAGGGTGTGACATAATTAAATTAAATTAATTAAAGAGATTGTATTTATTTATTGTAAATTAATTGGTCATTAATATGTGTTAATTATCTAATTTATAATTACATCAATTTAATAATATGAATTGTTATTAATTGATTAATTGATATTTATATTAATTGTGTTTTTTGTATGTGTAGTGTGTTGTGTGTTAAAGGGGGAGTAGTGTGGGAAGTAATTTTTACCCCCATGCTATCCAACGCTTTCCCTACTGTTGCACCCTCTGGAGTGAGAATAGTAATTTTTACCCCTACGCTATCCAACGCTTTCCCTACTGTTGCACCCTCTGGAGTGGGAATAGTCATTTTACCCCTACGCTATCCAACGCTTTCCCTACTGTTGCACCCTTTGGAGTGGGAATAGTGATTTTTACACCTACGCTATCCAACGCTTTCCCTACTGTTGCATCCTTTGGAGTGTGAATAGTCATTTTTACCCCTACACTATCCAACGCTTTCCCTACTGTTGCACCCTCTGGAGTGGGAATAGTAATTTTACCCCTACGCTATCCAACGCTTTCCCTACTGTTGCACCCTTTGGAGTGGGAATAGTAATTTTTACCCCTACCCTATCCAATGCTTTCCCTACTGTTGCACCCTCTGGAGTGGGAATAGTAATTTTTACCCCTACGCTATCCAACGCTTTCCCTACTGTTGCACCCTCTGTAGTGGAAATAGTAATGTTTACCCCTACGCTATCCAACGCTTTCCCAACTGTTGCACCCTTTGGAGTGGGAATAGTAATTTTTACCCCTACGCTATCCAACGCTTTCCCTACTGTTGCACCACCCTTTGGAGTGGGAATAGTAATTTTTACCCCTACGCTATCCAACGCTTTCCCTACTGTTGCACTCTCTGGAGTGGGAATAGTAATTTTTACCCCTACGCTATCGAATGCTTTCCCTACTGTTGCACCCGCTGGAGTAGGAATAGTAATTTTTACCCCTACGCTATCCAACACTTTTCCTACTGTTGCAACATGTGGAGTAAGTATAGATATTAATTTATATGTAATTTATTTTAAATGTATATGTATCAGTTATTATTTTTTAAATATGTTTTAATGTTTATATCTATAATTTGTTAAATTATATGTATTTTTACATTATTTTTACATTATTATTAATACATTTAAAAAAACGATATTTTTAGCTTCGATATTTTTGTACTACGATATTTTTTCCCCGATATTTTTGTACTTACCTTTATGTAGATAGAACTCCGATATTTTTGATGTCGATATTTTGTGTCGATATTTTTGTATGTCTATATTCTGTCTGTCGATATTATGTCATAGATTCACTGCATGGACCTCACCTGTGCAAGCTACCCTTGATAATTGAACATATGCTGCATGAACATCGCCAGTGCAAGCTTCCATTGATAATTGAACATATGCTGCATGGACCTCACCAGTGCAGGCTTCCCTTGATAATTGAACATATGCTGAATGAACATCGCCAGTGCAAGCTTCCATTGATAATTTAACACATGCTGCATGGACCTCACCAGTGCAAGTTTCCCTTGATAGTTGAACATACGCTGCCTGGCCATCTCTAGTGCAAGCATCCCTTGATAATTGAACATATACTGAATGTACATCGGCAGTGCAAGCTTCACTTGATAATTGAACATATGCTGCATGGACGTCGCCAGTGCAAGCTTCCCTTGATAATTGAACATATGCTTTATGGACATCACAAGTGCAAGCTTCCCTTGATAACTGAACATATGCTGCATGGACCTCACCAGCGCAAGCTTCCCTTGATAATTGAACATATTCTGCATGGACATCACCAGTGCAAGCTTCCCTTGATAATTGAACATATGCTGCATGGACCTCACCAGTGCAAGCTTCCCTTGATAATTGAACATATGCTTCATGGACCTCTTGAGTGCAAGCTTCCCTTGATAATTAAACATATGCTGAGTGGACCTTACCAGTGCAATATTCGTTTGATAATTCAACATATGCTGCATGGACATCACAAGTGCAAGCTTCCCTTGATAATTAAACATATGCTGCATGGACATTACAAGTGCAAGCTTCCCTTGATAATTAAACATCTGCTGCATAGACATCGCCAGTGCAAGTTTCCCTTGATAATTGAACGTATGCTGCAAGGGCCTCTCCAGTGCAAGCTTCCCTTGATAATTAAACATATGCTGCATGGACATCACAAGTGCAAGCTTTCTTTGATACTTGAACAAATGCTGCATGGGCCTCTCCAGTGCAAGCTTCCCTTGATAATTGAACATATGCTGCATACACATCACAAGTGCGAGCTTCCCTTGATAATTAAACAAATGCTACATGGACATCGCCAGTGCAAACTTTCCTTGATAATTGAACATATGCTGAATGGACCTCTCCATTGCAAATTTCCCTTGATAATTGAACATATGCTGCATGGACATCACAAGTGAAAACTTCCCTTGATAATTGAACATGTGCTGCATGGACATCGCCATGCAAGCTTCCTCTGATAATTAAAAATATACTGCATGGACATCAGAAGTGCGAGCTTCCCTTGATTATTGAACATATTCTGCATGGACATCACAAGTGCGAGCTTCCCTTGATAATTGAACATATACTGCATGGACATCACAAGTGCAAACTTCCCTTGATAATTGAACATGTGCTGCATGGACATCGCCAGTGCAAGCTTCCTCTGATAATTGAACATATTCTGCATCGACATCACAAGTGCGAGCTTCCCTTGATAATTGAACATATACTGCATGGACATCACAAGTGCTAGCTTCCCTTGATAATTGAACATATGCTGCATGGACCTCACCAGTGCAAGCTTCCCTTGATAATTGAACATATGCTGCATGGACATCACAAGTGAAAGCTTCCCTTGATAACTGAATATATGCTGCATGGACCTCACCAGTGCAAGCTTCCCAGATATTTAACCATATGCTGCATGGCCATCACCAGTGCAAGCTTCCCTTGATAACTGAACATATGATGCATGGACCTCTCCAGTGCAAGCTTCTCTTGATAATTGAATATATGCTGCATGGACATCGCCAGTGCAAGCTTCCCTTGATAATTGAACATATGCTGCATGGACCTCTCCAGTGCAAGCTTCCCTTTATAATTTAACATATGCTTCATGCACTTCGCCAGTGCAAGGTTCCCTTGACAATTAAACATATGCTGCATAGAAATCACCAGTGCAAGCTTCCCTTGATTACTGAACACATGTTGCATGGACCTCACCAGTGCAAGTTTCCCTTGATAATTGAACACAGGTTGCATGGACATCGCCAGTGCAAGCTTCCCTTGATAATTGAACATATGCTGCATGGACATCGCCAGTGTAAGCTTCTCTTGGTAATTAACCATATGCTGCATGGACATCGCCACTACAAGCTTCCCTTGATAATGGAACATATGATGCATGGACATCACCAGTGCAAGCTTCTCTTGATAAATAAACACATGTTACATGGACATCGCCAGTGCAAGCTACCCTTGTTAACTGAACATATGATGCATGGACCTCTCTAGTGCAAGCTTCTCTTGATAATTGAACATATGCTGCATGGACCTCACCAGTGCAAGTTTCCCTTGATAATTGAACATATGCTGCATGGACATCACCAGTGAAAGCTTCTCTTGATAATTGAACATATGCTGCATGGACATCCCCAGTGAAAGCTTCCCTCGATAATTAAACTTATGCTGCATGGACCTCACCATTGCAAGCTTCCCTTGATAGTTGAACATATGCTGCCTGGACATCGCCAGTGCAAGCATCCCTTGATAATTGAACATATACTGCATGTACATCGGCAGTGCAAGCTTCACTTGATAATTGAACATATGCTGCATGGACCTCTCCAGTGAAAGCTCCCCTTGATAAATGAACATATGCTGCATGGACATCGCCAGTGCAAGCTTCCCTTGATAATTAAACATATGCTGCATGGACATCGCCAATGCAAGCTTCCCTTGATAATTGAACATATGCCTTATGGACATCACATGTGCAAGCTTCCCTTAATAACTGAACTTATGCTGCATGGACCTCACCAGTGCAAGCTTCCCTTGGTAATTGAACATATTCTGCATTGACATCACCAGTGCAAGCTTCCCTTGATAATTGAACATATTCTTTATGGACCTCTCCAATGCAAGCTTCCCTTGATAATTAAACATATGCTGCATGGACCTTACCAGTGCAAGCTTCCATTGATAATTGACCATATGCTGCATGGATTTCTCTAGCGCCAGCTTCCCTTGATAATTGAACATATGATGCCATGTACCTCTCCAGTGCCAGCTTCCCTTGATAATTGAACATATGCTGCATGGACTTCACAAGAGCAAGCTTCCCTTGATAATTGAACATATGCTGCATGAGCCTCTCCAATGCAAGTTTCCCTTGATGATTAAAGATATGGTGCCTGGACATCACAAGTGCAAGCTTCCCTTGAAAATTCAACAAATACGGTATGGTCCTCACCTGTGCAAGCTTCCCTTGATAATTATACATCTGCTGCATGGACATCACCAGTGCACGCTTCCCTTGATAATTGAACATATGCTGCATAGATATCACAAGTGCAAGCTTCCTTTGATAATTAAACAAATGCTGCATGGGCATAACAAGTCCAAGCTTCCCATAGTAATTAAACATATGCTCCATGCACATCGCCAGCGCAAGCTTCCCTTGATAATTGAACGTTTGCTGCATTGGCCTCTCCAGTGCAAGCTTCCCTTGATAAATGAACATATGCTGCATAGACATCACAAGTGCTAGCTTCTCTTAATAATTAAACAAATGCTGCATGGGCATAACAAGTCCAAGCTTCCTTTGATAATTAAACATATGCTGCATAGACATCACCAGTGCAAGCTTCCCTTGATAATTGAACGTTTGCTGCATGCGCCTCTCCAGTGCAAGCTTCCCTTGATAATTAAACATATCCTGTATGGACCGCACCAGTGCAAGCTTCCCTTGAAATTTAAACATATGCTGCATGTACATCACAAGTGCAAGCTTCCCTTGATAATTAAACATATGCTGCATGGATATCGCCAGCACAAGCTTCCTCTGATAATTGAACATATACTGCATGGACATGACAAGTGCAAGATTCCCTTGATAATTAAACATATTCTGCATGGACATCACAATTGCGAGCTTCCCTTGATAATTGAACATATACTGCATGGACATCACAAGTGCAAGCTTCCCTTGATAATTGAACATATGCTGCATGGAACTCACCAGTGCAAGCTTCCCTTGGTAATTGAACATATTTTGCATGGACATCACCAGTGCAAGCTTCCCTTGATAATTGAACATATTCTGCATAGGCCTCTCCAGTGCAAGCTCCCCTTGATAATTGAACATATTCTGCATGGACATCACCAGTGCAAGCATCCCTTGATAATTGAACATATGCTGCATGGACCTCACCAGTGCAAGCTTCCCTAGATAATTGAACATATGATGCCATGCACCTCTTCAGTGCCTGCTTCCCTTGATAATTGAACATATGCTGCACGGACTTCACAAGTGCAAGCTTCCCTTGATAATTGAAAATATGCTGCATGGGCCTCTCCAGTGAGAGCTTCCCTTGATAATTGAACATATACTGCATGGACATCACAAGTGCAAGCTTCCCTTGATAATTGAACATATGCTGCATGGAACTCACCAGTGCAAGCTTCTCTTGATAATTGAACATATTCTGCATGGACATCATCGATGCAAGCTTCCCTTGATAATTGAACATATGATGCCATGCACCTCTTCAGTGCCAGCTTCCCTTGATAATTGAACATATGCTGCATAGACTTCACAAGTGCAAGCTTCCCTTGATAATTGAACATATGCTGCATGGACCTCTCCAGTGCAAACTTCCCTTGATAATTAAAGATATGATGCATAGACATCACAAGTGCAAGCTTCCCTTGATAATTAAACATATGCTGCATGGTCATCACCTGTGCAAGCTTCCCTTGATAATTAAACATCTGCTGCATAGACATCGCCAGTGCAAGCTTCCCTTGATAATTGAAAGTATGCTGCATGGGCCTCTTCAGTACAAGCTTTCCTTCATAATTAAACATATGCTGCATGGACATCACAAGTGCAAACTTTCCTTGATAATTGAACATATGCAGCATGGACCTCACCATTTCAAACTTCCCTTGATAATTGAACATATGCTGCATGGACATCACAAGTGTAAACTTCCCTTGATAATTGAACATGTGCTGCATGCACATCGCCAGGGCAAGTTTCCTCTGATAATTGAACATATACTGCATGTACATCACAAGTGCGAGCTTCCCTTGATAATTGAACATATACTGCATGGACAGCACATGTGCGAGCTTCCCTTGATAATTGAACATATGCTGCATGGTTCTCACCAGTGCAAGCTTCCCTTGATAATTGAACATATTCTGCATGGACATCACCAGTGCAAGCTTCCCTTGATAATTGAACATATACTGCATGGACATCACAAGTGCGAGCTTCCCTTGATAATTGAACGTATGCTGTATGGACATCGCCAGTGCAAGCTTCCCTTCATAATTGAACATATGCTGCATGGACCTCTCCAGTGCAAGCTTCTCTTTATAATTTAACATATGCTGCATGCACTTCGCCAGTGCAAGCTTCCCTTGACAATTAAACATATGCTGCATGGACATCACCAGTGCTAGCTTCCCTTGACCGTCTGGATCTGATCCTAAGCGGTCGCTCCCCCCACGCTCCCTGGCCACAGAATCTGCTTGCAATCCTCGTTTTGAAGCGCCTCTGCCGAATTCACTGTGGTATCGTAGGTATTTAACATAGCGCTCTGACTGTGATTGAAACTAGCATTTAAACATAGCGCTTTGATTGTGATTGAAATAGACATTTAATCATAGCGCATTGATTGAAATATAGCGCCGAACCTCGCATGATAATTTGCATTTAAGCGCAACTTTGTCTGTTTGAATTGTAGCTGCTGCCGCCACTTACATACTGTATTTTCGTGCTGCTTTCACTGTGTGCATTACTTTGAGGAATTAAGCCTTGGAGTAACCGAACTCTGCCGTTTCACTTTCCATTCTCCATTTTGTCATCTGGTTTGTTGTGTATTCCCTTGGCCCGCCTACCCTCCCCGCTACCGCCTCCCAGCTGCCCCTCCCACGCTCCGCCCCCTCCACTCTCCATTTTAGACAGATGAACCTCAGCGCAGCGGTCACGCGCAGCGGGCGCGCCGAAGGTGCGCCAAAGGTAAGCCCGTATACGCCCGTCCGTGCCTGGCCCGCGCCCAGCGCCAGACCCCCTGGTCCCCGCAATGCCCAGCCCACCCGCATTACATACGACGCCTCCACCCTCTTAGGTCTTAACCCCGGCCGTCTCCCCAATTGTGCCCAAGCCGCACCTGGACATACCCATGGACCCTTCACATGCAACTCCTGCAAGTTTGACGGCACCAAGACCAACTCCACATCCACAAACACTAAACAGAGATCCGACACCAACCACCTTAAATGCATCCTTCTCAACACCCGCTCAGTTCACAAACACGCCATCGACCTTTGGAATCTACTAGACACCATCTCTCCAGACGTCGCCTTCCTAACAGAAACCTGGATGAACGCCTCATCAGCTCCAGACATCACCACAGCCATCCCGGAAGGCTACAAGATCATCCGAAAAGACCTCACCAACCAAACAGGAGGAGGCATCGCCATCGTCCATAAGAATTCCATCCACATTTCAACCAGCTCAGACGTCAACCTCGCTAACGCCGAACACCTCCACTTCCAGATCCACACCGACCCCAAGACCACACTCAGAGGCACCCTCCTCTACAGGCCGCCAGGACCCCGATCACAATTCAGTGAAGACATCACTGACTTCATCACCCCTCACGCCCTCCCCTCCGAGGACTACATTCTACTAGGAGACCTCAATTATCACCTGGAAAAGAACAACGACAACAACACCACCACTCTTCTGGACAATCTCGCTAACCTCGGACTCAAACAACTAGTTAACACTCCCACCCACTGTGCAGGACACACACTCGACCCTATCTTCACCTCCAGCAAACATATCTCCTTCAGTCACACCACAACTCTCCACTGGACGGACCACAGCTTCGTTCACTTTGTCTACAAAAAAACCACAACCCACAACCATCCTCAACCTACTCTGCGAAGAAACTGGAACAAAATCACCATCGACCGGATCTCCTCATCGCTTCTTCAAAACCCCCCCTGCCCACTCATCGAACCCCAACCAAGCAGCCATTAACCACACTCAATGGCTAACCATCAGCGCCGACAACCTAGCACCTTTGAAAAAACGTCTAATCAAACCAGGCAGCATAAACGCCCCCTGGTTCAACGATGATCTTAAGAAATCCTAGAAACTCTGTCGCTCCCTTGAGAAGGCTTGGAAAAAAGACCCAAACAACAGCACCAGGGACGCCTTCAAAAACGCCACCCGTTTACACCACCCAATCTCCACGGAAGACACCATCCGCCTGATGAACTCCATCCACTCAGGATCCCCCACTGACCCATGTCCTCACCACATCTTCAACAAAGCAGACTCCATCATAGCACCACACCTCCGAGACGTCATCAACTGCTCCCTCAACACCGCCACCTTCCCGGAAAGCTGGAAACACGCCGAACTCAGCGCCCTTCTGAAAAAACCCACAGCTGACCCCACCGAACTCAAAAACTACCGTCTCATCTCGCTCCTCCCATTCCCGGCCAAAGTCATCGAGAAAGCAGTCAACAACCAGCTCGCCGCCTTCCTCGAAACCAACAAATCCCTCGACTCCTCACAGTCCGGCTTCCGAACCAAACACAGCACTGAGACCGCACTCATCGCAGCAACAGACGACATTCGAACTCTACTGGACAATGGAGACACAGTCGCCCTCATCCTCCTCGACCTCTCTGCAGCCTTCGACACAGTCTGTCATATCACCCTGTTACAACGCCTCAGAAACATCGGAATCCAAGGAAAAGCACTTGAATGGATCACCTCGTTCCTTGCCGGAAGAACTCAGAGAGTCCGCCTCCCACCGTTCAAGTCAGAGGCCACTGAAGTCATTTGCGGCGTGCCACAAGGATCTTCACTCAGCCCCACCCTCTTCAACGTATATATGAGCCCCCTCACGACCATCGCACGCCAACACAATCTCAATATCATCTCCTACGCTGATGACACTCAACTGATCCTCTCACTCACCAAAGACCCTAACACCACCAAAACCAACCTACATGAAGGAATGAAAGAAGTAGCAGAGTGGATGAAGCACAGCCGCCTAAAACTGAATTCAGACAAAACAGAAGTCCTTATCTTAGGTACCTCCCCCTCCGCCTGGGACGAGTCTTGGTGGCCAGCAGCCCTTGGAAAAGCACCCATCCCAACGGACCACGCACAGAACCTGGGCGTCATCCTGGACTCCTCACTCTCGATGACCAGACAAGTCAACGCCGTCTCATCATCTTGCTTCAACATTCTTCGCATGCTCAAAAAAACATTTCGCTGGATCCCCACCGAAACCAGAAAAACGGTCACCCACGCACTGGTTACAAGCCGCCTGGACTACGGAAACACACTATACGCCGGTACCACCGCAAAACTTCAGAAAAAAATACAACGCGTCCAGAACGCATCTGCCAGACTCATACTAGACATCCCGCGTAAAGACCACATTTCTGGTCACCTGAAAAACCTCCACTGGCTCCCTGTCAATAAGAGGATAACATTCCACCTCCTCACCCACGCACACAAAGCACTTTACGAACTTGGACCCGAATGCCTCAACGCGCGACTCTCCTTCTACACCCCCCCCCGCCAGCTATGCTCTTCCAACCAAGCCCTTGCTGCTGTTCCTCGCATCAACAAAACCACCATGGGAGGAAGATCCTTCTCCTACCTGGCAGCTAAAACCTGGAACTCACTCCCCATTCACCTTCGCCTCACTCAAAACCACCTAGCATTCAGAAAGCAACTTAAAACCTGGATATTCGACAAGTAATTATAAATTATTTGACTTGACTTGACTTGACCTTGATAATTGAACACATGTTGCATGGACCTCACCAGTGCAAGCTTCCCTTGATAATTGAACATATGCTGCATGGACCTCTGCAGTGAAAGCTTCCCTTGATAAATGAACGTATGCTGCGTGGACCTCTCCAGTGCAAGCTTCCCTTGATAATTGAACATATGCTGCATGGACATCCCCAGTGCAAGGTTCCCTTGATAAATGAACATATGCTGCGTGGACCTCTCCAGTGCAAGCTTCCCTTGATAATTGAACATATGATGCATAGACATCACCAGTGCAAGCTTCTCTTGGTAATTAACCATATGCTGCATGGACATCACCACTACAAGCTTCCCTTGATAATTGAACATATGATGCATGGACATCACCAGTGCAAGCTTCTCCTGATAAATAAGCATATGCTGCATGAACATCGCCAGAGCAAGCTTCTCTTGATAATTGAACATATGCTGCATGGACCTCACCTGTGCAAGTGTCCCTCGATAATTGAACATATGCTGCATGGACCTCACCATTGCAAGCTTCCCTTAATAGTTGAACATATGCTGCCGGGACATCGCCAGTGCAGGCATCCCTTGATAATTGAATATATACTGCATGGACCTCTCCAGTGAAAGCTTCCCTTGATAAATGAAAGTATGCTGCATGGACATCGCCAGTGCAAGCTTCCCTTGATAATTGAACATATGCTTTATGGACATCACAAGTGCAAGTTTCCCTTGATAATTGAACATATACTGCATGGACATCACAAGTACGAGCTTCCCTTGATAATTGAACATATGCTGCATGGAACTCACCAGTGCAAGTGTAGTGTAGCTCCTATCATCCCAATAGGCTCTGCGCATTGGAATAATACCTACAGCAGTAAAGGCCTAGGCCAGACGTTAACTAGGTCTACTACTGTCGATACTAGACTTAAAGTTTTGGGTTTGCCAGCTTAGCTCAGAGTTCACTAGAAACTTTCTCGAATGTTCAGGTAGGACTTAACTTCCCTGATTAGACAAGAAGGGATTTAGTTTCTGACAACCATAGAACATGACAACTTTGCTCTCCCCTAATCAAGAGTAAATCTCGAGAGTCGTGTGAACAAAAGGCAATTATTTTACTCAGTCAGTTCGTGCATTCTTAGTCTCTTCAGATTGTAGAGAAAAGGAAGAGACGGGCGTGTTCAATAAAAAGGTGTTATTTATTGATCAGTCTCTTTTCTCATACATGAGAAATGGATCGATATTATTGCAATACTTATAGTTAAGTAAAGTGCATACATTAAAAGCAATAGTATAAAATAATACTGTAAAAACATTGATATGGTTTCTAAGCCATATGATGTTTAAAATGAATAAAATATATTACATACACATATACATTTGACTAAACGTACTCAACTGGTGTTTCTAGATACGCCTACCCCGTGTACCTGACCTAAGTCTAATACGTGGGCGGGAATAGAAAGTTACAGTTTAAGTTAAGTTTGTTTTTGCCAAGTGAATAACTAAAGAATTCTCTGCGAGGGGTTATTCAGTTCTGTACCTGGAAGTTAGGATGAATGAGGAATGGTATCTCTTTCTCTGCTCTCGATATTCCAGGCTGCCTGCGAGGGCTACCCGGAAGCGCCGGTGCTGGGTCTCTCGGCAGGAGAAAGCAGCTTCTCTCAGCGCGTCAGAAAGGCGGGGCTGCTGCCAGCGGGGTCTGCTCTGCTCTGGGCTTCGGCAAGTATGGCTGCTCCGTCTCGTCACCACGCGTGTGTTTGCATAGGGCAAGATCGGTAATATTTATACCTTTAAGGTGCCGAGATTGACGTAAGGATGGACATAGATACGTCAATAAAGATGTCATACGACTTGCTCGTTAGCACATTCTTTTACTGAAGTTCTCTGTGAAATCAAAACAATGGCCGCACGGTTTTTCCAGGTTGTCATAGGTTTGATTTGTTATGAGAACTCTGTATGCCTTATCAGGGGCTGGAGGAGTATCGCTTGTCTAATTAGATCGCAAGCGTTATGACCTAATCAGATAACACGTTCCTGTGCCGTAGTGTGACTGCGTCAGATAACGGTATCTGCATCATGGGGGTTTTTCTGCCTCATGGGCTGACTGCTAGTTAACTTGTCGGTTTGTCTTAACTAGAATAGGGTCAGGAATAGGGGGATCGATTCAGAACCTATAGGAATACATGACACCCACTGCACGATAACTATGGTCATATTTACTAATCTAGGCATAGTATAACATAGTACAACATACTATAGAGTAGAGTGTATACCTTACCACCCCAAAATACATAAATGCATTTTAAAATTTTTCAAATATACGGAAAAATTGCAGACATATATATTGTATGCACTCAAGCTGTAGAATAATGCTAAAGTAATCGCATTTGTATACATTATTGCTTATTTGGTATATGAGAATTACACATGAAATGGTTTCTTAAATACAGAAAAAAGTTTCGAGACCATTCCATCACAGAATAAAATATTTGTGAACATACCAGCGGGCAGCTAAAGTCTATAAAGTATCTAAAAATAGAAATCTTAGTTCTTTAGGAATAGTTTCTTACTTTAAGCAGAAGATAAGTGTCCCGAAAAACCGAAAAAATAATTTGGGGCTTCTGAAAGAGTTGCTGTCCGTGAACTGGAGTGAAAATAGTTCATGTGACTTTATTTTTTAAAGTTGAAGGCCGAATTCAGGGAACGCCGTGTGCGAGCTTGCTCAAAAGTCTCTATTTCTGTTCGGGTGAGAACATCATATCATTTAGGCTTTCGAAAAAACTGTCAACAGCTTCCTGGGAAAGTTCCACTAACTCGGAAATAGGTGTAATCATGCATTCGTGCGCATGATTGTCTCCATTGACATTCTGATTCGCATTGCTGACAGAAGGTCGTACCTGTTCGATGCTGCTTTCATCTTGAACTTCACTACCCCTCAGTCGTAGTGGTGAAGCTTCCACGAATGCCGTCATCAGGATTGGCAGCCTTTGAGGGCAGCACAAAGCATGAACCTTGATCGGGCTCAACAATGTTTCTGCATCCATTGGCGCATCCGATTGTAGCGTCAGACAGGTGTCTAACACGCATTCTTCTCCGCATAGCAGACACCTTAGTACAGGTAAAACACATCTTTGCCACATTGGTCGAAATGATAGAACCAAGTCATGTTCAGGTCTCTAAGCCGGGAGAGTCCCAGGATTCTTGTTATCCGGTCCCGGTATCCAATGGCTAGGATTGTTTCTTCCATTGTCGCCAGAGTTTGGTCTGTGACATGGGTTGCCATAACGAAAAATAAGGACTAAGAATAGGATTCCTGCAATTAGTCCCAAGATCAGGGGAAGTCCGCCAAAAATCGAATGGACGAAATCTGGAAAAATACCCAGTATGGCTTTGAATGGTGTTAATGCCATCGAAAATACTGTCTTAAATACCCCTGAGATCCCATTGGTATCAGAAATATTTAAGATTTCGTTCAGGATTTCCGCGAAATGTACGGGGGAATTAGTTGATAATAATGTATGTATCTCTGCAGTCGTCCTTGCGACTTGTAGATCATACGTTTCTTTTGATGACGAGAGCCTTGTAGGCGTCTGAAGAAGCACTGTTTTCATTCTGCTTAAAGTATCTATTCGAATAGAAGTAATTTTCAAATTGGGCCATGCCCTTGCCTCCCTGTCTGGAAAGGAGCTGGGGAACAATGAGCGTCCACAGCACTTGACCTTCGCAGTCGTAGTTACGAGATAAGGAGTCCCGGGCATAAGACTACAACATCTGCGGTCTACAATAAGAATGTAACTCCCATTATAGAGTCTTTGAAAGAATGGTTCTATTTCTGTTGCAGGTGCGCCTTGCTGGTGACATGAAAGGTTGTGTGAATTCCCTTCACAGGCTCCATGCAAACTAATTCCGTTACACAGAAGTGTGCCACTTAGTGACATCGCACAATTGTTGCCACTAAGAAACACTTTCTGTCCTTTATTACTGACACATGCATGTGAATAGGGCAGGTTCCAAGTTGTTTTAAGGTACCCCTTTCCCAATTTCTCGTACATGCCAGCCTGTATATATTTTTGGCAGTATTGAAACCTGAAGGTTGAGATTGGAATATTTATTATCCCATGTATTATCCATTCATTGACAGGTCGTTCTGACATTGTCACTGGTAATCTTTCTAGTTTTTCAATGCTCAAGATTGTATAATCAGCACCCTTTTGTGCCATACTGATTTGTCTATCAGTAAGGTTAAAGATTTGGAATAGTGACGTTGTGTTGATTAAACGCCAAGGCACATAGCCTGAACGCAGATTTTGTAACGTCCAGCCAAGCTGTACAATAGAACGCAATTGAGACTGACCGTGTTGTAATAACAGTAAGTCTTGCGATAATATATCGATTGCTGAAGACACAATGCTGTCCAAAGAAAAAATTCTGGAGGACAGAGTCATTAACCCATTGTCCACTACAGAAAGTGATTTTTCCAAATTAATACGGTCAATTTCCCGTATTCTCTCTGCTGTTTCAATTTGAGTAACCTTCCAGGCCTCATTGTATGCTGCATATACAGAGGCTGCTATGAAACGCTTCTGACGCTGTTTGCGTGGTCCCATAGTGAAATCACGCAAGTCAGCACCATCAGTAAGTAAAGTTAGGTGTTGCTTAATTTCTGCCAGTGTGGAAGTTTGTAGCCATTGAAGGCATAATTTGCCCACACTGTAGGTTGTTATTATCCCTGGGTGATGTCTTTGAGGATATCTAGGGTCTGGCCTGGTCATTTTGAACCCCTGTGTTTTGTTCAGGAATCTGTCTTGACAGTTATTAGTATCTGTGGGCCAGATCAACCACTGTTTCCAATCAGGATGTGTTCTGTTTTGGTTTAATATATGGTTTACGTCTATTTCTTCATCTGTATCAGAGCTATTGCTAAACATTGTTGGCTTTGGAATAGACGGTTTATTTAAATCTTTGATTTTGGCTAGGCCAAGACAGGTTGTTTGTTGAACAGTGTCATTTAAAAATATCATTTGTTCTGGGATCATGCAGGCTCTAAACAAAGCTTCTATACCCTGTACTTGCCAATCTTTTGTACCCCAAACACTTTTCAATTCAACATTTTTGTCCCAATAATCAAATCCAAAAGTATTCATTTGTTCAAAGAATGAGTCTGAATATATCAATTTTGTGTTGGTTATCATGGTCTTGGTCCCTGTTTTGTTTGACAATTTAAAATAAAATGTTTCAGCATTACTTGTGTTAAAACCTGAAAAGTATGAATATTTGCCATAAACGGTTCTTGAGCTCCCTTTTGGAGGTGTAGCACAATGTTCCCATTGATTATAATTTAAAACATTTCTAGGTTGTGCAGATTTATGTAGAAAATGGTTACCATAGTGGTTATAGCAATACATACTATCATAATTGGTAGAACCCTGCAAATAATCATGTTTGGTAAATTTAGCAGACATTACTAAGTCAGACATCATATTATTAATGCTTTCGAAGTCCCAATCATCAGCAAATGAGTTTGGTTTTACAAAGTCACTCAAGGAGATCTTAATTTGGTGTGGATATTTCAGGATCTCGACCGGACCATAAATTTCATAGTCAGTGTTGTCCCAGGCTACCCCACCAGGTATCGGATTGGCTGTGAAGTTGGCTGAAGAAAGTTCTCTTTTCTCGATGTGTGAAGATGTGTGTGGTTTGAGGATCAAGTTGATTTTCTGACTTGCTGTGTCCATTTTAGCATATTTTCCCTCAATGAAGCGTCCCAAAGTTAGTATCATGATGAGCCAAAGTATGAGGATAAATGCACCAAAACCCACCCAAAATTCAATCCATGGAGAAATCAGATATGTTTCTTTCAGTTGTTTCAAAAGTTCTTTAGCTTTATCTTTAAAGGTTTTTGATGATGGCTGTGTCTTTGATTCACTGAAGCCTTCAGAGGAATCATCGAAGTTTATGAAGTAGCCGGATGCAGTTCTGTCAATTGTTCCAATTGCATCTGGATTTCTGTTTCTTGCATTTTCACTTGGTACTTCATTATAGATTGGTGTGTCTCTGCTAAATGTTTTTATTTGGGTTTTCAGAGGTCTGAGTTCTATTGCATTGTTGCATAGTCCTTGTTGTTCTTCTGTAGGCGTTTCGAATGTGATGAGCCTCTTTGTTAGGACCTCTGTACTGGTAGCAAACCTTGGTGTTCTGCTACTTATTGGGAGTCCACTTGGCCTACTGTTTGTTATCGGCCACATGTTGTGGTTTCACCAGGTCGATGGATACAACTCGGTTCTCCTTTTTACCAGCAAGTGGCGGTAGTACAACTGATCTTGTCCCGTTGACAGACAAGACAGGAACTGCTTTTCTGTAAGAAGGCCCAAATTCCTTCTTTACCGCGATCTTTTCTCTGACTAGATCCCCGACTTTTGGAATCCAGACAGGTCTTGCTGGGACAGGTGGTGGTTCTTCAGTGGTTGTTGGCTGTTGTTTCAACTTTATGTTGCTCAGGTCTTTTCTTGTTTTGTTTAAGTCCTGCAAAATAGCCAAACGATCTTTGATATCAAAGCTTTTTTCTTTCACCACTGAAGTCTGACTATCAATGTCAGAGATCATCATCCTAGTTCCAAATAATAATTTGTACGCACTGAATCCCTTCAGATTATTTCTTGGCAAGTTATTTAGACTACGTTGGACACTTATTAGATGTTTGACCCACCCAGCTCCCGAACCTAATATCCTTTCCGTTATAGATTGCTTTCTGCCTTGGTTTTTTCTTTACACCATCCCGTACCCTCAGGAAGGAAGTGAGAAGATTCCCGCTGGGCTATGTTCATTTGGTCATTTTTTCCCCTCAGGCTGGAGGGCTAGAGTGAAGACAATGGTCAAACGTAGCATGCTCTTAGCGTATATGCCATTTAGACTCGCAAATCTTTGTATAACAGTCCAGACGTCAGCCGAGTGCTGGTGATCTACATTATAAGTGGAAACTAGCCTGTATATGTTAATCGCAACCCTTCCTGTTTACTCTTGATTTTTTCTGGAGTAAAACGACGAGGTATTAAACTGTTTCTCTCCCCACTGCGATCTCTGTTGCAGTTTGGGCAGTTTTTTACAAACATGGTGTGATGCAGGGTCATGCCTGGCCACCAGTACCGTGATTGTAATTCTTCCAGAGAATCTTTTAGTTTAAGGTGTCTGAGACCCTCGCCCATATGTGCGTCTGCGATTAACAAGTTTCTCCTGTCCATGTTTGGAATCACTCTATCCCCCACTCCAGGGATTCGAGCAAAAGGGACGGAGTTTGCATCGATTATGTATGTGTAATTGAGTGGATAGTTGATCGGCAACGCTGAGCAGTCGCCTTTTGATGACGTTTTCACCGCCAGCACTGTTTCACCGTCAATGTATTTTAATGTACGCTTTTTCCGAACTACGGGAGCCGATTTAGTGGCTGCCGCTGTGGCTGTTTCAGCCAATGAATTCCCTGCCACGTGAACGCCATCACGCTGATGACTCAGTGAGTGTGTCACATGAGTCTTTGGTAGTTCTTTTTGTAAAAGAGCTATTTGTTCCCAGAGCAGTTTCTGCTTTATTGGTGCATCATTGTCATCTTTGTAACCGTTTTGAATCCATGTCTGCAAATCCTTGTTGTATGATTTGACGCAGTAATATGAATCTGACACTATAAGTGTCGGGAATTCGCGATCCGCATTATCTAGTGCCATTTTCAATGCTATTATTTCAGTCTGTTGTTCTGAATTAGTTTCAACTGAGTGTGTTTTTGTTAAAAGAGGTCTTAGTTTACCTCCGCGCCACACTTCTTTTGTAATCTCACATGTGGGGTTGTATACTTGTTCTCCCCAAACGGGGGGTTGAGCATGTCCGTCTGTATAGATTACACAGGCGTAATGTCGTAAAGGCAGAATGTCGATTGGCAGAGGATATGTTTTTTCATATTCTAGATTTTTTAATTCTTCTAGTTCTGGATCAAAGTAGTAGTGTACTTTGTCCGTTGTGATTGAATTCACCCATTGTATCCATTCCGGATTCAATGTTGTTGTTGGTAAATTACACGGTGTTGTTAATGCCTCAAAGGCTGATTCAGCTGTTCTGACTGTGATGTGTCTACCGTCAGCTATGTCTTTTTCTCTAGCTATTGCGGTTTGAACTGCACAAACAATTTTTTCTTTGTTGCTGAATTTCTGTTCAGCTTCTGTGTACAAGTGTGATTTGAATGCAATTGGTACCTTTTCTCCCTCATTAGAGGTCAGGTATGTGAATCCGCATCTCCCTGGGATGACTCGAATCACAAGATTGCGTGTGTTATCACGTGTTTCTAATTTTGTTTTAGTTAGCATGTCTGTTTGTAAGGATCTCAAAATTTCTGTGTGTATTTGAGTCCAATTGGATCTTTTAAAATCTGGTTTTATCAGATCATAAAGGGGTTTGACCCTTTCTGCGTAATTTGCAATGTATGTTCTTCCGAAATTTAGGAAGCCTAGAATCGACTGTAGGTTTTTTTAGTGTTCTAGGAGCTTGGATTACGGCACATTTCTCTAGGAAATTGTCAGCCAGGCTTTTGCCTTCACTTGATAACTCATATCCTAAGAATAGGACTGTCAGATGGGCAATTCTGGATTTTTTAAAGTTGAATTTGTAACCCTCTGCAGCGAACCCAAGTATTATGGTGTTCACTCTCTTCAAGTGAGTATCCAAGTCATCATCTGTTAAGTAAATGTCATCGACATAAGATAATGCTTCATCATCATATATTTGTAATAATTCTGTTACTCTCGCTGAGAATACCCCTGGGCTGTTCTTGTACCCCTGGGCTAACCGACAGAATTGTTTTTGCGTGCCATTTATTGAGAATGCAGTTAAATATCTGCTCTCTGGTGCTATGTTTTGACAAAAGAATCCATTAGAGATGTCTAAGGTTGTTTTGTATTTTTTGCGCACTATGTTATTCATTAGTGCAGCACTGTGTGAGTTTTGCACTGCAAAAGTTTTGCAACATGTGTTAAGGTGTCGGTAATCCAAAACTAGACGATATGAATTGTCTGGTTTGGAGACCGGAAACAAAGGGTTGTTCATTTGTGAGGTGCAAGTTTCAATCACCCCCTGGTATTCTAGCTGATCTAGTATTTCATTTACCTGTTTTTTAGCTTCTTGCTTAATTGGGTACTGCCTTTGTGCAGTAGGTTGTGATTTTAACTGGATTTTGTGAGGAGGAGAGTCCTCATCCCATCCCACGTGATTTTTATATAAAGCAGGAGCTAAAGCCACTGCCCATTTTCTGGCAAGTGTGTATTTTTTATGAATCGGGATATGATTCGAGAAGGCAGGCATAATTATTTCTTCGCCATGAGGGCACTCCCTAACAAACTCTGGTGGCCAGTCTCTTTCAGCTAGAAGGATGTCATAGCCCTCGGAGAGGTTATCCCAAAATAGTCCCCTTATTTTCCTAGTCTTATCTCCCTCTATACGTAATGTTATCTCGTATATCTTGTGAGGTTTGCTAACCCTGGTGTCTGCAGTTTCCACTTGAAGATATTCATTCGTGTCCACTGTCTCCAGATGATTCATAAGGACTTTGCGAGCTATGCTCACTTCTGCTGCGCTGTCTAGCATTGTCTGAGCCCATTCCCCGTTTTTCAGTTGTGTCCTCAGTATTCTCGGCATTGTTAACTACCTTGATACTGGCTACCTTCTTTTTTGGAAATTGTAATTTCTTTTTTAGCTGAGCAGGTTCCTTGTCTTTGGACTTGGCGTGCTCTTCTCTCTGTTCTGATCGTCCTCTTCTTTCCGATTTCTGCGAGGAATTCTGAAAAGATTGAGAGGGACGTGTATCAATGTCTTGATATCTATCAGGTTTTTTTATATTATCCCTATTTCTAAGGTTATATCTTTTCCCAGAAGGGTCACTCTGAGGTGACCTGTGTCTTTGGTTCGGAGATTTTTCTCTTCGCCTAGGAGACCTTCCTCTGGACTGGAATTTCTTTTCTTTGGGATTGGATTGTTTGTTTCCATCCCAGTTCTTTTTTGGTGAATTATTATTAAAAAATATTTTTTCTGGACTTTCAGTCAGTTGCGGTTTTACTGGTATTCCACCTAAACTATCTCTACCTAGTTCCTCATAGGATTTTTCTATGATTCTGGCAATTTCAGCTGGTTGGTCTGCTATATCTGTTTCTTTTAACCTCTGGCGGATCGCTACGTTTGCTGCTTCTCCCTTTATGTTGGCTAATAATATAGCCGAGACCTGCTTGAAATCTTTTAGTAATTTCATACCAAGAGTTAAAGCAGGTTCAGGACCATATTCGTCTTGAATTTGTTTTAGCACATCTGGTATCACCGAAATGGATGGAACACCGTGCGTTTTTGTGTAGATGGAAGCAAAGACTGTACCCCAAGTGTCACAGTCCTCAATGTGTGGTGCGATTCCCATTGGAAGACATATAGTCAGAATCCTGTGTTTTTCTAATGGGGTGGTGTCAGGAAACACCGCCTCTATTTGGGTAATTTTCTGTGCCAACCAGAATGGTATTTGTTCCCGTTTAGCCGGTACTTTACCTAGGCAAGACTGGATGTTCTGTGGTGTAATTTTATTTGTATTCCCCTGGTGAGGGGTCAGCTGTGGAAGTTTAATCGCTGGCTGAATTGTTGCAGTCCGCATCACATACTGGACTAATTGTCTATGAATTTTTATTAATTGTTTTAGTTGTACTAAAAGATCTGCTGCAGGCATTCTTTCGAAGTCTGGATGTGGTGTGTATCCGGCTAGGACCGGCCACGTTACTCCTGGTCTACCTAAAGGACCGAGCCTGGTGATGTGATATGTTTTAGGGCGCCATCAAATAAGAGCAAATGCTCTTGAAATTTGAGTGGTACTTCCACCTCCTCGAAAGGAGTGTATATTTCAGGAGGTTCCTCTATTTTGTAATAGTGGAAGTACTTTGTTACAGCATTTGCTGCTGGAAAATGTATCCATGAATAGTATACCTCTGTCTGCCGATATTCGTGTGCCTCAATTACGAATATGACTGTGCCACCTCTAGGTGTCAGTCCATTTTCTATAAGTTTTAGAGTTATAGATCTCCTTTTGATGACCGGGATGAGTATTATATCCTCGTCTGCTGCTTGCATGGTAGCATCAGCTGCTGCGAGTTCAGTTGCTAATCTTAATGCCTCTCTTTCATCCTCATTGTCTGACATTTTACTGTCCAAAAGGTTATTTCTTTTGTTTGCAGATTAGGTTTCTTATGCAACAAAGATTAGATGCACAATATTTTGGAACAGTGTATCCTTCAACGTTGACTATACCAAGAACCAAACATAGGAGTTCCCTCCTGCGAGGTTTTGGAGGATATTACCTTTCACCCACTCCAGACGTCTTTGGAGTATTATGGGAAAAGGGGTCTGAGTGAGAAAGCACGAATGAGTTACTCTAAATGTCTTACGTTAGTTTTATCGCCCTTTCCAAACGCGTTGGGCGCCATGTAGTGTAGCTCCTATCATCCCAATAGGCTCTGCGCATTGGAATAATACCTACAGCAGTAAAGGCCTAGGCCAGACGTTAACTAGGTCTACTACTGTCGATACTAGACTTAAAGTTTTGGGTTTGCCAGCTTAGCTCAGAGTTCACTAGAAACTTTCTCGAATGTTCAGGTAGGACTTAACTTCCCTGATTAGACAAGAAGGGATTTAGTTTCTGACAACCATAGAACATGACAACTTTGCTCTCCCCTAATCAAGAGTAAATCTCGAGAGTCGTGTGAACAAAAGGCAATTATTTTACTCAGTCAGTTCGTGCATTCTTAGTCTCATCAGATTGTAGAGAAAAGGAAGAGACGGGCGTGTTCAATAAAAAGGTGTTATTTATTGATCAGTCTCTTTTCTCATACATGAGAAATGGATCGATATTATTGCAATACTTATAGTTAAGTAAAGTGCATACATTAAAAGCAATAGTATAAAATAATACTGTAAAAACATTGATATGGTTTCTAAGCCATATGATGTTTAAAATGAATAAAATATATTACATACACATATACATTTGACTAAACGTACTCAACTGGTGTTTCTAGATACGCCTACCCCGTGTACCTGACCTAAGTCTAATACGTGGGCGGGAATAGAAAGTTACAGTTTAAGTTAAGTTTGTTTTTGCCAAGTGAATAACTAAAGAATTCTCTGCGAGGGGTTATTCAGTTCTGTACCTGGAAGTTAGGATGAATGAGGAATGGTATCTCTTTCTCTGCTCTCGATATTCCAGGCTGCCTACGAGGGCTACCCGGAAGCGCCGGTGCTGGGTCTCTCGGCAGGAGAAAGCAGCTTCTCTCAACGCGTCAGAAAGGCGGGGCTGCTGCCAGCAGGGTCTGCTCTGCTCTGGGCTTCGGCAAGTATGGCTGCTCCGTCTCGTCACCACGCGTGTGTTTGCATAGGGCAAGATCGGTAATATTTATACCTTTAAGGTGCCGAGATTGACGTAAGGATGGACATAGATACGTCAATAAAGATGTCATAAGACTTGCTCGTTAGCACATTCTTTTACTGAAGTTCTCTGTGAAATCAAAACAATGGCCGCACGGTTTTTCCAGGTTGTCATAGGTTTGATTTGTTATGAGAACTCCGTATGCCTTATCAGGGGCTGGAGGAATATCGCTTGTCTAATTAGATCGCAAGCGTTATGACCTAATCAGATAACACGTTCCTGTGCCGTAGTGTGACTGCGTCAGATAACGGTATCTGCATCATGGGGGGTTTTCTGCCTCATGGGCTGACTGCTAGTTAACTTGTCGGTTTGTCTTAACTAGAATAGGGTCAGGAATAGGGGGATCGATTCAGAACCTATAGGAATACATGACACAAGCTTCCCTTGATAATTGAACATATTCTGCATGGACATCACCAGTGCAAGCTTCCCTTGATAATTGAACATATTCTGCATGGGCATCACCAGTGCAAGCTTCCCTTGATAATTGAACACATGCTGCATGGAGCTCACCAGTGCAAGCTTCCCTTAATAATCCAACATATGCTGCATGGACCTCGCCAGTGCAAGCTTCCCTTGATAATTGAACATATGCTGCATGGACATCACAAGTGCAAGCTTTCCTTGATAATTGAACATATGCTGCATGGACATCGCCAGTGCAAGCTTCCCTTGATAATTAAACATATGCTGCCTGGACCTCTCCAGTGCAAGCTTCCCTTGATAATTCAACATTGTAGGAAGCTAACTTTTTATATACTATACCAAAGTGAGGTATAGTGTGCACACAGTCCAGTGGAACCCCAAAGGTAGGCAGAGGCAAAGTTAGATAGAACCTTTCTCTCTATTTGTGGTAGCGTGGTAAAGCAGCAAGGCAGTATCAGAGGAAAGTCTTAAGCATTTGTTGTAGTCACTCAATCAGCAAATGATTTCCATCACTCAAAGACTGAACTTCAGACCAATTGGTTATGTATAAAAATATTCTTTTAGGTAATTTATATTCTAGAACCAAGCAAACCTGGCACAGGTAAGTTGATAAACACTTTGCGGTAAATATACAGTTTGAAATGCAATTGTAAATTTACTTTGAAATGTTTACAGTTTGAATTACTGGTAATGCAATACTGTGAAAGGCTGTACATATACTCTGTATCGACTTTGCCATGAAAATTACAGGTAAGTTACTTTTACATTACTATTAAGATTTTAGCTAAAAAAAATACTCAGTGTGATATGCCTAGATATCACACTGGGACATTTCCTAGAGAAAAGGTAAGTAAAATCAGTTTTGCACAATTGTTATTTTTCTGGTTTCTATACAAATCAACTCCACACTCAGAGAAAAACAGTCAATAAATTCCTATGGAGAGAAATGAAGTTAATGGTTACCAAGTAATCGGTCTTTGGAGTTGAGCTTCTGGGGTTAGAACAAGGGTTCCCCCACGGTCAAGGATGCACTCTTGTTACACCCTCAGCGGAACTAAGGCAGCCGGGTGCAGAGTGGTGAGGCCCAATATTATCCAATGGGGGATAGAGGGCCTTCGGGTGCTAACAAGCAGGTCACTGGGTTGTGGGAGCAAAGCTCCTGGACTTTAGCTCAGGGCAAATGGGTAAACAAATTAACACAAAAGGTGCACCCTCAGCAGCACTAGGGCGGCCGGGTGCAGGGTGCTGTTTCAACGTCAGGTTTCAATGGGGAACCTCCCATTTGCAAAGGGACTGCCGGCACGGGAAAAAAGGTCTTCTGGGTGCGACCACCACTTCGAGAGGTAAGTTGGGAAGATAGGGGTTGGTTAGGCACTGTTGGTTTGGGCACACAAGGCTGTGGGGCGTCGGGTGTAGGGTTGCCTTTTGGGGTCGGATCTTCTTACCAGCACCTGGTCAGGGGGGCCTTCTGGATTTAGGCTGCAGGCGTTGGCTGGAGGCTTGAGGCAGGTCAGGGGTCAACAGATCTTGGGTCAGGATTGCCTGGGTGACCTCCTCGTGGTGTTTGCCCACTCGAGCTCGGGCCGTGGGCGACGGGTGCAGAGTGGGGCGGATTTGCGGTATCCGGCCGGAGCCAGAGGTTGTAGGTGAACAAATCCGGTGTTCACGGGAGACAAAGTATTTGTGCTTGAAGGCAGGCAGGTCCTCCAGGTTTTTCGAGGTTGCTGGCTGCTGGACATACCGGCATGTCGCAGGAGCAGGTTCGAGGTGGAGACTGGCCAGTAGGGCTGGGGCCAAATCAGTGGGCGTCTTCCTCTTGTTAGCTTCGGCATGGCTGTTCGGTCCTTCTTCTAGTTGCAGGTTCTTTTCTGAGGAGGCAAGGTTATGGGGTGCCCCTAAATACTAGATTCAGGGGTGTTACAGGTAGGTAAAAGGCAGGGACCAAAGGGTCCCTTCCTAGGGGTGGGTACACCCCCTATTATGCCATTCTCCAATTGGAGGGCGGCATGAGCTTGTCCCTGGTTTGCTGAATCCCCCATCTTCAAGATGGTGTGGACTGAGAGTTGTGCTTCATCTCACCTCCCCCACCTGAGGGGTGGAGTTGGCAGAGGTGGGAAACCTCTCTATTCCTTACTTGTCTATGGCGCTGGTTCTCTTGCCCAAAGTGGGGGTCAGAACCAGTGGGGAACAGTTGCTGAGAGCAGCAAGTGGCCTGGGGAAGCTCACAAAGGCGGCAACCCTTTGAAGCTTCCCCTTTGTGAACCCTGCCCATCCTGGGGGGGAGGCTTGGCACCTCATCCCAGGATGTGCATTGTTTCAGGCCCTAGAGAGCAGCAGGCATTTCGATTCTTCACTTTGTTCTGCACCAAAAGACACAGCCTGTAAAGGGAGTGTGTGTGTGTGTAAGGGTACAGTACCTCTAAGGATGGCACAATAAGTGCTGCAGCCTTTAGAGTCCCCTGGGTACCTTTGGTGCCATTTACCAGGGCCTGCCTTGTGGCCAGAGATGCCAATTGGGTTTAGGCTTCAATGCAGTTTTAGGGAAAGAACATAGGCCCAGGGTATTTGATTAGCAGGAGCCCAGGGCACACTCAGTCAAAGCACATCAGTAATTCAGCAAAAAAGTGGGGGCAACAATGCAGAAAGAGGGCACTTTCTCACAAACATATGCTACATGGGCATCACCAGTGCAAGCTTCCCTTGATAATTGACCATATGCTGCATGGACCTTTCCAGTGCAATCTTCCCTTTATAATTAAACAAATGCTGCATGGACATCACTAGTGCAAGTTTCCCTCCCTTATAGACTATGTACAGCATGGTCTTCAAAAGTGCGAGTTGTCCTCCCACAGAGAACAAAGCGATACAAAAGGGGATGATGGACGGAGCGTTTGAGCAAATCAAACACTCACCCCCAGTCAACTGATCTGGGTTTAATCCATCACCATTCTTTAGCCCACTCAGCCACCCCAGTTCAGACATGGCCATATGCAAATCTGTCTGACCCTGTTCCTTGTATCGCTCCCACGGAGAACAGGCACAACAAATGAGTAGCAGTGCATGCTTTACACCCCAAAGAGCAGATGCAATATGGGCATCAGTAATGCAAGCTTCTCTAACACAAAGAACAGTTTCTTCTTGGACGTCAGAAGTGCAAGCTTTACTCCCTGAATTAACAGGTAATGCATGGACACCAATAGTTCAAGCTTCCCACGTCAACACAAAAGGTATGTCACATACAGTAACAGGGTAAGATTCACTCCCTCAGAGAACTAGAATGGACATGTGCATTGCAAGCTTCCTTTTCTCACAGAACAGGATTCTTATAGACATCAGAAGTGCACATTTTCTCCTGCTCACATAAGTACAGTATGGCGGCAGGAGTGGCAGGGACCTTCCCTCACAGAACAGGTGCAGTATTGGCATTAGAAATGTAAGGTTCCTCCAGTAGCAAAACAGGTACACCATGGGCATTAGCAGTGAGCACTTCCCTCTCTCTCTGGGCCACTTGGGCAATAGCAGTTTTGGCTTTTATCTTTCTTAGAAAAGGTACAGAATGGAAACCAGCAGTGCAAGCTCCCCTCACTAGCACAAGAGACACTGAATGGGAATCTGTAGTGCAATCATCCCTCCGTCCAACTGACACAGCATAGGCACAGCAAAGAAAGCTTCACTCATCCGCAGATCTCATACGTTATGTGTATCAACAGTTGAAGCTTTCTTGGTTAACCAAACATGCACTGCATGGACCTCAGCAATGCAAGCTACCCTCACTGTCTGAACATGCATGGCACCTGCACTATGTGAGGGTCCATGTGTGAAGCCAAGGCACCATCAAAGAAAGCTTCACTCACCCGCAAAACCGTTACCTCGTGGATCAGCAGTAGAGACTTTCTTGGTTAACAAAATATTTACAGCATGGACTTCAGCAGTGCAAGCTTCCTTCACTCTCTGAAGAGGTACAGTATCTGCACTGTTCCAGGGTCCATGTGTAAGGCCAGGAGTGATAACAGTATTACTTCAGGCCAAAGCCAACCATGTTTTTATGGCATTTTGCTGGTTCGACTACCATTGCATGAATGTTAAAGCAGCAGTTTCCATAACGAGGTACTACAAATAATGGAAGATTTACCATTCAGGCAATGAAATTAAAGCAGTTTTTTGCAGTGTACTAATATGTGCTGGACTGTTATCAATTTGTAAAGAATCCACAGTGTAATATCCTCCATTTCTCAACAAATATGCTCAAATGGATTCCGTCTAGCACCACTACGCCGAAACCTAGGCCAATCCATCATGTTATTTTTGGAACATCATCAAAATATTTTTCACAGTGGATTTAAGCACTTATTTTAATCTCTTCTTTCCATTTTATGTGTTTCATTTACAGATATTGCTGTTCCTGTTAATAACATAGCTAGTAGAATTTGGTGTGAAGAGTGGTAAGACATATATATATATATATATATATATATATATATATATATATATATATATATATTTTTTTTTTTTTTTTGTCTCTGGTGGCCATCTTTGGGCTACATTGGGCTACACTGGGCTACATTGGGCTACATTGGGCTACATTTGGGCTCTAACATATATATAGCCCAATGTAGCCCAATATATATTTTTTTCAAAGTTAATTTTCGTAAAAACCACTGGAGCATATATCCTGAGACATAGCAAAGGCACATCGGGCTACCAGTCCCTACAATTTTGCCAAGTTTGGTGGAAAACCATTCAGCCGTTCGGGCTAAAAGTGAGTCCAACCGCCCTATGGAAATTAACATGAGGAAAACAGGTTTTGGGACCCCCCTTTTATCTCGGCCCCCGCTTGACGGATCCCCCCCAAACTTTCAGGGAAGGACCGGAGCACCGCGAGGCAAAGTTAAGGAACATTTCAGGAAGATTTCTCAACCGGCGCCAAAGTTATTCCCAATAGAATGTTGCGATTTCCCTATGGAAAACAATACTAACTATATATACCTACTGGCTATTGCCAGTAGGTAATTACCTACTGGCGGTCGCCAGTAGGTATATATAGTTAGGATTTTTTCTCTATGGGTTTTTTGAAAATTCTATGTCTAATAACTTTGGCGTTTGTGGACGGAATTGGCTGAAATTTTCAGGAAAATGGCACATTTTGTTTCTGAGCAGCCCCTGAAAATTTTGGGGGGGTTCGTCAAGGGGGGGCCGAGAAAAAAGGGTGGTCCCAAAACGCGTTTTTCCCATGTTAATTTCCATAGGGCGGTTGGCCTCACTTTTAGCCCGAACGGCTGAATGGATTTGCACGAAACTTGGCAAAATTGTAGGGACTGGTAGCCCGATGTGCCTTTTGTAGGTCTCAATATATGTGCTCCAGTGGATTTTGAGAAATTAACGTTTAAAAAAAGATATATATCTGTAACAGCGGACCGGGCAGCGTCCCAGGACGCGTACTTTTCGCGCAACGGAGCTTTGTGAAGCGAAGCTGATTGGTTCTCCGGCGTCTGTCAACATTCCAAACAGTCCGTAGCGGCCGCCATCTTGTCTCTCGGTAGGATCGAGAGACAAGAGGAGGCCAAAGCGAAGGGGCAAATGACCATAAGGGGGAATAGTAGATGCTCGGTGACCCCCTACGTTTGATGTGGAGGTTTTAAAAGGGCCCCGCGGGGCAAAAAAAATAAAATAATAATAATCGAACGGCTGAATGGATTTGCACGAAACTTGGCAAAATTGTAGGGACTGGTAGCCCGATGTGCCTTTGCTAGGTCTCAATATATGTGCTCCAGTGGATTTTGAGAAATTAACGTTCAAAAAAAGATATATATCTGTAACAGCGCTCCGCTTCGCGTACTTTTCGCGTTACGGAGGTTTGCGAAGCTGATTGGTTTTTCGGCGTCTGTAAACATTCCAAACAGTCCGTAGCGGCCGCCATCTTGTCTCTCGGTAGGATCGAGAGACAAGAGGAGGCCAAAGCGAAGGGGCAAATGACCATAAGGGGGCATAGTAGATCCTCCCTGACCCCCTAGGTTTGATGTGGAGGCTTTGAAAGGGTCTCGCAGGGCAAAAAAAAAATATATCGTTTTTTTAGTTTTTTTGCGTGGAGTGCGCCCGGTTCGCGAACCGGGAAGCGGTCTGGGGAGCGTACTTTCTTGAAAATTAGTGAAAAAAGTTAGAGTAAAATAATAATTGTGAGTGATCAGATGTAGGGTAGCTCTGAGAAGAGCTTTTGGGTTTATGGTACATTTAGGTACTTATAAGTAGGTACCAATGCACAGTCTTAAATTCAGAGTGAAAACTCTGTTGCCCTCATCTGAGAAGTGAACTCCATCTCCTCTGTAGATATCTTGCATGTAGTAACGCAAGTTATTGTTGTACAGGGAGCCCATTCCATGGTCTCTCATGTAAGCTGAAACAGATTTGTTTACATGCTTCCTCGATTTCTCAATTTGTGGACAAAATTGGTTCGACCACCTCCATTTCTGTCTTTGGCATATATTTAATATACCAAGGCAGTCTGAGGAAAAAGTGCCATCAATTGCTCAAAGGTGTCCTTTAAAAGCATTTCCAGACCTACCCCAGTCAAAGTGCCCAAATCATTACCTCCACAGTGCACAATTAACAGGTCAGGTTTTGGCAAATGCATAAAGGTTTTCACCAATGGTATCAATTGGTGACATTTTAATCCTCTGTGGCCAAACCACTTAATTTCCACATCTTGTAAATTGAGGTTAGGTAAATTCCTGTTTTCAGCGTACCTTTGAGCCCAATAGATGTGACTATGTCCAACAATCCAGACAGAAAACATGGCGAGAGAAGGTTCTCCTGCAGTCAGATGAAGTGTGGCAATGAAATGGCAGTTGAAAAAATGAGAGTGTAAAATGAAAAAAACTGAGGAGTTTCTGTGTTAATGAAGCAGTAAGAGTGATTGGTGGATTTTGATTGCTGAAAACAGAAAGTTAGTGTGCATGGATGAGTTCGTTGAAAGATGTATTTTGAGTGGCGAAGAAAAAATCATTAAATGAAAGAATGCTCTGGATATGCAGGTGCACTGAGAGTTCAGAGTTCAATTGCAACATTGTTGTGTGAGAGGTCTTGCAAGAGGTGGTTGCTATGCAGAAAAAGCAGAGAGGGGGCAGAGGGGGGAAGGGTTTTGCTTTGAAAAAAAGTGAGGGAAGAGTTTTGATTGGGTGACATGAGAGATATGTGTGAGGAATTACAGCATTTCTGTGCTTTTGATAGCTGCAGACTCTGGAGTGCATACCTTTTGCTCTGCTGAAGACAAATTGGTGTGTTTCTGAGACTGTTTTGAAACTCAAAGTATTTGCTAAGGTGAGAAAAAATTTCTTTAATTTAGATAGAAAATAGTGTGCTTTAAGGAGAAAATTATGAAGAAAGTTGTGTTTTTCAAATGTTGCTTTGTCTCAAGTGTTTCACAAATAGATTTTGTTTCTTTGAGAAATTGTAATTGGAGAAAATGTGAAGTATTAGTACTGACAGGGCTTTTATGTGCATAGGAGCTGTAGAGTGTTTTCAAATTATGACTTGTAAATCGTTTTTGAGAAAAAGCAATGGTTTTAATATTGATGAGAAGGACATAATGGTGTCTGCTTCTTTATAAGGTAATTGAGAGTCTCTGATGTTATTTTTCCCATTTCAATGTAAGAAGTTTGTCTGTGGAGCAAATTGCTTGTAAATATGCTCCCACCTGTGCATGGCAAATTTAGATTTTGAATGTTTCCGTTACATAGGCATGTTAAAGGTGACTGAAACATGCTGCAAAGGCAATCAAAAAATGCTTTTATGTGTCTTAAGGACATTTTAAGTCATTTCCCCATGTGCAGTGTTTTCAAATTATGAGTTGAAAATCGTTTTTGAGGTAAAGGAATGTTTTCAAAATTTATGTGCGCCATATGACCCCAAATTTCTTTTTCAGGGGTGCAGCAGGGTGTTCTTGAGACACCCCTGCACCGTCGGAAAAATTCGTAATTTGCGATGAGGTAATTGCTAATCGCAAATTGCACCTTCATTCCTATGGGCCTCCTGCTGCATGGAAATGAATGGGTAATCTTGCTGAAATGCAAAGTCGAATCTGTATTTAAAAGGGTCTGCACCTCTGTACGGGTGTTCGCTATGTGAAGCACGAAAGTTTCACGGGCCGAACTCAAGGCCACCTCTCTCTGAGACAAAAGAGCTCTTATTCTTGCCATGCCGTTGAAATGTGCTCCCAAGGTTGGTATTTGTGGCCAGATTGAAAACTCCCTATGTTCATGTGTGGGAGGAAATAGAACATTTCTGCAGCAAATAACCCGTTCATTTACTGTTACGATAAAATGAATACTTTTAATTAACCCAGAACAATCTTCATTATTGAGCATCAAATAACTACCATTTTCCAAGAACTTGAACGTGGGGATGATAGCAGGAACTGGTGTGCCTTGCAACACGCAAGCCATATTTGGTCGGTGTTTGTTGCATGAACCGTGTAACTGTATGTGCCTACACATTAGTGAATGATCTGGCGTCTCAGTGCATTCCTCTCCATTCAGATAAAGTTCTTGATCATCTTTGAAAATCTGTATGTGTATGGAAGCGACCAGACCTCATGAAGAAAACCACTACCTAAAGGTTAATAACGACCTATTGGTATATATTTCATACAATTTGAAAACTTATATAAAGCAAAAGGCAGCGTTATTAAACCGTGGATAAGGCACGTTGCCAAAGCAGTCAACCTTTTGGATTTATACTGGAAATGTTAAAGGAAGAATTACGGAGTAGGGCCTGTAAATCTTTAATGGACGAGTAAAATTACTCCAACCATCATATTCCTCTAACTCCGGGATAGTAGGGGTGGTTAATTTTTTAGAGGTAGCCAATCCAAAGCATTTGGTCTGGGAAATTGTTTCATTCACAAACAACATATGATTTGGGATGAGACATGCACGGTGGAAAGCCTCAGTGCCTTGTACCTGCCAGGTTCGTGAACCCCAAACTGATGTAGATCCTGGATATTTTTACTCTGTGTTACGTTAGCATGGGCTCATTACTGGTTTAAACGCCATTTTTCCTTTTTTGTAACTTCTGCACACGATACTTAGTTGTTGCTTTAGCTTTCAGCCTACCTGCGTCAAGATCTATGCCTGCTTCAAGCAGGCGCAGGGTTTTGATGTAGCTTTGTCCTATCTGATTGTAAATGCGGCACACCGTGGGTGGCAGAGCAGCGGTGCACGTTAACTGGTGCATCCCTGGGGATGTGCTAGTTAATATAAATCTGCCCCTTTACATTTAATTATGTGCAGGGGACACAGAGTAGGTGAGGTTTATCCAAGGTTAAGAAGAGATGAGTCCTGTTCAGTGAAAAATTGGAGATAGGCTTCAGTATATTATATACTTAAGTAGTGTGTTAAGTTTTTGATGACTGTTATTAATTTACTGTTGGGTAATAGTGGTTAATAACATTTTTTATTATATTTTACCACAGATTCAACTGCAGAATATTTCAAGATTTTAGGATGCCTAGCAAAGAAAGAGTAAGAAAGGCTGCAAAACGTCAAAGACAGCAGGGCCATGGAATAATGCAGCAGTCCTCTAACAAAAAGATTTGTCAAGTCACCAAGAAAGCACCGGGTAAGAGTCGAAAAACAGTCATAAGAAATATGTGTAGTAAAAAAAATATTACTACAGAAAATGTTTCAGTCCAGAAAAGGAGAAAGAATTCAAATGGTAAGGAAAGGCCAATGAGAAATGTTACTGCTAGAGTAAGAGATAACTCTATGCATGAAAGTAGAAGGAAACAACAGTTTAGGGATATTCGTAAACGAATGTTCCGCAACAGGATAATTGGGAATTTGTTAAAAAATATTAAGAAAGGTCAGCAGAAAGTGGTTTGTATAAGAGAAAAAAAATAGTTGAGAAAGTTATTGATCAGGCATTTGAAATTAAACGTAAGTTATTTATTTTGACAATCAATAGAATTAGGAAGCTAAACAAGGTAATTTATGATTTCAAAAGAAATAGTAGATGGAAGAGAATAGTTAATCGTAGTCATTTTTGTGAAGTTTTTTCTGGAGAATGGATGCATAGTTCAAGCTCTGAGGCATTTTTTAATGAGGAGAGTTATTTCCAGGATAATGATTTGGTGCATGCAGTTGACACCAGTGGTCGAGCTTATGAAGTGAAAGATGGTTGTCCAGTTGAACAAGAAAAACTTGTGAGAACAGAGATAGAAGAGGTGTTAGGTAATGAGGTTTTAGGGAGACGTCCTAAGGGTCCTGTGTACACATGGAAGTGTAGTAGTATTTGCAGTGTACGACAGGATTCCATCAATTTGCTTTGTGATTTTATACGGTCATTTAGTAAGAAAAGTTTGAAGCAGAAAATGAAGTTGTTGCAAGAATTAGATCCTTGCAGAGTGAGAGAAGTGATAGGTTTGCATGGTCATTCACTGGCTTGTCTTTCCAGGAGAGTATGCCAGAGTGTTTTTCATCATTTCAGGATGCTAGCAGTGCATCATAATAAAGTGAGGAAATTAGTTAGAATGTTGTATTATGCTAAGAGTCCAGCAATTATGCTTAAACAATTATGCGCTGCTCTTTTGCATGGTTCTGAAATAGATGTGAAGAATATATGTGAAGAAATTGAGTTTTGTTACTTTGGAAGTAAAGAGGAGAATGTTGAAATTGACCAAGAAGAAGAGAGTAATGTGGAAGATAGTGTACAGGTTTCCAGTACAGATAATTTCCAGAGGGAAATTGCGACGTTTGAGGTGAAATCAAGTGAGAGGCCAAATTTCACTTGTGTGTGTTGTCGACGCACTTATTATAAGAATCAGACTAAGTTAGTGGATTTATATGGAAAAAGTGAAAGGGAAAATAATAGTGAATGGAAGGATTTTACAACATACTTGATGGTAGAAAATTGTTTTGATTTGGGATTGGATCAACGTGTGTGTACTTATTGTTGTAACAAATTAAATCAAAACCAGATGCCTGCTAGAGCAGTTCATAATAATCTGGAATTGGTTGAGATTCCTTCTGAATTGAAGGATTTAAATACTTATGAATCTATTTTGATTCAAAGTATCCATCCCTTTCAGGCTATTGTAAGAATGGAGCCTAAGACAGGGAAATTGCCTCCATCAGATTTACAGAGAGGATTAAAGGGAAGAGTTGTTTATGTGCCTCTAGATTTGAAGAAAAACATTAACACAATTGGAGTAGAAAAAGTGGAAGAGGAACCTCTTGTTATCTTAGTTAATGGAGTTCCGACAAAGAATAAGAAAATATGGCAAGATTTAGTAGATGTTAGGAAAGTCAAAAGGGCAATATTGTATTTGAAAAAATATAATAAGTACTATAAAAATGTATATGTTGCAGAAGAGGAAGTAAGTGAGGAAGAGGATAGCGATTTGTGTGCTGGTCAAATTGAGAAAGTAGAACCCTGTACTAGTGAAGAAATATATGAACATTATAGTGTTCATCCTTTGCATTCCAAGGAAGTCATGGGGAATGCTATTGAGTTGTTTCAAATGAAACAAGCGAAAGGGAGTCCCATTAGTGTTTGGGAGGAAAGTTTGGAAGCTCGGTGTTTCCCACAGCTTTTTCCAACAGGTCAGGGAGGAAGATATGATGAGCGACCTCATCAAATTCCTGCTTCTGAATACCGGACTTTGCGATTGTATGCAGGAGATCCTAGGTTTCGACAATGCATTCCTTATTTGTTTCATCTCCTGTTTGAAAGCGATCTGTCTGGACTGTCATATGCAGTGAACCACATCTTGAAAAGTGGTATACACATGCAAAACATCTCGGCAAGTGACTTTATGGATAAAGTCAATGTCCAAGACAGTATTTTGGATTCTCACCTGATTAATCTCATGGCGTGTCAGCGTGGTACTAATGAGTACTGGTACCGTCGTCATGGTGATTTAAAATGTATGCTGAGGAACTTAGGAACTCCCACATGGTTCCTCACTTTGAGCTGTGCTGAGTATGGCTGGGAAGACTTACTTGAATTTCTACGAGAGGCAAATGCTAACGTAGAAAACATCGAATTCAAGACACCCGGAGAACTGTGCTCTTTGGATCCAGTCAATGTATGTAGGTACTTCAATCATAGATTTGAAGGTATGATGTCTTTCATCATGAATAAGAAGAATCCACCTCTTGGAGAGGTGTTGGATTTCTTCTGGAGGAAGGAGTACCAAGCAAGAGGTGCTCCTCATATACATATGTTGCTGTGGATCAAGGATGCACCTAAATTTGGAACGGATGCAGAAGACTCAGTGATGAGTTTCATAGAACAGTATTCTACTTGTGCTGTTCCAAACGCAAAGGAGAAAAAAAGCCTAAGAGAAAAAGTTCTACGTTTCCAAAGCCATCGATGTGGAAAGTACTGTCGTCGTAAATTCCGGAACAAAGACAAGTTCTACACCAAATGTCGTTTCGGCTTTCCACGACCGGTGATTTCTAAAGGAAGAGTGACCAGTTTGATGTCTTCGCTGCGACATAATGTGATGAAGAAATCACCTAAAAACACATACAATTTGAAGAGGAACGAAGAGTCTAAGTACATCAACGACTACAACCCGGTGATTTTGTCCATGTGGAATGCTAACATGGATATACAGTTTGTGGCTGATAACTGTATGGCTGTGGCTCGGTATGTGACATCTTACATCACCAAAAAAGAGAAGACAGAATTGAAGGATATGTGGGAGGACATTTCCCATGAAAAGAGCCTCAGCAAGAAGTTGTACAGTTTCAGTCTGAAGATGTTGTCGCATCGAGAAATCGGAGCTTACGAATGTTCTGACCGGTTGTCTTCAGCAAGCCTCTATGCCAAGTCCAGGAGTATCGTTTGGGTGAGTGTTGGTCTTGCTGCAACGCGTAATCGAGTTCTGAAACCTGTGCGGGAAATTGAGTATTTGGCGGAAAAGGAGCCAAACAGTACCGACATTTTGAAGAGCAACATGTTGGATACATATTATCCAAATCGAAGCAGTCATCTCGAGAATGTTTGTCTGTATGAGGTTCTGCAAAATTACATATTCAAGAGGAACATCAAAGAAGATACTGAGAAAGGAGTGTATGCTGTAATAGGAAGTGAGGGATGTCTGGTCAAGCAAAGAAAATGCCACTTGATAAACCATCGAAAATTGAGTGGCGAATCTCCTGAAAAAAAGGAGTTTTTCTATTTAGCACTTTTGCAACTTTTTAAGCCTTAGCGTGCAGAAGAGGAACTGCTTGGAGATTTCCTTTGTTATGAAGACTCATTCAATGGTGCCAAGGAGACCATAGAATGTCCTGCTTTTCCTAAATATGTAGAAATGTTGAATGTGGAAATTGAGCAGGAAGCAACGATTGCAGCCGAGATTGCCAGAGACAGTTCTCAGGACAGTCAGAGTTCTGCTTCATTGAGTCAGGATCCACTAGGAGGACCTCTTATCGAAAATTAAGCTGCCACTGCTATGAATGAAGTGGAAAGAGCCATGGCACATGCTCAGGAGGATGCGGTTAACTTAGAAGAGTTGGAAAGACAACTCAACGTTGAGCAGAGGAAAATATATGACGAACTTACCATGCAAATTGATCATGGATTACGTCATGACAAGAAAGAGTGCTCATGTACGTCGTTGAAGCCTGTCCGACTGTACGTGAGTGGAGAAGCGGGAACTGGAAAAAGTTTCCTTATTAAAGCAATTTCGTGTTATTTGCAGGAAAGGACAGAGTCATCGCTGTCTTGTGTTGTCACTGCTCCAACTGGACTGGCAGCACATAACATTAAAGGGATTACTTTACATCGTTTACTGATGCTGCCAGTGGAGCATGACAACAAATTAGAATATCACAAGCTATCTGGAGATGCTTGTTTTGAAGTTTCAAGAGTCTTGAGGAAAATGAAACTTCTTATCATTGATGAAGTAAGCATGGTTTCCAATGTCATGCTTGCCTTTGTGCATTTGAGAATGCAAGAAGTTCTCAAAACAGAGTATGATGTGTTATTTGGTGGCAAACACATCATTGTTTTCGGAGATCTTCTGCAGCTGACACCAGTGAAAGGGCAACCTGTGTTCAAAATGCTCACGCATGAAGATACCAGGAAGTGCTTAGGGAGCATTGGCAACGTCAATATATGGTTAAACTTCAATTATGCTGAACTGCATGAAAATATGCGTCAGGCAAAGGATGAAGTTTACAAGACTATTCTACAAGATGTTAGAATTGGAAAAGTGACCGAGCATGGGAAAGAAGCTTTACATGCACGATTACTGACAAATTTATATCCAGACGAAGATGTTGTGCCTGAGAATATTTTTCAGAAACTTACTGAGAAAAAATCTGGAATATGTTTGATGCCAACTCTTGCAGAATGTGCCAAATTCAACAACAAAATGTTGCATTTAGAAAAGCAAGAGATTGTGAAACTGGAAGCTATTGACAGAGTAGAGCATATGGGATCAACAATTATTTTGTCTGAGAATCTGAAAACAAAATTGGATTTATTAGAGAAGAGTATATCTAAAACTGCGGGTTTTGAAAAGACTCTGAATGTGTGCTTGAACTGCCGTATAATTTTAAGAAGGAATTTACATGTTGAAAGAGGTCTGGTAAATGGATCAATGGGTAATGTTGTTGATTTTGTGAAATACAGAAATAGAGATGGAATTGAATTTTTAAAAATTAAATTTGATGGCATTGAGGAAGTACAGCTAATTGCTCGTTGTTCTGCTAGATTTTTGCTTGTAAAAGACTTATATGTTCGTCGTAAGCAGTTTCCTGTTTGCTTGGCATATGCGGTGACAATCCATAAATCGCAAGGTTTAAGTGTAGACTGTGCATTGGTGAATATTGGCAGTTCTGTGTTCAAGGAGGGTATGGCATATGTGGCATTGTCACGAGTTAGGACTTTATCGGGATTGTACTTGATTGAGTGTGATGTCACAAACATTTGTGCGGATCTAGATTGTGTTAAGGAATACAATAGGTTGAGAAGAGAGTATGCGCCACATTTGCCTCAGTATCCTTTGTTTGAGAAACGTGTGGTAGGCCGGAAACGAAGAAATGTGACCAATACTGGGGAGGTTGTAGCAAAAAGACGAAAAGTCGATGAACCTGAAATTATAAGCAGAAACAAAAAGGATTCTGTTGAAGATGTTGTTGGTTTTCAATTTGAAAACAGTTCTGGTGTCAACTGCTATGCTAATGTAGTGGTTAATGTTTTGTTTTCTCTAGAAAATGTAAAAGAAGAGATTGTGGTCAATTCTGATCAAAGATTTTGCAGTTTGTTAAATTCTGTGTTAGAGAAATGTAGCACTGATAGAACAAACATAGAAAGTGTGTCTGAAATTCGAAATCTGTTAGACAGATGTTCAGGCCAAACACAATTCTCTCAAAATAGTCAGCAAGATTGTCAGGAGTTTTTAATGTACATGCTTGATGTATTGCATGATGAAGGTGTAGATGTAGATCACCTGTTTGGGCTTTCTTATCAATGGCAGCATGACTGCGAGAACTGTAGGGTATCAAGTACTACTAGTGTAGACTCAGAAAGATTTATATATTTAACTTTGCCAGACAGTAAATCAGTCTCTTTTATAAGCTAGTAAAAGCAGCTGATCACAACATGGAGTGTAGCCAATGTAAATCTGAAATGATGTCCACATTATTTATACAAACATATGGCCAGTATGTCATTTTAATGTTCCAACGATGTAGGCCTGATGGAACAAAATTGACAACTTTAATTAAAAATTTTGTGGCTTCACAGTTGTCAATATCAGGAAGGACTTTTGTAACTGTAGCAATTATATATCATGATGGTCCTTCAATAACATCAGGACATTATACAGCTTATTTAAAGTGTAGAAATGGCTGGTCATTCTGCAATGATTCTGTTTTAATTTTCAAAAAAAAATTGCCGTATGACCTTAAAAACTCTTACCTGGTGTTTTTAAAACCAAAATTTTAGGGAAAGAATCTCGGGATGTGCTCTGAGGAATTTCAAGAAGTTCTCATGGCTCCTACACGATTTGGCCTTGAGGATAAGTGTAGTACAGAGACATAACTTCTTACCATAACACTGGACGTTATGGAGAAATACGTGCACTTTGAATGAGTTCAGAAAAACTGTTTCTTTTTATAAGCTAATTGAAGCAGCCAATCAAAACATGGAGTAGAGGGAATGTAAGTCTGCAATGCTGTCTACTGTTTTACATTGCTTTGTGATTAAAAGTGATGTAGAGAATTAAATAATTGTACTAGTCATAAAGGTAGTGTAAGTCTGCTTCATAGTAAGCAGTATCAGTGTGATAGGAAATGTAGAACATGATTGAGCAAGAAGGGGAAGATATTACTAGTCCAGGATTGTGTAAATGATCTTCAACATTTTAATTCTGAAAGTTGCGGAAATGCGAAAAGACGGGATTGGCTAACAAGAAATCCAAGAGTTATACATGGCTCTGACAAGATTTGGCCTTGTGGAAACTTGTGGTAGAGAGCAAGAAGTCATTTATTGTATGTAACATGTGTTTGAAAACGATGGAGGTTTTCTTTCAGAAAGTGGCGGGTTGAAAGTAATAACAGCACAACAGAGTGTAAGCTGTTCATAGGACATCCTTGGCCGTCATGGAAAGTAAGTTAACTTTAAGGAGTTCTGAATTCTGATTTGTAATGTTGTATGGGTTTTTTAAACACAATCATTTTGATTGTGTTTTTTTCCCCCGCTGTTATATGATGAATACCTTCAAGTCACTGTTTTAGTGAAATTTGATACATTCTGAGAACAGCAAAAATAAACCATTTAACATGTATAATTAATTCTGTTCTGTTTTCATTTATGATGTACATGTAGAACTGTGTAGGAGGCATGGAGAAGGTGAGGCTTCTGTAAGTGTCAAAGTTGTTGCATACAGTGCTCATATTCTACGTAGTCTTTTATATTTCATTACTTTCACTGTTTCTGACTGATCTAAAAAATTTTTTTTAAAAAGAACAGTAAGTATAAGGGAAGGAAACAGACAGTTATGTTAAAAGAAACACAGCTATAGGGAATAAACTAGGGATACTGTTACCCGCAATCCTCTGCTGATGATGTCACTGAGCATGTCATGAATGATGTAATATGTGACATCATCAGCAGTGGATTACGGGTAATAGTATCTCTAGTTTACTCCCCTATAGCTGTCTTTCTTTTAACATAACTGTCTGTTTCCTTCCCTTATACTTACTGTTCTTTTTAAAAAAAAAAAATTTTGGTTCGCTTCCGGTTCGCGTACCGGGGAGCGAACTGGGAAGCGAACTAAGAGAAATAGAGGTTGGCACAGTTGCAAATATTGTACCAATTTTTTAATAACGGGGAGGTAGTTCTGAAAAGAACTTTTTTTTTAATTGTTTTTGTTGTTTTATATTTTTTTTATTATTTTTCTGAACATTTTTTTACTTTTTTTGAATTTTTCTGAACAGTTTTATATATTTTTTGTTTTTTTTTCGGAGGGGGCAACGAAAACGATTCATTGTAAAGGGCTCAACAGGAGCAAGAAAACAAAAAAAAAGAATTTATTGTTTGGGGAGTTTCGGACAAACATGAGCATGATTGTCAATAGCTCTGTTGATCAGAGTGATGCTACTTTCTCCGTAGCAAATGAATCCACTGCAATGTACGCAGACTTGTTTTACTTCACGAAATCTCGTTTGTATATTTGGCACCATCTCCCTGCCCTCTGGTCCCGTTACTTCCGGTACAACAGATCTTCTGGCCATAATAGGGAGATTATCTAGGTCGTCCTGTTCCTCTTCTTCCTCTTCTTGCTGAATTATAACTTTAGCAGGTGGTCCACTCTTCCTTGGATGTGGTGGAGGTGGTGGGGAAGCACCAGCTGAAGCTAGTAAAGAAGCCATTGCTCACTGGTAACAAAGGGTCTTTCTCTCACAATGATGAAAGTCAGAGTGAGGAAAGAAGGAGGGATTTTCACCATTTGGGAAAAAAAATAGTTCTCAACCAATGAAAAGTGTTCATTTTAGATCATATGACCTAGTCTTACATCATTAGGAAACCGAAAGTGAAATGAACCAATGAAAAGTGTTATTACCAAGTCACATGACCTGCTGTGTTTTCGTTACGCGCTTTGCAGGGCCTCCCGGTTTGCTTCCAGAAACCTGTGCTTTGCGACTCGGTAAGCGTACGAGTTCGCTAACGTAGCACGTCATATGACGTATCACGCGACAACGCGAAACGTCATGCGGACGGGAGGCGTCACGATGTTGTTTTCTAACGCGGCAGTTGCGGTAAAGAAACGTTTACCGGCTCGCGGTCTATTTCGCGGCATCAAGGTCAGCTAACGGGAAGCTTCCCGATTCGCGAAGCGGGAACGAAGAAAAAAAAATATTTTAAAAAAAAGTTATTAATAAACATATAAAATATATTTTTGGATTTAAAGAAGAATACATTTTACAGCTACAGATATTAGCTGTTAAAAAACCAATGAAATTCACTGAAAAAACCATAGGTTATAGACCATATATAGTTAGGAATTAGCATTTACAAAACCTTGAAAATTCACTGAAAAAACCATAGGTTATAGACCATATATAGTTAGGAATTAGCATTTAAAAAACCTTATTTTACTCACACAAAACCATTGAAATTCCATATATAGTTAGTTGCACTAACTATATATCGCGCACCCGCAATCCACTGCTGATGATGTCACATATTACATCATTCATGACATGGTCAGTGACATCACTGATGACATCACTGATGACATCTCAAATGACATCACTGATGACATCACTGATGACATCTCATTTGATATCAATGACCACATCACTGATGATATCATTCATGTGACAGTACAATGCATCTCCTCACATTTTAATATAACCTCTGTTTCACCCAGTGTTAAATACAGAGTATAATTTTTGAAACCATTGACACACCAATAGTAGTTACTACATACGCACTCACTGATTCCTACGTCTACACACACCTTCACTCATTCACCCATACAATCATTCATACATACAATAACTCATCTTTACAACACTATCATATGCACTCATACACCTATACAGACACTCACACTCTGCCACTCATCCATGGAGTTACTCACACACCTAGTCAGTCCTGTAAAGAATCAATCACACTTCCATTTTCTTGTCTATACAGTTAAACATAGGGCACCTTACATTTTCAAACATATACTAACACATACTTACTTTCTTATACAATCATTGATACAAGTACACATTGATCTGCACAGAGTCACACACCTCCCAGCCAGCCACACACACACTCAGTCTCCCATACAAATACTTGGACAATTAATCAATAACCCATATAGTTAATCATATAGCTACTGATCAACACATGCAGCAGTTTACAGAACAACAGACATAATGATGCACAAATTAAGACAGTTTAGTCACTAACCCATGCACTCAGTGAGACACATTTAATCACTCACTCATACATTCAGTCATGCACCTACTAAATCCTTCGTCCAGACACTTATACATCTACTCATTCTTCAATATGTAAAACATATTTAAACTTTACAGAAACACACAGTCACTGGATGATGTCATCAGTGATGTCATCAGTGATGTCATTTGAGATGTCATCAGTGATGTCATCAGTGATGTCACTGACCATGTCATGAATGATGTAATATGTGACATCATCAGCAGTGGATTGCGGGTGCGCGATATATAGTTAGTGCAACTAACTATATATGGAATTTCAATGGCTTTGTGTGAGTAAAATAAGGTTTTTTAAATGCTAATTCCTAACTATATATGGTCTATAACCTATGGTTTTTTCAGTGAATTTTCAAGGTTTTGTAAATGCTAATTCCTAACTATATATGGTCTATAACCTATGGTTTTTTCAGTGAATATATATATATATATATATATATATATGTGTGTGTGTGTGTGTGTGTGTGTGTGTGTATATATATATATATATTCACTATCTACTGGAACCAAGCAATACCTGGCTGATAATCCTTAACTATGGCAGCACCTGTCTTCAGGGAGGACCTGGCCTGGTAGTTTGGTCTTGTCTGTTCCCATTGGAACAGGGACGAGACTGATTTGCATATGGCTGGGTCCAAACTGGGGTAGCAGGGTGTGAAAAACAATGGAGTGGGATGCAGCCTGTGGAATTAACAGTTGATGCGCACCCCCACCTCCCCATAGCGCCTTGAGACCCCTTCAGGTGAGTAGCTTCAGGTATTCCATCCATCACATTTTTTAGACTTTTTTGTGGAGAGTAAAATACAGCCATAATTTGGGTGCATTGGACCCATAACCCCAAAAGGCCACACTCCCACTGCGCTTGCTGCACTATTTATATTTATGTCCTTCAGAGGGACCTCTTGCAGAACTGGTCTATGGCTGCAAAGCTCAGGGCAAGGCCCAAAGCTGCAGGATTCCTCCCTTATGCCTCTCAGCAGTAGACCATGGCTGATAGGCGTAGGGGAGGATGGACCTTTCCTGATCTTTGCAGCTCTAGATCATGGCTGTGCGGTGCATGGGAGAAGGGACCAGTGGCATATTAATGGGCCCTGATTTAAGAAAATTATGCTGTCAGTAAAGCACGGCCATAATCTGGGTTCATTGGTTCCAGAACATCCACCATCCCTGGTGCCACTGCACCTGCTGTGCTAGTGATAGCTACACCCCTGAAAGAGGGCCCCTAATGAGCCTCACAGCCATAGTCCTGCTCTGCTAATCTCATGGACTGGTGCCTACTCCCCTGAGTAACCAACCATGTCTGACTCTAATGCCCATTAGAGGGAGGACCTTTCCCATGTCTCACAGATCTGGAACATGGCTGCACCAGCACCCATAGCACCATTGTTGTGCTACATGTCTCTCTTATATGGGCATCTCAAAGTAAAGGCACCCCCTCACTCTTGCCCACTGGCTGCACAGTAACATTAAGCAATAATTTGGGAAAATTGGGTACTTAATACCCCTGGACCCAGTACCACTGCACCCGCTACACTACTGATGCTGATGCCGCTAGCTGATGGCTATGCCAGGGCAGAAAGGGAATGTGCTAGCCCCTCTCAATTGCATGCCACGTGAAATCACAGGAAATGGCATCACAGGACATGGACCTTGACATTGACCTATGCACAGAGCCATGGTACAGAGCTGTGAGACTGTTTCAATGAGGCCTAGGGGAGGGGCCCACACAAGGTGCCCTTCCCCACGTCCTGGACTTCTCAGACATGGGGTAGCACTGAGAGGATTAGGGGAGAGAGCCCACTAACCCATGATCCTCACAGCAACATAAGCATTAGAGCAAGTCCCAGGGGAATGGTGCCCTCTGCATGGCCTGGCAATGCTACAACATGGCTACAAGGCATAGGGTAGGGACCTCCACTCTTCTAGGCCCTGCAACCATGGTCTAGTGCTGCGATGCCCAGGAAAAGGGACCCAGGATAGGGGAACCCTCTACCATTGGTCTCATAGTGTAGCACTGCAAGGCCAGGGAGGGGTGTTCCCTTCCATGGACCACCTCACCATGACCCACAGCTGTGAGACTCATGAGAGTGTTTTGCCATTCTCCGTCCTCACAGCTATCATGTAGTGCTGCAAAGCCTCTGGGATGTGGCCCCACTGCCCTGGACTTCACATCCATGGTCTGGTGCTGTAAGACCTAGGAAAGGAGAGTCCCCTTCCCTGGGCCTCACAGCCATGGTCCCCAGTCATCGCTGCAAGATCCAAGGAGGGACTTCACAGGAGAATGTATGCCTTTGGAGAAACACTGCACATGTGGAGACACATTTTTGTGCAGAGACTTCAGACGATGTTTATTGGGGAGCAGAGGAACTAAGAGTCACCTAGCAGATTTTAGGGGTTTCATTCTAAATACCCCCTCTAAAACAAGTCATGTTAAAAGTTAACTCAGCTGGAGATTGAATTTCTGGGGTGTGATTACTCTTCATGCTATGTTTGACTTCTATTCCCTTTACCACCAATTGGAGTTAGGCTTCGCTGCTCACAATTGCAAATTTAGAGCAACATGTTTAGAAAAGTAACAGTAGTAAATCAGTATCTGCCATGCATACTGTCCAGTAAGTACCCACTGCCACAGGACCTGGTCTAACTAGAACGTTTTAACCCCGGACCAAGGATATTTGGCATCTAATCATCATGTTCTAAAGCTGATCATGGCCGGAAACAGAGTGGCAATTTCCTTGAAGAGGCAGCCCCTTAGCCTATCCATTAGACTTACTGAGATCCCAGTTGTAGTCTAGTGGACTAGTTGGAGAAATGCAACCAGGAGATGCATTTTTTAATCCTTGCCTCCCATTTGGCCAAATTGTGTGCTCTTGGGCAATAATGTTTCTGAATTTATTGCCAGGGCCACTGGGATTATGCGATTGAGTGGCGGCTGCATTTTTCTCATAATTATAGATTTATCACCTAGTCTATCATCTGCTGCATAATTTTCAGGTTTTAACAAAAACAATTGTTGTTTCTAGCTCAAATGGTTCAAAAGTTCCTATTAACACAACAACACGTGTTGCCTTGCACAAGAAGATCCTTTGAACAGCTGGACTGGTTACCTTTCTGTTGCTTATTGCTAAATTGAATGTTAAACTGGTACTAATTAAGTGGAACCAATGCCAGGCAGTGGTAAGTTAAAAAATGACCATATATAGAAGTAATAATATCATAAAATGTACTGAATTACGCAGCATAATATGCCTTTTTTGGTGCATAATTTACTCATCCCTTCCACATAATTTGACCCTACTTTACCATATAATTCCAGTGGCTCTGCTTATTACTCTGTTGCCCCCTTTTTGGGAAGATTGGGAGTACTTTTAATCAATGTGAAAACTGGAATTCACTGAGATTTCGAAAAATTTACTAAATAATTCCTGAGAGAAGGGAGGTGCCCAGTGATATGTACTAGTCATCTAAATGCAGTACAGTGGTAAATATATAGTCTTTGCAACAAGTAGCAGTGTACTGCTGTCCTGGGTCTACTAATTTAACAAACTGTTTGATACTGGCAAATAACACTCTCCGCGTCCCTCATCCACTGATCTGACAATACGGCAGCACTTTGAAACAGGCTTGATGTGAGAAATAGCCACCAAAGGCGTACTCCCTGGCTCTGGCTCAGCTTGAGGTCCAGTTAGAACCATAAGTCCATAAAGAGCCAAGCTTTCATGTAGCATCTACCTGCCACCCTCCGTCTAACCAGGATGTTGCATTACAGCTACACCTGGCCGCTTTTCTGTCCTCTTCTGTTCTTTTTCATGTCCCGACTGGTACAAAATCACCTAAAGCTGTTATTTTTAGGCCTTATCAGTACATATTCAAAACTTCAAATATAAACAGAAAACACATTTAAACCTGTTCTAGAGCTGCACCTATCCCTGAGTAATAATTCAGGTAAACAAAAACACAAACAACTTGTTACAAATAATACATATGCTTTTGTTTAAAGTTGTAGTTAGTATTGTGTACCGGTCTTTGCATGCTCCTAAAACAGCAATGAATGGCCTGGATTTTTCTCCTGGAACGATGACAACCCTATTTGCATCCCACTATTTGACGGTGATCCTGAACCTGCAGGGTGCAGGGCCCCTCCTGTGCAGCAACGCCCCCTCTCAGACACTGACAAGCATCTCTTTCACAGCTCATCAAGGGCTGAAAAAGTGAGAGCTGCTTGTCGGTCCGAAGGGCCTTCCCCTGTTCCTGGCAGCGCGCCACATATCTGCGAGGCAGTGCCGGACTGGGATCGCAAATCAGCTGCGGCAATTAAGTTCAATCGGCCTCCAGGGGGAGGGGAGGGTGCTGGCGGTAACACAGCTGCTGCGTGCTCTTTTGTTACAAGGGGCTGATTTTGCAGCACGGCTGCAAAACCGGTCCCCACTAACAAAAACTACCCCCACCATTCCGGCCAAATGGGGAATCGCCCGGTGCCCACTACAGCCAATAAGACCCTGCTGTGAGGCCTGGAGACAGGTGCCCATTCTCTGGGCCTCACAGCTGGAGCATAGGTGCAAAGACGTGCGAGGCCGCGCAAGACCCCATATTGGTGGACTGAGCTCTGGGTCCTGGGCCGCTGCCCATGCCTAGCATCATCCCTGAGCATATGATATTTATCAAAAAATGTTTTAGTATTGTAGCTCTGTCACACCTTATTTTGTATTTATATGGTCAATGAAGTTCTAGACAGCCCTAAGCATGGGCTGTGTTTTAACATTGGCAGGTTCGTTGTCTACTGTTCATGTCCACTTAAACATAGTTTAATACTCAGTGAATATTCAGGGTCCAACCTCGACTCGAACAAACCGTGTAGTCATCACTCACCCTCTACAAATACATAATCTCCTTAATTTCATAAGTTTTTATGCCAAGTTTGTGTCATGGCGGTGCTTTGCGCCTGGGAGATACCCCGCCCTTCTTTACAGCTCAGGTCTGCATCCTTTTATTCTGATCCCATTCCGGACTCTTACCTTCGTCTTTGTAATCAGGAAGGTCCTGGCTGGTTCCGGGTGCATCAGCAAAGTCCGTTGGGGGGAGGCCACTGGGACCTTTCATTGTAATTGCCTCTGAGAGCCCTGGTACTTCACCTTTCCCGTCCGGATCTCTCTGCACATTCAAGGTTCTGATGTGACAGTAGTTGCTATGGCCAGGGTTTTGAGTTCTGACATCACACAGACAAGGCTTCAAGCCCTGGTCACTGTGTAGATTAGAAGCCATGGCTTCTCATGAACATTCTGAGTAAAGCCTTAGCTGGGACAGAATATGAAAACCACAGCACCAGACGATATTGCGCTGTTTCATAAAACTCTTCTAGAGTTTATATGCAGCGGTGTGCAAAACTTTTTTATTCATGGGGAAAAAACTATGCTGAATTTCATTTTTTTTAATCAAAGTGGTGATGCTTTTAAATTCAACAGTTTGAATAAATTTTTTTTACAAATAAAGAAAAGTTGAATCTTATTACCCCCAGAAAAATAACTATTTAAAAATGTATTTTAAGGCCTTATTAAGAGTTTGGCGGATGGAATGCTCCGAAGCAGTTGTGACGGAGTATCCTACCCACCAACCTCTAAATAAGTTAATTGGGTTTCACATGTATTGCTTTGAAAAAGTAAAATTTCCAGATTTTTTACAGTGAATGAAATATGTAAAAAAAATTCGTTTTTCAAACATCAGAAAATGCAAGAGGTTCAATTTATGAAAAAAGTATATTTTTTACATGTTCTTTTAACTATAATGACACATATATTTTAGAAATGTCAGAAGAATTGTAGGTGGCTTTTTAAGGTGGTGATCCAGCGCCCCTATAGAAAATATGTCATAACAACGCTACCCAACTCCACAATACTCACCATTAATCATGAAACACTCACAAGGCCCATAAACTAACGAGACTAAGGGGGTCATTAGGATCGCGGTTTTTCCGCATCCTCGGGGCCGGCGGAAGGCACCGCCGGCCCAGAGGATGCGGAAAAACCGCAGCGGACTGACCAAAGACCCACCGCCACATTAGGATGGCTGGTGGGTCCTGGTTTCCGTCCGCAGCTTTTCCGCCGCGGCTGGCTTACAACCGCGGCGGAAAAGCTCTAATATGGTGATGGTGTCTGACAGACACCGTCCACCATATTAGGATGGCCTGTAAAGTATGCTTTTCCGCGGCGGGTTTTCCGCCGTGGAAAAGCATACGGAACTTCACTGCGGGGGCCCGTTGCGGGCCCCCTAGGTGAAGGGGGGGTGGGGGGTGCACATGGGGGGTACCTATGGTACCCCCCTGCATTTGCATGCAGAAAGCGGCAGGCACCGCGCGGTGCCTGCCTCTTACTGCATGCAAATGCAATGCGTGCATTTTTAACATTGCGGCGGGTGCAGCTTGAAGCTCCACCCGCCGCAATGTTAAAAATAGAGGATGTGACCGCAACCCTTGCGGTCACATCCTAATTGCACAGGAGGGAACTCCGCATGCCATGCGGAGGTTCCCTCCTGCTCTGGGGTCGCGGACGGACGCAAGTCCGTCCGCGATCCTAATGACCCCCATATTTTTGAGCGACTGAATCATGTGACCTAATTAATAAAACCTATTCACAAATCATATATACATTTATGAACATCTGCAGTATAATGAATTCACCATGGTTTTGTAAAGCTTAGCATTTATTAAGTCACTTAGGCAAATGGATCAACTGATGGTAACAAGACTGTGAAATAACAAGGCCAGCTTGTCTTTTCAAAAATCTTATTTATTAGCTATTTATCCAAAGAAGAGTGCATTTTATTTAGAATCTTTTTATTCAAGCAGCATTGTTTGAGGAAATGCAAATTAGTCTGTCAGTTTCAAGCAAAATCAAATGACATGTAAAATGAAGAATAAACAGTTTTCCATCACCTAAGCCCTATTTTCCCTGTCTAAAACTCACTTTGCCTAAAAGAATAAAAGGTAAAAAGTCATTTAGCCCTATTGATCCTTACGTGCTCCAAAGAGTCCGTCAGCACATCACGCCCAACTGGATTCGGGAAGAGCCAAGAGCGAAGAACGAAGAGCCCCCTCCCTCCCATGGGGACAGTTTTTATACCTTTTCTGACTAACTAAAGTATCTATATTGGTCATTTTTTCTGTCAATCCAAACTTGCAATTGGCTTAGCAATGTCAGTCCACAATTAGGTCATTGCTCCTGACCAAGTCCGGGGCCTCATCATAGCCCTTATTGTTCTTAGTTTCACCATCCTTTTTGCTTCCTCAAAAAGTTACTTTTCCCGAGGAGAAACTTTCACTTCCTAATCTTGGCAAGCCTTACTGCATCCTGTCCTTGGCAAAGACTCCAAGAACACATTTAACTCGACCACAATTATTTCTGTATTAAACGTTGTTTGTTCAGCAAAAGAAAACTCTTTCGTCTGAGCATGTGTAAATCTTTACTCTGGTCAAGCTTTCATGGACTGCAGGACTGCCAACCCTTTTCTTTAGGCCCACCTGTAAAACTAATGCATAAACAAACACAAGACATCAATTAATGAAAGAAATAAAGTTTGTTCTGTTACCCACCCACCTTTGATAATTATTAACCCATTAATAAATGTTACCTAGCCAAAAGCGTTCTAGCAACAAACAGAATAAGCCTCACAAAACGAAAAGACAAAACATAAGCACACGAAAATAAGCACATGCCATTAATTAAAAGAGCCGCAATTAATTCTGACATGACATAAGACAAGATTAGCTTATTATTTTCCACGAACAAGCATTTGCAACATAAAGCACATATATGAGCACACATGTTAATCCCCATGTATTGTGATTTGCAGTTTTTATCTAGGTTGATTAATAATATTCATTCCACACATGTTAAAACAATTAGTTTATATTATGAGAGTTTAACTTTGCAAGCTTAAAACAAAATCTCGCTCCATCAACTCCCTCATCTGGTGATTTCAAAATCACCAAACCATACCCAAAAATTTGGCTAAAATGTTATCCCAAAGGTGAACATGCTTTGATTTTCACTGTGTTAGTATTTCTAAAGTCTTGTCTCAGCTGTTGGACTGCAACTCTCATATTGAGTTCTACGAAACTCTTCCAGTTCTATTTCTCTCTCCTGTTCCTTTCTGAGCTTATAAAATCTATTCTTTTCCCTCAAGTATTTCTTTCTCTTGTGTAGCATGCAACTGATCTTCACAAAGACTATAACTAATAAAGGTGTCAGTATTTTGCCAAGAATTGAACTGCCAATCTCTTGAAACCAGGTTTTGATTGCTTCAAACCTTTAGCTCAGACGTTCTGAAAAATCATTCTCTTCCAAGGGTACAATTTCTGATTGCAACTCAGTGATGTTTTTAATATACATCTCAATATTCTGACTTTGGTCTGGGATATAGGTACAGCAGTGTTGGACATGCAATATGCCACAAACTCCTCCCTCTTTTGCTAGCAGAATGTCTAAAGCAAGACGATTCTGCATTACCATGGACCGTATAGCAATGAGCTCAGTATCCACTAATTGAAGCCACTTGCTGTATCAGTTGACAATCTGTCAACAATTGTGGACAATTTTCTGATTCTTCCTGCATTCAGGGTTATACCCACTAAAGGTATTAATGCTTGAAAGATGTCTCCCAAAATGTCTGAGAAAATTTCTCTTTTGAATCTATTTAGATGATTGCTGATTTCAAATGAACCTTCTGCATTTCTGTCAACATGAAATATTTTGGGAAAAACAAGCCCAACAAAACACGTCCCATACCAGTGATCTGGGAGGTTGTAATAAGCTTTATCTCCACATACAAAATAAATTCCAGGAAATATCGGATCCTTGCCACCTTTGAATCCCCAACCTCCCATGATTTGATAAGTGTCCTCACAATGACTTGCACCCACGAAGTAGTTATCAAACAAAGTGTTATCTCTCCTAATACAGAATATGCCACTAATTGGTTTGTCAATGTCGATTGCAACATTCTCAAAAGTTTTGCCATCAAGTTTTTCATCCTCTAACTGCCAGAACTAGATTTGGTCTGTTTAAGCATTTCACTTCTTTTATAAATTGCTCTTCTCTCCTCAACTAAATTCAGGAAAGACTTTTCCTCAGATCTCAATTTACATGTCAAATTGTTTTTAAAAGCATACTCATAGGTGAGTTCATTTGTCACAATGAAAAATTCCCTCATCTGTTTGGCTTGTTTGTGCTTATTTAGGCTTTTCTCAATTTTCAGGTTTGCAAAAATCTCGTCGTAATTTGAATAATAATATTCTAAACGACCAGTCTGATAGATTAAGCTAGCTATTACACTACAGGTTATGCCGTAAGTAAGAGGAAGCATATTATAAGCGACTCCCTCCGAAACAGAAGCAGGCAATTTCATGCAAATGTAACAGTCTTTAACTTCCATGAACTTTACATATTCAGCCAGGAGTCTTGAAAAAGTAATACTAGAAAAATCACCAACAGATCTATCCTGGTGAATCTCTGGATTATGATCAATAACTCTGTTAGTTTTGCCTGTTGCACTATGTTTATCTTGTTTAACTGAAGCTTTGCGTGTCATATTGACCTTATACATCTCCTTGTCAATTCCAAAAGGGAAAACGACAGCTAAAACTAACCAAAGCAAGATTATTAGGACCACACAAATCATAGACATTTTACAACTTCTCCTAAAAATGGAACATCTTGAATTGTTATTAAGAAAAATGTAAGGCATTTTCACTCTGTTATCAAAGCCTTGCAAAGAAAACAAAAATTTTTAATTTCTAATTTCTAACACCCCCCTTTTTTAATTTTTTTTAATTTTTTTTTTTTTTTTAGAAAATCCCACTTTCTAACAGCTTTTCTTCGACCTTGCGTCCCACAACAATGTGTTTTTCCAGCTAACACAATTTCTTTGACCTTGTGTCTCCCTAACACAATTTCTTCAGCCTTATGCCAAAAACAAAAACCCTAAAAGTTATTGAAGACACTTCAATCGTTGTCACTATTGTCCCCTTTCTCCTCCTGACTACTGCTGCTGATTTCCACTAAAGGTGGAATTATTATGTAGGTCCATTCAGGTGACTTATACTTTTGGTTTGGTTTCACAACTCTTTTTGCCTTACTACTAATGACTTCTATTTTCTTTCCTGTTTCAGTTTTCTTTTCAGGATCAGCTTTGTGACTTGTTATCTCGTTAACTTGCTCCTTTGATCTGTTTACCAACTTCAGGCCTTCATTTTCTCTTGGCCAGTTATCACCTTTTTTCGGTAATTTCTTCTTTGGCTCGGTTACATTACACTCTGCTTTCCAAGCTCTTTTTCTGAATTTTCTTATATCAGATTCTTCATCACTTTCTTCAGATTCTGTATCTGATACTTGAAACTTGTATTTAGGACTTTCTTTACTCAGCAGCTTCACTCCGTTAGGAACATCATCTTTATAGCTGGTACTTGGTAATTCGTCTTCTTCTTCTTCTTCAATTACCTTCAACTTCCCAGTTTCAGATTTTCAGTTCCTGCTTTCAGAGCTTCTTTTCTGCTTTTCAATACTCTCCTGGTTTTGAATCACGACTTGATCAGACTCTTTTTCTGCTTCTTTTTCTAGCACTTCTTCATCATTTTCAGATTCTAGTGTCACAATTTCCAAGTCTTTTTCATCCAATGCTTGATTCGCATTTGAACACTCCAGATGTCGACTTTCTTGTCGAGCTTCAGGATCTGGATTTTTCTCAGGTTCTTCATCAGAATCTGAATCAGTTGTGGTGTCACTTTCTTCGTCAGGATTTTCAGGTGGAGGTACACGAATGGTATGACTTGCGTGAATCCACCTCTTCAAACCCTTGCACTTTACTGCATTTGTTGTGACAAGAATGACTTGCCTTGCTTTTTGCCACCTGGGTACTAGTCAGTTTCTTCTTCGATGAACTTTTGTTCTTACCCAGTCACCTGGTAACAGATCATGTGCTTGCTCTTTTTCTCTTGTTTGCACTTCAGTTCCCACCTGATGGAACACAGAAGTCACGACGTCAGACATATTTTTGCAATAGTCCATAATGACGCTATCATTTATTGTCATCAGCTTTCCTACTGGAATAAATGCTTTTCTCATGACACGCCCCATGATAATATCATGTGGGCTTAGACCTGTCTTTTTATCAGGAGTACTTCTTAGTGACATCAAAACAAGTGGAAGTGCATCAGTTCACTTCATACCTGTAGCTAGACACATTTTTCCGATCCTATTTTTAATAGTACCATTCACTTGCTCAACAACACCTGATGCTTCTGGTCTGTATGAACAATGCAGCTTCTGGTCTATACTTAAAGCTTCACAAACCAATTGTAACAATCTGTTTTCAAAATGTCTTCCTCGATCAGTCTCCACAGTTACCGGGAAACAGTACCTAGGTATAATTTCCCTTAAAAGTAATTTTGCAACAGTAACTGAGTCATTGTGTCTTGTGGGGAACGCTTCAACCCACCTTGAAAACAAACAGATTATCACCAACACATAGCGTAGCTTATTGTGTGGTGGCATTTCAATGAAATCCATTTGTAACCTGGTGAAAGGACCACCCTCCCGTCCTATGGTTCCCATGCTTACAACTGTTTTTCTGTTGGGGTTCATTTGTTTATTTATTTATTTATTTATTTATTTATCACATTTGTAGAGCGCTCTGTTACCCGGAGGTGTCCTGGCGCTAGCGTGATTGAACCAGTGTGTGTGGGTGTCTGAGAGCTTAATGAGTAAAGAGCCAGGTCTTGAGCTCTCTCCTGAAAGTCATGAGGTCCGAAGATTGTCTGAGGTTAAGTGACAGTTTGTTCCACTCCTCTGCCGCACCGAGGGAAAAACTCCTGCCTCCCCAGCGTGCTTTCTTAACTCTGGGGACTGTTACCAGCGCCATTTCCCCAGATCTCAGGGTTCTTGCTGGTTTATGCCAATGGAAGAGCAGTTTCATGCACCTAGGACCCATATCATGCAGGGCCTTGAAGACCATGCAGAGTGCTTTGAAAACAATTCTCTTGCGGATTGGCAACCAGTGAAGGTTCACCAAGTCCTGAGCTACCGAGGCAAATTTAGGAGTGTCGGTGATCAAGCGGGCGGCTGAGTTTTGCAGTAGCTGGAGTTTATTAAGTACGCCCTGCTGGGCGTTTAACATCAGGCTGTTACAATAGTCCAAACGTGAGAGGACTAGACCCGTAACGACAGTTTTCCTATGCTCCCTCTCCAAATAAGGCAGAACTTTCCTGATTGTTTCGAGGATGTAGTGCATAGAGGAGGACAGTGCATTGATCTGGGGTTTAAAGGACAAAGAGTCGTCCACCAGTATACCCAGATGTTTAACTTTTGCCACCGGGGAGGGGTCCCATTTCATCCGGCCACCATCTAGGGGACCAGAAATTGTCCCTAGAACCAAAGAGCAACACTTCTGTCTTTGTGGAGTTAAGTTTAAGACAGTTTTGAGCCATCCAGCAGCCCACCTCATGCATGCATCCTCTAAACCTGTCTGCTGTACTATCTGTGTTGCCGGGTAGTAGTGACACCACTATCTGTGTGTCGTCTGCGTATGCTGTGAGGTGAAAACCAAACGATGGAATCACCGGGGCTAGGGTCGCAACATACACATTAAAAAGGGTGGGACTGAGTGAGGACCCCTGGGGAACTCCACAGGGGAGCACAAACGGATGCGATTCAAAGTCTCCCAGGGCCACTGACTGAGTTCTGTTGGAGAGGAAGGCCTGTAGGATCTTTAATGCCTTTCCCTGAATTCCACTGGCCCTCAACCGGTCCACCAACAGCTTGTGGTGGACCGTGTCGAAGGCCGCGGAAAGGTCCAACAGGATCAGGGCGGCTCTGCCTCCTGCGTCCATCACTTTTCTGATGTCTTCCACTGATTTGATCAGGGCGGAATCCGTGCTGTGTTCTGCACGAAAACCGTGTTGAGAAGGATCAAGATGTTCTCCTGTCTTTAAAAAGGCACTTAGTTGTGCATTTAAGTAGCCTTCCATAATTTTGGCGGGGAGGGGTAATCGTGCAATTGGCCGGTAGTTATTCATCTCGGTGATGTCTAGGTTGTTTTTTTTTAGAAGGGGCAGGATGGAGGCTCGTTTCCATCTTGCGGGGTATTCTCCTTTATCCAACATCTGGTTGAGGAGGGGGGTGAGTCCGGTTGCAATGATGGCGGGAGCTAATTTAGCTATTGCAGTAGGGCATGGATCGTGTGGGGAGACAGATTTTTTCTTCAATAGACGGCTCACCACTTCCTTTTCGCTGATGGGCTGGAAATGTAGGAGTTTTTCCTGAGTACTGTCTGATTCCGGACCATCACTAGGTGGAGGGGTCCTTACCAAACTGTCTAGGGAAAAAAAGATATTTTCGACTTTTTCCCGAAAGAAAGTGGCGAGATTCTCACAGAGTGGAAGACTGGGGGGAATTTCTATGGTTTTAGGGTTTGCCAGGGATGAAACAGTTTGGAATAATTCCTTTGGGGTGTGGCTGGCTTCTTTGATCTGCTTCGTGAGGAAGGCCCTTTTTGCCTGTAGAATTCTTTCTTTGTAGGCTCTTTGCTCCGTATTGAGAATTTTTTTATCTGTCTCACTGTAGTTTATCCGCCAGATTCTCTCAAGTTTTTTACACCTCGCTTTATGGTCCCTGATTTGTTCCGAAAACCAAGGGGCGGCAGGATTTGCCTGTGTGGAGTAAGTAATTTTGGGGGGAGCCAGAAGTAGGCAGGCACGTTCTAGCCAGATTGTATAGGCCGCGGCTGCCTCCTCCACATTGTATTGTTGGCAAATCAAGCACTGTTGGGAAAGAGACTCTGCAATTATCCTAAACTTTGGGTTATACCAAGTCTGCCTGAACAGCCTAATCATAGAATCTCTTCCAATGTGTCCCTGACCATGGTACATCCTAGCCATGTCAGCAATCATGCTGTTTGGTAAAACTGGTCTGTCATCTTTGTATAGCCAAATTCCATCCTCCTCTCGCTGTCTGCAACCTGCTTTTAACCAAGTGTCTTTTTCCTAATCAACTGCCTCATCTTGTAAGTCTTTTACTCCCTGCCATGTTTCAACTACAGATGTTAGCAAAAGTGAGCTCAAAATATGTTCATCATCCCTTTCCCGATTAATTGAATAATTGTTTTTCGCACAATACCTCGCTATCTCATCTGCATAGGCATTTCCTTTTGTGATAAAATCTTCACCCTTTTTGTGCGCTGCACATTTCACGACAGCGATTTCCTCTGGTAACTGAATGCCATCAATCAATCTCTTGATAAATTTTGCATTTCTGATGGGTGTTCCTGCAGAGGTTAAATAACCCCTTTGAGACCAGAGCTGACCATAATCATGAACAACTCCGTATCCGTATTGGCTGTCAGTTATTATGGTAATTTTTTACTCTTTTGCTCTTTCACATGCACGAATCAAAGCAATCAATTCTGCTACTTGAGCTGAACGAATTCCTTCGAGACATGATGCTTCGATTACAGTAGCAACTGTGCAAACAGAATATGCTGCTCTCAGAAAACCCTCCTCTGTTCTTAAACAAGAACCATCAACAAAGTAAACAAAATCTGACACAGACAAAGGAACATCTTTAATGTCCTGCCTAGGCTTGGTACAATATTCCAAAACATCCAAGCACTCATGGTCGACGTCATTTTCATTTCTGATTTCAGCTACAGTACCATCAGGCAACAATGTGGAAGGATTTAAATTCACACACCTTGCTATCGAGACATTATCTGATCCCAGAATAACTTTCTCGTATTTTGTAAGCCTGTTACTGGTTAGATGCTGCGTTTTGCTTCTGGTAAGGAGAATTTCTACAGAGTGTGGTACATAGACTTTTACAGGAAATCCCATGATAATTCCCTCACTTTGCTAAAGACTCACACTAGTTGCAGCTACTGCTTTCAAGCAGCCTGGTAATGCCTTTGCAACTGGATCAAGCACTGCTGAGAAATAAGCTATAGGCTCTCTCAGTTTTCCGTGTCTCTGAATTAGAACTGACAATGCACATCCTTCTCTTTCACTGCAGTACAGTTCAAAATCTTCTTCATAATCTGGCATGCCTAAAGCTGGTGCCTCACATAAACTTCTTTTTAGCTTTTCGAAAGCTTCCATCTCAATTTCTGTGAGTACAATTGGGTCTTTTATATCTGATTTTGTTAGTCTCTGCAGTGGTTTCGCAATTACTGAAAATCCACGAATCCATTGACGACAATAGCCAACCATTCCTAGAAACATTCTGACCTGTCTCTGTGTTCTTGGAGGTTGCATTCCCTGAATCATTTTTATTCTCTCCATTGTCACTTGTCTGATTCCTTTTGCAATTCTGTGACCAAGGTATTTTACTTCTTGTTTACAAAACTGTAATTTTGCAGGTGACACTTTATGTCCCTCATCTGCTAAGTGATTCAAAAGAGTAATTGTATCTGTGACACAGTTATCTCGAGTTTTTGATGCTACAAGGCGATCATTTATGTACTGGACCAATGTTGATTTTCCAGGTTACTCTAGATTCTCCAAAGATTTCTTTAACAACTGATTAAAGATAGATGGACTCTCTGTATACCCTTGAGGGATGCAACACCATGCTAGGGTGCGACCTTGGAACCTGAACGCAAACATTTGCTGGCTGTCTGGATGCAATGGAACAGTAAAGAACGCATTGCAAAGGTCGATGACTGTATACCATTCTGCATCATGCGAAATTTGGTAAAGAATCACTGCTGAGTTTGGAACAACTGGACAACATGGAACAACTATTTGGTTAACTTTTCTCAGGTCTTGAACTATTCTGTACGTTCCATTTGGCTTTTTGATCCCCATTATCGGTGAATTACAAGGACTACTTTCAATTTCTTTTAGAACACCCTGTTTTCTGAATGTATCAATTACAGGAATGACACCTTCAATTGTTTCTGCTTTCATTTTGTACTGATGAATATTTGGAAAATCTATTCCCTGTTTCACTGTGATTTTGACTGGGTCTACATTTTTCATCAAACCCATCTCACTTCCTGTCAAATCCCAAATTTCAGCTTTGACTGTCTTTTTCAATTCTTCAGGTAAATTGTCTTTATCAAATGCAGGAAATAATTTACTTTCCTCTGCTTCAACCATCAACATTGTTAATTTGTACAGCCCATCTTCTTCTAGTGTCTGAAGCTCAATACCCTCCGGTGAGCAATATATTTTGCAGTTCATCTTACATAGGATGTCTCTTCCCAGCAAGTTTACAGGACTGCTGTTGCAAACTACAAACCTGTGTTTGTCTTTAAATTTGCCAATTTCTACTTTCACAGGCTCTGTAAAATCTGTTTTAATTTGTTGATTAGCTACGCCAACTACTTGGATGCTGTCACCAGAGAGAGGCAGGTTTTTAATTTCCACTGATCTAACAGTAGAACGGGTAGCACCAGTGTCCACAAGAAAAGTGATTTCTACATCATTCACTTTACCATTTACATATGGACCAGACTGGTCAACCTCAAGAGTGGCTCCAAGCACACACTCTTCCCCCTCTCTCAGGCACCGTCATAAGTAATCCTCAGAATCACTTCCACCACTTCCTGTCATCAAAAATTGTTGAGAAACATTTGGCACATTCACTCTTTGCGGTCTAATTACCTGTTCACCTCCACTGAATCCTGTTTCCGAATTGTACCTCTGACCATTCACACAATTTGGAAGGGGTGGTTGTGGAATCTGACTCTGCTGATTCACTAACTGTCGCTGTAGCTGTTGCTGTAGATTTAGCTCATTTAATTGTCGCTGTAGCTGTTGCTGCAGATTTACATCATTCTGCATCTGTGGATTTAATGATGCATTTTTTTAATTTCTGGGCGGATTTTTACACTCACTCTTCCGGTGTCCAATTTCACCGCAATTAAAACAAGGTAGCTTTTGTTTTAGCTCTTCAATATTAACATTAAATTTTGGCATTACATTTTGGCTTATTAAAATTACCCTTACATTTTCCTTGACCCTGATTCTGATTAATGATGACATTTTTGCAATCTGCTGTTCAGCTACTTTCACCTGTGCCCACATTGCCTTTTCCTTAAGCTTTTTCTGCTTTGCATCCATCTCATCACTGTAGTATTTAGCTTTTCTCAGTATATCATCAACTGAGAGTGATTGCCATCCGACAATACCATTTCTAATCATCTCACCAATTTCAGGTCTCAGGCCATAAACAAATCTGTAAATAAAGTGGCTGATGTCCTTTTCACTTAATTTTTCATAGCCACTGTACTGTTTAAAGACCAAGAGTAATCTTTCATAAAATGAATGAACTGATTCTTTTGGCTCCTGATTTGTTCTGTCTATCTTAACCCAATCAACTTCTTTTGGGGGAATCTTATTTTTCAACCAGTAAATCACTTTGTCATACAGTCCCATGACCTCTGATGATGGAGCACCTGTTGAAGCATCTCGAGCAGGTTCTACTTTTGGCCAACTTACAGCAATTTTACATTCTGTCCAAAGATCTGATGGGACAACATTGTCAAAGAATCCATCAAGATCAATCCACAGAACTTTTGACACTTTTATAAATCTGTCCACCTGTCGATACCATTCTACGGGCTTTTCTCTCAGCCGAGGAAAATCATTTGTGAACAACAAAATGTCTTGTCTAGACCAGGGAACATGTACATAACCACCTCCTGCTATTTCTCTCATTGGGTATTGATTAGCCAGCCTTTCTCTCTTTTCTTCCTCTCTTTTCTTGGTCCACTTCACTCTCCATTTGCTCAAGTCACCCAATTTTTTAATGTACACAATCAAATCTTTTATATGCACAATTCTTCCCATTGTATTACAATTCTCAATGTCTCTTTCAGAAAATTCTAATCTGTAATGTTTTCCCAAATTTTTCTGCCTGCTCAAATCAATCTCTAATTCTGCAGCCAATTCTTCTAATTGTTCATATTTATTTTTCGTTTTCCACTGTACACTTTTGCAAATGAATAACAATTCATCATCTTGATAATGCTTCAAACAGTCAGGACCAATTGTGCCAATGATTAATTCCTCTAAATCTGCTTTTAGTCTTGCTACATCAAGTTTTGCGGTTGAATCTGATTTCTCAACACTCTTTTCTGGGGATTCAGTATCTGACTCTGCACCTGCTGGAGTTCTGCATGATGAATTTTGATTAAAAGTTAAATCAGGCATCATTGTTTTCTCTCGATGAATTTCAGTTAAATCTGAGTAAAATTTTTCAGCCACTTTCTGAATTTCTGCATTTAATGGAATAGTTAAACCTGGATTTCTAATTTCTCCTTGATCAAAAACAGGTTGAACAGGACCAATCGTTACTGGTACTGGCACTGCTTCCATGCCTTTAGTTAACTGTCGAATTAATTCTTCTTTTGATTGTAAGTTTTCTGAAGTACTTGGAGTTCCCTCAACTCTCCCTGCTCCCATTGGATTTTTAAAAGCCTCTTTTCCCACATTTGGGGTTTCTGGATAATTATATGCACTAGAATTAGTTCTCGTTTCTGCTCTTTTCAGGAGATTCAGGATTATTCGGGTAAAATATGGGTGATTCCTCATTAAGCGGAGGTGCACTTGGAGTGATTCCTGGAGAAACCATCAGGGTAGACCATGAACAAGCTGGTTTAGAAGGAGTCTGTTTTTTATTTGTCAAATAAATTTCTTCTAAAACTGGATTTTCTAATTCACTTTCTTCAATATTATTTTTCTTTTGGGTATTCTTTTGACCTGGTATTTCAGTAACCATCACTCTTACTGGGTATAAACCATCACACATGTCTGCCTGTCTCCATCGATGCATTCTATCCTCATGGGTTTCTCTGAGCATTTGATTTCGGAGGTCTTGTTATACCTCTTGTTGCTTCTCCTTGAAGTTCAAACATCTCATCCTCCCATTCAACTAAAGCCTCAAATTGTGTAGGTCTAGGCTTCGGCACAAGAGCCATAATTTTTTCTCTTACATTTTTCAAAACCCTCATATTAAATGAACCATCTTCTGGCCATGCTAACACACCATCATTCCTGGTATATTCCATCCATGTATCAAACCAAAGGCAAGTATGATAACCATATTCACCTTCCATATACGCTGCAGGTGTTTTGTACTTATGAAGTAATTTTCCACCTCGCGTTTCAATTTTTTGAAAATATATTTTTCAATTTCTGAAGCCATGTAAGCTTCTTTTACTCCTTCTTGTAGTAATAACTCATGTTTTTAAACAAATTTGTTTAATTCAAAATGATCGTAAATATTTCCTGGTTGTTCCACAAAATCAGCCACACCAACAAGCCAATCAGGTTAAGCTACGTCACCACCTTGCTCAACCAATAGAATTGCTGCTTTTCAGAAGAGCCAATCAGCTTACAGCTTGACTCAGTCACGTGAACCAATCAGTGCGCTAGCTGTGATGTATGTTAGCCAATCACAGCGCGGACCCCTGTGACGTACACAGCCGCTGCAGCTTCTCGTCTCTCGCTCCTAGAGCTCACCCCTCCTTCACAAAATCTTTTCACAGCGACATTTTAAGAACACTTTTTCAATGAATTTTAATTAATAGCTACAGAAAAACAAACCATTTGTCTCAGCTTTTACAGACATACAAGTATTCTTTTGCGTAGAATAGACGACGCTATTCTCACAGAATATACATTCGTTGTTAAAGTAAACCTTTACTCTACCCTTCTAACAGGTAATAACAAACTCGTTTCCCTCTGAATGCACATTATTATTATTATTATTATTAATGAGTTTTGTATCGCGCGTGGTTACCCTTGGGCATCCCAGCGCTTATCCAGAGAGCAGCCATAACAAAGACAACTCATTAGGCAGGGATTAGGCACATAGAGTAGCAATTCAAAGTTTGACTCGGACGTAATTACAAAATCATTTGCACACTTTCAAACAGAAAGTTTCCCTAACCATACATACATGAAATCCTGGTAGGACTTTAACAAACCATAGAAATCCACATTTGCCAGTAAAATAAACAACGTTACCTTACCCTTCACTCAAGCTTGGATAAAATTCTACTACTCTTTTCGCAGTGAGTTTTAAAACAGGCTCCAAGTCCCTATACTCGAAAGCTACAATTTCATAGACAATCCTCACTATACATTCTACCTAACACACCTAAAATCCCTAAACTTGTGTTGTACGTCCACAACACTCGTGATATATGTCAATACCACTATTTTGAAACAGAACAAATGCACTGTGTAACTTCACTTGTCACACCACTCTTGTATTGTATTGTATTGAAGCTTTATTTCGATATAAAAACATATCATAAAAGCAGTACATTACATCAGTAAAAAAAACAGTTAAACAATACACAATGTAAAATGTCCTACAGGATCAACTGTTAGATTTAAAAGAATGAATTATTGGGGATATTATAAAAGACAGTACAGGCAGAGAGCACATTACTGGATCAACAACTTCTTTGCAGTTCTTATTCGCCAAGCCCAGCCTAAGAATTTTGCCATAGAACAGGCAAAAAAAGGTCGGGCATCTGTACGCAATATGCGTAAGGCTTCCAAATGTGATCTCGTTCCCAAGCTCCTACATAAAGGTTTTAACCATCTCGATCTAGGCACCGAATAAGCGTTGCATTCAAACAACAGATGGGCAACAGACTCAACCCTTGAGTCACAGAAGGGACAATCTGGTACAGTTTGTAATGGTGGTTTCCAGGTGGAAGTTAGCAGCCCTAGGGGGAGTACCCCCACCCTGAATTTGAAGTACAGTGATCTGTCGCCTGAGTTGCGGATTAAATCCAGATAGGGTTCCCTATAGGGGAGCTCCTTAACTAACAGAAACTGGGCAACAGATTTACAATGCTTCGGATTGCACATTCTCTCGTTGTCCACCCATGCCCAATAAGCCTTCTTTAGGGTTTGTTTTGACGGTGATGATTTATTGACCCAGGCGTCTCCGAACCCCAACTCATAGAGAAGCCTCTTGACCTCCCTGAGCCAGGTCACCTTGTAACAGCCCGAGAGGGTCAAACGTTCACTTAGGGCATCTGCGTAACTACACAGTTCAGGGACATTCCATATCCTGGCCCATAATAAAAGGGGACGTAGTTTTGCTTGCTCACATATTGGGCGGGTGCCTGCATCTAGCAGAAGGGGGATTGTGGGGGTACTGTGGGGTAGCCTCATAAGATCTTTATGAAAGTTATTTTCAAGATGGGCCAAGGTATCGACTCTCTGAATACCCCACAATTCTGCGCCGTACAGTGCTGCGCTCACGACCTTTGCCCTGTAAATGTCTAATAGTGCCCCAATGGGTTTTATGGATGAGGCACGTTGTTCTTTGAGCAGGGCACCTGCGACCCTCTTATGAGTCAGAAACACCTTTTGGTGGTGTGCCTTCCAATTCATAGTGTCGCAGAGACGTATGCCCAGATAGTCAAATTCTTTGACTCTTTCAATTGGAACAGAGTCTAGAGCAGGAGGGGCAACAGATTTCTTGGGAGGATTAAGGACAAGAAATTTAGTCTTGCCTATATTTATGGCCAGGCCCTTAGTATCACAAAAAGCTTTGAAACTGGAAAGCAACTTTTGAATGCCTGCTGGTGATTTTGAGATTAGAAGGGTATCGTCCGCAAATAGGAGCGTCGGAACTTTCCTTCCAGCCAGGGAAGGTGCATCTGATGGATGTTGTAAAAGATGCTCCACCACTCCGTTAACGTAGAGAGAAAACAGAGTGGGGGCGGACACACACCCCTGGCGGACGCCCCTATCTACAGGGATACGAGATGTTTTTTCCCCCTGGGTACCCCATCTAATCTGGGCAAAGTTGCTTTCATGAAATTTTATAAGCAAAGCCAGCAAGTAAGGGGGTAAACCTAACCCATCGAGGACATTCCACAGTAGGGCCCGTGGGACCAGGTCGAAGGCTGTTCGCAAGTCTATAAAGACTAAATACAAACTGCCCCCTCCCAGCACCACCACTTTCCAATATATCATTAGAAGGCGAAATGTCTGCTCGATAGTGCCTGTCCCTGTTCTAAAACCTGCTTGGTAATCAGACAGGATCTGGTTTTCTTCAGCCCACTGCAAGATCCTACCTAGTATCACTTTGCCCGCAACCTTATGAGTTGAGTCCAGCAAACTGATAGGGCGATAATTAGCTGGGTCGTCCCTACAGCCTTTCTTGAAAATAGGGACGACTTCTGCGCCCTTCCATGAATCAGGGAAAGAACCTCCCAACAGGGCCTCATTTAAGAGTGAAGCAATTAATCTGCTCCACAATAATGGATAGTTCTTCAGCAAATCACCTGGAATCCCATCAGGGCCTGCCGCCTTATTGGATACAACACACCTGATTGCCCTTTCTACTTCTTGACTGGTAAAGGGGCCGTCAATAAGTGGGAAGTCAACTGTAGGGCTGAACAAGGAACCCAAACTTAGATAGGATGCCCCCAGTGGAGCAGAATATAGTTTGGAGAAGTGGGCAAACCAGACGTCGCCAGGGATATTACAAGTTATCTGTTGATCAGAAGGCTTGTCCCTAGCTCTCAGCAAGTCCCAAAACCCCTTAGAATCTTTCCTAGTACTTGCCTCTACTAACTCCCACCAAAAGTTGAATTCGTGAGCCTCCTTTGCCTCAACCACAGTTTTTTTGTAGAGTTTCCTCGCAGTTCTAATATTAAGTGGGTCCTTGTTTTTTACTGCAGTGATAAGTTCCCCCTTAGCAGCTCGACATTTGGAGGAATACCACTTGTCTCTAGCCTTAGAAAGACCTTTAGGTACAGCCCTCACACTGGATTGGGGAATGATAAACAGTTCACTCAGTGCCTCTATAGTCTCTATGAATATTGGTAAGACCTTATTCCTGGTGGGACTTAAGGTGTCAAGCCGTGGCCCCACCATTGACATGATGGTCCCGGCTTGCGCCATCCTTGCTTTGTCCGCTTCTGCTTTTGCCCACTTTAGGCGCCTGCCACAGTTTGAGGGAACAAGTTTGTGGGATGATTCCCACTTGTGGGCAGTCTTGTCTTGGTTCCCGGCCTGCCAAGGAGGAGTAAGGGTTAAGGAAAGAGGATTGTGGTCACTATCGCAAGACACTATGACCTCCATGTCTTGCTGGAATGACCAAAGATTATAATTCAGCATGATGTAATCAATTCTGGAGGTGTGACCCGTCCTGTTATACGTGTGGGCACCCATAGAATCCGATTTGGATCGACCATTTGTTGGTCTCAGGTTGTGTTCCATGCAAAGGGCATTGATGTGTATCGCGCTTTGTGTCCATTTGGGAATCGGATCTAGGGTCAGGATAGGGATTCCTCTCCTTGTGTCCTCTTCAAAAGTATCCAAAATATCCTCCCTAGCCAATGGCTCAAAACAGCAGTTAAAGTCGCCTGCAGGAAGAACGTAAGAATCGATGTTGCAAGCAGCTAGATCGCTGCTTAATCCTGTTGAGGTTAGACATGATGCCCCGCCCCTGGCGCCCCTCAAATAAAGATTAAAAACTTCTAACTTCCTTCCCCCTTTGCAGTGTATAGTTATCCTCTGGAGGTCAGGAGATTGAGTGGACCTTTGACTTACACTTAAACCTAGTCCAATGCTGACCCATATAAGAAGGCCGCCAGATGGGCGACCTTCACATCCATGATGTTGAGAGGCTGGGACGTAGTAGGTTGAAAAGCCTACTCTGTGCCTGGGTTCTTGGCACCAGGTTTCCTGTAGGATGCAGATATTATAGGGTTCTAAGAAAGCGTTCCATTCAGGGATTTCACAATTACGGGCAAGCCCTGCCACATTCCAGCTTAGAATCTTTAGCAAGGGTTCACCTGGGGTAGTCTGCTTAGGAAAATAGATAGGTGTAGGCAGATCGGTCACAGCCTCTCTAGATGGCCTTAGTGGAGGATCGATCTGGTGGTAATTAGGAGCCAGAACTACACCGGACAGCTTATTATCTATTAGAGCAGTCTGAATGGGTAACAGGGGAATCCTACAAGTTGAATCCAACCGTTCTTCCACGACTTGAGTATCTAAAATGCCTGGAGCAATCAACCCCCCGTCAGCAAACAAGCTCTGTGATGTTCCTACTGGACCTACTGGAGGGTCAAGAACCAAGGGTTCAATTAGCAAACTGGACGATTCTACGAGCCCTAGAACCTTTGGTGGAAGTGCTTTTCCCATTAATTGGTGTGGAGGTTGTGTAGGGAGTCAATCTACCTCCTCCAGGCCGCCAAACCTGTTTGAGGTTGGAAGGCCGTTCCAATGAGGGAGGAAATCCTTTTGGTTGTTGGGATGACTCTTCCAAGAGTGATAATGTACCATTGACCAGTCATTCACCTGGATATGTCTGGGACGTGGTGGATAAAAGAAGGACAGGGGCCTGGGTATGACAATAGACCCTTCACTATTAGGCCAAGAACAAATGTGCTGTGCCGTGTGTGGGTCCTCAAAGGTCACCACTATACAATCCCCAGGACTGGATTTCCTTGAAGGACCCACCCAGGGAGTTCTACGAACCGTCATGACTCTGCTTCTCCTGCTGTTGGGGATTGGTCTATTCACGTTAAGCCAGTGCATTATCTTGTTCTTCAGAGACCAGTGGTTCTCGTGTTGACCATTACCAATCTCGGGGACGCCCGTCAACACAACCACATAATCATTGGCCTCTGGAGGAAGATCAATATAACCCCCTCTAAAATTATTCTTAACAAGAGGGCCCTGGGTAGGGTGATAAGCCACTTCACTAGGATGGGGTCTAGCAGGGACTCCAGGATTACGGTTTACTGGTTGTTTGGAGTAAGCACGGTTAGGAGCCTTAGGTTTAGTGGCAGTGGAAATTTGATTCACAGTCACGAACCGCGGTTTGGGAACCGGTCGTACAGAGGCTGGTACTGGGGGGGGAGGTAGCTGAGCTTGAGATGTTGAAGCTAATGGTATTGGATCAGCTACAGGGAGACCCTGATTTTCAAGACTTCTCAGGCCGAGAGTGGCCAGAGCAATAATGCTCTTTTCCATCTCGAGCAAGTTGTTTTCGATCCGTGAGAGTCTGTGGTAGAGGGGGGAAAGGAGTTTTTTGAGGGTTTCCCAAACTAAACCTATAAATTCCCCTTCATTCTTTCCCAACCCCTCTATCTGTAGGCCATCATCATCTAGAATGGTGGTGGAAGGAGCAGTGGCTGTCCCCTCTCCCCCTCCCTCCCTTAGCGGCTGTTTCCTTAGGTTGCGCTCTCCTTTTGCGTTAGGTAACGGGGCACTAGTCAGTGCCAGCTGTTGAGAGAGCGCAATTTTTGCCTTCTTGCGAGAATAGGCAGAGCGGGAATGGCGTTTTCTTTTAGATTGTTTGCCACTAGTCACTTTAGAAAATGCCGAGGTGGGTGGGTTAGAACTAGGATCCTGATTGCGAGAAACAGCAGGTAGGATCGCTTCGTCTGTTTTGGATAGTTGCTCTGGGGGCGGGGAGGAGAGGGAGGAAATCGGGGTCTGGTGGACATCAGCCTGCGTGACTACACAATAAGGAATGGTAGGACGCTCCGGGGTAACCGCAGTGGCTATGTGGCCTAGGGAAGATTTTTTAGAAATAGCAATAACCTGGGACAGTCTTCTAGCAGCTACCAATTCTTGGGAGACCCGCTTTTGGAGTTTAGAAATTTCCTGGTCTATAGCTAGGTTGGTACGGGTAATGAAATCATCCATGGGGCCACTAATTGGTGGACCCCCCTTGGCAGCCTTACTCCGGGTTAACCTGGTACACATAACTTTAGTACAAGAGGACACTCGCCAATCTAGCAGTGACAATGAGATAGTAAGATAAGTTTACCTATTTGGGCCCAGAACAGGATAACCAAGAAAAATTACGAAAGAGGATGGGCCAGTCCAGTCCGCTCAGTCCTCGAACGGCCTCAAACGACCCGCTCTTAGCCCGGTCTTCGCCCCGCGCTGCGTCCCGCGCTGCAGGAGTTAGAGGCTGTATTATAGGGCCGTGAGGGGCAGGGGGCGGGCCGGCAGGGAGAGCGGACCGGATGCTGGTATCCCTGGTCTCGCAGGGACTCCTGGTTGATGGAGTCCCCGCACGCTCGCAGCCCCGCCGAGCCTCTCGCCCTGACTGTCTTGCTGGTCCTCCTCCTTGGATGCAAAAAGTGATGCCCCACACACTCCTAGGCGAAGCGGCACCCGCGGAGCGGGTGCGGCAAGAAGTGGAGTGAGTCGCCTTGTGCAGGTACGCCTGTCGGTTCGCCTGTAGGTACGCCTTGTACAGGTACGCCTGTAGGATCGCCTGTGCTGCGCCGGTTCGGTAGAACGGTGTCTTGTATTGTACCGGTACAACTAGGAATTTTCACACTGCTAGAAAAAACCTTTCGACAATATATAACAACTTTGACAAACTTAACATGTTTTTGTCATGGATCCTATGTAGTTACCATGTAGCATGTCCGTTACCATAGTAACCGTCACTCTGCTACCAAAGATTTGATCCAGCGCCCCTATAGAAAATATGTCATAACAACGCTACCCAACTCCACAATACTCACCATTAATCATGAAACACTCACAAGGCCCATAAACTAACGAGACATATTTTTGAGCGACTGAATCATGTGACCTACTTAATAAAACCTATTCACAAATCATATATACATTTATAAACATCTGCAGTATAATGAATTCACCATGGTTTTGTAAAGCTTAGCATTTAATTAAGTCACTTAGGCAAATGGATCAACTGATGGTAACAAGACTGTGAAATAACAAGGCCAGCTTGTCTTTTCAAACTTTCTTATTTATTAGCTATTTATCCAAAGAAGAGTGCATTTTATTTAGAATCTTTTTATTCAAGCAGCATTGTTTGAGGAAATGCAAATTAGTCTGTCAGTTTCAAGCAATATCAAATGACATGTAAAATGAAGAATAAACAGTTTTCCATCACCTAAGCCCTATTTTCCCTGTCTAAAACTCACTTTGCCTAAAAGAATAAAAGGTAAAAAGTCATTTAGCCCTATTGATCCTTACGTGCTCCAAAGAGTCCGTCAGCACGTCACGCCCAACTGGATTCGGGAAGAGCCAAGAGCGAAGAACGAAGAGCCCCCTCCCTCCCATGGGGACAGTTTTTATACCTTTTCTGACTAACTAAAGTGGAGAAGTGTGGCTCACTGGTTAGAGGAGGCAGACCTGGAAGCATAGGTCAGCCCGGGACCATGGTTCAATTCCCGGCTCGGCGGGGTCTTGAGTCCTAAAAAAAATGTCCATGGACTCGACAATTCTCGCTCCGGTGCCTACTCAACTCGATTCACGGGTTCACACGCTGCGACTCTGGGCAATAGCTTGCTTAATCTCCACAACGGCCCCTCGCGGCGGGATGCCTGGCTTTCACCTTGCGGATACCCTGCTGGGGTTATCTCACAGGGGAATACCAGGACGGGTTCCCTAAGCAAGCGCTTAGAAACCGCTCGGTGATTTGCGCTATATAAATTCCTGTACATTTACATTTACATCTATATCAGTCATTTTTTCTGTCAATCCAAACTCGCAATTGGCTGAGCCATGTCAGTCCACAATTAGGTCATTGCTCCTGACCAAGTCCGGGCCTCATCATAGCCCTTATTGTTCTTAGTTTCACCATCCTTTTAGCTTCCTCAAAAAGTTACTTTTCCCGAGGAGAAACTTTCACTTCCTAATCTTGGCAAGCCTTACTGCATCCTGTCCTTGGCAAAGACTCCAAGAACACATTTAACTCGACCACCTGTATTAAACGTTGTTTGTTCAGCAAAAGAAGACTCTTTTGTCTGCGCATGTGTAAATCTTTACTCTGGTCAAGCTTTCATGGACTGCAGGACTGCCAACCATTTTCTTTAGGCCCACTCGTAAAACTAATGCATAAACAAACACAAAACATCAATTAATGAAAGAAATAAAGTTTGTTCTGTTACCCACCCACCTTTGCTAATTATTAACCCATTAATAAATGTTACCTAGCCCAAAGCGTTCTAGCAACAAACAGAATAAGCCTCACAAAACGAAAAGACAAAACATAAGCACACGAAAATAAGCACATGAAATTAATTAAAACAGCCGTAATTAATTCTGACATGACAATAGACAAGATTAGCTTATTATTTTCCACGAACATGCATTTGCAATATAAAGCACACATATGAGCACACATGTTAATCCCCATGTATTGTGATTTGCAGTTTTAATCTAGGTTGATTAATAATATTCATTCAACACATTTTAATACAATTAGTTTATATTATGAGAGTTTAACTTTGCGAGCTTAAAACAAAATCTCGCTCCATCAGTGGTAATCACTGTAACCCCAAAAAGGATAGGACCGGATTTGCAGAAGCTGGAATTTGAATATACTGCCTTCAAATGTAATTGAGAAAAATTGACATAACATCACTTTTAGTTTAAATAATGTTTTTAACAATTAGTTGTATATAGGAGGTTGTGATCATCCTATGATTATTATATACATTCAGAATGGTTACTTGCATCTAATAAGTTCATTTTCATTAATATATGGCACTAAAGAAAGAATATATATATAGGATCGAGACACAAGAGGTGGCAAAAAACAAAGGGGGAGATGACCAAAAGGGGGCAGGGTAGACCCCCCTGACCCCCTAGGTTTAATGTGGGGGCCATAAAAGGGTCGCGCGGGGCAAAAAAAATATTTTTTTTTTCTATTTTCGCGGGGGGAGCGCCCGGTACGCGCACCGTGGAGCGGACCGGGGAGCGTACTACGGGGAAAACAGAGTGAACGAGGAAAATAATAATTCAAAGTGATTAGAGGTAGGGTAGCTCTGCATAGAGTTGTTGTGTTGTTTGGGTGTTTTAAGTACCAACATGTAGGTACCAATGTTGAGTCTTAAATGTAATGTACACCGTTTCCGCTGTAGATATCTTGCATGTTGTTACAGAAGTTATTGTGCTATATGGAATCCATATCATAGTCTGTCAGGAAAGCAGAAAGAACATGGAGGCTGGAGATGAAAAAGAGATGTCAAATACACATTGGAGATAATATAGTGGGAGAAAGGAAGTATCTATGAGCAAAATGACTATGTAACACAAAAAAGTTGCACAGTATACTATAAGTCTGACTTTACATTATAATCAATTTGGTACTAGTTTAAGAATTACATATAAAAATGAATAATGTCTCAAACAATTTTCGAATTATTAAATATAAATTTATTTTTGAGATTCATTTTCCAAATTAAATATAACGTCTAACATTTAACTGTCCGAAATGTCCTCATTTTGAATGAACATAACTTCTAACATTTGACTGTCCGAAATGTCCTCATTTTGAAGGAGGAAATTCACAGATTCTACACATTGTAGAAGTTCATGTTCTTGTGATTCGTCCATGAATTCAATGTCATTTGGTTCAATGTTTTCTTCATTGTTGTTTGCAAGGACAATTTCAAATGAAACTTTTTGTTCTCCTTCCATTTTGGCTGAAATGTGCATAAAAAATATATATCAGTAGAGATAGGGCACTTTTGGGTTTAAGTTTAGATAGGTAGTTTTTAACAGTGAATTCATCTTTGGGCAGTGTATGGTATCAGACTGGAAGTAGAAATATAAAAAAGTGTATGTGATGAAACCTAAGTAAATTTATAATTATACAAGACAAGCCTAAATCCATCCATAACTATAACAGAGAAGTCTATCTAAATCTATAACTATTACAGAGGAATAGTATATAACTATCAGAAAAAGTTTTCCATATTAACTTTAAGTGCACAATATACTTCAGTTTTCAAAATAACAACTTACCTTTAAAAAGAAGTTGAAGTTATTATTGAAAATCCTTTTGAAATGTACACCAGGAAGTAGTAGTCAAAATGGCTGTGTTTCCCTCTCTTTCTTTATATATATTCATGTACATAACCAATCAAATGTCAGGAAAAAAACAGTAGAAAATGAAAGTAACATTTTTATTGGTTGTCAATTCTAACACTTCAGATGTGTTTTTGTGAAGTAATTTACCTCAGGATATTTAAAGAGGTCTACAGGCTAAATGGCTCAATGGAATTCCATCAAATTTGGGAAAATGGTAGGGATTGGTATGTAGTATGAGCTATTCTATATTTGGTGAAAGTGTCTCCAGTGGTTTTTATGTAAATTACCTTTTAACATTTTCTGGGAGCGCTTCCCGGCAGCGCTACGGGAGTCCTCCATTTTGTGTTTCGGTAGATTTGAGACAGAAAATGGCGGACAAACAACGTTGGGAATGGGTATAAGGGGGCACGGTAGGCACTCCCTGACCCCCTAGGTTTTCTGAGGGGGGCTTAGGAGGCCCATATAGGCGGGGAAAAAATATATTTTTAAATTTTCGCGGGGGGAGTGCCCGGTACGCGCACCGGGGAGCGTACCGGGGAGCGTACTTTGGTGAAAAATAGTGAAAAAAGTTAGACAAAGATAATAATTTGGAGTGATTAGAGGTAGGGTAGCTCTGAAAAGAGCTTTTGGGTTCTGTGGCTGATTTAGGTACCTATAAGTAGGTTCCAATGCACAGTCTTAAATTCAGGAGGAATATTCTATTCCCCTCATCTGAGAAGTGCACACCATCACTTCTGTAAATAGCGAGTCTCAAAACCATGTACAAATGTTTTTCGGTCGCAAAACACTTGCAATTACCACCTACTTCAAGTAGATGGTAATGCATTCGCAAATGGGAAGGGGACCCCTTCCCCTTTGCAAATGGAGGCAGGCAGAGGTCCCAGGGACCTCTGCCTGTCCTTAAAAAATAAAACTAAAACGTTTCATTTTCATTTTTTTTTTAAATGCATGATAAACGGGCTGCATTTTTTTTTAAAAACTGCTTTATTTAAAAGCAGTCCCAGACGTGGTGGCCTGCTGAGCCCAGCAGGCCACCATCCCTGGGAGGGCGAGCATTCCCAATGGGCTCGCAAATTGCGAGAGGCTCATTAATATTAATGAGCCCCGCAATTTGCGACCCCATTGAGAATCCCAAACAGTGTTAAACACACTGTTGTACATTTCATTTAGCGACTCACAATTTGCAACTCGGATTATCAGTCTGAGTGAAGCACAACTCCGGCGGTGCTTGGTTACAGCAATACATTTTTTTTTACACAGAGGTACGATTGTTTGCATGGTTCACGACCCGCTAACAAAGGCTTGACGGGCCGTCGCAGGCTAGCGAGTTGCACCATGAATAATTCAGGTTGAGAAAAGAAAATATGAAGTGAGTACAGTTGAGATTACGTCAAACACATGAATACAGTTTTAGTATACAATAAATTCAGTTGTGAATATGGATTAAAAGAGGGAACATATATATTTGAAATAATTATTCAATGATGCAGTGCTTTGAAGCGAAGTTTATTATGTAATATGAGTAAAGATATTATAAACAAAGTAATCGGCATAGTTTCTAGTCCATACAACATAAATGGTGGAAGTATAGGATGATGCAAAATGAATAAGGTTTAAAAAAAAACATATTGTACAGCCTGCTAACCCAATATATTATATTATATTAAATGTAAGAAGGTGTCTTTTGATTTTAAGTTCAGTAATCATATATGAAAATGCTAGTGGATAGACATCACCTCAATAACAGTTAGATCTCTGCATAGGAAGCACTATCAAGTTTGATGTATGGTATTGTGTAAGGGAATAAATAATGCGCCAAAAGCGAGAACTTGGGTGGAGGTGCATGTATGTTATCTGCAGGGACGTTCAAAAATCAGTGTTCAGAACAACTACTGTATTGAGATAATTTTTTGAAAGGTTTCAGTACTCGATGTCACATACAGCTCGATAAGCAAGGGTAATATCAGTATAATCACATACTTTTAAGTTATGAATCAAAAATAGTTCACTAGGCAGAAAACAAAAGCAGCACATGTGTGTGAGGCGGAAATAAGGAGAGAAAGGGAAAATGGCGTTTAACCATATAAAAAGTCATTGTAACTATACACATTTATCACGGTACATTTAACCATATTTTACCAAGCCTTGTTTCGAAAATGTTTCAAATAAGATAAGATAACATAAGCGAGTGATGTGTTGAAATTAATGTTTTGAATGAAATCGAGTAGGTGAGGAAAAAAAATTAACTGCATATAAAACAGGAAAATCTCACCAGCACAAAATTGCAATGTCCACTGTTAGTAAAGCCAATAGTTCTGTTTATATAAAAAAAAAATAGAAAAATTAATATGAAAAATTAGGAGGGAAAAAAACAGTTAAGACGTCAATGGCTTGCATAACAGTCATCCTTCCATTGAATAGGCGAAGTAAGTGGCAACCGCTTCTAAAAGGAAGTCATTGTTATCGTCCGAAAACAAGTCAGCCATCCAATTGAAAAGAGGAAATGAACATACATGTTCTTTAATTACTGGAGCCTCTAGTACCATCAGAGGACAACTCGGTGAATTTTCAATGTAGCTGTGTGCCAAGAAATCTTGCGCTGCTGCGAATATATTCCAATGACCCAGAACTCCATGTATCGCTGCAAAGGCCATAATCCCTCCGTCGGAACAAAGCTGTTCATGATCGATTAACGGATTCATGAGATGATTGTAATTCACTTCAGGAGATACCGAGTTGCAGAGACATAAGTCCAGGGCCCACATGAAATCACAGCTCAGGCAATGAAATACAGGCTGCACACAGGTGAAATAGGAAAATCGAAATGATAATCCATATGATGCACTCAAAGTCGCGAGTGGCAGAATGCCATACCGGTCAAGTATCCTGTGGCGAAACAGTTCTAAGTGTTCCAGCTCGTTTGCGAAGGCAGGACGGATATCTATTTTGTAATAAAGAAAATAGGAACTGAAAAGTAGCAGCTGCTGGTAGTAGATCTGGAAGTTCAGAAACATAGGTCAGAGAATATGGATTGAAGAATAGCAGAATGTCTTTAAATAATTTGAATGCAAAAAAATCAGCAAACCATTGGTTAGTAATTGCAAAAAAAATAGCCCAGATGCGAAGTGGAGGAGCGTTAAAGATTATGGGAGTCACCTCAGAAAATTGTAAAGGAAGGTCACTATTTAATTAGGTATGCAGTTTTCTGCGAGTGTTAGCTAAGTGAATGAGATATGTTTCTGAACAGATGCTCGGGTAACTTCATTTTGTGACAATAAGGCTGTTGTTCAAGTCTTAGGATGGAACTTTGAATTCAAGGTCGGATTTTGCGGCCAGCTGGAAACATCAAGGTTCCTATGCGGGGGTGGATAAACTAAATTTTTATAGAGAGGCATATGTAGAGTGACTTTTACAGAGTAAGGCTTGTCGTTTAAAAACTCATAGTAATTCTCATTCTTTGTAAATAAATAAGCACTGTTGAGCAATAAGGTAAAAGTCGGCATTATAGCAGGCACCGGTGTATCTTTGTGAACACATGCAATATTACAGCGCTTCCTGTTAAATAAGTCATGCCATTGGTAGTGCCTGGATGTGAAGGACTAATTCCATGTTTCAGTACGCTCATATCTATACAAATATCATTTTTTGCCGTCTCTAAGGTATTAGTAAGTAAAAGGGAGCAACTTGGTTTCATGTTACTAAGAGGTACTGAGCCGGTGGTATGCATTTCTGTGAAAAAAATCTGTGGAATTTAAACATTGAAAAAGCGCGAAAGATAGAGTAATTAATTCATAGATTAAGCATGTTGGAGGTGCAGCTTCTGACTAAAAAGGGTAAAGTATCTAAACGTTGAATGTGGAACACTGAAAAAGAATCGTGTGTGATGGAAAGGAAACGTGGTTTGAAAATAAGAAATAAAGGTGGGAAGGGAGAGGTGACATGAAAATAGTTTCAGGGCTTTAAGTTTGCCGGGTGTTTTCGGGTGTCAGTAGAGGCACTTTCTTAACGCTAGGTTAAATCGTGTTCATCCTGTAGCTCTCTTTCTCTTAACATTACTCTCTTTGTGTTCTTCCCGCATGCTAACTCCTTCATAAAAAAAAATGTACGTTTTTTTTTTGGGGTGCGCTCCCCGGTGCGCGCCCCAGTGCACGTACCGGTAGCGTACCCTGCTGAAAAAAGATTGACACATATTCATTAAAAATATAGGTTTATTTTTATAAAGTAAAGGTAGTTCTAAAAAGAACAGTTTTTTTTTCTTTTTGTTGTTTTATATTTTTTTATGTTTTTTTGAACATTTTGTACTTTTTTGGCTTTTCTGAACACTTTTATATTTTTTTTGTATTTTTTATGGGGATAAACAAAAAACAGGGAATTGTAAATGGCTCAACTGGAGCATAAAAAAAATCAGGAAAAATTAGGGTTTCAATGGACAGTTATGGTAATCACCAGCAACCATGATAAGTTCGATGCTTTGCTCACCATAGCAAAGTAACTTGTTGCAATATCTGCATAAAATTTTGTAATCATTAAACTTAGGTTGGATAGTAGCCAATGTGTCTCTTGCTCCCGAACCCGATGGAGTGGGTTGTTTTGATGTTGAGCTTCCAGACGTTGATGGGGGTAGTTTACTGCAGAGGTCCCTTACCTCTGCAGTAGAGTAGTTGTTTGGATGCGCACGTGTCATGTGGCGAATCATCGTGTGATTCCCGAAGGAATACTTTTTGTTAGGGTTCCCCCTGGATAGCTCAGCACCACAAATTAAACAAGTCACCTTTGCTGCGTTGACTTTTCTAAAACCCCTTGGGAGTTTGTAGAACTGCCATATAAAGTGTTCTTTGGGTTTGTAGGGCTGTTTATCTTCCGGCAGGAACTCCATTCTCTGTGACTCTTCTTCATCATCCTCCTCTTCATCTTGACCACCAACGTAATCTTCTGGTGGTCTTTTAGATGGTGGTGGTGGTGGTGGTGGACCAGATGCTCCAGCTGTTGATACTACTGTAGCCATTTTCTGAGATAGAACTCGAAACAGGTCTTCCTCAGTCAAAGGACAAAGTCAGAATAATGAAAAAAGGAGGGGGCTTTCATCATTTGGAAAACAAAAGTGTTCTGGACCAATGAAAAGTGTTATTTTCAAGTCACATGATCCAAGCTTTTATCATTTGGAAACCAAAACTGATCTGCCCCAATGAAAAGTGTTATTTTCAGATCACATGACCCGATGCGCTTACGCTATGCGCCCCCCGGGGCGCACCCCAGGATGCACCTCGGGGCGAGTCGAGACGTTGCGCGATCGTATGCGATCGCGTGCTTCCGGGTGCGCTTACGTAGTGCGTCATATGACGCATCACGCGACGACGCGAAACGTCATGATGTTGTTTTCGTTCGCGGGAATAGCGCTCCCGGGACGGTCCCTGGTACACGCCGCAGAGCGCTTCGTAACATTGCGCTTACCCGTACGTTTACCGGTACACGCCTTGGGAGCGCCCGGGGGCAAACATTTAAAAAACATAAAAAACATATTTACACAATTTAAAATTTGTTACAAAAATTATTACTTTTCATACCTATAGATATTTGCTATTAAAAAACCTATGAAATTCACTGACAAAACCATAGGTTTCTCACCAGTTATAGTTAGGAATTAGCATTTAAAAAACCTATTAAATCCACTGAAAAAACCATAGGTTTTACACCAGTAATAGTTAGCTGAAAGTTTTACTCGCATAAAACCATTGAAATTCCCACGTTATAGTTAGTTGGACTCACTATAACTTGCGCGTGCAATGCACTGCTGATGACGTCACATATTACATCACTCATGACATGGTCAGTGACATCACTCATGACATCACTCATGACACCATCCTTGTGACACAGTGACAGACCTCCTTTCACTGTAATCTAAGCCTTGAAACACATATTCAAAAATAGAAACTAAAATTTTCAAAAAAATGGAGATACCCATATCAGTTACAACAACCAATTCAGTAATTCCACCATCTATATACACATGCACTCATTCACCAACAGTTCTATATAGTCACTCATACATATACTCACTCATCATATGTAGTGATACAGCTATACATCCTGTTACACACCGACAGTCATCCAAAAGTTACTCACACACATACTCACACATGCAAATAAACTATTGAACATCCATTTATTTGCATATACAGCTATACACACACTACGACCTTACTTCTAAGGAAACTTACACATACTTACTCTCTTAAACAATCACTTATAGAAACACATACTTATTTAAACAGGAACTCTTACAATCTCACATATACTCACTTATGTACATCAATATTCACATATACTACATTAAAACGTATGTAGTTACTGAATAAGACACTAGTGAGACAGTAATTCACTCACTAACACACACATAGACACACTCATCCACCCACACAGTCCTGCACATATGCTGTCTATAAAACACACACAAACAGAGAGTCAGTCATTCATGCATCTATGTGCTAAGTAATACTCCCCACCAAACCATAGCGACACTCATACTGATACTAAGAAAAACATCTAATAACCCATATACATACACATGTAGCTACTCACCAACCTATGCAGCCACTTATACACAAAGTGAAACACTAATGCATATATTTAAATATTTAAACATTACTCACTAATATTTATTTTTCAGAAAGACACACATTCACTGGATGGTGTCATCAGTGATGTCATGAGTGATGTCACTGACCATGTCATGAGTGATGTAATATGTGACGTCATCAGCAGTGCATTGCACGCGCAAGTTATAGTGAGTCCAACTAACTATAACGTGGGAATTTCAATGGTTTTATGCGAGTAAAACTTTCAGCTAACTATTACTGGTGTAAAACCTATGGTTTTTTCAGTGAATTTAATAGGTTTTTTAAATGCTAATTCCTAACTATAACTGGTGTGAAACCTATGGTTTTTTCAGTGAATATATATATATATATATATATACATATACATGCTGAATCAGGAACACCTTGGGAGCACGTAATTATGAACATTGTGCAAAAAGTATTTGACATGAGAAAGCACGGCACCCTGAACCTACGTGAATTTTTACTTTTGGTGCATTATGGGAAATGAAGGACTATGACATGCAAATGATCAGAGGTATGCACCTTTAAGCTATGACCACTTGGCTAATTAACCTGCCCTTCAATGATTAAGGCTTATCAGCCGAAACGCGTCTGAAAGCGATTCTGAACTGCCGCCCTATGTCCAATAAAGAGCGCTTTGTCTCCGATGCTTGAGTCTCGGCTGTTCTTGTGCTGGTGTACATTAAGCGTGTTGCTCCATTCCTGCCGAACCGAGACCGCCCTGGTAGGGTCGGAGGCCCCTCAGAAAGGAGTACTTTTGGTGTTGAAATTCGGGGGCATGACTCGCTCGCCTTATCCAGAAATGGAATACAGGACTTCCTACGCATTCACGAAAGGCGAGTAAGGGAAGTCGAGAGGGGTATTCTACCACTTCTCGATGGCATTGGAGACCGGAGCTCGTGGGGTCTCTCATGTTTGTGGCAGTGCTGAATCAGGAGCACCTTGGGAGCACGTAATTATGAACATTGTGCAAAAAGTATTTGACATGAGAAAGCACGGGGACCTGAACTTACATGAATTTTTACTTTTGGTGCATTATGGGCAATGAAGGACTATTACATGCAAATGATCAGAGGGTTGTCTCCGATGCTCGAGTCTTGGCTGTTCTTGTGCTGGTGTACATTAAGCAGGTTGCTCCATTCCTGCCGAACCAAGACCGCCCTGGTAGGGTCGGAGGCCCCTCAGAAAGGAGTACTTTTGGTATATATATATATATATATGGTGGATGGCTGGTGTAATTGAATAAATAAATCACCGGAGAAAATGCACGAAAACTTGGGCTTACTCTCGTTATTCCTTCAGGAGAAAAGAGATGGTGAATGGCGTCTTCGTTATATATATATATATCCACGAAGAACTCCTCTTGTCATCAGAAACGCAGGAGACAGACCACAGGACCAGATGTTAGATTTCTCTGTTTATTTGCTCAAGTTTGTGAAAGAGTGCATTACGCGTTTCGGGCTACCTGAGCCCTTGTTCACATGCAACATTTGTTTGTACTTTTTTTTGTTTTTATAGTGCCCATTCCTCCCAAGCATAGCCACCCCTCCATACATCATGTGATCATAGAGATAAAAGACAAATTCACAATTGAAGTGCCTCAATGTCCGTATAAATACATAGGTACAGTATTGAAATCACACAAGCATACAAGTTTGAATTTGAAGTCTCTGGATAAATTCATCAAATACTTGTATCTAGAAGGGGGCAAAAGGAAAAGGATGACGGAATTAAAAGCAGTCTTTCTTTAAATAGTTAGAATATACATCCTCATTTGATCAATAGGACCAAAAAATTGAAAATTGGGTAACATTAGATTAAATTATTTAAAAAAAAAAGTGCAAACAGTGTATGTCCATAAAGTGCAAAAGACCAATTGCGACCAATATTGTGTCCTAGAGGAAGAAAAAGTGCCAATGTGCATAAAGAGACCTGCTTGTAAATATTATACCTCATCATCAAATTTACAACAATTGGGTTAAACACCTCATTTTGTTCACTTTAAAAGTCATGATAAAAGTATTTCAAAATCCAAACAAGTATATTCATAAATTATTTAAAGATTATAAAAACACCCTGTGTATAAAAAAATTGTATACAGATACCAAATAAATATAGGTAATAAATTACATATATTTACAAATAGGGAATGAACCAAGAGAATTTCATATTTCCTGACTAACAGGGACCCTGACTAGACGGAATGAAAATGTGATGATTTACGAAAAACTGATTATGTATATACAGGAAGCTAGAGCAACTTCCAGGCAACAGGGAACCTGACTGCCTGGGAGAATAAAACAGCGACTGATAATTAGGCCCAAGTGAGACAGAGTCATTGAAGAGGTACATGGGGATTTAAAGGAAAGTGTGCAAATCCTCTGTGTTATTAAGGCCATTCGGACTTTTGCTGTCGAATTCCAATATCATATTAGATTCCAACTGCCTTAATTTTAAGTCCCTGTTACCACCTCTTCGTAATTTTGGTATTGCTCCTACAACATAGTATGATAGGCAATTTACATCTCTGTTGTGTGTAGACTCAAAGTGGCGTGCAACTGGGTAACTCGAGTCACAATGTAAAATTGCCCGCAAATGCTGTAGGATCCTGACGTGCACTTGTTTGCTAGTACTCCCAATATAATTTAAGCCAGAAGTGCACGTCAGGACATATACCGCGAATTCAGTTTTACACGTGTATTGACATGCAATTGGGATTGCGGTCTCACTGAATGGGGTAAGATAATGGGTCTTGTTAATACCAAATTTACAGGCCCTGCAACTAGAGCATTTGCGAAATCCACCAACTGTCTGCATCCAATTAGCTTTTTGCTTGAGTTCTGGACTTGACTGGTCCAGAACAGCTCCCATGTTGCGTGCCCTTCGGAAAGTTATTGTAGGTTTAGGCGGTAACAATGCACCTAACACTGAATCTGACATTATAATGGGACAGTTTTTAGTAATGATTTTCCTGATTGAATTCTCCTGGTCACTGAATGCTGTGATGAACCTAGGACATGATTCATTATTAGCATCATCTTTAGATGAAGAATCTTCTATGATAGAATCGACCAGGAATAGGCTATTTCGAGGTCTCAAATTTGCTTTTTTCAAAGTCTGATCAAAGATCTTCTTGGAGTAGCCTCGTTCCCTTAGTCGAATTTCTAGATCCCTCACACAGTTGGTGTAATCTTCATTTGTGCTACAGATCCTTTTCAATCGGAGGATCTCTCCATAGGGGATACTATGGATGGTGTGCTTGGGATGGAGGCTAGATGCATGAAGGGTGGTGTTTCCTGCGGTTGGTTTCCTAAATAGTGTCGTTTGAATTCTATTATCATTATCAATGTACACTTTAACATCTAGGAACTCAACCTCCTTCTTACTGATGTGAGATGTGAATTTGAGGTTCAAATGGTTGACATTGATGTCATTGACAAAGGCCATAGCCTCCTCCATTTCACCCTGCCACACAATGAACACATCGTCAATATATCTGAGGAATTTGATTATTTTTTCATTCACCCATGTTTTATGCGTCCTATTGAGGACCTGCTCCTCCCACCAGCCCACGTGTAAACACGCGTAGCTGGGTGAGAAGCATGCCCCCATTGCTACACCTCTCACCTGACGCCAAAGATCCTTTTCAAAGGCAAAAAAGTTGTTACATAAACACCACTCAATGAGGCTTAAAATGGCCTTATTGTGTTCATAAAAGTGTGCAGGCCTACGACTCAGAAAGTGTTTAACAGCATTCAAACCATCAGTGTGGGCTATGCTGGTGTATAACGATTCAACATCAAGTGTCATTAACACCATATCATCCTGCCATTCTACTGTTTCAAGTTTTTTCAAAAAGTCAGTAGTATCTCTTACATAACTCGGATGTTGTCTCACAGGTTCTTGCAAGAAAAAGTCTATATATTGGCCCACTTTCTCACCCATGCTGTTAATTGCTGAGATGATCGGTCTCCCAGATAATGGTGAGGTACCTTTGTGTATTTTGGGGATAAGGTAGAAGACAGGCTGGGTGGGGAATTCATTATACAAGAATTTAAACTCCTCTCCTGAAATTGAACCTTCTCTTCTCCATTTATTGAGCAACTTGTGAAGATTGTCCTTGGCTTGACCATACTCTTTATTGCTAGACTTGATATAACATTCGCCGTCATGCAGCTGTCTATGCGCTTCAGTAATATAGTCAGATTTTGGCCAAAGGACCAAGTTGCCACCCTTATCCGCTGTTTTTATCACTATATTCGGATTGGTGCCTAGCCTCTTCATCAATGCAAAATAATTTGCCCGTTGCTGACTGAACTCTTGTCTCTTGTTTCTGTTAACTTTCTTATAAAGTGTTTTTACCTCTGAAATAACACAGTCATGAAAGGTGTCTATTGCATCCCTGGTCATTAATGGTAAAAAATCAGACTTGCCTTTGTATGGAGTTAATCCTGCACCTTTCTGTACCATATTGATTTTACTCAATCGTCTTTGAGTTGAAATTTCTTCATCTTGTGATGCCAATTGAGAATTCGATGTCGTATTTAAGTCATGCAAATCCAAAAATAAGGGGACGTCAGCTGCCACTATTTCAGGAGCCCCTGAGACTGTGGCTGCAGTACAAGTATTTGAGACAGTTTTCAATTTCTGTAGTGTGAAGAACTTATTAAGTTTGAGTTTCCGTATATAGCAGAATACGTCAACACGAGTTGGTGCATATTTGAAAGATTGTGCTGGGCAGTAATTGAGGCCTAAAGAAAGAAGTTGTTCCTCCGCCTTTGTCAGGACAACATCCGAAAGGTTGATAACGGAATTATTCACTGGTGTTTCTTTTTCCGCCAACCTTGTGGCTTCTTTTGCTGCACTTTTTTGCTTTTGTTTCCGTCGTCTCTCGCGTCTTCTTGTATTCCGACGTTTCCGGCTAAGTTCTTTTGCCGCGGTCGGAGTGTTGACAGTCTTTCCGATACTAAAAAATCAAGCTCCTGCTCTATATTGAATATTGTCTCCGGTTGTTGTTGAGTGAATGACTCCACACTTGAGACACTGGATGCACTTGAAAGGGTATTAGATTCCACTGACGTTATACTCAGTGTATCATCATTGTTTCTGCCACTTGCACCTGTGCTTGCATTTGTTCCCACAGCTGTTGTGGTCTGTTGTTTGCTGCCCTTTCCCATATACTGTTGTCGTTTTGTGTTATTGTATTTTCGTGCAAACGTGAATATTTGGCCATTAGCATAGTCTGCTTGGTCTCGGGCGAACTTGCTTATTTTCCTCATTTTATTTTTGTCCCCATGTTTTTTTAGTCTTTCCAGCATTGTGTCTTTCAGCTTTTTTGAAGTTTCAGTTTCCGTGATTTTATCAATGTCCTCTTGGATTTTCTCGATGGTTAACAAAATCTCTGCTCGGTCTATGGCCGCATATTTTATTAAAATTCGAACAGAGTTCATAGATGCAGCCAGATTGTTTTCTCCCCATTCTTTAAGCATCAATGGGTTGGGGTTTTCGAAACTAGGTGCCAGTAGTATTCGTAACCCCCTTGGGACCCGTCCGGCAGCTACATATTTGGATAGCGAGTAATGCTCCCACCACTTTGTGATTTCTAGGCGCCTCTGCTTTTCCAGCTCTTTGTACAGCGCTCCTAAGTTTGTTTCTTCCCTGATAGATGCGTTGGTCGGGGGTTGTTTATCACCGCTATATCCCGGCACAGAGATTTGTTCAAATAGCCCCTCGGCTTCCTCCTCCCTTGCACGGAACTCCTCGGCGGACATGCCTCTCCCACAGTAAGCTTGAGCAACTTGATTGTTATATTACGCACTCATGAAACGCCGGCCGCTTCGGGCTTTTCTCAGTCTCTTAAGGCATCTTGTGAGAATCGGTCCACACAAAAGTGTAACTTTCCCACCTCTGCGATGCCACAATTATGTTACTCACCACGACGGCGTTTTCTCCACACGATCGAACGGAGCCCTCCGACTCCGCTACCATCCGCGGATCCACACCGTTCGTCGTGACAGGCTGCTTGGCTGCTGAGGGGGCGTCTGCAAATATCCAACTCGAATACTTTAGAATGTCGGCTTGAAGGCAGGACGCCACTTCAGGGAAAGGGGTCTGTTGACGAAGGCAAGCCGGCCTCCGTAATTATCCACGAAGAACTCCTCTTGCAATCAGAAACGCAGGAGACAGACCACAGGACCAGATGTTAGATTTCTCTGTTTATTTGCTCAAGTTTGTGAAAGAGTGCATTACGCGTTTAGGGCTACCTGAGCCCTTGTTCACATGCAACATTTGGTTGTACTTTTTTTGTTTTTATAGTGCCCATTTCTCCCAAGCATAGCCACCCCTCCATACATCATGTGATCATAGAGATAAAAGACAAATTCACAATTGAAGTGCCTCAATGTCCGTATAAATACATAGGTACAGTATTGAAATCACACAAGCATACAAGTTTGAATTTGAGAGGGGTATTCTACCACTTCTCGATGGCATTGGAGACCGGAGCTCGTGGGGTCTCTCATGTTTGTGGCAGTGCTGAATCAGGAGCACGTAATTATGAACATTGTGCAAAAAGTATTTGACATGAGAAAGCACGGGAACCTGAACTTACATGAATTTTTACTTTTGGTACATTATGGGCAATGAAGGACTATTACATGCTATGACCACTTGGCTAATTAACCTGCCCTTCAATGATTAAGGCTTATCAGCCGAAACGCGTCTGAAAGCGATTCTGAACTGCCGCCCTATGTCCAATAAAGAGCGCTTTGTCTCCGATGCTCGAGTCTTGGCTGTTCCTGTGCTGGTGTACATTAAGCAGGTTGCTCCATTCCTGCCGAACCAAGACCGCCCTGGTAGGGTCGGAGGCCCCTCAGAAAGGAGTACTTTTGGTATATATATATATCTATATGGTGGATGGCTGGTGTAATTGAATAAATAAATCACCGGAGAAATTGCACGAAAACTTGGGCTTATTCTCGTTATTCCTTCAGGAGAAAAGAGATGGTGAATGGCGTCTTCGTTATATATATATATATATATATATATATATATATATATATATCCAGCCACAACTTGCTCCTTCAAACACGAGCCATGAGATCCTGGCAGGGCGGGTCGGTGTAAATGGGGATGGAGCCACCCATTAATAAATCCAACAATTACCAACTTCTCTGCTGAAAAGAGGCACACCGACACCTGCTGAAAGAGTTTTCAAGCGCTTTATTCCACACAAAGAGAGAGCGCACAGGTACTGCAAATCCCAACATGTTTCAACTCCATTGAGCCTTGGTCACGGGAAGGTTCGTTTTTTGAAATGACCACGTGATTTAAAGACGCAGGTCACATTCTCTCACTCAAAGCGCTTTAAAACAGAAATGTTCAATAATTAGCGGAAAGCAGCATAAATCATGCCAGTGTCACATTGCTGCAGTCCCAGTGTTCAATCGTACTGTTTTAGCGCTTTTAAAGTTTGCAAACCTGCATATCCAAGCAATGTTCTTCAGGTAACGCTTTCTGCTCTCCCAGCTGGCAAAAGGAAATGTTTCCTCTCGTCTCCCTTTCCGACATAACTGCAGGTTTCATTAGGAATTTTAGGAATTTTCCTGTCTTGCCTCAGTAAAGGCCGGCGGGTCAGGCTCACGTACATTAAATCCAGCCACAACTTGCTCCTTCAAACACGAGCCATGAGATCCTGGCAGGGCGGGTCGGTGTAAATGGGGATGGAGCCACCCATTAATAAATCCAACAATTACCAACTTCTCTGCTGAAAAGAGGCACACCGACACCTGCTGAAAGAGTTTTCAAGCGCTTTATTCCACACAAAGAGAGAGCGCACAGGTACTGCAAATCCCAACATGTTTCAACTCCATTGAGCCTTGGTCACGGGAAGGTTCGTTTTTTGAAATGACCACGTGATTTAAAGACGCAGGTCACATTCTCTCACTCAAAGCGCTTTAAAACAGAAATGTTCAATAATTAGCGGAAAGCAGCATAAATCATGCCAGTGTCACATTGCTGCAGTCCCAGTGTTCAATCGTACTGTTTTAGCGCTTTTAAAGTTTGCAAACCTGCATATCCAAGCAATGTTCTTCAGGTAACGCTTTCTGCTCTCCCAGCTGGCAAAAGGAAATGTTTCCTCTCGTCTCCCTTTCCGACATAACTGCAGGTTTCATTAGGAATTTTCCTGTCTTGCCTCAGTAAAGGTCGGCGGGTCAGGCTCACGTACATTAAATCCAGCCACAACTTGCTCCTTCAAACACGAGCCATGAGATCCTGGCAGGGCGGGTCGGTGTAAATGGGGATGGAGCCACCCATTAATAAATCCAACAATTACCAACTTCTCTGCTGAAAAGAGGCACACCGACACCTGCTGAAAGAGTTTTCAAGCGCTTTATTCCACACAAAGAGAGAGCGCACAGGTACTGCAAATCCCAACATGTTTCAACTCCATTGAGCCTTGGTCACGGGAAGGTTCGTTTTTTGAAATGACCACGTGATTTAAAGACGCAGGTCACATTCTCTCACTCAAAGCGCTTTAAAACAGAAATGTTCAATAATTAGCGGAAAGCAGCATAAATCATGCCAGTGTCACATTGCTGCAGTCCCAGTGTTCAATCATACTGTTTTAGCGCTTTTAAAGTTTGCAAACCTGCATATCCAAGCAATGTTCTTCAGGTAACGCTTTCTGCTCTCCCAGCTGGCAAAAGGAAATGTTTCCTCTCGTCTCCCTTTCCGACATAACTGCAGGTTTCATTAGGAATTTTCCTGTCTTGCCTCAGTAAAGGTCGGCGGGTCAGGCTCACGTACATATATACATACATACATACATATATATATTACCTACTGGCGGTCGCCAGTAGGTAGTTATAGTTAGGATTGGCTACCATAGGAAATCCGCAACATTCTATTGGGAATAACTCTGGCGCCGGTAGAGGAATTTATGTGTAATTTTCCAAAATGTTGACCAGCTCCGCTCCGCTTCTTCCCTGGAAATTTCGGGGGGATTCGTGAAGTGGGGGCTGAGAAAAAAGGGGGGTCCCAAAACGTGTTTTCCCATGTTAATTTCCATAGGACGGTCTGACAAGTCTACAGCCCAAACTGCTGAATGGAATTACGCCAAATTTGGCAAAATTGTAGGGACTGGTACGCAGATGTGCCTTTGCTATATTTGGTGAAAATTGCTCCAGTGGTTTTTTTGAAAATTAACTTCAAAAACACATATATATCTATAGGCGCGCTCTGAGCGCTCACCGGTATGCGTACCGGGGAGCGCACCCGGCGCGCTACGGGAGTGCACGAGCGGAAAGCTGATTGGCTGTCAGGTGTCTGTCAACATTCTAAACAGTCCGGAGAGTCCGTCATCTTGAGTCTCGGTAGAATCGAGACACAAGAGGTGAAAAAGAAGGGGGAAATAATTAAAAGTGGGCAGGGTAGATACCCCCTGACCCCCTAGGTTTTCTGAGGAGGGCCTAGAAGGACCCTGAAGGGCAAAAAAACTTTTTTTTTTTAAATTTTCGCGGGTTAAGCGCTGGGTGCGTTCCCAGGTGCGCTCTCCGGTACGCGCACCCTGAGCGCACCACGGGGAAAAACAGTGTAAAAAAATAGAGTAAAAAAATTAAGTAGAGTATTTAGAGGTAAGTTAGCTCTGAAAAGAGCTGTTGTGTTATGTGGGTGTTTTTTTGTACCTACAAGTAGGTACCAATGCAGACTCTTATATTCAAGATGAAAACTCTATTCCCCTCATCTGTAAAATGCACACCATCTCTCCTATACATGCCTTGCATGTTGTAACGCAAGTTGTTGTGGTAAATGGAACGCATACCATAGTGTCTGAGGAAAGCAGAAACAGTTTTATTTACCTGTTTCCTTGCTTTCTCAATCTGTGGACAAAATTGGTTGGACCAGTTCCATTTTTGCCTTTGGCATATATTAGAAAATACCAAGGCAGTTTTTGGAAAAAGTGACATCAATTGCCCAAAGATGTCCTTTAAAAGCATTTCCAGACCTACCCCAGACAAAGTGCCTAAGTCATTTCCACCACAGTGCACAATTATAAGGTCAGGGTGTGGTAAATGCATAAAAGATTTTACCAATGGTATCAATTGGTGACTCCTCAATCCTCTCTGTCCAATTTATACAATGTCCACATTTGGTAAATCAAGGTTGTATTCAATTCAATAAGACTTCATTTCTGATATATTTCAATCCATAAAAGCACAGAAATTCATGAAACAATTCATGATTAAAATCACAATTACTAAAAAACATATAGTACAAATCACATTAATGAGTAAGTAGGCAAGATCATGTCTAAAGTGCGAATAATACAGATTTTACAACAAGATGGATAAATTCATCACCCGACAGAGGTATATAATCACTCATCTAGGCACTTTCTTATTTTAACAGTCAATTTTAAGAATTCAATCACCTGAAGAACACTATCACTGTGCAAAAGCTGTAAATACATAAGTGCAGGTCTTATTTGATTGAAATTTAATTTCTTTAAAAGGGTGACAAGATAGCGTTTTCGGGGGTATTCATAGAACTTACATAAAAATATAAAATGCAGCATATCCTGTGGAGACTTCCCGTCGCAGCCACAGGGCGCTGCAATTTTATTAAAAATGTCCGACTTAGGTCTAATTAAAAGATGATGAAATATATTAAACCTGAACCTCGTCAGCAGGAATTTTTCATGAGAAGTAAAGGAGCATGTTAGGTAAGGTTCCATAGTATCACAAGATTTTAACATGACATATTTCCTAACATTAGGTTTCATAAGCTCAACCTCTTCTCTTTGGGCCATTCTGTCCATATAAAAAGCCCGCTTAATTGCTGCCACATCACCCTTTAATATCTCACTCGGGTTTTCAAATAAGTTCAGAAATCCAAGCTTCAGAAAATGAGACCTCAAATATTTTAACCAGGTCACACGCATTGAATATTCCTGAGATACAAGGTCTTTCACTATCAAATGGGTTAACGGAATGTCTTCATTTAACCATAATTTTACCCAACATGTCAGTGGTCTTAACCCAACAATATCGGATAGGTACTGACTGCCCAGCTCTTCATGTACCGCCAGGTTTGATGTACTGGCTGGAACACAGAGCAAACGCTTTAGAAAATTATTTTCAGTAACCTGTAGCTGTTCACCACTTACATAGCCCCATATCTCACTACCGTAAACTGCGGTAGCTATCGATTTAGCATTATACAGTTTCATCATGGCAGTATTTGGCTTTTTTCCTAGTTTAGTGGCAAAATTAAAGATAGAGGCATTTACCCTTGTCATTTCCCCTTTCTTTTTTGTCACATGTGGGGCCCAGCTGAGCTTTGAATCAAATAAAACACCAAGGTATGAGAATGTATGAGTGATGGGAATCAGGACATCATCTAGTTTAAAAATAAAGTTCTTTTTTAATTGGCGGCCAACATGCATTATATAGGATTTGGAGTTGTTCACCAAAAGGTCCCTATTACTCATAAAGTTGTTAAAAGCATTCAGAAGTGCCTGGAGACCCTTTTCCGTTCTCGAAATTAAAACCGCATCATCTGCGTATAAAAGTACAGGAATACCCTGCCTGCCTACTCTAGGACAGTCTGATTTTACCTACTGTAGTGCAACATCTAAGTCGTTAATATAAAAATTAAAAAGAAATGGGGCCAGGATACAACCCTGCCGCACACCCTTTTTAATATTAAAATTACCCGTAGTTTCCCCACTGGTTGAGAACCTAACGTTAGCTCTGGTATCACTGTGCAAATCCGCCAGAAAGTCCACAACGCCTCTGTCTACACCTTTCTCCCTCATGGTCTGCCACAGCCTTCCCCTGTTGACACAGTCGAAGGCCGATGACAGATCCATTAAGGCAAGGTGGACGGCTCCCTTCTGTACAACAGTATATTTACTTAATATGAGAAACAGGTTGAGACACTGTGTTATAGTGGAACGGCCTTTGCAAAAACCATATTGTGAAATTGACAGAATATTATTATCAGCTGTCCAATTTGTTAGACGCTGCAATAAAATTCTCCCTATGATCCTAACCATAGAGTCTATTAATGATATTGGGCGATAGCAAAGAGGACTGCCCTTGTCTCCTTTCTTGAAGACAGGGACAATTGTGCAGAAAGGAATATAAGGCTGTCATTGCATTTCGTAAGGAGTCTTTGAGAAGAGAGGCCTGGGATGAATTACTTGATCCCTCCACCCTAAACTGTAGTACGAAATTCTGGGCTCTGCTTAAAAAACCGTTCCTGGCAGAAGAACCGGGTGATGGACTAGACTGTTGCATAACTAAGGAGGAAAGGGAACTTCATTTTAAAAAACTGTATTATTCAGCAGACCCGGTCATAGTTGATGACGTTCCCTATGTTAGGGGCGGTAATATCGATTTTGATAAATGCGAGGTACTGGATGCCATAGAGGGTCTTACAGCAAAGAAAGCCCCCGGACCTGACGGTATACCACCAGATCTCAATAAATCAGATCCAGGCTTTTGGGCACCCATCTTGGTAGCTGTATTTAATGCCGCTGCTTTACTGGGTTGTCCTGTGTCCTGGGGAGTGACAACAATTTTACCTCCTCCCGAATCCTCGGGGTGGCTGACAGAGCAGACCTAAGTTTGCGTGCAGCTTTAGTACAGTCATTGCTAAACCATCTAGGACCCACTTTCCCCTCGTTCTTATTGGGGACTGACAGTAAATTTGACACCTTCTCCGATACGTTTTGATAAGCGACTAGGACCTGCCTAGGATCTCCCCCATCAAGGGTACAATTTTTGATATCCTCTGCACAACTTTCAATAATATTGTTATAGAGAATATCCGGGGTGACCATTGACCGTTTGAGTCGCCTCCTCCCATCTGTTGTACCCAGCCTACCTATGCTACTGCCTTGGGGTACCTTTTTCACCCAGAATCCTTTTAAACAGATTATTAGAGGATTATGGTCGCTAAACTCACTTAGGACAATACTAAACGAGTCTAGGAAAGTCTGCATCTTTAAAGAAACTAACATGTGATCTATAAAGGTGCCCCTACCGTGCCCTTTGAAGGTAGGAATATCAAAACATTTTAAAGGGTCCCTAAGTGACATAGCCAATGAGAGGTCAAAATTATTCAACAGGTCATTGCATAATTCACCCTCCACAGTATGTTCCATGTGTAGACCTCCCATTCGTTCACAATGCAACTCTGTTAGGCAATTATTCAGTGGGTCGCCACAAGGGTGCACATTAAAATCTCCCATGATCATAAAATTATGACCAAGAACTTCCGAAAAAGTTGAAACAAAAGAATTTAAAACAGAAATTTGATTAGTGCCTGCACTATCATAAATGGCATTGTAAAAATTCACTAAGCCAGCCCGACAGTTTTCTCCATATAAAACTAGGCCCATCACTTCTGTGTGCTGTGAAACAATTCTGCGCATCTTACATGATAGTAAAATAGAAACAAAAATTACAAGTCCCCCCTTCGGCCTGCCCCTTATTGATGGTGTTGCTGGCACATAGAAGGCCTTGTACCCTTCCAGATGAAGATCACACCCCACCAACCAAGTTTCTTGTAAGCAGATGATTTTAAATTGCTTTATATAACGAACCCAGTTTTCATCAGTCATTTTGGCAGCCAGGCCTGCAATATTCCATGAAACAACATAACATCCAGAATCTGTGAGTTCTCTGTGTGTATAAATTCACCTGAAGTCCCAGTGCCCTGAGCCGCAGGTACCTCCCGTCAATCGCACATCTCCAGTCCAGACAAGACTTCATACCTGTTCTCTATATTAATATTAGACCCATGCTGGTAGCGTCCAACACTGTTAATCCTGTTATAATTTTCATTCATACTAGCAGAGCCACAGGGATTAGTGATGTTGTATATGAATTGTGCATCCATAGCTGGCGTCTGTGGTTCAAATACCCGCCTGGTTAACCTTTGTTGGGGTGAGGGTTTGCATAGATGTGCGTAAACGTAGCCTAGTGGGCGCACGCAGATGCTGTTCTCGTTATAAACTAGTGAGGAAGCTCTCAAGAGAACAGTTGCCACATGCTGAGGATATTTAAAATTTACCACAATACAATCCCCACTTCCCATCTTTTTGGATGGTCCTACCCAATTCACCCTTCTTACTGCCATTATCTGTTCTGAATAAGAAGTGGGAAAACCACAATTTTTATTAAGCCAAGCCAGTGTCTTATTTTTCAGTGATGCATGAGATTCATCATATGGTGAGGCGGGATGGGTCCCACAAGGTGGAACATTGGTAAAAACTGCTACGAACGGGGCACAGTCAGGTGGTAAATTCAAAGAGCGATTATACCTGGGTGGTCTAAGAGGTAGACCACTTCGTGGGGCTATAATGGGTTGAGTCTAAGCATGGGCGGATCTAGCGGATCTCGCGTACGCGAAATTGCGGATTTACGGATTCGCAATCCGCGAAGATCCGCGAACTCTAGCGGATTTGCGGATTTTTCCGTTTTTTGTGTTGGCGCGTGTTCGCGCCGATTTTGGGACAAGTTCGCAATTGCGAACTTACTTTTCGGCTTGCAACGGCCACGACTATGTTGTTTCTACGTCTGGTTTATCATCACAGGTTCACAGCACCCTCTGTTTCACCACTGCCACCCTCTGGGACACCCATGCCACCCTCTAGTACATCCTCACTGGCACCTATTAGGTTTATTTATCACTGTAGATTATGGTGGTTGAAAAAAGCAAGCACACCTGCCCTTCTTCAACTGCCATCAATTAATTTGTGTTTCATTAATGTGTCAGTAATTTTGAAAGTTCCAGTCTGGCTGGCACCTGCTTCCTTCCTTATCTGTAATTTGCTTTTTGTTGCAGTGAAATTTTTTTTTTACAGGACCTTTATGGTGCTATTCTATGAGCCTGCTGTTTGGGTCATAGCAGGGTCATAGAATTGTTGCAAACTCTGGAGGGGCCCATCAGGAAGCACTACCTTGAATGTTACTAATGTTAAGTTTGAACTTTTGCACCTGCTCATTGCTTTCATTTTAGCTAAAATCGTTTTTTTTGCAATTTCGCGCGTTATTTGGGGCGCGAATCCGTGCGAGATCGATTTCGGAAGCCGCGAATACGTGCGAATACAAAATTGTTTTTGTTGCGACGTGTATGTTCGCGTGATCTTGCGCGTGTTCGCGAGGCGCTTCTAGCTATTCGTTTGCCAAGTTACCCTATCGGTCGTACACGGGCGCGGCCATCTTGTTGGCGTGACGTAATTCCGTTTCCGCCCGCTATGTGTAATCTCGCAAAGTGTGCTGCTCGCTAGTACAATTTCGCGCGTACTCGCAAGGAAAATCTCGCGCGAACTTACCCACGCGGTCGTGAACGGGCGCGGCCATCTTGTTTCTCATTCATTGCTATGGTTCTGGGCATGCTTTCTGTATCCTCTCTCAATCTCTGCCATCCTTTGCTTGTTTGAAGTTTTTTTGATCTAATTTTACTTATTATCTAACCCTCTATTTTTCTAGCTCTATATTTTTGTGTTTTCTGCAGCTTTTATTTACTTTTAAACTACTTTTTTAAACTCTTTTCTTTTCTTCTTCACTATTCTATTTCTTCTTTATCATTTAAGTTTATTTCTGCCCAGACCATGGTAAAGGGAGCCGGGAAGCACCCTGAGAAGGGGAAGGGTCCCGCACCCCGTGCCCGGCTCCCGTGCGGGCGTTTAAGGGGGGAGCAAGTGGTCCCGAGGGAGATCTTCAGCGCGGAGGAAGTGGCGGCACTGATCTTCCACGTCCAGCGCCGCCTCCCCAAGACGATCCTGGGAGGCGGCAAGATCGCGACCGGCTATGGCATCCGGGAGCGCCGCCAGCGGTGGGAGAAGGTGTGCCGGGCCATGTACAAGATCTCTGGGGTCCGGCGCACATATAACCAGGCCACCCACCGCTGGACCGATGTCATGGACCGGGAGCGGGACTTGCTGGACGCGCTCGGCGTAGAGGTCCCCGGGCTTGGTGAGTAGTAGTAGTAGTACATTTACTACTCTGTTTTATCCTGCTCTGTTATTTGCAAATCTTTGTTCTTTACCAAGAGCAATAATGCTGCTGATTACATTGAGGTAAATTATATTTCAAAATCTTCTATGCATTTCATTTTCAGGTGCACTGCTCTCCTTCTCAGTAGCCTTGCTTGCTACTATGCTTCTTTGTTTTGTATGTTGTGTTCAGAAGCATTTCATTGGCCTGAGAAATTATGTATGAGTGTACTGTAAAGAAAAGAACTGCGTAATGCTAGACAGTAAGGGTCATATTTTCAATTACCGGCGCATCCCTGCAAAGTAGCAGGGATGCGGCAGTAATTGTGTGCCATGCCACCACCACCCATTGGCCCAAAACGTCACAGAAGCCTTACGCATCTGTGCCGTAAAGGCAGCGCATTGCTGGAGTTGCGTGCCAACGATGGCGCAGCTCCAGCAATGCTCTGGGGTACCCTATCTCCCCAATGCTGCATCAAGCCGTACGTCGGCTTCAAGCGCGCAGGGTTTGAGTCATGCATCATTGTCCTAAAAATGACTGATTGACATCTTGTAGATTTCCCTCAGCCACTTTTAGGATTCGTTCCTGCGCAGGTATGCCCTCCCTTGCGCCGGAACGCCCCCTGATGGCGCAGGGCTTTACAACGTGATGCATCGCCCATATGCCCATATGTGGTTTTTTTTTTAATATATACGCCGCACCAACACCATGGCGAGTCTTTTGTTCTGCCGCTGCGTCAGAAAAGGCACGCAACAATGGAGGAAAATCAGCCGCAACTTCCGCAAGGGACTTATAAATCAGCCCCAACAGACTGAAGTCCAGTCCTTCCTTTAGACAGTCACATGGCTATCAGAAGAAATAGTGGCGGTGGTGGCGGGTGGATTGATAGTTTGAGTATTCACTGATCTGCAAGCAGGATGGACTTTGTCTGTCACGTGTTGCGCACTGCTGCCTGCAGTGCCAGGCCTAGGCAAACCTCTTTAGTAGTCTGTTTATTGAGTTACATAGGAACTTTCTAAGTCAACGTTCCGCAAATCAGGCAATACGAATAACGTAGTATACCACATGAGATAGATCCCGTGGAATAGTTGTCTATCTATTTGCTATTTTTCCAAAATATGTTGTTATTGTTCTTTTGAAATGTTTGATTTGGTTGAAAAATCTCATCCATGTTTTCTGGTTTTTCTTTCTTTCATGTTGTACATCAGCTCCCCCCAAGGGCAAGAGGACACAGGAGGAGGGTGCTGAGGATGCAGGCCAGGATCGGGCAGGCGAGGGCTCCTTTGCTGGCCCCAGTAAGTTTACATTTTAATAAACAGTACCTATTTTTTCCTAGCGTTCCTCATTCGATTTTTTCTAAATCGTCTTTGATCTTCTTGTAGACTGGATATAAATTCTTATCCTGCCTCGAATATGACTCCCTGTGGTATTACTAGACTATTCTTATTAGTCTGTCTGTGTAGCTAACTAAGATTGGACATTTGGCAATTCCATTGGACTCCCATTATATTCAGCAATATCTCTATGCACTGTCTCCTTACTGACTAGATAGTGTGGCAGAGTCATTCAGCTCCCGAAGTCACCGATTATAGATCCCCAATGATCTCTAGATTATCGTACGCAGGACAAGAGAGTAGTACGGAGTCACAGCACAGTCAAGAAGTGTCAGAGGCACTCATGCTTGCAAAAATTCCAAAACCTTTAGCTCATCCACTCTAGTCTAGAGGAACAAAAACCACAGAGTCTATTTAAGTGTAAAAGCTTTATTAAAAGTAAACACATTTATTAAAATCTACTTTGTCATAAAACTATTTAACTGTAAACGGAAAAGTGGTTAGTGCTGACGATTAATTGGACACATTTCTTGTGGTCGAGCCGAACTCTCCCCTAGTTTGAACTTGATCCTGGTCGTGTTCTTAGGACTCAGGAGTCAAGCTTCTGTCTGTTAGGAGAAAAAGTGGTGCGTGTTAAAAATCAAAAGCAAGCATTCATCAGTTGTGCATAAAAGTGCAGCAAGACAACAGCCTTCCCTGGAAAATGGGACATTTTTACTATGGAGTAGACAGTCACAAATTATTACATTGTATTCTGTTTTTTTAACATTTCTCCTAGACCAAATATTATATAGTAGTGAGTGGTGTATTCTAACATTCTTAAATGTACTTTGTAGGTGTAACATCTGGTGACGGGGCCAGCGCGGAGGTGGCTGTGTTGGACTTGGACTCGGAGGCCTCTGGGGAGGAGGCGGCGTTAGAAGAGCTGGTGGCCGTTCCTGTGGGGGATCAAACGGTGGTGGCGGAAACAGGTAAGCTATATATTCCTTACTTATTGAGATTGAAGACTGCATAGTGTGCTTTCTGCACGGGTGTATTACAATTACAAATCAACCAGGTAGTAGCCTCCTCGAAATGTACTTCGACTTAGCTGTGAAGTTTTTGGTGAGAAGAATCCCAATAAGTTCTTAGACGAACGTGATGGATGGGATGAACGAAAAGCGAAAGAAGGGTGTAAGTAAGTGGGACGCGAACTTGTATGATGGCTGGCAAAGAAGAACGATATGTGTTTGCTTGGACCCAGAGGTGGCTGGGAAGGAAAGAATATGGTATGGTGCATGGCTGGGTCAATGATGAAGCAAGGATGGGTGGAAGGACAGCAGCCTGGGTGGGTGAAACAGAAACTGTATGTGTGCGTATACTTTGACTGAATGGATGCCTGGAGCATGGTATTCTCTGACTCTTACATAGCACATGTGTATCTAGAGAGAGTAGATGGTCGCCAGGTGAAGTAAGTGTTACCTTGAAGAGCATGTACCACCGCACCCGCACGTCCGTCCCAGTGCAGGGAAGGCAAGGAAAAGAAATTGTAAATGTGTCCAATACTACCATGAATAGTAGCAGTACTTTGTATTGCGTTTGCATTCACAGCATATATCTGGTTATTACGGTGGACACTCCGTACCTCTCTTAATAACTTTAGTTTACTTGTAGTACGTCATTCATGTGTGGGTGTATCACTGTTCACTCAATATTAAGCAAAGCACCTAAAGTCATCTCATCTGTCATTAAATACGTCCCATGTGAAGTGATAGATAATCAAATTAGTTAGCTTCTTCAGTTTCCTTTTCTAGTACTCATTTGCACTGTAGGGTGAAAGGTAAATTAATTAAGCAGTAGCCCTTGTAACAGAGTATTCTCAGTGCCACCCGTAATAGAAAAGTAATAGCTTCACCACCTGCATGTACTGGACCGGTACAGTAACGCAAGTCTGTCTCCATCATCATGGTGTGCAACTTTTTTTCTCGGGTGCAACTTCACTGTGCTGTGTCCATGTCATTCTGCCGGCTTGCATAAGATAACGTACCCATTTCCCTAAACAAGAGAGAAGAAGAAGAATAAGACTGGTGTACTGTCATAGTCGACTGTAATGGAAGTCCATAGTGGTCGTAGAATTAGTTCATTAAACTACCACTACTGTTAGAGCAAGGATGCAGAAGTGGGAGGTTACATAGATACTGTCCTCAATAGTTATGTACTGTGCTTTCAATTTGCTACTTGTACTCTGTGACCCAACTTTCGGCTCAATCACTTTGTGTTATTAATAAGGAGCATTGGTTACAGACTATGTCTTTCTTTCTTCATATAGTTGCTCCTTCCAAATCAACAACAAGGAGGGAGCAGGCTAGATTGGCCCGGCAACGGAGGCTGGAGGCCACAGTCGCCGAGTATCGGCGGCTGGTGGCCCTGGAGGAGGAGGAGGACACGCAGTCGAGCGGGGCAACATCTTCGACTGTGACCACTGCATCCTCCTCCGTGACTAAGCCAGCGGGACCGAGCCGGGCTAAGAAAGCCGACCGCCACCGCCAAGCAACCGAAATACCAGCTGCCCCCCACAGGAGCTGCAAGGAACGCCAACGCCGCCTACGAGTCCGCATGTCCAACCTGGAGCAGGAGGTCCTGAGGTATAAGACCTTGGTTAAGGGCCTCCGCTCCGAGCTTGCCACCCTCCGCAAGGAGTATGATGCCCATGCCGCATCATGCACCAGCACCAGCACCCTCCAGTAGTGGAGTGTCCCTTGCCCTTTTTTTATAGACTTTTGGGGGGTGGGATTTGGGAGTTGGGATCGTTTTGGGACGTTTCAGAGACAATCGTTGGGGTTAGGGTGGGTGAGGGAGATTATTTTGTTAGGGATAAATAAATATATTTTTCAACTTTATCTGACCATACCTGTTTTTTACTGCTTTTCAGTCTGGTGGGTGGGGGGCGGGGGTGTAACAGTAACTTTGTTTTCCTGAACAGTCGTAGGACTTTAGTAGTACAACCATCAATCTCTTGTCTACTCCGAAATAATACTCCATTATACTACCTCCCACCAAACGCTTATCTTACCTGTAATTTGTGTTAGAAATTAGGGCTAGGCCCAGGGCTGGCTCCAGGTGAAATGGGGATTAACGTTGTCATTCCTGGGCGGGTGACATTTCCTCATTGCGGTGGTACTAGTGGTGTGACACAGTGGCAGTTGCATGCCTATGGAAAAAAAGAAAACGAAACCTTGTTTGTACTCCTTACTGTAGCATTACAACGGTTACGGTACGATCGAGAAAATAGCAGGTGACAGTACACTAGAACAGTGCCATAATGTAGCCTAACAAATGGTAAAGTATTGCAAGTATAACTAGTACTTGCGTTGAATTTATTTGACATTGGCTACTACTACTAGAAGATATAGTACTGAAGCTGAGTAAGTCTAGAAGATATCCTCGTATTCCTTCACCAGCCTGTTGCTGCTATCACCTTATCCTCCCCAGCAAGTGTGTGGAATTATTGATGTCATTTTAGTCACACATCAAGCAAAACAACACAGCCCGGGGGAAGAGGGTTAGGGTTTGTAAAATGGATGGGAATGGGGGTTTCTTTTTGGGTAGGTTTTGTTGAGAGAAGAAAAAAAAAGCAGAGCATGGACAAATAATAATTGAAGATACAGAGTTTACAGACAATCTTTGGTTACAAACTAAAGGTAAGCACATGCAGTCACACTCATAGAATAAAAGACAACAATGGATACTGTATCTGTATTGCGTATGTTGTTGGAGTTGTCCTGTTGAAATTGGTAAGTAAGTTGCATGCAGCAAACAATTCCTCTTATTGGCGGCACTCCTCCATTCCAGCTGACGCTTCGTCCATCAATGTGGTGGTGACCACTGACAGAAGAGACACCCTGTCCACTGCCTGCCTGGCGGATGTTGACTGAAACCCGGCCTGTAATTATTGAACGGAAAACAGGAAGTGCTATTACAATACCACTGATAAATAAATAAAAGGTATGTACGCTGTGTGGTTCAAAAAGTGACACTTTGATTTCCCTAATAGACAGTACAATATTTTTGAAATTGCGTGCTCTGTCTGAGTCACCTTTTTAAGGATCAATAAGTATGGCCAAAATATTATAGCGGATCTTTCCCCTCAAGGTGGGTGTACTACTGTGTTTTAGAACAAAATTTGACCTTCCCAGCAATGCTCCCACCAAGACCCTTACTAAAGCCAGTCGCAAAAATGTAGAAGAACCCAATCATATCTCCAAAAACGATGCCTAGCAGAAAAATGGTTACAAAACGTACTTTGAAAGTAACAGTAGACCCAAATACAGACCGTGGATTGTATTCAAACCACTTGCCTGCAAGCAAAAGTATCCATAGCCAGCATCGCTCCAACAGTGCTCTACAACAACAGAACCGCGTTGCAATAGAACCCCCCTAAACACATGCAATCCTGCTGCTAGGGCTAACCCTAACGAACCCTAACTTACAAAAAGTGCCAAAACTGGTGTTTCCTTATGGATTTTGTCCAACAAACTTCTAGCCGGTATTAGACCTTCCCAGGAATGCCCCAGGCAAGACCCGCCAACCCACCCGCAAAAAAACACGCGACAACACCCCCAAACAGCGAAAAAGCTAAATCTCATACTTACAATATCTCTCGGCCTTCGGTCCAAAGTAACGCGCTGTGCAGCTAGGTCATCATCATCAATCATCATAACTCCTGTTTTCCACCACGGATTTCCTGAAAAGCAAATGCAATCAAGATTAGACTGTCGCAGCAGTGCTTCGACAGAGACCCCGGCCGCAACCCACCCACGAACAGCAGGAAGCCCCCCAAAACGCTACATTGAGCAAGATGTCTGAAGAAATGGCAAAAAAAAGGCTTTTCCTTAAGGATTTTGTCCAAAACACTTCTATCCGGCATTAGACCTTCCCAGGAATGCCCCAGCCAAGACCCGCCAACCCACCCGCAAAAAAACACGCGACAACACCCCCAAACAGCGAAAAAGCTAAATCTCATACTTACAATATCTCTCGGCCTTCGGTCCAAAGTAACGCGCTGTGCAGCTAGGTCATCATCAATCATCATAACTCCTGTTTTCCACCACGGATTTCCTGAAAAGCAAATGCAATCAAGATTAGACTGTCGCAGCAGTGCTTCGACAGAGACCCCGGCCGCAACCCACCCACGAACAGCAGGAAGCCCCCCAAAACGCTACATTGAGCAAGATGTCTGAAGAAATGGCAAAAAAAAGGCTGTTCCTTATGGATTTTGTCCAAAACACTTGTATCCGGTATTAGACCTTCCCAGGAATGCCCCAGGCAAGACCCGCCAACCCACCCGCAAAAAAACACCCGACACAACACCCCCAAACAGCGGAAAAGCTAAATCTCATACTTACAATGTCTCTCGGCCTTCGGTCCAAACGCGGCGCTGTGCAGCTAGGTCGTCATCATCATCAATCATCATAACTCCTGTTTTCCACCACGGATTTCCTGAAAAGCAAATGCAATCAAGATTAGACTGTCGCAGCAGTGCTTCGACAGACACCAAAAATTACACACAAACCCCCGGAACCCCGCCAAAGAGCACCTCAAAGGCAAGCAAGTCAGCAAAAACGGCAAGAAATTTCCACCTCATATTTGGTCCAAAACACTTTTGTCCATTATTAGAGCTTCACAGCAATGGGCCCAAAACCGTCAACTCACCCGCAAAGAAGTACAACACCCCCACAAGTGCTGAGTCTTTCTTCATTGTGCGTAATCCAGCACTCTGCTTGGAGGGAAATCGCAGTCTGGAGGAGGAGGATAGAGGAGCATGTTCTTCAGAACTTGTGAACCTGAGGAATGTAGACTGCGGCACCTTCAAATCAATAAGCAAACAAGTGAAGACAGTTCTGATGATGGTCTTGTTTTTGGGATTAGGTGATTAAAGTTTGAATTAAATTAACTGTGCAAAACAAAGAAAGAGAGACACAAAGCACACAGGAATAAAAGTGAATAAGGACGAAAAAGAAAGTTCTTGATTGATTGTCTCATTTTCAGGGCTCGGTGTCAGGGAATAAGAACAAGATTTCGTCATCATACTCTGCGAATTCAGGCTGGATGAGGTCAGTGGCACCGAACAGAGAAAAAATCCCCTCATCTACGTTGCTGTCCTCCTCGTCTTCATGCGGCGTGCTTTCTCGTACTTTGTAATCTGGTGGTATGAGGTGCTGATTCATCTTGATCATTGTCAGCCGCTCCACATTTTTGGGCGAGAGGCGGCTCCGTTTGGGAGTTACAATGCCACCAGCAGCACTTAAAACACGTTCAGAAGACACACTTGCGAGTGGGCAAGACAAATAGTTTATAGCCAGGTTGTAGAGCTGTGGCCACAATTGTTTTTTGCCATGCCAATACTGCAATGGCTCCTCATTAAGAAAGACCACTGTTGAGTCATTCAGATAGTCCTGCACCATCGACTCAAGGTCATCAACTGTTCCTCCACTTTGCTTACTTTTTGCTGTGCTGGCTGTGACATTTTTTCGAGAACCATACCCCATCAAACTTAGCCAATCCTCCTCCCCAGCCACTGTTAGTGTTGTCATTGTGTGTGGTGCAGATGATCCAGTTGCCGGTGTCTTTAACGGCTGAGAGGTCACTTGTGCCCCAGCCACAGGTGCAGAAGTGGATTCTTGTGACTGCGGATGGCCTGCTGATGCTGATGCTGATGTACTGGCTTCTCCTTCAATAACCTGCCGTTCTTTTTCAAACCTCTTGGCTGACCAGGCTAACCAATGTTTGTACTTTTGAACATCTGCATCAGCGAAAGGAAAGAATGCGTTGTCTGCCAGCGCCTTTTTGTAGCGTGGATCCAGAATAGTAGCACAAATGTAATGCTGATCTGAGTTGATGTTTTTAAGACGTTCATCACCACGTAGGCGATGTAATAATTTCTCAGACAAAATGAAATGGGTTTTTTTTTTTTCATCTTTTTGAAACTCAGAAGAAACCGCCATCAGTTGGTGCTCCAGTATGCACAACAATGGGATAGCTTTTCCCAAATTACAGTCCTCCTGGCTGACTGCACGCGTGAAGAACTCAAAAGGACGAAGCATGTCTGTCAGGCTTTTAACTATGGCCCATTGCGCCTTACTCATCCGCAGGTCCTCCTTCTGAGATGTAGCCTCTGTCAAGAAATAGTGATCGAGTACCGTATACTGCTCATACAGACGCTCAAGCATGTAGAAGGTTGAGTTCCAACGTGTTGCCACCTCCTGGATGAGTGCTTTCACTGGCATTCCACGTTCAAGTAGCAGTCTCCGCAGATGCTTCCGGGCCTTAAAAGAATGGCTGAAATGGTTGCACATTTTGCGGCAGGTGGCCATTACCTCGAACGCTGGACTCTCTTTATCACTCAAGAATTTTTGAACTACCAGGTTGATACAGTGCGCCAAACACGGCACTCTAACATGGTCACCCTTCAACATGGCCTTAACTACATTGGCGCCATTATCCGTGGAAACATAACCAATCTTGCGTTTTAGGGGGGATAGCATTGTCAAGACCTTTTTGTCAAACTCTTCCAAAAGGTTTTCTGCTGTGTGACTTTTCTCCAAGCCAAACATGGCTAGTGTTGCATGTTTCCGAGCAGCTTTGAAAACTTGGTCCGGGTCAACACCTGCGTTTAGCTTTGCTATAACACCTGAAAAAGAGACCCAGTGTGCAGTGATGCACATGTAATCATCGCCTGGGCCACTGGTCCACATGTCTGTTGTCAGATGTATTGTGTGAACAGCACTCTTCTGCAAAGCTGCCCCAATCGCCTGCAGCACATCTTCATGTAGTGCTGGAACCGCAACTCTGGCAAAATAGAACCGGCTCGGAACCTTCCATTTAGGGCAGAGCGTTGCCACTAATTCAAGAAAACCTACCGCTTCTACAAAAGAAAAAGGTAGAAGGTCCACAGCTAGCATTTTAGCCAGCTTAGTGTTATACAGACGCGTCAGTGGGTGGTTGCGTTCATATGGCACGTCTGAAGTAAGCATTGTTCTAATGTTGCCCTGGACCAAGCATTTACGGGCTGATAATGACTTCGTTGACCCAATTTTGCTCGCTGGTGAACTTTTGTGCGTTGGTGTCTCACTCGCTCCAACACTCTTAGTGTGCCTCACATTGGGTGTGCTGCTGACAGGGGTACTGGGTGTAAGGGAAGTGTTTGACACGTCTTCTTCCTGCTCGTCATCATCAGATGAAACATCAACGTTTCCTTGAATTTGGCCTTTCTTGATCGCATCTAGGTGCGCAAACCATTTGACAGTGTGCTGTCTCCTAAGATGACCTCTCTGGCCTCCGGTACCATAGTTGGTACCTGGCTTACCACGACTAACTGCTTGCTTACAAATGGTACAAATGGCAAACTTTGGATTTTTTGGACAAACAGTAAAGAAGTCCCAAACTGGGGACTTGAAGTGTCTGTGGGACATGGAGGAGGCGGCGATACTGGTGGTGGTGGTCATGAAGCTAATGCCAGATGAAGTGGAGGATGTGGATTGCCCAACTTTTGTACGTTTTGCACTTTCACCGCCACTAATTAAGGTCGAGATTGACGGAGGTCTCTTCTTGCCAGAAAGAAATATGGAAGCGGGACGAGTTGGTGTACTACTTAACTCCAATGATTGTGGTGTTTCCACTGCCTCCTCATCGACAACATCATCATCACGCTCAGCAGCTCTTCGGGCTAGGGTCAAAATGTCTGTTTGCTGCATGCCCGCTGGGGCTGCAGTGACCTTTATGATGACTGGGTCGTCGTTGGCAGAGTCTTCATCAGCAGCAGTATCCGCCACTTCTTGTTGAGACTCATCACACTCCATAACTCTGAGACTTTGGACGAGCTTCCTTTTACGCTTAACTACCTTTGTTTGTTCCCAAGTTTGATCCGTATCATCAGAAGGAGGTGTGCTTGAAGAGGATGTAGACACCACCCTTGATCTCTTCCTTGCTAGGGGTGTGGAAGACAATGAAGGATCATCAGGAGGAGTGGCTTCCTCAAATGATACCTCGCCTTGATTGTCGATTTCCTGATGTGCCCCTACTTCGGGAGGAACAACTATTGTGGGCACTTGTTGTGACCCTCCATGCACCTCTGCTTGCGCATCTCCTTGCGCTGCCTCTCCTTCCACATGTACTTGGGCTTGTACTTGCACATGTGATTGTTGTTGCCGCTGTGGTTGTTCAACACTCGTCAGATGAGCTACAACAACCTGTGTTGATTGAGGGACATTGCTGCTGCTTTCTTGCGATGAGTCAACATCACTGGTCGATGGTGATTGAAGAAGTATACTGGCTGCCTCTGCAGCACTCAAGGGCTTGGACTTAAGTTGGCGTGGTGGTGGTGGTGGCACTGAGCCCAATGGAGCGGGGGTGCTGCTGCCAGCTTGGTCCCCAGCAGATCCCGCTGCAGCTGCTGCAGGCATACTTTTTTTTTTACTCACAAAAAAAGGGGCGGGCGGCACACCAGTGTCCTTGGTAACTTGCTTCTTCTGCTCCTTACTGGCACCTTTCTTGCTAGAGGAGCTACGGGTTACTTTTTTTGGGGCCATCTTCTTCAGAGCAGGTCAGCAGGCAGCAGTTGCACGAGTTGCAGAGGGTTCTGTGTCCAGACGTGACGTCGCGTGACGTTATGCTGCACACACCGCTGCAGGACTTCTTCCTGGCACTGGTGGTTCTATTGAGTCTTCTTGTGCACCTAAAAGCAATGGAAGACAGAGGAACATCAGTTCAGTTATACACCCCAAAAAATCGACAAAACACAGAAAAATGAGCACAATCCCATGCCATCCATGATGTTTACATTGAAGACACCCCACAGAAAGACTAGGGACATGCAAGTATGCAACACTCACTACCCCTGGGCATAAGGGATGAAAAGTAGGCAAAATAAGTGCAGGCCTCAGACACTGCCTCTCCTCAAAATGGCCCCCTTACACCCCAAGCACATGTTGCCTGTACCAGCCAGCACTCAAGATGGCCACCACCACCACCCACATGGCCAGTCCACATCAACAGTACACCCCCAAAAAACAGAAAAACAGCCAGAAATCACCACAATCCAATGCCATCCATGATGTTTACATCAAAGAGAGTGAGACAACACCACAGGCACACTCAGTCCATGCACCACCACCACCCCTGGGCAAGCAAAAGGCCACACCAGCAGCCCCCCAAAAACGACAAAAAACAATAAAATAAGCACAATCCCAGCCCATCCATGGCCTCAATTATGTTTAAATTCAAGAAGACATCCCACAGAAAGACTAGGCCCATGCAACACTCACCACCCCTGGGCAAAGGGCCACACCAGCAGGCCCAAAAAAACGACAAAAACCAATAAAATCTGCACAATCCCAGCCCATCCATGGCCTCAATGGTGTTTAAATTCAAGAAGACACCCCACAGAAAGACTAGGCCCATGCAACACTCACCACCCCTGGGCAAAGGGCCACACCAGCAGGCCCAAAAAAACGACAAAAAACAATAAAATCTGCACAATCCCAGCCCATCCATGGCCTCAATGGTGTTTAAATTCAAGAAGACACCCCTCAGAAACACTAGGCCCATGCAACACTCACTACCCCTGGGCATAAGGGATGAAAAGTAGGCAAAATAAGTGCAGGCCTCAGACACTGCCTCTCCTCAAAATGGCCCCCTTACACCCCAAGCACATGTTGCCTGTACCAGCCAGCACTCAAGATGGCCACCACCACCACCCACATGGCCAGTCCACATCAACAGTACACCCCCAAAAAACAGAAAAACAGCCAGAAATCACCACAATCCAATGCCATCCATGATGTTTACATCAAAGAGAGTGAGACCACACCACAGGCACACTCAGTCCATGCACCCCACCCCTGGGCAAGCAAAAGGCCACACCAGCAGCCCCCCAAAAACGACAAAAACAATAAAATAAGCACAATCCCAACCCATCCATGGCCTCAATTATGTTTAAATTCAAGAAGACACCCCACAGAAAGACTAGGCCCATGCAACACTCACCACCCCTGGGCAAAGGGCCACACCAGCAGGCCCAGAAAAACGACTAAAAACAATAAAATCTGCACAATCCCAGCCCATCCATGGCCTCAATGGTGTTTAAATTCAAGAAGACACCCCTCAGAAACACTAGGCCCATGCAACACTCACTACCCCTGGGCATAAGGGATGAAAAGTAGGCAAAATAAGTGCAGGCCTCAGACACTGCCTCTCCTCAAAATGGCCCCCTTACACCCCAAGCACATGTTGCCTGTACCAGCCAGCACTCAAGATGGCCACCACCACCACCCACATGGCCAGTCCACATCAACAGTACACCCCCAAAAAACAGAAAAACAGCCAGAAATCACCACAATCCAATGCCATCCATGATGTTTACATCAAAGAGAGTGAGACCACACCACAGGCACACTCAGTCCATGCACCACCACCACCCCTGGGCAAGCAAAAGGCCACACCAGCAGCCCCCCAAAAACGACAAAAAACAATAAAATAAGCACAATCCCAGCCCATCCATGGCCTCAATTATGTTTAAATTCAAGAAGACACCCCACAGAAAGACTAGGCCCATGCAACACTCACCACCCCTGGGCAAAGGGCCACACCAGCAGGCCCAAAAAAACGACAAAAACCAATAAAATCTGCACAATCCCAGCCCATCCATGGCCTCAATGGTGTTTAAATTCAAGAAGACACCCCACAGAAAGACTAGGCCCATGCAACACTCACCACCCCTGGGCAAAGGGCCACACCAGCAGGCCCAAAAAAACGACAAAAAACAATAAAATCTGCACAATCCCAGCCCATCCATGGCCTCAATGGTGTTTAAATTCAAGAAGACACCCCTCAGAAACACTAGGCCCATGCAACACTCACTACCCCTGGGCATAAGGGATGAAAAGTAGGCAAAATAAGTGCAGGCCTCAGACACTGCCTCTCCTCAAAATGGCCCCCTTACACCCCAAGCACATGTTGCCTGTACCAGCCAGCACTCAAGATGGCCACCACCACCACCCACATGGCCAGACCACATCAACAGTACACCCCCAAAAAACAGAAAAACAGCCAGAAATCACCACAATCCAATGCCATCCATGATGTTTACATCAAAGAGAGTGAGACAACACCACAGGCACACTCAGTCCATGCACCACCACCACCCCTGGGCAAGCAAAAGGCCACACCAGCAGCCCCCCAAAAACGACAAAAAACAATAAAATAAGCACAATCCCAGCCCATCCATGGCCTCAATTATGTTTAAATTCAAGAAGACACCCCACAGAAAGACTAGGCCCATGCAACACTCACCACCCCTGGGCAAAGGGCCACACCAGCAGGCCCAAAAAAACGACAAAAAACAATAAAATCTGCACAATCCCAGCCCATCCATGGCCTCAATGGTGTTTAAATTCAACAAAACAGTTGTATCATGCACCCATAACCAACCCTGGTCCTACTGGATACTGTGGCTACCCACAATATAATGTATTTAATTTTCTGAAAAAGTTCCAAAATTGTACTTGCAGCAACTGTAATGCCCCAAACAAACTTACTTGTGAAAGTTGATTTCTAATCCAAAAGTGATCCAAAGACAGTCAAAAAGGCCTCAAATCCAAATATCCAGCAGCACCCACAAAAAGTAATCCTTCCAGCTCCAGATCCAAATGAAAGTGACCAGGAGATGGACAAAGCACTGGGAGGAGCCTGCTGGACAGGAACAGGAAGTTGGAGACTGTGGGGCACTTCCTTCCTCCCCCCCCCCCCCAAAATGGACTCCTTGCAAAAAAAAAGGCCATGCAAATGTCAACCTGAGGAGTGATTCTGATAAAAATCATAATTTTCTGAAGGTTTATCCTGTTTGCTGGTGATTTTCTTGTGCGAAATTGCAAAATCTCTATTTCGCAAGTGCGAGATTGTTCCTTTCCGCCGCAACTACGTGTTCGCAATTGGTTTCATTGGCATATTTACAAGCCGCGTGCGCAATGTTTGACATTAATGCTGGTACAGAGATAGTGTAATGGTTTTATTGGCATATTTACAAGCCGCTTGTGAAATGTTTGACATTAATGCTGATACAGAGATAGTGTATTGGTTTCATTGGCATATTTACAAGCCGCGTGCGCAATGTTTGACATTCATGCTGGTATAGAGATAGTGTAATGGTTTCATTGGCATATTTACAAGCTGCGTGCGCAATGTTTGACATTAATGCTGGTACAGAGATAGTGTAATGGTTTCATTGGCATATTTACAAGCCGCTTGCGCAATGTTAGATATGTCCCTGCCAACAGTATGTGTGACTCTGCCTAAGCTTCAGTCACAGTGTGATCTTAGGTACATGATCAGAATGTTAGATATAATGTCCCATGTGTGTCTCTGCCAACAGTATGTGTGACTCTGCGTGAGATCACAGTGATGGGTGAATCAAGCTTCAGTCACAGTGTGATCTTAGGCACATGATCAGAATGTTAGATATAATGTACCATGTCTGTCTCTGCCAACAGTATGTGTGACTCTGCCTAAGATTACAATGATGGGTGAATCAAGCTTCACTCACAGTGTGATCTTAGGCAGATTAATAGGATTTTAGATATAATGTACCATGTCTGTCTCTGCCAACAGTATGTGTGACACCGAGGGCGAGATCTATTGCATTTTCAATGCTTGTTTACTTTGGTTCCATCAAGAAGGCATTCAGATGTGTTAGTATATGTTTGAATAAGTAAGGTTTAGTGTGTATAACTGTGTAGTTGAGGAAATGGGAGTGTGATTGATTCTTTGCACAACTGACTAGGTGTGTGAGTAACTCTGTGGATGAGTGTCAGTGTGTGAGTGTCTGTATAGGTGTATGAGTGGATATGATAGTGTTTTATTGATGAGCGACTGCATGTATGAGTGATTGTATGGGTGAATGAGTGGATGTGTGTGTAGACCTAGAAATTAGTGAGTGCTTATCCAGTTACTGGTATTGGTGTGTCAATAATTTCAGGAATGGTAGTTTATATTTAACACTGGGTGTATCAAAGGTTAGATTAGAGTGTGAGGAGGTGCATCGTATTATCACATGGATGATGTAATCAGTGATGCCATCAGTGATGTCATCAGTGATGTCACCAGTGATGTCATTTGAGATGTCATCAGTGATGTCACTGACCATGTCATGAATGATGTAATATGTGACATCATCAGCAGTGGATTGCGGGCGCGCGAGTTATAGTGAGTCCAACTAACTATAACGTGGGAATTTCAATGGTTTTGTATGAGTAAAATGTTCAGCTAACTATAACTGGTGTGAAACCTATGGTTTTTTCAGTGCATTTCAAAGGTTTTTTAAATGCTAATTCCTAACTATAACGAGTGTGAAACCTATGTTTTTTTAGTGAATATATATATATATATATATATATATATATATATATATATATATATATATATATATATATATATATACATACATATATATATATATATATATATATATATATATATATATATATATATATATATATATATATATATATATATACGAAACAAGGCTCCCAAATGCAGTCGTGCATGTTCTTAATCCTCTTATCTTCCTAGTCGACTGAGGGTTATATCTCTATATTATAAGTACTAATACTTTCTATATAATCTCTTCAGTCAGCCCTAGGCCAGCTGTAAACACCACACGTCCACAGGGGAGATAGTGACCAGGGAGCCCCCTGACACTTACTAAAAATGTAATGGCAATGTATTGTTACCTCATACAATCTTAGATGTCAACCTCTTACAATAGTGTTAGATATCTTAGTTAATGTAGGAATAATATTGCGTCACAACCTTTTAATATCCCCTACGTTGCATCCCAGATGTTATTCATACTAGACAATGAGGTGTTATCATCTCTCACAGAAAGTTATGCAAATCTTCTCCGATATTCAAACCCTATGGGCCCGATTCACAGAACTAACTTAAGACAAAATCCTAAACTTACTACTTTTGGTATTCACAGAAGTTAGGATTTTGTCTTAAGACAGACTTAAGACAGACTTAAGTTAGGATTCTGTCTTAGGTCTGTCTTAAGTCTGTCTTAAGACAAAATCCTAACTTCTGTGAATACCAAAAGTAGTAAGTTTAGGAATTAGTCTCAAGTTAGTTCTGTGAATCGGCCCATAGGCGTCTTAGTGTCCAGCTCGACGATATACCTGGATTCGAGCTGGCGCAACCTTTTCTCCCTATTACCTCCCCGTTTGTTTTGCGCCACTGCATCAATTACAAAATATTGTAAGCAATTCAAGTTGTTGTTATGAATTGCTTTGAAATGCCTGGCCACCGGGTAGGCTGGGTCGGAATTCACTATCGCACGTATATGTTGTAAAATACGAACATACACTTGCAGTTTTGTGCTACCTACGCAGCTTAAATTACAGCTACACTTTAACACATAAACTGCGTGATCAGTTCTGCAAGTGTAATGTTCTCTGAGTGTGATAGGTCTATCTGAGAAAGGTGTCAAATATGTAGCAGTATTGATGTCAAACTTACAGGCCCTGCATGAACTGCACCTGAAGAAGCCCTTTCTTGGGGACAGACAATTCTTTGTTTTCTTTGTTTCTGGGCTATTCCTCACTAGGTCATTACGCATGGAATACGCTCTTCTGTAAGTAACAGTGGGGGTTTCGGGAGGAAACTTGCAAAGTTTGGTCGATCAGGACAATAGTCCATTGCTTTTTAATTATGGTTTTTATGCCCTTTGCCTGTTTGCTGTAGCCTGTGATTAGTCTCAGTTCCATATTACCACTGCCCTGGATTTCACTCAGATCTGTTGTTGCTGTTTCTACATGCCTATTGGGGTCAAGTAAGGCTGCTTGATCCTTGACATTTGCCTTCCTCATATCCACATCCAAATTTGTGGATTCGTACCCCCTGGCTTCGAGTCTTTTTTTGGCCGCCATATGAGATGTACTCGGGCTTCTTATGTACTACATGCCCTTTGTATACGAAGAAACACCCCATATGGAATGGTCGATATCGTGTGCTGCGGGTGAAAACTACCCGCATGTAACAGTGTTGGCCGAAGTGGGCTTCCTATATAGGCAAGTTTCTATTCTGCCCTGTACTACTTGTATAGTGATGTCTAAAAAATTGGCAATTGTCCCATCTATGTTTGCAGTGAAATGTAAATTGAGACTATTGTCTTTAATTATTTCTACAAATCTGTTGGCCTGATCTTTTGTCCCGTGCCATACAACTAAAATATCATCAATATACCGCCAGTATTTTTACACATGCATAGACCACAGTGAGGCATGTTGTGACCTAAGGACATGTTCCTCCCACCAGCGTACATGAAGACATGCGTAATTGGGGGAGAAACATGCCCCCATAACCACTCCTCTTAGTTGTTGAAATACTGCACTATCAAACATAACACGTTGGTGTATAAACACCAATGGATCATTTTGATTAACATTTGTTTATGGCAGTACATTTCGATTGGTCTCTTGCCCAAAAAATGTTCCACAGCTCTGAATCCATCTGGATGGGAAATACCTGTATATAAAGTGATAATATCCATGGTAAGAAAAAGGTACTCATCTGACCACTCTAAGTAACTCACTTGGAACAAAAAATCGGTGGTGTCTTTAATGTGTGTTGGTAAGCTAATAAAAAACTCTTGGAGGTAAAAGTCAACATATTTGGATGTATTCTCAAAGGTACTGTTAATCGATGAAGCAATAGGTCTTCCAGGCATAGGTAATTCATTTTTATGCACCTTTGGTATAAAATATATGCTAGGTAATACTGGAACTTACTTGTATGGAAACACAAACTCATCTCTTAAAATGAGGCCTTCTTTTCTTCAAACACTCAGGTAGTCTTTGTTGTTCTTTTGTATTGCTCTTACTTGTGCCATATTTATTTTACTATAGCATGCTCCATCATTGAGATGTCGATATACCTCTTTTATGTAGTCTTTCTTGTCCCATAGCACAACATTACACCCTTTGTCCAATTTGTTTATGACAATGGTATTGTTCTTTTTTAACTTATTCATTAACACAGTATATTGTTTCATTTGTTCTTTGGGTGAAATATGTTGTGCCTTGGTTTTACGCTGTAACTTCTTAAACTCTTCTGTGATGCGGTCATGGGAGATGTCAATTGCATCACGAGACATTTTGGGAACACAGGTCAAAACTGGTTTGAATGGACTGTGCCCAGGCTTAGATATGTTAATTCCTTCTGCCTCAGCTCTTTCTTGTGTGTTACCGATCTGGATGTGTTCAACACTAAGGGCATGTAGGGTTTGAACAGGTGACATTTCTTTAACTTGCAGACCTTGTATACTTGTATTGATGTTACGCTCTTGTTTATTTTTAATATCATGCTCCAAGTTGTTTTCTATCATGAAGTATTTCCTTAATTTGATTTTTCTAATGAACTTGTAGACATCTATTCGGGTGTTACAATATCCAAAGTAGCTTGCTGGGCAGAAAGACAAACCCAGTGCCAGAAGTTGTTTCTCTGCTTGGCCTAAATCAGTGTTCGTAAGGTTAACAATGCTATTATCCTCTATTGTTTGTTTATCTTCCAATATTGATTGTGTTGCCGCCTTCCCCTTGTTCCTGAGACATTTCCTTAGTTCGCGCCTTATTGCATTTCGCCTTTGTTTGTTGAGGCGTTTGGATTGAGTGGCAGTAATGACTGCTTGCGTTCCATTCTGATGTAGTCCAGCTCCTCCGTCAATGTTAGTTGGCCCAAATCCCCTGGCTCTGAACTTGGGTTACTGTCATCAGACTCTGCTTCACTCGGGGCAAGACTAACATCCAAAGTAGATATATTGGATACGCTTGCTGCCAGGTCAGTTCTTCTTGCATTTGCCGCTGCTTTGTTGGTAAAACTGCCCTTTTGCTTTCGCAGATTGTCGAACTTCCGAGCAAACGTAAAAATTTGCCCCTGTTCGTAGTCTTTTTTATCTTTGGCAAATATAAATGCTTACCTGTTATCTATAACTTCCTCCTGGTTTTTTGGTGGTCTTTCATATCTTTAATGCTCTTGTTGATGTAATCCTAACTACTCTGATGTTCCGGTTTGTTCAATTCGTTGTTGCTCCTTATTATTTCCTCCATTTTTTTGTCTGGATCTATTTTTGCATATTTCACCAACAGACATACCAAGCGCATTGAAGCTTCCAAATTGCTTTCAGCCCATTCCTTCAATAGGAGGGGATGTGGGCTAACGAAACTTGGAGCTAACATTATCCTTAGACCTCTGGGAATGCTTCCCACTTTGTGGTATTTCTCGAGAATTTATATATATATATATATTTTTTTTTTAATTACTAGGTCAAATTTTTATTGTTCTCAACATTTCCCAAACAATGTTGAATTCTGTAAAAAAAAGGTACTTTGGTGTTTCACAATAAAACATTTCACATCAATAAACGGTGCAAAAACATACACGTAATAACCTGCACAGTAATATTAGTGAAAAAATAGAAGTAACTTACTTGGCAGTAAAAAAATGAGATTACCACATTCGTATTCCTTATTTTCTCCAGGAGCCCATCATTATCCAGGCAGACCTTATATATGATGCTACATCGAAATAGATGACAGGCTGGTCAATGCTGTAGCAAAGTGTAAGTGCTACAGCAGGGCATTTACTTCAAGAGGTTCAGAACATTGCCATTAGCCACTTTATGCAAATAGAAATTAAGGGTGGCGTAGTTCGCGAAGTAGCGCTACGCGAAGCTACGCGATGTGCACTTCGCACAACGCGAACTTCACGTAGCACTACGCGAGCTGCGTAGTAGCATGTTCGCACTGAAAACGGCATCTTGCACAGTGCGAGCTGCAGTTTTCTGCCGCTCAAGTAGATTTTTACTCGAGCGGCAGCTTTCTCAAGGCAAACTGGTAGTTTCTCATCAAGAGCGGTCGCGAGCATGCACAACCACTCACAATGAGAAACCTGACCTCACCGCGTTGAGAGTCTCGCCGGGATGTCATTTTGCTTGCTCGCGGTCGCGAACATGACGTTGAGGACCGCGAACAAGCAAAAAATGACCACTGCACTACGCTACGCTGAGCGCGTTCGCACTGTGCTACGTGCAGCTCGCGTAGTGCGAAGTTGAGCAAACTTCCCAAACTACGCGAGCGTAGCGTAGTGCTTAGCCCAGGGTTAAATAGAATGGCCATTGTGCAAATCAACATAAAGAGAGGGACTAACTCCCTGCCACCCAGACTGTATTCACACATCCCATCATTACTTGTGTTCTCATTTGTTTGAGACCTATGGACTCTAGAAGGGAGCCTTCCGAGCCTAAGGGTAAATATAGAGTGTGTTGAGCCTAGACATGGCTTGAAAACAATTTTTTGCACACATAGTGATGTGTGGTTCTCCTTTTCAGTAGGAACTGCACGTATGTTGGGCAACATAAACATAGGGTTGGTGCAAGACCAACTCTGTGCACCACGCAGGGTATGTCGTCATAGAGACCAGCCAGCCCACATTGCCACCATATGCAACCCTAAAACTAGAGAGATAGAACATGGTTTTGGTAACCACAAAACATGACAACCCTGAGCCCCACCTCAGGGTTCCCATCAATGGATCTAGAACCCCTTTGCTCAGTCACTTGTGTTCTCCTTGACTCAGAGAAATATACAAGGAATACACAGAGGGGCCTTTTTCAATATTTTATGAACCATTGTGATTCTTGTATAGAATATATGTGCAGCAATGATCAATAGACAGAAGCAGATGAAAGTGATTTACAGTATAAGGACAGTGAGCAGAATGTTCAGTTCCACCATTTTACTAAACCAATGTATGTATGCAGGCATTAAAAACAATTTATATGCATATATAGTTTACTCCTAATATGGGTCCTCTAACCTAGATGCCTAGGGTGTATATATGTATTCTGTCGATTGGATGATCCATCCCCTATTACCTGACAGGAAAGAATGTAGGTCCTTGTCCTGGTCACAGGTTGGACATACCTCCTCACAGAGGGATCAACAAGTAGCTGGGCATGAGGTTTCAGTGCATAGTGACCTCACAATGACAGCAAGTGTTCCTGTGCCCCATCCTGGAAATGATTGTTTATTTATATGAAAAGCATCCTTGCTATTGAGCCAATGGTTGTATGATGGAACAACGCCTTCCACTGCAATGCATGCCTTTACCACGCATGCAATACAACGCAGATGCCTTTACCGCGTATAACCTTTACCACGCATGCTTTTACAATGTATTTTGTTGAAAGCATGTATGGTAAAGGCCTGTGCATGACACCCCCAGTCTAAAGCCCAAAATCTATTACAAAAGAAATCTCCCTTACCATAACAGGACAACAACGAGGAAACTCTTGTGAGGTACAGCGCAGGTCATCAAGAGGAAGCGGAAAGATCTCTTTGCTCCTCTAACGATGCTGATAGCTTTGATCATGCTGGTGCCTTTACCACCGTAACCAGCATATGTCCTCACCACGTATGTTGTAAAAAATGCATGATGAAGGCTACCCGTGGTAGCAGCGTATGCATGGCAACGCATGCGTGGTAAATGCCCCGCTTGTAAACAGCTGCGTTGTAATGGCTGTTTCCCTGAACCGATACCTTAGTCAGACTGACATTCTTATGATCTATTGCTAGCTACCTCACCGTATGGATGAAAACAAATAACTACATTTACACAATGTGTTGTCGAGGCAGTGTACATAATGTTCAGGGTGTTGTGATAATGTTATTACTAAGTGAAATTTTCATCAAAAGTAGTTTCAGAGAAATTAATCGTGCTTTGTCACTCATGCAAATCTGTGTCAAAAGTAATCGTGCGAAAGAGAAGGCAACTTAGGAAACGTTTACATAGTAAAAATGGCAGCATTTCTCCCCAGGCCAAATTAAGAGACATGACACCCACTCCTTGGACATAAGTTAACTAATATGCTATCTAATAGTGAGAAAGCTACGGTAAATAGAATCAAAATATATGCACATAGAAGTGATTATAAAATCAATCTAAAAATCAGTATAAAAGGCAATCAAACAGTTTGGAAGCCAAACCACACAGAAAGCCATGATTAAAAAAATAGTTGAAAAATGTAAAACCTAATAAAAAACAATTTTAAAATCAATTTAAGATATTAAAACCAGGCCATATTTCAAAGTTACCACCATACGGAATAGCCAATTGTTATGAGTTTCAAGTGGTAGGCAAAACATCTCTGTTTCCAGCAACGACAGATGATGATCCCAGAGGCACAACTCGATGCAGGTTTATGGAGAAAATCTGTTCCCATCCAGCCCCCACAGCAACTGGGAGCGAACACGGCCGATGGAAGATCACTGAACCAGAGCGAAAATCCAATTCACTTGGAGCAGAAGCATACCAGGAACCCTGTGACAGGAGCAGGAGAGCAGCAGCGGTAGGAGAGCAGTGACAGCAGTGTGAGGAGAGCAGTGACAGCATCAGCAGGAGAGCAGTGACAGCAGCAGGAAAGCAGTGACAGCAGTAGAGCTGTGATAGCAGCATCAGCAGCAGTCAAGCAAAAGCAGCAGCAGAGCAGTGACAGTATAAGCAGGAGAGCAGTGACAGTATCAGGAGAGCAGTGACTGCAGCAGGAGAGCAGTGACAGCAGCAAGAGAGCAGTGACAGCAGCAGGAGAGCAGTGACAACAGCAGGAGAGCAGTGACTGCAGTGTGAGGAGAGCGGTGACAGCAGCAGGAGAGCAGTGACAGCAGCAGGAGAGCAGTGACAGCAGCAAGAGAGCAGTGACAGCAGCAGGAGAGCAGTGACAGCAGCAGGAGAGTGGGAACAGCAGCAGGAGAGCTGTGACAGCAGCAGCAAAGGAGCAGTGACAGCAGCAGGAGAGCAGTGACAGCAGCAACAGAGCAGTGACAGCAGCAGGAGAGCAGTGACAACAGCAGGAGAGCAGTGACTGCAGTATGAGGAGAGCGGTGACAGCAGCAAGAGAGCAGTGACGGCAGCAGCAGGAGAGCAGTGACAGCAGCAGGAGAGATGTGACAGCCGCAGCAGGAGAGCAGAGACAGCAGCAGGAGAGCAGTGACAGCAGCATCAGGAGAGCAGAGACAGCAGCAGGAGAGCAGTGACAGCAGCAGGAGAGTGGGGACAGCATCAGGAGAGCAGTAACAGCAGCAGGAGAGCAGGGACAGCAGCAGCAGGAGAGCAGTGACAGCAGCAGCAGCGGGAGAGCAGAGACAGCAGCAGCAGCAGGAGAGCAGTGACAGCAACAGGAAAAGAGCAGTGATAGCTGTGACAGCAGCAAGAGAGCAGTGACGGCAGCAGGAGAGATGTGACTGCCGCAGCAGGAGAGCAGAGACAGCAGCAGGAGAGATGTGACAGCCGCAGCAGGAGAGCAGAGACAGCAGCAGGAGAGCATTGACAGCAGCAGGGGAGCAGTGACAGCAGCAGGAGAGTGGGGACAGCAGCAGGAGTGCAGTGACAGCAGCAGCAAAGGAGCAGTGACAGCAGCATCAGGAGAGCAGTAACAGCAGCAGCAGTGGGAGAGCAGAGACAGCAGCAGTAAAAGAGCAGTGATAGCTGTGATGGCAGCAGGAGAGCTATGACAGCAGCAGGAGAGCAGTGACAGCAGCAGGAGAGCAGTGACAGCAGCAGGAGAGCTGTGACAGCAGCAGGAGAACAGTGACAGCAGCAGGAGAGCAAGGACAGCAGCAGCAGGAGAGCAGTGACAGCAGCAGGAGAGATGTGACAGCTGCAGCAGGAGAGCAGAGACAGCAGCAGGAGAGCAGTGACAGCAGCAGCAAATGAGCAGTGACAGCAGCAGGAGAGCAGTGACAGCAGCAGGAGAGTGGGGACAGCAGCAGGAGAGCAGTGACAGCAGCAGGAGAGCAGTGACAGCAGCAGGAGAGTGGGGACAGCAGCAGGAGAGCTGTGACAGCAGCAGCAAAGGAGCAGTGACAGCAGCAGCAGGAGAGCAGTGACAGCAGCAGCAGCGGGAGAGCAGAGACAGCAGCAGAAGCAGGAGAGCAGTGACAGCAGCAGCAAAAGAGCAGTGATAGCTGTGACAGCAGCAGGAGAGCTGTGACAGCGGCAGCAAAAGAGCAGTGATAGAAGCAACAGCAGCAAGAGAGCAGAAGCAGCAGGAGAGCTGGGACAACAGCAGCTGAAGAGCAGGGACAGCAGTGAAGAGCTGTAAGTAGAGCAAAACACGGTGTCAATGGTTGCTTTTACTCATTTCAGGTTGACTTGATTGGCATTTTACTAATTCAAAGCTGTTATTAAGCATGGGCGGATCTAGCGGATCTCGCGTACGCGAATTTGCGAATTTACGGATTCGCAATCCGCAAAAATACGCGAACTCTCGCGGATTTGCGGATTTTTACGGTTTTTGTGTTGGTGAGCGTTCGCGAGGATTTGTGGACCATTTCGCAATTGCCAACTTACTTTTCGGCTCGCAACGGCCGCGACTATGTTGTTTCTACATCTGGTTTATCATCACAGGTTCACAGCACCCTCTGTTTCACCACTGCCACCCTCTGGTACACCCATGCCACCCTCTGGTACATCCTCACTGCCACCCATTAGGTTTGTTTATCACTGTAGATTATGGGTGTGAAAAAAAGCAAGCACACCTGCCCTGCTTCAACTGCCATGAATTAATTTGGGGTTGATTAATGTGTCAGTGATTTTGAAACTTCCAGTCTGGCTGGCACCTGCTTCCTTCCTTATCTGTAATTTGCTTTCTGTTGCAGTGAAAGCAAGCACACCTGCCCTTCTTCAACTGCCATGAATTAATTTGGGGGTGATTAATGTGTCAGTAATTTTGAAACTTCCAGTCTGGCTGGCACCTGCTTCCTTCCTTATCTGTAATTTGCTTTCTGTTGCAGTGCAATTTTTTTTCACAGGACCTTTATGGTCTACTTGTAGCTATTCTATGAGCCTGCTGTTTGGGTCATAGCAGGGTCATAGAATAGTTGCAAATAGGCAACTGAACTCTGGAGGGGCCCCTCAGGAAGCACTAGAGTGAATGGTTACTAATGTTAGGTTTGAACTTTTGCACCTGGTGATTGCTTTCAGTTTAGCAAAAATCGTTTTTCTGCAATTTCGCTCGATTTGCGGGCGCGAATCCGTGCGAGATCGATTTCGGAAGCCGCGAATGCGTGCGAATACACAATTTTTTTTTGCGGCGTGTATGTTCGCGTGATTTTTTGCGTGTTTGCAAGGCGCTTGTAGTGATACGTTTGCGAACTTACCCACGCGGTCGTACACGGGCGCGGCCATCTTGTTTGCGTGACGTAATTCCGTTTCCGGCCGCTATGTGTAATCTCGCAAAGTGTGCTGCTCGCTAGTACAATTTAGCGTGTGATCGCGAGGAAAATCTCACGCGAACTTACCCACGCGGTCGTGAATGGGCGCGGCCATCTTGTTTCCCATTCATTGCTATGGTTCTGGGCATGCTTTCTGTATCCTCTCTGAATCTCTGCCATCCTTTGCTTGTTTGAAGTTTATTTGATCTATTTTACTTATTATCTATCCCTCTATTTTTCTAGCTCTATATTTTTGTGTTTTCTGCTACTTTTTGTTAATTTTAAACTACTTTTTTAAACTCTTTTCTTTTCTTCTTCCCTATTCTATTTCTTCTTTATTATTTAACTTCATTTCTGCCCAGACAATGGTAAAGGGAGCCGGGAAGCACCCTGAGAAGGGGAAGGGTCCCGCACCCCGTGCCCGGCTCCCGTGCGGGCGTTTGAGAGCGGAGCTAGTGATGCCACGGGAGATCTTTAGCGCGGAGGAGGTGGCCGCACTAATCTTCCAAGTCCAGCGCCGCCTCGCCAAGACCATCCTGGGAGGCGGCAAGATCGCAACCGGCTATGGCATCCGGGAGCGCCGGAAGCGGTGGGAGAAGGTGTGCCGGGCCATGTTTAAGCTCTCTGGGGTCCGGCGCACCTATAACCAGGCCACCCACCGCTGGGCGGATGTCATGGACCGGGAACGGGACTTGCTGGACGCGCTCGGCGTAGAGGTCCCCGGACTTGGTGAGTAGTAGTAGCTATTTCTAGCTATTTCATCACTACTCTGTTTTATCCGGCTCTGTTATTTGCAAATCTTTGTTCTTTACCAAGAGCAATAATGCTGCCGATTACATTGTAGGTAAATTATATTTCAAAATCTTCTATGCATTTCAGGTGCACTGCTCTCCTTCTCAGTAGACTTGCTTGCTACTATGCTTATTTGTTTTGTATTTTGTGTTCATTTCATTGGCCTGAGAAATTATGTATGAGTGTAGTGTAAAGAGCTGCGTAATGCTAGACACTAAGGGTCATATTTTCAATTACCGGCGCATCCCTGCAAAGTAGCAGGGATGCGGCAGTAATTGTGCGCCATGCCACCACCACCACCCATGGGCCCAAAACGTCACAAAAGCCTTACGCATCTGTGCCGTAAAGGCGGCGCATTGCTGGAGTTGCGCGCCAACGATGGCGCAGCTCCAGCAATGCTCTGGGGTGCCCTATCTCCCCAATGCTGCATCAAGCCGTACGTCGGCTTCAAGCAGGCGCAGGGTTTCAATCACGCATCATTGTCCTAAAAGTGACTGATTGACATCTTGTAGATTTCCCTCAGCCACTTTTAGGATGCGTTCCTGCGCAGGAACGCCCTCCCTTGCGCCGGAACGCCCCCTGATGGCGCAGGGCTTTACAACGTGATGCATCTCCCATATGCGTCATTTTGGAGGAAATGAGCCGCAAGGGTCTTCTAAATCAGCCCCAACAGACTGAAGTCCAGTACTTCCTTTAGACACATGGCTATAAGAAGAAATAGTGGTGGTGGTCGGTGGATTGATAGTTTGAGTATTCACTGATCTGCAAGCACGATGGACTTTGTCTGTCACTTCGCGTGCTGCGGACTGCTGCCGGCCAGGCCTAGGCAAACCTTTTTAGTAGTCTGTTTAGTGAGTTACATAGGAACTTTCAAAGTCAACGGTCCGCAAATCAGGCAATACGAATAACGTAGTATACCACATGAGATTGGTCAATATATCCGGTGGAATAGTTGTCTATCTATTTGCTATTTCTCCAAAATATTTTCTTATTGTTCTTTGGTTGACAAATCTCATCCATGTTTTCTGGTCTTTCTTTCTTTCATGTTGTACATCAGCTCCCCCCAAGGGCAAGAGGACACAGGAGGAGGAGGAGGAGGAGGGTGCTGTTCAGGAGGATGCAGGCCAGGATCGGGCAGGCGAGGGCTCCTTTGCTGGCCCCAGTAAGTTTTAATTTTAATATAGCGTACCTATTTTTCCTAGCGTTCCTCATTCGATTTTTTCTAAATCGTCTTTGATCTTCTTGTAGACTGGATCTAAATTCTTATCCTGCCTCGACTATGACTCCCTGTGGTATTACTAGATTATTCTTATTAGTCTGTCTGTGTAGCTAACTAAGATTGCACATTTGGCAATTCCATTGGACTCCCATTCTAGTCAGCAATAGCTCTATGCACTGAGTGCAGTCCTCTGGGATTGTCCATAATGTCTTTTCAAGTCTTCTAAATGTTTATGCTTTGACAATTGCCAACAATAAAAAGGTGAATGACCACCAAGAAAGAATAAGATACTACTTTACTTTTGGTTTGGATAGTAGGACAATCCATTCTACTACTGTTGCAGGGACAAATCTGCACAAACAGAACTATGGACACTAAATAATGCACTGCTTAGCTTATCAATTATAATAGGTGCTGTTAGACTTCCATCATACCTCAGCGATAACAGACTTTGTAGTTGAACCCCCAATCTCCTTACTGACTAGATAGTGTGGCAGAATCATTTAGCTCCCAAAGTCACCGATGATTGATCCCCAATGATGATTAGATTATCCAACGCAGGACAAGAGTACGGAGTCAGAGTCAAGAAGTGTCAGAGGCACGGACTCATGCTTGCAAAAATTCCAAAACCTTTAGCTCATCCACTCTAGTCTGGAGGACCAAAAACCACAGAGTCTATTTAAGTTTAAAAGCTTTATTAAAAGTAAACACATTTATTAAAATCAACTTTGTCATAAAACTAAACGTTTAACTGAAAATGGAAAAGTGCTTAGTGCTGACGATTAATTGGACACATTTCTTGTGGTCGAGCCGAGCTCTCACCTGGTTTGAACTTGATCCTGCTCGTGTTCTTAGAAGTCAAGCTTCTGTCTGTTAGGAGAAAAAGTGGTGCGTGTTAAAAATAAAAAACAAGCATTCATCAATTGTGCCAAAAAGTGCTGCAAGACAACAGCCTTCCCTGGAAAAAGGGACATTTTTACTTTAGAGTATACAGTTACAAATTATTACATTGTATTTCGTTTTTTTAACATTTCTTTATTCCTCCTAGACCAAATATTATATAGCAGTGAGTGGTGTATTTCTAACATTCTTAAATGTACTTTGTAGGTGTAACATCTGGTGGCGGGGCCAGCGCGGAGGTGGTGGTGTTGGACGAGGACTCTGGGGAGGATGCGGTGCAAGTGCCGGACGTTCCTGTGAGGGTTCACACGGTGGTGGCGGGAAGAGGTAAGCTATATATTCCTTACTTATTGAGATTGAAGACTGCATAGTGTGCTTTCTGCACGGGTGTATTATAACTCAACCAGGTAGTATCCTCCTCTAAATGTACTTCGACTTAGCTGTGAAGTTTTTGGTGAGAAGAATCCCAATAAGATCTTAGATGAACTTGATGGATGGGATGATCGAAAAGCGAAAGAAGGGTGTAAGTAAGTGTGGAAGGACGAGAAATTTTATGATGGCTGGCAAAGAAGAATGATATGTGTTTGCTTGGTCCCCGAGGTGGCTGGGAAGGAAAGAATATGGTATGGTGCATGGCTGGGTCAATGATGAAGCAAGGATGGGTGGAAGGAGAACAGCCTGGGTGGGTGAAACAGAAACTGTATGTGTGCATATACTTTGAATGGATGGATGCCTGGAGCATGGTATTATCTGACTCTTAGATAGCATATGTGTATCTAGAGAGAGTAGATGGTCACTGGATGAACTAAGTGTTACCTTGAAGAGCATGTAACACCGCACCCGCACGTCCGTTCCAGTGTAGGGAAGGCAAGGAAAAGAAGTTGTAAATTTGTCCAATACTACCATGAATAGTAGCAGTAGTTTGTATTGCAACTGCAAGCACAGCATATATCCGGTTATTACGGTGGACACTCCGTACCTCTCTTAATAACTTTAGTTTAGTAGTAGTACGTCATTCATGTGTGGGTGTATCACTGTTCACTCAATAATAAGCAAAGCACCTAAAGTCATCCCATATGTCATCAAATACATCCCATGTGAAGTGATAGATAATCAAATTATTTAGCTTCTTAATTTTCCTTTACTAGTACTTATTTGCACTGTAGGGTGAAAGGTAAATTAATTAAGCAGTAGCCCTTGTAACAGAGTATTCTCAGTGCGACCCGTAATAGAAAAGTAATAGCTTCACCACCTGCATGTACTGGACCGGTACAGTAAAGCAAGTCTGTCTCACTCATCATGGTGTGCGTCTGTTTTTCTCGGGTGCAAGTTCACTGCGCTGGCATTCTGCCGGCTTGCATAAGATAACGTACCAATTTTCCTAAACAAGAGAGAAGAAGAAGACTGGTGTACTGTCATAGTCGACTGTAATGGAAGTCCATAGTGGTCGTAGAATTTGTTCATTAAACTCCCACTAATGTTAGAGCAAGGATGCAGAAGTGGGAGGTTAGATAGATACTGTCCTCAATAGTTATGTACTGTGCTTTCAATTTGCTACTTGTACAGTGACACAACTTTCAGCTCAATCACTTTGTGTTATTAATGTTAAGGAGCATTGGTTACAGACTATGTCTTTCTTTCTTCATATAGTTGCTCCTTCCAAATCGACATCACGGAGGGAGCAGGCTCGAATGGCCCGGCAACGGAGGCTGGATGCCACTGTCGCCGAATATCGGCGGCTGGTGGCCCTGGAGGAGGAGGACACGCAGTCAACCGGTGGAACCACAACATCCTCCACTGGGCAGCTGCATCCTTCTCCGTGCCCCCACGGGCTGCCAGACAGCGCAGTGCTCCAGCGGTACGGAGCCGGACTACCAAACCCAACCGCCACCGCCAAGCAGCAAAGACATCAGCTGACCCCCACAGGAGTTGCAAGGCACGCCAGCGCCGCTTATCCCTAAGAATGTCCTACCTGGAACAGGAGGTCCTTAGCTACAAGAACTTGGTAGAGGGCCTCCGCTTCGACCATGCCACCCTCCGCAAGGAGTATGATGCCCTGGCCGCTAAATTCAACAGCACCCTCCAGTAGTGTAGTGTCCCTTGCCCTTTTTTTAGAGACTTTGGGGGGGTGGGATTTGGGAGTTGGGTTCTTTTTGGGACTTTTGAAAGACAATCGTTGGGGTTAGGGAGGGTCTTGAGGGAGATTATTTTGTTAGGGCTGCATAAATATAATTTTTTTAACTTTATCTGACCATGCCTGTTTTTTACTGCTTTTGAGTCTGGTGGGTGGGGGTTTAACAGTAAGTTTGTTTTCCTGAAGAGTCCTAGGACTTTAGTAGTACTACCGTCAATCTCTCATCTAGTCCTAATAGTCCATTATACTACCTCCCACCAAACGCTTATCTTACATGTAATTTGTGTTTGAAAGTAGGGCTAGGCCCAGGGCTGGCTCCACGGGAAATGGGGATTAAGGTTGGCAATCCTGGGCGGATGAAATGACCTCATTGCGGTGGTACTAGTGGTGTGACACAGTGGCAGTTGCATGCCTATGGAAAAAAAGAAAACGAAACCTGGTTTGTCCTTACTGTAGCATTACAACGGTTACGGTACGATAGAGAATATAGCAGGCGACAGTACACTAGAACAGTGCCACAATGTAGCCTAACAAATGGTAAAGTATTGCAAGTATAACTAGTACTTGCGTTGAATTTATTTGACATTGGCTCCTACTACTACAAGAAATAGTACTGAAGCTGAGTAAGTCTAGAATATATCCTCGGATTCCTTCACCAGCCTGTTGCTATGACCTTATCCTCCCCAGCAAGTGTGTGGAAATATTGATGTCATTTAGTCAGACATCAAGCAAAACCACACAGCCCGGGGGAAGAGGGTTAGGGTTTGGAAAATGGATGGGAATGGGGGTTTCTTTTTGGGTAGGTTTTGTTGAGAGAAGAAAAAAAAAGCAAAGCATGGTCAAACAATAATTGAAGATAAAGAAATCTGGGATCAATTTAGAAGCAGAGAGAGATCCAAGAAATGCAGTCACACTCATAGAAGAAAACAATGGATACTGTATCTGTATGTTGTTGGAGTTGTCCTGTTGAATTTGGTAAGTAAGTTGCATGCAGCAAACAATTCCTCTTATTAGCGGCACTCCTCCATTCCAGCTGACGCTTCGTCCATCAATGTTGGTGACCACTGACAGAAGACACCCTGTCCACTGCCTGCCTGGCGGATGTTGAATTGCGGCTCGTTAATGTGAAGCCTGACTCCATCTTTTTTCCCCGTTGCACAGACTGAAACCCGGCCTGTAATTATTGAACGGAAAACAGGAAGTGCTATTACAATACCACTGATAAATAAATATAAGGTATGTATGGTGTGTGGTGCAAAAAGTCACACTTTGATTTTCCTAATAGACAGTACAATATTTTTGAAATTGCGTACTCTGTCTGAGTCACCTTTTGAAGGATAAATAAGTATGGCCAAATTAATTTAGCGGATCTTTCCCCTCAAGCTCGGTGTACTGTGAACTATGTTTTAAAATTAGACCTTCCCAGCAGTACTCCCACCCAGACCCTTACTAAAGCCAGTCGCAAAAATGTAGAAGACCCCCAATCAGATCTCAAAAAACGAGGCCTAGCAGAAAAATGGTGACAAAACGTACTTTGAAAGTAAAAGTAGGCCCAAATACCCCCTTACCCACCGTGGATTGTATTCAAACCACTTGCAAGCAAGCAAAAGTATCCATAGCCAGCATCGCTCCAAGAGTGCTCTAAGACCCCAGAACTCAGTTGCAAAAATCTAGAACACCCCGAAACACATGCAATCCTGCTGCTAGGGCTAACACTAACGAACCCTAAGTTACAAAAAGTGCCAAAAGGCTTTTCCTTATAGATTTTGTCCAAACCACTTCTATCCGGTATTAGACCTTCACAGGAATGCCCCCAGAGACCCGCCAACCCACCCGCAAAAAAGCACGCGACGACACCCCCAAACAGCCAAAAAACAAAACCTCATACTTACAATATCTCTCGGCCTTCGGTCCAAACGCGCTGTGCAGCTAGGTCATCATCATAACTCCTGTTTTCCACCACGGATTTCCTGAAAAGCAAATGCAATCAAGATTAGACTGTCGCAGCAGTGCTCCGACAGAGACACCAAAACCCACCCACAAACACCAGGAAGCCCCCCAAACAGGCCCCCGAAAACGCTACATTGAGCAAGATGTCAGAAGAAATAGCAAAAAAAAATTCTGCATGGATTTTGTCCAAACCACTTCTATCCGGTATTAGACCTTCCCAGGAATGCCCCAAGAGACCCGCCAACCCACCCGCAAAAAAGCACGCGACAACACCCCCAAACAGCCAAAATACAAAATCTCATACTTACAATATCTCTCGGCTTTCGGTCCAAACGCGCTGTGCAGCTAGGTCATCATCATAACTCCTGTTTTCCACCACGGATTTCCTGAAAAGCAAATGCAATCAAGATTAGACTGTCGCAGCAGTGCTCCGACAGAGACACCAAAACCCACCCACAAACACCAGGAAGCCCCCCAAACAGGCCCCCGAAAACGCTACATTGAGCAAGATGTCAGAAGAAATAGCAAAAAAAAATTCTGCATGGATTTTGTCCAAACCACTTCTATCCGGTATTAGACCTTCACAGGAATGCCCCAAGAGACCCGCCAACCCACCCGCAAAAAAGCACGCGACAATACCTTCAAACAGCCAAAAAACAAAATCTCATACTTACAATATCTCTCGGCCTTCGGTCCAAACGCGCTGTGCAGCTAGGTCATCTCATAACTCCTGTTTTCCACCACGGATTTCCTGAAAAGCAAATGCAATCAAGATTAGACTGTCGCAGCAGTGCTCCCAGACCCCAAAACTCACCCACAAACACCCGGAACCCCGCCAAAGAGCACCTCAAAGGCAAGCAAGTCAGCAAAAACGGCAAGAAATTTCCGCCTCATATTTGGTCCAAAACACTTTTATCCGTTATTAGACCTTCACACCAATGGGCCCAGAGCCGTCAACTCACCCGCAAAGAAGTAGAACACCTCCACAAGTGCTGAGTCTTTCTTCATTGGGCGTAATCCAGCCCTCTGCTTTGAGGGAAATAGGAGTCTGGAGGAGGAGGATAGAGGAGCATGTTCTTCTGAACTTGTGAACCTGAGGAATGTAGACTGCGGCACCTTCAAATCAATAAGCAAACAAGTGAAGACAGTTCTGCTGATGGGCTTGTTTTTGTGATTAGGTGATTATAGTTTGAATTAAATTAACTGTGCAAAACAAAGAAAGACAGACACACAGGAATAAAAGTGAATAAGGACGAAAAAGAAAGTTATTGATTCATTGTCTCATTTTCAGGGCTCGGTGTCAGGGAATAAGAATAAGAGTTCGTCATCATACTCTGCGAATTCAGGCAGGATGAGGTCAGCGTCACCGAACAGAGAACAAATTCCCTCATCTACGTTGCTGTCCTCCTCGTCTTCATGCTGCGTGCTTTCTCGTACTTTGTAATCTGGTGGTATGAGGTGCTGATTCATCTTGATCATTGTTAGCCTCTCCACATTTTTGGGCGAGAGGCGGCTCCGTTTGGGAGTTACAATGCCACCAGCAGCACTGAAAACACGTTCAGAATACACACTTGCGAGTGGGCAAGACAAGTAGTTTATAGCCAGGTTGGAGAGCTGTGGCCACAATTGTTTTTTCCCATGCCAATACTGCAATGGCTCATCATTAAGAAAGACCTCTGTTGAGTCATTCAGATAGTCCTGCACCATCGACTCAAGGTCCTCAATGGTTCCTCCACTTTGGTTACTTTTTGCTGTGCTTGTGACCTCTTTTCGAGAACCATACCCAAGCCAGTTTAGCCAATCCTCTTCAGCAGCCAATGTTACTCTTGTGAGTGGTGCAGATGATCCGGTTGCCGGTGTCTTTAACGGCTGAGAGGTCACTTGTGCCAGAGCCACAGGTGCAGAAGTGGATTCTTTTGACAGGGGATGGCCTGCTGATGCTGATGTACTGCCTTCTCCTTCAATATCCTGCCGTTCTTTTTCAAACCTCTTGGCTGACTAGGCTAGCCAACGTTTGTACTTTTTAACATCTTCATCAGCAAAAGGAAAGAATGCTTGGCCTGCCAGCGCCTTTTTGTAGCGTGGATCCAGAATAGTAGCACAAATGTAATGCTGTTCTGAGTTGATCATTTTAAGACGTTCATCACCACGTAGGCGCTCTAATAATTTCTCCGACAAAACAAAAGGGTCTTTGTTTTTATCATCGTTTTCTAACTCAGAAGACACCGCCTTCAGTTGGTGCTCCAGCATGCACAACAATGGGATAGCTTTTCCCAAATTACAGTCCTCCTTGCTGACTGCACGCGTGAAGACCTCAAAAGGACGAAGCATGTCTGTCAGGCTTTTAACTATGTCCCATTGCGCCGCACCCATCCTCAGGTCCTTCTGAGCTGTACCCTATTTTAAGAAATAGTGATCGAGTACCGTATACTGCTCATACAGACGCTCAAGCATGTAGAAGGTTGAGTTCCAACGTGTTGCCACCTCCTGGATGAGTGCTTTCACTGGCATTCGACGTTCATGTAGCAGGCTCCTCAGATGCTTCGGGGCCTTAAAAGAATGGCTGAAATGGTTGCACATTTTTCGGCAGGTGGCCATTACCTCGCACGCTGGACTGTCTTTATCACTCAAGAATTTTTGAACTACCAGGTTGATACAGTGCGCCAAACACGGCACTCTGAAATAGTCACCCAGCGACATGGCCTTAACTACATTGGCGCCATTATCCCTGGAAACATAACCAATCTGGCGTTTTTTTGGGGACAGCCAGTGAAAGACCTTTTTGTTAAACTCGTCCAAAATGTTTCATGCTGTGTGACTTTTCTCCAAGCCAAACATGGCTAGTGTTGCATGTTTCCGAGCAGCTTTAAAAACTTGGTCCGGGTCAACACCTGCGTTTAGCTTTGCTTTAACCCCTGAAAAAGAGACCCAGTGTGCAGTGATGCACATGTAATCAGCGCCTGCGCCACTGGTCCACATGTCTGTTGTCAGATGTATAGTGTGAACAGCACTCTTCTGCAAAGCTGCCCCAATCACCTCCAGCACATCTTCATGTAGTGCTGGAACCTCAACTCTGGCAAAATAGAACCGGCTAGGAACCTTCCATTTAGGGCAGAGCGCTGCCACTAATTCTAGAAAACCTACCGCTTCTACAAAAGAAAAAGGGAGAAGGTCCACAGCTAGCATTTTAGCCAGCTTAGTGTTATACAGACGCGTCAGTGGGTGGTTGCGTTTATATGGCGCGTCTGAACAAAACATGGTTCTAATGTTGCCCTGGACCAAGCATTTACGGGATGATAATGACTTCGTTGACCCAATTATGCTCGCTGGTGAACTTTTTTGCGTTGGTGTCTCACTCGCTCCAACACTCTTAGTGTGCCTCACATGGGGTGTGCTGCTGACAGGGGTACTGGGTGTAAGTGAAGTGTTTGACACATCTTCTTCCTCCTCGTAATCATCAGATGAAACATCAACGTTTTCTTGACTTCCAATTCGGGCTTCCTTGATCGCCTTTAGGTGCGCAAACCATTTGACAATGTGCTGTCTCTCAAGATGACCTCTCTGGCCTCCGGTACCATAGTTGCTACCTAACTTACCACGTCTAACTGCAAGCTTACAAAGGGTACAAATGGCGAACTTTTCCCTTTTTGGGCAAACAGTAAAGAAGTCCCAAACTGGGGACTTGAAGTGTCTGTGGGGCCTGAAGGAGGCGGCGATACTGGTGGTGGTGGTCATGCTGCTAATGCCAGATGAAGTGGAGGATCTGGATTGCCCAACTTTTGTACGTTGTGCACTTTCACCGCCACTAATTAAGGTCGAGGTGGATGGAGGTCCCTTCTTGTGAGAAAGAAATATGGAAGCGGTACGAGTTGGTGTACTACTTAACTCCAATGATTGTGGTTTTTCCACTGCCTCCTCGTCGACAACATCATCATCATCACGCTCAGCAGCTTTTCGGGCTAGGGTCAAAATGTCTGTTTGCTGCATGCCCGCTGGGGCTGCAGTGACCTTTATGATGACTGGGTCGTCGTTGTCAGAGTCTTCATCAGCAGCAGTATCCGCCACTTCTTGTTGAGCCTCATCATCACACTCCATAACTCTGAGACTTTGGATGAGCTTCCTTTTACGCTTAACTACCTTTGTCAGATCATGGTGTGCCTCACTCTCAGACGGCAGTGGTGCTGGTTCCCAATTTTGATCCGTATCATCAGAAGGAGGTGTGCTTGAAGAAGATGTAGACACCACCCTTGATCTCTTCCTTGCTAGGGGTGTGGAAGACAATGAATGATCATCAGGAGGAGTGTCTTCCTCAAATGATACCTCGCCTTGATTGTCGATTTCCTGATGTGCCCCTACTTCGGGAGGAACAACTATTGTGGGCACTTGTGACCCTCCATGCACCTCTGCTTGCGCATCTCCTTGCGCTGCCTCTCCTTCCACATGTACTTGGGCTTGTACTTGCACATGTGGTTTTTGTTGCGGCTGTGGTTGTTCAACACTCGTCAGATGAGTTACAACAACCTGTGTTGATTGAGGGACATTGCTGCTACTTTCTTGCGATGAGCCAACATCACTGGTCGATGGTGATTGAACAACTAGACTAACTGCCTCTGCAGCAGTCAAGGGCTTGGACTTAAGTTGGCGTGGTGGTGGTGGTGGCACTGAGCCCAATGGAGCGGGGGTGCTGCTCCCAGCTTGGTCCACAGCAGATTCCGCTGCTGCTGCAGGCGTATTTTTTTTTCCTCCCAAAAAAAGAGGCGGCCGGCACACCAGTCTCCTTGGTAACTTGCTTCTTCTGCTCCTTACTGGCAACTTTCTTGCTGGAGGAGCTACGGGTAACTTTTTTTGGGGCCATCTTCTTCAGAGCAGGTCAGAACAGCAGGCAGCAGTTGCATGAGTTGCAGAGTTGTCTGTGTCCAGACGTGACGTCGCGTGACATTATGCTGCACACACACACCGCTGCAGGACTTCTTCCTGGCACTGGTGGTTCTCTTGAGTCTTGTGCACCTAAAAGCAATGGAAGACAGAGGAACATCAGTTCAGTTATACACCCCAAAAAATCGAAAAACACAGAAAAATCAGCACAATCCCATGCCATCCATGATGTTTACATTCAAGACACCACACAGAAAGACTAGGCCCATGCAACATTCAGTACCCCTGGGCATAATGGATGAAAAGTAGGCAAAATAAGTGCAGGCCTCAGACACTGCCTCTCTTCAAAATGGCCCCTTGCACACCAAGCACATGTTGCCTGTACCAGCCAGCACTCAAGAGGGCCACCACCACCACCCACATGGCCAGTCCACATCAACAGTACACCCCAAAAAAACAGAAAAACACCCCAAAATCACCACAATCCAATGCCAGCCAGGATGTTTACATTAAAGAGAGTGAGACCCCACAGGCACACTCAGTCCATGCACCACTACCCCTGGGCAAAAGGCCACACCAGCATCCCCAAAAAAACGACAGAAAACACAAAAATCAGCACAATCCCAGCCCATCCATGGCCTCAATGATGTTTAAATTCAAGAAGACACCCCACAGAAAGACTAGGCCCATGCAACACTCACCACCCCTGGGCAAAGGGCCCCACCAGCAGCCCCAAAAAACGACAAAAACCACAAAATTCAGCACAATCCCAGCCCATCCATGGCCTCAATGGTGTTTAAATTCAAGAGGACACCCCACAGAAAGACTAGGCCCATGCAACACTTACTACCCCTGGGCGTAATGGATGAAAAGTAGGCAAAATAAGTGCAGGCCTCAGACACTGCCTCTCTTCAAAATGGCCCCTTGCACCCCAAGCACATGTCGCCTGTACCAGCCAGCACTCAAGATAGCCACCACCACCACCCACATGGCCAGTCCACATCAACAGTACACCCCAAAAAAACAGAACAACACCCAAAAATCACCACAATCCAATGCCATCCAGGATGTTTACATTAAAGAGAGTGAGACCCCACGGGCACACTCAGTCCATGCACCACTACCCCTGGGCAAAAGGCCACACCAGCAGCCCCCCAAAACGACAAAAACACAAAAAACAGCACAATCCCAGCCCATCCATGGCCTCAATGGTGTTTAAATTCAAGAAGACACCCCACAGAAAGACTAGGCCCATGCAACACTCACTACCCCTGGGGATAATGGATGAAAAGTAGGCAAAATAAGTGCAGGCCTCAGACACTGCCTCTCTTCAAAATGGCCCCTTGCACCCCAAGCACATGTTGCCTGTACCAGCCAGCACTCAAGATGGCCACCACCACCACCCACATGGCCAGTCCACATCAACAGTACACCCCAAAAAAACAGAAAAACACCCAAAAACCACCACAATCCAATGCCATCCAGGATGTTTACATTAAAGAGAGTGAGACCACACCACAGGCACACTCAGTCCATGCACCACTACCCCTGGGCAAAAGGCCACACCAGCAGCCCCAAAAAACAACAAAAAACACAAAAATCAGCACAATCCCAGCCCATCCATGGCCTCAATGATGTTTAAATTCAAGAAGACACCCACAGAAAGACTAGGCCCATGCAACACTCACCACCCCTGGGCAAAGGGCCCCACCAGCAGCCCCAAAAAACGACAAAAACCACAAAATTCAGCACAATCCCAGCCCATCCATGGCCTCAATGGTGTTTAAATTCAAGAAGACACCCCACAGAAAGACTAGGCCCATGCAACACTCACTACCCCTGGGCATAATGGATGAAAAGTAGGCAAAATAAGTGCAGGCCTCAGACACTGCCTCTCTTCAAAATGGCCCCTTGCACCCCAAGCACATGTTGCCTGTACCATCCAGCACTCAAGATGGCCACCACCACCACCCACATGGCCAGTCCACATCAACAGTACACCCCAAAAAACAGAAAAACACCCAAAAATCACCACAATCCAATGCCATCCAGGATGTTTACATTAAAGAGAGTGAGACCACACCACAGGCACACTCAGTCCATGCACCACTACCCCTGGGTAAAAGGCCACACCAGCAGCCCCAAAAAAACAACAAAAAACACAAAAATCAGCACAATCCCAGCCCATCCATGGCCTCAATGATGTTTAAATTCAAGAAGACACCCCACAGAAAGACTAGGCCCATGCAACACTCACCACCCCTGGGCAAAGGGCCCCACCAGCAGCCCCAAAAAAACTACAAAAACCACAAAAATCAGCGCAATCCCAGCCCATCCATGGCCTCAATGGTGTTTAAATTCAACAAAACAGTTGTATCATGCACCCATAACCAACCCTGGTCCTACTGTATACTGTGGCTACCCACAATATATTTTATTTAATGTTCTGAAAAAAGTTCCAAAATTGTAGTTGCAACAACTGTAATTCCCCAAACAAACTTACTTGTGAAAGTTGATTTCTAATCCAAAAGTAATCCAAAGAAAGTCAAAAAGGCCTCAAATCCAAATATCCAGCAGCACCCACAAAAAGTAATCCTTCCAGGTCAAGGTCCAAATGAAAGTGACCAGCACATGAAGAAAGCACTGGGAGGAGCCTGCTGGACAGGAACAGGAAGTTGGAGACTGTGGGGCACTTCCTTCCCCCCCCCCCCCAAAAATGGACTCCTTGCAAAAAAAAAGGCCATGCAAATGTCAACCTGAGGAGTGATTCTGATAAAAATCATCATTTTCTGAAGGTTTATCCTGTTTGCTGGTGAATTTCTTGTGCAGAATTGCAAAATCTCAATTTCGCGAGTGCGAGATTGTTCCTGTCCGCCGCAACTACATGTTCGCAATTGCGAACTCTCGCGAGGCGTGCTGTGCAAGGTGGCAAGCCGCGATTACGTATTCGCGGGCGCCAAACTCCCGCGGGATCCCGCAGCAAGATCCAAAATGGCGCAGCACTTGCAAAATATGATCGAGAAAAACAACTCGGCAAACGCTAAATGACGGAAAGTGAATGCCGTGCACCACGCCGCGCGCCGCAATATTGTATCACCAAGCAAAAAATCCGCCGCGAGCGAATTCACGGATTTTCGACAAATTCGCGAGAGTTCGCGGATTGCGAATTTGTCGAAAATCCAAAAAATCTGCGATCGGAGCGGATTTTACGCCCATGCATAGCTGTTATACTGTGCCTGAAGTGGTAAATGGCTTTTGTCATTCTACAGCTCGGCATGGACAACACTGGGATGTATGACGTTACCACGCATACTTTCAGCACGCATACCTTTACAACGCAATTTTTACAACGCAGGATCCATTACAACAAACTACCATTGCAACGCATTTTTTACAACGCAAATACCTTTACAACGCATACCATTACAACGTAAGTATTGGTAAGTATATAATATTTTTAAAAATGTAAGTTATTAAATTTAATATAATTTAATTTAATTTAATTTTAATTTAATTTTTTTTAAACCCAAACCTAGCCCTGAACCCTAAAAATACCCCTTTACCTAAAAACCCAAACCTAGCCCTGAACCCTAAAAATACCCCTTTACCCAAAAACCCAAACCTAGCCCTGAACCCTAAAAATACCCCTTTACCCAAAAACACAAACCTAGCCCTGAACCCTAAAAATACCCCTTTACCCAAAAACACAAACCTAGCCCTGAACCCTAAAAATACCCTTTTACCCAAAAACCCAAACCTAGCCCTGAACCCTAAAAATACCCTTTTACCCAAAAACCCAAACCTAGCCCTGAACCCTAAAAATACCCCTTTACCCAAAAACCCAAACGTAGCCCTGAACCCTAAAAATACCCCTTTACCCAAAAACCCAAACCTAGCCCTGAACCCTAAAAATACCCCTTTACCCCAAAACCCAAACCTAGCCCTGAACCCTAAAAATACCCCTTTACCCAAAAACCCAAACCTAGCCCTGAACCCTAAAAATACCCCTTTACCCAAAAACCCAAACCTAGCCCTGAACCCTAAAAATACCTCTTTACCCAAAAACCCAAACCTAGCCCTGAACCCTAAAAATACCCGTTTACCCAAAAACCCAAACCTAGCCCTGAACCCTAAAAATACCCCTTTACCCAAAAACCCAAACCTAGCCCTGAACCCTAAAAATACCCCTTTACCCAAAACCCAAACCTGTAACATTTTTACTATAATTATATACTTACCAATACTTACGTTGTAATGGCATGCGTTGTAAAGGTATCTGCGATGTAAAAAAATGCGTTGTAATGGTACTTCGTTGTAATGGATCCTGCGTTGTAAAAGTTGCGTTGTAAAAGTAGTCTGTTGTAAAAGTTGCGTTGTAACGGTTGTTTACCACAACACTGTGCTAGTCCTATGCTTAAAGTCTTTGGGGCAGATTTACAAGAAAGTGTCGCAGCGCGGCACCTCAAGCCATGAGCGGGAGCAGGCACCCTTGCACCATGCTGCAAGGATGCCTGCGTCACAGGGAGATTTTGCACTGTAAGGGGCACCTTACGGCACGAAAACAATCACTAGAGGCATTTTCCTCTATCAATGTGTGCTGTAGAATGCAGCACGCATTGAAAGAAGAAAAAAACGACGATAAATGAAAACATTTCTCCTTGTTGCGCCTTGCTATGCCTCCCCTAGGATGACGTAGCATATGACGCATTTCCAAGTTTACGATTCCTCGTAAATCTGTAAATGTGTCTGGTTACATGGGTGTTGCGTGGGAACACCCACAGCAACACCCATGAAACGCCCATTTCACACAAAGTGCTGTGTGTAAAGGGGCCGTATTTACACATGTAAATATGGAGAAGTGTACTGCGCTGCCAGTATAGGGGCATGTAAATCTGCCCTTTGTCCCTTTCCATCTCTGCGTGGATGGCACTGTGCAAATTCTATGTTTAAAGACTGATAGAAAAGCACTCAATGCCTGAAAGGGTATTGTTTTGACTGATACTGGGGGCTCCCTTGTGTCTTTTACAAAGCTATACCTCTCTGAAGAGCTGTAAGTAGAGCGAAACTCTGTGTCAGGGGTTGCGTTTATTCATTTCACGTTAGCTTGGTTGGCATTTTACCACATCAAGGCTGTAATAGCGTGCCTTGGGTGGTAAATGGCTTTTGTCATTTAGCAGCTGGGCATGGACAGCATTATGCTAGTCCTATGCTTAAAGACTTTGCTGTAGAAATTGCAAAAGACTTTGGGGCATATTATCAAGCAGGGTGTTAAAAATTATCGGCGTTTTAGCAGCAGAAAACTGCTGCTAAAGCGGTGATAACTGGCTTGAGAATATGGCCTTGTGAATTCCAATAGAAACCCATGTTCTGGTGTGAACATGGGCTTCTATTGGAATTCTCCAGGACATATTATCAAGCCCATTATCGCCGCTTTCGCAGCAGTTTTCTGCCACTAAAAATGCGATCATTTTAGCTCCCTGCTTGATAATATGCCCCATGTCCCTTACTATCTCGGTGTGGATGGCACTGTGTTAATCCTTTGCTTAAAGACTTTGATAGAAAAGCAGACATTTGAGGTGAGCAGATCTAGACTGTCGCTGGTGTTGAGAGTGCTCTATACAGGGGCTCCTTTCCACCTAAATTTGGGAACTACCCAGAGTTCTCTGCTTCTTTTTTGCATAATTTATGCATCGCTCAATGCCTGAAAGGGTATTGTTTTGACAGATACTGGGGGCTCCCTTGTGTCTGGACAAAGCTATACCTCTCTGAAGAGCTGTAAGTAGAGCGAAACTCTGTGTCAGGGGTTGCATTTATTCATTTCACGTTAGCTTGGTTGGCATTTTACCACATCAAGGCTGTAATAGCGTGCCTTGGGTGGTAAATGGCTTTTGTTATTTAGCAGCTGGGCATGGACAGCATTATGCTAGTCCTATGCTTAAAGACTTTGCTGTAGAAATGGCAAAAGACTTTGGGGCATATTATCAAGCAGGGTGTTAAATATTATCGCCGTTTTAGCGGCAGAAAACTTCTGCTAAAGCGGTGATAACAGGCTTGATAATATGGCCTTGTGAATTCCAAGAGATACCCATGTTCTGGTGTGAACATGGGCTTCTATTGGAATTCTCCAGGGCATATTATCAAGCCCATTATCGCCGCTTTAGCTGCAGTTTTCTGCCGCTAAAACTGTGATAATTTGAGCGCCCTACTTGATAATATGCCCCATGTCCCTTTCTATCTCAGTGTGGATGGTACTGTGCTAATCCTATGCTTAAAGACTTTAATAGGAAAGCAGGTATTTGAGGTGAGCAGATCTAGAGTGTGGCTGGTGTTGAGAGTGCTCTATACAGGGGCTGCTTTCTGTAGTGTAGTTCCTATTATCCCAATAGGCTACCCCAGTGTACCTGACCTAAGCCTAATACGTGGGCGGGAGTAGATAAGTAGCAGTTTAAGTTAAGTTTGTTTTGCCAAGGGACTGACTCAAGAATTCTCTGCAAGGGGTTATTCAGTTCTGTACCTGGGATCTAGAAGGTTGGAGGGCTGTTATCTCTTATCCCAGGTCTTGATATTCCAGCTGCCTGCGAGGGCGGCTTGGAAGCGCCGGAGCTGGATTTCTCGGCAGGAGAAAGGACAGCGTTTCCTTCTCAGCGCGTCAGAAAGGCGGGGCAGCGTCTGTGGGCTTCGCTCTCAGCTGGGCTCCTCGGCAAGTCTCGCTGCTCCAATCTTGTCACCACCGCGTGTGTTTGCTTAAGGCAATGTCGGTAATATTTATACCTGGAAGGTGCAGAGATTGACGTAAGGATGGACATAAATACGTCAATAAGGATGTCATACGAACGGGTTCGTTCGCACATTCTTTACTGAAGTTCTTGATGAAATCAAAACAATGGCTGCGGGGATTTTCCCAGGTCACTGTAGGTTTGATTTGTTTTGAGAACTCCGTATGCCTATCAGGGGGCTGGAGGAATATCGCTTGCCTAATTAGATGGCATGCGTTATGACGTAATCAGATACCACGCTTCTGTGCCGTGGTGTGGCTTAATCAGATAACGGGTTTTTGCGCCGTTAGATGGCTGCTAGTTACTTATTAACCAGACAAGGGTCAGGAATAGGGGGATCGATACAGTACCCATAGGAAATACATCACACCCACTCCACGTAATCTATGTCCATATTTACAAATCTAGGCATAGTAAAAAGGAACTAGTAGTGCATGTGTATACCGTACCACCCCAAAATACAATCAGATGTATTTCGAAAACTGGAAATGTGAAATACACGAAAAGATGAGTATAGTTACTATAGGCACTCAAGCAGTATAATAAATGCAAAAAATCTGTAACGCATATTTTTTTTAAAATCAGCATGAATAAAAATGCGAAAATTACACATGAAATGGCTCTTAATACAGAAGAAAAATTGCGAGACCATTCCATCACAAAGCATAAAATACTTATGAACATGCTAGAGGGTAGCTAAAGTCTCTAGAGTACCTAATAATAGAAATTTAGTTCTCTAAGAATAGTTCTACCTTAAGCAGAAGATAAGTGTCTCAAACATTTTGTAAATATTTTGGATTGGGAAAAATAAAATTGTTCCCGCTGTCTGAAAAACTGATGAGAAAAAATTCCCATATCGCTTTTTAAAGTTTGAAGGCCAAATTCAGGATGTGAGGAACTCCGTGTGCTAACTTGTTCAAAGTCATTCTTTCTGCTCTGGTGAAAACATCATATCATTCAGACTGTTGAAAAAGCTGTCAACAGCTTCTTGCGAAAGTTCCACTAACTCGGAAAAAGTTGTTACCATGCATTCATGAGCATGATTGCCTCCATTGATGTTTTGATCAGCATAGCTGACTGAAGGTCGTACCTGATCGATGCTGCTTTCATCTCGTACTTCACTACCCCTTAATCGTAGTGGTGAAGTCTCCACGAATGCCGTCATCAGGATTGGTAGCCGCTGGGGACAGCACAATGCATGAGCCGTTACCGGACCCAACAAGGTTTCTGCGTCCATTGGCACATCCGATTGTAGTGTCAGACAGGTGTCCAACACGCATTCTTCGCCACATAGCAAGCACCTTAATACAGGCATAACACAACGTTGCCACATCGGTCTAAATTAAAGAAACCAAGTCATGTTCAAGTCCCGAAGCCGTGCTAGTCCAAGGACTTTAGTTATGCGGTCCCGGTAGCCAATGGCTAGGCTCGTTTCTTCCCTTGTCGCAGGTGTTTTGTCTGTGACATGGTTTGCCATAGCGAAGCAACAGGATAAAAAATAGGATGCCTGCCACTAGTCCCAAAAGGAGAGGAAGTCCGCCAAAAATGGAATGGACAAAATCTGGAAAAATACCCAGGATGGCTTTGAATGGTGTTAAAGCTCCTGAAACACTGTCTTAAATACACTTGAGACACCACTGGTATCAGAAATATTTAAGATTTTGTTCAGTATTTCTGCGAAATGTATGGGGGAATTAGTTGATAACAATGAATGAATCTCTGCCGTTGTCCTTGCAACTTGGAGATCATACGTTTCTTTAGATGACGTTAGCCTGGTCGGCGTCTGTAGGAGCACTGTCTTCATTCTGCTTAAAGTATCAATTCGAATAGAAGCAATTTTCAAGCTGGGCCATAACCTTGCCTCCCTGTCTGGAGAATCGTTAGGGAACAATACTCGTTCACAGCACATGACCTTCCTAGTCACGGTTATGAGATAAGGTTTTCCGGGCAGCAAACTACAACATCTGCGATCTACTATTAGAATGTAACTCCCGTTCGAGAGCCTCCTAAAGAATGGTTCTATTTGTGTTGCAGGTGTGCCTAGCTGGTAAAATGAAAGGTTATTTGAAGTCCCTTCACAGGCTCCATGCAAACTAATACCCTGACACAGAAGTGTACCGCTTAGTGACCTTGCACAATTATTGCCACTAAGAAACACTTTCTGGCCTTTATTACTGACACATGCATGTGTATAGGGCAAGTTCCATGTTGACTTAATGTACCTGATAGAGCGCGCGAGGTCACCCAGCCAATAATTTCGCCGTTTCCGGCTTCGGGCCCATATATTTCAATTCACCATATACATTGACCGGGCGACTTCACGGGCTGCTACCAATTTGTGTGAATTCCCTACTGTTATTTTCCTCAGCGTACCCGACTTACCATCCACCGACACGGGTACCTATGACCACAATGGATCAGGGAGCTAGCTGTAAAAGGAAAGGCAGCAAAATACAACTCAAAATGACATTCAATACTTTGGTAAAATGACCACGGACAACTGGAAGTTTTAAACTCTTTATCTAAAGTTCGTTCTCAGTAAGCATTAAATTTACAAGAATAAGACAATCAATAATCAAGATAATGAAAAGTACATAACTATAGAGAAATAAAGTCAGGGTAATCATGGAAATGCTAATATGGGATGCAACAGGAAACGCTATGCATTTAGGGCAAAAGTTCTTTAGACAGTTTAAGTAAGGAGGTTCTAGACCATATCAGAAAATGACAAACTGCAATGCAAAATATGATTTCTAACAGGTAGGGTAACATGGGAACATATTAAGAAAATATGCAAATGACTTTATGTTTCAATAGTTGCGGCAAAAGCATGGAAAAAATCAACATATGCAAAGGTGTGTCTTTATTAAAGCAAAAGACAGAAAAAATAGAAAGGTGCAAGTTTAAAGAATTTAGAGCAATATTTACCTAGACTGGTGTGGAAACCAAACCCTGGCCAAGGGTCAGTTAAGGACAGGAAACCCTCAAGGAAGGATACCCCTCAATGGACAGCAGGTGCAGAATGGACACCCAGGACAGGACAGGAAACCCTCAGATTAGGAATCAGGACAGGACCTCAGGACAGGACAGGAAACCCTCAGGACAGGACCAGTACCCGCAGTTCGGAAGCAACGCCAGCGCTCCACCCTCTCTGCAGCTATCGATCAAGACCCCGATTGGGTCAGCGAACTCCCAGCAAAGTGCTCCGCCAGCACTTTAAGGTTTTAGTAAAACCTTAGTCTATGGTCAATTTCGGACAGAGTGCTCCGCAGCTCTCTGTATCTTCAGTCACCTATTGAGTGCGTTGGGTCAGTGACAGGTCAGCTAAACCAGACAAGTCGGACAATTTCCCTAGGTGAACCCAGGGTAGATATACCGTTTTGGGGCAGTGTACCACCCCCCAATGTTGCAAAGTGTCAGAATCCCTCAATTTGGATTGGTCCTAAGGTAGGATTTGGGTAACACACCAATCAAAACACACTATTTGGATGCCTAAATTACATCTCTGGGTACCGCCTAGCGAGATTGGGGTTCCCATGAGAAAATTGCGCAGAATACAGGGAAAGAATACATTTTAGCAACATAATAGAACAATATCGTGATGCTGCGGGGCGAAGGTACTGCTTCCCAGGGTGGCTTCTGGTATCAACCTTCTTTGGCAGCAATTCAATGCCATGATGGCTCCTGCCGAGTCTGCGCACAAGTACCCTCCAAGATGGACTCCCCAGCCCAGCACCCCTCCGAATGGAGAATACATGAAAAGTAAGCGAAAACAAATTAATACATAGAAATAACGATATGAAAACACATCATTGGGTTTGTACTTTCAACTTATCACAAAAATATACTTATGCAGTCTAAATGTTAGCTACATGTATACGGGCACAAGAGCAGTGGCACGAGCAGTACCACGTTACTGGCAAAACTATGTATTACGCATGCGCAACTATTTCCCTCCAAACCTGCAAACACATCAGGACACGTGAGTGTGACTGACGCATGCGCAGACACTTATTTCAAAGCAGCGGCCATTTTATTAACTCAAATTAATAGTGTTAGAAATACACATAGGCAAGCTTCATGTACTTCGTTTAAACATGAAATATAAACGTTAGTAAGACGTACAAATTATTAATTGATTACACATAAACGAGGTTCATGACTTCAGCAAGTCGCAAATGCGAAGCTTTGCTTCATCAATCCCCTCTTTGATGATATTTACTATCATCACAAATAATGGAACCATATGCCAACTTTCTCACACTTTATACAACTCTATCTCTTCCAGCAAGCGATTCAATTTCTCTTTCTCATCTTTGGTAGGATGAGAATTCTTCACCCTTTTGTAGATCTTATTATTTATTTCCTCCAATTCAAGCTCATCCACACTTCGTTTCACTCCTCTGGCATTCACTTGATGCTTTCTGGTGTGCTTACGGCATTTGCAACAGACAAAGATGAAGAATAGGATAAGACCTATAATTCCAATTGGCATCAGTACCTTAAACAATAAGCTTTTACCTAAACTAGCAAGCCAATGACCTACATTTGAGAGACCATCTACCAGTGTCTTCCAGGCACTATCAACCTCGAGTGGTTTGAGTTCCTTTTCCAAATTAGTAATGTTTTTCACATATCTTTTGAGCTGCACACTTTTGTCCGGAATATAAGTGCAAAAATGTTGCGACTTCAACATCCGGCAGACTCCGCCCTCTTTTGCTAATAAGGTGTCAAGAGCAAGTCTGTTCTGCAAAACCATTGATCTGATCGCAACCATTTCGGTATTGACCAGCAGAAATCCATGAGCTGTGTCAGTAGACAACACATCCACTATAGTAGACAATTTGCAAATTCTGTGAGTGTTCAGAACCACTCCCACTCCAGGTATCAGTGCACTGAAAATACTACCCATTATTTCACCTACACTTTCTCTTTTACTACGCACTAAGCCATTAGTATTTTCACTGCTTCCAGCAACTTCATTCACATGGTATATTTTCGGGAAGACAATGCCAAAGTAGCAGCTTCCATACCAGTGATCCGGCAATTTGAAATAAGCCTTATCCCCACAAATATAATAAATTCCAGGAAACACAGGCTCTGACCCATTTTTGAAACCCCATCCTCCAATTACCTTGTAATTATGTTCGCATTCACTGGAACCAATGAAAATGTTATTATAATAGCTAGTCTTCTCGCGGTGAAGACATAGCTTGCCTTTCTTTTCAAAATCCAGCAACAGAGCAGGACCCGCCCCACCATTTGAGGTGCCTTCCATGTTTTCCGCCCATTTTGGCCTTTTCTGTTTCTCATCATCTGCCTTTTTCTGTATTTTTATTCTCCTTTTCTCTGCCATGTTCAGGAACATCTTTTCCTGCTCACGCAAAGAACAAGTCAAGTTATCTCTGTGTGCGTCACCTATGTCGATATTACCTATAGTCAGAAAGTATTCGCCCATATAGCGAGTAACGTCACTTTTTTTGAAAACCTTTATTGTACAGAGAGAGCTCACAAATACGGGCCTACAACCCACCGGGCTGGCCACCACATAGCAAAAATATCAAAAGCAATGCAAAGAGAGTTAGAGGATACAAAGGCATTGAAACAGGAGAAACAACAAGCATCGTAGAGCAGTCTCAGGAGCAAACAATTAGAAAGGTAGTTTTCTTTTTAAAGACGGGTCAGGGAGTTCAGGAGCACGACGGGCCGCAAGTCAAACCAGAGGGGTGGGGCCGCGGCGGGCAGCAACACAGCGATCGTAAAAATACAGGAGAAACAAATACGAAATAGCTATACCAATAAGCACCGGTCAAAACAACGGACATGAGGAAAGGCCATTGCACGCACTGTCCAATGCCCGCCCACCGTCGCCACCACCCGTACTACCAATCAGCAAAGATAAGGACCCAAGTATGGAAACAATACGAAACGCACCCCCAATAAAGGAAGAAAACCCCACAAAAAGGGGGGGGGGAGGGGAATGGGAAAAAGGAAAAAGAAGGGACTCTTACCCAAACACTCGCCCCCGGGCGACAAAACAGGAAAACAAAAATCCGGTACAAAATAGACAATAAAAATAAGAAGACATACCTAACAAATCACAATCATCGTAATACCGGAAAAATACCCCAGAAAGACACCAGGGGGACAGAAGACGAGACAGAGCCCCGAAAGAGGGGATACACAAGGGCCATAGAACCAAAAAGGGAGAAAAAAATGGAGGAAAAAGACCCCCCAAAAACAACAACAGACCCCCCCACCCACCCCACAAGCCCACCCTACACCCCTGCAGAAGGCTACGGCCGACCCCCCAGCAGCGTGCCTGTCGCCCTAAATAGAACCCGAAATATAGAAGAAGAGGAACAAGATAGAAACAAGACAAAAGGGGAAAGGACCAGGGAAGGGGAAGAACATCACACACGGGAGAGGGCGAAAGAACAATATTATCTGCCTCCATCCCGCCACCTGCAATAAAGGAGGGGTAGAGCCCACGGGAAGTTAACGATATTAGGATAAGTTTCAGGAGTTCCATGAAGTTACACAATATCATACCAGCACATATCGGTTATAGATCAAAAACGAGACTACCGCATATAAAAAGTCGTTTCAGCCCTGTCCGCTTTTGTCCAAAGTTGTAATCATCCGAACAAACAAAGACCAAACGGCGAGGGACACAGGGCACAGGAGAAGATCCAGCGGCAGTCCTGAGAAGAAACGTGAAAGAAAATACGGAGGATCCAGAAAAGTCATGGTACAACGTCCGCACCGCAGGCACAGTTCCAAGGACAGTTCCAATGAGGCAAGCCCAGCTGAATCGGCACCGGCGCCTCGGCTGGGGAGCCGACGCGATGAAAAACAGGAAGGATCATTGAGGCCAGGCCAGGATGCAAGCGGACCGCAGACCAGCGGCCGAGGCAACAAAGCAGGACGACGAGGGGCGTCGGGGAGTCTCCGACCCATGGATGCGGTCGCCGCCGGGGGCACAGAGTCCAGGAGCACACCAGCCGCACCCTGCAACGAGGAGGCCAAATCCAACGTCGGGGGCCCGCACAGTTCGAAAAGGGGGTCCGCCTCCACAGCGGAGACAGGCGCAGCCACGGAAGTCCGCCAGGAGTATAGTGCATCCAGGACAACTTGAAGTGCAGGAAGCCCTTTACAAGATCCGGCATCCGGGCCGTGTGGCGGGCCCCCAGTGCTCGCCCAGGCCCGGCAAAGACATCCAGGGTCGGCCGCCATCTTAGGAGCCCAGCAAGCCCTCGGCCGTCGGGAGCCCCAGCCGGGGCAACACCAAAGCAAAAGGAGGTCAGCCGATCTGCGGCAGGGCGCCCCAAGGCAGGAAGGAGACCCACCAGAAGAAGGATGTTCGTCGGTCCCCTCGTGCCGCCGGCCCCGTTCTCCGAGCCCGGGCGGAAAATTCAAAATGGCCGGGCCGGGGAACAAAGGGGGGGGACCAAGCCGGATAAATGAGTAGGCTCTCCTGCGAGAGGCAGCGTCCGCACCCCAAGGCCAAGCCAATCGGGTCCGCCAGCGGGCACAGCCGGCCTACACGTACATCAGCCTCCGCAACCAGATCCACAACGCCAGTAAGGGCCGACCATCGTGCTCCGTCTCGTCCCGGAGTCGCAAGGAGGTCCAAGCCAGTCCGCCCCGGAGGCTACGAAGCGAGCGGGATCGCTGCACAGGATCGACAGCACCCAGGATCACCGGAGCAACGGGTAAGTGCCTGCAAAGTGTCCTTAATACCGAAACACGACAAGGAGGGCTTCCCGGGGCAGGAGAAATACAGGATAAACGAAAAAAACCAGGCGGTTGAACGGAGCCGAGCTAAAACGCGGCCATCTCGGTCGCGAGCTAGGCTCCTCCCCCAGTAACGTCACTTTTAGTATGTACAGGATTCAAGTTCCCACGTATAGGAAGTTCAGAAAAGATCACGTCATTGTTAGAGTAATAGTACTGTAATGGTCCTCTTTTGTAAAATAAACTAGCTAAAATGCTACATGATATTCCATACGTCAGGGGCAGGTGATGGTATGTCACGCCTTCAGCTACAGAGGTAGGTAGCTTCATGCAGACATAGCAATCTTCAATTTCCATAGTCTCTACATAGTGTATTAACAAGTTTGCGAAAACATTTAAATGTGTCTTGTTCTTAACTCCGTGATAATGTAGTCCTCCCTCATCTGATGCTTCTAAGTCTCGTTTTGTTTGCTTCAGTGCTCTCTCATGTCTTGCTACACTCTGTGTTGTTAGTTCTTCGGTCTCAGTATTTACAATCTCAGTAGGGTACTTATTAGTATTTTTGCTCACCGCAAAAGGAATGAAAACTGTTAGTCCTATCCAAACTAATATCAGTATAACTATACTACATACACATACCTTGCAGCATGTTTTGCAACAACTGCGACTAGGTCTACCATTCACTCTTGAATCAGACATTTCGGCTCAGAAGAAGTTTCTCGACCCCTCTTTGTGTCTTTACACGAGTAGCTTACTTTGTGCAAATTCACGGTGGCTCGTCTTCTTCTTCGGCAGAGTACTCAGGGACTGGTTCCCCGTCACTTTCGTCAGTGATATCAAGATCTTCAAATTCTTCCAACACGAGCGTCCATTCAGGAGACTTGTACTTTTTGTTTTGTCTTTTTATTCGATCACTCCTTCTTTTGGAAGTACCTTCTTGTTGCTCAGCTATGCGAGCACTTCTCCTTTCTTCAGCACGTTTTTCTTCCACTGTCTTTATCCTTAGTCTTAATTTCTTTACGAAGCCAGGCTCTATGTGCTTTCTTTTCTTAAGTCTTTTAGTTGGCACTTGGACTTCGTTTTCTTCTCTTGCCCTCTTGTTTTCATTAGTTTGTGGCAATTCTGTTTCAGTTTCTTCCTCTTCTATCTGACTAATTCCAGGGCTAGCATCTATTTCTTCTGCCTGGTCACTAATCTGGCCTTGTTCAGGACAGTTTTGTGTTTGTCTTTCAAATGTCTCTGTTTCTGTTTCCTGAACACTTTCTTCTAATTCTATCTGATCCTGTTCAAGCACTTCGATCTCTTGATTTTCTTCTGCTCGAACTATTACACTATGTCTAGTCTGTCCCTTCTCGACATCAGGAGTCAGTGGAGGAGTGTCAATCACTTGTTCTATCCCTGTCTGACCTTCTCCTTCCTCAGTTTTGATGTGAATCTCAAGATCCTGAGGTTCTTCGCCTTTGCCTTGCTTTTCCTCTCTAGTCCACTCTCTACCTTCCCGAAATCGCTCACTTGTTCTGATCGGGTCTTCAGTGAGATCAATTAATGGTATCCACTCTTCTGGCCATATGCTTGGCAGCTCGTCTTCAGCTACTTCTGGCTCAGCTTCTTGGACCCCTTCAGCAGGCTGGACTCTTGGTAGTTCGTTATCAACTATTCCTCGGCCAACGTCTGCTGTTCCTGCAGCTTGACTGGTACTGGGCTGTACGTCGTCAGCTACTTCCGGTCTGGCTCCTGCAGAGTCCTCTGCTGGATGCCCTTCTTCTTCAGGCTCTTCGTCTGGTAATACCTTCTGGGTGTGGCTGGCGTGGACCCAATGTGGATCCCCTGCACACTTTACTGCTGTGGTTGTTACCAGGATCACCTGTCGCTTCTCTCCCCACCTGGGCTCCAGGCAGCTCTTCCGAGTATGCTTCTTTATCTTGACCCAGTCCCCCGGGACCAGTTTGTGGAGAGGAGTCGTTGGATTGAGGATGGCGTCTTCTCCGATCTGGCGAGAGATAGAACGCACTTGGTCACCTAATCTCCTGCAGTATTCAAGCACCAAATCATCAGTAATACTCAACAGTTTGCTTCCTGGTACCCATGCTTGTCGCATCACTCTTCCCATCAGGATTTCATGGGGACTTAGGCCTGTCTTGCGGTCAGGAACACTTCTGAGTCCCATCAGGACCAAGGGCAGGGCCTTCACCCAGGTCATACCAGATGCATCACACAGCTTTGCTAGTCTGTTTTTGATAGTTCCGTTTACTTGTTCCACTATTCCAGAAGCCTCTGGACGATATGCACAGTGGAGCTTTTGTGAGATTCCAAAGGCCTTACAGAGTTCGTCGATTACATCATTCTGAAAATGTCGGCCTCTATCTGATTCAATAGTGACTGGAACCCCGAACCTAGGTATTAGTTCTTTTAGTAAACACTTAGCTACTGTTATTGCGTCATTTTGGGGAGTAGGGAAAGCCTCCACCCACTTTGAAAACAGGCAGACCATGACAAGGACATATCGCTTCCCTTCACACCGGGGCATGGTGATGAAGTCAACCTGTATTCTTACAAAGGGACCCCCTGACCTCCCAATTTTCCCCAATTCCACCGCAGTTTTCTTGCCTGGGTTCATCTTTTGACATGACAGGCACCTCTGGCAGAGGGACTCTGCTACTTTCCTGAACTTTTTACTGTACCAAGTCTGTTGGAATACCAGAATCATGGCGTCCCTACCAATGTGTGATCCTTCATGTATCAATCTCACCATTGTGCTAAGTAAGTGTCTAGGTAACACAGGCATACCAGTTGGGCCCAAGATGACACCATCCACACGTCTTGGTCTACACCCATCTTCCTTCCACTTCTCTCTCTCTTGCCAAGGTGCCGCCTGCTGCCACTCTTTCACTTCATCCCATGTAGGCACTTCTTCAAACACTTGAAGTTGGCAGCTGGTTCCTGGCCCCCCTCGTTTTGGATTTATGATATACCGATCTCTGGCGCACCATTGGGCCACTCGATCAGCAAAATCATTTCCCAGTGATACAGTGTCAATGCCCTTCTTATGAGCAACACATTTTACCACTGCCAGTTCCTTTGGTAACTGGATTGCCTCTAAAAGGTCTTGAACCACTTTTCCATTTCGAATAGGGGTACCTGATGAAGTCAGGAACTCCCTCTGTAGCCACAACTGGCCAAAGTCATGCACAACCCCATAACAGTACTGACTGTCAGTATACACTGTTATGCGTATGTTTTTCCCAATTTTGCAAGCTTTTATCATGGCGATCAATTTGGCTACTTGTGCAGACTTTACGTCAAATAGATACCCTGCTTCTTCAATTTTGGTTAAGGAGACTACCGCATATGCAGCGCTCAGGCCTCCTTGTTCATGTCTTAGACATGAACCATCCACAAACAATTCCTTGTCATGCTCAGGCAATGGTGTTTCTTTAATGTCTGGGCGTGGCTTGGTGTTGAATTCCGTTAAATCAATGCAATCATGCTCATCATCCACCCCACTTTCCATGTCCATTGGGTCGGGGAGCAAAGTGGCGGGGTTCAGAATACTGCACCTAACAATGTTTACATTTGCAGCACCCACAAGAATCCTCTCGTATTTAGTCAGCCGACTAGGGGTGAGATACTGAGTTTTGGTTCTGGTCAACAAAATTACCACTCCATGGGGAACATACACAGTTACAGGATGTCCCATGACAATGGACTCACTCTGCTCTAAACTTGCACAGGTAGCAGCTACTGCTTTCAGACATCCTGGTAATCCAGCAGCCACTGGATCCAGTGTGGCAGAGAAATATGCCACAGGCCTTCTGGTCGTGCCATGTTCTTGTGTCAGGACTGACAACGCGCAATTATCGCGAGTGTCACAGAATAGGGCAAATTCCTTGGAATAGTCTGACATTCCTAACGCAGGTGCTGTACACAGACAATCCCGTAGTTTTGTGAAGGCTGTTAAGCTTTCATCATCCCACTCCACAATATCCGGTGTTCCTCTCTTGGTCATTTTTATCAAGGGCCTAGCTAGGACTGCAAATCCCAGAATCCATTGCCTGCAGTATCCTATCACTCCCAGGAACATTCTGATCTCTTTCTGAGTACGGGGTAACTGCATCTTTTGAATTATTCTCACCCTTTCTGATGTTACTTTCCTGACACCTTTCTCTATCTGGTGCCCCAGATATTTCACTGATTTTGCACAGAACTGTAATTTGTCAGGGGCCACTTTATGTCCCTTCTCACTCAGGTGATTCAGTAGGGCAATGGTGTCAATCACACAATCCCTATGACTTTTTGACGCCACCAAGAGGTCGTCAATGTATTGCACTAGGACAGAGTTTCCAGGTAAGACCAAAGTTTCCAAACATTTTTTCAAGATCTGATTAAAGATAGAGGGGCTCTCTGTGTACCCTTGAGGGACCCGGTTCCAGACATACACGTGACCATTGAAGGCAAATGAGAAAAGAAATTTGCTATCTGGATGCAAGGGAATGGAAAAGAATGCATGACATAGGTCTATCACAGTGAACCACTCAGCATCCCAGGGAATCTGATACAGAATCACTGCTGGGTTCGGGACAATAGGGCAGCAGGGGACCACTATTTTGTTGACTTTTTGTAGGTCCTGCACTACTCTGTACTTGCCACTAGGCTTCTTGATGCCCATAATCGGTGAGTTACATGGGCTACTCATTACTTCCTGTATGATGTTTCCTTCTAGCAATTTCTGTATTTCCAGGGTAACACCAGCTCTCACTTCTGCATTCATTCTGTAGGGTTTAGTATTGGGGTATACCGCATTGTCCTTTATTGCTATCTGTATGGGGTCCACATTTTTCATTAACCCTACATCTTTCCCAGTAAAGTCCCATACCTCTGGCTTCACTGCTTCTTGAAGTTCTTTGGGCAAATCCTGCATAGTCATTCGTTTAATTTCTGAGTCAGGTCTTATTAGCATTAATTTATAAATGCCATCTTCATCTGGGGTCTGAATTTCAACACCCTTTGGTGTGCAAAAGATGGTACAGTTCATTTTGCACAGCAAATCACGTCCCAGTAAGTTTACTGGACTGGTGTCACAAACGACAAATCTATGCATTTCCTTAAAGTTTCCAATTGAGATCTCCATGGGCTCGGTAACCCACTACTTGGATGGCTTCTCCCGAGAGGGGTAGGTTTGGAACGTCCACTGTTCTCACAGTAGAACGGGTAGCGCCAGTGTCCAACAGAAAGGTGACATCATTTCCGTCAACCTTTCCTTCAATGTATGGTCCGGACTGGTCTACCGGCAAGGAGGCGCCAAGTACGCACTCCTCGTCCTCCCCTCTCAGGCCCCGTCAGTACTGGTCATCACAAAGGAAGGTATCGTTTAACAAATACTGCGAAGTTGCTGCATTTCTGTTCTCATTGCTTTCCCAGACTTCTATCTCATCACCCCCTGTGCCTTTTCCCTTATGTACTTGCTTTGGAGCTCGGGGCACCTGAACCGTTTTTACCTGTGGTTGAGTCTTTCTTGGTCTTTCTTTCTGCGTCTGTGGAGTTAAATCAGGTGTTTTGGGGTTATCGTCAGACAAATAAGGACACTCGTTACGCCAGTGTCCAATTTCTCCGCACTGGTGACAGGGAAATTTCTTCATAGCCTCTTCCCTGCTCATTTTGGGCCGGGGCTTACCTCCTCCCCCACCCCCAGGACCTTGGTTCTGAGTGTTTTTGACCATGTTACTCAACTGTTTTTCCTGCTGTTCTGCGAGCTTCACTTGAGCCCACATAAACTTTTCCTTGAGAGCTTTTTTCTTTTCTGCCATCTCGTCCTCGCAGTACTTTGCGTACCGCAGGACCTCATCTATCTTTTTTGTATGCCAACAGATTTTGTTATCTTTTATCCACTGACAAATTTCGGGTCTTAAACCGTTTACAAACCTGTAAATGAAATGCGTCATATCCTTCATCTCGATGTTATCTATACCACTGTATGTTTTAAACACCTGCAACAGCCTTTCATAATAGGAGTGCACTGTCTCGTCTCTTTCCTGCGTGGTTCTATCTATCCTGGTCCAATCTGTCTCCTTTGCGGGCACCTTGTTTTTCAAATGCAGAATTACTTGTTCATATTTTTTCATCACTTCAATCGACGGCTCCCCTGTGTTGGAGTCCCTCGGGTACTCCTCACTAGGCCAGCCTATGGCTATTTTACACTCGGTCCTTTGATCTACCGGGACCACAATGTCGAAAAACCCATCTAGGTCTTTCCACAGGCATTTTTGGACCTTTACGAACCTTTCCACCTGCCGGTACCAGTCGACTGGCTTCTCGCGCAATTTCGGGAAATCGTTAGTAAAGGACACAATATCCTGTCTGGACCATGGAACGTGCACATACCTCCCACCTGGTACTTCACGCATGGGGCATAACATTTCGGGCTTGTCTACTTCCCTCAAAGGGAACTCAGGGGTCGCTTGTCTGGATCGAGCCTCATCTTTCTTTCGGGCCCACCTGCTTTTCCATTTTTCCACGTCTCCCCATTTTTGTAGAATCGCTAGCAACTCTTTAATCTGCAACTTTTTCCCTGTCACATTCAAGTTCTCTATATCTTTGTCTGAGAATTCAGCTCGGTATGGTTTCTGCAAGGGCTTGGATCTGGAAATATCTATCCCCATACTAGCTGCCGTGTCTGTCAGTTTTTCATGGAGCACTCTTGTACTTCTGGTAAGGCTTTTACACATAAACAGCAACTCTTCTTCAGAGTAGGTATTTAATCTGTCCAATCCCACATTTCCTGCCATTAATTCCTCTATTTCTACTCTCAGTTTGTAGAGGTCTAAAGGTTTTGTTTGCGGAGTCTGTTTTTCTAATTCACGACTCCAGTTTTCAATTTCTTCCGGAGTTACCAGAGAGACACTCCTAGTACCCGACGTTGATTCTAATTTAATTTCTTTCGCATTAAAAGGATTTTGCCTCTTCGGTACTCCCTTTCCATTCTGTTTGTTTGGCAGGTCCAAGAACACAACTTCAGACTCGCACTCACTGGACTGATCGTCTATCAGTAGGGGCTCCTGCCTTGGTGGGGCCATGATTGGGTTCATAACTGGAGGATTTGGACTTCCCTGATTATTCCCATACAACGGAACCACTGGTCCGATTGTTACCGGAATAGTCAAAGCCTCAGGACTGGCATTTAACTGGGATATTTTCTGAATTATTTCTGTCCTCTGTCTAGCTATGGCCTCTTGCTCCCTTTCATCTAATGCTCTTCCTAAGGTTCGGTCAGGTATTATCTGTGGGGTCAGGTGAGGGGAAAAACTCGGGGCAGTAGGATGCGTTTCACTTGGTCCTCCACCATAATTTGGTTTAGGGAACAAAGTTCCTGTGCCAAATGACCTACGTTCTTCCTCATATGGAGGCTGTAAAAAGGGCATTCCTGAACTTAATGGTTTTTCTTCGTTTTCATAAAGAGGTCTGGGGAAAAAGGCTCTCTCACCGGAATATTTTTCCTCCGGGCTCACGGGCACTCTAGGATATATCTCTCTTACCTCCGCGGGTCCGGGATTCTCAAAATAGGGCAGTACCTGACCCCCTCCCGTCTACTTAGGGATCTGTCCTCTTCCTTAATAGATGGACGCTGGGGATTCTCTCCTGCACTGGAAGGTCGGGCTCCCTCATTATAAGGCGGCGGACTTCTCGTAAAGATGTCATCTAACAACTCATCGTCTGACTCCCCAAGAGCTCCCCAATGCTTACTCTTTTCTGTCTTTTTCTCTCCCCCAGAAGGGGTACATGCTGGCATCATGGGAAACAGGCCTTCAACAATCATACTCTGTCTCCACTGTTTCATCCTCTTGTCCCTGGTCTCTTGTTTCAGCCTTGGGTACCACTTGGTCAGACCTTTGTCCATCCGAGGTTTCTCTCTTTCAAAAGCCTCAATCTCCCATTCCTCTAATGCCTCATACTGCGTTAGTCTCGGTCTGGGATGCAATTCATTCATTCGGGTCCTCAAATTAAATAAAATCCTGCCATTGAAAGTACCGTCTAACGGAAAAGCCAATATTCCGTCATCTTTTGTGTATTTCACCCAATTCTCCAACCACACACAGGTATTATACCCTCGGTCAAACATCATGAACGAGGCGGGAGTATTCGGTGGTGGGACAATAACGCCCTCTCTGGACTTAATCGGTTTGTCCGTTTTGAAATAATTCTTTACCCTATTTACAAGGGACATTTTTCTCTTAGCTCCGTACATAATATCGTATCTATTGGCTTTCCACTGATCCCTTTCAAACCCTTGGTTTCTTGGATCGGGTCTAGTCTCTGGACAATACGAGTGCCACATACGATTTCTACGCTTAACTTTGTTTACAAAGTTACCTTCAATCAGAATGCGCCTTACAATTCCGTGCGACCAATGGGGTGCACGCGTTCAAATAGTTTCGACCAATGGGTGCGCGGCCCCTTCGCGAGACAGTTCTCACGCTTCGGCGCTCACCCCTCCTTCACAATTCCAGCCCCGCTACCCGCCCGCTGCGTCTACCAATCCCAGCGCGGCACGGAGTGACGTCAGAGATGCTTCGCGGCTGACTCCCTCCCTTCACAAGGTAACGGAAACTTTCTTTCTTTCTAAAGTGCTCAGTGCTTGGTTATTTAACAACGAATATACATTCGCCACAGTGCTCAAGTGTCTAGACAGGATAGCGTTGTTTTACTGCAAGTAAACTACTTCCATTTACTTTTCACGCGCTGCGGGTAGATCTCTTCCGCCTACCCTTCACCCTAGCATCAGTGAACCTGTTATTCCCCTAAACTCATCCACTTCTCCGGGATATATCTGAGTCTAAGGTTTCCCAGCGGACCCCTTTGCTTTCACTCAAGCTCCGATGAACCTGCTACTCTTCCGATGTGACCCTTTACTAGGTTACGCCACTATGGGAATTTTGCCAATGAACCTCGTTACTGACATTTATTCACACACGTATTCAGAAAAACCCTAGTTAGTGCTTCCCGGTTCACTTAACCTGCACCTAACTTTCCTCGAGCCTGCGACCTCAGGACAAATGGATTCTATTCACCACTTGCCATTCAATTCCCCGGGGAGTTCAGACAACAATGAACGAGACGATTTACAAACGCATGGATTAATACATATAACAATATAAGAACAAGAATAACAATGATAAAACAATTCATAAATTTCAAAGCAGCGTATTCTCAAGAGAATGATCAGGTCCCTCGGAACAGCCGCTCTTATAGCAGCATCAATATACTAGCAGCTACCGACTTAACTAGTCTAACTAGTCCTGCCTAACCTTTAGCTAGTCCCTAACCATCCTCTGCTAGCCAGAAAAACTGATAGAGCGCGCGAGGTCACCTAGCCAATAATTTCGCCGTTTCCGGCTTCGGGCCCATATATTTCAATTCACCATATACATTGACCGGGCGACTTCACGGGCTGCTACCAATTTGTGTGAATTCCCTACTGTTATTTTCCTCAGCGTACCCGACTTACCATCCACCGACACGGGTACCTATGACCACAATGGATCAGGGAGCTAGCTGTAAAAGGAAAGGCAGCAAAATACAACTCAAAATGACATTCAATACTTTGGTAAAATGACCACGGACAACTGGAAGTTTTAAACTCTTTATCTAAAGTTCGTTCTCAGTAAGCATTAAATTTACAAGAATAAGACAATCAATAATCAAGATAATGAAAAGTACATAACTATAGAGAAATAAAGTCAGGGTAATCATGGAAATGCTAATATGGGATGCAACAGGAAACGCTATGCATTTAGGGCAAAAGTTCTTTAGACAGTTTAAGTAAGGAGGTTCTAGACCATATCAGAAAATGACAAACTGCAATGCAAAATATGATTTCTAACAGGTAGGGTAACATGGGAACATATTAAGAAAATATGCAAATGACTTTATGTTTCAATAGTTGCGGCAAAAGCATGGAAAAAATCAACATATACAAAGGTGTGTCTTTATTAAAGCAAAAGACAGAAAAAATAGAAAGGTGCAAGTTTAAAGAATTTAGAGCAATATTTACCTAGACTGGTGTGGAAACCAAACCCTGGCCAAGGGTCAGTTAAGGACAGGAAACCCTTAAGGAAGGATACCCCTCAATGGACAGCAGGTGCAGAATGGACACCCAGGACAGGACAGGAAACCCTCAGATTAGGAATCAGGACAGGACCTCAGGACAGGACAGGAAACCCTCAGGACAGGACCAGCACCCGCAGTTCGGAAGCAATGCCTGCGCTCCACCCCCTCTGCAGCTATCGATCAAGACCCCGATTGGGGGGGGGGAGGAGCCAAGATGGCGATCGGAACAGTCGCATAACCGCCTCGCTCCGTGATCTCTTCCTCCCCGCCACCTATCCTGTATTTTATCCTGTTCGGGGTGTTCCGAATTCGCTCACTGAGGACGAGCCGTCACTTACCATCCTTTTCTGGGGCTCCGGCGTGCGGTGATTTCGGCGTTCTGCCCTGGTCACCTTGCTGGCCTTCCCGGCCCTGACGCCGGGCCTCGAGTGCTGTGCTTGCCCGGAGATGTTCGGAGTGCCGGCGGTCCGGAACCGGTGGAGAGACCCGATGGTGGGAGCCTGAGAGCCGCGGGCCGGAACCCCCGGGGCGGACCCACCCCCGCTGGTGGGCCACCCCGTATGTCCGATTGCCTGCCGGCCCGAAGAAGAGAAGCCGCGCTGTCCGGCACCCATCGAGTGAGAGGCCCACTCCTGTTACTTGGCCCGCCCCGGGGTCCGGCGCTGGGCTCCCCCCGAGTGCTGTGGGGAGCACGCCCGTTCTTCTGGTGACTCTCCTTTCTCCGCCAAGCGCCATCCGCCGCGGATTGGCTGTGTGCCCTGGGGCCGCCGGTGCTCCTGGTGGACTTGGAGGCGCCTGCGGCGGTGGCGGCGGGCGCTGTGCTTAAGATGGCGGATGGCCCCTCGGAGTTTCTTTCTCCTGGAGACAGGGTAATGGCCGCATTTGCTTTCTCCAGCCCTCCTTTGATTCGAGCAGCCCCTACTCGGAGTACTGTCTGGTTTGCCCTGGCTGCTCTGCGGATCGACCTGTCTTTGAAATACCGAGTCTTGGAATTGAGGCTCTCCGCCATGGATGCTCCGCCATTTTGTGATGAGGTGTCGTCTCCCCGAATTGTGAGGGTTGAAACTTCTCCGGCGGCTGTGCTGGGATCTCCGGCTGGGTGTTCGACTCTATGTGATCACGTGGACCCGGTGCCGATGTTGCAGCGTTTCCTACATCCTGATTTCTTTGTTTCGTGCTGGACAGCCCGGATAGTGTGCTTGGCCACGTGGATTTTTGAGGAACTTGTGCATTCTGACTGCTGCCGAGTTCTCCTGTTTGCTTCTTGTTGGCCGGGACGGTGTTTTGCGGAAATCCCACCGGCTTTCTCCGACTGGTATGGACCCACTGTGTACTGCTGTGTTTTGGCTGTGGCGGGGTCTGGAAACTCGACTCTTCATAAAAGTGGACAGGGGTGATCGTGCCCGGGTGCCTGTGGGACCCCTTTTTAATTGACATCTCCGGGCCTTGTTATTTTGGATGGTTCCTGTTTTCATCCTTGTGTAGGCTTTTCTCAAGTCTCCTTTTCGACCTCGATTAGTGATTTATTGTTGCGGAGGGGGTAGTGTTCTATGCCTCGATCGCTGGCTCCTCTCCTCTCCCTTTCTCCCTTCTCCTCTCCTTCTTTTTCTTTCTCCCCTCGCTTTCTTCGTCATTATGCCCTCTCTCTTTCTTCTATATTTCGGGTGACTCGGGCGACAGGCACGCTGTTTAGTGGGGTAGGCCGTAGCCATTACAGTGATGTAGGGTGGGGGGGTGTTTGTTATTTTAGTTTGTTTTATTCTATGGTCCCTTTTTTGCCTTTTTCCAGGGGGTGGGCTATGTCCCTTTGTGTTTACTCCTTTGTTTCGTAAGCGTCTGCACTTTTTCCTTTTTCGGGGCGGGTGGGCTGTACATGTGGCGTCCACTTTATTTGTTTGTTGGAATTTGTCCTCTATTTTGAACCTTGTATGGGCGTGGAAGGTCTTTGGGCTTTGCCCTATTGTGGTCGTCTGATTGCGTGGGGGGCTGTTTGCCTCCCGCTCCCCCCCCTCTTTTTCTGTATATGTTGCATGACGCACTGGTAGATGTGGTTGCCGCCCCCTTTATATAATGTAAAATGGAACCTTTCTTATCCTGGCGCTGGCTATATAACGATTTCATTTACGTCCATCCTGTAATCATTCTATCATATATATTGCTTTGCCTTCTTTTGATTCTCCTGATTTTGCGGCCGGCCCCTGTGGTTGTAGGCCGACGCTTGTACCTATACGTGTCTTTCAATAAAGGTTTTCAAAAAAAAAAAAAAAACCCCGATTGGGTCAGCGAACTCCCAGCAAAGTGCTCCGCCAGCACTTTAAGGTTTTAGTAAAACCTTAGTCTATGGTCAATTTCGGACAGAGTGCTCCGCAGCTCTCTGTATCTTCAGTCACCTATTGAGTGCGTTGGGTCAGTGACAGGTCAGCTAAACCAGACAAGTCGGACAATTTCCCTAGGTGAACCCAGGGTAGATATACCGTTTTGGGGCAGTGTACCACCCCCCAATGTTGCAAAGTGTCAGAATCCCTCAATTTGGATTGGTCCTAAGGTAGGATTTGGGTAACACACCAATCAAAACACACTATTTGGATGCCTAATTTACATCTCTGGGTACCGCCTAGCGAGATTGGGGTTCCCATGAGAAAATTGCGCAGAATACAGGGAAAGAATACATTTTAGCAACATAATAGAACAATATCGTGATGCTGCAGGGCGAAGGTACTGCTTCCCAGGGTGGCTTCTGGTATCAACCTTCTTTGGCAGCAATTCAATGCCATGATGGCTCCTGCCGAGTCTGCGCACAAGTACCCTCCAAGATGGACTCCCCAGCCCAGCACCCCTCCGAATGGAGAATACATGAAAAGTAAGCGAAAACAAATTAATACATAGAAATAACGATATGAAAACACATCATTGGGTTTGTACTTTCAACTTATCACAAAAATATACTTATGCAGTCTAAATGTTAGCTACATGTATACGGGCACAAGAGCAGTGGCACGCGCAGTACCACGTTACTGGCAAAACTATGTATTACGCATGCGCAACTATTTCCCTCCAAACCTGCAAACACATCAGGACACGTGAGTGTGACTGACGCATGCGCAGACACTTATTTCAAAGCAGCGGCCATTTTATTAACTCAAATTAATAGTGTTAGAAATACACATAGGCAAGCTTCATGGACTTCGTTTAAACATGAAATATAAACGTTAGTAAGACGTACAAATTATTAATTGATTACACATAAACGAGGTTCATGACTTCAGCAAGTCGCAAATGCGAAGCTTTGCTTCATCATACCCTTTACCCAACCTTTCATACTGGCCTGCCTGTATATATTTTTGGCAGTATTGAAACCTGAAAGTTGATATCGGAATATTAATTATCCCATGTATTATCCATTCAATGACAGGTCGTTCTGACATTGTCAATGGCAATCTCTCGAGTTTCTCAATGCTCAGGATTGTATAATCAGCACCCTTCTGTGCCATACTGATTTGTTTATCAGTAAGGTTAACGATATTAAATAATGACGTTGTGTTGATTAAACGCCAAGGCACATAGCCTGAACGCAGATTTTGTAGCGTCCAGCCAAGCTGTACAATAGAACGCAATTGCGACTGTCCGTGTTGTAACATCAGTAAGTCTTGCGATATTATATCGATTGCTGAAGACACAATGCTGTCCAGAGAATATATTCTGGAGGACAGAGTCATTAACCCATTGTCCACCACAGAAAGTGATTTTTCCAAATTAATACGGTCAATTTCCCGTATTTTCTCTGCTGTCTCAATTTGAGCTTCTTTCCAGGCTTCTTTATATGCTGCATATATAGAGGCCGCTATGAAACGTTTTTGACGCTGTTTGCGTGGTCCCATAATGAAATCACGCAAGTCAGCACCTTCTGTAAGTAAAGTTAGGTGTTGCTTAATTTCTGCCAGTGTGGATGTTTGTAGCCATTGAAGGCAGAGCTTGCCCACACTGTAGGTGTTTACTATCCCTGGATGTTGTCTTTGGGAATATCTAGGGTCTGGCCTGGTCAATGTGAACCCCTGTATTTTGTTCAGGAATCTGTCTTGACAGTTATTTGTATCTGTGGGCCAGATCAACCATTGTTTCCATTCAGGATGTGTTCTGTTTTGGTTTAATATATGGTTTACGTCTATCTCAACATCTATAGAGCTATTACTGTTCACTGTTGGCTTTGGAATAGACGGTTTGTTTAAATCTTTGATTTTGGCTAAGCCAAGACAGGTAGTTTGTTGAATAGTGTCATTCAAAAATATAATTTGTTCTGGGATCATGCAGGCTCTAAACAATGATTCTATACCTTGTACTTGCCAATCTCTTGTACCCCAAACAGTTTTTGCTTCAATATTATTGTTCCAGAAATCAAAACCAAATGTATTCATTTGCTCAAAAAATGAATCTGAATATATCAATTTTGTGTTTGTAAGCATGGTCTTCATACCTGTCTTATTTGACAATTTGAAATAAAATGTTTCTGCTTTACTTGTGTTAAACCCTGAAAAGTATGAATATTTATCATAAAATGTTTTCGAGCTACCTTTTGGAGGAGTAGCACAATGTTCCCATTGGTTATAATTTAAAACATTTCTCGGTTGTGCAGATTTATGTAGATAATGGTTACCATAGTGGTTGTAGCAGAACATCTGATCATAATTAGACGAACCCTGCAAATAATCATGTTCTGTAAATTTAGCAGACATCACTAGGTCAGACATCATATCATTAATACTTTCAAAGTCCCAATCATCAGCAAATGTGCTTGGTTTTACAAAGTCACTCAATGAGATCTTGAATTGGTGTGGCTACTTCAGGATTTCAACCGGACCATAGATTTCATAATCAGTATTGTCCCATGCTACCCCGCCGGGTATAGGGTTGGCTGTGAAGTTGACTGAAGAAAGTTCTCTTTTCTCGACGTGTGAAGATGTGTGTGGTTTAAGGACCAAGTTGATTTTCTGGCTTGCTGTGTCCATTGGTGCATATTTTCCCTCAATGAAATGTCCCAAGCATAGTACCATGATGAGCCAAAGTACGAGGATAAATGCACCTAATGCCACCCAAATTTCAATCCATGGAGAAATCAGATAGGTTTCTTTCAGTTGTTGAAAAAGTTCCTTAGCTTTATCTTTAAAAGTTTTTGTTGATGGCTGTTTCTCAGATTCACTCAGATCTTCAGAGAAATCATCGAAGTTGATGAAGTAGCCGGATGCTGTTCTGTCAATTGTTCCAATTGCTTCTGGATTACTTTTTGTTTTATGAGTTTGCTTTGTTTCATCAGCATAGTCATTTGTTACATCATCGTAGGTTGGTGTGTCTTGACTAAATGTTTTTATTTGGGTTTTTAGAGGTTTAAGTTCCATTGCTTTGTTGCATAGTCCTTGTTGATGTTCTGTAGGCATTTCGAATGTGATTAGCCTCTTAGTTTGAACCTCTGAATTTGTAGCAAACATTGGTGTTCTACTACTTCTTGGGAGTCCACTTGGCCTACTGTTTGTTATCGGCCACATGATTGTGGTTTTACCAGGTCGATGGATACAACTCTGTTCTCCTTTTTACCAGCAAGGGGCGGTAGTACTACTGATCTTGTCCCGTTGACAGACAAGACAGGAACTGCTTTTCTGTAAGAAGGCCCAAATTCCTTCTTTACCGCGATCTTTTCTCTGACTAGATCCCCGACTTTTGGAATCCAGACAGGCCTTGCTGGGACAGGTGGTTTCTCTTCAGTGGTTGTTGGCTGCTGTTTCAACTTTATATTGCTCAGGTCTTTCCTTGTTTCATTTAAGTCCTGTAAAATAGCCAAACGATCTTTGATATCAAAGCATTTATCTTTAACCACTGAAGTCTGACTATCAAGATCTTGGATCATCATTCTAGTCCCGAACAATAGTTCGTACGGACTGAATCCTTTCAGAGAATTTCTTGGCAGGTTATTTAGACTACGTTGGACACTTATTAAATGTTTGACCCACCCAGCTCCCGAACCTAATACCTTTGCTGTTATAGATTGCTTTATGTCACGGTTTTTTCTTTCTACGATTCCGTTTCCCTCAGGATGAAATGGACAAGAGTACCGCAATGCAATGCCCATGCTGGTCATGGCCTCCTTATAAGCTCGAGAGCTAAAGGCAGGACCCTGGTCAGAATGTAGCATGCCAATTGCGTATGTGCCGATAAAGACTCGCAAATCTTTTATAACAGTTCTGGCGTCAGCCGATCGCTGGGGCCACATCCATATGAATCTCGTACATGAATCCACTGCGCCCAAGATATATTTATAGTTACCATCCCTTTGTAAGGGACCACAGTGGTCCAGATAAACACAGGCTAATGGTTTATCTGAGATTAGAAGGGGCGTCTGTGCTGGTCGTCTCACTGTTGATACCTTCATTCTTTGACATATTTCACATTCTAGAACATAGTTCCTTGTCTGTCTTCTCATTTGTGGCCACCAGTATCTCTGCTTTAATAATGATACTGTGGCTGAAACGCCAGCATGTACAGAAGCAAGCCCTTCGTGTGCCGCTATGATGAGTCCTAACCTATGTTCCATGTTTGGAATTGCCCTATCCCCCACTCCAGGGATTCGAGCAAACGGAACATTATTTGCATCAGTTATGTATGAGTACTTTACTGGAAAGCCTTTCGGGAGTGTTTCTATGGCTTCTTTTACTGTAGCGCTGACAGCCTGTAATATTTCGCTGTCTATTTTTGTTTTTGACCGGGTGATGGCAGCTACGGAAGCCGTTTGCACAGCTGCCTTCGCGGCCTCATCAGCCAATGAATTCCCTGCAACGTGAACGCCATCACGTTGATGATTCAGTGTATGTATCACGTGAGTCTTTGGTAGTTCCTTTTGTAAAAGAACTACTTGTTCCCAAAGCATCTTATGCTTGATTGTGCCACCTTTTGCGTCTTTAAAACCATTCTGAACCCAGATCTGCAAGTATTCATTGTATGATTGAACGCAATAATACGAATCACACACTATGAGTGTGGGGAATTCTCGATCGGTATTTTCAAGCGCCATCTTGAATGCCAGTAGTTCTGCTCGCTGAGCTGTACAATCTCCTAGAGATTGCGTTTTAGTGACCAGTGGTTTAAATTTTCCTTCGTGCCAGCGACCTTTAACAATCGCGCACGCAGCACTGTAAGCTTGTTTACCCCCCACTGCGGGTTGTGCTGATCCGTCTGTATATATTATACAGCCGTAATGTTCTAGAGGCAGAATTTCGGTTGGCGGAGGACATTCAAATTCATATTGGAGAAATTCTTGTGTTTTTAAGTTGGGATCAAATTCGTATACCACGTCTGTTGCAGCAAGAGAGTTAGCCCACTGTATCCACCTTGGATGGAGTGCTTTAGCATTCGGAATGCTTGCCTTTGTTACCGCCTCCAGGGCTGGTATCGGTGTCACGATGATTATTCGTTTACCTTGTGCTAGGGCCCTTTCCTTTGCCACAGCAGTCTGTACCGCGGTCAGAATTTTTTCCGTTGGGCTAAATTTCATTTCAGCTTTTGTGTACAAGTGTGATTTGTATGCAATTGGTACCTTTTCTCCCTCATTAGAGGTCAGGTATGTGAATCCGCATCTTCCTGGGATGACTCGAATCACAAGGTTGCGTGTGTTATCACGTGTTTGTAATTTTGTTTTAACTAACATGTCTGTTTGTAAAGATCTCAAAATTTCTGTGTGTTTTTGAGTCCAGTTGATTCTTTTAAAATCTGGTTTTATTAGATCATAGAGAGGTTTAACTCTCTCTGCATAATTTATAATGTAAGTTCTTCCGAAATTCAGGAAGCCTAGAATTGATTGTAAGTTTTGTAATGTTTTAGGTGCTAGGATTACAGCACATTTCTCTAGGAAATTGTCAGCCAGGCTTTTGCCTTCACTTGATAGTTCATATCCTAAAAACAGGACTGTTAGATGGGCAATTCTTGACTTTTTAAAGTTGAATTTGTAACCCTCTGCTGCGAACCCAAGTATTATGGTGTTCACTCGCTTCAAGTGAGTATCCAAGTCATCATCTGTTAGATAGATGTCGTCGACATCAGATAATGCCTCGTCATCATATGTTTGTAGTAACTCTGTTACTCCCGCTGAGAATAACCCTGGGCTGTTCTTGTGCCCCTGGGGTAAATGACAGAAATGGTTTTGCGAGCCATTTACTGAGAACGCCGTCAAATATCTGCTCTCTGGTGCTATATTTTGACAAAAGAATCCATTAGAGATGTCTAACGTTGTTTTGTACTTTTTGCGCACTATGTTATTCATTAGTGCAGCACTATGCGAGTTTTGTACTGCAAAGGTTTTGCAACATGAGTTAAGATGTCTGTAATCCAAAACAAGACGATATGAATTGTCTGGTTTGGAGACAGGAAACAAAGGATTATTCATTTGTGAGGTGCAAATTTCAATCACCCCCTGGTATTCAAGTTGTTCTAGGAACTCTTTTACCTGTTTTTTAGCTTCTTGCTTAATTGGGTACTGCCTCTGTGCAGTAGGATGTGATTTTAACTGGATTTTGTGAGGAGGAGAGTCCTCATCCCATCCCACATGATTTTTATATAAGGCAGGGGCTTGAGCTACTGCCCACTTTCTTGCAAGTGTATATTTTTTATGAATTGGAATATGATTTGAGAAGGCAGGCATAATTATTTCTTCGCCATGTGGGCACTCCCTGACAAACTCGGGTGGCCAGTCTCGTTCAGCTAGAAGGATGTCATAGCCCTTGGAGAGATTATCCCAAAATAGACCCCTTATTTTTCTAGTCTTATCCCCCTCTATACGCAATGTTATTTCATATATTTTATGAGGTTTGCTAACTCTGGTATCTGCAGTTTCCACTTGAATGTATTCATTTGTGTCCACTGTCTCCAGATGATTCATAAGGACTTTGCGAGCTATGCTCACTTCTGCTGCGCTGTCTAGCATTGTCTGAGCCCATTCTCCGTTTTTCAGCTGTGTCCTCAGTATTCTCTGCATGATTTATTACTTTAATACTGGCTACCTTCTTTTTTGGAAATTGTAATTTTTTATTTTGATGAGCAGGTTCCTTGTCTTTGGACTTTACGTGCTCTTCCCTGTGTTCTGATCGTCCTCTTCTTCCCGATTTCTGCGAGGAAGTCTGAAAAGATTGAGAGGGACGTGTATCAATATCTTGATATCTATCAGGTTTTTTTATATTATCCCTATTTCTAAGGTTGTATCTTTTCACAGAGGGCTCCCTCTGGGGAGACTTGCGTCCTTGGTCTGGAGATCTTTCTCTCCACCGAGGAGACCTTCCTCTGGATTGGAATCTTTTTTCTTTAGGATTGGATTGTTTATTTCCATCCCAGCTCTTTTTTTGAGTGTTCAGATTATTTTTAATAAATACCTTTTCAGGACTTTCAATTAGTTGGGGTTTCACCGGTATTCCACCCAAACTATCTCTTCCTAGTTCTTCATAGGATTTTCCTATAATTCTGGCAACTTCAGATGGTTGGTCTGCTATATTTGTCTCTTTTAACCTCTGGCGGATCGCCACATTTGCTGCTTCTCCCTTTATGTTGGCTAATAATATTGCCGTGACCTGCTTGAAGTCTTTCAGTAATTTCATACCGAGAGTTAAAGCGGGTTCTGGACCGTATTCGTCTTGAATTTGTTTTAGCACATCTGGTATTACTGACATGGATGGTACACCATGTGTTTTTGTGTAAATGGAAGCAAAGACTGTTCCCCAAGTGTCACAGTCCTCCACATGTGGTGCAATTCCCACTGGAAGACAGATAGTCAGAATCCTGTGTTTCTCAACAGGGGTGGTATCTGGAAACACCGCCTCAATTTGAGTGATTTTTTGTGCTAACCAGAATGGAATTTGTTCCCGTTTTGTGGGTACTTTACCTAGACAGGACTGTATGTTCTGTGGTGTAATTTTATTTGTGTTCCCCTGATGAGGGGTCAGCTGTGGAATTTTAATTGCTGGTTGGACTGTTGAAGTCCGCATTACATATTGGACTAATTGTCTATGTATTTTTATTAATTGTTTTAGCTGTGCTAAAAGATCTGCTGCAGGCATTTCTTCAATGTCTGGATGTGGTGTGTATCCGGCTAGGACCGGCCACGTTGCTCCTGGTCTACCTAGTGGACCGAGCCTGGTGATGTGATTATTATGTTTTAGGGCGCCATTAAATAAGAGCAGGTGCTCTTGGAATTTGAGTGGTATTTCCACCTCCTCGAAAGGAATGTACTCATTAGGAGGTTCCTCTGTTTTGTAATAGTGGAAGACCTTTGTTACAGCGTTTGCTGCTGGAAAGTTTATCCATGAATAGAATACTTCTGTCTGCCGACATTTGTGTGCCTCAATTACGAATATGACTGTACCACCTCTCGATGTCAGCCCATTTTCTATAAGTTTTAAAGTTATAGATTTTCTTATGTTGACCGGGATGAGTATTATATCCGGGTCATTTTCCTGCATAGTAGTAGCAGCTGCTAGGAGTTCAGTTGCTAATCTGACTGTCTCCCTTTCTACTTCACTGTCTGGCATTTTACTGTCAGGAAGATTTTGTTTATTTGCAGATCAGGTTTTTTATGGAAACAAAGATTAGATGCACAATATTTTGGAACAGTATATCCTTCAACGTTGAATAAACCAATAGCCTTACATAGGAGTCTCCTCCTGCGAGGTTTGGCGGATATGACCTTTCACCCACTCCAGACGTCTTTGGAGTATTATGGGAAAAAAAGGGGCTCTGTGTGAAAAAGCGCGACTGAGTTACTCTAATGTCTTGCGTTAGTTTTATCGCCTATCCAAACGTTGGGCGCCATGTAGTGTAGTTCCTATTATCCCAATAGGCTCTGCGCATTGGAATAATATCTTCAATAGTATAGACCTAGGGCAGAGGTTAACTAGGTCTTCTACCGACGATATTAGACTTAAAGTTTTGTGTTTGCCAGCTAGCTCAGAGTTCACTAGAAACTTTCTCGAATAGGCAAGGAGGATCTGAACCTCCCTGGATAGACAAGAAGCGATTTAGTTTCTGACAACCATAGAACATGACAACTTTGCTCTCCCCTAATCAAGAGTGTATCTCTAGAGTCGTGTGAAAACAAAAGACAACTTATTTTACTCAGTCAGTTCAGTGCATTCTTAGTTTCACCAGATTGTAGAGAAAGGAAGAGATGGGCGTGTTCAATAAAAGATGTTATTTATTGATCATTCTCTTTTCTCGTACAAGAGAAATGGATCGCTATTATTGCAATACTTATAGTTAAGTAAAGTGCATACAGTAAAGACAGAATTATAAAATAATACTGTAAAAGCATTGATATGGTTTCTAAGCCATATGATATTTAAAATGGATAAAATATATACATACATACATACATTGACTAATCGTACTCAACTGGTGCTTCTAACCATGCCTACCCCAGTGTACCTGACCTAAGCCTAATACGTGGGCGGGAGTAGATAAGTAGCAGTTTAAGTTAAGTTTGTTTTGCCAAGGGACTGACTCAAGAATTCTCTGCAAGGGGTTATTCAGTTCTGTACCTGGGATCTAGAAGGTTGGGGGGCTGGTATCTCTTATCCCGGGTCTTGATATTCCAGCTGCCTGCGAGGGCGGCTTGGAAGCGCCGGAGCTGGATTTCTCGGCAGGAGAAAGGACAGCGTTTCCTTCTCAGCGCGTCAGAAAGGCGGGGCAGCGTCTGTGGGCTTCGCTCTCAGCTGGGCTCCTCGGCAAGTCTCGCTGCTCCAATCTTGTCACCACCGCGTGTGTTTGCTTAAGGCAATGTCGGTAATATTTATACCTGGAAGGTGCCGAGATTGACGTAAGGATGGACATAAATACGTCAATAAGGATGTCATACGAACGGGTTCGTTCGCACATTCTTTACTGAAGTTCTTGATGAAATCAAAACAATGGCTGCGGGGATTTTCCCAGGTCGCTGTAGGTTTGATTTGTTTTGAGAACTCCGTATGCCTATCAGGGGGCTGGAGGAATATCGCTTGCCTAATTAGATGGCATGCGTTATGACTTAATCAGATAACGCGCTTCTGTGCCGTGGTGTGGCTTAATCAGATAACGGGTTTTTGCGCCGTTAGATGGCTGCTAGTTACTTATTAACCAGACAAGGGTCAGGAATAGGGGGATCGATACAGTACCCATAGGAAATACATCACATTTCCACCTAAGCTTAGGAACTACCCAGAGTTCTCTGCTTCTTTTTTGCATAATTTATGCATCACTCAATGCCTGAAAGGGTATTGTTTTGACAGATACTGGGGGCTCCGCTGTGTCTGGACAAAGTTATACCTCTCTGAAGAGCAGTAAGTAGTGCGAAATTCTGTGTCAGGGGTTGCGTTTACTCATTTCAGGTTAGCTTGGTTGGCATTTTACCAATTCAATGCTGTAATACTGTGCCTGGGGTTGTAAATGACTTTTGTCATTCTACAGCTCGGCATGGACAGCACTGTGCTAGCCCTATGCTTAAAAGACTTTGCTGTAGAAATCGTGAAATACTTTGTCCCTTTCTATCTCTGCGTGGATTGCACTGTGCTAATCCTATGCTTAAAGACTTTGATAGAAAAGCAGAAATTTGAACTGAGCAGATCTAGAGTGTCCCTGGTGTTGAGGGGGCTCTATACGGGAGCTTCTTTCCACCTAAATTTGAGAACTACCCAGAGTTCTCTGAATCTTTGTTGCATAATTTATGCATCACTCTATGCCTGAAACGGTATTGTTTTGACTTATACTGGGTGCTCCCTTGTGTTTTGACAAAGCTATACCTCTCTGAAGAGCTCTAAGCAGAGTAAAACACTTTATCAGGGGTGGCTTTTGCTCATTTTAGGTTGGCTTGGTTGGTATTATACCAATTCAAAGCTGTAATACTATGCCTGGAGTGGTAAATGGCTTTTGTCATTCTACAGCTCGGCATGTAAAACACTGTGCTAGTCCTATGCTTAAAAGACTTTGGGGCAGATCTACAAGAAAGTGCCACAGCGCTGCACCGCAAGCCCTTTGGCTGCACCACGCTGCAGCACTTTCAGAGCACAGGAATGCGACACATTTACAATGATATGTCGCATTCCTGTGCTCTCCTCTACGCTGGCGCACAAACAGGCGACATGAGCGGGCGCAGGCACCCTTGCACCATGCTGCAAGGATGCCTGCATCACAGGGAGATTGTTTTTGCGCCGGAAGGGGCACCTTCCGGCACGAAAACAATTACTAGAGACATTTTCCACTTTCAATGTGTGCTGTAGAATGCAGTATGCATTGAAAGAAAAAGAAAACGACGATAAATGAAAACATTTCTCCTTGTTGTGCCTCGCTACGCCTCCCCTACGGTGGCGTAGTATACTGACACATTTCCAGGTTTACGATTCCTCGTAAATCTGTAAATGTGTCTGGTTCCCCGGGTGTTGCATGGGAACACCCACAGCAACACCCATGAAATGTCCCTTTCACGCAAAGTGCTGCGTGTAAAGGGGCCGTATTTACACATGTAAATATGGTGCAGTGAACAGTGCTGCCAATGCGTCACAAAAAGTGACATACTGGCAGTGCAAGGGGCTTGTAAATCTGCCCCTTTTTCCCTTTCTATCTCTGCGTGGAAGGCACTGTGCAAATTCTATGTTTAAAGACTTTGATAGAAAAGCAGACATTTGAGGTGAGCAAATCTAGAGTGTCACTGGTGTTGAGAGTGCTCTATACAGGGGCTGCTTTCCACCTAAACTTGAGAACTACCCAGAGTTCTCTGCTTCTTTATTGCATAATTTATGCGTCACTCAATGCCTGAAAGGGTATTGTTTTGACTGATACTGGGGGCTCCCTTGTGTCTGGACAAAGCTATACCTCTCTGAAGAGCTGTAAGTAGAGCGAAACTCTGTGTCAGGGGTTGCGTTTATTCATTTCAGGTTAGCTTGATTGGCATTTTACCACATCAAGGCTGTAATACCGTGCCTTGGGTGGTAAATGGCTTTTGTCATTCTGCAGCTGGACATGGACAGCATTGTGCTAGTCCCATGCTTAAAGACTTTGCTGTAGACATGGCCAAAGACTTTGGGGCATATTATCAAGCAGGGCGTTAAAAATGATCGCCGTTTTAGCGGCAGAAAACTGCAGCCAAAGCGGCAATAACGGGCTTGATAATATGGCCTTGTGAATTCCAATAGAAACCCATGTTCTGGTGTGAACATGGTCTTCTATTGGAATTCTCCAGGGCATATTATCAAGCCCATTATCGCTGCTTTAGCAGCAGTTTTCTGCCATAAAAAAGGTGATAATTTAAGTACCCTGCTTGATAATATGCCCCCATGTCCCTTTCTATCTCAGCGTGTAAGGCACTGTGCTAATCCTTTGCTTAAAGACTTTGATAGAAAAGCAGACATTTGAGGTGAGTAGATCTAGAGTGTCGCTGGTGCTGAGAGTGCTCTATACAGGGGCTGCTTTCCACCTAAAGTTGAGAACTACCCAGAGGTCTCTGCTTCTTTTTTGCATAATGTATGCATCACTCTATGCCTGAAAGGGTATTGTTTTGATATATACATATATAAACATGTATATATATGCACACACACACACACAATCCCCATACCCTCCCCCCCCCACCCATGAAAAAACCGGGACAGGCCAGACATAGAAGTAATACTAAAGGCCTCAAATTCTTGTCACCCTACACTTAAAGCACTCTCTGAGAACTTGTACTGTGTTAGAAGGCTGCTTACTGGAGCGAATATATAAATATGAGCATTTGGAAGAGTTCAGAGTGGTGTTGATTTCAACTGTGGTATATGTACGCCCTCTAGCCGTGAGTTTTAAAAATGTAACGAAAATGATTTATCCTGCTATTGCTTTTGCTGTAGCTTGGAAGGTTTGTTTGTTTCTCTAAACATCAGCAGGCCTCCCACCACTTGACAAATGTGACGCCAGCTTCAATATGTCTCAGGCAAGCCAATACGAGGTGCAGGGCCTGGCTGGCGGTAGCAGGCACCGGACAATCCCCCGGTACGCCGCACAGTTGGGGGTCCGGTTTTGGGCCCCTGGGGGCCATTTTTGTTACAGGGCCATTTTTGCAGCATAGCTGCAAAATCGGCCCTGTAACAAAATCGGCCGAAAACCAGCCCTGGCAAAGAGCTCTGCGGCACCCACAACCCCCCAGGGGGGTGTGGTATATAAATAAATAATACCGGATCTATTTTTGACTGGATATAGTAATAACACATAGCTCAATAAATAAGAGTCAAGATTCGAGGTAGTAGGAGTTTGCAGGTTTAATACAGCATAAAGGACAGGAACAGGACAACCTGCACAGGAATAGGATGGCAGCGCTGCACGGGGGCAGGATCGGCGTAACTTTCAATAACAGTGCACAAGTATATATACTAAAACAATTTCATTACAGTACATACAATAGGCCGAGCAGTGGGTGGGGTCAGTAACAGTCGCGAAAGATAAGGGTGAAAGTAGGTGTAACAGGAGGCGTGTACATAGACATGTGATGTAAACGTAACAGAATATGTCATAAATGGGGCGGAAACATGGAGGGGGCTACCTAAGGAGCCGGGACCTCTAACCTAGTGGTGCGCGCAAACTGACAATGACGTGTTACTAGGAGAAGCTGGGGGCTATGACTTCTGCGCTAGGAGCAGAGACTGAAGTCTGGAGAGTCAGGGCGACATGTACCTAAACACTATCTAGTATCTGATGTTTAGAGAACATGTTGATAGAATCCAAAAGTTATCGGGGTAAAGGCTAACAGACTCTAAGACTGGTGCATGCATTATTCTACATGCAGTGCGTGTTGAAGAATATTAAATGACCATTAATACAGTATTTCTCTTACGTGGAGACGTAAAGGCTAGACCATGACGGAAACTATTGATGCGATTCAGTAGCTTAGGAATGCAGAGAAGGAGGGTTGGACTGATAACTAGAATCATAACATACTCTTGGCAGACTAGCAGGCAGAGCCAGGCTGGGCCGGGCACTGTGAGGCAGGAAGTAAGTGAAGGGTCAGGAATACAGGTGGGGGCTGTATCGCTCCTCAGCGAGGGTTCAGGAGCTGAATCTGGTGTCCGGGCCCTTTTGAGGCCTAGAAACGGGGACTTTTCAATGAAATAACGTGCACACTGGGAAACGTGGCAACGCAACTTTACATAAGCCTGATACTCGTAGCTTTCACGAGAACTGGAAACTGGCATACTAGAGATGGACACAACTGTAAGTGCGTCTTTAATCAAACATGGGGATACATATGCATATTAATCATGCACATGCAACATAAGATGGGGAACACGTAGGGACACAGAACATGGCAAAATTTACTTTTCCACATTCCCTCCTTGTCACTACGTTTCCATCAGGAAACATCAATATTCATAATACCATCTATCATTTCAGACAGCATCAATTGCTCGTCTCGAATTTTCTTGGAGCGGGATTTAGGACGGGACTCGGGACTAGGAATACAAGAGGTAGCACAAATGCCGCAAATCGCAGGGCCACATTGTATACAGAGGCAGCAACTGAATATCATAGAAACTCCCACCTAGTACATACTAGACACAAGAGAGACCTCCCGATTGTCGATTATACTGAAACTGCTCTAGAGCAATACATAGATATCAATAAAGGTGTCTTTCCCTACTTAGGTACTGTCGTGAATAGTAAACTGATACGTAGACTAACCAGAACACTTGAAGCAGTAGTGATTGAGACTACCTCTGCTCTAGGTAACTTAACCGAAGAGCAATCTTTTATGAGAATTGTCGTGCTCCAGAATCGTCTCGTCCTTGACGTCATACTGGCCGATAGGGGCGGGGCATGTAGAGTCATCGGATCTAGTTGCTGCATTTTCATTCCTAATAACGCGCCGTCTGTTTATTCAGCTATAACCAGACTCCATAAAATTGCCCATCTGTTACACCAAAATCCAGGCACCTGGACATGGTCCGGTTGGTTCTGGAATATAATTTCCGCCTGGGGATGGAAAGTGTTGTCCTTTCTAGGTATTTCAGTAGCAATACCTAGAAAGGACAACACTTTCCATCCCCAGGCGGAAATTATATTCCAGAACCAACCGGACCATGTCCAGGTGCCTGGATTTTGGTGTAACAGATGGGCAATTTTATGGAGTCTGGTTATAGCTGAATAAACAGACGGCGCGTTATTAGGAATGAAAATGCAGCAACTAGATCCGATGACTCTACATGCCCCGCCCCTATCGGCCAGTATGACGTCAAGGACGAGACGATTCTGGAGCACGACAATTCTCATAAAAGATTGCTCTTCGGTTAAGTTACCTAGAGCAGAGGTAGTCTCAATCACTACTGCTTCAAGTGTTCTGGTTAGTCTACGTATCAGTTTACTATTCACGACAGTACCTAAGTAGGGAAAGACACCTTTATTGATATCTATGTATTGCTCTAGAGCAGTTTCAGTATAATCGACAATCGGGAGGTCTCTCTTGTGTCTAGTATGTACTAGGTGGGAGTTTCTATGATAGTCAGGTGGGGCTAGAAAAACTGGTGGCAGTAGGAAGGCAATGTAACAGGTTCCCTCCCAATCGAGGGGCAGACGAACATATGCGGTCTGACCACAAACAAAATAAGAATGACGTGAAGCTTTGAAAATAGATTTCCCACTGTCACTATACTTGACAATAGTAGTACAATCACTATGTCCTACATGTACGGAACCATTCTTTCTGACACATAATTCACCTTTGACTGGTAGTACTGACATAGCAGGGAAGTCTGGAGTAGTATCAGACTGAACATTCAGGACCATAAAATTCGAAGAATAATTACCCAAATTATAAACTTCATTTTCTAGATCTAACCCTGTTCTGTGGGGAAGACCTTGCTTGTCTGGAAAACATGTACTGTTCAGGAAGGATATATCAGTTAAGGATGACGTTAACGTGGACCATGCTCCACATGAACCGTCATGTGAAAATGGATAAGGAAAGAGTGGCAGAACTCTCTTCGGTGTCTGGAAAGGGGGGAGTCGACCACACACCCAACAATTAGTGGCATTGCTGGTCTGGTGTGAATAATGTAACATGCGGATAAAGGAATTATTTCGCATAGCAAGACGATAAGATAGTTCATGAGGAGGCAGATCACTAAACGTATGCTCTACTGTAGTATTAGAAGACTTATTTACATTAGAAACTGGAAAACATAAATGCAATGCATAACTCGTGCAGGTAATCATAAGGCTGAGATATAGCAGAAAACATAAAATAATAATGCAACTTTTAGAGTTCTCACTAACTCTCTCTCTATGGGGGTCTATTTTATACATGTCAGAAACTGGTCTAACCGTTTCACCTAGGGGAGGACTTAGACAATCAAACTGGCTGACTTATTTTACTAGACCTTAATTTCAACTTATACTCCTGTTGCGGAGTTTTCTCTAACAGGGAGGAATTAATGTCTTTTGCGGGACAGTCCTTGAGAATAGTACTTTGGCAGTCTTTAAAATCCTCGGAAATGTTCTTGGAAACAGTCTTTAGTCCATAAAACTTCTTTACATGCGACAAATGCACCCAGCCCTTCCTGCCTTCCAGCTTGACGGCAGTACGGGTGGCCAGGAGGACTTGCTTGGGCTCCTTCCAGCGGGGCTCCAGAACGATCAAAGTTCCTTACGAGAACCAGACTTCCGGGAACGATTTCATGCGGTGCCACCTCGGTATTGTCTGGAAATGCGGCGGCAACCTGTGAACGACAAGAGTGTAGGGCAGACATCAAGGAAGCTAGGTAATCTGTCAGCATATTACTTGAAACATCTGTAATACTTCGGGGTCTGGGTGTACCCCACATATTAGGGGGGCGGCCGAATACGACCTCGTACGGGGACAGACCTGATCTGGAATGTGCGACCATGCGCATATAAAACAGAGCGACTGGCAGAGCAACTAACCAGTCTACACCTTTTTCTTGACAGATTTTAGCAATGCGGATTTTCAGGGTCTGGTTATGTCTCTCTACTAGACCGGCTGCTTCAGGATGGCGTACACAATAGAACTTCCACTGGTACCCTAACAAAAGGGAAACGTGTTTCATCAGTTCAGATGAGAATGGCTGGCCGTTATCAGAATATACGACCCTAGGGAGTCCATAGCGGGGGAAGAATTCACGAACCAACTGCTTGGCAGTGGTCGCGGCTGTGTAATCTGGGACTGGATATGCTTCTGTCCACCTGGACAAAGCGCATACAACTACAAGGACATACTTGAAACCTCGACATCGCTCCATCTGAATATAATCCATCTGGAGGACTTCAAAAGGGTGGTCAGGGGGCTGGAATCCACCTTGTTCCACCGGGACACTTTTACCTGGATTAAACTGGCAACATATCATACAGGTACGGACTTTCTGCTTGGCTGCAGCTCGTAAATGCTTGTTAAACCAAATGTTCTGGATACTGTCTAACATAGCTTTTTCTCCTAAATGTGCTGGACTATGTGCGGTATTGATAATGACTTGAACCATAGAGTCGGGGAGAAACCATGTGGCTTTTCCCTTCGTTACCCATCCCTGATCTGTCTGGACCCCTCCTTGTTCGGACCATTTCTTGATTTCTTCGGGAGTAGCATGTAACTGGATGTCTATGACATCTTGAGTAGGGTCCTTAACTGTCATACAGGTAGTCGGATCTGGAGTATGTGTCTGTGTCGGATTAACTGACATGTCTGGAATCTGTGCTGTAAGCTTGGCTGTGCGATCTGCTAGATCATTACCTTGGGAAATAATGTCAGTAACTTTCGTATGTGCTTTGCATTTCATGATAGCAATAGATGTTGGTAAATGTATTGCATCTAACAGAGCTTGAATAAGGAGACCATGCTGAATCTTGGTTCCATGAGAAGTCATGAAACCTCTCTCCTGCCAGAGCACTCCAAAGTCGTGTACGACTCCGAATGCATAACGTGAATCTGTGTATATGTTAACTTTCAGGTTCTTGGCGTGTATGCAGGCTTGAGTCAGAGCAACTAGCTCTGCTGCTTGAGCGGACAGAGTGTCAATACGATGTGTTTCAATAACTTCAGTGTCAGTAGTCACTGCATACGCGGCTACTAGTTCTCCTGTACTTGTTCTCATACATGAACCATCCACATAAAGTGTCAGGTCGGGATCTGGTAATGGAATATCTGTCAAGTCTTGTCTCGGCTTAGTCATGGTGTTAACAACTTCCACACAGTCATGTGTGGCAGGATGTGAAGTAACTGATGGTAACAGTGTAGCAGGATTTAAAACATTGCAGCGTCTGATTTCTATGTGTGGCTGGAACAGTGTCAATTCATAACCTGTTAAACGTGCAATTGTCAAGTGCTGAGTCTGTGTTCGGTTTAAAAGAACTTCCACGGAGTGTGGAACTTGTACTGTCAGGGAGTGTCCTAATACTATGGAATCACTTTGTCTGATTGCTAGAGCTGTGGCTGCAACCGACTTGAGGCACGCAGGCAGAGCCTGAGCTACAGGATCTAGTGTGCTCGAAAAATAAGCACAGGGCTTGTATTGTCCTGCTTGATCTTGTGTGAGAACAGATAATGCTGTACCATCACGTTCTGTGACAAAAAGTGTAAAAGGCTTACTGTAGTTAGGTGTTGTTAGAACTGGAGCTTGGCATAAAGCTTTCTTCAACTCATTGAAACTAAGTGTATGTTCAGATGTCCAAGGGAGGACAGTCAATACGGCTGCCTCCTGTGTCGTTAACTGTATCAGTGGCTTAGCTAGAAATGCATACTGAGGAATCCAGTGTCTGCAATAAGAAGTAAGGCCGATAAAAGCACGTACCTCCTTCTGGGTCTTGGGCTGAGGAAGACTCGCTATTAACTGGATACGGTCTGGTGTCAACTGCCTACCCCACTTGGACAGTAAGTGGCCTAAGTAGATCACTTGCTGGACACAGAATTGAAGCTTCGACGGGGACACCTTGTGCCCCATCTCGGCAAGGAAATACAAGACTGTAAGTGATGCTCGCTCGCAAGCACGTTCAGAACGGGCTGTGATCAGTAGATCATCGACATACTGGAGCAGGGCAGTGTCAGTTGGCATGTGAATATTGTCTAGTTGTCTCTTGAGTGCTTGACTGTAAATGCTAGGACTTTCTGTGAAACCTTGAGGAGCTCGTGTGAATTTATAGCTCCTTCCATTTAAACAGAATCCGAAAAGAAACTGGCTGTCTGGATGAATGGGGACACTGAAAAACGCGTTCTTGAGGTCTATGACTGTGAAAAATGAGGCTTCGGAATCAATGGCTGTCAATAGGGAAGAGATATCTGGGACAACTGGGTACTGGGGAATAATACATTTATTGAGTTCTCGAAGGTCAATCACTAATCGATATACTGGGGGTGCATTTGGATCAGTACGTTTCATGACGGGAATGATCGGAGAATTACATACATTGGAGTCAGTTTCTACAACTACTCCTTGAGCCATGAGCTCGTCAATAATTTTGGATAAGGCTGCTACAGCCTCAGGTGGCAGTCTGTACTGTCTGATTCGTGGTAACACTACACCTGGTTTGAGAGTCACACGATGGGGTGTGATTTGCATGAAACCAACATCAGTTGGACCTTGCGCCCATAAATGCTGCGGAACATTAGACAATCTCGAATCAAAATCACGTAAAACATAGTGACCCTTGAAGTCACGTAAAAACAAACGTATTCCCTCTGGGGAGCAGCAAATAACTGCACCTAATTCTTTCAGTGTCTTAATGCCTAACAGATTTTCTGGACATGATTTCGTAAGTAACAGATCAGTAGTGCGGGACAATGGACCTACTTCTAGAGTAACTGGCTTAGATATCTCGTTTACAATAGGCTTTCCTGAAAATCCAAGGGAAACGTTACTAGAGCCTGAGAGCGGAGCCCCTGGAACTTCGGCGTGACTTATGGTAGTCCTACTTGCCCCTGTATCAATCAGAAACTTTCTGTCTTTCCCTAATACTTGACTATGAACATAGGGACCTTCTTGATCTACAGGTATCTCGATGAGAGGCAAGCCTACCTCCCTCTCTAGGCTTTTTCATGAATACTGTTGATACTCTGGATATTCTGCCTGAGCATACTGGTACATCTGCTGTGTAACATGCTGTGTTGCAGCGATAGGCTGCGGTGCTGTAACTGTCTGTGGTGCATTCTGCGATGGCTGAGAAGTCTGTGAAACTTGTTCTTGTCTAGGCGGACGTGGTCTTTCTTTAGTTTTTACCGGTAGCTATATTATGTTTCAGAACTGCACACTCGTTTATATAATGACCTGGCTGTTTACAATAATTGCATGTCCCTTTAACGGGAGCTGCAGGATGACTGGCTTGATTCGTACCCTTCTTCTGACTGTCTTGAGGAATAGATTGTGCAACTAGTACTTTCATTTTCGTGTCTTTCACACGTTTTCTTTCATGTTCTTGCTCTTCTCTGATTCTATTCTGGTGATACTGAAGCATCTGAAGCATCTGGGACGGAGTATTAGCTTGCCATGTACTTTCGACTTTCAAAACTCGATTCTTAACTTGTGGACTTGAATTCTCGACTAATTTAGTAACAAAAAGATGAGGGTATGACTCGCTACTCGTCTTCAATCCACTGTTTATAATGAAACATTTTTCAAATCTAGAATAAAAATCACTAGTGTCTTCATCTTGTTTCTGTTTACAGGCTGAGATTGCATCCCAGTCTTCCTTTTTAGTGGCTAATAATCTTGGCAAAACTTGAATTAACAGCTCAGGTAGTTCTTTACATTTATCTCCTAGACCGGTACCTGGTACTCGTATATTATCTTCAGCTTCTAGAACTGCCCAGTCTATCTTTTTCTCTCCCACCTCCCATTCTTTTTCCTTGAGTTTTTCGTATACCCCTGCGGGCAACAGGACCTTTAGCATTTTAATTATATCTGGATACGTGTATTCTCCCATACGGAGCATATCTTTCAATTCTCGGTGGAACCCTGCTGGATCTTTGTCATGGCAGGGAATTAACTTCTTCATCTCTAAGAGTTCCATCTTCGTAATCGGGGTATAAACAAATACTCGTTGCATTTCACCATCTGCTGTCCTGACTGGGTGTACTTCTCGTAACGGATTCTGTCTGTCTATATAAAACGGTTTACTTTCTGGAGGTGAGACATGAACGAAATGCGGGTTCAGGAACGTTCTATATTTGTGACGCTGTTCTAGAATGACACTAATTAAATCGGTACCTAAACCTTTCCATCTATACTGGAGTAACTCGTTCAGGACATCATGTAACGGACCTGGATCAGAATGTTGACCCTCATACAGTGTAATGAGGTGCTGGATCATATACATACCCACCAGACGCTGCTCGGCTGGGGGCAGTTTTAGAAACATTTGTGCCACTATTTCGTCTGGAAAAGTGGTAGAATCAGTAGTCCATCGGACTGCTGATCGGGCTAGTTCTTGTTCATGCATAGTACTTAACTCACTATAACCGATTCGTGATTTCAAAATGTGATCGGTAGCTTGAAATACTTGTTCTAGAGAACCTTGTTCCGGTGCTGGATGATGAAAGATTTTCTTGTGTTCCAGGCGTGAATGTCGGTCGGAAAGTCTAGTTCTACCTACATACGCTATTCTAGCGGTATTCTCGTCCTCTACCTCTTCTGTAGGAGAGTCATTCTCTTTCTCGCTTACTTGTGCTGTTTTACGTTGTTCGTGTAACCTTATTATTTCCTTACGTATTTTCTTGTACATACTCTCTATACTACTGATGGTTCTGTGCTTACCCTCGGCTATATTGTCACTCCACCTTGTCAGGGTTCTCATTTCGGCCGGATCTTTAGTCGGGGAATCTTGTTCCCGTATTAAACAATTAATCAGAAACTTTAATATCATGAGCTGGATCTCAGCTTTCCTTTGAGACATGGCTTCGCCAATACTTTCTGGATCATCCCCTGTACGGATGAAACGATATATTCTGTCTAGATCTTCTTTCATATCCGGTAGGGTGTCCAAATACCCGGTCACCCGTCTTACACGTATGGAATATATAACCGTACTATCATCGCCTGTGACTGGATCATAGCGGCATTCAGTAAGAGCTCGTCTGATTTCTGCAATGGACTTATATTTGGGCGTACGCTGTAACGCATGTTCATGTAACTCGACTAACGTTACACGTTGGTGTGGCGGCGGGGTACCAGGAGGACCTCCTCCTGCGGCCCCTAAACTAGAATCGTCGACTGACATTCTTCGTGCTGGCAGAGTGACTGATGTGGCGGGAAGTTGTACTATGGGCTGGACCGGGGGTACCGTAGCAGGTACTGCAAAAGGTGCCCCGGTGTCTGGAGGAGGATTTACAGGAGCTGGTGGAACAGGATTTGCATATTCTGGGACTGTGTCGTCCAAATAGGACGAGATAAAAATATCAGCTGCGGTCGGTTTGTGACGTAGCTTGGTCGGAACTAATGGTGGCGGAAAATTACTGGATGCCTCCGGGGTTGCTTTTGGCAAGCCCTCGGCAAGAAGAGGATACATACCCTTAATGAGGGCATTTCTCTGTCTGTCTGACTGTTCGGTTTTAACTCGTTCACCTATCTCGATTAGTTCCCTTTCTTGCGCTCTTTCTAAAGATTCTCTACTTAATTCTGACTTTCTGATTTCTTTTTCGGTTCTTTTATGAGATTCTTTGCGCCATAACTCGATGGCATCTTTCTGTGACTGTCTGGCTTTCTTTTTCCATAATGCTTCTTCTACTCGCATGATGCACTCGGCATCCCACGTACCTGATACGGGCCATCTATACTTTTCTTCTAACTCTTTGGTGTACTCCACCCATAAATCTAGATATAATATGGCACTTATGCCATGCTTTTGATACATAAAATGACCTGGACTGTCCCTAGGCGGGACAGGAACTGCTTCTTCTAACAGACCTTTTCTAGTTCTTAACTGACGTAATTTGGAAAACAAAGGCATGACTGAACTGTAATCTAGACACAATACAATACACAATGAACACGATAATTACACCACTTTCATACCACGACATTAAAATACATGAAGAACATTTAAAATAACAGTTTTGACAAAATACTACCTGGAATACTGAAAACAGAATACATGAATTTTCTCGAGAACAGAACTGACTAGAACTAAAACTAGATGCACTGCTAAAACAGTACGAACTTACCGGTCTCATGAAGAGACACGTCAGGACCCGCATCCACCGGAGTGGACACTTCGTGTTGGGTCTGTGTACCACCAAACCCACGGACCAGAGTCAATTAGATTGACCCTGTCTAGATACTACCCCAGCAACGGTACTCACCGGGCAGCAAGAACGGAAGGCCTCGGACTGGACTGGGCTGCTTCGACGCCGGACGGACACAGACTTCGGACTTCTGTTACGGGTGGGCCTCCGGATACCTCGGACCTTGGACTCTCGGCTTGGGCTCTGGTCGGGACTCGCCGCGTTCCTCCACCGCCTCGTCTGGATGCTGGACCGCAACCTCCGTCTCCTCCGTGGGCCTGAGGGATACTTGAAGCAGAAATATCTGCACGTGCACGGTATGGTTCCGTCACGGCTGCAGAGGATCAGGGGGCATACGTGGCTTCACCGGCGCGTGGGGAAAGGGCAAGTCCCTGTTCGGGCGCCATTATGTGGTATATAAATAAATAATACCGGATCTATTTTTGACTGGATATAGTAATAACAGATAGCTCAATAAATAAGAGTCAAGATTCGAGGTAGTAGGAGTTTGCAGGTTTAATACAGCATAAAGGACAGGAACAGGACAACCTGCACAGGAATAGGATGGCAGCGCTGCACGGGGGCAGGATCGGCGTAACTTTCAATAACAGTGCACAAGTATATATACTAAAACAATTTCATTACAGTACATACAATAGGCGGAGCAGTGGGTGGGGTCAGTAACAGTCGCGAAAGATAAGGGTGAAAGTAGGTGTAACAGGAGGCGTGTACATAGACATGTGATGTAAACGTAACAGAATATGTCATAAATGGGGCGGAAACATGGAGGGGGCTACCCAAGGAGCCGGGACCTCTAACCTAGTGGTGCGCGCAAACTGACAATGACGTGTTACTAGGAGAAGCTGGGGGCTATGACTTCTGCGCTAGGAGCAGAGACTGAAGTCTGGAGAGTCAGGGCGACATGTACCTAAACACTATCTAGTATCTGATGTTTAGAGAACATGTTGATAGAATCCAAAAGTTATCGGGGTAAAGGCTAAAAGACTCTAAGACTGGTGCATGCATTATTCTACATGTAGTGCGTGTTGAAGAATATTAAATGACCATTAATACAGTATTTCTCTTACGTGGAGACGTAAAGGCTAGACCATGACGGAAACTATTGATGCGATTCAGTAGCTTAGGAATGCAGAGAAGGAGGGCTGGACTGATAACTAGAATCATAACATACTCTTGGCAGACTAGCAGGCAGAGCCAGGCTGGGCCGGGCACTGTGAGGCAGGAAGTAAGTGAAGGGTCAGGAATACAGGTGGGGGCTGTATCGCTCCTCAGCGAGGGTTCAGGAGCTGAATCTGGTGTCCGGGCTCTTTTGAGGCCTAGAAACGGGGACTTTTCAATGAAATATCGTGCACACTGGGAAACGTGGCAACGCAACTTTACATAAGCCTGATACTCGTAGCTTTCACGAGAACTGGAAACTGGCATACTAGAGATGGACACAACTGTAAGTGCGTCTTTAATCAAACATGGGGATACATATGCATATTAATCATGCACATGCAACATAAGATGGGGAACACGTAGGGACACAGAACATGGCAAAATTTACTTTTCCACAGGGGGGGCGATGGGGTGGGGGGTGGCCGAGCACTTTGCCAGGGACGGTTTTGGTTCCAAGTCCGGCTGAATGCCTGTTGCTTCCCCTGCAGCGAGATGATAGATGTTACATACCGGTGGGTAAACGATTGTGAAGTTGTGTGTTCTTGTGGGATTATGAAAGTCAACTGACATTCCTTCGAATTTTTCCCCAGAAATCACGTTGTGTAGCCATAGAACGTTTGTAAACAAATGTCTATTTTAAGCAGGTCTCCCATAGGTTTTCCTGTGTGTTCCAGTTTTGATAGGGTTTAATTTATTAAAAAGTGAAGGTTTGTAAAATTGTTCCTCGGAAGTGGCGGCCGACTTGCATCTCTTACCTCTGCCACTGTCAGTAAAGGCCCAAAGTAGAACTGCCGCAAGTGAGCGAGACAGCCTTCCTAAAGGGACATTCATAGGGGTGTTCTACCCTATTAACATTTTTTTTTTAAAGGTGAGTCAGTTAGTGTATTTTTCAGCCACATTTTCTTTTGCATTTGCGAAAAAACCAAAGGCTCTGTCTGAAAGAAAACTCTAATAAGTCCTGAAATATTCTAGTACATTCATGGTCCAGTTTGGTGGAAGGGCAGGGGCTAGGAAATGTGATGAGTTTGTTTGGTCCACTAAGTCAAATAAAAGATTACACTTACATGTATATTATTGATGGAGCACTATGCAGCGAATACAATTAAGTCTTAGTAGCATAAAGCACACCAGCAATTCACTTGCAGCAATACATAAGATAAGAAACAGAATTTGATAATCAGTGTACATGTTTCTATCCTCCTGTCTATGAATGAATACATCTAAAGTACCTTAAACTAGTCCTAAACAAAAAAAACTAGGGAAACCTTGTTAAATCATCGGAAGCAGGAATGTGTCAGAATAGTGGAGACTTCAGTAAAAGTTCTCTAAATCAAGGCAAGGCATAGCATAAAGCTACAAAGAGTATCCGCTCTAAAGACTTAAGTGTAAACACGAATTAAACCCATAGAACATTAAAGAATTCCACATAATCAATTCCAGAAGTTTTCAACCTTCTAACAGTAGAATTTACAACTTCAATTGATTTTCCCATCCTACGGTTTGAACATCGAGACAACCATGGACGTCTCCCTGCTTCTGATTCGACACGAATAGGCGTCTTCTCTTAGTTCGTTAGTGCCTCCAGGCCTCACTGTCTCTAATAAACAATATGCCTTTCACTAGCCATGAAATCATATAAACGTACCTGCGCAAGCAAACCTTTCACGTTGAAGGTGAAACATTAGGTATCAGGGGCTTAAAGCCTTTGGTAAGCTAACTTAATAAAACAGTGAGTGTACACAGTAAATACATGATTATGCATGCACCTACGACAGGGGCGGCTCCTCCATAAAGGCAGAGGAGCGTCGCCCCACTGCTTTCTCGCAGTTCGAGAAACAGAAACATGAAATGGTATTTTAAATGCCATCTTATGTTTCTGCTTCTCGCGCTGCGAGAAAGCAGAACGGTACGCCTGGTTGGGGGAGGGCAGGAGGTTATGCCTGGTTGGGGGCCTAGGGGAGCAGTGGCTTGCCCACTGTTGTGGGCCCTGATTGTTTGGTTGGCCCTCGGGCTGAACAAACTAGTCAATGCGCACTCTACATTTACTCTATGTACGCTGTATGCAGCCTACATAGAGAAAATGGCCTCCCTACAGGCGCCCGGCTGGGCGCCGTCTGCACCAATCACAATGCTGACATTGCAGTATTGTGAGTGGCGTAGGGGAGAGGAGGGAGGATGCCTGCTTCCTGTTCTCCTGAAGAAGTAGGAAAACATGGGACCCGGCCAGCAGCGGAGGACGGTGAGGTAAGGTTTTTTTTCACATTAATCCCCTCGTGCTAACCCCCGCACGACCCCCCCATCCGCCCCCCACACCCACGAGTCATGTGAGCCGCAACTGAACTACGTTTATAGAATAAATGCAAACATTAATAGATGAGTACATAAGAAATTAAATTTTAGTAAAAGCACTATAACTTGAAGTACACAAGTATAAATGTGAACAACTACAATTTGTAACATTACAATGAAGGTATTTGAGCACACACCTAAGTGAATGACTACTTTCTACAGTGAATACACTCCAATAGTATGTCTGGGTCTTCTCTGTACACTAATAAGGTTAAGGCACACAGTAGATATGCTAATGCAAGTAAGTATTGCTTCTTTGATGACGTATGGGGTGGAGCTTGAATTATGAGTGTCCTTTACATTACAACCAGTTGTAGAGCTGTAAGTTGCTAGTACTGAATAGCAGTGGCTACTGCAAGCAAGATTGTGATGAATCACCAAAGCAGTGAGGACCCATGCTGAAGCTCGATTGAGCGCTGTAAATGAGAATTGTCTGAGATTGAGATCAGAGGACTAAAAAGACAAAAGTAAAGGAGGGGATACAAAAACCATCCATTTGTAAATATTTCAACGTAAAAATTGGAGAAATGCAACTTCACTACCAATGATCAAATGCCCAAGTCCTGCCTCTTTCTTGATGGTTCCTTCCTTCACGCCCTAGTTTATCCCTACCCTTGAAGGGGTTTTGTACCTCTTTGGACTTTCTACAGGGTGGATAGTGAGAGATGCATGGGCGTCTGTATGGCAGTCCAGTGCAGAGCTGGGGAGAAATTCCGGCAGTTGAGGGCAGAGCCTTGGGTAAGGAGGTAAGTGGTCAGAGACCATTTCAATATATCACCAGAATCCAATTCCAATGGCATCCGCATGCCCTGCCAGTGTAACCTGCTTCACATTCCATGGAAGGATGTTGCAAAAATACACACACAGTCACTGCCTAAGAAAGTAACAGAAAAGCGTTACTTCTTAAGTAGGAAGCGGGCACCTCAACTCCCTGATATTAACTTCCCTTCATTAAAGAGGAGCATCTCATCTGGTTGCCACTGTCTCAAGAAGCAGCGCCTCTCACCTCCCTGAAATAGAGACTTGGCTCTTACTTCCTTGAGAAACAAGGTTTCTCCTCTCTTTGTGAAGGTGGGTATGGCCTTTCACTGCTTTGAGAAAGGGGAGCAGAATATCATCAGCCTTTCACATGCCTCAGAAATAGGAGAAGTCTCCTCCCTGGGGATGATGTCACCGCTTATCTGATTGTGTAGTCATGGGGCTTCTCCTCTCATGAGGAGGAAAACTTTCTCTCATCTTTACCCAGGAGGAAGCATGGAGGCTCTCCTCTTCCTGAGCAAAAGGGTCTCAAATCTTGTTAAGGAGCTGGCACTCTGACTGCCATAAGAAACTGGACCTATTACTTTTTGGTGGAGAAGGGTCTTCATCTCGCTTAGCGACTAGGAGGGGAGTTGAGTTTATCCCTTCCATGAAGCATTGTAAGGTTGAAGCACCTCCAAAGGAGGCAGGGTCTCTTGAGGTCACTCCTGAGACCCCACTCAAGTAGTAAACCTTTCATGTTCCACAGGAACAGAGCTTCCCGCCTCTCAGGGAGGTCAAGGTTCTCTCACAATTCCTTAGGAGGAGCAACTCCTTTCACCTCTACGAGAAACAGTGCCACTTTATTCACATCTCTGAGGATGAGCCAAACCTTTGATTGACCTGAGATGCAACACTTCACACCACATGACATGAAGGGCATCTAACCACCTTGGCATGCTTGATGTGTCATGAGAAACCAGACATGGGAATTAGAGGTGCAGTGAGACAGATGATTAAGAATTAGGGGGCATATCAACAACAACACGCAATAATTATCGCTAAACGCAGTTTAGCGCGTTTGTCATTATCGCCGTCCATCGCTGGATCACATTGCCGTGTTAGTGGCGAATTTGCAACGCTTTGCAAACAGGCGATGTGAAATCCGGTGATAGACGGTGAAAATTAGCATTAGCGTGCAAAATCCTACGGTAAGGGAACTGCGCTAATGAAAATGTAGGTAATAGGGAGATGTGGACTTAACCTTGCAATCCACCTCCAATTATACAGATAGCTAAGTCGGAAATAAAGCAGACGTTAGATACCAGCGATAACTACGGTTAGCGTGGCTTTTATTATCGCTTCGCTTGTCAGGGGCCGGCTCGCAAATACTGCGATGTCTGGTTAGCGAGTATTTCCCTGTTGTTTCTGGGAAGCAACGCCTACTTCCCATCTCATTAGCGATGCGGGCTGAGGCATTAATGTAACGGCTGTTAACATGCGCTAATGCATGTTAGCGGTGCTTTGATAATAATGAGTTAAAATAATCGCCGCTTTTCCAGCGCTATGTGCCAGCGCTATGTGCCGGAAAAGCGGCGTTATGTCTCTTGTTGATATGCCCCTACTTCTTTTGGTATTTCTTGTGCTTAATTGATAATGAGGTACTAAAACAGCTTGAAAATCAGTGTATATAGTGCAGTACTAGAATACCAAGAAAAATACAGTTTCCTCAATATATTTTACAAAAATATCGCCTCATTGGAGTGAAAAATAGAAATCGACATCCAACGGAACTATAATTTTGTAAATGACATTAACGTCAGACAATATTTATCCCTGTAATATACATGTGGTCTGCACGGGTAGATTAATCCCTTGAATGTACTCAAGGTAGAACTTCTGATTTAGTGAAGTCATGCCATGCAAAACCCTGGGCGTAGTTCGCGGAGCCGCACTCCGCGGAGCTACGCGAAGACGCACTTGCACTCCGCGACCTACGCGTAGCTCCGCGGACATGCGTAGTTGCTTGCTAGACCCGTTCGCGCACCGTTTTTCGTCTTCGGGAGCGTGGTGCGCGTGTTCGGGGCGCTGCCTGCATGCTCGAGATAGCTAGCGCGCTAAGTTACCTAAGAGGTTTGTCCCGCCCGCTTGCGTTCCCTTATTTCCTGTTCCGGGTCACAAGTAACGTGTTCGCGTTGTGTAAGACATGTTCGGGAACTCATCTTCTCGTTCGCACTACAAAAGTGCGTGATCGCGTCAAATATCGCGCAAACCTACCCAGGCGGTCGCGACGGGCCATGGTAAGCCATTGCCGCGCACGCGATAATGTTATTCAGCGCGCGAGAACTACGCTACGCACCGGATCACGGAGTAATCGACAGCTTCGCGTTCTCCGTAGAACGCGGAGTTGCCGAAACTCCGCAAGCTCCGCGAACGGAGCGTAGTTCTCCGCCCAGGGTTATGCAAAAGGACAAGTGCAAAGTCAAGGTATCAACATTTTTTTTTTAATTACATTTTTTAGGAGCTAACAGCAGGTATATATATTTAAAAAATTATGCCACACATCAGTACATAATGAAAAAGTGCATAGTCCCATTCGTAACCATATTCATCAGATTATATAAATCACATAAGCAAGTAAATACCACATTCAAGCCAGTATACTTTACAGTTCATATAGTATTTAGAAACGAGCATAGATGATATGAATTATGCAATAATAGAGTGAGTAGTCTCTATTATTACCAAAGTAAATCAGATATGGTAATATACAACAGTGCAATCAGCTGTGCCTGGAGTGTGAGTAATAATAACGAGCTCATTCTCAATTGATACCATATTTGAGATATTCATATGAATCACATCAAATAGTAAATGCCATTTCCTACCCTAAAGAGGGATGGAACAATAGGGAAATAAATTCGGACCCCTATGCCTTACATTTCATGTAATATTAGCAGCACATATATGTGAAGATAAATAAGTGAAACAAAAGAAGATAGCCTTATCCCTCTACATCTTACATTTCATATGATGTTACCAGCAAGAATATTAAGTATGGCACTTCAAGTTTTAGCATAAAGTGAAGTGCATAGATAACACAGTAAAAATATAGATCAGGGATTTAAAAACAAGAAAAAAGAGAGACAGCTGATACATCCATCAACCCGAGTGGGGTAGGGGGTTTAGAAAATCATTAAGAAGGAGATGTATCAACGCAATTTTTAGTCGCAAACGCTGCGATTCGCAAAAAAGCAGCGTTTGCGACTAAAGATTTGCAAAATGGTATGTAGTAGGGAAATTGCATCGCAAAATTAGGGAATCACAAAATTTGCGATTCCTTAATTTTGCATAAGCATTTAAGGAATCGCAAATTGTGATTCCTTAAATGGTATGCAGCAAGCATTCTATTTTTGTGAATTCTCCCTAAGAAATCGCAAATTACCACCAACTTCAAGTTGGAGGTAATTCGCGATTTCTTTCACAAATGCACAAATGCACTTTTTGGCATTGCCCTTAGGGCATGTATGTGCGCCATATACGCACACATGTTCATTTCAGGGGTGCATCGGGGTGTCCTTGACACCCTTACACCCTTAAATTATTCTCAATTTGCGAATCTCAAATTGCGAATGGCAAATTGAGAATGACTTCACATTCATTCCTATGGGCCTCCTGGCCCATAGAAATTAATGGGAAAGTATTCCTTAATTGCGATTTTGCAATTTGCTAATCGCAATTAAGGAAAATTAAGAAATCGCTAAAAAATTGCGATTTTGTACATAGATCCTTTTTGCAATTCTCCAATAGCGATTCCTAAAAAAAAGCTACTTGAGAATCGCAAACACGGATGTTGATACATATGCCCTAAGATCGGTCCCCTATACCACCAAATTGTCCCCATAACCAACGCCCTCTATCGAATCAGACAGTTTAGACCATATTAGAGCTCCACATTTTTGCACCTTTTGGCTGCTACATTCATATAGGCTCCTCCCCATATTATACATTGCTAAAAGATGTGTCCTCCATTCTGGGAACGTTTGGAGGTCAGAGCTCAGCCACCTTGATGCTATGCACTTGCGGACCACTGCCATGGCTACAAATACAAAATATGAATGCCCCTTCTGGTGGCCAGAGCCTTCCTCAATCCCTACCAGCATCAGAAGGGGAGGGAGCTCATCCTGAACCTTTAGTACCACTGTTGTTGTATTGTAGTACTGAACAGATATTTTTTTATGATTTAGATAGAGTGCGGGGTCTAAAGGCCCTCACTCATGTACAGTTCAGCTCAAGCACTGGCATCCCACGTGCATGTCATGTGGGTGTGCGTGACATGTAGGTGGTAGCAGAAGATAGTATTGTAAGAGTATGGCTAGGAGACCATCAGGATCCATTTTGGAATGGCCCTCCTTTACATAGCACAAGATGGAAGTTGGAATACAGAGTACGACAGGCAAAGAAGTGTAATTTCCACATTCCAAAAGGTGAAGGTAGGAACAATAGACTCTGAGGTGTCAGAGAGGAGGGAGACAGGGCTGGATTTATGTGAACCATTTAGAAGGGGGTTACTGATTAGCTCCTCCTGAATTCTGCAGTTTGGTTAATGGTAGGGAATGGGGATGAGCAAGCAGAGTCCCTTATTATGGGAACAGAAGCTTTTAGGCTTAGCCTGCTCCTTTTGTCTCTCCCTAAATACTGCTTTAGTGAAGCTGGTGACAGCCATAGCAAAGGTTTCACTGCTTGGAACCAGCGAGAGCCTCTACCTCTCATGACCAATTCTTTATGAATTGCCAGAAAAATAAGTTGAAAAGGAACCACCCCACACTAGCACCTGGACTTTAAACAGTGCATTGATATCCCTGAATGGAAAATGAAAATAAATGTGGGGGCCAAACCATCCCACTTTGTTTGATTTCCAAGTTCTTCTTGACTAAGGAAGGGAGTTCTCCAAAGAGTACTCATAGAACTACTGTGTCAAGGATTGGTGTCTGTCAGACAGTTAGTCTCCCAAGGATGAGGGGCCATCACCTGAAGTCTGTGCAATTTGCTGTAGAGCAGTAGGTCTTCCTAGTACCTAGAAGGGAAGGACTGTGCCTTCCACTGCAGGAGGAGAGACAATCTACGAGGAGAAGTCTATCTGTCTTGTCTTCCTTGACTTTTTGGCATCCAAACTGCTCAGTCAGCCCCCCCCCTCTGGGGAGAGGGGGAGTGCAGCCGAGCAGTTTGCAAGGGCCGGTTTTGGCTGATTTTGTTACATGGGGCCGATATTGCAGACCCCCGGTGACAAAACCGGACCCCCAGGGGCCCAAAACCGGACCCCACCCTAGCGGCCTACCGGGGAAACGTCTGGTGCCAGCTATGGCCAGTCCAGCCCTGTCCGAACATCGGACTTATGGTAGTGTAACTGGCATCAACCTGCGTTAGATGGCGGCTTCCAGCCTCCCTGCATGGGATATGTGGCAAATTAGGTAAAGCATCACCCCCCAGCAATTCCATGCTATCCGACATCACCACGACATAACCACAAAGAAGTGTTCTGCATCTGCCCTCAACTTCTGCTAGTACTACATGGCCCAACCACACTGATGTAGCAGGTGACCCCCCAAAGACTCCACAGCAGAAGCTGAGTGACTGTTATAGCCAGAATCAAGACCTGAGAGGTAGGGCCACTTACGGTGATCCGGTGCTCATTGGCTGAGGCACTAAGGAGTGACGGCGAAGGGTGCACCTCCAACCCCTCCACCAGACCTCATCGAAGTGAACAGATAATACTAGGTTAAGCATAGAAACTGAGAGACTTACTCTTGAACTCGGAAAGATCATTCTGCACATTCCAGAGATCTGCAGTTCCAATTGTGAACTCTTCTTTGAACAAAATATGATATGAACGAATGTTGAAGTTACACAGTAGCAGCTGGCAGAGTGGCGGGGCATACAAAATACTAACTAAAAAAATGAACACTTCCCTCCTCGCCGCTGTACTCTCCTGAGTCGTCCCACGTCATCACTCCTGCCGGAATAAGTCAGCTTACAGGCTCCCTCCCCTAAGCCAATCACAACGCTGCAATGCAGCTTTGGGATTGGTCTGAGCACCGTGGCTCGGGGGTCTGACGGGGAAAGGGAGGCTGGGCATGTTCCCCACCCGGCTGTGCCATGCAGCCTGGTGGGGAATATGCAAAGTGTTCATGACTGTTTGGCCGGCCCGAGAGGGCTACTTCACTTTGTGTCCAGCAGGGTACTACATTCATCCCTAAATCCGTATGAAAAGACAACAAATCCAAACTGTGGAAATAAAAACAAAACTGGATACTACGTAGTCCATCACTATCTAGAGTCAATCAGCAGGACAGTAGTGACTGTATGGAGTGATAATGCTGGCTACCACAGCATATCTCCGCTCGCATTCATAGTGTGAGTCAGGACACAAACATCAGTCCAAAGAAGTCTGGGCCCTTTTGTAGGCATCCCAAGTCAAAAAGGAAGATCATCCTGGAGTCATTCTGAAGCCATCTCATGACTACAGCCGGGCTAGTCCTGCAATTATCTGGGGAAGTCATCCGCAGCCATCCTGAAGTATGCCTATAGGGCAGAATATTTAAATGAGATGAGTCCTCAAGTCATCAGGGAAGCTACTCCCGGATTAGCTCCTGATTACTTCAGTGGAAAACATGTGATGATCTTGTACTAGTGCAGGATTAGACCCTGATGATTTCAGGATTAGGCTGGATTACTCCAGGATAGGTTCCTTATTATTTCAGTGGAAAACATGTGATGATAATGTACTATTCCAGGAAAGTGTTCATGACTTTTTCGGGCCGGCCAAGCAATCATGCACAATTTGTAGTGCATCAACACTCCTCCTCATCATTGGAGCCCAGCCCGGCCCACGCAACCTGGCTGACACTAGAAATAAAATGATAACAACAGAAATAACTTCTGTTATTTTAATTTAATTTTTTTCTTTTACACTGCTCCAAGAGCAGTGGGATGATGTTCCTCCGCCTTAGCAGACGAGCCTCCACTAAAGTTACTTAACTGTACCATTGCTCAAAAAGTCCAATTGTGAGCCTGTACCTGTGCCTGATTCTTGACAATGATCTTTTTCATTGCTGGTAGAATTCTAAACAGTGGTGTGAGTTTCCTTTAGAACTTTGGTAGGGCCCTGTAGTTGTGTTTTGTAGAACCTGTAACTAAACCTCCATTCATTTTGCTGTGATATTAAAGTATTTAATAATAAGGCAGGCATTCGGCTGGGCAATGATGTATTATGTCTGTTGTGTAACAGCTTGAGTGATGAGTCTCTATTCTCCACACTGTCTCCTTTTAAAGCCTATGACTGCTCCCTCTTGCTACCCTGAGTCAAGTGCAGAAAAGGTGTACTTGGACTAGTTGCAGAGCCATAGTAGGACGGAACTCATAATACCAGAACTACCCCAGTTGTGGAACAGTAGTCGCTGCCTGTTGTGCGGCCACAGAACACAGTGTGAAAACTGTCAAGGCAAATATGTTATGCTACTTAACCACTTGGATGCTAAGCATCTTCTGGCACTTCAATGTAATTTCCATTGAAATGAATGGGCACTCCATGACGAGTTACCCTTGTCATTAGCATCCAAGTGGTGGACACGGTTGATAGATTTTGGCAGGCACTTTCTTGCTACAGTGCAAAAAATTGACTAGCCATTTTAAATGCTTTAAAAACCTAGCAAAATTGTATTTAGTGAGCACTTTGAGTGCCTGAGCAAACTTTGATCAATCTACTTCAAAAGTTTACCAGATGAATCCAGGTCACTGAGACACAAATTTTCTAGATCCGGATTTTCAATGTAGAAATTGTCGTTTTCAGTTGTTTTAGTTCATTTCAACCGGATCAAGACTACAACTCCCATCATACACTCATTTGCTTAATTAAAGCCCAGCACTGGAAAATGGTTCCCCATTGACCTGTGTATCAGTAAGCAATATTTTATCGTCATTGTGGTGAATAAATGCCTTCAGGTGCATAACCATTATATTATATGCGGCACTGTATCCTCCCCATAAAGGCACGCCAGAAAGCATCTAGGCATTTATGACAAAATATTAGAGGGGACTAGTTATTCCCAGCACTTCACTGTGCCTGTACAGAGCTCTCCGGAGCCTTTTCTCAGCAACAAACTGCAGTGAACCACAACATGTGCTAGTGGTTGTAGGTGGTGGACATGGGCACAGGTGCTAATTAGATCATGACTCTGAGCAAGAGAAATAAAGGTGCAGAAAGGAGAAAAAGCAGAAAAAGAAAACTGTGACAAAGGGAGAAAGCAGAGATGAAAAATAAACTACCAGAGTAAGATAAAGAGACAGCAAGTGTGGGGTGGTGGAAGTAAAAGGTATGAGGTGGAATCAAGACATGGCGGTTTGGAATACAGGAATCTCAGCATTCAAAGGCGCTGGGCTCCACAAGAAATGTTTGATTCCTAAACCAATATTTTTGGGCTACTGATCACTAATCACTTTGCCTTGTACACAGATTTCCCTTTGTGTGCATTGTTTGCAGGCTGCAAATTGAATACAAGGTGAAACAGACGCTCAATAAAAATGGAGGTGAACCTGGGGTACTGCTCAGAAGTTACACTGTTCAGTGAGGTACAGTGTGGGGCAAACTGGCACGGCAGGAACTAAGTGCTCTTCTGGTTTCTATATGTATTGGCTGTCCTTCAACAAACAGACACAAAACAATGCAGAAAATGCTGCTTCATTGTGTTGTGACTGTGTTTATAATAAACAGCTGCACCCGCAGCCACCACTTTACAACACTATGCCATACAACTGAGTAATACATACATTTCTACCACTGACTCCCCTAAATGAACCACCAAACTAGGCTGTAAAGTCCTGGGCCCTAGACCCACATACTAACTAAATTATGACACAGTGTGTTGTTACTAAACTGTCCAGGAGCCTATATACCCAGGCCTTTTTAGTGACAGGATCGCCTAACTGGTGACCCCTGTGATGATAGGTGTGGGGTGGGTGTTAGGGAAGCCTCAGGGGAGGGGCTACTTCACTTCGTGTCCAGCAGGGTACTACATTCATCCCTAAATCCGTATGAAAAGACAACAAATCCAAACTGTGGAAATAAAAACAAAACTGGATACTACGTAGTCCATCACTATCTAGAGTCAATCAGCAGGACAGTAGTGACTGTATGGAGTGATAATACTGGCTACCACAGGATATCTCCGCTCGCATTCATAGTGTGAGTCAGGACACAAACATCAGTCAAAAAAGTCTGAGACTCCCCGGGGGGAGGGTGGGTGTGTGTTTGTGTCTCTGTGGCTTTGTGTGTGTGTGTGTGGCGCTGTATGTGTGGCTCTGTGTGTGTGTCTCTGTGGCTTTGTGTGTGTGGCTCTGTGTGTGTGGCTCTGTGTGGGGGGCGTGTGTGTGTGTGGCTCTCTGTGTGTGTGCGTGGCTCTCTGGGTGTGGCTCTGTGTGTGTGTGTGTTGGGCTCTGTATGTGTGTCTCTGTGTGGCTCTGTGTGTGTGTGGCTCTGTGTGTGTGTGGCTCTGTGTGGGTGTGGCTCTCTGTGGGTGTGGCTCTCTGTGTATGTGTGTTGGGCTCTCTGTGTATGTGTTGGGCTTTGTGTGTGTGTGTGTTGGGCTCTGTGTGTGTGTGTGGCTCTCTTTGTGTGGTTCTCTGTGTGTGTGTGTGTTGGGCTCTGTGTTTGTGTGTTGGGCTCTGTGTGTGTCTCAGTGTGGCTCTGTGTGGTTGTGTGTGTGTGACTCTCTGTGTGTGTGGCTCTGTGTGTGGCTCTCTGTGTGTTTGTGTGTGGCTCTGTGTGTGTGTGGCTCTGTGAGTGTGTGTGTGGCTCTGTCTGTGTGTGTGTGGCTCTGTGTGTGTGTGTGTGGCTCTGTGTGTGTGTGTGTGTGTGTCTCTCTGTGTGTGTGTTTGTGGCTCTTTGTGTGTGTGTGTGTGTGTGGCTCTGTGTGTGTGGCTCTCTGTGTGTGTATGGTTCTGTGTGTGTGTGTGTGGCTCTGTGTGTGTAGCTCTCTCTGTGTGTGTGTGGCTCTGTGTGTGTGTGTGTGTGTGTGGCTCTCTGTGTGTGTGTGTGGCTCTGTGTGTGTGTGTGTGGCTCTGTGTGTGTGTGTGTGGCTCTGTGTGTGTGTGGCTCTCTGTGTGTGTGTGGCTCTGTGTGTGTGTGTGTGTGTGTGTGTGTGTGTGTGTGTGTGTGTGTGTGTGTGCAAATGCAATAGGTCTCGCATTTGCGAGAGCTAAAGCTATTGGCATTGTAAATGACAATGCCATTTATTTATCTGTTTTCAAAACCAACACATAAATAAAAAGTTGGAATTTACAATACCAATAGCTCTAACTTTTGCAAAGGCGAGACCGTTGTATTGTAAATGCTTGTTGAATATGGGAAGGAGGGTCTGGTGGGCAGGGAGGTGCATCCTCCTTTCAAGTAATATTCTAGCATCTGTGAAGAACAGTCTATTAGCATTGCCCACACATTATGGAGCTCTGTTTGAGGGATGTGCCGAGTTTAGGGTTGCTCTGAATAATAAAGGGCACCAATTACAGCTAGCATTAGGCAAACACAAATTTACCAATAATTTGCAGCATTCATTTTGTTTTGAAAGTCGCAGAAGCCCCTACAGGTTTGAAAATATGGAATTGCAGTCTGCTAGTTCTTTGGAACACTTTCATACAAAAAAAGTCGGCAATAGTTGTCAGCCTTTAATTTAATAGGAATTACAAATTAATTATAACAATTGATTCTGACCACTTGAACATCAACACACCATCAGAAATGTGTACATACATACATCAAACATCTCATCACTTAACCACGACAAGTGCTCCTTAGGCACACTCATATGCAACCTCACACTATTACAAACCTCAAACATCTACTTTAACCTCTAAGATTTTTGCATTTTACCACTCCAGCACATCTTAGAGAAAATACACACAACCTGCAGACAGCAAGACACTCCCTCAGACACACCTGTTCTTAATAGATATTTACCACTTACTGGACAGAGGCTGTCATACATCTACTGGTAACAGACCCTTACACCTTCAAACATACTCAAACATCCACACTCACGCTTAAAAGGTACATAATCACTCTTAGACACCAAATTATCAAAACACACCTGAAACAGACACAAACATGAATGCACCACCACAACACACTCTAGATACTCTCCCAACACCCTCGAGTCTTCTAACTCACCACCCCAGACATGAATAGGTCACTAAGTTGCAAAGTTGCATGCTGTATTCAGTGGAAAGATGTTCTGAATCACTGTTGATTATTATAGTGAGATAAGGGTTGAGGACAGGAGCAGGGAAGAGCTGTGTGAAACTTCATGCATTACTAGGAAAGGGGGCTAAAGCGGTGAAAGTGTGGTGCTTGATACTTCCAAGATAAATGTGCTGTACATAAATCTTCCAATTTACAGAGTCTCCCCATCTTGACAGCATTCCCAGACACCTTCTTAACTCCCCCAGATGCCTACACAGCGCCACCAGATACACAGCCAGGTGGGGAACATGCAAAGCCTCCCAGCCCCCCTCTGCTTGCCGATCCACGGCACTCAGACCAATTACAACTCTGCATGCAGCGTTGTGGTTGGTCAGGGGAGGGAGCCTATGTGTTTTCCTGGTTTCGGAGAGACGACGAGGTACAACAAGATGGAGGAGAGGCGGCTGCGGACTTGGCATGGAGGTAAGTGTTTTTTAGGTCTCGTGACCTACAATGCGCGCAAGCGCATTGAGGGATCGAGAATTCAAGTGCTCGAAATCCTCGTCAAACTAAGGGCTTCTTGCACTGCGGTTTTCTTACAGTTCACGTGAATGACGTGAACAAACAAGCACGCGCATTCACGGCCGCAGAGCACATCAATGGGCTTCGCCCAGCGTGCGCTCAGCGGCTTCTCCTCCCCTAAGGCTTCTCCTCCCCTAATTAATCATGGCTGGCTGGCCGGCCGGGAGGCCGGCCCCCACACACCATCCCCCTCCGCTCTCTCCCCCACGGATTGCTATTTCTTTTTGCCCTTGTTGCATTTATCTACACACTTAGGGGCCGATTAGGATGGAGGATTTTCCGCCTCCTCCGGGCCGGCGGAAGCCACCTCCGGCCCGGAGGAGGCGGAAAATCCTCTGCGGAGTCACCAAAGACCCACCGCCGCATTACGATGGCTGGTGGGTCTTGGTTTCTGTCCGCTGCTTTTCCGCCGCGGTCGGATTACAACCGCGGCGGAAAAGCTCTCATTTGGCTGGCAGTGTCTATCAGACACCGCCAGCCAAATTAGGAAACATTTGTAAACATGCTTTTCCGCGGCGGTTTTTCTGCCGTGGAAAAGCATGTGTACTTTTGATTTTGGGGGCCCGTTGCGGGCCCCCAGGGTGTAGGCGGGTGGGGGGTGCACATGGGGGGTACCTATGGTACCCCCCAGCATTCACATGCACAAAGCGGCAGGCACCGCGCGGTGCCTGCCGCTTTGTGCATGTAAATGTTAAACATGCACTTTTTAACATTGCGGCGGGTGCTTCTTGAAGCAGCACCCGCCGCAATGTTAAATATCCAGGATGTGACCGCCAGGGTGGCGGTCACATCCTAATTTGCACGGAGGGACCGCCGCAGCCCATGCGGACGGTCCCTCCACCTCTGGGATGGCGGACGGACACAAGTCCGTCCGCCATCCTAATCGGCCCCTAAATTTGTTAACAACTGCCTGAAAGGAAGCTCCAGCCCCTGCCACTTAGAGAGCCAAAACGATATGTGGGTGACATCGTCGTAATTATGGACATCAATTCCGTTTTGACAGAAGATGTCGATTTGACGGTAATAAACATGAACCATGGTCAGACCTTGCTCCGGCAAACTCCTGCTGGTATCACTTAGGAAAGAGGCACAACACTACTTAGCCACTTTCAACACACTGCTTCTTCCTCAAATCTGGAACACTAGGTCGCCGTGGTTAGGAAAGCAGTTTGCAAATTACATAAGATGCATATGTATGAAAACGGTTGGAAAAACCATACAACTTTATAGTCAATCTCGAACACAAGTGCTAGACACATGCGAAAATAGGCTTTACTACTGCCTAAGTATGACAATAACAGCAATTGATGGGTCTGACATAGACAGGGTTACTGTTTTCAAATGAAAATATGGAACTGTTAAATTAACAACTGCCTGAAAGGAAGCTCCAGCCCCTGCCACTTAGAGAGCCAAAACGATATGTGGGTGACATCGTCGTAATTATGGACATCAATTCCGTTTTGACAGAAGATGTCGATTTGACGGTAATAAACATGAACCATGGTCAGACCTTGCTCCGGCAAACTCCTGCTGGTATCACTTAGGAAAGAGGCACAACACTACTTAGCCACTTTCAACACACTGCTTCTTCCTCAAATCTGGAACACTGGTTGCCGTGGTTAGGAAAGCAGTTTGCAAATTACATAAGATGCATATGTATGAAAACGTTTGGAAGAAACCATACAACTTTATAGTCAATCTCGAACACAAGTGCTAGACACATGCGAAAATAGGCTTTACTACTGCCTAAGTATGACAATAACAGCAATTGATGGGTCTGACATAGACAGGGTTACTGTTTTCAAATGAAAATATGGAACTGTTAAATAACTTGCTAAATAGGCTCAGTTAACTCACAGATTGTGAGTGCAGAGTGCAGATTGTGAGTGCAGAGTGCAGATTGTGAGTGCAGAGTGCAGATTCAGAGTGCAGATTCAGAGTGCAGATTCAGAGTGCAGATTCAGAGTGCAGAGTGCAGATTCAGAGTGCAGAGTGCAGATTCAGAGTGCAGAGTGCAGATTCAGAGTGCATGTGCAGAGTGCAGATTCAGAGTGCAGATTCAGAGTGCAGATTCAGGGTGCAGATTCAGAGTGCAGATTCCGAGTGCAGATTCAGAGTGCAGATTCAGAGTGCAGATTCAGAGTGCAGAGTGCAGATTCAGAGTGCAGATTGTGGGTGCAGAGTGCAGATTCAGAGTGCAGATTGTGGGTGCAGATTGTGAGTGCAGAGTGCAGATTCAGAGTGCAGAGTGCAGAGTCAGAGTGCAGATTGTGGGTGCAGATTCAGAGTGCAGAGTGCAGATTCAGAGTGCAGATTCAGAGTGCAGATTCAGAGTGCAGATACAGAGTGCAGATTCAGAGTGCAGATTCAGAGTGCAGATTCAGAGTTCAGAGTGCAGATTCAGAGTGCAGGTGCAGATTCAGAGTGCAGATTCAGAGTGCAGATTGTGGGTGCAGATTGTGGGTGCAGATTGTGAGTGCAGAGTGCAGATTCAGAGTGCAGAGTGCAGATTCAGAGTGCAGAGTGCAGATTCAGAGTGCAGATTCAGGGTGCAGAGTGCAGATTCAGAGTGCAGAGTGCAGATTCAGAGTGCAGAGTGCAGATTCAGAGTGCAGATTGTGAGTGCAGATTGTGAGTGCAGAGTGCAGATTGTGAGTGCAGAGTGCAGATTGTGAGTGCAGAGTGCAGAGTGCAGATTGTGAGTGCAGAGTGCAGATTCAGAGTGCAGATTCAGAGTGCAGATTCAGAGTGCAGAGTGCAGATTCAGAGTGCAGAGTGCAGATTCAGAGTGCAGAGTGCAGATTCAGAGTGCAGGCGCAGAGTGCAGATTCAGAGTGCAGATTCAGAGTGCAGATTCAGGGTGCAGATTCAGAGTGCAGATTCAGAGTGCAGATTCAGAGTGCAGAGTGCAGATTCAGAGTGCAGATTCAGAGTGCAGATTCAGAGTGCAGAGTGCAGATTCAGAGTGCAGATTCAGAGTGCAGAGTGCAGATTCAGAGTGCAGATTGTGGGTGCAGAGTGCAGATTCAGAGTGCAGATTGTGGGTGCAGATTGTGAGTGCAGAGTGCAGATTCAGAGTGCAGAGTGCAGAGTCAGAGTGCAGATTGTGGGTGCAGATTCAGAGTGCAGAGTGCAGATTCAGAGTGCAGATTCAGAGTGCAGATTCAGAGTGCAGATTCAGAGTGCAGATACAGAGTGCAGATTCAGAGTGCAGATTCAGAGTGCAGATTCAGAGTTCAGAGTGCAGAGTGCAGATTCAGAGTGCAGGTGCAGATTCAGAGTGCAGATTCAGAGTGCAGATTCAGAGTGCAGATTGTGGGTGCAGATTGTGGGTGCAGATTGTGAGTGCAGAGTGCAGATTCAGAGTGCAGATTCAGAGGGAAGATTCAGAGGGAAGATTCAGAGTGCAGAGTGCAGATTCAGAGTGCAGATTGTGAGTGCAGATTCAGAGTGCAGATTCAGAGTGCAGATTCAGAGTGCAGAGTGCAGATTCAGAGTGCAGAGTGCAGATTCAGAGTGCAGATTGTGGGTGCAGATTGTGAGTGCAGAGTGCAGATTCAGAGTGCAGAGTGCAGATTCAGAGTGCAGATTGTGGGTGCAGATTCAGAGTGCAGAGTGCAGAGTGCAGAGTGCAGATTCAGAGTGCAGATTCAGAGTGCAGATTCAGAGTGCAGATTCAGAGTGCAGAGTGCAGATTCAGAGTGCAGATTCAGAGTGCAGATTCAGAGTGCAGATTGTGGGTGCAGATTCAGAGTGCAGAGTGCAGATTCAGAGTGCAGATTCAGAGTGCAGAGTGCAGATTCAGAGTGCAGATTCAGAGTGCAGAGTGCAGATTCAGAGTGCAGAGTGCAGATTCAGAGTGCAGATTCAGAGTGCAGAGTGCAGATTCAGAGTGCAGATTGTGGGTGCAGATTGTGAGTGCAGAGTGCAGATTCAGAGTGCAGATTCAGAGTGCAGATTCAGAGTGCAGATTCAGAGTGCAGAGTGCAGATTCAGAGTGCAGATTCAGAGTGCAGATTGTGGGTGCAGATTCAGAGTGCAGAGTGCAGATTCAGAGTGCAGAGTGCAGATTCCGAGTGCAGATTCAGAGTGCAGAGTGCAGATTCAGAGTGCAGATTCAGAGTGCAGATTCAGAGTGCAGAGTGCAGATTCAGAGTGCAGATTCAGAGTGCAGATTCGGAGTGCAGATTCAGAGTGCAGATACAGAGTGCAGATTCAGAGTGCAGATTCAGAGTGCAGATACAGAGTGCAGATTCAGAGTGCAGATTCAGAGTGCAGATTCAGAGTGCAGATTCAGAGTTCAGAGTGCAGATTCAGAGTGCAGGTGCAGATTCAGAGTGCAGATTCAGAGTGCAGATTCAGAGTGCAGATTGTGGGTGCAGATTGTGGGTGCAGATTGTGAGTGCAGAGTGCAGATTCAGAGTGCAGAGTGCAGATTCAGAGTGCAGAGTGCAGATTCAGAGTGCAGATTCAGGGTGCAGAGTGCAGATTCAGAGTGCAGAGTGCAGATTCGGAGTGCAGATTGTGAGTGCAGATTGTGAGTGCAGAGTGCAGATTGTGAGTGCAGAGTGCAGATTGTGAGTGCAGAGTGCAGAGTGCAGATTGTGAGTGCAGAGTGCAGATTCAGAGTGCAGATTCAGAGTGCAGATTCAGAGTGCAGAGTGCAGATTCAGAGTGCAGAGTGCAGATTCAGAGTGCAGAGTGCAGATTCAGAGTGCAGAGTGCAGATTCAGAGTGCAGGCGCAGAGTGCAGATTCAGAGTGCAGATTCAGAGTGCAGATTCAGGGTGCAGATTCAGAGTGCAGATTCAGAGTGCAGATTCAGAGTGCAGAGTGCAGATTCAGAGTGCAGATTCAGAGTGCAGAGTGCAGATTCAGAGTGCAGATTCAGAGTGCAGAGTGCAGATTCAGAGTGCAGATTGTGGGTGCAGAGTGCAGATTCAGAGTGCAGATTGTGGGTGCAGATTGTGAGTGCAGAGTGCAGATTCAGAGTGCAGAGTGCAGAGTCAGAGTGCAGATTGTGGGTGCAGATTCAGAGTGCAGAGTGCAGATTCAGAGTGCAGATTCAGAGTGCAGATTCAGAGTGCAGATTCAGAGTGCAGATACAGAGTGCAGATTCAGAGTGCAGATTCAGAGTGCAGATTCAGAGTTCAGAGTGCAGAGTGCAGATTCAGAGTGCAGGTGCAGATTCAGAGTGCAGATTCAGAGTGCAGATTCAGAGTGCAGATTGTGGGTGCAGATTGTGGGTGCAGATTGTGAGTGCAGAGTGCAGATTCAGAGTGCAGATTCAGAGTGCAGATTCAGAGGGAAGATTCAGAGTGCAGAGTGCAGATTCAGAGTGCAGATTGTGAGTGCAGATTCAGAGTGCAGATTCAGAGTGCAGATTCAGAGTGCAGATTCAGAGTGCAGAGTGCAGATTCAGAGTGCAGAGTGCAGATTCAGAGTGCAGATTGTGGGTGCAGATTGTGAGTGCAGAGTGCAGATTCAGAGTGCAGAGTGCAGATTCAGAGTGCAGATTGTGGGTGCAGATTCAGAGTGCAGAGTGCAGAGTGCAGATTCAGAGTGCAGATTCAGAGTGCAGATTCAGAGTGCAGAGTGCAGATTCAGAGTGCAGATTCAGAGTGCAGATTCAGAGTGCAGATTGTGGGTGCAGATTCAGAGTGCAGAGTGCAGATTCAGAGTGCAGATTCAGAGTGCAGAGTGCAGATTCAGAGTGCAGATTCAGAGTGCAGAGTGCAGATTCAGAGTGCAGAGTGCAGATTCAGAGTGCAGATTCAGAGTGCAGAGTGCAGATTCAGAGTGCAGATTGTGGGTGCAGATTGTGAGTGCAGAGTGCAGATTCAGAGTGCAGATTCAGAGTGCAGATTCAGAGTGCAGATTCAGAGTGCAGAGTGCAGATTCAGAGTGCAGATTCAGAGTGCAGATTGTGGGTGCAGATTCAGAGTGCAGAGTGCAGATTCAGAGTGCAGAGTGCAGATTCCGAGTGCAGATTCAGAGTGCAGAGTGCAGATTCAGAGTGCAGATTCAGAGTGCAGATTCAGAGTGCAGAGTGCAGATTCAGAGTGCAGAGTGCAGATTCAGAGTGCAGATTGTGGGTGCAGATTGTGAGTGCAGAGTGCAGATTCAGAGTGCAGAGTGCAGCGTCAGAGTGCAGATTGTGGGTGCAGATTCAGAGTGCAGAGTGCAGATTCAGAGTGCAGATTCAGAGTGCAGATTCAGAGTGCAGATACAGAGGGCAGATTCAGAGTGCAGATTCAGAGTTCAGAGTGCAGATTCAGGGTGCAGGTGCAGATTCAGAGTGCAGATTCAGAGTGCAGATTCAGAGTGCAGATTGTGGGTGCAGATTGTGGGTGCAGATTGTGAGTGCAGAGTGCAGATTCAGAGTGCAGATTCAGAGTGCAGATTGTGGGTGCAGATTGTGAGTGCAGAGTGCAGATTCAGAGTGCAGAGTGCAGAGTCAGAGTGCAGATTGTGGGTGCAGATTCAGAGTGCAGAGTGCAGATTCAGAGTGCAGATTCAGAGTGCAGATACAGAGTGCAGATTCAGAGTGCAGATTCAGAGTTCAGAGTGCAGATTCAGAGTGCAGGTGCAGATTCAGAGTGCAGATTCAGAGTGCAGATTCAGAGTGCAGATTGTGGGTGCAGATTGTGGGTGCAGATTGTGAGTGCAGAGTGCAGATTCAGAGTGCAGATTCAGAGTGCAGATTCAGAGTGCAGAGTGCAGATTCAGAGTGCAGAGTGCAGATTCAGAGTGCAGATTCAGGGTGCAGAGTGCAGATTCAGAGTGCAGAGTGCAGATTCAGAGTGCAGAGTGCAGATTGTGAGTGCAGATTGTGAGTGCAGATTGTGAGTGCAGAGTGCAGATTGTGAGTGCAGAGTGCAGATTGTGAGTGCAGAGTGCAGATTGTGAGTGCAGATTCAGAGTGCAGATTCAGAGTGCAGATTGTGGGGGCAGATTCAGAGTGCAGATTCAGAGTGCAGATTGTGGGTGCAGATTCAGAGTGCAGATTCAGAGTGCAGAGTGCAGATTCCGAGTGCAGATTCAGAGTTCAGAGTGCAGATTCAGAGTGCAGGGGCAGATTCAGAGTGCAGATTCAGAGTGCAGATTCAGAGTGCAGATTGTGGGTGCAGATTGTGGGTGCAGATTGTGAGTGCAGAGTGCAGATTCAGAGTGCAGATTCAGAGTGCAGATTCAGAGTGCAGAGTGCAGATTCAGAGTGCAGAGTGCAGATTCAGAGTGCAGATTCAGGGTGCAGAGTGCAGATTCAGAGTGCAGAGTGCAGATTCAGAGTGCAGAGTGCAGATTCAGAGTGCAGATTGTGAGTGCAGATTGTGAGTGCAGAGTGCAGATTGTGAGTGCAGAGTGCAGATTGTGAGTGCAGAGTGCAGATTGTGAGTGCAGAGTGCAGATTCAGAGTGCAGATTCAGAGTGCAGATTCAGAGTGCAGAGTGCAGATTCAGAGTGCAGAGTGCAGATTCAGAGTGCAGAGTGCAGATTCAGAGTGCAGAGTGCAGATTCAGAGTGCAGGCGCAGAGTGCAGATTCAGAGTGCAGATTCAGAGTGCAGATTCAGGGTGCAGATTCAGAGTGCAGATTCAGAGTGCAGATTCAGAGTGCAGAGTGCAGATTCAGAGTGCAGATTCAGAGTGCAGAGTGCAGATTCAGAGTGCAGATTCAGAGTGCAGAGTGCAGATTCAGAGTGCAGATTGTGGGTGCAGAGTGCAGATTCAGAGTGCAGATTGTGGGTGCAGATTGTGAGTGCAGAGTGCAGATTCAGAGTGCAGAGTGCAGAGTCAGAGTGCAGATTGTGGGTGCAGATTCAGAGTGCAGAGTGCAGATTCAGAGTGCAGATTCAGAGTGCAGATTCAGAGTGCAGATTCAGAGTGCAGATACAGAGTGCAGATTCAGAGTGCAGATTCAGAGTGCAGATTCAGAGTTCAGAGTGCAGAGTGCAGATTCAGAGTGCAGGTGCAGATTCAGAGTGCAGATTCAGAGTGCAGATTCAGAGTGCAGATTGTGGGTGCAGATTGTGGGTGCAGATTGTGAGTGCAGAGTGCAGATTCAGAGTGCAGATTCAGAGTGCAGATTCAGAGGGAAGATTCAGAGTGCAGAGTGCAGATTCAGAGTGCAGATTGTGAGTGCAGATTCAGAGTGCAGATTCAGAGTGCAGATTCAGAGTGCAGATTCAGAGTGCAGAGTGCAGATTCAGAGTGCAGAGTGCAGATTCAGAGTGCAGATTGTGGGTGCAGATTGTGAGTGCAGAGTGCAGATTCAGAGTGCAGAGTGCAGATTCAGAGTGCAGATTGTGGGTGCAGATTCAGAGTGCAGAGTGCAGAGTGCAGATTCAGAGTGCAGATTCAGAGTGCAGATTCAGAGTGCAGAGTGCAGATTCAGAGTGCAGATTCAGAGTGCAGATTCAGAGTGCAGATTGTGGGTGCAGATTCAGAGTGCAGAGTGCAGATTCAGAGTGCAGAGTGCAGATTCAGAGTGCAGATTCAGAGTGCAGAGTGCAGATTCAGAGTGCAGAGTGCAGATTCAGAGTGCAGATTCAGAGTGCAGAGTGCAGATTCAGAGTGCAGATTGTGGGTGCAGATTGTGAGTGCAGAGTGCAGATTCAGAGTGCAGATTCAGAGTGCAGATTCAGAGTGCAGATTCAGAGTGCAGAGTGCAGATTCAGAGTGCAGATTCAGAGTGCAGATTGTGGGTGCAGATTCAGAGTGCAGAGTGCAGATTCAGAGTGCAGAGTGCAGATTCCGAGTGCAGATTCAGAGTGCAGAGTGCAGATTCAGAGTGCAGATTCAGAGTGCAGATTCAGAGTGCAGAGTGCAGATTCAGAGTGCAGAGTGCAGATTCAGAGTGCAGATTGTGGGTGCAGATTGTGAGTGCAGAGTGCAGATTCAGAGTGCAGAGTGCAGCGTCAGAGTGCAGATTGTGGGTGCAGATTCAGAGTGCAGAGTGCAGATTCAGAGTGCAGATTCAGAGTGCAGATTCAGAGTGCAGATACAGAGGGCAGATTCAGAGTGCAGATTCAGAGTTCAGAGTGCAGATTCAGGGTGCAGGTGCAGATTCAGAGTGCAGATTCAGAGTGCAGATTCAGAGTGCAGATTGTGGGTGCAGATTGTGGGTGCAGATTGTGAGTGCAGAGTGCAGATTCAGAGTGCAGATTCAGAGTGCAGATTGTGGGTGCAGATTGTGAGTGCAGAGTGCAGATTCAGAGTGCAGAGTGCAGAGTCAGAGTGCAGATTGTGGGTGCAGATTCAGAGTGCAGAGTGCAGATTCAGAGTGCAGATTCAGAGTGCAGATACAGAGTGCAGATTCAGAGTGCAGATTCAGAGTTCAGAGTGCAGATTCAGAGTGCAGGTGCAGATTCAGAGTGCAGATTCAGAGTGCAGATTCAGAGTGCAGATTGTGGGTGCAGATTGTGGGTGCAGATTGTGAGTGCAGAGTGCAGATTCAGAGTGCAGATTCAGAGTGCAGATTCAGAGTGCAGAGTGCAGATTCAGAGTGCAGATTCAGAGTGCAGATTCAGGGTGCAGAGTGCAGATTCAGAGTGCAGAGTGCAGATTCAGAGTGCAGAGTGCAGATTGTGAGTGCAGATTGTGAGTGCAGATTGTGAGTGCAGAGTGCAGATTGTGAGTGCAGAGTGCAGATTGTGAGTGCAGAGTGCAGATTGTGAGTGCAGATTCAGAGTGCAGATTCAGAGTGCAGATTGTGGGGGCAGATTCAGAGTGCAGATTCAGAGTGCAGATTGTGGGTGCAGATTCAGAGTGCAGATTCAGAGTGCAGAGTGCAGATTCCGAGTGCAGATTCAGAGTTCAGAGTGCAGATTCAGAGTGCAGGGGCAGATTCAGAGTGCAGATTCAGAGTGCAGATTCAGAGTGCAGATTGTGGGTGCAGATTGTGGGTGCAGATTGTGAGTGCAGAGTGCAGATTCAGAGTGCAGATTCAGAGTGCAGATTCAGAGTGCAGAGTGCAGATTCAGAGTGCAGAGTGCAGATTCAGAGTGCAGATTCAGGGTGCAGAGTGCAGATTCAGAGTGCAGAGTGCAGATTCAGAGTGCAGAGTGCAGATTCAGAGTGCAGATTGTGAGTGCAGATTGTGAGTGCAGAGTGCAGATTGTGAGTGCAGAGTGCAGATTGTGAGTGCAGAGTGCAGATTGTGAGTGCAGAGTGCAGATTCAGAGTGCAGATTCAGAGTGCAGATTCAGAGTGCAGATTCAGAGTGCAGAGTGCAGATTCAGAGTGCAGAGTGCAGATTCAGAGTGCAGAGTGCAGATTCAGAGTGCAGGCGCAGAGTGCAGATTCAGAGTGCAGATTCAGAGTGCAGATTCAGGGTGCAGATTCAGAGTGCAGATTCAGAGTGCAGATTCAGAGTGCAGAGTGCAGATTCAGAGTGCAGATTCAGAGTGCAGATTCAGAGTGCAGAGTGCAGATTCAGAGTGCAGATTCAGAGTGCAGAGTGCAGATTCAGAGTGCAGATTGTGGGTGCAGAGTGCAGATTCAGAGTGCAGATTGTGGGTGCAGATTGTGAGTGCAGAGTGCAGATTCAGAGTGCAGAGAGCAGAGTCAGAGTGCAGATTGTGGGTGCAGATTCAGAGTGCAGATTCAGAGTGCAGATACAGAGTGCAGATTCAGAGTGCAGATTCAGAGTGCAGATTCAGAGTTCAGAGTGCAGAGTGCAGATTCAGAGTGCAGGTGCAGATTCAGAGTGCAGATTCAGAGTGCAGATTCAGAGTGCAGATTGTGGGTGCAGATTGTGGGTGCAGATTGTGAGTGCAGAGTGCAGATTCAGAGTGCAGATTCAGAGTGCAGATTCAGAGGGAAGATTCAGAGTGCAGAGTGCAGATTCAGAGTGCAGATTGTGAGTGCAGATTCAGAGTGCAGATTCAGAGTGCAGATTCAGAGTGCAGAGTGCAGATTCAGAGTGCAGAGTGCAGATTCAGAGTGCAGATTGTGGGTGCAGATTGTGAGTGCAGAGTGCAGATTCAGAGTGCAGAGTGCAGATTCCGAGTGCAGATTCAGAGTGCAGAGTGCAGATTCAGAGTGCAGATTCGAAGTGCAGATTCAGAGTGCAGAGTGCAGATTCAGAGTGCAGAGTGCAGATTCAGAGTGCAGATTGTGGGTGCAGATTGTGAGTGCAGAGTGCAGATTCAGAGTGCAGAGTGCAGAGTCAGAGTGCAGATTGTGGGTGCAGATTCAGAGTGCAGAGTGCAGATTCAGAGTGCAGATTCAGAGTGCAGATTCAGAGTGCAGATACAGAGTGCAGATTCAGAGTGCAGATTCAGAGTTCAGAGTGCAGATTCAGAGTGCAGGTGCAGATTCAGAGTGCAGATTCAGAGTGCAGATTCAGAGTGCAGATTGTGGGTGCAGATTGTGGGTGCAGATTGTGAGTGCAGAGTGCAGATTCAGAGTGCAGATTCAGAGTGCAGATTGTGGGTGCAGATTGTGAGTGCAGAGTGCAGATTCAGAGTGCAGAGTGCAGAGTCAGAGTGCAGATTGTGGGTGCAGATTCAGAGTGCAGAGTGCAGATTCAGAGTGCAGATTCAGAGTGCAGATTCAGAGTGCAGATACAGAGTGCAGATTCAGAGTGCAGATTCAGAGTTCAGAGTGCAGATTCAGAGTGCAGGTGCAGATTCAGAGTGCAGATTCAGAGTGCAGATTCAGAGTGCAGATTGTGGGTGCAGATTGTGGGTGCAGATTGTGAGTGCAGAGTGCAGATTCAGAGTGCAGATTCAGAGTGCAGATTCAGAGTGCAGAGTGCAGATTCAGAGTGCAGAGTACAGATTCAGAGTGCAGATTCAGGGTGCAGAGTGCAGATTCAGAGTGCAGAGTGCAGATTCAGAGTGCAGAGTGCAGATTGTGAGTGCAGATTGTGAGTGCAGATTGTGAGTGCAGAGTGCAGATTGTGAGTGCAGAGTGCAGATTGTGAGTGCAGAGTGCAGATTGTGAGTGCAGATTCAGAGTGCAGATTCAGAGTGCAGATTGTGGGGGCAGATTCAGAGTGCAGATTCAGAGTGCAGATTGTGGGTGCAGATTCAGAGTGCAGAGTGCAGATTCAGAGTGCAGATTCAGAGTGCAGAGTGCAGATTCCGAGTGCAGATTCAGAGTTCAGAGTGCAGATTCAGAGTGCAGGTGCAGATTCAGAGTGCAGATTCAGAGTGCAGATTCAGAGTGCAGATTGTGGGTGCAGATTGTGGGTGCAGATTGTGAGTGCAGAGTGCAGATTCAGAGTGCAGATTCAGAGTGCAGATTCAGAGTGCAGAGTGCAGATTCAGAGTGCAGAGTGCAGATTCAGAGTGCAGATTCAGGGTGCAGAGTGCAGATTCAGAGTGCAGAGTGCAGATTCAGAGTGCAGAGTGCAGATTCAGAGTGCAGATTGTGAGTGCAGATTGTGAGTGCAGAGTGCAGATTGTGAGTGCAGAGTGCAGATTGTGAGTGCAGAGTGCAGATTGTGAGTGCAGAGTGCAGATTCAGAGTGCAGATTCAGAGTGCAGATTCAGAGTGCAGACTGCAGATTCAGAGTGCAGAGTGCAGATTCAGAGTGCAGAGTGCAGATTCAGAGTGCAGAGTGCAGATTCAGAGTGCAGAGTGCAGATTTAGAGTGCAGAGTGCAGATTCAGAGTGCAGGCGCAGAGTGCAGATTCAGAGTGCAGATTCAGAGTGCAGATTCAGGGTGCAGATTCAGAGTGCAGATTCAGAGTGCAGATTCAGAGTGCAGAGTGCAGATTCAGAGTGCAGATTCAGAGTGCAGATTCAGAGTGCAGAGTGCAGATTCAGAGTGCAGATTCAGAGTGCAGAGTGCAGATTCAGAGTGCAGATTGTGGGTGCAGAGTGCAGATTCAGAGTGCAGATTGTGGGTGCAGATTGTGAGTGCAGAGTGCAGATTCAGAGTGCAGAGAGCAGAGTCAGAGTGCAGATTGTGGGTGCAGATTCAGAGTGCAGATTCAGAGTGCAGATTCAGAGTGCAGATTCAGAGTGCAGATTCAGAGTGCAGATACAGAGTGCAGATTCAGAGTGCAGATTCAGAGTGCAGATTCAGAGTTCAGAGTGCAGAGTGCAGATTCAGAGTGCAGGTGCAGATTCAGAGTGCAGATTCAGAGTGCAGATTCAGAGTGCAGATTGTGGGTGCAGATTGTGGGTGCAGATTGTGAGTGCAGAGTGCAGATTCAGAGTGCAGATTCAGAGTGCAGATTCAGAGGGAAGATTCAGAGTGCAGAGTGCAGATTCAGAGTGCAGATTGTGAGTGCAGATTCAGAGTGCAGATTCAGAGTGCAGATTCAGAGTGCAGAGTGCAGATTCAGAGTGCAGAGTGCAGATTCAGAGTGCAGATTGTGGGTGCAGATTGTGAGTGCAGAGTGCAGATTCAGAGTGCAGAGTGCAGATTCAGAGTGCCGATTGTGGGTGCAGATTCAGAGTGCAGAGTGCAGATTCAGAGTGCAGATTCAGAGTGCAGATTCAGAGTGCAGATTCAGAGTGCAGAGTGCAGATTCAGAGTGCAGATTCAGAGTGCAGATTCAGAGTGCAGATTGTGGGTGCAGATTCAGAGTGCAGAGTGCAGATTCAGAGTGCAGATTCAGAGTGGAGAGTGCAGATTCAGAGTGCAGATTCAGAGTGCAGATTCAGAGTGCAGAGTGCAGATTCAGAGTGCAGATTCAGAGTGCAGAGTGCAGAGTGCAGATTCCGAGTGCAGATTCAGAGTGCAGAGTGCAGATTCAGAGTGCAGATTGTGGGTGCAGAGTGCAGATTCAGAGTGCAGATTGTGGGTGCAGATTGTGAGTGCAGAGTGCAGATTCAGAGTGCAGAGTGCAGATTCAGAGTGCAGATTGTGGGTGCAGATTGTGGGTGCAGATTGTGAGTGCAGAGTGCAGATTCAGAGTGCAGATTCAGAGTGCAGATTCAGAGGGAAGATTCAGAGTGCAGAGTGCAGATTCAGAGTGCAGATTGTGAGTGCAGATTCAGAGTGCAGATTCAGAGTGCAGATTCAGAGTGCAGAGTGCAGATTCAGAGTGCAGAGTGCAGATTCAGAGTGCAGATTGTGGGTGCAGATTGTGAGTGCAGAGTGCAGATTCAGAGTGCAGAGTGCAGATTCCGAGTGCAGATTCAGAGTGCAGAGTGCAGATTCAGAGTGCAGATTCAGAGTGCAGATTCAGAGTGCAGAGTGCAGATTCAGAGTGCAGAGTGCAGATTCAGAGTGCAGATTGTGGGTGCAGATTGTGAGTGCAGAGTGCAGATTCAGAGTGCAGAGTGCAGAGTCAGAGTGCAGATTGTGGGTGCAGATTCAGAGTGCAGAGTGCAGATTCAGAGTGCAGATTCAGAGTGCAGATTCAGAGTGCAGATACAGAGTGCAGATTCAGAGTGCAGATTCAGAGTTCAGAGTGCAGATTCAGAGTGCAGGTGCAGATTCAGAGTGCAGATTCAGAGTGCAGATTCAGAGTGCAGATTGTGGGTGCAGATTGTGGGTGCAGATTGTGAGTGCAGAGTGCAGATTCAGAGTGCAGATTCAGAGTGCAGATTGTGGGTGCAGATTGTGAGTGCAGAGTGCAGATTCAGAGTGCAGAGTGCAGAGTCAGAGTGCAGATTGTGGGTGCAGATTCAGAGTGCAGAGTGCAGATTCAGAGTGCAGATTCAGAGTGCAGATTCAGAGTGCAGATACAGAGTGCAGATTCAGAGTGCAGATTCAGAGTTCAGAGTGCAGATTCAGAGTGCAGGTGCAGATTCAGAGTGCAGATTCAGAGTGCAGATTCAGAGTGCAGATTGTGGGTGCAGATTGTGGGTGCAGATTGTGAGTGCAGAGTGCAGATTCAGAGTGCAGATTCAGAGTGCAGATTCAGAGTGCAGAGTGCAGATTCAGAGTGCAGAGTACAGATTCAGAGTGCAGATTCAGGGTGCAGAGTGCAGATTCAGAGTGCAGAGTGCAGATTCAGAGTGCAGAGTGCAGATTGTGAGTGCAGATTGTGAGTGCAGATTGTGAGTGCAGAGTGCAGATTGTGAGTGCAGAGTGCAGATTGTGAGTGCAGAGTGCAGATTGTGAGTGCAGATTCAGAGTGCAGATTCAGAGTGCAGATTGTGGGGGCAGATTCAGAGTGCAGATTCAGAGTGCAGATTGTGGGTGCAGATTCAGAGTGCAGAGTGCAGATTCAGAGTGCAGATTCAGAGTGCAGAGTGCAGATTCCGAGTGCAGATTCAGAGTTCAGATTCAGAGTGCAGGTGCAGATTCAGAGTGCAGATTCAGAGTGCAGATTCAGAGTGCAGATTGTGGGTGCAGATTGTGGGTGCAGATTGTGAGTGCAGAGTGCAGATTCAGAGTGCAGATTCAGAGTGCAGATTCAGAGTGCAGAGTGCAGATTCAGAGTGCAGAGTGCAGATTCAGAGTGCAGATTCAGGGTGCAGAGTGCAGATTCAGAGTGCAGAGTGCAGATTCAGAGTGCAGAGTGCAGATTCAGAGTGCAGATTGTGAGTGCAGATTGTGAGTGCAGAGTGCAGATTGTGAGTGCAGAGTGCAGATTGTGAGTGCAGAGTGCAGATTGTGAGTGCAGAGTGCAGATTCAGAGTGCAGATTCAGAGTGCAGATTCAGAGTGCAGAGTGCAGATTCAGAGTGCAGAGTGCAGATTCAGAGTGCAGAGTGCAGATTTAGAGTGCAGAGTGCAGATTCAGAGTGCAGGCGCAGAGTGCAGATTCAGAGTGCAGATTCAGAGTGCAGATTCAGGGTGCAGATTCAGAGTGCAGATTCAGAGTGCAGATTCAGAGTGCAGAGTGCAGATTCAGAGTGCAGATTCAGAGTGCAGATTCAGAGTGCAGAGTGCAGATTCAGAGTGCAGATTCAGAGTGCAGAGTGCAGATTCAGAGTGCAGATTGTGGGTGCAGAGTGCAGATTCAGAGTGCAGATTGTGGGTGCAGATTGTGAGTGCAGAGTGCAGATTCAGAGTGCAGAGAGCAGAGTCAGAGTGCAGATTGTGGGTGCAGATTCAGAGTGCAGATTCAGAGTGCAGATTCAGAGTGCAGATTCAGAGTGCAGATTCAGAGTGCAGATACAGAGTGCAGATTCAGAGTGCAGATTCAGAGTGCAGATTCAGAGTTCAGAGTGCAGAGTGCAGATTCAGAGTGCAGGTGCAGATTCAGAGTGCAGATTCAGAGTGCAGATTCAGAGTGCAGATTGTGGGTGCAGATTGTGGGTGCAGATTGTGAGTGCAGAGTGCAGATTCAGAGTGCAGATTCAGAGTGCAGATTCAGAGGGAAGATTCAGAGTGCAGAGTGCAGATTCAGAGTGCAGATTGTGAGTGCAGATTCAGAGTGCAGATTCAGAGTGCAGATTCAGAGTGCAGAGTGCAGATTCAGAGTGCAGAGTGCAGATTCAGAGTGCAGATTGTGGGTGCAGATTGTGAGTGCAGAGTGCAGATTCAGAGTGCAGAGTGCAGATTCAGAGTGCCGATTGTGGGTGCAGATTCAGAGTGCAGAGTGCAGATTCAGAGTGCAGATTCAGAGTGCAGATTCAGAGTGCAGATTCAGAGTGCAGAGTGCAGATTCAGAGTGCAGATTCAGAGTGCAGATTCAGAGTGCAGATTGTGGGTGCAGATTCAGAGTGCAGAGTGCAGATTCAGAGTGCAGATTCAGAGTGGAGAGTGCAGATTCAGAGTGCAGATTCAGAGTGCAGATTCAGAGTGCAGAGTGCAGATTCAGAGTGCAGATTCAGAGTGCAGAGTGCAGAGTGCAGATTCCGAGTGCAGATTCAGAGTGCAGAGTGCAGATTCAGAGTGCAGATTGTGGGTGCAGAGTGCAGATTCAGAGTGCAGATTGTGGGTGCAGATTGTGAGTGCAGAGTGCAGATTCAGAGTGCAGAGTGCAGAGTCAGAGTGCAGATTGTGGGTGCAGATTCAGAGTGCAGAGTGCAGATTCAGAGTGCAGATTCAGAGTGCAGATTCAGAGTGCAGATTCAGAGTGCAGATACAGAGTGCAGATTCAGAGTGCAGATTCAGAGTTCAGAGTGCAGATTCAGAGTGCAGGTGCAGATTCAGAGTGCAGATTCAGAGTGCAGATTCAGAGTGCAGATTGTGGGTGCAGATTGTGAGTGCAGAGTGCAGATTCAGAGTGCAGAGTGCAGATTCAGAGTGCAGAGTGCAGATTCAGAGTGCAGAGTGCAGATTCAGAGTGCAGGCGCAGAGTGCAGATTCAGAGTGCAGATTCAGAGTGCAGATTCAGGGAGCAGATTCAGAGTGCAGATTCAGAGTGCAGATTCAGAGTGCAGAGTGCAGATTCAGAGTGCAGATTCAGAGTGCAGATTCAGAGTGCAGAGTGCAGATTCAGAGTGCAGATTCAGAGTGCAGAGTGCAGATTCAGAGTGCAGATTGTGGGTGCAGAGTGCAGATTCAGAGTGCAGATTGTGGGTGCAGATTGTGAGTGCAGAGTGCAGATTCAGAGTGCAGAGTGCAGAGTCAGAGTGCAGATTGTGGGTGCAGATTCAGAGTGCAGAGTGCAGATTCAGAGTGCAGATTCAGAGTGCAGATTCAGAGTGCAGATTCAGAGTGCAGATACAGAGTGCAGATTCAGAGTGCAGATTCAGAGTGCAGATTCAGAGTTCAGAGTGCAGAGTGCAGATTCAGAGTGCAGGTGCAGATTCAGAGTGCAGATTCAGAGTGCAGATTCAGAGTGCAGATTGTGGGTGCAGATTGTGGGTGCAGATTGTGAGTGCAGAGTGCAGATTCAGAGTGCAGATTCAGAGTGCAGATTCAGAGGGAAGATTCAGAGTGCAGAGTGCAGATTCAGAGTGCAGATTGTGAGTGCAGATTCAGAGTGCAGATTCAGAGTGCAGATTCAGAGTGCAGATTCAGAGTGCAGAGTGCAGATTCAGAGTGCAGAGTGCAGATTCAGAGTGCAGATTGTGGGTGCAGATTGTGAGTGCAGAGTGCAGATTCAGAGTGCAGAGTGCAGATTCAGAGTGCAGATTGTGGGTGCAGATTCAGAGTGCAGAGTGCAGATTCAGAGTGCAGATTCAGAGTGCAGATTCAGAGTGCAGATTCAGAGTGCAGAGTGCAGATTCAGAGTGCAGATTCAGAGTGCAGATTCAGAGTGCAGATTGTGGGTGCAGATTCAGAGTGCAGAGTGCAGATTCAGAGTGCAGATTCAGAGTGGAGAGTGCAGATTCAGAGTGCAGATTCAGAGTGCAGAGTGCAGATTCAGAGTGCAGAGTGCAGATTCAGAGTGCAGATTCAGAGTGCAGAGTGCAGAGTGCAGAGTGCAGATTCCGAGTGCAGATTCAGAGTGCAGAGTGCAGATTCAGAGTGCAGATTCAGAGTGCAGAGTGCAGATTCAGAGTGCAGATTGTGGGTGCAGAGTGCAGATTCAGAGTGCAGATTGTGGGTGTAGATTGTGAGTGCAGAGTGCAGATTCAGAGTGCAGAGTGCAGAGTCAGAGTGCAGATTGTGGGTGCAGATTCAGAGTGCAGAGTGCAGATTCAGAGTGCAGATTCAGAGTGCAGATTCAGAGTGCAGATTCAGAGTGCAGATACAGAGTGCAGATTCAGAGTGCAGATTCAGAGTTCAGAGTGCAGATTCAGAGTGCAGGTGCAGATTCAGAGTGCAGATTCAGAGTGCAGATTCAGAGTGCAGATTGTGGGTGCAGATTGTGGGTGCAGATTGTGAGTGCAGAGTGCAGATTCAGAGTGCAGATTCAGAGTGCAGATTCAGAGTGCAGAGTGCAGATTCAGAGTGCAGAGTGCAGATTCAGAGTGCAGATTCAGGGTGCAGAGTGCAGATTCAGAGTGCAGAGTGCAGATTCAGAGTGCAGAGTGCAGATTGTGAGTGCAGATTGTGAGTGCAGATTGTGAGTGCAGAGTGCAGATTGTGAGTGCAGAGTGCAGATTGTGAGTGCAGAGTGCAGATTGTGAGTGCAGAGTGCAGATTCAGAGTGCAGATTCAGAGTGCAGATTCAGAGTGCAGAGTGCAGATTCAGAGTGCAGAGTGCAGATTCAGAGTGCAGAGTGCAGATTCAGAGTGCAGAGTGCAGATTCAGAGTGCAGGTGCAGAGTGCAGATACAGAGTGCAGATTCAGAGTGCAGATTCAGGGTGCAGATTCAGAGTGCAGATTCAGAGTGCAGATTCAGAGTGCAGAGTGCAGATTCAGAGTGCAGATTCAGAGTGCAGATTCAGAGTGCAGAGTGCAGATTCAGAGTGCAGATTCAGAGTGCAGAGTGCAGATTCAGAGTGCAGATTGTGGGTGCAGAGTGCAGATTCAGAGTGCAGATTGTGGGTGCAGATTGTGAGTGCAGAGTGCAGATTCAGAGTGCAGAGTGCAGAGTCAGAGTGCAGATTGTGGGTGCAGATTCAGAGTGCAGAGTGCAGATTCAGAGTGCAGATTCAGAGTGCAGATTCAGAGTGCAGATTCAGAGTGCAGATACAGAGTGCAGATTCAGAGTGCAGATTCAGAGTGCAGATTCAGAGTTCAGAGTGCAGAGTGCAGATTCAGAGTGCAGGTGCAGATTCAGAGTGCAGATTCAGAGTGCAGATTCAGAGTGCAGATTGTGGGTGCAGATTGTGGGTGCAGATTGTGAGTGCAGAGTGCAGATTCAGAGTGCAGATTCAGAGGGAAGATTCAGAGTGCAGAGTGCAGATTCAGAGTGCAGATTGTGAGTGCAGATTCAGAGTGCAGATTCAGAGTGCAGATTCAGAGTGCAGATTCAGAGTGCAGAGTGCAGATTCAGAGTGCAGAGTGCAGATTCAGAGTGCAGATTGTGGGTGCGGATTGTGAGTGCAGAGTGCAGATTCAGAGTGCAGAGTGCAGATTCAGAGTGCAGATTGTGGGTGCAGATTCAGAGTGCAGAGTGCAGATTCAGAGTGCAGATTCAGAGTGCAGATTCAGAGTGCAGATTCAGAGTGCAGAGTGCAGATTCAGAGTGCAGATTCAGAGTGCAGATTGTGGGTGCAGATTCAGAGTGCAGAGTGCAGATTCAGAGTGCAGATTCAGAGTGCAGAGTGCAGATTCAGAGTGCAGATTCAGAGTGCAGAGTGCAGATTCAGAGTGCAGATTCAGAGTGCAGAGTGCAGATTCAGAGTGCAGATTGTGGGTGCAGATTGTGAGTGCAGAGTGCAGATTCAGAGTGCAGATTCAGAGTGCAGAGTGCAGATTCAGAGTGCAGAGTGCAGATTCAGAGTGCAGATTCAGAGTGCAGATTCAGAGTGCAGAGTGCAGATTCAGAGTGCAGATTCAGAGTGCAGATTCAGAGTGCAGAGTGCAGATTCAGAGTGCAGATTCAGAGTGCAGATTCAGAGTGCAGATTTAGAGTGCAGTTGCAGAGTGCAGTTGCAGAGAGAACTCAGCAGCACCACCACAGCATCACTCAGCACCAGCACAGCATCACTCAGCACCCCCACAGCATCACTCAGCACCACCACAGCATCACTCAGCACCACCACAGCATCACTCAGCGCCACCACAACATCACTCAGCGCCACCACAACATCACTCAGCGCAATCCCAGCATCACTCAGCACCACCACAGCATCACTCAGCGCCACCACAACATCACTCAGCGCCACCACAACATCACTCAGCGCAATCCCAGCATCACTCAGCACCACCACAGCATCACTCAGCGCCACCACAACATCACTCAGCGCCACCACAACATCACTCCGTGCCATCACAACATCACTCCGCGACATCACAGCATCAATCTGTGCAACCATTCAACAACAACTGGTTCAATTATGTTCTCTCAATGTTTCAAGCTTTATTACAAATGTCACAAAAAGATGTTATTTCATTTCTGTTCTTGGATTTTCATCACAATAAAATACACTGAACATAATCTTCACAAACGTTATTTACAAAAGTTTAAGCTATTGCCAATATAAATTACAATCACTTTTATTTAAGTATTAATTATTTTAAAAAATTAAAAGCCGTTGCTATTTGTAATATCAATACATCTAAGTCATGTAAATACAAAACATGTTGCATTACAAATGCTATAGTCGTCACATGTGCGAAATTTATAACTATTGGCATTGAAAATGACAAAGCTATTAATTTAGCTATTTTAAAAATCAACACATAAATAAAAAAATTGTCATTTACAAGACCAATAGCTCAAACTTTCATAATGCGAGACCTATTGCATTGCAAATGCTTGTTTAATTTTGTAATACTCCCCACGCGCGACCCGCTCTCTTCTCAACTCTTCTCTACTCTACTCTACTCTACTCTACTCTACTCTACTCTACTCTACTCTACTCTAATCTACTCTACACTACTCTACTTTACTCTACTCTTGTTCCCTGCCAGTCGCTACGGAACACCTGGGTATACCCAAGTACCTACCTAATGGGCACTCAAGTGATAGAGAGTGATATTGGTTTCAATGTGTTCTTATAATTTGGTAGGTAATCTGAGTACTTTCCATATCAAGCTCCAAACTGAGGTCTGCTTCTTGAATATAAGCAGGTCTATGCCGGGGGTGTTGGTGGCGGCATACACCTCTTAGTATATTTTACTGGGGAACAAGTAGAGATATTTGCTCAGTTCCAAACGTTTGAAGTATCTACACTGCAAGTCTGGGAATACATTGTGAGGGGACTGGGGAGAGGTACGGAATAGGATTTTTGTGTTGTTTTGCAATCAAGCACACTATAGCAGGTTATAGTACTAGCTAAATAAAACCAAAAAACACTTCATTATAATTGTCTAAATCTACGTAGGGGACGTATGGCCGGCTTAGAACCACACAAAATTAAAATCTGTCTCCTGGAACGTTAGAGGGCTGAATAATCTCCAGAAGGTGCGATTGGTGTTGGCTCCTCTAGACAGGCTTAAAATAGATGCTCCCCATCTACCTTTATTGCGTCTTGATGGCAGTATGCTCTCTTCTTTCGCAGAGGTGTGGGCTCCATTTTTGCTACATATTTTCCTTGAGTTCGTATGCAAGCAGTGTCTATCTTAATTAGAAAGACTAAAACCTTTTCATCAATACACAACTTCTTCGACACTGGAGGCAGAATTCTCATGGTCTCTGGTCAACTCTGTGAACAACGCTGTAATATTATTAATGGGTGTACTAAAGTTGAGCAGTGGTTGAAGTGTGCAAGATTGGAGGGGCATGTCATGCCCATACTTATTTTCATTTAAAGACAACAGTTCTGCTACTTTCGTTAGAGAAGATAACTGTCCCTCGACAGTTAATTCCAAGAGCTGAAATGCTTCAGCTGCAGTATAAGGCTGGGAGTCTCCAATGCTGTGAAACCTGAAGGCAGGCAGACAGCTAAACAAGCCTTATTGCCAGGGTGCCTGCTTACCTGAACAAAGTTTGCACACTGGGTCAATCTGCAAATGTAAAGGGAGCTTGGATGCAGACACTGGCTTTAATTAATGTTATCACTTGACACTTCCTAATAACACAGAATTTTTTTGTGGTTTTGAAAAGGACTTATCGTCTGAGCTGTGAAGTGTGCGCTTTTTGCAGGGGCAGAACACAGGCCCCTGCACTGTAGTGGTTGCAGGGCCTTCGTTAGCCCCCAACGATTCTCCAATGCTCCAACCAGGATTCAATTCTGTGGCTCAAGCAATCCCGATTGATCACCTTAACCTGCATTTAATCTACATGTATACTGTGTGCTATTTTTTCATACCTTAAGGTGCCAGACTGAAAAAAGTTACAGAAGATTTTTTGTTTTTAGCCACCCCTTTGACCCCACCCCACGCTTACTCACCCCGCCCCCATTGTGACCAACATCACAGTTCCCTTACTTTTTTTTTTTTAAAGGTTTTTATTGAAGAAAAACAAGAGAATATACATAAATCGGGTGACATACTACTAAAACGATACATCAATAGGTGAGCAAGTACACAATGCGTAGAAAGCAATTTTACCGACGGATGCAATTGTGGCAACGAGACATACTTAAAGGGGAAAAACAAACAGCAATCCAACAAAACAGTAGTCCACAAAGTTAGCCCACCCATGATACAGGATGTTAAAGACCAAACTAGACACCCGACAAATAAGAAAATTGATACAGGATAATCGACCCATCTCTTGTGAAAGAAGAAAGGAAGAAGAAAAAAAAGGGCCATAGAACTAAACTAATATAAAATAATAAACCCCTCCCCGTTCCCCCCACCCTACACCTCTGCAATGGCTATGGCCCATCCCCACTAGCAGCGTGCCTGTCGCCCCAGAACTGGTACCTAAAGGAAGGAAAGAAGAAAGTGGAGGAGGGAATATCAAACATGCCCCCGGTCCCCCTTGCCCCCCGCCAGCAGCAACCCATCCCATAAATCTCCAGGATAAGAAAACGCAACAAGTAAAATCCAACAGGGGGGAAGCGTGTAAAAACCACCCCTCTCCCGTGCGATCATGAGGTACAATCCCGTGTCAAATGAAGTCGTTTTCCAAACCCATACGGTAAAAGTCAACCCTGGCCGTTACGATTCTTCATGCAAGCCCTGTCCTTTCGAACCGCCATCACATCAGGAGTATCAAGAAATAGAAAAGTGTCAAAGTCAATACGGGAGGATTGATACCAGGATAGACGTTTACAAAGTCCAAAAGTCAAACAAATTTCACTGCCCACCAGCAATAAGTCGGCAGAGCGTTTTTGATCCATCTGAGTGAAAAGGGGCGAGGTATTAATCCGACAGTGATTGGAGAACTCACACTGAAGTATAGGAATAGTCACATCTGTCTCGGGCGATATCGACATAGGGCAACACACACATCCGATAGTTTCGGGCTCGCTCGCTGCCATCTGGGGGTCGCAAAAAAATTCAAAGTCCGACTTCCGCACAGGGTCTTCGGTAGCAATCGGAGCTTGCTCCGCGGGGAAAGCACCTTGGTTCACAACCAACAAAGGGTCGGAGTCCGGTCTCCGGCAGATGTTATCAGCAGTTACAACCATCCTCTGGACGATGGCGGTGACTCGTATGTGGAGCTCCCCAATGGCGGCCATTATAGTATGCAGCGACGGTGTACATTCAGCCCGCTCCATCGCCCCTCACTGAGCGACTGGGCAGGTCTCTGAACCCCAGAGGTCGACTACTCCGGGGCACCAGGCAAAGGCAATGCAGATGACAACTGTGGGCACCTCCAAAAGCACGATCTCAACACCGTCGCCGCCAGCGAGGAACCAAGCCCATCCGCTGCCCGGAGGCCCAGCGGGGCCTCCGGGCAGCGGATCCCCGACCAGAGCAGTCGATACGTCAAGCCGCCGCAGTTGTGGGATAAAGCTGCCACCAGATCACCATCCAAAACGGACAAGAAAAACACCACTTCGGGAGACCGGAAGCCACCCACGTCCCGCAGCCGATGTTGTTCAACTCCAACCTGGCTGGGTTAGAACTCGAGGCCCCGGCTTCAACTCCGGGTTAGGCCGAGAATGGCGCACGGCGTATCTTCATCATTTGAGCAACTAGAAATTCCGGGATCGCACCTTTAGAGTCAGGCGCACTTCAGCTACACTGGAGTCCGGTGGGAAATCAGGATGGTAGTCAGGATTTATGAGCAACCGGCGGAGGTCGGCAGAGCCGGGAGCTTATGCGGCCATCTTGGTTGCTAGCGTCCCTTACTTTTTTTTAATGCACTTCGACCGCTGATGTTGAGGTACCACCATTTTTTGCAGACACTGACCTTTTGCTGCAACGATAAGGAAGTTCCATGTTGCACTGCAGGGAGATTTTAATCTGGCTATTGATTGGTCATTAGAGAGAATGGGTCCAACCCCACCAAGTCATTCTAGATGGTTGTGATCTCACACACAGCTATTAGATGAACATCACCTTTTAATTGCCTGTCGGCTTAGAAAGAGTGCATATAAAGCCTAGTGCTTCTATATTTGAGGCACAGCAGCCATTCAAGATTGGATTACTGGTTTTTTCGTGCCAAGATCGCTCATTGGGTGTCTGAGGTTTGATATTTACTACATACTCTTCTCAGATCACTCCCAGGTGGTATTGGATCCCGCTACGGAGGAGCTGTGAGAAGGTAGCCTGGCATATGATGTCCACTAGTTCTAGTGGGCACCTTGCACCAGTCTAATCGACCCTTATTGATGGTGGTTGTAAAGTCAACCTTATAGAAAGCTATCCTAGTGGTAGCATGAACAAAGCAGTCTTCAGACTAAGACTTCAGTAGGCGAGTTAAGCAAGTTGTTTTACCATATATTATCCCTTGAATACCAAATGAAAGGACACCACACAAGTCATATATCAAATATATATGTATTTAATCTAAACACAACCCCTCTGCATTCTTTATGAGGTCAGAGTTAAAACTACAATACAAGTCACACAGTTAATATACGATAAGTTGCACAGTATATGTTATGCCCTAGGGGCCTCACAAACGATATACTAAGAAAGTGGTATAAGTACCACGAGAGAATTAGAAAGCAGGCCTAGGGCCTGTAGAATCGTTGGGGCTACAGTGAACAACCAAAGGTTAGGAAGTAGGAGACCCACGGGAGCCGCGTGTAGTGTCTAAACACAGGCGTGGGTTCCCATTGACTTTCTATGGAGATTGTAAAAGATACAAAGTTACAATTTAAGGACACTTCCGGATGGACTAGGATGGAACCCTTTTAAACTAGGACACTTCGAGAGTCAAGACCCACGGTAGCACCGGAGTACTCGTGCTACCTCACCCAGGGAAGCTGGGTGCATAGGTGTCTTTTCGTGTCGGGTTTCGTCGTCCTTTTCTATGGAGAGCTGCAAAGAAGTGCTGCAGGTGACCAGAGGAAAAGTGTCCGGGTGGATCCAAGGATGATGTGAAGAACCTGAAAGCAGAGGGGACAGAGTCTGGCTCACTAGCCAGTGACCAGGAAGGAACCAGGCGATGTTGGGTGCTTTAAGGTGAAGAAGTGAGTTTGTCTCTTCAGCCACGAGGTCCAGGAGGCATCGACGATGACCAGGAGCTGGATTCGAGCTGTCCCACAAAAGTTCTAGATGACTGCGGCATTGGTATCCGGATTGGACCCAAAAAGCCATGGCAACCACAACCCATGCAGGATGTCGAGATTGCCTCTGTTGCAGACCAGCAAGGTCTGTGGCACTTCTCCTTTTGAGGGAAGCTGGAGCAAGCCTGGAGCAACCAGAACCGCAAGTAAAATTTAAAGGAAGGTCTTCAGGGGGCTCACAAGCCAATGGGCAAGGAACCGGGAAGATGCGTCAAGCTCAAATGCAAAGGTGGTGCCCATGGGACACTCACGGAGTGTGGGGGTCTGAACTTAGGTACAAATGGTGCTCAGGGCTGGGGCTTCTCGTACCCCAATGCACAACTTACTGAGGCTTCAGGGAAGGAGTGCTGGTAGCAAAATCCAGGATGTCCAAGATGTCCGGTCCCACGTCTCTCGTGTTCGCCACATGTCTCTGGTTTGCTGTGGATGAGGGTCGGTGTCAGAGAAGTCTGGAAGTCAAGTTCTTATGTCGCAGAGTCTTCAGATTCCAACGGGAGCCTTGCAACTGGCAAAGATTCTGTTGGTGCCTGTTTGCACATGGTGGTCACTCCTTGACCACAAGGGAGATGTCTTCCGTCTTCCAATCAGAATGGAATGTTGAAGGTCCAAGATATGTCTTTCAAAGATTCATCCAGGATAATATAAATTCCTGGTTACACAGCTCCTATACTTATACTAAGAAAGGGGGCTGGATTACCTGACTAGGTCCCTCCTATGGGTGGACCTGAGAAGGGGGTGGTTACACCCCTTTCCCTTTGTCCAGTTTCGCGCCAGAGCTGGGGCTGGAGTGCCCCAGCAACTGGTTTGAACCGGGCTATGCATGGAGCACCTTGTGTGCCCCAGGCAATGTCTAGATGCATTCACTGAATGCAGCCCTCCCTGCCCCAATACACAAAACCCCTTTCTGGGGAGGTGCCAGCACCTCCCTGGACAGGAAACCTATTGTCCAGGCCGCCCTTGCCGGAGTTTCCCCCAGCAACAGGAGGTCAAACTTGTGTCTGTGGCAGCAGCATCCATTTTGTGATGCTGAGGCTCTGTTTAACTTTAACCGGGTAAAGCAGTAACTTACATGTCTTTTCCCTGTAGAAGGGTGGAATGCTATGCCCGCCACCAGAATTGGTGGGGGGGGGGGGGGCGTAGTATTCCAAAGTGTTTGACACCTTACACAACATGTTTTGATAAAGCCAAAACAAAGTTAGCATTAACCACGAGGATTATAATGCACTTAAGAGTATATGGTATGGCTATATCATAGAACAGCTATAAGGAGATGGTTCTGAAAGCTGCAGAGGGGCTCAGCTCATGCCAGAGCATCCTCTCACATAATACGAAGCACTCTGCCTCCAGGATTGTCGAGGCCTACCATAGGAGTGGCCTATAGGTGTATATGTGTCTATATGTAAAGGTAGATGTACGTATACTATATCTAAGTAAGGGGTGCTTACACCACATTACCCAGGCTATGTGAACAGACCTCTGGTGTCAGTTTGGAAGGCAAACCAGGGGTGGCACAATACATGCTGCAGCCCCTGTTAGGCTTAGGGTGCACCTATGCCCTGGGTACCTATGGTACACTATACAGGGGCTCACAAGGGTGACCCAGTAACCAATCTGGTATACACCTAAAGTGCATGGTATCAATTTATAGAGAGAACAGCTGGGCTGTGGGTCTGATTAGCAGGCCCACAGCCACATTAAAGTAAAAAAACCAGAGAATCACAGCAAAATGTGGGGGTGACCATAGGAAGCAGGCCATACTCTCCTACAGGAGCTGCGCGGACCCGGAACACTTGTATCAGCACTGCAACTGGACCTCTCCTGGTGTTGAAGGATGACCAGATCAGGCCCGATTAGAGGTAAGGAGGGCTCTGGGCACTGAGACGCGCTAAAGACAAGCGAGCGCCTCACCTGCCTTGAGCAGACCGGGGCGTATCCCGTGGGAGCACTCCGCTCTTCATTAACCTCCGCACGAAGGGCTCCAGCACTGACTCTATACCCATGCGCGCCACGCATTGCACAGCTAACAGTGCGCACTCATTGCGATGACCTGTCCCTGATGAACCTCCCGGAAGTACAAGCGAGAGGTGAGAGCCTTATTTTTTCCATCCCCTTCCACTCCTATTGGAACCCACCTCGCTCTCAAGCACCCCACAGGGGTGGCATATCTAAATTTGGGCACACTATTCCTTATGACAACTACCGTTTTTCTCCTAAGCATTCCTCCGCCTGTAGAGTGATCACTTGCCTTTTTAAAGTGCCACACGCAGACCTCGTAGTGCAAGGGGGCATACAGGGACCCCATTTTGAAAAGTTTCCTCAATCTTCTTCTGGACCCCCGAGTCAGACAAAATGTCACTCACTTAGCTTCTGAAAGAGTGGGAGGACAAATCTCTATACAGCCCTTCATGGAAAGAAAAATAGTACCAACCATTGAAATAAAGACCGGACTACCCATTTTCACCTTAGCCAGTGAAGGATATAGGACCTCCCCACAATACTGTCCCATTCACAGAAAGAGTGATAGGACTACAATGAGGAGCTCAAGACTTCCTATGCAATTAAGGCAGCCATTTTAAACTGTTCTCAGTGCTCATAGGAAAGGCTACTCCTGAGTAGTAAATGTGTAAATGTGGGTGTACTTGTAAAGCGCACTGCGACTCCATGGAGTATCCTGGCGCTGAAGACAGCTGGGGAACCCGTCCTGGTTTTCCCTGTGAGATGGTCCCTTTCTGGGTATCTCCAAGGTGAAACCAGGCATCCCCAGCGTCTGTGGGGGGCCGTTGTAGAGATGAGGCAAGCTTAATGCCCAGAGTTGCCGAGTGTGTTCCCTGGTTAGAGTAGGCACCGAGGCGAGAATTATCGAGTCCGTTTTGACCCTGGTCCATGACCCTGCCGCGTCTGGAATTGAACCCTGGTCCCGGGCCGTTCTCTGCTTACGGGTCTGCCGCCTCTAACCAGTGAGCCACACCACTCCATAAAATAAATAAATAAATAAATACATTAATTAAGTCAGCAGGGCACCCCCCCTATCCATCTACCCTTCTCTCTAGTGTCAGTAACAGCATGGAACGATCAGGTCAACATACATACACCATCAAGTATCCCCCTAAACTCTCAAAAAAAGCAGCCAAATGTTTTAAACATTCGCTGCTAAAAACCTACCCAGAGACCCCAATATCAGACACCTACCATTCTATAAACAAGGGCCCTTTAACCAACGACATTATTTTTTACACCATGAGAAGAGCCCAATGTAGGAAAGCTATCTACGCCCTGTTCTCAGTTTCCTCGTCCAAAAAAACATCACACGATCTCAAGATCTCCATCATCCCCTCCCTGTTTTTCAGGGCTTCAGACACTGTCTCCATTTATCACACTGGGATCATTGTACTGCAATCCTCTGACCAAAATGTAATCCTACTCGACAGCATTTTCCCTATCATCAAAGACAAAGTCCTTAGTATCTCTCCTCCCGCCGCCGTCACTACTAACGCCATAATGCCCACCATGGCCACTCCGACATCCCCCCCGGGCATTCACCTACAAACCCATCTTTCCAAAGTCCCACCCCGATGCCAAGAGAGATACTAGCTCCTGAGAACCACTCCCACAATGCCTACATCACCTCCATACCGCCCCCAATGTTCATAACACCCCCCATGTCTAAACCGACATCCGCCCCGGGCACTCACCTTCGAACATATCCGTGCATAGTCCCACCCTGACGCCAGGAGATATCCTATCCTCTGAGAACCACCCCCACAACGCTGACATCACCTCACCCTCACTTAGGATCCAACCTTGTAACATCCCTTATAATAGTCCCACGAACTTCAGGAACCCTCACATGCCCATATCCTCAACGCACACCCCTCTGATAGACACCTCTCCCCCTCTGTCTTCTTCCCAATCTCCAGGCAACCCGACTGGTAGTTCCCACCACGCAGATGCTGACAACATCTGCTACCCTCCTATCCATATCTTAAACGCCCCCATGCCCCCCACTCACCTAGACAACACAATGACCAATCCGCCCACTCCAGACTCTGGGTTCGATGAAATCCTACTTTCATTACAATATATCAAAGATGACCTCCACAAGCTATGGAACCTGTTTAGGCTGCAACCCACGATCAGACGACATATGGGTGATAAGAGATGGACCCCCCCACAGCAACTGCCCTACACCCCAGCACCAGTCGCAACGTCTTTCCCTTAATCAGCCCCCACCAACATGGAGAACAGTTCCTAACAGTGATTCCACATCACGTCCGATTCGCATGAAGAATAACATATCCGACATGGACATACACTCCCTCCTCCTCTTCTACGATCCACCCCTCAACCTAACCAGTCCACAGTTGTCCCGAACAAGCCAAAACAACCCTCTCTAATCGAAACCATACATCTCAGTACACATACCCCCGATTCACAACACCAGAGGTATAATCCTAGAGAATCTTACACAAGTTACATTAACACTGGAACCTGTGACTACCTCCAAGCAGTGTCTCAAATGCATTCCACTAAACTGCAGATCAGCCTCAGCACATGCAGTGGACATTGCTGACCTTATTCTCACTCATGATCCTGACCTCTTAATCCTTACCGAAACATGGCTAAATGAATCGTCAAACCCGATCCTTGATATACTGGTCCACCCTAATTACGACATCACTAGACTAGACAGACCACTTAGACCAGGTGGCCGTATTGCTTGCATCTTCCGGAACAACCTCGCAGTGAGCCGCTCACCCTCACTGGATCTTTCCGCATGTGAATATCTTTGCTTAGATATCTCTAGTAATAACATACCAATTTGTTCACTGCATACTTTTTACCACCCGCCTGGCGATAACCTCACCTTTATCAAGCAATTCATGGATATTCTGACCACACATATGGATCATTGACATACCCATATATTCCTTGGTGATTTCAATTTCCACTGGAACAACCCTAAAGACCCGGCAGTTAATAGCCTCAAAACATTCCTGTCAGACCTAGACCTCACCCAAATCTGCAATAGCCCCACACTTGTCAAAGGCTCAACCCATGACCTGGTCATTGCCAACCCAGAGCCCATTCAGCTTAACACAATCCTCCCCTGTGATTGGTCTGATCATCACTCCATCACCTTCTCCATCAAGGTACCAGTCAAACTACGCCCAACACAACCAACAAGACCCAAAGTATGGAAGAGAAACCTAAAAAGCCACCTCACAGATTTAGCCTCATCCACCAATGTCAGCCTCCTGCTTCCCCCGGAAGACCTAATGGAGGTTCAAGCTTTGACACAGCACTACTTTAACTCCATAACTACGATCTTAGATACTACCGCACCTCTTCAACTGAAGAGACTCTCTACAAAAGACTCTAAACCTTGGTATGACGGCAGACTCAATGAGGAGAGACGAGCCTTAAGATTAGTTGAACGGAGATGGAGGTCAGCACCTTCCATCAATCACCTTAAACTGCTAAGATCCTCCAGAAACACATACTATAGAAAGATCAGACACTCAAAAGCAAGCTTTTAAAAAAATCAGCTAGAACAAGTCAAACCGACCCAAGAAGCTCTCTGAACTAGTCAAAACTCAATCTCGTGGCGAAACTCACCCTACCCAAGATGGTCAATGCTCTCCACCCAGCTGCGAAGGATTTTCTTCCTTCTTCACGAGAACTCCTGAAATCAGATCTACTTAAGGCCTCATTAACTCAAATCGACATGCAGAAGATCACCCCTTCTCACACGCCTGGAACCCCAAGCAACTGCACAACCAAGCTTGCCCTCAAAAACAACGCCTCCAGGGCCTCCTTTACAACCTACAGCGAAGAAACAATCCTAAGAGCGTTTACGTCTCTGTACCCCTCCAACCACTTCTCTGACCCCCTCCCTGCTAACTTCCTCAAAGATCTCATACCACTGCTAGTGCCACTTTGGACAAAGATCATCAATGCTTCCTTAGTCCAAGGGATTATTCCGACAATTCGGAAATCGGGACAAGTTTCTACCATGCTGAAAACAACGACTGCGGACCCCACAGACCTGAATAACTACAGACCAATTTCCAACATCCCAACTCTGGCGAAACTCATTGAAAAATGTGTTCTCACAGAGCTAGACAACAACATCATCAACTTCCACCTGCTCAATAAATTTCAATCTGGATTCCGGGCAGGGCATAGTACGGAGTCGGCCATGACCCACATAGTAGATGATGCATTACAAATACTAGATCAGAACGAAGCCTGCCTACTTATCCTACTTGACTTATTGTCATCTTTCGACACCACCAAACATGAAAATCTTCTTGACCTCCTCCAACATTGAATAGGCTTATCAGGGTCAGTTCTTAATTGGTTAACATCTTTCCTTTGTAATTAATTCCAAAGGTTCAAGGTCAACCAATCCCTGTCCAGGACCGTCCCAGTCACATTAGGAGTCCCGCAGGGCTCCTCCCTTTCACCTACATTGTTCAACTTATTCATGGAACCTCTTACTGAAATTCTCAATTCTTCTAATATCCACTTTCACATGTAAGCGGACGACACACAACTTTATCTAAAGACTAGCAGCCCGGCCTGACGTTGTCCGGGGCAGAAGGGGGCTGGGGGCAGCACCGCTGCAGGAGACGCGCAGCAGAGCTGCCAGCAGCGGGAGCAGCAGAGCGTACTCACCAGCATCACGTGCGCAGGGTGATGTTTCCTTGCTCCCGTTTCCTTGCTCCTGACCGCTTCTGCCCACGCTCCTGTCCGCTCTTGGCATGTCGGACTCCGGAGGCTGTCGGTTCGGCGCTCCTGTCCTGCCCGCTTCTGCCCACGCTCCTGTCCGCCGCTTGTGCCCACGCTCCTGTCTGCCGCTTCTGCCCACGCTCCTGTCCTGCCCGCTTCTGGCCACGCTCCTGTCCGCCGCTTCTGCCCACGCTCCTGTCCGCTCTTATGTTATGTTACGTGGATTTGTACTGCGCACATCTGCCCCAGCTAAGGGGCGTCCTGGCGCATGGCAAGGTAACACGCAACAGCCACAAGAAACGCAACAGCTAAAAGAGAAGGAACCAAGTTAAAATAGAAAAGTTTTAATAGCCTTGCGAAAAGACAAGAGATCTTCCAACAACCGAATCCCCACCGGAAGGGAGTTCCACAGTTCGGCTGCTTTAACCCGGAAAGAACGACTACCAACACGGCACAGCTTGTATCTGGGAGTAATAGTAAGAGCTTGGCCCAGAGATCTCAGATGCCGAGTGGGGACGTACCAGGTCAGGAGATCCAGAAGAATTTGAGGAGCCGTACCATTTAAGATCTTAAAGGCTAGGCACAGTACCTTGAATTGAATTCTAGCCCTGACTGGCAGCCAGTGCAGAGCTTTCAAAGTACTGGAAACAGGGCAGAATCGAGGGAGACCAACAATTGCTCTTGCGGCGGCATTCTGCACCCGTTGGAGGCGGGTGATTTCGGCCTGATTAGCGCCCACCAGAAGAGAGCTGGCATAATCCAGGCGTGATATAACAGTCGCCTGTATAACCAGCTGCCGGGTACGGGGATCAAAAAACTTCAGGACTGGGCGCAGGGTCCGGAGAATTCCAAAACAGCAGGCAGCCGTTTTCTTTGTGTGCCCCTCAAAACTGAGAGTAGGATCCATCCACACTCCCAGATTTTTCAATTCCGTCACCGGAAGAGGGGCCGGCCCAAGCTCCGGAGGCCACCACCTATCCCCCCAGAGATCCGCCCGTCTGCCGACGATCATGATCTCGGTTTTCTTCGCGTTGAGCTGGAGACAGTTGGTCTTCATCCAGCTTGCCACCGCCCTTAGTCCGCTCTGAAACCTGGGAGCATCCTGATCCACGTCCCCGCTGATCGTAACCGCTAGCTGGGTGTCATCGGCATATGACACCATGGTCATACCCCATTGCCTGACAACCTCAGCCAGCGGTCTCACGTATAGATTGAACAACGTGGGGCTCAGCGAAGATCCCTGCGGCACTCCCTGTTTCAGAGGATGGAACTTGGACCGGAACGGTGGCACTGCAACGCTGAAGAAACGATCGTCGAGGAAGGACCGGAACCACTGGAGGGCAGATACCCCCACTCCTATCTCCTCCAGGCGATGCAACAGGATAGGATGAGAGACAGTATCAAAGGCGGCGCTTAGATCTAATAGTACAAGCGCCGCCGTCTGTCCTACATCCATTACTGTGCGAAGATGTTCAGCCATGGTGAGAAGGGCGGTCTCCGTGCTGTGTCCAGCACGGAACCCGTTCTGGGTGGGGTCTAAGATGTTAAGTCGAGTCAGGTGGTCAGAAAGAGCCTTGTTCACATGGGCCTCCACAACTTTGGTCGGCCAGGGGAGCAGGGAAATAGGCCGATAGCTTTCCGGCTTTTCCGGGTCCAGGGAGGGTTTCTTTAAAATGGTAGAAACCACAGCCCGCTTCCAGCTTGCTGGAACCGTGCCCGAGGCCAGCGAGATGCTCATCAGGGAAAGTACCGAAGTACGACCCATAAACAACTGGTCTCTGAAAAGGGCTGGCTTAAGCGGATCGGCGGGCGACCCGGATTTCACCTGCTGGGCCAAGATGTCAAAACCCTTAGTTGTCAACGGGGGCAGCACATGCAGCAGGGAGTCACCAGAGATTTTACATGGAGTACCTGCCGGTGGCCTAGTATCAGGGAATGTTAAGTAGATGTTTTGAACTTTTTCTAAGAAGAACAGGGCAAGGGCCTCACAGTGAGCCGTGGAACTCATAGTGGTTGCCGAGGCCCGCTTTGCTACAAGGTCCTTTACCACTTTGAAGATGATTTTTGATGGATTAGGGCTATTGCCGAACTCCGCAGCGTAGAAAGCTGCCCGGGCCCGGCATATAGCACGATGGTAAATTTTAACGGCAGCGAGGTAGATGACCTTCTTACCACTGTCGTACACCTTCCGCCATTCCCTCTCTGCTCGCCTACAACTGCCCTTGAGTGCACGTAATGTACTATCATACCAAGGGCTTGACTCCCGGGGACTAATTTTCCTGGTCGAGATAGGAATCAGGGAGTCAAGAGCCCTGGTAACCCAAGAGCAGAACCGGTCATAGCCTGCATCTACATCCTCCAGAGGTCCCAACGGCGCTGCAGCGAGGGCTCTATGAAAGTCCTCGAGTCTCAGTTTACTCCAATGCCGTGTGGAGACCATCCTTGCGGAAGCAGAAGGAGAAATTCCCGGCACGGGGACATCAATGGCCACTAAAGAGTGGTCCATCCAGCCGAGCGGAGTTACGGCCGTAACTGTGGCCTCTGTCAGGTTCGAGAAGAACGGATCTAACGTATGGCCACCTATATGTGTAGAGTGCCGCACTATTTAATGGAGTTGAAGAGCCTCCAAATCGGCTAGAATACAGTGCACCGTAGGGATATTCTGATTCTCAAAATGCAGGTTAAGGTCCCCCAAGATAGAAAAATTGGCACACCCCATCGCCAGCGAGCTAACAGCATCAGGGAAGGCAGCTTTAAATGACACCTCGCTTTCCGGCGGACGATAGACTACCAACCCTGAAAGGGAAAACTGAGGATTGACCGAGATTTCGAAGGCAGCGCTCTCGCAGCCTGTGATGTTAAAGGCGGACCAACGGCAAGAGAGACTGGTTCTAACTCCGAGAGCGATGCCCCCACCCCTAGTCGATCGATTCAAAGTGAAGACCGAAAAATCGGAGGGAAATGCCAGATTAATAATGGCCGTATCGTCGTCCTTCAACCACGTTTCCGTGATAGCCACGATGTCAGGGGCCTCTTCACGCATCAGGTCCCTAACGGCTTGGTGGTGTTGGACTAGAGACCTCGCATTAAGGCTCAGGATACGTAGAGCGTAAGCCTGACGGTGGCTGCGCGAGGCAGTCGGTGGAGCCTCCTGGCATAACTTAGCCGGAGAGTCCACTGCCCACTGGCCACAGGCGCACTGATGAGGACCACAGAGCGGGTGTAGAGGTGCGTGTGAGCATCTCGGAATAGACCGTCCTAAGAGCCGCAGCGTGGCAGCAGAATATACAATCATGGCGCAGTCCCGTGTAGCCAAGACTGAGACCAAAAATACCTGTGATCCGCCGCGCCCGGCGCGTCCTTGGCGCGGACGGGCGCAGACGGGCAGGACTCAGGCACGACTCCGGCTAAGCGACGGCGTCCCACTGCGCGATCCCGCTGCGCGGGAGAGGACGACTTTAAGTAGGCGAGGCGATCAGCCCACCGAGCGCAAAGACGCTCCAAGATGGCGCTCGTGAAAGAGAGAATAGCCCAAGGCAAGATGGCGCCCACCGAGCCAACCCCGGGACCCGGACCCGCCAAACAGCGGTGCGTTAATACAATTACATGCAGGTAAGAGGGCAGGAAGAAACTCCCAGGCAAAGTGCCTAAAAACAGGGGAGAATGAAAATAAAATTACAAAAATACAAAACGGGCAATATTAAAATGAGCAGCGCAGCAGCAGCGCGACCTGCAGGTCTTGGCATGTCGGACTCCGGAGGCTGTCGGTTCGGCGCTCTTGTCCTGCCCGCTTCTGCCCACGCTCCTGTCCGCCACTTGTGCCCACGCTCCTGTCTGCCGCTTCTGCCCACGCTCCTGTCCGGCCCGCTTCTGGCCACACTCCTGTCCGCCGCTTCTGCCCACGCTCCTGTCCGCTCTTGGCATGTCGGACTCCGGAGGCTGTCGGTTCGGCGCTCCTGTCCTGCCCGCTTCTGGCCACGCTCCTGTCCGATCTTGGCTCCTCCACGACCACTTTACTACTTTACTAAAATGGCGGACCCGTGATTGTGATGTCAGCACGCATAAAACACACACGCCCACCTCAGACATGGTGCTACTTCCAAGGGGCTACTTTGTGAAAGAACGTACTTTGCCCTTCTAAGGTATATTTTTTTATGGTATATAGCCTATGTCCATCTGCTTACCCTGACGTTTCCAATGATGTATTGGGTGTGTTGATTGGCGCTGTGGTTCCCGAGTTTATCCGCCTCAAAGGTTCCCAGTTCTCTCTTTATAATAGTAGTATAGATAAACTCACCGGGCGACATCAAGGCTCTCAATTCAACTCTACAAAAAACCCAGTCTTGGTTGACTGATAACCAGCTCAAACTAACCTCCCTCAAAACTGAATTCCTACTAATCGCCCCACCTAACCAAACAGACACCATCCAAGAATGGCTTAAACAACTTTCAGCGCTAAATTGCCAACCTCTTTTAATCGACTCAGCAAAATCACTGGGAGTAACACTAGACAGTAACCTAAACATGCAAAAACATATCAGTGCTGCAGCAAAAGGAGCAAACTTTCAGATACACACCCTGAGAAAACTAAAACCCTTCCTCCCAGCAAATGACTTCAAACTGGCAGTCCAAACACTAGTACTTTGCAGACTAGAATATGGAAGTGCGACGCTTTGTGGACTCGCTAGATCGACAACTGCCCAGCTAAGAGCATAACTTAACTCAGCGGCCAGACTCATTACAGGTTCCAAACGACATTGCCACATTTCCCCCAATTTCAAAACGCTCAACTGGCTACCCTTCGAAGCAAGAATCCAACAAAAAATCGCTTGCATGACACACAAAGCCCTACATCACACCACCCCGAGTTACCTGGCCCAGAAACTGGAGCTCTCGTGTGGAAACAGATCCTCTAGGAGTGCCACAAACCTTCTTTTGAAGCCTCAAAGATTTGCTAAGAAGAAAACATATAATCGCGCCTTCTCTGGAATTGCTCAAGGATTTGGAATGCACTACCCCCAGAAAACCAGACTCAACCCATCATCTGCATCCTTCAAAATAGAAGTTAAATTTCTTCTCAATACGAAATTCATGTGAACATTATTTCGGATTCCTGGAACATTCCAGCTGTAACATATGTATTTACCTCAATATAATATGTTTCTTTTGTACAATGCTTCTTTTGTCTAACTACCTCACTTGTGAAGCGCTCTGATACCCGCAAGGGTCTTGTTCGCTCTATACAAAACCTTTAAAATAAATAATAATACATAAGATGGCAATTGCTAAAATTCTGGGTCATAAATATATATGTCACATACAAGTGTGAGGCCAAAATAATGGCACTGGGACATCTGCTACTAATCCCGGTTTTCATATGCTTGGAGCATAACCAAGGGGCTCAAGGGGCAAAAAAGACTGGCCATAAAGAGAGGCAACATGTCTTGGTAAATATGCTGTGCCCACTAGATAAATGAGAGGGATTGCCTTGGAAAGAAACTAAAGTATACCAAAAAAAGTGATGGAATGTCTGAAATAATGTCAGCCACTGATAATTAATCAAGCAGTATCCCAGTCCATCCTTATTTTGTACACAATGCCACCTCAGTTTGGACCCAGTCATATGCAAGTCAGCTTTGACCCTGCTCCAAAAGGAACAGTTGATCCTGAACTTCCAGGCCAGCCCATTGTGTCCGGTTGTGTTTCCATCTTGGAACCTCTGGGACAGTATGTCAACCATTTCATCAAAGACTTTGTCCTTCCTACCGAATGCTACATCCGGGACAGTATGTCCATGATCAGTATTATTGAAAACCACCCCTTCAAACCCAACTGCGATATTCTGTGTACATTGGACGTTGAGTCCTTGTACACAAACATACCGAAGAGGGATTCTTTATTTTATTTTTTTTTTATTTTTTTTTTGGTAATCCTCATATATCACGAATGGAACTCTTGATGGGAAGCTGGCACCTCCATGCACCATTGGTCGTTCTGTACCGGCCCTCGTTGTTTACGGCCAAAAGTAAAGTGGTTAGCCTGCACCCTCAAGTAGCCACTACCTTCCCCTCCGTACTCCTTTTTTTTAATCGCCAATCTTTGGGGACCCATGCTACTTAGGAGTCCGGGGAACGAGCAGGGCTCCAGACAAATCATTGGAATACCAATCACCGAAGTTGCCATGCCACCAAGGCCTCCCAAACATTGGTCTCACTCGTAGGATCACAAGCCATGTCTGATTTACTTGTTATCATGATCTGCCTTAGGCAATTAGCAAAGGTAGGGGGAGTTGGATCCTTCCACACCCTACAGATCTCATGCCTTGCCAGCAGGATGATGTAAAAAACAAATTTTGTGGGGAGATCGTTTGTCTGATAGGTCGTGATAAGCCCTGATACTATAGTAATTGTTGAAACTGATATGGGCATTGAAAGGACATCTTCCAAAAATTCCCTTATCTTACTCCAATATTCCTCTAATTCGGGACAATCAACGAACATATGTACATCATCTGCTTTCAAACAGCCACACCTCGGACAGTGGTAATCTATGTTAGAATATTTAGCCAATTTCTTAGGTGTTATATAGACCCTATACATTGTGAACAGATGGTTTCTTTTCAGAGCTGCTGGCTTAATTACAGCGTTTAACAATCTGAACGAATCGTGCCAAAGCTCCATAAAGGACCCACTAGCCGGGTTGATAGCGTTGCCCCATACTTTGCTAATTTCAGCCTCTATCACCTCCTCACCCTCTAGCAGTGCTGAATACCAGAAAGATATTTGACTCTTCCACTTGCCCCCTCTCGTTATCGCATCAAATTTGGGATTAGGGGGATTATTATCCGCGGGTTTTACGGGTCTCATTGCCCACCAACCTGATACTTGATAATATTTAAACCTAGTCAGGGTCCCCCCTTTTAGGTTGGAGAGCTTGTCCCAGCTTAAGAGCTGTCCATCTTCCTGCAGATCCCCCCAGCATTCCAACCCAGCCTATTTTAGTGGTAGTGATAAAAGGTCATTTAGGCATGCTGGAAGACCGGGAGAATCCCATATCGGGGCCTGTGACGTATAATAAGGGATGTTCAGTTTGTTCCTCACAAATACCCAATTTTTCAAAGCTATCCCCAATATCTTCAGCCTTACTTTCTTGAAGAATTTTGGGTCCCCGAACTTAAAAAGGAAGAAACTCGATCCCTGAGGGACATCTTTTAACAAGGCTGAGAATAGCAAACCCATCGATGATTGGTCCAACGGACCAGCCATGGTTCTGAAATGCTTGAAATGAAAAGCTTGGCAATACAAAAGTAAATCAGGAAGAGCAAGCCCTCCTGTCTTTAGACCTCTCCTTAATTTTTTCCAAGCTATTCGGGGGCCTTTGGCATTCCAAATAAATGACCCTAATTTTCCTTGTAGTTTTTTAATTAAAGCTAACGGGAAAGATAAAGGGATAGCATTAAACAAAAAAGTGATTTTTGGAAGGATTATCATTTTCAAGAGGTTCACTCTTCCATAAATATTTAAAGGGAGAGAGGACCAACGTTGTAGTGAAGCTATTATGTCTTTAGTGACTCTGTCCAAGTTTACTTTTGGGATATCTTCTATCTTGTTCACCAGATGGACTCCCAAATACCTCATGTTATTTTTTTTCCCTACCGAGTCTATCTGCTGGTTCCATTCCATTATTTCAGTTTTTTCTACATTGATAGAGTACCCAGAGATTTTACCAAACCCTTCGGCGAGATCTAATAATCTGGGTATTGCTTCTTCTGGATTTGCCGTATACATCAGCAGATCATCTGCATACAATGCAAACTTCAATTCCATGTTGCCGATCTTAAAAGGTTTGATTAATGGTTCTGCTCTTAACATACAAACAAAAGGCTCAATATATAAATCAAATAAAAGGGGGGATAAAGGACAGCCCTGACGCGTGCCTCGGGTAATGCATATCTGCTCCGTCAAGGAGCCATTCACTAAGACTTTTGCTGTTGGGGCTGAATACAGTAGCTTAATGGCTGTTATGAAACTTTTTGGGAAGCCAAATTTTTCCATCGCCATCCAAAGATAGTCCCAATCTACCTGGTCAAAGGCCTTGGCGGCGTCGACTGCCACAATGGTCAGGGGCAACTTCTTCTCTTGAGCGACATCTATCGCGGCAACTACTTGAAAGGTCAGCTCGTTCAGCTGCCTATCAGGAATAAATCCCCTTTGATCGCAATGTACCACTGATTTTACTACCTTGGCTAGTCTAGTTGCCAACACCCCTGCAAATACCTTATAGTCTACGTTCAATAAGGATATTGACCTATAAGACTCTATCCTGCTCGGATCCTTATTTGGCTTCAATAGTAATGTTACTATAGCCTCAGCCCATGATCTTGGAGCCTGCCCCCCTTGAAGTAGAATTTCGTTGAATAGTAAAGTCAAAACACCTATTACTTGTTCTTGTACGATCTTGTATAATTCCACTGGAAGCCCATCTGGACCAGCGGCCTTGCCCTTAACCATCTTCAACAACTGAGTCCTCACTTCTCCTTCCCTTATTTCAGAACTGAGAAAGCACCTGTCTGAATCTGCCAACTCAGGGAGCTGTGCATTAACCAGCCATGTTTCTGCCTACTGCCTACTCAGAGAAGGGTTGGTTCCGTAAAGAGACTGCATGTACCTCATTGCCTCTTCCCTAATAAGGTCGTCATCATTGGTTTTTTCCCCCGTGCTTGTTAATTCTAAACTGTCTATTTGGTTCCTTGTTCTGTCCGCTCGGGCTTTCCACGCTAAGAGTCTCCCACACCTCTCGCCATATGCGAAGTGTTGCAGATTGCTTCTATCCCACTTTTCCTTCAAAGCTTTATCTATTACCGCTTGATATTCTGCCCGCAGACAATCCAATTCCTTCTGAAGGGATAGTCTATTGTCGGACTCATCTGCTGATGCCCTTTGCAACTCTGATTCTTTGGATTTGATTCTCGAAATCCTTGCTTCCCTTCTCTCTCTTCCCAATCTGTTCCTCCTTATCATCTGGGTTGTTAAGAGACCTCGGGAGAAGGCTTTATATGTGTCCCAGACCGTTTGTATGCTTTCTGTCCCAATGTTGACCCTAAAGTATTCCTCCGACTGGGTCACTAAGTCCTGTCTGACCCCCTCTTGCAATAGCAACGTCCGATCCAATGTCCATCTTCTTTGCCGCATTTTTTTCTTCAGACTGATCACCATCTCCACTATTGAATGGTCTGACAGAATTGCTGGGATATATGCTATAGAGTCGACTGCTGATGTGAGAGTCTTATCCAATAGAAAAAAATCTATCCTAGAATGGTGTCCATATCTTCTGCTGTAGAAGGAATAATCCTTTTTCCCCGGATTTCTGAACCTCCAAATATCTAACAAGTTAAAGTCCCGTATTATGTTCTTTAGCTCCAATCTAGTTATTTTGGGGGGTGCAAATTTCACTCTTGAGGTTCGATCCAGTTCTCTATCAAAAATTAAATTGAAGTCGCCCCCGAGAATTATGGGGCCATCTGTCTCTATTAGATTGATTTTAAGTTTCAACAGAGCCCCAGGAGCATCCAGGTTCGGACCATAATAGACTGCACACGTAAGTGGGATACTCCCCGCAATCAAAGATGTCACCAACCACCATCCTGAATTATCTGTCTCGTGTTTAATAAGCCTAATCCCTGTGCCTGCTCTGATAATTATTGCCACCCCTCGCGTACTGCCACCTTGTTCCGAGCAAACCACATCCTGTATCCACCTACATCTACCGAATATTAGATTACACTCTTCCTTCTCTAGATGCGTCTCCTCGAGTAGACAGATGTGAGCCCCTGAATTAAACAGAAAATCAATAATCCTTCTCGCTTTCTTCCTATCCCTTAACCCGTTGACATTCCAGCTTATTATTTTTATTCTACATATCATGTTGGCCATGCTGCTCTATGCTCTGTTCCTACTTTAGGGATTCCAGGCCTGCTCCCCGCGTGTGTATAATTTGATTTCATATATACATGAGTATAACTTAACTCATCACAGGTTCCAAACGACATTGCCACATTTCCCCTAATTTCAAAACACTCAACTGGCTACCCTTCGAAGCAAGAATCCAACTAAAAATCGCTTTCATGACACACAAAGCCCTACATCACACCACCCCGAGTTACCTGGCCCAGAAACTGGAGCTCTCGTGTGGAAACAGATCCTCTAGGAGTGCCACAAACCTTCTTTTGAAGCCTCAAAGATTTGCTAAGAAGAAAACATATAATCGCGCCTTCTCTGGAATTGCTCAAGGATTTGGAATGCACTACCCCCAGAAACCAGACTCAACCCATCATCTGTATCCTTCAAAATAGAAGTTACATTTCTTCTCAATACGAAATTCATGTGAACATTATTTCGGATTCCTGGAACATTCCAGCTGTAACATATGTATTTACCTCAATATAATATGTTTCTTTTGTACAATGCTTCTTTTGTCTAACTACCTCACTTGTGAAGCGCTCTGATACCCGCAAGGGTCTTGTTCGCTCTATACAAAACCTTTAAACGAAATAATAATACATAAGATGGCAATTGCTAAAACTCTGGGTCATAAATATATATGTCACATACAAGTGTGAGGCCAAAATAATGGCACTGGGACATCTGCTACTAATCCCGGTTTTCATATGCTTGGAGCATAACCAAGGGGCTCAAGGGGCAAAAAAGACTGGCCATAAAGAGAGGCAACATGTCTTGGTAAATATGCTGTGCCCACTAGATAAATGAGAGGGATTGCCTTGGAAAGAAACTAAAGTATACCAAAAAAAGTGATGGAATGTCTGAAATAATGTCAGCCACTGATAATTAATCAAGCAGTATCCCAGTCCATCCTTATTTTGTACACAATGCCACCTCAGTTTGGACCCAGTCATATGCAAGTCAGCTTTGACCCTGCTCCAAAAGGAACAGTTGATCCTGAACTTCCAGGCCAGCCCATTGTGTCCGGTTGTGTTTCCATCTTGGAACCTCTGGGACAGTATGTCAACCATTTCATCAAAGACTTTGTCCCTCCTACCGAATGCTACATCCGGGACAGTATGTCCATGATCAGTATTATTGAAAACCACCCCTTCAAACCCAACTGCGATATTCTGTGTACATTGGACGTTGAGTCCTTGTACACAAACATACCGAAGAGGGATTCTTTATTTGTTTTTTTTTTTATTTTTTTTTTGGTAATCCTCATATATCACGAATGGAACTCTTGATGGGAAGCTGGCACCTCCATGCACCATTGGTCGTTCTGTACCGGCCCTCGTTGTTTACGGCCAAAAGTAAAGTGGTTAGCCTGCACTCTCAAGTAGCCACTACCTTCCCCTCCGTACTCCTTTTTTTTAATCGCCAATCTTTGGGGACCCATGCTACTTAGGAGTCCGGGGAACGAGCAGGGCTCCAGACAAATCATTGGAATACCAATCACCGAAGTTGCCATGCCACCAAGGCCTCCCAAACATTGGTCTCACTCGTAGGATCACAAGCCATGTCTGATTTACTTGTTATCATGATCTGCCTTAGGCAATTAGCAAAGGTAGGGGGAGTTGGATCCTTCCACACCCTACAGATCTCATGCCTTGCCAGCAGGATGATGTAAAAAACAAATTTTGTGGGGAGATCGTTTGTCTGATAGGTCGTGATAAGCCCTGATACTATAGTAATTGTTGAAACTGATATGGGCATTGAAAGGACATCTTCCAAAAATTCCCTTATCTTACTCCAATATTCCTCTAATTCGGGACAATCAACGAACATATGTACATCATCTGCTTTCAAACAGCCACACCTCGGACAGTGGTAATCTATGTTAGAATATTTAGCCAATTTCTTAGGTGTTATATAGACCCTATACATTGTGAACAGATGGTTTCTTTTCAGAGCTGCTGGCTTAATTACAGCGTTTAACAATCTGAACGAATCGTGCCAAAGCTCCATAAAGGACCCACTAGCCGGGTTGATAGCGTTGCCCCATACTTTGCTAATTTCAGCCTCTATCACCTCCTCACCCTCTAGCAGTGCTGAATACCAGAAAGATATTTGACTCTTCCACTTGCCCCCTCTCGTTACCGCATCAAATTTGGGATTAGGGGGATTATTATCCGCGGGTCTTACGGGTCTCATTGCCCACCAACCTGATACTTGATAATATTTAAACCTAGTCAGGGTCCCCCCTTTTAGGTTGGAGAGCTTGTCCCAGCTTAAGAGCTGTCCATCTTCCTGCAGATCCCCCCAGCATTCCAACCCAGCCTATTTTAGTGGTAGTGATAAAAGGTCATTTAGGCATGCTGGAAGACCGGGAGAATCCCATATCGGGGCCTGTGACGTATAATAAGGGATGTTCAGTTTGTTCCTCACAAATACCCAATTTTTCAAAGCTATCCCCAATATCTTCAGCCTTACTTTCTTGAAGAATTTTGGGTCCCCGAACTTAAAAAGGAAGAAACTCGATCCCTGAGGGACATCTTTTAACAAGGCTGAGAATAGCAAACCCATCGATGATTGGTCCAACGGACCAGCCATGGTTCTGAAATGCTTGAAATGAAAAGCTTGGCAATACAAAAGTAAATCAGGAAGAGCAAGCCCTCCTGTCTTTAGACCTCTCCTTAATTTTTTCCAAGCTATTCGGGGGCCTTTGGCATTCCAAATAAATGACCCTAATTTTCCTTGTAGTTTTTTAATTAAAGCTAACGGGAAAGATAAAGGGATAGCATTAAACAAAAAAGTGATTTTTGGAAGGATTATCATTTTCAAGAGGTTCACTCTTCCATAAATATTTAAAGGGAGAGAGGACCAACGTTGTAGTGAAGCTATTATGTCTTTAGTGACTCTGTCCAAGTTTACTTTTGGGATATCTTCTATCTTGTTCACCAGATGGACTCCCAAATACCTCATGTTATTTTTTTTCCCTACCGAGTCTATCTGCTGGTTCCATTCCATTATTTCAGTTTTTTCTACATTGATAGAGTACCCAGAGATTTTACCAAACCCTTCGGCGAGATCTAATAATCTGGGTATTGCTTCTTCTGGATTTGCCGTATACATCAGCAGATCATCTGCATACAATGCAAACTTCAATTCCATGTTGCCGATCTTAAAAGGTTTGATTAATGGTTCTGCTCTTAACATACAAACAAAAGGCTCAATATATAAATCAAATAAAAGGGGGGATAAAGGACAGCCCTGACGCGTGCCTCGGGTAATGCATATCTGCTCCGTCAAGGAGCCATTCACTAAGACTTTTGCTGTTGGGGCTGAATACAGTAGCTTAATGGCTGTTATGAAACTTTTTGGGAAGCCAAATTTTTCCATCGCCATCCAAAGATAGTCCCAATCTACCTGGTCAAAGGCCTTGGCGGCGTCGACTGCCACAATGGTCAGGGGCAACTTCTTCTCTTGAGCGACATCTATCGCGGCAACTACTTGAAAGGTCAGCTCGTTCAGCTGCCTATCAGGAATAAATCCCCTTTGATCGCAATGTACCACTGATTTTACTACCTTGGCTAGTCTAGTTGCCAACACCCCTGCAAATACCTTATAGTCTACGTTCAATAAGGATATTGACCTATAAGACTCTATCCTGCTCGGATCCTTATTTGGCTTCAATAGTAATGTTACTATAGCCTCAGCCCATGATCTTGGAGCCTGCCCCCCTTGAAGTAGAATTTCGTTGAATAGTAAAGTCAAAACACCTATTACTTGTTCTTGTACGATCTTGTATAATTCCACTGGAAGCCCATCTGGACCAGCGGCCTTGCCCTTAACCATCTTCAACAACTGAGTCCTCACTTCTCCTTCCCTTATTTCAGAACTGAGAAAGCACCTGTCTGAATCTGCCAACTCAGGGAGCTGTGCATTAACCAGCCATGTTTCTGCCTACTGCCTACTCAGAGAAGGGTTGGTTCCGTAAAGAGACTGCATGTACCTCATTGCCTCTTCCCTAATAAGGTCGTCATCATTGGTTTTTTCCCCCGTGCTTGTTAATTCTAAACTGTCTATTTGGTTCCTTGTTCTGTCCGCTCGGGCTTTCCACGCTAAGAGTCTCCCACACCTCTCGCCATATGCGAAGTGTTGCAGATTGCTTCTATCCCACTTTTCCTTCAAAGCTTTATCTATTACCGCTTGATATTCTGCCCGCAGACAATCCAATTCCTTCTGAAGGGATAGTCTATTGTCGGACTCATCTGCTGATGCCCTTTGCAACTCTGATTCTTTGGATTTGATTCTCGAAATCCTTGCTTCCCTTCTCTCTCTTCCCAATCTGTTCCTCCTTATCATCTGGGTTGTTAAGAGACCTCGGGAGAAGGCTTTATATGTGTCCCAGACCGTTTGTATGCTTTCTGTCCCAATGTTGACCCTAAAGTATTCCTCCGACTGGGTCACTAAGTCCTGTCTGACCCCCTCTTGCAATAGCAACGTCCGATCCAATGTCCATCTTCTTTGCCGCATTTTTTTCTTCAGACTGATCACCATCTCCACTATTGAATGGTCTGACAGAATTGCTGGGATATATGCTATAGAGTCGACTGCTGATGTGAGAGTCTTATCCAATAGAAAAAAATCTATCCTAGAATGGTGTCCATATCTTCTGCTGTAGAAGGAATAATCCTTTTTCCCCGGATTTCTGAACCTCCAAATATCTAACAAGTTAAAGTCCCGTATTATGTTCTTTAGCTCCAATCTAGTTATTTTGGGGGGTGCAAATTTCACTCTTGAGGTTCGATCCAGTTCTCTATCAAAAATTAAATTGAAGTCGCCCCCGAGAATTATGGGGCCATCTGTCTCTATTAGATTGATTTTAAGTTTCAACAGAGCCCCAGGAGCATCCAGGTTCGGACCATAATAGACTGCACACGTAAGTGGGATACTCCCCGCAATCAAAGATGTCACCAACCACCATCCTGAATTATCTGTCTCGTGTTTAATAAGCCTAATCCCTGTGCCTGCTCTGATAATTATTGCCACCCTCTCGCGTACTGCCACCTTGTTCCGAGCAAACCACATCCTGTATCCACCTACATCTACCGAATATTAGATTACACTCTTCCTTCTCTAGATGCGTCTCCTCGAGTAGACAGATGTGAGCCCCTGAATTAAACAGAAAATCAATAATCCTTCTCGCTTTCTTCCTATCCCTTAACCCGTTGACATTCCAGCTTATTATTTTTATTCTACATATCATGTTGGCCATGCTGCTCTATGCTCTGTTCCTACTTTAGGGATTCCAGGCCTGCTCCCCGCGTGTGTATAATTTGATTTCATATATACATGAGTATAACTTAACTCATCACAGGTTCCAAACGACATTGCCACATTTCCCCTAATTTCAAAACACTCAACTGGCTACCCTTCGAAGCAAGAATCCAACTAAAAATCGCTTTCATGACACACAAAGCCCTACATCACACCACCCCGAGTTACCTGGCCCAGAAACTGGAGCTCTCGTGTGGAAACAGATCCTCTAGGAGTGCCACCAAAGATTTGCTAAGAAGAAAACATATAATCGTGCCTTCTCTGGAATTGCTCAAGGATTTGGAATGCACTACCTCCAGAAACCAGACTCAACCCATCATCTGCATCCTTCAAAATAGAAGTTAAATCTCTTCTCATGACGAAATTCATGGGAACATTATTTCGGATTCCTGGAACATTCCAGCTGTAACATATGTCTTTACCTCGATATAATATGTTTCTTTTGTAAAATGCTTCTTTTGTCTAACTACCTCACTTGTGAAGCGCTCTGATACCCGCAAGGGTCTTGTTCGCTCTATACAAAACCTTTAAAATAAATAATAATACATAAGATGGCAATTGCTAAAACTCTGGGTCATAAATATATATGTCACATACAAGTGTGAGGCCAAAATAATGGCACTGGGACATCTGCTACTAATCCCTGTTTTCATATGCTTGGAGCATAACCAAGGGACTCAAGGGGCAAAAAAGACTGGCCATAAAGAGAGGCAACATGTCTTGGTAAATATGCTGTGCCCACTAGATAAATGAGAGGGATTGCCTTGGAAAGAAACTAAAGTATACCAAAAAAAGTGATGGAAGTCTGAAATAATGTCAGCCACTGATAATTAATCAAGCAGTATCCCAGTCCTTCCTTATTTTGTACACAATGCCACCTCAGTTTGGACCCAGTCATATGCAAGTCAGCTTTGACCCTGCTCCAAAAGGAACAGTTGATCCTGAACTTCCAGGCCAGCCCATTGTGTCCGGTTGTGTTTCCATCTTGGAACCTCTGGGACAGTATGTCAACCATTTCATCAAAGACTTTGTCCCTCCTACTGAATGCTACATCCGGGACAGTATGTCCATGATCAGTATTATTGAAAACCACCCCTTCGAACCCAACTGCGATATTCTGTGTACATTGGAGGTTGAGTCCTTGTACACAAACATACCGAAGAGGGATTCTTTATTTGTGATGGAAATCGAAATTAATCAAAGACCCCGCCCACACACAGTACCTACAAACTTTATACTCCAGCTATTGGAGGTTTGACTAACTAGGAACTTTTTCCTATTTGAAGACCAGTTTTACAAGCAAATGAAGGGTACTTCTATGAGGGCTATTTTTGACCCTAACCTGGCCATTTTATATATGGACTCATTGGAGACCAATTGCATTTTAGCAGCCACAAACCCTTTCTGCCCATGTATTGGCAAATGGAAGCGCTATATTGACGATGTCTTTATGATTTGGCAGGCGAGTGAGACTAAACTCGAACCCTTCCTTTACTGGTTTAATAACAACTGTAGCGGGCTTAACTTTGCCCTGACTCACGATAAGGCGTCCATCTCCTTGCTTGACCTCGACATTAAACACAAGGATGGCATCCTTATATCTAGTTTATTCCTCAAACCAACCGAAGGCAACACTTTGCTTAGTTATGATAGCAACCACCCCCACGCACTTAGAGACTCTCTACCGTTTTCCCAATTCCTACATATCCGAAGGAATTGTTTCCTGAAGGAAGACAATTTCCATGAAGTAAAAACACTGTGCACCAAGCTCGCCAGTAGGGGAAACCCGCGCAGACTTTTTTGAAATGCAATGAAGAGAGCATGGTACTGCCCGCGGGAGGCCTTATTAGAACCAAAAAACAAACCAAGTCTAAACCTTCTGATATGCGTAAGTACCTTCTCTCCAGTCTCAAATGCTATATGAAAGACCATCATCAAAAAATTGGCCAGTTCTGAATGCAGGGACCCTAAATCTAGAACGCCCAATGTTTGGTTTTAAGAAAAACAAAAATATCAAGGACCATTTGGTACGCGCTGCACTACCAGACAACAAAAAAAGTACCAATACCCTGAATGATATCTGGGCACTACCACCTTTAAAAGGTTACTCAAAATGTTGATATTGTATAGTGTGTGCATTGACAATTGAATGTAAAGAATTTGTGTTTGGAAATATTAAGAATGAATTGACAATGTTTACAAACTGTAATACAAGCAATGTTGTATACACAATCTTTTGCCCATGCAACAATAGTTACATTGGACAGACCACTCAGAAAATACACTTACGAATCTCCCAGCACCGCAGCAGAATCAAGTGTAAGGCACCAAATGCCCCCCTGGTTGAACATTTTGTAGAGAACGGACACTCTGAAGATGACATCCGTTGGACAATTATCACTGTGGTCAAACTACCACCCAGGGGTGGGGACATTTCAAAATTGTTGAACAAAGAAGAGCTAAAATGGATCCTGAAAGCCAACAGTCTCAACACAGGACTGAACCGTCTCGAAGACTGGACCACTCTCATCTAGAATGAAGTTCCCTTTTATAATTGTAAATTGTTGCCATGAGCTTTAAGTGATTTTATCCTGTAATACTAGCCTTCCGCCTTTTCACATGCCCTACTACTGCTTCCTCACTTCTACTTTTCACTTTCCAAGATGGCCCCCACCTTCCAAGGCTCCTGTTCCATCACTCGCAAGTCCTTTGTCTATTTCACCCCCCACCTGACCTTGCAGACCCAATCACTGGATCCCTATGGCCCTTTTATACTCTGTCTGTACACGCCGTCAATTCTCACATTGCCGGACACAGAATCCCGCTATCCAGCCGCTTCATCACAATTTTGGTAAGTTTTAGCCCTCAATTGACATTCCCCCCTGACACCGCCTTAACCTTGCCCTCCTCTAATTCCCGGCCATTGTGCCCTGGAGCACGCACACGCGGCTTCCAACAATCTACCCAGATAGAGGTATATCTCCTCCGGTGAGTTATACACCTTGACCCCGCGCTGCCCACCCCGCACACCAGCTCAGCAGTCCTCTAAATTTGTGTTCCCTCCCCAGCTGCAGCCGTCTCCGACGCTGCCCCCAATTCCCGCCTCCGGACCATCCTCAAGTCCTCCTCCATACCGGTAAGCCGACAGTGCAATCCATCCCTGCCTAACACCACCATGCAATCACCTATTCCTCCCATTCAACCACTATGTATCCCGTATAATACATAATATTCACACTGCATCTGGTATATCATATTTTTCACAGGATAAATAGAGCACAACCTTCACACATCTGTAATCATTCCCGTGGGTGAAAAGTTCTAATTTATTGTTTGCTATGTTGAATTTTCGTTCCTATGATGATGAAAGACCTCATTGATTAGAAACTGTGTTTCCCACTGTGCGCCTTCGGCTCCTAATTAATATGTGTACTCCTCGAGCCTACTTGATTACAACCGTGCCGTAACTATCACCTTGTTTCTACTGGTTTCTACTCGTGTATGTTGCACACCTTGACTGTTGCTTATCTCGATTATATGTTACTCAAGCGCTTACTTGATAGCTCACTATTCCGTTTTACTGCATGGCGACATTGAGGCTTTTATACCTCATTTCCACAGAGCACGTCTCACAATCTTGAAGTATTCGCGCTACCTTCCGCCCTATTCCAATCGTTGAATCATCCATAACGCATTGTAACCACTCCTGCTTTGGTTCACTCCTGCACAATTTTATTGACTCACCCAGCGCCAGTTTACCACATATGGACACACCATGTCAATGCCTACTTATCCTTGGCTCACTAAGCGCCCCTAAACCAGTCATGCATCACGGTCCCATCTCAGATTGCATGGCAGCGTTGTCAGCACCCCAATCACAATATAAATGTGGTCTAATTTAAGCCTCAAACACCTCACCACCTTTTCAATTAGTCAGCATGATCACATTGTCACCACCCTGTTACTAGTGTAATTACCTTCCAGCTTAATCCATTACGACCCTCTCCTCATTTTTCGTTTTGTATTTTTCCCACCCTTCATCTCCTCTAAAAATGTTGTACCAGGTTAATAAGGCTCTACTGTACAGGCATAATAATCCATGTCCTGATGATGATCCACACATTACCCCAATTGATCGAAACGCCGTCGACACTTTAAAAACACCGTATACGTCCTAAATTCTTCATTTGAATATTGTAAAGGTGTTCAACGTGATTTGTTCTTTGAAAATGCTAATTGTTCCTATGCAACAGACCATGACCTTTGCCTGAGCCCCCTGTTGTTTTGTTTTGTTTTGTTTTGTTTTGTACCCGTTTGGTTAAATAGGACACAGGCTTTTGTCCCACTTTATGTATTAATGTTTAAACTAATGTTTATCTGTTTACAAGTAAATATTTGATCTCTATCCGGCTGGACAAGTCCACTTAATATAGCACTGATTGAGTCTATATTCATTCCTTTAGTTTCCTATCTCCAACCTTTCTAGGGACCGTTGTTGTTCAAAATAATCATATCCTGAATACAGAATGTCTCGAAGAGACAGCACAAGCACTGCCTAAATGAGACCTAAAAAGGGCGAGTCTCCTCAAAGTTATGTGCCTCTTTTCAAACATAACAGAATCTCCGTCACCCCATCCTCTTCTCACTAGAATGATATGGGTGGGGAAGCTGCTGAGGATACCCTCACGAGGCTCAGGCGCTCTAGACTTTCAAAGATACCACTGAGTAGCCAAAGCCAACTAATGATATATCGTGGAGGACCCCATCTCGCACACCCCAAAAATGATACTAGAGAGCGATCAAGTGACCTCAGGTTACCAACTATATTAAACATTATACAACCTAGATGCTTCTCTGAAATGCATATGCTACAATGAATGCATTGGGTATGGTGGAGGCTTGCTAGAAGGGCTGCACATGAGATGTTGTACTCCCCTGCGATGCCCCTAGCCAGAAATACCTTGCTATTGCCAGCTTCAAGCCTTTGGTGATGGCTTCATTTGCAAGAAGACATCACTCAGCTTAGGCAGCTATTCCCATAGGCCAGCTTCTGTTACTAGAAGACTATAAACCGAGAGCTGGTCCTAATGTGTTAAATGATTATTTTTACTTTCAAATGAGCTAGGAAGCCAGGGTGGTGTTCCCTGTTTTCCCGCTAGCACAGCCTGAATGCATTCCTCTGACTTAAGTAATAGTAACAGATAGGTTTTGAAAGTTTAGAAATTAGGATATAATGCCAAGAGATTGCGGGAGGTTGAACTTGGTGATAGCACAGTTGATTAAGCTTGGATATACCACTGGTCTCAAGTGAAGCCGGTTCCCATGAACTACAGTTAAAAAACATATCCATTTTTAATTTTTACATAGAATTTATTACACTCCTGCTCTGGTCCATAATGTGATCAGTCTCAATGAGTAACAAATGTCAGTTGTGCCATGGAGTGTGCAGGCTTATGTCCCCTGGCTTGGCAATGCTTGCTAAACTCTTACTGGGGCAGGGTTAATTAAATATTGGTTAGCATTATAAGCTATTCATATGAGGCTTATGAGGTAGGCATGCTACCAGATTCTGTGAGAGAAGCTCAGACAGTTTTTCTTCCCAAACCTGATGGGGACCCGACCCACATCTCGTCTTATCACCTACTCTTCATGTTAAATATAGACATTAAATACTAAGTAAAGTCCTTGCTAATCGCCTCTTAGAAGCCCTCCCGAGGTTGGTGTATGATGACCAATGTGGTTTTATATATATAACAGATAATCACTCTTCAAATATATGCCAGCTGACGTTTGTATCACCAACCTGATTAATGCCTCACTTTCCACAGGTACAGTCCCCGCTAAGTGGAAAAGGGCTATGGTGAAAGCGTTGCTAAGAAAACAATTTGGATCCTGCCAATTTGGGCAACTACCGCCCCATCTCGCTCCTCCCTGGAATTAGTAAGATCGCAGACAAATATGTCAACCACATGCTCTCTGCTTTTCTTGAATCCCATGACCTGCTCCATCCCTCTCAAATGTGATTCCGCCCGCCAAAGCACTGAAACTGCCTTGTTGGTCATGGTGGAAGAATCTAGAAAGATTCTTCATTCAGAAGGGCTGTCAGCCATAATTCTCCTACACCTTAGCGTGGCCTTCGATACGGTGAACAATCAAACTCTGGTTCACCGTCTTAGGAGCACAGGAGTAACCGGTACAGCACTAAAATGGCTGAGATCTTTTCTAGATGAAAGATTCTTCCAGGTATTTGAAGGCGATACCACCTCAAAACCCATTCCCCTACAGTGTGGAGTCCCCCAGGGCTGATCGTTAAGCCCCACTCTTTTTAATGTTTAAGGAGCATATTATCAAAACAAGCAATAAAATTATCGCCGCTTTAGTGGCAGAAAACTGCCGCTAAATCGGCGATAATGGGCTTGATAATATGCTCTATGGAATTCCAGTTGAAGCCCATGTTAGATGTCCTTCACATCTAACACAGGCTTCAATTGCAACTCCTGTCTCGAGGAATTTTCCAAGTGGATGGGTCTGTCACATTTAAAACTTAACAGTGAGAAAACCAAGCACATGATTTTTGGTCATCCTGTAAGCTTCAAATCAAACACTATGTGGGCAGCATGCATGGGCCCGTTGCCAACCACAAAAACCGAGATAAAGAGCCTGTGCATCTGGTTAGACCAGAACGTTACCTTCAAAGCTCAAGCTAAGAAGACTGCTGCTACATTCTATGGCCTGCTCAGAATGGCCTGCAAAGTGCTTCCCCTCCTACCCTTTCAAGCAAATAAACTGCTAGTCCAAACACTAATACTCTCAAGGATAAATTATGGCAATGCTCTATATTTAGGGGCCCCAAACTCAGTGGTCAAGAAACTTCAAACTGTACAAAATTGTGCAGCTAGATTGCTGATGGGAGTCCCCAATCGCTGTTCAGCAAAGCCCGCGCTACACTCCCTCCATTGGCTTCCAGTGCAGGAGAGAATTAGCTTTAAGGCCCTCTGCATTGTCCATAAGTTCCTGCAAGGGAACGGGCCACCGATCAATTCAGCCTTGATTCACCCCTATAGAGCAAACAGAAAATTGGGCTCTGACAAGCTCCTTCCAGTAGTGGTCCCCAGGATCAAGAAAAACAGAAGTGGAGGTTGGCTTTTTTCGTACAATGCCGCCAAGCTCTGGAACACTCTACTGTTGTATCTTCGCAGGGAATCTAACCATTTTGCCTTTTGAAAACAACTAAAGACCTTGCTCTTTTCCTAGGGTTCTGTTTCGTCTATTCACTGCTCAGTGCTAGGATGCTACCGGATAGTCATTCATTCATAGGCTGGTCTTATCAGGCTTGCACCCTGCCCCTACTTAATATTAAACCGACCTTCGACTCTGTCTGTTTGACCTCTGTATAAGTGCTACGGGTTATAGGCCTGACCTATATTAAATGAATTAAGTTGTGTACACCCTGCCGCTACTCCAGTACCGGAGAGCCCCAAGGTCTCAGAGTAATTTGGCATGGAGGGCGGGACAAAATAGGGCTGCCCTCTGTCGCCCTTGCTCTTTGCACTTATCATGAAACAGCTGGCCTGCAGACCTCAAAGTGTGCTTAACCTGTTGGGAAAGAGCTGGTGGATACTATCCATGTAGTACCCATGTATGCCGATGATGATCTGGTGTACCTGCAGCATCCAATGTACTCAGTTCCAAATCTGTTGCAGGCTTTCACTGAATTTTTGGAAATTTCAGGTCTCCTTCTAACCAAAACAAATCCAAATTATTCCTGATGGGCGGGGGGGAGGAACAGGAGCTTAACAGTGATGACTTCCCTTGGTTGGCATTCCTTGGGAAACATCATATTTTTGGTATCTAGGCATAGGAATAACATTGGAGGAGGATAACAGCCATAAAATGAATATGAGGCTCCTGGTGGCCGGCCTACAGTCGCCCATTAAGTTTTGGAAAACACTCCCACTATCGTTCATAGGCAGAGGCAAACATGTTTTATCTACCCAGATGGTCTTCATGTGCCGCAGGTGGCCACCTATTTGCTTCCTCGGCAGAAGTATGTAGCCCTTGCTCTCTAGCAAACTGATGGGTGAGCTGATATAGGCAGGCAAAAGGAGCAGAGTTAAACCTGACGCTCTGAAGCCGATGTGAGTAGGGAGGGCTTAAGGTTCCGAATATCGAACTCTACTAATTGGTGGCCTAGTTGCAGCATGTGGTCCACAGGCCGGATGACTAAGATAACTTGGAGAAACACCTACTCCGAGGCTCGCATGATGAAGAGTCACTCCCCACTTTACTGATGAGAGCCCAGGGGGCCCAAGGTTATCCTCCCTTACATGACCCATCATGTCTGCTATTTCTGCAACAGAGTGCTGACAACAATGATTAAAAGGCAGCCTTTCGAAGCAGACATGCCCCTGTGGCATATTGCCCAGTTTGCACAGATAGTATGGACCATGTCAATGGAAAGGAAAGGTGAAAAAGGTGTGGGCTGCCTAATCTTGGTGGATTTGAATCCCGAGAATAGATTTAGATCTTTGGAGGAAGTGCAGGCGAACTTTGGGATTAGCTCAAGTCAGTTCCCACAATATACAAAACTAGCCCACACAGCCTACAGTACAAACCTTGTTTCTCACATTTGTGCTCGCTACGAGCAGACAAACCATCACAGACACTGAAGTTACATGATAACTGGCAAGTCTATCTGAATGGCAAATTTACGGACAGGAAGTGGGTGAGCAGTTGTGAAGAGGTGCCAACAGTGTCAAGTAAGGCACACTTTGAACCGATGCAGCTTAATTATATACATTGTCATATCAGACAGAGGCACAAGGAGAACATAATTTGCCCAGGAGCAAACAAATTGGTAAAGTTGAACCAGGTACTGTAATGCAGTACTGCTTGTTATAAAGACTATGTTAACACCATATTAGATTTTTGGTTAAAAGACATTGAGAGAGCCCCATCTACATACCCTACCCATAGTCATATCCAGCATTTTCTTTAAAACCACAAGCATTTTAATAGCCTTGAGAATTATTTTAAATACTGCAAATCTGGAGCAAGGAATGGAGACAGGGGAATAAGGAATACATTCAATGGTGATTGCACAGGAGCACATAGGTTACCCAAATGAGGGGGCCAGGATTAAAGTCAAGTTTCCTGCTTCCACAGATTCCTACTAGCACTCTAGACCACAAGTGGGGTGTGGTCATTCTGATGAAAAGGCCAAGGGACTTTCCTTCCAAGGGAAATGTCACTGCACTGTATGCCTAGGGTTATTCTGCAGTATGGGATTACATTTTAAGTCTAGTGCTGGAGTCTGCCCACCCCAGTGAATTGTCCACCCCTGTGAGGGGTCTTTTCAATTGCTTTTTAAATAGCGCTTATGGCATGTATTGTAGCCATTTTAAAAGTCCATCCAGTATTTTCATATGACAGGAAAAAGACAGAAGCAGATTATGTGATTATTTCATTAGGTCCTGGGCCTGTAGGTGGTACTGGGAAGTATCTATAATGGACAATGTTGTTTACCACGGGTCTTTTAGGTGTCATTCCAAGTGTGTGACAGACTTATCCCTTATCTAAACTTTCGTCTCAAAATGTGCCAATAGCGAGCAATTAAGCCTTTAAAGAGGTTGAAGATAAATATGGTATGACACAGTAATCAGACTCACTAATCGATATCTGTTAGAGGTATACCTTTTAAAAAGGCTTGTAAATTGTGGAATTAAACCTCCAAAAATGCCAGCAGCTCCTAGACCCCTATACCCAAGGAATGTCTTCTGATGTTTTTTGATAACGGAATGTTAGCCACTCAAATTGGGATATTTTTTTCAAACAAAAATAATTAAACTGAATACACCTCATTGATCATTTATCTCTGTCTTTTTCTCTCTCTCTTGCTCTATTTGGCTCTCTCTCAGTCTCTATTTCATCATCCCCCCAGTCTTTCTAGGCTTCTCTCTTTCTCTTGCAGTTTATCTTTTCCTGTTTCTCTCTTGTAATGTTTCACCCTCTCTCTCTTCACCCATCTCCATCTTTATTTGTGTCTATAGTCATCTGCTTCTCTTGCTCTCTCTCACTATCTGGGTCTCTTTGTCTCTCCCTATATCTTACTGCCTGTCTGTCTGTTTTTGACTTTCTGTGTCTTTCTTCCCATTCTTGGCTTTCATTCTTTATCTCTCATTGTCTTTTATTTCGGTCTTCCTCGTTTTACATATCCCAGTCTGTCTCTTTTCCTTCTCTTTCTCTTAGTGTCTGTCTCTGACTTTAGCTCTTTTTCTATGTGTGTCTTTCTGTATCTTGCTGTATAGGTTTGTCACTCTCCCGGTATTTTGTCTCTTGCCTTTTCTATGTTCATCCCTGGCTTGCTCTCACTATGTTTCTCTCCCTCTGTCATTCACGGACATTCTCTAGTCATTCCTGTTTTTAAGCTCGCTGTCTGACCAATTCAGTATTATTTCTTGGGACCAAAGCTGTATTTCAGACTAGACTATGAGAGACGCAGAGACCAGGCAGGGCCTCTGGCCACCTGATGTTGGCTTCAGTCCAGCATTTGCAGGCCCCTGGGCACATTTGCTGAGAGCAAAATCCGACGGGCATGAGCAGACAGGCCTATCTCAGAGGAAGTGCGTGAAGCATTTATGACCGTACACAATAACTCAGTGAAGCCACTACAAAGAACACAAGTAGCTATAGAAAAATAATAAGTATCTTTTATATAAGCTTAACACAAGGATCAAAAGCAATCAAGAAGCCACAACGCACGTAAATACAGATTCACTTAAAAACCAATAAAAGCACTCAAAAGCGTGTGAAACAAACTTAGCTCGAGGTCGGGGTCATCCTCACAAGGAAGCCGCGGTGATGACAGGCGGACTCGCAGCTGCCACAGCTCCCAGCTGTAGCGGTACAGAGTGCACTCACAGTATTCCTGGGACAGGGCCTCAAGGCGGGCACCCAGCGGCACTCACAGGTGATAACCAGATCCTCGATGTGGTGACTAGTGCAGGAACTCAGCGGCACAGCTCCTCATCTGCAGCAGCCCACAATAGTGATAGCAATTATTCTCGTAGGACGGCAAATGCGGGCACTCAGTGGCACAGCTCCTCAGCTGCAGCGACTTGCAATTGCGATGATTCTCGTAGGACGGCAAATGCGGGCACTCAGCGGCACAGCTCCTCGGCTGCAGTGACCCACAATAGCGATAGCGATGATTCTCGTAGCACAGCAAATGCGGGCACTCAGCGGCACAGCTCCTCAGCTGCAGCGGCCACAATAGTGATGTGATGACTTTGGTAACACAGGCAAATGCGGGCTCTCAGCGGCAAGAGCTCCTCAGCTGCGGCGGCCCACAATAGCGATAAAGATGATTTAGGTAACACAGGCAAATGCGGGCTCTCAGCGGCAACAGCTCTTCAGCTGCAGTGGCCCATAATAGCGATGTGATGACTTTGGTAACACAGGCAAATGCGGGCTCTCAATGGCAACAGCTCCTCAGCTGCGGCAGCTCACAATAGCGATAATGATGACTTTGGTAACACAGGTAAATGCGGGCTTTCAGTGCCAACAGCTCCTCAGCTGTGGCGGTCCACAATAGCGATGCAATGACTTTCAGCCCGCGTTCCCCGCAGTAGAACCAGAGGCTCTGGAATTCTTGACAGAGGCCTCACCTGCGAGTAGAATCCCTCTCAAGTAGGAATCCGGACGGCTGATGGGTGAAGTCTTATGTCCCTGAGACTTCAGCAGGAGGCAAGCTCAAATCAGGTCCTTGGGTAGTTGCTTCAGCAAGATGGATGAAAGTTTCAAAGTCCTTTCCCTCTAGTTACATGGACAGAGGTTCGTCTTGACATCCAGAAGTAACACACAGTGCAGGGGTTTCAACACAGATCTTTATACCAAAAGTCTTTGTTCTCAAAAAGTCACAAATCCCTGAACCCAACCAGAACCAGTTTGGTGTCGTCCTGGAACACTTTATTTACGAGGCGGCAACCTGCCTTTCAGGAGGTGGGGGTCTGCCATCAGACACACAGTGGGTGGTGGAGCCATTATTCACCTTGCCAGGCATAGCCCTGCACAGATTAAAGGGTCACCCCTCCACATACTCTAACTGCAGATCTCTCTATTTAATCCAGGTCAGCCTCAGCCTGCCCAGACCTTCTAAAACCAGACAGCCGATACACATAACAGCAGAGCACATGGGAAGGCTTAGGCAAGAAAATACCTACTTCCCAAAAGTGGTAGTTTTAAACACAGAATATAAAAATAACCGTCACTAAAAGATGCACTTTAATATTTGGAGCTCAGGCATACCAAATTCGACTTTCTTATCATGTTCATGTTCATGAATTGTACCAATTCATACTGTCAATTTACAATAGGGAACATTTGTGCTGTGGCACTGAATAGCAGTGGCACAGCGTCCAGAGCATATAACATCAGCAAAACACAGAGGAGACAGAAGCGAAAAATGGAAGGGAGACCCACACCAATGGTGCCAGGTCTAACACGCATCCCCTCCAGCTGAAATGTGGGGAGAACTACCCACCCACTTGGGAGTTCTCATCACTAAGGCGGAAAAATATGGACAAACCATCAGCATTGGCGTGTTCTGTACCAGGGCGGTATTCCACCGTAAAGTCCATACTCTGTAGGGAACTGGGCCACCCCAACAACTTGGGATTCTCTCCCCTCATCTGCATTAGCCATCTGAGGGGCCTGTGGTCGTTCTGAACCTGGAAGTGAGTACCAAACAGGTATGGTCTCAGCTTCTTCAGTGCCCAGACCACAGCAAATGCCTCACGCTCAATTGCACTCCACCTCTATTCCTGTGGAAGTAACCTCCGACTAATGAAAGCTACAGGTTGGTCTCGGCCCTTCTCATTGATCTGTGACAGAATGGCACCCACACCATGCTCGGAAGCGTCTGTCGGGAGAACAAATTATTTTTAAAAATTGGGCGCCTGAAGAACCGGTGGGGTGCACATGGCAGTCTTCAGGGCGTCAAAAGCTTTCTGACAGGTGTCAGTCCAGTACACCATCTTTGGCTGCTTCTTAGAAGTCAGCTCCATCAGGGGTGCAACAATGTTGCCATACCCCTTGACAAACCTCCTGTAATAACCGTTGAGTCCTAAAAAGGCTGTCACCTCCGTCTGGGTCTTTGAGGGCTCCCAAGCCAGGATGGTTTCAATCTTGGGCTGCAGGGGAGCCACCTGGCTGCTCTCCACCTGGTGTCACCTGGTACACCACAGAACCCTGTTGAATCTGGCATGAACTTGCCTTGATTGTGAGGCCTGACTTTCACAGTGCCTTCAAACCTTCCCCAGAGGTGGCGCAGATGGTCCTCCCATGAGGAACTGAACTCTGCAATGTCATCCAGGTAGGCGGCGCTGAAATCCTCCAGCCCAACCAACACACTGTTGACCAACCTTCGAAAGGTGGCAGGGTCATTCTTCATCCAAAAGGGCATCACCCGGAACTGTAGTGCCCATCTGGTGTGGAGAATGCTGACCTCTCCTTTGCCCCATCAGTCAAGGCGATCTGACAAAAACCCAGACATCAAAACAAATGTGCTGAGGTACTGTGTAGCCCCTAGCTGATCTATGAGCTCATCAGCTCTGGGGATGGGGTGCGCATTGGTCTTCGTGACTGAATTGGGACCTCGGTAGTCCATGCAGAATCGAACTACTGGGGTGGCACCAGGCGCTGCAGCTTTTGGTACCAGGACCACAGGGCTGGAACTAGGGCTGCTAGAGGATTCAATCACCCCTAAAGCAAACATTTTGGAGACCTCCTCCTTAATGTATGCCCTGACCCGGTCAGTCACTTGGTAAGCCTTGTGCTTCACAGGAGGACTGTCCCCAGTGTCTACGTCATGGACGCACCAATCAGTGACACTAGGAACCAGGGAGAACAGATCACTGAATTGCCCCAACAGTTGGCGACAATCACTTTGCTGCTCAGGTGTCAGTGTGGTGGAGAGAACCACGCCCTCCACTCATGGCTTAAAGAAAAGGGGTAACCCTGTGTCCCTCAGAACCTCGGTATTAGTGGTTAAACAAACAAATGGTTCTATTGGGTAAGGCAAATTGCTTTGGAAAATGCTAATACATGCAAATGAAACAAAAATGAGAACTCTCTGATAGACATATGCAAATGAGAAATCAATGCTCAAGCAGAAATAAATAAATTGTATAGCCAGGTTTTGAATTCCTAAGTATTTATGTTTAGAATCCAATTATGTTCATGCTGAATTACTTCATTCAGTAACAAACAATAAATACAAAGTGCGACCATCAAACATAGATACAGTTCAGTGACAATTAGTGAAAGAAGTGCTCAAGTGCTGAAGTATATGTACAGTGAAAATGAATAGATACAATTATATACAAAAGTAATTGATAGGCCAGCAATTAATTGATCTCCAAGGAATCCTAGTGCATTGTAGAGGAATCATGGAGTGTTCTGGACCTAATTGGGCGTCGATGTTTTGACCCTGGTGCGCCCCAGTTGGTGGTCGCTGCGGGTCTTTATCAAGACAGGAGGCGGACGATGACAGTCTGCAATGTATAAGGCTAGGTATCAGAGAGAGTAAGGTGCACTGGAGGTTGCACAAGAGATTAAAGGGTGAGTGAATAGGTACTCACATGAATCAGGAATAATGATTTGCCTGATGTACTGCCGCTCAGTTGCTGGTCATAGCTAATTTAGGAAAAAGGTTCCTGTTAGGGTATCCGTTATGGATGAAAACATCACTGTGGTTACATCCAGTGTAAAAATCAGAGAAAACCCCCGTGGTAGATATGACTAAAATGTGAAGCCCTTAATGGCTTGAAGACATACTCAGTGTGTATCACTAGTTTAAATCATAGTGCACTGGAAGGTCCATTGTTAGGGGCCAACCTGAATTTAAAAAGGAAAACATTGTCTCAAGCCGTGCCTAATATCATACTGGCGTGGTGAGTGGGTTAAAATACTCAGTGTTGAAGGATTGCAATCCTGATTATTGCGTTAAAAAGGCCAGACTCATTCAGTGTAACTGTGCCCGTAAAAAACCTTGCTGAGTGCTCAAAAAGGGCTTGGGGGGGAAGGAAAACCAGGAATGAAATGCGATAGATTAAAGACGCGTTATGACAGATGGGTGCCCATTAAAATGCGTCAAAATCCAAGCTTGCTAAACAAGTGCCGATGTGTATGGTAGAGAATCCATCAGTGAGACAAACCCCCATAAACTCACCCGTCGTAGAGCCGATCGGGAAACACTGAGTCCAAAGCCGGAAACTTCTCGTAATGTGAGGCGAACCTTCACAGAAGCGGTATAAAGCAGTTCTGAGACACGCGTGTACGCTGAGCACGCTCGTTGCTAGGCGACAGCGTCAGCCGATGACTGTTCCACGCAACGTGCGTGATCTCGGAAAGTTAACTACTACAGGTCTGAAGCAGCGTGGATGGGGGCTCTCAGAAGGGGACTAAGCCGGCGATTCCTCTTGATTCTATGGGCAATCAGAACATGCCCAACGCAAATATGACATTAATCCTGTAAAAACATGCTGGTGCTATCGTGGCTAACCATTGGAAAAAATAATTACTCTGCCAACATATTCAAATACAGAGGGATGTGCAAATACATTATGAATAAAACAGTATGATTTCAAGATAATACAGATTGCATCAGTGTGAAACTAGAATAACATAAGCCGTGTGGGGCAACCCCAATAGTGGGTAGAACGACATAGCTCGATTCATTACAGTGATTGGGAGTGATTGGCAAAAACACATTAGAACAGTTGTGCATATCATTGGTGCTGTCTCCATATTCTGTGTATATTGAGTAACTAACAGTATGCCATTGGTTTATCTATTAGAATACACATGGGCAATGATGAGGCAGACTTAAGATATACCATTAAATTAGTTGTAAGACATGAATGATAGCTGGAATGATATGCAACATGTGTGTGCATACATGAATATATGATGTGTCTAAAGATTCAAGAACGTACACTGCAGGAGCCCTGATGATGGCATGGATAGGATGTAGTGTTATCAAAGTAGGCCCATTTGTTTAGATATCTCCTCATGTTCATTTAGGCCAGCAGCTACAGAGTTCAGAACATGTATCCACTTGCATTCTTTCCTGTTGAGGGCAGAGGTCAATGAGCCACCTCTTGGATTTGTGTTTATCTTTTCTAAGACCCTCCAGCATATATTCTCAGGTCCATGGTTTTGGGTGATGAAGTGGTCCACTAGAGGGGCACCTTGCACTTTACAGCGGATCTTGCTCATGTGTTGTAACACTCTCGTTTTTACCTTCTGGGTGGTTTGTCCCACGTATGGTTTGTTACATGGACATAGGATCAAATAGATCACATTTGTAGTGTTGCAGTTGGTTAGTGAAGGCAACCTGTGTGTTTTGTTGTTATGCATCAGTGAGGGCCCCTCTATACTGAAGGGACAGACCTTACATGTCCCGCATTTGAAATGGCCCAGAACTGGAGGCATACCCAGCTGATCACGCAGGCTCAGTGATTTTGGTGGTTCGAGGAATGCCTTTACAACATTGTCTTTTACGTTGCGTCCTCTCTTGAATGCAAATAACGGACTCTCTTCCATTTTTAGTTCCGTGGCTACTAGGTTCCAGTATTTCAACACTGTTTTCTTAGTGATGTTGCTTTTGGAGTGAAAAGTGGTAACGCAGACCAAGTTGTTGGTATCTCGCTTTTTTTCTTTTGGACTCAGAAGATGTTCTCTCGGGCAATACCATGCCCTCTTCTTTGCACGTTTAAGAAGGCCCAGGGGGTAGCCACGTTCACGTAGGCGCTTAGTAAGTGTATCACTTTCCTTGAAGTAGTCCTCCCTTTTGGTGCAATTCCTCCTCATTCTTAGATATTGGCCATAAGGTAGGTTGTCACGGAGGTTGCGGGGGTGGTGTGAGTCATATTTGAGCAAAGTATTTCTTTCAGTGGGTTTCCTATAGAGATCACAGTAGATCAAGCCATTCTCTACTTGAAATGTGAGATCCAAGAAAGCAATGCTGTTCCGATCGTATGTGATGGTGAACTTGATGTCCTTCTTCCTTTCGTTCAGCCAATCAAAGAAAAGGAGTAGGTCGGCTTCTGTTCCTGACCAAATCATCATGACATCATCAATATATCTTTTCCAGATTGATATTGTATTGATGTATGGGTTGTCTTCTGTGTAGAGGTTCTCCTCCTCATAGTTATCCATATACAGATTTGCCAAACTCGGTGCGTAGGTGACCCCCATTGCCACGCCTTTGCATTGGAAATAAAATTGCTGTTTGAAGACAAAGTAGTTCTTCTTCATCGCAATTTCCAGGAGGTTGATCAGAAAGCCCGTTGGTATCCAATGTGGCGCAGTGCGTTTTTCAAGCATCTCCCTGATGACTCTTATGGCTGTATCTTGTGGTATCGACGTATAAAGAGAAGACACAGCAAGTGTCACCATGAATTGTGTGGTGTTATTGTATGGTTGATTCTCCAGTAATTGGATAATATGCATTGAATCACGGACGTACGATTTGGTCAGAGGACCATTGGCTGTAGGAAGTGGTCTATGAATTGGTTCAATGGCTCCAGGACGGAACCACAGTCAGATACAATTGGTCTTCCCGGCAGATTATCCATGCTCTTATGCACTTTGGGCAATGTGTATATGGTCGGTATCCGTGGCTCCTTTTTAATCAAGAAGTCTCTTTCATGTAGGCTAAGGAATCCTTCCTTTACGCCAGCATCTGCGAGTGTCTCAATCAGAGGTCTAATGTTGATAGTGGGGTCGCGACTGATCGACTGATAACTTTCTCTGACTCCCAATTATCTCTCAATTTCATTGACGTAATCCGTCGTGTTTTGCAGTACTACTGCACCGCCTTTGTCTGCTGCCTTCACAATTAAGGAGCTATTTTGGCCCAATTCCTTCAACACTTCCTTCTCCTCTTTGGAAATGTTATACTTGATGTACTGGTTTTCTTCCAGAGATGTCATTACCTCTTGCATCACGATGTGTTCAAATGCAAGAATGCGTTGACTCATACAATATGCTCCAGGAGTGAAGGAAGATGGTGGTTTGAATGGGGTGGCCGTCACTTTTGGTGTATATTCATTTCTGCCAAAGTAGTATTTTAATCTGATTTTCCTGAAAAACCTTTGTAGTTCCAGCTTTGTGGTGAAGGAGTCTGGTCTACTTGTGGGGACAAAGGAAAGTCATTTACTAAGAACACTTCTCTCTGCAGATGATATTTCATGACTTGACAAATTGATGATGGGATCCGCTAGATCCAAGTTCAACATTGTGCCCTGATTTGCACTTGGCAATTCTTCTTGCACGGTTGTTTGGCATGGTAGAGGTAAGGCCAAGGTGTCATCCAATTGTCTGCTCTGGTCAGGTGGGGGTGAGATAGACCTGATGTCCTCTGGTTCTGTTACAGATGCGGCCATGACATTCACCTCTAGTTCTTGTTGTATGAGGGTCAGCGTTGTGGATATCGTGCTTTCTATTGCAGATGTGAAAAAACGAAGTACCAAACGGACTTGTCTTTCTGTTAGACGCGAACCGCCACAATTAGGATTTGGCCTTTCGCTGGATAAGAAAACATCGACTGTGTGGGATATAGATCACTTTCTTCATTTGAATATAAACATGCGCTGCAAACTGAAAATGAAGAATTGGTAGTGCCTTCTTACAAAGGGAGTGAGGTGTCTGCCGCCCGTCAAGATTGGCAGCCACTGCGTACAAACATAATTTCAAAGCCATGAACTAATTTCGTTAGTTCACAGTTCCCAAAGATTAATCCAGCCCTGAGGAGAGTTTGGCAATCCATATAGCCATAACTCGAAACGCGTCAGCAAAGTGGGATCAAATCCTTCGTAAATTCTTCAGAACACCCAGAGCCCTTGAATTAATTGCTTTCTGGGTGTATAAATTGTCATAAAGTTTTTTGATTCCATCTACAATTTCAGTTAGATAACAGGGACAGTGACTGTTTAAAACTTCATGATATTGAGTATATGTGTATATAAATAGTTTTTGACATGCTCAATGTTATGTAATATATTTTACGAATGTATTGGATCACATTGTATGTGCGAAATGTATTGTAAATATATGTTTAGAGTCATGTATAGCACAATATAATTTTTTTATTATTCACTCGTTTACATTAATGTGATACTTTTGTGTAGTAGATAATGTGTTAGTTTTTTGGCTAAAAAGTATCTCTTTCTAAAAAATAAAAATTAAAGAGGCAAAAGTTGTTGCCAAGATAAGCATAGTAATTTTTGTTTATCTTTTTTGATCATAAATTTGATCTAAACTGTAGGAGGTGTGGGTAAACATTTTTCCTTCTTTCTATTGCAGATGTGGCACAAATCACTTCTGTGGTGGTTGTCCTTGTTGCTCTTTGTGGCATGGAGTCCAACAATTCTGTGTTAGGGATCATCTCCAGTGTCATTTTAGTGAGGCTTGATGGGAAAGCGTGAGTTACCATCTGTACGTTTGTTTCCGAGTTGAGATCTTGCCATGACCCTCCGGTTGGTAAAACCTCACCCTCGTGTTTGCTCTCGTAGCTCCCCTTTCTCGGTTCTATTGTTTCTGTTGTCCCCAACCTTGATTGGCTCCTGCGCCCCGGTTGGATTGGCGGTAGCCTTGATCGAAAAAATGTTGTTGCTGCTGAGGGGCTTGGAATTGCCTGCTTGTTGATGGGCGATCCTGTTCAGATTCTGAACCAATTCCTGCTGATGAATCCGAGAAAGTGTGGAACTGCCTTGGTCCTTGTCTGCCTCTATTGGTGAAGAAACCCTGTTGGTCTTGCTGATAATACTCGTCAGCTAGATAGGGGTATATGTACTTCCAATCGTAGTTGCGGATGTCCTTTGCAAGTTTGTCCAATTTTCTATTCAGGGGGACTGTGTTGAATTCCACAAGTGTCTTTTCTGCCCGTTCAAGAGCTTCTTTTGCATTAGCTAGAGCTCCGTCTTCCAAAATCTCCCTCTTTAGGTCGGCTAGCTCTTGGGTCAACCTTTTGACATATTCTATGGCTGTCTCAACTCCTAGCACCATCCAGTGCCTGGAGCAGTTATTGGCCACAAAACTAAAACCTTCTCTGAATTTAGGTACACCAATGAATATTGCTGGCTCGTTCTTGATTTGTAGGCCCTTCGGTATTATGTTTGATGAGAGGTATTTTGTTAGGACATGTCCATGGAGACGGGATCTGATCAATTTCTTTTCGAGTCTTTCTATTTTGAGCAGCTTTTCATTCAGTGTAGCATCTACAGTAGTGCGATCTGAGCCTAATAGAAAGTTAGATGCTCCCTGCTCCTGTATTAGCTTAGCGATGTAATCCTCGCTATATGAGAGTGTTTCTTGATCTGACATATTCAGTGTGATGCAACATTCAGAGTGTCAACAATTTCTTTATGAAAACTTAAAAATAAGGAGGAAGACCCTCGCAGGTATGCACCTGAAACAAATATGGCTTAAAGAAAAGGGGTAACCCTGTGTCCCTCAGAACCTGGGTTTTAGTGGTTAAACAAACAAATGGTTCTGTTGGGTAAGGCAAATTGCTTTGGAAAATGCTAATACATGCAAATGAAACAAAAATGAGAGCTCTCTGATACACATATGCAAATGAGAAATCAATGCTCAAACAGAAATAAATAAATTGAATAGCCAGGTATTGAATTCATAAGTATTTATGTTTAGAATCCAATTATGTTCATGCTGAATTACTTCATTCAGTAACAAACAATAAATACAAAGTGCGACCATCAAACATAGATACAGTTCAGTGACAATTAGTGAAAGAAGTGCTCAAGTGCTGAAGTATATGTACAGTGAAAATGAATAGATACAATTATATACACAAGTAATTGATAGGCCAGCAATTAATTGATCTCCAAGGAATCCTAGTGCATTGTAGAGGAATCATGGAGTGTTCTGGACCTAATTGGGCGTCGATGTTTTGACCCTGGTGCGCCCCAGTTGGTGGTCGCTGCGGGTCTTTATCAAGACAGGAGGTGGACGATCACAGTCTTCAATGTATAAGGCTAGGTATCAGAGAGAGTAAGGTGCACTGGAGGTTGCACAAGAGATTAAAGGGTGAGTGAATAGGTACTCACCTGAATCAGGAATAATGATTTGCCTGATGTACTGCCGCTCAGTTTCTGGTCATATCTAATTTAGGAAAAAGGTTCCTGTTAGGGTATCCGTTATGGATGGAAACATCACTGTGGTTACATCCAGCGTAAACCTCAGAGCCAACCCCCGTGGTAGATATGACTAAAATGTGATGCCCTTAATGGCTTGAAGACATACTCAGTGTGTATCACTAGTTTAAATCATAGTGCACTGGAAGGTCCGTTGTTAGGGGCCAACCTGAATTTAAAAAGGAAAACATTGTCTCAAGCCGTGCCTAATATCATAATGGCGTGGTGAGGTGGTTAAAATACTCAGCGTTGAAGGATTGCAATCCTGATTATTGCGTTAAAAAGGCCAGACTCATTCAGTGCAACTGTGCCTGTAAAAAACCTTGCTGAGTGCTCAAAAAGGGCTTGGGGGGGGAAGGAAAACCAGGAATGAAATGCGATAGATTAAAGACGCGTTATGACAGATGGGTGCCCATTAAAATTCGTCAAAATCCAAGCTTGCTAAACAAGTGCCGATGTGGATGGTAGAGAATTCATCAGTGCGACATCCCCCCATAAACTCACCCATCGTAGAGCCGATCGGGAAACACTGAGTCCAAAGCCGGAAACTTCTCGTAATGTGAGGCGAGCCTTCACAGAAGCGGTATAAAGCAGTTCTGAGACACGCGTGTACGCTGAGCACGCTCGTTGCTAGGCGACAGCATCAGCCGATGACTGTACCACGTAACGTGCGTGATCTCGGAAAGTTAACCACTACGGGTCTGAAGCAGCGCGGATGGGGGCTCTCAGAAGGGGACTAAGCCGGCGATTCCTCTTGATTCTAAGGGCAATCAGAACATGCCCAACGCAAATATGACATTAATCCTGTAAAAACATGCTGGTGCTATCGTGGCTAACCATTGGAAAAAATAATTACACTGCCAACATATTCAAATACAGAGGGATGTGCAAATACAGTATGAATAAAACAGTATGATTTCAAGATGATACAAATTGCATCAGTGTGAAACTAGATTAGCATAAGCCGTGTGGGGCAACCCCAATAGTGGGTAGAACGACATAGCTCGATTCATTACAGTGATTGGAAGTGATTGGCAAAAACACATTAGAACAGTTGTGCATATCATTGGTGCTGTCTCCATATTCTGTGTATATTGAGTAACTAACAGTATGCCATTGGTTTATCTATTAGAATACACATGGGCAATGATGAGGCAGACTTAAGATATACCATTAAATTAGTTGTAAGACATGAATGATAGCTGGAATGATATGTAACATGTGTGTGGATACATGAATATGTGATGTGTCTAAAGATTCAAGAACGTACACTACAGGAGCCCTGATGATGGCATGGATAGGATGCAGTGTTATCAAAGTAGGCCCATTTGTTTAGATATCTCCTCATGTTCATTTAGGCCAGCAGCTACAGAGTTCAGAAAATGTATCCACTTGCATTCTTTCCTGTTGAGGGCAGAGGTCAATGAGCCACCTCTTGGATTTGTGTTTATCTTTTCTAAGACCCTCCAGCGTATATTCTTAGGTCCATGGTTTTGGGTGATGAAGTGGTCCACTAGAGGGGCACCTTGCACTTTACAGCGGATCTTGCTCATGTGTTGTAACACTCTCGTTTTTACCTTCTGGGTGGTTTGTCCCACATATGGTTTGTTACATGGACATAGGATCAAATAGATCACATTTGTAGTGTTGCAGTTGGTTAGTGAAGGCAACCTGTGTGTTTTATTGTTATGCATCAGCGAGGGCCCCTCTATACTGAAGGGACAGACCTTACATGTCCCGCATTTGAAATGGCCCAGAACTGGAGGCATACCCAGCTGATCGAGCAGGCTCAGTGGTTTTGGTGGTTCGAGGAATGCCTTTACAACATTGTCTTTTATGTTGCGTCCTCTCTTGAATGCAAATAACGGACTTGCTTCCATTTTTAGTTCCGTGGCTACTAGGTTCCAGTATTTCAACACTGTTTTCTTAGTGATGTTGCTTTTGGAGTGAAAAGTGGTAACGCAGACCAAGTTGTTGGTATCTCGCTTTTTTTTTTTTGGACTCAGAAGTTGTTCTCTCGGGCAATACCATGCCCTCTTCTTTGCATGTTTAAGAAGGCCCAGGGGGTAGCCACGTTCACGTAGGCGCTTAGTAAGTGTATCACTTTCCTTGAAGTAGTCCTCCCTTTTGGTGCAATTCCTCCTTATTCTTAGATATTGGCCATAAGGTAGGTTGTCACGGAGGTTGCCGGGGTGGTGTGAGTCATATTTGAGCAAAGTATTTCTTTCAGTGGGTTTCCTATAGAGATCACAGTAGATCAAGCCATTCTCTACTTGAAATGTGAGATCCAAGAAAGCAATGCTGTTCCGATCGTATGTGATGGTGAACTTGATGTCCTTGTTCCTTTCGTTCAGCCAATCAAAGAAAAGGAGTAGGTCGGCTTCTGTTCCTGACCAAATCATCATGACATCATCAATTTATCTTTTCCAGATTGATATTGAATTGATGTATGGGTTGTCTTCTGTGTAGAGTTTCTCTTCCTCATAGTTATCCAAACACAGATTTGCCAGACTCGGTGCGTAGGTGACCCCCATTGCCATGCCTTTGCATTGGAAATAAAATTGCTGTTTGAAGACAAAGTATTTCTTCTTCATCGCAATTTCCAGGAGGTTGATCAGAAAGCCCGTTGGTATCCAATGTGGCGCAGTGCGTTTTTCAAGCATCTCCCTGATGACTCTTATGGCTGTATCTTGTGGTATCGACGTATAAAGAGAAGACACATCAAGTGTCACCAAGAATTGTGTGGTGTTATTGTATGGTTGGTTCTCTACTAATTGGATAATATGCATTGAATCACGGACGTATGATTTGGTCAGAGGCACCATTGGCTGTAGGAAGTGGTCTATGAATTGGTTCAATGGCTCCAGGACGCAACCACAGCCAGATACAATTGGTCTTTCCGGCGGATTATCCATGCTCTTATGCACTTTGGGCAATGTGTATATGGTTGGTATCCGTGGCTCCTTTTTAATCAGGAAGTCTCTTTCAGGTGGGCTAAGGAATCCTTCCTTTATGCCAGTATCTGCGAGTGTCTCAATCAGAGGTCTAATGTTGATAGTGGGGTCCCGACTGATCGGCTGATAACTTTCTCTGACTCCCAATTGTCTCTCAATTTCATTGACGTAATCCGTTGTGTTTTGCAGTACTACTGCACCGCCTTTGTCTGCTGCCTTCACAATTAAGGAACTATTTTGGCCCAATTCCTTCAACGCTTCCTTCTCCTCTTTGGAAATGTTATACTTGATGTACTGTTTTTCTTCCAGAGATGTCATTACCTCTTGCATCACGATGTGTTCAAATGCAAGAATGCGTTGACTCATACAATATGCTCCAGGATTGAAGGAAGATGGTGGTTTGAATGGGGTGGCCGTCACTTTTGGTGTATAATAATTTCTGCCAAAGTAGTATTTTAATCTGATTTTCTTGAAAAACCTTTGTAGTTCCAACTTTGTGGTGAAGGAGTCTGGTCTACTCGTGGGGACAAAGGAAAGTCCTTTACTAAAAACACTTCTCTCTGCAGATGATATTTCATGACTTGACAAATTGATGATGGGATCCGCTAGATCCAAGTTCAACATTGTGCCCTGATTTGCACTTGGCAATTCTTCTTGCACGGTTGTTTGGAATGGTAGAGGTAAGGCCAAGGTGTCATACAATTGTCTGCTTTGTTCAGGTGGGGGTGAGATAGACCTGATGTCCTCTGGTTCTGTTACAGATGCGGCCATGACATTCACCTCTAGTTCTTGTTGTATGAGGGTCAGCGTTGTGGATATCGTGCTTTCTATTGCAGATGCGGCACAAATCACTTCTGTGGTGGTTGTCCTTGTTGCTCTTTTTGGCATGGAGTCCAACAATTCTGTGTTAGGGTTCATCTCCAGTGTCATTTCAGTGAGGCTTGATGGGAAGGCGCGAGTTAGCATCTGTACGTTTGTTTCCGAGTTGAGATCTCGCCATGACCCTCCGGTTGGTAAAACCTCACCCTCGTGTTTGCTCTCGTAGCTCCCCTTCCTCGGTTCTATTGTTTCTGTTGTCCCCAACCTTGATCGGCTCCTGCGCCCCGGTTGGATTGGCGGTAGCCTTGATCTAAAAAATGTTGTTGCTGCTGTGGGGCTTTGAATTGCCTGCTTGTTGATGGGCGATCCTGTTCAGATTCTAAACCACTTCCTGCTGATGAATCCGAGAAAGTGGGGAACCGCCTTGGTCCTTGTCTGCCTCTATTGGTGAAGAAATCCTGTTGGTCTTGCTGATAATACTCGTCAGCTAGATAGGGGTATGTGTACTTCTTATCGTAGTTGCGGACATCCTTTGCGAGTTTGTCTAATTTTCTATTCACGGTGACTGTGTTGAATTCCACAAGTGTCTTTTCTGCCCGTTCAAGAGCTTCTTTTGCATTAGCTAGAGCTCCGTCTTTCAAAATCTCCCTATTCAGGTCGGCTATCTCTTGGGTCAACCTTTTGACGTATTTTATGGCTGTCTGAACTCCTAGCACCATCCAGTGCCTGGAGCAGTTATTGGCCACAAAACTAAAACCTTCTCTGAATTTAGGTACATGAATGTATATTGCTAGCTCGTTCTTGATTTGTAGGCCCTTCGGTATTATGTTTGATGAGAGGTATTTTGTTAAGACATGTCCATGGAGACGGGATCTGATCAATTTCTTTTCGAGTCTTTCTATTTTGAGCAGCTTTTCATTCAGGGAGAGTCCGTTATTTGCATTCAAGAGAGGACGCAACGTAAAAGACAATGTTGTAAAGGCATTCCTCGAACCACCAAAATCACTGAGCCTGCGTGATCAGCTGGGTATGCCTCCAGTTCTGGGCCATTTCAAATGCGGGACATGTAAGGTCTGTCCCTTCAGTATAGAGGGGCCCCCACTGATGCATAACAACAAAACACACAGGTTGCCTTCACTAACCAACTGCAACACTACAAATATGATCTATTTGATCCTATGTCCATGTAACAAACCATATGTGGGACAAACCACCCAGAAGGTAAAAGCTGGAGTGTTACAACACATGAGCAAGATCCGCTGTAAAGTGCAAGGTGCCCCTCTAGTGGACCACTTCATCATCCAAAACCATGGACCTAAGAATATATGCTGGAGGGTCTTAGAAAAGATAAACACAAATCCAAGAGGTGGCTCATTGACCTCTGCCCTCAACAGGAAAGAATGCAAGTGGATACATTTTCTGAACTCTGTAGCTGCTGGCCTAAATGAACATGAGGAGATATCTAAACAAATGGGCCTACTTTGATAACACTACATCCTATCCATGCCATCATCAGGGCTCCTGCAGTGTACGTTTTTGAATCTTTAGACACATCACATATTCATGTATGCACACACATGTTGCATATCATTCCAGCTATCATTCATGTCTTACAACTAATTTAATGGTATATCTTAAGTCTGCCTCATCATTGCCCATGTGTATTCTAATAGATAAACCAATGGCATACTGTTAGTTACTCAATATACACAGAATATGGAGACAGCACCAATGATATGCACAACTGTTCTAATGAGTTTTTGCCAATCACTTCCAATCACTGTAATGAATCGAGCTATGTCGTTATACCCACTATTGGGGTTGCCCCACACGGCTTATGCTAATCTAGTTTCACACTGATGCAATTTGTATTATCTTGAAATCATACTGTTTTATTCATACTGTATTTGCACATCCCTCTGTATTTGAATATGTTGGCAGAGTAATTATTTTTTCCAATGGTTAGCCACGATAGCACCAGCATGTTTTTACAGGATTAATGTCATATTTGCGTTGGGCATGTTCTGATTGCCCTTAGAATCAAGAGGAATCGCCAGCTTAGTCCCCTTCTGTTAGCCCCAATCCACGCTGCTTCAGACCAGTAGTAGTTAACTTTCCGAGACCACGCACGTTGCGTGGTACAGTCATCGGCTGACGCTGTCGCCTAGCAACGAGCGTGCTCAGCGTGCATGCGTGTCTCAGAACTGCTTTATACCGCTTCTGTGAAGGCTCGCCTCACATTACGAGAAGTTTCCAGCTTTGGACTCAGTGTTTCCCGATCGGCTCTACGACGGGTGAGTTTATGGGGGTTTGTCTCACTGATGGATTCTCTACCATACACATCGGCACTTGTTTAGCAAGCTTGGATTTTGACGCATTTTAATGGGCACCCATCTGTCATAACGCGTCTTTAATCTATCACATTTCATTCCTGGTTTTCTTCCCCCCCAAGCCCTTTTTGAGCACTCAGCCAGGTTTTTTACAGGCACAGTTGCACTGAATGAGTCTGGCCTTTTTAACGCAATAATCAGGATTGCAATAGTTCAACGCTGAGTATTTTAACCACCTCACCACGCCATTATGATATTAGGCACGGCTTGAGACAATGTTTTCCTTTTTAAATTCAGGTTGGCCCCTAACAACGGACCTTCCGGTGCACTATGATTTAAACTAGTGATACACACTGAGTATGTCTTCAAGCCATTAAGGGCTTCACATTTTAGTCATATCTACCACGGGGATTTTCTCTGAGTTTTATGCTGGATGTAACCACAGAGATGTTTCCATCCATATCGGATACCCTAACAGGAACCTTTTTCCTAAATTAGATATGACCAGCAACTGAGCATCAGTACATCAGGCAAATCATTATTCCTGATTCATGTGAGTACCTATTCACTCACCCTTTAATCTCTTGTGCAACCTCCAGTGCACCTTACTCTCTCTGATACCTAGCCTTATACATTGCAGACTGTCATCGTCCGCCTCCTGTCTTGATAAAGACACGCAGCGACCACCAACTGGGGCGCACCAGGGTCGAAACGTCGACGCCCAATTAGGTCCAGAACACTCCATGATTCCTCTACAATGCACTAGGATTCCTTCGAGATCAATTAATTGCTGGCCTATCAATTACTTGTGTATATAATTTTATCTATTCATTTTCACTGTACATATACTTCAGCACTTGAGCACTTCTTTCACTAATTTACACTGAACTGTATCTATGTTTGATGGTCACACTTTGTATTTATTGTTTGTTACTGAATGAAGTAATTCAGCATGAACATAATTGGATTCTAAACATAAATACTTACGAATTCAATACCGGGCTATACAATTTATTTATTTCTGCTTGAGCATTGATTTCTCATTTGCATATGTGTATCAGAGAATTCTCATTTTTGTTTCAGTTGCATGTATTAGCATTTTCCAAAGCACACCCTCCACTCACCCATCTTGCTCCTTTGCACACAGGCGGTCAGGAAGAGGCTCACTCTCCTCCTCCATCCCAGCATCTGTTGCCAGAAGCATGCCCACTTCAGACCTCTCAAAGTGGGTCTTCAGGTGGTTAACAGGACTCTTGCGCTCCACTGCCTCAAAGGGGCCGGTCCACTTATCCTGGAGCGCAGAGGGTTCAACTGGGGCCATGACCCAAACCTTTTGACCAGACTGAAACTCAATCAGAGTGGCTTTATGATCGTGCCTGCGTTTCATCACTTCCTGGCTGGCTTCCAGATTTTCCTCAGCAAGTTTTCTGAAACGCCGAGTCTGGTTCCTGAAGGCCAGCATGTGACTAAACGCATCCTGGGGAGGTTTCCTGGGAGATTGCTCCCAGCCTTCCTTGACCAGACTCAGAGGCCCTCTTACCGGGTGACCATAGAGCAGTTCAAAAGGACTGAACCCTAGTGACTTCTGGTGCACCTCACGGTAATCAAACAGCAGGCATGGCAAGAAGACGTCCCACTTACGCCTCATGGGCTCCTCTAGGCCCATAATCATGCTCTTAAGGGTCCGGTTGAATCTCTCAACCATGCCATTACCTTGGCGGTGATAAGGAGTCATAAACTTGTAATTTACCCCACGCTCCTCCCACAGAGACTTCATATATTTGGAAATGAAGTTAGTACCCCTATCAGACACCATCTCTCTGGGGAATCCCACACTAGAGAAAATCCCCTTCAGTGCACGTCCTATCATGGGGGCCGTCACTGTCCTGAGGGGGATGGCTTCAGGGTACCGGGCGGCAGGGTCCACCAATACCAAGATGAATCTGTTGCCCATTGCTGCATTGGGGTCCAGAGGCCCCACAATGTCAATGCCCACTCACTTGAATGGGGTACTGACAACTGGAAAGGGCTGGAGTGGGGCTTGATCTGCCCCCACTCTTCCCACTTGCCTGGCAAGTTACACATGTCCTGCAGTGAGCATCTGAGCTCCTGTGCATCTGGAGCCAATAAATGTGGGTGACCAGCCTCTCGAAGGTCCTGGTCTGCCCCAGATGTCCGGCCAATGGCACATCAGGAGCCAACCTCAGTAGGAAAGCTCTGAAGAGCTGGGGTACCACCAGCACACGGGCTGACCCAGGCTCCGCAACCTTAGCCTCGCTGTAAAGAAGGTCATTCTCCCAATAGATCAGATGTGACCCTGACTGATCATCTGCTGCCTGGGCTGCAGCCTTTGCCGCAGCCCCTCAATAGAAGAGCACGTTCTCTGCTGTTCACAAAATTCCTCCCTGGTGGGCCCTCCTTCCTGCTGCCATGGTGTCAGCTCAGGCAGGTCACCCAGTTCAGCTACTTGTTCCCCTGTAGGCTCCAGGGCATCCCCCTCAAGGTCTGCTCCCTCCTGGACCATGGGAACCATGGGGGCCGGTTTCCCGCGCCCCCTACCCCTTCTCTTTAAGGCAGGGGCCTGGGCCATACTTTCAGGCTCCAGGTCCTTCTGAACATCCTTACTGGCTGCCATGGACCGAGTGGTCACCACGCCCACTCAGGCAGACCCAACATTTCCAAGGGAGATTTCCTCTCCACCATAGCCCACGGGGAGTTCTCTAAATTGTTGCCTAACAGACAGTCTACCGGTTTGGCTGGCCTCACAGATACTTGAAGAGTTCCTGAGACTCCCCCCCCCACATAAAGGGAACTTGAGCCAACTCACATTGGCTCTCAGAGTTGTCTGCTGACACCACTGGGCAGAGTGCATGGGGGACAGCCTGCTCCTTGGACCCCAACCGGGAGCTGACAGCAGTCACACTAGCTCCTGTGTCCCTATGAGCCTCCACCCTATGGCCATTGATGCCCCCCCCACTGCCTGTACATCTTGGTGTTAGCAGGAAGTGCATTGTTAGGGACCTTCTCAAAGCCTCCTAGCGAGACAAGGGTCAATTCTAGGGGATCCTACCAACCTTGGGCACCCATCTCCTCCCCTCCCAGGGCTATACTGGCAATCTGGCAGGGGGTGCATGGGTGGTGCATTGGAGTCCCTCTGGGGACACTGGGGATCATAATACCGGTGGCCCACTTGAACACACTTAAAGAAAGTAAGAGGCCCCCTCTGAACAGGCCTACCTGTCGGGGCACTGGTTTCTTCTGGGGGGGGGCTGGGACACCACTCCTTGGTTCCCTGGGGAATTACTTTGGGGCCCTCTCTGGAACTCCCTCTGTTTACCCCTGTCTCCTCCACTTCTCTGCTGGGGACCCTGCCCACCTATGGCGAAGTCTCCCACAGGACCCTTGCGAACCTGGGTGCTCACCCAGTGGTCCGCCTCTTCAGCAAGCTTCCTAGGGTTAGTTAGCTTGCTATCAATACGATGCTGGCGTAGCTCTGGATAACAGTTACTAGATAAATGCTCCCATGCAAACAAATCATACAATTGCTCCAAGGTCTCCACGTTGCTACCCTTTTCCCAGCAATCCATTTCTCTGCAAAAAAAAGACACATATTCAACCCAAATGTGGTACCCTTTAACTTCTTACAGATTCTAAATCTCTGACTGTACATTTCTGGGGTCAAATTATATGGCATCATCAAGACCTCATTGATATGGGCATACACCATCCTGCTCTCTTGAGGCAGATCCAACAGGGTATCCCTCCCATCACTCAGAAAGCGTCCCCACAACCCCGCTCCCCAATCCTACTCAGGGACCCGGTGGGACACCATGGCTATCTCATATGCGGCAAACCATTGCCCAATATCCTCACTCTTATGGAAATCCTTGATGACATCCTTGGGTATGTAAACTCTACTCTCGGTAGGTACTAAAGGTATGCCGGCACCAGAGGGGGAGATCTCTAAACTCTTAGCCTTGATCTCCAACTCCCTCAATGCTCTCTGATGCTCAAGTTTCATTTTCTCAAGTTCAAATGCCAACCTCTTATTCTTAATATCCAACTTTTTACTCTCTAGGTCCTTCTGACCTTCCAATTTGGCCATCTCCAAACTATGCTTCTCTCCGTTCTCCATCTCTTCTGGAGACAGACTCTTTGAGGACACACTAGTACTTGGATTGGAAAGTGCTTTACCTCCCACTAAATCCACTTCGTCATCCTGCTACCCTCCAGCATTTTCTCCCTCATTCCTAGCGGACTCTCTCGCTTCTAACCAGGCCTTAAAGGTCTTCTGATACTCCTCCTTCCTAGAGAGATCCGCAGCAGGGACTGTGAATTGCTTGCAAAAAGACTTTAGTTGTTTGGCAGTGTAGGTCTCTAACCTGTCTTCCTCAAAGATGAGATCCTCCGAAGCATTGGACGTTGTCCTACCCATTGTAGACATAACTGGCAATTACAATCAACAATAGAACAAAATCAACCTGTATGTGGTTGCACCTAGATCTACACTCACTAGTAGCGTACACCAGTTATTGTATGTGGATCATAAATCAAAGTCCTGATCCCCACCGCTGACCATCAATGTTAAAATGGGGATCTCTAGTTGGCAGCGGCTGGCGCCGAGGTCCAAATAGGGATCCTTCTTCCTAAGTCAGAGTAAGTGAGCTACACCCTTTGATAACCCCTGCTAAACCCTGTGGTAACGTAGCATGAGCAGATAGGCCTATCTCTGAGGCAGTGTGTGAAACATTTATGACTATACACAATAACGCAGTGAAGACACTACAAGGGAACACCACACAAGTAGCTATGGAACAATAAGTATCTTTATATAAGCTTAACACAAGGCTCAAAAGCGATCAAGAAGCCACAATGCAGGTAAATACAGATTCACTTAAAAAGCAATAAAAGCACTCAAAAGCGTGTGAAACGAACTTAGTTTGAGGCCGGGTCTCCACGACCCGGTGATGCACAATGTACCTGAGGTTTAAAGGGGCATGGCACGCAGCCTCACAAGGAAGCCGCGGTGATGACAGGCAGACTCGCAGTGGCCACAGCCCCCAGCTGTAGCGGTCCGCGGCGTCCTCTCACGGTAATCATGGGACGGGGCCTCAAGGCGGGCACCCAGCGGCACACGCAGGTGATAACAAGAAACTTGATGTGGTGACTAGTGCGGGCACTCAGCGGCACAGCTCCTCAGCTGCAGCGGTACACAATAGTGATAGCCATGAATCTCGTAGGATGGCAAATGCGGGTGCTCAGCGGCACAGCTCCTCAGCTGCAGCGGCCCGCCATAGCAATGATTCTCGTAGCACAGCAAATGCGGACACTCAGCGGCACAGCTCCTCAACTGCAGCGGCCTACAATAGCTATACGATGACTTTGGAAACACAGGCAAATGCGGGCTCTTAGCTTCAACAGCTCCTCATCTGTGGCGGCCCACAATAGCAATAACAATGACTTTGGTAACTCAGGCAAATGCGGGCTGTCAGGGGCAACAGCTCCTCAGCTGCGGCGGCCCACAATAGCGATGCAATGACTTTGGTAACACAGGCAAAGGCGGGTTCTCAGCGGCAACAGCTCCTCAGCTGCGGCTGCCCACAATAGCGATGCAATGACTTTGGTCAAACAGGCAAATGTGAGCTCTCAGCGGCAACAGCTCCTCAGCTGCGGAGGCCCACAATAGCGAGGCTCTGGAATTCTTGACAGAGGCCTCACCTGCGAGTAGAATCCCTCTCAAATAGGAATCCGGAAGGCTGATGGGTGAAGTTTAATGTCCCTGAGACTTCAGCAGGAGGCAAACTCAAATCAGGCCCTTGGGTAGTTGCTACAGCAAGATGGATGAAAGTTTCAAAGTCCTTTCCCTCTAGTTACACGGAGAGAGGTTCGTTGTGACATCCAGAAGTAACACACCGTGTAGGGGTTTCAGCACAGATCTTTATACTTCAAAAGTCTTTATTCTCAAAAAGTCACAAATCACTGAACCCAGCCAGAACCAGTTTGGTGTCGTCCTGGAGCACTCTATTAACAAGGCGGCATCCTGCCTTTCAGGAAGAGGGGGTCTGCCATCAGACACACAGTGTGAGGTGGAGCCATCATTCACCTTGCCGGGCACAGCCCTGCGCAGATCAAAGGGTCACCCCTCCCTATACTCCAACTGCAGATGTCTCTATTTATTCCAGGTCGGCCTCAGCCTGGCCTGACCTTCCAAAAGCAGACAGCCAATACACATTACAGCAAAGCTTCGACTTTCCTATCCTGTTCCTTGGGTCAATTAGGATGATACCAGTCAATTTACAATAGGGAGCATTCACGTTGTGGCACTGAATGGCAGTGGTACAGCACCCAGAGCATCTAACAACAGCAAATCACAGAGGAGACAGAAGCGAAAAAATGGAAGTGAGACCCATGCCAATGGTGCCAGATCTAACACATACACTTCTGTGAAGAGTTTGATGTTGGGGTTGAGAAGGAATAGTCCTCCTGCTGTGCTGTCACATAGGAGTAAATGAAGAGGTTGAGCTTTGGGGCAGAGAGAACATGCTCCTTATGCCTTGTGAGATACCCTGCTGTGAAGAGGTTGGCCATGACTAGTTTCTAGACTGAGAAACTACTGAAAGTCCATAAGAACCTCAACCATGCCATGGGGAGGCTGTGTAAGAGTTCGCTGATCCTCAGAACATGAGCCGCTCTAGTGCCAGGATAGTTGACGCAGTGGGGCTGCTCTGTTGTGCACCACTGAAACAGAGAGACAAGGAATCCAACAATACATAAACTCTCTGACTCACTATACCACCTTCTTGCTCATAGACAATACATGGTCTCCAGATCTACTGTGGCTTGTATTGGCCCGCTATGTTCATCCTACACCTCATTTGTCCATGTTCACATCTTGTTCTTGCTATCTGTGCTAAGATGCTGCTGCAGGCCTTCAATGTTCGTTTTGTTAAGTTATTTCAGTACAGCATGTCTAAGTTTGGGCCCCAATGCTCACATTCTTGGCACCTCTCAGTTCTGCATTTATTTGCCTGTTAATCTGGTGTTCAAAGCTGAATACATGATTTTAGGTAAGTGCTTCAGAACTGGATACTATACATGTGATGAGACTCTGGAAATGTTCACAATACCAAAGACAAGGCCTGCAAAAAAAGCACACTAGGCTCCTAATGAGATTTCTAGATCAGGACAGAGTGACCTAGAAGTAATTTCGAGAATTTAACATAATACTCATGATAAGGCCTCTAGATCTCATAAAAAATTAGGTCTCTAGAAAAACACCACTCGACCTCCAGAAAGGGGCACAAAGCTTAAGATGTGGTCTCTGTAACTGGACACAGTACTTACAATGAGGCCAGGGGCTTAGCTTCAGGGCGGCTGAGTGTTTGGGTGTTACGTTCCCCTACTAAATGTATTTTCTGGTAAATAGTTGGGTACAGGTGCATTCAGTTGGGTATTGTGAGATGTCAGTCGAATTTCACCAGGGATGTTTACATACACAGACAAAAGCACGTGCACACACTTTCTCCCTTTCAGTTTTGAATGTCCTCAAAATATTGTTCTGTTTTACAAAATATTGTGTTTTCTCTTTCAGTACTTCTACCAATCGCATTCTTCTCCCTTTCCAATGCTACCTAGGCCCCTATCATGCACCCTGCTTCGCAAAATGTATTGAAAGATTATATGCCAGCCCGATTGTCGGAAAATCTGAAGGTCCCTGCCCCCCAAACATACTGACCAAACTACGCCACTGGATGAGGCTACCAAAACCAAGTACACAACTACAAATTAATCTTCAGAAATGGACACACTAGTCAAGGAGCGGCTTCTGGAACTAGACTTAGCATTTTCCATATGAGACCTCCGGAACCAGACACAAAGTTCCAGAAGAGGCCTCTAAAACAGAACACAATGCTTGATATGTGACACAGTACTTGAGTTGTGGCCTTATTGAAAGAGACCCCCTAATGTCACTCAATAGGTCGTACTTGTGGAACGAGGTTCAAGTCTGGCGGTCCGGTTCTCAATAAAGAACTCAGCTGTTTTGTTTGTTTATTCAGCCGTGAACTCTGATTATTTGAACGGACAGCCTCAAGATATTAACTAATGCTATTATGAAGAGAAAAGATTACTTTAGAGAAATCAAACAAAAAGAACACGAGTTAAACAGAATTAAAAGGTAGGGAAAAGCATCACAGTAATGGAAAAAGCAAGGAAATAATGCAAAAGTAAAGTGGGAACAAGGAACAATTTCAGGATTGAAAAAGAACGAGAGAGAATGCATGAGAGCAAAATGGAGAAAGAAAACATTTTGGCTTTTTAATTAAAAAACATATATTCAAAGCCTTAGAGATACTACATGGACAGAAGCAGAAAAAGGCTTCCTTATTTGCATATGTACATGTGCCTGGTGGTGATCTCTCATGTGACACCTCTCTGACTCCTTATTCAACCCAGAGGTGACAATACAACAAATTAACACCGAAAGCCGAGCCAAGGATCTGCCTTCACTCTTAGAGCCGGTGCACAAGCTGAACCTTGGAAATGTTTGAATTAACATTTCGAACATTTGACATTAGTAGGTCACATGATAACGCTGCACTGAGTAGTACTTATTAAAAGTGATCATTTTTAAACATAGATTTAGAACCATTTCTGCCACCATAACTACACTGGTGACAGTGCCATTAGTAAAATAAGAGGCAAGACCGTTGTTATGTGAACTCTAGCTGCATCCCAAGTAACATTATGGTCTATTCAATCAAACACAGTAGGTTTTTGTGCAGCTGGTATTCTGAAATCATGTATTTGAAAGTGCTTGTGAAATAAAATATATGCCTAAAATCACAAAATTAAAAAGGGAAGCCACGATTTATCCAGGCTTTCTAATGTCACTTTGTAAAAAGCATTCACTAAATGGGTATGATTTTGTCTCCTTATTATCTTAAGGCTTTGTGTTACCACTTTATGAATTTTTCTGCAATTTTCATATAACACAAAGTGAACCGGAAGATATCGGAGCGCTTCATATCAGCAATATTTATACTCTTAATTACATTAAACAAGGCCACATTTTTTGGGGGCATGAGGAGGTTAAGTGATTTGCCCAGAATCGCAGAATGTAGAGCAGATGTTGAGATTTGAACAGCTCTGGCCGTAAATGTCAGAGCAGAGCGGTAGAGAAGAAGGGTAGAGCATTCGTTGCCTGCTGCGAGTGTCCTGGGTCATACATAGCTGCCAAGGTTTCAGATTGCTTATGTGTGATATTTTCATAGTTTCAGTGTAATTAAAAGTGACATTCAGTGACTATGAGTGACACTTTCTCACAAGCAAAATCAAGCAATGAAGACGAGGGAAACATATAAATGTCAGAAATTATACCCATTTGAGCAACAAGAAACTCTAAGAAAATCCTAAAATTGCTGGATAGTATCAGAAATGGAAAGGCATTAGTGCCCTAGCAACTTGCCTGTTAAACAAATGTGTAGCCATGGTATTAAGAGACTACAGGATTGGTGATGTGAGCAAAATCTTCTAAAGAGTGCAAATATGAACTGTATCATAAAGTACAAACAAAAGCCGCATTGCAGAATTCAATTACCTAGATGGTTTCAATTACGCGTTCGGGAGCCGGGTGCACTCATGTGAAAGTCAGGGAGGGAGATCTGAGCTGATGGATGTAGAGCAACATTAAGTCGTACCAAGACAGGTGAACTGCTTTCCAAAAGTAGCCTCATAATGTGTTACATTTTCAGCCATTTATGACATTTCTTATCCAATATAAAGTTGCATTCAGGGACATGTAGTGTAACTTTTCTGGGCACTTTTGACTAAAAATCCAGCCTCACTGAAGATGTTTGATACAACAGATTGAGCAGTGATGAATACAACTTGCTTTAAAGACAAGACATGGAATGTATTCTGTTATTGAAACATAATGCTTCACACTTTGTGCACTTATCAGAGAGACCCCATTTGTACATGTTGCTGACACCATGCATTGTAGCTAAATCTTTGATTTCTTAAAGCATGTGCATCCTTTCTTCTGAGAAAGAATTCACTCCGCATGTTGTTATTGCTTGTGCATGGACCCTTATTACTTATCTCCCGCTAGGTCTTCATGTTATTAATTGGAGTACGCTGTTCTCCCTTCTGCGCATTTAACATCACAGACATGTCATGTGGGTACTACTGCTTGCAACCCTTGCTAAATCTGTGGCGTCTCCCACTTTTCTAGGGGTTGCACAGGGATCCTGGTGTTCGGGCCTACAGATACTTATGGACTGGCCCGAGTTCTTCTGACAGCTTCAGTCAGGGGGAGTCAGGCCACAGGGGATCCAGTCCTTCACAGTGGCAGGCCTCGCCTCTTGAAGGTGAGCAAGGGTTCCTCTAGACCATATATTGGCACCAGACTAGGTTACAGGGTCATGCTCTCGGCCCTTGCAGCACTTACTATGACGTAGTGAAAAGTTGCTGCATAACACTGGAGATTATGAAGCAGAGGCTGCACGAACTGCACCCCGTCCCAAGGATCTCCTGTCACTAACTCCTCCTTCTTCTTCTATTTGACTCACCTGTGAGGCCTCCTCAATTTATTGTGACACCACAGTGATCAAAATCACATCAGAGAGCCTTGCCCAAAAGAATAGGTAGCTTTATTAAAGACACACAACCTCATTCCTTGATGTCAGAGAAAGAGATGTGAAGTACAAAAGGAATTACATTACGGAAAGCCACCAGGCTCTGATGCTGTGAAAATTACTTACCTAGGGGCCAAGCTGCACTGCTATGGCACCAGGGCACCACTCAGTTGGCCGCCGCAAGTCAGCTGAGAATCGGTTTTGCATGATCATTACGCTTCTGGGTCCTTTCTGGCCCAAGAGGTGCAATGCAGTGGTTGTTGCAGCAGTGGTGGCAGTCTCCCAGCTGTGAGGTAGGCTTCCAAAGTTAAACTATAGCTCACCTGCACCTGCATTCTGTAGGTGTGCTTCTCGCACAGTGTGCCCTTCAAAGCTGTCTCAGCCTTTTGACGTCCTGAGTTAATCATTGGTGCTGCGGCAGAGTGTCGGGTAAATATCATGTTATACTTTGTAGGCAGTTGTGCGATTTGACTCAGCCTTCAAGCCTGTAGCAAGCAGTGCAGTGCAGCGAGCAGGCCTTACTCAGTCAGTGTGGTTTAATTGGCAGCACTCGGCTCCAGCTTGCTATAAATGTGTAACAATGCATTTCAGTGCCGTGATGTGGGCCACCAGTCTGAAATGCGTTAGTTTAACGCCTGATGTGTGGTACTTGGACAGGCTGGTCACATGACTGCGATTAGCTTAGCTGTTGGGCTTTGTGTATTCCTCCCAGTGAGACAAAAATAGGATTAGGTGTTAGCAGACTTGGCCAACCTGCCAGGATGGCAGGGGGCAGAGCTTTTCCCTGCCCACCTACAGTTCAAAGGTCTGCCTCCAGCACACAAACTAGGGAATCTGGCACTGGCCTTTTTTCACCCCAGACTTCTTGGTGCCGTGGTAGGTTAAGGGAAGAACTTTCCATAACCAGATGTGAGGGTAGCATGGGAAATTCCCTGCTTCAAAGACTGGCTCACAGTATAAATATTGCACCCACAGAACACCTCTTCAGTACACTTCTGAACTTGTTGAAGACTTCAGAATGCCTTCCTGGACCCCAAGAAGACCGCCCTGCTGGTTGAGGCCCGCCTTTTAAAAAACAGAAATTTGTTTTTTATATAGTGCAAACTAGACCCAAAGGTATTGGACCGCTTTACATGGGCATCAGTTGCCTTACAGAAGGACACACTCATTTTTGTTAGGCACAGGGAGATTACATGATTTGCCCAGAATCAGAGGAGTTTGAGCATCCCTGCCGAGACTCGAACCCAGTTCCCCAGCTCCTAGGTCAACCGCTCTAGCCGTTAGGCCACATCCTCTCCCCGGTTCACAGAGGACTGCTCTGCTGCTTGAGGAATGCCTTGCTCACCAAAAGACTTCCCTGCTTCTAGAGGCCTGCCTTGATGCTTGAAGGAGAACTGGACCATCTTCATGAACACAGGATCACCAGACTTGAGTCCAAGGGATAGTTTGCTGACCTTCTGTGTGAACTACAGGGAGATAACAAGCTCCAGAGACCTTGAACTCAACACCTCTTCTTTGCTGGAGAGTTTTAATCCCCCCACCAAGTGGTGCCTCCCAGGTCCTGCACTCTTGGAAGTGGTGTTCGAGATCCTGCTCCTACCTAGCCCAAAAATGTGGGACTTCGAAAAAGTTTCACAGAAAGTACCAGAAGAACTGACAGAAGACAGAGGTACCTGACAGTTGATCCACCCAAGGTGCATTGACAGTTGGTCTGACATTGCAGTAGCTTCTGCTACTTTATTTTACGCAGCAGAACATCCTGTTCACCAGGACCTCTCAGTGACAGTATATGGCTTCATGGAGCCCTCTTCTGCTACAGCTTGGAGCTCTGTCCCGCTGGTGGTTTTTGGCTTCCAAAAAGTTGTCTAAGTCAGAAGGTAAAAAGCTTTACCGGGCTCAATGGTGACCAGCTCCCCATTGATAATGACAAACTCCTCAGCCAGGAAATCCTGCTTCTTCTGCTCAGACCTTTTCCCTGCTATTGTCCATTGGGTCGCTAAAACTTCATCCAGTGCTCCCTGGTGATGACAACTCCTTTTTGGATGCAGCCTGCTGTCTTGCCCCGCTGCACTCTACCTTCTCCTGGACTTTTTCTTCAAAAATTAATCTCAGTCCAAAGATCAGCAAAGACCAGGCTCAATCCACCTTGTGTATCTGACTTGTGCTTCATGGTGGTCAACTTTAACTTTTGACTTTGTCCTAGTCTAACGCAACCAGATACACGCAGTTGGCATTTTGGTCTTGTAGGTGCTAGATTTTAATAAACAGTTAAAAAGAAGGGTGTAGTTATAGGATTTCATTTTATTTTGGTGTTATTCTACTTATTAAAATATATCTTAGTTTTCAAAATTGGGTTGTGATTTTTCTTGTTATGTGTTTTCTTTTCATTACTGTTTGTGTTATGTCGGTTCCTGGAGGCAGTTCAAGATTGTTGAGGCATTGGCACCCGGGGACGATGCGTTGCGCAAAGGAGGTGATGCATCGGTTTGATGTGCGAGGCTTTAGTTTCTGAAGGCAGTGCAGCATCAATGATATGTCCATGTCATGGGCCCGATGTGTCGATTTCGTGTTGTCGTAGTCGAACCGCTGGGCTGAAGGCGATGCGTCTGTTGAAGCCATGCAGGGTCTGGAATGGGTCGGAGTCGGGACGATACAACACAGATGTCAGTGATGCAGTGTCTAAGACTCATGCAGCAGCGGCTCTCTCGAGATGCTGCGGCAAATCTGGAGCTTAGTTGAAAGTTGAGGTTGTTACGTCATGCACTTGGTGAATGGTTTTCACGTCTTCGGTGCAGGCAGTGGTGATGCACCAGTTTCAAAATGACACAGTGGAGTCGGCACATTGGTTTCCTGGTTGCGGCACAAAAACTCACTTCCAAGGTCCCAGTACTGGGTTTGGCAGAACTTGGCAGAGCAAGGCCCACAGCAGAGAGGTCAAGGCAGGGCTGTAGCCATGGGGGGTGGAGGGGTGAGCGGGGCGCGGCCAGGCCATAATGTGCTCTGGCCCCCCAACTGAAAGCCCCGAACTTTCAGGTTCTGTTATTTAATAAATATATGGGTAAGCCTGACATTTGAGACAGTGTCATGACCTGCGGCCTCAACCCTGCCTGCATTACCAATACTGAAACTGAAAGAACAGTAGCTGTCTCCAAAGTAAGAGACTGAGGCAGAGGGACAGACAGAAGCAAGGGAGGGCTGGGCTGAGGCTGTCGTGCACACCCGGGTGTACTGAAGGATACTAATATGTCTTAGGAATCATCAGAACCGTCTCTCCTGTAGCTTCACTACCATCAGTGAAGGCACTGCATGAAGGCAACAGGATGAAATACAGCGTGAACACACTGCTTCTGGGCCTCTCTTATCTGTCCAGTAAAGACCTTGATGGTAGAGTAGTCAATAAAGCATAGTCAAAATGGGCCATTGCCAAGGGTCCACACAGGGGGGCCACATGGTATGTGGTCAGGACAGTCCTATGGCATCAGTTTTCTATGTAACAGGTATGGTTTATTAGGTCGAGCCTTGCGTTGCAACGCATGCGCTGCTCGCTCTGCGAGGCATATTGTAGTAGGGACTGATGTGGAAGTGCTGTAGAAGCACGCCCATATTTTTGATTGGCTGGTGGCTTTGTCTTAAATAAACACTGGGTTCCGATTGATAATGACGCTTCTTAGTCCCTCCTTGTTTCCACCATGTCTCCTTTTGTGACCGCCCATCCAGACTGGATTTTACTTGCGGCGTTACACGGTCTCCTTCATTAGTCGGTAAGCACTATGGGCCCGATTCACAGAATGAATTTAAGACTAAATCCTAAACTTACTACTATTTGGTATTCACAGAATGCACTTACTACTTTCGCGATTCACAGAGTGAACTTACTACTTTCGGGATTCACAGAATAAACTTACTACTTTCGGTATTCACAGAATAGATTTAAGACTACTAACTCTAAGTCCGAACTCGGGCCGTAAATTCCGGCCCGGAGGCGGAGCTTCCGGCTTGGGGGCGGAGCTTGTGGCCCGGAGGCGGAGCTTGCGGCCTGGAGGCGGAGCTTCCGGCTCGTAGGTGGGGATTTTTGTCATGCTGAAATCTCCAACTCTGGGCCGCAAGCTCCGCCTCGGGGCCGGAAGCTCCGCCTCAGGGCCGCAAGCTCCTCCCCTAAGCCGGAAGCTCCGCCTCCGGGCCGGAATTTACGACCCGAGTTCGGACTTAGAGTTAGTAGTCTTAAATCTATTCTGTGAATACCGAAAGTAGTAAGTTTATTCTGTGAATCCCGAAAGTAGTAAGTGCATTCTGTGAATACCAAATAGTAGTAAGTTTAGGATTTAGTCTTAAGTTCATTCTGTGAATCGGGCCCAACGTTTTTTCAGTCAGTCGGCTTTCGTTGCTACCCACTCTAGTTGCGTCATTTTCTTTCTCTCTCTCTGCTGTTCTGTTTCTGCACACCCGCCTTCTTCTCCCAAAGTGCCTACTTTTCAATGACTGTCTCTCACGCCTCTTCCCTGTCTGACTGATGGCCAGGCTGACATCTCACTTCAGGGCGAGAACTGCGCGCCACCCTGCGAGAGCTCTGTTATGCTTATTGATAATATTGCTAACCATTAGAAAGAAAAAATGTTTGCATTTCCCCTGTCAGTCTCAGGCGCTGGCTGTAAAAGAATATTTACAACAAGGGGTGGTGATGGACAGAGTCTCTGAATTAAGCAGAATACTCTCACCCAGTCAAGAGATCAGGGCTAAATCCAACACCGTTTTTTAGCTCATTGCACCATCCCAGTTTCAGAACCTGGCTGTATGCAAATTAGTCTGTCCCTGGCCCAGTGCATCATGGGAACAGGGCAGACCAGACTACAAAAGCCAATTCTTACACTGGGAAGGAAACAAGCTTCCGGGGACCGGTTTCTGGCATTTCAGCCGTCTTCGGCCCGGCTTGCTTGAATCCTGATGGTGCAATGAGCAAGGGACTCACATCTGAGTATACCCTTCCACGCTTAGGGTGGACAAAAATATTTACAACAAGGGGTGGTGATGGACAGAGTCTCTGAATTAAGCAGAATACTCTCACCCAGTCAAGAGATCAGGGCTAAATCCAACACCGTTTTTTAGCTCATTGCACCATCCCAGTTTCAGAACCTGGCTGTATGCAAATTAGTCTGTCCCTGGCCCAGTGCATCATGGGAACAGGGCAGACCAGACTACAAAAGCCAATTCTTACACTGGGAAGGAAACAAGCTTCCGGGGACCGGTTTCTGGCATTTCAGCCGGTCTTCGGCCCGGCTTGCTTGAATCCTGATGGTGCAATGAGCAAGGGACTCACATCTGAGTATACCCTTCCACGCTTAGGGTGGACCAAAAATATTTACAACAAGGGGTGGTGATGGACAGAGTCTCTGAATTAAGCAGAATACTCTCACCCAGTCAAGAGATCAGGGCTAAATCCAACACCGTTTTTTAGCTCATTGCACCATCCCAGTTTCAGAACCTGGCTGTATGCAAATTAGTCTGTCCCTGGCCCAGTGCATCATGGGAACAGGGCAGACCAGACTACAAAAGCCAATTCTTACACTGGGAAGGAAACAAGCTTCCGGGGACCGGTTTCTGGCATTTCAGCCGTCTTCGGCCCGGCTTGCTTGAATCCTGATGGTGCAATGAGCAAGGGACTCACATCTGAGTATACCCTTCCACGCTTAGGGTGGACAAAAATATTTACAACAAGGGGTGGTGATGGACAGAGTCTCTGAATTAAGCAGAATACTCTCACCCAGTCAAGAGATCAGGGCTAAATCCAACACCGTTTTTTAGCTCATTGCACCATCCCAGTTTCAGAACCTGGCTGTATGCAAATTAGTCTGTCCCTGGCCCAGTGCATCATGGGAACAGGGCAGACCAGACTACAAAAGCCAATTCTTACACTGGAAGGAAACAAGCTTCCGGGGACCGGTTTCTGGCATTTCAGCCGTCTTCGGCCCGGCTTGCTTGAATCCTGATGGTGCAATGAGCAAGGGACTCACATCTGAGTATACCCTTCCACGCTTAGGGTGGACAAAAATATTTACAACAAGGGGTGGTGATGGACAGAGTCTCTGAATTAAGCAGAATACTCTCACCCAGTCAAGAGATCAGGGCTAAATCCAACACCGTTTTTTAGCTCATTGCACCATCCCAGTTTCAGAACCTGGCTGTATGCAAATTAGTCTGTCCCTGGCCCAGTGCATCATGGGAACAGGGCAGACCAGACTACAAAAGCCAATTCTTACACTGGGAAGGAAACAAGCTTCCGGGGACCGGTTTCTGGCATTTCAGCCGTCTTCGGCCCGGCTTGCTTGAATCCTGATGGTGCAATGAGCAAGGGACTCACATCTGAGTATACCCTTCCACGCTTAGGGTGGACAAAAATATTTACAACAAGGGGTGGTGATGGACAGAGTCTCTGAATTAAGCAGAATACTCTCACCCAGTCAAGAGATCAGGGCTAAATCCAACACCGTTTTTTAGCTCATTGCACCATCCCAGTTTCAGAACCTGGCTGTATGCAAATTAGTCTGTCCCTGGCCCAGTGCATCATGGGAACAGGGCAGACCAGACTACAAAAGCCAATTCTTACACTGGGAAGGAAACAAGCTTCCGGGGACCGGTTTCTGGCATTTCAGCCGTCTTCGGCCCGGCTTGCTTGAATCCTGATGGTGCAATGAGCAAGGGACTCACATCTGAGTATACCCTTCCACGCTTAGGGTGGACAAAAATATTTACAACAAGGGGTGGTGATGGACAGAGTCTCTGAATTAAGCAGAATACTCTCACCCAGTCAAGAGATCAGGGCTAAATCCAACACCGTTTTTTAGCTCATTGCACCATCCCAGTTTCAGAACCTGGCTGTATGCAAATTAGTCTGTCCCTGGCCCAGTGCATCATGGGAACAGGGCAGACCAGACTACAAAAGCCAATTCTTACACTGGGAAGGAAACAAGCTTCCGGGGACCGGTTTCTGGCATTTCAGCCGTCTTCGGCCCGGCTTGCTTGAATCCTGATGGTGCAATGAGCAAGGGACTCACATCTGAGTATACCCTTCCACGCTTAGGGTGGACAAAAATATTTACAACAAGGGGTGGTGATGGACAGAGTCTCTGAATTAAGCAGAATACTCTCACCCAGTCAAGAGATCAGGGCTAAATCCAACACCGTTTTTTAGCTCATTGCACCATCCCAGTTTCAGAACCTGGCTGTATGCAAATTAGTCTGTCCCTGGCCCAGTGCATCATGGGAACAGGGCAGACCAGACTACAAAAGCCAATTCTTACACTGGGAAGGAAACAAGCTTCCGGGGACCGGTTTCTGGCATTTCAGCCGTCTTCGGCCCGGCTTGCTTGAATCCTGATGGTGCAATGAGCAAGGGACTCACATCTGAGTATACCCTTCCACGCTTAGGGTGGACAAAAATATTTACAACAAGGGTGGTGATGGACAGAGTCTCTGAATTAAGCAGAATACTCTCACCCAGTCAAGAGATCAGGGGCTAAATCCAACACCGTTTTTTAGCTCATTGCACCATCCCAGTTTCAGAACCTGGCTGTATGCAAATTAGTCTGTCCCTGGCCCAGTGCATCATGGGAACAGGGCAGACCAGACTACAAAAGCCAATTCTTACACTGGGAAGGAAACAAGCTTCCGGGGACCGGTTTCTGGCATTTCAGCCGTCTTCGGCCCGGCTTGCTTGAATCCTGATGGTGCAATGAGCAAGGGACTCACATCTGAGTATACCCTTCCACGCTTAGGGTGGACAAAAATATTTACAACAAGGGGTGGTGATGGACAGAGTCTCTGAATTAAGCAGAATACTCTCACCCAGTCAAGAGATCAGGGCTAAATCCAACACCGTTTTTTAGCTCATTGCACCATCCCAGTTTCAGAACCTGGCTGTATGCAAATTAGTCTGTCCCTGGCCCAGTGCATCATGGGAACAGGGCAGACCAGACTACAAAAGCCAATTCTTACACTGGGAAGGAAACAGCTTCCGGGGACCGGTTTCTGGCATTTCAGCCGTCTTCGGCCCGGCTTGCTTGAATCCTGATGGTGCAATGAGCAAGGGACTCACATCTGAGTATACCCTTCCACGCTTAGGGTGGACAAAAATATTTACAACAAGGGGTGGTGATGGACAGAGTCTCTGAATTAAGCAGAATACTCTCACCCAGTCAAGAGATCAGGGCTAAATCCAACACCGTTTTTAGCTCATTGCACCATCCCAGTTTCAGAACCTGGCTGTATGCAAATTAGTCTGTCCCTGGCCCAGTGCATCATGGGAACAGGGCAGACCAGACTACAAAAGCCAATTCTTACACTGGGAAGGAAACAAGCTTCCGGGACCGGTTTCTGGCATTTCAGCCGTCTTCGGCCCGGCTTGCTTGAATCCTGATGGTGCAATGAGCAAGGGACTCACATCTGAGTATACCCTTCCACGCTTAGGGTGGACAAAAATATTTACAACAAGGGGTGGTGATGGACAGAGTCTCTGAATTAAGCAGAATACTCTCACCCAGTCAAGAGATCAGGGCTAAATCCAACACCGTTTTTTAGCTCATTGCACCATCCCAGTTTCAGAACCTGGCTGTATGCAAATTAGTCTGTCCCTGGCCCAGTGCATCATGGGAACAGGGCAGACCAGACTACAAAAGCCAATTCTTACACTGGGAAGGAAACAAGCTTCCGGGGACCGGTTTCTGGCATTTCAGCCGTCTTCGGCCCGGCTTGCTTGAATCCTGATGGTGCAATGAGCAAGGGACTCACATCTGAGTATACCCTTCCACGCTTAGGGTGGACAAAAATATTTACAACAAGGGGTGGTGATGGACAGAGTCTCTGAATTAAGCAGAATACTCTCACCCAGTCAAGAGATCAGGGCTAAATCCAACACCGTTTTTTAGCTCATTGCACCATCCCAGTTTCAGAACCTGGCTGTATGCAAATTAGTCTGTCCCTGGCCCAGTGCATCATGGGAACAGGGCAGACCAGACTACAAAAGCCAATTCTTACACTGGGAAGGAAACAAGCTTCCGGGGACCGGTTTCTGGCATTTCAGCCGTCTTCGGCCCGGCTTGCTTGAATCCTGATGGTGCAATGAGCAAGGGACTCACATCTGAGTATACCCTTCCACGCTTAGGGTGGACAAAAATATTTACAACAAGGGGTGGTGATGGACAGAGTCTCTGAATTAAGCAGAATACTCTCACCCAGTCAAGAGATCAGGGCTAAATCCAACACCGTTTTTTAGCTCATTGCACCATCCCAGTTTCAGAACCTGGCTGTATGCAAATTAGTCTGTCCCTGGCCCAGTGCATCATGGGAACAGGGCAGACCAGACTACAAAGCCAATTCTTACACTGGGAAGGAAACAAGCTTCCGGGGACCGGTTTCTGGCATTTCAGCCGTCTTCGGCCCGGCTTGCTTGAATCCTGATGGTGCAATGAGCAAGGGACTCACATCTGAGTATACCCTTCCACGCTTAGGGTGGACAAAAATATTTACAACAAGGGGTGGTGATGGACAGAGTCTCTGAATTAAGCAGAATACTCTCACCCAGTCAAGAGATCAGGGCTAAATCCAACACCGTTTTTTAGCTCATTGCACCATCCCAGTTTCAGAACCTGGCTGTATGCAAATTAGTCTGTCCCTGGCCCAGTGCATCATGGGAACAGGGCAGACCAGACTACAAAAGCCAATTCTTACACTGGGAAGGAAACAAGCTTCCGGGGACCGGTTTCTGGCATTTCAGCCGTCTTCGGCCCGGCTTGCTTGAATCCTGATGGTGCAATGAGCAAGGGACTCACATCTGAGTATACCCTTCCACGCTTAGGGTGGACAAAAATATTTACAACAAGGGGTGGTGATGGACAGAGTCTCTGAATTAAGCAGAATACTCTCACCCAGTCAAGAGATCAGGGCTAAATCCAACACCGTTTTTTAGCTCATTGCACCATCCCAGTTTCAGAACCTGGCTGTATGCAAATTAGTCTGTCCCTGGCCCAGTGCATCATGGGAACAGGGCAGACCAGACTACAAAAGCCAATTCTTACACTGGGAAGGAAACAAGCTTCCGGGGACCGGTTTCTGGCATTTCAGCCGTCTTCGGCCCGGCTTGCTTGAATCCTGATGGTGCAATGAGCAAGGGACTCACATCTGAGTATACCCTTCCACGCTTAGGGTGGACAAAAATATTTACAACAAGGGGTGGTGATGGACAGAGTCTCTGAATTAAGCAGAATACTCTCACCCAGTCAAGAGATCAGGGCTAAATCCAACACCGTTTTTTAGCTCATTGCACCATCCCAGTTTCAGAACCTGGCTGTATGCAAATTAGTCTGTCCCTGGCCCAGTGCATCATGGGAACAGGGCAGACCAGACTACAAAAGCCAATTCTTACACTGGGAAGGAAACAAGCTTCCGGGGACCGGTTTCTGGCATTTCAGCCGTCTTCGGCCCGGCTTGCTTGAATCCTGATGGTGCAATGAGCAAGGGACTCACATCTGAGTATACCCTTCCACGCTTAGGGTGGACAAAAATATTTACAACAAGGGGTGGTGATGGACAGAGTCTCTGAATTAAGCAGAATACTCTCACCCAGTCAAGAGATCAGGGCTAAATCCAACACCGTTTTTTAGCTCATTGCACCATCCCAGTTTCAGAACCTGGCTGTATGCAAATTAGTCTGTCCCTGGCCCAGTGCATCATGGGAACAGGGCAGACCAGACTACAAAAGCCAATTCTTACACTGGGAAGGAAACAAGCTTCCGGGGACCGGTTTCTGGCATTTCAGCCGTCTTCGGCCCGGCTTGCTTGAATCCTGATGGTGCAATGAGCAAGGGACTCACATCTGAGTATACCCTTCCACGCTTAGGGTGGACAAAAATATTTACAACAAGGGGTGGTGATGGACAGAGTCTCTGAATTAAGCAGAATACTCTCACCCAGTCAAGAGATCAGGGCTAAATCCAACACCGTTTTTTAGCTCATTGCACCATCCCAGTTTCAGAACCTGGCTGTATGCAAATTAGTCTGTCCCTGGCCCAGTGCATCATGGGAACAGGGCAGACCAGACTACAAAAGCCAATTCTTACACTGGGAAGGAAACAAGCTTCCGGGGACCGGTTTCTGGCATTTCAGCCGTCTTCGGCCCGGCTTGCTTGAATCCTGATGGTGCAATGAGCAAGGGACTCACATCTGAGTATACCCTTCCACGCTTAGGGTGGACAAAAATATTTACAACAAGGGGTGGTGATGGACAGAGTCTCTGAATTAAGCAGAATACTCTCACCCAGTCAAGAGATCAGGGCTAAATCCAACACCGTTTTTTAGCTCATTGCACCATCCCAGTTTCAGAACCTGGCTGTATGCAAATTAGTCTGTCCCTGGCCCAGTGCATCATGGGAACAGGGCAGACCAGACTACAAAAGCCAATTCTTACACTGGGAAGGAAACAAGCTTCCGGGGACCGGTTTCTGGCATTTCAGCCGTCTTCGGCCCGGCTTGCTTGAATCCTGATGGTGCAATGAGCAAGGGACTCACATCTGAGTATACCCTTCCACGCTTAGGGTGGACAAAAATATTTACAACAAGGGGTGGTGATGGACAGAGTCTCTGAATTAAGCAGAATACTCTCACCCAGTCAAGAGATCAGGGCTAAATCCAACACCGTTTTTTAGCTCATTGCACCATCCCAGTTTCAGAACCTGGCTGTATGCAAATTAGTCTGTCCCTGGCCCAGTGCATCATGGGAACAGGGCAGACCAGACTACAAAAGCCAATTCTTACACTGGGAAGGAAACAAGCTTCCGGGGACCGGTTTCTGGCATTTCAGCCGTCTTCGGCCCGGCTTGCTTGAATCCTGATGGTGCAATGAGCAAGGGACTCACATCTGAGTATACCCTTCCACGCTTAGGGTGGACAAAAATATTTACAACAAGGGGTGGTGATGGACAGAGTCTCTGAATTAAGCAGAATACTCTCACCCAGTCAAGAGATCAGGGCTAAATCCAACACCGTTTTTTAGCTCATTGCACCATCCCAGTTTCAGAACCTGGCTGTATGCAAATTAGTCTGTCCCTGGCCCAGTGCATCATGGGAACAGGGCAGACCAGACTACAAAAGCCAATTCTTACACTGGGAAGGAAACAAGCTTCCGGGGACCGGTTTCTGGCATTTCAGCCGTCTTCGGCCCGGCTTGCTTGAATCCTGATGGTGCAATGAGCAAGGGACTCACATCTGAGTATACCCTTCCACGCTTAGGGTGGACAAAAATATTTACAACAAGGGGTGGTGATGGACAGAGTCTCTGAATTAAGCAGAATACTCTCACCCAGTCAAGAGATCAGGGCTAAATCCAACACCGTTTTTTAGCTCATTGCACCATCCCAGTTTCAGAACCTGGCTGTATGCAAATTAGTCTGTCCCTGGCCCAGTGCATCATGGGAACAGGGCAGACCAGACTACAAAAGCCAATTCTTACACTGGGAAGGAAACAAGCTTCCGGGGACCGGTTTCTGGCATTTCAGCCGTCTTCGGCCCGGCTTGCTTGAATCCTGATGGTGCAATGAGCAAGGGACTCACATCTGAGTATACCCTTCCACGCTTAGGGTGGACAAAAATATTTACAACAAGGGGTGGTGATGGACAGAGTCTCTGAATTAAGCAGAATACTCTCACCCAGTCAAGAGATCAGGGCTAAATCCAACACCGTTTTTTAGCTCATTGCACCATCCCAGTTTCAGAACCTGGCTGTATGCAAATTAGTCTGTCCCTGGCCCAGTGCATCATGGGAACAGGGCAGACCAGACTACAAAAGCCAATTCTTACACTGGGAAGGAAACAAGCTTCCGGGGACCGGTTTCTGGCATTTCAGCCGTCTTCGGCCCGGCTTGCTTGAATCCTGATGGTGCAATGAGCAAGGGACTCACATCTGAGTATACCCTTCCACGCTTAGGGTGGACAAAAATATTTACAACAAGGGGTGGTGATGGACAGAGTCTCTGAATTAAGCAGAATACTCTCACCCAGTCAAGAGATCAGGGCTAAATCCAACACCGTTTTTTAGCTCATTGCACCATCCCAGTTTCAGAACCTGGCTGTATGCAAATTAGTCTGTCCCTGGCCCAGTGCATCATGGGAACAGGGCAGACCAGACTACAAAAGCCAATTCTTACACTGGGAAGGAAACAAGCTTCCGGGGACCGGTTTCTGGCATTTCAGCCGTCTTCGGCCCGGCTTGCTTGAATCCTGATGGTGCAATGAGCAAGGGACTCACATCTGAGTATACCCTTCCACGCTTAGGGTGGACAAAAATATTTACAACAAGGGGTGGTGATGGACAGAGTCTCTGAATTAAGCAGAATACTCTCACCCAGTCAAGAGATCAGGGCTAAATCCAACACCGTTTTTTAGCTCATTGCACCATCCCAGTTTCAGAACCTGGCTGTATGCAAATTAGTCTGTCCCTGGCCCAGTGCATCATGGGAACAGGGCAGACCAGACTACAAAAGCCAATTCTTACACTGGGAAGGAAACAAGCTTCCGGGGACCGGTTTCTGGCATTTCAGCCGTCTTCGGCCCGGCTTGCTTGAATCCTGATGGTGCAATGAGCAAGGGACTCACATCTGAGTATACCCTTCCACGCTTAGGGTGGACAAAAATATTTACAACAAGGGGTGGTGATGGACAGAGTCTCTGAATTAAGCAGAATACTCTCACCCAGTCAAGAGATCAGGGCTAAATCCAACACCGTTTTTTAGCTCATTGCACCATCCCAGTTTCAGAACCTGGCTGTATGCAAATTAGTCTGTCCCTGGCCCAGTGCATCATGGGAACAGGGCAGACCAGACTGTAAAAGAAGACTGAGTGAGTGATGCAATGTGTACTGTGGCACTTTCTGCCTCGAGGCACCTCCAGAGCCCATTGGTGGATCTTGGGACAGACAGACAGCTCTTCCTTGCGTGGTGAAGAAGGCCTCTCAGCTGCAGGAGGGGATGGTTACCTTGTGCCCAGCCCCTCACACCCTCTGACTTCACTACTCTGCATCCTCCCAGAATCATCCGTTCTGGTTTAAGGGGTTCCCCCAACTACACAGTGTTTGCATAAATACCCCTCACACACCAAAAGGGCCCTTGGTGTCATGCTTCATCATAGGGGTCTTCCCGCCCCGCTGTGGGACGGGGCGTGCTCCGACTAGTGACTATGCTGGAGCACTGTTATTGTAGTGCTATGTGTGGTGTATGTGTAGTGAGAGAAAGGGTCAGGGGTGGATGAGGTGAGTGGGTTAAAAGGTACCTGACCTTATAGACTTAAAGAATTTAATAGGTAATAGGCTGGTACTGTTAAAATGGAAGTTCGGAGATAACCCGCGTTTTAATGTGCGGATACTCCTGGTCAAGTCAACATGTTTCGAAGCATCAAGGCTTCTTCTTCAGGACTAAAGATGAGCCCTTTAGTGCTCACTATGTTGCTATCAATTGGTGCAAAATAAAAGAGTGCTATGTACAAAGAGTGATATTAAATACAGTACCCAGTCTGTATTGTTAGCATGTAAGCTCAGTCAGTATTTCTGAAAGTAAGCTAGAAATGGTAGGAGTCAGTGCTCCATGAGCCTTCTTTTACGGGTGGGGAGGAATAGGCCACTGTAATTTAGTGGTTAGGAAGTCCTCACCTTGAATCATGCCATCCCGCGGCTACGTGGGGGGCTGCCTCGGTTTGACTGGACGGTCCCGGGGTGCCTTCATCTTCCTCACTTCTCAGACAGCATGTTGAGTCCGAGTCAGAAGAGCCCCCCTGCCGACCTCGGGCTGTCAGACATGTCTCATTACTGCCAGCGGTGGTTGGAGGGAGCAGCTGACCTCCTGTGAGGAGTGTGCAGAGGAGGGAGGCTCGCAATTGGTCTTGCATTACTGAAAGTTTGACCTATTGGCTTTGCAAATAATAATGCAATGCCAATAGCTCAAACTTTCAGTAATGCGAGACCTATTACATTGCAAATGCTTGTTTTGAATAGCACATCTAAATCAAAACAAATATAAGAAAATACTATCACTGACCCTCTCTGGAAAGCCATTGTAAGTGTTGACATGCTTAAGTTGAGTGTGTATATGCACTTTGTTTCTATTAAAGGTGCAAGACGTGCACATTGCTTTTCAGCCTGTAAACGGGCTCATTAAAGAGCCAGAACTGCAAGACAATGATGGAAGGACATTGTATATGTACACAGGCCTTATGTAACCCTCACTCACTCCATTGATCTCACGTAAATAGTACACTTCAGCCAGTTCTGCCATAAAACAGGCAGGCAGGCATCTTATACAGCAGCAGGATCCCAGTCAGGTTTGTGGGTTGGGGTCTGGGCCTCAACTTAGTATGTTATGCCAGCTTGACCAAGAGCCACGCCTGACATTTTTAATTTTACTTTCCTATCTTGCAAGGAACCTCTGTGCAACTGTTTCTATGCTCAGATATAGACACTTACACACAGAACAATATGGAGAACCATGCATACAGACATAAAGACACGTGTATGGACAGACCCACAAAAATAAAGCTATACATGCACACAGACCAACAAGCAGTATGTATAGTCACAAAAGCACACCTGCTAACAGTCTGATCAATGTGTACCCATGTGGCTGTATGTAGATTCCCTCTGGTAGCAATGTCTTCTGGAGCTGAAAGTGGTATTTAAAAAAACTTCAATAGTCATTTTTTCTAAAGGATGGAGCCATTGTTTTGAAGAATGCCATACTGGTATAGGGTGGTGTTGATTTAAAGTTAGAGGTCCCTCTGTCTATCTATGGATTTTGATCTTACAAACACCTAGAGCTAAAATCTCTTCTCTGTTAAAATCTAATAAATGTAATGGATGTGGGGGTGCAGTCTTTCCTGTCAATGAGACAAGGTTATTATGCTTGCTTGTCGTGTAGTTTCTAGGAATCCCCAGGACCTGCGTGTTTTGGATGACCTAAAGTGAGGGTTTGGTGTCCAAACTGCTTCCGGACATCTCCACAGGATATGTCAGCCGTTAGAGCAGCTAGCTCTACAGTGCCACTATCACCCCTCCCCTGTATCTTACAGAGGTGTTGATAATTTCTGGAAAACACTGAACATGACAATCCTTATTCCTCGGGGATCGTGGAAAACAGTACAATACTTTTCGCCCAGTCACTCGTGCTTATTCTCAGAAAATACACAGAATGGTGGTTAGGACGTTTCAATAAGTATTTATTGGTCTAGTGCCAGTTTTGTGTAAAATATATTTGCTGCGACAATTAGGAGACAGAAGCATACAAAAGAAATCGCAAGTACCAATAAAATAAACAGTAGGTACATTCCTACCATAGTGCTAAGAAGAAAAACAACAGCACTTGCATACTCTTAAAATGCGCTCCCTACGTAATTTGCCTAAATGTACCTAGCCTAGATATGTAGGTGTAGCATGTATATGCATGTGTATGTATGTATATGTGTGTATATGTGTATATATATACATATGTATATATATATATATATATATTACCTACTGGCGATAGCCAGTAGGTATATATAGTTAGGATTTTTTCTCTATGGGATTTCTGAAAATTGTATGTCTAATAACTTTGGCGTTTGTGGACGGAATTGGTTGAAATCTTCAGGAATATGGCACATTTTGTTTCTGAGTAGCTCCTGAAAATTTGGGGGGGTTTCGTCAAGGGGGGGCCGAGAAAAAAGTGGGGTCCCAAAACGCGCTTTTCCCATTCATTTTTCCATAGGGCGGTTGGACTCACTTTTAGCTCGAACGGCTGAATGGATTTACATGAAACTTGGCAAAATTGTAGATATGGTTTGCCTGACGTGCCTTTGCTATGTCTCAATATATGTGCTCCAGTGGATTTTGAGAAATAAACGTTTAAAAAAATATATATATCTGTGACAGCGCTCCGGTTAGCGCCCCGGTTCGCGTACCGGACGCGTCACGGAACTTCGCGAAGCGAAGCTGATTGGCTCTCCGGTGTCTGTCAACATTCTAAACAGTCCGGAGCGGCCGCCATCTTGTCTCTCGGTAGGATCGAGAGACAAGATGTGGTGAAAAACGAAGGGGGAAATGAAGGAAAGGGGGCAAGGTAGACGCCTCCTGACCCCCTAGGATTGATGAGGGGGATATTAAAGTGCCCCGCGGGGCAAAAAATAAAAAAAATAATTTTGCGATTTTTCGCCGTAGAGGCGCGTCCCGGTACGCGAACCGGGCAGCTCACCGGGCAGCTAACCGGGCAGCTAACCGGCAGCGTAACGAGAGTCTGAGGAGAAGCTGATTGGCTGTCAACATTGTAAACAGTCCGGAGCGGCCGCCATCTTGTCTCTCGGTAGGTTCGAGAGACAAGATGTGGTGAAAAACGAAGGGGGAAATGAAGGAAAGGGGGCAAGGTAAACCCCTCCTGACCCCCTAGGATTGATGAGGGGGATATTAAAGTCCCCCGCGGGGCAAAAAAATTTTTTGCGATTTTTCGCGGTAGAGGCGCTTCCCGGTACGCGAACCGGGCAGCTAACCGGCAGCGTAACGGGAGTCCGCCATCTTGTGTTTTTGGAGCGTCCGGTTCGCGTACCGGGTAGCGTCCCGGTATGCGTAACAAGGGGAAAACCAAGAGAAACAGTAAAAAAAAAATAAGGGAATAGATTTCCAGCAAACTTGGCAAAATTGTAGGGACTGTTTGTTTGATGTGCCTTTGCAAGGCCTCAAGATATGTGCACGTGTGGATTTTGTCTAATTAAGGTTAAAAAAAATATATATATCTGTAAGCGTGCTCTGGCGCGCTTACGTTACGGGTTTTGTTTGCGCTGCAGAGCCGATACGTCACGGTTATGCGACGCGTCATGAGGCGTCTCACGTGGCTACGTGATACATCACGTAATAAAGAATATATTTTACAGCTATAGATATTAGCTTTTAAAAACCAATGAAATTCACTGAAAAAACCATAGGTTATAGACCATATATAGTTAGGAATTTGCATTTACAAAACCTTGAAAATTCACTGAAAAAAACATAGGTTAGAGACCATATATAGTTAGCTGGACATTTTATTGACATAAAACCAATGAAATTCCATATATAGTTAGTTGCACTAACTATATATCGTGCACCCGCAATCCACTGCTGATCATGTCACATATTACATCATTCATGACATGGTCAGTGACATCACTGATGACATCACTGATGACATCTCAAATGACATCACTGATGACATCACTGATGATATCATTCATGTGACAATACAATGCATCTCCTCACACTCTAATATAACCTCTGTTATGCTCAATGCTAAAGCTTGGAGGGAGGTGTGCAAGCTGCCTGGGTGCTAATTATTAAACCGGATGGTTGGATGCCGTGGTGAGCTCTCCTAACAGCGCTGGGGCGCATTGCTCTTTTATATATATATATATATATATATATATATATATATATATATTCATCACACAAAAGGTTACCCTTACGGATGAGCCACACACAGGTAGGTAAAGTTCTTCGTATTTATTTCAGAAGCTGCAACTTGGAGCAAAGGGCATCTTGCAAAATGAACATGCCGACGCGTTTCGTGAAACTCTTCACTTCTTCAAAGGCAAAATAAAGAAACAGCAGCACAGCCTTCTTTTATTTTGATGACAAGGTACCTGCCCAGTGGCTCCCGGCAAAGCATCTTGGTACCTGTAGTAACAGTGTTCCCTCAGTGGGGTGCTGTGCGCTGCTCTCATTGAAATTAAAGCCACAGTGGGTTTGCAAACGAAGTCCATTGAACACCAGGCTGCAGAGTAATACTTCCGATACGACCTCCTGTCCTATTGAATGCTCATTAGCATCAACTCCGGGCTGCTGCGATGCGGCGAGGCTCCATCCACGGCTGGGTCAGCCGTATTAATTCATCACACAAAAGGTTACCCTTACGGATGAGCCACACACAGGTAGGTAAAGTTCTTCGTATTTATTTCAGAAGCTGCAACTTGGAGCAAAGGGCATCTTGCAAAATGAACATGCCGACGCGTTTGGTGAAACTCTTTACTTCTTCAAAGGCAAAATAAAGAAACAGCAGCACAGCCTTCTTTTATTTTGATGACAAGGTACCCGCCCAGTGGCTCCCGGCAAAGCATCTTGGTACCTGTAGTAACAGTGTTCCCTCAGTGGGGTGCTGTGCGCTGCTCTCATTGAAATTAAAGCCACAGTAGGTTTGCAAACGAAGTCCATTGAACACCAGGCTGCAGAGTAATACTTCCGATACGACCTCCTGTCCTATTGAATGCTCATTAGCATCAACTCCGGGCTGCTGCGATGCGGCGAGGCTCCATCCACGGCTGGGTCAGCCGTATTAATTCATCACACAAAAGGTTACCCTTACGGATGAGCCACACACAGGTAGGTAAAGTTCTTCGTATTTATTTCAGAAGCTGCAACTTGGAGCAAAGGGCATCTTGCAAAATGAACATGCCGACGCGTTTCGTGAAACTCTTCACTTCTTCAAAGGCAAAATAAAGAAACAGCAGCACAGCCTTCTTTTATTTTGATGACAAGGTACCCGCCCAGTGGCTCCCGGCAAAGCATCTTGGTACCTGCAGCCCGGAGTTGATGCTAATGAGCATTCAATAGGACAGGAGGTCGTATCGGAAGTATTACTCTGCAGCCTGGTGTTCAATGGACTTCGTTTTGGACGGGATATCTCTTGATCTCGTTTAGGGTGTGGTACACACATGTTTTGCTATGAACTTGTGGTATATATTTGTAATGTACATAATCTTGTTTATATTTCAGGATTGTGAAAGGAAATTACTCCCTACATATGGACATTGGGGCTCCAAGTTCATGGTAGCTAATTGCATTCTATGTATGTTTTCACTTCACTTTGTTGTAAATCACCTTCAGTGGCAGTAGCTCTACCTCTTGGTCCTGACGAAAGCCTGACCACACGTCCTCTAGGCTGAAACATGTTGACCACCTGCACAGCGCCACAGTGTAGTCATTAGTTCCAACTACCTGGCGTGTTTTTAACATTAACACTCAGACTCTCTTTAATAAACCTGTTCCTGTCTGAGTCGCTAATTTTAACATTTTTTCACCACAGCACTGCACGTACACTTTCATCACCATTCTAAGAGTGACAGTTTGGCACGAGTGTAAGATCTTCATCCACTCCCGCACCATTAGCTGATGGTTTGGGCGGTAGAGTCGGGTGTTCCTACAAATATCCCATATGATGAAACTCCGCCAAGTTAGGGTGGTTTGATGGGAATATCTCAGCCAACTGCCACTCTACTATCCACTTGTTTCATAGTTTTCTTGTGTCACCACCCATTCTAGACCTCTCATCCTCCTTGGTATATAAGGCATTTTGCAAGATGCCCTTTGCTCCAAGTTGCAGCTTCTGAAATAAATACGAAGAACTTTACCTACCTGTGTGTGGCTCATCCGTAAGGGTAACCTTTTGTGTGATGAATTAATACGGCTGACCCAGCCGTGGATGGAGCCTCGCCGCATCGCAGCAGCCCGGAGTTGATGCTAATGAGCATTCAATAGGACAGGAGGTCGCATCGGAAGTATTACTCTGCAGCCTGGTGTTCAATGGACTTCGTTTGCAAACCCACTGTGGCTTTAATTTCAATGAGAGCAGCGCACAGCACCCCACTGAGGGAACACTGTTACTACAGGTACCAAGATGCTTTGCCGGGAGCCACTGGGCGGGTACCTTGTCATCAAAATAAAAGAAGGCTGTGCTGCTGTTTCTTTATTTTGCCTTTGAAGAAGTGAAGAGTTTCACGAAACGCGTCGGCATGTTAATTTTGCAAGATGCCCTTTGCTCCAAGTTGCAGCTTCTGAAATAAATATGAAGAACTTTACCTACCTGTGTGTGGCTCATCCGTAAGGGTAACCTTATGTGTGATGAATTAATACGGCTGACCCAGCCGTGGATGGAGCCTCGCCGCATCGCAGCAGCCCGGAGTTGATGCTAATGAGCATTCAATAGGACAGGAGGTCGTATCGGAAGTATTACTCTGCAGCCTGGTGTTCAATGGACTTCGTTTGCAAACCCACTGTGGCTTTAATTTCAATGAGAGCAGCGCACAGCACCCCACGGAGGGAACACTGTTACTACAGGTACCAAGATGCTTTGCCGGGAGCCACTGGCCGGGTACCTTGTCATCAAAATAAAAGAAGGCTGTGCTGCTGTTTCTTTATTTTGCCTTTGAAGAAGTGAAGAGTTTCACAAAACGCGTCGGCATGTTCATTTTGCAAGATGCCCTTTGCTCCAAGTTGCAGCTTCTGAAATAAATACGAAGAACTTTACCTACCTGTGTGTGGCTCATCCGTAAGGGTAACCTTTTGTGTGATGAATATATATATATATATATATATATATATATATATATATATATATATATATATATATATATTGCTACCCAAAAAAACAAAAAGATCCATACAATTCATATAAAAATACTCTCCTGTAGTTTCGAAAGCTGCATTGACGCGAAGAAAATGGCATCAGTTGGTATGCATGCCAATAGATTCAAACAAAGAGGGTAGTGTGAATACGCATTTATAATCCTATAACGGTATTCCCTAAGATTCATTGAGATATACACTGTTGTGTTGATACCCCCATGTCTTCGTCAGTACTGACCCACTTATGCTCCCAGTTAATCCCTGTGCATAGATGTAATCATCATTAAATCATAAATAGGTATAGAGATCTTGGCTAGTGTTGAGGCCTCCCAGCTGTTTACAGTCAAACTCTAACATAAAATTGGTTTTGGTTGTCCCACCGCAAAAAAGAGGAGGGGATCGTGAAGCCAAACTTAGATGCCTTAGAGGCACAGGGTCAAGACTAATTTGCATATGGCCATGTCATGAACTGGGGTGGCGTGGTGAGCAGAATAACGATGGATTAAACCTAGATCTGTGACTGGCGGTGAATGTTTCACCAATGTGCAACATTCCGTCCATCATCTTGTGTGTTTTGCTCTCTTGTGTGTTTGGCCTGCAGTGTCCCCATGTCCCCTCTGCCATGGAGTTTAATTCAGGGGGGCACAAGATATGCCCCCCTGTCTGTATTCCCCTCAGTTCCAGCACAGCATGGATGTCACTGTGTATGTCATGCAGGAACTTTTTGGCCGTTCCCATTGCAGTGCCTGTTTCCAAGGCACCGCCATGAAAAAGGCCAAAGGACCGCCGGCTGTATTAAATTGACCGCGGCCGTATTAAGAGTTGTACTTATACAACTCACAATACGGCCAGTGGTCCAGCTCACAATACGGCCAGTGGTCCATGCGCGGGTTTGGAGCAGCGGAGGCGCGTTGAGCTGGTGCAATTGTACCACACACGTAATCAGGCCATCACACTTCTTAGTATTAATAAGGTTATGTTCATTTGTCTGAGGCTACAACTGAAATAATACAGCAAGAGAAACAAATCAGATATACTATTGGCCATGCAGCTAATGGCTCTGCAAAATACATTTCATATATTAGAAATCCTAAAAGAGTGGGAGGCAAAACACCAGTCTTTTCAAAATAAAAAAAGATAATTGGAACCGGAGGAAACACTAGATGCAGAGGATGCTGAGGGTGGATAGCAAGACACCTGGTGAATTTGTTGTAAATATTTTCAAAGGAAAGGATAAAGTAATGCTAAGGATTGTCTGGACTGTGGCAGGATAACGGGTATTCTTTCTTTGGATGGAGGTGATGTGGGTATGGGCAGAGGTTGATGAGATGTGTTTCAGGACACCAAATGTAACACAGGAAAAGGTGCTGAGGGAGGTGAGGCTACAGTGGCTTTCCCATGACTCCTCTACCCCTGCACAGCTGGTGAAATCTGGGACATATTATTTGGGTGAGCCATACATTACATAAAAGTGTAGATGGGTATCAGTGATTAAATTCAATGTTTTTCACCTCAGGATTCTGAGAGGCATCATTTACAACTCGAGCTTCAATCTAATTTTCTGTGTGATGTCACTCAGGACCCCTGGAAGCAAAACGTCTAGACAGTTGTGTGAAATGCTTGTCTGTCATAAATGCTTCATTGCTCAGTGAGAAACCATAAGTAATTTAATTCAATAACTGGCATCAACATTTAGTTGTGGCTAAATAAAGCATTTGATCATAAATATAATTTGGCTAATAGAAGTAAAAACGTGTAAAGGACGATAGCATCTTCCAGTTCAAGTTAAACTGGGAGTAGAGTGACGTTCATAGCTAATTGATCTTGAACCTGGGGAAAATACAAAATTAGGGTAGCTCAATGTGGCATTTCATTTCTGTTGGAAGGTGCACATGAAATTCCTTTGGGTAATCTATTTTCAAAGTGTGTTACGTTAATGAAGTCTGATCAAATCTTTATTAGAAGGAATCCTTTTGAGAAGATCTGAAGAGAGATAATTGATAGCCCTGCCTCATTGGCCCCCATGCTACAAAGGATAGATTAAATCTGAGGTGTGTACATGTGAACTAATTTAAAAGACTGTCGTGCATTTGAGACTATGTCCATGCATTTACTGATTACTCTCTTTCGACTTAGAGTATCAAATCTTAAATTAAATAGACCAACTTTTCCCATTCTTCCTGATAACATTTAAAGCTCATAGTTAGGGCCCATCAAATAGAAATGGCGAAGCAGGTTGTCATGCTGACCAGTGAATATTCATGCCATCACCTCTGAAATTAATTATATGCAAATATGTGGGTATTCAGTATGGATATCGATGAAACCTCTCTGCTTTTTACTACTTAATAGGTCAGCAAGCCCAGCTTAATTCAAACATATATGTGATTTCTCTACATGATGAATAGGGTTTTATTCAAACACCAATAATCCTTCTGTCTTTTCACCACAGCCTGTAAGTTTGACACTTATACCCTGCCGTTACCCAGGTTCAAAACATAGATTAACAGATTGGAAGCCCTCAAAAACAAAACTAACAAGAACAGCTAAAAGGGAGAGCAGAGTTTACTAACAGCGATTCCAGCCCAACAGAGTGGCAAAAACCAAAATTTACCAGAAAATGTATTTATCCACAGTACCAAAGCAAAATAGCTAATCTGATACCTACAAAATGTTGAGAACAATAAATCACTAAGAATATTTTTTCACTACAGAAAATCAACTCTAAACAACTAAGATAATTTTTGACAATGAAGGAATTCTATAAATCATTTAAGATGTAACTCTTTACATGCCTTTGCCCCAAGTAGTTAAAACACTTTACAAACAAATACTACATTTCTAAATGTTTAATAAAATACAAAACACCCACAATCATCCATAAGCAGAATTTAGCATTCAAACATAAACCTTAGCTTTCCCCCTCAAAAACAAATCATGTGAACTGATGCACAGTACCCAAACCTTTTCGTTACCTATTCTAAAACTAAGGAAGAATAGGATATGAGAGGTGTACATGATTGTCCTAGAACCTATTATAGATAACGATGTAGATATGGCAAGTTATGTGTGTGTGTGTGTGTGTGTGTTTGTACATGTAGGTGTGTTTTTGTACATTGCTAAGTCATGTGTGTTCCATTCAAATTAATTTAATGCAATGTTGAGGTGAAATGTTAACCCGCGTATGTTTTCATACAGATGGGCCACCATTTCCCAAAACACCCATTAGCTCACACCACATTTAAAACATTTATATATATATATATATATATATATATATATATATATATATATATATATATATATATATATATATATATATATATATATATTTTTACATATTTTATTGACATTTTTGAATTCAGCATTCAACATACATTTTCTCATTCAATGACGGACCGTCTGCAAGATCCTCTTGAGTGTCCAGTCCGACCGGGCATCATGGCTCCTCGCTAAACCTCCTTCCTTCCTATTCCTGCATGCCGCCCTAAGCGGCGCTATCAATATGAGGTTTTCAGCAAACATTAACCCCTCAACAACTCCCCCCTCCCCCAGTACCCCCCACTACCCCCCTCCCCTGCTGCTGCTAACCCACTTGCCAAGCTACCTCCCCCTGTATACGTGACCTGGGTCTCTGTCAAAGCTTTGTGTGCCATGTGTCATGTGCAGAGAGTCCACTATGTACGTGGATACTAGAGTGCCATGGTCCGGTCATGCCTCCCACTCAGTCCCTCCTTGCCCCAGTCCCCTAGGGCTAGCTGGTTGGGACCCCTCTTGTGGCGTGCTAGGCTCAGACTCCCGGTCCTCATTCTTCAGATCCTCCACCAACTCCCCCCAGGCCTGCGCCCTCTCCAGTCGCCCTATGCTTCGTTTTGCATTCCGAAGTAGTATTCTATGTTCACAACTTGCCCACTTCACCAGCTCCCTTTTCCAGCTGCCTATCCCCGGACCTGCCGGGGCCTTCCACTTACTAGTGAGTTCGCGTTTTGCCAGTATATATGCCAGATCTTTAAACCTGGCCATGACCTTAGTTTTAGCGGAATGTGGGAATAGGTTGAGCAGCACGTGACCGGGGTGCATGGGATCTCCTTCTCAGTGACGCGAGCTGTCTCCCGAACCACTTCTTGCCAATACCCCTCTACCTGTGGGCAACTCCACATCATGTGAATATAACTAGCCCCAACTTTCTGGCATCGGGGGCAGCTCGCATCCATCCGATTAAAATAACAGTTAATTCTGTAAGGGGTAATGTATGCCCTATGCAAAATGTAAAATCTAATTAATTGGAATCGCGCATTGTGGGATACCTTTGTGGCCCGGGGCAGTGTATTCTCCCAGTCTTTATCCGTTATAGGGCCCCCAATGTCTGTCTCCCATTTATCTTTCAGGCTCTCCGGGGCCCTGTGGAGTCCCGCCGGATGGCTCTATAGATACATGAAACCGCTTTAATGACATCCCCCAGCCAAGCTGATGTATTCGCCTGTAGAGTGTGTAGGGGGGTTCGTCGCCCCCTGACCTCAGTGCCTGCGCATAACACCCGTGACCCCCCCATATAGCAGAAAATGACCCTGTGGAATCTCTAATTTGGCTTCGAAGGCCGCAAATGTGAGGAGTTCCCCATCACTGTACAAATCTCCTATTTTAGTAACTCCCGGTTGCGCCCATTCCTCTAGCCCTCTCCACTGACCCCCATGCGGGAGCGCCTCCAACAGCGCCACCGACATCTCCGGGGAGTAAGGGCGCTTGTGCAATCCGGCGCCTGCGCCCGCAGCCCCTGTGACTACATCTCCCAGGGGGCTGCGCGAGGCGCGCTCTGCTGACACCATCAGGAGGGCGCCGGTGGCATTTAAATCCGGCCGGCCCTCCCGCAGCGTGGGACGCGCTCATCAGGACCAGCCTCACCTCCTGCTGTCGGTGTTGCCATGAGGGGAACGGCTCCGGGGGACCATCCGGCTGCCTCACTGCCCTGTTTTCGCTCCTTGCCCCGGATTGTGCAATCCCGCGCCTGCGCCCGCAGCCCCTGTAACTACATCTCCCAGGGGGCTGCATGAGGCGCGCTCTGCTGACACCATCAGGAGGGCGCCGGTGGCATTTAAATCCGTCCGGCCCTCCCGCAGCGCGGGACGCGCGCGGGCATGCCCGGGCGCTGCCCGTTCGAAGCCCAGGCCAAGGGCGGGCCCGTCCCGCGCCCGTCAGCGACCGGAAGAGGCAGGGCAGGGCTACCCCCTTAACATCCGGACCTTTGAGGATTCCACATTAAGGACAAAAAGGTACTGTGGGGCAAAAGAGGGGGCTATCATAAGTTAACAAAAAGCTGCGATTGTGTTCTCCTGTTTTGTAGAGACACATCGCAAATTATTGATTGAGAGTGCTTACCACAACCTGACTGATTAAGCAATGGGCAAGAGAAAGACTATGAAAGGGGGAGCACAGCGGTCACAACCAAAAAAGGGGAAAAAGGCAAAAAAGGTTATGCATCCTGGCTCCAATTGCACCCTGACAAGAATTGAAACTATTGTCAGCGAATTTGAGGAGATTCTGGCAGGAAATTCTAGTACTCATCAGGAGGAAAATTCTGATCCCCTTTTAGAAGTGTCAAACCAGCAACGAGGGAAAGTGATCCCTGCTATTTTCAATAAAAAATCCCCACGTATCCCTCCAATCTGTGAAGTCCATAATTCATTAGAAGGGCCTGCTAGGCTAGACCCAATAGAGGCATCTAAGGGGATTAATTTACCTAGTGTTATTTCGGAAACTACTGCTCATGGGAAGACTCAGGTGAAAACAGGGGAGATAGCTCTTAATTGCTCTAATAGATTCGCGGTGCTAGAAGGGGAATCAGGGGATGCTTTGGATGTGATTGCTCAAGTCACCGAGAGGGGTGCTAGGGCTATGGGGATAAGCGCAGAAGCACATGGGGATTGCCCAAATTGTTCACTCTCTAATAGAGTACTCCTTAAGAAATTAGAGAATCTAGAGAGGATATGCTCTCCATAAAACAAATGTTGGAGGCACTATCAGAGGGGAAAAAACACAAAAAAGGCAAAAACTCCGCAAATCCATCCATCTACAACAGTATTCACATCACCCAACCCAATAGAAAATCTAACTTCTAGTTTATTGACAGAAGGTGGGCTATTAAAGAAAGGGCTCCTGGACCAAAGGACGCGCGATAGGGACCTCCCCGTTAGACAGCACAGTTTTAGTTCCAGGTCATATGCTGAAATTATGAGAACACGGGGTACAGTATCTGGAAACAAGTTTGCCCATCCGAGTATACCATCTTTTAATGATCCCAGGCCGGATAATACCGGAAAGCCTAAGATTGATCTAAATATTTCTCCAATAGATAATGCCACAAGAAATCCGAGTGCAATGGTTTATATGACCGGGGTCCGAAAACCCAACATGAACTCCGGGCATGAAACTAGAGAATCCATTCATAATAAAGCAATTCACTGGCTTTGACATGTGAGGGGATGCAGATCCATCATTAGGGAGGATATGACTAGTGTCAAGAGATTGTCCCTACATAGCTCCCACACAGACTGCATTGAAATCCAACTATGCACGAAGCATTGGCAGAGAATTTAGTGGCTCTAGAGTTTCGGACCTGTTCCCCTAAACACTCTAATATTCAGATTAAATCCCTGCCCTCCTGGTCTGTAGTAGGGGTCAGGGACGACTCAGATCTAAATAGAATAGATTGACTATCCGCACATAATTGTAGCATCTATCCGGAAGTCAGCTCTAAAACGGGTGTTATGGGAAACACGTCTGGTGCAATGAATGCATCCCCTAGCCCCTCTGGTAGGGATATATTGAATCAGGAAAGAAGGGAGCCATACATGGATGGGGAAGGAAATCTAGGGGTGATCAGGATTCTCTCCTGGAACATTGCAGGCCTCAAAAAGAAACTGGTCATCCCAGAATGGAATGAATTAATTGACAACTATGAGGTGTGCATGTTCCAGGAGACCTGGAGCACGACCCCCCTGTATAAGATAGGGTATTCCACCTTTTTTATCACTGCGGTAAGCCAAGGGAAGGGCCGACCTTCGGGGGGACTCCATATATGGGTCAAGGTAACACTGAACTGGGATATCACTGTTCATAATACGAATTCTGAGGATATTATACATCTATCCTTTAAATGACCCCTGAACGGCAATAGAGTAGAGCTGTTCAATGTATATGCCAGAGGAACCCCGGGGGCCAAAAATTCGGTTACAATATCATTATTAGAATTGGCTCTATCAGGCATTCCCCCACGATCCAACATAATTGTGGGAGGAGACCTGAATTGCACGTATTAACCTCTAAGTGAAGAAGACCTATTGGGGTTCAATGAAGAAGACATGAAACAGTCTATCCCCGCATTGAGTTTGAGGCCAATTAAGAGGTGGTCGGCTAGGGCATTACAGATCAATGCCTTAACATGGGAATATAATCTTCATGCACTTACCGGTAGAACGACCTCGGATCCAAATGGGGCCATGACCTTCAATAGACTTAATGGCCCCTCGCGTATCGATTAAATTTTCCTGGACACAAGATTATGGGGGAATGTAGTCGATATGGAGGTCAAGCAGATGCCGGATAGTGACCACAATCCCCTTTGTATGGAAATAAGATGGGATCACAAGAAGAAGACAACAAGTGGCTCACTATTCACAAAAGAAGTAGTTCCATCAAATTCAAACCGTAGATTAAAATGGCACAAGGTGGCATGCCAAGAGAACATCCTGACTAGCATAGGTGCCCTGGTTGCATCAAAGAGCGTGGAATTTTCCATGCTTAATGCCGTGCAGGATGAAGGGAATGGACTAGATCTTTGTGAAATCTATGGGGATTTTATAGCAAACTTAGGTTCGTTTTTTATGGTCAAGGTTGCTGGAGGGCACAAAAACAAACTAGCTAAAAGTGGCAATGTATGGTTTACAGCTGAATGTAAGAAAAAGAGAAAGGCTATCTCATTAGCTCTTCGTAAAAAGGACCCTATAGCCGTAAGGTTGGCCAGAAAGGAATGTAACAGCACCATAGAATTGGCAAAACGGGTATGGGAGGAAGACCACTGGCAGGAACTCAAAAGGGCAGCATTTTTAAAAGATTCAACCTTATTTTGGGACTTAATAAATAAACTCACCAGAAGGGGAGCAGAGCCCGCACAACATCACATAACTGAACAACAATGGCACTCCAATTTTTCGAACCTTTATTGCTGTGAGGTTGATTCTGAACAACTGTTAGGTGCCCAATTAGAACCAGAAACAGATTATATGAGTGTTGAACCAGTAGACCCTTTTACATTTCTTGAGGTCCAATTGGCCATTAAAAACATAGCGCCCGGAAAAGCTGCTGGCCCGGACGGCCTGCCAGGTAATTTACTCTTACACGATCCTACCCTTTGGGCTAATTTTATTCTTCTTTTGATGAACCTTCTGGCCCAGGGCCATCCAGTCCCTGAATCGTGGAAAGGAGCAGAAGTGGTCACAATATATAAGAAAGGGGCCAGAGAGGACCCGGCCAACTATAGACCTATAAGTCTAATTGATGTAATACAGAAGGTGGTTGGCAGGGTTCTCATCTCTAGAATGGTGTCCTGGCTAGAAGAAGGAAACATCCTGACGCACTTACAAGCAGTGTTCAGGCAGAAGGTGGGTACGATGGACCAGGTTTTCAGATTTTCTGCGACATACTGGAAAACTGTGTCCATCTGGAAAGGCTCCTTATATCTAGCCTTCATAGATTTGAAACCCACCTTCGACCTTGTCCCCCGAGCCAAACTTTGGCAGGTGCTACAGGACATGGGTTTCCCACGATACCTCCTCGAGCTGATAAAAAGATTACATGAAGGAACCTATGCAAGAATTAGATGGGGGAGTCAGGGCCAACTGACTAAGAGGATACCAGTGAATAGGGGGTCCGTCAGGGCTGTGTGATGGCCCCGACTTTGTTCTCTCTCTTTATAAATGGGGTGGCAGACCATTTGAGAGAGGACCCAGCCGATGCCCCCACCCTGGAGGGCGAAAAGATACCGACCCTCCTCTTCGCGGATGATACCCTCCTGATGTCTAAAACTCCCTCTGGTCTTCAGAAACTCCTAGACAGGTTTGGCCTCTTTTGTGAAGAACTTGGCTTAATTATCAACACCACTAAAACAAAACTGATGGTATTGTCCCAGACCAAAAATTCTAGGATTTTTGGTCAATGGATTAATGCTAGAGGAGGTGGATGCTTTTGACTACCTGGGAATAAGGGTAAATAATTTAATAAAATGGGACACCCATGTGGCCAAAATGCTTTTAAATCTTAATAGAGTGTCTGGAGCCATTTCAAGAGATCATCGAGCCTCTTTTAGTAGACCCATTGCCCCTGTCTAGCCGTTTATGATGGGAAGGCATTAGCCGCTGCAGTTTATGGGTCAGAATTATGGGGTTTTGACAATACTGCAGAGTTAGTTAAAGCTGAGAACAAGTTTTTTAGAGATCTAGTCGGTCTCCTGCTCTCTACCCCTTTAAAACCACTTCTTCACGACATGGGACGACGATCAATCAAAGACATAGTTTGCCTTCGTCCATTATTATATTGGGTGCGCCTGCACAGGACACCGGAGCTGGCAAACTATACAGCAGTTTTTAATGAACTTATCACTTTGAACAGCTCAAAGAAGATCGTATGGCTGAACAAATTGAGACAGTTGGTCAATAATCTGGGGTTGAGTGAAGCGTGCTTATCCCAGTCCCCTCCCCTGAAAGAAACGGTTAAGAAAATTTATTGGGAATGGGTTCAGGCTAAGGAACTAAAAGATACTAGGTGGGGTGTTTTAACTGATCAGTTCTTTGAGCACAAACCGGTAAGGAAGCTGGAACCCTTTTTAGATTTAATTAAAATACCCAGAGATGGAACTCTCTTCTTAAAATTGAGGTATGGGACACTTCCTTTGCATGAATTTACTAAGCGCTGGAAACCCTCCTTGTCCCACCAAGCTACCTGCCCGGGATGTGCAAACCCCACCGAGTCCCTAGCACACATCCTGTTGGCTTGTAGTGCCTTTAGGGGGGGTTAGGAAAAGATGGTTAAAACCAGTATGTAGGGAAATGGGAGTGAGGCACTACACGATGGCCCTTCGCATTCTGACAACGGACACAACATCCATGATGGTCGTTTGCGGAGTTGCAAAGTATCTGGGAAAAGCCTGGCAGATACGCTCAAAGCTTATGCAATTGAGAATGGGGTAGGAAACTAAGATTAATTAATTTGGCTGATCAAGAAATGAATGCCACTGCACTTTATGACCTCTGGCCTTTTAACTGTAAATATTGATTCTGCATTGTAATACGTTTTTATCTCTGTATCATGATATGATTAATATGAATTTTATTCTTTTATGATGAAATTATATCTACTTTTATGATAAATATTTTTATCGAATAAAGTATTACAACAACAGTAAGGGCGTGGTTTTGGTTTTCTGAAGACACCTGACCCAGCAGTTTCTTATTACCCTATGTTCAGAGGATTCGATGGTTCGCTGCTTAATGGTACCCATGAGTGTACTCAGGACATCTGTTCTATTCGGGGTGAAGGAGGGTGTCCTCCTGTCTGGATCTAGTCTTCCTGCTACCCACTGTGTGAAGCGTTGGAGCTGCCCCGCTAGGTAGTAATTTTTCATATCAGGTACTGCTAGGCCCCCTTCTGCATGCGCTCTGCGCAACGTACCCAACGCCACTCTGTGCCTGCTGGGACCCCAAATAAAAGTGGCCAGAAGAGAGTCGAGGGATCGGGACCATGTCTTGGAGATCCACACGAGGAGCGTGGTAAAAAAGTATAACAATCGGGGTAGCACTATCTTTTTGAGCAATGATATGTGCCCTGCCACCGATGGGGCAACGTCCCCCAGAACGCCATACTGCCTTTTAGGGATCGGAAAATCCCCCCTATATTTCCTTCCTGGACGTTAGAGAGATCATGATACACCTTAACCCACAGGTATCCAAAACAACGTGCCTCCCATCGGAGGTTCCCCAGGTCCGCTGGCGGTAGAGCCTTCCTGGCTATCGGGAAGAGTTGTGACTTCTGCCAGTTGACGTAAAGGCCCGAAAGGGTTCTGAACTCGTCTAGCATGCACCTGGCTCCTGAGTCCTTCAGGAAAAGCAACAAGTCATCTGCATATAATGCGATATGGTGCGTCTGCTCCGCCAACCTAATACCTTCATACGGCGTCCCCGATCGTGCCACACACTCCAGCGGCTCTATTGCCAGTGTGAAGAGCAGGGGGGAGAGGGGACACCCCTGACGTGTGCCCCTCTCTACCCTGTACTGCACGGAAATGGTGCGGCCCGTACGCACCCTGCGCCACCGGGTCCCTATAGAGTAACTTGACCCATTGGATTAACCCCTGTCCCAACCCCATTCTCGCAAGGATTGCATATAAGAAATCCCACTCAAGACTATCGAACGTTTTCTCGATGTCAATGGCGAAGATCACCCCCTCTTGTGCCTCCACCGTGCCCCGCTGCAGCACCGCGAACAACCACCTAATGTTCAGGGTGGTATTTCTGCTAAGGATGAATCCTGCTTGGTCAGCATGCACCAAATAGGTGATATGCGGCAGCAGCCTGGTGGCCAGTATTTGACTGAGGATTTTAAAATCGAGATTAAGCATCAACAGTGGACGATATGCAGAACACTCTGTAGGGTTCTTGCCGGGTTTAAGCAGGGGAACCATTACCGCCTCTCTCGTTGTGGGTGGCAACTTACCATTCTCCCTTGCGTCCCCGTATAGCTCCACCAACCTGGGAGCCAGCTCCACCAAGTACGTGGCATAAAACTCCTGGGGCAGCCCGTCCATGCCCGGAGTTTTCCCTCTTGCCATAGCTTTGACTGCCCCCCTGATCTCCCGCTCTGTAATCGCTGCTCCTACTAACTCCGCCTCCTCTGCCTCCAGTGTAGGGAGCGGAAAAGGTGCCAAGTATTCTGTGATTCCGTCTATGTCGCGAGTACCAGTGCTTCTGTACAGGCGGGTGTAGTATTCCCTGAACCTGCCATTAATCTCCTCTCGCGTATGTAAAGGGCGCTCCCCCCTGTCCTGTATCATCAGTATTGTACTACCCCTCCGGGACGGGTTAGCGAGCCAAGCCAGCAATCGCCCCGCTTTATCCTGCTCACCATGTGTCCTGTCCATGTATTTCTGGAAATCAAAGCACCGTAGGCGCTCTACCTGCACTGCCACCTCCTCCTTAGCCGCTAGGAGCTCCTGCTTCTGTTCCGGGTGCTCCGGCCTCCTCTTTTCTAGGTTCCTAAGTGCCTCATCTGCTCTCTCTAAGTCTGCTGTGAGCGTCTTACGCACCCCAATAGATGTAGTCATGCACCTTCCCCTGATCACAGCCTTAAAGGCCTCCCATTCCGTGATTCTAGAGTCAGTGGTGCCCGCATTGTCAGCAAAATATTGTATGATGTGCTCCCTAGTCTCCTGCTGAAAGACCTGGTCTTCGAGTGCTTCTGGTTTGAGGCGCCATGTAGGGATGGGTTGCAGAACCCCCCCCCGTATCAAATCATAGTGGGTTGTGGTCTGAGGCCATTCTGGTCAGGTACTCTGTCCCCCCAAGCTGAGTGTAGAGGCCTTGTGTGCTTAAAAAAGTGTCCAGTCGGACGTGTAAGTCATGGGTGTGGGATAGGTGCGAATAGTCTCTATCTGTCGGGTGTGCCCTACGCCAGGCATCCACAAGCCCCCAGCGAGCCTGCCAGTCCCTAAAAGCCCGGGCCACTACATGTACTGGAGAATCTCGAAGCGGTGGATGTGACCGTCCATCTCAGGATCAGCAAAAACAATTAAAAACCCCTCCTATTAACACCACACCAGTCATGTGCCAGAACCCATAACAGCTGCTCCAGGAATCGAACTTGCTCCATATTCGGACCATATACATTAACCAGGGTGAGATCCTGCCCGTCAAGCCTTCCGGCAACAATCACGTACCTTCCCTCTGGATCTATTTTATACTCAATAGGTTGGAAGGGGACCCCCTCCCGCACCCATATCAAGACTCCCCGGGCAAATGCTGAGTATGACGTATAAAACGCCTGCCCTCTCCAGCGCCTGCGCAGTGCCTCACCCTCCTTGTCCAATGTATGAGTCTCCTGGAGCATTGCTACATGCACCCCTCTCCTATTTAGTTGTGAGAATATTTTATACCTTTTACTCATGGAGTGAATGCCTCTAACATTCCACGACAATATATTATAGGTGGTCTGTGTCTGCTGCATGTGAACTCATGTTTACCCCCCGACAGGCCCAGAGACCCAGAACATCTATGCATAGCATGCAAGGACCATAGTAGCCTGTCTTGGCCTCTCCCCCGTCGTCTGCAGCATCCCTTCCCATGAACCCAAATAACAACTCCCCCTCCCTAGGACAAGTGAGAACATCTCCCCCATCCAAACTGTGCACTTCCGTGCTCAAACAGACAGTGTTCAAAGGTGGTGGTTAGGCCAAAGTCTACCTGGAGGGTTGCCGTCCTCTCCGCCTCTCCAGACCCCCCCCCCCCGGCTTACATAGCTCAGGCAGACATCAGGGAACCCCGCCAAGTGAGATTCAGGGCCCTGACACCGACAGCCCCTCCCATCTCCCCCGAGCATAGTCCCGGGTATACTTGCGGGTGCGGCCCATCTCACATCAGGTCATCCGCTGATCTGGGAGTCACATGCGGCAGAACCTGGCTGGCGTCTCCAACCAAACTCAAGCTGGTTTCTGAATCCGAATCTCTTTAGTCTGCTCCAGCTGGTGATGGTGGTTCCCGATTGTCCACCGCACTCAACGAGGCCACCACGGCCATCGCACTAGCCCTAGCTCAGTTCGCCTCCTCCACCGTCGGGTGGGTCTTTGAAGCTGCCCCTCTGTCAGGTGAGCGCGGCAAGGCTTTGTCCGCTGGGCCGTCTCCTCCTCGCTGGTGCCCTCGGGGATCCTGTTCCTCAATCCAGCCCCATACGTCATGTGGTATGGTAAAGAAGATAGTCCCTCCATTATGCACTATGCGTAGTTTGGCTGGAAAAAACATGGAGTAGGACACCCCCATCTAGCACGGTTTCCACTTGACCTCCGTAAAGGATGCTCTCTGTTGTTGCACCTCCCGGGAGGAGTCTGGGAAGGTCCATACCACACTGTTGTCTATTTTTAGCTGCCCCTTAAGGCGCGCCTGCCCCAGCACATGATCTCTATCCTTGTAGAACAGGAGGCGGGCCACCACTGGCCGCGGCGGTCCGCCAGCCCGCGGGGCTTGAGCTGGAACCCTGTGCGCCCATTCTAGGGCAAAGAAAGTGGACAACCCCTCCTCCGCCACCTCCGTGCGCAGCCAGCGCTCAAGATACGCCACCATATTGTTTCCTTTGACTTTTTCGGGAAGGCCTGTGACCTCTTATGTTATTTTGGCATTTTCTGTTTTCGGCATCCTCCACTCGCTGTTCCAGTATCTGTACTCTTTTCTCGATGGCCACCAGTTTGCTTGCCGTTGCCGTGACTGGCGGCCGCAGGCTCTCTATCTCCGCTTCTGTGGCTGTGACACGGGCGGCCAGCTTTCTGTGGTCCGCGTGGAGGAGGTCCAAGTCCTCTCTGATGGTGTCTGTCTTAGTTTCCACCGCTAGCCCGGAATGTTCTATGGCCTACAGGATATCATGGAGAGAGAGTTCTGCTTGGGGTGTCCCCCCGTTCGTCCTGGGCTCCGGGCATGAGGCAGAGTCTCCGTGGTTCATTTTCTCCCCCTCTTGTTGCTCAGTATCCCGCCTCTTGGTGCTCCAGCCCATGACGCTCCCTGGTCTGTGAATCTCACGCTCAGCGTGGGTACGATAAGGTGAAGGTGGCCTCCCCTCTACTTGTCGTCCCTGCAGGGGGAGTGATGAATGGCCCCTCCAATGCACACCTCAGTCCTCACGCGCTAGGCAACCACAGTCCACAGCAGTGTACAGGCCCAGCGCAATAACAATGTGCATATGCTACCGCTGCTCCCAACTCGCGACAGCCACACCTCCTCAAGTCCGAGGAAAGCACGCGGCCAGTGAGCCTGCTCTAACTCCTGCTCACTCCACCAGCCCCAACTTAGCCACTGCATCAGCGGAGGCTGCCCTCTGGACACTTCTCCCGCAGCTGATGTCCCTTGGCGTCACCCAGCAAGTGACCCTCTGTGGCGGCCTGTCATTTCCCCATCCCCGGGCATCCCAGCTCACCTCGGGACACCTGGTCCTCACGGTCATGCCCTGTTGTGAATCTGCCCTCGGTCCCAGCAATGGCCAGCACAACTGTCTCGCAGTAGCCTACCCCCTCACTGTGGGCACACCACGACCAGTTCTGCGGAGGGGGCCTCACACTGCAGCTCACACTGCAGCTCGTGGAGGAGTGTGGCTCACTGATTAGAGCGGCAGTCCCTGATGCAGAGGTCTGGCCCGGGACCAGGGTTCAATTCCCGACGCGGCAGGGTCCTGAGCCCAAAAATGTCCACGGACTCGATAATTCTCGCCTCGTGCCTATTCTAATCATGGGGTCCCGCGCTGCAACTCTGGGCAATAGTTGCTTAATCTCCACTACGGCGGCCCACCCGCTGCGGGATGCTTGGCTTTCACCCTGGGGATACCCAGTAGGGGTTATCTCACAGGGAAAAACCAGGACGGGTTCCCAAGGCAAGCGCCTTGATGCCTTCGGGTGATACGTGCGCTATATAAGTCGCAATACATTACAATCAGTCCCTCTGCCCCCTTAGTGCCTCTCTCGGTCTCCAGCCGTTGCCTTCACTCCAGGCCGATCACAGGCCTCATCCAGCACCAGATCCGCCCAGGGCCACCTCCTCGCGCTCCTCTGCTTCCCGCCTAAGGGCCCAAGAGCCTCCGCCCCACAGCGCTGCCTCCACTCACCGCGCTCAGGGCAGCAGCTCGCCTCCCTCGATCTCTCTACCATGCAGGGGGAGGGGCACCTGCCGATGTGCGCTGCAGTCTGCACCGGTCCTGGCGGGGAACAGAGCCCTCACCGCTTCTGCGGTCCCTCACGCCCCGCTCCGGCGGCTGGGCACTCGTCTGGACTCGGGATCCGCCGCAACTCCTCCCTGTGCCTCCACCTCACCAGCGCTTGCTCGGGCGCCAGCCGCCACCAACCTCTCACGTCCCGCTCGAGCCCCGCAGTACTCCAGGGGCCGTTATGACCGCACAGCCGCCATTTTACACAGGCCGCCACCGCAGGTCTCCGGGCCCACCGAAGCTCCTCCGTGTGCCCCCTCCTCTCCAGAAACAGTCCAGGCCCCCGCCGCTGTCCCAGCCACCGTGCCAGCTCCCATTATGACAGCTCAGGTCGACCCCCAAGTAAACATCCTTCTCGGCTATGCTCCAGGAGCCGTTACTGCCGCGCTGCCGCCATCTTGTGTGGCCCGCGGCTGCACCAGCTTCTCTGCTCTTTATCGACGGAAGAGCAGCCCTCCGCAGCAGCTGTCCCCGCCGCCCCTATCCTTCCGACGTCTCCGGGGCCGTTCTCCGCTTTCAGGGCTCCCCCACAGCTATCAGGATGGTGCCAGAGAGGGGATCACCGACGGGAGCTCCGATTTAGGCTCCCGTCTCCATCGGCGTCAGGCCATGCCCACTTCAACATTTATATCTTTATTACTCATAAAATGTATTAAGGGTTTCTTTAATCCTGCAACCCACACTGTTAGCCCTCTTTCTTTTACCCTTAACAACAACCACATAATACCTAAGCCACAATCTTACACCCTATAGACTATACTCCAACCCTGCAGCCTTACTAACTTATGCCTACACACAAAAGTGTCAATCCCTTTCCTTTGCCATGATCGATGCACAAGCCACGCCCCCCTAGTTCAACCTCAATCACCAGCTTCAGTTCCACCAACCCACCAGACAACTTCTCTCATCTCACTTGCACACACATCCAGCATCCACAGAAGCACAACGGGAGGTCAATCATTCTCCTACCAAGCTGCCAAATCCTGGAATGACCTCACCCAACACATCAGGGCCTCCTCCTCACTTCTTAAATTCTGCAAGAAGCTGAAGACCTGGCTATTTTATTCATCTTCATGCGGGGGCTGTCAGATGGCCTGTATTAAGGCCCAGCCTACAGTCATCTACTCAGTGCATTGATACCGTCACGGGTAACAAGAAGCGCTCTGCAAATCAACATTACATTGCAAGTCGTGGCTAGCCTTAAATCTGTTCCTTTACGAGCGGTGCCCCCGAAACACAGTGCAGTCACAGGTGTCATGCTCAGGGGGCAGTGACATAGTCGGTAAGACCAGGGCAGCAGAGTGAAGCGAGGCAGTGCGGAGTGCAGTGCCCACAGGTAGAAGTGCAAGCAGCGGCTCGGTGGCGGCGGCGGTCATCGTCGTCTTTGAGACCAGGGTTGCGGTGCAAAGTGCATTGGTGCTCTCTGCACTGCCTTCAGAACACGAATCTGTTGCTTTCCCTTCTGGGCAACTGAAACAGCGGTTTAGAGGCAGAACCCAGAGGTAAAAGAAGTCCGTGCTGTCCCTGAGACTTCGTGAACAGGAGGCAAGTTCAGTTTGAAGCCCGTGGAGATACTCAGCACAAGTTTAAGAAAGTTTAGTCCAGTCCTATCACTGCCCAAGGCAGAAGCAGCAACTGCAGGTTAAATACAACAAAGCAACAACATAGCGAAGGGGTAGCACTCCTCCTGGCTGTTCTTTCAGCTCTTCTTCTTGGCAGGATCCTTGATTCCAGCGAGTTCTAAAGTTCTGGGGTTTGGGCCCCAATATTTATACTGCATTTCTCTTTGTTCTCTGGGCAGAGAGTTTGTGTGTCCCGCCCAAACCAGTTCTGTCCTCTCTGGCCCGGCATCCTGGCAGGAGGTGGAGACAGCATTGCCCGAGGCTGACCAGGCCCATTCAGGTGCAAGGAGGTCTCCTCCCACTACTCTGAATGCAGCTCAGGTCTGTTCAGCCCAGCCCTGATCCATCGGCAAAGGCAGGACACCCCTCGACCCCCCCCCCAGTGGCTGTCAGAAGAGAATGTACACCCCCAGCACCTGTCACTCCAAAGCTAGACAGTCAATCCACACTCTCAGCAGAAGCACAGAGGATGGCTAAGCAAGAAAATACCTAGGGCCAGAGGTAGGTAATTCTATTTTACCGACTCATTATGAATCGGTAAAATAGAAGGAGGGAGATTCAGGTAAATTCGGTAATTGAATTACCGAATCTGTAAAAATCGGTATTTACCGAATCGGTAAATACCGATTCGGTAATGCCCATTGATTCCTATGGGCATTGAAGCCCATAGGAATCAATGGGCATTACCAAATTTGGTATTTACCGATTCGGTAAATACCGATTCCAGCAAGGGTGCAGGGGGTGTCACTTTGACACCCTCTAGCACCCCAAATACAGGCATGTGTGCCATGTGGCACACAGACATGCCCTAAGGGCATGTCTGTCTGTCACATGGCATAGGTGTGCATGCACACATGTGCATGCACACCTGGATTCGGTATTTTACCACCCAATTGGATTGGGTGGTAAAATACCGAATCTGAAAGGCCTTTGGGACTCAGAAGAGTCCCACCTACATCTCGAAGTTACCGAATCGGTAGAAATACAGATTCTGTATTTTACCGATTCGGTAAATTTACCGAATCAGTAAAATTGCCCCCCTACATCCCAAATACCCATTTACCGGTCGGTAACGGCCGAAATCGGCCGTTACCGGTCGGTAAATGGCCACCTACATCTGGCCCCTACTCTCTAAAAGTGGTATTTTCAAACACAGAACATAAAAATCATCTTTACTAAAAGATGCATTTTTATATTCTGAGTTTAGGCATACTAAGCCCCATTTCTCTATGTTGTCCAATGGGAAGATTATGTTTATTAGATGTTATAAGCAAACTCCCATTCTATCCTATGGGACAGATAGCCTTTCCATAGTGAAAAATGACATACACTGTAATTTACTACCACAACATGTCACACAAACACCAGTACATGCCCTACCTTTAATTTACACAGCACCATGCCCACAGGGTTAAAGCAAAGGGATGATTAGGGCCTGGCAAGTGGATGCACGTGCCAGGTTGACATGGCAGTTACAAACTACGTGCAGACACTGCAGTGGCAGGTCTGAGAACGCTTTACAGTGCTGCTTGTGTGGGTGGTACTACCAGTACTGCCGGCCCACTACTAGCATTTGATTTACAGGCCCTGACACCCTCAGTGCACTTTACTAGGGACGTACTAGTAAATCAAATATGCCAATCATGGAAACACCAATCCATAACACAATTCACAATAGGAGCCCTTGCACTTCAAAACTGAACATCAATGAGAAAGTGAGCAGAGACACTAAACCAGCAAACCCTGTCAAAACGAGAGGTCAAAAAGCAAAAAGACAGTGGAAACATGCCAAAAGATGCCAGGTCTAACATTATGGATGTAGATTCTATAGGAGATTGGGATGCCCCTGGTAAATATGTGTGAAGCTGTAATGGTAATATTTGAAGGGACGTTTGAAATTGATTTATAGTTCAAAGTGTGGAAAGAGAGACACTAGGTTCTAGCGTAAAGCAGTGGGAAATATCTGTGTCTGATGACAGGAATGGTAGAACGATGCTAAATTAAATTGTTATCATATTCTTTATCCCTTTCTTCCTTTTCTTTTCAGACCTTTTATAATTCTCTGTACTTTGGAGTTTTAGGAGCATAAAACAATGGGGTGAATCAGGCATTTCTAATGATTTAGAATACAGGTAAGTTGAACTTGTCAAGGGTTTTTTCAACCATTACTGTAACAGGAGAGGAGTAGAACTCTCAATCTCTTGAGATTTTGTTTAACCCCTTCGACGCTCATGACGAGCTCAGCTCGTCATGGAGTTTCCATTGACTTCAATGGAAATTACATGGAAGAACATCAGGGAGCTTAGCATCCAAGTGGTTAATCATAGCATGAGGATTAACATTTTGAAGTTATTAGGCCAATGTTATCTTGAATTGCAGTTAACATATGATGTAAGTATGGAGTAATAGGTGCTCTTAAATGAATGTCTTGTAAAAAGATTTGGAGTCCTTTGAAGAGATTAGGGCAATGTAACCTTGAGTTGTAGTGAACACATGATATAAACATAGAGTAACAGGTGCTTAATTTAGAAAAAATGTACTATGAAAAGATTTTGAGTACTTTTAGGTTTATTACTATGACGTAAGGAATATAAGAGGAGTGACATTGTCCGTATAGTACCAGAGAAAGAGTTTATGTAGCACAAAGGGGAACCCACTTGTGGGTCGGTATACTGGAATTTTTGTTTGTGGATTACAAACTATCTGGATGGGAATTGTTGTTTCCTAAAGATAGTTGTGTTTTGTTTCTTAAATTTCAGCCCTGAAGAAGCGGTAGCTAAACACAGTGAAACCCATTTTGGCAGGACATTTTTCAGAATTACGCGTTTGAAATTAGGTTCCAGTTACAACTGTATTAATTCACGCTGTTGATTGATAATTTGGAGAACATCCTTTGTTCAATAATAACTTACTTACTATTTGAGTCTTTGAAACTGCATAACCACATGCTTTTGATTAATTATGAGATTTTGTATTGTACTGTTTGGGATGACAATAAGCTGCTTGTGACAGAATGTTTGAAATAAATGTAATTTAAAAAAAAAAAATGTTTTTTTTTTAAAGAGTTTAATATAGCGTGAACTTGACCGGAATCGGGTATCAGAGCGCTTTACATAGCACCAGTTATGTTAAATGAGGACACACATTCATTTTTGTTAGGCACGGGGAGATTAAGTGATTTGCCCAGAATCACAGGATGTTTTTGTCGTCATTACCGAGACTCGAACCCAGTTCCCCAGGTCCGAGGCCATATCTATGATAATTCAGTGGTTAACGTCTGATACTAGTATCTTCCTGTGAAAAATGGATATAACTTATTACATGATGAGACAGTGGCTCCTAGGAGAAGTCACCCTTTCTTCGGCAAATTCATGAAAAAACAAAAAGAGAACTTTGATGCATCCAGTTCTTGGCACCAGGTTATCCAAGTGTGTGCTGCATCAAAGAGTCAGATCCTGTTACGGAGCATCTCTCATTATTCCAGTTGCCAACAACCACTCATTGGTGCCAGCGAAGCCTATTTCAAGGCCCAGCCAACCACAGTAATCCTGTGATCCATGCGACCAGGACAGCCCTGAAGGATCAGGAACTCTTACTCTACCACCAAAGCTGTGCACCCACAGCATATTCATGTGAGTTGTGAGTGAAAGAAAGACAAGAGCAGGTCTTTAGATCCACACAGATTCAAAGATAGTGACAGGCACAAGAGAGGCATAAAACATATCAGTACTCTTCAATACATAGTATGCTCTTTGTTTTTCGTGTGCTTTGTAGAGATTGATGTGTTATTGTTTTTGCTGCCTGGCAACTCTGTGCTTAGCTTCCATTTTGCTTAAACATTTTAACTCTGGGAAAAATGGAAGTTAAGCTAGAGCTCCCATGAAGAGCTTGAGTCGCAAGAGCCCAACTCCTCCGACCCAGAAATGTAAGAATGTTATGGGATGTCAGTTGGATGACACTGTTTACAGGTCAGTGCACAAATAGTGCACTCTCTGAAGTAAACTGTGTGTGCAGAGGGTTTTCTGTGACATAAAATGGTCTGCAGTGGATGCCTCTTCCTTCATTGAGTGTAACTACCTGCAACTCGCAGGACTGTAGAAACTACCATTGGTGGCAGTAAAAGATTGTAGAGGCCTTTTTACAAGTTATGTGTCAGAAAGAGTTTTCTGCTGGACTGTGGTCTGCATTTTTTCAGTTGGACTGCCAGTCATTTGTTCCATCAAAGTGTGACACAGATGATCCATGTGTGTGAGCGTGTGTGATCCATCTATATGCAATAGGCTGTGGGTGGAGAGATTGATAGAGCTGTAAGCGGCAATGTGAATGGCAGGGCTATCATCCAGCATTTCTTAGTTCCTTTGTAATGAGCCAGACTCCAGAGTATGTAGGCTAGGAGATAGAAGGACCCTTTATTGTAAAGGGAAAATCGTTAACTTTTTGCTGCTTAATTCTTCGCTAGAAGTGTTGCCCGCAATAATTTCAGAGGTGGTTAAGTGACGATTCTGTGCCTTTGTTTTGGGTTTGCCTTAGAAGAGACTCCCAACTCTACCCCTCCTTTCTACTGACACTGTGGAACAAAGGGCCTGATTACAATATTGGCGGATGGGATACTCCATCACAAACGTGATGGATATCCCTTCCGCTGTATTTCAAGTTCAATAGAATGTAATGGAACTTGTAATGTGGTGTACGGGATAACAGCCATATTTGCGATGGAGTATCCCATCCGCCAAGATCATAATCAACCCCCTAGTCTGGGAGGTATACATGTAAGTCAGGAAATGCCTGAAACAAATACCTGAGTTAGACTCTGGAGTATGCACACTCCATTTGGAAACATGGTATTCATGTGAGGCAGAAACTACCAGGCAGTGTCTCATGGTTTGTCTTGCAGAATCCAGGGTCCCACAGCAATGGAGACTCAGAAATTCTTTTTTGCTTGAGGGTTGGGGCTTCTAAATGCCAGCTACCCTCTGTCATGTGTGAGAATATGAACTTTGATGCTCTGCAGTCTGCCGGGAAAAAAGATGCCTGGAGTTCGCCTTGAAGAAAGCAGCTGGCTTACTGCTGAGGAAGGGTACTATATGAAGAAGATCAGGAGGGAACAGTGAGGAATTGAGAGAAGGAACTGAAAGATGTGAGCGGCTAAACAGAGAAGTATCTGCACCTCAGGCTGTGTGGAGAGGCCTTGAGACCCTAGTGGCACTGCTGTGTGTCCAGGAAAATATCTCATGTAGCTGAGGCATAACCAGGGATACCACAAATGCATTTTGTGGTATTCCTGCCATGAAGACATGGAGCTTGTGATTAATGGAAACTGAAAAAATCTTGATCACATTTGATAGCCTTATCTGAAAAACTGAAGTGCAGTAAGCAGCTTAGCACTAGGTCAGACCACTCTCCAGAATCAGTGGTGGCCTCTGTCTCCATCTCCTGATCATTGCTGCAACATAGGACGGACAGGGGATTTGGGTGATAGGGTTGTGTTTGGGTCCGAGGAAGATTCCACCAGTGAATATTCAATGGAACACAACCAGAGAGCGGTTTGCAGTCTCCTCATTGTTCGTGCTGGTGCTGCTTGTCTTCATCAGACAGGGTCAGGTGCACCACATGTAGAAGGGAAGGTCTGGGGCAATATCAGCTGGGCTAAGGCAGAGCCACTGTGATCCCTCTTGGTGGATTTGTAGGAAAGACAACATTCAGTGAGGTCTTGCCTTTCACTGGCACTCACAGCCTTGGTCTGCCTGACAAACAATAAAGATAGAAAGGTGATGTCACCCACTAAGAATTGTCATTGGGTACTATAGACTGACTTAAAAGAGTAAAAATAATAATGTTACCCACCGCTTACTCAATAAGGGCTAATGTCCTAATATTCAATGAAGAACTATGTGATACCTTTCTTAGAGGAGTAGCCTAGATTAGTTCTACGAGTCTCAGCTCACAGCGATTATTGCTTTGATAGCTGTGTATTATTTGCTTACTCTCTCAAATTTATGAACTGTATACATTTGTATGTTAGAAGTGAATTACTTTTTCTTTTTGAGTGAAAACAATGGCTAGACCTGGATTTATTGCTGACACTGGATGTCTCATTGACTTTACCATACACCATTTAGTAGGCACCTGGGCACCTGGCTTGCCTCTTGCTTGTTGCCTCTAGTTCCTGCTTGTTCCAGACTGATCTAGTGACACCGCAGGGGTTTTCCCAACTTAGCATTCTTCCAACCAACAGGAGCCTCGCCCACCCCAGGACCCGCTTAATGCGGCGAAAGTGCGCCAAAGGCAAGCCTGTCTGTGCCCATCTGCTCATGGACCGCACCCAGTGCCATGTCCCCTGGCTCTCCCGACCCCAAATATATACCATTGCCAAGCTCTATACCTTCAAACCTGGCTGCCGCAACAAACACTGCCACTGCGCGAGCCACGCTCCACAGTAGGACCTTTCACCTGCACCCACTGCCACCTCACCTGCCACTGCACACATACCATCCCCACAACCATCCCCACCATGAATTCACCAAAGACACCACCTGACCAAAAACACAAATTTGCATGTGCATTTCTCAATACACGCTCACTATGCAAGCATTCCACTGAATTACAGGACCTCATTGCCATCCTCACACCCAACATCGTCTTCCTCACTGAGACCTAGTTCAACCCCACATCAACCCCAGGCATTGCCACAGTGATACAGACGCATATAAAATCACTCACGTGTACCACCACCACCCCCATGGAACATCTCAACTTCAAGCTCCACACGGATGACAAAACAACCATTGGGGGCACCCTCGCATTACCCAGGACCATGCTCCAGCTTGTGCAACCTCATCACAGACGTCATTGCACCCCCAGTGCTAGATTCCAAGGACTAGGTGTTCCATAATGACCTAAATTTCCACATCGACGACCCCACTGCACACCTCCTGGACAGTATGAGCAGCCCCGGATATACCCAAATCATGCACGACCCTACAAACACCTCAGGACACACGCTAGACCCAATTTTCACCTCCAGCAACTGTGTCAAATACAACCATGTCACAGAATTCACATGGACCTATCACTCCATCATCCACTTCAGCATCTTCAGCCCCTGCACCACCACCCCCAAGATGGTCAACACCCCCCACCGGAGGTGGAACAAAATCTCAGAGGCCAGCTGGGCGAACGCCCACAACACCTCCAACCCTATTAGCGCCACCAACCTCGAACAGTGAGTGACAAACTTTAACACCTGGATAACCAATTGCGCAGACAGCATTGTCTCCATCAAGAGCAAAGTCCAGAGAAAATCCTCCAAAAAGGCCAGCTGGTACACCCAAGAACTCAGAACAGCGAAACCAGATAGCAAAGAGTTGTAGAGGAGCTGGCGCAAGGACACCTCAGACAGGGCAGCCTTCAAGACCTCCCTCAATCTCTAGCCTCTGCCTGCTGTGGGCAATAAAGAAGACAGTCCTTGCCGCATGCATCGAAACCAGTGCCAAAAACACCAAGGAACTTTTTAAAATAATTAAGTAACTCCCCAAGCCTCACACCCTCACAGGAGCTGTGCGACAACCTCACCCACTTCTTCATCGACAAGATTGCAACCATATACAGAAAGCTCAAACCCCAACCCACACCTACGGACGTCCTCAACAGATACGCCACAACCATAACCAACATGAACCACACACTGACCGCCTGTAACATCCTTTATATGCAGGACACAAATTCCACCATGAAATTCATCCCACAGACCTATGCCTGCACAACATCTTCAACCTTGAAAACCAAAGGATAGACCAGGAACTCACCACCCTATTCACTACCTCTATCACCTCTGCAACATTTCCTGAAACTGGAAAATGCTGAGTCAACTCATGACAAACCTGGAGCAGAACTAGCTACTCAACGCCTCCCAATCTGGCTTCCACAGCAATCACAACAACAAAACTACTCTGATCGCAGCCACCGATGACATACAAATCCTCCTCAATTGAGGAGAAACAGCAGCTTTGATCCTCCTTGTCCTCTCGGCAGCCTATACCCCACACACTGATTGAAAGACTCCACTATATCTGCATCCAAGGGGACACACTCAGGTGGATCACCTCCTTCGTCACAGGAAGAACCCAGAGGATCGACCTCCCACCTTCACCTCTGAACGCAAGGAGATCACCTGCGGTGTCCCCCAGGGCTTATCCCTCAACCCCACACTCTTCAACACATATATGACCCCAGTGGCAAACATTGTCAGATCGCACGTTCTCAACATAATTTCCTATGCAGAGGATACCCAACTCATCCTCTCACTCACCAACAACCCCACCACCACCAGAACCAATTTCCACAGATGCATGACAAATGTCACCGACTGGATGAAAAACAACTGCTTGCAGCTAAAAACAGACAAAATGGAAGTACTGATTTTGGCAACAGCAGCAACACATGGAATGATTCCTGGTGGCCATCAAACCTAGGACCCACACTCACTCGCTTTAACTATGCCAGAAACCTCAGAATATTAATTGACAATTTCACCATGAACTCACAGATCAACGCCTTCTCCTCTGCCTGCTTTCCTCACTCTGCTCATGCCATGTAAGATCCTCAAGTTACTCCCCTTAAACAAGAGGTGTACCGTGACACAATCCATACTCACAAGCTGACTGGACTACAGCAATGCCTCTATGTAGGAATTGCCACACATTTCCTACAGACACTTCAGAACATACAGAACGCTGCAGCCAGACTCATCACTGGCCTTCACCGATGAACCCATATCACACTCCACCTCAGGAAACTTCACTGGCTCCCTGTACAGAAAACATGCCAATTTAGGCTGCTGATCCACGCACACAAGGCTCTACACAACCAAGGACCTGCCTACATTAACCACCGCCTGACCTTCCACCAACCGTCAAGAAGACTACGTTCTGTAAGCACGCAGGACGACCTTTCAACCAAGAGGCCTGAGGGTGGTGGGTCGCAGGAAGGGCTTGGACGGCACTGTACTACAGAGGTACCTGGGGGTGCGTGCTGTGCAGCAAGGCAACATGGACAGGCTAAAGGATAAAGAATCCAAGCATCCCAAGCAGGGGATACTAGATAGCTATACTAAGTCGGGGCCCCCGCTGGAGGAGGACACTGGGGCCACCCGCTCAGATATGGCCCTGCTGATGAACGCAATACAGGCCTCCCTCGAAGCCCTGGAGAATAAAATTGGAGCGGTGGGGTCGGACGTAACTCTCCTGCGACAGGACCACCGAAATTTGGCGGCAAGGGTGACAAAATCGGAAGCGAGATTAGGTGACGCGGACGACACACTGCACGACCTGAAAAAAGGGATGGCGGAGCTTCAATCATCCCATAAGCAACTACAGTGGAAGGTGGACGATGCCCAAAACAGGGCAAGATGCAACAACCTCCGCTTTGTGGGATTTAGAGAAGGAATCGAGGGAGCCAATATGGCGGAATTCCTGCACTCCTGGCTGATGCGCACCTTCCCTAAGGAGAAATTTTCGACCAGTTTCATCATTGAAAGGGCTCACCGCGCACTACTGGCTAAACCGCCAGTGGGAGCGAGACCCAGGCCGGTCATAGCCCGCTTTCTAAACATTTTAGACAGAGACATGATACTACGGGAGGTGAGGAAACTCTGGGAAATCCGTCTTGATAATGCCCACATAATGATCTTCCCGGACTACAGCCAGGAAGTGCAGAGGCAGAGACGCTCCTATGACTCGGTTAATCCAAACTAAGAGACCTCCAAATTCAATATATGCTACTGTTCCCAGCAAAACTAAAAGTGATCTATAAGGGCAAGTCACTATTCTTTCAGACCCCGGAGGAGGCCTGGCACTGGCTGGAGGAGTGCCCGCCGTCGGCACGGAGGGAGTCTATGACGGAGAGGCCGGCAAGAGGCCATAGAGAGGTACGAGGCCACATAGCTCTCGCCAGGAAAGGGGGGCCTGCTCCCTGGCGTAAGCTGTAAGCGGCAATGTGAATGGCAGGGCTATCATCCAGCATTTCTTAGTTCCTTTGTAATGTACCAGACTCCAGAGTATGTAGGCTAGGAGATAGAAGGACCCTTTATTGTAAAGGGAAAATCGTTAACTTTTTGCTGCTTAATTCTTCGCTAGAAGTGTTGCCCGCAATAATTTTAGAGGTGGTTAAGTGACAATTCTCTGCCTTTGTTTTGGGTTTGCTTTAGAAGATACTCCCAACTCTACCCCTCCTTTCTACTGTTACTGTGGAACAAAGGGCCTGATTACAATATTGGCGGATGGGATACTCCATCACAAACGTGATGGATATCCCTTCCGCTGTATTTCAAGTTCAATAGGATGTAATGGAAATTGTAATGTGGTGTACGGGATAACAGCCATATTTGCGATGGAGTATCCCATCCGCCAAGATCATAATCAACCCCCTAGTCTGGGAGGTATACATGTGAGTCAGGAAATGCCTGAAACAAATACCCGAGTTAGACTCTGGAGTATGCACACTCTATTTGGAAACATGGTATTCATGTGAGGCAGAAACTACCAGGCAGTGTCTCATGGTTTGTCTTGCAGAATCCAGGGTCCCACAGCAATGGAGACTCAGAAATTCTTTTTTGCTTGAGGGTTGGGGCTTCTAAATGCCAGCTACCCTCTGTCATGTGTGAGAATATGAACTTTGATGCTCTGCAGTCTGCCGGGAAAAAAGATGCCTGGAGTCCGCCTTGAAGAAAGCAGCTGGCTGACTGCTGAGGAAGGGTGGTACATGAAGAAGATCAGGAGGGAACAGTGAGGAATTGAGAGAAGGAACTGAAAGATGCGAGCGGCTAAACAGAGAAGTATCTGCACCTCAGGCTGTGTGGAGAGGCCTTGAGACCCTAGTGGCACTGCTGTGTGTCCAGGAAAATATCTCCTGTAGCTGAGGCATGACCAGGGATACCACAAATGCATTTTGTGGTATTCCTGCCATGAAGACATGGAGCTTGTGATTAATGGAAACTGAGAAAATCTTGATCACATTTGATAGCCTTATCTGAAAAACTGAAGTGCAGTAAGCAGCTTAGCACTAGGTCAGACTACTCTCCAGAATCAGTGGCGGCCTCTGTCTCCATCTCCTGATCATTGCTGCAACATAGGATGGACAGGGGATTTGGGTGATAGGGCTGTGTTTGGGTCCGAGGAAGATTCCACCAGTGAATATTCAATGGAACACAACCAGAGAGCGGTTTGCAGTCTCCTCATTGTTCGTGCTGGTGCTGCTTGTCTTCATCAGACAGGGTCAGGTGCACCACATGTAGAAGGGAAGGTCTGGGGCAATATCAGCTGGGCTAAGGCAGAGCCACTGTGATCCCGCTTGGTGGATTTGTAGGAAAGACAACATTCAGTGAGGTCTTGCCTTTCACTGGCACTCAAAGCCTTGGTCTGCCTGACAAACAATAAAGATAGAAAGGTGATGTCACCCACGAAGAATTGTCATTGGGTACTATAGACTGACTTAAAAGAGTAAAAATAATAATGTTACCCACCGCTTACTCAATAAGGGCTAATGTCCTAATATTCAATGAAGAACTATGTGATACCTTTCTCAGAGGAGTAGCCTAGATTAGTTCTACGAGTCTCAGCTCACAGCGATTATTGCTTTGATAGCTGTGTATTATTTGCTTACTCTCTCAAATTTATGAACTGTATACATTTGTATGTTAGAAGTGAATTACTTTTTCTTTTTGAGTGAAAACAATGGCTAGACCTGGATTTATTGCTGACACTGGATGTCTCATTGACTTTACCATACACCATTTAGTAGGCACCTGGACACCTGGCTTGCCTCTTGCTTGTTGCCTCTAGTTCCTGCTTGTTCCAGACTGATCTAGTGACACCGCAGGGGTTTTCCCAACTTAGCATTCTTCCAACCAACAGGAGCTTCGCCCACCCCAGGACCCGCTTAATGCGGTGAAAGTGCGCCAAAGGCAAGCCTGTCTGTGCCCGTCTGCTCATGGACCGCACCCAGTGCCATGTCCCCTGGCTCTCCCGACCCCAAATATATACCATTGCCAAGCTCTATACCCTCAAACCTGGCTGCCGCAACAAACACTGCCACTGCGCGAGCCACGCTCCACAGTAGGACCTTTCACCTGCACCCACTGCCACCTCAACTGCCACTGCACACATACCATCCCCACAACCATCCCCACCATGAATTCACCAAAGAGACCACTTGACCAAAAACACTAATTTGCATGTGCATTTCTCAACACATGCTCACTATGCAAGCATTCCACTGAATTACAGGACCTCATTGCCATCCTCACACCCAACATCGTCTTCCTCACTGAGACCTAGTTCAACCCCACATCAACCCCAGGCATTGCCACAGTGATACAGACGCATATAAAATCACTCACCAGGACCGCACCAACAAACCATACAGTGTTCCACCACCACCCCCATGGAACATCTCAACTTCAAGCTCCACACGGATGACAAAACAACCATTGGGGGCACCCTCGCATTACCCAGGACCATGCTCCAGCTTGTGCAAACTCATCACAGACGTCATTGCACCCCCAGTGCTAGATTCCAAGGACTAGGTGTTCCATAATGACCTAAATTTCCACATCGACTACCCCACTGCACACCTCCTGGACAGTATGAGCAGCCCCGGATATACCCAAATCATGCACGACCCTACAAACACCTCAGGACACACGCTAGACCCAATTTTCACCTCCAGCAACTGTGTCAAATACAACCATGTCACAGAATTCACATGGACCTATCACTCCATCATCCACTTCAGCATCTCCAGCCCCTGCACCACCACCCCCAAGATGGTCAACACCCCCCACCGGAGGTGGAACAAAATCTCAGAGGCCAGCTGGGCGAACGCCCACAACACCTCCAACCCTATTAGCGCCACCAACCTCGAACAGTGAGTGACAAACTTTAACACCTGGATAACCAATTGCGCAGACAGCATTGTCTCCATCAAGAGCAAAGTCCAGAGAAAATCCTCCAAAAAGGCCAGCTGGTACACCCAAGAACTCAGAACAGCGAAACCAGATAGCAAAGAGTTGTAGAGGAGCTGGTGCAAGGACACCTCAGACAGGGCAGCCTTCAAGACCTCCCTCAATCTCTATCCTCTGCCTGCTGTGGACAATAAAGAAGACAGTCCTTGCCGCATTCATCGAAACCAGTGCCAAAAACACCAAGGAACTTTTTTAAATAATTAAGTAACTCCCCAAGCCTCACACCCTCACAGGAGCTGTGCGACAACCTCACCCACTTCTTCATTGACAAGATTGCAACCATATACAGAAAGCTCAAACCCCAACCCACACCTACGGACGTCCTCAACAGATACGCCACAACCATGACCAACATGAACCACACACTGACCGCCTGTAACATCCTTTATATGCAAGACACCAATTCCACCATGAAATTCATCCCACAGACCTATGCCTGCACAACATCTTCAACCTTGAAAACCAAAGGATAGACCAGGAACTCACCACCCTACTCACTACCTCTATCACCTCTGCAACATTTCCTGAAACTGAAAAATGCTGAGTCAACTCATGACAAACCTGGAGCAGAACTAGCTACTCAACGCCTCCCAATCTGGCTTCCACAGTAATCACAACAACAAAACTACTCTGATCGCAGCCACCGATGACATACAAATCCTCCTCAATTGAGGAGAAACAGCAGCTTTGATCCTCCTTGTCCTCTCGGCAGCCTATACCCCACACACTGATTGAAAGACTCCACTATATCGGCATTGAAGGGGACACACTCAGGTGGATCACCTCCTTCGTCACAGGAAGAACCCAGAGGATCGACCTCCCACCTTCACCTCTGAACGCAAGGAGGTCACCTGCGGTGTCCCCCAGGGCTTATCCCTAAACCCCACACTCTTCAACACATATATGACCTTAGTGGCAAACATTGTCAGATCGCACGTTCTCAACATAATTTCCTATGCAGAGGATACCCAACTCATCCTCTCACTCACCAACAACCCCACCACCACCAGAACCAATTTCCACAGATGCATGACAAATGTCACCGACTGGATGAAAAACAACTGCTTGCAGCTAAATACAGACAAAATGGAAGTACTGATTTTGGCAAGAGCAGCAACACATGGAATGATTCCTGGTGGCCATCAAACCTAGGACCCACACTCACTCGCTTTAACTATGCCAGAAACCTCACAATATTAATTGACAACAAGTTCACCATGAACTCACAGATCAACGCCTTCTCCTCTGCCTGCTTTCCTCACTCTGCTCATGCCATGTAAGATCCTCAAGTTACTCCCCTTAAACAAGAGGTGTACCATGACACAATCCATACTCACCAGCTGACTGGACTACAGCAATGCCCTCTATGTAGGAATTGCCACACATTTCCTACAGACACTTCAGAACGCTGCTGCCAGACTCATCATTGGCCTTCACCGAGGAACCCATATCACACTCCACCTCAGGAAACTCCACTGGCTCCCTGTACAGAAAACATGCCAATTTAGGCTGCTGATCCACGCACACAAGGCCCTACACAACCAAGGACCTGCCTACATTAACCACTGCCTGAACTTCCACCAACCGTCAAGAAGACTACGTTCTGTAAGCACGCAGGACGACCTTTCAACCAAGAGGCCTGAGGGTGGTGGGTCGCAGGAAGGGCTTGGACGGCACTGTACTACAGAGGTACCTGGGGGTGCGTGCTGTGCAGCAAGGCAACATAGACAGGCTAAAGGATAAAGACCCCAAGCATCCCAAGCAGGGGATACTAGATAGCTATACTGACTCGGGCCCCCGCTGGAGGAGGACACTGGGGCCACCCGCTCAGATATGGCCCTGCTGATGAACGCAATACAGGCCTCCCTCGAAGCCCTGGAGAATAAAATTGGAGCGATGGGGTCGGACGTAACTCTCCTGCGACAGGACCTCAGAAATTTGGCGGCAATGGTGACAGAATCGGAAACGAGATTAGGTGACGCGGACGACACACTGCACGACCTGAAAAAAGGGATGGCGGAGCTTCAATCATCCCATAAGCAACTACAGTTGAAGGTGGACGATGCCCAAAACAGGGCAAGACGCAACAACCTCCGCTTTGTGGGATTTAGAGAAGGAATCGAGGGAGCCAATATGGCGGAATTCCTGCACTCCTGGCTGATGCGCACCTTCCCTAAGGAGAAATTTTCGACCAGTTTCATCATTGAAAGGGCTCACCGCGCACTACTGGCTAAACCGCCAGTGGGAGCGAGACCCAGGCCGGTCATAGCCCGCTTTCTAAACATTTTAAACAGAGACATGATACTACGGGAGGTGAGGAAACTCTGGGAAATCCGTCTTGATAATGCCCACATAATGATCTTCCCGGACTACAGCCAGGAAGTGCAGAGGCAGAGGCGCTCCTATGACTCGGTTAAATCCAAACTATGAGACCTCCAAATTCAATATATGCTACTGTTCCCAGCAAAACTAAAAGTGATCTATAAGGGCAAGTCACTATTCTTTCAGACCCCGGAGGAGGCCTGGCACTGGCTGGAGGAGTGCCCGCCGTCGGCACGGAGGGAGTCTATGACGGAGAGGCCGGCAAGAGGCCATAGAGAGGTACGAGGCCACATAGCTCTCGCCAGGGAAGGGGGGCCTGCTCCCTGGCGGCGACTCCATACTCCACAGCTGGGCTTACAAGGCGAAGACATCGAGACGCGGTCTCCCTGGATTCCCCCTGACCCTCGGGATCCCGCTATCAGTGTCTGGCGGAAAAAGCACGCTCTGAGTACGAAGAAGATCCACAAGGTACCGCATCTGAAGGAGAAGAGGCAGACGGGCAGTCTCTGTACCCTTTGGCGTTGGAAATACACGAACTGGAAAAGGGACAGACGCCGGACGCAGCGGCATCTCAGGGGGACCACCTGGACTCTAACTCATGAAGCTAGGACCGAGTTGGCTGACCAAGAGACGATGGAACATGCCTAGAGCACGCAAGTTGGACCCCCCCACCTTGCTTGCTTGTTTTGTTTCTCGAATTTGACTCTGTTTGCCTTTCTTTTCCCTATCTCGTTCTTTACTTTCTTTCCTAAGTGTTATAACTCCTAAAGTTTGAGTCTTCAGGGCTCGTCCCTGATGGTTTAAGGGTACCCACAGGAGTTGGAACTTGTGGATTGAGTTTGCTGTGGGAGGGCGACAGACTTCCACCTGCCCCAGAGTCTACCTCAATGAAATGCTGCCGGGAGGGGGTCGCTGGGGAGGGGGTGGGGGTCGGGAGAGGGAGAGGGAGAGGTTTACAATGGGTTCTGGGTTACGAGACAGTTGTTTTGTGTTCTATTTCTTGTTTGATTGGCATATGGCATACAGCTCCCCACCACCGGACACGCACGCTGACGCACCCGCCCGTGGTCCACACCTACCTGCTGCTACGATATGACTGCTGTAAACATACACAATGCCCCCTGGGGTAGTAGGGAGATGGGACCCTGTCAGATACTCACATGGAACGTCAATGGTTTGGGGGACAAGGTAAAACGAGGGCTGGTAACAGCGTATATTGAACGATTGTACCCAGACATAGTCTGCCTCCAGGAGACTCATCTTAAGGGCACGAAGTGAGGATCACTCTAGTCTTGGTCTGTGCCCCCACGTAACTACAGGCCAGGACACTGACCGGGATAGCAGAAATATTGTTGGACACGCCTGATAGGCTACATATTATAGCTGTGACTTTAATGATGTTATGTCCACCCCCCTGGACCGGTCTGGGACGAGACTTGACGGCTTCCACGCGATGCCCCTAGCTAGGACCACTAGCTAGGACCATAGGAATGATGGGTTTGATGGATGTCTGGAGACTGTTGCATTCCGGCGTGAAAAATGATTCCTACTACTCAGGGGCACACAACGTAATTTCCCGCTTAGATTATGTCTTCCTTCCCCGACACTCCCTAGGAACTGACGACGAAGCTGCATATCTAACAGAAAGGGGATGGGAGCACACTGCCTTACCTCCCAGCACAGTTTGCCCCTTAGCATTGTGGTAAATGCAGTTCACAGTGATTGCTTACTTAACTTTAAGCTGTAGCTCTTCACCAAAGTTGGTGCAGGTTAGTGCTGTAAATCTATAGACACATGCGTTTCTGGATATTATCCTTTATCAGTAGAGATCAAAAACGAAATTCATTCTTGGGTGGCTGAGAAGGCTGCCACAGTCTCTCAGGTCTCAGTACCTCTCTCTGGCGCACAGGTGCATCTCCAAAAGCTCGTCAACTCAGTGGCTCAAGGGAGCCTTTTAAAACAGAAGGGGGGAGGGAGCACACTGCCTCACCTCCCAGTAGTTTGCCCCTTAGCATTGTGGTAAATGCAGTTCACAGTGATTGCTTACTTGATTTTTAGCTGTAGTTGTTCACCAAAGTTGGTGCAGGTTAGTGCTGTATATCTCTAGACTCATGCGTTTATGGATATTATCCTTCATCAGTAGAGATCAAAAACGAAATTCATTCTGGGGTGGCTGAGAAGGCTGCCACAGTGTCTCGGTCTCAGTACCTCTCTCTGGCGCACAGGTACAGCTCCAAAAGCTTGTCAGCTCAGTGGCTCAAGGGAGCCTTTTCAAACAGAAGGGGGATGGGAGCACACTGCCTCACCTCCCAGCACAGTTTGCCCCTTAGCATTGTGGTAAATGCAGTTCACAGTGATTGCTTACTTGATTTTTAGCTGTAGTTGTTCACCAAAGTTGGTGCAGGTTAGTGCTGTAAATCTCTAGGCACATACATTTCTGGATAATTTCCTTCATCAGTTGAGATCAAAAACGAAATTAATTCTGGGGTGGCTGAGAAGGCTGCCACAGTCTCTCAGGTCTCAGTACCTCTCCCTGGCGCACAGATGCATCTCCAAAAGTTCGTCAGCTCAGTGGCTCAAGGGAGCCTTTTCAAACACAAGGGGGAAGGGAGCACAGTGCCTCACCTCCCAGCACAGTTTGCCCCTTAGCATTGTGGTAAATGCAGTTCACAGTGATTGCTTACTTGCTTTTTAGCTGTAGTTGTTCACCAAAGTTGGTGCAGGTTAGTGCTGTAAATCTCTAGACACATGCGTTTCTGGATATTATCCTTCATCAGTAGAGATCAAAAACGAAACTCATTTAGGGGTGGCTGAGAAGGCTGCCACAGTCTCTCAGGTCTCAGTACCTCTCTCTGGCGCACAGGTGCATCTCCAAAAGCTTGTCAGCTCAGTGGCTCAAGGGAGCCTTTTCAAACAGAAACACATGTCTAGAGATATACAGCAATGTCTGCACCAACTTTGGTGAAAACTCCAGCTAATTTTGAAGTAAGTTTGAACTGTGTACTGCATTTACCAGGATGCAATGGGGCAAACTGTGCTGGGACTGTGAGGCAGTGTACTCCCAACCCCCTTTCTGTTTAAAAGTCTCCCTTGAGCAAGCAAGCTGACGAGATTTGGAGATGCACCTGTGTGCCTGTGAGTGGTACTGTGACCTAAGAGGAACTTGGCAGCATTTCCAGCAACCCCAGATTATTATTTTTTGTAAAAGGTGTTTTTATTGGCATTTTTAGAACAAAAAAACAACAACAAAAAACATGCGACAGTCCCGCACAACTTCCCACGCAGGGGGCTTAGTCGTAATCAAAATTAAATATATAGATCATGACCCAAGGACGACCTTGTGGAACCAGGCCCTTGGCAGGCCTCAGCCATCGGGGAGCAAGGGAAGCTCAGCACATGTGTCCGCCCAACAGGGTGAGCGATAATGCAGGTGCCCCCAAGCAGAAGCGGGCACCGCTGCCAGTCAATGAGTCTGTGGGACATTTGTCCAAGATGAGAGCCACGGCAGCAGTGTCACGACAATTTCAATGTGCCGGAGTGTCCCATTAACAGTAACAAGAAACAATAACCAGAAAGGCCCCCCTCCCCAGTGGTGGTAGCAGTGCCCGGCAGATAAGACCCAGCCAAGGAGTGACCAACATTCACAGTTGAAACAGATGGAGAGCTTGAACGCCGGGAGGACAAACCGCAGACGGAAAACCCCTGGAGAGGAACTTAACCAGGGGGCCCCAGCAGAATTCGAAATTCTTAAAGTCATCCAGAAAGATATCGGCCATCCTCTCCAAACACAACAGCCTCCACAGGCGCGCATGCCAAAGGGAAATAGCGGGGGCTTCCCTCTTCTTCCATGCCGCAGCTAAGGTGAGCTTAGCCGCCCCTACACAGAGCCACATTATTTTCTTGTCAGCCTTGGTTTGGTGTTCGAGTTCCGGATCTCGAAGACCCAACAAAATATGGGCCATTGAGTCCGAAACAGGATACCCCCGCACCTCCTTAATGTGGGACAGGATCTCCTCCCAATATGGACGGATAACGGGGCAGTCTCACCAAATATGCTGAAAGTCCACCAGTAGCCTGCAACCCCTCCAACTCCTATCGGAAGAGCCAGGGAAAATCTGCTTCAACTTGGCTGGGTATAGGTACCAGTCCATCATGGTTTTGAGATGCGCCTCCCGAAGTTCCACGGAGTGGTTGAACTTAGCTATTTCGGACCACAAATGCGACCACTCCGCCTCAGAGACATCCCGGCTGAGCAACCCCTCCCACATGGACATATAACGGGGTCTAGGGGAGATGGCAGTGGACAGGAGGAGCCCATAGATGAAAGAAATGACCCCTCGCATGGTAGAGGTCCTAGACAAAAAGGCTTGAAATGACGTAAGTGGCCTCGTAGCTGCATCTCTCACCTGAGGGATCAACGCCCAGTGGAGTAGTTGGGCATGATGGTATCGCTCGGTCTCCTGAACCCCATAATCCCTTTTACAATTAACAAAGGTGAGTGGAGCACCGCCGTGGAAGAGGTGCGTGAGTGCCAGGCAGCCCCCCTTCCTCCAAGTCTCGAAGGGACCCTCGGTCATCGCCGGTGGGAAGGCAGGGTTGAAATGTAAGGGCGTAAAGGGAGAGGGAAATGTCGTCCACCGCTCATCTCTAGAGACCGAGCCCCAAACCTTCAGAGTAGTGCTAGTGGGAGTACTAATGTAGGCATTCTGGGGCCTATCGTATTTGGGTTTCCACACCAAGTCCCAAATCGTCCTCCCAGCGATGCTCCTGTCCATGTGTAACCAATGTTTTTTCTGACTCAGGCTGAGTCCATTCCACCAACAAGCGAAGTTGAGCCGCCTTATAATACAGTTGAATGTCAGGCAGCCGCACCCCCCTCCCTTCTCGGACGCCGTAGGGTGGCGAAGGAGAAGTGAGCTCGGCCCCCTTGCCAAATAAAGCGCAGCATCAGTGTTTTAATGCGCCGGAAAAAGTCCCCCTCAAGGGCAATAGGAAGAGCCTGGAAGAGGTACAACAGCTTGGGAAGAAGGGACATTTTAATCGCATGTATCCTCCCCAACCAGGATATGAACATCGGTTTCCACCGGACCAAGTCCGCCTGGATCTTAGCGACTAGGGGGGGGGGGGAGTTGGCCAAATAGAGCTTCCGGACCGTGGGGGTCAAGTGAATCCCCAGATATTAGATAGAGGAACTGGCCCACGGTAGTGGCGTAAGTGGCTTAAGGCGAAGGACTTCCTTCAGCCGGAGGGAGAGTAAGGCTAAGGACATAGGATTTATCGTAGTGGACTTTGAATCCCGCTACCCCTTCAAAGCGCTTCAACGCCGCCGGCATGTGAGTAAGAGAGTCGGCAGGGTCTGAAAGAGAGAGCAGGACGTCATCCGCAAAGAGGGTGATCTTGTGCATCTCTCCCGTGAAGGGAAGTCCCCGGAAATCGGGGTTCTCTCTCACCTCAAGAGCTAATGGTTCTATGCTCAAGGTGAAAAGTATGGGGGATAAAGGACACCCCTGCCGTGTCCCCCGAGAGTGCTCAAAGAAGGCGGACAGATGCCCATTCACTGCTACACTAGACCGAGGGGAGCTATAGTTTGCCCTAATCATCGTTAAGAATTTAGAGGAGAAGCCGAAGGCCGTTAAAGTCTGGAACAAGAACGCCCAGTCCACCCTATCAAACGCCTTTTCGGCATCAAGGCACACCAGGACTGCTGGTATTTTGTACTTGTTGGCCTTCTCTATCAAGTGCACTACTCTCCTGGTGGTGTCATGGGTTTGGCGCCCCTTAATGAATCCGGACTGGTCCGGGTAGATGAGCGCTGGCATTAAGTCGTTGAGCCTACCCGCAATGATGGAAGAGTACAGCTTAGCGTCCAGATTAAGTAGGGCAATTGGTCTGTACGAGGCACATTTAGAAGGGTCCTTTCAGGGCTTAGGAATGACCGATATCAGTGCCTCTGCCATGGTACCCGAAGTCACCCCCTCCTCTGCCATGCTGTTGAATAAGCGCACGAGATCGTCACAAAGTTCAGAGGCAAAGGTTTTGTAGAAGGTGGCCGTAAACCCATCCGACCCCGGGGCCTTATGAGGCTTCAGGGCCTTGATAGCAGCAGAACCTCTTCCCTGGTGAAGGGAGCAGAGAGCGTCTCGTTCCATTCCGCCGACACCTGGGGCAGCGGTAGCGCCCGCAGATATTCCATTTGCGCCTCGGCAGCTAGGAATTCCCCAGTGTAAAGTGACTTGTAGAAGTCCCCAAAGAGGCCAGCCTTGGCCTCATCCTGGTGTGTCAGGACCCCCGCGGCATCTTGCATACCTCCAATGTACTGCCGCTCCCTCTTATCTTGGAGTTGCCGGGCAAGATGTCTTCCCACCTTATTGCCTTGGGAGTAAGAAAGGCGCCTCAGCTTCAGCAACGTGTATTCCGCCCTGTTGTTATAGTGGGCCCTGAGTTTGCCTCTGACTGTCGTCAGCTGCCGCAGGGTCAGTCTGGAAGGGGTCTGCTTGTGTTCTAAAGCGGAGAGCTCTGCCTCCAAATGTTCCCTTTCTCTCCCTCGTAGCCTGTTAAGGGCAGCGTTTAGTGCTAGACAACTCCCGCGGATAGACACCTTGAAGGCGTCCCACGTGTTGAAGACCAACGTGTCGCCCCCGTCATTAAGCTCGAAAAACTAATTGATAGCTTTCCTTAGAGTGTTACAGGAGGGTTTGTCCCGGACCAATGATGCCGGAAAGTACCATTTGTGATGGGATTTGTTGATTACGCCCCAGTGGAGGCATACAGCGAATAAACTATGATCAGAGACCGATGGCGGGAAGATCTTGGCCTCACGCAGGTCCCCTCGAAGGAATTGACTCAAGAAAAAATGGTCCAATCGGGAGTAAGAGTGGTGAACATGGGAGAAAAAGGTATAGACTCTAGAGTGTGGATAGAGGGAACGCCACCCATCGACAAAACCCATATCCGCGAGCATCTGCTGCGTATCGGCGGAAAACCGGCCGGTGTCAGATCTCTGTTGGTGAGTGCTATCCAGATCTCTCTGCCACACGAGGTTAAAATCCTACATTACAATCAGTGGACCCTCCGCAAAATCTAAGACTTTCCGCAGGAGAACCTGCAGGAATCCATTCTGACCCGCGTTGGGAGCATACAGAACCAGAAAAGTGCAGAGCCTACCACGCAGCATGCCTTTGACCATGATCCAGGGGCCCTCTTTATCGTTCTGAACTCCCACAGGTTGGAAGTGCAAGACCGAGCGAAACATAAGCGCCACTCCCCTGTGCTTGGTGGGGGCCGAGGACCTATAAATAAGAGGAAATTGTTTATGCTTAAGGCGCGATTCCTCCGATCTAGACAAGTGGGTTTCCTGGAGGCCAACTACGTCCAGCTGGTGATCAAGGATTTAGGGCCAGATGTAGGTGAAATAGATTTACCGATTTTAAATTACCGAATTTTACCGATTCGGTAATTAAAAATCGGTAAATCTATGGGGTCGACATGTAGGTATTCCAGATGTGCTGGAATACCGAATCGGATGATTTCGGTATTTACCGATTCGGTAAATACCGAATCGGTAATGCCCATGCATTCCTATGGGCTTTGAAGCCCATAGGAATGAATGGGCATTACCGATTCGGTATTTACCGAATCGGTAAATACCGATTTTCACAAGGGTGCAGGGGGTGTCACTTTGACACCCTCTGGCACCCCCAAAACAGGCTCGGGTGCCATGTGGCAGGCATACATGCCCTAAGGGCAGGTCTGCCTGTCACATGGCATAGGTGTGCATGCACACATGTGCATGCACACCGGAATCGGTATTTTACCATCAAATTGGATTTGATGGTAAAATACCGATTCGGTAAGGCTCCTGGGACTCTGAAGAGCCCCACCTACATATGGGTGGCTCAGATTCGGTAAATTTACCGACTTTTTATTTTACCGAATCGGTAAAATTAACGAATCGCTAATTTTACCGATTCGGTAAAATAAAGCCCCCTACATGCCAATCACCTATTTACCGATCGGTAACGGCCGAAAATACAGATTTTCGGTCGTTACCGACCGACCTACATCGGGCCCATATTTCCCAACCTTCTGGCGTTTCTGGGGGGAATTCAGCCCTTTCACATTCTACGTCCCTAAAGTGAGCGGCATCATGGATGGGACAGCTGACACTGCGCTTCAGGAGGGACCCCTCGCTCCTCACCGCACGATTCACACCAGACTCTGCACCTCTCGCCCCCAGTCCCCCACTCAAAACACGCACCCCAGGACCGGCCAATCTCAGAAATCCCCCCCCCCCACATCGTCCATCCACTACCCATAACCCCCCCGCACCCCATCCCCCCTCTGCTTGCATCACCTCCCAGATGAAGAAAGTTGCAAACAAACGAACCTTCGCTACCACCACTGCCCCCCACCCCCCTTCCCCCTACCCTACCCACCCTCCCCGACTCCCCCCAACCCCCAAACTCCCTACCCACCCCCTTCTCTCCCCCCTCCCTCCCAAAGGACCAAGACCCAGCAGCCCGAAACAAAATAGGACAAAGAGAGAACAACAAACGACAGTCCGTAAAGTAGACCCCAAAGGCAGGGGGATGTGGCACCAGTCAACATTCTTCCAATTCCCGATGCGGGACTGTCTCTCGCTCAAGGACATAGAGCACAAGTGGTACCTGTTGGGGGTGGCCCCCTCCGGCGCCACGGATCAACCCTCTTAGACCTTCACGGGGCCGTCGCCCCGCCGTCCGCTGTTGCATCTGTCACCATGGCCACGGAAGCTAGCGCAGCCCCTCGTTCCTGAAGGCATGCCGACGTGTCGGGCCCCTTTGCCGATATGGGCCTGACGACTCTCTGCCAGTCCGAGGAGCGTCGCCGTCGCCTGTTGGTTGTGTCACCACCTTTGGATTCGGTATCAGGGCGCACCAGGCCCAAGATTTCCATGGCCCGCCGCTAGGGACCGCACTTGGACCAATTTATCCTGCCAACGAAAGATGAGTCGAAATGGATGCCCCCAGGAGTAGGCCACCTTGTGTTCCCGCAGGTAGGCAGTAACAGGTCTAAATTCTCTACATTTCAGCAGGGTCGAAGCTGCCAGGACCTGGAAGAGCAAGGGACGATGGTCTCGGAACTGTAAGGGATTGAGGTCCGCCGCTTTCCTAAGGATCCGCTCTTTCAGCTGAAAATCATGGACGCACACCAGTATATTGGGGGTGGAGCCTTCGGGCCCCGCGGCAAGCCAACTCGGTGTACTCGGTCCATTCGTATCTCCTGTATATCTTCTTCATTCAGGACATGTTTAAAAAGGGCCTCCACGTACTCTCTCAAGTCCGACCCCTCCCCCTTCCAAGGCATTGCCCGAATCCGTATGTTGTTGCGGCGGGACCTATTCTCCAAGTCCTCCGCATGGGCTTGAAGGTCCAGGTTCTGTTCCATCAGCCGCAAGACGTCCTGTTGGAGCTGGTGTATGTCCTCCGCCGTCCCCAAGTCGTGTTCCTCCAGAGTCGCCACGCGTTCTCCCACTCCATCCACATCTCTCCGTACTTCCCGCAAGTCCGAAGCTAGTTGTGAGCGCAGGTCCGTGATATCCTCCTTGATGGCCCCAAAAAGTTCGATCATAAAGGCTTTGGTTGCGGGCTTGTCATTCTCGCCCCGGCGTGGTGACTTGTCGGCCCCAGGCGATGTAGGATGCGGCGCCCCCTTCAGCACCCCTTCCTTCTCTAGTTTGTCCTTCTTCAGCCTAGTTGCCGCCACGGCGCCCACTGCCAACTCCAGCTACCAAGTCCCGCAGTAGGCCGAGGGGTATTACCTCAACTGAACAGGGGTGTGTTGCTGTGGTCAGCCCGTGGGGGGATTCCGATGAACAGCCGTCCGTGCCCGTCGCACCTGCTCCCGGGTCCAGCTCCACGTGTCAGCAAGTCTGCCGCTCCTCCACTTCACGCAACTGCGCTCCCAAGGCCGCACCGCAGACAGTAAGCGTGAGCGAGGGGGGACGGTCGCGCCGGGGGACAGCTTTGCACCTTCTCCGTGAACTGGCTCCAGGGAGTCCGCCAGTCGCCAACCACTGCTCCGGTGGCCGCGAAGCATGCCCATGTCACTGCTTCTCACCTCCTCACTCGCACCCCGGCCGGAGCTGGTTGGCACTCCTTCCCTCGATCCCAGGCGTCCCCAGGTTGCAGGCCTCTCTAATGTTGGCTCGCCTCCGCTCCTCAATGGGCTCACCCTGGGATCGACGTACTCCAGGGGGGTTGTAATGCCGATCGTAGCTCCTGTTCGGAGGTAGCACCCCTACTGCTTTTCACCCGTGACCAGCGCTGTGAGCACTCACCGCTGCCTCGCTCTCTAAGGGCACGCTGGTGCAGCGATGCGTGGCGATCCCGATCTTCCCCAAGTGAGCTGGCCCGCACAGGCCCAGAAGCCTCGGCCTCGAGTAGGCAGCTGCGCCGAGCCTCTGCCCTCCGCGCTCGGAGTCCGTCCGCCTTTCCACACCAGTCTCAGCATACATCAGCGCAGGATCCGCCAGCCTCCGTCCCGGTGGCACCTCGGATTTGCCACAGCATCCAACTCGGGCCTCCCGCTGCCAGGGTCTACTCCGGAGGCCGGGCTCCGCCGCGTTTCAGGCTGCACTGTCAGTAATGGCAAATACCAGGTCGGCCGGCGAAAATGAAACCACCAGCCGTCCCCGTGCAGCAACGGAAGATCAGGCGAGGCAAAATCGCAGGTGTCCAGTGGCCTAAAGAGGGTGCTGGACAAAGCTAATGTACATGTGGCGCCGGAGGGACACAGAGGCACGTCCTACTCCGCCGCCATCTTCCCTGCCGACCGATTATTATTTTTTTTGCTCTCTAATACAGCTGCTCTCTACTGAAGACGGGCTCCACCCAGAAACATGTGTCTAGAGATATACAGCAATATCTGCACCAACTTTGGTGAAAAACTCCAGCTAATTTTGAAGTAAGTTTGTACTGTGTACTGCATTTACCAGGATGCAATGGGGCAAACTGTGCTGGGACTGTGAGGCAGTGTGCTCGGAACTCCCATTCTGTTTAAAAGGCTCCTTTGAGCCAGCAAGCTGACGAGCTTTGGAGATGCACCTGTGTGCCTGTGAGTGGTACTGTGACCTAAGAGGAACTTGGCAGCATTTCCAGCAACCCCAGATGATTTTTTTTTGCTCTTGAATAGTGCTGCTCTCTACTGAAGATGAGCTCAACCCAGAAACACGGATCTAGAGATATACAGCAATGTCTGCACCAACTTTGGTGAAAAACGCCAGCTAATTTTGAAGTAAGTTTGAACTGTGTACTGCATTTACTAGGATGCAATGGGGCAAACTGTGCTGGGACTGTGAGGCAGTGTGCTCCCAACCCCCTTTCTGTTTAAAAGGCTCCCTTGAGCCAGCAAGCTGATTAGCTTTGGAGCTGCACCTGTGTGCCTGTGAGTGATACTGTGACCTAAGAGGAACTTGGCAGCATTTCCAGCAACCCCAGATGATTTTCTTTGCTCTCTAATACTGCTGCTGTCTACTGAAGACAGGCTCAACCCAGAAACACGTGTCTAGAGATATACAGCAATGTCTGCACCAACGTTGGTGAAAAACTCCAGCTAATTTTGAAGCAAGTTTGAACTGTGTACTGCATTTACCAGGATGCAATGGGGCAAACTGTGCTGTGAATGTGAGGCAGTGTGGTCCCAACACCCTTTCTGTTTAAAAGGCTGCTGATGAGCTTTCCCGATGCACCTGTGTGCCTGTGAGTGGTACTGTGACCCAAGAGGAACTTGGCAGCCTTTCCAGCAACCCCAGATGATTTTCTTTTGTTGCTCTCTAAAACTGCTGCTCTCTACTGAAGACGGGCTCAACCCAGAAACACGTGTCTAGAGATATACAGCAATGTCTGCGCCAACTTTGGTGAAAAACTCCAGCTAATTTTCAAGTAAGTTTGAACTGTGTACTGCATTTACAAGGATGCAATGGGGCAAACTGTGCTGGGACTGTAGGCAGTGTGCTCCCAACCCCCTTTCTGAAGCTGCGTATCCAGCCCGGGGTATTTCGGACCACTCGCCTTTGCTGGTCTGGCTGGGAGGAAGGCCGCGACCACAGACAGGGGGCTGGAGACTGACACAATGGGACCTACAAAACCACACGATCTTACAGGGCCTCCAGGCCGATACAAAGGTATACTTTGCCGAAAATCTAGGCTCCGTGCAGTCAGGGGTGACCTTATGGGAAGCCTACAAAACGGTCCTTCGAGATAAGGCACAGAATAGGGACTCCTGGGAGAAACGGAAAGCCCAGGAGGAGTTGTGCGCACTGGAAACTAAAATTTTAGGCCTTGAACGACAGCACTTGATTGACAGAGAACCGCAGCAACAGTATAGGGACCTGGCCTCCAATAAGGCAAAGGCACAGGCACTTGCAACCCTGCACAGGTTATACGACGTCTGGGACAAATCTGGGAAGCTCCTGGCTTGGCTGAGTCTCAGAGAGAGAGAGACGCATGATGGGTAGAGGGAGTGACTGATAGGCAGGGACGATTGCAGAGGGGAGACCCCCAGATAGCCCAGGCGTTTGCCTCCTATTTTCTGGATTTTTATGCGGCTCGGGGCCTGGGAGATACTGGCGACATAGCGGCCTACCTGGCCGATATCACGGCCATGGAAATAAGGGAAGCGATAACTAGGCTCCGGCCAGGGAAGGGAAGGCTCCAGGCCCAAATGGGCTTCCAGCGGAATTCTTTAAGAAAGGAGCTGACCTTTTAATTCCCCACCTTCTGGTGATGTATGGAGACGCAGCCCAAGACTGTGAGCTCCCGCCAGACCTGAGAATGGCCACAATTGTACTGATATATAAACAGGGCAGGCCTCCAGAAGCCTGTGAGTCGTATAGACCAATCTCTCCTCAATGTGGAGGCCAAGCTGCTGGCTACGGTTCTGGCCCTCCGCTTACGCCAGGTGATCTCCGGATTGGTGCACCAGGACCAGACGAGGTTCCTACCGGATAGGGCGACAAGGCAAAACCTCTGACTGATCCATAACTGGCTTATGGAGGTGCAACACAGGAAAGACCCACATATGTTCCTCTCCCTGGATGCCGATAAGGCGTTTGATGCGGTCCACTGGCCCTTTTTGGAAGCGATATTGATCACGTTCGGTGTCGGCCTCAATTTTTGAAGATGGGTAGGTCTATTGTACACGGATCCTAGGGCCCGGGTACAAATCAATGGTGTAATGTCGGAAGATTTCCCCGTTCGGAGGGGGATTCACCAGGGGTGCCCCCTTTCCCCGCTACTGTTCGCCCTCACGGTTAAAATAGTGGCATGTGATATCCGTCAAGCAGAGGGGGTGCACGGCTTCCGAATCACACAGGCGGACCTCCATGAGGAGAAGATTTCGTTATATGTAGACGATATCTTCCTATACGTGACACAGCCGACGATTACGATTCCGACGCTGTTTGAACTTCTAGACAAATATGGCTCCCTCTCAGGTTACAAGATAAACTGGCACAAATCGATTCTATATAGCCCACGCCCGAAGAAGATTGGCCCCCACTACCGGGAGCCCTACAGGTCACCTAGTCTGGATTTAAATACCTGGGGGTCCACCTGGCAACCGACAAACAAGTCTCCTATCAAAAGAACATACTTAGGGTAAGTAAGAACTTTGCAGAAGACGCCCTCCGATGGAAGTCCCTACCTCTGACGATCTGAGGCCGAGCGGAAAAGTTCAAAATGATTACACTACCACGATTTCTGTATGCCCCTCAGAATGAATATTTTCCCCTACCCCACCGGGCAATTCAGACAATTAATGCCGAACTGCGCGGCCTCATATGGCTAGGGAAGCAACCTAGAATAGCCCTAACTACACTCAAATGAACTCAATACAATGGGGGGATCTCCCTGCCGGATATAGAGACCTATTACTGGGCGGAGCATCTTGCACCAATAAATGAATGGCTACATGCACCGGCAGACCACCCAACCTATAGGCTAGAGAGGGCCACCATGACACACCGCACCAGTTTGCACTATTTATACGGGGGAACTGGGAGGCGACGGCTGCTACCGGCCACACAGATTACCGTAGATGTATGGGCCCGACGAAGATGATGGGATGTACACACAAACCGACCAAGCAGACACCAATCTGGACCTGTACGTGGCTGAAAGAGCTGCACAAACTTACCAGTGGGACACCATAAGGATTTCAACGCTCGGAGACCTAGTGGTAAAAGGAGAGCTTAAGACGTATGACTCCCTAAGGGCGGAATATGGGCTGACCCCAGCGCAGTTCTTCAAATATGCGCGTTTGCGTCATGCCTGGAAGGTGGAGGTAGCGTTAACATCTCCACTACCGGAGTATGCCGCCCTGGAGGGTCGACTATTACAAGAACAAGTCCCCAATAAACTTGTATACTTGACTTATAAAACGCTGAACAATAATGCACCGGACGGGTTAGGGAAACTGAGGACAATCTGGGAGCGGGACGTGGGCGACATGGACACCGTAGACTGGGAGGCGGCCCTGATGCACCACAGGGAGGTAGCGATCGAAACCCGACTTCGTCTCATCCAATACAAAATACTGCACAGGGTCTATTGTGACAGGGTTAGAATGGACCGCATAGGCAGGGCTAGTGACCCTTGTTGCTTGAAATGCGGACTCCCCCAGGGTAAATTTTTCCAAACCCTGTGGGAGCTCTGCATCATAACCACTTATTGGACACGTATCTTGGGTAAGCTGAGTAACATTTTGGAGGTGACGTTACCGATGGACCCTAAGTTTGTGTTACTGGGAATAACCATGGAGATAGGTCTGACTCGCACGCACCTGATCTTTGCCTTGCTGGCGCTAGTAGTGGCAAAGAGAGATTTAGCACGAGCATGGGGAGCACAATTACCTCCAAAGGTGGGAGATTGGCGGAGGGGAATGGACATGTACATGGCGGCAGAAAGAGTGACATATAAAGCTATGGGCTGCCCCCAAAAGTTTCATAAGGTTTGGGGGAAATGGAGGAAGTACCATGGATTTGATGTGGGATTGGGGATTGATTGAAAAGCTTCTCGGCACATAGGCTAGGATTGTTTGCTGTGGTCCACGGCTTGTGGTGCATGACACTGGGACCTAAGGGACCCCCCTTGAAGGATGCCACATGTAGGGACTTGGTGTTTGATGGGCTAGGAATGGACAATGTTGAATTGCTGTATGCAATATCACTGAAATGGATGAGGGGCGGAGGGGCGGGGAGGTGCTTGATAGGGTGGAAAATTATCTGTGATGTGCCAATTATGAGTAAGTTGATTCAAAATGCCAATAAAAAAAGTTTTTAAAAAAAGAACACCACGTTCTGCCCCCCTTTCACTTGCCCGTACTGCCTGCATCTGCCGAAGTAGAGGACACTACTTCTCACACATCGCAGCAGAGACCTGGAATAGCCTCTCCACATACCTCCGGACAATCACCTCACTTTCAGAATTTCAAATGGCTCTCAAGACCTGGCTGTTCGAATAAGCCTGTGGGGCCTGCAGGCCCATGAATACTCTATCAGGTGATTAGCCATGCTTTATAAATCCTGATTGATTGTTCGATTGACCATTTCCCTGACAAGCCTTGGTCTGCTCAACTTCTCTACCCTGAGGGCCTAGTGTTAAAAGGGTATACTTGTTGCTCATTTTTGGTCCATCTGTAAGCTTAGCCACAGGACGCCATTGGTAAAAGGCTCTCATTGTTATAAATTAAGATCAGTAACAATTTTCTGTCTTGGGCCGCCTAAAAATGATACAACTTGTCTTAAAGGCTACCTAAGAGACATCTCATTTTGCCCTGTAAATTATAGTCAGTGGATTAATCGGGGTAGGAGTAACAAGTATAGCGGGCCTGCTGCAGTCTCAGTTCATGTAATACATATTGTCTAAGCTGTCAGTAAACTTGTATAATCTCTTGTAGAATGTCTTTGCCGACCTCTAATTACTGTTGGTCTCTGGGTAGGTGAGAGGTGTATTCTACTAATGCTGGGCATTGCTGACAGGTAACATTAATGGACTCGCCCACCCTGGCTCCATGACATGTGGTAACCCTCCTTGATTTCACTTAATATGCTCTGAATATGTTAGGAGAAGCTCTTTGCATTGGTAATTTGGGCAGGTATAATAGCAAGTAATTTTTTTTCATCATGTGTTATCATCGGCTGCAGCTACAGCTACCCATTAATAATAGATTTAATGAGTGAACATGTCCCTGGAATGAATATGTCAGTAGGAACTCTATTCCCTGCCAAGTAGGCTGTAACCACAGGATGCACTTTCTGGGGAATATTTACTTCATCAGTCACGATTTAGTAACATTGAGGTTTCTTTTATATCTGTTACACTTAACAAGCCCTGATGGATAAGGGTGACAAATGCTAAAACAACAGTTGATGGAGAGAATGCAGAACAATGTCATACATTCATCCCAGTACAGAGATCTGGGCCTAAATCCATCTTTTTTTGCTCACTATGCCATTCCAGTTCAGACATAGCCATATGCAAATCAGTCTTGACCCTGTGCCCCATGGGAACAGTCCAGCCCAAACTGCCAAGCCAGGTCCTCCCTGGACTGGAAAGAAGCATCCTAGGACCGGTTTCGGCCTTTCAGCCCTCATCAGCCAGGATAGCTTGATTCCAGTGGCATGGAGAGCACGGAACCCACGTCTGAGCATACCCGTTTCACTCGGGGGTGACAAATTCAAAAACAACAGTTGATGGACAGAATGCAGAACAATGTCATACATTCACCCCAGTACAGAGATCAGGGCCTAAGTCCATCGTTTTTTTTTTCACCATGCCATTCCAGTTTGAACCCAGCCATATGCAAATCAGTCTTGACCCTGTGCCCCATGGGACCAGTCCAGCTCGAACTGCCAAGCCAGGTTCTCCTGGACTGGAAACAAGCATCCTAGGACCGGTTTCGGACTTTCAGCCACTAGAATCAAGCTATCCTCCGTAGGCCTTAAAGACTTGTACCCCAAAAGGCAGTTGGTATGGGACTTTAGTGAGGCACTATCCCCAATAATATGAGTTTTCATACCTCAAGTAAAGATGAAGTAACACGGTGCATCGCAAGGAAAGAAATCCGTTCTAGAGAGTGCTGAATTCAGTCTGCCATAAAAAGCACCAAACCCTCATCCTGCACATTTAATTCTATCCCTCCCACTTTTACAAAACAACAAGCAAATTCTCTCTCCCAAAGGACATTTTGAGACAGACTGCAACTGGGGGTTGTTTACTAATTACCTTGTCTCTGACCAATGCCAGAGAAGCCATATGACCCTCAGTTACATCTCTGCCTTCTTCTTAGAATGAGTCAAGAGTAGAAAAAGTCATTTGAGGTCAATTTTTAAAACAATTGTCCCAAGAAAGATGTATGTGCCCATTACCCTGCTCAAGGATACTGCTAACAATTCAAAGAGTGAGATTATTTTTGTCCATTGAAACACCCTTAATTGTGATGAGGGTTGAAAATAGTTAAATGTCATATACTTGTAAAGCGCACAGCTGCCCCAGCAAAGGGGCGTACCGGCGCTGTATACCGCTGGGGAACCCATCCTGGCTTTCCCTGTGAGATGATCCCTCCTGGGCATCTCCAAGGTGAAGACAAGCATACCCAGCGCTGATAGGGCCGTTAGTAGAGATTAAGCAAGCTATTGCCCAGAGTTGCTGAGTGGGACCCATGGTTGGAGTAGGCACCGAGGTGAGAATTATCAAGTCCGCTGACCATGGCCCAAGACCCTGCCGCGTCGGGAATCGAACCCTGGTCCCGGGCCGACCTCTGCCTCCGGGTCTGCCGCCTCTAACCAGTGAGCCACACCACTCCACTTGAAGACCATTAATAAATGTAATCAACATTGATTGTTTTTATGGTCATTTGTGTAAATGTGATTTCCTAGGTTCTTCATGGCTTTTTAATTGCTGGCATAAGCGTTTACATAAACAAGGGGCAAAATAGTAGGCCTGGGCGGAGTTCACGAGGCCATAAAAAAACTCCACTGTGTTCCGCTGAACTCTGCATGCGGCGGAGTGAGTTAAGTCACGCTACAGATGTTTCGTACTGGGATTATTACAGCACACATGGCACCACCTGCAGCACAAGAGGGTACAGCTTCCTTCTGCCCCTTGAGCTGATGTTCTACTTGAGTGGCAGCTTTCTCAACGCAAGTGGCAGGCTTCTCAATGTGAGCGGTAATCCCCTGCTGTGACCGCCCGTGTTGAGAAATCTCCCCGGGAGATAGTCTAGCAGTGGATTTTCCTAGCTTGCTCTTGCCAAATTAGAGTGGCAACCCACCCGAGAGGAAAATCTCAGTTCCATGCTACTACACAGAGTTGTTTCGAAACTCTGCACTCTGTGCGGAGAGCAGAGTGGGGAAAACTCTGCAAACTCCGCGAGTGGAGCAGTTTACCCCCCAGGCTAATGAAAGGAATTCTTTATTTCATATTGCTTCCCCTGCACAGGACTGACCCAAGTGAATTAATAGACAAAGATCAGTGGGTCCCTGTGTTTCAAACCTTTGAATGTGATTGAAGAAACATGTTTAATCCAAATCTTAAATTCTGCATAGAAAAACCTTGCTGAGAGTGATTTTCAATGAGTGACGAATAGTGATGCAATGGGCCCCACACCTACTTAGTTTTGAAACTTGATCTTGAAGGATTACTGTGTAGCCAAGAATATATGAGAGTTCTCATTAAAGGCAAGAGTGATGTATTTAAAAAAATATATATATTTAATGCAAAGGGCCCTAAAAATAGATTACATACAAACAATGTACAATGTTTATATTCAGTGGGTCTGGGAAATAACATTCGCAATACAAATATTTTAAAGAGTCCGATCCACATTACAAATAGTAGGCAATTTAAAATTCATCATGGCTGTACAATAACTATTTACAACTGCTTAATATTGCTTAGGTTGTGATGAACCAACGTGTCCAGACTGATATCAGTTAATTATTTGTTGTAGGAGCCCGAGACCGGAGGAAGCAAAACTTCGTTGTCATTCAAGGTGATCCTCAACTGTACTCCTGAGATAGGGTCATCATCCTTCACCAAATCACAAAAGTCGAATCTTCGTGTTTCTCTATGGCTAGTGAAGCTTTACTGTTCAATGATTTCTAATGGTTCTCTGCATGTCCTCTGGTGGGATATGGTGTTTCAGCTCTGAGTGATTATCAGACTGGGAGATGGTGAGGGATCCTCAATAAATGCTATCGGTGATATCAGCCACAGTGGTCCGAATCAAAGGCTAAAGAGATGGCACTTAGGCTGGTACCTGGAAGTCGAAAGGTACATGGTCAGATAGGTCAAGTAGGCAATTGTCCATCCTTACAGTGCAGCAAGCAATTGAGGCACCATGAGCTCTTAAGATATATTTTGGCTTATTTCCAACTTTGGCTTGCAAAGATATTGAATACATTTAACCAAGGTGAAGGGGATTCAGCACTGAAAAGATTGTGCCTCTTCAAATATGACAAGAGGTAAGTTAGTTCATAAAAATGTGCTGCCTTCAAATATTGTACTCCCACAGCTGCTTCTTGCTCTATTCAGTGTCACACCCTCTACTACACAGTATATACTCTACAGAATTGAAGACTCTGTGAAGTCCCTAAACAGACAGTAGGTGTTTTGTAATCAGATGAATTATTTTTAACAATGTGATCTCAACCTGATAAATGCCAGTCTTAGACTCAAGGGGGCAGATACCCATGCTTACTCATAGCCCCCTCTTGCATCTGAACTAGATTTTCAGAATTATTATGCTCTTATTTTGAAATCACAAAGCATCCATACTGGGATTACAGCCAAGCTCTTGGTGGCTATATTTTCAGATGATACATCTATGAATTCATAAAAACAAAAAGGGCCTGGTTCACAAAAGTAAAGGTCCACTGTCTTTCTCTTCTAAAAGGTTTTGCACCCAATCTTTCCCAACATAGACATATTTCTTTGATGACAACTGCTTTGGACAACCCTACCCCAGAATCACTCCTTCTCCAGCACCAATGGGATGTGATCCTTCAGTCTCTCCATGTCCATTGTTGGTTACATATTTCTCTACATATTTCTCTAGACTTGAAAACCTATGTATTTCGTTCCTTTTCAACACACCCAATTGGAATGTAATTTAAAACATTAATCAAAGGCCTTCTGTCAGAAGTGCTTCTGGAATTATGAGACTATGAAGGGCCAATTGTACTCTTGAACGTCTGGTACAAGAATATTGTGGCACACGAATGCCATGGACAAAATATCGAGGGACAAAATATTGAATGGTAAATGCAAAGAGGGGCAGATATATTTACCATTCTTAACTCCACATAAATGAAGACATATGTATATTTATTTTTGGTACACATATGTGGAATTAGGTACAGAAAATCTGTTCACATTTACCTTTTAATATTTTGGCTCGCTTTTTTGTCAGTTATATTAGTGTCCGACAATATCAATGTTCAGGAGGCACATTTGGAAGGCTATATTATGGGACACAGTGAAAATTATGCAGCATAATTTATTACATTCTGTGAGAATACTATTCTGCTATTTTATCACACATTAATGCTGTTCTCCCAAAAAGCTTTGCCTCTCGTATCCCAGTATAGCACGTGGGTGAGGTAATCTGGTGAGTAGTTAATGTTTGCCGTGGCGCAGCACCATGTGTTATTTTTGATTACTCTAAACTATCAATACATTTATTTGTGGAAATCTGTAATCTATGTAGCATAGAGTGGATTATTTGGTAAGTACAGCAAACCCAAAAGTGTATGGAAGAAGCGCCTGGCTACCCTCATGGGTGACAAGCAGCAATGTACATATCCACCTTGCATTTACATTATATTCCAGTGACCCCATTGATTAGTGATGGTTTGTTGTGTGATCCTTTCAATCTGATAGTACTCACACTCTCACTGACATTGACAGAAAAAACAAAAGCATCAAAATCTTACCTCACCCTACTTAGAAAGTATGTAGTCGCACAACTTGAGAGTGTTTTTCATACTTTTGATCATGTCCTCGAGCTGGTAGATAGAGAGAATGGAAACGAGAAGGCTATTTAGATGTGACAACATGCATAACAGATGACTTATTTTTCAAAAAAATGGTAAACTGTGGGCATTGCCAGTAACTAGTTTATCCCAGGGAATAGGAGATTGTGTTCTCTGTTGCTCATTGCCAATGCAGCTGAATCCTTTTCCTGGTTTAGAAGTGAGGATAGAAAAAGCTAAATTTGCTCCTACGGTGAAAGGGAATTTTTGATCCCATAGTTCCTTGCTCGTCCACAAATACGATCAACCCCTGTGTGCTTTGTTCTCTTTTCTCACAGAAGAGGTTAATCTTGTAGTCAGAAGGGTGATTGTTTTAATTAATTCCTGTTTCCAGCAAGAGATAGCTTCCACCTTTATCCGTTTACACTGTGCACTAAAACCAGCGTTGACGTTACGAAATCGGTTCTAGCTCTCTAAGTATACCACTGGATGAGAGACTGAGTGAGTTACTACACCATTCACTCCTTGGTAATATTGTATTGAATTCCTTTTGTTTCTGAGAATGGAGTACAGTTTCCATGGGCAGTTATTTCTTTGGTATCTTGTGTATTTACTTTATTTTGTGTAGATAGAATGGAAGCGACAAAGTTTCAGAGAGAGGGCACATGAACTTGCTGGTATAGAACTTTAAAGAAGACTCACATATTTCTCAGCTGCAATGGTGGGCATGTCGAAGGCATCCCTGTGTTCCGGTGGTGTTACTTCTTCAAGCAGAATAGATGGATCCTGAAAATATAATTAAAATATCAGCATTACCAAGACCGTTGTCAACACATCTAGACTCTCATGCGTCTCACAGAGACAGAAGTCACAAAAGCCTGCACACCTCAAGAAACTAAAAAACTAAGGAAAACATTTGTACAAGAGATAGCATACTATGTTCGATTCCTATTGGGCATTTCACGGCCTTAGCACCTCGTGTTCATCCCCTTTAAAAGTAGAACTATTACTTTTGCGAGTAATGGATCAAAGATGCAGAAACAGTGAATAATGGTAAGCTGACAGTGTACAAGTGTGCTGCTACCAGAAGTGGTTACTCTGCTCTTGACCCAAGAAATTGTGTATGTCTCTTTCTAAACAATACAGTATCTACGTTATCTGATGAATACCATCCTGGCTCCCAAAGTTCTCACCTACTATTGACAAATCACTCACCTCGACTACATTGCAAAGAGCATCAAGAAAGAAATTACTGGGAGGAGTTGCCAAGTAGTGTAAGATGGAGGCTACATTTTACGCGAGCTCCGTGCCAGTTCCGAGAATCCTGCTGAATCCGACCCTTAGGCTACCTTATTCAGCCGTAAGTACCGGTGCGGTGGCCCATATACTAACCACCTTTGGTCCACCGGAGCCCATCCAGGGAGCCTGGGATGAGAGACAATTTTGGCGATCGACAGACTGGGAGTTCGTACGACCTGCCTGGAGACGTGTCTGCTGGTGACAAACATTATTATTATTAAATTTTATAAAGCGCGTAGTCACCCGTGAGTATCCCAGCGCTAGGATCCATACATCTGAAGGTCAGAGGGGCAAGGGAAGGGGAATCAAATTAGGGAAAAAGGTGCGTTTTCAGCCGCTTCCTGAATCGGAGATAGTCTGGATCTGTTCTAAGGTCGCGGGGTAACGAGTTCCAGAGACGGGCAGTGTGGACAGAGAAGCGCCTTCCACCCGTACGTGCCTTCTTGACTCTAGGGATGGTGATAAGATGTTCCTGATCGGATCGTAAGGATCTTGGAGCTTTGTAGGGTCTGATGAATTTTCTTAAAATGGGGGGACCTTTGTCTTGTAAAAGTCTATGAGCCAGACTTAGGGCCTTGAACTTCACTCGCTCTCTCACTGGGAGCCAGTGGAGGAGCTTCAGAGCTGGTTTGGCCGAAGCTCTGGCAGGGGTATTGGTGAGGATCCGAGCTGCGGAATTCTGGATCCTTTGTAATTTGTCCAAGGTTGCCTCAGGAGCGCCTAGGTAGATGGTATTACTGTAATCCAACCTTGATAAAATAAGGCCTTGGATTAGCAGTTTTTGGGAGGTCGGCGGGAGTAAAGGCAGAATCTTCCTGATCGACTTAAGGAGTCCAAAGCACGTCCCGGCAACTTTTTTGGCTTGTGTCATAAAAGACAGATCTTTTTCGAGCCAAATACCCAGGCTTTTAATCTCGGACTTCGGATCAGGAGGTTCACCCAGGCAGGGGGGCCAGATATTCTGTGAGAGGGACAGCCCCTTCTGGCCAAGGAGGAGAATGTCTGTCTTTGAACCGTTAAGTTTCAAAGAAGAGCTGTTCATCCATCCTTGTATTTGCGTCAGACAGTTGTATAGGTCCGCTGGTTCTTGACTTGGATGAGATAAGGACACCACTAATTGAGTATCATCAGCATAGCTGACGATACTCACTCCGAACGGATTAACGACCTCCTCCAATGGGGACATGTAGACATTAAATAATGTCGGGCTCAGGGAAGAACCCTGAGGCACGCCACATTGGAGGGGTGTTTCGGGGGAGCGGGTGTCATTCTCCCAGACCTGAAAGGAGCGTTGGCCCAGGAAGGAAGAAAGCCAGGTCAGCGCAGTTCCCTCCACACCGATATTCCTAAGTCGGTGAATGAGGATCCGGTGGTTACGGTGTCGAAGGCCGCACTGAGGTCCAGGAGGATCACTGCCACTGATCCTCCCGCGTCCAGAAGTACTCTGGCCTCCTCCACCGCAAACATCACCTGAAGCTGTGAAATCACAATGGTGAACCTCCCTGTGCATTGACTCCTGGGTCGTGCAAGGGAGAGAAGACAGCCAAGTGGCCGGGGTGTGGCACGGAGCCGCTTTCACTTCCAGGAGGTGGCTGGAAACAGCAGAACAGGTACCTTAGAGTGGAGGAGCCGGACTGGGCGCCACACGTGGCCAGGGCTGCAACTGCAGACTGGGCAAGCCGACTATGGAGCAACCTTTTCTCTGATGCAAACATCCATGTTGTGGCCCCTACTCTTGTACCCTTTGTCCTACCCAAGTCCATGCAGGTAGCCAGGGATAAGAGAAAAGCATTAGGCAAACAACGACATGTCGGAAGACTGGACTGCTGCCAACGTACCCATCCTGGAGCTGCAATCCCACAGCGGCGATCCATCTTTACCTCCGTATTGACTCTTGGGGCACAAAGGAAACAGACACATGAGAGGGGAGTGGTAGGGGCCGCTTTTCATGTTTAGGCAGCCACATCGGATTGTGACAGCCAAATTGGTGGGCCAGAGTAGAGGAGATTGGATAGGCAGCATGAGCATCCAGGACTTAGATTACAGCCCAGGTGGGCCGGGACCCACACAAGATGTCTCGCCCCAAAGGTAGGAGACTGGGTACATGGCTTCAACCTCAGGAGGTGATCCTCCTCTGGGAGCCCAGAAGCCCTGGGAGACTGCTACAGCCAATGGGGGGGCAGTTATGGTCACACAAGCCCAGCCTTACTCCACGCCTGATCACTGTGGCGTCTCAGGAGGACATCTGGAGAGAGGAGGGGAGAGGGAGTGCCCCAGCACTGGGCCAGTAAGACATGACCTCACAGAAACAAGCGAGGGCAGATGTCCCTTGCATTGTGTGTAAGGACGACCCTCCCAGCTGGTAGACCTGCCAGATGGCGTGGGGGACCAGCACCCAGAGAAATTCCTCACAGAATAGTTCAGAACCAGGGTCCCGGATTGTGAGCTATCCCCCTACTTCGTTCTGGAAAGGGCACACAGAGCGCTGGTCCCATGCCCTCTGCCGGCGATACAGCCTGGAGCCATTACCATTAGGGTACTGAACTTTTTAGGCAGAGACTCTATCCCACGGCAGGCACGCCAACATCCAGACGTCCTTTGCACCGACTCCAAGTTTATGTTCTTTCCCAATTACACAGTTAAGTGCAGCTCCTTCGTAAATGTTTCTTATAGGGTTAAGTGGAAAGTCAGGGCTATGTACATTGAATGTGCTGATGTACCCTGCCAAACTAAAAGTTATGTATCAGTAGGGAACCATTTTTATTTTAAAGCCCGTAAGAGACCTGGATCTGAGCGTCGGAGATGAAATAACTGCCCATATCAACAAAGGAGCCAATGACATCTCGGGAGACTGAAGGGTGTCAACCATCCCACTCTAGGCTGAAATGCAGCAGACTGATAGGAGGCAAAATCTGGTTATAACAGGAGGATAAACATAGGGCATTCTCCTCATAGAGCTCTGGTGAGTACCAGGGAGGGGACCCTACTAGTGGATGATGAGATATTATTCAGCGGCATAGAGGAGGGGTTTAGTCCCCTTCCTTTCTTTCCTCCATGTAGAGCTACAAGTGTTTTCTCATTCACGGAGGGATAAGAGACACATTGCCTCTGGGGAGAGGGGCTGGCCCGAGGCAAACAACTCCCCACAACACAACATTATTGTGGTTACTTTATTTTGCTTTAGTATTATATTGTATTGTATGTTGTTTCTATTGGGGTTGATTTTTTAGAGGTGAAAAATGCTTCCACTTAGAGGTGTTGAGTAGAGGGTTGTTGGGGGGAGAGTTGGGTACTTTAGGGTTGATTTGGTCACAATACTACGTCTCATGCAGGACAGATTGCGGACCCCAGTCAATAGGGCGCAATGACCTGCCAAGACCTCTTGCAACAGCACCATACACTACAAGCAATTGTCTTGGAATTTCAGTGGGTTGCTGGATAAAATAAAATGCACAACAATCCTTCGAAAGGCCCACAATCTGGTCTCAGTGGTTCCATTGTTGCAAGAGACACATTTTCTTGGGAATAGGGGGTTCCTTTTTGGACACTATGGGCCAGATGTAGGTCGCCAAATACCGGTCAGTAACGGCCGATTTCGGACGTTACCGACCGGTATTTGGCTTTTGAGATGTAGGTGGGTCTGAATTTACAGAATCGGTATATTTACCGATTCGGTAAATTTACCACTTCTGTATTTTACCGAATCGGTAAATATACCGATTCTGTAAATCCATATGTAGGTGACACTCCTAAGAGTGCCACAGGCCCTTACGAGTCGGTATTTTACCACCCAATCCTATTGGGTGGTAAAATACCGAATTCAGGTGTGCATGCACATCTGTGCATGCACACCTGTGCCATGGAGAAGTGTGGCTCACTGGTTGGAGGAGGCAGACCCTGATGCAGAGGTCAGACCCGGGACCAGGGTTCAATTCCCGACGCGGCAGGGTCTTGAGCCCAAATGTCCACGGACTCGATAATTCTCGCCTCGGTGCCAACTCGAATCATGGGTTCACACTCTGCAGCTCTGGGCAATAGCTTGCTTAATCTCCACTACGGCCCCCCCGTGGCGGGATGCCTGGTCTTCACCTTGGGGATGCCCAGTAGGGGTAATCTCGCAGGGAAAGCCAGGACGGGTTCCCAAAGCAAGCGCTAAGAGACCTGTCGGTGATTTGACGCTATATAAATCGAAATTAACATAACATAACATAACATGTGACACACAGACATGTCCTTAGGGCATGTATGTGTGCCACATGGCACACATGCCTGTACTTGGGGTGCTAGAGGGTGTCAAAGTGACACCCCCTGCACCCTTGCAGGATTCGGTATTTCCTATGGGCTTCAAGGCCCATAGGAATCAATGGGAAATACCGAATCGGTATTTACAGATTCGGTAAATACCGACTCTTACAGAATCTGTCATTTTTTACCTACATCTGCCTCCTTCCTATTTACCGACTCTTAAATACCGATTCGGTATGAGTCGGTATTTAGGAGTCGGTAAATAGAAATTACCTACATCTGGCCCTAAGTCTTTAATCATGCAGGGTTCACTAGGGGTTCCAGAGGAGTTACTTTTCCCCTGATGGTCATGGACAGTATCTGATATGCCATAGATAGATATGTGGTGATTACGGGCTTCCTGTTTGGCATTCCATTGGCAGTAGTGTCTGTGTATATTCCAGCGACCCTGCAGGCGACCACGATGAAAAATCTGATGACAGTTATCACCTTGGGCCTGGATGAGGAGCTTATCGTAGGGGGGATTTCAATGATGTCATGTACCTACAACTTGATTTGAAAAGAGGGGCTAAACCATTGCACCATAGGTGGAGTCCCTGCGGCTTTGTAATCCTTGGAGAGCAAAGAACAAGTTGGCATGTGAGTTCACATATTATTCCCACTCCCATAGGTCACATTCAAGACTAGACTACTTCTTCCTCCCAGCTGCTGGACTCTGATAGTCGTCAGGAGCTACAATTCATGCAGGGGTACTGTTGGGCCAATCACCGATTTAATTAACTATGGGGCTGGGGAGGTGTAGTTCTAACATGCACTGGAGCCTTTAGGTTGGGTGGCTGAAGGATGTTAGGTTTTAAGAACACAAGAAGAAAAAGATAGAACTCTACTTAAGAGCAAGCTCCACAACAGAAGTCTCCCTAATCACATTGTGGGAGGCAATGAAAGCAGTTCTTTGGGGTTTAATAGTGGCAGACTCGCCATTCAGGTAACAGAGACCAAATTGCCACATCACTGGAGCGAGTGGCAAAGGGCTCCCAATGATCTTAAACCACTTCTGCTCAGGAGACCTTGCGCTCTTTCACTTTTTAATCAGCTAAATTCGCCTTTTAGTCACACAGTGCTCACCTTGTCAATCACCCCCTTCCCTTGTCCACCACTGACGTAGTCAGATTGTTGTGGAGGGAAGGCGGGACCGGAAGTGATTACAACTTCCCCTCGCCTGCGGCGCAGGTTAGCAGGCTAGTTGTTCTGCCCACCCTTAGTACAAGAACTGAGCATTCACACGCGCCGGCAGACTCGTCATTCAGGTAACAGAGACCGAATTGCCACATCGCAGGAGCGAGTGGCAAAGGGCTCCCATTGATTTTAAACCACTTCTGCTCAGCAGACCTTGCGCTCTTTCACTTTTTAATCAGCTAAATTCGTCTTTTAGTCACACAGCGCTCACCTTGTCAAACACCCCCTTCCCCGGTCCACCACTGACGTAGTCAGATTTGTTGTGGAGGGAAGGCGGGACCGGAAGTGATTACAACTTCCCCTCGCTTGCGGCGCAGGTTAGCAGGCTAGTTGGTCTACCCTGTTTTACCATAAAAGAACGATGCCATTCTGTTCGCGCAGCGGACGTGCGCAGCGGGCGTGCCGAAGGCGCGCCAAAGGCAAGCCCGTCTGTGCCAGTCCGCGCCAGAACTGGCCCAGGGCCAGGAATAGCTGCCCCCCTCCATCAGCCCCTAGAATTTACACTCAGGAGACACTACTACAACTCAGGCAGCTCACAAATACACCATGCCTCCACTCATTTTCCCTGGAGGAACGACAAAGCAACTACACTCACTGCTCCTACACTCTATCACTATCTCCAAAGATAATCTCACCCCCCATCGAGCACTCAATCAGCATGGCCCTGCTGAACTGCAGGTCCCTACCCAAAGGCTCCTTGGAAATCAATATGCTTCTCCAAGACACAGAGCTAGATGTTCTGTTTCTGACAGAAACTTGTCTATCCCCAAGCTCAGAGCCAGACATCGTTCAAGCCCTCCCCCAACGATACCTCACCCAACGCCTCGACAGAATCACTGGGAAAGGCGGTGGAATCGCATTCATTCACAAAAGTCACCTCTCCTGCCGCATACTAGACAGCCCGATTCTTGATTGTGAAAACGTTCTTTTTATCATCCAACTCTCCCCTTTAAAATCACTTTCGGGCAATCTCCTGTACCGCCCACCAGGAGTACATATAGCTCCCTGATGGAAGCCATCATCTCTCGTGCCTGCTCCTCTTCCAACTTTACATTACTGGGAGATCTAAACCTCCACTTTGATGACCCTTCGGACAAAGTGGCAGGGGACCTAACACTTGACCTGGTTTCCTACCACCTTCTCATGAAAAGCCACCAAGCCACACATGTAAAAGGCCATTTACTAGACCCCATCTTCTCAAATATCACTGAATTAAAAACGAGTAAGACCCTCCCCATCCCCTGGTCAGACCACTTCCTATTATCATTCCACTGGCAAACCAACTCCGAACCTGTTCACGGGACTCCACTTTGCTTCCCAGAATGCCCATGGTCAGAATTAGTCCCTGAGGACTGGAGACGCGAACTCGAAATCACCACCCCATCATTCGAACCAGACCCAGTCTTAGCAGACGAGCAATTCTCCACTTGGATATAAAATTCATTAGATCAAGTACTGCCAAGAAAAATCTTACCTAAAAAAATGAAACCTTCAAATCCCCTTGGTTCACCCCAGAACTCCGCGACTTGAAAAAACAATGCAAAAAACTTAAACGCATATTCAGGAGGGACTGGGCCAATAACAAAAAAATAGAATACCAAGCAGCCATCAGGTCCTACAAAGCTAACCTAAAAACAACCCAGGCGCCTTCTATAAAGAACAAATCCAAGCCTCCGCCAACTCCTCTAGGGAAACATTTTGTATCGTCAAAAAACTGCTGAAAGTTTCAGATACACCCCCCGTCACCCACCCCTCGGGTCGCAGATGCAACGAACTGGCAGAGTTTTTCGCCACTAAAATTCTAAATATCCTAAAAACACTCCCCGTCCCCGACTACTCACCAGATTACCTCTCCCCAGCCCCCGCAATTAACGCCCCCCTCTTTGACTCCTTCTCTCTCCTGATAAGGGAGATGCTCCCCTATATCTTAAACTCAATCAAAAGTGGCTCCCCACTCGACCCCCCACCTTTCAACATCCTGAAACTCATGCCACCAACCATCACCCCCCCCCCATCACTAACTTAACACCTCCCTAGAACTGGGCTTCGTCCCTCTCAATTGGAAAAGGTCTACAGTTAGAGCACTGTAAAAGAAATCCCATCTGGACCCCCTAGAGCTGGGCAACTACCGGCCCATATCCTTACTGCCTGAAATCAGCAAGGTGGCGGAGAAATTCGTTAACCTACAGCTCTCCGCCTTCCTCGAATCCAACAGACTCCTACACCGCTCACAGACAGGCTTCCGGCCTTGCCAGGGAACAGACACCGCCCTGATGGCAGTGGTGGAAGAGGCACGAATGGTCCTGGACGCAGGTGGATATGCAGCAGTGATCCTCCTAGACCTAAGCGCTGCCTTCAACACGGTGGACCACTCTATACTTGTCCATCGTCTAAGCAGAATAGGAGTCACAGGTTCAGCAATATCCTGGCTCAAATCTTTTCTAGAAGATAGAACCTTTCAGGTCGCCGAAGGCAACATTAGATCCAGAGCTGTTCCTCTCCAATACGGGGGTGCCTCAGGGCTCATCCCTAAGCCCTACACTTTTCAACGTGTATAAGTCCCCTCTGGAGGAAATTATAGCCCCTTTCGGCATCAACGTGGCCACATATGCCGACGACACCCAACTCATGGTCTCTCTAAATCAGACGGACCACTGCCAGTAAAATCTATGCTCCTGTCTCAAAGAAATCTCCAGATGGATGAGCAAATCTCTCCTGAAACTAAACGGAGACAAATCAGAGATCCTTGTGCTAGGCAATCAATCTAAACTCACCACAAAACTTTTGTGGCCATCGTGCATCGGACCAGTTCCCGCTCCAAAAAAAGAAATAAAAAGCCTGGGTGTCTGGCTGGATCAGGACCTCAATTTTCAAACACAAGCTAGGAAAACCGCGGGAACCTGCTTTGGTCTCCTACGCACCACATGTAAAATCCTTCCCCTTTTACCCCCCCCACTCCAGAAAACTCCTAATTCAGGGTCTCATCCTGTCCAGACTGGATTATGGAAAAGCCCTATATCTTGGCGCCCCGAAATCGGTCATAAACAAACTTTAACTTGTCCAGAACTCTGCAGCTAGGCTGCTAACAGGCACACAAAAAACGATGCTCTGCTAAGCCTGCCCTAAGCTCCCTACACTGGCTCCCAATCCATGAGAGGATCAATTTCAAATCCCTCTGTATTACACATAAAATTCTACAGGACAAGGGCCCGCCAATCTTGAGATTCCTGATCAAACCATACAAAGCCAACAGGAAGCTAAGATCCGACCACCTCTTTCTGGCAAACGTTTCCAGAATCAAGAAAGCGCGGTCAGGAGGATGCCTATTCTCATACAATGCCTCCAAGCTCTGGAATACCCTTCCCCTCAACATTCGCAGGGAAACCAACCTACTAAAATTCCGTAAGCTCCTAAAAACCTGGCTGTTCTCTTAGGTTTCTTCTGATCCCGAGCTAATTCCTCGAGTCCAGCACAGGGACACCCCCGGGTAGCTACGCGCTTTACAAATCCACTTCCAATTCCAATTCCATACCCTGTGGGAGGAGAAAGAAAAGTACAGCACTGGAAAGGCAGATTGGTGAATTAGAATATCGCCTGAACCAAATGAGAGAGCATGACACATTTTGTAGTCTAGAGGCTACTAAGGAGGCCCTTAAAAAGAAACTGATGACTCATGCCAGGGCACCAGTGTCTGATTTTTAAAAACCGAGAGTACGAATTTGAGGCAAGACAGGATAATTGCTAAACAGGCTTGCAGCCAACTCTGGAAGACAGGTTTGTCCCATAGACATGGGGCCTGACAGTGGGATGACCCATTACAAATCACACATTACTATCAGGCACTTTACCAATCAAAGCCGCCGGGCGGGTTGGAGCAACAACACCTCTTAGCTGCAAACCTCGTCATGCCGAGGCTCTCCAGCAGTGAGAGGGTGAATTTGGATGCTCAACTGTCGAAGGAGGAGTTATATGCAGCCTTGTAGGAGATGCAATCTGAGAAGGTACCTGGTTCAAATGGATTCCATATGCAATTCTTGGAAAGGTTTGCATCAACACTACTCTCACTTCCTCACGAAGGTTGAAGCTGCAGAGACAGCTTTGCTACTTCCTTATGATATCTGGAGTGCCTCAGTGGGAGCCCTCCCCAAACCATAGAGCCACCTACAGACTGTGCGTCTTACAGACTGATCTCCCTAATAAATATTTAAGTCAAAATAGTTGCAAAGGCCTCAGCAACCAGGCTACTGAAAAAGGTGAGACCCCTAGCGCATTGCGATTAAAATGGCTTTATGCCAGTCAGAAGCACAAGGCCTTGTCTTAGGAGGCTAAATATGTACTTGGACCACATACATTCTGTATCTGACCACACAACCATGATGCAACTTGACTCTGAGAAGGCCTTTGGCCCATTTGAATGGTCTTTCCTCCACAATATCTTAAAAAATATAAATTTTGGTCCTAGATTCCTTTAGTATGTGAGGCTGTTATACATTATGCAATGGGCTAGGGTCAGAGTGAACAGGATTTACTCACAGCAGTTCCAGATAGGCAGAGGTCTGCTGTCTCCTCTCCTGCTCACTCTTGCAGCGGAACCACATGCCAAATAGATTGGCGGGACATGCAGGTGTAGAACTAGAGGTATGGCGGAAAATTAGAGGGCTGCATCTCTTTGTATGCAGACAATGTCCTCCTGTATATCCAGTGCCTAAACGAATCCATCCTAAAGCTAATTTATATTCTAAAAATCTGCAAAGAAGTGTCAGGCCTGAGGGTGAACTGGGGGAATCAGCCATAAACGTTATGGTGGGTTCTCCTCCAGATTTGCTTCCAGACTCCCCGGCAAGCTGGAGTTTTTAAATACTTGGTGTTAGACGTGTCAGTCTTATGGTGGTCTTACCTCAATCTTTTTGGCTGCACATTTTGCTGAATCTTTTGTTGGCCATAGGACTTTGAGCACTTTACCACTGCTAATTAGTGCTAAAGGGCATGTGCTTCTTCCCTAAACATGTGTGCAATTGGTGTATACTTAATTGACCTATTTAATTTACTTGTAAGTCCCTTGTAAGGTGGTATACCATATACCCAGCCTCTGTAAATTTACTGCCGCTAGTGTGCTGCAGCCATGATTGTCCCACCAACAGAAGAGGCCTGTCTAACCCATCTCGGCCTGCCACTGCAGTGCCTTTGTGGGCAGTTTACTGCCACTTCGACTTGGCATTTAAAACTACTTTCCAAGCCTTAAACTTCCATTTTATTGCATATAAGTCACCCCTAAGGTAGTCCTTAGGTAGGCTTAGGGCAGGGTGGTATGTAAGCGAAAGGTTGGACATTTACTTTATAGTTTGCATGTCCTGGTAGTGACAAACAGCATATTTCATTTTTCGCTACAGTGAGGCCTACCCCTCTCATAGATTAGCGTCAGGAATTCCTTAATATACTTTTTAAGCTATAATTCCTGATCAGTGAGGAGTAGCTGTTTCCTCTTTCATATGTTTGGAATGGTAGTGATGTTTAATTTACCATTACTATTTTAGAAATTCCACTTTTAGAAAGTGGACATTTCTCTGCACTTACTGCTTTGTGTTCCTGACAGCCCGTCTCTAATGCATGTCTGGGGTGGCGGACAGCTATACTTTGTGCATTCCCTCTAGACAGCCATAAAACAGGAAGGATAGGTGGGTTTGAGTACCCATCTACATACATCTGCATTCTGATGGCCTTGCCTGGGCTGGATGGAATGGAGAGGTTAAGACTTCACTTGAATAGGTAGTATCCTGTCCCCACACAAAGTACTGATTACCCCCCACAGATAGCCTGGCAGACAGGTCTGGCCTGTAAGGGGAACATGTGCATTTAAGAGAGCTGCCTTGAAGTCATCCCACGCCACAACAAAGGCCCTTTTGGGTATAAGTACTGGGTTTCTGACCCCCCCCCCCCCCAAAAACAAAATGAGACACCTATGGATCCTGAACTTGAATCTTTGTTATAAGGACTGTTGTGCTGTTTAAATAACTAATCTTTGGACTGCAGGCTTGGAAGGTTTGCTTTTCTCTTGTGTTTCCCTGCTGTCTGCTGCTCTTTGACTCTGCAGAAGGAGAGCTGGACTCTACCTTCCCTACAAGTGATCTCCAAGGCTTGCCTCCTCTTGCTTGAGACTCAGCGATATCAAAGTTTCTACCCCTACTCCTGTGCCTGAACTCACTGGATGTGACCAAGATACTTGCTGCACCGAATTTGATGCATCTTCTGTCTGTGTATATCAGAACGGGTGCATCGATCCGGTTGCAAAAGTAAAATGAGCACATCACATTGGAACCAGCACTTTGCCTTCAGAGATCGATGCATCAGACAGAGTACACCGCAACTGCTGCTTGGTGAGATTGATGCATCCCCTCGACTGTGTGGTAGAATCCGATGCGACAAATTGTTCGACACCTCTTGACTCCAGCACCCGTCTTCGGAGCTGACGCATCGCTTTCACTATATGGCGCAGATCGACACATCTCACTGTTTGCGATCAGGAAAGGTGCTTTGTTCACTAGGTCCTGCGTGGATTCTTTAGCTGGCCTGCGAAAGGGGCGGTGGGATTGAGATGAGAGGGAGTACCGGGAGTGTGAGGGAGAGATGAGGGGGCAGTGGGTATATAGGGGAGAGGTGACAGGGCTGGTGATAGTACAAGTGAGAGATGTGGTAGATTGGAATTCTTTGTTGCAGAATTGTGTGGCGTGGTATGAAGTTGTGTAGTGGAGATATGTGGCATAGTATGCAGTGGAATTATGTGGACAAAATTGAAGAGCGACGATGGTGGCAGCAAATGGGAACCTTATGGGTAGGCGTAAGCCCATATACTAGATGCAGTACGTCTCAATTTGAGATACTTGAATAGCGCTACAATGCTTTGCCTTTGCCAGCGCACATGTGTTCTCTTCCCCGTTCTCAGAGTGAGGCAGAGAGCAAGCTAGAGCGACCAAGCAGATATTGTGGTTTATGAATCGGTGGTAGCAGAATGCGTGTGCTTTGGCCACGATATAGGGGCAGTGGACAAAATTGTAGATGCAGAAATTATAAGTGCTAATACATGTGCAACATGTCATCATGCCCATGGGACAATGCCCACAAAAGCAGCACACCTGTACAAAGGTAATCTTAGGAAAATAAACTGTACATGCAATTACAGTATAATCCCATTTAAGAAAAGAAACATATGTAGAAAGTTTCTTCAGATGAGATAATGATTGTAAAATGACTTCCACTTTTGCCAAAATGTTTATAGTGTGGTACCGTAGGGTTTGCCACTCATTTCCATACACATGCCAACCTTTTCACCCACATTTACTTTCTAAGAAAAATTGCAGATGTTCACATTTAGAGGCTGCTTCAGTGTGCGCCACGTTATGCACTGAAAGGCCCTACCTGCAGATTGGGCAGTGGCCAGGGACAATTAATCGCTTGCACTTTCAGTTCCACTGGAGTGTGGGGGGTGCAAGGCCACAGGAGTTAGAATCAGGGAACAATTAACAAGATTAGCCACAAAATAATTGAAACAAAGCCCCGAAGCAATTTGCAACAACCCCAGCTCCCAGGGTGCATTATGCAAATATCCAACACGATATCACTATGCTTCTCCCAGCTTTGAATAATTCAGAATTACCACATGCAAAAACATTTACCACAGTTTCCAGTTCATCATGCTCAGAAAGAAAAAAAATGGAATGTAGCAAGTTACTGTTCGGAGCATGCTTTGTGAAATACACCCTGGCCTGCGACGAAGGGCCTATGTGGGATGAAAAAACACTGGTGGGTCTCTCAAAGAGGCGAGGCAGATATAAATAAGCATGTGGCTTAAGGCACTTAAGCTAGAAATATGTACTTTTGCATAGTGTGCCGCCCCACTGATATTTTGGTGCTTCTGTCATTGCATCCAGATATATACTGCAGCAAGTAACATTGCATATACAACAAGCCAGGGCTGTCGGCTTTGTCAATATTATGTTTTTCTGTTTGCTGTATCTGAGGGTAAACATGCTTGGTCCTTTTCAAATAATTTGTTTCCTTTTATGTCTTTTCTCTCTCAAAGAGTGGATTTGCAAAGGTTAGTTTAAATAGGCCCTCTCCTATTTTTTCCTGTTTTTAAAGAAGGATATTCAAGTAAATTCCTTGCCTTTCCCTCATAACTATTTTTTCAGGGCAACTTCTTTTTAGCAACATTGGCTTGTAACAAAATGCATGTTCCAATTATTATTATTATTATTTTGAATTTGTAAGGCGCACAGCTACTCCAAGAGGTTTCCCGGTGTGATTACACACTCAAAGCATTTCTTCCTGCAAAACGTATTGTTTACATGTAAAGTGCTTTAGTGCCCCCGGACAAAGCTCGCTCTATATCAACTGACAGATTAAAAAACAGAGAACAGCATAACGTGGCCTTGGATTGCCCTGGCTGGGGAATATGTCCTTTTGTGTAACAACAGCATGTAAGTATCATAGTTGCCTTGACTGTAAAAGTATATAAGCGTATGAAGGGTAGAAACCTTCTCTAGTAAAGGACAATGAAAGTTAACGTCATTTGTGGTGAACACTGTAATGATGTACTCTGCATTATATTAGAAAGTGCTTGCTGTTCTGCACAGTGTGCTGCACTGGAAAAAGAGCCAGGCTTGTCAGCAGCAATGAACATTAGTTCTTCAAGCAGCGGGGTCAGAGCAGACATTCCAGGGAAAACAGGAGTCAGATAAAACTGAGGTTTCTGCCCGGAGGGTGTGGGCAAATAGAGAGCCTGATAAGGAGCCGTCCCCGCACATGGTTTTTAGAACAGCTGGTGCACCAGCAAGACCCAGCCCACTTAAAGCCCTGGGCCTATGTGATATTTATTTGTGCCTGGGTTAATAATTTATTAAAAATAGTATCTTCAAGACATGTGGCAACGCTATGAAACGACAAAAATACAGCTCCAAGACCTATAAATGAAAACGTAATTTATTATTATTACAGTGTTCACGCTGTTAAACATGAGCAGGTGTACAAAGTCAAAGGAGGAGACCAGAAAGAAAGTACACAAGTAAACCAAGTGTTTCTGCTCGGTGAGGACAAAACCTGCAGAGAAGAATGCAGCCCTCTGCAGCTTATTCCCCAACTTTTCCTGTCTTGCTTGCAGCCCCTCTTAGTCCCATGTAAGATCTCATTGCCGGGTCTTATAGGCAGGCTTGCTTCAAATGAGATCTGACTGAGAGCTCCGATTTGATTTGAAAAACTTGGAAGCAGTATTTTAGCCAACATAGCATTGGATGCTATCAGAACTATGCTCTCATCCCGTATAATGCAATCACACTGCAATACACTGCCATTTGTCAGGGTGGGTTGTTCACGTTGACCTTATGAAGGCCCCTCCACCTTGCCAAAAGAGAGGACTGGTAATCCTGTAACAAAACACACCAGGGTCAGTACCAGTTGCCTCCTGGCCAGGACAAGTCAATTTTTCAGCAGCGGTTTTGAACACAGTAAGCTGTGTGCTATTTAATATATTCTTATCCCTGCCCATTCCTCAATGTAGCTGTATTCTGTATTCTGGGGATATAGAGCCCAGCCTTTACCCATGCCTGACGTTTGGTCCTGAGCACCCCACCACCCTTCAGTCCAGGGCCTGGTCTTAGACCCGGTCTTGTATTGAACACCCACATTCCTAAATATGAGTTGTCTTGGATAGCGGCCTTTCCGTCTGTGCTCTATCACTTCTGAAGTCATGAGTAATCCAAAGGAGGAAGTGAATGTTGAATTACTTGTCATTAATGGTGAATTTAAGAGGTTGTTGCATTTGGTATCTGTGACAGGCGGACCAGCCGGATGAAGGAGGGAAGAACGTGCGGGAATGGGGGGCTGCCACAGACGACTTACCCCCTCTTATCCCATTTCAGCAGGAATCAAACTTTATTAAGCGCTGAGGAAGAACAAAGTGCGGGCACCTTTAATTGGAGCTTCGTACATGATGAGACTCCTCCCAGATTGTTGTTTGACTCTCGGACGGCGGATCGGTAGGACGAACGCTGAGTGATTTTCCAGCCTTTTGGTGACCGGGGGAGCTGTAGTCTCAGAGGTGGTTCCTGTTGACTTTACTGAGGTTGTGTGATACGCCTAGGTGGTCGTTTATATACACACCCTTGAAATAATTTGCATAGTACACCCAGAATTGATATTTTAGGAGTTTCTAGGAGAGTTTGGACTGTCTGTCCCATAGGAGAAAGTTGGCTGTATCCTTCAGGGTGGTGTCCCCTCTTTCTTGGGGGGGCCGCGTGTACATCATTTCTAAGTACCCTTGTCCTGATGAAGCCACAAGATACTACTGGCGGAAACGCGACCGCGACTGCGTCGACAGATAATTAATTGTTTTTCCCCCCCTGTTTTTCTTTTTTTGTTTAGGGTACATATTTGTATATATTCTGTATATATTGTAATTATACGTTTTGATTACTGTATATATTCTGGTCACCTCTTTTTCTGTGATTCATTATATTGTCCTTCTTAAAAATCATATCATTTATTGCTGATAAAAATATTGAAGAAAACAGGTTAATACATTGTATCCTGTTTTGAAGTAGCATTTGCTTTATTTGTCCCTCAGTACCTTTTTTTCTACTTTTTCATCCTTGTGATGCTCCTTGCCCAGGTATGGGAGGGTAATTTGGGCAGAACCCCTGTTCATTACGCAGAGACTCCTCCCACAGCTGACGTCAGATGGTAGAGCCCATCTCAAGAAGAGGATTCCCGGAAGGAAGAAGGCGGCGTGTATCCCGAGGAGGAAGAAGTCGCGAGCTGGAGAGCGAGTGGGAGATACCGGAGACTGAAAGAAGGAGGAGACGGCGAGGAGACGAGGTCGGGACCTGGAACCAGCGCAGAAACGCCAGGAGGCCAACGATCCCACGAGTCGCCCTGCCACGTTCCCAGGGGAAGAGCGTGGCTTGAACAGGTATGGGGCAAGGTGGCAGGCTGGGTTGGACGAAAAGAACGCCCGACTGTGTGAACCCGTGCTCCTCTCCATATGTGCAAGCCCCTTGTATATACTTAATTTTGTATATACTCGCTGTTGTCCTTTATGCCCTCACGTGCACTGCCATTCACGTTCGTTGAGTGTTCATCACAGTGCACTCTAGAAGATATAGTTTTCCTCACTCCCCTGGTCCCTGGTTTAGGTTTAAGATTGTAGGACGGTCGTCCTGATTCTCCTTTCTTTATTTGTTTTATTTTGGGTTCCGACCATTCTGATACGGAGACCTCGAGACTGGGAAGAAAAGATTCACCAGGTCTAGGAGAAGTTCACCATACCCTCCCCCCCGTATCTACAAACAGGAAGAACAAGACGGATCTCGCAACCTTTGCTAGGGAAAGACTATCTTGTAGACGAAAAAAAGTGTTGGGAAAAATAAAACCCTCTTTGAAACGATTTGGTCTACCTTCTGATTTTGATAACCCGCCACAACTGGTGTCAGAAGTGGGATCGTCATCTCAGTCCGTCTGCCACACCAAGATGGACGCCCTTATCCAACACATGATTAAAGGACAAGAAAAGTTAGAGTGGCCTGTCGAAAGGCAGATGTCATCTGCCCAAGCGGATCGTGAGTTGTTCCAAAACACCATAACAGCCCACATAGAAAGTCTACAAAAAGCCCCATTAGACCCAGGTACCCCAGCGCCAACGGAGAGAAGAGCACATGTTCCCAATCCCACAGGCATAGCTCTCCAGAAATACGTACCAGGGGAAGACCCAGATGCGTTTTTAGTGAATTTCGAAAGAGCTGCCAGAGCGTGCGGATGGCCCGAAGACAAATGGCCCTTCCTTTTGGCACCTCTACTTACAAGCGAAGCACAGTTCGCATACCAAGTAGCTAACCCCGCTGGAAACACAAGCTACCAAGATATTAAGGCGATAATATTGGACCAACTCGGATTAGACGCCGAAGCGTAAAGAGTACGCTTTCGAAAAGAGCGAGGGACACCTGGGGAGAATCCCAAAACGCTGTTTTTTCGCCTAAAGATGGCTGCGGATAAGTGGTTACAACCCCTCACTAGCACCAAAGAAGAAGTCATGGCGAAAATCTATTTGGAGCAATTCATGGAGGCTCTACCAGTTATATGGAAACGGGGGGAGAAGGAGGAAAAATGAGACTAGGTTGTCCTCCTAAAGGTCAGTGCAAACAACAGTATGGATCCCAGTCATGGGACCCTGGGGCCTAGCTCAGTTCAGGTGTACGGCTGATTTGTAGCCCTACGCCTTCAAGAAAGAAAAATATCTTTCTGGTGTCCCCTCACTCACCGGGGTTTCCCCGCGGTGACATGCTTCATCATTGGGGCCATCCCAGTTCTCTACGAAAAGGGGCGTGCTGCGACTCACGAACTACGCAGGAGCACTATTAGTGTGAATGACTATGTGTGGTGCAAAAAGAATAAGTGGAGTGGGTGTGTGTGTGTTAAAAATACCATACTTAGTGGGCCTAACTGTTTTATTGAGCTCCTATGCAGGTATATTAAAAGTGGGGTTGATAGGAGGAGCTTGGCGGGCATCCATGATGGCCGCGTGAGCACAGAGCTCTCCGGACCCCCGCCACTCCCGGCATGATATCCTGAACATATCCTGATTAATTACGAGGACTCTTGTAGAGGAACCTGGGCTGATCTTAATGCCGTTTTTGGATTTCGAATTGAACCAGGGGCACCGAAGATACGTCGACTCGAACTTTCGGGGCCCGCCCCGGTGGTGCGCCCGGGTCTTGGTGAGGCTCTGTTGCCGTGTCTGAGTTGAACAACAGCGGCAGGGGGATTCGACTTGTGGGTCCCCCTCTTACCTTTCGGTTTCGATTTTGCCTCAGACTACGTCTTCCGGCAGAGGTGTCTGGCCGTTTTTGGGTCCAGCGACGCGAGGTTGCTGTTGCACCTTTTGCCTGCCTCGCATCCTTCCAGACCGGTTCACACCTCGATGTGCCCTCACTGCTGATTTTTGGCTCCGGCGCCCTGTCCTCCTGCGGCCATTTTCACCAGGTCGCGTGGGTCCCTCGGGACGCGGTCTCCATCATGTCTGGCAGAGGGGACCAAGAGAGGCGGAAGACCAAGACGCCCCTGCGCGGGGGCCCGGTCCAGTCTAACATCATGGACCGGTACACACAATCGAAGGGGTCCCCTGGAGCCGCCTTGCCTGGCCCGAGTGCAGTTGGGCACCCTTTGGAGACTTCGGCGGAGCCGTCCCTGCAGGACATCATGGGCGCTATTTCTGGCATGAGAGAAACCATCGGCCAACAGTATGAAGCTCTGGCCCACAAAATAGATACTGTGGCCATCGATGTGAACTTGATTCGGGCCGACCTATCTAAAACCAATGAGAAGGTGAAGTCATTGGATCTCAAGTCATCTAGCCTCACGGCCGACGTCTCGGAGATACAGACGGAGATTGGCAACCTCAGAAAGGTGAATGATTTCATGACTCGGCGCTTGGAGGATTTTGAAAACAGAGCACGGCGTTGCAACGTGCGTGTGGTTGGCGTTCCGGAAAATCCTGACCCACATTCTGTTGATCTCCTGGTTGAGGACTTGATACAAAGCTACCTTTCTCCATCTGGATTGAGCAAATTCTTTGCGGTGGAACGTGCCCATCGTGTTCCGGGTGGCCAGGGCAAGCCGGGCGCCCCGCCGAGGCCCATTGTTACAAAACTCTTTCATTATAGGGACCGAGACGCTATCCTGCAGGCCTCGCGAGTTAAGGGCCCGGTGGCCTTCGAGAATGCCATGGTGAACTTTTACCCGGACTTCTCACAGCTTGTGCAGAGACAACGTATGGGCTTCCGTGGAGTCAAGAAGCGTCTTCGGGATTTGGGACTGCGATACGCCATGCTTTTTCCTACCAGGCTGCGAGTTGAGTACAATGAACGGACCCTTTTCTTTGATCGGCCTGATTCGGTAAATGACTGGCTGGACTCTCTGCCGGACCGGCCTAACTGGACTGAGCCCACCGAACACCCGGGTGGTGCCGAGGGTGGTGTAGAGAGCTGAACTTATTGTCTATGCCCCTGTCTCCGTGCGATGTGAATTCTCCCAGGGTTCCATACTTGAGTGCCTCTATTTTCTGTGTGTTCTCTTCTCCCTTTAGCTCTGTCGGGGTGGCGGGTGGGACGGGGCCTTTCCTCCTCCGGGGTCTTTTTGTAGAACGGGGGTTTTTGGGCGACAGGCACACTGCATGTTGGGGTGGCTTTTTAGCTTACTGCAGGGGTGCAGGGTGGGGGGTGTTTTCTTGGATGTTGGGGGGTGGGTTGGTGGGGTGTTTGAGGTTCGTGTTTTGTTTTTTCAAGGCGACTCTATCTTGCTAATGGAATTTTCAATGTCATGCTCAATGGGGGATGGTTCCTGCATCACTCTGTGGGATGGGGGGTAGCGGGTTGAGGTTTATTTCGTGGAATGTCAATGGTCTGGGGGATCGTATAAAAAGGGGGGTGGTGTTGCGATGCCTGCGACGTTTGTCTCCCGATATTGTTTTTCTGCAGGAGACCCATCTAGTGGGTAATACTTGTCGTGCAATGAATAGGTGGGGCTATCGCCTTGTCGCGCACTCAGGGTTTACTACGGGTTCCAGGGGGGTGGGCATCCTTGTCCGGGCTTCCCTTCCCCTTGCGATAGATGATGTGATCCTTGATGATCGGGGGCGTTATGCCGTCCTCGTGGGACGATATGAGGGCCGGACCCTTTCTCTGTTCGCCGTCTACGTGCCCCCCGGCCTGCAGACCTCTACCTTCTCCGATTTGGGCCGAGTGCTGTTGGGCCTCCCTGATGGCGCTCTTTTCATGGCTGGTGACTTTAACTCTGTGTTCTCCGGTCTGAGTGATCGTTACCCCCCTAGGGACACTCCTTTGGCCCAACTGTGGCTGGGTGTTTTTTTGGATACTTTTGGTTTGGTGGACTGTTGGAGACTTATGCACCCCACTCAGCTTCAATATACTTTCCATTCTGGTGCCCATGGAAGTCTGTCTAGACTGGATTACTTCCTAATGCCAGCTGCACAGTAATCGGCTGTCCGGGAGATTAGACACCTTCCCCGGGGCATCTCGGACCATTCTCCGCTCTGGCTTTGCTTTGATGTGGGGGTGGAGGCGGTGGGCCGGGTGGCTCCTATCAACCCTTGGTACCTGACCACCCCTGAGACCCGTGGTCTATTGATTAAGTCCCTGGACAATTATTTTCTAGACAACGAGGGGTCCGTCTCCTCTGTGGTGTCCTCAATGGGAGGCTTTTAAGACAGTGATTCGTGGGCAGGCCCTGTCTCTCATTGCTGAAACCAAAAAGGCGAGGAATCGGGAGGTGGTGGATCTTGAGATGGAAATACTTGAGATGGAGGCTGACCTGGAATCGACTGTTACTCCTGGCAAACTCCATGCCCTGGGTCTGAAGCAGTTTGCCTATACGTCTCTGGTCACAGATGCGGCTAAAATGATGTTTCGAGAGCAACAGGGTAGTTTGTATGATGTTGGGGACAAAGCGGGTAAATTGCTTGCCTGGTTGGATAAGAAGGAGAGGGCGAATCGAGTGGTGCCGGTGATTCAGACTTCGAATGGTGTGAGAGTGACGGACCCAGTTGAAATAGTGGAATGTTTTGCGGACTACTTTCGTGCGGTTTATTCCCCTGTGTCAGAACGGGATGCAGACGACTCTCGCCTCTTGCTGCGTGATATAGCTTTGCCCTGCCTCTCCGATTTGGAGCAGGTCTCTATGGAGGCCCCGTTCTCTACGGACGAAATAGCGACTGCCATTCGCTCTCTCCGTTCGGGCAAGGCTTTGGGCCCGAACGGATTGCCAATCGAGTTGTACAAACTGTGTCCTGATAAGATTGCGCCCTATCTTCGAACAATGTTTTTGGAGTCCCGTGAGCGGGGTGCTCTCCCCTATGACCAGCGCCTGGCTACGATCGTTGTAATTCCTAAAGAGGGTAAGCCCCGGGATCTTTGTTCGTCATATAGACCCATCTCCCTGTTAAATGTTGAGCCCAAGGTTCTTGCCAAGCTCTTGGCTACTCGCCTCCTGACGGTCATTAGTGACTTGATTCATCCGGACCAGTCCGGTTTTATCCCGCACCGTAACACAGCTCTTAATCTGCGTCGCCTCCACGGAGCCATTGCGAGGGCGGGGCTTCTGACGGAGCCGGCCATTTTGGCTTCGTTGGACGCCTCGATGGCCTTTGATACGATAGAGTGGCCCTATCTTTGGGCAGCTCTTGAGAAGTTTGGTTTTGGCCCGGGGTTTATTGGATGGGTGAAGCTGCTATACACCGACCCCCTGGCGCAGGTTGTGGTTAACGGTCGAGTTTCTGTTCCCTTTTCCCTCTGTAGGGGGACCAGACAGGGGTGCCCCTTGTCTCCGCTACTTTTTGCTCTCGCGTTAGAGCCGCTGGCTGCGTGGCTTCGATGGGAGCCTTCTCTCAAGGGGATACGTTGGTCCCCAGATTTTGAGGACCGCGTTTCGCTTTACGCGGACGACATTCTTCTTTACCTTACTTCCCCGCGTAAATCTTTAAATGTTTTATTCGACGTTCTGACCTCGTTTGGTAAAAATTCTGGTTTGATTATCAACTGGGCTAAGTCCTGTGTATATGTTCTCTTGGGTGTTCTGCCCCCGTTGCCGAATAGATTTCCTATCCAGGTTGTTCAGTCTGGCTTCAAATATCTGGGGATTTTTATTACACTTGATTCGTCGCTCCGGTTTGAACGTAATCTCCTTCCCCCGCTTCTTAGACTGAGGCTGGACGTGGCTCGCTGGTGTAAATTGCCTCTGTCTCCGCTGGGCAGAGCTGCCCTTTTCAAGATGATGTCCTTGCCGCGATTCCTTTACGCACTCCAGAATTCCTATGATGACATCCCCGCTACCTATTTTCGAGAGGTCGAGAGTCTACAAAGGCAGCTGATTTGGGACGGGCGTCCACGTATCGCCCTTGCGAAGCTTACCATCCCTTGGTATGACGGAGGGGACTTTAATAGAGCGCTTTACTCCAGGTCGGCTGGGCGCCATCTTACGGGACCGACCAGGATTGCGGTTAGTGTGTGGCGCGCTGCGAATGTAAGCCTGGGATGGGAGGATCGCATGACACTGGCGACTCCGCTTTATGCATCCGAGCGTCTGGGATGTCTTTGGACGACGAAGGGTTTTGACCGCTGGGATATGATTGGAATAAGTAGAGTGGGTGACGTATGTACGAATGGAGCGGTGAAGTCCTTCGAGGCCCTTCGGAATGATTATGACTTGAGTGATAGGGAATTTTTTAGATATTTGCAGGTCCGCCATGCCCTTGTTTCTGTTCTGACTTCTGGTGCCGCCATCCCTGAGTCCTCCCCCCTCTAAGATCGTATTCTGGATGGCCACCTCCCCGATAGCACTATCTCCTTGATCTACAAGAAGCTGATTCACAATCGCGCTGACTTGCTTGTCCGACTTAGGGAGGCTTGGGTCGGCGGCGGGCTGGAATTGGATGACGAGGATTGGCAGTCGGCACTATCTTCTCCGAAAGAGGTCGCCATTCCTGCCCGTCTCCGTCTGGTTCAGCTCAAGATCCTCCACCGGGTGTATGTTACTGGTCCTCGTTTGGTTGTGATGGGTTTTTCCCCGGATGGTTTATGCAAGCGTGGATGCGGGATGAGTGCTACATTTCTTCACATTATCTGGGAGTGCCCGAGGGTGGCTGCCTACTGGACTGAGGTACTTGCGGTGATGGCTGATGTGACTGGCATTGCCCTAGTGCCGGAGGCCCGGAGATGCCTGTTGAACGTGTGGGAACCTACCGACTATTAGGTGGCCCAGACCAGATGGGCGACCCTGGGATATATGGTTGCGAAGCGGGACATAGCGCAACTCTGGGGCTCGTACAGGCCCCCCACTGCCTCTGTGTGGGAGGAAAACATGGACTGGTCTATGTTCCGCGAAAAGACGGTCTATACAGCCAGGGGCAGACCTAGGGCATGGACGAAGATCTGGAGTCAGTGGAACGCCTATCGCGGAGATATTTGTGCTCCTCCATTGGTTGAACCCCCCGATGTTACCTTATCGCCCTAGGCTGGCGTTCCTGAAATTTCGTATACTGTCCTTTGATTTGCCTGTCCTCCCTGCTGTCCCCCCCACCCTGCTTTGTCCTACTGATTATGATTTCATATTCCTGATTAGTGGGTTTCCCCTCCTCCTTCTGGGCTGACTCCGTTTATTATGCATTCGCCTTTCTTGTTGTTTGTTGTTTTTTTGGTGTGTATAAAAAAGAAAAATGCCTTATCTTGTTTTATACTTTGGGCGACATTTTGTATCCGATTTGTGCCTGACCTCCGGAGTGGCCGCAAGTGTTTTTCCCACATTGTGCCTTGATTTTAGCGGCCAGCCCGCGAGGTTGTAGGCCCGTCTCTGTAACCCTGATTTTGTTGCTCAATAAAAGTTTTTAACCAAAAAAAAAAAGTGGGGTTGATGTCACTGTAGGGCAACCTGTAATGTGGTTGACTCAGTGATCTATATGGTCGACATGTTTCATGCTACCCCTAGCATTTCATCGGGACCATGCAGGGACCAGCCCTGCATATGCCACTCCTAAATCCCAATCGTGGGGATCGTGAATCTTATAACAATATTAAAGTGAATTCATGCATGCATTTATTTTAAAATACATACGTTCCTCTCAATTAGTAGGTTCTGTAAAATAAAACATATTATTAATAACAAATCTTCCCAGAGGGAAGATACACATAGTACATTTGCATGCCACTCGCATACTGTGTTTAGAAGGATGATTAGCGCCATACTGGCGCGTGCATGCTTTCCAAACCATTAGTCCAAATAGTCGTGAAAAAATGTTCGTGAATTCACACATATAAACAAGACAGGACTTTTGTGACCAAACAATAGACATACACAACATGTAATAGGTACACAGAAAGAATTTCAATAGTTACTTATAGAAGCGAAAATTGACGCTTCATGGTCACGCTGGGGGGTCAATTTCACTTATGGGATACATTGCTGTAAAAGACGATAAATATATACAGTGCTCATTAGGTCGAAAAAGCGCTATGATCATTAAGTTCGAAAAATGATCACCTTGTTGCTTGGACTTACGATGTCCATTTACACAGGGTTAATGTACTTACATCCTGTCTTGTGAAATCGCGCTTTGCTACCTACTCGGCACCTCCCCGGACCGCATCTTACCTGGCTAAAGCCGGCGCATTAATTTTCGTTTTTGGAATAATAATCATTTCATATATATATATATTTATCGTCTTTTACAGCAATGTATCCCATAAGTGAAATTGACCCCCCAGCGTGACCATGAAGTGTCAATTTTCGCTTCTATAAGTAACTATTGAAATTCTTTCTGTGTACCTATTACATGTTGTGTATGTCTATTGTTTGGTCACAAAAGTCCTGTCTTGTTTATATGTGTGAATTCACGAACATTTTTTCACGACTATTTGGACTAATGGTTTGGAAAGCATGCACGCGCCAGTATGGCGCTAATCATCCTTCTAAACACAGTATGCGAGTGGCATGCAAATGTACTATGTGTATCTTCCCTCTGGAAAGATTTGTTATTAATAATATGTTTTATTTTACAGAACCTACTAATTGAGAGGAACGTATGTATTTTAAAATAAATGCATGCATGAATTCACTTTAATATTGTTATAAGATTCACGATCCCCACGATTGGGATTTAGGAGTGGCATATGCAGGGCTGGTCCCTGCATGGTCCCGATGAAATGCTAGGGGTAGCATGAAACATGTCGACCATATAGATCACTGAGTCAACCACATTACAGGTTGCCCTACAGTGACATCAACCCCACTTTTAATATACCTGCATAGGAGCTCAATAAAACAGTTAGGCCCACTAAGTATGGTATTTTTAACACACACACACCCACTCCACTTATTCTTTTCGCACCACACATAGTCATTCACACTAATAGTGCTCCTGCGTAGTTCGTGAGTCGCAGCACGCCCCTTTTCGTAGAGAACTGGGATGGCCCCAATGATGAAGCATGTCACCGTGGGGAAACCCCGGTGAGTGAGGGGACACCAGAAAGATATTTTTCTTTCTTGAAGGCGTAGGGCTACAAATCAGCCGTACACCTGAACTGAGCTAGGCCCCAGGGTCCCATGACTGGGATCCATACTGTTGTTTGCACTGACCTTTAGGAGGACAACCTAGTCTCATTTTTCCTCCTTCTCCCCCCGTTTCTCATAGTTATCTGGCAGCAGTAAGGCTGCGGGAGTCATACACTGATAACACGGTCCAGGTATTATCAGTGATCCTCAGACCAAACAAATAATAACCAATACAGAAAAGTACACAGAATTAACAACTACATATAATGGCAGAAATTACAGGTCTCTCCTTTTCGGAGGACGAGGTAGACAGAATTATTGCCTCCATATTACCACGCACTGGGGCACCAAACAGGGAAAACAAAGATGCATCCCAGATATGGGATGAATTGACTGAACTCAAACGTAACCAGATCAAAACATTAATTCATGGTGTGATGATGGCTGAATATTTAAAAGTCAGTGCAGCTCCAAGAGGTCTCATTGTTAAGAATGAACCATTTATTTTCCAACAAGATCAGCAATTTAAAAAAGATTGGTCGCTTATTTCGTGGCACTGTACCAGGGACTGGTTAGTGCTTATAGTAAAGACGGCTGCCCGCCTTTCAGAAACGTTATTGGAGGAAATCCATGCTTTAGAGATACGATTGAAATCTTATCAGACTCCCAGTGAACTAAAAAGGAGACTGGATGAATTGAATAAAAGCATGTCAGAATTTGAAGTATCTTTGAAGGATACCAAATATGAGAAACTTTCCAAGGATCATAAAGCTTTTTCACATGAGAAGGTGTATCCATACATAAGAGCAGATTACAAAGTAAACAATAGAAATCCCGGATATAATACTGACAGCGATGGATCCGATACGGGTTCAAATAGTTCGGGTTCTTCATCGAATCACAATTACCCTTCAAACAGAAGATCAAGAAAAGGGAGAGGAAATTCCTTTAAACAAAGAGGGTACCAACAATTCCCCCTATGGCCACCTTTTCAAGGTCCACAACAATTTGGCCCATCATATGGCCCACCTCCGCCTGGACCGTTTTACTATGGCCCACCAATGTATCCACAGCAACCCCCCATGAATTGGGGCACAAACCCAGGAAACAAAGGTAACCAAGGCCGTCCTTTTTTAGGCAGGGGCCAATCATCCAACAGAGGGAGTAACAAACCAGGACAACAACTGAGATGGGCGCAACCAGTGGCAACAGAGGGACCACACACTCAGAGCAAGGGGCCCCTGGAAGCATCAACGAGCGAACCCCAGATTTAGTAGTGAATCTATCAGACACAGTACTGACGGAAATCCAAACCAAAATTCTTAACAAAGGACTAGGATTTGTACCAACGGCTAATGTTGACAAATTTAAATTATGCGTTGAATTAAAAGAGTTTATAAGAAAATTAAAACTCCAAGTCTTTTTCAAAGACCAAACAACAATGGACGCTACAGATACAGGCCTGAAGAAAAAGTCTACCTTTATTCCACCCGCAGCTAACTTACCAGTTGAGATTTTAGCTTTTGAGAAAGCAGTAATGAAGGAAATAAAAGATCTGGATCCACGAACAGTAAAGGTGTTCCAAAACACTAGTAATCAAGAAATCCAAGCCATCCAAGAATTATCAAACCAAAACAGGATAACAATAAAACCGGCGGATAAGGGTGGCGCAATTGTATTACAGAACACTACTGATTACAGAGAGGAATGTCTCCGCCTCTTGGGTGACTCCAGAAATTACGCTATCATTAAGGATGATCCAACTGAACGTCTAAGGATATCCATAGCATATCTCATTGAGGAATCCCAAGCAAACGACTGGGTGAGTAAAAAAGAAACGGAGTTTCTGGTAAACACCAAACCAGTGACCCCATACTTTTATACGATTCCCAAAATACATAAGAGCCTAACCAAACCACCGGGGAGACCCATAGTTTCGGGTATTGGGTCAATCCTCGAACCGCTTTCCAAGTTTGCAGATGCTTTTTTGAGGCCACTAGTGCAAAAAACGGATACCTATTTAAGAGACACAAAAGACGTACTCTGCCTACTAAAGGAACAAACTTTTGAACCCACGTCGGACATACTTATAAGTCTAGACGTGGAGAGCTTGTATACAAGCCTCCCCCACCGTGAAACCCTGGAAATTCTCGAGGAGGTATTGTTTGACTCTCATTGGGATTACAAAACCCCAAGACATGTGGTGCTAGAATGTTGTCGCTTGGCACTCACCGAAAACTTTTTTAGGTTTGAGGATACCCTATACCGTCAACTACATGGGACAAGTATGGGAAGCACATTTGCGCCAAGCATAGCAGGACTCTATGTTCACCATCTTGAGAAGACCAAAATATTGCATGAGAACAACCCTTATAGGAATCATATTACATTGTGGAAACGTTATATCGATGACGTCCTGGTAATATGGAAAGGCAATGAAGAAGAGGCAGAATCCTTTTTCGAATGGCTAAATCAGCAGGACAGAATCCTTAAATTCACCATCACCCTCAGCAGATCCCAACTGGTGTTCTTGGATCTTAACATCATGGCAGAGGAAGGCCTTTTGAAGACCATGACACATTTCAAAGCTACAGCACGGAATTGTCTGCTCACATATGATAGCTTCCATCCAAGACATTTAAAACAGAATCTCCCCTTCGGTCAATTCCTTAGGTTGAGGAGAAATTGTTCAAACAAAGAGGACTACAGAGTGCAAGCTGAGGATTTGAGTAAGAAATTACAAGCTCGTAACTATCCCAAGAAGATAATAAGAAAGGCGAATAAACGGGCATCCAACAATAATAGGGATGCACTTTTGGAACCCAAGGAGAAAGACACAACTGAGAACAAGAGACCTATCTGTATCACTACATTCACCAAAGTATCAGACCAAGTAACCAAGATTGTGAAGAAGCACTGGCCTATCATCAATAGTGGCGAACTGACTATACCAATCCCAATGTTCAGCCACCGCCGAGCAAGGAATTTAAAAGACCATCTGGTACATACCCGTCCAAAATCCAACCATCCTCCAACCAGACAACATACTCTACCAACTGGTTATTATGCATGCAATAATTGCAGTGTCTGCCACCTAACATCAAACACGAAAACTGTGACTTTCAATGATGGTACCAACTGGGAACTAAGGCAGATGTCAAACTGCAATACCAGTAGGGTAGTATACAGGATCACATGCACTTGCAATTTGCATTACATCGGGATGACGACACGTAAAGTGAGTACAAGGATAGTGGAACATCGTAGCACGATTAGGTGCAAAGAACAAGTTACTTACCTTCGGTAACGCTTTTTCTGGTAGATACTATATCTGCCTGTGGATTCCTCACCTTGTGAATATCCCCTTGCGTCAGCAACATTCGGAAATTCTTTTGTAGCTTCGCGCCGACGTGGATCCGGACGTCACAGAGGCACGGCATCGCACGCGACCTCGCTGACGTCACCGGCGCCTATAACAGGCCCACGCCGGCGTGATGACATCAGTTCCGCCCTTTTTTCCGTGCCATCGAGGCACACGGACGGACCGATGATAGTAGAAATATACACAGTATACGTAGTATAGAAACAAGGTAACACACACAGTGTGAAGCAAATGCAATAACAACATTTGAAATAAACATTTCCATGACAATAAAATAACACATCATAGAAACTCTGGCATAGAAGAGTGGACAACGGGGAGGCGGGTGGGTCAGTGAGGAATCCACAGGCAGATATAGTATCTACCAGAAAAAGCGTTACCGAAGGTAAGTAACTTGTTCTTCTGATAGATACATCTGCCGTGTGGATTCCTCACCTTGTGAATAGAGTCCCACAGCAGTCCCCACTCCCGGAGGAGGGTGTCCACTCTGCTATACCAAGAAATCTTGGAGGACAGAGCGAGCGAAATGGCCGTCCCTCCTCACCTCGGTATCCAAGCAGTAGTGCTTCGCGAAAGTGTGGAGGGAGGCCCAAGTCGCGGCTCTGCAAATGTCCTCAACAGGTACACCTCTAGACAAAGCAGATGATGCAGACTTTGCTCTAGTCGAATGTGCTCTAATACCCTCTGGAGGGTCCTTACCAGCCAAAGAGTAGCAGATCTTAATGCAGAGCACGATCCACCTCGACAGAGTCCTCTTATGGACCGCTCTTCCTTTCTTGCAGCCAGCAAAGCCAACGAAGAGCTGGTCGTCCACTCGACAGTCTTTTGTCCTGTCCAAGTAAAAAGACACCGCCCTCTTGGGATCAAGACGGTGTAATCTCTCCTCCTCCTTGGAAGGGTGAGGGGGAGGATAAAAGGTAGGAAGGGTAATGGATTGACCAAGGTGGAAAGGAGTCACCACCTTAGGCAGAAAAGCAGCCCTGGTCCTAAGAACCATTCGTTCAGCATGAATGGTCAGGAATGGGGGCTTGGAACTAAGAGCTTGAAGCTCACTTACCCTCCTTGCTGAGGTTATTGCAACGAGAAAAACCGTTTTCAAAGTCAGAAGCCTCATGGGACACTTGTGAAGAGGCTCAAAGGGAGCACCCATCAAAAATGTCAAAACTAGGTTCAAATCCCACTGAGGCACAACAAAGGGTGTAGGGGGAACCTATTAGTAAGGCCCTTCAGAAACCTTAAAACAATGGGGGACTTAAAAAGAGAAGGCTGGTCAGGCATACAGATAAATGCCGACAGCGCAGACAGATATCCCTTCACCGTGGCAACAGCAAGCCCCTGCTGGGCCAGGGAAAGGGCAAACTGGAGCACATCAGATAAATGGGACCTCAAAGGGTCTATAGACTTCTCCCTGCACCAAACAACAAATTTAGACCACCTATAAGAATAGATGGACTTAGTGGAGTCACGCCTGGCCGACAAAATGACATCCACCACATCGTGAGGGAGAGAAAAAGAAATCAGGTTGCCCCGCTCAATCTCCAGGCATGAAGGTGTAAGGTCTGGAGGTGGGGGTGTAGAACCTGCCCCTCCATCTGAGAGAGGAGATCTGCCCTGTAAGGGAGACGGAGCGGCGGGTGAGAGGAGAGGTGGAGAAGGTCTGAGTACCACACCCTTCTTGGCCAATCCGGGGCGATCAATATGACTTGGGCCCGGTCTTGGCGAATCTTCCTCAGAACCCGAGGAATCAAGGGTATGGGAGGAAACGCGTAAAGGAGCTGTGAGTCCCAACTCAACTGAAACGCGTCCCCCAAGGCTCCTTGCATCGGATACTGGAGACTGCAGAATGACAGGCAGTGAGCATTCTCGCGAGTGGCGAACAGGTCCACCCGAGGTGTCCCCCACATCTGAAAGATGTCGTGAACCACCTCCGGGTGAAGCCTCCACTCGTGATCGGCAGAGAACTGCCGACTGAGACTGTCTGCACAAACGTTCAGAACCCCGGCCAGATGATTTGCCATCAGACAAATCTGATGGTCCTGAACCCAGGACCAGAGACGCAGAGCCTCTCTGCAGAGACACTGCGACCCCACTCCTCCCTGCTTGTTGATGTACCACATCGCGGTCGTGTTGTCCGTCAGGACCTGGACTGACTGACCTCGAAGGGAAGGGAGGAAGGCCTTGAGCGCCAAACGTATCGCCCGCAATTCTAGAAGGTTGATGTGAAGCAACCTTTCCTCTGGAGACCAAAGACCCTTGACCTCCAGGTCTCCCAGATGAGCACCCCACCCGAGAGTGGATGCATCCGTTATCACTGTGGCCACCGCTGGAGGAAGTTGAAAAGGCTTTCCTTGTGACAGATTGCCTTCCACGCTCCACCAAGACAGATCCGCTGCAGCTTCCCTGGAGATCCTCACTGACTCCCCGAGATCTCCGTTGTGCTGATACCACTGCCTGCGGAGGCACCACTGGAGTGCCCTCATGTGCCAGCGTGCATGGTTGACCAACAGAATGCATGAAGCCATCAGACCGAGTAGGCGAAGGACCTTCAGGACTGGAACGACCGCTCCATTGTAAAATAAAGGAATCATCTCCCGTATGTCGCGAATTCTTTGAGGGGGAGGGAATGCACGACATACGGTTGTGTCCAGTACCGCACCTATGAACAGGTTGCGCTGTGAGGGCACCAGGTGAGACTTGGGTACATTTATCGAAAAACCCAACCTGTGCAACAACTGAGTTGTCTCTTGCAGATGATGGAGCACCTTCTCTGGCGACTCCGCTTTGATCAGCCAGTCGTCTAGATACGGAAATACATGAATCCCCGTTCTCCTGAGATGAGCTGCCACCACTGCCATCACCTTGGTGAAGACTCGAGGTGCAGTAGTAAGGCCATACGGAAGGACCACAAACTGGTAATGCTGTGACCCAACCGTGAAACGGAGATACTTTCTGTGAGACTTCAAGATGGGAATATGAAAATACGCATCTTGCAAGTCGATCGACACCATCCAGTCCTCTTCCAACAGCGCCTGAAGAACCTGTGCAAGAGTGAGCATTTTGAACTTTTCCTGCTTCAGGTAAAGGTTCAAAATCCTGAGGTCCAGGATTGGCCGAAGTCTGCCATCTTTCTTGGGGATCAGGAAATACCGGGAGTAGCACCCCTGACCCCTTTCCTGCTCTGGAACCACCTCTATTGCACCCTTTCGAAATAATGCCAGGACTTCTTCCTGCAAGAGAAGCAGGTGGTCTTCTGAACAATAACCCTGACAAGGAGGGTAATTGGGAGGGAATTCCTGGAAAGGAAGAGCATACCCATTCTCTACAAGATTGAGAACCCAAAGATCCGATGTTATAAATTCCCAATCTTGTAGAAAATGAGTAAGCCGACCCCCTACTGGGCCCACATGATCCGGAATGGCGGATCTAGGGCTGCTTTGCTGCGTTGGTCGGGGGTTGGGAAGGAGAGGAGGAGGAGGAGGAGGAAGCTTGACGACCTCTAGGACGGGGTCTTTGTCTGCCTCTGTACGACTTGTACAGCGTGTTCTGCTGCTGCTGCTGAGGCTGCTGCTGCTGGAATGATCTGTAAGATCGAAAGGAAGATCGGCCAAATCCTCTGAAGCGTCTTCCGGTAGTACCTCTGGATTGAAGGCCTAAAGATTTTGCAGTGGCCCTACTGTCCTTAAAACGTTCCAAGGCAGTATCAGCTTTCTTTCCAAACAGACCTGAACCATCAAAGGGTAAGTCCATTAAAGCAGACTGGACATCAGCAGAAAACTCTGAAGATTTGAGCCAAGCAGCTCTCCTAGTAGCCACAGAGGAACCCATGACTCTTGCCACCGAGTCTGCAGTGTCCAAACCACTCTGGATGACCTGTCTCGCAGCTGCTTGGGTGTCCGAGATTACTTCTTGAAAATCCTTCCTGTCATCCTCAGGAACCTTTGGAATGAGTTGTTTGACAGAGTCCATCAAAGCATGGATATATCTCCCCATCAAACACGTAGCATTGGTTGATTTCAATGCCATGCTGGCTGATGAAAAAACCTTTTTAGCATTTTGGTCCTGTTTCCTGGATTCCTTGTCTCCAGGAACCTGTGGAAATGCCCCAGCAGATTTTTTAGAACAGGCAGCCTGCACTACCAAACTCTCAGGAAGAGGATGCGTTGTTAAAAATGCAGGGTCATCCGGTGCAGCTCTATATCTTCTCGCCACCGTTCTAGAAACCGCTGGAGCAGACAAGGGTTTCTTCCAGACCTCATAGACAGGTTCAGACAACGCCTCGTTGAATGGTAACATAGGCTCGATCACAGATGAGGGTGAATGAAGTACCTCAGTTAAAATATTGGGTTTATAATCAGCTGTAGGCAGAGTTATATTTAGTAAACTCGCTGCCTTCTTAATCACAGTGTGGTAAGGCACCACATCCTTAGATGGAGCATTCGATACAGAAGCCAACTCCCATTCAGGTGACAGTTCAAGACCACTGGCTTCACCTAACTCATCAAAGGGATCCTCAGAATCCTGTAATTCTCCTTCCTCAGTGTCAGAATACCCATATTTTTCCTCTTCTAAAAGTCTCTGGGCCTTTCTCCGAGACCTTTCTTTCACAATCGAAGTCAAAGGATTCGGAATCGACTCCGACGGGGTCGCTGCCGGCGTCGAACCCGACGTCGGACGAGGCTTCTCGACACGAGGTCGGACAGAATCCTGCCTCAGAGTCACGGGTATCGGCGTCGATGGGATCGGCGTCGATGGAGTCGGCGTCGTGCGCTTCGGCGTCGACGACACCGGTGGTGTCGGAAAATGCCAATGCGGCGGTAGAGCCGGCATAAAGGGCATGAAGGGTGCAGGGGCATAAGCCTGCGGAACCCCTAGGTTAAAGGCCATAGGACCCGTGGGACCAACAGGTGCACCAGACGGGAACATTGCCCTTGAATATACACCATACATGGCGTTCAGGAACTGGGAAGGATCCTGACCTGGAGTCGGAAACTCAGGATACGGACCTCTCGGATGTTCCCGGGGAGGCGGAGTCGATACGACGTCGACCTCTTCTTCGGGCGCCGGAGCCGGAGTCGATGAACCATCGGGTGCCGGAACTTCGGCTCCACCAGCCCCCTGCTCCTCACCTTCATCCTCCTGACCAGAAGGATTTGATGGAATCGGAGATTGGACCTGTTCCTGAGGCTCGGGTGAAACTGGATGCACAGCCTCTTCATGTTCCGACTCCGAAACCTCCACTTCTTTACACACGAGCTTGATCTGGGACTTCGGTTTCGAGCTAGAGTCCTTCCCAGAGTGATGACGTGACTCATGGGACTTCCTTCTGTGTTTCTTCTTCGATGACTTCGAAGCGTGTGCTGACGATGACTCCGAGTGTGACCTCGAACGAGACCTCGACCTCGACCTCGACCTCGACCGACGAGATCGAGATTTTGACGACTTCTTAACTTTTTTGCTCTTGAGTTTCGCCATAAGGAGCTTTGTCTCCCTCTCTCTTAAGGCTTTTGGAGTCATCTTCTTACAGCAGGAACAGTCCTCGACATCGTGGTCCGAGCTCAAACACCATACACAGCATTCGTGGGGGTCAGTGATTGACATGGTCTTGCCACATTCACCGCAGGCTTTAAATCCCGTCTTCTTCGACGACATCTCGAAGAAAATGTAAGAAAGACACAATTACGAAGAAATAGTAACAAAGTTACTGGAAGCTACTACACGATCCCTGAAAACCGTTAGCGTCGACGACGCGGAAAAAAGGGAACTGATGTCATCACGCCGGCGTGGGCCTGTTATAGGCGCCGGTGACGTCAGCGAGGTCGCGTGCGATGCCGTGCCTCTGTGACGTCCGGATCCACGTCGGCGCGAAGCTACAAAAGAATTTCCGAATGTTGCTGACGCAAGGGGATATTCACAAGGTGAGGAATCCACACGGCAGATGTATCTATCAGAAAGAACAACAACAAGAATGACAAATCACTTCATTGAATCAAATCACACTCCCAATGACATGAGATGGGTAGTTTTAGAGACTGCAAAAACCAAAGAAAACCAAGAAAGGTTTCTCCATGAACGTGAACAACGATGGGTGTTCAAGCTACGTACAGACACCCTTGGATTGAACGATGATATTCCCTGGGGGGCTTTCCTATGATCAAGATCTAACCACATTTTTTTGCCCAGGAAAATTGGTCGTTGAAAACTATGATCCCTTTCAGAGACTGAATATGCCCTGTAGGCACTACAATTATTTCATACTGAGCCTAATGGGGACCCTAGTGGGATTCTGAACTCATATGTGACACGATAAATGACTGAGAAACAATACACCTCCATCAATGGTCCTGAATAATAAGTGAACCAATCAAAAACCCGAAATGTTTTCCTACATGCAATTTAATGACGAACAAGTTACTTACCTTCGGTAACGCTTTTTCTGGTAGATACTATATCTGCCTGTGGATTCCTCACCTTGTGAATATCCCCTTGCGTCAGCAACATTCGGAAATTCTTTTGTAGCTTCGCGCCGACGTGGATCCGGACGTCACAGAGGCACGGCATCGCACGCGACCTCGCTGACGTCACCGGCGCCTATAACAGACCCACGCCGGCGTGATGACATCAGTTCCGCCCTTTTTTCCGTGCCCTCGAGGCACACGGACGGACCGATGATAGTAGAAATATACACAGTATACGTAGTACAGAAACCAAGGTAACACACACAGTGTGAAGCAAATGCAATAAAAACATTTGAAATAAACATTTCCATGACAATAAAATAACACATCATAGAAACTCTGGCATAGAAGAGTGGACAACGGGGAGGCTGGTGGGTCAGTGAGGAATCCACAGGCAGATATTGTATCTACCAGAAAAAGCATTACCGAAGGTAAGTAACTTGTTCTTCTGATAGATACATCTGCCGTGTGGATTCCTCACCTTGTGAATAGAGTCCCACAGCAGTCCCCACTCCCGGAGGAGGGTGTCCACTCTGCTATACCAGGAAATCTTGGAGGACAGAGCGAGCGAAGTGGCCATCCCTCCTCACCTCGGTATCCAAGCAGTAATGCTTCGCAAAAGTGTGGAGGGAGGCCCAAGTCGCGGCTCTGCAAATGTCCTCAACAGGTACACCTCTAGACAAAGCAGATGTTGCAGACTTTGCTCTAGTCGAATGTGCTCTAATACCCTCTGGTGGGTCCTTACCAGCCAAAGAATAGCAGATCTTAATGCAGAGGACGATCCATTTCGACAAAGTCCTCTTATGGACCGCTCTTCCTTTCTTGCAGCCAGCAAAACCAATGAAGAGCTGGTCGTCCACTCGACAGTCTTTAGTCCTGTCCAAGTAAAAAGACACCGCCCTCTTGGGGTCAAGACGGTGTAATCTCTCCTCCTCCTTGGAAGGGTGAGGGGGAGGATAAAAGGTAGGAAGGGTAATGGATTGACCAAGGTGGAAAGGAGTCACCACCTTAGGCAGAAAAGCAGCCCTGGTCCTAAGAACCATTCGTTCAGCATGAATGGTCAGGAATGGGGGCTTGGAACTAAGAGCTTGAAGCTCACTTACCCTCCTTGCCGAGGTGATTGCAACGAGAAAAACCGTTTTCAAAGTCAGAAGCCTCATGGGACACTTGTGAAGAGGCTCAATGGGAGCACCCATTAAAAATGTCAAAACTAGGTTCAAATCCCACTGAGGCACAACAAAAGGTGTAGGAGGGAACCTATTAGTAAGGCCCTTCAAAAACCTTAAAACAATGGGAGACTTAAAAAGAGAAGGCTGATCAGGCATACAGATAAACGCCGACAGCGCAGAAAGATAACCCTTCACCGTGGCAACAGCAAGCCCCTGCTGGGCCAGGGAAAGGGCAAACTGGAGCACATCAGATAAATGGGACCTCAAAGGGTCTATAGATTTCTCCCTGCACCAAACAACAAATTTAGACCACCTATAAGAATAGATGACTTAGTGGAGTCACGCCTGGCTGACAAAATGACATCCACCACATCGTGAGGGAGAGAAAAAGAAATCAGGTTGCCCCGCTCAATCTCCAGGCATGAAGGTGTAAGGTCTGGAGGTGGGGGTGTAAAACCTTCCCCTCCATCTGAGAGAGGAGATCTGCCCTGTGAGGGAGACGGAGCGGCGGGTGAGAGGAGAGGTGGAGAAGGTCTGAATACCACACCCTTCTTGGCCAATCCGGGGCGATCAATATGACTTGGGACCGGTCTTGGCGAATTTTCCTCAGAACCCGAGGAATCAAGGGTATGGGAGGAAACGCGTAAAGGAGTTGCGAGTCCCAACTCAACTGAAACGCATCTCCCAAGGCTCCTTGCATCGGATACTGGAGACTGCAGAATGACAGGCAATGAGCATTCTCGTGAGTGGCGAACAGGTCCACCCGAGGTGACCCCCACATCTGAAAGATGTCGTGAACCACCTCCGGGTGAAGCCTCCACTCGTGATCGGCAGAGAACTGCCGACTGAGACTGTCTGCACGAACGTTCAGAACCCCGGCCAGATGATTTGCCATCAGACAAATCTGATGGTCCTGAACCCAGGACCAGAGACGCAGAGCCTCTCTGCAGAGACACTGCGACCCCACTCCTCCCTGCTTGTTGATGTACCACATCGCGGTCGTGTTGTCCGTCAGGACCTGGACTGACTGACCGCGAAGGGAAGGGAGGAAGGCCTTGAGCGCCAAACGTATCGCCCGCAATTCTAGAAGGTTGATGTGAAGCAACCTTTCCTCTGGAGACCAAAGACCCTTGACCTCCAGGTCTCCCAGATGAGCACCCCACCCGAGAGTGGATGCATCCGTTATCACTGTGGCCATCGATGGAGGAAGTTGAAAAGGCTTTCCTTGTGACAGATTGCCTTCCACGCTCCACCAAGACAGATCCTCTGCAGCTTCTCTGGAGATCCTCACTGACTCCCTGAGATCTCCGTTGTGCTGATACCACTGCCTGCGGAGGCACCACTGGAGTGCCCTCATGTGCCAGCGTGCATGGTTGACCAACAGAATCCATGAAGCCATCAGACCGAGCAGGCGAAGGACCTTCAGGACTGGAACGACCGCTCCATTGTAAAATAAAGGAATCATCTCCCGTATGTCGCAAATCCTTTGAGGGGGAGGGAATGCACGACATACGGTTGTGTCCAGTACCGCACCTATGAACAGGTTGCGCTGTGAGGGCACCAGGTGAGACTTGGGTACATTTATCGAAAAACCCAACCTGTGCAACAACTGAATTGTCTCCTGCAGATGATGGAGCACCTTTTCTGGCGACTCCGCTTTGATCAGCCAGTCGTCTAGATACGGAAACACATGAATCCCCGTTCTCCTGAGATGAGCTGCCACCACTGCCATCACCTTGGTGAAGACTCGAGGTGCAGTAGTAAGGCCAAACGGAAGGACCACAAACTGGTAGTGCTGTGACCCAACCGTGAAACGGAGATACTTTCTGTGCGACTTCAAGATGGGAATATGAAAATACGCATCTTGCAAGTCGATCGACACCATCCAGTCCTCTTCCAACAGCGCTTGAAGAACCTGTGCAAGAGTGAGCATTTTGAACATTTCCTGCTTCAGGTAAAGGTTCAAAATCCTGAGGTCCAGGATTGGCCGAAGTCTGCCATCTTTCTTGGGGATCAGGAAATACCGGGAGTAGCACCCCTGACCCCTTTCCTGCTCTGGAACCACCTCTATTGCACCCTTTCGGAATAATGCCAGGACTTCTTCCTGCAAGAGAAGCAGGTGGTCTTCCGAACAATAACCCTGGCAAGGAGGGTAATTGGGAGGGAATTCCTGGAAAGGAAGAGCATACCCATTCTCTACAAGATTGAGAACCCAAAGATCCGATGTTATAAATTCCCAATCTTGTAGAAAATGAGTAAGCCGACCCCCTACTGGGCCCACATGATCCGGAATGGCGGATCTAGGGCTGCTTTGCTGCGTTGGCCGGGGGTTGGGAAGGAGAGGAGGAGGAGGAGGAGGAGGAAGCTTGACGACCTCTAGGACGGGGTCTTTGTCTGCCTCTGTACGACTTGTACAGCGTGTTCTGCTGCTGCTGAGGCTGCTGCTGGGATGATCTGTAAGATCGAAAGGAAGATCGGCCAAACCCTCTGAAGCGTCTTCCGGTAGTACCCCTGGACTGAAGGCCCAAAGATTTTGCAGTGGCCCTACTGTCCTTAAAACGCTCCAAGGCAGTATCAGCTTTTTTTCCAAACAGACCTGAACGATCGAAAGGTAAGTCCATTAACGCAGACTGGACATCAGCAGAAAACTCTGACGATTTGAGCCAAGCAGCCCTCCTAGTAGCCACAGAGGAACCCTTGCCACCGAGTCTGCAGTGTCCAAACCACTCTGGATGACCTGTCTCGCAGCTGCTTGGGTGTCCGAGATTACTTCTTGAAAATCCTTCCTGTCCTCCTCAGGAACCTTTGGAATAAGTTGCTTGACAGAGTCCATCAAAGCATGGATATATCTCCCCATCAAACACGTAGCATTGGTTGATTTCAATGCCATACTGGCTGATGAAAAAACCTTTTTTGCATTTTGGTCCTGTTTCCTGGATTCCTTGTCTCCAGGAACCTGTGGAAATGCCCCAGCAGATTTTTTAGAGCAGGCAGCCTGCACTACCAAACTCTCAGGAAGAGGATGCGTTGTTAAAAATGCAGGATCCTCCGGTGCAGCTCTATACCTTCTCGCCACCGTTCTAGAAACCGCTGGAGCAGATAAGGGTTTTTTCCAGACCTCATAGAAAGGTTCAGACAACGCCTCGTTGAATGGTAACATAGGCTCGATCACAGATGAGGGTGAATGAAGCACCTCAGTTAAAATATTGGGCTTATAATCAGCTGTAGGTAGAGTTATGTTTAGTAAACTCGCTGCCTTCTTAATGACAGTGTGGTAAGGCACCACATCCTTAGATGGAGCATTCGATACAGAAGCCAACTCCCATTCAGGTGATAGCTCAAGACCACTGGCCTCACATAAGTCATCAAAGGGATCCTCAGAATCCTGTAACTCTCCTTCCTCAGTATCAGAATACCCATATTTCTCCTCTTCCAGAAGTCTCTGGGCCTTTTTCCGAGACCTTTCTTTCACCACCGAAGTCAAAGGATTCGGAACCGACTCCGACGGGGTCGCCGCCGGCGTCGAACCCGACGTCGGACGAGGCTTCTCGACACGAGGTCGGACAGAATCTTGCCTCGGAGTCACGGGTATCGGCGTCGATGGGATCGGCGTCGATGGAGCCGGCGTCGTGCGCTTCGGCGTCGACGACCCCGGTGGTGTCGGAAAATGCCAATGCGGCGGTAGAGCCGGCATAAAGGGCATGAAGGGTGCAGGGGTATAAGCCTGCGGAACCCCTAAGTTAAAGGCCATAGGACCCGTGGGACCAACAGGTGCACCAGACGGGAACATTGCCCTTGAATATACACCATACATGGCGTTCAGGAACTGGGAAGGATCCTGACCTGGAGTCGGAAACTCAGGATATGGACCTCTCGGTTGTTCCCGGAGAGGCGGAGTCGATACGACGTCGACCTCTTCTTCGGGCGCCGGAACCGGAGTCGATGAACCATCGGGTGCCGGAACTTCGGCTCCACCAGCCCCCTGCTCCTCACCTTCATCCTCCTGACCAGAAGGATTGGATGGAATCGGAGAATGGACCTGTTCCTGAGGTTCGGGTGAAACAGGATGCAAAGTCTCTTCATGTTCCGACTCTGAAACCTCCACTTCTTTACTCACGAGTTTGATCTGGGACTTCGGTTTCGAGCTAGAGTCCTTCCCAGAGTGATGACGTGACTCATGGGACTTCCTCCTGTGCTTCTTCTTCGAAGACTTCGAAGCGTGAGCTGACGATGACTCCGAGTGTGACCTCGAACGAGACCTCGACCTCGACCTCGACCTCGATCGGCGAGATCGAGATTTCGATGACTTCTTAGCTTTCTTGCTCTTGAGTTTCGCCATGAGGAGCTTTGTCTCCCTCTCTCTTAAGGCTTTTGGAGTCATCTTTTTGCAGCAGGAACAGTCTTCGACATCATGGTCGGAGCTCAAACACCAGACACAACATTCGTGGGGGTCGGTGATTGACATGGTCTTGCCACATTCACCGCAGGCTTTAAATCCCGTCTTCTTCGACGACATCCCGAAGAGAATGAAGAAAGACACAAATACGAAGAAATAGTAACAAAGTTACTGTAAGCTACTACACGATCCCTGAAAACCGTTAGCGTCGACGACGCGGAAAAAAGGGAACTGATGTCATCACGCCGGCGTGGGTCTGTTATAGGCGCCGGTGACGTCAGCGAGGTCGCGTGCGATGCCGTGCCTCTGTGACGTCCGGATCCACGTCGGCGCGAAGCTACAAAAGAATTTCCGAATGTTGCTGACGCAAGGGGATATTCACAAGGTGAGGAATCCACACGGCAGATGTATCTATCAGAAACTAATTTCATTAGAGGTATTATACAGATAATATAGAGCTAAACCGCACCCGTTTTTTTCACATTTGGTGAAATGATTATTATTCCAAAAACGAAAATTAACTCTTCCGTTTTTTGTCATAAATGAATATAAATACATTATGTGGCAACAGAGCGGCTAGTTTTGCCTCTGAGTCTATATTGTCCTTTCTGCCTATCTCATAACATTAGCGCTAATGCTACTAGAGACAAGCCGTTGTCTCTTTCTTAACTAAACACCCGAAGACATACTTCCAATATGGCCGCCACGCTCATACGGGTCTAGTTCCCGAGGGCGTTTCCGTCTCAGTGCCGGGACTGAAACAATCAAAACTAACGCGCCGGCTTTAGCCAGGTAAGATGCGGTCCGGGGAGGTGCCGAGTAGGTAGCAAAGCGCGATTTCACAAGACAGGATGTAAGTACATTAACCCTGTGTAAATGGACATCGTAAGTCCAAGCAACAAGGTGATCATTTTTCGAACTTAATGATCATAGCGCTTTTTCGACCTAATGAGCACTGTATATATTTATCGTCTTTTACAGCAATGTATCCCATAAGTGAAATTGACCCCCCAGCGTGACCATGAAGCGTCAATTTTCGCTTCTATAAGTAACTATTGAAATTCTTTCTATGTACCTATTACATGTTGTGTATGTCTATTGTTTGGTCACAAAAGTCCTGTCTTGTTTATATGTGTGAATTCACGAACATTTTTTCACGACTATTTGGACTAATGGTTTGGAAAGCATGCACGCGCCAGTATGGCGCTAATCATCCTTCTAAACACAGTATGCGAGTGGCATGCAAATGTACTATGTGTATCTTCCCTCTGGGAAGATTTGTTATTAATAATATGTTTTATTTTACAGAACCTACTAATTGAGAGGAACGTATGTATTTTAAAATAAATGCATGCATGAATTCACTTTAATATTGTTATAAGATTCACGATCCCCACGATTGGGATTTAGGAGTGGCATATGCAGGGCTGGTCCCTGCATGGTCCCGATGAAATGCTAGGGGTAGCATGAAACATGTCGACCATATAGATCACTGGGTCAACCACATTACAGGTTGCCCTACAGTGACATCAACCCCACTTTTAATATACCTGCATAGGAGCTCAATAAAACAGTTAGGCCCACTAAGTATGGTATTTTTAACACACACACACCCACTCCACTTATTCTTTTTGCACCACACATAGTCATTCACACTAATAGTGCTCCTGCGTAGTTCGTGAGTCGCAGCACGCCCCTTTTCGTAGAGAACTGGGATGGCCCCAATGATGAAGCATGTCACCGTGGGGAAACCCCGGTGAGTGAGGGGACACCAGAAAGATATTTTTCTTTCTTGAAGGCGTAGGGCTACAAAGCAGCCGTACACCTGAACTGAGCTAGGCCCCAGGGTCCCATGACTGGGATCCATACTGTTGTTGGCTCTACCATATGCCACACAAAGATGGCTAAAGCAACATTCCAACCTTTCAGTAGAAGAGGCAATTGAAATGGCAGTAAATTAAAACAGAGCACAGCCCCGGACTATGGGGTGGGACCCAGAGAAGACACATAAAACCATTATACCGGCCAAAGCAGAGAAGAAGACAAAACCCCTAATAGAACATTCCAGGCCTAAAAACGTTCGAATAGACTTGCCACCTGTTCGGGGGCCCCAGTGTTTCGAATGTGGCGAATGGGGCCACATTGCCCGCATGTGCCCCAGAAGAAAGCCTGCTGAGGAGCTAATGGAAGTTGGGTACCTGCTAAAAGCGGTTCTGTATTCAGCCGAGACGGGAGCATCCTTTTATGTGAGTGTAAGGATGAATGGCAAATCAGTAAAAGCACTTTTAGATTCAGGATGTTAGCAATCCGTAGTGCAGAAAAGTCTCATACTACCCAACCAATACCTCCCAGGAACGATAGTTCATATCCGGTGTGTGCATGGAGACGTTAAGCCCTAACCCGTGGCCCTAGTTACCATGTATCCCATAGAGAAAGGTGCCTGTCCAGTAAAAGTTGGAGTAGTTGATAACCTTCCTGAAGATATTATCCCGGGGGTGGATAATCCGGGTTTTCTTTCCCTGTTCCAGGGTAAAATAGGTGGGGAGAGAGGTGGTGTGGATAGCCCTGCCCCGGCCCTAATAACCCAAGACCCTTGGCTGATAGATCGCAGCTTCCGATTTGCCCAAGCTAACGACAATACACTCTTTAATGCCTGGGAAGCCGCTCATGTGACTCTGAATAACCAGAGCCTCACTTATCCCCATTTTATAATTAGAATTGAGCTCTTATACCGAGAGGGGGAAAGGAAGGACCCACACAGCTATTGGTTCCCCTGCCCTTCCGAGAACAGATTCTGTTCTTCTCTCATGCCCATCTCACAGCCGGACATGCAGGAAAAGAGAAGACGTCTGAAAATGTGCTGAGACATTTCTTCTGGCCCGGCATTTATAAGGACATACAGAAGTATTGCATGACTTGCGAAATATGCCAGAAGAAAAACACCCACCGACCGACCGCAGCGCCCCTATGTCCTATGCCTATTATCAGAACCCCCTTTGAAAGGGTCGGGATGGACCTGATAGGGCCGTTACCCAAATCAGCTAGAGGACATCTTTACGCCCTAGTCATCGTTAACCCTGGGCGCAAGACTACGCTCCGCCCACGGAGTGTATGTAGTGTTGTCTACTTTGCATTTTGCAAAGTAGGCGTAGTAGGCAACACAACGCACGCTCCGTGGACAGAGCGTAGTTGCCCGCCACCCGCCTCCATCCCGCCCTCTTCTACTTAACTAATTTCAGATTAAAAATACTTGAAAAGTAAATTAAAGGCACTTACCTGGTCCGCGGCGTCCAGGGGCTCCCTCTTCTATTTCGCGCCGCGTTTTCCATCCAAATGCGCATGCGTGGCTGCCCGCGCATGCGCATTTCTTGTGAGAAATGCTCATGCGCGGGCGGCCGTGCTTGCACATTTGGATGGAAGACGTGGCGCGAAATAGAAGAGGGAGCCCCGGGACGCCGTGGACCAGGTAAGTGCCTTTAATTTACTTTTCAAGTATTTTTAAGCAGAAATTAGGTTTGTAGAAGAGGGTGGGAGGGGGGCGGGCGGCGCGTAGTGGGGCTACGCGAAGTGCATGGGTGGGCGTAGCTTCATGCCCACTTCACGTAGCTTCGCGTAGCCCCACTACGCATACTACGCCCAGGGTTAGCCATCGTGGATTATGCCACCAGGTTCATAGATGCAAAACAACAGTTGATGGACAGAATGCAGAACAATGTCATACATTCACCCCAGTACAGAGATCTGGGCCTAAATACATCGTTTTTTTGCACTCCACACCACCCCAGTTCAGACATGGCCATATGCAAATCAGCCTTGACCCTGTGCCTCATGGGAGTAGTCCAGCCCGAACTGCCAAGCCATGTCTTTCCTGGACCAGAATCAAGCATCCTAGGACCGGTTTCTGGCTATCAGCCGTCTTCAGCCAGGATAGCTTGACTCCAGTGGTGTGGAGAGCATGGTGAGCATACCCATCCCACTAGGGGTGACAAATGCAAAACAACAGTTGATGGACAGAATGCAGAACAATGTCATACATTCACCCCAGTACAGAGATCTGGGCCTAAATCCATCGTTTTTTACACCACCCCAGTTCAGGCATGGCCATATGCAAATCAGCCTTGACCCTGTGCCTCATGTGAACAGTCCAGCCCGAACTGCCAAGCCATGTCTTTCCTGGACCAGAATCAAGCATCCTAGGACTGGTTTCTGGCTATCAGCCGTCTTCAGCCAGGATAGCTTGACTCCAGTGGTGTGGAGAGCATGGGACTCACCTCTGAGCATACCCATCCCACTCGGGGTGACAAATTCAAAACAACAGTTGATGGACAGAATGCAGAACAATGTCATACATTCACCCCAGTACAGAGATATGGGCCTAAATCCATAGTTTTTTTGCACTCCACACCACCCCAGTTCAGACATGGCCATATGTAAATCAGCCTTGACCCTGTGCCTCATGGGAACAGTCCAGCCCGAACTGCCAAGCCATTTTTTTACTGGACCAGAATCAAGCATCCTAGGACCGGTTTCTGGATATCAGCAGGATAGCTTGACTCCTGTGGTGTGGAGAGCATGGGACTCACGTCTGAGCATACCCACCCCACTCGGGGTGACAAATGCAAAACAACAGTTGATGGACAGAATGTAGAACAATGTCATACATTCACCCGAGTACAGAGATCTGGGCCTAAATCCATTGTTTTTTTGCACTCCACACCACCCCAGTTCAGACATGGCCATATGCAAATCAGCCTTGACCCTGTGCCTCATGGGAACAGTCCAGCCCGAACTGCCAAGCCATGTCTTTCCTGGACCAGAATCAAGCATCCTAGGACCGGTTTCTGGCTATCAGCCGTTTTCAGCCAGGATAGCTTGACTCCAGTGGTGTGGAGAGCATGGGACTCACTTCTGAGCATACCCATCCCACTCGGGGTGACAAATTCAAAACAACAGTTGATGGACAGAATGCAGAACAATGTCATACATTCACCCCAGTACAGAGATATGGGCCTAAATCCGTAGTTTTTTTGCACTCCACACCACCCCAGTTCAGACATGGCCATATGCAAATCAGCCTTGACCCTGTGCCTCATGGGAACAGTCCAGCCCGAACTGCCAAGCCATGTCTTTCCTGGACCAGAATCAAGCATCCTAGGACCGGTTTCTGGCTATCAGCCGTCTTCAGCCAGGATAGCTTGACTCCAGTGGTGTGGAGAGCATGGGACTCATGTCTGAGCATACCCATCCCTGTCCCATTCCTCAATGTAGCTGTATTCTGTATTCTGGGGATATAGAGCCCAGCCTTTACCCATGCCTGACGTTTGGTCCTGAGAACCCCACCACCCTTGAGTCCAGGGCATGGTCTTAGACCCGGTCTTGTATTGAACACCCACATTCCTAAATATGAGTTGTCTTGGAGAGCGGCCTTTCTGTCTGTGCTCTATCACTTCTGAAGTCATGGGTAATCCAAAGGAGGAAGTGAATGTTGAATTACTTGTCATTAATGGTGAATTTAAGAGGTTGTTGCATTTGGTATCTGTGACAGGGCGGACCCGCCGGATGAAGAAGGGATGAACGTGCGGGAATGGTGGGCTGCCACAAACGACTTACCCCCTATTATCCCATTTCAGCAGGAACCCTGGATAACACAAAACCAAACTTTATTAAGCTCTGAGGAAGAACAAAGTGCGAGCGCCTTTAATTGGAGCTTCGTACATGACGAGACTCCTCCCACAACTGACATCAGATGGTACAGCCCATCTCAAGAAGAGGATTCCCGGAAGGAAGAAGGCGGCGTGTATCCCGAGGATGAAGAAGTCACGAGCTGGAGAGCGAGTGGGAGAAACCGGAGACTGGAAGAAGGAGGAGACGGCGAGGAGACGAGGTCGGGACCTGGAACCAGCGCGGAAACGCCAGGAGGCCAACTATCCCACGAGTCGCCCTGCCACGTTCCCAGGCGGGCTGGGTTGTACGAAAGGAACACCCGACTTTGTGAACCCGTGCTCCTCTCCATATGTGCAAGCCCCTTGTATATACTTAATTTTGTATATACTCGCTGTTGTCCTTTATGCCCTCACGTGCACTGCCATTCACGTTCATTGAGTGTTCATCACAGTGCACTCTAGGAGATTTAGTTTTCCTCACTCCCCTGGTTTAGGTTTAAGATTATAGGACGGTCGTCCTGATTCTCCTTTCTTTATTTGTTTTATTTTGGGTTCCGACCATTCTGATACGGAGACCTCGAGACTGGGAAGAAAAGATTCACCAGGTCCAGGAGAAATTCACCATACCCTCCCCCCGTATCTACAAACAGGAAGAACAAGACGGATCCCGCAACCTTTGATAGGGAAAGACTATCTTGTAGACGAAAAAAAGTGTTGGGAAAAATAAAACCCTCTTTGAAACGATTTGGTCTACCTTCTGATTTTGATACCCCGCCACAACTGGTGTCAGAAGTGGGATCGTCATCGCAGTCCGTCTGCCACACCAAGATGGATGCCCTTATCCAACACATGGTTAAAGGACAGGAAAAGTTAGAGTGGGCTGTCGAAAGGCAGATGTCATCTGCCCAAGCGGATCGTGAGTTGTTCCAAAACACCATAACAGCCCACATAGAAAGTCTACAAAAAGCCCCACCAGACCCAGGTACCCCAGCGCCCACGGAGAGAAGGGCACATGTTCCCAATCCCACAGGAATAGCTCTCCAGAAATACGTATCAGGGGAAGACCCAGATGCGTTTTTAGTGAATTTAGAAAGAGCGGCCAGAGCATGCGGATGGCCAGAAGACAAATGGTCCTTCTTTTTGGCACCTCTACTTACAAGCGAAGCACAGTTCGCATACCAAGTAGCTAACCCCGCTGGAACACAAGCTACCAAGATATTAAGGCGATAATATTGGACCAACTCGGATTAGACGCCGAAGCGTATAGAGTACGCTTTCAAAAAGAGCGAGGGACATCGGGGGGAGAATCCCAAAAGGCTGTTTTTTCGCCTTAAGATGGCTGCGGATAAGTGGTTACAACCCCTCACTAGCACCAAAGAAGAAGTCATGGCGAAAATCTATTTGGAGCAATTCATGGAAGCTCTACCATATGCCAACAAAGATGGCTAAAGCAACATTCCAACCTTTCAGTAGAAGAGGCAATTGAAATGGCAGCAAATTACAACAGAGCACAGCCCCGGACTATGGGGTGGGACCCAGAGAAGACACATAAAACCAGTATACCAGCCAAAGCAGAGAAGAAGACAAAACCCCTAATAGAACATCCCAGACCTAAAAACGTTCGAATAGACTTGCCACCTGTTCGGGGGCACCAGTGTTTCGAATGTGGCGAATGGGGCCACATTGCCCGCATGTGCCCCAGAAGAAAGCCTGCTGAGGAGCCAATGGAAGTCGGGTACCTGCCAAAAGCGGTTCTGTTTTCAGCCGAGATGGGAGCATCCTTTAATGTGAGTGTAAGGATGAATGGCAAATCAGTATAAGCACTTTTAGATTCAGGATGTAAGCAATCCGTAGTGCAGAAAAGTCTCATACTACCTGTTGGACTTGGCCTTTTCCCCCCAAATTTTTCGCTTTTTGCCCCCCTAATTTGAATGTCTCCCCCATGGTATTAAACATATAAGAACCATGTGTGGTAAGAGTTGCCCTGTTGTAAAATTAAATGTTGTTAAATGGTGTGCAGAAAATATTCCCCCATGTTAAACATGCACCTGACTGAAATGTACTGTGCTTAAAATGGATGCCATGGCCATGGGTTTTGCCACTGTACTGCCATAGGTCAGCGGTCTAGTTATTATTACCCAGCTACCCCTAGCTTTTGGAGGGAAAGCCTGGCACCCAGGGTGCTCACCCCCTCCCCTTGAGCCAGTGTGAACCAGTTTTCCCCAACATTCCGGAAGGTGCTGGCTCTGTGAGGGAGGAGGGTATAAGAAGGGAGAAGTGCCACCAGACAGTCAGTCAGCGCTGGGACAAGAGGGGAGGGGACCTGCTGTGAGGTGCTACCGCCACATGGGGCTGTGAGCTGGGCCCTGCACCCCTATAAACCCCCCTCTGCTGTCCCCATGGGCCCCTGACAAGGGAGGGCCCCTATCCAGATCCCTGACACTGTGGGGACCGGGAATTACGCTAGCGCTGCGATGAAGAAGCGCCCAGGAGGTGAGAAAGAGGACTGTCTACTCCCTCTGGTGAAGCTGTGACCCTGTGGAAGTGCTGGGTCGTGAGGAGCTGCCTGGAGGAACTGTTGCCCCTTATGAGGTACTGCCTGGCAAGCGCTATTCTGGGGAGGTTGATGCCCCCAGGGAAGTTGTGGCCCCTGTGGAAGCGCTAGACTGGGTGGATTGTGCCCTCGAGGAACGGTGGCTCTAAATCTGCCCCTGGACTGGCTACCAAGCGCTGTGGGGAGAGAAGCGCTGGGGCTGGTGTGGCCCCCGGAATGCTACTGGCCCTGGAAGTGGTGTGGGCAGAGGGAAGAGCAGTGCGCGGTGAATAGCGCCATTCTCCTGAGGAAAATCACGCTGGAGGAGCCTACCCTCGTTTCAGCGCGCTGTCCGCTATATAATTAATTAATTAAGAAGGGAGCCTACCCCTTATTGCCGCCGAAATCACCGCCGCGGCCCGGCGCTGCTGAGGAGACCCCCACCGCTGTGGGCATCGTCGCGGCGACCCCCGGTACCAGGAGAGGGCCGCCGACTCCCGCATCACGTGACGGGGGGGCCAGGCCGCGTTATCAGCCCGCCCCCGCCGCGCACGGATTGGCCTGCGTGGCCGTGACCTTTGAAGGCCGCGCAGGGATTGGCTGACGGCCGGGAAGGCCAGGAGAAGCTGAATCCAAGCCCCGGGTCCCCGTGAGGTAGGAGGGGGACCCGGGTGAAGCACTGGAGCGGGGCCCCCGTGGACGAAGGGGGAGCCCCGAGGATTGAGTGACCGGAGCGGGAGCCTACCCCGCCGGTCTATGCCCCCACGCGAGGGGCCTGTGAGGTAGGCGGGGCCGGGGCACACTGTCGGTGCCAGCCCCGCCTCCCGACCTGAGGCGGCCGGAGCAGAGTGCCGGTGGGGCTCCCAGGAGGACGAGGGAGCCCCGAGTGAACGGCGGAAGCCGTGTAAGGAGGGGGGAAAGCCAGGCAGGCTTCTCCCCCACGAGTGCCTAGACACCACGTGTCTCCCCGGAGGCCTTCTTGAGGCAGTGTTGAAACCCCGGGTGAGGCGAGTGTGGTCGCCCAGAGGTGCAGTGGCCCCCCCCCTGGAAAGGAGGACTGGTCCCTACGGTGGAGAGCCCCGGGACCCTAAGAAAGGGGCGGAGCCTAGAGGAGGCCCGAAGTCAGCAGGAGTTGTGTAACGGGGCCCCCATAGTGAAGAGGGAGCCCCGATTGCGGCGCTGAGGCCTGAGTGAGGCCTTGTGGGCCCAAGTGACCGGCGCAGATCACCGGGGAATCCTGCGACTCGAGGCACATTGTCGGTGCCTGGTCCCCCCCTGCAGAGGAGACCCCAAAGGACGCCCCGCAGGACCTACTGAGCCCGGTGAGTGGGGCTTATCTTAAGTTGGTGGAGGGGGGGCAACGGGGTACATTGCCGGTGCCCGCCCCCTGGGACTGTGTTGCCTTGTCAGGCGCCCCGTTTTGCGGAGGGCACCTGTGACTTGGGCTCCAGATTTGTTGAACTGCCCTAACTTTCCTGCAACTAACTGCCCTACCAGACAACTCAGGAGCAAGCCGGTTGCCCTTATTGCATATACTGGGGTAGAGAGTCTTATTCCCCCTCATTGCAGATATAGGTACCTACCTTATGGGTCGTCCTGAGGTCCCCAGTTATAGAGGAAGTCTGGGCAAGGAAATATCTGAGGGAGTCCAGAAGTAAGGAGGATTGACTGCTGTGTACACCCTGATGTTTGATACCCCTTAGTTGATGGTAAAGGGAACCTAATTGAGTCCTGACAGGTGTTCCTGATCTAGGAGGAGGGCCCCTATCTGATATTAATGCTGGGTGAGGTATGTTTTGCATAATGTTGGTCAATGGGTTGGCCTGATGTGTTATTCCAGGCCCTTGTTTATGTACCAGATTGATGGGTCAGACGGGCTGATTTATTACAGGTGTTCCTGTCCATGTTATGCCGTGATGCCCTAACGTTTTTCCCTAACAGGGGTGGGTTGGTGTTAATGTGCATGATGTATTTCTATGCTAATGTAGAATTATGCAATTACAGCCTTTCCTTTAGGATGAGAATCTGATTTGGCCCCGCCAGATTGGCCCCAGATCTAATGACATTTTGATCCCATCCTTTTATCCTTTCAGCATGGACTACTTCCTATGTAAATAATTCCCCCATTATTCGCTTGGCTCTGGCGCTATTTGGCGTCCTGTTGTGACACTACTGTTTTGCATTCTTTTGCCTTGCAGGTTGGAAACCCTACTAAACTACGTATCTTTTTCCAACTCAAACTGGTGTCCTGCCTCTTTTGTGGTGTGCCTGGTGTGTTGACTGAGGGTACTGCGTGAGTGCTTCACATGTCCTCGAAGTTTGGCCTGCCCGCTTGATGCCATGCTACCCCTTTGGAGATCTGGGTAACCCCCCATTTCCTACATTTGGTGGCAAGCGGTGGGATAGGACTTGTGTTTGCGCAGTACCACAGCGGCCACAGGTTACACCACAAGTAGAGCCTTGTGGTGGGGATTATTGTTTGGAAGAATATTGTTGCTAAATTGCTTCCTCCTGAAAGTGTTTTGCAATTGTGTCCCCTTGTTCCACTGGGAGGGTGTGTCCCGGGTGTACCTCGCCACGATGGGGTTGGTTTTGGACGAAGTGGAACTGATGGAGTACACCGAGCAGGAAGTCATAGCTTTCCTCAAGGAGAGAGGGATACCCCCAGTAGGAAGCATTAGGAGAAAGTTGTTTCTCTATGAGGCCCTCAAGAGGGGATAGGCCTTAGAGATTAGTGGGGACTTGTCTGACTACCCTCCCGAGTTTTTGAAGGGTCAGTGGGTTAGAGGCCAGAGAGAGGGCTCCCCATCCAGAACCCTGGGAAGTAGTTACCCCGAGGAAGAGGAGGAAGAGTTTAACAGGGCAGAGACGCCAGTAGCTGATGAGGACACCGTAGATAGGGAGTCTCGCACTGGGTCCAGTCCCGGGGGCACTGCCCCATCCCTTTCCCTGTCCCCAGAAGAGTGGGTAGATAGGAGGGAAGAAAGGGAGCATCAGCTGCCGCTGGCGAAGCTCAGGTTTGAGCAGGCCACAGAGTTAGCGCAGCTGAGGATTCAGGAGCAGAGGCTAGAGACAGAAATGGTCCTAGCCCAGGAGAGGATGGCGGAGGCGGAGAGGGCTTTCGCCAGAGAGAGATCAGCTCAGGTGGGTAGGTTGTCCCCTGAGAGTGGGTTGTGTAGTCTGGATTCACCAGTGAGGGTGGGATCCAGTGGTGGCAGCGAGTGTAGGTCCAGTGCAAGGAGTCCCATTCCAGATGCCCAGGAGACCGTGCCTGATTCCGAGGAAGAGGGGGACGGGTTAGTGTTCAGGGGCAGGGGAAAACTGTCCCACCAGTCCTGGGGAGAGTTTGAGGAGGAGTGTTGGACTGCATTGGAGGATTGGGTGGTGAGGAGAGCAGTAGAGGATTGGGAAGGGCTGTGCCATGCCGTTATTCGGGAGCACATGCTCAGGAGTTGTGTCCCAAGTCTGCGTCACCATCTGATGCAGTGTAGGTTCTCAGACCCCAGGGAACTTGCACGGGAGGCAGACCTCTGGGTAAGTGCCAGAGCGTCTGGGAAGACATTGGGGAGTGATCCAGAAAGGAGAGGTGCAGGGATCTTCCGACCCAGCGTGGCGGGAGAGGTGAGAAGCCCAGTTAGGTCCCAGGATAGTGGGCGGGTTGTAGGGCCTCACATCCCATCTACAGGAGGGAGTGAGACGGGGAGGTGTCCCGAGATGCCCCAACTGCAGTCACAGAGCCTGGAGAGTTCTTTTAGGGAACCCGAGGTTGGGAGCCTATGCTGTCCCGGTGTGCCTTCTCGTGAAGGGGATCCCCTAGTGTCAGGAGAACCCGGAGCATCAGTAACCAGAGCTCCAGTGGTTCGGGGGTCTGACCAGTCACAGGGTCTAGATCCTGGACTGGGGTTCCAGGTTCAGGGGTTGCCTGTCCTGGATGGTGGGGTACCTGTACCCCAGGTCCCTACCAGTTTGACTCCCAGGGGTACTACTCCCGGTGGGAGGGTGCGGAACTCTGGGAGGGGGTGCAGAGGGAGCAAGGTCTCTCCTCTGTCACCGGCTCAGCCAAAGGGCGCAGATCCCGGGTTGGGTGGCCAGGTTGAGGGTTTTCCGGACCTGGCGGGTGGGACCTCTGTGTTCAGAGTCCCCCCAAAGTTGACTCTCAGGGGTACTACTCCAGTTAGGAGGGTGCGGAACTCTGGGAGGGGGTGCAGGGAGAGGGAGGACTCGCCCCTGTCACCGGTGCAACCTGAGGGTTTCGACTCCAGGTTGGGGAGAGAGTGGTTGTGTGAGGGTGTCCCCAGGAGAAGGAGATGGCGGAACCCTAGGAGAAGTAGGGGGAGGAAAGCCTCGCCCCTGAGAGCTGGTCAGCCTGAGGGTGTAGACCCCAGGTGGGTGGACCAGTGGCAATTTGGAAGGAAAAGAGTGGTCCAAGAGCATTACAAGCCTGAGGCTAGAGCCTCCCACTCTAGGAAGGAACAAGGGCCAGAGATTTCTGGATGGCCTAGAGGCCAGTCCTGGCCACATCCCACTAGGGAACACCAGTGGAGTGGTTTTGTTGAAGAAGGGAGGGTTGCGAGAGAGAACCATTGGGTTCCAGAGTGGAAAAGAGACTGCAGGTGCTCCTGTAGTAGCCGGCCTGCGTCCACCTTTTTCCGCCCCAAGCAGGGAAGCCCATCAAGGTATTGATCTGTCTACCCTGGCTTTTGGCTGGGGGGGAGCTGTGTTGGACTTGGCCTTTTCCCCCCAAATTTTTCGCTTTTTGCCCCCCTAATTTGAATGTCTCCCCCATGGTATTAAACATATAAGAACCATGTGTGGTAAGAGTTGCCCTGTTGTAAAATTAAATTTTGTTAAATGGTGTGCAGAAAATATTCCCCCATGTTAAACATGCACCTGACTGAAATGTACTGTGCTTAAAATGGATGCCATGGCCATGGGTTTTGCCACTGTACTGCCATAGGTCAGCGGTCTAGTTATTATTACCCAGCTACCCCTAGCTTTTGGAGGGAAAGCCTGGCACCCAGGGTGCTCACCCCCTCCCCTTGAGCCAGTGTGAACCAGTTTTCCCCAACATTCCGGAAGGTGCTGGCTCTGTGAGGGAGGAGGGTATAAGAAGGGAGAAGTGCCACCAGACAGTCAGTCAGCGCTGGGACAAGAGGGGAGGGGACCTGCTGTGAGGTGCTACCGCCACATGGGGCTGTGAGCTGGGCCCTGCACCCCTATAAACCCCCCTCTGCTGTCCCCATGGGCCCCTGACAAGGGAGGGCCCCTATCCAGATCCCTGACACTGTGGGGACCGGGAATTACGCTAGCGCTGCGATGAAGAAGCGCCCAGGAGGTGAGAAAGAGGACTGTCTACTCCCTCTGGTGAAGCTGTGACCCTGTGGAAGTGCTGGGTCGTGAGGAGCTGCCTGGAGGAACTGTTGCCCCTTATGAGGTACTGCCTGGCAAGCGCTAATCTGGGGAGGTTGATGCCCCCAGGGAAGTTGTGGCCCCTGTGGAAGCGCTAGACTGGGTGGATTGTGCCCTCGAGGAACGGTGGCTCTAAATCTGCCCCTGGACTGCCTACCAAGCGCTGTGGGGAGAGAAGCGCTGGGGCTGATGTGGCCCCCGGAATGCTACTGGCCCTGGAAGTGGTGTGGGCAGAGGGAGGAGCAGTGCGCGGTATATAGCGCCATTCTCCTGAGGAAAATCACGCTGGAGGAGCCTACCCTCGTTACAGCGCGCTGTCCGCTATATAATTAATTAATTAAGAAGGGAGCCTACCCCTTATTGCCGCCGAAATCACCGCCGCGGCCCGGCGCTGCTGAGGAGACCCCCACCGCTGTGTGCATCGTCGCGGCGACCCCCGGTACCAGGAGTGGGCCGCCGACTCCCGCATCACGTGACGGGGGGGCCAGGCCGCGTTATCAGCCCGCCCCCGCCGTGCACGGATTGGCCTGCGCGGCCGTGACCTTTGAAGGCCGCGCAGGGATTGGCTGACGGCCGGGAAGGCCAGGAGAAGCTGAATCCAAGCCCCGGGTCCCCGTGAGGTAGGAGGGGGACCCGGGTGAAGCACTGGAGCGGGGCCCCCGTGGACGAAGGGGGAGCCCCGAGGATTGAGTGACCGGAGCGGGAGCCTACCCCGCCGGTCTATGCCCCCACGCGAGGGGCCGGTGAGGTAGGCGGGGCCGGGGCACACTGTCGGTGCCAGCCCCGCCTCCCGACCTGAGGCGGCCGGAGCAGAGTGCCGGTGGGGCTCCCAGGAGGACAAGGGAGCCCCGAGTGAACGGCGGAAGCCGTGTAAGGAGGGGGGAAAGCCAGGCAGGCTTCTCCCCCACGAGTGCCTAGACACCACGTGTCTCCCCGGAGGCCTTCTTGAGGCAGTGTTGAAACCCCGGGTGAGGCGAGTGTGGTCGCCCAGAGGTGCAGTGGCCCCCCCCCGGAAAGGAGGCCTGGTCCCTACGGTGGAGAGCCCCGGGACCCTAAGAAAGGGGCGGAGCCTAGAGGAGGCCCGAAGTCAGCAGGAGTTGTGTAACGGGGCCCCCATAGTGAAGAGGGAGCCCCGATTGCGGCGCTGAGGCCTGAGTGAGGCCTTGTGGGCCCAAGTGACCGGCGCAGATCACCGGGGAATCCTGCGACTCGAGGCACATTGTCGGTGCCTGGTCCCCCCCTGCAGAGGAGACCCCAAAGGACGCCCCGCAGGACCTACTGAGCCCGGTGAGTGGGGCTTATCTTAAGTTGGTGGAGGGGGGGCAACGGGGTACATTGCCGGTGCCCGCCCCCTGGGACTGTGTTGCCTTGTCAGGCGCCCCGTTTTGCGGAGGGCACCTGTGACTTGGGCTCCAGATTTGTTGAACTGCCCTAACTTTCCTGCAACTAACTGCCCTACCAGACAACTCAGGAGCAAGCCGGTTGCCCTTATTGCATATACTGGGGTAGAGAGTCTTATTCCCCCTCATTGCAGATATAGGTACCTACCTTATGGGTCGTCCTGAGGTCCCCAGTTATAGAGGAAGTCTGGGCAAGGAAATATCTGAGGGAGTCCAGAAGTAAGGAGGGTTGACTGCTGTGTACACCCTGATGTTTGATACCCCTTAGTTGATGGTAAAGGGAACCTAATTGAGTCCTGACAGGTGTTCCTGATATAGGAGGAGGGCCCCTATCTGATATTAATGCTGGGTGAGGTATGTTTTGCATAATGTTGGTCAATGGATTTATTACAGGTGTTCCTGTCCATGTTATGCCGTGATGCCCTAACGTTTTTCCCTAACAGGGGTGGGTTGGTGTTAATGTGCATGATGTATTTCTATGCTAATGTAGAATTATGCAATTACAGCCTTTCCTTTAGGATGAGAATCTGAGTTGGCCCCGCCAGATTGGCCTCAGATCTAATGACATTTTGATCCCATCCTTTTATCCTTTCAGCATGGACTACTTCCTATGTAAATAATTCCCCCATTATTCGCTTGGCTCTGGCGCCATTTGGCGTCCTGTTGTGACACTACTGTTTTGCATTCTTTTGCCTTGCAGGTTGGAAACCCTACTAAACTACGTATCTTTTTCCAACTCAAACTGGTGTCCTGCCTCTTTTGTGGTGTGCCTGGTGTGTTGACTGAGGGTACTGCGTGAGTGCTTCACATGTCCTCGAAGTTTGGCCTGCCCGCTTGATGCCATGCTACCCCTTTGGAGATCTGGGTAACCCCCCATTTCCTACACTACCCAACCAAAACCTCCCAGGAACGATAGTACATATCCGGTGTGTGCATGGAGACGTTAAGCCCTACCCCGTGGCCCTAGTCACCATGTATCCCATAGAGAAAGGTGCCTGTACAGTAAAAGTGGGAGTAGTTGATAACCTTCCTGAAGATATTATCCCGGCGGTGGATAATCCGGGTTTTCTTTCCCTGTTCCAGGGTAAAATAGATGGGGAGAAAGGTGGTGTGGATAGCCCTGCTCCGGCCCTAATAACCCAAGACCCTTGGCTGATAGATCGCAGCTTCCGATTTGCCCAAGCTAACGACAATACACTCTTTAATGCCTGGGAAGACGCTCATGTGACTCAGAATAACCAGAGCCTCACTTATCCCTGTTTTATAATTAGAAATGAGCTCTTATACCGAGAGGGGGAAAAGGAAGGACCCACACAGCTATTGGTTCCCCTGCCCTTCCGAGAACAGATTCTGTTCTTCTCTCATGCCCATCTCACAGACGGACATGCAGGAAAAGAGAAGATGTCTGAAAATGTGCTGAGACATTTCTTCTGGCCCGGCATTTATAAGGACATACAGAAGTATTGCATGACTTGCGAAATATGCCAGAAGAAAAACACCCACCGACTGACCGCAGCGCCCCAATGTCCTATGCCTATTATCGGAACCCCCTTTGAAAGGGTCGGGATGGACCTGATAGGGCCGTTACCCAAATCAGCTAGAGGACATCTTTACGCCCTAGTCATCGTGGATTATGCCACCAGGTTCATAGAAGCATTTCCCCTCCGGACACCTATCACCAAAACCATCGCTGAGATTTTCATGGAAATATTCTCCATGGTCGGATTCCCCAAAGAAGTAGTGACAGACCAAGGAACCCCTTGTATGTCCCGCATGATGAAAGAGGTATGCAGAACCCTAGACGTGCATCATCTGTGGACATCAGTCTATCACCCCCAAACGGACGGGCTCGTCGAGAGATATAATCAATCACTGAAAACTACCTTAAAGAAGATGCTCACTGCAGAAGGACGTGAATGGGACCGCCTCCTGCCATTGGCTCTCTATGTATTATGATCCCAAATACAAAGTAGCCTAGGCTGTTCATCATTTGAACTCGTCTACGGAAGACAGCCGAGATCCTTGCTTGAGATGACCAAAGAGGCATGGGAGACGGAAGAAGAGCAGGAACAGCGCTCATTGCTAGAATATACACAACAACTACGGTCAAGGTTGGGAAAATTAAGAGATCTCGCCTACTCCAATCTGGAAAAAAATCAAGCCAAACAGAAGAAGTATTACGATCGCGGGAAGAAGCTGAGAAGGCTAGCCGTTGGAGACTGGGCATTGGTACTTCTCCCATCTACTACCAGCAAATTCAAAAGTGAGTGTATGGGCCCCTACAGAGTCATCGAGACTATTGGTGGTACCACATATAGGGTAAAAGTAACACCATCCAAGAAGCAGTGCTATCATATTAATATACTTAAGTAGTGGCCCGGTCCCCCACCTAAGGTACATAATCTCCTGATACCCTAATCCACCGGCCCTGAATCCACATTGGAGAGCCTCGTAGTCAATGAGGACCTTACCAACAAAATGAAGGAAGAACTACAACATTTTCTCCTACCCTTTTCTGGCATCTTTTCGGACCTTCCAGGTAAAAAAAGTCTAGCAGAGCATAAGATTGAGACACATCCGGGAAAGCTGGTAAAACAGAAGCCATACAGAATACCTGCCACCAGGAGGGAAGCAGTGAGACGTGAAGTCCATGAGATGCTAAAGCTGGGGGTCATTTTCCCCTCTAACAGCAACTTGGCCTCGCCAATAGTGATGGTCCCGAAACCAGATGGGTCGACGTGTTTCTGCATGGACTTCAGGGCTCTCAACGACATCTCCACATTTGATGCTTACCCTATCCCACAGGTAGACGAATTAATTGAGAAGATCGGAGACACGTCATATATCACCACATTCGACCTCACTAAGGGTTATTGGCTGGTGCCCCTCCGTGAAGAAGACCGTAAAAAGACCGCATTTATCACCGATGAGGGTCTGTTTGAATGTAACGTTCTTCCCTTCGGTCTCCACGGCGCACCTGCCACTTTCCAACGCCTGATGAATAACATTCTAGGTCCATACCCTTCCTTTAGACCTGCGTATTTGGACAATATTGTGGTATACAGTAGTAGCTGGCCCAACACCTGGAACACCTGGTGATCATATTAGAAGCACTCAAACGCGCAGGCCTAAACGTGAATGCAAAAAAATCACGAGCAGCCTTTCAGAAGGTAAAATACCTGGGTTACGTGTTGGGTGACGGAACGATTACTCCCCAAACAGAGAAGGTAAGGGCCATAGAAGAGACACCCTTTCCGACAACCAACAGGGATCTTAGAGCGTTCTTGGGCCTTATAGGATATTACCGCAGGTTCATTCCAGGATTTGCAGAGATAGCATCTCCCCTAACAGATTTCCTTAGGAAAGAAGTCAGACCCAAAACCCTTCTCAATCCTTCAGCAGAAGTATTAGGTGCATTTAGAGAACTAAAGAAATTTATCACAACAAAGCTAGTTCTCATATCCGCTGACTTTGAGAAAATGTTCATCCTAGCCACTGATGCTTCTAATACAGGAATAGGGGCCGTGTTATCTCAGGTAGGGGGGGACGGACACGAGCACACCGTACGTAAGCAGAAAACTATTTCCCATAGAATGCAAATATCCAACGATAGAGCGGGAGTGTCTAGCCATTAAGTGGGCTATCGACCAACTCCGCTAATATTTAGAGGGAAAGCCATTCATCCTCTACACTGACCACGCTCCCTTGAAATGGATGTATAGAAACCAAGGGCAAAACTCACGTGTACTTCGTTGGTTCTTGTCCTTACAGCCCTTTGCGTTTGAAGTACCCCACAAAAAAAGGGAAAGACAATAACAATGCTGACTACCTGTCCCAGGTCTTTCCTCTCCCCAAACGGGAGAATCCAGGGGGGGAGGTGTGTGATGGGGCGGACCAGCCGGATGAAGAAGGGAAGAACGTGCGGGAATGGTGGGCTGCCACAGACGACTTACCCCCTCTTATCCCATTTCAGCAGGAACCCTGGAGAACACAAAACCAAACTTTATTAAGCGCTGAGGAAGAACAAAGTGTGGGCGCCTTTAATTGGAGCTTCGTACATGACGAGACTCCTCCCACAACTGACGTCAGATGGTACAGCCCATCTCAAGAAGAGGATTCCCGGAAGGAAGAAGGTGGGGTGTATCCCGAGGAGGAAGAAGTCGCGAGCTGGAGAGCGAGTGGGAGAAACCGGAGACTGTAAGAAGGAGGAGACGGCGAGGAAACGAGGTCGGGACCTGGAACCAGCGCGGAAACGCCAGGAGGCAAACGACCCCACGAGTCGCCCTGCCACGTGCCCAGGGGAGGAGCGTGGCTTGAACAGGTACGGGGCAAGGTGGTGGACTGGGTTGGACGAAAGGAACGCCCGACTGTGTGAACCCGTGCTCCTCTCCATATGTGCGAGCCCCTTGTATATACTTAATTTTGTATATACTAGCTGTTGTCCTTTACAACCTCACGTGCACTGCCATTCACGTTCGTTGAGTGTTCATCACAGTGCACTCTGGGAGATATAGTTTTCCTCACTCCCCTGGTCCCTGGTTTAGATTGTAGGACGGTCGTCCTGATTCTCCTTTCTTTATTTGCTTTATTTTGGGTTTCGACCATTCTGATACGGAGACCTCGAGACTGGGAAGAAAAGATTTGCCAGGTCCAGGAGACGTTCACCATACCCTCCCCCCGTATCTACAAACAGGAAGAACAAGACAGATCTCGCAACCTTTGCTAGGGAAAGACTTTCTAGTAGACGAAAAAAAGTGTTGGGAAAAATAAAACCCTTTTTGAAACGATTTGGTCTACCTTCTGATTTTGATACCCCGCCACAGAATCATAAGTGCCTTCAAAATAAATATTTTTACAAATTTCAATATTTTTTCAACAAATGTTATGTACACATCAGGCACGGGAGGCTGCACTGGCCATCTATTTGATACATTTTTGTTTTCAGTATTGTAGACCGCATAAGTCTTTAGACATATTTTAGTTTTTTTCCTTGTAAACTTTTATCTAATTTTAAAATACACTTTTGCAAATGTTAACCGCTGTTGCTGAGAAAAGTTCAAAATATGACACAGAAAGAGATGCATGGTTCTTACCCGCTCAGTAGCTAAAAGGGAACCATTGAACTCTTCAAGTACTTGACGGCATTCGAATTCATGAGCTCTGGCACATGTTTGAAAGCCAATTACTATATCCTGCAAAGAATGAAAGACAACTCACAGCCTCAGGGAGACATTAACCAAACACAGATATTTAGGACAAGAGAATCCATATTAGAAAGAAAAGCTAAAGATGGGGTTCTTGATTGGACCTTCAGTGTTTACTACTGGCATTGGCGAATGATTCTCCACTACTAAAGCAAATATATTCAGTGCCCAGAAAGCATGATTTAAGGATACTCTTATACAAATATGCTGGAGTGTTCTTACCATGGGACTGAAGAAGCATCTTTGGATAAGAAGATTAGAGTTCAGTCATTATCTGTGCTCTGTCACTAGGTTCTCTCTCTACTGTTCACATAAAGGCACTGCAAGGAAAGTTCAGTTCACAAGCCTTCTTTGTGACGAAGGAGTGAGATTTGTTTAGCAGGAGGGCTTCTCCTTTCTTCCTCAAGTCTACTGTGCAGGGATTAGACCAGATTCGGTTTTGCCCTTCAATCCTTGAGAACCCCCCCCTGACAATAGGTAGAAATAGACAGCTTTGTTGTCTTTTTTGTAGGTCTCTCTGAGAGAATCATGTCAAAGCTTTTACATAGCTTTAGACCTTCCTCCGCTTTATCTGCTATATTGATTAAACTTGGCTAATCTTATTCAATCACTTGCATCTATCAGGAGAGATCACCTTAAGAGGCGCCTAACTATCCCTGATGAAATGCAACAGTGGTCACCTGAACAAAGGAACTATTTGTCTAGTTTCTGCTAACATGGGGGCCGATAATGATTGCGGTTTTCCGCATCCTCCGGGCCGGCAGAAGCCACCGGAGGATGCAGAAAAACCGCTGCGGAGCCTACAAAGACCCACCACCATATTAGGATGGCTGGTGGGTCTGGAATTCCGTCCGCCGCTTTTCCGCCGCGGTCGCATTACAACCGCGGCGGAATAGCTCTGATATGGTGGCGGTGTCTATCAGACACCGCCAGCCATATTAGGATTGTGGAAAATACATGCTTTTCCTCGGCGGCTTTTCCTCTGTGGGAAAGCATACGGACTTTCACTTCGGGGGCCCGTTCCGAGCCCCCTGGGTGAAGGGGGGGTGGGGGGTGCACATGGGGGTACCTACAGCGCGGTGCTTGCCGCTTTGTGCATGCAAATGCGATGCATGCATTTTGAACCTTGCTGCGGGTGCAGCTTGAAGCTGCACCCACCGCAATGGTAAAGATAGAGAATGTGACCTCCACCCTGGCGTTCACATCCTAATCTGCTCGGAGGGAACGCCGCAGCCCCTGCGGACGTTCCCTCCTCCTCAGGGGTCGCGGACGGACTCAAGGCCGTCCGCTATCCTAATCGGGCCCTTAGTCCTCATCTACTCTGTGGAGGGTTTTCAGTCTGATATGATTTGGCTAACCATGGAGTAGATATCACACTTTGGGATGAGTGGAAGTGCTGAGTGAGGAAGGTTTCATGGTCATCATTAATTTACCGTCAAGCTCCTGTATTGAAGTTACAAACCTGAACAATGTACACCCAGATGCTCCTCAGTCCTTTATGACTTCCTTCTCAACATGTGTCTGTTCTAGTCATACAGGGGGACATTTTATCTCAGGGGAATAGATCTATGATTATTGTAAGAAATACACTTGGTACTTACTGAATGGTTCGGAGTTAAGATGAACCGGGCAGATAAGAACATGCTTCGAAGGAAGTGTAAGATCAGCGCATTATCATCACAGGCGGCGAGGCACTTACCGATGCACCGGAAAATAAAACCCTAATATGGGAGTGAATTAAAGACAGTCCGTGTTCAGAATAAGCAGCAACTCCGGCCCACTCTATGAGAGTCTTACGTATAGAGGAGCATTCATCTTTGATTAAACTCTGCACATGTCGTCTCTCACTTTGAAATTGCGTTTAATGAGGTGAGAGAAATGTTTATTATGTAATGTTATGTTATATCTAATGGACATTGTAAAGATTCGTACATGGCCATGAATAGGACTCAAAACAACAAAAAGGGGGAGGGGTGGGAGCCAATAAAGGTCCTGTACCTAGGCTCAGAAAGTGCTAATGCAAAATAGCAGTGGAGGTACTTTTCTTCTAGAAAGTGAAGAAGAAAAAAATGCTGGCAAAGAAGCAGGAATCCTAAAAACTATTTCTTGGCACCCTCACACAACCATGAGGATGTAATGTATCATCATTGGACTTGCTCCTCGTAAGGCTCCACTAAGGGTCGCTTTAGCAGACACCTTTTATTTTTTTGCCGTCTGATGAGAAGCGCCAGTGTGAGGGCGTTTTGAATGTATGGGGTGGAGTGAATGTGTATATTGAAATAAAGGGACACTAAAGCTGTCTAAGACACACCAAACTAATGTGATGGTTCTCCTGGCAGGATTAAAAAACATAATTTGGTAGGGGCTACTACAGGGACATGATGTATCCTGTGAGTGTGGTCAGGTTGGCATGTTTAACGACTGTAGGCCCAAAATAGATCTCTGCTACTTCTTCAGGGCCTAAAAGAAAAGGGGGATAAACCTACCCCACACTTAAGACATAATATGCAGTGTAGGTATTCCCCTGAAAGAAAATACCTTGTTCAAAAAGTTTAAAATTGATCATCCACCCTAGAAAATGAATGAGAAAATAAAAAAAACACACAGTAAACAAATGTTTTGAATGTATGGTCCAATGCGTCACCAGACCAGGATCCCTTTTCCAGCACAGTGTATGATAGTGTCTCCTAAGGTAGATATGCTCATGCTATTGTTGGCGCTGATCAGTTACCACAACGTGAAAGAAGTGAAGCACACGCTGATGGTAAACAGCATTTACCACAAATCTTTTTCCAAGCAGGGAATCACAATGCGGTCGTTACAACGACCACGTTATGATTCCGCATACCATTACTCCGCAAGTCGGAACAACGACTTGCCGGGGGGGGGGGGAGGTGTTGGATTATTATCCAATACCTTCCCTATTGTCCGCCCAGACTGGAGTTGGACTAGTAAATTATACTATTCCAACATCCAGCGCCCCCCTCCGCAAGTCGTTGTTCCGACTTGCGGAGTAATGGTATGCAGAATTACAACACGGTTGTTGTAACAACTACGTTGTGATTTCCGTGAAGAAGACAGCGGGATAATAACATACATTCCACACTGATACATCAAATATAACAGAACAGGCAAGTAGACATTGGTCTAACAGACAACATAAAACCAATCTGTGTTGGTGTTACACAGTGTATCATAAGTGATTAGTTGTCCTCAGGTGTGAATGGCGTGTCTTATCCTTTGGATAAATCTATAATGCCCCATAGGTCAAAAGCAGAGGGTAGAGCTTAGCTGCTAACTGTGGTAAGAGCAATGATACTCACCATAAAGAAACAGTAAATCAAGGGGACCCAAATGACCTTAGGGTGAAAAGAAAAGGAGAAGCTGAGAGTTTTCTAGAGAAGCAAACATACTCATGTGGTTTCTGCGCAGAGAGTGCCAGAGACCTACCTTCCTCCGGTCACCTGGATAGAGACTCAGCAGAGTAGAAGACCTGCCTTTTAAGTTGCGGGTATTGAAGTGATTGATCTCAGGTGGGGTGCGTGTAGCTACAGGAAGGAGGGATGACAAAATGGCCAATGAGGACAGGAGAGGAGGGGCGATATTGATCCAATAGGAGCAAGCCCCTCACATGCTGGTGTAACATAGGTATCATCCCTCAGTGGTGGCCATCTCGGAATGTGTAGTGGTCAAATGCAGGCCAGCCCAAAGTCAACAATGGTTTTTGAAAGGCAGCATTTTAGTAGTAAACTGAGACTGTTGAATGTTTTCTTAATGGACAGTGACAGTAGTAGAAAACTATGGTGCACCTAATTGCTCTCAGATAAATAGTGACGGGGAGAAAGCCTGGTTCAGATAACCGCTAGCCATCCCTCATGGCGAAATCTAAGTAAATTGACATCTACGAACATGTTGCATATATGGGCCTATTCATTAAAAAGTAACATGGTGCGGCCAAGTGGTCTATTCCCAATATATTAGTATGCTTGGATAGCACTATTGGGCCTATGGCTAATGAGGAGAAGAGAAGGGGTATGCTCAAGCCAATAGGAGCGAACCCTCACATGCTGGTGTAGTGAAATTATCATCCCTCAGTTGCAGCTATCTTGGAGTGTGTGGCAGTCAAATGCCCAAAGTCATTAATGGTATTAGAACAGCAGTGTCTAAAACAGTAGACTAAGACAGTTTAACCCCTTTAGTGCTCCCGTCAGCCAACGGCCATCACGAGTAGTGCTGTGCATGTCCGTTGGCTGAAGCAGCTCTGCCCACTGATTAAAACCGCCGCACTGCAGCGGAATTCGCGCCGCGGTTAAGCAGTTAATGTTTTCATGGGGGGGTACTGCCTCATTGGTATCAACAGAAAAATTTGTGTTACTGAAGAAGAGGCCCATTCGCAAAATCCTTATCATAAGCACGTCTTAGTGTGGTGTGTGAGACTCCATAGCAGGGCGTCCCATATGTGACATGGTGTTAGTGGTGATATGTTAAATCAGATGCCATGTATGAAGCGAATATTAATGCTTCCATGGTAAGGGAGAATCTGATGTCGCAGGGGACTGACTGGGGAATTACACCTCGCACCAAAGGATTTAATCGTTCGCACCTTTGCTGTTGGTATAGAGGCAGGAAATCCACTGTAGCTCCTTTCTGAAAAGGTTACCAGAGCTCCATGAGCTAGTTGCTTCTAAAATCGTCCACTGGAGGTCATCTGGAGAGTTATTGCACATTTTTGTAGTGCTGCACCTGCAGCAGATATTGCCCAGGTGCTCTAATATTCTTGCTTTGATAGACCTCATGGTCATTCCCACGTAAAGAAGGCCACACCCGCAGGTGATCAGGTCAAAACAGTTTTTTTTGTATTGCCTGTATCCAGGTGAATTGGGGGCTCAATTTGACCTCTTTAGAATGTTTAGCGAGTGGGCATACCCAGCGGATCCCACAGGGATATCGTCTTGTGACAGGTGGTAAGGCCCACAAGGTTTTCTGCATGTGGGACTGTTGAACATGGGGTCTCATGTATACCAGGAGGTCCTTCAGGTTGCTCTGGGTACACTTAAAAGTGAATTGTGGCTGTGGAATCTAAGGGGACCCAGTGCATAAAATACCCCAAGTTACATAATGGTGCATTTGATCTGTTCGGAGTTGGAGGTGAAGGTGGTCACACAATTAAGGACATCTTCAGTGTGCCTTAGAGCCAATATAGCACCCAACGGGTTCTTAGTGACTGCAGCACCACACCTGTTTCTTGATGATATGGTGTTCAGGATGAGAATGGTCACAAATTGCATGAAATACACACATTACTGGCTCATTCTTATCATCAACATGGCCAAATTCCTGTCTGAGGCACTCATCATCAAAATCAGCATTACAGGGATTGCACTGAAAGCTGGGTTCAGTATCTCAGCATTCAATTCACAGCTCTCGGAGATCAATGCCCAGATGAACGAGCACAAGGATTACCTCCTGCAGCATAAGCTCTCTTCAGACGATGGTTCTATCACATCTCCCAGGACACATCATTCTTCAAACGACATTTTGAGTAATGACAGTTGGGGCAGCAATGAGAACCAATGGTTTAAGGGTTCCCCACCATCCATGTATGAATATCCAATACCCCCATTTTCAGCACACCGACAAATGTGGTACCCTGGATCCCAGATGTCCCCTCCCAACCACTGCAGCCCTTCTTTCAATACCCCTTTCCCCAACCATTTTTGTGTGGGAGCAGAGGAAGAAGAAGAGGAGGCAACACACAAGTGCACTGGAAACAGCAAGAAACCAAGATGCAGACCAGGAGTCAGTCGGCCAAGGAAGACTAGCCATTAACCTTTCAAAGATGGCTCTGACCGAAGACGAGATTGCAGTACTATGCAAAGGCCTTGTATTTGTGCCCACCTCTTTGGAAGACCAATTCCGTCTCATAAGCAAAAGTCACCAGTTCTTCAGCAAGTTCGCCTTCAGGATTTTATTTCAGGACAGGAAAACCCCTGACAGTTGGGACTCAGGACTACGGATTCTATCTGAGTTGACACCTACCTTCAGCCATGACACCCAGTGAGGTCCTCACCTTTGAAAAAGCCATATTGAAGAAGACTGCACAGATAAGAGCTCCTAGGTTCTTCAACAATTTGTCATCCAGAACAACGCGGATCAGTTAAAGCCTTGACTGAGGATCCTTTGATCGTGATCAAATCAGCAGACAAGGGCAGAGTGATTGTTGTGATGGACATCACCGATTACAACCAAGAAGGCCTACACCAGCTAGCGAATGGGAGATACTACCGCTCAATGAGCTCAGATTCAATTGAGACCTTGATAAAACAAATTCAATCCATGGTCATGATGGCGGAGGCACAAGATTGAATCGCTAAACATGAAGCAGTGTTCCTTGTGAATACCTTACCAAGGATCCGCTACTTTTATGTATTACCCACAATACACAAGGAAAACAGCCCCCCTACAGGAAGGCCAATCGTCTACGGCATTGGATCTCTATTGGAACCTTTGAGTAAGTTCTGCGACCACTACCTTATACCACTGGTCTCTAGGACAAGGGACATGCTGAACCTGATTGCTGACACCAATGATCAACAGGAAATCAACCTCCTTTTGACCTTAGACTTAAAGGCCTTGTACACCAACATCCCTCAAGATGCCACCATAGTGGTCATTGATGCCTGCCTCAGAGCACAAACTTGGACAACAGCAGTGCTGATCGACTTTATCATCGCATGTGCCATGATAGCGTAGAAAAATACCTTTTTTAAATTCAATACCTGGATCTATCATCAGATACAAGGGGCATTCATGGGCAGCACACTTGCCCCAAGCCTGGTCTGTCTATACATGCCCCATTTTGAAGAAGAACACATCTTTACTGACATGAATCCCTTCAATGCCAACATTCTAACGTGGCGGCGATACATAGATATTATTCTGGTCTTCTGGAAAGGTGATAACACCACATGCCAGGAATTTGGATGCTGGATCAGTACTCTTAACCCATACCTGAGATTCACCCAGTCTGCCTCAACAAGGCAGGTACCATTCCTGGATTTACTAATCTCCATTAAGGTGGGGAAACTATGCACTAAGACATATAAAAATATCACTGATAGCACAGTCTTCTGTTATTTAATAGTCACCATCCAAAAGCCTTATAGGAGAACTTGCCATATGGGCAGGTTCTCTGTGTCCGGAGAAATTGCTTCTTTTTGAAAGATTATAGCACTCAAGCCAAAACACTTAGTAGGAATCTGTCCTCCTGGTACTACGCATCCAGAGTTATCAAAGGAGCTGAGAAAAGTACACAAAACAATTAATAGGAATCTCTTTTAGAGACCAACACAAGACCCACTGAAAATTTCCTTACTAGTGTCCTTATCTTCACCCCCAACTCCAATCGGATCAAACGCACCATAATAAAACATTGAGGAATTTTATGCACTGGGTCACTTGAGATTCCACTGCCACAATTTGTTTTTAAGTGTACCCAGATCCTGAAGGACCTCTTGGTACACACCAGGCCCCGCATTCAACAGTCTTTCATGTAGAACACCTTGTGGGTTTTACCACCTGTCACAAGCTACTATCCCTGTCAGTCCTACGGGGAATGTCCCCTCTTATAAACATTCCAAAGAGGTCAAGTTTGGTCCCCAGTTCAGCTGGATACAAAAAAATGACACTAACTGCAATACAAAAAACGGCATCTACCTGATCACTTGCCCGTGTGGCCTTCATTACGTGGGAATGATCCCATGCACCATCAAACCAAGAATAATGAAGCACTGGCGCAACATCCACTGCAGACACAGAACTACAAAAATGTCCAATCACTTTTGCGACTCTAATTACTCTCCAGATGACCTCCGATGGACAATTTTGAAGCAACTAACTCATGGGGCCTGGTTAACCTTTTCAGAAGAGAGCAACAGTGGATTTTCTGCCTCTCCACCAACAGCAAATGTCTGAAAAATTAAAACCTCTGGCTGGTGCGAGTTGTAATTACCCAGTCAGTCCCATGCAAAATCAGATACTCCCTTACCATGGATATACTTACATTCTCTTCATACATGCAATCTCATCTACCTTATCACCACTGACACCATGTCACATATGAAATGCCCTGTTATAGAGTCTCTCACACCACACTAAGCAGTGCTTAAAATAAGTATTTTACGACTTGGCATGGGTCTCTTCTTCATTAGCATGAATGTTTCTGTTGATACCAATGAGGCAGTACCCTCCAATAAGAAAACATTTTACTGTGTGTCAGCTGTTTTAGATTGCCCCTTACTATTACCATTGATGACTTTGGGCCATCCTCCATCTGACCGCTACACACTCCAGGATGGCTGCCACTGAGGGATGATACTTCTGTTACACCAGCACTCGAGCGGCTTGCTCATATTGGCTCTAGCGTACCAGCGTACCCCTTCTCTTCTCTCTTCTCCTCATTAGCCTTTTGCCCAATAGCGCTCCCAAAGCACTCTGATCCATTGGAATTAGACCACTTGGTCATCCATGTTACTTATTACATGAGGAGGACCATATTTCCAACATGAACACAGACGCCAATAGGCCTAGATTCCACCATGAGGGATGGCTAGCAGTTATGTGCTCCAATGAGTATTGAAGCACTCAGTGTTTGTGAAAATACCCCTCACACACCAAAAGGCCCCTTGGTGTCATGCTTCATCATCGGGGTCTTCGCACCCCTCTATCGGGATGCGGCGTGCTGCGACCGACGGCTACGTGGGAGCACTTAAGGTATTGGCTATGTGTGGTGTACAGTGTGTGGGTTATGTTTTTAAAGTGAGTAGGGAGTGTGGTGAAAAAAGTTAAAAGGTACCTGGCACTAGAGTGGTAAAGAAAATTTTTTATTCTGTACTCTGGCTGGTACTGTTAAAAGAAAGTGCAGGGCGAGGTCAACCTGTTGTATTAATGAACAGGACCTCTGATGTGCTTTTGTGTCGACATGTTTCGGAGACAAGCTCCTTCTTCAGGACGGGGGCACAGACTCCCTTCCCTACTCACGTCTTCAACTACATAAAACTGTGTATTTACAAAAAAGTGAATTTTACTTGAAATAGGCTAAGTGTGCCTACAGCGGTCTGCTACAAGCACAATGACCTGTAGAAAGACAAAAAATATATGTCACCTAATGGTTACCCATGTAGCGGGTAGTTCATGCAGGTGCAGTCACCTGGAACCTCACCATTTGCTTATTAATAAGCTTGTTGGGAAAAAGGGGGACTCACAACACATACAACATAAAACACATAGAAACTAGGATTTTACTGTAAGTTGTATTCATACTTGTGAAGCTTGGTTGTAGGCTTCATGAGCAAAATAGGAACGTCGGGGTGCTGCTCCAATGGCTATCTGCAGTGAAGAATGATGCAGCTTTTATAATTCATTCTGTAACACTTACTTATATAGATGGGTTCAAATGATCGTGGCATATTAGTGCTTCTTCAATATCATACTCACAAAGTCAGGACGCTCTGATCACCGCCTTACCCCGCACGCTGCTCCGCTGGTGTGGAGTCAGGTAGCGGTCATGGTTATTTATAGCCCGTTTCACTAATTGGGCGGAAGGAAAACTATTTCCATGTATGGGTATTCCGCTATGTAGCCATACACGGCATCTGTATGTTACATACGCGTTAACACAGGATCAGCGTCTGCATGCGCCGGTGGTTGATCCTGAACTTGCGCGCCTGCCTACCACTGTTCCTGGGCGCATGCGTATTGGGAGATGTTGTGTTCGTTCCTAGCGCATGCGCATGTGACACACGCATGTCAGGTTGAATGTCTACAGTTCGCGTGCTGCATTAGAGTTTTCAATGTTACTGTTGTCCGAGTAATGAAACGGGTTTCGAGGGGTAAATAAAGGAGAAGATAGCCATATGTTTATTGACAGATTTCTGATTCGGACGCATAGTCTCCCTATTTTTTTGACGGACACTGTCATTTCATGAATGTCTACAGTGCGCGTGTTGCATTAGAGTTTTCGATGTTACTGTTGTCCGAGTAATGAAAACGAGTTTCGAGGGGTCAATAAAGGAGAAGAGACCCATATGCATAATGACAGATTTCAGATTTGGATTCATAGTCTCCATATTTTGCCTGGCGGAAACTATCACTTAGAGTCAGCACTGATCAGTGTAACAATGTAGGTTTTGCACAATCAAGTTCCTTGATAGTCTCTTACGCTGACAGTTGGCTCCATGGGACATCATCGTTAAGCCCATTCAGATGGGTACCCAAACGGAACACCCACCGTTGTTCTTTTTGAAAAAGACCCACTTCAGAGGGTAATTGTTCAATGATAGTCCATTTTAAGTCGTTGACGCAGTGTTGGGATGTCAAAAAATGCGTAGCCATTTTCGTTGTACTTTTTTTACAACGCACATTACTCTTATGTTCATTCATTCGTGTTTTGATGGCTCGTGTAGTCATGCCCACATACTCAAGGTTGCATGGGCACTTTATAAGGTAGATCACGTTTTTGGAATTGCAATTCGTGAATCTCCTTTGTTCCCATGTGGAGCCATTGCTGAAGTTGAGTTTGGTGCTTTTTTCTGTCAGGTGACAGCTGCTGCAGTTTCCGCATGGAAAATGTCCCTGGATGCTTATGGATGGTTGTAAGGACGCAGTTGTTGGTTTTGGTCTGGTGTGTACCAATATGTCTTTGAGGTTGCGTCCCCTGCGATGTGCAAACATTGGTTTTTCCAGGTCTAGTTCACCACTTGTTAGTATCCTCCAATGTTTGTTAACAAGTTTGGACACTTCGTTGGACATTGTGTTGAACGTCGTTACACAGATGGGTCGTTTGTTTTCTGTGGGATCCTTAATTCGTTCCTCTAACAAAGCCTCTCTGTTATTGTTTTTTGCCCTCTTAAAAGCTTTGTCGATAATCCTGTTGGGATACTCTCGTAGTTTGAGTTTTTCTTTCAGGTCATCCACCTGTCTCTTGAATTGGGACATGTCTGTACAGTTGCGCCTTAGGCGTAGAAACTGACCATATGGCAGGTTCTCCCGAAGGTGTCGAGGATGAAAACTGTCATACCTCAATATGAGGGGTATTTTCACAAACACTGAGTGCTTCAATACTCATTTGATCACTCTCTCTTCCCATTAAGTGTTGGATTTCTTTTGTTTATTTAAATACCAAGTGGAGCATAAATCCAACGATTGGCTCTACCTCCTTCCTTTGTTCTTGTCATAGTCTAGGCAGCGTGCAGCTGCGGGAGTTATACTCTTCACAACACATAATCACATACACTAGGTACCTGTAGACCACAGCGGTCGCAAAATATGGAGGACGAACATGGCCTAACCTTTGGCGAAGACGAAATTGACAGAATCCTGACTGCAGTAAACCCCTTTGAAGGACTTAGCAACCCTGAAACCGGCCCAAATATTGATGACTGGAACGAACTGGTGAAACTAAGACGCAACCAGATAAAGGCAGCTCTGCATGGTCTGATAATGACGGAATACCTGAGGAATAAGATGGGACCACCAGGCTTGATCGTAAAAAATGAACCCTTTATTTTTCAGACGGACATGCAGTTCAAAAAGGAGTGGTCATTAATCTCATGGCACTGTACCAGGGACTGGCTAGTTCTAATTATAAAGACAGCAACCAGAATCACACAGGAACTAAAAATTGATATTGGAAAGATCGAGGTAAAACTAAACACATATATGTCAACCGAGGACCTCAAAATCAGACTAGATGAGCTCAACCAACAAATGACAGAATTTGAATTCACGTTGAAACAGAGCAAACTCAATAAATTGAGCAAGGATAAAGACAAATTTACACCTGAAGGAACCTATCCGTACACCAAAGCTGACTATGTATCCACGAAAAATGATACAGACAGTGATGGGTCAGACAACAGTTCCGCCAGCTCAAATTCCAGCGGAGGCAGAAGGAACCGCCAAAATAGAGGAGGATGGAGACAAAGGAGACAACAGTTCCCAAGACAACGAGGGTGGAGAGGTTACCCACCCCAATATCCACAATACATGGGACCAACACCATTCCAGCCATTCCAGTTCAATCACCCGACAGACGCCCAAGGTTTTCCACAATGGAACCAAGACTTCAACGGAGGCTTCTATGGTCCACAACCTTTTTTAGGCTCCCGCCCAGGGACACGGGGGAAGAACCGGAAAGGCAACAATGTCACATGGGAAGAGGCAGACCAAGGGAACCCCCGGCAAACCAGGAGCATGACAGGCTCCTTGCCCAACCAAGCATCAACCAGCAACCAGAGAGGGACTTAGTGGTAAATTTAACTTCCAAACCTCTAACGAGTATCCAACGACAGGTACTGAATAAAGGCTTGGGATTTGTACCAACGCAGAGACCGGACATGTTTAAGGTGAACCTAGAGATGAAGGAATTTGTACGAAAATTGAAACTACAGGCCTTCTTTGCAGACAAACTACCACAAGCATTGACAACTGATACAGGTCTGAGACCTAAGTCTACTTTTACCCCTCCAGACTCAGTACTCCCTATTGAGTTACTTGCCTTTGAAAAAGCGGTCATGACAGAGGTCAATAAATTGGATGTGTCCTCCACACGCACCTTCCATAACACAACTAAGGAAGAACAGCTAGCCTTGAAAACCCTATCTGAAAATACAAGCATAGTTATAAAGCCAGCGGATAAGGGGGGAGCCATAGTATTACAATCCACTGAATATTATGACAACGAGTGTCTGAGACTCCTGTCGAATAGACGCAACTACATGGTCCTACAACAAGACCCAACAGAAAACTTGAGGACTAAAATCGGAGGGATGATTGAGGAAGGCCTAACACATGATTGGTTGAGCAAAAAGGAAGGAGAATTCCTGGAACAGAAAAAACCACGCATCCCATATTTTTACAGTATTCCTAAGATCCACAAGGATCTTAACCAACCCCCTGGCCGACCAATAGTCTCAGGCATTGGCTCAATTTTAGAACCACTGTCGAAATTCGCTGATGCCTTCCTGAGACCTCTAGTACAATCTACAAATACCTACCTAAAGGACACAAAGGCCGCTTTACAACTACTGCAGGAAACAACATTTGACCCAAACACCCAACTTCTGTTGTCCCTCGATGTGGAGAGCCTCTACACCAGCCTTCCCCATGATGAAACATTGATGATTATTGAGGAGGTGCTTTTTTCCACACCATGGAATTATCAAACGCCACGAGGATTGGTTCTGGAATGCATTTCTCTGGCTTTACAAAAAAACTTTTTTCAGTAAAAGAATACGATCTATCAACAATGCCATGGGACCAGCATGGGAAGCACCTTTGCTCCGAGCCTGGCTGGTCTCTATGTGCACCATCTTGAGACAAGCAGGATCCTCCATGAGCAAAATCCATACAGGTCGAATATAAAATGCTGGAAGAGGTATATCGACGACATCCTGGTCATCTGGGAAGGCGATCGCCTGTCCGCTGAGAATTTTTTGGAATGGCTCAACAACCAAAACTCCTTCCTGAAATTCACGAGCACCATTTCAGACCAAACATTAGTGTTCCTAGACCTCAATATTTACGCAGAGGCGGGGGTGTTAAAAACAACGACTCACTTTAAACCAACCTCTAGAAACTGTCTATTGAGGTATGACAGTTTTCATCCTCGACACCTTCGGGAGAACCTGCCATATGGTCAGTTTCTACGCCTAAGGCGCAACTGTACAGACATGTCCCAATTCAAGAGACAGGCGGATGACCTGAAAGAAAAACTCAAACTACGAGAGTATCCCAACAGGATTATCGACAAAGCTTTTAAGAGGGCAAAAAACAATAACAGAGAGGCTTTATTAGAGGAACGAATTAAGGATCCCACAGACAACAAACGACCCATCTGTGTAACGACGTTCAACACAATGTCCAACGAAGTGTCCAAACTTGTTAACAAACATTGGAGGATACTAACAAGTGGTGAACTAGACCTGGAAAAACCAAAGTTTGCACATCGCAGGGGACGCAACCTCAAAGACATATTGGTACACACCAGACCAAAACCAACGACTGCGTCCTCACAACCATCCATAAGCATCCAGGGACATTTTCCATGCGGAAACTGCAGCAGCTGTCACCTGACAGAAAAAAGCACCAAACTCAACTTCAGCAATGGCTCCACATGGGAACAAAGGAGATTCACGAATTGCAATTCCAAAAACGTGATCTACCTTATAAAGTGCCCATGCAACCTTGAGTATGTGGGCATGACTACACGAGCCATCAAAACACGAATGAATGAACATAAGAGTAATGTGCGTTGTAAAAAAAGTACAACGAAAATGGCTACGCATTTTTTGACATCCCAACACTGCGTCAACGACTTAAAATGGACTATCATTGAACAATTACCCTCTGAAGTGGGTCTTTTTCAAAAAGAACAACGGTGGGTGTTCCGTTTGGGTACCCATCTGAATGGGCTTAACGATGATGTCCCATGGAGCCAACTGTCAGCGTAAGAGACTATCAAGGAACTTGATTGTGCAAAACCTACATTGTTACACTGATCAGTGCTGACTCTAAGTGATAGTTTCCGCCAGGCAAAATATGGAGACTATGAATCCAAATCTGAAATCTGTCATTATGCATATGGGTCTCTTCTCCTTTATTGACCCCTCGAAACTCGTTTTCATTACTCGGACAACAGTAACATCGAAAACTCTAATGCAACACGCGCACTGTAGACATTCATGAAATGACAGTGTCCGTCAAAAAAATAGGGAGACTATGCGTCCGAATCAGAAATCTGTCAATAAACATATGGCTATCTTCTCCTTTATTTACCCCTCGAAACCCGTTTCATTACTCGGACAACAGTAACATTGAAAACTCTAATGCAGCACGCGAACTGTAGACATTCAACCTGACATGCGTGTGTCACATGCGCATGCGCTAGGAACGAACACAACATCTCCCAATACGCATGCGCCCAGGAACAGTGGTAGGCAGGCGCGCAAGTTCAGGATCAACCACCGGCGCATGCAGACGCTGATCCTGTGTTAACGCGTATGTAACATACAGATGCCGTGTATGGCTACATAGCGGAATACCCATACATGGAAATAGTTTTCCTTCCGCCCAATTAGTGAAACGGGCTATAAATAACCATGACCGCTACCTGACTCCACACCAGCGGAGCAGCGTGCGGGGTAAGGCGGTGATCAGAGCGTCCTGACTTTGTGAGTATGATATTGAAGAAGCACTAATATGCCACGATCATTTGAACCCATCTATATAAGTAAGTGTTACAGAATGAATTATAAAAGCTGCATCATTCTTCACTGCAGATAGCCATTGGAGCAGCACCCCGACGTTCCTATTTTGCTCATGAAGCCTACAACCAAGCTTCACAAGTATGAATACAACTTACAGTAAAATCCTAGTTTCTATGTGTTTTATGTTGTATGTGTTGTGAGTCCCCCTTTTTCCCAACAAGCTTATTAATAAGCAAATGGTGAGGTTCCAGGTGACTGCACCTGCATGAACTACCCGCTACATGGGTAACCATTAGGTGACATATATTTTTTGTCTTTCTACAGGTCATTGTGCTTGTAGCAGACCGCTGTAGGCACACTTAGCCTATTTCAAGTAAAATTCACTTTTTTGTAAATACACAGTTTTATGTAGTTGAAGACGTGAGTAGGGAAGGGAGTCTGTGCCCCCGTCCTGAAGAAGGAGCTTGTCTCCGAAACATGTCGACACAAAAGCACATCAGAGGTCCTGTTCATTAATACAACAGGTTGACCTCGCCCTGCACTTTCTTTTAACAGTACCAGCCAGAGTACAGAATAAAAAATTTTCTTTACCACTCTAGTGCCAGGTACCTTTTAACTTTTTTCACCACACTCCCTACTCACTTTAAAAACATAACCCACACACTGTACACCACACATAGCCAATACCTTAAGTGCTCCCACGTAGCCGTCGGTCCCAGCACGCCGCATCCCGATAGAGGGGTGCGAAGACCCCGATGATGAAGCATGACACCAAGGGGCCTTTTGGTGTGTGAGGGGTATTTTCACAAACACTGAGTGCTTCAATACTCATTTGATCACTCTCTCTTCCCATTAAGTGTTGGATTTCTTTTGTTTATTTAAATACCAAGTGGAGCATAAATCCAACGATTGGCTCTACCTCCTTCCTTTGTTCTTGTCATAGCAGTTATGTGCACCCGACTTGCTCTCCGTCACTATATATGCCAGTGCACCATGCTTTTCTCTTACCGTCACTCTCCATTAAGAAAACATTCAACTGTCCTATTTTACTGCTTAGATGCCCCATTTATAAAACCATGGTGTCTTTGGGCTGGCCAGCATTTGACCACTACACACTCTGAGACGGCCGCCGCTGAGGGATGATACTTTTGTTGCACTAGCATATGAGGGGGCTCGCCTCTATTGGCTCAAGCTCGCCCCTCCTCTCCTCATTGGCCATTTGGTCATCCTTCCTTCCCGGGACCGTACACACCACACCTGAGAACAATCCCTTCAATTACACATTACACGTATGTCTACTTGCCTGTTTTGTTATATTGTGTGCACTAGCTTGTTTTTTTCCACATCTTTCAGGTTGTGGCGACTGATCAGCACCAACAATAGCATGTACATGTCTACCTTTGGAGACACTATGATACAGTGAGCTGGAAAAGCGATTCTGGTGACGTATTGGACCATACATACAAAACATTTGTTTACTGTGTGTTTTCTTTATTTTCATAATTTATTGTCTAGGTTGGAAAATCAATTTTAAACATTTTAAAACAGGTATTTTCTTCTGAGGGAATACCTACATTGCATATCACGTCTTAGATATAGGGAAGGGTTTCCCCATTTATTTGGGTCCTGAAGAAGTGTTGTGGATCTTTTCTGATAGATACATCTGCCTTGTGGATTCCTCACCTTGTGAATATCCCCCTTGCGTCAGCAACATTCGGAAAATTCTTCGTAGCACGCCGGCGTGGACGACGTCATAGGAACGCGGCATCACGCGCGACTCCGTCTGACGTCACCGACCACCTTATAAGGCCTACGTCGGCGTGATGACATCAGTTCCCTTTCTTCCGCGTCGTCGACGCTAACGGTTTCAGGGATCTTCTGTGGTTACAGATAGAGACTTTGTTGCTTTTTGTCTGTTACTGTTTCTGTTCTTCGTCGAGGATGTCGTCAAAGAAGACGGGTTTCAAGCAGTGTGGCTCGTGTGCCCCGATAATGTCGATTACCGATCCACATGGTGATTGCTTGTGGTGTTTAGGTTCGGATCATGACGTCAAGGGCTGTCGATCCTCCTCTAAGATGAATCCGAAGGCTCTGCGAGAGCGGGAGGCTAAACTTCTGTTAGCCAAGATTAAAGGTAAAAAAGCCAATAGATCTTCGAGATCAAGATCAAGACGCTCCAGATCGAGGCCGAAGTCAAGGTTGAAGTCGCGTTCGAGGTCGCGATCGAAGTCACGATCGAGGTCGAGGTCGAGGGCCAGATCGGAGTCGGCGCCGAAGTCAGCTTCTGGGCATGCTTCGGGTTCCTCGAAGAGAAAACATAAGAGGAAGAAGCATAGTTCTCGCCATCATTCGGGGTCATCGGACTCGAAGAAGAGGTCTTCTCAGAAACATCACAAGGACTTTGTGTCTCCGTCTCCTGCTGGTGGAGCCACGCCGATACGGTCTTGAGGGCATACACCGGAACCGGAGTTGGATCCGAATCCGGCTTCGGGCCAGACTTCGGAGCATGAGGAAGTCTTGGAGGTTCCACAGTCCCCAGCTCCAGAGGATGACCTGGAGGGTCAAAAGGGTCAGGAGGAGCCGAATCCGGAGCAGCTTCCTGCGGAGCCGTCGATGGGTTCATACCCTTCCTTTCCTGGTCCTGGTCAGGACCCTTCGCATTTCCTAAATGCTATGTTTGGAGTATATGCGAGGGCAATGTACCCCACTGGAGCACCTGTGGGTCCCATGGGTCCTTTGTCTTTTAACTTGGGTGTCCCCCAAGCTTATGCACCAGCGCCTTTTCTACCTTTTATGCCGACTCCATATCCATCTTGGCTCGGTACGGCGCCGCCGAGGTCATCGACTCCGCACACGGCTTCGCCGGCTCCGGAGCAACCTCGAGGTTTGGATCGGGGCTCGACGCCGGTTCCTGTTTCTCAACCTCCTGTTGTTCCAGCTCCTCGTTCGACGCCGGCTCCGACTCCGTCGGAGTCGTTACTGGATCCGACGACTTCGATTCGTCTGGAGTGGTCGAGGCGTAGAGCCCAGCGTCTCTTGGAGGAGAAGGAATATGGGGAATCTGAAGTGGAGGAAGGCGAGCTTCAGGAGCATGAGGATTGCTTTGAGGATCTGCATAGTGCAAGCAGTCTTGAACTTTCTCCGGAATGGGGGTTGCCTGTGGTTTTGGATGCGCCCTCTAGGGATGTGGTGCCATATCATATGGTAATCAGAAAGGCTGCTGAGTTGCTGAACTTGACTTTGTCAACAGTGGAGTTCAAATCTAATATCCTTACGGAAGTATTACATTCGCCTTCTTCAGTTATTGAGCCGACTCTGCCATTCACTGAGGCTCTGACCGAACCGATTTTAGAGGTCTGGAAAAATCCTTTGTCTGCACCTGCTGTGTCTAGATCGGTGGCGAGGCGTTATAGGGTGGCTCCTGGAGACCCTGAGTTCTTGTTATCTCACCCTTCGCCGGAGAGTCTGGTGGTGCAGGCCGCTTGTGCGAACAGATCAGCAGGCTCTTTTCCACAGGTTCCTGGAGATAAAGACTCCAAGAGGTTGGATCAAGCTGCTAAAAAGGTTTTCTCCTCAGGTAGCATGGCTTTAAAATCAACGAATGCTACTTGCTTGCTAGGAAGGTATGTGCATGCCTTAATGGACTCGGTCAAGCAGTTGTCAGCTAAGCTTCCGGAGGAAGACAGAAAAAACTTTAATGAGGTTGTTTTGGACACTCAGGCGGCAGCCCGCCAGGTTATTCAGAGTGGCATGGACACGGCAGACTCTGTGGCTAGAGTGATGGGTTCTTCAGTGGCTACCAGAAGAGCAGCTTGGCTGAAGTCCTCAGAGTTTTCCACTGACGTACAGGCTACTCTTTTGAATTTGCCTTTTGACGGAGTTGGCCTCTTTGGGAAGAAAGCGGATGCAGCTTTAGAGAGGTTCAAGGATAGACAGGCGACGGCTAGGTCTTTGGGCCTGCAAGCAAAAGGCACAGCCTCCAGGAAGTTCAGGGGCTTTGGCAGGTCCTCCTTTCGTCCTTTCAAACACGGCCAGCAGCAGTAGCAACAGAACCCTCTGTACAAGTCTTACAGAGGTAAACAGAGGGGTCGTGGACCTGGACGTCAGGTCTCTTCCTCCTCTACTTCCTCCTCTAATACCCACCCCCCACCTACAACAGCAAAGCAGCCCTAGATCCGCCATTCCGGATCATGCGGGTCCGGTAGGGGGTCGGCTTACTCATTTTCTACGGGATTGGGAATCGGTTACATCAGATCTTTGGGTTCTCAATCTCGTAGAAAATGGGTATGCACTTCCTTTCCATGAGTTCCCTCCAAATTACCGTCCTTGCCAAGGTTATTGTTCGGAGGACCACCTGCTTCTCCTGCAGGAAGAAGTCCTGGCACTGTTCAGAAAGGGTGTGATAGAGGTGGTTGCGGAGCAGGAGAGGGGTCAGGGGTGCTACTCCCGGTATTTCCTGATCCCCAAAAAGGATGGCAGACTTCGACCAATCCTGGATCTCAGGATCTTGAACTTGTATCTGAAACAGGAAAAGTTCAAGATGCTCACTCTTGCGCAGGTTCTTCAAGCGCTATTGGAAGAAGACTGGATGGTGTCGATCGACTTGCAGGATGCCTATTTCCACATCCCCATCCTGAAGTCGCACAGGAAGTATCTCCGTTTTACGATAGGGTGGCAACACTACCAGTTTGCGGTCCTTCCGTTTGGAATTACTACTGCCCCTCGAGTTTTCACCAAGGTGATGGCAGTGGTGGCGGCACATCTCAGGAGGTCGGGAATACCTGTATTCCCGTATCTGGACGACTGGCTGATCAAAGCAGAGTCGCCAGAGAAGGTGCTCCTTCATCTACAAGAGACAACCCAGTTGTTGTACAGGTTGGGTTTTTCGATAAATGTACCCAAGTCTCACCTGGTGCCCTCCCAGCGCAACCTGTTCATAGGTGCGGTACTGGATACTACTGTATGTCGTGCATTCCCTCCACCTCAAAGGATTCGCGACATACAGGAAATGATTCCTTTATTCTACAATGGAGCGGTCGTTCCAGTCCTGAAGGTCATTCGTCTGCTCGGTCTAATGGCTTCTTGCATTCTGTTGGTCAACCATGCACGCTGGCACATGAGGGCACTCCAGTGGTGCCTCCGCAGGCAGTGTTTTCAGCACAACGGAGATCTCAGGGAGTCAGTGAGGATCTCCAGAGAAACTGCAGCGGATCTGTCTTGGTGGGGCGTGGAAGGCAATCTGTCTCAAGGAAAGCCTTTCCAACTGCCTCCATCGGTTGCCACAGTAATAACGGATGCATCCACTCTCGGGTGGGGTGCTCATCTGGGGGATCTGGAGGTCAAGGGTCTTTGGTCTCCAGAGGAAAGGTTGCTTCACATCAACCTTCTGGAATTGCGAGTGATACGTCTGGTGCTCAAGGCCTTCCTCCCTTCCCTTCGCGGTCAGTCGGTTCAAGTCCTGACGGACAACACGACCGCGTTGTGGTATATCAACAAGCAGGGAGGAGTAGGGTCACAGTGTCTCTGCAGAGAGGCTCTGCGTCTCTGGTCCTGGGTTCAGGACCATCAGATTTGTCTGAGGGCAGATCATCTGGCCGGAGTTCTGAACGTACGTGCAGACGTTCTCAGTCGGCAGTTCTCTGCCGACCACGAGTGGAGGCTCCATCCGGAGGTTGTTCACGACATCTTTCAGATGTGGGGGACTCCTCGGGTGGACCTGTTCGCCACTCGCGAGAATGCTCACTTCCTGTCATTCTGCTGTCTCCAGTAACCAATGCAAGGAGCACTGGGGGACGCGTTTCAGTTGAGTTGGGGAAGTCAACTCCTTTACGCGTTTCCTCCCATACCCTTGATTCCTCGGGTTCTGAGGAAGATTCGCCAGGACCGGGCCCAAGTCATATTGGTCACCCCGGATTGGCCAAGAAGGGTGTGGTACACGGACCTACTCCACCTCTCCTCTCACCCGCCGCTCCGTCTCCCTCTCAGGGTAGATCTCCTCTCTCAGATGGAGGGGCAGGTTCTACACCCCCACCTCCAGACATTACACCTTCATGCCTGGAGATTGAACGGGGCAACCTGAACTCTTTTTCTCTCCCTCACGATGTGGTGGATGTCATTCTTTCGGCCAGGCGTGACTCCACCAAGTCCATCTATTCGTATAGATGGTCTAAATTTGTTGTTTGGTGTAGGGAGAAGGCTGTTGACCCTTTGAGGGCTCATCTGTCTGATATTTTACAGTTTGCTCTCTCTTTGGCGCAGCAAGGATTTGCTGTTGCCACAGTCAAAGGTTACCTTTCGGCGTTATCGGCATTTCCCGTTTGTCCACTCTGCTATACCTGGTTTTATTTGTATATATATTGGGTTTTTGATATCTTTGTTACGCACTATGTGCTGTTCTGATTAGTATGTACTATGTACACTGTATATATGTATATTTGCTATCATTGGTCCATCCGGGTGCCTCGAAGGCACGGAAATAAGGGCGGAACTGATGTCATCACGCCGACGTAGGCCTTATAAGGGGGTCGGTGACGTCAGACGAAGTCGCGCGCGATGCCGCGTTTCTATGACGTCGTCCACGCCGGCTTGCTACGAAGAATTTTCCGAACGTTGCTGACGCAAGGGGGATATTCACAATGTGAGGAATCCACAGGCAGATACTGTATCTACCAGAAAAAGCGTTACCGAAGGTAAGTAACTTGTTCTTTAGGCTGTTTGGGGCCAAAGATATCAACCTGGCCACACTCACAGATTTAGACTACTTGGGTACATCACACTACTGTAGTAGCCCCTATCAAATTATGTTTTTTTAATCCTTCCAAGGGAACCATTACATTAAAGTCAAGTTTGGTATCCCTGAGACAGTTTTAGTCTCCCTTCACTTCACTGCACACATTCACTCCACACTCACATTCAAAATGCCCACACACATGCACTTTGTGGGGCCCATGGGGCATTGCAGCGCTGACCCTACCAACAGAACGCGCACTATGATGCATGACATCCTCATGGATGTGTGAGGGCACCAGGAAATAATCCTTAGGATTCCCCCTTCTTTGTTTGCCTGTTTTTCTTCTTTGCTTTTTGATAGGAACAATACCTAAACTGCTTTTTGCATGAATATGACCTCAGGTCTATTGAATGGAGAGTGGCTCTAACATGAAGAGTACCTTTTAGCTGAAGGAGATCCATTGGGGCAATGAGTATAACCCTGACATGTGGTGGCTCCTAATGAGCCAGGTGGAGAGGAATTACCTCATGGAGTTCATCTCCATCTGATTCTTAGTAGGTCGGCTTTTACAGGGAGTGGGAGAACCATACCTTATTTTTTCGACTGGTCTATTCCAGTCCTGTGTACCCATAGTATAAAAATGAACTTTACCAATCCCTGTGCAATTGGAATACACAGTTCTATCCTTCTCTGCCTTTGTGCTAAATTCACTTCCCCTGTGGTTCAATGCTGACCTTTGAGAGCACTAACCTCCTCATTCTCATGATGGACGAAACTGGGAATCTGAAAGCTGAACTCCTCCATTAATGAGACATGCCACTCTCTGTATGGGACTTGATTCAGGATAGACCCCAGGAACTGCAAAGAAAACAGAAATAAACTTTAACGCAGTAATATAAACTTAAATGCAGTATCTACAGCTGATGTCTGGGTGCATTGACTTTGAGAAGATGAGTGAACAAACTACGGCTAACAACAACCTCAGTAATGACGAAATATTATGATGGCAGAAGAACCAGAGAACACATACAGCAGCGCTTAACTAGTATGGTGTGAAATCAGTGGTCAGAAATAACAAGGAGACCTTTACAGTGTCCATGATTTACAAAGAAACACACGAAACAAAAGCATGCTGCCAACAAATTACTGTGAAAAGAGCAACAGTGCAGCGATCCACATAGAAAGCAGATGGAGACTGTGCAACAATATCACATACTTAGGAGCAGAATGCAAACATATACGCCCACATGCATCAAGGTAAATTGCATTCGCAAACGGTGCGAATCGCATTTTTCGGCCGTTTGCGAATGCAATTTCCTGATTTGGGATGTACCAACCCTTTTCAGAAATTCGCAATTTAAGAAATTGCACAATTGTGATTTCTTAAATTGCGAATGCATTTAAGGAATCTCAATTTGAGATTCCTTAAATGCAATTCATCATACTTTTAGAATTTGCGAATTTTGAAATTAGAAATGCAAATTACCATGAAGTAGACATTCATGGTAATTTGCGGAAAATCTAGAAAAATGCTTTTAAATGCATTTTTCTTTGTTACATGTTACACACACACACGTGCCCTTGGGGCATGTGTGTGTGTAAGATGTATCCAAAAGCAAATTTCAGGGGTGCAACAGGGTGTCTTTTGGACACCCCTGCACCCTTGAAATTGCATTCTCAATTTGCGAATTCACAATGATGAATTGCAAATTGAGAATGCCCTCCCATACATTCCTATGGGCCTCTAGGCCCATAGGAATGAATGTGTAGAAATTCCTTAATTGCGATTCTCAATTAGAGAATCGCAATTAACGAAAATTACTGAATCGCTAAAAAAAAAGCGAATTATTCATGCATTGCCGTTTGCGAATCCTTAATTGCGATTCCTTAATTTTCGCAATTAAGGATACACAAACGAAAACATTGATGCATGTGGCCGATAGACTCTTCACCAGCATGGGGGCCAAATGTAAATTTAATTTTAAGAAGGGTGAAGACTGAACACAAGGAAAAGAAAATATGCTGTCCACTAGTTATAGTGGGCAACTTGCACCAGTCCAAACAACCCTTATTGATGGTAGGTTAAGACAAACTTTAGTGAAAGCTATCCTAGTCGTAGCTATGGAGAGCAGCTTTTAGGCTAAGTCTTGAAGGAGTGTAAAGCAGCTTGGTTTACCAGATCATACCCACTTGAATGTCTAAATGAAAGGAGAGCCACAACAGGTATATATGTGTGTATATATATATATATATATATATATATATATACATACATACATACATACATACATATATATATATATATATATATATATATATATATATATATATATATATATTGTATGTATTGATTACTAAACACTCTCTAGTAATCTCTTTATGAGATTACAGAGCCAGGTACACAACATAAACACAATATAACTTAAGTAAATAGCACAATACACAATGGGCCCCACGGGGAGACCAAACCATATATTAAGAAAGTGGTATAAGAACCACGACTTAACTAGACACAAGGCCTTGAGACTGTAGAATGGGCGAGACCCCAAGTAACCACCCAAGGTAGTGACACAGGGGACCCATGGGCGACGTGTGCAGTGAGAGAACACAGCCGCGAGCTCCGTTAGCTTCTATAGGGAAAGTCACGTCGAAATTTTAAAGTTTAAGGACCCTTAGGAGAGGACTTTGAGCAGACCCCTTTAGACTTAAGGGGTTCTAGGGTCAACACCCACAGGTGCACCGGAGAACTTAAGTTACCTCACCCAGGGAAGCCGGGTGCATAGGTGTCAAATGGTGCTGAGAATTGTTGCTGTTTTCAACGGCGACCTGCTGCAAAGTGCTGCTGCCATGAAGAAGGAAAGTGTCCCGTGTGATCCAAGCCTGGATTGAAGATGTAAAGAACCTTAAAGCAGAGGGGACAGAGTCTGGGTCACTTGCCAGTGAACAGGGGCATGATAGACGAGGCCCACCGATGTCGGGTGATTCAGGTGAGAAGAGGTAAAGCTTGACTCTGCAGCAACGAGGACCCGGAGGCATAGACGATGACCAGGAGCTGGATTTGAGCTGTCCCACAAAGCATGTCGAGTGCTGCCGCATCGGTGCTCGGATTGAACACAAGCCTTAGCAACAGCAACCCACGCAGAAGGAGAAAAGATGCTTCGGTGTGGATCAGCAGGGTCCAGGGGGATCACCAAGTGATTAAGAGTCAGGGCACATCTGGAGCAACCAGGGAAGCCCAAGTAAAGTTAAAGTTGCCTTCTCAGGGACCCACAGGTCGACAAACCAGGGATTGCGAAGGTACCTCGAGAGAAAACACAAAGGGTCGGCTCACGGAACACTCGTGGAGTGTAGGAAACAATCTTTGGTGGAAATGCTGCTCGGGGTCTGGGCTACAAGTAACCCAAAGCACAGCCTCGAGGGTCACCAAGAAGCATATGCACTTGCAAATGTGCATGGTGTCCAGGGGTTCCGGTTCCACTGTCCCCACGAGGGCTACGGGTCTCAGCCTTGCTGAGAGCTCGGGTTAGCCTCTGGGAAGTCTGGAAACCCACCTCCTGTGTTGCAAATTCTTTTGAGTCTGGAGGGAGCTTCGGAGATGCAAACCGGTCAGATGCGTCTTTGGTGCCTTCCACGCAGGGGAGTAACTCCTTTACTCCAATGGAGATTCTTCAGTCATCTAGTGTCATGTAGATCGTCGAAGTTCCAGGATTCAGTATCAGAGTTTCGTCCAGGTAAATCTAAAGTACTGTAGTCATAGGTTCCTACTTTATACCCAAGGAAGGGGTGGGACATACTCTGGGGACCCACCTATGGGAGGGTTTGGGAAGAGGGGTGGCTACACCCATTTTATTTGTCCAGTTTCGCGCCAGAGCAGGGGCTGGTAGCCCCTGCAATTGGTATGAACTGGACTATGCATGGGGACACCAAATGTGCCCCCAGTGCAGACTTCAAAGCACGCTTGGAGTGCACCTGCACAGCCCCACATACACTAAAGCCTGTCTGGGAGGTGGTTACACCTCCCTGTGACAGGAAACCTATAGTCCAGGCCTCCCCTGCCAGAGTTTTGTCCCGCAGCAGGAGGCCAGACTCATGTCTGTGGCTGCAGCATCCATTTTGTGATGCCAGGGTTAAGGAAAGCTAGTACCGGGTAGCCCGGTGCCCCACACTAGTGGTTCTACCATGGAAAAATCATACCTCCCACACCAGTTACTGGTGTTGAGGTATGGTTCCAAGGTGTTTTTTACCCCAAAAACCACATAGTCCTGTGAAGCCACGAGGTTATACCCCACTTAAGAGTATATGGTCTAGGTTGCATCACTAGCAAACCCAGAAGATAAATTCAGAAGGCTGCAAAGGGGCTCTGCTCATGCATGGGCACCCTCTCACACAAATCCCAGCACCCTGCCTTCAGGATTGATAAGGCCTGCCATAGGGGTGACTGATAGGTACATATGTGTAGTGATAAGGTAGATATTGGAAACCGATATATGAGTAAGGGGTGCATACACCACCTTACACAGGCTGGTGTAGCAGACCTGTTATGTCATTTTGGAAGGCTTCCCATGGGTGGTATAATACATGCTGCAGCCCCTGGGAGGCCTCTGGGGTACCTATGCCCTGGGTACATAGTATACCATATACTAGGGATTTATGAGGGTACCCTAGAATCCAATCTGGAGTGTATCTAAAGTACATGAAATCAATTTATAAGAGAAAGCAGACAGACTGGTGACCTGGTTAGCAGGTTCCCAGCCAAACTAGGTCAAAAACCATCAAAACACAAGGAAAAAAGTGGGGGCAACCATGTAGTCAGATTTCACCTCCCTACAAGGAGCACAATAATAGCACAGTGGAGTGTGATGACCTCATCAAAATACAGTTAATGTGACTGTCTGGGAATTAAAAAGGAACCAAGTAGTAGTGGGCTGACCAAGGGATGAATAGAGAAAGCTATTATATGGCCATCACAAGGTTGAACTGGAACAGTGACAGAGTGATAATTCAGACGAAGATAGGGAGCAATGATCATGTGCCAAGACGACTGCATAATATGAACATACTGATACTTCAAAAAGCAGTGGGCAGAGCAGGAAGAGAAACATTGTGACAATCCATGGAAAAAAATAACTTTGTGCTACTGTGACTATCCTGGGGACAAAAATAGACAGAGTACCCGATTACCAATGTGTGGCTACATTTTTAGCCCTGTGCAACAGCAGTCAAATTTATGAGTAATGGATTAATCACAGCAGATACACTGGGATACACTCTGATACATACAGGACTTGGTGCAGTAAGTACGTAATTTTCAATTTTCTGAGTGTCAACTTGGGCCAAAGAGGTTATTAATGCTGCTGGTAGATATTACATCCTAAGAAAATGTTGTGTACCCAGTACGGCTTCTCCCCCTCTGTGCCCAATCATAATCAAGGTCATAGAAAGGATCATAATCCAGAGAAACAATAGAAATATGGTGAAAATATTGCAACCACGTAGCAGAACAGCACTATGAAGGGGTGAATTAAATATCTGCATATATTCACTCTGAATATAATAATCCACATTTGTAAAGCGCACAATCACCCGTAAGGGTCTCTAGGCGCTGGGGGCCGTCGGGAAGATTAAGCAAGCTATTGCCCAGAGTCACATGGTGCTGGGCTAACCTGCCGCCGGAGCCGGGGATCGAACCCTGATCCCCAGATTCCAGCGTCAGTCGCCCTGGCCGCGGCGCCACACCTCTCCCAATGAATGAGTGGTTATGGAAGAAAACAAAGAGTCAAGAGTCATGTGTGACATTCATTAGCAAATAATCCTTACTGAAACAAGGATGCATTTCCACTGTGCCAAGTCAAAGGTTCTTTCCGTTGAAGCTGAAATAGAAGTTGGAAAAAAAGATATATAGGTAAGTAAAGGTAAACGTCAAGACACATTTTAAAGGCCATGGGCTTACATACCAAGCACTGGCAGAAGTACAATCACACAATTCAAAGTGTGAAAAATGTGTCTGTTGGTTCAGCCTCACCTAGTAATTGATTTCAAGGCCCTCACTTATTCATGTGCACTTGATGTTACTCTTAACTCCTTAAATCAGTGTATTACAGAGCTTCTGCCCTTACGCATTTCGGCTGTCAGGTGCAACCGTGATCACAAAGAGGATCACCATTATAGTTCATAGTTAAAAAGTGCATACTTGCTCTAAAATTACATATAAAGAGAGAGAGAGAAACCCCTTAAAACAGTCAAGGGAATTGAGGTTGTCTAACCTGAAGAAAGGAATTATTCCCTTGAGGTTGGTATAACTAAAGAACAAGTTACTTACCTTCGGTAACGCTTTTTCTGGTAGATACAATATCTGCCTGTGGATTCCTCACTTTGTGAATATCCCCTTGCATCAGCAACATTCGGAAAATTCTTTTTGTAGCCTCGCGCCGACGTGGACTCGGACGTCATAGAGACACGACATCGCTCGCGACTCCGCTGACGTCACCGACGCCTACAATAGGCCCACGCCGGCTTAATGACATCAGTTCCGCCCTTTTTTCCCGTGCCATCGAGGCACACGGACGGACCAATGACAGTAGATATATACAAAGCATACACAGTACACAATAGTCAAGGCAAAACACACAGTGTAAAGCAAATGCAGGAAAGCTATTGAAACATTTCCCTGACAACAAAATATATATACATTACATTACAGTAACTCTGGTATAGAAGAGTGGACAACGGGGAGGCGGGTGGGTCAGTGAGGAATCCACAGGCAGATATTGTATCTACCAGAAAAAGCGTTACCAAAGGTAAGTAACTTGTTCTTCTGATAGATACATCTGCCGTGTGGATTCCTCACCTTGTGAATAGAGTCCCACAGCAGTCCCCACTCCCGGAGGAGGGTGTCCACTCTTCTAAACCAGGAAATACTAAAGGACAGAGCGCGCATAGTGACCGTCCCTCCTCACTTCGGAATCCAAGCAGTAATGCTTCGCGAAAGTGTGGAGGGAAGACCAAGTTGCCGCTCTACAAATATCCTCTACAGGCACACCTCTAGCCAATGCTGAGGTCGAAGACTTAGCTCTTGTAGAATGAGCCCTTATACCCTCTGGTGGTTCCTTACCGGCCAAAGAGTAGCAAATCTTTATGCAGAGGACGATCCATCTTGACAAGGTTCTTTTATGGACCGCTCTTCCTTTCTTGCAGCCAGCAAACCCAATGAAGAGCTGGTCTTCCAAACGAAAGTCCTTGGATCTGTCCAAGTAAAAGGACACCGCCCTCTTAGGGTCCAGACGGTGCAGTCTCTCTTCCTCCTTAGAAGGGTGAGGGGGAGGATAGAAGGCAGATAGGGTAATGGACTCCCCTAGATGGAAGGGAGTTACAACCTTAGGCAGAAAAGCAGCCCTGGTCCTGAAAACCATTCGATCAGCATGAATGGTCAAGAAAGGGGGCTTGAAACTAAGAGCTTGAAGGTCACTTACCCTCCTTGCCGAGGTTATTGCAACGAGGAAGACTGTTTTAAGGGTAAGAAGCCTCATGGGACATTTGTGAAGAGGCTCAAAGGGAGCACCCATCAAAAAGGTCAATACAAGATTTAAGTCCCACTGAGGCACAATAAAAGGTGAAGGAGGGAACTTATTTGTGAGGCCCTTCAAAAATCTTAAAACCACAGGAGATTTAAAAAGAGATGGCTGGTCAGGCAAACAGAAAAATGCCGACAGCGCTGAAAGGTAGCCCTTCACTGTGGCAACAGCAAGCCCCTGTTGCGCCAGAGAAAGGGCAAACTGGAGAACATCAGACAAATGGGCTCTCACAGGGTCAATAGACATTTCCCTACACCACTCGACACATTTCGACCATCTATAAGAATAGATAGACTTAGTGGAGTCACGCCTGGCGGATAAAATGACATCCACAACGTCAGGCGGGAGGGAAAAGGAATTCAGGTTGCCCCGCTCAATCTCCAGGCATGAAGGTGTAATGTCTGGAGGTGGGGGTGTAGAACCTGCCCCTCCATCTGAGAGAGGAGGTCTGCCCTGAGAGGGAGACGGAGCGGCGGGTGAGAGGAGAGGTGGAGAAGATCTGTATACCACACCCTTCTTGGCCAGTCCGGGGCGACCAATATGACTTGGGCCCGGTCTTGGCGAATCTTCCTCAGAACCCGAGGAATCAAAGGTATGGGAGGAAACGCGTAAAGGAGTTGATTTCTCCAACTCAATTGAAACGCGTCCCCCAAGGCTCCGTGCATCGGAAACTGGAGACTGCAGAATGACAGGCAGTGAGCATTCTCGCGAGTGGCGAACAGGTCCACCCGAGGAGTCCCCCACATCCGAAAGATGTCGTGAACCACCTCCGGGTGAAGCCTCTACTCGTGGTCGGCAGAGAACTCCCGACTGTGACTGTCTGCACGAACGTTCAGAACCCCGGCCAGATGATTTGCCATCAGACAAATCTGATGGTCCTGAACCCAGGACCAGAGACGCAGAGCCTCTCTGCAGAGACACTGCGACCCCACCCCTCCCTGTTTGTTGATGTACCACATCGCGGTCGTGTTGTCCATCAGGACCTGGATCGAACGACCGCGAAGGGAAGGGAGGAAGGCCTTGAGCACCAAACGTATCGCCCGCAATTCTAGAAGGTTGATGTGAAGCAACCTTTCCTCTGGAGACCAAAGACCTTTGACCTCCAGATCCCCCAGATGAGCACCCCACCCTAGAGTGGATGCATCCGTTATCACTGTGGCCACCGGAGGAGGCAACTGAAAAGGCTTCCCCTGAGATAGGTTGCCTTCCACTCCCCACCAAGACAGATCCGCCGCAGCTTCTCTGGAGATCCTCACTGACTCCCTGAGATCTCCGTTGTGCTGATACCACTGCCTGCGGAGGCACCACTGGAGCGCCCTCATGTGCCAGCCTGCATGGCCAACCAACAGAATGCAAGAAGCCATCAGACCGAGCAGGCGAAGGACCTTCAGGACTGGAACGACTGCTCCATTGAAAAATAAAGGAATCATCTCCTGTATGTCGCGAATCCTTTGAAGGGGAGGGAATGCACGACATACAGTTGTGTCCAGTACAGCACCTATGAACAGGTTGCGCTGGGAGGGCACCAGGTGAGACTTGGGTACGTTTATCGAAAAACCCAACCTGTACAACAACTGGGTTGTCTCCTGCAGATGATGGAGCACCCTCTCTGACGACTCCGCCTTGATCAGCCAGTCGTCCAAATAAGGGAATACAGGAATCCCTGATCTTCTGAGATGCGCTGCCACCACTGCCATCACCTTGGTGAAGACTCGAGGTGTAGTAGTAAGACCAAACGGAAGGGCCGCAAACTGATAGTGCTGCGATCCCACCGTAAAACGGAGATACTTCTTGTGCGACTTCAGGATTGGGATATGAAAATACGCATCCTGCAAGTCGAGCGACACCATCCAGTCTTCTTCCAGCAGAGCCTGAAGAACCTGAGCAAGGGTGAGCATTCTCCTGCTTCAGATAAAAATTCAAGATCCTGAGATCCAGGATTGGACGAAGCCTGCCATACTTCTTGGGAATCAGGAAATACCGGGAGTAGCATCCCTGACCCCTTTCCTGCTCTGGGACCACCTCTATCGCACCTTTTCTCAATAGAGTTTGAACTTCCTCTTGAAGGAGTAACAGATGTTCCTCTGAGCAAAACCCCTGGCAAGGAGGGTAATTTGGAGGGAATTCCCGAAAGGGAAGGGCATACCCATTTTCTACGAGATTGAGAACCCAAATATCTGATGTAACCGATTCCCAATCCCGTAGAAAGTGGGTAAGCCGACCCCCCACTGGGCCTACATGATCCTGAATGGCGGATCTAGGGCTGCTTTTCTGTGGCTGGGGGGTTGGAGGAGGTGGAGGAGGAAGAGGCTTGACGCCCTCGAGGACGTGCTCTCTGCTTTCCCCTGTATGACCTATACAAGGTATTCTGCTGCTGCTGCTGTTGTTGCTGCTGCTGACCTTGTCTATATGAACGAAAGGAAGAGCGACCAAACCCTCTAAATTTTCTGGTCGTAGAACCTCTGACCTGAAGGCCAAGCGACCTAGCAGTTGCTCTGCTATCCTTGAATCTCTCCAAGGCCGTGTCTGCTTTCTTTCCAAAGAGTCCTTCACCATCGAAAGGCAAATCCAATAAAGCAGACTGTACATCAGCCGAAATATCAGACGATTTCAACCAGGCTGAACGTCTTGTGGCAACCGCCGTGCCCATGATCCTTGCCACAGAATCAGTAGTATCGAGCCCGCTTTGGATGACCTGGCGGGCTGCCGCTTGAGAGTCAGATAAGTCTTCCTCAAAGTCTTTTCTGTTATCCTCTGGAACCTTAGGGATTAATGAACGCATAGAGTCCATAAGTGCATGTATATATCTACCCATAAGGCAAGTGGCATTAGATGACTTCAATGCCATACTAGCAGAAGAAAAAGTATTTTTGGCAACTTGATCCTGTTTCCTGGCCTCTTTGTCGCCAGGCACCTGCGGAAAAGCACCAACCGACTTCTTAGAACATGCGGCCTGAATTACCAAACTCTCAGGAGAAGGGTGAGATGACAAGAAGGCAGGATCTTCAGGAGCCACTCTATACCTCCTAGCCACGTTTTTCGAAACTGCAGGAGCAGAAAAAGGTTTCTTCCATACCTCCATAATGGGATCCGTTAAAGCATCATTAAATGGCAGTAAAGGTTCCACCGCCGAGTTTGGAGAATGAAGGACCTCAGTCAGTAAATTTGACTTAAATTCAACAGTAGGCAAAGTTAAACCCAAAAGTCCTGCTGCCTTCTTCATGACAACATGATATGGTTGAACATCCCTAGAGGGTGCATCAGGTCCTGAAGGCAAAGCCCACTCTGGAGAAAATTCAAGACCACTCGCTTCTGCCAGGTCCTCAAAATAACTCCCATCCAGTTCACCTTCTTCCAAGTCTGAATGAGACTCACAATTTCTCTGTTCATCAAGGAGACGCTGAGCCTCTCTTCTAGATCTCAGTTTGACTCGAAGTGCAGTCGGATCCAATGTCGAATCCGACGGCGCCGGAGCCGACGTCGGAATCGAATCCGAGGGTTTGGAAGGATGCTCCATAGACTTGCTTGGAGCCGGTGACGTCGGAGCCGGAGTCGTCGACTTCGGTCGAGCCGGCGTCGACACCGGCGTCGACCTTGGTGGAGCTTGGTACTGCCACAGCGGGGTCGGGGCTGGCATATACGGCATGAAAGGTGCCGGAGCATATGAGTGAGGAACACCCAAATTAAAAGCCATAGGACCCATGGGACCCAAAGGTGCTCCAGAGGGGTACCATGATCTTGAGAAAACACCATACATAGCGTTTAGAAACGCAGAAGGGTCCTGACCTGGAGCCGGGAATGGTGGATGTTCAGGTAAACCTCGAGGCAGATTTGAATCTGTTTCTGTAACAGGATTCGAAGTCTCCTCCTCAATAGGAACTCCATCGGCGTCCTCCGGAGTCGGAGATGGAGCCGGAGACGGAGCCGGAGTCGGATCCGGAACCGGAGTCGGAGAATGGACTAGCGACTCCGAAGGCGAAGCCTCACCTTCTTGATCCGACACCTGTGGAGGAATTACTTTCGACTTTATCCTCTTGGGAGATTTCGATCTTGAACCAGACTTATCACCTGAATGATGACAGGATTCATGCCTCCTTTTCTTATGTTTTTTACGAGAACTGGAAGCGTGATCAGATGAAGACTTCGAGGTCGACGCCTCTCGAGACCTCGACCTGGATCTCGACTTCGATCTCTTCGAGTGTTTTGAAGATCTTCTAACTTTACTCACCTTCAGCTTAGCCACAAGAAGTTTTGATTCTCTTTCTCGTAGAGCCTTCGGATTCATCTTCTGACATGATGAACACCCATCAACGTCGTGATCCGAACTCAAACACCAGATGCAGTCTTGGTGAGGGTCCGTAACGGACATCATCTTCCCACATTCTCTACAAGGCTTAAACCCTGTTTTCTTTGTCGACATGACAAACGAGTAAAAAGATAGAGAATGGAGAATCGAAGAAATATAGTAACAAGTACTAGAAGCTACAGAGTATCCCGATAACCGTTAGCGTCGACGACGCGGAAAAAAGGGAACTTATGTCATCACGCCGGCGTGGGCCTATTGTAGGCGTCGGTGACGTCAGCGGAGTCGCGAGCGATGTCGTGTCTCTATGACGTCAGGGTCCACGTCGGCGCGAGGCTACAAAAAGAATTTTCCGAATGTTGCTGACGCAAGGGGATATTCACAAAGTGAGGAATCCACACAGCAGATGTATCTATCAGAAAGCTAAAACATAGCCTCAAATGTCACAAGACAGTCTAAGAACTGTTGCAAACACACAGATATATAAATTATAACATATTTATTATACATCAAAAAGTTAAAAAACAGATAATTACAATTCTACACATAACATGATTACCTAAACAAATGGTTAAAAAAACAGACTGATGATAATATTATCAATTATGACCTGCACAATTGAAAAGACAGACAAAAAATTGTAAAACATAAAAATTGTTGAATGCAGTTAGTACATTTGGAGCTCCCAGATACAAACACCTATGTTTTACCACTATTGATCTTTTGTATAAACAAGGGTGATGGAGACTTAAATTGTACTATAATCAAAAGCGTCGACGCGTTTCAGTGGTTCAGTACAAATGGAGTCCACCTTTATCAAGACTTGTCTTTGTAGTCTGTCGTACTGAGGGGTCTGTACACTTTCTCCTTGGGGTTGTATCTTGGGGGACTATGAATCTCTGCCGTGGGTTTGCTCGCGCACTTGTAGTTGCGGTAATAAAAGAATTCAGGGAAACCCAAAAAATGATACTGTTTCTAGTCTACACCTTCGTAGGGGATGGATTTCTTAATGTTCGCGTTCACCAATGGTCTGTGTAGTGGATTCATATATCAGCACTGGTCCAAACATTCTCCTGCACACTGAAAGGCTTAGAAAAGTCCGTGTCGAATGCATTCGACACGGAACCCCAAGTAGCAGCGGAGCGATTTCCTTTCAGAGGCTACCACGTCCTGATTGAATTGAATTGACAGCCACAACTAACCGAGCAAAAGTACTTTGGGAGAGGGTCGTTGAACCTCTTACTTGAAGACCAAGAGATCTAGCAGTTGCTCTGCTGTCTTTAAACCTCTCTAAGGCTGTATCTGCCTTCTTGCCAAAGAGTCCAACTCCATCAAATGGTAGATCTAACAGTGCAGACTGCACATCCGCAGATAAATCCGAGGATTTCAGCCAAGCTGATCTTCTTGTGGCAACCGCAGTGCCCATGATCCGTGCCACAGAATCTGCAGTATCTAGACCGCTCTGGATAACTTGACGAGCTGCCGCTTGAGTATCAGATAACACCTCCTCAAAGTCACCCCTGCAGTCTCCTGGAACCTTTGGAATCAACAAACGCATTGAGTCCTTAAGTGCGTGCACATACCTCCCCATGAGACAAGTGGCATTCGTTGACTTTAACGCCATACTTGCGGAGGAGAAAGTTTTCTTGGCCACTTGATCTTGCTTCTTGGCCTCCTTGTCACCAGGCTTTTGGGGAAAAGTACCAACCGACTTTTTAGAGCACACAGCCTGAATCACCAGGCTTTCAGGAGAAGGGTGAGATGATAAAAAGGCAGGATCTTCGGGAGCCACCCTATATCACCTCGCCACACTTTTTGAGACAGCAGGATCAGAAAGAGGCTTTTTCCACACCTCCATAATAGGTTCAGTTAACGCCTCATTACATGGGAGTAACGGCTCCACAGCTGAGCTTGGTGAATGGAGTACTTCTGTAAGCAGATTTGACTTAAACTCAACAGTTGGTAATGTCAAACCTAAAAGTCCTGCTGCCTTCCCCATTACCACGTGATATGGCTGGACATCCTTTGAAGGCGTATCCGGACCTGATGGCAACTCCCACTCAGGGGAAAAATCAAGGCCACTAGCATCAGCCAGCTCTTTGAAACAATCCTCATCCAGTTCACCTTCCTCCAAGTCTGGGTGAGACTCGTAATACCTCCGTTCCTCCAGGAGGCGTTGTGCTTCCCTCCTGTACCTCTCCTTTACACGGATTGCAGTCGGATCCACCACTGACTCCGACGGAGCCGGAGCCAACGTCGGTACAGAATCCGAAGGCCTAGATGGATGCTCCAAAGACCTGCTTGGAGCGGGCGACGCCGGTACTGGAGTCGTCGACTTCGGTCGAGCCGGCGTCGACCTCGGCGTCGACCTCGGCAGAGCCGGGTACTACCACAGCGGCATCGGGGCTGGCATATATGGCATGAAAGGTGCCGGGGCATAATAGTGTGGAACACCCAAATTAAATGCCATTGAACCCATGGGACCCGAAGGCGCACCAGAGGGATACCATGATCTCGAGAATACGCAATACATAGCGTTCAGGAACGCTGATGGATCCTGACCTGGTGCAGGAAAAGGTGGATGATCACCCTCAGGCTGATCTCGAGGCCGATTCGAATCCGGCTCTTCAACAGGCGCCGATTCTTCTTCCTCATTAGGAACTTCCTCCACCATCTTGAGCCGGAGACGGCGTCGGAGTCGGATTGGAAACCGGAGTCGGAGATTGAACTTGTGACTCCGAAGGCGAAGCCTCACCTTCCCGACCCGAAGCCTCTTGCGGTGGGATCACCTTCGATCTAACCTTCTTGGGTGATCTCGACTTCGAGCCCAACTTCTCACCCGAATGACGTCGAGACTCATGCCTCCTTTTCTTGTGCTTCTTATGGGACCTCGAAGCATGATCCGACGAGGACTTCGAAGCCGATGCCTCTCGAGATCTTGATCTTGATTTTGACCTCGACCTCGACTTCCTCGAGCGGGATCTTGAAGTCTTCCTTACTTTATCGGCTTTCAGCTTCGCTACAAGAAGTTTGGTCTCCCTCTCTCGCAGGGCCTTTGAGTTCATTTTTCGGCACGACGAACATCCATCCACGTCGTGGTCGGAGCTTAAACACCAAATACAGTCCTGGTGTTGGTCCGTAATGGACATCATTTTCCCGCACTCCCGGCAGGGCTTAAGTCCAGTCTTCTTTGTCGACATTCTAGGGAGACAAAGAGGCAAGAGAACAAAGAAAACGAGGAAAAAAAGTAACAGAGCTACCAAAAGCTACTGAGTATCCCGAAACCGTTAGCGTTGACGATGCGAAAAAAAGGGAACTGATGTCATCACGCCGGCGTGGGCCTATTGTAGGCGTCGGTGACGTCAGCGGATTCGCGTGCGATGCCGTGTCTCTATGACGTCCAAGTCCACGTCGGCGCGAAGCTACAAAAAGAATTTCCGAATGTTGCTGACGCAAGGGGATATTCACAAGGTGAGGAATCCACACGGCAGATGTATCTATCAGAAGAACAAGTTACTTACCTTCGGTAGCGCTTTTTCTGGTGGATACAGTATCTGCCTGTGGATTCCTCACCTTGTGAATATCCCCCTGCGTCAGCAACGTTCGGAAAATTCTTTTGTAGCACGCCGGCGTGAAATAAAGGAATAATTTTCTGTATGTCACAAATCCTTTGAGGTGGAGGGAATGCTCGACATACAGTTGTGTCCAGTACTGTTCCTATGAACAGGTTACGCTTGGAGGGCACCAGGTTGGATTTGGGCACATTTATCGAAAAAACTTAAGCTGAACAACAACTGAGTTGTCATTTGCAGATGATGGAGCACATTCTCTGGAGATTCTGCTTTGATTAGCCAATCATCCAGGTAAGGAAACACTGGTATCCCTGACCTTCTGAGATGTGCTGCCACCACAGCCATCACCTTGGTGAAGACTCGAGGTGCAGTAGTAAGACCAAACGGAAGAACCGCAAACTGGTAATGCTGCGATCCTACCGTAAAACGGAGATACTTCCTGTGAGACCACAGAATAGGGATGTGGAAATACGCATCCTGCAAGTCGATTGACACCATCCAGTCTTCTTCCATCAGCACCTGAAGAACCTGCGCAAGGGTGAGCATCTTGAACTTATCCTGTTTTAGATAACAGTTCAAGATCCTGAGATCCAGGATTGGACGAAGTCTGCCATCCTTCTTGGGAATCAAGAAATACCGGGAGTAGCATCCCTGATCCCTTTCCTGCTCCGGAACCACCTCTATCGCACCTTTTTTCAATAGTGCCAGGACTTCTTCCTGCAGGAGAAGCAGGTGATCCTCCGAGCAAAAACCTTGGCAAGGAGGGTAATTTGGGGGAAATTCCCGAAAGGGAAGAGCATACCCATTCTCTACGAGATTGAGAACCCAAAGATCTGATGTAATCGATTCCCAATCTCGCAGAAAATGAGTAAGCCGACCCTCTACAGGACCCGCATGATCCTGACTGGCGGATCTAGGGCTGCTTTGCTGCTGTGGGAGGGGGGTGGGTAGAAGAGGATGAAGAGGAGGAGGAGGAGGCTTGACGTCCTTGAGGACTAGCTCTTTGTTTGCCCCTGTAGGATTTATCCAGCGGGTTTTGCTGCTGCTGCTGCTGCTGTTGGGATTGACGATAGTGACGAAAGAAAGAACGTCCAAATCCTCTGTACCTTTTAGTTGTTGATCCTCTGGTCTGCAGCCCCAAAGATCTGGCAGTAGCCTTACTGTTCTTAAATCTTTCCAGAGCTGCATCAGCTTTCTTACCAAACAGTCCAACACAATCAAAAGGCAAATCCAACAATGCTGCCTGAACATCCGAAGAAAAGTCAGACGACTTTAGCCAGGCAGCCCTTCTAGAGGCAACAGAAGTTCCCATGATGCGAGCAACTGAATCAGCAGTGTCAAGCCCACTCTGAATCACTTGACGTGCAGCTGTCTGGGTATCGGCCAAAACCTCATAAAAATCCTTCCTGCTGTCCTCAGGAATTTTAGGTGCCAACTGCCGTACTGAGTCCATCAGGGCATGCATATATCTCCCCAAAAGGCAAGTGGCATTGGTCGATTTTAAGGCCATACTTGCTGAGGAGAAGACTTTCTTGGCAGTCTGATCCTGTTTCTTGAACTCCTTATCCCCAGGTACTTGAGGGAATGCACCAACAGCCTTTTTCGAGTAAGCTGCCTGAACAACCAGACTTTCAGGCAAAGGGTGAGATGTTAAAAATTCAGGTTCCCCAGGTGCAACTCTATACCTCCTAGCAACACCTTTAGCCACTGCAGGAACTGTTACAGGTATGTTCCACACTTCCATTTTAGGCTCAGTTAGAGCTTCATTTAAAGGAAGTAATGGTTCCACAATTGAACTTGGAGAATGAGGACCTCAGTCAAGAGATTAGATTTATACTCAACTGTAGGCAAGGTTAAGTATGGAAGATCCGCAGCCTTCTTAATAACCATGTGGTAAGGTGTAACGTCCTTTGAAGGGGCATCAGACACAGATGACAGTTCCCATTCAGGGGAAATCTCCAAACCACTGGCTTCCCTCAAATCATCAAAACAGTCCTCCTGAAGCTCACCTTCTTCCACTTCAGCCTCAGCCTCTCTATATCTTTACTCCTCTATAAGACGCTGAGCATCCCTTCTGGGCCTCTCTTTTAAGTGCCACGCCGTCGGATCCGTGAACGACTCTGACGGAGCCGGTGCCGGCGTCGAGATCGAATCCGGAGACACAGGTCTCTGCTCTCGAGGTCGAATCGGAGCCGGCGACAATGGCATCGGCATCAAAGTCTTCGGCGTCGACAAACTCGGCGGTGCCGGGAAATGCCAAGCCGGAGTCGGTGGCAGCATGAAAGGCATAAAAGGAGCCGGAGCATAGGAGTGAGGAACTCCTAAATTATAAGCTAGAGGACCCAAGGGACCCAAAGGTGCACCAGAGGGGTACATGGCTCTAGAATAGACTCCATACATCGCATTTAAAAATGAAGTAGGGTCCTGACCTGGAGCTGGGAAGGGAGAGTAAGGACCCCCAGGCCAATCCCTTGGAGGCTCCGAATTCACCTCTTCCTCTACAGGTGGATGGGTCGGAGTTTTCGAACCCTCAGGCATTGGAGCCTCTTCTTCCTCTCGAGCCGGAGACGGCGCCGGAAATGGATTCAAACACCAGAGCCGGAGAATGAACCGGTGACTCTAAAGGTGAAGCCTCTCCTTCTGGATCCAAGGCCTCTGGAGAAGGAGACACTTCATCTTTTCCATGTCTCCTCTTCGGTGACTTCGGTCTCGAGTCCGAATCCCTACCGGAGTGATGTCGAGAACCCTGTCTTCGCTTTTTATGCTTCTTCCTTGACTTCGTAGCATGTTCGGAAGACGACCTCGAAGGCGACTCTGCGCGGGATCTTGACCTCGACCTCGACTTCGACCTCGCCTTTTTTTAACGCGATCTCGAAGTGCTCTTCTCCTTTTTTTCTTTCAACTTCTCCACCAGAAGTTTAGCTTCCCTCCCTCGAAGAGCCTTCAGGTTCATTTTCTTGCACCAAGAACAGCCTTTGACATCGTGGTCCGAACTAAGGCACCAGATATATTCCTCGTGGGGGGTCCGTTATCGACATAATTTTGCCACACTCCCCACAGGCTTGAACCCGGTCTTCTTAGCCGACATCTTCGACGAGACAAAGAAGCAAAAAGACAAAGAAAACAGTAACAAAGTTACCAACAGCTATAGAGATTCCCCGAAACTGTTAGCGTCGACGACGCGGAAAAAAGGGAACTGATGTCATCACGCCGACGTAGGCCTAATAAGGAGTCAGTGACGTTAGTCGGAGTCGCGCGCGATGCCGTGCTCCTATGACGTTGCTGGTGCAGGGGGATATTCACAAGGTGAGGAATCCACTGGCAGATGTATCCATCAGAAAGTAATACATATCAATTCATTACTACCAACGTAATATCACCAACTCTTATTAATGTCCCTCCCTTTGAAATTCTCACATAGTAGAATTCAGTTATGCAACATTTAAAACATTTCTTTTAACTGCAACTAATGGTTGAACCAGTGTCCTGGTTCAGCCTGTGAAGTCAGTCCGCAACTTAGGGGTGACATTTGACTGTAATCTCACCTTGGAGGCGCATGTGACGAAAGTAGTAGGTTGCTGTCTGGCTATTATCCGCTCTCTTCGGAAGATCCTACCTCTGCTGCCCCCTCTGGCGCGCTCTTTGATAGTTCTGAGCACGGTACTTAGCAGAGTTGCTTACTGCAATGCCCTCCTCCTTGAGTCACCAAAGTTTTTACTTGCTAGGATGCAGAGGTTACAGTCAACTGCAGCTAAACTAGCACTAGGCATTTCTCGACGGTCCCCTGCCTCCTTGGCCTTGGCGGAGATGCACTGGCTGCCAGTGAAACAAAGAATCCAGTTTAAATCACTCTGCCTGGTATTTAAGGCCTTGCATGGAATGGGTTCTATCTCCTTTCAATGCAAATTTGAGTGGTATGTTCCTGCTAGAACATTACGCTCCTCTGGGGCAAAACTGATAAAAATCCCTAGATTTAACAAAGTTAGAGCTGGTGGTTGATCCTTTGAGGTCACAGCTGCTAAGTTCTGGAAATACCCTGTTCAGCCTTACTCTTCATACAAACAATGTTATGCCCAAGTAGGCTAATCTACCCTCCCATGTACCCTGACTAATACCTGCTTCTAATATAAAAGTAGAGACAACGTTTGGTGTTATTAAATGTGCTTTGTATTGAAGCCACCTGTGATCTTTTTTCAAGCTCAATAATTTTGAAGAAGTGGTGATATTACATTGTTAAAATAAGTCACAATTGAAATATAAGACCTGTTGCGGATCTGAGAAGTTTAATAATCATGATGGCCTTGGATATATTGGAGAAGTATTTTTTCTATGTCATGGAATCTTTGAGCAAATGTGCACTTTAAAACATGGATTCAAGATACCGCTTCTTTATGTGATCAAGCTTGCGTCTGACAGCTGAAGCACTTCATTGCAGAAGCTTTGTCACTTACTGATTTTCAGCAAACCAACGCTGTCAACATGAGGAAGGAACCCAGAACTTGCATGAAGCTTCTGTCTATGTGGTTTGGAGTATGGCAGCAGCCGGCTACAAAAAATGACGGTGTGTATTTCTTTCTATATTTTGTTTGTTGCTTACTTATACAGACCTCCTCATATGTGGATCTATTGTGTCATATCAAACACATTCTCTTCTGTCCTCCACAGCATTCACAATGGGCCAATCAGCCCTAGGCTAACTTCACTGAGTGATGACATTCTACTTTTACACAAGGAGTAAATTCACACCCAAAGTATTTTTCTTTAGTTCCTGGGACTACTATGGGAATGTGGACTTTTCAAGACTAAAACAATATTTTATGCTTTAGACAATATGTTTTTTATCTTGGTTAGTACCTGACGTCTCCTCCCACAATAAAAGTTTTACAAAAACCGTTAAAAAATACAAGCGTGACAAAGCCTAAAAGCTAGCAGCGACACCAGAATTATTGGCTTTGCCAATGCTTGTTTAAATGCCATTAGTACTTGTTTAATTTGTGTGCTCACTGGCTCATGCTTTGGTGTCTTACCTTCTAAATATGCTATCAGGGAGGGAATCTTCATTTTTGCGAGTCCCACTAGAAATGGGTAGTTTGCAGGAATCAGGTGCTGGAGAAGAGCAAATACCGAGGTTCCCCTTTCGACATCCCAGTGGGGATTAGAAGAAATTACCTGAAAATCGACAACAAAGTATTCAAAACGTGATAATTTCATCAGGTCTTACTCTCTGGGCTTTAAAGTAGCTGTAAATGCTATCTTGTTTTCTATACAATCCACATGTTGGCTGTTTCTGTACAATGTAAGCAGTATGTTGTACTAATAACCAATTGACTGGAAATAAAACCATCAAATTCATATGGATACAAGCTGACTTGAATTCAAGATCTTCATGGGCAAGTTGTATAGAAATGCCAGCAAATAACTTGGGAAAAGGGATCTTGTGGAATATGGTGGGGGTGGTATGTGATACTCACTAGTAGTCTGATGAACAGGCTGCGCATTGGAAGGCCTTTAGCTGTTTAGATACAAAAGAAAGAAGCTGTGTCATACCCAGGTCATAAAATACTGAGTAACACTTGCTAAAGAAAGATATATTGCTGATACACACACTTATGACACATAGGTGTACCTGCAAAGAAGAGGGTAGGGTGATGGGTGACATTTCATTGATGCTCTGGAGGTCATGAGGATACTTTGAGATCACTGCAGATACTGGCAAAGGTCCCCTACCACTAAGGTTGCTGCTAGAGTTGTAAGGTGCCTCGATGTCCTATATTACAATGCTCGGCTCTACCACCTCCAGCAGTTGCTGTCAAGGAATGACCTAAGCTGTCATGCACAGATCCCCCCTGCAGCTGTCATTTCGGGGCAAAAGTCTTCATTGGGATAAGAGAGGATGCCGCAGGAGCTGTGGACCTGCTTTGCATCCTGAATGGACCATGTCATTCTGTGACAGCGGATACCCGTAAGAAAATAGGACTCCAGAACATGTTCTTGCATATCCATTTTCTAACAATGTTAATGACCTGTGAGGCAGGCAATATAGGGGCACATATTGCCTGTTCTCTTCTGCTTACGACCCCGTGACACAGGTGACAAAGAAATAGACTATGATACCATCTGTCCAGGTCACTTGCACATTAGCACCACAGCCAATGGAAAACTGAATGAGGAGAGCTCATTATAACCCTGGAAATGCAGGGCCCGATTCACAGAACTAATTTAAGACAAAATCGTAAACTTACTACTTTTGCTATTCACAGAAGTTAGGATTTTGTCTTAAGTTTGTCTTAAGACAGACTTAAGACAGACTTAAGTTAGGATTTTGTCTTAAGTCTGTCTTAAGTCTGTCTTAAGACAAACTTAAGACAAAATCCTAACTTCTGTGAATACCAAAAGTAGTAAGTTTAGGATTTTGTCTTAAGTTAGTTCTGTGAATCGGGCCCACTGTCTGCAATTACAAATACTCACCCACAGATGCAAATCTTCCTCCTAACCTTGGAGTCAGTCAAAATAATTATTTTCACTCACCCTCATTGAGCAGGCATCCTTGTGTACTAGGTCCATAAGTCAAGTTGTGGCCAAATACTTGTATTCTAGTCTGGATCTGAGGTCCAAAATGTTGAACCAGAAACATTGCAGAGAAAAATATAATAACTAAAAGTAACTCCATGGAGGAATAAAATACACCCCTGTTGCTGTCAACAAAATAAACGCGTATAAATAGGTACCATACCCAGAAGGGTCTGATCAGCATACAGGACATAAGTAATTCCAAAGAGAGCAAAAACACTCCAAGGTATGCAGAAGAGCATTAGAGGACTGAGTAGCCTCACAGAGTGTGGAAACCTGGGACAGTTGACAGGGGTTGAGAGCATTAACCAGATGAAGAGATGAAACCAAAAGGAAAGTAATTTTATGGCTGGCAAACTGCAAAAAGTATGTAGAGAGAAGCAACATTGGGACAGATACATATAACTCTAAAAGGAGAGCAAAAACTGTTATTTGAAAGAAGGACACCCACATGCTATAATAAATCAACCACAACTCCTGAGCTAATGGACAGATTTTTCACCTCATGCTATATCATGACTATGTAAGAGGTGATCTGGGGAGCTGAGGAGGAAGCATTAACCACCTTCAATGATCAATCCCACAGTATCAATGAGTGGGATGCATAAGACTCACCACATTTCTGAAAGTTGATGCTTGCTTGTTTATCCACAACAAGTAGCATCTGGCACAGAGCTGGCACAGATGAAGTATAGTCCTCTTCCAGCATGTAGCTCAAAATCTCTTTCCAAAATTCCTGCAAGAAAGACCGGCAAATGCATTATTTGTATCATTAGCATTTAATAAGGCTTTATTTCCACAGATAAACAGTCATTCCTGGTGGGATGGTTTTTGGCACCTAAGGTCATGTGTCATTTTCTAAGTCCACCTCTCCTGGAGATGGGGCTACATTTAATTCTTCCCCTTCCTTATACCATTCCTTGCTGACGGTGTCCAAGGCAGATGCCTACTATTACTCTCATGTAGCACCAACACTGTTTAATGCTACAATCTGTGGCTCTGCATCCAAGGAGAATGAAGACATTATTTTCAGAAAATGTGTGCAACATTTACTCTCCAAAAACCCTGCAAGTGAGCTGAACTTTGCAAATGATCTCATTATCTGCTGTTATCTTCATATAATTATCTTTGTCAATGTACCAGAGTATGCAAAGCCATTGCTGGGAATGCAAGACCCAGTTGATGTGAAATATTGGTGACTGATGCATCATGGGGCAGATAGCAAATATTAGATGCATATTGAGTAGCAATGTTTTGCAATATCACTCATGTACCATTCAGTCTCATTTCAAACTGGTTATTTAGAAGAATGCAAAACCTCCTGCCTCATTAAAATGAATGAGGTAGGATTTGATTAGCAATCTTCCCCGAATGCTGCAAACACTGGGAATGAGGACCGCATGGGACAGCAGACCTCCATCCCAGCAGCAGAGGAAACAGCCTTTACATCGCGTCTCGAACCACGCCGTGCTTAAAAACGTGGTCCAAACCACAAATGCATCTTTACAACACTTCCTTTTAAAAATGCAAGTCATTACAACAAGTGTTGGACTTTAAATCTAACACTTCCCCTACTTTTGCGCAGACTGGAGTTGGAATAGTAGATTGTACTATTCCAAAGTCCAGCGCTTTCCCTAAGGCAAGTCATCGTAACAACTTGTGTGGTAAAGGAATGTATTTTAAACACGCATTTGTGGTTCAGACCACGTTGTTAAGGCAGGCGTGATGAATGCCTGCATGGTTCCCACATACAACCCTGTAGAAGAGGGAGCTTTACTAAAACATGCTTGTATTTGAGGTGGAGGATAATTAAATCACCTGGGAAATCAGGACTCTCTGGATATTCTGCAATTTATATTTTCTACACTCCTAGTTAAATGTCCCACCTTGTTCCACATCCTTCTCACTTACCTCATCAGTATTTCTATGGCGTAATGCAATTTTATTGAGGAACTGAGAGATTTGGATGCAGATGGTCTCTTCCTCAACATCAGATTCATGATCCATGTGACTAGTACACTGTGAAAATGTGTAAAGCAAGAGAAGTAAAGTACATGTATTTTCACATCATTTTCACTATGTTTTCTCTCCTTACGGAGGGACAAGAGATGTGAGAGTCAAAACATTACAACTTCCTAATCCAAGTTGCAAGCCAAAGAGAATCTCTTGGCTTAAATTCAAATGTGAAAACAAAAGCAATCACCTCAAACATTTAAATAAAAATGTATAAATGAGGTTATGCTCTCATGCTCTGCTCTGTATTATTATTCAGTAATTTGTCTGGGAAGGGTATAGCATTCATATACTGCAGATATATTGGTGGACTCACTTATAATATGTAAGCGTCTGATACATGGGACACTATACCTGAGACATTGCACCTCTGGCACCCCAAGGTAGTCTCTCATGCTTACCACAGGGATTGGGCTGCTCATGCACCCTGCCCCCACCACTTGATGGGGAAGTATGTGCTATATTATGGGACTTTTTACTCTCAATAAGGACAAAAGAATACCAGGAACTACATTTTTGGGAGACAATGTTGATATGAAATATTGATTTGAAGCATATTTGTGCTACTTTGTGCAGGATTTGGTAGTTTGCCCTGTCAGGCATTTGAACAGTAAAGAAGGGTATGTAACAGGATAATAATACACTGTCAGTGACATCATTTAAGTGCAGTCGCGGAATGCCCTTGTGCCTTGCCCAATCACCCTAGAAGCTCTGGTAAAGTCTAATGGTCAGTTGCCTTTCATAGGCTGGATTGTGTGGTAGGCCTCTGCACTGCCTGTGAGCACTGCTTTGGATCCTGTGCCATTCCCACGGTGTCTGAGCATTTTTATTTCAGGTGCAAATGTAAGCAGATAGATGGAGCAACGGAGACCTTTAAAGCGAGGGAGGATGAAAGACATATTGGAGTGGTAGTGGGGAAACATTAGGCTCAGAACATGGAATGTCAAGGCAGGTCTATGCGAACCAAATAGAGGGACACAAGGTCTATATATCACCACCCGGGGCAAATATGGAACACCGCAGATCTATATTATATGGCATAGGAGCTTCATCGGGGCACAAGGGGGCTAAAAGGTACCCTTATTTATTTTTGACTGACTACGGTTGATGTTCCCTAACACATTCACTTAAATAAATATGTACATCTACCACTTACTTTCTCTTTGGTGAGGAGGTTGTACTTTTTGAGCACATATTCAATCACAGCTCTTCCGTCCATATCATAATAACCTTTGGATGTTAAACTGGATATTAAACTTAAAGTAGCACGAATAACCTATAATTAAAAAAATGGTAAGCATGTTTAGTGAGAAACCCTTTTGGCATATAAATAGGATCAAATCCCACATTCTGGTGAGGGAGCAGCAAGGGAGTGTGAGGAAACCATACAATCTCTCCTTCCCTTTTGTTCACAGAGGATAGAAAGATACATTTTGTTATGTGTGGAAAGCTAGTAACTGGATGCAACCTTTGTAAAAATATTGGAAAAGGGTTATTAAGACACTCTGAGAATGAAACGGGAGTCAACTTAATGTAACTGTTTATACAGAGTGTCTGACAGAAGTGCAATTGAGGGAATATTCAAACATTCCAGGTAGACTACACCTTCAATAGGTGCCTGGGACGTGGTAAAAGATTGCAAAATATGTCCAGGTAGGTTACAATCAACAAAGAACCTCTCAGGACCTGGTATTGATTACAAAAAACGAGACTGAAAAATAGGCTGTGGATTTCACTACTGTGGGAATGAAAACAACCAATAGTAGTCTGTGGGAAGAATGATGGCCACTTTCTAACTCCACCCGCAGGATATAGCAAACCTACACCATCCCCACTCTGCCATCAGTTAACAAATGGGTTAAAGCACTGAAAGTCCATTATCCCACACCTTGATGTTTGGTTGGTCCATATCACTTTCAAGAAGTCATATGGTCTCAAGACCGTAAATAGTCACAGTCTCCTATATCCACGTATCAGGGTTAAAATTCACGTCCCTAATATGGCTCTGTATGCTGCATATTTGCACAAGCTTGCCCCAATGGCTTCAACCACCAAAGAATACATCCATGTTTGATTTCTGTGATTCTAACATTCCTCGTAGAGTCCTGTCTCTCATGTTTCTGGTTTAGTCTGTCAAGTATCTAAAGTCAACTGGGTTTATATCATAAGGTTAAAAATGACAAACCCATTACACCCCCAAAGAGAATACAATAGAGACCCAGTTATGGAAATACAGGTTTTGTTGATTATCAAAAGAAAATTACTTTTTCGATTTTCCTTTATGCCTATGTCCTGTACTTTCTTACATGCTGACCATGGTGATGCTGTTATTGAAGTTACCTGCTTTCTCAATGTCACTGAAGTTGGGCACATTGTGGACGTATATGGCGTCAAGAAAGTTACATATATTCCAATCTCTACAGACAATACATCTTTTATATCACAATTTGACTTTTCAAATGTGCATACTGAATATTATTCTGAACTATTGATCCACGTTTGGTGAGATTTTGCTGAGACATAGCCCAAATAACATTCTTGGAAGAGACCTTTGACTCATCAGCAAAATATCTTACTCCCCGGTTGTTAAAGGTTTGAGCAGATATTATTATTCTAAACTTCAAACTCCACGATTTGATCATCAACACTCTCTTCTTGAAGTGAAGGGTATTACAGACCAACTCAATGTGAAATACAGACCAAACACGTGGACAGCACAAAAGAATTGTTTCTTAACACACATTTATTCAATAATTAGGGACCAGCGCGTAGGACAGGAACACTGGGATATGTCCACTTGGACAGGGAAACAATGGTACACAGGATGCACTGAACAGACACACATGAATGGAGGTTCCATGACCCAACGACTCCAGGAAGATTTGCCTTGGAGAAAATCAACAGACTGTGGTATGCATACCACTGCTATGGGTCCTTGTAAGTAGAGCATACTGCACTATCCAAAAAGTGCAAAACTTTAATTAGATTGAGGTGTTGGGTATGAAACTGCTTTAACACAGATTGCTTCACACATAATAGCTTGATGGTACCTTGCGATTGTCATCCTCAAGCACGTGACAGACAGCATCCAGATAAGAGGCACCTTCTGAATCTATGAAATAAAGCCATACACCAAATGTTCATAACACATAGATATTGTCTTTGTCTAGTAAGATCAAGATTAATAGATAAGTAGAAGAAGTTTCCGCTATCAACTGTGCTGACCACCCTGAGGGTCCTGTCTTTTAGTTTTGGTTTGCGAGTCTGTGACTGTGAGTCCCATGGGCCTATCAATGCTTTCCTGTTCCACTGTACATGTCTGTGTCATCATGTCCCACTGAGCGTGTCTTTGTCTTCCTGCTCCACATTTTATGTCCCTTTTTATTCCTGTTCAGTATCTATGTCAGGATCTCTGTTCACAGTGTCCATGTCCCATTAATGGCTCACAATGGGAACAATTAACGGAAAAGACAGAGGTGGCATTGTTTGACCACTACTTTTTTTTTTCACCACAATTCATGTTATTGAAGATGATGGAAGGGAGGCTTGATCTTAAATTACAGTGCTCTAACAGAAAGGATTTGCAGTTAATATAGCTGAGGAATATGAAATTGAACTGATTTGCTCAGAGCTGCACCATATTGGTTAAGTAAGGGAGTACGTTGGGACTATAATTTAGGGCTCCGGATTCCATGACACAAATTTTAGTCCTTTAATTATTCTCCATGTCTACCTAAATCACACACTACCACCTACCCACTGTCAGTCTTACCAGTTTCAGCAAGAAGCTTGCAGAGCAGCTGTATTGTTACTGCACGGGACTCTGCACCCATCTGGATCAAGCTACTTTCAAAATATTTAAGGACCTCACTAGAGTGAGAATGGGCTGCAAGAGTAAAGTGAAGAGAAAAAATAGACATAAATGAAAATTAACACAACATAAAATCATGCAAGGAGAAACTCAATGCAGGGGAGCAGGTCATCAAGGCCAAATATACAGATATTCTTCAACTCATATCCAGGAGGTACGATATCAATGGTCTACACAACATTTAATGATGATCTTAGGAGCACATAGTACTCATGTGATTACTATAGCTGTATATAGTAAAGTGGACTCCATGTTCCAGTAAAAGTCAACCAATGCACTGGGAAGGGAGATAAAAACTGAACCAATATTAGATGTATCTATCAGAAATTAGTTTTTAGGAAGATCAAGTTATATGCAGGGCAGTGAACAGAAATGAATGTTTCTGGGGACCTGATCCCTAGTAAAGACCATAATATACTTGCAGTATCACAAATATGTACATACATGCATTTTTGACCAACTTACCCAGTGACAGGATAATGGCTGTGGACACCTTGAGTGGCTCTTCCCTTTCATCGGAAACTCCCCTTGAGGGTGTGCAGATCTGTCAATAACAAAGCAATAATAAACAATAATGGAAGCTAGGCTATCTGAAAGCCAATCCCGTACATCCAGACAGCAAATAACTTTCAGTGGGGGAATGACAGCATAAGAGTTTGTGAGGCCTTGTGGGGCCATGATCCATACAGCGCTACAGCAAATTCAATTGCATGGAAAACAGCATTATCTGGGAGTCCAATATTGGTGGAATTGCAAATCCTCAGTTACCACTCTAAGATGGGCACCTTAGTTTCAAATGGTTTTTTGTATGGTTTGGAGACTCTGAAGTCTCACGATATTGCAGCAGACAGTCGTACAGAATGCTATTTAACACAGCTGGCACTAGGGACGGTGTCAGCTATTCAAGGAAATAAAGGAGGACACTGTTGTTGCACTTCAACTTTTTTGTATCTTTGGGGACAGTAAGTGAGTTCTCCTTTTCCATCCCGAGGTGTCTGGCAGGTAAGGTGGGTTGCATGCTTTTCAGAGCGGGTATATTTTGTGTTCTTTTTGCTCCTTTTGCATCCCAGGTTTCTGGTCGGCAGAGGGGGGAGCGTGTCTATCTGTGGGTGCCTATATTAGGAACTTTTTCTGTTGGGTAACTAATGAATTTCCTTCAATTGATGTTATTAATCAGATGTATATGATATATACTATGTATTATTAAACCTATCGATTTATGACATGTGATGTTTTTAAAACTCTTTGTATCAACCGTATAAGCATTGGGTTTCCTGTTGTTGGGAATGTCACAGAGAGTCCAGTAAATGTTATATAGAAAAGTCTAGATGGACAATTGATCCTCCGAGATAAGCTTTGTTAGCGATTATGTCTCTGTTGTAAACCATTGTTATTTGGTAAGACGTTTTTCTTTCAGGTCGGTATCCTTCTCTGTTACCTATTATGAGAGCCATAGTTGCAGAGAGGTGGATTTATGTTATGTTATGTTATGTTATGTTAAAATGAGTTTATATAGCGCACGGCTACTCTAAGAGAGTGTCCCGGCGCTTTCCACAAGCAGCTCAATACAGAATAACATAACAAGGAAAGCCAAATACAAGAAACAGACAAAAAACCCACCAAAAAGAAACTAGAGATTAAAAAGCCAAGTCTTCAGGCTCTTCCTAAACTGAAGCAGATTGGGGGTACTGCGTAGCGCCATTGGAAGAGAGTTCCACAGCTGGGGTGCCTTACAGCTGAAGGAGCGGCCCCCAGTGCGGGCCTTCCTCACACGCGGAACCACGGCTGTAAAAAGAGATTCGGACCGCAGTGAGCGGGCTGGACGATAGAAGGCCAGCCTACGCCTTAAGTATCCGGCCCCTGAGCCGAACAGTGCTTTGTGCATCAGCGTCAGGGATTTAAACATAATCCGCTTCCGGATGGGCAGCCAGTGAAGCATTTGCAACAGCCCAGAAGCTCGCGCTCGCCTATGCAAGCCAAAGATGGCACGGGCAGCAGAATTTTGAGCCACCTGCAGGCGCTGGACTAGGTAGTCAGGGAGGCCAAGGAAAAGGGCGTTGGCATAATCCAACCTGGATCCGATAAGCGCCTGGACGGTAATCCGCCTATGCTCCGCAGAAAGCAATGGAAGGAACTTGTGGAGCATTTTCAGAATGCCGAAACAAGTGCCGGCCAGACCCAGGACATGCGCTCTCAACGAAAGCTTGTTGTCCATTTTAACACCAAGATTTTTGGCGACCAATGATGACTGAGCGGGAGGGCACATTTCAGACGGCCACCATAGCCGCCACTCCGGGTCGGTGACACAGCCGAAGAATAAAACCTCCGACTTACTGGAGTTGGCCTTCAGGCAGTTCCGCTGGAGCCAATCGAAGACCATGCCCAGACAACCCCGAATATTCTCTCCATCCAATGCCAGATCTTTACCGCATGTGAAGAGGAGTTGCGTGTCGTCAGCGTAGGACACGATCTGGGCCCCATAAGCCTCCACCGCTGCCGCCAGAGGGGACATAAAGATGTTAAACAACGACGGGCTCAACACAGAACCCTGTGGAACCCCAACTCCCAAAGGCGGCATCTCGGCGGAGCTCTGGGAGACCCAGACCGTCTGGCGGCGGCCTTCAAGAAAGGATGTGAACCATTTAAACACCGTCCCCCTAATGCCGATGTCATGGAGCCTGGCGAGGAGCGCCACATGGGGGACGGTGTCAAAGGCCGCCGACAGGTCCAGCATGACTAACATGGCCTTGCCACCAACATCCAAGGTCTCCCTGATGATCTCTGAGACCTCCAACAACGCCGTTTCCGTGCTAAAATTAGGACGGAATCCGGATTGGGAAGGATGGAGCAGATTGTTAGTTTCAAGAAACTCGACAAGACGCCATGGACATGTTTTTCAGTGATCTTCGCTAGAGCCGGGAGGAGTGAAATTGGCCTATAGTTGGCCAAAACATCGGCATCAAGACCAGGCTTTTTCAGGAGGGGGATAACCATCGCCCTTTTCCAGGTGCGAGGGACACACCCCTCCCTCAGAGAGGCATTGAGGATGGGATTAACCAGGGGATTCACCACCGCCGCCATCCCTGCCAAAAATTTGGCAGGGCAGGAGTCAAGTGGCGAGCCTGATTTGAGGCTGGCCAGCAACGCCCGGGACGCCTCGCTAGTGACGGCAGGAAAGTCTGCCAGCACTGCGACAGGCGTGGACGATGACCCATGTCCCGCCCCGGGGCCGCAGCCACCCTCCTCCAAGCTCTCCGAGAAGGAAACCTGAATTGCCTTGATCTTGTTGGTAAAGAAATTGGCGAGATCACACGCCCACGCATCCGATGATAATGGCGGGGGTGAGTGGGAGCTGGGGATAGTGAACTCCTTCACCACTGTGAAGATCTCCTTACAAGAGTTCGCCGCCGCCTCAATCCTCCGAGCAAGGTATTCTTTCTTGGCACCTAGGATGTCCCGGTGATAGGCCTTTACCGCCGCTCTATAGGCCAGTTTGGCCTCCTCATTATACTGAAGACGCCAGGCCCGCTTCGCAACCTTGCACTGGCTGCGGGCCACCCGCAGCGCCTCCGTGAACCACGGCGCAGATTGCCGAAATACCGTGGACCGAGGGGCAGCCTTTGGGGCAAGATCGTCAAGCCTTTCCGTCAGCCACCGCTGCAGAGCCTCCGTGTCTCTTTCCAGATCACCCGAGAGATGACAAGGATGTTCCGTGAGCGCCTGCTCCAACATATCGGGCGTCACTCTATGCAGCGCTCTTGAGGCTGGTCTAGGCAACATGGGGGCGCTGTTGGCCGGCCGCCCACTCTCCAGCACGGAAAACCTGATCAGCCTATGATCTGTCCAGAGCACCGGCGTAGTTTCGACATCATCAATCGGGACTGACGAAAACACCTGATCGAGGGTATGCCCTTTCTCGTGCGTGGGACCTGACACAAACGGTGCGAGGCCCAGTGGAGATGTAATGTCCAGCAGTTTGATGGTATCCGGGTCACTGGTCGCTTCAAGATGGAAGTTGAAGTCGCCTGCCACTACACAATGCTGTGTAGTCAGCACCAACTCAGATATCGCTATCTGCAAGTCCTCCAGGAAGGAGCCCATCGGGCCGGGCGCCCTATAGACCAACAGCCCCTTAAGCGCTTGAACCGGGGACAATCTGAGCGTAAAAGCAATGGACTCCGAGCCCCCGATGGAATTCAGCGGGAGAACTGAGCAGAAAACGTTCTTCCTTACCACCACAGCTACTCCACCGCCCCTGCCCTTCCCTCTATCCTGCCGGAAGATGTTATAGGCCGGAGGAATGGCAGAGAAAATGTCCGGCTGAGACGCCTCTCCCAGCCAAGTTTCGGTTAGGAGAAGACACACGGGATTTTCCCTCACCAGAAGATCATATAGGTGCTGGGCATGGCAGCCCAGTGACCGCGTATTCAGCAGCAGGCATAGATGTTTCGCACGGGCCTCGACAGGCCTGTACCCGTTAATCGGAGTCCAAATCGGCGACCAGCCGCAGGCCGGACAGCGCCGTTTGCCTCTGAAACGCCCCGGAAAAACCGAGCGACACGAGAAAGAGTGGGTCTGCATTGCACGTAGCATTGTCGAAGTGTAAGTGATCATCCTCCCCCTCTCCTGGCCGGGCCGCAGTCCACCGCCGCCCCGGCGCCTCCGGGACGCTGACGGGCGCAGACGGGCAGGACTCCGGCACGACTCAGGCTAAGCGAGGGCGTCCACCTGCGCGTCCCGCTGCGCGTAGAGGAGCGACTTTAAATAGGCGCTCCAGTCATCCCTCTTGCGCGAGTCCGCTCAAAGATGGCGGCCGCCGCCGGATGGAAGTGCCCCAATCCAATATGGCGCCCAAAGTAGTCCCCCAAGACCCGAACCCACCAAAGTGGTGGTGCTTTGAGGCACACTAGTGCGATTTTAAATGCAGTAAGGGGAGAGAGGGGCGCGAGCTGCAGACAACGAAGTTAAGACCAGGGGTAAGTTTTAACAAATAACGAACCAAAATCCAGAACGAGGAGAGTTTAAAAAACACAGCGCTAGTAAAGCGCGAGCGCAGCAATGTGGCAGATGGTATAGGACAACGCCACACTAAGGACCGCCTTAAATAGGCGCTCCAGTCATCCCTCTTGCGCGAGTCCGCTCAAAGATGGCGGCCGCCGCCGGATGGAAGTGCCCCAATCTAATATGGCGCCCAAAGTAGTCCCCCAAGACCCGAACCCACCAAAGTGGTGGTGCTTTGAGGCACACTAGTGGCTCCTGCCTAGTACCTCACTACGCTGACAGTTCTGACATGGTTTTTGCAATAATCTTCTTTCTTTGCATTCTTGATGATAATTGGTTCATGTTGATGAGACTATGTGTGTTGGTCTGGCATGAATCACACTGAAATTTGTCATGTGTCGGGAAAATGTTTAAAAATGATATAGTGGGATGGAAAAGTACAAGGCCATTAGAACGTTCACCATCTCTGACTACAGGATGACCCAAACCAATATAATATGGAAGCTCATATCTGGGTTGTACGCATGAGCAGATTTTCATGTTTCGTTTTGTACATTTGCTACCATTTGGTGATCCTTGGTCTACATGTGGGGATCTAGTTCACAGTAAGGAATACCCGGTGGTGAATAAGTGAAGATCCCACACTATCAAGTAGCGGTGTGAAGACAACCTGCTCTGATTGCTTTCGAGAGGCATGACTCCTGCCCTGGTTACATCGAAAAATGCAAATGGCATATGCTCTTTTTTCAGTTGCTGAGATTGCACTTAACAAGGCTTTTTATGGATTATAATTTAATAATTTTTCCCAAATGTTCTCCTTTAAAAACACTCTTGCTATAAATGGGAACAATGTGGTTCTTTTATTTGTTACAATATGTTACATAGGAAATGACTGTTGTTTCCCACTGAGATACTTTGTATATCCTCATGTATATACTTACCAGGTGATGCAGGGCTGCAAGAACATTTGGCACAGTTCCATTCAGGCCTCTGCAACTCTTAGTAACAGCTGCCTGCATGCATAACTCAAGGGTCTGTAAGGAGATAAGAAAACTGGGATGAAGCCTGAGGGCAATTTGAGGAAATGTTGATGGTCAGTGGTGAGTTACAAACTTTAAAGTGTAAATTCTGTATGAATGCCAGAGTGAGTTTGTGTCTGAATGAGCTCTCATGTGTTCTAATTCTTAATAGACATTACCACAAGTACATGTTGACAGATGACCATTCATAGGTTTAAGTATTTCTTCACTGGTTTGTCTGTTTTCTTGACTCGCTGTGCTTCACATAGTAGTGTTCTCTGTTGGCATCAGATGTTGGATTGTGGTCTATCAAGGAACCACAACCGAACATATGCAGCATTTAACTGGGGCATGCCCTAACACGTAGCTCAGAATCACTACTTGTCATTGTAGGCCCTGTATTCCTAGCCACTCTTGCTAATGGCCCTTGTCTCGGTTGTCCTAATTCTCTTGGTGGTTGGAGTTCTTTTGGTTGCCTGCTGCTCCTGCTTATTATGGTACTGTTGTCTAGATCCACTTAGCCATCGTAGTCCCTTCCTCCTGGTCTTGGTCTTCCTGTTCCTGGTCCTCATGCTGGTCTTGGTCTTGATGGCACTAATCAGCTTTGTTGCTCTCCCTTTCCTTTTTTCAAATCCTCATTCTGCCTTTGCTACTCCTGTACCTAGCCCAACTGATGTTTCTTCTTGTGAATCTCTTGGTGGTTGTGTCCTGATCCTCCTGGTCATGGTCCACCAATTCTCTTGGTGAACCTGGTAATCCTAGTGCTCCTGGTCTTATTAGTTGCCTTTGTCCCTCGCTCCTGGTCATTCTCCTCTTCCTGGTATCCCACCTGAAGGGTTTCATCTTCATGCTCCCGGTTTACCAAGTCTTCCTTTTCCTAGTTCCCCTAATCTTTGTGTTGATTTTCATGCTCTTCTTTTTTCTAGATCTCTTCCTCCTGAACATCCTCTTACTCTTCTTTCCCTTCTGCCACCTCGTAGTTTTCCTCAAACTCCTCCTCCTGGTCTTCATCTACATATTCTTGGTCCTAGCCTCCTGGGTATTGTTCATTGTTCATAAGTCGCCCTCATCCTCCTGAGACCATCCTTCTGTTGGTAAATATTATCTTCACCATGGTGCTTCTTGCTGTGCCCGTCCTAGTTGTTCTTCCTTTTGGTCTGAGTCCTATTGGTCCTCATGATCTTCCTTGTCCTTATGCTTGTGGTCCTGCTAGTCCTGGTCATCCTCATCCTGGTACTCCAAATCTTCTGGTGCTATTCCTCCTAGCGGTCTTGGTGTTGGCCTTCAGGATGGTCATGGTGGTGACTGTTGTTCTGGACCTCCCATTTCTCTTCTTGGTCCTCCTCCTCTTTCTGGTCTTCCTCCTCCTGGTTTTCTTCTTTTTTTCCTACCTCTTGGAAGTCCTTTTCCCTGTCCTCCTGGTCTTGATCCTTTTGGTTTTCCTAGTTCTGGGGCATGGTATTTGTCCCCTGTTGGTTCTAGTGTTCAAAATCCTTCTGGTGGTCTTGAAATCCCAAAACTTTATGGGCATCTTTGTAAAAAAAATGTATGGAGTTTTATACAGCGTGAACTTGACCCGGTATCGGGTGTCAGAGCGCTTTACATAGCACCAGTTGCATTACATGAGGTCACATTCCTTTTTTTAGGCACGGGAGATTAAGTGATTTGCCCAGAATCACAGGATGTTCAGCGTCATTGCCGAAACTTAAACCCGGTCCCCCAGATTCAAGGTCAACCGCCCTAGTCATTAGGCCAACTTCTCTCCCCACTTGACGCCCTACTAGTCATCCTCATGGTCATCTTCCTTCTCCTCATCCTGTGTGCGGTATTCGTAGTGGTCTAGGTTCTCCTTGTGGATATGGTCATCTTTTTTCTTCTTCTGGTGGTCTTCGTCCTCCTGATAGTCTTCCTTTTCTACTTGGCCATCCTTCTCCCCTTTTTTCGCCTTCTGGTTCTGGTCCTTCTGGGCTTCCTCATTCTACTTCTCAACCTAGTTTTACTCAGCCTCCTCTTTTTGTTCGGCTCACTGATCCTCATGTCCTGGTGGTCCCAGTCATCCTGGTCTTTGGCTGTGTGATCCTCCAGGTCTTTCTCATGGTCCTCCTGCTATAGCTTTCTCTTCATTTTCCTGGACAGGTCCTTGTGTTCTTAATCAAGCTGGTGGACCTGGTCCTCCTCCTCCATTAATTCCTCCTCATCTCTGTGACCTCCTATTCATTCCCCTGGTTCTCCCTCTTCATCGCAGAGGACCTTTAGGTATCTGCCTGCTTTTCCAAGTGCTCCAACCCCACAATATATCCTCATACAAAGTCAACCAGATAAACCTCCAGCTAGAGGGCACACTGAGATGTAGCACAGGTAGATGGGCACAACTGAAAGGAAATCAGCCTCTTGTTTTCTGTTAGATAGTACAAAACAGTGTTAATTTGGGTGTTCTTCTAAGCCCTGGATCCCAGTGCCACTGCACCTGTTTCACTTTTAACATTTGTGGACCAAGGTTCCTCAATGTCCCCCTTGCAGTCATGCAGACTGTGCACCAAGGGAGTACAGAGGTCCCTAAATGTGGGAGCATTTGCTTATGAGAATCTCCAGTAACTTGGAGGCAGGAGCTGCAGGACAAAAGATGTGTGCCTAAACACTGTTTTAGGAACACATTTAGATTCACCGATGCTAATGAGGAGAATTCTCTTTCTCACCTACAGTGAAGACTCAGAAGAATCATCGGAAAAATGGCGCAAATTAAGTGCATAGTCAGTATGTCTTACACCAAACTTTTGTGATTTGTTTTTGGTTTTTAGCTGGCTTTCAAATGTTTATTCCAAGTGGAGCCTGTCAAAAGAAGGCCTGGTAAGGAAATTTGAACATCTTGTCCTTGGAACTGTAAGTGATCAGACCCTGCAGAAACTGGCCCACTTAGAGCCTCGGCACTAATCTTTTATTCTAAAGCCTCTCCAAACAATATTTCTGTGGAAATGAAAATTGGAAGATTCAAGAAGTAATGATCCCAATAATGTTTTCACCAAGCTCTACGTCTCTCTTGCTTTTTCAGCAAATACAGTATGAACCCCAGTATATGTGGACTATTTCCTTTGCTAATGTTTTTTTTTTAAATTTCACATAGCAACCAAAAGTAGTATTCAATAATGGCAACAAATTATTGATTACCAACATGATACAATTCCAGGGCTCCTCTCAAAATGACCTTGTTTTACCTGTATGTTTGGTCACCAGGAGTGTAATGCAAAGTCATTGTGCTCTTTAGTGAAGGTCCTTTAAAAATGTACTTGTGGTATCCAACTTGTATTTCAAAGGTTGTAAGCAGCCCCTCAGACTAGAGAAGATACAATGTCCCTCTGTATGTTCTAAGCAGTCACTGAGGCTTCAGGATGCCTCATAGCTGCTCAGGACCTATCGCTGGGCTCATATCCATCCCATATTAGTGCGTTAATCACAACAGAACAGCAAATCTTATCCAGTATTTGGGTGTCTTTCATAGATTCACATGCCTGAATCATTCCCCGTCGTCGAGACGGGAGCCTCCGGTATATAAAAAAGTAATGTCCTAGAGACATACATAGAGAGAATAGGCCTAAAGGTCTCACCTTAGTAGCCTATCCACGTCCTTTTGTAGGAAGGACCAAACAGAGCAGGCCCCAAGGGTCCCACCTTGGTGGCCTATCTGGGTCCTTTTGTAAAAAAGGACCAAATAAAGTGAAACAGCCAATCAGCTACTACCTCCTTCTAGAACCTTCCTGTCAGGAGCCCAAGTCTCTCAGATTTTCTACCGCACGTTGTGCTAGGGAGTCTCCACCTGAGCTCTCCTCAGGAAACTTATTTTCTTCATAAAAACGAATTATTAATCTTTTCAGAGCATGTCTGAAGGTCAGAAGAAAGGTCTGTTCAGGGCCTGTTCTTCCTGCAGCAAGAAGAGGCTTCACATCGACGATAAACATGATAGATGTTTATATTGTCTTTACCCTCACCACCAGGCCAAGGAATGCAAAATCTGCCAGACCTTCTCTAACAAGACCCTCAAGGACCGGGAAGGTCGACTTCTGTTGTGGCTCAACAGGCTCAAGACCAAGACTGCTGACTTGGCATCAGAAGGTGAGAGTGGGTCCGGAGCGTCCCAATTTTCTTTGAAGAGGCCAAGGGTTTCTTCCCCTAGCCCCACAGACACCCCTCCTATGAAGACTTCTAAAAAGTCCTCAGAGGGCAAGCCATCTGTGTCTGTCAAGGACCCGCCTGTCTCCAGGAAGGTGCCACTGGTCCTGGCGACGACGACGACATCTACGGTGCTTTCAGCACAGAAAACTGTCTCGACGTCGACGACGACAGTGTCGACGACGACGGCATCGTCGGCCTACTCCTCGACCACGAGGATGACGCCTTCGTCGTCGTCGAGCAGACCTACGTCGTCGACGACGACGACAACATCGTCGACGACGAGACCATCGTCGAAGTCATCGACGACGACGACCCCGGCGACGAAGTCGGCACCGTCGACGAAACAAATCTCGTCGACGAAGATCATCCCGTCGACGATGGGTAAACCGTCGACGGCGAGTGCACCGTCGACGATGGGGACCTTACCGTCGACGAAGCTGCTGTCGATGAAGACATCGTCGTCACAACCACCGTCGACGACGACGACCTTCTCGTCGACGAAACTGCCTACCAAGGCACCGTCGACTCCAGCATTGCCATCTACAGGACCATGGAAGGAGTCTGCACTCCTATCCCATGCTATGGATGCCTTTCCACCGCAAGTGAGCCACGTCATGGTAAAAATTACTAAAAAGCCAATTACGCCGAGTCAGACGTCACCAGGCAGGATACAACAACTACCACCTGCATGTATACTACAAGGTCAGGAGTCGGACGAGGACTCCTTTACGCAAGCTACTAGCCCGTCGGATCTAGTGCTGAAATGTCAAACCACAGATGAGGAGCCGGAAGAGGAGGAAGACCTTCCTGAACAACAGGTCCACCCTCCGCCTCAGTCTCAGGTTACTCCTATGGTGTGCCTTCCGGCTTCTATAGTCTCGGACCTGCAATACCTTATTAAGGATTATAAGGAAAGGTTCCCGGAGAAGCATTCCGCGCCAACACCAGCACAGGCGCCAACACCTTCTTCTCGCCATAGACCCACTCCTCTGGTCATTCCACAGACACAGGTGCCCATTCAAACTGTTTCCTCATCTGAGGAAGAAGAACGAGAACAAGAGGAAGGGGAAGTGGATGACGACCAATCGGACCCTGACGCTGATCAAGACTATGTGGCACACTCTCCAGCCTCTCCAGCTCCACAGACTTCGGAGTCTCCACCTGCAGACATCGGTGGCTTTCACAACATCATGGAGCGGGCTGCCAAGAGATTCCACATGTCCATGGAATCTCAGGAGACAGAATGTTTCCTTTATGACTTTAAGGAACCCACAAAGAAAATTTCAAGGTCGATACCAATTATTGAATACATCTGGAAGCAGGGCAAGCAAATCATGCAATCACCCGCTTCTGTACAGGTGGTGGTGCCCAGGCTTGATAAGAAATATAAAGCCACATCAACGGCGCCGGTATGCCTGACTGGTCACCCCAAACCAGATTCCGTAGTGACTCAGGCGGCGCAGAAGAACTCAAGGAATCCGGCCTCGCCTTTATCGACGCCACCGGATAAAGAGGGTAAAAAACTGGATGCCGTGGGCAAACGGTTTACGACCACATCAGCTATGACTGTTAAAGTGGCTAATTCTATTGCTCTACTTGGCCGTTATAATCGCCAACTATGGGCGGACATTGCGCCCTATCTGTCAAATCTGCCGGAAGATGTCAGAGAAGAGGCACATTCACTTCTTTTGGAGGGACAAACCTCTGCCTCAGAAATTATCGACTGTGCCATTGATGCCGCCATGACTGGCTTTCGGCAACTGGCGGGAGCTGCAGTCCTGAGGCGACAGGGCTGGCTCAAGGCCACCACTTTCCGCCAGGAGGTGCAAACCAGGATCTTGGACATGCCTTACGATGGCCAGCATCTGTTTGGTGAACAAATTGATACGGCCCTTACCACCATTAAAAAGGACACAGATACCGCCAAGGCTTTGGGTACTCTACAATTTCGGTCCCAGTCCTTTCGTGGCCAAAGGGGAAGAGGACAACCTTCATACAAAGGTTCCTTTCAGAATCGGTCTTCGTACTCGTATTCACAGTCCAAGCCGCAATTTCAACAGCGACAACCCCAACAGGGAAGGCAGTCTTCCTATGGCAGATCCAATTACAAAGGAAAGGGACAAAAACGGCCTGCTGGCAACAGACAATGACTTGTCTCCCTGGCTAGCCCCTCCACCACTACATTCTTTAAGACTTGGAGGGAAACTAACATACTTCCTACGAAATTGGCAATCCATAACGACGGATCGTTGGGTTCTCCAACTCATTCGTTTTGGACATTCCCTAGAATTCACCTCTACTCCCCCAACAACACCTCCGTGCCACCGTTCGCACAGGCACCTGCGATTACTTCTTCAGGAAATAACTTCTATGTTGCAGAAGGGAGCGATAGAGAAAGTTCCACGGGCCCACATGAATCAAGGTTTCTACTCCCACTTCTTCCTAATCCACCAAAAAGGAAAGAAGTGGAGACCGATCCTGGATCTCAGGGCACTCAACGTGTTCCTAAAGAAACAATCGTTCCGTATGGTGACTTTGCAAGAAATCCTGGGTCTTCTGGAGGAAGGGGACTACATGACGTCTTTAGACCTTCAGGACGCCTACTACCATATACCTATTCTCAAAGGACACAGAAAGTTCCTCAGGTTTGCGGTGGCAGGACACCACTACCAATTTCGTGTCCTTCCATTCGGTCTCAAATCGGCCCCGAGGATATTTACGAAATGCCTGTCTCCAGTGGCAGCGTTCCTTCGTCAGCAAGGCCACCAGGTGTTTCCATACCTAGACGACTGGTTGGTGAAGGCACCGACGGAGGCCGGCGCAGCCTCATCCTCCAGCGCCTGTCTGGATATTTTCCACCGCCTGGGACTGACCCTCAACGCCGCAAAGTCGGTTCTGGAACCCAACAGAGTCATCACGTTCCTTGGAGCAACTCTGGATACGGAGCGGGTCAGAGCTTTCCCCTCTCGGGAGAGAAAGAACAAACTCATCTCCTTAGCCAAGGCAGTGGCTTCGAGGAAGACTCTCCCAGTCCGCACGTTCAAGTCCCTCCTTGGGATGATGTCTTCATGCATACTGCTCATTCCGCACTGCCGTCTGAAAATGCGTCCTCTTCAGGAAGCACTAACAAGACAATGGACGCAAGCCACAGGTTCTTTCGAGGACCGCATACGAGTCACTCGACCCATTATCAACCATTTGCAATGGTGGATGTCACTCCGCCATCTGTCGAAGGGTTTGCCATTCCTACTCCCAGCGGAGCCGCATGTAATAACTACGGATGCGTCACTGGAAGGCTGGGGGGCAGTCCTCCAGGAACTACAAATCAATGGGAAATGGACGACACAAGAAACAAGACTGCATATCAATCTGTTGGAATTACGAGCAGTTTTCCTAGCTCTCCAATCGTTTCTCCCACGCATTCGTCAATCCCCGGTGCTCGTCAGGACGGACAACACCACGACGATGCATTACCTGAACAAACAGGGGGGGACACGTTCGATCTCATTATCAAGAGAATCGCAAAGAATTTGGAATTGGCTTCTACAACACAGCATAGAATTAAAAGCGGAGTATGTCCCGGGCAAGGACAACGTTTTGGCGGACGCACTGAGCAGAGAGACGTCTCCTTCCCACGAATGGGAATTGGACATGGAGGTGCTGAACCATATCTTCGAGGAGTGGGGCACTCCCGCCATAGACCTCTTTGCCACCAGAGAGAACGCCAAATGCCCAAGCTTCGCAAGCAGGCATCACCACTCAGGAACCCTCGGGAATGCATTTTCCATCGCATGGCGCAACGTCTTTGCGTACGCCTTTCCGCCATTCCCACTAATACCCAGGGTCCTCAGAAAGATGAAATCGGAACCCTGCACTCTGATCCTCATTGCTCCAGCCTGGCCGAGGCAGCACTGGTTCACGGAACTTCATCGCCTATCTGCCCGGCCTCCTCTTCGCCTGAAGCAGTTTCCGGCCCTGATCACGATGTCTCAAGGGCAGGTTCTCCACCCGAACCTGAGCTCTCTGAAATTGTCAGCCTGGCTCCTGAATACCGCGAGTTCAGCCACCTGAGCATCCCGCGGGATTGCAGAGATGTCCTTGCAAAAGCTAGAGCTGTCAGCACTAACAAAACATACTCACTAAAATGGAAGCGATTCTGTTCCTGGTGTGTGGATCATGGCTTGCATCCCTTCCATGCCACTCCACAACAGCTGCTGCCATACTTGTTACATCTTGCGCAATCAGGCCTTGCGCATACATCCATCAAAGTGCATCTTGCAGCAATTTCAAGGTTCACGAGAACGGCTACGGGCCCTTCTTTGTGGGCGGACAGACTCATCAAACAATTCCTGAAAGGTTTATATAGGTCCTTTCCACGACCGCGACCTGTTCCTCCATCGTGGCACCTGAATGTGGTTCTTCATCAACTAATGAAGCATCCCTTCGAACCCATCCATAAGGCAGACATCAAGTTCCTATCTTGGAAAACGGCCCTCCTCCTGGCACTAACCTCTGCTAGAAGGGTCAGTGAATTGCAGGCTCTATCTGTTCAGGATCCTTTCCTTCAATTTCGAGAGGACAGAGTAATTCTGAGGACTAACCCTCGTTTCATTCCAAAAGTCCCCTCGGACTTCCATCTTAACGAACCAGTGGTGCTTAGATCGTTCTTTCCGAATCCTACCACGGCAGCCGAAAGAACTCTACATTCTCTAGATCTGAAGAGGTGCCTTAAATTCTACATTGATAAGACACGACACTTTCGAAAGTCAACACAGCTCTTTATTGCCTTTAGTAGACCAAGACTGGGCATGCCCCTGACGAAGCAGAGCATCTCAAGATGGATCTCTTCTGCGATCACCTTTTGTCACGACAAGGCTGGGCGACCTTTAGACTCACGTGTTAAAGCTCATTCGACTAGAGCCATGTCCACATCGGCAGCGTTGTTCGCTGGAGTGCCGATATTGGACATTTGCAGAGCGGCGACGTGGAAGTCCCCGCACACCTTCACCAGGCACTACTGCCTGGATACTGAGCTGATGAAGGATGCAGCAGTGGGCCGAGCAGTGCTTCGCCATCTATTTCAGTAAGGTGAGCCCTACTACATCCCTCCATCCTTTACGGGTATGCACATTCTCTTATTGTATGTATATTGCATTGCATTTTGTGATTTATGGTCATGTGATATGCTTTATCTACATGCTTGTACCTGATGTTCACACAGAATGTGCTTTATGTATTGTTCGCTACTCTGATTCAGGCATGTGAATCTATGAAAGACACCCAAATACTGGATAAGAAATGCGTTACTTACCTGTAACTGCAGTTATCCAGTATTAGTGTCTTTCATAGATTCACATGCACCCTCCCGCCTCCCCTGGCAGGGCTCACCTTTCTCTCTAAGGAGTTTACGCCTAACTAGCTTGGTGCGTACGAAAATCTGAGAGACTTGGGCTCCTGACAGGAAGGTTCTAGAAGGAGGTAGTAGCTGATTGGCTGTTTCACTTTATTTGGTCCTTTTTTACAAAAGGACCCAGATAGGCCACCAAGGTGGGACCCTTGGGGCCTGCTCTGTTTGGTCCTTCCTACAAAAGGACGTGGATAGGCTACTAAGGTGAGACCTTTAGGCCTATTCTCTCTATGTATGTCTCTAGGACATTACTTTTTTATATACCGGAGGCTCCCGTCTCGACGACGGGGAATGATTCAGGCATGTGAATCTATGAAAGACACCCAAATACTGGATAAGATTTGCTGTTCTGTTGTGATTAACGCACTAATATGGGATGTCAGTATGCTTGATTTCACTTAAATAACCAAATTTGACTTACCCAGTATCACAACAAGTGGAAAAATTACAGCAAGGTTGATGTTCTTTTTTAATTCTAGCACAATTGTTTGGGTTCACATATTTCCTTTATTTATCCTGATTTCATATGTAACAAATAAAAATACAAGTTTTGCTTCTCAAGCTGTCTTCACACATTGTGTACAAATCAGAATTTAGCTGGTTCAGTATTTAGAATGAATGATTGAAAAGAACAAGTTACTTACCTTCTGTAACGCTTTTTGTGGTAGATACAGTATCTGCCTGTGGATTCCTCACCTTGTGAATATCCCCCTTGCGTCAGCAATATTCGGAAATTTTTTTGTAGCTTCGCGCCGACGTGGACGTGTCATAGAGGCACGTCATCGCACGCGACTCCGCTGACGTCACTGACACTACAATAGGCCCACGCTGGTGTGATGACATCAGTTCCGCCCTTTTTTCCGTGCCTTCGAGGCACACGGACGAACCAATGACAGTAGACATATACACAGTATACGCAGTACAAATACCAAGTTAACACACACAGTGTGAAGCAAATGCAATAAAACATTTGAAATAAACAACTCCTTGATAATAAAATAAATACATTACAGTGACTCTGGTATAGAAGAGTGGACAACGGGGAGGCGAGTGGGTCAGTGAGGAATCCACAGGCAGATACTGTATCTACCAGAATAAGCGTTACCGAAGGTAAGTAACTTGTTCTTCTGATAGATACATCTGCCAGTGGATTCCTCACCATGTGAATAGAGTCCCACAGCAGTCCCCACTCCCGGAGGAGGGTGTCCACTCTCCTAAACCAGAAAATCCTGGAGGACAGAGCGCGCAAAGTGGCCATCCCTCCTCACCTCAGTGTCCAAGCAATAATGCCTTGCGAAAGTGTGGAGGGAGGCCCAAGTAGCCGCTCTACAAATGTCCTCAACAGGCACACCTCTAGAAAGAGCAGATGTTGCAGACTTAGCTCTAGTAGAGTGGGCTCTAATACCCTCTGGAGGATCCTTACCAGCCAAAGAGTAGCAGATCTTTATAAAAAGGATGATCCATCTTGAAAGAGTTCTTTTATGTACCGCTCTTCCTTTCTTGCAGCCAGCAAACCCAACGATGAGCTGGTCATCCATTCGATAGTCTTTAGTTCTATCAATATAAAAACTCACCGCCCTCTTGGGGTCCAGACGGTGTAGCCTCTCCTCCTCCTTGGAAGGATGAGGGGGAGGATAAAAGGTAGGAAGGGTAATAGATTGACTTAAGTGGAAGGGAGACACCACCTTAGGGAGAAAAGCAGCCCTGGTCCTAAGAACCATTCGATCAGCATGAATGGTCAAGAACGGGGGCTTGGAACTAAGAGCTTGAAGCCCACTTACCCTCCTTGCCGAGGTGATCGCAACCAGGAAGACTGTCTTAAAAGACAAAAGCCTCATGGGACACTTGTGCAAGGGTTCGAAGGGAGAACCCATCAAGTAGGTTAATACAAGATTTAAATCCCACTGAGGAACAATAAAAGGAGTAGGAGGGAACTTATTAGTGGGTCCCTTCAGAAATCTCAAAACTACAGGAGATTTGAAAAGAGACGGCTGGTCCGGCAAACAGAGAAATGCCGACAATGCCGAAAGATAGCCCTTCACTGTAGCAACAGCAAATCCTTGCCGCGCTAAAGAAAGAGCAAACTGTAGTATATCAGATAAATGGGCTTTCAAAGGGTCAACAGACCTCTCCCCACACCAAGAGACAAATTTAGCCCATCTGTAGGAAGAAATGGACTTAGTGGAGTAACACCTAGCTGATAATATGACATCCACCACATCGTGTGGGAGAGAAAAAGAGTTCAGGTTGCCCCGTTCAATCTCCAAGCATGAAGGTGTAATGTCTGGAGGTGGGGGTGTAGAACCTGCCCCTCCATTTGAGAGAGGAGATCTGCCCTGAACGGGAGACGGAGTGGCGGGCGAGAGGAGAGGTGGAGAAGATCCGTGTACCACACCCTTCTTGGCCAATCCGGGGCGACCAATATAACTTGGGCCCGGTCTTGGCGAATCTTCCTCAGAACCCGAGGAATCAAAGGTATGGGAGGAAACGCGTAAAGGAGTTGCGAGTCCCAACTCAACTGAAACGCGTCCCCCAAGGCTCCCTGCATCGGAAACTGGAGGCTTCAGAATGACGGGCAGTGAGCATTCTCGCGAGTGGCGAACAGGTCCACCTGAGGAGTCCCCCACGTCTGAAAGACGTGACAAAGCACCTCCGGGTGAAGCCTCCACTCGTGGTCGGCCGAGAACTGCCGACTGAGACTGTCTGCTCGCACGTTCAGAACTCCGGCCAGATGATTTGCAATCAGACAAATCTGGTGGTCCTGAACCCAGGACCAGAGGCGCAGAGCCTTTCTGCAGAGACACTGCGACCCTAATCCTCCCTGCTTGTTGATATACCACATCGCGGTCGTGTTGTCCGTCAAGACTTGCACCGACAGACCGCGAAGGGAAGGGAGGTAGGCCTTGATCGCCAAACGTATCGCCCGCAATTCCAGAAGGTTGATGTGAAGCAACCTTTCCTCTGGAGACCAAAGACCCTTGACCTCCAGATCCCCCAGAGGAGCACCCCACCCTAGAGTGAATGCATCCATTACTACTGTGGCCACCGGAGGAGGTAGATGAAAAGGCTTTCCCTGAGACGGATTGCCTTCCACACCCCACCAAGACAGATCAGCTGCAGTTTCTCTGGAGATCCTGATCGACTCCCTGAGATCTCCGTTGTGTTGATACCACTGCCTGCGGAGGCACCACTGGAGCGCCCTCATGTGCATGGTTGACCAACAGGATGCAGGAAGCCATCAGACCGAGCAGGCAAAGGACCTTCAGGACCGGAACGACCGCTCCATTGTAGAATTAAGGAATCATTTCCTGTATGTCGCGAATCCTTTGAGGTGGAGGGAATGCACGACATACAGTTGTGCCCAGTACAGCACCTGTGAACAGGTTGCGCTGGGAGGGCACCAGGTGAGACTTGGGTACATTTATCGAAAAACCCAACCGGTGCAACAACTGAGTTGTCTCCTGCAGATGCTGGAGCACCTTCTCTGACGACTCTGCCTTGATCAGCCAGTCGTCCAAATAGGGGAATACTGGAATCCCCGACCTTCTGAGATGTGCTGCCACCACCGCCATCACCTTGGTGAAGACTCGAGGCGCAGTAGTAATTCCAAAAGGAAGGACCGCAAACTGATAGTGTTGCGATCCCACCGTAAAATAGAGATACTTCCTGTGCGACTTCAGGATCGGGATGTGGAAATACGCATCCTGCAAGTCGAGCGACACCATTCAGTCTTCTTCCAGCAGCGCTTGGAGAACCTGTGCAAGGGTGAGCATCTTGAATTTCTCTTGTTTCAGATAGAGATTCAAGATCCTGAGATCCAGGATTGGACGAAGCCTGCCATCCTTTTTGGGTATCAGAAAATACCTGGAGTAGCATCCCTGACCCCTTTCCTGCTCTGGGACCACCTCTATCGCACCCTTTCTCAACAGTGTCAGCACCTCCTCCTGCAGGAGTAACAGATGTTCCTCCGTGCAAAAACCTTGGCAAGGAGGGTAATTGGGAGGGAATTCCTGAAAGGGACGGGCATACCCATTTTCTACGAGATTGAGAACCCAAAGATCTGATGTAACCGATTCTCAATCCCGTAGAAAGTAGGTAAGCCGACCCCCACCGGACCCACATGATCCTGAATGGCGGATCTAGGGCTGCTTTTCTGAGGCTGGGGGTTAGAGGAGGTAGAGGAGGAAGAGGCTTGACGACCTCGAGGATTAGCTCTTTGCTTTCCCCTACAAGATCTGTACAAGGGGTTCTGCTGCTGCTGCTGCTGCTGCTGCTGCTGCTGCTGCTGACCTTGCCGATAGTTGCGAAAGGGAGAGCGTCTAAAACCTCTGAACCTCTTGGCTGAAGAACCTCTGATTTGAAGCCCTAAAGATTTAGCAGTTGTTCTACTGTCTTTAAATCTCTCCAAAGCCGTATCAGCCTTCTTGCCAAAGAGGCCAGATCCATCCAACGGCAGATCCAGCAAAGCCGCCTGAACATCTGCCAAAAAGTCTGAAGATTTCAGCCAAGCCGATCTCCTAGTGGCAACCGCAGTGCCCATGATACGTGCCACCGAGTCTGCAGTGTCCAGACCACTCTGTATCACTTGGCGTGCCGCAGCCTGTGCATCTGATAAAACCTCCTCAAAATCTCTCCTGCTGTCATCAGGAATCTTAGGAGCTAAAGTACGCATAGTGTCCATAAGGGCATGCACATACCTCCCCATAAGGCAAGTGGCATTAGTTGACTTCAACGCCATACTTGCAGAGGAGAAGGTCTTTTTAGCCACCTGATCTTGTTTCTTTGCCTCTTTGTCACCAGGGACCTGAGGAAAGGCACTCACATTCTTTTTGGAACCAGCTGCCTGTATGACTAGACTCTCAGGTGACGGATGAGACGTCAGAAAAGCAGGGTCCTCAGGTGCAACTCTGTACCTTCTCGCCACACTCTTGGATACTGCAGGAGCTGTCAGTGGTTTTTTCCACACCTCCATAATAGGTTCCGTTAAGGCTTCATTAAACGGAAGCAATGGTTCCACCATAGAGCTAGGTGAATGCAAAACTTCAGTAAGAAGATTAGACTTAAACTCCACTGTTGGTAAAGTCAATTGCAGAAGTTCTGCTGCCTTCCTCATCACCACATGAGAAGGCTGGACGTCCTTTGAAGGCGTATCAGAGCCGGATGGTAACTCCCACTCAGGAGAAAAATCCAGACTACCAGCATCAGCCAGATCCTCAAAACAATCATCCTCCAATTCACCTTCCTCCATATCAGGACGTGATTCCAAATATCTTTGCTCCTCCAAAAGGCGTTGCGCTTCTCTTCTGGACCTCTCCTTTACACGCTTCGCAGCCGGATCCACCAATGACTCCGACGGAGCCGGGATCGAGGTCGGTATCGAATCCGATGGCCCAGTGGGATGCTCTCGAGGTCAATCTGGAGCGGGCGACGCCGGAACCGGCGTCGACGACCTCGGCGGAGCCGGGTATTGCCATGGCGGCGTCGGAGCCGGCATAAAGGGCATGAATGGAGCAGGAGGATAGGAGTGAGGGACTCCTAAATTGAAGGCCAGAGGACCCATGGGACCCGGAGGTGCGCCAGAGGGGTACCACACCCTTGAAAAGATGCCATACATAGCGTTTAAAAACGCTGATGGGTCCTGGCCTGGGGCTGGGAAGGGTGGCTGAAAACCCTCAGGCTGGTCTTGTGGAGGGTTCGGATTCGGCTCTTCGACAGGCACAGAATCCGCATCCACCCGAACCTCTTCCTCATCTCGGGCCGGGGACGGCGCCGGAGACGGATTCGAAGCCGGAGTCGGCGACTGTACCTGCGACTCTAAAGGCGAGGCCTCACCTTCATGATCCGAGATATCCAGCGTGACCACCTTGGAACGTACCTTCTTCGGTGACCTCGACCTCGAGCCCGACTCCTTACCGGAATGACGTCAGGACTCATGCCTCTTCTTCTTATGTCTCCTTCTCGACTTCGAAGCATGGTCTGAAGCGGACTTCGAAGATGACTCCTCTCGAGATCTGGATCTTGACTTCGATCTCGACCTCGACCTCGCCCGTCGAGAGCGAGACCTCGAAGATTTTCCCTTGCCAGCCTTCAGCTTCGCTACCAGGAGTTTGGTCTCTCTTTCTCTCAGGGCCTTCGGGTTCATCTTCCGACAAGATGAATATCCATCCACATCATGGTCAGAGCTCAAACACCAAATGCAGGCCTCGTGCGGGTCAGTAATGGACATCATTTTCCCGCACTCCCTGCAGGGCTTGAAGCCGGTCTTCTTTGTCGACATCGTGAAGAAACAAGATACAAAGAAGCAGAAAGCTAATAATGTAACAAAGTCACCAGTTGGCTACTGAGATTCTGAAACCGTTAGCGTTGACGACGCGGAAAAAAGGGAACTGATGTCATCACGCCGGCGTGGGCCTATTGTAGTGTCGGTGACGTCAGCGGAGTCGCGTGCGATACCATGCCTCTATGACGTCATCCACGTCCACGCAGGCGCGAAGCTACAAAAGAATTTCCAAATGTTGCTGACGCAAGGGGGATATTCACAAGGTGAGGAATCCACTGGCAGATGTATCTATCAGAAACTATATTCACCGTAATCCCTTCATCTCCCCACTCAATACACCAGCTCAAAGCCGAAGAAATTATCAGGTGTGAGTTTGTCAAATAGTGGGGAATTACAGTCTGAATTGATGTGGTATTTCCGTTTCTCATGGTTACCTTCGGGGCAAACTTGGAATCATACATTTTTCCTGTAACTCAAAATTACTGATACTCAGAACATTGGTAGTGTCAGGTGTGGAATACCAATATCTTGGCCCAAAGTGCACATGATGGAGGCCAGAACCATTGCACACCTCCACCTGTGGTGTAAGTGACTCACCAATGGAATTCTTTAGTTCTGTATTTGGTCCTCATTTCTCAATAATTTATTATTTCATTGAAGCTAATTTCTCACTATGGGATAGGGTGTTCATTATGGAGCGGATCACTTGGGAATGGTTGCAGTGGCAGGCATGGACAGCAAATCGAGGTCACACTCACCTTGAGCCAACGAAATGCCATATCAGCAGGCAGCTGGGGTTGGAGGCTTTCAACCTCTTTAACCAACCATGGAAGCTCTTTATCTAGTTGCTCCTCTGGCAGGACGGAGGCCAAATGTCCCAGAGTGGTGATAACCTGCCCCCAGACCTGTTCAGATAAATGTATTTATTTATTTATTTAGAAAGATTTTCTATAGCGCTGGCTACATCCATGGGTATCAGAGCGCTTTACATAAGTATGAAGATAATAGAGTCGGAAAGTATCCAAAGAAATACACATCATAAAGTAAAAAATACAGTAATAAAGTGCGGTGTCAAGTTAAGATCAGTATAGGGAACAAAGTAAACATAACATTTTTCAGTATAGGGAACAAAGTAAACATAACATTTTGCGTTGGTAAATAAGCGACAGAGGGAACTGCTTGAAGGAAAAGATATAGTGCGTACATACAATTATTTACAGCAACAAGAGGATTAACTACTTGGTTAGTGTATATAGGAAGCAGGTTTGATGTGCACGGAGGGGTGAAGGAGTGGAAGGAAGGGATCACGGAGATGGGGAGGGGGAGAAAGGGTAGGGGAGAGGGGGAAGAAAAGTCAGGGGGGAGGAGGAGGGGTGGATTGTTTGGGGAGAGGGAGGCGTAAACGAGAAGAGAGAAGATTTAAGGGCCCCAATATTTGTGAACCAGGTAGAGTTTGAAGTCTTTTTTGAAGCTGAAGTAAGAGGGGTTCCAGCATAAATCAATAGGGAGGGTGTTCCATATGTTGGGAGCATTACCTGAGAAGGAACGAGATTTAGAGGCTTTCTTTTTTGAAGAGGGGGGACGAGGAGGAGTGTGTTGGTGCTTCTCAACTGATGGGAGCAGCCTGCTATTTTGAGTTTGCTTGAGAGGTAGATCGGGGACTTAATGTGAGGGGCTTTGTGTGTAATGCAGGCAGTTTTGTAGGCAGATCTGCCTTCAAGAGGAAGCCATTTAAGGACTTTAAGGGCAGGAGAGATGTGGTTGAAACGTCTAGTGTCCGTTATAAGTCTGGCCACCAGGTTGATTCTGGTTTTGAGGGGGGCAAGGTGGACTTTGGGGGTTCGGGAAAGGATATCGTTGCAGTAGTCAATTTTCGAGAGGACTAGCAGTACGGATTTGAAATCTTCATCTGGGATGAATGGTTTTATTTTTTTGAGCTGGCAGAGAGTGCAGAGTGCTCCTTTAGCCTAGTTTTTTATATTGGAATTGAGAGTAAGCTTATTGTCAAATGTAATGCCCAGAGTTTTAACTGTTTTGGATAAGGAGAGTGGGCAGTTGAGGGCATTGAGATCGGAGATCCATAATTGCATAGGGAGTGAGTTGTTTTCATGGGAGAAAAGAATAATTTCAGTTTTATTAGGGTTGAGTTTGAGATGGTTGGAGTGGAACCAGCATTGGATCAAAATCAAGGTGTTATTTAGGTGCAGGACATCAGAATGGGATTTAATTTTACAGTATAGTTGAGTGTCATCGGCGAATAGGTACTAGTTAATTCTGGCTTGTTTTAGTATGGCAGTGAGGGGTTCCATAAAGAGTTTGAAAAGTGCTGGAGAGAGAATAGAACCTTGGGGAACACCACGAGAGACTTGAGAAGGGTTTGAGAGACAATTTTTGATTTTGACTTGTTGAGTTCTATGTTGAGAATAGGAAGTGAACCAGTTAAGGACAGTGCCATTAAGGCCAAACCAACATTTGAGTGTGTTAAGTAGGGTTGTGTGGTTGACAGTGTCAAATGCAGCAGAGAGGTCGAGGTTAATGAGTAGGGAGGACACACCCGTATCCAGGGTATGGTGGATGTCATCAACGATTTTTAGCAATGCGGTTTCAGTGCTACAGCCTTTATGAAAGCCGGATTGTAGAGGGTCAAGAAGGTTGAAAGTGTCAATGTGTTTGTCCAGTTGGAGTAGGGCATATTTATCAAGGGCTTTGGAGAAGAGGGGGAGGTTGGAGATAGGGCGGAGGTTGTTAGGATCGTCAGGATCAGCTTTAGGGTTTTTGAGAATGGAGGTGATTTGACCAAGTTGAAGGGAGACTATGACACACCCCGAGGTAAGGGAGGAGTTGATGATAATGGTCCAGTATGGGACAATGACATGTTTAAGATCTTGGACAAGGTTAGAAGGGAGAGGGTCTTTTGTGTGAGAAGATGGTTTTAGTTTAGACAAGATATTAGAGGCTTCAAGTTTGGATACAGGGAGGAAATTATGAAATGAGGCTTTGTTTTTAAGTTGTTGGTGGGCGGAGTTGGTTTCAGGTATGATTGCAGCAGAAAGGAGTGGGGATGAAACAGGGGGCAGTGTGGCTAAGGCAGGGAGTACAGGGGCGGCTTCCGGGGTACTCTGTCAGTTGCGAGGGGTCTGAATTTGAGCAAAAGTTTGATCAATCTTGCCAATTTTTCAGAGAAGTAGTTGGCGATTTCTTCACATTTGGTAGTGGAGGCCGTAAGATTAAAGGGGGTAGCGGAGGTTTGTTTTCTAACAATGTTGAACAGTTCTCTGGGTCTATATTTGGCACTTGAGAGTTGCGAACAGAAAAAAGATACCTTTTCATTAAAGATGTGTTTCTTGTAGGAGGATCTGGCAGCTCTGAGGAGGGCAAGATGGGAGGGAGAAGGGTCTAGTTTCCAGGTTCTTTAAGTCATTCTGAGAGCACGTCTTTCTATGTTGACATCTGAGTTAAACCAAGATTTAGAGGGGATTTTTTTTTTGTTTTAAGTTTAGACTGAGGTATTTGGTCTAGAACCTCAGAGACCGATTTATTGAAATGCTCGGTGAGCTCATTGGTGTTAAGAGAAAGAGGGGTGAGGCGAAGTTGAGTTTGGACTCCAATACTCCTGGGGGGATGAGATCAAAGTTTCGAATTCATTTCACAGTAATGGTGTTTTTCGGTGGGGGGATCGGGGCCGAGGGGGAGATTGTGAAACGAATGAGGTGGTGGTCTGACTAGTCAATAGGGATGATGTTGGAAAGGGAGGCCAGGTCATTGTTAGAGATGATGACATCAAGAATGGCGCCTTTAGAGTGAGTTGGGGAGAGGCAGAGTTGTTTGAGGTCGTTAATCTCTAGGAGATTGGAAAGAAGTGTAACTGAGGGGTTATCTTGTTCATTCCAGTGGAGATTGAGATCTCCAAGGAAGAGATCTTTGGAGTTAGATAGAGAGGATTGAGTAAGAAGGTTGGATAATTTGTCTACAAAGTGAGGAGTGTCACCAAGAGTTGGTAGATATTGAGTTCAGCACCTAGGTATTCGAAAGTTGAGTAGTCAGTATTCTTGGCAAGAGAGAGTTGGAGTTGGTTTTTAAAGATTATAGCTATTCCCCCTCCTTTCCCCACTGGTCTGTCCTTTCTGATGATAGAGTAGCCAGGGGGGCAGAGTAGGTCAAGGATGGGTGATGAGTGATCATTCAGCCATGTTTCAGTGAGGAAGGCGCTATAAATAACTTCACTCAAGATATTTTCAGAGATTTCGGATGCATGGCAACCGGCCGAGCGGCAGTTGACAAGCATACAGGTTAGGGGATAAGGGTTAGTTTTGAGGGGGTGGGAGAAGATGGTGGTATGTTGCGGGGGAGTCTGGGGGAGCTAGGAGAGAGTGGGATTCCACTAGCCCCCAGGATAACTGTAATGAGAGAGTGAGGGGGGAGAGATCTTTAGGCGGTGTTGAAGGAAGGTGAGAGATTTCAGATGTATGGCAAATGGTCGAGTGGCCATTAGCAGGCATACAGGTGAGGAGGTTAGGGTAAGTTTTGGGCAGAGAGCGGGAGTGGATGGTGGTACGTTGAAGGGGGAGTCTGGGGGAGCAGGGAGAGGGGGGATTCGACTAGTCCCCAGGATAACTGGGATGAGAGAGTGAGGGGGAGAGATCCTTAGGCGGTGTTGAAGGGAGGTAAGATTTGCAAAGGGCAGAGAGGTCAGAGTTTGAGAGACCGTTCAATGTGCGATGAGGCCTATGAGTACGGCAGCGGAGGGGAGTAGTTCTCCAGTGTTTGGGATTAGTGACTGTTGAACTTGGCCCTTTTCCCCCACATTTTTCGCTTTCACCCCCCAACATGTAGGATGTCTCCCCCATGGTAAAGGTTACTGAATAGTCCATGTGTGGTGTGAGACGCCATGTTAATGTTAAATGCAATGCAATGGTGTGTACATTTATTTTCCCCCATTGTAAACATGTACCCTGGTGAAATGCTGCATTTGTGTTTTGCATTTAAAATGGCTGCCAAGGCTATGCGTTGTGCCACCTGACTGCAGGAGGTTAGCAGTCTAGTTGTTAGGTACCCAGCCACCCCTGCATTTGGAGGGAAAGCCTGGCACCCAGGGTGCTCTACTCCTCCCCCTGAGCCAGTTAGAACTAGTTCGCCTGTCTGCGGTGGGTTAGCGGTCTAGTTGTCTGGTACCCAGCAATCCCAGCATTTGGAGGGACCTTCTAGAAGCTTCCAGTAAGCATGGGCGGATTTTGCGAATTGGCAATCCGCGAACTTGCGTATTTACGGATTCGCAATCCGCAAAATCCGCGAACTCTCGCGAATTTGCGGATTTCTTTTTTTTGTGTTCGCACGGATTTCTGCCAGTTCGCGAGGGTTCTGTACCAGTTCGCAATTGCGAACTTACTTGTCGGCTCGCAACGGCCGCGACTATGTTGTTTCTACATCTGGTTCATCATCACAGGTTCACAGCACCCTCTGTTTCACCACTGCCACCCTCTGGTACACCCATGCCACCCTCTGGTACATCACTGCCACCCTCTGGTTGGTTTATCACTGCAGATTATGGGGGTGAAAAAAAGCAAGCACACCTGCCCTGCTTCAACTAACATGAATTAATTTGGGGTTGATTAATGTGTCACTGAATTTAAACTTCCAGTCTGGCTGGCACCTGCTTCCTTATCTGTAATTTGCTTTCTGTTGCAGTGCACTTTTTTTTCACAGGACCTTTGTGGCCTATAGTTGCAAGTAGGCAACTGAACTCTGAAGGGGCCCCTCAGGAAGCACTACAGGGAATGGTTACTAATGATAAGATTGAACTTTTGCACCTGCTGAGTGCTTTCAGTTTGGTCTGTAATTGCTTTCTGTTGCAGTGTAATTTTTTTAACAGGACCTTTGTTGTATACTTGTAGCTATTCTCTGAGCCTGCTGTGAGGGTCAGAGCAGGGTCATAGAATAGTTGCAAGTAGGCAAATGAACTCTGAAGGGGCCCCTCAGGAAGCACTACAGGGAATGGTTACTAATGATAAGATTGAACTTTTGCACCTGCTGAGTGCTTTCAGTTTTGCAAAAATCCAAATATCCAGCAGCATCCACAAAAAGTAATCCTTCCAGGTCAAGATCCAAATCAAAGTGACCAGCACATGAAGAAAGCACTGGGAGGAGCCTGGTGGACAGGAACAGGAAGTTGGAGACTGTGGGGCACTTCCTTCCTCCCACCCCCACCCCCCAAAATGGACTCCTTGCAAAGAAAAAGTGCAGGCAAATGTCAACCTGAGGAGTTATTCTGATAAAAATCATAATTTTCAAGGTTTATGCTGCCTGCTGGTGGATTTCTTGTGCGAAATTGCAAATTTTGCAATCTCGCAATTGCGAGATTGTCGCTGCCCGCCGCATCTACGTGTTCGCAAGTGTTTACTCCCGCGAAATTGTATAGTATTCTAGTTGGCAAGTGCGACCAAGCAAAAAATCAGCTTCGCACGGATTTTACGAATTTTCGGCAAGTTCGCGAGAGTTCGCGGATTGCGAATTTACCGAAAATCCGCAAAATCCGCGAGCGGAACGGATTTTACGCCCATGCTTAGCTTCTAGGCATTCTGGTATAGGGAGAGCAGTAGAGATGTGATGAGCAGAGACAGAGCTGGGACAGGAATGTGAGGGGACCTGCTGCCAGGGGATACCGCCACTTGGGCCTGTGTGCTGGACCCTGCACCCATCTAGGACCCCCCTACTGTCCCCAGGGCTAGTGGAGCCCCACTTCAGGAGTTCAGGCTGCCGTGTGAGAGGAGGGCCACGCTGCAGTGGGGATGGTAAACGCCTACCACCCTGCTTTGATGATGCCCCCACTACCTGCTGACCTGGCCCAGTAGTGCCTACTGCTCTGTCCCCCGGACCCCTGAGGAAGGAGGGCCCCCCTAGGTCCCTGGAGCTGCCGGGACCCTGCCCTATGCAAGCGCTGCACAAAGAAGCGCCCAGAAGGGAAGGAGCATCTGGGACCCCCCCCAGGAGGTGAGGAGTGTTACCCTGAGCCTGCTGCTGGGACTGTCCGCCCCTTTTCGCTGTGCTCCTGGACGTGCTGGGCCTGGAGGAGGCGCTGCATGCCAAGCGCTATAATCCTGGAAGCACTGTGCTGCAGAAGCCCTGGGTAGTCCTGAAGTGCCTGAACTGTACTGCCTGCTGTGTGTGCCTGCAAAGCGCCGCTTCAACCAAGCGCTGGACTGTTGGAAGGGCTGCCTGGCCCTGGATAAGTGCTGCCTGCTAAGCTCTGTGATCTAGAAGCGCTTTATGAGGAGCTGGGCTGAGGAGAAGCGCTGTGTGGTGGCTAGCGCTGCGCAGCTGGAAGAGGCTGCTTTTGTGTTCCTAAGTGCTACCGCCTCTCAGCCTTGTAAATAGGGCAGGAGCCTACCCCACCTCCGCTCGGGGAGCAGTGTCTGCGTCTGTCTGGTGAGGCATCGAGGCACATTGTCGGTGCCTGCCTCCCACCCTACTGCCCAGGAAGCCCGGAGCGAGGAGCAGAAGTGTGGAGACATTGCCAAGAGCCCGGTGAGTGTGGGGCTCAAACAGACTGTGTTGGGGGGCGTATCGGGGCATACTGTCGGTGCCCAACCCCCGATGCCAGCATTCCGTGGTGAACTGCCGCCCCCAGGAACAGTATTGTTCTCCAGGTGCCCCGCCTGGCAGCGGGCACCTGCAACGTTGGGCCAGTAGACCCAGGACAGAGACTCGGAGGTATGGGCCCCGGGTGGGTCAGGGACCTGGGTTGTGCCTACAGTAGTTAGTTGCCTGATTCCAGGCCAATAGGGGAAGTCAGGCTATGGAAGTTTAGCTGCAGATGATCCTGCCTCATGTGTGATACCACTGTTGAGGGGGGGGGGGGAATGCCGGTCTTGGGTGCCTAGTGTTTTTATGTCACCGGGAAGTGCTTTTGAGCCCCTATTCGGTTAAGGCTGGGTGCTTAGGTCACTGTGCCCCTACTCATGATTAGTTGAGCCAATGTGGATGTGTGCTCTGCAAATCTTATGAGCACCGTGATTCCTGCCCAAGGATAAGGCTCCTGCCTGATGCCCAGAGGTCCCTCTACTGAGGTTGTAAGCCCGATGTCAATGTTATGCACCCATTGTTTCTTTTCTTGCAGGAGGTGCTCGTGAATTCCTGCCTGATGTTAAGGTTCGGCACCTAAGGTTGATTTGATGGTGTACTTACTTGCCCCAGGATGCTCCAAAGAGTTATTGGTGCCCATGGTAAATGTGAATATGCCTTTCTAGGCCTGATGTAATGTTGTTTGCTCAATGTTCCTTTTGTTGCAGTGGATGCAGACGCCAGGCAGGAGTTACCTTCATACCTAATGTGTATCTTATGTCTAATGCCTGAGTTTACGCCTACAACTTACTTCTAGGTGAGGCCAAGGATGAAGGTCTGAGTTTGCCCTGCAATATCAATCATATGTGTTACGCATTTCCTGACATTCTTTTATTTCAGCTGGACACTAATGGACTTCCTTAACCCTTTTTCTTATTTCTCCCATTTTTCCTTGTAAATAATCCCCCGGGTATACTTGCTCTGGCGCCAGTTGGCTCCTCATTGTGATTACTGCTATTGTTGTGTTTTACCTTTGCAGGTTGGAGATAATACAACACTTATTCTTTTTCTAACCAGAAGCGGTGTCGTATCTCTTTTGTGGTGTGCCTGGTGTGTCGTCTGTGAGTACTGCGTGGATGCTTCACACATGTCCTCTGAAGTTTGGCCTGCCCGCTCTGCTCCATGCTACCCCCTGCAGAATTGGTAACCCTATTTCTGACAGTGACCTTTTGAAAGCCAGAGTAGGGAGAAGTAGAAGTAAAGTGGGGGGCCCTGGGGCTGAGGGATATAAGTTGTTTATAATCCTCTCTAAGTAGAGAGAGTTTGGTCACTAAGGTAGTAATATTTCAGTCAATGTTGATGAGTGTTTGGGTAAGGAGGGTGAGCGGGGGAACAGAAGGGGCAGGGGTGGGGAAGGGTGTATTTTCAGTATTGGTTGGTAGGAGGAAGTTAATGTTCAGGGAGGGAAGTAGGTGTAGGAATTAGAGTAGGTGAGGGACGTAAAATCCTCTCTAGGCATGGAGGGGGGTGTGGAGGAGGGCGGGGCACTGAGAGAGGAAGGAGATAGTTTTGAGTAGAGGGTAAGAGGTCGAAATGAGTGTGGGGAGAAATAACATCAATGTGGGAGAAGGAGTGTAGTTAAGAAAAGGGAGGCTCGGAGAAGGGTGTGTAATAGAGTGAGGGGCAACGAGGGGTATTTTGGTAGTATAGCTGGGGCAGGAGGTGGGGTTGGGAGTTGGAGAGGTGAGAATGGGAGTTGACGGGAGTGTTATTAGAGGGCGTGGGATTTGGTTTGTTCATGAGCAAGAGATTTGGGGAGATGCAGAGTGAGTTGGGGATGTCAAGGGGGGATTCAGGAGAGAGCGATTGATTAGAAGTAGAGGCTTGGGAAGGGGAAGAGGAGGAGAGGAGAGGACGAGAGGGGTGTGAGGAAGGGTACCATCAGGGTTTGGGGGAGAAGTGTGTTAAGAGGATGAAGAGTAGGGGGAAATGGGTGAATAGAGGGAAGAGCAATATGGAGGGCACAGGTGGTTTGGGTGTTAGAAATGGGGTTATGAGTTTGGGGGCATTGGTTATTAGCGTAAGTGAGGGTAGAATTATTGGCAAGCGTTACACTTAAATTACACCTGGTTTTCAGTACCCCACACTAGACATTAACTACTAAAAAACATGAGCCACATGTGGAAGTAGGTGGTTCCCTGTAGAGGCAGCTGCACCTGACACCTGTTCTCCAGGACGTTTTTTTGACTTACAAAGGCAGAGGCTTGTTTTTACTGGTAGTATAAAAAACTAGACAAGACTGATTCTGAAAAATAGAAATCTTATCCATGAATTTGTTTCCACAAATACTTCAAATATATTATAATTCCAAGTTTTTATATTTATCCTGCTTAATGAATTTAATATCGGAGTAATTACCTCCAATTCCATTTTTAAAAGTGCATAGACCCTTGGGTTCACCGCCATACCCTTCCTATTCCGTATCCCTCACAACCCTCTCTTGTGTTATTTGGATGAGAGTTCTACATCCACTCTCCCTGTTTAGTCCCCATCTCCACTTTTGTATTTTATATGTTTTCCCTGCCACCCACCACGTCTCTCACCTGTTTCCTACTCCCCTACTTAAGTCATCGCTTCCCTGAAGCCCCTAACTACCACTCCTGCCATTAATCCTCAATACCATTTTAAATCTGTACCATCATTTTATCCCAATACCCATTATTCTCCTTGCCTCCTCTACCTGTTAAGATTGTGGTAGACGTAAAACAGAGACTCCTGCAACTCCGATTTTATTAAATTACCCTAGTATCTCACTCTGTCCCTTTCTTTTTCAAAAATACTTATTACACTTACTGTTCCTTAGTACTTTAGTATTATGACATGGTTTAGCTTTAATTTTGTTTTACATAGCTGCCTGATATGCATTGGATACTTGGTATGGTACAATACAGGTTTTTACACATTTTAGTAATCTACAAGAATAGGGATTGCAAGTCTGGATCAAGAGAAGGAATTACATTTTGTTTGTAGTTCATCAAATGAAGTGCATATGCAAAGGCAGAGGGAGTCTTGTGTATAAATCAGTCTTCTCACAAAACGGTACAGCTCTAATAAATCACCCTCTGCGCTCTGTTATTTCCCCACTTTTCCAACTCACCTCCTGCAGACTGGGGATGGTTTCAAGAAGAAAGACCTTGCAGGCTGAGTAGGCTTCAAAGAAAAGTGTGACTAAGGGAGCATCTACAGTGGCAGCAAACTGGCCTGCTAACATCTCAATGACTGCAGAAACATTAAAAAATCACAGTTAAAGATCAAAGGCTTAAGTGTTGCATTTTTCTGCACATTCACCACCTTGCCTGGTAGGACATACTGAACAAAAACAGTGCAATGTGTTTGCTGACAGCAAATGATTTTTTGCATGAATTAGACTCAATTCACATAGGTTTTCTCTGACTCTCATGGGTCATGTAATGGCATCCATTTCAATCCTACATCCTATTGTACTTTTGTAGCATTCTAGACACTAGACATTACATGGTAATCATTCCACATTACTGCAACTCACTGTATTGAACTCAAAAGAATGAAAGGACAAATATGTATCACAAGGGTGCTTTCTACTTAAATTTGTATGTGGTTAACAAAGAAGTGCTGGTTCGGGTATCACCAGAGTAAAAAAAGTGGTGTAATGATTTTGTACTATTTTGCTCCTCAGGAAGGAAGAAACTGAACCAATTTAATCTCATACATCTGATTCACTCAATTTTCTATTTTAAACATTACAAAAAGTGTGGACTCAAATTTCCTGTCCTAATATTGTAAATGTTTAGTTGGGAGCAAAACTTGCTTCCTGCATTCTCTATTTTTTAAGTGGTAAAAATGGTTAAAATATATTAACTCCATGATTTGCACCAGTCAAAACATTTACTTAATATGGTGCTTAGTTTGCAATTGTGTGAGCTGTAGGTTGCAGCGAGATGCCTGTGCAAATGAAATAAACAAATACCTCTTGAAAATGATGCACGGTTTCTGCAGGTTTTAATGCTCCTCTTCCTATGGAGGTAATTTCATAACTTAAGACCAGATTCTGGGTTTGTCAGATGGGTATCCCGTCACACACGTGATGGAGAACTGGTCTGTCTAATTACAGGTATAATAGGATATAAAGGACTTGTAATAAGTCCGCGGGAACAGACGTAAAGTTTGCAATGGAGCAATTTGTCCACCAAACTCTAAATCAGGCCCTTATATTTTGGTTACTAAAAAGAATAGGTTTTTCCTGGAGGTGTGCTCTTCAGACATGAGATGTGTTCCCCTTCTGACATGGCAAACTTGACACTGCAGCTCAGCATGCAAGTTCAATTGGCAGATGTACTAGAAAGTAGTGGAGTTACACTTTATGCAGACCAATGTTGCAGTTGAATTCTGATTTGGGCCACAAATGAGTATTCAATGCAGATAAGTTAGAAGTTGCTCAAAACTATGGGATGACTATGGACTATTATTCTCTGCACCAATCAGACATAAGAAATTGCATCTCTTAATAAAGGTGTCCTTTCCCCACACTCCCGCAACCATCATACAGAACCCCACCCTTCCACCAGCGCAGGTACACACCAAGGCTAAACCAATATTTCTGGTTGACTGTAGAAGCAGTCTTCATTACAGGATAGAAGGTTCTGAGAATCAGACCCAGGTGTGATTCAATTTCTGGTCCTGCAAGAGAAAATAAAAAAAACATTATTAATGAAAAGAAAGACGAATACCAACTTAAAATGACGAGTGTGCTACAAAGCTCATGTGTTTGTTATGATACATGTTAAAAAATAACTTGATGCATGGCTTTCTAAATTTTCCACTCAGCAGCAAATGAAACTTCAAACCTCCGAGGTAAAGGGGAACCAAATTTCACCAGATTTGATATAGGAAAATGGGCGCCTTTCTTTTTTGACAAAATGACTGCAACTCCTTTTTAACATGGCTCCCACAAGTAAGACCTAACTACAATTTTTGCATCTTGGAGCAGTTGATGCATTTCTGCATCTACAGCAAAGTTTATACTAACTTTGCTGGAGAAAGCAAGTAGGGCATTTAGCCAAAACATGCTCCAGACAAAGCAACTTTTTACAGCTCATATAAGGCAATCAGCCTCCATCAGTAAGCGGAAAAGAAAGTTTCACATTGTCTTTACCCTGGATTCCCTGGATTCACTTGCACCTTTTTATAAGGGTGATGAAGGAGAGCGGAATTATAGCAGGGTTGCTGCATTTTTACAGAAATCCAAAATCCTTGTAAGAAGAAAGGCTTCATAGTTATGTAGTTAGTTTGTGTGGAGCTGTTTAGTTTTTAACTGTTTTTTAGCAAGAGACATAATGAAACAACACCTGTAAGGAACATCTGGTGCTGGTATATGGTGCTAAAATGTGAATCTGCAAAGTGAAAGGACTACGAACGACAACAAATCTAAAACAATATGTATCATTTTAACATAATAACCAAAATAGTAGCAATACATGTTTGTCCAATAAGAATTGCTGTCGGTGGACCTATATTTAAGATGCAACCATTCACTTCAAAGGCCTATTGCTGGAGCTCCATATTTGAAGCCTCCTGATAGATTTAGCACTGAGATGTTTGTTTCTTTAATGAGCACTGTCTGAAAAGTAATCATCTTAGAGTTGATTTGCATAACCATTATGACATGGGGTCGCAACAGATAGTGTTGCTGTTATATTATTTTCCTGTTCATTGTCAATTTCCTCACAAATTAAGTGTTTCAACTATGTGGGTTGAAAAGACAAAGTCATGGGCTTCTATTCTCAATGCCACTATTTGTTTGAAACATATGTAGAAAATAACTTAAATATACCCTGTGTGGCTTCTTTCCACTTTCAATTTGCATAGAAATGCAATGCTAGTGATTGACCCACTATCAAAAACCAATGTAAAATGTATTAATCCACCATGGGCTAATACAAAATGTGAAACACTTTATTAAGGGACCAGAAAGAAGAAGCCAACATCTGTCAGGGCATGCTTCAAAGCCAACTATCTGTGTATTTGAGTGGTGTGATGACATGAGCCAAAGTCAGATAATACTATCTGCAGCCAGACCTAAAAGCAATGTAGAATCCGATAGATTGCCACAGATCACAGTGTTCCACAACAACATAGCATTTTTGAAATTACCGTATTGAATTGTCATTTGATGGATGGCCCAAAACACAATCTCCTCTTGAATAGATGGCACCATAAATAGATTTACAATCCTAGAAGATGTTGACATTGGTATCCCCTTGGTAAGAGCAATTTGACACATTAAAGCCGTCCTTTCAAGTTCAGCAGAATTCTCCTAAATATGCAGAAATATGAAATATTGGTCATTTAAATGATTTATGACAAAAACACCAGACGAGATAAACAAATCCAAAACAAGAATTAAGTACAAAGTATCAGGTATGCAGACAATATTGTGAAACAGGAGATGCCTAAACACATCATTAAGGGCCTGATTATGAGTTTGGCGGATGGGATACTCCGTCATAAATGTGATGGATATGCCGTCCACCATATTACAAGTTCCATAGGATATAATGGAATTGTAATATGGAGGACAAGATGTCCCTCAAGTTTGTAACAGAATATCGCTGACTACCAAACACTTAGGGCCCGATTCACAGAACTAACTTAAGACAAAATCCTAAACTTACTACCATTTTGGTACTCACAGAAGGCACTTCCTCATTTTGGTTCGCCAGGATGTCAGTGGATGTTACTTGAGTTGTTACATTTATTTTGGTACCTAGAGTTTCCTTCTAGGTACAAAATGGTTGGTTGATGGCCATCCTCGGTTTGACAGCCGTTTACCAAATTTTGTGAGACATATGATTTGGAGGGTGGTGAGAATGACTGTGGTGGTGCAACGGTTGTTAGTCAGTATGTGGGGTATAGGTAATAATGTGAGTTTAATAATGTGAGTTTGAAATGTTGGTGGCATTGGTTGATAAGAAGAAAATAGTGTAAGATTTATAGGATATCTGGTGTACGTGTTAGTGTAAGGCATAGAAGGAGAAGAATTGTAGGTGATGGAATATAGGCTATTTAAAAGTTTACAAAGGCATGCTTCTTATGGGTGGATTAAAAACAGGGGTCTCCAACTGGTTGATCGCAAGTTACTAGTAGCTCGCAGGCTGCTACTGAGTAGCTCACATATGATAATTGCCTGTCAACAAGCTTGAGGATATGCAGGTGCCATACAGATGACAAAGCTATTTAAAACACTGTGCCCGTTTCTAAGATTTACTCAAAAGCTGAGAGTGCTGGATGATGCAGAATACCCTTTTCTGAAAAATAATTTCTTCATTTTCTACTTTCTTTCTAGCCTTTCTTTCCTTTTCTTTCATCTTCCTTGCTTTCATGTCTCTTGTTCCTGTCTTAATGTATTTTATTCCCTCTTTCTTGCTTTCTTTTAATTTCTCCTTCTTTCTCACTTTCTTACTATTTGTTTACATTATTTCTTCCTTTCCCTCTTTTGGTGTGCATTCTTTTTCAGTTCTCTTTCTTTTTGGCAAAAGTTTCAGATTGCCATATTTCTTTCTTTTTTCATTTCTATCTCTAGTTTCTACTTTTCTTCTACTTCCCCATTCTTTGTTTCTTTCAAAGTTGTTCTTTCTTCTCCTATTTCAATCTCTTAATTGTTTCCCTATTTTTCTCTGTTTTTTTCTTTTCCAGGCTAATTCTTTCTTCTTCACCTTTCTTTCTCTCCTTGTTTCTCTCAGTAATTATTTACTTTGTTCTTTCATTCTTTCTTTTTTCTCCCATGTCTGTTTTTCTCTGTTTATTTTTCTATCTTCCACTCTTACTTGCTTTTGCTCCTTCTTTTCATTTGTCCTAACTCTGTCTTTTTCAATGTCTTTCTTTCTCCTCTTTTTTCTCTTATTGTTTCTTTTTCTCCCTCCTTTCGTTCAGTCTTATCTTTTTTCTCTGTCTTCATCTTTCCTCGTCTGTTATTCTTTTTCTGTCTTTTTCCTTTTGTTGTATTTACTTATTGTTCTTTTTTCTTTCCTACCCTCTTTTCTTTTATTTGTCAACTACTTGCCTTTTCTTCATCTACTACTGACCTTGTCTCTTTCTTTCTGTTTTCTTTTAATTTCTGTCTCTAATTTTTTTCTTTTAATTTCTTTCCATAGTTTTCTTGTTGTCTTTTTTCTCTTACCTTCTTTCTTTTTGCGTTCTCTATTGTGCTCTTCATTTTTCTACTTCTACTTCCTCCTTTGCCATACCTTCTTTCTTCCCTTCTTTTCAATCATTTCTTTCAAGGTTGGTTTCTGTATCTTTCATTTATTTTCTTCCTTAATTTCCTGTCTTGTGCTCTTTTCTCTGATTATTTTGTCCTCATTAGTTTTCTCTTTAATTTTGTTCCTTTTTCATTTCCTATATTTCACTGCCTTTCTTTTTTATTTTCCTTTCTTTCTTTCTTTCTTTTTCCTTTCTTTCTTTCTTTCTTTCTTTCTTTCTTTCTTTCTTTCTTTCTTTCTTTTCTTTCTTTTTCCCTCATTCTATCATTCTTTCCTTTTGGGTTTTTTCTTTTCTCTTCCCTGTAATGTTATGGTATGTTAATGAATTTGTAAAGCACTTTGCTGCCCTAGCAATAGGGCATCCCAGCGTTAGTTCCAGGTCATATTGTGGTAGAAGAGAAGGGGTTGAGAAATAGGCCACAAATTCCCAAGTCTTCACTGCCTTCATGAAAGCCCAATGATTCTGGATACTCCTGATGGTCACCGGGAGCATGTTTGAGAAGGCCGGTGCCTTATCTCGGAACGAGCGCCCTCCTGCTCTTGCTTTTCTGACTCGGGGGAACAGAGGCCAAGTTTAGCTCTGCAGAACACAGCTCACAACGTGGGACTTACGGAAATAATACATTTGATAGGATAGGGGAAGTAAGGATTCTGTGTGCAAAGCACAGTGTCTTGAAGTGGATTCTCTTATCCATTGGGAGCCAGTGCAATATGTGAATAAATGTAGCAACTGAGCATGTCTGGGCATACCCACGTCTGGGCATACCCTTCCCACATAGGGTGAACAGCAAAACAAACAAGATGATGGACAGGGTCAAGACTGATTTGCAAATGGCCATGTCTGAACTGGGGTGGCTTGGTGAGCAAAATAACGATGGATTAAACCCAGATCTGTGACTGGGGGTGAATGTTTTGCCACTGTGCAACATTCCGTCCATCATCTTGTGTGTTTTGCTGTTCACCCTATGTGCGAAGGGTATGCCCAGACGTGGGTCCCGTGCTCACTAAGACACTGGAGTCAAGCTATCCTGGCTGAAGATGGCTGATAGCCAGACACCGGTCCTAGGATGCTTAATTCCGGTCCAGGGAAGACATGGCTTGGCAGTTCGGGCTGGACTGTTCACATGAGGCACAGGGTCAAGACTGATTTGCATATGGCCATGTCTGAACCTGGGTGGCTTGGTGAGCAAAATAACGATGGATTAAACCCAGATCTGTAACTGGGGGTGAATGTTTTGCCATTGTGCCACATTCCGTCCATCATCTTGTTTGTTTTACTAGAATATCTTTGTCAGTATATTGTCTGGCATACATATTCTGTACTAAACATTGTTGATAGAAGTTATCACCACATTTAGGTCAGGATATTGATGTCAAGTGATATTCTATATGTAATATTCCAATATATAATCCTATTAATTATTACATTCCCACCCACTGTAAAACTAACTTGGTGCTCTCTTTTCAAGAGCTGTTATATGTCTTGCAGCTCCCACGATATCACCAATCCTGTGGTACATCCTAAAAAATCCCTTCTATTGCCACTGGGTAATTAATTAAACTTTTTCATGTCAGGAATATCTTGCTATTTGTTAGTGCCCCATTGGATCTCCCATGCATTTCTTCAGCTGGGCTCCCTACTCACATCCATTGTGGCATCAAGATAATCATCCTGTGTAAATTATTTCAGAACCTCTGGGAGAGCCATCTGTATAACCCTGTTAACAATACAATGGCACATCTGCTTGTTTCCATACTGACTACAGATCACAACAGAACTATTTGGGATACTAAAGGTCTGACTGAATGATCAGTAGTAATTCTGCTTTGCCACACAGGTAAAGATGCAGTGTTTTACAACTCCTGCCCTGAAGCTCCTGAGCTTTCCCAAGATTGAGTGAATAATTACCAGCTGTCGGGGATAACCTGTTGCTTACCGAGTACTTCAGGATGCTGTCCAGAGTGTCAGAAATCACCAACATGTTGCTCTCTGTCAAATCCCTTTCAGTGATGGTAGTGTACATAGAATGCACAATAGCTAGTTCCTGCAGGGGTGTTAACTGGGTAAAAAGCACATTTTATGCATCTGAACAACAGGGTCAATCAGGGACTTATTCACAAACTGTGACATACTATAAAATGCTTTTCTCAAACCCTATATCTGAAGACTTCTGCCTCCAACTCTCTTATCTATTCTACGAGGAGATCTATGCCCCTCATGTATACCTACTGTTTTTTTCTATCTGTAGGAAGGATAGGGGTGATTGGCTGGAAAATGGGGAACATTTATTATAAAATGGGAGGCATTTTGGAAAAGGTAAGGGGGTAAAGGAAGGATTAAAGAGGTGTTTAGGGAGGGACAAACACCTATCCACAACAAGGTAAGCTTGTTGATATTCACAAACTGTACTTACTTTATTACTTAAGCCATAATGGTCATAAAACAATTACAAATGTTTTTCAGCCCAGATCTGGAGTAAGTGCAGAATCACACATAGCAAACCACTGAAATTGGAACACCATTCCATAACAAATAATGGAGATAAGGACGTAAAATAAAACCCAATAGAAATAAATGTTAGAAATACATGAACCTATTTTGAATTTAAAAAAAGATATATCTATATATATATATATATCTATCTATATATAGATCAAGGCTTCACAAGCCGAACGCACAGATGTTTTGTCTGCCACTTGCTACGTTTCATTACATTTCATTTTGTTTCACGGAGTGCCTTCCCGGGTGATTCTTTCAGAGCAGCCCTCTTTCCCCCTTTGCTATTTTCAAATCCCCCTATCGAGATGTATGATGGGTTTCACATATAAAAATACACTCTTTTAAGATGTTCCTTTCACTGTTAAGCAAGACCTGAAACAGACAATGCCGAAATGCGTCTACTTGTTAATTTAAGAACAAACTGTGATCCCTTGAGTGCTCTGTGTTGTCCCATTGAACCTAAGTTGTAGTAAACCTTGTCAGCAGATTTTAAGCAATAACACTGACTCAGGCCAATCTTTGGAGAATAGTTGTACATGTATATATGCTTGGAAATGGTGAAGTGACAAAAGCAGTAAAGTTACTACAAAGTCTAAGAGTAAATGTACACATGTATGTGTGTGTGGGTGTGTGTCCTTTTGTACTGGTAATCATTGACCTTTTTCTGGTGCTTCATTTTTCTCAACTATCCATACCCAGAGGAGGAACAAGCCATGAATGCTTGCTCTCTCAGAAATCTCTCCTTTATATGACACTCAACATTAACGGGTCCCAGGATGCTTGTTTTCGGGTGCGGGGAAGACCTGGCTTGGCAGTTTGGGCTGGACTGTTACTATGAGGCACAGGGTCAAGACTAATTTGCATATGGCTGAGTTTGAACTGGGTTTGCGAAGTGAGCTAAAGAACTATGATGGATTCAACCCAAATCTGTGATTGGGCTGGGTGACTGAGGGTTTCAGCGCTCTGTTCGTCATCTCCTTGTGTTTGCAGAAATGTGATATAACACTGCAATATCGCACAATAACTTATTTATACTGCACATTATAGCAACTCACTGCACTACAACCCAATACAACCTAAGCTATTACCGCTGTACTTCACACCACACAGTCCTTCACAGTACAGTAAAGCCTAGAATATCACACTACAGCACTACACAATATAACACAATGTTAGGCAACCACATATGTAGCTAAAGCTCACTGCCTCTCATTGCCTTGAGTGTCATGTAAAGCAATGGAGACTCACAGATACCTTTTTTCGATGTTCCAGGATTTTACAACCCAATAAAATGGTCTCATCTGGTTGGACAGAAGCAGACGTATCCAAAAAGCCCATTAGGCTTTCTATGTCCAAGCGCCGGACCGATTCCATCAGTCGAACTGTAATGACAACCCCAATAAACAGACACATGTATGAATACTGTCTAGGCAGATGTTGCTCTTTAGTCATTTAGAAAAACGTATCACAAGACATTTGTAACTCGCAACGCAATCTGCATGAATTTTTAAAGGTAGGATAGATGTCCAAGATTCATTTGTGCTTGTGCAATTTATGTTGTATGTTATTTTTTTACGGCTTGATTACATATGGAATGTAGGTGTTATGCTCTCTATATATATCTGCTTATGAACTACTGGTAAAACTAGCATTGGCATAGGCAATAGATCTCAACCCCTAAATTTGGTTGCCACCTTTCCTTCCAAGAGAAAAATGCAGTAATATGTTGATGTTTCAAGAGTCTGCAGAGACCCAAAATAGGACTTTAAAAACAATCGTATGTATTAATTCGCAAAATGACTCTTCTTTCTTTGTTTACTTTAATCATTTGTCATGGATCAATAACTCACGCATAGAACACATTTAAATTGGTTTTCTATTTATATTTGCTCTTTGAAGTATACACAGATAAGGCATAAAAATTCCTGCATGTGGTGATTTAGCTTATTTTTGTTCCGACTGATACATTAAAATGACAGTGGTGCTGATAGGAAAGAAGTTAGGTGGCAACCCTACCCCTGAACCATATTTGTTTTGCCAACTTTTTTTTAGATGACTTCTGTGGATGTACATTCAGTGTAATAAAAAGGGATCCCCTGAGTCTGGATAATGTTCCTAGGACAGGGCAACAGTAAATTCAATAATAACAGTTCCTAGACAACAAAATACCTATTAAAGATAAGGTTTCACACAAACAGTTAATAAACAAAGCCTCAGTATACTAACACAGCAAAAACATTTTTCAGAAAATATATATATTTTTTTATTTTGTTTCAGAGCATATAAATCAATTATTAAAACTAAAACAACATCAGCATACAATCATACCAAATAATACATATATCAATAATACATTAAAAAACTTGTGTTTCTAAAGATAAAAAATTACAAGGGTTTTTCAAGAATTAAAGTAGATACGGTGACACTCTCTACGAGCGTTTCGGCGTAACAACGCCTTCTTCAGGAGAACCTCTAGAGATTCGAAATATAAACAAAAATATATACACATGAACATACATAATTGTATAACACAATGCAATATACTGAGGCTATTAGGATAAACTTGGTGCAAGAGAGCGAGTGATGGACTAAAAAGTGACTATAAATTAACATTGCAACATGTAGTGTTAACAACACAATGAAATAAGCGACATTAAAGTTATACATGTGCAATAGAAGTTGAATTTAGAAGGAGGAAAGAATTACCACTGATAAGGTTGGAGTATAGGTAGTGTACAGAAAGAAAAAAGATACGTTAAATAGTTGCTCGTGCACAAAAAGTGCAAAGAAGCGAGGTGCACCCCAGATACCGAAGAAACAAGAAGGCATGGAGCTTTACCTAACAATGATCGCAGTCTATGTACTAGAAAGTGCTGGGTGTAGCATGCTCTGACTGATATAGCCGCTATTAAAACAGAGAAAGAGTGAAATGATTCAATGAGGTGTACTACCGCAGTACCAACTGAGAAGAATAAAAAAAGATCATGCCAAGGTACCTAATAATGGCAATGAAGGTGCGAAGTCAAAGATAGACGTCAACGCACCAGATGGATCTCAATAAAGCAACCTGGAGCCTCCATAAAATGTTATGAATTGATCACTCCAATTGCCCAAAAACAGGATATCAAAGTGGAGGAAGGGACAGGCAGAGTCATATAAATACCTGTTCTGTTCTGAGGTACTCCAACAAGAGATTCAGTATAGTAGATTTCAAGTAAAAAGACTAGATAGCCGGATGATCGGGCACAAAGGAGCTGCAATGAATAAGTAAAGCCACATAAGCACTTGCATTTAGATGTCTAAAGTAGACTGCCATCCTATATATACTATACTGTGATTACCTGTATGACGGCAGACCAAATGAAAATTCTGAGTCATGGATAACTCATCAGTGGATTCGTTAAATATGACGTCAAAGGCACCTACTTATGATAATCTGCAATAAAGGATAATGCGTTGTCACTAAATTGCCAACTAATCAATCAATCAATCAATCAATCAAGCATTTGTATAGCGCACTACTCACCCGGAGGGTCTCAAGGCGCTTGGGGAGGGGGGGTCCGCTACTGCTCGAACAGCCAGGTCTTGAGCTGCTTCCTGAAGGTGAGGTGGTCTTGGGTCAGGCGGAGGTGGGTCGGGAGGGTGTTCCAGGTCTTGGCGGCCAGGTAGGAGAAGGACCTTCCTCCTGTGGTGGCTCTTCGGATGCGGGGGACGGCGGCGAGGGCGTGGTTGGTCGATCGAAGCTGGCGTGTGGGAGTGTAGAAGTTGAGGCGGCTGTTGAGGTATCTTGGGCCTTGGTTGTGGAGAGCTTTGTGTGCGTGGGTGAGGAGACGGAAGGTGATTCTCTTGTTGACCGGAAGCCAGTGCAGGTCTCTTAGGTGTCCGGAAATGTGGCTGTGTAGGGGGATGTCGAGGATGAGTCTTGCTGAGGCGTTCTGGATCCATTGGAGTCTCTTCTGGAGTTTGGCGGTGGTTCCGGCGTAGAGGGAGTTGCCGTAGTCCAGTCGGCTGGTGACGAGGGCCTGGGTGACCGTCTTCCTGGTCTCGGTGGGGATCCACCTGAAGATCTTACGTAGCATGCGCAGGATGTTGAAGCATGACGAGGAGACGGCGTTGACTTGTCTGGTCATGGAGAGGGAGGAGTCCAGGATGAAGCCCAGGTTGCGTGCGTGGTCTGTGGGATTGGGTGCGCTGCCCAGGGCGGTGGCCCACCATGAGTCGTCCCAGGCGGAGGGTGATGGGCCTAGGATGAGGACTTCCGTCTTGTCTGAGTTCAGTTTCAGGCGGCTGTTCATCATCCACTCGGCTACGTCTGTCATCCCTTCGCGTAGGTTGGCTCTGGCGGTGGCGGGGTCACTGGTGAGGGAGAGGATCAGCTGGGTGTCGTCGGCGTAAGAGATGATGTTGAGGTTGTGTTGGCGTGCGATGGCCGCGAGGGGGCTCATGTAGACGTTGAAGAGGGTGGGGCTGAGCGAGGAGCCTTGAGGAACGCCGCAGATGACTTCAGTGGCTTCTGATCTGAAAGGGGGAGGCGGACTCTCTGTGTCCTTCCGGCGAGGAAGGTGATGATCCAATCTAGTGCCTTCTCTTGGATTCCGACGTTGCTGAGGCGCTGCACCAGGGTGCGGTGGCAGACAGTGTTGAATGCTGCGGAGAGGTCCAGGAGGATGAGGGCCGCAGTTTCTCCGTTGTCGAGCAGGGCTCGGATGTCATCGGTGGCTGCGATGAGGGCGGTCTCGGTGCTGTGGTTGGCCCGGAAGCCGGACTGCGAGGGGTCGAGGGATCCATTCGTCTCGAGAAAGGCGGCAAGCTGCTTGTTGACGGTCTTCTCGATGACTTTGGCCGGGAACGGGAGGAGCGAGATGGGGCGGTAGTTTTTGAGTTCGGTGGGGTCCGCTGATGGTTTCTTCAGTAGAGCGCTGAGTTCGGCGTGCTTCCAGCTCTCTGGGAAGGTAGCGGTGGTGAAGGAGGTGTTGATGATGTCTCGCAGGTGGGGTGCGATGACAGCGTCGGCCTTGTTGACGATGTGGTGAGGGCAGGGGTCGGTTGGGGATCCGGAGTGGATGGAGTTCATCGTGCGGATGGTGTCTTCGGTGGTGATCGGGGTCCAGGCGCGGAGGGTGGTGGTGGGGGTCGTTGGTGCGGTCGTAGGGTGCGTCGGTTGTGTGCTGAAGCTGTTGTGTATGTCTGCGATCTTGTTGTGGAAGTAGGAGGCGAGGGAGTTGCATAGGTCTTGTGATGGGGTGATGTCGTTGTTTCCGGCGTTGGGATTGGAGAGCTCTTTGACGATGTTGAAGAGTTCCTTGCTGTTGTGTGCGTTGTTGTCCAGTCGTTCCTTGAATGCGGTTTTCTTGGTGGTATGGATCAGTTGGTGGTGTTTTCGGGTTGCGAGCTTGAGGGTGGTCATGTTGTCTGGTGTAGGGTCTCTGCGCCAGGCTCGCTCGAGGGCACGGCAGTTCTTCTTGGAGCTCTTGAGTTCGTCAGTGAACCAAGGTGCTTTCTTACTGCCGGGTCTGCTGGGCGGGGTCCTCAGTGGGGCGAGGTCGTCTGCGCAGTTGCTGATCCACTTCGTGAGGTTGTTGGCGGCCTGGCTGGAGTTCATGGAGCTGGTGGGGGGGTCTTGGCTCAGGGCTGCGGCGAGCTGGTCGGCTGTGATCTTGTTCCAGTTTCTGCGTGCGACCTGTTGCTGGTGTTGGTGGATCGTGTTCTTATTGAAGCTGAAGTGGACGCAGCTGTGGTCCGTCCAGTGGAGTCCAGTGGCGTGGCTGAAGGCGATGTGCTTGCTGGATGAGAAGATGGGGTCGAGTGTGTGTCCGGCGTAGTGGGTGGGGGAGGTCACCAGCTGCTTGAGACCGATGGTGGCGAGGTTGTCCAGCAGGGTGGTGGTGTTGCGGTCGTTGTTGTTCTCCAGGTGAAAGTTGAGGTCCCCGAGGAGGATGTAGTCAGCGGAGGGGAGGGCGTGCGGGCTGATGAAGTCGGCGATGTCTTCGCTGAATTGTGTGCGCGGTCCCGGGGGTCTGTAGATGAGGGTGCCTCTGAGGGTGGTCTTGGGGTCGGTGTGGATCTGGAAGTGTAGGTGCTCGGCGGCTGTGAGGGTGTCGTCGGTGTTGGTTGTGATGCGGATGGTGTTCTTGTGGACGATGGCGATGCCTCCACCGGTCTGGTTGACGCGGTCCCTCCGGGTGATCTTGTATCCGTCCGGGATGGCGATGGCGATGTCGGGCGCTGAGGAGGCGTTCATCCAGGTTTCCGTGAGGAAGGCGACGTCTGGGGATGTAGTGTCGATCAGGTTCCAGAGTTGGACGGCGTGTCTGTGGACGGAGCGAGTGTTGAGCAGGATGCACTTCAGGTGGTTGCTGCTGGTGCTCGGTTTGGTGGGTGCTGGTGCCGTGCAGGTCCGGATGCAGGTGAACTTGCAGGAGTGGCAGCTGAAGGGTCCGTGGGTGCGTCTCAGTGTGGCTCGGTAGCAACCGGGGATCCGGCCGGGGTTGAGTGCGTTGAAGGTGGCTGCGTCGTAGGTCAGGCGGGTGGACTGGCGTCTGCGGGGGTCAGGGGGTCTGGCGCTGGTACGGTCCAGGCACGGATGGGCGCAGACGGGCTTACCTTTGGCGCACCTTCGGCGTTCAATCGGTGCTCCCGCTGCGCGCGTCCGCTGCGCGGTCGCTCAGGGGGCGTCATAAGTAAGGAGCCGGGAGGGCAGGTCAGCTGGGTGGCGGGAGTGGGGCGGCCAGTGGGCAGGGGGGGCGGAGTCGCCTGGAGGTCCGAGGGCGGCTCAGCGGCAGCTGGGTCGTCTGGCGGCTGGAGAAGGACAGCTAACAGGTGGGGGAGGGCAGCAGAAGGGGGGGAAATAGGGGTACAGAAGGCAAAAGGGGAAGGGGAGTACAGGAGGCAAAATACAACAGGCAAAAGGGGAGAACAGAAGGCAAAACGGAGGGGAATACAGACGGCAAAAACGGAGGCAGCAGGAGGGGGGAAGAACACAGAGGGCAATCGCAGTCAGAGGAGAGGTACACAGAAGGCAGCAGGCAGCGCACTGGCAATCAGCGGGCAGGAGCAGCGGTGGGTGGGGGCGACCTCGCCTGGAGCTAATAACAAAATTATAATGTACAGGGTGAGTAGAGACTATCTTTGCTCGCCCCATGTGAAAAATAACTTGAATGAGGGTGGGCTGACTCTAATCTAAAGAAGATGAATATGGGTCTCGATTCCCCCAAAATCATCTATCTTAGGTCGAAAGTTCCGTGGTGGTGTCAGTTATGTAAAACTACAGAACGATGTCAAAACAACCTACAGAGAGTCCCCTTAAAATGTCAGGGAGTACCCAGTGAAAGAAACAGTAGACCACATAGCAGGAATATTAAAGAAGGACCTCACGAAATAGGACCTGCCTGAAGTCAGCTACCGAAATTATTGGCAGAGTATCGCACAAAAGGGGCAAGGCCGGAAATAATAACTTAAAGTTGCCAAAAACATGATATTTGAACGGGTCCTAATTCAATGTCCAAAAATTACCCAATGCAGTCAGACTTCAAACAGCAATCACGTAGTACTTACTTAGAGCCTCGCGTATGTGGACCAGCCTGGAATCGGCTGCCAGGATAAATGGTTTGCGGTTCTTAGTAGCACGGTATTTAAAGCCACAAATCTTGTTTGGCATCTGAGAAGAAAGAGCACGAATAATAGACGCAATGTGAAAACATTTGATTAAGGATACGAGCGTAGGATGACTGGTACGCTAACCTACTGAAAGACTGGCGCCAATCAAATATAATAATAAAAAGAAAAGAAAGACCTTAAAAAGCGGATAGAGGATACAAACATAAAATAACTGGTGCGCTGGCCTAAGGAAGGACTAGCGCCGAGCAATGTAATAATAAAAATAAGAAAAGGATTTAAACAAAAGAATTTAAACAAACAGATGCGCATAATGATGAAAATAGGCAATAGAGGAATTATTCATAACGAATATTTCAAGTATCGGCTGAGATAAAAAATGTATCGATAGTAATATATAAAAGTGAATAATACTGAATAAAAAGATTAAAACACATACTAAAATTAATAATAAGAAAAGAAAAGAGGATGTAAATATTAATGTGATTGCTAGGAAATTTCAGAACAGAGTACTATTATGTCATTACGTGACTAAGGGCTCAATGATTGGAAAATTCCAAAAAAGATTCTGCTATGTCGAAATAATTAGTTGCTCAAATGTCAGGTATTATACTTAATTGCATTTTCCCAAGAGATGTCGTTATTTAATCCCTTGATGTTTGCTGCCAAAGAAAAGATCCAAAAGACCTCCCGTTTTTTATGGTAGTCTTCTGTTTTGATACTGCTATTATTCTCAAAATTTTCAATAATAAACCAACGTATGTCGTTTGGTTTATGTTGGCAGTCAACATAGTGTTTTACTAGGGGTGCATTGATTTTCGAAGTATGTATCGCTGATCGGTGTTCAGTTAACCTGATGCAAAAAGATCTCGCTGTCTCACCCACATAACCTAATCCGCAGGGACAAACCAAAAGATAAACAACGTTCTTGGTTTTACAATTTGAGAACCTGCGGGGTCGGATGGTATATCCTTGATAGAGGATGTACACACATTCACAGTTGTCAGCTTTGAATGGATTTTCTTATGCTTTAAGAAAATCCATTCAAAGATGATCCCTGCACATGAACATACAGCCATGTCAGCCATCTTAGAATGGATTTTTTTAAAGCTGATAAAAATGCATTGGGAAATGTCTGTCGTGTATACTTGTGCATGTGGAAGCACCGGCAGACATCTTGGAATGTTTAAAAACATTTTATGATTACTGTCTCCCAATACAACAGTTTGCTGAGCTAAGAGCCCGAAGTCTCTGGAGGGTCAAGGGAATGTTGAGGGGGCAGTCTTAACAAAGAGAGGGTGGTAACAGAAGATCTGGCAGCAGGAGAAAAGAAGAGAAAATAATACTTCATATGCACTGCAGTGCAATATCTGATGCCTGTAGTGGAAGGAGTCATGCCATACAATCAAAACTGAGTTAGTAGAAAAGGCTCAAATGAGCGACAAGCACAATAATAGGGCGGAAAGCCATCAAAACAGTAGCAGAGAAGTGAGAGAGACAAGAAAACCATCCAATCATGACGAAAGAACTGACAAACACAAAGACTACTTTTGGTTTTGTATTGCTCAATAGGTCTTCAACAATAGACATCTAAAACTAAAGAGACCTAAAAATAACCCCAAAACAAGAGAGTCAGACAGACTCCTTTTTCTAGGTTATTGGGGCAGGTGGAACAACTGATTTAATTTTTGAGTGATGTACCAGTCAGTGGCTGGCATATGGCATGTTATCATATAGATTCTTGGAGAATACATCACAAAGATATTTAGGTAATTTAGGTAATCGAAAGCTATCATCGCCATCCCCTATTACAATTGGTGTACCACAAGGATTAACTCTTTCCCCAAGTCTTTTTAACCTCTACATGGAACCGCTGGCTGAGATTCTATGACAGCCAACATCTTGTTTCATATGTATGCTTACGACACACAGATCTACATTAAAGTCTCATCACTGGAGGAGATCAAGTCGATGAATGAAGCGCTAACGATGACCATTCAATTGCTAATAAGTAATTAACGTAAACAAAATGAGCAAATAACTGAATTCTAATGAATCCCCCCCTGCAAAATCTCTTCTGAAATAAAGGAATGACCACACTGATCACCGTGCTTAACTGCACCCAGACCTTAGTCGACTCACTAGGAATCATGTTGGACAAGAACCTTAACATGCAAAGCCACATCAACTTGACGGATAAAAACGCCTGGTACCACCGGAGTTGGCTTAGAAAACTGAAACCATTCCTATAAACGTCAGACCTCAAAATGGCAGTTCAGGCGTTGATCATCACGAGTATCGAATACAGTTATTCAACTTTATCTGACCTGCCCAAGACCTCAACAGCACCGCTAAAAGCTTGTCTCAACACAGCCACAAGACTCATAACTAGATCTAGAAATTGTGATCACATCTATCCACACTTAAAAGCTCTGAACTGGCTACCATAAGATGCCAGAGTACAACTCAAACTGGCCTGTATCACACATAAGGCGCTACACTCAAAAACACCGGCATACCTTGCCCAGAAAGTGATGATATTCGGAAGAGGCAGGTAATCCAGAGGCGCAAAAGATCTTGTGCTGGAACCGCCGTGCTTCCAGTAGAAGAAAGCTTTCTCAGGCACCGCACCCAGAATCAGGAACTGCTCCCGACCAAACATTAAAAGAATACCATTCTATTCAAAATTCAAGAAGGAAGTTAAGATCTTCCTAATGGGGAAATTCCTGCCATATCTCTATACAAAGAATCAACTAATTCATCTGTCGATCGAATCACCTTCCGTTCACTGTAGATTTATAAATCAGAGGGTCTTTTGATGGTAAAAGATCATTTGTAATTTGATGTATTCGTTCAGTCTCAGATATTATTGTAAGTCCTGAGAAATTTTACCGTCCACTGGTTTTATAGTTTTATGTTATCTGTATGCGTAAGTGTATGTTGTTTGCTATTGGTCGCATTCGGGACGGCTACATCTCTGTTAATCGCTCTGACACACTAAAGGGTCACGTTTGTGCTATATAAAACACAAAACAAACAAATAAATAAATAAATATAGATGCCATGGAGCCTTTAGTCTTGCATGTGGTGTTTGGCAATTGATCCTCTCTTCAATCTGTTTGGAAGGTTGTGCACAGTGGTCATTATACATTTAGAGTAGGCTTGCTAGATGAAAGTGGTGTGATAATTCATCCTGAAGAAAAGTTGAGTTACATTTTCAGAACTTAAGATAAGCAGTGTAAGATGTAATAGATGCTGTAAATAGGAACAGTTAGATTAAGCAGCATTAGACAATGTGCAGGTAGGTGTGGCTCCCTGAGGATCATGCATACCCAGGTTTCCAAATGACCAATATTTCATTAAGAAGGAAGCAACAAGTAGGTCAGGCGGGGGGACAGTAGTTCCTGTCTGAAAACTGAACATTAGGCCGCGGAAAACAATGTAGCCGCTTAACATAACAGAGGACCGGCACCAAAATAATGAGGAAATGCGTAAAAAATGAAACATACGTGTGGGAAGGGGAGAGAATGTTATAGCAAAATAATGGTGGAATGATTTGTTCACGTCAATATATATTTTGATGAAAAACTTGTGAATACTCCAATGATTGACTTAAAAGCATCTCATCATAAATTTCATATATCAACCTTTTCTAAACTCAAAACCTAAATATTGGGGTACAAAGCTAAATAATTGATATTTTGCATTGCAACTGTAGGTTGTCTCATATTTAAGTAAATGCATCAGCTACTGCTGAATGTATCTGCATTTTTAACTATATTTCAGGCATTTGCATAGTGCACATTTTGCATTTGGCTGGTCTTATGGGGCTTTCCACAGTTTGGTGGCTTTCTACATGGTGCTGGTGGTAATAAAGCAGACCTGTGTCATTTACCAAAAAATAAGATATGTTATTGCATTTGTGTGCTGGTCATGCTTTTGGTTAGCTGGATAGTTAAGGCTGTAAGTCTTCCCCAACTGTTCATACATTATCTGCATTGCTAAACATACATGTGCATGAGTTTGAATCCTGTGTATGCCTTGTGTGTGTAGTATTTTTTAACGTTGGTGCTTTTGGGTACTGCAAAAGCCTACTATATAGTGTATCTGAATCTGTGTTCAATGTATGCTAACCGCTTCGCAGCGGCGGATATTCCACCGCGTGCCGAAAAAAAATTACGCCCACCGCGACATCATATGGCCGGGGGCCATCCGACACACCGAAAAGGTTAAGAGTATTAATGTTTTCTGTTGAATGGCTATTGTGATAGCCATCTATACTGCATACTTGTACTACTTTGCATGTTGAATATGTTTGTACTATTCTATTTATTATGTTCTGGAACTTGGTGTGTTTCATAAACGGTAGTGCTGCTGTGAGTCACATGCTAGCCAGCTAAATTACATATCTTGTATGAGTTGGGTTTGTGAAATATGTTCTTTCTTATATGTTGTGTTGGAATTGTGTAAGGTGTTTCCTAAGTGCAGTTGTGACCTCCGTGATAGCTGATCATAGATTCATCATGAGTGTGTGTTGTATTTAAGTGATATGTTCTGTCTAGAGTATTTGATTTTACTTTGGAGTATTCTTTGGGAGAAATGCAGATGGTAAATGCTCAACTTTGGATAATTCCCTTACCTTACTTTTATTTACAGCTGATTGGTTGAACTATAACTTCCACCTGAGGAAGCCTACGAAGAGAATTGCAATGAGAATTGCTCCTCCATGGTGTTGGCATCTAAAAACCCATAAATGTGATAATGTATTCCTTTACATTTTCAGTCGTGGCTTTTTAACCAAACTACACATTATTTATGTTTTTGTTTAATTGGTTGACAACTACAACAAAACGTCCATAAATATGCAGATGTACTGAAAGTACCCATAAGGGTATACTGCTAGAGCTGTTTGTTGGAACGGAAAAGTCCTCTGCATGGTAAAGGACCTGTATCCCTGCCCTGAGTGCCCAACTGTACTGTTGCCTGGATCCCTAATGCTGGTTGTTATCAGCAATTGCATATCATGCGTTTGCTCCATGACATAGATCTGGCTCACACATTGCGTACTTGTTGGGCCTGGAGGGGCGCCCAAAGAACTACCCTCATTGTGCTGTTGTGTGGTTCCTATAAACCTATATAGGGTCTGCGTGTTTAGACAACATAGAATGTGGGATTGGTGTCCGGACTGATTCCAGACACCCCCACCGGATATGTTACCCTGAATACCAGATTTCTCACAGTGCCACTGTAAACTCCTCTTACCAAGGAGAGAATAGTTCTTGGCACCTATCGAACAAGACAACTCTGTCCCATCGGGGATCGTGGCTACAGTACTTTTCGCCCAGTCACTCGTGCTCACTTTGTCTCAGAGAGATACACAGAATAAACGGTGGGAATGTTTTCAATAAGCATTTATTGAACCAGCGTCATTCTAGTGTAAATAGGTATGCTAAAACAACCATTTGACAGAAACAGATATACAGCGACAGAGTAAAAGGATGGTAGATTTCTACCATAGTGCTAAAACAATGAATACAGGCAGGTATAAAAATACATCACAGTAATAATGCGTACTCCTACAATGCAACCGTAACTAGATGTACCTAGCATGCATGCAGGTGTAAAGCCAAGAATCCTGCTTGGATAAAAACAACCCCATTACATGAAGTGGGAGGCTGTGGGACCCCTTCTTGGTCTTGAGATGGACACCCCGCGAGAGATGTTAGACCGCTGTGAGCTAGAGTGTCTGCGTGCAGGAATTTCAGCATCTTGTGTCAGTGTGTCAGCATGGAAGTCCTTTTTATCCTCTCCCTTCCTCTGCAAAGATATGGTGTTTGTATACCCAACGTGGTACCCTCACGGGATCTACCTTGCTGTGTCATGTCAGACTTAGAATGACGGAAGGAATGGCCCTTTTACATAGTTATTATGCAGGACATGGTAGTCCTGCTGAGTTTCCAAGAATCCTTATACTTAATAAATGAGGCTAGGTTTCAGGTAAAAGCCCACAACCTGTTAGCAGCACCATAACTAGGTTAAAGGTCAGTCCCAAGAACTGTTATGTAGTGTAATGGCATGGAAATATAGGTGAGGGGTTAGGTTGCTACCTGAGTCTATATTGAGTGTCTATATGGAACATAATAGTGCTGGAAGGCCACTACCTCCACCAGACATTAAGCAGCACGAGTGCTGTGGTGGCAGCATACTGTGTAGTGATTATATGAGTTTACAGGTCCTTTTTACCCTGTGTCACTGGAGTTTGGCCTAAAGGCTCACTCACCATTTTAAAAGTTTCACTGCTGTGTGCCTAGCTCACCCTTGGCCTTCATGCCTAAAGTGCTGCACAGAAGTGGTGACTATGCACTGGTTGTACGTGTGCCTGGGAACAGTAGAGGAGTGCTGTGCAGTACATGCATGGTTAGTGCAGTACTGGCTGTATGTATGCCTGTGAGGAATACAGGATATGAGAGATGTAGTGTTGTTCAGTTTGAGCACAGTGGAAGCATGTACTGGATATATAGATGCTTGTGAAAAGTACAATACATGAAAGGTTAAGTGTTGTGCAATACGTGCCTGATGAATATGTGTACTGGAAGTGTGTGTGTTTTCAAGTAGCGCATCATGGCACAACACAGAAACGCTACAGTAATGAACAGTGAGTAGAGTGAATGAGTGTGCTGAATGCATGTGTGCCTGTGAAGGCACTATGCATGAAAGTAACAGTACTGCATAGAGTGTGTACTGTGTCCATACACTGAGTGCAAATGTGCCCGCAATGGTACATTATATAGAAGACCCTGGGTTCCATTTTGGGAAGCTCTGGCCTGCCTAATGAAGACATTAGTAGTTGGTGATTCCCCTCAGAGAGCTTTGTGTATGGCTGCATTCCTGTGAGCTGGGTGGGACACACTGGAGAAGGGAGAGAAAGAGACCCCCCAGTACACTTCAATGGGTGCACTTTCATTCTGTAATAAATCACAAAGGAAAGGGCCGGGACACATCTCAGGAAGGCGATGGGGCTAAGGGAATGTCTCAGAAAGACTAGAGCTAGGAGCCTGGGATTAACCTTTTGATGCACATGTTGCTGTGGTTGGCATCGAGGTGTGAACTCTAGTCACTCCTATGGCCTCTGTTGTGTGACTATCAGCTTCAGAGTCTCTCCTGCTATAATAGACAGCCTTTCAAGAGAAAACAGAGAGAGGAAAGAGTGCACTTCTAAAAGAAGCAGAACTCCAACATAAAACTTAAAAGACTCAGACCCTAAATGACATTTGGCGTCTGGTAAAAGAGTATGAGAAAGGTTGGTTGAGACCCCAAATGTGTCTTCTGCCAAGCAGCCCGTCTGGCTGCGTGAGGAAGGGAAGCTCCGCATGACTTCTGCCTGTGACCTGGACTGGGGGCCAAGGCCTGCTAGTTTTCCTGCTGGGTAAGAGGAGGGCATCACCCATTGAAACCAAGGCTAGCTGCTCTGGAGCCTGGAGCATCATCGCCTGCCTGCTTGCCAAGATCAGTGTGCCCTGTGAGGAAGAGGAGCGCGTTGAAGGGAGCGAGGCCCAGGAGGGAGCTCTGACAAAAACTCCCAGTGTGAGATTTGAGGAGACAGCTGTGCACTGGATGGGTCCTTGTCTATGTGCAGGATCAAATCAGTGACCCCCGGATGCCAAGAGAGGGCCACCGTGGACTCAGCAGTGAATCAAGAGCTGTGTCAAGAGTGTTAAACCCAGCCTGTACCACTTGGCTGCAATGGCTCTGTATGCCAGGAGGGGCCACCGTGTCAGTAATTATTGCCAACAAAGTGAAAAGACCTGTACGGGCCTTAGCGGTGACATCGTATGCCAGGAGGGGCTGTTGTGGTATATGTTCCTGCGAAATACAAACTGATGTCTTGCCAGCAGGTACTGCAGCAACCCCATGTGCCAGGAGGGATTACCAGTACCCAGTACTATAAATGTTTGGGATGTAGCCTGAGTATACTGAAGCTGCGACCTGCAGGTCAAAAAGAAGCACTAAGACCAGCCCTCCGACCTCCAACCACATTACAAGAAAATGTGTGAGACCGGGATTTGCCAGTTAAACACTAGAGCCCCGACCTCAAGGGGATTGTGTTATTGCTTTCAAATGCTGAAATACTTTTTTTAATATAAAAACAAATACTTCACTGGTCATTGATTTATTGACATTACTGAGTTCACTTTGAGTTATGAGTCGTGTTTATCTACACTTCCCCCACGAGGGATCCTTTAACTGGTTATCCACAGCTATCACTGAGAGTCAAGTGCAACAGGGGTACTAGGTCCACTTGATCAGGACCCATAGTAGGTCGGACCCTGGGAGATCAGGAGAAGAAGGCCTCAACCACAACAGTTGACTCCAATAGTCCCTCCATGCCCTGTGGCCCTCTTCAAGAGGTTTTGGCACTGTTACTCTTAATTTCTGTAGTCAGACTCCTCAATTGTTATGTTATGCAAAAGCCCTCCAGCATGCAAGACAACAGACCCCATGAGCTCTCTAACCTATATAAAATGGCCTTGATTGGAGTTCATCATATTGGACACCTTTGATATTTGTTAATCAAAAAGAGCCTATGGTCAAAAATTAGGGTTAGATAATGGGCATTAGTATCACTAGATTCAATGTGAATTTCGATTACAGAGTCCCATATAACCTCACAACCTAAAGATAGTAGATCACAGATGGTCCTCTTTTCATGGCCCAAGTTGCTAGTGCTTGAAACAATAAAATAACATAACATAACATAACATAACATAACAACATAACAAAATGTAACATAACATAACATGACATAACACAACATAAAAAAACATAACAACATGACATACCAAATTATAACATAACACAACAAAACACAAAACATATTTCTGATTGTTGCATTGATTGTATATTAATTTAGAAGGTTCTTCTAATTTGCCTTTACAGCGAAGTATACATTTTTTTGAGAGAGGTTTACAAGTGGCGTGCCTGTTCTCATGCACCCCATTGGAATTCTTTAGTATGATGTTACAACGCATTTGTTGCAACGCATGCCTTTGCTACGAAGATGCCTTTAACACGCACACTTTTACAATGATTTTCGTTGTATGCATGTTAATGGCATTTTTATGTTAAAGGATACCTCCGATCACTATTTATGAACCCTAAAAATTAACCCTTATAATTTTCCCCTTTGCAACACCACCCCCCCATTCCCCCTTACCTCTCCACATCCTTTCCACTCCAAGCACTTCCGAGGTGATGTTTCACATCGTTAGGAGAAAACAGAAGTGTCTTTCTGTTTCCTCTAATGACGCCTATTGCCTCCCGATTTTTTCTCTTCAGATTTATAATTTTACGGAATCAGGTGCGTTTCTTTTTTTGGGGGAGGGTGGAGACCCCCTCAAGCCCCCTTTTCTAAACCCATGTTGTTGTTTTTTTTTTAGGGGGGAGACCCCTCCAAGCCCCAATATTTTTTGGTACCTTTTGCACACATGCCTTTACTATGTAACTCGTAATAAAGGTATGCATGGTAAAGGCTATTCGTTGTAACCACAAATGCGTTGTAATGCATGCGTGGATGCATGGTTATGGTTACACGTGGAAACGGCTGCGTTTTAGTGGCAGTTTCCCAAATGTATTGTCTCTTGGTCACTGTTTTGGGCAGGCACTAATGAATCTACTTACGGCAACCCTGAAACTGCTACATCTACAATTGGTAATTTTGCTTTGGAATTCTAGGGTCACGGAACTCCTATCCAAATACGAGGAGTGCTGTGCTAATTTTGCCACACTGAAGAAAAGTGTGATTTGAGAGTGAGGAATGCTGAGGTGAGCAGACTTCTCCATTTCCCATCAGCATACATTGTCCCTTTGGACTCTGTAGACTAGGTACTTCCAAAGGACCCCTGTTGTGTAACGTAGCTCTGCGGCCATCACCAACATTTGGCAGCATGCATTCAAAGGCCACACTACCTGTGATCATTTTCAGTGTCATCTTAAGGATTTTGTGGGTCCTGGGCAAAAGATAATATAAAGGCCCCTGTACGGTACAAATTTGAATTGCATTACCCATTTCCTGGTAATTCAAGCCCACATGATGCCAAACAGTACTAAATTATATGTTAACAGCGTCACATAACTAGTTGAAACATGTCTTGACCAGGTTGTCAAAAGTCTTTAAAATGACACAGGGAAAAAATAGTCAGTTGCAGCAGTAGGCAAAGAGTATAGATACAGAATTAGAATAGCCAGAGATCAAATAGAGAGAAAGTTCACTTTCCCATGGGGTCTCTTGAGAGGGAGGGGGGCCATCTTGCCTATCCATCCTGTGGCCTCCAAGTCCGCCACCCACATGCCATAGGGCTCTAATAATTTGTCAGTGCTGCATTTGGTTGTCTTTTGAGCATTCTGCTGGGGGTGGTGCCAGGATTTGAAACCCAGTAAGTACCTCCCACCTCAATGACCGATGGCCCCATATGCCCAAAACTGAAATACTGAATGATTGAATTTTTTTTTTTAAACTGACTTTAATTGGTGTTTTTAAAAGCCCCATGGGCATTACGAACAACCAGTTGGGAAGGGAGTATGCAGTAAAATTGTAAACATTAGCAGTCGTATGGTTCTCCCAGGGTTGACTTCAATCCAAAGTTGAAATACTGAATGATTGATGCCGCCAATACATCCACCACACATATTGAATGACTGCTGCCTCCATACCCCCATGTACTTCAATATTGAGTGGTTGATTCCCCCTGCATTTCATCTACTATGATATTACACAATAGCTTCAAGGACAGCTTGTACTGTGCTGAAATTCTACTTGTTTCAGAAACTGCATTCATTTGTTTACATGCAACTATAAACAATCAAAAAGGGCACACAAAAGGAGACCACCCAGAGTACATTTATGTCTAGTACCATGAGGTAATGAGGGGTTTTGGTTTTGACCACTTACCTCCCTCAGGCACTGCATATGGTCTACAGCAGCGGATTACTGACCCCAGGCGGGCTCGTATTTGCAACTACAGGAGAAGCAGAAAAAATCATGAGCTCATTCTCTCTAAAACTAGATTTCGCCATTAAGTCATGTTGTTATACGGTGTTACGCCCTGTGCAGCCACCTTCTTGTTGAAATGTAGTAGCTAACTACTCATAGGAACACCAACATATTCAACTGCCGTGGTCTCCATGTTACTGGCCTCACCACATTCTTTGAGCCTCCTTGGTGTGCTGCCCTATATTTCACCCATGCCTTGAAGGGGAAGTAAATTGTTTAGTTCTGTGTAACTCTTTCACTTCACATTGAAGGCCTGTAGTGGGGTGAGAACTAAACATGATGTTTGTGCAACTTTGGTAAAAAGATCAATCTCCGACACTTTTTTGGAGACACTGAATCAATTGTGAACAAATCTGTGAACATCCCAATCGACAAACTCTTTTCATCAAGTGGTTAACTTTAAAGTGAGCACTATAATTTACTCACTACTTATTCTCCCAATCCTTTAAAATCATGCTGTGAGTTGGGAAGGAACCATATGTCTAGCTCCAATCATTTCTCAGTTACCAAACAAAAACAAAGTTTAAAGGTTACTCCAAAATCTATTACCGATCCCTGTGTTTTTAGTGACACTACATGGTATACCTCTCCTATTTTCAAAACACGTATATGTCTCATGCTTTTCCCTTGCTCACTTTAGCTCTTTCTGCTATATTTGCTGCTATTGTCTTGGTCCCTTAAGCTGTAACCTTTCACATTAATTAAGAGTACGCTTTTGTATTTCAGAAACTCAAACCCTGATAATGACAACTAAGCATGATACCTCATTTACACTCACAGGCATGAAATAAAAACTCACATTGATGGACATCTTGAATTGAGTAAAATCCAAATGTCAGCTGTGGTTGTTGGTGCTCACCCAACTGGACGGTAGGCAAACAGCTAGGAATTTAAAAAAAAGTTAGTGTGTGAAATAAAAGAACTTCAGTTGCCACACATTCCACGAGTTGGGAAATTCTGAGATCAATGACATATCCTCCCAATTAGGAAACAGTATAAGATAAGGGGCATATTTACAAAACAATGCTGGAGCGTGGTGTTACACCAAATTTGCTATGACAAACACCCTGAAACAAGGATAAACCCTAACAGGGAAATAAACTTTTTTAGAAAAAAGCAATAGCACCGGGCTCAGTGCTGTTTATACAAAGAATCTGCGCGCTAACTGTAGATACTTTCTAACATAATAAACTCTGTATCAATCCAGTTAAGAAAATATTTATAGTTTTATTAATGTTTGTTTTTTGTTTAGTATCTAAAGCATACTATATATCTACATTCACTTTTCTATTATGCACATGAATAAAAATACACATTGTTGCATATATTACTTCAATAAGTTCAAACACAAATTTGATTTGGGTATCACAATTAGCATTATATGACAGATTTTTTGCATCTTATCTCATTTTATACAGTAAATTTGAACATATTGTTAACATAGAAACAAAAAAAGACAAAAAGACACTGGTAGTGATTTTCAGAATACCACCAACGCGTTTCGGCAAATGCCTTCTTCAGGATTTTTCTTTTACCAGTGAATACTACGAAGCAAGAAAAATAAATGATCTGGAGTTAAAGCGCACTGATTACATATATATATCAAAATGTCAACATTATGTACAAACAGTGGTAAATCTGGGTCTATGGCTTGAAACAATGGGCTTGAACACCGCTGCTGTCATTTATTATAAGTGGACTGATCAAACATACAATCTTTCATCCTCTAGTGTGTTTTTGTGCTGTACACTATATTACAAAAAATCTCATTAAAATTGTGACATTTCTTAAAATATAGACATAGGGAAAGGTTTGTGTGAACCATAATAGAGATATCTGTGGTTAAAGATTTTCTATTAACAAGGTGTCGACCGCCCATGTACATATATATATTCACTGAAAAAACCATAGGTTGCAGCCACATTATAGTTAGGAATTAGCATTTAAAAAACCTTAGAAATTCACTGAAAAAACATCGGTTTTACACATGTTATAGTTAGCTGGACATTATCACTCATACAAAACCATTGAAATTCCCCCGTTATAGTTAGTTCAGCTAACTATAACTTGCGCGCCCGCAATGCACTGCTGATGACGTCACATATTACATCACTCATGACATGGTCAGTGACATCACTCATGACATCACTGATGACATCTCAAATGACATCACTGATGACATCATCCAGTGAATGTGTGTCTTTCTGAAAAATAAATATTTTTTATTTATGTATATCTAAAGGTTGATGGAAGAATAAATGGGTAAATAAGTGTCTAAATGGATGTTTTTTTTGTAAAAATGGTTGCATAACTGACTTATTGCATAACTGAGTTATGAACGATGCCGCCAGACTCATCTTCAAACTACAGAGGCACACGCAAGCATCACCCCTCCTTCAACGCCTTCACTGGCTGCCTCTTAAACAAAGAGCAAAATTTAAGGGCCTCTGCATCGTTCACAAAGCTATTCACGGTCAGGCCTCCGTGTATATTAAACAACGTCTTCAGAAATATGTACCAGGCCGCTCGCTACGGTCCTCCACGGAGAGCCTTTTAAAATGCCCATGCTCCAACTACGTCACCAAAGGAGGACGAGCCTTCTCTAGCCTCCTATCCACTCTCTGGAACAAGCTGTCGAGCCATCTCCATGCGGAAAGCCACCTTCTTCCCTTCAGAAAACAACTAAAAACCATCCTGTTCACAGAAGCTTGGACATAATAGTCCTGCTAATCTGTCTGGGTCCGTGGCCAATCTTCTTATAGCGCTTAGAGACCTTTGGTATTAAGCGCTCAACAAATTCAAATTAACATAACATAACATAACTTAACATAACTTATTAAGTGTATCTTAGTGAATACATGTATTAGCGAGTAATTTTAAATATGTAGATATCTGTATCAGTGTCTCACTTTGTCTATAAGTGGCTGGATGGGTTGGTGAGTAGCTACATTAGTGTCTATATGGGATATTAGTTGGTTTTTTGAGTATTAGTATGAGTCTCTGTATGGTTCGGTGGGGAGTATTATTTAGCGCATAGATGCATGAAAGAGTGACTCACTATTTGTATGTGTTTTGAACCATCAACACAATAGGAGCCCAATCAATCAAAGGGCTGTCCCTGAATAGATACAACAAAAATTCTAATTCCAGCACGAAGGCGTATTATAACCTCATCCACGACTCCCTCTAGGACCTACTGGTCGCTATGCTGTGGTGTATCCTAATTCAAGAATAAACTACCATCAAAGATCCACCCATAAACTGAAAAAAGTGTGGGAAGGAAAGAAAGCACCTCGCGGTTGCAACACCAAGGGGGATGCTGACTGGTACTCGCCAGCAAACCCACTTATCATCATAGGTTGCTTTTTTTCCAGAAAATAAATGTGTGCGCACTTGTAAAGTAGACCAAAACCCAATGAAACCAAACAGAATGGAAGAAACCTAAATGTGAATGTACTTCCTATACATGCTATAAAAATGCACAAATTATGGACCCCATGAGAATATACACAAATAATCCACACAGTTAAAAATTGGTAAAGCTTACTTGCTTATGATAACTTTTATTCAGTGCTGTAAGCTCTTCCAAATAAAAAATGGCTCACGTAGAGCCATAGTCAATCATTATTAGCCAACATGTTTCATTGCTGTAACAAATTTCAAGCAACTTCTTCAGGGCTAGTGGGGTTTCAAGTTAGAATTTCATGGGGGGTTCACATCAAACCTATGAAGGTAGTAAAAGACAAAACAAAAGAAAGCGCCATCTGTAAAACACATTACAACCCAGTAGTGGCATGATTCTTCTTGCAGGGAATTAAAAATGGTACGTTCCGTTTGGTTGCATCAAGACTGCATACCTGCAACCTTAAAAAGTGGAGGCCACGCGTCAGATGATCGCGTGCCCGCTTAGTGACCGCCAAAGGGTCTTGTCACCTGTAAGAATTAAAGAGACAGAGCAAACCTCAGAGTTCAATGTTAGCCCACACAGCCCCCACAAGAGCACTGCACTCTCTCTCCGCATCACGCATTTTTAAATAGTGATTACTCTGTAATGTGAATACATCTAGTGTCCTCGAGACGCGTTTATCCATATCACAAATGCTGCCGGCTTCACACCATGTCGTAGCCCAATCACTCTAATGTTAACGAAAGCAATGTTACTACATCTAGCGTCATCGCGACACGTTTATCCGTATCACACATGTTGCCGACTTCACACAATGTCGTATCCCCATTGCTCTAATGTTAACGAAAGCAATGCCAACCAGTATTCCATCTATTTTAAATGCGGTATACCGGTCTTTTACCACAAGCAACTGCCTCTAGCATGGCGTCACAATGCCTGCCGGTTAGTCTCACTCCCCGCTATCGTTTACCGCAACCGGGATTCGGCAGCGTCCAAAATCATCCCGCCACAGTTACAACAGGCAAGGATAGAAATAGATGTTCCTGCACGCCCCTGATCACGTGCGAAACGTGATTCACGCGGGACGCGTCCCATGAGGGCGCCATTCTGGAATGGGCACACGATTTTAATTCATTATTCAGTATTCCCCTACTACTTCAGTAACCGGTTTATAAACAAAGTTAAACACCGAAATTAACAATGGGGACATTTCCAGAATTGCATATAATTCAAAAACTATTTCACATGGTATTATATTCCTTATTTGTGAAGAACCTATTCATTTTATAAAAGGGAGAAAGGCAGATAGTCATGCAAGTTTGCCCCTGGTGTATCTACTTCCACGGGGCAGCATGTTTTCAGCACATATAGGCATGCCGTGTAGTACTCAACACCATTGTGAGACATGTTCCCCGAGGTAATTCAAGGACCCTAGTTCGAAAAGGCATACAAGTGCCCGGGTATCCTCATGAAATAGCAGGGGGCCCTACTTGTTCTCAGAAAAAGGCACAATTGTAATCAAATGCATGTGGAGTATGAGCTAACAGAATTAAACCCAAAGCAAAATTGACAACTCTAATGCCTGGTGACCTTGTTCCACTCGATTAGGTCGTTCAATCCCACTTTATCTGTCTTTTTCAGAAAATATCCATTTGGCCTCTTTTCTCACCAGAATTTATTCAATATTATGGGTGTCACCCAAGATCCTTTCAAGAACAGTCCACCTCAGATCCCTGGGGTCATGCTGTTTTTCTTGTAAGTGCTGAACTAACCGGGAGGTTCGTTATTTGGCTTTTAAGGTACTCAGATGTTCTTGTATCCGGATTTTGACTTTTCTTGAAGATAAACCAATGTAATGCAATCCACAGTTGCACGTCAGTCTATATATAACATTATTGGTGTTGCAATTACTGAAATTGGTTAAAAACCATTCACGCCCTCCCTCCAGCACCACACTTTTCGTAGCTTTCGTCAAGCTACATACTGTGCACCCCCCACAGGGGTAATGGCCTGAGGGAAGTTTAGAACCAAGAGGTGTACTCAGTGTACGTGTATGCACCAATTTGTCTTTAAGACTGGGAGCCCTTTTGAATGCAAAACGAGGCAGCGGCATTTTATTGGTTGGAGAATCTAAAATAGACCAATGCTTTCTTACTATTTGCCTCACTCTCGTTGAAAGGGGATCAAACGTAGTGAAAACTGGAAGACACTCAGACTTAGTTTTTACATTTCTTTGCAGAAGGGCATCACGATGGTTTTACCAGGATACCCTCTGGCTTGCAACTTCCCCACTAGTTCCTCAGACTGTTCCACAAACTTCTCCGTTGTGGAACAATTGCATCGATAACGCAATAAGTGCCCCACCGGGAGATTGTCCCGGAGGGACCTGGGGTGAAAGGAACGGTAATGTAACAGAGAGTTCCTTGGCTTCTGATGGACATTAGTAACCAGACCTTGATCGGTAGCTGTGATATCTACATCCAGATACACAGCTGTTGTATTACTGTAAGCCCAAGTGAAGCGCAAGCTGCCATCAGCCTGATTGAGCCACGTAAGTAATGCAGTCAGACGATCCTCTGATCCAGTCCAGATGCAGAGGACATCCTCAATATATCTCCTCCAAAGAGAAATATTCTCTTTGAAGGGATAAGCAGGATGATAGATGACATTTTCCTCAAACTGGCCCACATAAATGCAGGCCAGACTCGAGGCGAATGTGGCCCCCATCGAAGAACCGGACACCTGAAGATACAGCTGGTTCTGGTATTCAAAAAAGTTTTTAGTGAGGGCTAACTCAATGCATTTCAAGACAAATGACTGGGGGGTGTCATAATACCAATCCATAGCCCCAAGTGCCCGCGCTGCTGCCACCAGCGTAGCATCTTAGGGTATGCTGGTGTATAATGATTCAATATCTATCGTCACCAGATACTGATTCCTAGGATCAAATTCCACCGTTTTTAAGATATTCAATTCATCAGTCGTGTCTTGCACAAATGAAGGCTTATTAATAACTGATTACCTCGGAAACAAATCTGAAAATTAGGACAGGGGCTCTAATACTGACTGAATACCCGAGACAATCGGGCCGCCTGGGGGTGGGCGTAGGGTTTGTGAATCTTCGGCAAGATGTAGAATGCCGGTACCCTCAGTTTCTGATTGATCAAGAAATCTGCCTCCTTATGTGTAATCCACTTTTTCTCCAATGCATCCACCACCCAGGCCTTGGTGGTCTCTTGTAAACCTGGTGTGGGGTCCCTCATCAATTGATGGTAGTTAGTGCGGGACCCCAACAACCTAAGTACCTCTGCTTCGTAGTCACTGGTATTAAGTACTACTACAGCACCGCCCTTATTGGCTGATTTAATTGTAATGAGCTTATTGTCCTGTAGAGATTTTATAGCTAACCAATCATCTTTGGTCATATTATTTTGACGGGCCTGTGCCGAAGACTACTCAAGGTCCTCTATGTCACGTAGTACCCGCTGCTCAAACACAGCGACCTCAGGGCCAACTGAAGTACTGGGTGGACAAAAGCTAGCAAATCAGTGGAAAACACGGACTGGGTTTCCTTGTCTTTTCACTGAAAAATGTATGAATTTTAATCTTTCTCATTAACTCATAAATTTCTGTCCAACAATTAAACGAATCATGGCGTGGAGTCGGAACAAAGCCCAAACTCTAGTTCAGCACTCTAGATTCATCCCAGGACAGTGCGTAACTAGACAGATTCACCACAATATCATTGTGCTGGGCACAGCGTGCAGCAGCTCCAGAAGGTTCTACAGATTTGTTCTGCCTCGGCTGTGCATGATGCGGGGAGAGTAGGTCTGCCATGTTGGTATGTGGGTTGCTCTGCCCCTGCCGCTCAGAGCCGGGCCCCCGCCACCCCGATTCCCCCTGTAAAAAAGACCTCAACAAAGCGCCAAGATCCTCGTTAGATCTTGTGTCCGGGGTGAATCTAACTCTATTCTGATTGGATGTTGTAGCCTGTTGTTCTCCTTCCTCTTCCTCTTCGCTACTGGTGTTGTCAAATGTCCAATTGGACGGGGTTCGCCTTGTCTGTCTACCACCACCCCTCTGTTAGTTCTGATGGTAAACCTGCTCAGTTGTTGTCTGGTAGTATCCGTCTTCTACATACGGGTATGCCCACTCGGGTGTAAAACGGTCTAAATTCCTTGTTAAACCTTTGATTTTCTGGTTTACCATGTAGGTTTTATATTCCAGTAAATCACCCTGTATTCTCGCTAGTTGTTCTTTAGCGTCTGTGATCGTGCTGTCCCTTTTAATAGTGTCTTTGAGTTCAAGTATCTTAGTGAGCAATTCCTCACTCAGTCTCTTGGCGGTGGTAATAATGAGAACCAACCAGTCCCGTGTGCACTTATTCAATCCACACGGAACTGTTTGTCCTCTAAAAAGATTTTAGGCTCAATCCTTACCAACAAATTGGGTGGGGCCGCTCCAAACTGAAGATATTCTGTCATAAGGAGAAGTGTGGCTCACTGGTTAGAGGCGGCAGACCCGTAAGCAGAGAACGGCCCGGGACCAGGGTTCGATTCCCGACGCGGCAGGGTCGTGGACCAGGGTCAGCGGACTCGATAATTCTCGCCTCGGTGCCTACTCTAGTCAGAAACCACACTCGGCAACTCTGGGCATCAGCTTGCCTCATCTTCACAACGGCCCCCCCAGACCGCCGGGGATGCTTGGTTGCACCTTAGAGATACCCATCAGGGACCATCTCTCAGGGTGAGCCAGGACGGGTTCCCCAGCGGTCGAAGCGTGGAGATACTCCTCCGGGAGTCGATTCCTAGCGCTATATAAACCCGCAATTAAATTAAAATTAAATTAAATAAGCGCCCCATGAAGGGCAATACGGACCTGTCTCTTCTTTGTGTTAGATAGTTTTTCCCACTCTTCTCTGGCCGTTAGATTGGTAGTTAATGGCGCATCAGGCAGGGGCGAAGTACCTGACAGAATAAGTGCTATTTCCTCATCGGTGAAGGCAAGGCAATTCCTGTCCATATCACTAGCAATACCACCCCTTTGGCCAGTTTATCGAAATGTAGGGGAATGAAGCCCCTGTGCTCAAAACTGAGCAGAGGGACCGCGTGAAGAGGCACTGGGTGTGTGATTCACTGCTGGCGCAATCAAACAATATTTCCTTTTGTCTTTTATTCTTTTTAAACTTTTTTAAAGAAATGCTCTCACGGCTGGGCCGCCGTACTTAAATCATCAATACAATAGGAGCTAAAGGGGCAACAAAAGGACAGCCAGCCCCCACTCACTGCACTTAAAATCAATCAAAGGGTTGTCCCTGTATAGATACAACAAAAACTCTAATTCTAGCATGAGGGGGGTATTATAACCTCATCCATGACTCCCTCTAGGACCTACTGGTCACTATGCTGTGGTGTATCCTAATTCAAGAATAAACTACCATCAAAGACCCACCCATAAATCAGCCGATAAGCACCGCCCTTATCGGCTAATTTAATTGTAATGAGCTTATTGTCCTGTAGAGATTTTATAGCTAACCAATCATCTTTGCTCATATTATTTTGATGGCCCTGTGCCGAAGACTGCTCAAGGTCCTCTATGTCATGTAGTACCCGCTGCTCATACACAGCGACCTCAGGGCCAACTGAAGTACTGGGCGGACAAAAGCTTGACGGTCTCCGCAAATCAGTGGAAAACATGGACTGGGTTTCCCTGTCTTTGCCATTGAAAAATGTATGAATTTTAATCTTTCTCATTAACTCATAAATTTCTGTCCGACAATTAAACGAATCATGGCGTGGAGTTGAAACAAAGCCCAAACCCTTGTTCTATTATAAAACAACTGCCAGTGCTGCCAATGTGAATCACAATTCCTATTTATATCAACCACATACGAATTAAACGCTATGTAGGCGGAATCTTTTTTCAAAATTAATTTCTTTGATTTTAAGTTTTCATTCACTTTATCATTTTTTCATTTGTTTAAGCAACTTTTTCGTTTTCAAAAGAAACATTTCGACAAAACATCAATCTATGTACATACACTTTATACAACATTAAACCCTTTCATGACTTTCATACACATTCTCTCTCAACAAATTTCTCACATTAAACACATACACACTCAATTATTCTAATAGCAAGAATTATTTTCTGTACAATTTGTATAATTTTTTACAGGAACCATAGTATACAGTTTTTGAAATAAATCGATCCAAATACAAATATAATTTATATTATCCTTATGGTTCAAACAATAGTAAGGTCTACGCGTTTCGAACTCCCCTTTCTATATTTTCTTTCGTCGCCGTAAAGCGGTCCGGTCTCTCCGTCCCGGCACTTAACGGAGGTGTCTTGGTCTTAGCCCCTAACACGAGAGGCGCTCACCAAAATTAAATTAGTGAAAGAATATCATCCACAGAAAATAAGTGGTTCAGCGTCGTTGTAAAGAAATTCTAACCAGAAACAATAATAGAGAGTTTACGGTCCTGATGAGAACCCCATAACAAAGGAGAGTTCGAAAAGCGTAGACCTTACTATTGTTTGAACCATAAGGATAATATAAATGATATTTGTATTTGGATCGATTTATTTCAAAAACTGTATACTATGGTTCCTGTACAAAATAATACAAATTGTACAGAAAATAATTCTTGCTATTAGAATAATTGAGTGTGTATGTGTTTAATGTGAGAAATTTGTTGAGAGAGAATGTGTATGAAAGTCATGAAAGGGTTTAATGTTGTATAAAGTGTATGTACATAGATTGATGTTTTGTCGAAATGTTTCTTTTGAAAACGAAAAAGTTGCTTAAACAAATGAAAAAATGATAAAGTGAACGAAAATTAAAATCAAAGAGATTAATTTTGAAAAAAGAGTCCGCCTACATAGCGTTTAATTCGTATGTGGTTGATATAATTAGGAATTGTGATTCACATTGGCAGCACTGTCAGTTGTTTTATAATAGAATTTAGGCAGGGTTTGGCCTTGCTGCCTGGGAGCCCATACCCAGTTACGTGTATCCAAACCCTTGTTCCGCACTCTAGAGTCATCCCGGGACAGTGTGTAACTAGACAGATTCACCACAATATCATTGTCATAGTGCTGGGCACAGCGAGCAGCAGCTCCAGAAGGTTCTACTGATGTGTTCTGCCTCGACTGTGCGTGTTGCGGGGAGAGTATGTCTGCCATGTTGGTATGTGGGTTGCTCTGCACCTGCCTCTGCCTCTCAGAGCTGGGCCCTCGCCACCCAGATTCCCCCTGTGGGGTTGCCCTAACAAAGACCTCAACAAATCGCCAAGGTCCTCGTTAGATCTTGTGTCCGGGGTCAATCTGACTCTATTCTGATTGGAAGTTGTAGCTTGTTGTTCTCTTTGCTCTTTCTCTTCGCTACTGGTGTGGTCAAATGTCCAATTGGACAGGGTTCGTCTTGTCTGTCTACGACCACCCCTCTGTTGGTTCTGATGGTGAACCTGCTCAGTTGTTGTCTGGTAGTATCTGTCTTCTACATACGGGTATGCCCACTTGTGTGTGAAACGTCCAAATTCCTTATTAAACCTTTGATTTTCTGGTTTACCATGTAGGTCTTATATTCCAGTAAATCACCCTGTATTCTCGCTAGTTGTTCTTTAGCGTCTGTGATCGCGCTGTCTCTTTTAATAGTCTCTCGAGTTCAAGTATCTCAGTGAGCAATTCCTCACTCAGTCTGTGGGTTTGCTGGCGAGTACCAGTCAGCATCCCCCTTGGTGTTGCAACCGTGAGGTGCTTTCTTTCCTTCCCACACATTTTTCAGTTTATGGGTGGGTCTTTGATGGTAGTTTATTCTTGAATTAGAATACACCACAGTATAGCGACCAGTAGGTCCTAGAGGGAGTCGTGGATGAGGTTATAATACCCCCCTCATGCTGGAATTAGAATTTTTGTTGTATCTATCCAGGGACAGCCCTTTGATTGATTTTGTGTATGTGTTTTGAAGACAGCATGTGTGCAGGACTGTATGGGTGGATGAGTGTGTGTATGGGTGTGTTAGTGATAGAATGACCGTCTCAATAGTATCTTTATGAGTAACTACATATGTTTTAATCTAGTATATGTGAGTATTGATGTATATAAGTGATTATATGTGAGAGTGAGAGATTGGAAGAGTTCCTGTATAAATAATTATGTGTTTCTAAATGTCATTGTTTAAGAGAGTAAGTATGTGTACGTTTCTGTAAAAGTAAGTGTAGTTGTGTGTGTATAGCTGTATATGGAAATAAATGGATGTTTGATAGTTTATTGCATGTGTGAGTATGTGTGTGAGTAACTCTATGGATGAGTGTCGGTGTGTAACATGATGTATAGGTGTATGAGCACAAATGATGAGTGAGTACATGTATGAGTGACTATATAGAACTGTTGATGAATGAGTGGATGTGTATGTAGGTGGTGGAATTACTGGTATTGGTATCTCCATTTTTTTGAAAATTTTAGTTTCTATTTTTGAATGTGTGTATCAAAGGTTATATTATGCCGAGAGGAGGTCTACCACTCTTTCACAAGGATGATGTCATCAGTGATGTCATTTGAGATGTCATCAGTGATGTCATGTGTGATATCACTGACCATAAATATGTGTTGCAGAGAGGTGTAATGAGGCCATGCCCCTTTTACACCTCCCTGCAACGCAGCCCCCTGGTGCGTTTGCAGAGGGGGACCTAATTCCCCTTGCATACTGGGGGTTCCTGGGGGCCAACTAGCCCACCAGCAACCTCCAGTATGTGTCAGGGGGCTGCATTGCAGAGAGGTGTAATGAGGTCACGCACCTTTTTACACCTCTCTGCAACGCAGCCCCCTGGTGCGTTTGCAGAGGGGGACCTAATTCCCCTTGCATACTGGGGGTCCCTGGGGGCCAACTAGCCCACCAGGAACCTCTAGTATGCACCAGGGGGCTGTGTTGCAGAGAGGTGTTCTGAGGCCATGCCCTTTTTTACACCTCTCTGCAATGCAGCCCCCTGGCGCGTTTTCAGAGGGGGAATTAATTCCCCTTGCATATTGGGGGTTCCTGGGGGCCACCTAGGCCACCAGGAACCTCCAGTATTCACCAGGGGACTGTGTTGCAGAGAGGTGGTCTGAGGCCATGCCCCTTTTTACACCTCTCTGCAATGCAGCCCCCTGGTGCGTTTGCAGAGGGGGAACTAATTCCCCTTGCATATTGGGGGTCCCCTGGAGCCAACTAGCCTACCAAGAACCTCCAGTATGCGCCAGGGGGCTGCGTTGCAGAGAGGTGTAAAAAGGGGTGTGGCCTCATTACACCTCTCTGCAACGCAGACCCCTGGTGCGTTTGCAGAGCGGGAACTAATTCCCCTTGAATACTGGGGGTCCTTGGGGGCCAACTAGCCCACCAGGAACCTCCAGTATGCGCCAGGGGGCTGTGTTTCAGAGAGGTGTAAAAAGGGGAGTGGCCTCTTTACACATCTCTGCAAGGCAGCCCACTGGTGCGTTTGCAGAGGGGGAACTAATTCCCCTTGAATACTGGGGATCCCTGGGGGCCAACTAGCTCACCAGGAACCTCCAGTATGGGAAACAACCTTTACAACGCAATTTTTACAATGCACTAGCATTACAACTAAACTTTTACAACGCAAGATCCATTACATCGCATGCCATTACAACGAAACCATCACAATGCATGACACTGCAACGCATACCATTACAACGCATTTCATTACAACGCGGTCATTACAACGCATACCATTACAACGAATACCATTACAACGCATGGTACCCTTTCACTATCCAAAACTTACCCTACTGTTGTACCCCGTAGAGTTAGAATAGTAATTTTTACCCCTACACTATCCAACACGTACCCTACTGTTGCACCCCCTGGAGGTAGAATAGTAATTTTTACCCCTATACTATCCAACACTTACCCTACTGTTGTACCCCCTGGTGTTAGAATAGTAATTTTTACCCCTATACTATCCAATACTTATCATACATGCAATATAATGGTATGCGTTGTAATGGTATGTGTTGTAAAGGTAGTATGCGTTGTAATGGAATGCGTTGTAAAGGTAGTTTTTAGACAATTCGTTGTAATGGCATACGTTGTAATGGAATGCGTTGTAAAGGATGTTGCATTGTAAAAAATGCGTTGTAAAAGTATGTGTTGTAACGTCATACATCCTCCAGTATGCGCCAGGGGGCTGCGTTGCAGAGAGGTGTAAAAAGGGGCGTGGCTTCTTTTCACATCTCTGCAAGGCAGCCCCCTGGCGCGTTATCAGAGGGGGAACTAATTCCCCTTGAATACTGAGGGTCCCTGGGGGTCAACTAGCCCACTAGGAACCTCCAGTATGCGCGAGGGGGCTGCGTTACAGAGAGGTGTAAAAAGTGGCGTGGCCTCTTTACACGTCTCTGCAAGGCAGCCCCCATGACGACGCGCCCTCTGGTCAGGAGTTTGCGGTGGCTGCTACACAAGCAATGCGAACAAATATATATATGTATACATATACATTAATCCCTTTACTGCTTGGCCTCCCTATTCTAAGTCTTTTTTGGGCTATTTGGGGTAGTTTGCGCTTAGGTCCCTGTACCTTTTTGACCACATAAGGAACACACGCCAAATTTGCGTCCTTTTCTTCCAACAACATGTTAATTCTAAAGGTACCCGTGGTTTGTGGATTCCTTTGGAGGAGACCCAGAAATTAGCCAAATACAGCTAAATTTGTTTTTTGGGGGGAAAAATGGGAAAAAAGGGCTACAGACGAAAGCGTCTGATTTTTTACCCTGCAAATGGTATCAAAAAAGGGGGCATGGTAATGAAATCACCATCTTCCCAGCTTTCAGGCACATGCAGACTTTTGTCAGAAAGCCAACATTTTTTACACAGTTTTGGCATTTTTCTGGGACATAGCCTATCTTTGCTATTTTTGTGCTTTCAACCTCCTTCCAGTTGATGGTAGAAATGGGTATGAAAGCAATAATGGATCCTATACATTTTAGAAAAGTAGACAACAATCTGAATTCAGCAAGGGGTCATGTGTGTAGATCAGTTGAGGTTTCTTTATAGAAACTAACAGTTGAATATAGGCAAAATTGTACATTAGTTGAAAAAAACAGCCATTTGTCTCAACATTTTCACCTGTAACTTCTTTTAATTATGACAGCAGTTTGAAAACAATATACTGTTACATCTGCTGGGCCTTTCTGGTTGTGGGGATATATGGGACTTGTAGTTTCATCAAGAACCCAACGAACCCAGAGCCAATAGCTGAGCAGCGTCTTGCAAGAGTTTTTTATTATGTACCGGGTATACCGCAATTAATTTGGGAAAATATATACATTGAAAAATCAGTATGAGAAACACCTATGAATTTCGAAAATGGAACAAAATATAGAGTTTAGAAACAGTAGATATTTGCACATTTTCGAAATTGTGAGTACCCATACTAGCATGAGAATTATAGCTCATTTTTCAAAATGACTTATTTTTTACACATTGTCTTTCAAATTTCAAGGCAGAAATGCATCGAAAGTCAATAGGTAATAACAGTTGCTCTACAATTCTGTGTTACCCTAGGTCTCCTGAGAAAAAATGATACCTCACTTGTGTGGGCAGGCCTAGTGCCCACAACAGGAAACAACTCAAAACACAACGTAGATACACTTTATTTTTACGCTTTATTTTTACAGTGAAAACTGACCCTTTTTTTGCAAAGTGCCTAGCTGTAGATTTTGAACCCTAGTTCTGCGGGCACCTAGGGAAACCTAGCAAACCTATATCTATTGTAAACTAGACACCCAGGGAAATCCAGGATGGAGTAACTTGATTGGCTCCCACCAGGTCCTATTACGCAGAATCCCTTGCAAACTTAAAACTTTGTAAAAAACACATTTTCCTCACAGTTCTGTGGTGGAAAGTTCTGGAATCTGTGTGGATCCACAAAATTCCACCCACCCTGCGTTCCCTAAAGTCTTCCAAGAAAAATGGTACCTCACTTGTGTGGGTAGGCCTAGTGCTCGCGGCACAAAATGGCCCAAAAGTAAAAGCAACGTGGACACTCCACATTTTCCCAGTGAAAATGGACCCTTTTTTGGCAAAGTGCCTAGCTGTAGATTTTGAACCCTAGCTCTGCCGGCACCTAGGGAAACCTAGCAAACCTATAAATTTTTTAAAACTAGACACCCAGGGGAATCCAGGATGGGGTGACTTGACTGGCTCTCACCTGGTTCTGTTACCCCGAATCCCTTGCAAACCTCAAAATTTGGTTAAAAAAACAGCACATTTTCCTCACATTTCTGTGGTAGAAAGTTCTGGAATCAGCGTGGATCCATAAAATTCCACCCACCCCGCATTCCCCAAAGTCTGCCGAGAAAAATGGTACCTCACTTGTGTGGGTGGGTCCACTTACCCACATTCCCTAAAGTCTTACGAGAAAAATTATACCTCACTTGTGTGGGTAGGCCTAGTGCCTGCAACAGGAAACGGCCCAACATAACGTGGACACAGCACATTTTCCAATGAAAGCTGACACTATTTTGCAAAGATTTTGCTAGCTGTAGATTTTGAACTCTAGCTCTGCCAGCACCTAGGGAAACCTAGCTAACCTATACATTTTTGAAAAAATTGAAACCCAAGGGAATTCAGGATGGGGTGACTTGTATGGATCTCACTTGGGTCTGTTACCCAGAATCCCTTGCAAACCTCAAAATTTGCACCAAATAAAACACATTTTCCTCACATTTCTATGGTGGAAAGTTCTGGAATGTGTGTGGATCCTCAAAATTCCACTCACCCCGCATTCCCCAAAGTCTTTCGAGAAAAATGGTACCTCACGTGTGTGGGTGGGTCAAGTACCGGCGACAGACAAGGGCCCAAAACCTATTGAGGCAAAATCAAAATTACCTATCACAAAACACCCCGGTTTTACAAGGGGGGTACCATACGTTTTTGGCCCCGGGCTCGGCAGCCATTTAAAGAAACCTACCAAACACACACATTTCTGAAAACTAGACACCCAGGGAAGTCTAGCAAGGTATGGATTGCGTGGGTCTCCCAACATTTCCCTACCCAGAATCAGTTGCAAACCTCAAATTTAGCTGAAAAAAAATCATTTTTTCTCAAATTTCTGGTGGGAAAGTTCTGGAATCTGCGTGGATCCACAAATTTCGTTCTACACAGTATTTACCAAGGTCTCTCGATAAAAATGGTACCTCACTTGTGTGGGTTGGTCTAGTACCCGCAACAGGCAAGGGCCTAAAATGATTGATGAGACATCAAAATTACCTATCACAAAACAACCTGGTTTTGAAAGGGGGTCACCTGGGTTTTTGGCCCCGGGCTCGGCGGCCATCTAGGGAAACCTACCAAACCCACACATTTCTGAAAACTAGACACCAGGGGGAGTCCAATGAGCTATGGCTTGCGTGGATCCCCCAACGTTTCCCTACCCAGAACCTCCTGAAGAAAGACTTTGGCATCTTTTTGAGGTGGATGGGGGCATTGGCATGTCCATTTTTGGCAGACCCCACCCCGAACTTTGGAAAAAAAGAAAATCCCTAGTGGCTAGTGGGCTTTTTACCCCCGGAGGGTACAGATAAGGTGCTATTGCCCCATCTGCCTCCCAGGGGGGTGCAGAAAGACTGTAGCATTTTGTATTTGGGTGGGGGCATTGACATGCCCATTCTGGGCAGCCTCAACCCCTACACATATATATAAAAAATCCCGGGTACTTAGTGGGCTTTCTGCCCCCCCTGGGAGCAGATCGAGGTCTATTGCCCCATCTGCCTCCCCGGGGGGCAGAAAGTCTTTTGATTTCTTTGGGTGGTAGGGTGGGGGCGTTTGCATGCCCATTCTTGGCAGCCGCCACCCCGAGCCAGGAAAAAAAAGAATCTCTGGCATCTAGGGTGCTTTCTGTTCCCCCGGGGGGCAGGTTGGGGGCCATAGGGCATAAAGACTGTGATTTTGTGGCCGGGGATGGGTGCATTGGCATGCCCATATTAGGTAACCCCATACCTAATTAAAATGTAAACAAAAATCCCTGGTATATAGTGGGCTTTCTGCCCTCCCAGGGGGGCAGATTGGGGGCTACTGCCCCATCTGCCCCACAGGGGGTGCAGAAAGACTACATTTGCCCAAATTCATATGGGGGAGCAAAGGACCTTGCCAAAGGGGCCGCTCTCCCCTCCCTGGTGCCTAATAGGTGGCTGCCTGCTTGGGGATCGCCCTCCTGGATCAATCCCCAAGCACTAGGAAGGTACAAGAGGTGCAGAAAGAAGAAAGTGTACATAAAGAGGCAACAGAGGTGCAGAAAGAAGCAAGAGAAGTGCAGAAAGAGGCAAGTGAGGTGCAGAAAGAAGCAAGAGCAGTGCAGAATGAACCAAGAGAGGTGCTAAAAAAGGCAAGAGGGGAGCAGAAAGAGTTAGGCGAGGTACACAAAAAGGCAACAGAGGTACAGAAAGAGGCAGGGGGGTACAGAAGAGGCAAGAGAATTGATGAAAGAAGCAATAGAGGTATAGAAAGAAGCAAGAGAAGTGCAGAAAGAGGCAAGTGAGGTACAGAAAGAAGCAACAGCAGTGCAGAAAGAACCAACAGAGGTGCAAAAGGATGCAAGAGGGGTGCAGAAAAAGGGAAGAGAGGTGCACAAAGGGACAGGAGAGATACAGAAAGAGGCAGGAGGGGTGCAGAAAGAAGGAAGAAGAGTACAGAAAGAAGCAACAGAGGTGCTGAAAGAGTAAGAGATGTGCAGAAAGAGGCAAGTGAGGTACAGAAGGAGGCAAGAGAACTGCAAAAAGAGGCAAGAGAGTTGCAGAAACAGGCAAAGGGGTGCAGAAAGAGGGAACAGGTGTGCAGAAGAGGCAAGAGGGGTGCAGAAAGAAGCAAGAGAGGTACAGAAAGAAGCAAGAAAGGTACAGAAAGAAACAAAAGAAGTGCAGAAAAGGAACAGATGTGTAGGAAGAGGCAAGAGGAGTCCAGAAAGAGGGAAGAGGGGTACAGAAAGAGGCAAGAGGTATGCAGAAAGAATCAAGAAAGTTGCAGAAAGAAACAAAAGAAGTACAGAAGGAAGCGACAGAGGTGCAAAAACCGGCAAGAGAGGTGCAGAAAGAAGCTACAGAGATGCAGAATGGGGGAGGAGGGGTGGAGAAAGAAGCAAGAGGGGTGCAGAAAGAAGCAAGAGAGGTGCGGAAAGAAACAAAAGAAGTACAGAAAGAAGCAACAGAGGTACAGAAAGAGGCAAGAGGTGTGCAGAAAGAGAGAAGAGGGGTACAGAAAGAGGCACAAGGTGTGCAGAAAGAAGCAACAGAGATGCAGAATGGGGAAGGAGGGGTGGAGAAAGAAGCAATAGGGGTACATAAAGAATCAAGAGAGGTACATAAAGCAACAAAAGAAGTGCCGAAATAGGCAAGAGGAGCGCACAAAGAGAAGAGGGGTGCAGAAAGAGGCACAAGGGATGCAGAAAAAAAAGAGAGGTACAGAAAGACGCAAGATAAATGCAGAAAGAAGCAACTGTTGCAGAAAGAGGGAAAAGGGGTGGAGAAAGAGACAAGAGAAGTACAAAAAAAGCAACATACATGCAGAAAGGGAAAGAGGGGTGGAGAAAGAAGCAACAGACATACAGAAAGGGAAAGAGGGTGCAGAAAGAAGCAAGAGAGGTACAGAAAGGGACAAGAGGGGAGCACAAAGAAGCAAGTGAGGTGCAAAAAGAAGCAACAGACATGCAGAAAGAGACAAAAAAGGTGCATAAAGTAGAAGAGACAAGCATAAAGCAGCAAGAGAAGTGAAGAAAAAGAAAGAAAGGTGCAGAAAGATGCAACAGAAATGCAGAAAGGGGCAAGAGAGGTGCAGAAAGAAGTAAGAGTGGCTTGCACACCATTAGTACGAATTTAACACCCACATTTAGCAATAAGTAGCAGGTGACCATTCTAGGTTTACAAAGGACCTTCCACCATCCTGTAACACTTGCAGCTGCATTTTTGGTAACGTTTGATTTGTTTGAGTTAGAAACAAGGCTTTTTTGTTCAAATCTGCAGATTAGGCAGCAGATGATGAATTATGTGGCTAATGCGGAAAATGTATATTTGTGCCAAAGTTGGTGCAGCCAAAAAGACGCATAATCAAGTGGCCCTGCTCATACCTCTGACAAGGTCCAGAAGTGCTCATCAGTGATTCCTTATTTTTTTTGTCTCGGGATGAGGTCCACTTTAGTCCTGAGGTCCTCAGGACATAAAAAGACCTCATTACCCCACATGCAATGTGCCAAAAGGTATAACAAGCATTTACAATGCAACGGTTTTGCCTTTGCAAAAGTTAGAGCTATTGGCATTGTAAATGACAACTTTTTTATTTATGTGTTGGTTTTGAAAACAGATAAATAAATGGCATTGTCATTTTCAATGCCAATAGCTTAATCTCTCGCAAATGCCACACACACACCCATAGAGAGCCCCCCCACACGCACACAGAGCCCCCCCACACACACCCACACAGAGCCCCCCACACACACAACCACAGAGCCCCCCACACACCCACACAGAGCCCCCCACACACCCACACAGAGCCCCCCCAACACAGAGCCCCCCCACACACATCCACACAGAGGACCCCCACACACCCACACACCCACACAGAGCCCCCCACACAGTTCAGTTTTCTGTGACATCATTTGATGGAAAGATTGTATTCCTTCTAGTAATTGAAAAGCCAGTTTCTGGGATTAAGTTTCTAGTTCTCTAATATGTTAAGGCATGTATTTCTTCAGGCTAAGTGTGTTTTGCAGGACTGCCAATGTCTTCCACATAAATCTTCACAAAATCATTCGTTCTAAGATGGTTGACAAATTAACATTAAGAAGAACCAGCCCTATATGAAGCACTCTTGATGCGTGGCCTTTATCACTCTTCTGTGACTTCACTTGATGGGATCGATTGGTTGCCACTCATTCTGTTCGCTAATAATACTGTTTCGTGTGTTGTTAAAATGAACATTTATTTCAGAAATACTGAGTAATAGATATTCAAAGACATCTAGCTGGTCAGGTAAAGGTCTAGCTAGCACGTGATGACAATGTTTTGGTACTTATTTTAACATTTACAGACCACGTAACACCCACAAAAATGTATATTTACCAAACTCCCCACAATAACGTACATATCACAGAGAAATTACTCACTTTGAATTGAAACCGCCAATACTGCTGCCAATCGCAGCACGGCTCCAGCGATGACGCGGCGGCTCAATAACCACTCCTAGCGCGGCGGCACTGAGGGGGCTCGACCGCCTCAGCCAATGGGAGGGCAGCCTCCTTCGTTTTTGCTCTCCGCGGCCCCGGCGAGGTCCTCAAGTTATTCTCGGCCCCGGGCAGCAGCGGCAATCAGGGAGGCAGCGTTTGCACCGTAGTAGGAGGAGGCAGAGTGCTCGGGGTATTCTGCAGCTCTTGCTACTGCCTCATGGGGAAAACGGAAGAGCCCTTGCACTTTTTTTAACCGATCAAGCACTGAGTGCAGTCACTGGATGCGCCGCTCTCAGGGCGAGCCTCCGATGGTGGCGAAGCTGCGGCCAATCGCAGCGCGGCTCCAGCGATGACGCGGCGGCTCAATAACCCCTCCTAGCGCGGCGGCACTGAGGGGGCTCGACCGCCTCAGCCAATGGGAGGGCAGCCTCCTTCGTTCTTGCTCTCCGCGGCCCCGGCGAGGTCCTCAAGTTATTCTCGGCCCCGGGCAGCGGCGGCAATCAGGGAGGCAGAGTTTGCACCATAGTAGGAGGCGGCAGAGCGCTCGGGGTGCCACTAGTGCCTTACCAGATTCGGGGGCGTTCCCGAGAATTTTTGGCTTTCGGCTGACGTAGCGTGACGTAGCCAAAAGCCAAAAATTCTCGGGAACGCCCCCGAATCTGGTCCGGCATTGACGGACAGGCCCGTCTTCCAATGGCTAGCCTCCATTTATGGAGCTAGCCAATGAAAGACGGGGGCCGTTCCTGTCTCCCGTACTATTCTCATTAGGTTTTCGCCTGCGCGAAAAAGCTGCGCAGAGCGCAGCTTTCGCCAGGCAAAACCTAAAAAGGGGCATGGCCTCAGACGACCTCTCAACAATCCCACTGTGTGTGGCTTACTGGAGGTACCTGGTGGGCTAGTTGGCCCCCAGGGACCCTTAGGATTCATGGGGACTTAATCCCCCAACTTAAATCGCGCCAGGAGATGTGTTTATACAGTGGTGCAGGGAGGAGGCGGGGCCTCCCACGAGACAACGGCTTTTTAAAAATTTGCTTTTTGGAAGGGGGCTGTGTGGCCCCGCTTCCCTTTAATATTTGTGAGCACTGGGAGCCCTGTCCACCAGAGCCTGAGCATTTTTCCCCTTTTTTTAAAAAATGGGAAGAGAGCCGCGGGCCTTCCTCCCATGACCGATTTCAGCCCCAAGACCCCATCCCCCGGGGCATTGCTACACATTTACTTTTGTTAAAAAAATATATTTTTAAGGAGGGGGGGGGGTGTGGCCCCCCTTCCATGGCCCCAGGGATTCCATCCCTTGGGGCATGGCCTCTTTGATGGGGACCATGGGGGGAGACCCAATGCCCCCATGGTCCCTGCGAGCTTCCCGCCTCCTGTGGGAGCTGGCATTGCTTTTGGACAGGGGAGCTGCTGACATGCAGTTTCCCTTGTCCTAAAGCAATTCCGCATTGATTCTTGGAAGCAAGAGCAGGTTCCCTGCTCTTGCTTCCAAGAAGCAAAGCAGAGTTTGCTATTGCAGGGGGGGAGCCGTGCTCCCACCCTGCCATAGCAAACGGCAATGTCCCGGGGGTGGTTACCCCGGGACATTGCAGGAGCTGGCCCTGGCAGGTGTCGGTCCCCAGGGCCATTGAGGGCTCCAGGAGGGGGGCCGTGTGGCCCCCCTCCCATCGTTTGCACAGCCCCGGCATGGTGGTGGTTCCCAGGGCCTGCAACAGACTCCAATATGTAAAAGAAGTATGCCCCGGGGAGGTGGTGGTCCCTGGGGCCATGTGGGGGTGCTTTTTTTTATAATCAGAGCCCCATGGAGGTGGCAGTTACCAGGGCTGCAGGGGCTACGTGCCCCCCACATTTAATTAATAAAGCCCCGGGGAGGTGGTAGCCCCTGGGCGTGCATGGGGGGAGGCATAATCCCCTCTATGCCTTTTAACTATTATAAAGCCCCGGGTGGTGGCTGTCCCCGGTACTGCAGGGGGGCTGCGTGCCCCCGTAGATAATCGGCATGGCTCAAGCGAGGTGGTGGTCCCCGGGGCTGCGGGGGCTCCCACATGCCCCTGCATTATATTTTGTGATTACCCCCGGGACCTGGCCCACGCAGGGGCTTAATTAAATGAAGCGCAGGAGACCTTTCTTAGTTTTTTTTAAATTTTCGGCCTGATTCCTGCACCAAGTGCGAATTCTGCCGATTTCATTTAAAAAAATGCTTTTTTTGGCCCTGGACTCCCTGAGCAGGCCTAGGCGGTCAAGGTGTTTCTACCCAGCCCCTTTTCTTGTTTTTTACCTTTTTTTAATGTTTTCTTGTGACTCAGTTACCGAGTCACAAGATGGCTACCAACACTTGGTTTGGAGTGTTGGCAGCCAATTAGAATGAAGCTTGTGCTCGGGAGGAGTCGCAATTACTCCTCATGCTCAGGTGTCGATATTTAATTTTTTAAAATTTCTCAGCAACTACTGAACGGATTTACACCATTTACAAAAAGCACGCTTTCTGAACCAAGACCTACCCTTTTGCCAGATTTGGCGAAATTCCTTTCAGCAGTTCGGGCTGTAGCTTTGTCTAAAGTTCCTATGGAAATTAACATGGGGAAAACGTGTTTTGGGACCCCCCATTTTTCTCAGCCCCCACCTGACGAGGCAAAATACCAAGCTTATCATTGAGTAAGGCAATGGTTTTTGTATCAGGGTACTGAAATACAGTGTAGACAACTCAAGCTTTGATCTTATTGTCTATTTGATACTACCTGGGATCCCTGGGTTGTGTTAAATGCTTGCTAGTCATAATGTTACATTGATCCATGAGAAATGTCAATGGATCTAATTCAATAATCAGCGTTAGCATTTATTTGTGGATTACACGATTCATTTGACCATAAATATTATTCAGTCAATAGGAATAATATAACCTGTAAAGGATGATGGTCCTTTGTGGTTCAGCTTAAACTTGAAGAACAGTGTCCTTTATAGCTAAATCATTTTGGGGAAAATATACAATTGATGATAGCACACCGTGACAATAACTTTCTGTTGCAAGGTGCACATGAAATTCCAATGGTCTTGTCTTGCAAAGGAGTGTTCTGTTAAATTGTCTGATCAAATCATTATTAGTGGGAATCAGTTAGAAAAGGTCTGAATAAAGATTCTTGAAAACCCTGCATCACTGGCCCCCATGCCACAAAGGATAGATTAATTCTGAGGTCATCTATGTGACATATCATCCAATTGCACATGTACCAAAAACCTTAGAATTTTCACTTGGGACTCAGGACTTGTGCTTTTCAGGCAAAAAGAGAACACTCTGATGCCAGCTAGAGGTCCTGGACCTGGATGGGCACCTCTCTAGGATCAGCGCTCACTTCAGCAGAGGCCAGCCCCAGGGCTCAACCAGTTCCATTTGGTGCCGGTCAGCTTCATAGTTGCAGGGAGGCCTGTGGAAGCTTGTTTATTCCCTGTATCTCAAACAGGAGGTTGGTCAACTGACTCTTGGAATCAGTTCTGCAGAGCCTTAGTTTAGGACAAGCAGGTCCCATTTGCCTTCTTCAGATAGCAGGGCAGTCCTTTTCCTGAATCTTCCACAGGTCCAGCAGTGTTTTGATGAGAGGTTTTGAAAGTGCCACTTTTATCCTCAGTGCCAGCCTGCAAGCGAGGGATGCCTCCTTTGTCTAAACGTCCCTCTTTCCTGTGTTTGGCTCCAAACTATCTAAGGTAACAAAAGGGTGGACACGCCTAGTTAGCCCCTTCCCTGCTGATGACGAGCAGAGCTTGTCATGGCACATAGTGTTAGTGTGCTGATGACGAGCTCAGCTCGTTATCACACACACCCCTGGAAATCCCTCTGGTGCGGGCAGTAGCCCCTAATCGGCCCCCCCGGGGGGCAAAAAGCCCACTAGACACCAGGAATTTTTAAATATATTTAAAATAAGGGTGGGGGCTGCTCAAAACGGGCATGCCCATGCCCCCACCCCCACAATTATTACAGTCTTTCTGCCCCCCGGGGGCAGATGGGGTATTGGCCCCTAATCTACAGATTAAGGGGGGCTGAAAGCCCACTAGACACCAGGTTTCTTTTTAGAAAGTGTAAATAAGGGTGGGGCTGCCCAAAATGGGCATGCCCATGCCCCCACCCCCGCAAATATTACAGTTTTTCTGCCCTCCCTGGGGGGCAGATGAGGCAGGCATTGTCCTCTAATCTGCCCCTTTGGGTGGGCAGAAAGCCCACTGGGATTTGTTTTTTGAAGTTTTGTTTTAGGGTGGGGGCATTGGCATACAGTTTTGGACAGCCCCCACCCTAATTTAAATTTGCCCAAAAAAATCACTGGTGCCTAGTAGGCTTTCTGCACCCCCTGAGGGGCAGATGGGGGCATTAGCCCCCAATCTGCACCCCCGGGGGGGGAAGATCACTAGTCGGCAGGGATTTTTTGGGGGCAAATTTTTATTAGGGTGGGGGCTGCCTAAAACAGGCATGCCGATGCCCCCACCCCCTCCCCCGCATAAATTACAGCCTTCCTGCCCCCCCCCCTCGGGGGCAGTTGGGGCAGTAGCCCCCAATCTGCCCCCCGGGGGGGAAAGCCCACTAGACGCCAGGGTTTTTTTGGGGAAAATTTAAATTAGGGTGAGGGCATTGGCTTGCTGTTTTGGGCAGCCTCCACCCTAATTAAAATTTGCCCAAAAAAATCCCTTCCATCTAGTTGGCTTTCTGCCCCCCTGGGGGGGCAGATGGGGGCATTAGCCCCTAATTTGCCCCATCTGGGGGGGGGGAAAAAGCCCACTAGTCACCAACGATTATGCTGGCTTTTTTTGTGCATGGGGGTGGTGGCTGCCCAGAATGGGCATACCAATGCCCCCAACCCCCCCAAAAAAATATCCACAGTCTTTCTGTCGCCCTTGGGGGCATAATGGGGCAACCCCCCCGATATCCCCTCCCGGGCAGCAGAAAGCCGACTAGTTTTTTATAGCAATATGCCTACCTGTGGATTTTGGGCCCAAGCTGCACATGTGGAAACCTAGCAAACCTGTACATTTTTGAAAAGTAGACACCCAGGGGAATCCAGGATGGGGTGACTTGACTGGCTCTCACCAGGTTCTGTTACCCAGAATCACTTGCAAAACTTAAAAATGTGTCCAAAAAACACATTTTCCTCACATTTCTGTGGTGGAAAGTTCTGGAATCTGCGTGGGTGCACAAAATTCCACCTACCCTGCGTTCTACAAAGTCTTCAGAGAAAAATGATACCTCACTTGCTTGGGTAGGCCTAATGCCCGCGACAGGCAAGGGTCCAAAACCTATTGAGGCGACATCAAAATTACCTATCACAAACCAACCTAGTTTTGCAAGGGGGGTCCCATGGTATTTTGGTCCAGGGCTCATGGCCATCTAGGGAAACTTACCTAACCTGCACATTTCTTGAAACTAGACACTCAGGTGAGTATAGCGGGGTATGGCTTGCCTGGGTCCCCATCATTCTCCTACCTTGAATCCCCTGCAAACCTGCAAATTTCGCCAAAAATGTTACTTTTTTTCTCACATTTCTGTGTGGGAAAGTTCTGGAATCTGCATGGATCCACAAATTTCCTCCCACCTAGTGTTTCCCCAAGTCTGCCGATATCTGTGTGGGTAGGCATAGTGGCTACAACAGGAAATGGCCCAAATCGTACTGTGGAGACTTCAAAATTACCCATAGCAAAACGTTTTTGGGGGGAGCACGTGAGATTTTTCCCCCAGGCTCGTCTGCCATCTTAGGAAAGTACCAAACCCAAAAATGTTTGATAACTAGACACCCGGGGGAGTACAATGAGGTATGGCTTGCTTGGATCCCTCAATGTTCCCTTACCCAGAATCCCTTGCAAACCTCAATTTTAGCTGAAAAAATCTGCGTTTTCACACATTTTTGTGTGGGAAAGTGTGACATCACCAGAATCACACCAATCTCCTACCACTCAACATTCCCCCAGGTCTCCCGATAAAAATGGTGCATCACTTGTGTGGGAGACCCTAGTACCTGCGACAGGCAAGGGCCCCAAACGTAGTGAGGCGACATCAAAATTGCCTATCTCAAAACCACCTAGTTTTGTAAGGGGGCTCACCTGGGTTTTTGGCCCCGTGCTGAGCGGCCATCTAGGGAAACCTACCAAGCCCACATATTTTTGAAAAACAGACACCCGAGGGCTTCCAAGGAGGTATAGCTTGCGTGGATCCCCCAAAGTTCCCTTACCCAAAATCCCTTGCAAACCTCAATTTTAGCTGAATAAAACTGTTTTTTCACACAATTTTGTGTGGGAAAGTGTGGCATCACCAGGCTCACACAGATTTCCTACCACCCACTGTTCCTCCAGGTCTCCCGATAAGAATGGTGCCTCACTTGTGAGGAAGGCGCAAGTACCTGCGAGAGGCAAGGGCCCCAAACGTAGTGAGACGACATCAAAAATGCCTATCTCAAAACCACCTGCTTTTGCAATGCGGGTCACTGAAGTTTTTGGCCCCGTGCTCTGCGGCCATCTAGGGAAACCTACCAAGTCCACACATTTTTGAAAATTAGAGACCCGGGGGCTTCCAAGAAGATATGGCTTGCGTGGATCCCCCAACCTTCCCTTACCCAGAATCCCATGCAAACCCCAATGTTAGCTGAAAAAATCAGTTTGTTCATACATTTTTGTGTGGGAAAGTGTGGCATCACCGGACTCACACACATTTCCTACCACCCAGTGTTCCCCCAGGTCTCATGATAAAAATGGTGCCTCACTTGTGTGGGAGGCCCAAGTACCCTTGACATGCAAGGGCACAAAACGTGTTGAGGCAACATCAACATTGCCTATCCAAAAATGTTTTTGATGCTTTGGAGCTCAGCACAACTTTCTAGGATTACCTGGTCAGAAGGCCCTGTTGCCCCCGTATCTGGAAGTAATACACAAAACACCATAGGAGAGGCATTCACAGTCATGTGATCCTTGACCTTGGCAGAAAAATGCACACTGTCTAAAATTGGCTTTTTCAGAAAACAATTTAAAATCCGGCTTTTCCATTAAAGAGTATTTCAAATTACAATTTATTTGAGTGGGACAGTGTTTCTTTCTCAGGTCCAAAATGTAAGTTATGGTGTAATAAGTTAACCCAGTGTTAGTCTATGGGAGAGCTAGCTTTACAACATTGAAAACTCCCTCTAGGATTTTTTCTTTGTCCAGTCATGTAAAACTGAAATAAACATGGCCTACTTTTTAAATACAATGCACACTGCCCTATGAGCCTTTCGGGTCGGACTTAGGGGTGACTTATAAGTATTAAGCAAGAAGGTTTAGGCTTGGCAAAAGGTTTGTTTTCCCTGGGGGTAAATAGCAGTTTATAAAAGGCACTACAGATTTCAGTGGCGGGCCTGAGATATGTTTTGCAGCGCTTCATCAGTGGGGGGGGGCACAAAAACTGCTACAGCCCACTAGTAGCATATAATATCCAAGCCATGTGTACATTTAGTCCAATAAACTTGGGTCCTACATGTAAAGTAAATGTAATCAATCAGGCACAGGCCAATTTTACCCTGTTTTGATGTGAGAGCAAAATCACTTTACCACTGATTAGCAGGAGCAAAGTGCGCAGAGTCCTAAAAGCTAACAAAAAACGGGTTCAGAAAATGAAGGAAAAAATCTGGGGTGACCTTGCATACAGGGCCAAGTTGAACACCACCTCATTCTTTTCATGGTCATAACATCTAGAACAAATATTATTGGCTCACTGAATATTTATATTTTGGCAGGTTGTAAGGCTGAACAACAGATATGAAACCATCACCACTGACATTGATTAGCTGCAAAAATACCTCAAAAGCATCTATTCTTTTTTCTCTTTGATAGGTATACAAGCCCAGCCCTAATGTAAACATTTATTAGATATCTCTAGATGATAAATAGTATTTGAACAGAACACAAGTAATCCTTCTTCCACTTCACCACAGCCTGTAGGTTTTCCTCTTGTTCTGTAACACTACCCAGGTTCATAACAAGTATGTACAACTTGGGAGTCCTCAAGGACAAGACTCACATGAACAGAAGGAGGAGCAGAGTTTATTAACAACAATTCCAGCCCAACTGAGCAGCAAAAACCAAAACTAATTAGAAAACCTAAATGTGTGCAATAGCATTGCAAAAATAGATGCCTATAGAATTTTGTGGGCAATAAATCACAAAAAATATGTTTTCATTTAAAAAAAAAAAAAACAACTCTAAATCACTGAGGGAATGTTTGATGATAAAAGAATTTTCCAAATTACGTAAAGCATACCATTTACAGCCTTCAGCCCCTAACACTTAAAACACTTCACGCTCAATTAATGCATGTTTAGATGTTTTAAAAATACAAAAGAATATATAAAATCAATCACAAAATTAAACATGGAAACATAAATCATAATCTTTTTACGAAGTGAGAAATCATCTAAACTGGCACATGGTGCACAAATATCTTTGGGTACTTAATTGAAAGCTGAGAAAGAAGAAGATTGTAGAGACGTACACATTTGTCATAGAAACTATTATAGATAACAATAAAACTATGTACTCAAGGGGTGCGTGAGTGAGTGTTTGTACCTTGATATTCACATTGTTTACTGCGAAATAGGTCCAGTTATTTTTGCAACACTTCTAATTGAATTACCGGTAAAGTCAAGTGTTTCACATTGAGATGAATTAAGTGCAATGTTACTTGTGAATAGTGAACCTGCATATTTTTCTTACAGATGGGCAATAAATTCACTAAACACTCAATAGCGTACTTCATATCTAAAACATTTCCATCTTTATTATTAAAGAAATATAAAAGCAGGGTTTCTTTAATCCTGTAACCCATACCCTGAATCCTCTCCCCGATAACCTTAAAAAGATCCCCTAAATACTTAAGCCATACTTCTGTCCCTATACCTTATTTTTCAATTTTTTTTAACTCTATTCCCTTAACCCACTAACTTTACACCAAGAATTGTCAATACTTATACCATACATCAAACAATATCAAACTGCATCGTCTGTAACTGTCATCACTCTAACTCCTACCCTTTAACTCCTTAACATTATATCCAAAGCCCTTAAAACTTAAACCTGTACCTCAGCACCTTAACTGTTATACCCTTAACCGAAAACCACAAATTTCAAACCCCTTACCCTCACATCTATTCCCCTATTGCATAATCCCTCATCCCTGAACTTTAACATAAAGTCTCATCTTTTGTCCCCAGTATGTGTGTATGTAAGTGTGCATGGATTCTGAAAATACATAGGCCTTCAGAAGTAGAACAGTGTCTAAATTCTATTTTAGTTAAATATGAACATAATGATTTAGAGTCAAAATGTAACAGAAGTCCCAGCCATCATATTCCAAGTGTATTGTAGTCTAAGGCACATGTAATATGGCGGAAGAAGTATCTGTCCCATTTTGACTGAGTATATAATCCACGTACTCTTAATAGGACCCTCAGACAAGCAATCTAATACACAAATGAACTTACCAGTAGAAGTAGTATTCAAACACACTAATAAATGTCAGTGTTGAAAGGAATTGCAGTTCTCACAAGCTAACACAGCTCCAACCGCCTCTTTCCAAGTTTCCAAGGAAAGTGACCACTGTGCCTGAGATCTAGAACTCTCATCCCCAGTGTCCTAGGCAACAGCAATGGAGCCATCATGACACTGTCAACAACCATCTGCTTGTTATGTTTCCATTTCTGCTACCTGGCAATGTCTGATGATGTCACAGACACAGAATCTGTATGGGGTGGAAGACTAGGTTGAGAATCCTGGTGTGTGGGAAATTCCAACAAACAAAAGAAGCAGGATTAGCTTTAAATAAAATGCAGAGGACGTCATAGTTCCTTAATAAGGAACTGCCAAGAAGCTTTCCAATACAGGTAAAGATTTGTTCCAGTTACAAAGTGTCACAGAAACCATATCTGGACTGTTTTCCCCATATTTTTCCCTTTTACCCCCCAACATGTAGGATGTCTCCCCCATGGTAAAGGTTACTGAATAGTCCATGTGAAGTATGAGAAGCCCTGTGTAATGTTAAATGCAATGCAATGGTGTGTACATTTATTTTCCCCCATTGTAAACATGTACCCTGGTGAAATGCTGCATTTGTGTTTTGCATTTAAAATGGCTGCCAAGGCTATGCGTTGTGCCACCTGATTGCAGGAGGTTAGCAGTCTAGTTGTTAGGTACCCAGCCACCCCTGCATTTGGAGGGAAAGCCTGGCACCCAGGGTGCTCTACTCCTCCCCCTGAGCCAGTTGAACTAGTTCGCCTGTCGGAGGTGGGTTAGCGGTCTAGTTGTCTGGTACCCAGCAATCCCAGCATTTTGAGGGACCTTCTAGAAGCTTCCAGCCTTTCTGGTATAGGGAGAGTAGTAGAGATGTCATGGGCAGAGACAGAGCAGGGACATGAATGTGAGGGGACCTGCTGTCAGGGGATACCACCAATTGGGCCTGTTTGCTGGACCCTGCACCCATCTAGAAACCCTCTACTGTCCCCAGGGATAGTAGAAGCCCCACTCCAGGAGGTCAGGCTGCTGTGTAGGAGGAGGGCCATGCTGCAGTGGGGATGGTGAAGGCCTACCACCCTGTTTTGACGATGCCCCCACTACCTGCTGACCTGGCCCAGTAGTGCCTACTGCTCTGTCCCCAGGGCCCCTGAAGAAGGATGGCCCCTCAAGGTCACTGAAGCTGCCGGGACCCTGCACCACGCAAGAGCTGCGCAAAGAAGCGCCGAGAAGGGAAGGAGCATCTTGGACCCCACCACCCAGGAGGTGAGAAGAGTTACCCTGGGGCTCGCTGCTGGGACTGTCCGCCCCCCTTGGGCTGGGTGCCACTGGAAACTGCTGTGCCTCGTGAGTGCTGCCTGCTAAGCGCTAAAGCTAAAGGATTGTGTCCCCCCAGGACCTATAATCTGGGAGCGCTACACTGCAGAATCCTACAGCGCTGTGTTAAGGGAACTGGGCCCACCTGAACGGCTGTGTGTGTTAAGCGCTGTATTTCCCTGGGAACTGCTATTGGGGAGCGTTGTGCTGAGAAGAAGCGCTGTGTGCCTGGAAGCGCTATCCAGCCTAGAACTGTGCCCTTGAAAGCGCTGGCCTGCAGGAGACTGCCTCGTGTCCCCAAAGTGCCGTGACCAAGACTGCCCTGCTGTGAGTGTTTTAAGCGCTGTATTACGCTGGGAACTGCTGCTGGCCCAAGCGCTGTGAGCGCTGCTGTGTACTCTAAGCGCTAGAACCCTAAAGCGCTGTGCCGTGAAGAAGCTGTTGCCCTGCGAAGTGCTGCACTGCTGGAAGTGTTACTGTCTGAACTGTTGGTTCCTAAGCGCTGTATTAGGAGGACTGTGCCCCCAAGCGCTGTGCGGCAGAAGCACTGCTTGGCCTGAAGGAACTGTTTTATTGGGAAGAACTGTCTTATGCCAGGACTGCTGTCTCTTACAGCGCTGCGTCTACAAGCTCTGTTTAGCCCCCTGCAGTGGCCGGTGTCCTTGATACTGTTTTCTTTTGGTGCTAAAGTTAACCCATGACTAGGGGAGTGTTCTTTGCAGCCTGTCCTTGATCAGGAAACGTGGTTGATGCTGACCGGGTGCATAGGAAAGGTTGTCTCTGGCGCACGGACCTAGGAAATGTTACAGTCCCAGAGTCTACTGCGTACCTGTGTAGTTTATGCCTCTTACATTTTTAGGCCTATGGTGTACTTACCTGCCTGAGGTTAAGCCCCAGGTGTTTAGGCTATGTTTATACGCACAGTGTTACTGGCCTAATGAGTTCATGCATGATGTGCCTTCCTGCCTAAATGTTTTATTTCATGCTGACATGCCCAAAGGCTGATGCCTAGTGTTTCTTCCCCTCACAGTGATATTGCTGATGTTCTATGCCGTTTTTATGTGCAGTGTTCCCGGTCTCATGTTTTGGGTCTATGGCATGTTGAGGCCTGATGTTGACGCTAGGTGTGGCATTTTCTTTTGCAGGAGGTGCTAATGCCAGGCCGGCTGTGTTTATGCCTAATGTTTCCTTGTATGCTAAAAGCCTACTACTAAGGTGATGCCGAGAATTAAGGCCTGTGTTTGCCCTGCAATATTGACCCTATGTTTTATGCATTTGATAACATTCTTTTTATTTCAGCTGGACACTAATGGACTACCTGAACCTTTTTTTCTTATTTCTCCCATTTTCCCTTGTAAATATTCTCCCTTGCATTCATTGCCCTGGCACCAGTTAGCACCCTTTTGTGATTACTGCTATTATTGTATTTACCTTTGCAGGTTGGAGATAATACAAAACGTATTCTTTTTCCAACCAGAAGCAGTGTTGTGTCTCTTTTGTAGTGTGCCTGGTGTGTCGTCTGTGGGTACTGAGTGGATGCTTCACACGTTTCCTCTGAAGTTTGGCCTGCCCACTCTGCTCCATGCTACCCCCTGTAGAATTGGTAACCCCATTTCTGACATGGACATTTTCTTTGTCATGGAACTAAGCTATACCTGTCTGATGAGTCTTAACTAGGGCAAAACAAGTGCTCAGTTGCTTGTGTTTTGGTTCAGGGAGAACCTTTCCTGTTCCCATTGGAACATAGTCAAGACTGATTTGCATACGGGTGAGTCTAAACTGAGCAAGCATGATATGGAAAATAATTATGGATTGGGATACGGACCGAGTAATTACCAGTGGATGAGATTATTTCAAGCATTCCATCCATCACTTTTCTATACACTCTAATGAAAAAGCAGACATTGCTTTTTTACCATTTACATCATGGGAAAGGTATCCTAATTTCAAGATGTATTTTTGGGCAATTCTTGAGGCTAACTTGCATTAGTTTCCAATGTTATCCAACACCTAAAAACCAGTGGCTATCAAATTGTACACTTTTTGTGTGTTGTTATCATTTTGGTCCACTCTTTTTTGGTGCGCACATGGACTGTCTTTTGTCATGAATTACTTTCAATACCGACATTGCATGAGATGTATTACAGAGTGGTGGTAGACACCCTTTAGTTATAGTTAGGATCCCCTGAGTTAGGAACTTCATAGATATTTGAGCATTAATAAATGTATGCCTTTTTGATGATTCTCCACGAACCTTTGCAGACCTATTGCTTTTACTACATTGGCAGATGATGCACAGTTTCATGTTGTTTGGTCAAGGGTGTGCAAAGCAATCAGAGGGTCCAAAAACACGTTTCTTCCTGAAACATTCCTTTTCAATATACTTTTTACTTGTTTGTAGGTAAGTAGTGAATACATTTTAAACGTTATAAAGCATTTAAACTTAGTGATATATAAGGCCGTGAAACACAGCTAAATTTCACAGTAATTTTGCGGTACTTGTTAACAACAAAGCAGTATATGATTGCATGATGTTCTGGGTAATCTACTACCAGTTTAAAAAAGTGGTACTCGGTATGGCAAATTATCTATACGTTTCTGGATATTTAAAAAAAAATCACAGAGTACTAAGGTACCATCTTGGAAGTACAGTGGAACTTGAAAGAAATTACAAACAAATACATATGTAAAAAATTAAAAAATACACTGTACTACACTATATTTTACAGTGTTCCAAACTGGTTGTACAATTAATATTTCTTTTTATACTTCAAAAAAGAATAATAATTCAGCATTGCAATACTACTTATAACGTGCTGCACTACTGAATTTTATTTAAAAAACTGTGTAAGAAAAATCCTGTGTATTCTTTAATTTGACATATTTCTTTTTTTATTTTTCCGGTAAGTACCATGGTACTTTGTAGGCATTGCTGTGGCACTCCGTAAACTTTTTTTTTTTTTAGTATAGAAAAAATGTATACATTTTCCTTCTATAGGAAGTTGGGTTTCTCTACTCTTCCTTGCCTGAAAGAAAGACTGGGAACACTCTCCCCAGTTTGGCCGAGTCTCCTGGCCTTTGGGCAGGTGGGGGCTTGTGTAAGAAGCTGGGTTTCTGTTGCAGTAACCTCTCACTTGTTGCCAGATTTCTGATGCACTTTGACTTGATGTGCCCTGGGTCACTGCCAATCAGGTTCCCAAGGCCTGTGTTCTTTCCCAAAACTGTACCTTTGTACCCCCAATTGGCACCTCTCCAGCCAAATGTAAGTTCCTTGTTAAAGGTATCATGGGTACTAAGGCCACTATGACCAGTAAAGACTTCGAAGGGCTGCAGCACATATTGTGCCTTCCTTAGAGGTCCTGTACCTTAACACACACACACACACACTGCCATTGCAGGCTGCATGTTTTGGTGCAGAGGAAAGTGAAGAGTCGACATGGCACACATTTCTGTGTTCCATGCCTGCAACCCACTGCCTATGGTATAGGTCAGACACCCCTCTAGCGGGTGCACTATAACACTGGTGAGGGTACAGTTGCATGAATTGTGTCCCTACAGTGTCTAAGTCCATTCTTAGACATTATAAGTGCAGGAAAGTCATAAAGAGTATATGGGCTGGGAGTTTTTCGTTACAAACTCCACAGCACCATAATGGCTTTACTGAATTCGGGGAAGTTTGGTAGCAAACTTCATAGCATAAAAACCCACACTGATGCCAGTGTGGGATGTAATATACCATGTACTCAGAGGGCATCTTAGTAAACACCAGCCTCCCACCACAAGACATGTTTCTGGACCCTTGGGGTGGGAGCCTTTGATCACTGAGCCCAGAAACAAAGCCTTTCCTGGGCAGAGGTGGTCACACCTCCCCCAGGTCAAGAAGAGCCATTCATGGCAGGAGAGCTTTACAGGCCTAGTCGCATTTGTAACTTGACCCCCAGCCTATTCTGCTATCAGAAGCAGGCCCCCTTTCAATCTCCCCTCCTTTTCGGCAGTAAGACAGGTGGGAAAAATTAGAACAGTCCAGAAGGTGTGTACACCTATGTCAACTCCACCCCTCAGTTGGAGGAGTTGAAGTGAAGTCCAAGCTTCAGTTCCTGTCATCTTGTAGATGGCAGGCATTCTCTAATCAGGATCAGGGATTGTGCCCACTTCCCCACATGCGGTGAGCACACCAAGGGTGTAGTCACCCTAAGGTCAGTAGCTCATTGGATACTGACTTCGAGATACCAAATAAACCCCCGAAATACAGTATTTAGGGGCAGCCTTGAACCAAGAAGACAGATTCCCCCAACCTACAAAGCCCATATGTTGCCTTTCAAAGGCATGTTGTGTTTGGGGTTTACCAGCCGCGGGCCGTGGAGGGAGTTACGGTGGGGCAGGGAGGCGGGGAGGGGGAGGGGCGGGGTGGAGGGTGCTAAAAACAGGCATATGGATCATTGCAGGTAAGTACACAATTTAATTAATAAAACGAAATTCGTAGCGTGCATTGCATGGCAAAAAGCAATGCTGTGCGTGCTACGAATTTCGTTTTAATAATTAAATTGTGTACTTACCTGCAATGATCCATATGCCTGTTTTTAGCACCCTCCACCCCGCCCCTCCCCCTCCCCGCCTCCCTGCCCCACCGTAACTCCCTCCACGGCCCACGGCTGGGGTTTACCCATATGCCTAATTCACATGGACAATGATGCAAGTCCTGTCAGGATCCTATGCCCTATTCACATTGTCAATGGTGTGCAAGTGTGTGTCTCTGGGACATGGAGCAGGTGTACTGATGTTGTTTCACTTGGTCTTCATGACAGGTATCTGCCTATGAGAAGGGAGAGATATGGATGGAGATCGTCAGGTCTGTCAGGAGTGCGGTGGGCCATCGCTGGAAGCTGAGGAACATCCGGAAGAGGTGGCAAGACATCCGGTGCTGGACCCGTTGTATCGCCTGGGTCCAGCTGAAGATGAAGGCACCACGCCGGCATTGTGGAAGGTGCCACCTCACCCCCCAGATGCTCTGGGTCCTGGCAGTGGTCTTTCCAGACCTCCATAGGCAGGTGCAGGAGGGACAGCAGCAAGGAGGGGGTAGGTACATGGCTGTTTGTAGTGTTGTGTGTCAGCTGCTACTTGAGGTGCTATGAATCCTGGAAACACTCCCACGGTTGGGGTGTCTGGTCAGACAGGCTATTTGTGCTTTGTATTTTCAAATCCCCATATTCAGCTGGTGCTCTTTTTCATCCCTTCCCCTCCCCCACAGGTGTCCCCTGATCTGTGTGTTTTCACATTTGCTCATGTTCCTCTAGGGTGCAAGGTAATTAGACTGCACATTGTTTAGTGCCTCATGTGTGAGGGACGTCTGTGACATGTGTTGGTACCTTGCCTGTGCCATGACCTGTGCACTGTGTTTGGACTACATATGTGTTTGCACGGATAATGAGTCTCAATATAGGAGTGTGAGGTTTAAAATGTACACCCTTGCAGCATGCATGACCCATGTTGCACTCTCAGACATCATTTGTGAGATATGCATATTGTCATGATGGGTAATCCTGAGACAATCAGCAATTCCTAGACCCATGGATCTGTGCTCCCACTACAGTCCCCTGAGACACCCTGGTATCCAAATAATGTGTGTCATTGTTATATTCTACATAGCTATTGTGTCATGTATATTTATCCTGTCCCTTTAACTGCATGTGCCATATTATGTTTCCTCTCATGTTCTGTATTCTTAACAGAGCTTTCTTCACACAGCATTCTGTACTGTTTGTCAGTTATAACCTGGACATTGCTGTGCTAGGACTTGATGCTGTGCTGTACAATAAATCATCTTAAAAGCCTATTTTTCCTTGGATTATTACAAAATTTGGCGACGAGGACAACCCTACTCCAGCCATCTTCAGCACAGGAGTGGAGTTTGGACCCATTACTGCAATTTTGGTTCATTTTGGATATTTTTAATAAATTTCTGGCTACTCATTCTTTGAGAGAACTCTTCGTGCTGTCTCTCCACCAGGAGGTGTCACCTACCGATATTTTATTTAGTGGAAATACTTTGGATTGCTTTGAACTCATATTATCATCGTCTGCATTTTTTAAGTATTGCTGGCCGCTGCACCGCTATTCCAGTCTACTCGTCATAGCGTCTTACCTGCATGACAACCACTCGTCATCCTGATGCCTGGCAACAGCTGATTCAGCGTCATCTTCCAGTGTGTGCCCTCGTTCTGCTGATGCGAGGAGCGAAGGAAGCGGAAAGCATTCTGTGCCTTCTGTGTTTGACGAAGCGTCATTGCCACGAGCTAGGAGACGCCATTACCGGAGCTTGCAGGAGACGCGGGGCACTGCGCAGTGCGGGCAGTGTTTACTTTCAGGAAACGTCATCGGAACGTCATCGCGTAGGCGGCGACCATCACGTGACGCGCGTCACGCAACGTGCCTCCATTTTGTTTATCTCTGTTTCTTAGCAACCAGCTCACAAAAATGTTCGCGTTTTAACGCGAACACCTTAAATTGAAGCAGCGTTTTGACTTCCTTTTTAACCATTCCAGAGCAGCGCTTTCACCTTGTGCAGCCTATAGTACGTTTAATTATTTCATATATTGGTGTTTATTTTGATGCAATTTTTGTTACACGATATTCAAGACCTGAAGAGTTCCAGCCAGTTTCTTTTAAAGACCTTGGTATTTCATTACTTCATTTTACAAGTACTTTGACTGGAAGATCCTAGTTTTTTTTGCTTACTTCAGTTCAAGGAACATTGACTATTTTTTTTTCCTCAGTTTATTTACATATGCCATTTGGAATTTTGTCCATTATTTCAGTGTATGTATGCTCTTGACAATTTCTTTTGACTTTTCTTATTGTATTATATTGTGCATATTTAAGTCAATTTTATCTCTATTATAATGCAATTTGATCCTCCTGCTAAATTTTTACAAGTCAAGGGTGATCCTCCTATGCCTTGGTCAAGGTGGAAGGAGGAATTTTTCAACTATATGAGAGCTATAGATGGGGAACGTATGGGAGCTGAGAGAAAAAAAAGTATTTTACTACATTGTTTAGGGTCCGAAGGACAAGAGATTTTCAGAACTTTATCCCAATTATCGGTGCCCACTGGTAGTGGTGATACTATGAATGTTTATACTGAAGCCCTTAGTAGATTGGAGAAAAGGTTCAAGCCCACGGCTAATATTGCTTTGAACCGTTTTAAATTTTACACTAGGGCACAAAAACAAGAAGAATCCTTTGATGATTTTCTCACGGCTTTAAGAGCTCTAACTTTACATTGTAATTTTGGAGCTATGTCGGATGAAATGATCCGTGACCAGATCATTGTTCATGTCAAGAACAAGAAAGTTCAGGATAAATTGTGGTGTATAGGTGACCCTAATTTGGAAGAAACCATTGCTATTGCCAAATCCACTGAGATGTCTGAAAAGTGGATGGACATTGTGGTTAAACAAAGCTCAGACACTAGCAAAAATAATGCTGAAGAAGAAGTATGTCTAGTTAAGTCCAAAGTAGAAACCAAAAGTTTTATTCCTACTCAAGTGAAAGCGAAGAATTCTTATAGTCCCATTAATAGAAGAACAGATTTTTCTAGCGGTTCTATGTCATGTTATAGGTGTGGAAACAAATCACACATTGCTTCTTTTCAAGGTTGTCCCGCTTTGAACAAAACATGTAATATTTGTGGAAAAATTGGACACTTTAGTAATGTGTGTAGAGAAAAACGTTTTAATGTCCAGTCACGAGCAGGACAATCACATACACCGCCTAGTACTTTTACCCCTACAAAAGTATCTTCCATTAGTACTGTTGATGAAGTTAAACAAGACCTTGACCGTGGTTATGTGGTTTCTATTATCCAAAGTGGGTGTATAGTTTTAACAAGTAAGAAATCCCCGAAATGTATTTTTCAAGTTTTTACTATTGAACTTACGTTGGATTCCGGGTCTCCATGGACCATAATTACTAAAGAATATTTTAATGAGAAATTACAAACCGTGTGTGACATTTCTACCTTACGACCTTCGGACATTTTTGCAGAAGGTTTCAATGGGAACAAGATTGACATTGAGGGATTTTTAAATGTACCGCTAAGTTTTAGAGGTAAATCAGCCCTTATCAAATTATACATTGCCGTGAAAGGGGTCAATGTTCTGGGTTGGCATGACCAATGGGAACTTGGTATCAAACTAAATCCACGAGGCAAGGATCCAATCTCTCTTTGTAGTGAGCAGGAAATGATAAATTCTATTTGTTTTAGTGATGAAAGTAAAAATGATATTTCATTTTGGAGCTATAAGTTTAACAAAGTCTTCTGTGAGCGGTTAGGGAAATTAGAAAACTTTTCACATAGGATTGTGCTGAAGGAAGGTGCCCTTCCGGTTAAACAAAAACTAAGAGGGGTTCCTTTAAATGTCAGAGAGGAGTTAAAGGAAATGTTGAATGATTTACTGAAAGACAACATTATAGAACCCATTGAATCGTCAGAATGGGTTTCGCCCATAGTTTTAGTGCGCAAACCCGATCAAAAGTTGAGAGTTTGCATTGATTTGAGGGCTCTCAATTCCAACATTATTATTGATTGTCATCCACTTCCAAAGATTAATGAGCTTGTTTCTCTATTTGATGGTGCGCAGATCTTCTCCACGTTAGATCTTAGGTCTGCGTATCATCAAATTGAGCTTACTGAAGATTCCAAAAAGTATACAGCTTTCATCACTCCCATGGGCCTTTTCCAATACAAAAGGATGCCTTTTGGGTTGGCATCGGCAGCCTCCGTTTTTCAACGGGTTATGTTTCAAATTTTCAGAGACTTGGATTTGTTCGTAAAGTGTTTTCAGGATGACATCTTGATTTTCTCCAAAAATTAGGTGGAACATACTTCACACTTGAACGAAGTATGTAGTAGATTGGAAAAGTATGGTCTCACTCTCAAAGCACACAAATGCAAACTGTTTAGAAAATCTGTTGAGTACCTGGGACACACATTATCTGGGGAAGGTCTGATTCCCAAGAAATCAAATGTTGAAGCCATTCTCAGTGCTCCAGCTCCGAACAATAAAGAACAGCTACTGTCTTTTTCGGGCATGTGTGAATACTACAGCAAGTTTGTAGTCAATTTTGCTACAAAAATGGAACCATTAAGAAAATTATTGAGGCAAAGTAATTAATTTGTTTCGGAAGCTGAGCAAGATAAGGCTTTTACTGAGATTAAGCATGATATTGTCAATTCCCCAACCTTGAAACCTTTTAGAGTGGGAAAGAAATGTATCATCACCACTGATGCAAGTTTATATGGTTTGGGTTGTGTGCTATCTCAGACGGATGGTATCATGGAATGGAATGTGGCTTTTTCATCTAGAACCTTGAATGAGACAGAGCGCAGGTATGCTGTTATTGAACGAGAATTATTTTCATGTGTCTGGGCCATTGAACATTACAGAATTTATATATGGGGAAGCAAATTTGTCCTGAGAACCGATCACAAGCTGCTTGTACATATTTTATCAGTTGGTGGAGGTTGGAACTCCACAGCAAGGATTGCACGTTTGGCATCAAGGTTACAGGAATATAATTTTACTGTGGAATACATACCTGGAAAAAAAAATGTTACTGCGGACTGCTTATCACGTCTTTTTTGTAGTAGTCAAGAAGACAAAGTCAACAGTATTAGTGAATTTGATTTTGTGTTAAGTTTATCTGACGTGGTTTCTCCTAAGTATCAAGATATCACTGAACAGTTTTGGATGAAATGTCAAAGTGAGGATGAGAAATTGGTAATGTTAAAAAGCTATCTTTTTAAGGGCTGGCCCAATAAAACCAGTGTCAGGGATGATTTACTTCCTTTTTATAAAGTGGCTGATGAGTTGTTTTGTGAAGGTGATTTAATTTTTAAATCTGGAAAATGCATACCGCCAGTTGGTGTACAGGAATTGATTCTGAAGTTAGCCCACAGTACTCATCCTGGAATTTCAGCCATGAAACGTTTAATAAGGTTGAATTTTTGGTGGCCGGGGATGGACAGATATATTGACCGCACAGTTAGAGAATGTAGCGAATGTTGTACCAAGGATAAAATGTTAAAGTTGTATGTTCCACCCCTTAAAACTGTGAAGTGGCCTGAGTTACCTTGGAATAAAATAGCTTTTGATATTTCAGGCCCTTTTCACATTTTACCAGAAGCTTCACGTTTTGCTTTAGTTATGATTGATTATCATTCCAAATGGCCAGAAGTAAAATTTGTAGCTAAGGTGACTTCTGAGGTGGTTATTGCCTTCTTTAAGGAAATTTTTGCAAGGGAAGGTTGTCCTTCTGTGTTGGTGTCGGACAATGGTGTACAGTTAGTTTCATCTGAAATGAAGTCTTTCTTGCAAACTTGCAATATTAGACATATAAAGACTTCCCTTTATGAACCACAGAACGGAGAGGTTGAACGCTTTAACCGTGTATTGAAGAGCTTTGTTGCTGATGCCATTAAGGAGAAAGGCAATTGGTTGAATGTGCTTAGGGAGAAGCTTTGGACCTATCGTATAACTCTCCATACCACCACGGAGGTTAGTCCTTTCAAATTACTTAAAGGTAGGGATCCTGCGTCAAATATTTTCCCCTGGTGGTTTAAGGAAAGATGTAAAAATTTGAGAGAGGATGAAGTTGATATCCAAAGTGTGGCGAATAGAGTTAGTTGTAAACAAAGTAAGTCAGCTGTGTGGTACAACAAGAAGTGGAAGACAAGGGAACATAGTGTGTGTGTGGGTGATTGGGTCAGGATTTTGACACCTTTCATGGTTAGCAAAGGTATGAGTAAGTATGGTAGACCAATTCAAGTTAAAAGAGTTTTCAGTAATTCTATCATCACCCAAGATGGCAAGGTCTGGAATTTGAGCAAGGTTGCAAAATGTCCTACACAGAATGATGCAGGTTTCCAGTATCAGAGATATTCTGACCAATGTGACAATTCCATTGATAAGACTAGTTCAAATTCCTTTTCTGACTCAGTAGCATCAAGAGTCAAAGATGATATGCGTGTCAGAAGAAGACCTTCTACTTTACAGGATTTTATATGATTAATAATTTTGTTTATTCTTGTTAATGAGGGAGATGTGTTATATTCTACATAGTTATTGTGTCATGTATATTTATACTGTCCCTTAAACTGCATGTGCCATATTATGTTTCCTCTCATGTTCTGTATTCTTAACAGAGCTTTCTTCACACAGCATTCTGTACTGTTTGTCAGTTATAACCTGGACATTGCTGTGCTAGGACTTGATGCTGTGCTGTACAATAAATCATCTTAAAAGCCTATTTTTCCTTGGATTATTACAGTCATCCAACACTGGGGCCATTCAATGTGTGTTCAGGATGGGTCAGCGTCTGTGGCATTGGTGCCTTGCATAGTTTGTATTTATCATGTGTCAGCTACATGTGCACAATGTCCATGGATAAACGATTTGGCTTGTGCATGCTCACACTGGCCAGTGCCTGTGTGCCTATTCACAACAATCTGTTGTTGGTTGGTTGTGACTAATATGTATAGCCATCCCCACAAGGTGACATTGGTGTACTTTTTGTGAAGTTGCTGCACTGTGTGTGTTACCCTGAATCTGAGTTCTCACTTCTTGAGCTGTATCAATCACATTGACTGAGTGATGTGGGTGTTGTGCTGGAGTGGTGTAATGGGCCGGCCTGTTTGGGCTTGGCAGTTTTTGCCTCTGGCATGCAAATTGTGTGGCAGAATTTTTAAATAGGCACTTTCCCTGTGATGGTGGACAGTGCTCTCATTAGGAGCTTTACAGGATATGTCATTTGCTTCCAGAGTTGATTGCGCCTCAATATTTTTGACCACATGTATGTATTTCTGGTGCCAAACTGTTTTGTCTTGGTGTGCACACTACGGTATTGAAAAATAGCATTAGGATAAGGGTGTGCCCACGATGCAGCAATGGTTTTGGAGTACAAATTTGCAGGCACACTACCTTACGTTTTGTCCAGATTTGGGACATGTGGTCCACTTCAAATGACATCCAGTGGTTCTTATGTGCGAGCAACTGTTTGATCCGGTGATAGATGCCCCTGTGTGGACTGACACATTTGAAGTTGTCTCTCATTGATGTATGTACCTTGGCACTCCCAACACTTGTTAAGAGTTGTTCATGTTTTGAATGTGTTCATTTGACAAATTGTGTAGGTAACACTTATGTGTCTGCATTATAGTTGTTTCACAAGGTAGTGCACACCAAACTACATTTGCAATGTTTATGAATAGCAGGCAGCTTTGGGTGGAGGCCAGTGTTAGTGATTGATAGTGCGCCTTGATCTACATAGACATGTCCACATAGTGTTCTGGAGTGTTTGAGACTCCTTTGTTGTCAATTGTACAGACTAATGCGTGTCAAGACATCAAGACCTCCCTTGGACCATGTATATGGTATATGGGCCACGCCATATTTTGTAACAGTGTTTCATTTTACAGTGTGTCAGCTGTTTCAATGAATGTGTCTATGTTTTTGGTGTGCATTTCCTTGTGAGAGATCGTTCAAGCAGGCACCTACGTGTTATCTTCACTGGATGCCAAATACACACATGCAATCCATGTTGAATGTGTGAAGTATGGTGAGTCCCAAGATGCCAACAATTCGTCACATTAGTATTCACCAAATTGTTGTTATAGGGCTCAGAGTGTGGAGTCACCTTGGTGAGTGAGGTGTGTTAGTTTGCCCTGATGGGCAACCCAACTGTTCTTTTCTTTGTGAACTTGAGGTGGCATCACTTCATTGTATAGATCTGCTCTCCAGAAAACAAACAGAAGCTCCTCAGTGTGACTCTAATTCAAGTTGTGGCCTGGTCTGTTCTTTGGATCCTAGTGTCCAAGTAGAATTGTGTGTATAACAACTGGGTAATACTAGTCTCAATTATGTGATGAGCTATCTGGCTATTAGTCATGATGGCTGCCATGATTTGCAGTGTGACCTACTGACTTTGTGCTCATGTGTCAGATGTGTACAGGTGACTGATGCATTTTTGTTTCTTATCCATGCCCATAGCATCATCAACCGACACCGGAGGAGACATGAGCACGGACCAGGAGGAGGGACCCAGCTGCAGTGCCACCATTGCTGAGGAGTTGGAGGGAGCTAGTGGCACGGAGGATGAGGGGAGTCAGGCGGCCGGACCTTTGGAAGGCGACACCTCGTACCATGCGGACGGCTCGGCTTCTGACTCCCAAGAGGAGGGGGAATACGCAGCTACACCATCTTTCATTATTGTGTCCGTCCCCACCTCCTCCAGACCCATCTCCACCCTCCCAGTTGCTCCAGTCCCATCTGTCCGTGCATCCCCCATGTCTCCTTTGTCCCTGGCACTGCAGCCCCTGGCCCTGTCTCCCCTGCTGCCCTCAGTGCCGAGTCTGTGGACCTGCTCCGGCAGATTCATGTTGGTCAGACATCAATGCTGACTGTCCTCCATGGCCACACTGCCATTCTGACACACTTGTTGTCATTCATGGAGGGTATGTCAGCTGCAATGTCTGACCAATGTCGGATACTAGCGTCCATGGACTCCTCACTGACGGCAGCAGTTTCACTCCTGCAGTGGTCAGTCCCCCCCTCCTTCTGAACCATCGACACCCCCCTCTCCCATACCTGTACCAAGCACACACCGATGCACAAGATCACGCACGCCAACACGCACAACCAGCAAACCACCACCACCTAAGTGTAAGCGCAGATCTCCTGGCACAGAGTCTCAGAGCGATGCAGGCACACCCACAGGGACAGGGGTCAGACGGCAGACACACAGCCACAGAGACAGTATGCATGACTCAGAGCCCTCTACCTCCACTCCCATTGTGTCCCCGGGTGCAGGTGGTGGTCTGGCGGAACTGGCAGCAGTGTGCAGCGATGAAGTGATTATCACCTTCGGCGCTGCACAAACCACTGACGAGGATTCCTCCCCCACTGCACCCACAACACCTACCCTTCCCTCTACTGTCCCTACGGTGCCAGCCCCTGACTCTGATGATGCCCCCCACGGGTCAACCAGCCTTTAGCTCCGGAATGTGCAGGCAAGTTAGGGGTGAACAACTTCCACTACGTCCCCCAACCAGACTTGGAAATGGACCGGCCATTGGCCTTGTTTCAGACAGGACTCATTTTCAAATTACTTTTACTATGGAGCTGAATAAAGCCTTTTATTTTTTCATTCTGAACTATTGCATTTCAGGCACTTGCTTTTGGTGCGGTGTGACTAGGAGTTGATGTCATGGTAATGTTTTGAGATTGTGAAATATGTAAATTTTTCTGATGTTAATGATGTGGACCATGGTACCTATGTGCCATCACAATGTTGCTGCAATTTATCTTTGGTTGTGTGTGTTCAGTTTGCCTACAGACATTGTCCCAAGGAGTATCCCTTCCTCAGTTATACGATGAGAACTTCACTACAGACAGTTGCACAATGGTTGTGCTGACATGTGTGCATATTCCCTATGTTTTTGAACATTCCATCAACAATGGCCATGCCTGCTCACAGATGACTAGTGTTCATTACTGTGTGCCATCCATGCAACTCACTATACTTGTGTTTAGAGTATGTAGAAATGCCTTAATGGACACATTCACCCTTTGTCCCACTATGCAGAGGTATAATCACAGCCTTACCCTCATGTTTGTATTGGCTCAGCAGGGTCTTTGTGCACATGACTCAGAATTTTGTGCATTGTATCTGAGGCCTTTCAACTGTATTCCTTCCATGAGCAAGTACATGTTGGTGTTCTGACCTGCACCTGGGCATCCATATCAGACCAGGGTTGTACATGACAGTGTTTGTTCCCTTTTGCAGTCTTTGTCTGTTGGGCTGTTACATGACTATACACTATTGTGCCATGATGGTAGGGTGTGGGTAGCCTGCAACCTCCATGGGTGGATATGCATGTGGGATCTGACATCACACCCACATGTGGTGTGTCACACTGTGTGTGTTAGAAATCCATCATCAGTGTAGTGTGACACTGCTGTAAGTGATGTGTTGCTATGGCACGATCAGGACTCTCACAGGTTAGGGTTGTGAACATACACCCATGTAGTTGTGGTATGATGTTGACAATGCCCCCCCTATAACTGTGCCCTTCTGGGAGTCCTGTGCGCCCACCCCTCTCATGTCTGGGCACTGCTGGGAGTCCTGTGCACCCACACCTCTCATGTCTGGGCACTGCTGGGAGTCATAGCCACCCACCCCTCCTATGTCTGGGCACTGCTGGGAGCCCTGTGCACCCACCCCTCTCATGCCTGGACACTGCTGGGAGTCATATCCACCCACCCCTCCTATGTCTGGGCACTGCTGGGAGTCATATACACCCACCCCTCCTATGTCTGGGCACTGCTGGGAGTCATATCCACCCATCCCTCCTATGTCTGGGCACTGCTGGGAGTCCTGTGCACCCACCCCTCTCATGCCTGGGCACTGCTGGGAGTCATTTCCACCCACCCCTCCTATGTAAGGGCACTGCTGGGAGTCATATCCACCCACCCCTCCTACGCCTGGGCACTGATGGGAGTCATATCCACCACACACTCAGATGTCACGCACCGTACACCTACAATATTGACATGTCTGCGGCTCGTGTCACTATTGCACTGGTGCCATACGTGAGTGTGGCACGCACCATACCCCAACATTGATGATGTCTGTGCGGCTCTTATCACTATTGCAATGACGCTGTACGCGAGTGTGTGACGCACCGTACCCCAACATTGATGACGTCTGTGCGGGTCTTATCACTATTGCAATGATGCTGTACGCGAGTGTGACGCACCGTACAAGTACACTTCCATTGTAGAGGTACGTTGTACTCACCGTATGCGCCGTCGTCGATTTCTATGCACCAGGTCATAGGCGTACAGGACTGGGATGAGACGGCAGAGGGGGTTCATGGCGGGTCGGTCGCATACCGGGGTGCGGTTCGGGACGGACTCTGCTTTTAAGGCGGTTTTCAAGTCCCGTAGCGTAAGGGTCGTACGGAGTGTCGTCAACACGGATCGTACTTGCTGGTCCGGAAACTGCTGCCTGTTTACGTACGGACGGCGCGTACTGCGTGACCGGATATGAATTGTATGTATTTTTTTGTCGTATGGGTTTTGGTACAGTTCGTACGGAGATGTGCTTTGGTTTCGGATTGTACTTGCTCGTACATACGGAGACGGTGAGGGTTTACGATTTGTACAGGAATTACGCTCCATACAACGATTCGTGGGGGATTTTGCCAGATCGGAATTGGCCCGTTAGTGTTTTATGAAATCACTATTACAAGTATACAGTTAGTTATACAGTCACTCATGCAATCAATGAGTTTTATGTACAGGTATTTATACAGTTACTCATGCAATCAATGAGTTTTATGTACACTTATTTATGTACAACAACTGTCACATATACTGTCTTTTATTTTTTCTTTCTACTTTGTTGGACATGTACCATTGAGAAATGTTTTTGCTCATCACCACACCCATAAAGATATTCACTCACCCAAACAACTATTATAACACGCAGTCTTAACCTCATATACGTACTGATTTAACTATTCACATATCGTTGGGCAGCCATCGAACCACACACACAATTACTCTCCATGGGTGGAGACAAAATAATCTATTTGTCCAAAGTCTAGCTCTATCACAAAGCCATCTGTGCTACACGTGCGGCTTTCTATGGTAGGGAAATAAAGCAAAGCTCTAATCCAGTGAAATGCATATTTAAAATTTTTTAAGAGCTTAAGAGTAAAAATACGGCTCCCCCTAGCATAATATCCACACAACAGTGTGAGGAGCTGGCGACTTTTTTTGTGGAAAAAGTACAAAAGATTTATCAATCTTTTCCACATGTGTCTCCTGTCTCCACCTCCTTGCTTGCAAGGGAAGAGCCCTGCCCTACCCTATCAGTTATTCCGGAGATTTCGGAGGAGGAATTATCTAGATTGGGTGGTTGAATTAAATCTGGCTCTCCCTCGGACCCTATGAGGCCGTCCCAATTTATTGAGTCACTTTCGCTCCTTAGGCAGCCGCTGTGTCAAATACTGAACCTATCCTTTTCCATGGCAACCGTCCCAGGTGCCTGGAAACAGGCCTGGTGTCTCCTATTATTAAGAAGCCCACGTTAGATCCCTCAAAACCTGAGAACTTTCGTCCAATTTCCCTTCTTCCTTGGGTGGCCAAGATTGCTGAAGCCCATGCCAATAACACCTTATCCCAATTTCTGAGCTCCCATAATATTCTGGACCCGTCTCAGAACGGTTTTCGGCCGGGCCATAGCACGGAATCAGCCCTGCTAGCCACCACAGAACATCTCCGGACGATCCTGGATGCCGGTCAAAGTGCAGCGCTCATTTTGTTAGACATCAGCGCAGCCTTTGACACAGTGTCCCATGGCATCCTTCTACATCGTTTAGAGGCTGCAGGGGTCACTGGCACTGCCTTAGAGTGGTTCAGGTCATTCCTGACTGAGAGATCTTTCCGTGTGTCTGCCCCTCCGTTCCTTTCTCAATCCGATTCCATCAATCAGGGGGTCCCACAGGGCTCAGCATTGAGCCCGTCGTTGTTTAATCTTTATGTACAACGTTTGGCGGATGTCGCAAAAAAATGGGACCTTACGATGGTGTCCTATGCTGATGACACCCAGCTTGTTATCACTTTAGCTGAGGCACCATCTATACCGGCCACTAGATTCAGAGACGGGATGACAGCAGTGGCTCAACGGATGGCAGGAAATTGTTTACAACTGAACGCGAGTAAAACTGAGGTTTTACTGGTGGGAAAGAATGCTGCCCTCTGGAATGAGCATTGGTGGCTTGGTGCTATGCCAATGCCTAAAATAGTGGTAAAGAATCTGGGGGTCTGGATGGATTCCACGCTCAGTTTCCAGACCCATACAAAGAGAGTCACTGCCACCTGCATAGGTTTGCTAAGGGGTCTTAACCCTTTCTTGAAATTTTTTGACCCAGTGGTACGACAGCCTTTTGTGCAGTCTACCATACTCTCTCACCTAGACTATGCTAGCTCTCTGCTCCTGGGGGCTAATAAAGCAGAGATACGGCGACTTCAACAAGTACAAAACTCTGCAGCCAGAACTCTGGTAGGTCTCCCCGCTGGTGCCCGGTTGGAGCCATTATCCAAAGGCTGCACTGGCTTCCGATTGATAAGCGGATCCAGTTTAAAGCTCTTTGCCTATCTTTTAAGAATCTAAAATCTGGCAGCCTGGCGTCTCTGGGTAATTTACTGACCCCATATGTGCCCCACCGACAGTTGCGCTCGCTGGGAAAGCACATTGTGTCTGCCCCGCGGTTCAAACTCTGCCGGGTAGGAGCTCGCTCATTCCGGTATCTGGCGGCCAAGCTGTGGAACTCTCTGCAGTTTTATAGCGAGGAAACGACGGTTTGCTGACAGGCTGGAGACGGGGTGGACGGACTGAGGCTGAGACCTAGTACGAGAGTCCAAGAACAAGAGAGCTGTTAACTAAAATTCACCCAATTAAGGACCAGTGTGCCGTGATTTTTGGTAAAAAATCAAGGTAACCAATAAGGCGGTGTTTGCTGTGACCCACTATCTGGCAGAACATCAGAAAACACAGACAAGTTACCGTTTTAAAAGATATTGTGCAACGCGATTTTCGAAGGTATCAGCAAGGGTGCCGAAGTTTAAAATAAGAAAAGAATCTCAGATTAACCCCGATTAGGGATGCGAACATACAAAAACGAATATAGATCTAAAGCGGTGTGATAAAGGCATGTAACAAGGATTCCTATGTACGAGGCAACCACCCAGTGCCACATAATAGGAGAGACTTATTCCTTGGTCTTGAAAAAGATGGTACATTATTGAAATAGTCCATCGAAATGCGTCGACGCCAAACACTGCACAATCGAGCAATCAAGCTCATCCTGAGAACAACACAAACCAAGCGGGTCTAGGATTGAGTTTTGAATGATGGTTTTGATGTGCAAACTCTTATGACAAATTGTGTGTCTTTGTTTGTCTCTCCTTTTTCTAGTTAGATAACCCTTTACATATGATTGTTTCAACTTAGGTGATGAGTAGTGTCTAGAATATCGGGTATAGCCTGAGAATCTTTGAATTATAGATGAACTGTAGATAAACCATGATTGTGATGATATTGTGGATAGAGTTGATGAAATGAGAACTTGTTTTTAAATGTTTTAAATACTTTGTTTTAATAAAACTTAAATATTTTGTATACAATAATGTTTATGCTTATGTTTGACCAGTTTTGTGTCCATTACTAATATTTGGGCTTCATCTCTCAGTACCTTTGCCAAGGGAAGCTTTTAGAATTTACTGAACTCTCTGCCGGTACATATCCGTGGTATGGAGGATCTGCTGGCTCTTCGAAAAGCCATTAAAACCTTTCTTTACCCTTCAATATAGTTCATGGGCCTAGCTACACCCTCAACGACCTTTTCGGGCTGAGTGTGTTTGTGTTTTTTTTTCAGATTTAACCTATTAACATAACATAACATAACATTACCAATAATCAGTTAACTAATCAATAACTAATATAGACTTTTACATAGCTAGTAACCAACTGGTGCAGCAGTTTACACAACAACTGACCAAGTAATACAGATATTCTCACAGTTTAGTCACTATCCAATATATTTATTGAGACACTATAAATTACTCAAGTAAACAATCAATTACACTGCTACTAAATCCTCTATCCAGATATTTATATATCCACTGATTCTTCAATACAGATTGGTGTATACATAATACATATTTAAATAAGAAACCAAACCACATTCACTGGATGATGTCATCAGTGATGTCATTTGAGATGTCATCAGTGATGTCACTGACCATGTCATGAATGATGTAACATGTGACATCATCACCAGTGGATTGCGGGCGTGAGAGTTACATTTAGTACAACTAAATATAACGGAGGAATATATATATATATATATATATATTCAGTGCTCCTTTTCTCTACTGATTCCCTGCACCCTGAAACCAGAAACTAAACAGACTCCTCTTATTTCGTTCAAGTTTGTTTTATTTCAAATCATGCTGTGCCGCCATGATATATAGAAGCTTTCAGACAGCCTTCTTTCTCTATTTATTTATGCTTTGGTATGTTAAGTGTATTTTTATAGCATGCTAATCGCCTGTAAGGGTATCCAGGCGCTCTGTAGCAGGTGTGAGAGTTCAGCCCTGGAGGGCTTACTCGAAAAGGCAGGTCTACAGCTTCTTGGGAAAGTGAAGAAGGGAGGAGGAGGCTCTGATATTTTGTGGGAGCTCATTCCAGGATTTAGGGACCAGGTATGGGAAGGCACGTCCCCCTGCAAGGCTTTTGTCTAGACATGGAGTGTGTGCTAGGGAGAGACCAGCAGAGCAGAGATGTCTGGCAGGTTGGTGGAAGTGAATGCAAATGTCCAGGTAGGCAGTGCCTTTGTTGTGCAGTGCTTTATAGTTGTAGGTGAGGAGTTTGAAGTTTGCACACGAGTGTGTCGGGAGCCAGTGGAGCTCTGTGAGGTGTGGTGTGATGTGGGCTGGGTGTGGGAGGTTCAGGAGTAGTCTGGCTTCTGTGTTTTGGATGGTCTGCAGTCTTCTTCCGAGCTGGTTGATTATCCTTGCACACAGGGTGTTCCCATAGTCAAGTCTGCTGGTAATGAGGGCTTCAGTGATGGTTTTCCTGGTGTTGTCTGGTACCCACTTGAAGATTTTATTCACCATCCTTAGGGTGTTGAAGCGGGACATGACCATTGCATTGACTTGGGCTGTCATGTCCAGGTTCTATGATGATTCCAAGGTGTCTTTCTTTTCGATCAAGTTATGATGCTGGACTAAAGTCTGTGGACCAGTAGGTGGAGTTCTATGGTGAGGTGTTGATCCTGAAAAACACCACTTCGATCTTTCCCGAGTTCAGTTTGAGGCGACTGCATTTCATCCAGGTGCCCACTTCTGTCAAGCATGGGGTGAACTTGTTCATGGTGTTGTTGTGTCAATCACATTTTCCCTTCGTCCACTACAGCATATAGCATGGGCCAGTGGGTAATTCCGCTTCAGCCATTGGCTAACTTTACTGTGATTGAAATCATTCTGCCCTTTCACATGGAGCACATCACCTTAAAATGTTGTTCCCTTCAGTGCCAGGGACTACTATGACAATGTGTGCTTTTTGAGACAAGAAAATAATATTTTCGCTTTTTCTAAAAATATTGCCTAGGTGCCAGTAGCTCCGGCAAAATTATTGTATAAAAACCATGGCAAAACAAAACAAACATTGCCAAAGCAAAAAGCCTGGCAGTCAACACCAGATCGACTGGTTTTGTCAATGCTTGTTTAATTAGCAAGACAGGGACTTTGTAAAATGATATGCATTGCTTTGTTTTTGTGGAACACAATTTATCTGCTGTGCTGTGGGGGAGTTTACAGGAATCTCACTCCCTATGTCACATGCTAGGCAGTAGAGGCTCTTAAAGTCCAGTTTTTTCCTTGAAGTATGGGATATATAGTAATGGATTGGTAATTCAAAAAGCACAACTCCAACTATCAGAGTACAAAAAATGAAACCAGTACAGGACCGAAAGGGTCCTGCTGCATGTGTGATGCAGAAAGTCAGTAATGTCTTTCATCCTACACCACTTATGCATGCTTGCATTGCAAGCCCACACTTCTAAGGTGGTCAGTGAAATTACATGTCTTAATATGAATAGCGTAATCGCTCCAAGAGCCAGGAGTGGATGCAAGTATTTAACATGACTGTAATAAACAACAGTAATAAAGATATTATTTTTTATTTTCATAGAAAATAAATAAACTTTCCATTTAAAGTCTTTCCTTCTTCTAGGGCCATATGTATCAAGCAAATTCTCAATCGCAAAGGCCGAAATTCGCAGAATTTTGGCCTTTGCGAATGTGAATTTGCTAAATGGAATGTATTAAGCAAAATCTGGTGCAAAATAAGGAATCGCAAGTTTTGCGATTCCTTATTTTGCAATTGCATTTAAGGAATCGCAAATTTTGCGATTCCTTAAATGCAATGTATGAAACCAAAAAAATTAGCAAAATGCCCTTAAGGAATCGCAAATTACCACCAACTTTTAGTTGGTGGTAAGTTGCGAATTCCTTGAAAAATTCAATTTTTTGCATTTTTGAAAGTGCCATGTGACGCACATACATGCCCTTAGGGCATGTATGTGTGCCACATGTGCACCCATGCATATTTCAGGGGTGCAACAGGGTGTCCATTGGACACCCCTGCACCATTGAAATTATTCTCAATTTGTGATTAGCAAATTGCGAATCGCAAATTGAGAATAACTTCCCATTCATTCCTATGGGCCTCATGGCCCATAAAAAATGAATGGGAAAGTATTCCTTAATTGCGATTCACAATTTGCTAATCGCAATTAAGGAATTCTAAGAAATCGCAAAAAAATGCGATTTTGTACATACATACCCATTTGCGATTCTCAAATAGCGATTTCTTCAAAATCGCTATTTGGGAATCGCAAATTAGTATCTTGATACATATGGCCTCTAGTCCTCCTGTGGAAATTGGGAACATTTGATCTAGTTCTCTCAATTATTTATGCTCATCTACAATATTAAGATGGGCAATTAAAGACATTTTTAAACTATTTTTCTTATCCCTCTTTTCATGGAAAATGATTTTCATCAAAGTCTTTCCCTTCGCTACACCACATGTGAAAATGGGAAATTTTGGAACACTTCCTCAACCTTCCTAAACTATCTATGAAATTTGAGGCATGTGAATGATTGCAGAAAAATGTACTCTGCACAGGTAATAGCAAGACCCCTCAAAGTGCTGGGGTCTCACTCGGAGATCTGATAGGTTGCACACATCCAATAAAAATGATTCAGGGCTGGCTTAGTGCAGAGGTAAATACTTCTTTATTTCATACACTCTGGTTGGAAGTGAACTGCAGAGATCACATCAAGAAAGGACCAGTCTGGAAACTGATTAGGCGTTTACATGTAATTGCTATTTTCATTTAATGATATAATGAGTACACCCACCGATTAGAATGTATAAATGTCTTTGTCCCGATGTCCGCATGGCTGTGTTTTACCTACTAGCTTTAAATTAAATTGAACTACTTCCTTGGGCTCTCCACAAAGAGGCCTTTGTCCTCAGGACACTTTCATCGACTCGATCTGCTTTAAATGCAAGGACCAATCTTTTGTTGTGTTCATTCATTTCCTTACTGCCTTAGTACATTTAGATAAAGTAACATAATTCAAGACAGAGGTCATTGTCACGTTGTTATTGACAGGAGTTGGGTAAGAGGGCCCTTGAGGCATAGCTGAGGGCCCTACTCCACCCTGATCAATAGGTACCCGGGAGTGGCCTCCACCCCGTTTAGTATTGCTATAGTAAATCTGAACTTGAAAATGTAGAAAATTGTTTATTAGAGTCTGTTTCTCCTAGTACTGATTAGGTGACGGTTACAATATGCATATATGTGGATTTAATTTGGTGATAACACTCCACTATTTCTGTCCAATGAAATGCATTGTAGTGAACAGCTGGTTTTGAGTATCACAACCAGAAACTTGGAGAAAGGTTAATAACCATATAAATCATTTATTGGTGGTGCTATACTCATTTTAGTTTTAGCTCTAAGGTATTTTCAGCCTGTGAAAAATGGTGATCCTTTGTTAGGATTTGATTTACCGTGTTGACAGAAAATGTATTTCTCTCATGATTATCTTATGGGGGTTAGTGTTCCGAAGACAAAAAAAGGATAGATTTTGTATAAATATACAACTATATTCCTCATCCATGTAAGAACATTGTCTAGCATGATGAGAAAAATGTACTTACAACAGCCGTGACAGTTGATTCCCCAGAATCTGATATAGTTTCACCACAGAATTCTAAAAACAAAGTGAGTGCTGACATTCTATATTCATGATTAAAGTAAGGTAGTTCTGAACACCATGTTGTTGGAATAGAAGCTGCAGAATTTAAGCCATTTACTTTGGAGGGCACTGGAGTAAATGAACAACATGGGGAGTGTAATGTTGTCATCTACATTTTGGTAACTGCTCTGGAAAGATAAAATGAGGACATGATATCTATCAATTCTAAAATATCTTCTGCATTGAAAGGAGAAAAAAGGTTTGTCATGCTGATTGAAACATGTACATCCAACAGCAACAGCAGCCGTCTGTCAGTTGATTCCCGAGAGTTTTACTTTAGCTTCACTACAGAGTTCTGTTTTCATGACAAAAGTGGGGCGCTATTGAACACTCTGTCGATGGAATGGAAGATGTTGAATTTAAACTCTTTCCTAAGGAGCAGGCTTGTCTATATGAACATGGAAGGGTTACCACAGATATGAAAACTCTGGTTTAAGAAAATGTGAAGGAAAGGAAGTATGTGCGTTTAGACATTTATGGCATGATACATTTTTAAAGGGATACAGATAGTTGATGAGGGCAAACCCGATCTAAATCAAACTTCCCCTTTCCATGTCTGTTTCCTCTAATTATCCATCCTGTGTCAGTTAACACCTCTCTAATTTTAAAATAGTAACTTCTTGGTACACATAGACATTTTTTATAAATCTTCCATTTGAATGCATGGCTGTTAATATTGTAAGCACGCTGAAAGCTATTTTCAGACAGATTAATGTTCCTGTAGGTCAGAGGTCTTCAATCTGTGGGGCGCGAACCCCAGGGGGGTCGTGGAGTCCTGGGAAGGGGGTCGCAGAACAGATTCTGTCAGTTTGCCTTAGTGGCGTCGGGCTGATTGAGGGTGCTCAAGGCGGAGGCCTAATTCACACAGAGGGGTGAAAAACATCAAAGCCTCATTAACAAGTAAAAGGTCTTTTAAAGACCTGTGAAGTACTCGGGTGTGTCTTTATGTGTGTCCAGTGAAGCTGTTTCAGCTGGGCTCACATACACGAGGGGAGGGGAGGGGTGGGGTAGCTGGGGGAGGAGACTGTAGCCCTTTGAGTTCAATGGGAGTTGTGCGCCTGGAGCTGTGGGTCCCGCCAGTAAAGCACGAGAAAGGTCCTCATTGGTTCAAGTCCCATGAGCCCTCATACCTGGTGCCTGTGCGGGAGAAATGTGCCTGAGAGTCTGTTCTTCACAGTGAGATGTTGTTACAGCCTGTCTGCCACCCCCCGCCCCCAGCAGGGAGGCACGGAGATGCCCTCCCATGAGAGAGGAAGAAGAAGGAAGAAGACACAGAGAGATACTGACCCCCCCCCCCCATGAGAGAGGCACAGAAAAGGTGGGTGAAAGAATGATGGATGGATGGATGAAAGGGTGGATGGATGAAAGATGAATGTATGGATGAAAGGGTGGATGGCTGTATGGATGGATGGATGGAAGGATGAAAGGGTGGACGGATGAAGGATGGATGGATGTAAGGAGGAAAGGGTGGATGGATGAAGGATGGATGGGTGGATGGATGTTTGAAAAGGTGGGTGGATGAATAATAAGTGGATGGATGGATGAAAGGGTGGATGGATGAAGGATGGATGGATGGATGGATGAAGGATGTATGTATGGATGGAAGGATGAAAGGGTAGATGGATGAAGGATGAATGTATGGATGGATAAAAGGTTGCATGTATGAAGGATGGATGGATGGATGTGTGAAAAGGTGGGTGGATGAATGATGAGTGGATGGATGATGAAAGGGTGGATGGATGAAGGATGGATGGATGAAAGGGTGGATGAATGAAGGATGTATGTATGGATGGATTGATGAAAGGGTAGATGGATGAAGGATGGATGTATGGATGGATAAAAGGTTGCATGGATGAATGATGGATGGATGGATGTGTGAAAAGGTGGGTGGATGAATGATGGGTGGATGGATGGATGGATAGATGAAAGGATGGGTGGATGAAGGATGGCTGTATGGATGAAAGATTGATGTATGGATGGAAGGATGAAAGGGTGAACGGATAAAGGATAGATGGATGGAAGGAAGAAAGATTGGATGGATGAAGGATGGATGTATGGATTGAAGGATGAAAGGGTGGATGATTGAAGGATGGATGGATGTGTGAAAGTGTGGGTAGACGAATGATGGATGGATGTGATGAGGTCTAACAGGCGCATTTATGGTTGTCGATAGTTTTTGATGATGAGAAGTACCAATTTCTAGAAACTTTTGTCGGAAGGTGGTCCTTAAGCCTAAAAAGGTTTTACAAGGGGGTCTCTGCATCAAAAAGTTTGAAGACCTCTGCTGTAGGTATTTCTTTGCTATTTTTAGACAGATTTATGTTTCTCTGGGAAGTGGGACCCTCCAAATAAGATGCTGCTTAGACATTTCAATTTCCCTTTTACTTCTCCAACTTCATTGTGTCAGTTGTGCATGGACATGTAGTGGCTCAAAAATCCTTTTCATTGTTAGATAAATGTATCAAAATGATGGAACACATTTTAAAATATAAGAAGTCTCCCCCCCCCCATTACTTAGAAATAATGTCTGTGAGAGGTAGCTAATAAAACCTTTTTAAAATAAGTAACACTGTAACTCAGACAGAACAGTTAGGCAATTAAATTAAACACTGTGAAACCTGTCATGGACCACACATTTTTGTTGACTGGTTTACTTCAGAAACTTCCTGCAGCAGAGAAGAGTTTTCATGTATATAATCAGCCTTCTGGACAGGAAAGTGAACGATTCTAAAGTATGTCTTCTCTGGCAGCCTGTCTCAGAGTGCAGTCATATTATGTGAGATAGGTGAACCTTCTAGCTCTTTATTAGAATTCTATGATGTTCAAACACAGCTGTTATAGGAAGCTGATTGCTTTACAATAACATATGTTCCATCAAATTGAGGAAAATTGAATTTTGCCTTGTCATGTGTGCCTACGTGTTCCCCATCCTATGTAATATGTGCATGACTAATATGCATATATCCCCCTATGACCGAATAAAGACGCCATTATAGTTGTGTCCAACGTTAGTATGTCAGTTATCCAGTCCCCGTGAAAGCAACGTGAATTAGGCTTCTAGGCCTATGTTGCCACCCTTTTGCATTATGCACGTTAATTCATCGAATTGTCCCCGTTTCTAGGCCTCAAAGGGCCTGAACACCAGATTCAAGCTCCAGTCTCCTGAAACCACTCCGAGGAGCGATGCAGCCCCTCCCGCATCCCTGACCCTTCGCTTACTTTCTGCCAAGCAACGCGGTGCCCGGCCTGGCCCGGCCTGCCTGCCTGTCTGCCAAGAATATGTTATGCCTCTAGTTATCAGTTCAGCTCTCCGTCTTCACATTCCTAAGCTAACTAACCGCATAAACATCTTCAGCTATAGTCTAGTCTTTCTGTCTCCATGCAAGTGAATTACTGTATTAATATCCATAGAAGATTCATAGCACACGCAATACATGTAGAATATATGCATGCACCAGCCTTAGTGTCAAGTAGCCTTTGCTCTGATGACATTTAGATTCTATCAACATGTACTCCAAACACAAGATACCAGATATGCTATAGGTACATGTCGTCCTGACATCCCAGACTTTAGTCTCCTCTTCTAGCATAGAAGTCAGAGCCCCCAGCTCTCCCCAGATACACGTCATGGTCCGTTTGCGCGCACCACTAGGTTAAAGGTTCCAGCTGCCCAGGTAGCCCCCTCCATGTATCCACCCATTTGTGACACTTCTGTGACGTTCTCATCACATGTCTTCGTGCACGCCCTGTGCACGCCTTCTTTGAACGCCCATGTGTTCTTATCTTACGTTTGTCACTTGTTACGCCTACTGTATTCAATGCAATTGTAACGTTTTACTATATATACTATGTACTGTTAATGAGACGTTGCAGCTGCCATTCCATTCCATTCTGTTACAGGCTGTTCCGATCCTGTCCCTTCCCTTGTGCCTGATTAAAGCCTGTTCAACTCAGATACCCCGGATCCTGCCTCTTATTTATTGAGCTATCTGTTTTAGTTAATGTATAGAAAAATAGTACCGGTAATTAATTATTTATTTACCACATGATGGCGCCCGAATAGGGACGAGCCCCTTCCCCACGCGCCGGAGATGTAACGCAGGCCCCCTGACCCTTCTACAGCCCTGACGGAACTCTACCGTGCACGTGCAGATATTTCTGCTTCATCAAGTCTCCCTCAGGCCCACGGAGGAGACGGAGACTGCGGTCCGGCATCCAGACGAGGCGGTGAGGAATGCGGTTCGTCCCGACCAGAGCCCAAGCCGAGAGAGCAAGGTCCGAGGTATCCGGAGGCCCACCTGTAACCGAAGCCCGAAGTTCGAAGCGCATGCGTAGTAACCAGACGTCGTAGCAGTCCAGTCCAGTCCGAGGCCTTCAGTTCTGCTTCCCGGTGAGTACTGTTGCTGGGGGAGTATCTAGACGGGGTCATTAGTTTGTCTCCGGTCCGATGGGTTTGGGTACGCAGATCCAGTCCGACGTGTCCATCTAGGTGGATACGGTATGACGTGTCTCTTTATGAGACCGGTATGTTCTGTACTGTTTTAGCAGTGCATCCAGTAATTCTAGTAAGTCCGTTCTCGAGAAATTCAAGCGTTATGTCTTCAGTGTATCAGGTAGTATTCTGTTCGAACTGTTATTAATGTATTTCTATGTCGTGGTATGAGTGATTTGTTTGCCAATTCATTATTGTGATTATTGTGTATTGTGTTCCAGTCTAAGTTCAAGTAAGACTCAAATATGCCTCTGTTTTCAAAGTTACGTCAGATAAAAACCAGAAAAGGGTTACTCGAAGAAGCAGTTCCTGTCCCTCCTAGGGACAGTCCTGGTCACTTTATGTATCACAAGCATGGCTTAGATGCCATATTATATCTAGACTTATGGGTGGATTATACAAAGAATCTTGAAGAGAAATATAGATGGCCTGTATCAGGTACATGGGATGCCGAGTGCATCATGCGAGTAGAAGAAGCATTATGGAAAAGGAAAGCCAGACAATCCCAGAAAGATGCCATAGAATGATGGCGTAAAGAATCCCATAAAAGATCCGAAAAAGATTTCAGAAAAGCAGAATTAAGTAGGGAATCCTCAGGAATAGCCCAAGAAAGGGAACTTCTAGAAGAAGGTGAACGAGTTAGAGCAGAACAGTCAGACAGACAGAGAAATGCCCTTATTAAAGGTATGTATCCTCTTCTTGCCGAGGGCTTGCCGAAGGCAACCCCGGAAGTACCCTGTAATTTACCGCCACCATTGGTCCCGACTAAGCTACGTCATAAACCGACTGCAGCTGAAATTTTCCTTTCGTCCTATTTGGACGATACAGTCCCCGAATATGCAAATCCTATTCCGCCTGCTCAACTTCAGCACCCTGTTAATAATGTAATTCCTGTTCCTCCAGCCACTGGTCCCGGGAACCCCGTTAATGTGCCAGTACCCCCGGACCAGCCCACATTACGTGTGCCCGTTTTGCCAGTCATTTTACCAGCACATTCAGTATTAACTGACGATTCTAGTTCAGGAGGAGCGGGTGGAGGTGCTCCTACCACCCCGCCTCAAGTAAAACGACTGACGCTGAGAGACGCAGCGTTACAACGCACGCCAAAGGTGTCTACACACGCAGCCCTCAAGCAATACCTTACAGACTGCATATATGATTCAGTACCAGGCGAAGATCACATGATATTATATTCCGTACGTTTAAGACGAGTTGCCAACTTTTTGGCCACCCTGCCCGAGATGAAGGAACATCTAGACAGAATATATCATTTTATCCGAACAGGGGAGAATCTAGAGAGTATTCACGAAGCTATGACACACAGAAAGGTCGAGATTCAAAGTATGATTTTACAGTTCTTGCTTAACTGTTTAATAAGAGAGCAGGATTATCCTGATAAAGACAAAGACGAGATGAAAGCCCTGACAAGGTGGAGTGACAATATAGCCGAGGGAGACACAAAATAGTATAGAAAGTATGTACAGGAAAATTCGTAAAGAAATTCTAAGTATACACGAGAAGGAGAAAGCAATAAGAGCAACCGAGAAAGAGAATGACTCTTCAAGTGAAGACATAGACAGCGAGAATCCTGCCAGAATAGCGTATGTAGGTAGAACTAGATTTTCCGACCGACATTCACGCCTAGATTACAAGAAAGCTTTTCCTCCTCCCGTACCAGAACAGTGTTCTCTTGAACAAGTATTCCAGGCCACCGATAAAATTCTGAAACTACGAATAGGTTATAGTGAGCTTAGTACCATGCATGAACAAGAACTAGCCCGATCAGCAGTTCGATGGACTAGTGATTCTACCACGTTTTCAGACGAAATAGTGGCCCAAACGTTTCTGAAGCTGCCCCCAGCCGAGCAGCGTCTGGTGGGTATGTATATGATCCAGCACCTCATTACACTGTATAAGGATCAACAGTCTGATCCAGGTCCTTTGTATGATGTACTGAACGAGTTACTCCTAAACAGATGGAAAGGTCTAGGTACCGATTTAATTAGTGTCATTTTAGAACAGCGCCACAAATACAGAACGTTCCTGAATCCACATTTTGTTCCTGTTCCACCCCTAGTAAGAAAATCATTCTACATAGACAGACAGAATCCGTTGCGAGAAGTACATCCAGTTAAGGAAGAGGGGGGTGAGCTCGAACGAGTATTTGTTTACACCCCTATCACGAAAATAGAACTTCTAGAAATGAAAAAGTTAATACCCTGCCACGATAAAGATCCAGCAGGGTTCCACCGTGAATTAAAAGACATGCTCCGTATGGGAGAATACACGTATCCCGATATCATTAAAATGTTAAAGGTCCTGTTGCCTGCGGGCATATATGAAAAACTCAAAGAAAAAGAATGGGAGGTGGGAGAGAAAAAGATTGATTGGACCGCATTAGAGACTGAAGATAACACACGAGTTCCAGGTACCGGTCTTGGGGAAAAAGCTAAAGCATTGCCCGAACTGTTAATACAAGTCTTGCCAAGATTACTAGCTACGAAAAAGGAAGACTGGGATGCCATCTCAGCCTGTAAACAGAAACAAGACGAAGACACTAGTGATTTTTATTCTAGATTTGAGAAATGTTTCATTATTAATAGCGGCCTGAAAACAAGTAGTGAATCGTATCCACATCTTTTTGTTACCAAACTAGTTGAGAATTATTTACCACAAGTTAAAAATCGAGTACTGAAGGTTGAAAGTACCTGGCAAGCTAATAGTCCGTCACAAATGCTCCAGATGCTACAGTATCACCAGAACAGAATCAGGGAGGAGCAGGAACATGAAAGGAGACGTATGAAAGACACGAAAATGAAAGTACTGGTTGCACAGTCTGTTCCACAAGATAGTCAGAAGAGGGGTCTGAATCAGACTAGTCACTCTACAGCTCCCGTTAAAGGGACCTGCAATTACTGTAAACAGCCAGGTCATTATATAAACAAATGTGCAGTTCTGAAGCACAACATAGCTACTGGTAAAACGAAAGAGAGACCACGTCCTCCTAGACAAGAACATGTTCCGCAGAATGCCCAGCCACCGCAGAACGCACAACAGACAGTTACCGTACCGCAGCCTATAGCTGCCACACAACACGTTACACAGCAGATGTACCAGTACGCACAATCAGATTATCCAGAATATCAGCAGTATTCATGAAACAGCCTAGAGAGGGAGGTTGGCTTGCCTCTCATCGAGATTCCTGTATATCAAGAGGGTCCCTATGTACACAGTCAAGTATTAGGGAAAGACAGAAAGTTTCTGATTGATACAGGGGCAAGTAGGACTACCATCAGTCATGACGAGGTTCCAGGGGCTCCGCTCTCAGGCTCTAGAAATGTTTCCCTTGGATTTTCAGGAAAGCCTATTGTTAATGAAATATCGAAACCAGTTTCCCTAGAAGTTGGTCCATTGTCCCGAACTACTGACTTGTTACTTACGAAATCATGTCCAGAAAACTTACTAGGTATCAAAACGCTGAAAGAATTAGGAGCAGTCATATGCTGCTCCCCAGAAGGAGTGAGATTGTTTTTACGTGATTTTAAAGGTCATTATGTATTACGTGATTTTGATCCAAGATTATTGAATGTACCACAGCATTTATGGGCGCAAGGTCCAACTGATGTAGGTTGTATGCACATTACACCATATCGTGTCACTCTGAAGCAAGGTGTTGTATTACCACGAATCCGACAGTATAAATTGCCACCTGAGGCTGTAGCAGCCTTATCAAAAATTATTGACGAGCTCATTGCTCAAGGAGTAGTTGTAGAAACTGACTCCAATGTATGTAATTCTCCTATCATTCCGATTCTTAAACGTACTGATCCAAATGCACCTCCAGTTTATCGATTAGTGATTGACCTTCGAGAACTTAATAAATGTATCATACCCCAGTACCCAGTGGTTCCAGATATCTCTTCCCTATTGACAGCCATTGATTCTGAAGCTACGTTCTTTACTGTTATTGATCTCAAGAACGCATTCTTTAGTGTCCCCATTCATCCAGACAGCCAGTTTCTTTTCGGATTCTGTTTAAATGGAAGAAGCTATAAATTCACACGAGCTCCTCAAGGCTTCACAGAAAGTCCTAGTATTTACAGTCAAGCACTTAAAAGACAACTAGACAATATTCATATGCCAACTGACACTGCCCTGCTCCAGTATGTCGATGATCTATTGATCACAGCCCGTTCTGAACGTGACTGCGAACGTGCGTCACTTACAGTCTTGTATTTTCTGGCAGACATGGGGCACAAGGTGTCCCCTTCGAAACTGCAATTTTGTGTCCAGCAAGTGGTGTACCTTGGACACTTACTGTCCAAGAGGGGTAGGCAGTTGACACCAGACCGTATCCAGTTAATAGCACATCTTCCACAGCCCAAGACTCAGAAGGAGGTACGAGCTTTTATCGGCCTCACTTCTTACTGCAGACAATGGATTCCTCAGTACGCATATCTAGCTAAACCACTGATACAGTTAACGACACAGGAGGCAGCCACACCGACTGTCCTCCCTTGGACCCAGGAACATACACTTGTTTTCAATGAGTTAAAGAAAGCTTTATGCCAAGCACCTGTGTTAGCGACACCAAACTACAGTAAGCCTTTTACACTTTTTGTCACTGAACGTGATGGTACTGCATTATCTGTTCTCACACAAGATCAAGCAGGACAACACAAGCCTTGTGCTTATTTTTCTAGCACATTAGATCCGGTGGCCCAGGCTTTGCCTGCGTGCCTCAAGTCAGTTGCAGCCACAGCCCTAGCTATCAGACAGAGTGATTCCATAGTGTTAGGACACTCCCTGACAGTACAAGTTCCACACTCCGTGGAAGTTCTTTTAAACCGAACACAGACTCAGCACTTGACAATCGCACGTTTAACAGGATATGAACTGACATTGTTTCAGCCACACATAGAAATCAGACGCTGCAACATTTTAAATCCTGCTACACTGTTACCCTCAGTTACTTCAAATCCTGCCACACATGACTGTGTGGAAGTTGTTAACACCATGACAAAGCCAAGACAAGACTTGACAGACATTGCATTGCCTGATCCCGACCTGACGCTTTATGTGGATGGTTCATGTATGAGAACAAGTACAGGAGAGTTAGTAGCCGCGTATGCAGTGACTACTGAAACTGAAGTTATAGAAACACATCGTATTGACACCCTGTCTGCTCAAGCAGCAGAGCTCGTCGCTCTGACCCAAGCCTGCATACGAGCCAAGAACCTGAAAGTAAACATATACACAGATTCACGTTATGCATTCGGAGTCGTACACGACTTTGGAGTGCTCTGGCAAGAGAGAGGTTTCATGACTTCTCATGGAACCAAGATTCAGCATGGCCCCCTCATTCAAGCTCTGTTAGATGCAATACATTTACCGACAGCTATCGCCATTATGAAGTGCAAGGCACATACGAGAGTCACTGACATCATTTCCCAGGGTAACGACCTGGCAGATCGAACAGCCAAGCTTACAGCTCAGACTCCAGACATCCCAGTTAACGCGACACAGACAGACGTCCCAGTTCAGACGACTTGTATGACAGTTAAGGACCCTACACAAGACGTACTAGATATACAGTCACATGCTACTCCCGATGAAATCAAGAAATGGTCTGAACAAGGAGGGGTCCAGACAGATCAGGGATGGTTGACGAAGGGAAAAGCCACATGGTTTCTCCCCGACTCTATGGTTCAAGTCATTATTAACACCGCACATAGCCCAGCACACTTAGGAGAAAAAGCCATGTTAGACAGCATTCAGAACCTCTGGTTTAACAAACATTTACGAGCAGCAGCCAAGCAGAAAGTGCGTACCTGCATGATCTGTTGTCAGTTCAATCCAGGTAAAGGTGTCCCGGTGGAACAAGGTGGATTCCATCCTCCTGACCACCCTTTTGAAGTCCTCCAGATGGATTATATTCAGATGGATCGATGTCGAGGTTTCAAGTATGTCCTCGTAGTTGTCTGCGCTTTGTCCAGGTGGACAGAAGCATATCCAGTTCCAGATTATACTGCCGCGACCACTGCCAGGCAGTTGGTTCGTGAGTACTTCCCCCGCTATGGATTACCGAGGGTCGTGTATTCAGATAACGGCCAGCCATTCTCCTCCGAACTCATGAAACAAGTATCCCTTCTGTTAGGGTACCAGTGGAAGTTCCACTGTGTACGACATCCCGAAGCAGCTGGTCTCGTTGAGAGACATAATCAGACCCTGAAAATCCGCATTGCAAAGGTATGCGCAGAGAAAGGCGTAGATTGGATGGTAGCACTGCCAGTCGCCCTTTTTTACATGAGAATGGTCGCTCACTCCCGTTCAGGTCTGTCCCCTTACGAGGTAGTTTTCGGTCGTCCCCCAAACATGTGGGGTACACCTAGGCCCCGTAAAATAACTGAGGTTGACAGTAATATGCTGACAGATTACCTGGCTTCCTTGATGTCTGCACTACTCTCTTGTCGTTCACAGGTCGCCGCTGCCTTTCCAGACAACACTCAAGTGAAACCGCACGAGGTCATACCAGACGACCTCGTTTTGATTAGAAATTTTGATCGTTCAAGTCCGCTGGAAAGAACCAAAGCTCGTTCTGATGACAACAAGGACTGCGATTAAGGTGGAGGGCCGTAAGGGGTGGTTGCACTCCAGCCACGTGAAACGATTTCATGGACTCCGTCCAAAGACTTTTTTCAAAGACTGCCCCGTTCTCAAGGACTGCCCAAATACTGACTCTAAACTTCCCCTGTTAGAGAAAACTCCGCAGCAGGAGTATAAAGAAAAATTAAGGTCTAGTAAGTCAGCCAGTTTAATTGTCTAAGTCCCTCTCGGGTGAAACGGTTAGACAGGTTCCTGACATGTATGAGATAGACCCTCATAGTGAGAGAGTTAGTCGAAACTCTAAGAGAATACGTTATCACAAAGCTCTCCGAAGCCGATGCATTGTTACACTTTTAATTTTATTATTTCTGAGTTTTGCGATTACAGGCATGTTATGTTTTATATGTATATTTTCCTCCTATCGTTTCACATGTACATTTTTCCTCTAATGTTACAGTAGAGCACACATTTAGTGAACTGCCTCCTCACGAGTTATCCTATCGTCTTGCCATGCGCAATAATACTTTTATCCGAATGTTACACTATTCACACCAGACCAGCAATGCCACAAATTGTTGGGTGTGTGGTCGACTCCCCCCTTTCCAGACACCGAAGGGAGTTCTGCCACTCTTTCCCTATCCGTTTTCACACAATGGTTCGTGTGGAGCATGGTCCACGTTAACGTCATCCTCAAACGATATGTCCCTTCTGAATAGAACATGTTTCCCAGACAAGGAAGGTCTTTCCCATAGAACAGGGTTAGATCTAGAAAATGAAGTATATGATCTAGGTAATTATTCCTCGAATTTCATGGTTTTGAATGTTCAGTCCGAGACTACTCCAGATTTGCCTGCTATTACAGTTCTACCAGTGAAAGGTGAATTATGTGTCAGAAAGAATGGTTCAGTACATCTAGGACACAGTGATTGTACTACTGTGGTCGAGTATAGTGACAGTGGGAAATCTACTTTCAAAGCCTCACGTCATTCGTATTTTGTGTGTGGTCAGACCGCATATGTACGTCTGCCCCAAGATTGGGATGGAACATGTTACATTGCCTTCCTACTGCCACCAGTTTTCCTAGCCCCATCCGATTATCACAGAAACACACATCTAGTACACGTTAGACATAGAAGGGAGATTGAGTCCCCAATTGTCGATCAGACTGAAACTGCCTTAGAACAGTATCAAGACTTCAATAAAGGTTTCTTTTTCTTCATAGGTCCTGTCCAGAATAGTAAGTTAATACGTAGGCTAACCAGAACCCTTGAAGCAGTAGTGAATGAGACTACTTCCGCTCTAGGTAACTTAACCGAGGAACAATCTGCTATGAGATTTGTTGTCCTTCAAAACCGGCTTGTCCTTGACGTCATACTGACCGATAGGGGCGGAGCTTGTAGAGTCATCGGATCTAGTTGCTGCATTTTCATTCCTAATAACGCACCGTCTGTTTATTCAGCCATAACTAGACTTCATAAAATAGCCCATCAGTTACACCAGAATCCAGGCACCTGGACATGGTCCGGTTGGCTCTGGAGTATAATATCTGCCTGGGGATGGAAAGTACTGTCATTCCTGGGTATAGCAGTAATGATCATATTCAGTTGCTGTCTCTGTTTACAATGTGGCCCTGCGATTTGCGGCTTGTGCGCTACATCTTGTATTCCAAGTCCAAAGTCCCGTTCCAAGAAGATTCGAGACGAGCAAATGATGCTGTATGAAATGATAGATGGTATCATGAATATTGATGTTTCCTGATGGAAACGTAGGGCACAAGGAGGGAATGAGGAAAATTGAATTGTGCCTTGTCATGTGTGCCTACGTGTTCCCCATCCTATGTAATATGTGCATGACTAATATGCATATATCCCCCTATGACCGAATAAAGACGCCATTATAGTTGTGTCCAACGTTAGTATGTCAGTTATCCAGTCCCCGTGAAAGCAACGTGAATTAGGCTTCTAGGCCTATGTTGCCACCCTTTTGCATTATGCACGTTAATTCATCGAATTGTCCCCGTTTCTAGGCCTCAAAGGGCCTGAACACCAGATTCAAGCTCCAGTCTCCTGAAACCACTCCGAGGAGCGATGCAGCCCCTCCCGCATCCCTGACCCTTCGCTTACTTTCTGCCAAGCAACGCGGTGCCCGGCCTGGCCCGGCCTGCCTGCCTGTCTGCCAAGAATATGTTATGCCTCTAGTTATCAGTTCAGCTCTCCGTCTTCACATTCCTAAGCTAACGAACCGCATAAACATCTTCAGCTATAGTCTAGTCTTTCTGTCTCCATGCAAGTGAATTACTGTATTAATATCCATAGAAGATTCATAGCACACGCAATACATGTAGAATATATGCATGCACCAGCCTTAGTGTCAAGTAGCCTTTGCTCTGATGACATTTAGATTCTATCAACATGTACTCCAAACACAAGATACCAGATATGCTATAGGTACATGTCGTCCTGACATCCCAGACTTTAGTCTCCTCTTCTAGCATAGAAGTCAGAGCCCCCAGCTCTCCCCAGATACACGTCATGGTCCGTTTGCGCGCACCACTAGGTTAAAGGTTCCAGCTGCCCAGGTAGCCCCCTCCATGTATCCACCCATTTGTGACACTTCTGTGACGTTCTCATCACATGTCTTCGTGCACGCCCTGTGCACGCCTTCTTTGAACGCCCATGTGTTCTTATCTTACGTTTGTCACTTGTTACGCCTACTGTATTCAATGCAATTGTAACGTTTTACTATATATACTATGTACTGTTAATGAGACGTTGCAGCTGCCATTCCATTCCATTCTGTTACAGGCTGTTCCGATCCTGTCCCTTCCCTTGTGCCTGATTAAAGCCTGTTCAACTCAGATACCCCGGATCCTGCCTCTTATTTATTGAGCTATCTGTTTTAGTTAATGTATAGAAAAATAGTACCGGTAATTAATTATTTATTTACCACAAAATACGATCATCTACCAAATTTAGTACAAGATGGATGCAACAGTTTTTACCTTGCATTTGTGTACGGGATTCTTTGTAGAGAGAGTGTTGGGTGCTACTTACTACATTAATGGTGGTAAGGAGAAGACAGTCTTGCCTTTGCATTTGTCTTTCTTGCACTAAATTCGGATTTTGCTGAAAAACTTTAGGCATGGTTTCACAATTTAATAAATTAATGCAGCGTCTTTAGAAAGACTTGTATCTAAACCTAGAATCTTATCTTAGAATATATTCTACCAGACATGAGCTCTTTTTTCCAATATAAAACAGGCTTGCTAGCAACAATACTAGACAAGACCTAATTGAGACAGGTGAAATGAGAGAAAAAAATGAATGGCCTTTCTCTTGTTGAATGCGTAGAAGCCTTTGATAGAGTGAATTTGATGGACCTATGAAAAGTCCTCGCCAAAACTGGTATCGGTACAGACAGAAATCAATGTGTTTTCTGTCTGCATTTATTTTTTAAGGTGGATAAATACAGAAAAAGGTGCTTCTTTAAGTGAACCTCGTGCTGTTTATCATGAATTATAGCCCAACAGCTGGACAGCTTGACATCATGGGAAATGAAAAAACAGGATGCAATTTTCTTTGTCAACATACATTTATGGTAAAATGCTAATATTTACCAGTGGATGTATTTTTATGTCATATTTGAAAGCTTAAATAGCTAAAACATGGCTGACATCAAAGTATGAGTGTGCGTCGATCAGTTACATAAATATGGAAATGTATAGTTTTAGAACTTAATTTTTACACAAAACATAAATAAATAAATTGATTGCAAATAGATTACAAGCGCACCTTCCCAACCTAATTCACCCGGATCAGTCCGGCTTCATGTCAAACAGAAACACTGCACTCAATCGTAGGCGCCTACATAGTGAACTAGTACGGGGACATGGCCTGTCTGAGACGTCAGCGGTCCTTTCTTTAGACGCAAGAATGGCTTTTGACATGCTGGAATGGACCTACCTTTTTGCAGTCCTTCCGCGATTGGGATTCGGCCCTAAATTCTGTGCATGGGTCCGCTCCTATATGCGGATCCGGTGGCACGCGTGGCAGTGAACGGACGACTTTCAGATACTATAACATTGACAGAGGGGTTGCCCTCTGTCGCCACTTCTTTTTGCACTGGTGTTAGAGCCCCTAGCGGCGCGAGTTCGTGAAACCCCTCTTTTACGAGGTATTAAATGGGCGGATGGTTGGGAAGGCCGTATATAATATCTACGTATCGGACTTAGCGAGAGTAATAAAAACTTACGGAATAGCCCTTACCACGTACGCCGATGACACGCAACTAGTGCTATCGGTGCACAACAATGGAGCCAGTGTCGCATCCAACTTTCAGGAAGGTATGAAGGCAATAAGCTCCTGGATGTCATCAAACTGCCTCAAACTTAACTCCGATAAAACGGAGGTGATGACATTCGGGAGCTTGCAGCCAGCATGGTCCCCACAGTGGTGGCCACCTGAGTTGGGCTCCCCCCCCCAACCAGTGGTAAAAGTCCGGAACCTAGGAGTCATCTTCGACAATAAGCTGACTTTTCACCATCATGCTAACGCTGTCGTATCTTCCGCCTTTTTTACCCTCAAAAAAATCAAAAAGCTTCTGCCATACCTACCTCAATCAGCCGGCAAAACCCTCATCAGCTCTCTAGTCTTTTCAAGAACAGACTACTGCAACTCACTCCTTCTGAATGCGCAGGAAGGGGTTCTCAACAAGTTGCAGACCGTGCAAAACGCGGCGGCTAGAACCTTACTTTCCATTCCTAAATTCACTCCCACTTCCCACCACATCAAAAGGCTCCACTGGCTTCCAATCAGGAGCAGAATCAAATTTAAGGCCCTATGTATAGCCTATAAAACCCTAAACCATCCAGGGCCCCAGTATCTAAAAGAAGCTCTTCATCCAGTGGAACAACGCAGGACGTTACGATCTTCCACAGCCCTCTTGCTGAATGTACCTCGTACAAGAAAGGCCACCTGGGGAGATAGATGTTTCACCACTGCTACAGCTAAGCTATGGAACACGCTCCCACTCCATATCAAATCTGCACCTACGCTTCTTAAATTTCGAAAAAGCCTTAAAACATGGCTTTTCTCTACCTCCTAACCCTTCGTCTTTAGTAGTGAGATCAGAGTTCTGTAGCGCCGAGACACCCGTATGGGTAATTGTTTGCGCTTTAAAAATCGCAAAATAAATAAATAAATAAATAAGTATATCCCTATACGCAGACGATATTTTGGTGTACCTTACAGACCCGGAAGTCGCTCTGCCGGTCCTATTTGAGATCTGCGACGCTTTTGGGACGATTTCAGGCTACACCATAAATTGGACTAAGTCAGTTCTTTACCCGATTAAGGGACCGATACCACGACTTCCCCCTCACTGCCCACTGGCGGTGTCCCGAGACACGTTCAAGTATCTAGGGATACACATAACTAGAGACCCTGCAACCTTCTTCTCTGTGAATTTTGCACCCCCACTGGAGCGATTACGTAGAGACGTGACGCACTGGGAGTCGCTGCCCCTAACGCTGTTGGGGAAAGCAGCTTTATTCAAAATGATGGCCCTGCCCCGATTTTTATATGTGCTGGAAAACACGCCATATCCGGTACCCTTGCGGTATTTTAAGCAGATAGCGGCACTGGTGTCCACACTACTCTGGGGCAACAGACCGGCACACATAGCTCAGGCCAAATTGCACCGCAGTTGGTACGATGGCGGCATAGCACTCCCTAACGTACGCCTTTACTATTGGGCAATGCACCTCAAAGTTATAAATCAATGGCTACACGCCCTTCAGACAGACCCTGCATACAAGGCGGATAGGGCGCAGCTGGGAACAGACAATATGCTGGCGGCCTTGTATAACAGAAGACGGGCACTGAAGCTTGAGGGCCCAACGAAACACACTTTCACACTATGGTACACAGCTCAGGCACAATTGAGGTGAAGGAGACCATTACCAAACTCACGCCTCTTTGGGACGCGAAGCAGCTAGGGTCACTTAGGAACAGCAGGGGATTTGATCACTGGGACAGCATTGGTATTTCCACGGTGGGCGACCTGTGGGACAAAGGGACGGTCATCCCGTTTGAACAGCTTAGACAACAATACGAGCTTGCGCCTACTGAGACATTCCGTTACATACAAATCAGACATTCATTCCTAGCAGCTCTGCCCCAGACCGTGGACGTGCCCGAGGCTTCCCCACTAGAAGATAGGCTGCTCACTGATTTTATGCCTAAGCGTGCCACCTCATTCACATACCGCAAATTAATTAATAATCTGTCAGATCCCACAGCAACCTTGCACGAGAGATGGACTGCAGATATTGGTGCCATGGACGAGGCAGAGTGGCAGATGGCGCTCGCTTCGCCTAGAGAGGTGGGAATTTCAGCCAGGCTTAGACTTGTTCAGCTCAAAATGTTACATCGCGCTTATCTCACTAGAACTACACTTCACAGAATAGGCAAGGCGCATCATCCATATTGCCTTAGGGGATGTGGGAACGAGGGCTCCTTTTTCCACACACTCTCGGAGTGTCCACCACTCGCGGACTATTGGCGCAAGGTCCTACGTACAATGTGCCAGACACTGAATGTTTCACTGTCGCCTGAACCGAGACGATGCCTCCTAAATGTTTGGGAACCAAACGACTTATCAAGGCTAAGGCAAACATGGGCGACATTGGGCCTCATGGTGGCCAAGAGGAATGTGGCGCAGAAATGGGGGTCCGCTGAACTGCCCTCACTGGAGGCCTGGTGCAGAGACATGGACGTCGCCATGACTACGGAGAGGGCTGTTTATATGAACAGGAAATGCCCCCGAAAATGGACCAAAATCTGGACTGACTGGAATACTTATAGGGGGGACATTTGCGACCCTGTACCTGAGTCAGACAATGAAAGCTCAGATAATGATTCCGTGGATGGTTGAAGAAGCGGGGTGGGTGGGGTGCTACGAAGATGGCAGTGTGACGGAAGTGGGTGGGGCAGGGGATGATGAGAATCATAGTGTCAAATGTATATTACTGATTGTAACCTTGAAAATTACACATGCCAATTGTCTTTCTGATATCTGTGTTATAACCAATAAAAACATTTTTTTTTTTAAACATAAAATAAATAATGGGTAAAATACAGATAAAATAGCCAAAACATCAAAATGGATACATACAGATGGAAAGGTTAAAAATAAAAAAAACAAGAAAACCGGGAACCCTAGGCTTATATGATCAAATATATGATGGCTACTTTTATAGGTCTATTATCATGCCCTAAATTAATGGTGAATAGAGCAGTAGAACAAATGTACCCTCAAGTCCCCCTTCACAACTTATTATTACAGCTGAGTCTGGTGGCTTAGTGGACTAATGCGCCGTTGCAGCTGCTGCCGATACGAAGTGGGCGGGGGGCATCCCTGAGGCAGCGTGGGGGAAGAACAATAAAAAATAAATAAAAGTACACTTATCTTCCAGCTGCCAGCCGCCGCCTCTGTAATCCTCTCCTCCCCGACCTCTCCTCACTGCGCCTCTTCTCCAGGAACTGCAGTTCCCATGAGCACATGCTCCCAGACTCCCCTTTGGCCAATCCAAGCACTTCTCAAGAAGAGAACTGGGATTGGCCTTGTTTTTTGCTCCAAAAGGTACTGGAAGCCTGCGTCAATGCAGCTCGGTTTGGGGAGATGTCAGTGCATATGTAAGTTTGGCCACCTTGAGACACCCAGCCAAACCGAAATGCGCACTGACAGCAGTGCCCTGTGCTCCCCACTCCTGCCGCTGATGGCCTGCCAGACAACATTCAGCTGACGACTCCTGCTACTACAGGTAAAATACAATGATAATAAAGCAGTTTTTTAATTAATTGCTTTATCACCATTTTATTTTACGTTTTGATCTGTTGCCTCCAACAGTGGGGCTACGCTCCTCTGCCATACCGGAGGAAACGCCTCTGCTGATGTGTCCACTGTAGGGGCCTGTGTTTGACCTCATGGTCACAGTTTCAAATCCCGGAGGGTCCACTCAGCCTTTCATCCTTTTGAGGTTGATAAAATGAGTACCATTGCGTTAGGTAACAATAAACATCTGTTACTCAGCACCAAGATACCCTTCTGGATTAACGTGCACTATGTAAATACACGGTACGTTATTGTGGTTATCCCATAGACACAGACCAATGAATACTAATATGCTGACTTTCAAAACAATTTTACTAGATTATTGGAATATCCTGACAAGGAAAGAAAACAGCATGACATTCTCATCCCAAGTTTCGAATAACTCAAATTTCAGCAATGGAATGGAGGTGATCCCCTAAGGCTAGGGGACCATTGTGCAGATGGGGAACAATTAAAAACACATGGACAGAAAAATTGCAATTAGCACTGAACAACCACTATACGTTAACCTATTTGCATTGTCGCAGGGTTTCTGTACTCACACAGAACTGTGCACAGAGGAGTGGAACCTTGGCAAATTAGGGTGTCCCAAAACTTACCTTAGCAACCAACTCACCCCTTACCGAGCTAGCTACAGTGTCTCATTGGACATATCAAACTCCCAATGTTTAGACAAACCAGAACATGAACTTACAGTACCTCAGGGTACGTGGAACTCATGAACACTCTTTTGTTATATTATCATTACAAACCCGAACATGGAGTAAAGAAGACACATGTGCATTTGAAATGTTTATTTACTAATGCCGTCTTCTCAGGCGCAGTATCTTAGATAATACAAGTATACTTATTATCAGTATCAAAATTATCAGCATAGTTACTAAGACATAAAAAGCGAATGGTGACAGCATGTTAACATGCTGTAATGAATAAGAGTCAACAACACTTATATCTCACCCTCCCTAACACATATATTATATTATTAGCTAAGAAGGTCTCTTTGGGTTGTTTTAGGGCGGGCCCATACCTTAGTGTCCTAGCATGAAGGAATCACATCAGCATACACCAGCTCTCTCTGCATGTGCACCGCATCAAGTGTGTTAACAATTCTCGTGCAAAGCAATATCAATCCCGCCTCAAGCCCAAGTTGGCAAAGGCTGCACTTGTGTTATGACTATGAAGGCGTGGAGATCAGACCTCATAACAATTCCATATCGTGTTGCTCCTGAAACTTCAGCACTCTCCGTGCAGACATGGTTTATTAAACAAAACTGATATCAGAGCAATAACATATTATTCTCACATACACCACGGCAAACCACTAGGTTGAAAGCTAAGTCAACAATTAAGGGTCGTGTGCAGAAGTTGCAAGAAAGGAAAAATGGCGCTTAAACCTAAAATGTACCTATGCTAACTTAACACGATATAAGGATATATAGGAGCTATATAACACCCCCCCATGATCCGAGAACGGACTAAATAAGATAACAGAAGTGCCATCACATGAGAGCAGAATCCAACAATGAACGAGCATGAATAAAAATTCAATTATAAAAACTAATGCTAAAAAATAGCCCAAAAGCATAATGTGGCTCAAGCCAATAGGCAAGCAAAAATAAAATGTCTTGATCAAAAGTCAATAAAATCAAGGAAATGCTATTAATCAGCATGTCAATTCGAGGCAGTGTTTATGATAAGACTGTATATGAAAAGTAAGCTGCAACAGCCTCCAGGAGGAAGTCACTGTCCTCATCCGAAAACAGTTCAGCCATCCAATTTAAAAGATGAAAGGAACATACGTGATCTCCCAGCACCGGATCCTCTATAACCATCAGAGGACAGCTCGGTGGGTTTTCAAGAAAACTTCGTTCCAAGAAATTTTGCGCTGCCGACAATACATCCCAGGGACCCATTAGTCCATGTGCCACCGCCAAGGCCATAATCCTTTCGTCAGAACAAACCAACTCGTGAGCAATGATAGGACTCATCAGTTGATCAAAATCGACGTCAGAAGAAATCGGTCCGCAGAGACACAAATCAATGGCCCAAAGGAAATCACAGGTCAGGCAGCGAAATACAGGCTGGACACAGGTGAAATAGGAGAACCGAAAAGATAATCCAAACGCCGTGCTTAGAGTCGCCAACGGCAGTGTGCCATAATAATCAAGCATGCGGTTGCGAAACCGCGTCAGTAGCAGTTGAGCGTGGTCTTGCACAGGAAGGGCATCCATATTTAAAAAGGCAGAAAACCACCAAAGCGCCAGCCGCTAATGCAAGAAAAAACGGGAACCCTCCAAATAAGGATGAAAAAATAGAATGGAAGAAGGCAGGGATGACTCCAAAAATCTTCTCAAAGGAAGTCACGAGACCACTGCTAACAACTTTAAAAAAATGTGCTAGGCCCGTTGTGGAGGATGCGTTAAAGATAGAACGAACCATGGCTCCGAAATGCAAAGGCAAATCAGTATTTAAAAGAGCCTGAACCTCCGTACGGGTGTTAGCAATGTGAAGCACGAAAGTTTCACGGGCCGAGCTCAAGGCCACCTCTTTCTGGGACAAAAGAGCTCTTATTCTAGCCATGCCGCTGAATTCTGCTCCCAAGGTCGGTATCTGTGGCCAAATGGAAGACTCCCTATGTTCACGTGTGGGAGGATAAAGAACATTTCTGCAGCAAATAACTCGCTCACTTACTGTTACTATGAAAGCTATACCTTTAATTAACCCACAACAGTTTTCATTATTGAGCATCAAATAACTACCATTTTCTAACAATTTAAACGTGGGGATGATAGCCGGAACTGGCGTGCCCTGTAAAACGCAAGCCATATTCGGTCGGTCCTTGTTACATGAACCGTGTAACTGTATGTGTCTGCACATTAAAGAATGATCTGGCGTCTCAGTACACTCCTCCCCTGTTAGATAAACCTCCTGTTCATCCTTGAAACATCTGTATGTGTATGGGAGCGACCAGACCTCATGAAGAAAACCGCTACCTAAGGGTTCAAAACGACCTATTGGCACATATTTCATACAATTTGAAAACTTATATAAAGCAAAAGGCAGTGTTATCAAACCGTGGATAAGCCACGTAGCAGCAGTGGCTTCTGCCACAGAAAAAGGTAAAGATTCCAACCTTTCAATATGTAACATAGAAAAGGAAGCATCACGCATTGAAAGCAAGCGTTGTTTGTCAGTCAAATTAAACGGTGCAAATAAAGAGGAAACGTTCATGTATCCCCAGGGAACTTTACCCATTTTCAGAGTCTGAAGTGTCCATGCAAACTGCATGATTGACCGTAATTGATTTTGACCATGGTATAATACTGACACTTCATCATGCACAATATCAACAACAGACGACACAATATTATCCAATGTGTAAATTCTAGAGGAAAGCACGTTAATGCTATTGTCAACAACTGCAAGCACTTTCTCAAGATTCGCCTGATCAATAGCCCTAAGGCGTGTAGCAGCCTCAATCTGTGACAGTTTCCAAATTTCATTGTAAACCCCATATAACCACCTTTTCGACCTGCCACTAGCTGGGCCTTTAATGAAATCATTCAAATCCACGTCTGCATTCAGTTTGGAAAGGTGATACTTAACCGCAGGTAAAGTTGAATGTTTCAGCCAAGCTAGACACAACTTGCCCACAGAGTAAGAGGTGACAGTATGACTCAAGTCAAACCGGGGATCAGATCTAACAGTCTTAAAACCGTCAGTTATATTTAAAAATCTTTTTTGGCAAGAATCAGCACTACGGTGCCAAAGCAGCCAACCCTTAGGATTCATACTGGAAATATTAAAGGAGGAATTAAGAAGCAGAGCCTGTATATCTTTAATGGACAATTGAGTAAAATTACTCCAATCCTCATATTCCTCCAACTCTGGGAAGGACGGGGTGTTTAACCTTTTAGATGTAGCCAATCCATAGCATGTCGTCTGGGAAATGGTTTCATTTAAAAACAACATATGATTCGGGATGAGACATGCACGGTGCAAAGCCTCAGTGCCTCGTACCTGCCATGCCCTTGAACCCCAAACCGATTTAAGGTCTATTGTTTCCTTCCATAACTCATAGCCCCCAGTAACTAATTGATCCAGGAAGGCCTTCGAATACAACAATTTTGTATCGGTAAGTCTAACCTTGGACAGTGGCTGTTTGTGAAATTTAAAATAAAAGGACTCGGGATTGGACTGATTAAAGTCAGTGAAATAAGTATACTTTTTAGGAAACGTTTCTGAACTCCCTTGTGTAGGTGCTGGGCAATGTTCCCACTGAGTAAAATTAACAGCATCCCTTCGGGAAGATGTCTTGTGTAAGAAGTGATTGCCATAATGTTGGTAACAGAACAATTCACCATAATTAGCAGATTCTAAATATAAATCCTCAGCATCAAAAGCAGCATAGTATTTCAAATCAGAAAACAAACTTTCCACAGCATTAACATCCCAATCATCAGAACGAATGTTTTGTTTCACCACATCCCCCATATTCACTCTAAGTACATTAGGAACATTAACGACTTCCGTTGGGCCATGAATTTGAAACCGAACTGCATCCCACGCGATTCCATCCAGAACAGGCCATGCTGTGATGTTAACCAAAGTCAAGTCTCTTTTAAATCTGTGTGTAGAATGCGAAGAGGAAAGTGGGGCCAAAGTTCCATTCAAATGAGTAATGCATGTTCTTTCCTCGACATAATGTCCATTGATGATTCGAAAAAAATAAAACACAAAACCAACTGACATAAAAATGTAAATCGAAACAAGGACTAACCAAATGTAAGTCCAAGGTGGTATTAAAAAATGTTTTTTAAACAGGCTTGCATAAACTGCAACTCGAGAAGGTTCCTTTGAGGTAAGAGAAACAGAGTCAAAAGAAAATCTGGATTCTGTGGCTAAACGTGTTTGTAGGTCAGGTATGGACAAATCAGCGGGATAGGCATAGTCTGTCTCATCAATGTTAGTTCCCGGTAAATTATTTAATAAAGGACTGGAAACAGCAGGTAATGCGATGGCCACTTCAGGTTCAATATTAGAAGCAGTGGGCATAATGGAATTTCTCACAATGGAAGGACAGGAAACAGCTGGCGTCATGCTAAGAAGAATCGGCCACTCTGTGTATCTTGACATTGTCAATAGAAATAAACCTGTTTTCTTTACGACCTGGAAGTGGTGGTAATACGACTGTTCTTGTGCCCTTCACTCCAAGCACTGGGACTGGAGCTCGATAGGAGGGACCAAACTCTTTCTTGTTGTCGATCTTCTCTCGAACCAGTTCTCCAACCTGGGGTAGCCAGCCAACTACCGGGATCTGCAACGCATCATCCGATGTGGAGGGCAAATGTTCCTTTGCAAGACTGTCTCTGGTCTTTTGTAGATTCTGTAAAACATTGCAATGTTCATCTGCTTCAAAGGAAGTGGCGCGAACCACTGAGTCTAGACCGTCAAGGTCAGGGACGTACATTTTGATGCCAAAGAGCATTTCGTATGGGGTCCGCCCACCCAGAGACCTTCTAGGGAGATTATTAAGAGCACGCTGCACGCCATAGAGATGAGCCAGCCAGTTCCTGCCAGTGCCTATAACTCGGGCTGTCAAAGATTGCTTTAAATCACGGTTCATTCGTTCTACTACACTATTACCCTCAGGTCTGTAGGGTGACGAAAACTTGACTTGGACCCCCATTGAAGTCATGGCATCCTTATACGCCTTAGAGGCGAAAGCCGGACCCTGATCCGAATGGAAGGTACCACAGGCAAAAATCCCTATAAAGATACGCAAATCTCTAATGACAGTCCGTGAATCAGCGCTGCGATGTGGCCATACCCACACAAAGCGTGTGCATGAGTCAACTGCTACTAAGATGTACTTATACGCAGTATCAGATGAAAAAGGACCGCAGTGATCTAAATAAACACAGCCTAGTGGTTTATTAGAAATGTACAACTGAGTCTGTGGCGGACGCGTAGCAGTTGAAGGTTTAATCTGCTGGCATATGTCACAAAGAAGGACATAATCACGCGTCTGTTTGTACAGTCCCCGCCACCAGAAACGTTGTTGTAGTTGCGTTACAGTGGCTGAGACGCCCGCATGCGCAGACGCCACACCTTCATGAGCCGCTGTAATCAAGTCTGCTCTGCGATCCGAGTTGGGAATCAGCCGTTCCCCAACATCAGGAATTGTCACAAAAGGAACCTTTTCGGGACTTAAGTGGTATTTATACTTCGAAGGGAATCCCGCAGGATGTTTACTTCCCTTCTCAGAGGCAGCAATCGCTGCCAAGATGTCGCTATCAATCTTGGTTTTAGACCTAGTAACCGCTGCAACTAAGTATGTAGATACTGCTGATTTCGCTGCTTCATCAGCAAGCGAGTTGCCAACAGCGTGAACTCCTACGCGCTGATGACCGAGAGTATGAATAACAAAAACGAGTGGCAACTTAGCCTTAAGCTCTGCCACTCGAACCCAGATCATTTTATGTTTTATTGTGCTACCCTTTGAATCATGAAAATCATTTTGAATCCAAAAGAACAAGTTTTCATTGTAAGACTGGACACAGTAGTAAGTATCACTTACAATCAGAGTAGTAACACTTGGATCCGCGTACTCTAACGCTAGTAATAGAGCACGAAGCTCTGCCAATTGTGCGGTGCAATCTCCCAGGGGCATCGTGTGCACTTCCCTGGAAATGAACTCATCATTCAACATAGCACCGACCACAATGGCGCATGCGGAAACGTAGGCATGTTTAGAGCCATGCGCAACCTGCGCCGACCCATCAGTGTAAATGATGCAATGGAAGTCCTCCAAAGGTCGCATAGCCAGAGGAGCAGGATGAACGAATTCATACTGCAAGTACTCTTGCGACCGTAAGGAGGCGTCAAAAATAAACATGACATCCGTGGATGACAATGACGCAGCCCACTGAATCCACCGAGGGTGCAAAGCTTTTGAATTTGGTACACTGGCTTTCGTGACTGCCTCCAAATGAGGACAGGGTGTTACCACTAGCATGCGTTTCCCCTGAGACAGTGCTCGTTCCTTAAGAATTGCCATCTGTACAGCAGTCAATACCTTTTCCACTGTGGGAAACCGCAACTCAGCCGAAGTGTACAAGTGTGACTTGTAAGCAATAGGTACTGTGTCACCTTCATTAAAAGTGAGGTATGTGAAACCCACCGTCCCAGGAATTATTCTTATTACCAGGTTGGTGTGGTTATCACGAGTCAGTAAATATTTAGAAGCGAGCAGATCAGCCTGCAAGGATTGCAAAATGGCTGAATGCTCAGGCAGCCAGCATGATTTTGAGAAAGTTGGTTGTATCAAAGCATACAAAGGCTTGATACGCTGGGCATATTCCGGAATGTAAGTTCTGCCGAAATTCAAAAAGCCCAGCAAAGACTGTAATTTTTTCAGTGTTGTAGGAGCGCGCAATTGTGCGCATTTCTCCAAGAAGTGAGGAGCCAAACCTCTACCTTCATTGTTCAGCTCATAGCCGAGGAACAACACCGTGTGTTCTGCAATGTGCGATTTTGCAAAATTAAATTTGTAACCCATATCAGCAAAGGTACAAATGATGGAATTCACTCGACACAGATGCATCCAAATCTCGTCGTCTGTGAGATAAATGTCATCCACATAAGAACATGCATCGGGATCGATACCCTCCAATAGAGTGACTATTCCGGAGGTGAACACTCCAGGACTATTTTTGTAGCCCATAGGGAGTCGCCGGAAGCATTTTTGCACACCAGCGGACGTAAAACTTGTCCATTGGGAGCTAAAGCCATCCAGTCTGTGGGCATAAAAACCATTGGAAATGTCAAGCGTTGTCTTGAAACGCTTACGCACTAGACTATCCACTAACGCAGAGCCGTGAGTATTCTGTACTGCACAGTTACGGCAATGCGAGTTCAAATGCCGGTAATCCAATACCAAACGATATGATCCGTCAGGTTTGGTCACAGTAAAAAGGGGATTATTCATTGGTGACACACACGTTTCAATAACTCCCTGATATTCCAATTGTTCAAGGATTTCTGCGACGGCTGCTTTAGCTTCACGCCGTATGGGATATTGAGGCTGAGGCTGCGGCTCAGACCGCAAAGGAATTTCGTGGCAAGGGGACAATTTGTCCCAACCACATTGGTTGCGGTAGAGAGCCGGTGCAAGAGCCCGAGCCCACTCTTCTGCAAAATGCTGCGCATGCTCAGTCGAGACAGTGTGCGCGAAACTGGGAAGGATTACCTCCTCCCCTCGCGGCGCTGCGAGCACAAAAGGTGGGGGCCAGTCAGCCTCAGAAAGCAAAATGTCGTACGTAGACGAAAGGTTCTCCCAAAATACCCCTCTGACAGTACGCTGTATGTCACCTTCAATTAACAGGACAATTTCAAAAAGTCTTTCAGGGGGAGCTAATCTCGTATCGGCTGTTTCTATGACAACAAACACTTCAGTCGCTGTCACCTTCAGTAGTGGACGGAGCGCCTCTCTGACTATGGTAATCTCCGCCGCGCTGTCCAGCAAGGTCAGAGCCCACGTCAGATTCCGAAGCCGCGTTCTCACTATCTGTGGCATATCTATGCGCTGTTAAGGCTGCGACTTTCTTTTTCGCAAACTGCGGACGCTTAGGCGTAGAATCCTCCTGCTTCACTGCGCCGTCCGTCTGGCGGGACTGACCACGTCCTTGTTGGCCACCACGTCCACGTCCACCCCCTCCTCCAGTGGTCTTCGGGACCGATGTTTCCTGAAAGGAACGAGGAGAGCGTTGATCAGAACCCTGATCTGTTGGCGCAGGTGCTTGTACTGCAGGAAAAGAATCCTGAGTCTGTGTATTCTGCTTCCCCTGTGTCTGTTTCTTAGGCCAATTTTGTTTTTTGGACTTGGGCTGGACATCTGTCACTGCAGATTGTCCCTGAGGTTGTTTTTTCTCCTTTACTGGGAAATATTTCAGACCTCTACTTGTGCGGCCAATTGTCTTATAAGCTGCCACCACAATCTTTGCTAACTGGCGGGGTTTGTCGGCATCGGGCAGAGCAGCCAAAGCATTCGACACCTGAAAGTTAACCGCATCTCCTTTAACATTGGAGAGAATGAGATCACATACAATCTCAAAAGAACCACACAGGCGCATACCCAATTCAACCGCTGCCTCTGGACCGTGATCATTCTGAACACGTCTAATGATGTCAGGCAGGGCAGTCATAGACGGGGTGCCAAAGCACCTTGTATAAACTGCCGCAAATGTTTTTCCCCAGCTTTCACAGTCAACAAGTTCAGGAGTTAAATCCTTCGGTAGAGTAATCGTTAACATTCTATGTTTATCAGCAGGAGTAGAATTCGGAAAAACCGCCTCCAGCTAGCCAGAATGGGAAGTCATCGTTGTCAACCGGACGAGCACCAAAAACCGAATTAACCATCACTGGATTGAGACGCATTCCGCCTCGATCCACGGGAACGGCCGCACCCCCCTGGGGACCACCAGGCAGGTGGCGACGGATGTATTGCACTAATGCACGAATCACGGAAATGGAAACAACATGCAGCCTACGAATTTCCTGCAGGGTACAAGCGCCGTGATTCGGGTGCGGGGTAAAGCCACCCAACGCAGGCCAATTTGTACCTGGAATTGAGAGTGGACCTAACCTCGCAGCGGACAAAGAGTGGGGGAGGGCGCCATCAAACCAAACTCGATGCTGCCAATGATCAATAGGTATTTCCAATGCCCTGTACGGTGTATACTCAGCCGGGACAGCCGAGGCGGTGTAGGAGTGGAACAAACCAGAATTGGCGTCCACAGCCGGAAACGTAACCCAAGAGTAAAATAACTCATAAGGGAACGCCGGATCTGCACACACCACGAAAATCACAGCCATCCCATCTACCGGTACTTGGTACGTCTGAAGATGGTTGCGCACCGCCACGCGACTATGCTGCGCAATGGCCACTGCCGCCATGACAACACTGGAAACTAGAAAACACAAAGAATACTTTGTAGCACAACTGGGTAGTAATTCAAAGAAACCGTTTAAGAAAGAATCAAGCTTGAATAACACCTATTTTAAAAAATAGGTAGGTTTCACCGACACCCCGCTTTCCGGAAACGGAGGTGAAGGGGTTAAGGTATGAACGATAAACTACTCGAGTGTCATGATATAAGACCACCGAAACCGTTGGGCGCCATGTCGCAGGGTTTCTGTACTCACACAGAACTGTGCACAGAGGAGTGGAACCTCGGCAAATTAGGGTGTCCCAAAACTTACCTTAGCAACCAACTCACCCCTTACCGAGCTAGCTACAGTGTCTCATTGGACATATCAAACTCCCAATGTTTAGACAAACCAGAACATGAACTTACAGTACCTCAGGGTACGTGGAACTCATGAACACTCTTTTGTTATATTATCATTACAAACCCGAACATGGAGTAAAGAAGACACATGTGCATTTGAAATGTTTATTTACTAATGCCGTCTTCTCAGGCGCAGTATCTTAGATAATACAAGTATACTTATTATCAGTATCAAAATTATCAGCATAGTTACTAAGACATAAAAAGCGAATGGTGACAGCATGTTAACATGCTGTAATGAATAAGAGTCAACAACACTTATATCTCACCCTCCCTAACACATATATTATATTATTAGCTAAGAAGGTCTCTTTGGGTTGTTTTAGGGCGGGCCCATACCTTAGTGTCCTAGCATGAAGGAATCACATCAGCATACACCAGCTCTCTCTGCATGTGCACCGCATCAAGTGTGTTAACAATTCTCGTGCAAAGCAATATCAATCCCGCCTCAAGCCCAAGTTGGCAAAGGCTGCACTTGTGTTATGACTATGAAGGCGTGGAGATCAGACCTCATAACAATTCCATATCGTGTTGCTCCTGAAACTTCAGCACTCTCCGTGCAGACATGGTTTATTAAACAAAACTGATATCAGAGCAATAACATATTATTCTCACATACACCACGGCAAACCACTAGGTTGAAAGCTAAGTCAACAATTAAGGGTCGTGTGCAGAAGTTGCAAGAAAGGAAAAATGGCGCTTAAACCTAAAATGTACCTATGCTAACTTAACACGATATAAGGATATATAGGAGCTATATAACAGCATGACAGACTGGCAAAAACTTAACCAAAGAAATTGATAATAGAGAAAGACTGCCATTGGAGACAATGTTGTATGATAAATGGATAAAGAAGGACCATCACTTTTGCATACGCCTATAAATAATCTACATTCAGATAAGCCCCATGAATATATTATCGATTGGGCTAAAGATTTACATGCATCTATTCCCCAAGATACATCATCAAAATCTCAGACAAGGGTTGCTAAATCTTTAATATGTGTACAACAGAAGGAAAACTCATATCCAATCCTGGCATTTTACTTTTGTAAGTTTAAAATCAATGTATAGATGCTCAGAATTGTGTTGGGAAGGTTGTGTTAAACAATATGGCATGTGGTGGTCTAGTACTAATATACAGAGGCACTGCAAAGAAATACTAGCAAGCATAATGACTAATACAGGGATTCATCTTCCCCTGGAACCTTTTGGTTTACTGTAGGGGGACACAGGTGAAGATTTCTTAAACCCCTTCACAACACCAAAATGCAAATTCCTGACAAGCCTATCAATAGCTCAGAAAACAAAGGTTGATCTCACCATTACATATACGGTGGATGAATGTATAGACTGTATATGGATGGAAAGGTTATCAGCTATAACAACAGGGAGCATACATTTTACACAAACCTACATGAAAGAAGGTAGGAGATGCGAAAAGAGAATGGAAGATATTTTAAGATGCTCCTATTGGGAGAAATGTCCTTGGAATCTGTCACATTGTAAGAAATATAGACTACAGGTGTCTTAAAAAAAAGGGTACATTACCTCTTAAAAAAGTTTTTAAAAAGCTCTGATTTTATAATTGTATTAATATGTTCTTCAGGATTTATAGATTGTACGACATTAAGACAAAACGATAAAAGTGACAATAGGTAACCTCTTAGAATTTTTTTGTTATCCTAATATAGTATACACCCATTGCTAGGGCCCATTCTCACCCTGTACATTTGCTTTAGCAAAGGGGTTTCCTCACAAACACGAAATGTAATCATTCACATCCTACATGAATTTGTTGAGTGAGCTGTGAGCATTGTATTTTGTTTTATGCAAATAATTGCCCTTTTCTTGTCAAAGGCAGCAAATATTATCACCAACTTTGGTGTGCTAGATGCATAAGATACCTTGTGTAATGCCATGACTCAAAGTAAGAAAACCCCCAGGGTTAAGTGATGAAATTTATTTATTTGAAATCTTATATAGCGCGTAGTTACCCTCGGGCATCCCAGCGCTTAACCAGACAGCAACGATAACCAGGAGCCAGATCAATTACATCACATGGGGAATAAGTGTGTTTTCAAAAGCTTCCGAAAACGAAGAGTGCAAGTCTCTAAGCGCATCCTCAATGGAAGCGCATTCCAGAGGGTGGCTGTGTGAACCGAGAATCTTCTACCCCCAGTACGAGCCCTATTGACCCTAGGGACCTGAAGCAGATGTTTCTGGTCAGAGCGCAGAACTCTGTTTGCCAAATATGGCACCACTAAGGGCCAGATGTAGGTCGGTCGGTAACGGCCGAAAATCGGTATTTTCGGCCGTTACCGACCGGTATTTTAAGAATTGGTATGTAGGGGCATATTTTTACAGAATCGGTAAATTCACCAATTCGGTAAATTTACCGATTCTGTAAAATACCGAATCGGTATTTTTTACCGATTCGGTAATTCCCAGATGTAGGTGGGACTCTTCTGAGTCCCAAAGGCCCTACAAATTCGGTATTTTAACACACAATCCAATTGGGTGTTAAAATACCGAATTCAGGTGTGCATGCACATGTGTGCATGCACACCTAGCCATGTGACAGACAGACATGCCCTTAGGGCATGTCTGTGTGCCACATGGCGCACATGCCTATTTTTGGGGTGCCAGAGGGTGTCAAACTGACACCCCCTGCACCCTTGCCAAATTAGGTATTTACCGATTCTGTAATTACAGAATCGGTATTGCCCATTGATTCCTATGGGCTTCAAGGCCCATAGGAATCAATGGGCAATACCGATTCGGTATTTACAGATTCGGTAAATACCGAATCTTAACGATTCGGTATTTACAGAATCTGTAATACCTACATCTCCCCCCTTCATATTTACCAACTCTTAAATACCGAATCGGTAAAATTCGGTATTTCAGAGTCGGTAAATATGAATTACCTACATCTGGCCCTATGTTCTTTAAAATGGGAGGTCCCCTCCCCTGGAGGATTCTATGTGCTGTACAAAGGGCCTTAAATTTCACCCTCTCCTGCACTGGAAGCCAATGCAATGACTTCAGAGCCGGTTTGGCTGACTGTCTCCTTGGCACGTTCGTCAGCATCCTAGCTGCGGCATTCTGTACCCGCTGAAGCTTACTAAACGTAGCTTCTGGGGCCCCAAGGAAAATAGCATTGCAATAGTCGAGCCTTGAGATGATCAGACCCTGGATAAGTAACTTCCTTGATGTCAAAGGAAGGAGGGGCAAGACTTTACGGGCTGAACGGAGGAGCCCGAAACAGACCCCTGCCGTTTTCTTAGCCTGGGTCTTAAAAGAGAGGTCTTGCTCTAACCACACCCCCAAGCTCTTGATCTCCTGCTTGGGGCTGGGAAGCTCGCCCAGGCAGCTAGGCCAGATGGTCGAAGGGAGTAAGGGAATCTTATGCCCTAGCAGCATTATGTCGGTCTTGGACCAATTTAATTTAAGCGCAGATTCGCACATCCAAGCATGCACTTTGGCCATACATAGGCGCAGCGAATCCGGGTTCTTCACCAGTTGGGACAATGCAACCACCAGCTGAGTATCATCAGCGTAGCTGACGATTTTTATCCCAAATGGGGCTACCACATCCTCCAGGGGGGCCATATACACATTAAACAATGTGGGGCTCAAAGAGGAGCCCTGTGGCACCCCACACTGGAGGGGGATGGATGTTGACCGCTCGCTGCCTTCCCAGACCTGATAAGTCTGACCGCTCAGGAATGACCGTAGCCACTGCAATGCCACTCCCACAACCCCCACATTGGACAGCCGTTGGGTCAACACTTGATGGTTCATAGTGTCGAAAGCCACACTGAGGTCCAGGAGGATCACTGCCACTGACCCTCCTGAATCCAGAATGCTCCTGGCTTCCTCAACGACTGCCAATAGGGCGGTGTCAGTGCCCTGCCCTGGCCAAAAACCCGTTTGTGACTCTCGTAGCAGACCGTTGGACTCCAGAAAGGCTGACAGACGGTGATTAACCAGCCTTTCAGCTATCTTACCAAGTCCCGGCAGCAGAGAGATGGGCCTGAAGTTTACCAAATCCGAAGGATCCAGATTTGGTTTCTTCAAGAGACCCTTTACCACTGCTCTTTTCCAGCTCTGCGGCACCACATCCTGGGCAAGGGAAGCATTAATTAAGTTTGTGACCGGAGCCGCGATGACCGAAGCCACCTGTTTCAGAAATCTCATAGGAGCAGGGTCCCCAGGAGAACCGCTCTTCATAGACCCCAACTCCTTCATGACCTCTGCCACAGATATTGGGCCAAAAATGTCCAATAGGGCTCGGTCTCCTCCTACCTGATTACCCATGTCTGCGTTCTGCACAAACTGAGGCAACGCGCTTATTATATTCTCAATTTTCGAATGAAAATACTCCGCCAACTCCTTGCACTTCTCAGCGGGGCTATCATAAGTCACCGGGGGCTCCGAAATTTTAAGGAACTCCTTTACAACTTTAAAAGTCTCTCTTGACGAGTTGGCTGAGCTCTTTATTCTCCCTTCAATGAAAAGGGCCTTAGCACCACGAAGGGCATTTTTATATTCTCTAATTGCTACACAGTATCCCTCCTGACTGGCCACCCCCCAGTCTTTCCTCCAGGCCCTCTCAAGCTTTTTGCATCCCTTCCTAAGGAGTCGCAGTTCCGGTGAATACCATGGGGCAGAACCCATTCTCTTTCCCCTCTTTGCCACTCTCTTTTTTGGGAGGATGGCATCCAGGGAATTGGTCACCCACAGATCGAAATCCCTGTCGGCTACAACCGGGTCCATGGCTAAAGGAGGACAAGAGTCCTCAAGTTTAGCAATCCAGTTATCCACTGATAGCCTGGACCAGGCTCTCTCCCAGATATGAACCCTTTGAGGAGGGGCAGATCTTAGATCACATTGCAGAATTACCGGGACCAGAAAATGGTCTGACCACGGCAAGGGGCAAGGGGCAGGCGGGCAGGCGGGCAGGCGGGCAGGGCCTTAAGGTCCGAGATATTCGAAAAGATGGGATCGTGAAGGTGGCCCTTCATATGCGAGGCTCCTAAATTGCTTATGCTAAGATTATAAGCATTCAGGTCACATTGCAGATCAACAGCCACTGAGTCCGCTGGATCATTGAAGTGCAGGTTCAGGTCCCCTAGCACCATAAAGTTAGTCGTAGAAGAGGCCTGGAGCGTGACTGTTTCCATTAGGGAGGTAACAGAGCTACCCAAGCCCCCCGGAGGTCGGTATATCAAAACGCCCGATACTGTTACCGTAGGGGACGTCCTCATTGAGAACTGGCAGCTCTCACAGTCCTGTACATCGCTGATCTGGGCCCTACACACAAACCTATCTCTGTATATAATGGCAATGCCGCCCCCCGTCCCACAGGTCTATCAAGATGGTATATTAGAAATCCTGGGGGGAGGGCTCGGGCTATGTCCACATCAGAGCTAGCTGTAATCCAAGTTTCCGTCAGAAACAGGATGTCCAGGTCATGATCTTGTATCGCAAAATTAATTTCAAGAGCATGACACGGAAGGGATCTACAATTCAACAGAGCCATTGAAAGGGCGTTCTTTCCCTTATCGGGTTGAATCACCTGACATGTCCTACATGCAGAAAAAAGGTTAGAACCTTTGTGAATATACTTACATGATACATGTTTAGGTATACGCAGTGACATAATGGCCTCCCGAGAGTATGTTCTCCGCGTTTCTGGTAGTTGAGCCAAGACTCCTGGCCCTAGGCCCATCTGGGCCCGGACGGGCACAGACGGGCTGGACTCTGGCGTGACTCCGGCGGTGATCCGGCGTTCCTGCTGCGCGTGACCGCTGCGTGTCAGCATGACTTCCTTTAAGAGGAGGTCGAGCGTCCTGGGCGCTAGAGCGTGCACTACACGCCCGGCGTCCTTCCCTCACCCAATATGGCCGCTAAACTGCTAAGCTGCCAAGAGGCAGAGACAAGGGACACGGGACCCGCAAAGCGCGGTGAATTCAACAATTAAGGTGCAAGTATGTGGAGCGCACTATAAAAAAAGGGGAAAATGAAATAAAAATTTAAACAAATAGAAAACGAGGAGCTTTTAAAAAACGCCTGAAATTCAGGTGAATAGCGCCACAATACACGCAATGCGGTGTGACTGCTCTGGTCAGGTCAAGGTGTTCTCCAAGTTGTTCGTCCAGCAAGACAGAGCCCCAGATTTACCTTCCTTAAGAGGAGGTCGAGCGTCCTGGGCGCTAGAGCGTGCACTACACGCCCGGCGTCCTTCCCTCACCCAATATGGCCGCTAAACTGCTAAGCTGCCGAGAGGCAGAGACAAGGGACACGGGACCCGCAAAGCGCAGTGAATTCAACAATTAAGGTGCAAGTATGAGGAGCGCACCATAAAAACAGGGGAAAATGAAATAAAAATTAAAACAAATAGAAAACGAGGAGCTTTTAAAAAACGCCTGAAATTCAGGTGAATAGCGCCACAATACGCGCAATGCGGTGTGACCGCTCTGGTCAGGTCAAGGTGTTCTCCAAGTTGTTCGTCCAGCAAGGACATTTGTGAAAATCCACCTGCAGAAAGAGAAAGGGATGGCTGGTGCTCCTGGAACTATTTCCTAGAGTGTACCTGAAAATGCGGAACACCTGATCAATCCTATTTGCACTATAGGCCAACATGAGGGTGAAAGTAGTCAGTTTAGAAGCACAAATCATCATTTTAAAGAAAGGCAATATTAAGTGGATATCACATACTGTGTCTATGAGAAAGAAATGTGGAGAGATCATATGTATTGGAGACTGCATAATACTCAACAGCTAGATGGAGACTGACTAGTACCACCTTCCTTGAATGATAGAACTATTCACATCTCTAACAGCCAAACAATGTTCTTTGGGATCAATCAGAATTTGCCATATTTGCAACTAAAGACAATGTGTGTCAAAGACTGTGAACATTGAAGCAAGACATTCAACATCCAGCTGCACATCATGGGGGGTCATTTTGATGGGCAACTGTCAAACCCAGCGACTATTTTACAACTTGCATTGGACAGAGCTCACAGCAGAGAAGCACAGCCAGTATATAGAGACATAGAAAGTGTAGCAGCATCTAGAGGAAACAGAAAGTGTGAAAGATTTAGACCAGATTGCCAATATGTGGAAACAAGTAAAAGAAGGACTGACTGCATTTGGCAAAATACAAGTTTTAAGCTCTGACCCAAGTGTTCACAGCAAAGAAAGTAACACAAATAGGTTGATATAAAGGCCTGCTGAACCTTTTTCTAAAACATAAGCATGTTTATGGTGATACCCTCTAGGGCAGTGCTACTCCAAGTTCGGCCCGGGGGCCGCTTGGGGCCCTCTTGACCTTCACTTGTGACCCCACCCCCAAGGTGATGAGCAGCACGAGCTGCTGTTTACTTGCTGAACACTAATGCTCAATTTTTATTAAATAAATGGCCAAGCATTTATCTGAAGGTTAAATGAAGTTATTAAGTAACTATAGTGGTGTCCTGCACCACTTACGTTTAGTTAACCTGCAAATAAATGCTTGGCAGTATATTTAACATTTTTGTTCATCCTCCTCACAAAATCCCTGATCCCCCAGACCTCTTACCGCCACTCTTCTGGCATCAGTGCGGCCCTCAGTCACACTTTAGACCATACTTTGTGGCCCCATGGCAAATGTTTGCGAGTACCCATGCTCTAGCGAGACGCTTTTGCGCCTCAAGAAGGCTATCCCCAATACATGATGCCTCCTTAGGTCTCAAATGTTCAGCAATGTCTCTTGGCCAGCAGAAGTGCCACATTACATCATTCTTTAGGTCCTTGTGTAAAGTCAAGTTCCTCAAAGTGTTGGTAGTATCACCTTTGAGTGACTTTGAGGTGCCAACCAACCACCTCCAGCTGGGTAAGGGGGGCTTCTGCCCAGAAACACGGAGCTTACGCTTCTACCGCAAACTATGCCAACTTGTGTAGGCAACAGGGGCACGAGGTGATTGACTCCTATGAATCTTCCACAGCAGCGACAGCATCAAATGTACTCTGTGAAGATACTTCAATTGGATCTGGCAGAGATTCGGTCTGTTGGACTTCTGTCACAGATTTGTTCCAAATTTGGGCAAGTACTGTGTTGTCTACATCATCTAACGAAACATAGGCCTCATTTATATGGATCAGTGAATGTCACAGGACTCTTCAGGTTATAAAACATTAGAAAATGACATCCTTCCTGGTGGTGCTCTATGCTGAAGCACAGATGATGACAAGGGTATACAACGCTCTGCTTTATGTGCAAGTGCTCTCATCCATGATTCTAGATTGGACACTGAAAACAGAAGATTTTTCATCTAAATTTCAACTCCAGGAAAGAAAAACTACGTATATATAAACTAAAAAGCTTTGAGCATTATTGAAGTTTTCTTTTAAGTTTTGCGGCAGAAAAGCTCACTTAATAAAAAGACCTCAAACTATAGCTAGTTTTTCTATCCTACGTAATGGCATCTATACAAAACAAATATTGGCAAAGGCAATAGGGTGCGCCTATTGGCTTCCAATGCAGACTTGTTGACTTTACCAATGCTCTTTGGCTATGCAGTGTCAGCAATTTTTTATTTATTTTAAAGTGCAATGATGTAAATAAATCCGCACGTCATCATGCATGCAAACGTATGCTGCCTGGCTGGATGAGGTCTATTTTTAATTACTGTTTCAGGTTGGCAGGTGCCAGTCTTGGAGTGATAAATGGAAAAAATAATATAAACGTGCACAACAGGACATTTTATAATACGAACTGCCTGGCAGCAAACTGCAGCTGATGGTCCGTCCGAAAAATGAAAACAAAATATAATAAAATTACAAAAAATAGAAAGAATTTGAAGACCGGGAAGGGGGAGCCTGCGAGGAACGGGTTGTCGAGAAGTCAACGCCGAGGTAGCAACGGGAGGAAATTAAGGCAGAAGGTGTAGATTAAAAAAAATTTAGAACAAAAAATAAATTGAACAGGGAGTGGTGGGGAGAAGTAGCGGACATGCTGGGAAGCGAGGAGAGAGCAATAAGAGCAGAGAGAGGCAGGTAAGGGGGGAAGCAGCACATAACGGCGAGAGCTAGAAAACAGAATGCACCTCCTTATAGTGCTGGGAAAATAAGTTGTTTCAAGATTGTGAGCAGTGTAAGGACACAAGCCATCCATAGAAAAGAATACTAAAAGACTAAGGGGCATATTATCAACAACTAGCGATATTTATCGCTAAAGAAGCTTAGCGAAATTATTTTTATCTCCAAGCATCGTCGGATTTTATCGTAGAGATAACGTGCTATTAGCAACGTTTATCTCCAATGTGATAAACTAACCGGCGATAGCGACAAAATGCGTGAATATCGCTGAAAAACCAGCGATATTCACGCATCATCGCCAATAGGGTCTTAGCCAGAATATCCACCTCCCATTGGATATAATGGCTAAGAACTGGTCTGAGCAGGCGTTAGTTTTTAGCGATATTCGCGGTTAGCGTGAATTTTTTTATCGCTACGCCTGCCTTGCTAATAGGCAATAGCGACGTTAGCGACTGCTTTCAGTCGCTAACTGCTTGGGTACGCCCACTTTGCATGTCATCAGCGATAAATATAGCTGACATGCTAAGCGGGCCCAAAACCGCTCGCTATCACCTAAAAGCTGTCGTTAACTGATGTTAGCGACAGCTTGCTAATAGGGCGATGAATTTCATTTCGCCTGCCTTGATAATATGTCCCTAAAGATCCAGGGTAGGGACAAACACAGGAAGAAACGCCGACCAATCTGAAGCGAGTAAATGAGATTGACAAAACAGCTAGCATTGGTACGGGATGGGCTGACCCAAAGCCCACTGTTAGTATTTGTATTGTTCACAGCAGGTCTTCAACAATAGACTGCTGAAAACTGTCTGTAGATGGGATCAAAATATCAGCCTGGCTGCCATGATGTGTATTTGAAGTATCAGGGGACATTGGGAACTAAACAACCCCAGTACCTGCCACTAGGTTTGGGCAAATGTGTTTTCTTGCCGAACTCAGAAGCAAAATAGCAAGGCTATTCTGTTTTGCTGCATTACACAATCTAAAATCATACAAAGCAATCAGTTCACGGTGTAATTTAGCAGAAACTGGCCAAAATTCAATACATATGTGGGATTTAGTACGGTGGAACAGATTCTTAAAAATCTGTTACATCCATTCCACGCATATAAGTTCCATGGGTTTCAAAAGCTAATATCTGCATTTTGCTGTTCCCTTATTAGGAACATTTTGATATTGGTTTAAGTACTCACGCTGTTGCACTGGTTCACATAATTTAACTTGAACAACCATAAAATAAGGCGCCAAATATAGAATCTCTCAGTAGAGTATATTCACTAAAACGTGGTACCTCCATTCTGTATGAGAATTTCTCAGTGGGTGGATTTCTGGTGTTTGCGCCTTAGAGTTGTTATTCAATCGCTGCTACCAGCCATATGTCCAGCAGTGCGTTGCGGATAATAAGACTCACCTATATCTTAGGATAAATGGTGAAACAATAACCTAGTGGGAAGATACTGAGGACAGAGCATCTGAGGGAATTCTGATATGTTTTACAAACAAAAGTAGATCTGAGTAGGTGACCAAAGTGACATATCATGATGATGCTGTCTTAGGTCTGGTCCTCAGAAATCTATAGAGAGTAACCCATTTGCATACTTCAACCTGCAGCACAAGAATTATCTTATGTGGGACTAATGGGTTGTGGTACAGGTGGCCAATGCTACAAGTAGGCTACTGTGAAGCCACTCCGAATAGCAGTATGGTGGCCTGACATCAATGCGGGTATGGATGCATGGCTGTCAGTTTCCACAAGGCGGAGCCAAAGCTATCATCAATTCAAACAAGTAAAAAAATATATAACCGTGGAACTCTCCATCCCCGCCAATGGAAACTCTAGATCTGAAATGTGAAGGTCCTAGTCATACTTTGGCTTGGTAAATTGACATGGAAAGTGGTTGGACTTGTGATGTATAGCTTCAATGACAGCAGAAATCACCATAGCAATGCTACAGCTGATCTTAGCCACATGTGAGTTACTGGGATTGCTTGTCACATCAAGTAGATCACAGAATTTTAAAAACTATTTTCAAGATAATTTTCAGGAGATCAGAGTAAAGCACCAGTACAAACCGCAAAATATCAAGTGCTGATGAACAGGCACATTAATTAGGTTAAAAAAGAACAATTGATGGACAGAACGCAGAACAATGTCATACATTCGCCCCAGTACAGAGATCTGGGCCTAAATCCATAATTTTTTTGCTCACCATGCCTTTCTAGTTTGGACCGAGCCACATGCAAATCAGTCTTGACCCTGCGCCCAATGGGAACAGTCCAAATCTGAACTGCCAGCCAGGTCCTCCCTGGACAGGAAACAAGCATCCTAGGTCCAGTTTCGGGCTTTCCGCCCTCATCAGCCAGGATAGCTTGACTCCAGTGGCATGGAGAGCACGGGACCCACGTCTGGGCATACCCGTCACACTCCGGTTGACAAAAGCAAAAAGAACAATTGATGGACAGAATGCAGAACAATGTCATACATTCGCCCCAGTACAGAGATCTGGGCCTAAATCCATCATTTTTTTGCTCTCCATGCCTTTCCAGTTTGGACCGAGCTACATGAAAATTAGTCTTGACCCTGCGCCCAATCGGAGCAGTCCAGCCCGAACTGCCAGGCTAGGTCCTCCCGGGACTAGAAACAAGCATCCTAGGACTGGTTTCGGGCTTTCAGCCCTTATCAGCCAGGATAGCTTGACTCCAGTGGCCATGTGAGTGGAGTGAATGTTTGCATTGTCCAGCAATTGTTTATTTTGCATAGGTCACCCTAAGTGGAAAGGGTATGCCAGACGTGGGTTCCATACTCACTACACAACTGGATTCAAGCTAGCCTGGATGATGAAAGGTAATGCCCTGAAACCGGTCCCAGGATGCTTGTTTACGGGCCAGGGAGAACCTGGCTTGGCAGTTCGGGCTGGGCTGTTCCCACAAGGAATAGGGTCAAGACTGATTTGCATGTGGCTGGGTTGAAACTGGGGTGATGTGGTGAGCAAAAGAATGATGGATTAAACCCAGATCCTTATGACAGGGGGTGAATGTTTGCATTGTCCAGTATTCCGTCCATCAATTGTTTCTTTTGCATGTTGCCCTAACTGGGAAGGGTATGCACAGATGTGGGTCCTGTGCTCACTACACCACTGGATTCAAGCTAGCCTGGCTGATGAAGGGTGATAACCTGAAACCAGTCCCAGGATGGTTGTTTCTGGTCCAGGGAGGACCTTGCTTGGCAGTTCGGGCTGGGCTGTTTCCAGAAGGAATAGGGTCAAGACTGATTTGCATATGGCTAAGTCCAAACTGGGGTCCATAGAAATATGGATTAAACCCAGATCCTTGTGACTGCGGGTCAATGTTTGCATTGTCCAGCATACCGTCCATCAATTGTTTCTTTTGCAAATGTCGCCGTAAGTGGGAAGGGTATGGCCAGACGTGGGTCCTGTGCTCAGTACACCACTGGATTCAAGCTAGCCCGGCTGATGAAAGGTAATGCCCTGATACCGGTCCCAGGATGCTGATTTCCTGTCCAGGGAGGACCTGCCTTGGCAGTTCGGGCTGGACAGTTCCCACAAGGAATAGGGTAAAGACTGATTTGCATATGGCTGGGTCCAAACTGGGGTGGTGTGGTGAGCAAAAGGATGATGGATTAAACCCAGATCCTTGTGACTGGGGGTCAATGATTGCATTGTCCAGCATTCCGTCCATCAATTGTTTCTTTTGCATATCTCATCCTAAGTGGGAAGGGTATGACCAGACGTAGGTCCCGTGCTCACTACACCACTGGATTCGAGCTAGCCCGGCTGATGAAGGGTGATGCCCTGAAACTGGTCCCAGGATGCTGGTTTCCTGTCCAGGGAGGACCTGGCTTGGCAGTTCGGGCTGGACTGTACCCACAAAGAATAGGGTAAAAACTGATTTGCATATGGCTGGGTCCAAACTGGGGTGGTGTGGTGAGCAAAAGAATGATGGATTAATCCCAGATCCAAGTGACTGGGGGTTAATGTGAGCATTGTCCAGCATTCCATCCATCAATTGTTTCTTTTGCAAGTGAGTTAGATTTTGCAAACCTTTGGGAAGCTTGTAAAGTGATTGAGGAGTCACAGATCAGTGGGTGGCACCAGTACACACCTTGTTAACATGCAACATCATCTCCCATGCACCGGTATGGGGGCCACCTATGAATCTAATGTTTGGAAGATCAGATAGAAAATATGAACACTTTGTTCCCAGTCACTAGTGGAATAGTCTGGTCACGTTAGGCCAAGTTCTCAGACTAAGGACCTCCACTTCACTACTCACCAGGTGCCCAGGGGTTGGTAGGGTTTTATCTGGGAATGCAAAAATGGGTTGCAAGATGGAAGGTTGAAAAATCTGGAACCCACTCTTGTGAGAAGTTGGCCTGGTATATGATGGTCACTATTCTAGTGAGCGCCTTGCACCAGTCCAAACAACCCTTATGGTGATGGTTGTAAAGTCAACCTTATAGACCAGCTATCCTAGTGGTAGCATGGACAAAAGCAGTCTTAGGCTAAACTCAAGAGGGCATGTCAAGCCAGCTGTTTTACCATATGCAAACCTTTTAATACCAAATGAAAGGACACGACACAGGTTATATATTCAAAATATATATATTTATTGCTAAATAAATCCCCTTAACACTTTATGAGCACAGGAGCACAAGCGTATAACAAGTAACTTAATATAACATACAAAAGTTGCACAAATATGGATAGGCCCTGGTGGCCCGTTAAAATTAGCAGGATCCCAGGCCAACTAAGTCGAAAACCAGCTAAACACAATGCAAAAAAATCTGGGGTAACCATAGTCAGGTATCCACCCCCCCCCCCCCAACAAAAGGAGATAAGGCTATCCTTGACCAGGTAAGGCTATATTGCCTAAGTGGCCATATAAGGAAGTACCTGCACTAGCATGGTTACCCCCTATCTCATGGTCCACTAAGCAATCCCTCACCATAGGGGTATCAGAGGATCTCCACCAAAGGGAATCTGTACCTGTGGTGTGTTTTGGCAAAGTAAAAGGCTGGTGTTGAGATGGAGTACTGAAGTGAGGCTCCACTAACGTAGGGCTCGGCTTCCTCCAATCACTCTCCACCATGGATGCCTTTCTTTCCATGACTGAGTTGCACTGTGCTCTCAGGGTCAACCTCTGGCTGCCTACAGCTGGAGGCTGTATCCCTTTTGTTGGCTTACTGGAGGGACAGGTCAGTTTTGGGGCCTTTGGGTCCCATGTTTGGCTGTGCCCAACAGTGTCCATCTGTGGGAGGTTCCTAACTAAGTGTAAGGGTGATCCCTCAGGCGTTTTTGAAGTTTTCACCTTACTAGGGCTGCTAGCTTTGGTGCCCCTAATCTGCTGACGGGGGTGTCCTGGTGGACAGGGGGCCCTTTGGGGTCCACTGACCTCCCTGACCTGTACAGCCCTGGGCTGACTGAGGCAGGGTAGAGAGGGGCAGGTTACCTACTCCAGACTGGGTTCCACCTTGAAAGGGTCCACTGACATCAGGGGCTCTGACAGGCTAGGCCTGACTACCTCTGGGGAAGTTCCTTCACAAGGGGTAGGGTCAGTTCCCTGAGGAGGCTGACTCTTACCTAATGTCTGGTGGGAGAGAGACTTTTCTTCCTACCCAATGCTCTCTGTCTGAGTGGAGTGATCCATAGTTTCAGGCTTCACAACACTGAAATCTGTCTGAGTTTGGGCTGTGGCCATCACAGACCCACCAACCTTTTCAGGAAGGGACTCGGTTTGGGTTTGGGCTATTATCATCACAGCCCTGTCAATCTGTCTAGGGAAGGAGTCTGCTTGAGATTGGGCTGAGACTGGCACAGCCCTACCAACCTTTTCAGGGAGGATATCCTGAGCTGGGGCTGTGGCCATCACAGCCCCACTAACCTTTCCATGGAGATTTACCATTTTAGAATGGGTTTCTTGTTCCACCTCAGCCCAGGCTGAGATTTCCAGATCATTTTCCAGTAGACAATCTACAGGCAAGTTTGTAGACACTGCCACTCTCTTGGGGCCAGTGACACCTGCCCAGCAGAGATTAACTACTGCCATGGGATGATCTTTCTGTACTACATCAATGTTGGTCACCTGGTATGTGGTTCCAGGTAAATGTTGCCTTGAGGGGACTAGACTCTCAGTCACAATAGTGATGCTAGCCCCTGTGTCTCTATAGGCCTCAATTTTCTGACCATTGATGAGGGGCTCCTGTCTGTATTTGCTCAAAGTGTTGGGACAAGCAGTGAAGTTGGTAAACCCCATGCCATCCTCACAGATAAGAGTAGCTGCTGTAGGGGACCTGGTTAGGCCAGAGTCCACCTGAGTTCCTAAAGTAAACCCAGCCAAATTCTTGGGGGCACTCCCACAACCTGGGAGATTACTACTAATAGTAACAGGAGGTGTCGGAGTCTTACTTGGAGGAATATTTTCCTTATTGTTGTTCCTTGGGCAACTGCTATCAGTCTTCCAGTGGCCAGGCTGTTTACAGACATGGCAATAAGGTTTCTTGACAGAGGATGTGTTTTGGGACCCACCCCCACCATTGGAGTTTTGGGGCCCTGTGGAGGACTTGTCTTTTGATTTACCCCCACCCTTATCTTGAGTCTTGGTATTATCCTTCTTTTGGTCACTACCCTGATTTTTAGGCCTAATCCTGGTCCTGACCCATTTGTCTGCCCTCTTACCCAATTCTTGTGGAGAGGTCAGATCGGAGTCCACCAGGTGCTGGTGTAAAACTGGTTTTGACAATTACTAAGGATCTGCTCCCTCATAATCAAACTATACAATCCTGTATAGTCATGTACTTTGCTGCCCAGTAACCAACCTTTCAGAGCCTTAGTAGCACAATCTACAAAATCAGTCCAGTCCTGAGTCTGAGCCTTTTGGGTATCCCTGAACACAACCTGTATTGCTCAGTGGTTAAGCCAAACTCATCAATCAGAGCACTCTTCAGGACAGTGTAGTTTTTAGCATCCTCATGTCTAACTGTGAGGAGCTTGTCTCTTCCTTTTTCTGAAAAGGAAAGCCACAAGATTGCTGCCCACTGACTTTGAGGAACCTGCTCTACCGTGCAGGCCCTCTCCAAAGCAGTTATCCACTTGTGGATGTCATCCCCATCTTTTTAGGGGGGCACAATCTTACTCAGGTTTCTATGATCATAGGACCTGTCTTTATCCTTAGGGATATTCCTGCCACCAGTGGAATCTAATCCACTTAACTTTTGCTCCCTTGCTAAAGCAAGTTTAGCTTGGGCCAGGGCTGTTTCCTCCTTTTCTATCTGAAGTTGGACAGCTCTCATCCTAGCCTCATGTTCTCTTCTCTGGGGGGAAATCATTTCCCTTTGAGAACCCCTTGAGGTATTAGAGAGGAGAGACTCCCTGTAAGGAGATCTTTCCCTTCTATTGGCTGGGAGAAGCCTACTATTAGGTCTGGAAAGGTGAAACCCTTCTCCATTCCCATGTAAGCTTAGGTTAGCCTGGCTAAGCCTCCTGGCTGGCTTGGACCTGGCTATCATCTCCATCAGAATCTTTCTCCTCCTCTTCCTCCTCTACTTTTGGGGTTAGGGGATCATCTTCTGTGGAGGGGACACCTTCACCTGTGTTCTCTGGGGGACCTGGTTTAGAGGCCCTCTCCAGATCACCTGCCTCTAGGACTTCTATCAGGTGTTGGATGTTAGGGTTGGAACCCTGTTTCAACTTCCTGGAGGTACACAATGACCTCATCTCTCGGAAGTTGAGCATATCATATCTGGAGGATGCCTTGGGAAGGTCACTTACCACAGGTAGAGAACCAGAGGGTTCAACTGTGCCAGACATGTCTAGTGAGATGTGGTGTGTGCTCCTACCTACACTGAGTGTTTACCTACTAGAACCTCTCTAGGAGTAGTAGTCAGGGTGTGCTAGGCCCTTTGCTCTACAACAGCTAAGTTCAGTAGAACTTAAGTATTTTAAGCTTTGTTATATGTACCTATGGTACCTAATGTGATCTTTCAAATGATATCAAAGATTACAATTGGTAAAACAACAGCAAGCTCAAATCCCAACCGCTGCACACCAATGTGAGAAGTTGGCCTGGTATATGATGTTCACTATTCTAGTGAGCACCTTGCACCAGTCCAAACAACCCTTATGGTGATGGTTGTAAAGTCAACCTATAGACCAGCTATCCTAGTGGTAGCATGGACAAAAGCAGTCTGAGACTAAACTCAAGAGGGCATTTGAAGCCAGCTGTTTTACCATATGCAAACCTTTTAATACCAAATGAAAGGACACCACACAGGTTATATTTTCAAAATATATATGTATTTATTGCTAAATAAATCCCCTTAACTCTTTATGAGCACAGGAGCACAAGCGTATAACAAGTAACTTAATATACCATACAAAAGTTGCACAAATATGGATAGGCCCTGGTGGCCCGTTAAACCATATACTAAAATAGTGGTATAAGAACCACGTCACGAACAATGGTAAGGCCTAGGGCCTTGGGAATCGCTGGGGCTATACTGGACTAACAGTAGTTAGGGAGCAGGAGGCCCACAGGATGCGGGTGCAGTGTCCGAATGCACGCGTGCACCTATAGAAGTCAATGGGTGCGTAAAGTTAAAGATTTGGAAGTCTTCCGACTGGACTAGAACTTAACCACTTAAAACTAGGATACTAGGAGTTTAAATCTCTACAGGAGCACCGCAGTACTCGCGTTACGTCACCCAAAGGAAGCGGGTGCATAGGTGTCAAAGTGTGTCGGGTTTCGTCCTGGAGTTCTATGGAGCCTTGGAGAAAAGATGCTGCAGGCGACCAGGAGAGAAGAGTCCGGTTGGATCCAAGGGTGGATCAAAGATGTAGAGTACCTGAAAGCAGAGGGGACAGAGTTTGGGTCACTAGCCAGTGACCAGGAAGGAACCAGGAAGGAACCAGGCGATGTCGGGTTGTGATCAGGTGATGTCATGAAGCTTGTCTCCACTGCCACGTGGACCAGGAGGTGTCGACGACAAACACGAGCTGGGCACGGACTGTCCCACAAAGCTTCTCGCTGATGGCGTGTCGGTTCTCGATTCGGAATCAACAGGCCTTGGCAAATGCAACCCACGCAGGAATCGAAGATGTCTTCTGGATCAGACCAGCAAGGTCTGATGGGCTGCTCCTTTTCAGGGGAGCAAGGGCCAGTCTGGAGCAACCAGACCAGCATTGAAAATTCAAAGGTTCGTTGTCGCAGAGGCCACTAGCCAACGGGCAAGTGACCGGACAGACATGTCAAGCAGGAAGATGCAAAAGGACCCCACGCAGCACTCAGTGAGTGTGGAGAGGTGATCTTTGGTGCAAAGGATGCTCGGAGCTGGGGCTTCTCAATCCCCAATGCACAGCTTCAAGGGTGCCTCAGGAGCTGCACAGGAAGCACTTTACTGGCTTTCTCTCGTCGCATCCACGGGTCTCAGCTTTGCTGTGGCTGTGGATCGGGCTGTTGGATGTCTGGAAGTCTGGGTCTTGTCAGGCTTTGTTGTTCGAGCTCCAGCAGGAGCAATGATAAAGTAAACCGTTGAGTGCTTGATGGTGCCTGCTTGCACAGGGTGGTCACTCCTTGACCACAAGGGAGATTCTTCAGTCTTCTACGTCGAGTAGGATGTCGAAGGGTCCAGAGTTTTGTATCAGAGTTTCAGTCAGGATTATCTTAAGTCTAAGGACACAGCTCCTACCTTTATTCCAAATCAAGGGGCTGGATTACCTGCTAGGTCCCTCCTATGGGTGAGACCCAGGAAGGGGGTGGTTACACCCCTTTCCCTTTGTCCAGTTTCGCGCCAGAGCTGGGGCTGGAGTGCCCCAGCACCGGTTTGAACTGGCCTATGCATGGGACACCTTGTGTGCCCCAGGCAGTGTCTCGTTTCATTCAGCCCTCACTGCCCCAATCCACTATCTCCTGTCTGGGGTGGTGCTAGCACCTCCCTGTGACAGGAAATCTATTGTCCAAGCCTCCCTCACTGGAAGGACTCCCAGCAGCATGAGGTCAGACTTGTGTCTGTGGCAGCAGCATCCATTTTGTGATGCTGAGGCTCTGGTTAACTTTAACCGGGAAGGGTGGAATGCTACCCCCGTCACCAGAATTGGCGAGGGGGTAGTATTGCAAAGCGTATGACACCTTACACGACATGTTTTGATAAAGCCAAACCAAAGTTAGCATCTGACCGCGAGGTACATAATGCACTTAAGAGTATATGGCAATATCCTGGAACAGCTATAAGGACATGGTTCCGAAATCTGCAGACAGGCTCAGCTCATGCTAGAGCACCATCTCACATGAAACCAAGCACTCTGCCTTCAGGATTGTTAAGGCCTGCCATAGGAGTGACTTATAGGTGCATATGTGTCCAGATAAGGTTTAGACATAGGAATACTATATCTAAGCAAGGGGTGATTACACGACCTTGCCCCAGCTGAGTGATCAGCCAGTTGTGTCAGTTTGGATGGCCAGCCAGGGGTGACAAAAGCTATGCTGCAGCCCCTGGTAGGCCTTGGGTGCACCTATGCCCTGGGTACCTTTAGTACACTATACAGGGGCTGATAAGGTGACTCAATATCCAACTAGTTATGTACCTAGGGTACATGGAGTCCATTTTACAGAGAGAGCAGATAGCCTGGGGCCCTGATTAGCAGGATCCCAGGCCAACTAAGTCGAAAACCAGCTAAACACAAGGCAGAAAAATCTGGGGGAACCATAGTCAGGTATCCACCTTCCTACAACTCTTACTTGGGGTGGTTAGATAGGTTACAAGCAAATTAGATGTGACTGGAAATAACATGTGATCAATGGGCACTAGAGGCCAATTTGTTATTATAGAATTACTCACAAAAAATGACAAAGCACTAAGAGGATGATTACGTGAAAGCAAGACTCTCTACCCTATCAGTCACACAACAGAATCCTAGAGCAGATGGAACAGAGTAAAAAGCTGAAAAAGGAACCTGAAGCAACTAATGCATGGTCTCTACTTGGAAACATACAAGAGTCAGGGCCCGTTAAGGAAATGTGAAAGAAGGAGCAAGGCCTTTTTCTTTGTTGTTGTTCTGTTGTGTAGTTTTTGTGTGCCTATTCATTTTCAGAAGGATGGGTTCTGCTGTTATGCCCTTTGAAGGTTGCAGGGAGGTGATATGGCCTTCACAGAGTACAAACCTGAGTATTTTCAGACAGAAGGCTTTGACTATGAGACTGTGTAGTGCAATTCCTTTGAAATGCAAAAAGAACAATTGATGGACAGGATGCAGAACAATGTCATTCATTCACCCCAGTAGAGAGAACTGGGATTAAATCCATCGTTTTTTTGCTCACCATGCCATTCAGTTTTGACTGAGCCACATGCAAATTAGTCTTGACCCTGCGCCCAATCGGAGCAGTCCAGCCCGAACTGCCAAGCTAAGTCCTCCCTGGACTAGAAACAAGCATCCTAGGACTGGTTTCGGGGCTTTCAGCCCTCATCAGCCAGGATAGCTTGACTCCAGTGGCCATGTGACTGGGGTGAATGTTTGCATTGTCCAGCATTCCGTCCATCAATTGTTTATTGTGCATATGTCACCCATAAGTGGGAAGGGTTTGCCCAGACGTGGGCTCCGTGCTCACTATACCACTGGATTCAAGCTAGCCTGGATAATGAAGGGTAATGCCCTGAAGCCGGTCCCAGGATGCTTGTTTACGGACCAGGGAGAACAGAGGCGTAGCTAGAGCTTCCGGCGCCCGGGGCTATCCCTTGGATTGCCGCCCATGGCCAGTAGCGGGGCCGGCTGGGAAAAAAGGAGGGCGAGCAGCGGGGATGGATTGGCAGGGTTTAAGTTACGACACCACTCTACTCCACTTTAGGTGAAAGCAAAGGTCGGAGCGTAGTTTGCTGTGAGCATCTACCCACAATTTTCACAGGGTGAACGACGTCTACCCTGCCAAGAAGTTGGGCCACACAGAAATATGCTGAACTTGTCCAGGTGTCGTTTTCAGACTCCTGGAAAAGTTACACTAATTTTGAGATTATCCACTGGCTTCTTGTGAAGAATAAAAGACCCTAGTGATTGTACACAATTCTATCTACTCTTTCTCTCCTCTTTGTATCAGGGATACACTTTAATATTACAGCCCTATACTTTACACGCTACAAATAAAAATGGGCTGAATGTCCTCAGGAATAAAATGGGAGAGGGCCTTTTAATTTGCATTGGCTAGAGAATGACCTTCTCCTATTGTGCATAAAAAACCCTTAACCTTAAGACTCTTGTATGTAATCTGTATTTTGTCTTTTTGAGCTATAATTCTCTATGATGTTCCTTGTTTTTATTACACTATTTTTTCCAATTATGTTGTTCTATAGTGCCAAGAATCCAAGGTGCACATGCTTGTATTAATAAACCATAGCATACCATCAAATGTGAACAGAGCTCTCGGAGAGCTGTTAGCTGCTATTTTCTCTCCCAATTCTCAGCTCACAGTTTTGAACTGACCACAAAGAGAACTGTGAACAGTTCACAGCTCACTGAGTGCTCAGTACACAATTTCAATATGTGTGTTGAAAGAGCTATGGGCTGTTCTCAGCTTTCGCTTTGCTCAGACTGTAAACTGAGAAGTAGGTGAGCTGTGATCTTCCTCACTTCTCTGAGGCCTGGAGCATATGGTGGGCCACTAAGTGTTCGAGATACCCAATCCTCTTCATTTTCACTGCCTCTCACCCCTGACTAAGAATGAAGAGAAAATTCCCCCCAACCTCCCGTTTGGCAAAGTGGTGGAAGTTGAAGAAACTGCCCCACATTCACTTTGACAATATGGATTGGCTAGTAAATACTTTGACAATATGGGTTGGCTAGTACATACTTTGACAATATGGGGTGGCTAGTACATACGCTTATACCTTTGCAAGGGGGAGCCCCCTTAGCTATGACGGCACTGTGCTGCAATCCCTGCTGTTTTTCTTAGTAGTAACTTACACTTTTGGAACACGAATAAACTTCAAAATCACATTTGTTACACACATTTTTCACTCAGGTTACCTAAAAGAAAAATACAACGTATCTTTGAGGGACAGTGTAGATAGAGTCTGAACTTGGAAATCAACGCTTCAAAAAACACGAAAACCGCTAATCAGCCTTTCTCATTTTTGTCTCCTAAACTCTGGAACTAAAGCTAGGAAAAAGTAAGATAAATTCCTAACTTCTTAACGTTTGGCAAAAAGCTTAAAACTGGCATGTTCAAAACTCATGGAGCTCTCAGTATGGCACTATCCTCTTAGAAATGGTATTATTGGAAATGTATTATGCTATCCCTATAGGTGTAGCATATTGGCAAAATAAGTACAATGCTTCTAATTCAGGAAATGGTTCCATAGAAAGATGGGAAAACAGATACCACAGATTGTTTTTCGCACTTCAATTCTAAGCCATGTAATGTAAATGTAAATGTATGTATACTTGTAAAGCGCACTATCACCTGAAAGGTATCTTGGCGCTGTATACCGCTGTGGAACCCTTCCTGGCTTTCCCTGTGAGATGCCCCCTTACTGGGCACCTCCAAGGTGAGGCCAGGCATCCTAGCGCTTTCGGGGCCGTTGTGGAGATTAAGCAAGCTATTGCCCAGAGTTGCAGAGTGGGACCCATGATTAGAGTAGGGACCTAGGCGAGAATTATCGAGTCCGTGGACATTGAGCCCAAGACCCTGCCGCGTCGGGAATTGAACCCTGGTCCCTGGCCAGACCTCTGCCTCAGGGTCTGCCGCTCTAATCGGTGAGCCACACTTCTTCACCCTTGTTCATGGACTTCCTCCAAGGTGGCGTTTTCTTCCTGTGGTGCCTCTGCTTCCTCTGCAGTAAGCTGTATGCCTTCCACTGGAGCTTTAGCTTTGTTTGTGCCCCTCACCAGACTTTGAAATCTGCTTTGTTTTCAAGGTGAGCAGCACGAGAGGTCCGTGGGAGGGGGGCCCAGGCCAGGGGCAGCAGCCTGAAGCAGATGGTTCTGCACAGCGCGGACATGCTGGTGTCAGTTCTGGAGCAGCTCCTGCAAAATGTCACAATCAAGGCCAGCCGCCAGCGAGCTTCTGAAAGCTTAAATGGTGGATTCTCATTCCCCCAAGTGTCTTAACGTGCTGTAAAGGATACTGCAGGCATGATGCTCCGTGCATTGCCCTGCACGAGACTCCTCCACTTAAAGAACGCGTGAGTGGTGGTGTGCGCAATATTGTAATTCCATGCTGCAGCGCGGGGCAGGCCAAAAATGAACCCAGGGCCATCATTGGTAGCGCTTTACGCCCGCTACAAAGATTGAAGGCCCTGGGACCCATATAAACAGTACGACGTGCGGCGCTGCGCCCAACCATGTAGTGTTGGGGCCCTAGGCCCACATGGTGGAGTAAATGATGACACAGGACACCAGTTAGGGGATCGTAGATCTGGCCACGAGCACGTGCGCTCTGGCTCTTTTATTGGCAGCGTCACCTGACCCAGTGACGTCTGTGGTGGGTGGGTGTACAGTGTATGGTTACACTGCAAACAACTAGACTGTGTCCTGGCAGGACACTACATTCCTCCCAAACTTCAATGAAAGGAAAAGCGAATGTCCAACCTGCAAGAAAACAGAACAATAACATTTGATAGCCCCAACAGATCTTCTTCAGGCGATCAGCTGGGAGAATGTTGAAAGTTCCAGGACTACAAAGTCAGTCAGATGAGCTTCACCTCGGCGGTGTACTTCAGATCATCCTTGTGTTGACGCTTATATACAATGTTCATCACTTGGAGCATTGGGAGCAGAATGGGTGTGACCCTTGAGGGGTCTCGCAGGTGTTCCTAGTCCAGTGGATGACAACGCTTGTTGGTTGTAGGAGACGACTATGGCACGAGAGGTCTTTCTTTGGATTTGCTGATCTTGATGCCTTCACATCTCCGTCCGGCCAAGTAACTTCCGACTTGCCTTCCTTGCCAGACTCCTCTCTCACTGGAGCCTCGAAGACTGGCCTCTCCTGCTTGGACTCTTCTCTCACCAGAGACGCTGGGAGGACCCTCTTGCCGGACACGATGGGACCGGGTGGGCCGTGCGGGCTTCGCATGAGCCGCGCAAAGGCGTCGCTGCCGAACTGCCAACGGACTCACCGCCAAGTCTCTCATGATGTCCTCGGGGGTGTTGATGTCATCCGCCAGGATGGTCTTGCCGTTAGGACATGGGTTCAGTGTCTTCAACAGACCGTTTCTCGGTGCTAGGTGTTTACCTGGGGCCTTCATGCTTCCTGTTGCCTGTCGTGGAGCTGCCGCTGCTGCACCTCTCCCATCCGGATTCCTCTGTCACAGGACATGCGGCCGAGGCCCTTGTCCCCTGGACTGCCACTTGATTGCGTGGGCTGTGCGGGTCGCTGCGGAACTTCGGACATGGCCACAGTCGAGTCTTGTGTAGTCCACAAGGGTTGATTGTCTAGTGCTCGGGTATGCTCTGCTTCGGCAAGCTTCAGGCTCACGGGGCACCCATGCGGTTCTTCAGTGGTTGGTCTCCTCTAATGCAGGTTGTAGGGATTACTGGGATCCACACGGATGTTGCGATGCTCCTTGGACAGCACCGATGTTCCTGTGTGCTGTGGTTCTCTCTCTTCCTCTGTGGAGTGATGTTGTGATTCTCCATTCTTCCTCTACGTTCTCTTCCTCGACGCGGTCAGGTCTTCTTTCTTGCTTTCTCATGCTAACCAGGATTCTCCATGTAGCGGGCCCTCTGCATGTCGTCCCCGTGGTCTTGTCCATGTGGTAGGACACTGTCTTCACTTGGCTTGGTGACTAGACCTGTCGTCGTATCTTCTCTGTTGTTGCTTTTCTTTCCTTGGTGACCAGACTGGGTGGTCGGTTTTTATCTTGGGCATGAGTTGTCATGCTGTGCTGTTTTCTTTGTGGTCGCTATTCACCGTCACGGTGTTTTGGCATTGGCGCGCTTTGTCTGCGCGGAGGAGGGTTGCGTCACCGCTCCTGGTGCAACTCTGGTGCATGCTGCCATGCGTGCTGACGATGGCGCTCCGGTTGCTGCGAGACATCGCTGTCTCTGTTGGGGACCTTTGTGTGCTGTCCCGTGGCGTTGGCGTGTCGCTGTGTAGTGTCACTCTGGCGCTCCTGATTCCTGGCACGTTCCGGCGCAGTGCTGCGCGGTCCTGGCGTGCGGGTGTGGAGTTCTTGGACGCCTGTTGCGAGACGTTGGGTACTTGCTGCTTTGGCTGTTGTCAGGGACTTGCTGCTTTGGACCGTTGGCGGGAGTGGTTGATGCTGCGGTGAACACCTGTGGCCACAAGGCGTCGCTGCTCTCTCCGTCGTTTGACCTCGGCACTCGTTTTCCCTGGACGTTCTCCCAGTGCTTGGCAGTCGTTTCCTCCAGATGTTCTGTCAGTGCTTGGATGCTTAGTGAGGCGTTCGTGCCTCTTTCCCACGTCGCGCTGGAAGTGGCATCTGCAGACTCCTCGCTGGTGTGTGTGGGTGTCTTCTGCGTGGTTGCGCACTTACTTGCTGCGTGAGATTGGATGCTTTCCTTGGGGCGTTACTCAGTCTGTTGCCCTTTACTGCTGCTGATTTATCTTGTGTTGTGCAATGCTTGTTTTATTTCTCCTGGTGGCAGGTGCGCTTTTCCTTTTGGCCACTGGGTGGCAGTAATGCTGGATTGATCGGTTAGCAGTCCACCTCTGTGTGCTTTTATGGAGCTTTCCTTGGTGTTCTTAAATGGAGCTGTGCTGCCAGTGCTGGGCTCCGTGGGTGCAGGTGGTGCTGTAGCCACTCCGGCTTCCCTGGTATTCTGGAGGACAGTGGACGACCTGCGGGAGGTCCAGGCTTCGTGGATGGCAGGTAGGCCCTTTTATTATTTTGCCGGGGCTTTGTGAGGGTGAGGAGGAGGGGGGGGGGAAACGCTCGTTCCCTTCGTGCCCCTCGCAGCTGGCCTCAGTCATCACGGGCTGCGCAGGAGTGGTTCTGGTGCCGCGGTCTCTCCCTCATTTCCTGTGGTGCCAGGGCAAAGTCTTTGCAACCGGTTTACCGTGTGGGAGGGTTTCTGCGTTGTGCATCTACGCCCGGCAGCTTACCACACGCTGCGGGCGCTTCTTCGTGGCTTTTCATTTCACCCCGCCGCCGCAGTTTACTTCCTTCCCCGAGGGCGGGGGAAGGTCGCGCTACTCCCGAGGCTGCCTGCCTTCGTTCGGGACACACTTGCTGTTCCTCCCTGGGGCGGGTGAGACGCACGGTAGTTTCTCCTGGCAACTGCGGGTAGGCTCCGCTGTCAGTGTGTGTTCTCACCCACTGTAGTGCACAGCGCCCGGCAGCTCTTTCATGCGCTGCGGGCGCTTCACTACCAAGTCTCTTCCGACGCTTGTGGCAGGCCGCGGGTGGGCTCCGCTGGCCCTGCTTTATGTTTAACGCTGCGGGGCTATGACTGCATTATAGCGGGTAGGCTCCGCTTCCGGTTATTAAGCGCCTGGCAGCTCCCCTCACGCTGCGGGCGCTCTTAGGCACAGTCTTCCACCCCTCCGCCGCACTTCACACACGCGGCGGGGGAGGGGGCGCTGCAGGCAGGCCGCGGGTGGGCTCCGCGAGTCTTGCCGTATTTTGAATTTATTTTCGGCCGCGTTGCACGCAGGCCATGCGGGTGGGCACCGCAGTTGTGCAGTATAAGAGGGGGTCGCTCCTGGCATTCGTGGCCCCCTTCGCTCACCTTCGGCCGGCGGGCCTGATGCTCTGTCGCGGTCGTGGCGGGTGGGGTCCGCCCGGCCGGTACACCTCTCCCGTGGGGTCACTGCTTCTCGGCCATCGCAGGTGGGCACTGGGCGGTCCGCTCGGCACCGGTGGTGTTGGTTGGTGGCGGCCGACGCGGGTAGGCTCCGGTCGGCTCGTCCTTGAAGGCTGGTGCGGTGGGCCTCCCGGTCGCTGCAGGCTGTGGGGCTCAGACGTGCCCACAGGATTCTCGGCGCGTCGCGCCGTGTTGCAGGGGGTGCCCTCTAGGCGGGCAGCTCTCTCCCCCTTTCCATCGAATTTTGGGCAGTGGCACGCATGGGCATCACTACCGACCTCGTCGCCAGTGTGGTGTTGGGGCCCTAGGCCCACATGGTGGAGTAAATGATGACACAGGACACCAGTTAGGGGATTGTAGATCTGGCCACGAGCACGTGCGCTCTGGCTCTTTTATTGGCAGCGTCACCTGACCCAGTGACGTCTGTGGTGGGTGGGTGTACAGTGTATGGTTACACTGCAAACAACTAGACTGTGTCCTGGCAGGACACTACAAACCAATTCTAATTTAGGTAGTGCAGCATTTGCTTGCAAGCAGGTGCACTTGCACTTTACAGTAACACGTGTGGTGTACTGTAATGGCTGCTCGGCGGGCCATTAGTGCCGCACAGCTACCGCTGGCTGCCCCAAAAGAGTGCCGCCTGGGGCGGACCACCACCACCGCACCCCCCTAGCTACGCCACTGAGGGAGAACCTGGCTTGGCAATTCGGACTGGACTGTTCCCACAAGGAATAGGGTCAAGACTGACTTGCATGTGGCTGGGTTGAAACTGGGGTGCTGTGGTGAGCAAATGAATGATGGATTAAACCCAGATCCTTGTGACTGGGGGTGAATGTTTGCATTGTGCAGTATTCCGTCCATCAATTGTTTCTTTTGCATGTCACCCTAACTGGGAAGGGTATGCATAGATGTGGGTCCCGTGCTCACTACACCACTGGATTCAACTAGCCTGGCTGATGAAGGGTAATGCCCCGAAACCGGTCCCAGCATGCTTGTTTCCGGTCCAGGGAGGAACTGGCTTGGCAGTTCGGGCTGGACTGTTCCCATAAGGAATAGGGTCAAGACTGATTTGCATATGGCTGGGTTGAAACTGGGATTGTGTGGTGAGCAAAATAATGATGGATTAAACCCAGATCCTTGTGACTGAGGGTTAATGTTTGCATTATCCAGCATTCCATCCATCAATTGTTTCTTCTGCAAGTGAGTTAGATTCTGCAAACCTTTGAGAAGCTTGTAAAGTGATTGAGGAGTCACAGATCAGCGGTTGGCACCAGTAACACACCTTTTTAACATGCAACATCATCTTGCATGCACCAGTACGGGGGCCACCTATGCATCTAATGTTTGGAAGAACAGACAGTAAATATGAACACTTTGTTCCCAGTCACTAGTGGAGTAGTCTGGTGATGTTAGGCAGAGTTGTAAGACTAAGGACCTCCACTTCACTACTCACCAGGTGCCCAGGAGTTGGTGGAGTTTTATCTGGGAATGCAAAAATGGGCTGCAAGATGGAAGGTTGAAAGGTCTGGAACCCACTCTTACTTGGGGTGGTTAGATAGGGTACAAGCAAATTAGATGTGACTGGAAATAACAAGTGATCAATGGGCACTAGAGGCCAATTTCTTAGTATAGAATTACTCACAAAATGTCTTAGTATAGAATTACTCACAAAAAATGACAGAGCACTAAGAGGATGATGACGTGAAAGCAAGATTCTCCATTCTATTAGTCACACTACAGGATCCTAGAGCAGATGGAACAGAGTAAGAAGCTGAAAATGGAACCTGGCTACCGGTGAGGCAAGCTGAAGCAACTAAAGCATGGACTCTACTTGGAAACATACATGAGTCAGGGCCCGTTAAGGAAATGTGAAAGAAGGAGCAAGGCCTTTTTTTGTTGTTGTTGTTCTGTTGTGTAGGTTTTGTGTGCCTATTCATTTTCAGAAGGATGAGTTCTGCTGTTATGCCCTTTGGAGGTTGCAGGGAGGTGACATGGCCTTCACACTCTGTTCCCAGAGTACAAGCCTGAGTTTTTTCAGACAGAAGGCTTTGACTATGAGACTGTGCAGTGCAAATCCTTTGAAATGCAAAAAGAACAATTGATGGACAGGATGCAGAACAATATCATACATTCACCCCAGTTCAGAGATCTGGGCCTAAATCCATCGTTTTTTTTGCTCACCATGCCATTCCAGTATGGACACAGCCATATGCAAATCAGTTTGGACCCTGCGCCCAATGGGAACAGTCCAGCCCGAACTGCCAGGCCAGGCCCTCCCTTGACTGGAAACAAGCATCCTAGGACCGGTTTCGGGCTTTCAGCCCTCATCAGCCAGGATACCTTAACTCCAGTGGCATGGAGAGCACGGGACTCACGCCTGGGCATACCCGTCCCACTCCGGTTGACAAATGGAAAAAGAACAATTGATGGACAGAATGCAGAACAATGTTATACATTCACCCAAGTACAGAGATCTGGGCCTAAAGCCATCGTTTTTTTGCTCACCATGCCATTCCAGTATGGACCCAGCCATATGCAAATCAGTCTTGACCATGCGCACAATGGGAACAGTCCAGGCCGAACTGCCAGGCCAGTTCCTCCCTGGAAACAAGCATCCTAGGAGCGGGCTTTGGGCTTTCAGCCATCATCAGCCAGGATAGCTTGACTCCAGTGGCATGGAGAGCACGGGACCCACGTCTGAGCATACCAGTCCCACTCGGGGTGACAAATGCAAAAAGAAGAATTGTTGGACAGAATGCAGAACAATGTTATACATTCACCCAAGTACAGAGATCTGGGCCTAAATCCATCGTTTTTTTGCTCACCATGCCATTCCAGTATGGACCCAGCCATATGCAAATCAGTCTTGACCATGCGCACAATGGGAACAGTCCAGGCCGAACTGCCAGGCTAGTTCCTCCCTGGAAACAAGCATCCTAGGAGCGGGCTTTGGGCTTTCAGCCCTCATCAGCCACAATAGCTTGACTCCAGTGGCATGGAGAGCAAGAGACCCACGTCTGGGCATACCCGTCCCACTCGAGGTGACAAAAGAAAAAAGAACAATTGATGGACAGAATGCAAAACAATGTCATACATTCACCCCAGTACAGAGATATGGGCCTAAATCTATTGTTTTTTTGCTTACCATGCCATTCCATTATGTACCCAGCCATATGCAAATCAGACCGGTCCCAGGATGCTTGTTTCCGGTCCATCATCCCCTTTGGTTTTGCTTTGTTCGCCCTAAGTTGGCAGGGTATGCCCAAACGTGGGTCCCTTGCTCACTTTGCCACTGGATTCAAGCTAGCCTGCTTGATGATGGTTGATTAGCCAGAAACCGGTCCCAGGATGCTTGTTTCCGGTGCAGGGAAGACATGGCTTGGCAGTTCGTGCTGGATTGTTCCCATGAGGCACAAGGTCAGACTGATTTGCATAAGGCCATGTCTGAACTGGGGTGGCGGAGTGAGCTAAAGAATGAAGATGGATTAAACCCAGATCACTTGACTGGGGGTGAGTGCTTGCAATGTTCAACACTCCGTCCATCATCCCCTTTGGGTTTGCTCAATTCCTTTGAAAGTCAGAAGCGAATGGCAGCTCAATTAAATGTGCTGCTTAATACACACTAAGGGCCAGATGTAGGTAGGATTCATTTACCGAATCTTAATTACCGAATTTTACCGATTCGGTAATTAAGAATCGGTAAATATGAAGGGGGGACATGTAGGACCATCCAGATGTTTTTTTTTACCGAATCAGTAAAAATCTGTATTTACCGATTCGGTAAATACCGACCGGTAATGCCCATTCATTCCTATGGGCTTTGAAGCCCATAGGAATGAATGGGCATTACCGATTCGGTATTTACCGAATCGGTAAATACCGAATTCCACCAGGGTGCAGGGGGTTTCACTTTGACACCCACTAGCACCCCCAAAACAGGTTCGGGTGCCATGTGGCAGGCATACCTGCCCTAAGGGCAGGTCTGCCTGTCATATGGCACAGGTGTGCATGCAAATCACTAGAGTACGTGGGGGCGGGATTTCACCCCACTCCGGACGCACAGCGTTAGAAGCATAACAAATATGCCAGAGGTTAATCCAATTTGTCAGTATTATTTATTTTCATTTCGTCTTTCCATGTATAACATTTATCATGGTTACCAGTCACAAGTGGGCAGCACTATGTTAACATAAACTCCTTAACGCTTTAGACATGCCTTGACGAGCCTTGTTCTATAGCATGGAATGCTACATAGATTCTCCTTGATTAAGTCTTTTTTCACCCAATGCATTTCGTGCCTTTCATGGCACTTCGTCAGGGGTTAAACTACAAATTTAAAAACACAATTATTAGGCTACATATTGAAATGGTTTGTGTTCATCATATTTAACATCCTATGTACAACATATCAACAGTGAATGTTTGAGGCTAAAGTTCACCCCGTGATCGACGTTTTGCCCGCAGAATTCATGATGATTGATAATAAGAGTTAAACTCCCCTTATTTCATTATGTGCTTATTGTCAAATCATCCCCGAAAATGCGTTCAAACTAATCCCATCAAACAATATAAACGCTCCCTTATCTGTCCCTTGAATTCCACATTGCAAAGAAAGTTACATAAGCCCATACCTCGAGTGTTTCAATGACTGCCTCTTTTCATTTCCAACTGCATGCTGAATGTTCAGCCCTCTCCTTCAACTAAAAACACCTGTGTTGTATTCTCAGATCTTCCTATTTTTATCAAATCCCACCCCTTCAGTGATCAAACTAAAAAACCCACAATGCACTATTGTTGTGAAAATACTGCTGCTATCCGTATCCACCCTGCATAATCTCGTGTCGTACCCTTAATTTGACATTATCGAAAAATATAAATGTAAAAGACCTGTGTCCTGGATGTTAACTTATAGAATTCACCGCCCACCCATAAGTGTTCTTTATTAACATTCGTCACAACTAGCATCAAATAATAACTGACTGCATTCTGTTATTCGTACAAAGGTAAAACATCACATCATTCCATCAATACAACAGATATTAATCCGCATTATGTTTAAAAAACGTAGTCCATGTTAATCATTCAAATGGAGGTTGTAAAAGTCATCCCGCAAGTGACGAAATCCTTTGGTTGGTTTGTGTGTCTTATTCCATGGGTGCTACTCGTCGAGTGGACAGAATAACTTTGGTTCACAAAAAACGGTGGTGACGGAGTGCACACCTTCTTTTCCATGTTTCAAGAGCGTTCATGTTTATAAAGTTTTGCGTGCTGGCCCGGAATCGAGGACTGTCCTGCCACGTCATGAAACAAATCACTAGAGTACGTGGGGGCGGGATTTCACCCCACTCCGGACGCACAGCGTTAGGAGCATAACAAATATGCCAGAGGGTAATCCAATTTGTCAGTTTTCATTTCGTCTTTCCATGTATAACATTTATCATGGTTACTCAGTCACAAGTGGGAAGCACTATGTTAACATAAAATCCCTAACGCTTTAGACATGCCTTGACGAGCCTTGTTCTATAGCATGGAATGCTACATAGATTCTCCTTGATTAAGTCTTTTTTCACCCAATGCATTTCGTGCCTTTCATGGCACTTCGTCAGGGGTTAAACTACAAATTTAAAAACACAATTATTAGGCTACATATTGAAATGGTTTGTGTTCATCATATTTAACATCCTATGTACAACATATCAACAGTGAATGTTTGAGGCTAAAGTTCACCCCGTGATCGACGTTTTGCCCGCAGAATTCATGATGATTGATAATATGAGTTAAACTCCCCTTATTTCATTACGTGCTTATTGTCAAATGATCCCCGAAAATGCATTCAAACTAATCCCATCAAACAATATAAACGCTCCCTTATCTGTCCCTTGAATTCCACATTGCAAAGAAAGTTACATAAGCCCATACCTCGAGTGTTTCAATGACTGCCTCTTCTCATTTCCAACTGCATGCTGAATGTTCAGCCCTCTCCTTCAACTAAAAACACCTGTGTTGTATGTATTCTCAGATCTTCCTATTTTTATCAAATCCCACCCCTTCAGTGATCAAACTAAAAAACCCACAATGCACTATTGTTGTGAAAATACTGCTGCTATCCGTATCCACCCTGCATAATCTCGTGTCGTACCCTTAATTTGACATTATAGAAAAATATAAATGTAAAAGACCTGTGTCCTGGATGTTAACTTATAGAATTCACCGCCCACCCATAAGTGTTCTTTATTAACATTCGTCACAACTAGCATCAAATAATAACTGACTGCATTCTGTTATTCGTACAAAGGTAAAACATCACATCATTCCATCAATACAACAGATATTAATCCGCATTGTGTTTAAAAAACGTAGTCCATGTTAATCATTCAAATGGAGGTTGTAAAAGTCATCCCGCAAGTGACGAAATCCTTTGGTTGGTTTGTGTGTCTTATTCCATGGGTGCTACTCGTCGAGTGGACAGAATAACTTTGGTTCACAAAAAACGGTGGTGACAGAGTGCACACCTTCTTTTCCATGTTTCAAGAGCGTTCATGTTTATAAAGTTTTGCGTGCTGGCCCGGAATCGTGGACTGTCCTGCCACGTCATGAAACAAATCACTAGAGTACGTGGGGGCGGGATTTCACCCCACTCCGGACGCACAGCGTTAGGAGCATAACAAATATGCCAGAGGTTAATCCAATTTGTCAGTATTATTTATTTTCATTTCGTCTTTCCATGTATAACATTTATCATGGTTACTCAGTCACAAGTGGGAAGCACTATGTTAACATAAAATCCTTAACGCTTTAGACATGCCTTGACGAGCCTTGTTCCATAGCATGGAATGCTACATAGATTCTCCTTGATTAAGTCTTTTTTCACCCAATGCATTTCGTGCCTTTCATGGCACTTCGTCAGGGGTTAAACTACAAATTTAAAAACACAATTATTAGGCTACATATTGAAATGGTTTGTGTTCATCATATTTAACATCCTATGTACAACATATCAACAGTGAATGTTTGAGGCTAAAGTTCACCCCGTGATCGACGTTTTGCCCGCAGAATTCATGATGATTGATGATAATATGAGTTAAACTCTCCTTATTTCATTACGTGCTTATTGTCAAATGATCCCCGAAAATGCGTTCAAACTAATCCCATCAAACAATATAAACGCTCCCTTATCTGTCCCTTGAATTCCACATTGCAAAGAAAGTTACATAAGCCCATACCTCGAGTGTTTCAATGACTGCCTCTTCTCATTTCCAACTGCATGCTGAATGTTCAGCCCTCCCCTTCAACTAAAAACACCTGTATGCACACCGGAATCGGTATTTTACCATCAAATTGATTTGGTGGTAAAATACCAATTCGGTAAGGCTTGTGGGACTCTGAAGAGTCCCACCTACATTTCAAACTTACCGAATCGGTAAAAATACCGATTTGGTATTTTACAGAATCGGTAAATTTACCGATCGGTAAATTTACCGATTCTGTAAAATGACTGTCCCTACATACCATTTCACTGATACCGGTCGGTAACGGCCGAAAATACCGATTTTCGGCCGTTACCGACCGACCTACATCTGGCCCTAAGTGAGCTGAGCGGTTCTCAGTCCAAAGCCTATGATGCTCCTAATTGTTCTGTGCTAAGAAAGTGTAAGCAGTGATACACCCCAAAGATCTCTTCTTTCTCCTGGGATCTGAGGAAAGGCCTCCAAAGTCTGATAGCAGCAGAGAGTGGGCACAAGAGGCACAGTCAAGGAGCTCATTGACCGACATTAGGAGGTAAAACATAATTTCTCCGGTTAAACCAGTCAATGCATCACAAGAGGTAGTGTTATGTATCTGAATTGGGCTCCTGTAGCAACACTACACAGTTTCTTACATTGCTCTCTTTCTGCACAAATAACTTTTTTCCCCGGCAGTAGCATCATTCGCAAAGACAATGGAGCCTGTATTAGTCTTATATGTGTGCCCCCTACGGCTATAATTTTTAGGGCGAAGCTGCTTCCCGGTTTGCTAAGTACTTCTTCTGGGCATTCTGAAAGCTTCCCTGGATCTGCATTCTACCCATTGCAGACCATTGGCTTTGTGGTTTGTAACTCACAATTGCTTTCTTTCTATTTGGTGGCTTTATTTGCTTTAGGCGGCCCATCATGCCTTTGTCTATCTGATAGAGAAATTCTTGTTTACTGTATCCATCCAAGAACTCGTTTTCTCTAGACAGCCCTTTAAATCTTGTTCTTGTCTTGTCACATTTGCTGTGCCACAGTGACGTAGCTGGGGCGTGCGAGGGCGGTCCGCCCCATGCAGCACTGTTTTTTGGGGCGGCGGGAGTCATGTCTGTCGACTATCACTATCCCCGCGGCCCAAAGAACAAGTTGTTTGCCGCTCCCACCTGACCCCAAGGTACAAGTCCTAAGTCGTCTGTCAGTCGCGCCCCTGCTCTTACATGCACCCGGACGGCAAACTTAAGGGACGCCCGATGAGGCAGTACGTATAGCTACGTCACTGCTGTGCCTTCAAAGATACAGGTCAAATGTCAGGCTCTGTTTTCTAGGGATCCTATTATTTTTTTTCTTTCTCTGACTTCAAAGTAAGGGAATTTATGTGACAATCTTGCTGTGAAACGGAAAGGCTTTTTCTAAAACACAACAAAATGAACAGTGAAGATATTTCAAAATATAGAAGAATTATGAAAGTACAAATTAAGTTCATTTATATTTTTGTATTTCTGAAGTGTGGTGGAAACAACTATATGAAACGGATCCAAACAGTCTAGGTGAAGACATTTCCACACATAGTTTGTGCGCTGTAAAACTGCACGTCTGTGCAAATGTAATGGTCATTTCAATTGAAAATGTGTTTTCTGTAATGTCAATGTCCCACTCCACCTCAGTCTACCCATTCCACCCAATCTACCCACTCCACCTTAATCTAGCCCATTTCACCCCACTCCACTCTACCCCACGCAAATCTACCCCACACCAACAATCTTCCCCACTCCAATGTACCCTGCCCCTACACAAATCTACAACACTTCCCCACGCAAATCTACCCCACTACAAACCACACCACTCCAATCCACGCCACTCAACTACAGTCTACCCCCACAACTCCAATTTAGCCCACTTTACTTCACTACAATCTACCCTTCTCTACCACACTACAATCTACCCACTCTACCCTACTCCACACCAATCTACCCCACTCAACTCTACTCTAAACCCAGTCTAGCCCACTCCACCTCACCCCAACCCCCCTCACTTTTGCCCATGCTAAACAGCAGCCACACTGGTGTACAACAGGGCTAAAACACATTGCCAAAGCCAATAGCTTTAGCATAGGGCAGACCTATTGGCTTTGCCATTGTTTGTTATTATTTATACCTTAATGTAGCACTTATAAAGCGCTGGCAGGCAGCGCAGCGTTGTATAGTTGTATGTGGGTTAAGTAGCATAAGAAAATAAGGTCTGCAAAAGTATCTTTTGCTAAATATCTCATTTTTAGCTGACTACGGTCACATTTAAACTTGTCATGCCCTTAAATATGGTCTGAAGCACGTGACCCATTATATGCTGGATCCAAATTTAAAATAATTATTTAACACAGCCCTATGACACGAGGGAAGTCAGTTTGAATGAATTTAGACTTTAAATATGGATCAACTAATTTGTAAAGAGAGATTTAAGTCGAGTTTTATTTTGGAGTCTGTGGCCCAAAGGATTGCAAACCCCATCTTGATGCTTTCAGCCGCTGTCGAGCATGAAACTCAACACTCTTTTTAATATTAGAACAAACGGTTAAACATTCTAAGACAGAAGGACAGCTATGAGGAATTCTCTTCCTGGCCAGGCCTTAGAACCCTGTACGGAAAGAGACAGTCTTCTTTTATTCCTGATCATGGCTGGGCATGAAGCTAGAATAATACGTTTCACAATGATTTAAAGTTTAAACACCCTTTCCTGTATTTGTCCCACCTTCTGTTGCTTTAAGTCTGATGATTGAAACCAGAGGCGCAACTAGGTCTTAACTTCGGAGGGGGGGCTAACAGGGCAAACAAAGGGGCGTGGTAACATGTTAATCAATTGGGGCGAGGCTAACATTGCAGACAATCAGGATCGGGTGATGCTCAGGCCAAGCCGAGAAAAATAAGTGGCAAATTCTGCAATCAAAACTGGACAACATTTAGTTGTATGAGAATTAAATTGGAGAACAGAGGGTAATGTCAGCCATTTATACAATAACAGATATTAGGGATTTGTTCATCTTGCAATAAAGTGACTCAAATGCATTATCTTGTCAGACAACGATATTATATAAATGGTTTAATTTGCACCCTTTTTTCTAATGAAATTCTCAAGAAACTGGTTCAAAAGAGCCCAGAACAACATGCTACTCACTGAGAAATCAAGACTGGTCAAAGATATAATTCACACAAAAATTGGACTCTGGACATGTATCATGTACTTCTCCACCCCCCAAAGACAGGGAAGTAATTTCAGATTTTGCAATGTGCCCATTTGCACTGTTGTTACAAACTATAGCATATACAAACATACATTTTTCGGCAGTAAAGCCATTAAAGCTGGTGCTTTAATGAATAGGCAGTGGAAGTAGGAGTGGGTGGGGTGTTGTGCAGCAGCACCCCCAAAATAACCATGCTGGAATTCAGAGGGTGCATGAGAAATAATAAAGCATTTGCATTTTGATAATGATGTTACATTTGCTGTTCTTCAAAAGATAGGTCAAATGCCTGGCTATGCCCACTGCTAAAAGTCACAAACTTGGTAATTATATCCCTGTCACAAAGTTCTAATCCTCACTTCTTCGGCTGGTGCAGCTCCTATTGTAATTGCATTTATATAGCGTTGTACTACCCTTTTTCAGTGAGTAGCACACAACTCTGGAGCCCATAGAGGATTAGTGGTGATTAAGTATAGTGAAATATGAAATTAATTTGAGCGGTGGATATGTTTGTCTGTTATTTGGATTGAGGAGGATAGTGGGGGGATAGAAGAGGGAAAAGGTTTGCATTTATATAGCACTTGCTACCCCATAAGAGGTGTTGAAGCACTTTTAGTTTGGGCGATCTGAATAGTAAAAGCGTTATGAGAGGATAAAAGGAGGGGTAGAGGAGGGAAGAGTATGGGGTTTGGGATGAATGAAAGAATGGAGGTAGAGGGTACATTGATAGAGGTATAGGGTTAGAAATAGGGTAGGGCTTTGGAGAGAGTAGTAAAGTGAGGTTTGAGATGAGTCAGAGTGGAGGTAGAGAATGTATTGCGAGAGATATAGGGTGAGATCTAGGGTAGTCCATTGGATATGCTGAATTAAAAGCAATGTAATTAATGTAAAAATATATAAGTACATGGGAGGTATAGGCCTAAGGAAGGTAATACATGTAGACTAACGTTTTGTTTAATAAACTCAGACTGTCAAGTGCTTTTTTACTTGTGTGTTTGTGATAGGTGTTAGATCATTCCGTACACTTACAGACAGCAGACTGCTATCCCACCTGAAATAATGGAACTAACTAAATACCTGTATTTTCACACTGCAATTCCTTCCACCAAGCCAATGAATGTCCATGTTCAAATTGCCAAATAATATTAAAGAGAGAACAAAATGAGACCACACACAAGACAATTTGCATAGTAAACGAATAATGACATGAAACTAAGAAAAAGTCATTATCCTAGGCTAGCCCCTGGCCTGGAAACAGGCCTGGTGTTTTAATTAACACATTGGGGCCTAGCTTCGGATGGAGGAAATTCTTACAGAGAACTACTGGTTACTTGCAAGAGGCATCTTAAAATGTGTATGATGATGGTGTAATAAGTGTACAGCACAGTGAATGTTTAAAATTGGCATGTTTTATTGGTCTTTATTGAGATAGATTAATCGAAAAATGTGAAAATAAACTAAAAATCCACAAATAAACTTAGTATCCTGTCCACAATACACATACAACTGATCCAAACTTAGGACGTGGTAGACATATTCGACCATCATCTTTTGTTACAGTCCTGCAGACTACTTTAGAAAGACCAACCTACCCCTTGAATGGATGTATTAGAAATGGGCCCCATATGCTTCAATAAACATCACAGGCAAGGACCCCCCTACCCGTGGCACCACTGGCCAGGGCCACTCAGCAGATAAGGGGGGCTTGTTCTGCTTCACATCAGCACCTCTTGCAAGGACATGCCAGGGCACCACTGCCTCAAGGCCATTTGATGGAAAAGAGGCCACGATCTGCTCCACAACAGCATCACTTGCAAGTACCACCCATCTATGACATCACTGCCTGAAACTCACTCCGCTGAACGGGGGCCTAGCACCTGCCCCTGACCATCAGCTCCATCACACTTGGGGTGTAAGGTCAGGACACACCAGGTGTCACACAACTTCACAGCCATCATCCTAAATGCAGGCTCCCTGCTCTCACTTCACCCGGGCCCCTACAACCCACCCAGGAGTACAGAAACCAAATCCATACACCTATATCCATCGATGTGCAAACATCGTGGGGTACAAGGGTTTAACATGTTATTTTCAATCAAGTAACGCCCTTCAGTGGCAAGATTTGTTTTTTATGATAAAAACGGATTGATCATAGAAAGGACTAGTCGGCCATTAAATTAAAGAGAGGTTTATGCACAGCTGCTAGCACCTTCCTATTAGAAGTTAGGCCACTGTTGCCTGCTTCTGGCGACAGCGCCACTCCATGCACCAACTGTAGGTGCTTCCATGCTCTCTACCTCAATGTGCCACTTTCATAGCCAGCACGAGCACTATCACCAGTGCCAAAACCCACTAGGCACCATATCTGTGCTATGTACATTCATAGACCCTCTCCACCCTAAAAACCACTTCCAACCAATGAAGCAATTGGTGGGCCCCCACTCACTGTGTTCAGTCAGGAAACTGATCATGCATGTGAACCTGAGATGTACTGTGCGCACAGCGGCGGGTTACACGAAAAATGACCGTACAGTACCCACAGACCGCGAGTGTGGGGCTCTTGACACAGCCTTCTAACCTCTTACAAAGTACAATTGCAGTTTATTTCCTCCCCTCAGCAGCTCTGCAGGTTGAGCATGTGCTGTATCGATCTTGTGTGTAGCCTCTGCATCACAAGCTTGATTCCCAGCGCTGCCATTCATCCTTTTGTCTTCCCAACAACAAAATGAGGAGCACCGAATCTATCATCCCTCCAAAGTACAGACTGGGTACACGTAACACGGATCCTGGGAAAAATTCGGTTGAGTTGTTCCTCGAAAAGCTGTGTCCAATTTGCCCAGTGCAGGCAGCGCCTCACTTGAGAGGCCAGTCACGAAACCCAAGGTCACACAACACGACACTCAGCGAGTAGAAAGATGCAGCCACAGTCTGTGCAGGTAACAGCGGTGTGGCAGGGATTCCAACGGATGATGCAGAGGGAAATTTAAATAAATAGTTAATTTTCCCTCTGCGTTGTCTATCGGAATCACCCCCACCTGGCCCCACCGCTGTTACCTGCACGGAACGTGGCTGGGAATGTGTACACAGCAGGGGCAAAGTAATGGTCAGTGAAGGTGATGCTTTTCCTTTGTGAAGAAATTCCTGCTGCGTCACATCCATCTGCTGGGCACATCTTCCCACTCCCACCCCATGCTGCACATAAAGGTGACTGGAATAGCTCACGGGTGGGGGATGGGCGCAGGGGGTCATGAGGGAGGCTGCATGAGGTTGACGTGGGTGCAAAATAAAAAAATTCTACACTTACATTGAGGCTGGTCTTGCATCGCTGCTCCTGCTCTCCAGTTTCCGACTACAGGAACCAGGCAGCTAGGCTCCCTCCCCTAAGCCAATCAGAAAGCAGCAATGCAGCATTGTGATTGCTCTGAGTGCAATGACATGGCACTCAGCCAGGGGCTGGAGGGGTGGGCATGTTCTCCATGCAGTCTGTAATACAGCCTGCATGGAGAAGTGGGAAAGTACGCATTAGTGATTTTTGCGGCCCCTGAGGCCGACCAAACAGTCATTGTGCACTTTGGAGTGGGCCAACCACTCCTCCCTTACTCTGCCTACCAGCAAATCAGCAGGACACATCACAAAGCATAGAATGATAATAACTTGAAGTTATTATCATTTTATGTTTCTCTTGCTCCCACTGCTTAAAAGCAGTGGGGCAACGCTCCTCCTCCATACCGGAGGAGGCGCCCTTGGCTGCACATCACATCAAAGGTGCTTAGGTGACATCCCTGCCTATCACCTGGGTGGAAAGCGATACAAAAGGGGATGATGGACGGAGCGTTTGAGCAAATCAAACACTCACCCCCAGTCAACTAATCTGGGTTTAATCCATCAGCATTCTTTAGCCCACTCAGCCACCCCAGTTCAGACATGGCCATATGCAAATCAGTCTGACCCTGTGCCTCATGGGAACAGTCCATCCCGAACTGCCAAGCCATGTCTTCCCTGGACCGTAAACAAGCATCATGGGACCGGTTTCGGATTCATAATCCTCATCAGCCAGGCTATCTTGAATCCAGTGGCCAAGTGAGCAAGGGACTCATGTCTGAGCATACCCTGCCAACTTAGGGCGAACAAAGGGATACAAAAGGGGATGATGGACGGAGCGTTTGAGCAAATCAAACACTCACCCCCAGTCAACTGATCTGGGTTTAATCCATCACCATTCTTTAGCCCACTCAGCCACCCCAGTTCAGACATGGCCATATGCAAATCAGTCTGACCCTGTGCCTCATGGGAACAGTCCAGCCCGAACCTGGGTGGCAGCCCATCTCAAAGAAAACAAAAGGTGGGGGCTAGGGAGGGTTGTTGAAACCTTTTTTGAGGCTGGCTCAGGCTGGTTCTGGGAACTCAGAATTGGTCATTAAAATCAAATTCTCAAATGCTAAAGCATCTAATAATAAAAACCCAGGTACAGCCTTAATACAAATGAAACTGGGAAAGAACGGTTTGCATACTTTCCTTATTTTAGTGCATGTAAATCAGGAAAGTGTGTCATACTGTCATCTGCACCTTGGCAGCCCGGGCTGAAGACAATGACGAGGGGGTTGCTGAAGCCCATTTTGCCCATTTTGCCAAATGGGCGTTGCCCGCCTGATTGAACCTTTAGGGATGTGCTAAATGTTCATGATGCCCTGGGGTGGAAAAGGGTCGCTCACCACATGGCCATCGGAGAGGGCCAACAGTGAAGTGAGGTATTGGTCCCGTTGGCCCCTGTCCAATAATCTCTACAGCTCGCCTGGGCTCTTAGGGCTTAGGGGCCTGTCTCGGGCTGTGTCTCGGGCTGTGGCTACAGGATGCACAGCCCAGAGACTGCTGAGGACCACAGACTGTTGGGCCTCTTGCCAGCGACGGGCAGCGTCCGGGGGCCATAGGCCTCATACAATTGGAGTCAGGAGCTCCTGCTCCCGTTGACTGCACTCTGTTGAGCAGCAGCTAAACAGGCCAGAATGGATGGACTGCTCTACAATGTTGACTGCCTGCTTGGAGCCCCACTATATTAAGGATATGCACTGGGCAGAGAAACATAGACCTGTTCCGCAGTCATGCAGTGACCAGCACCTGTCGGGGTCTGCAGTCGCTGTGGGACAGATGGATGTTGGGGAGAAACCAGGCTGACCATGTTCTAAGAACCAAAACCCGGGAAGGCCACAGACATCGAAGTAGGACTAAATGGTGACACTCATCACAGCCACTGAAGGCCAACAACACAGCACCAAGCAGTACCACCACTACCACTACCAGTACCACCACCACCAGCACCACCGCTACCAGTACCACAACCACTACCAGTACCACCACCACCACCACAAGTACCACCACCAGTACTAGTACCAGTACCAGTACCACCACCAATACCACCAGTACCACCACTACCAGTACCACCACCACCAGTACCACCACCACCACCACCACCACTACCAGTACCACCACCACCACCACTATCAGTACCAGCACCACCACCACTACCAGTACCAGCACCACTACCACCACAACCAGTACCACCACCAGCACAACCGGTACCATTACTACCACCACCACCACTACCAGAACCTCCACCACCAGTACCACCACCACCCCAACTTGTACCTCAACCGCCAGTACCCCTACCACCAGTACCACCACCACCACTGCCAGTACCACCACAACCACGACCACCACCACCTCCAGTACCACCACCACCTGTACCACCAGTACCACCATGATCAGTATTACCACCACCAGTACCACCACCAGTACCAGTACCACCAGTACTACCACCACCAGTTCAAGTACCACCAGTACCACCACCAGTACAATCACCACCACCAGTACTTCCACCACCAGTAGTATCACCAACAGTACCAATAGTAGAACCACCACCAGTACCACCACCACCACCATACCACCACCACCAGTACCTCCACTACCAGTACCACCACCACCTATACTACCACCACCAGTACCACCAGTACCGTCACCAGTATCACCACCACCACCTATACAACCACCACCTGTACCACCAGTTCCAGTACCACCACCACCACCACCAGCACCACCATCAGAACCACCACCAGTACCAGCACCATCCCTAGTACCACCACCGGTACCACCACCAGTACCACCAGCACCACCACCAATACCACCACTACCACCACCACCACCACCACCAGTACCACCACCACCAGTACCACCCCACCAGTACCACCACCACCAGTACCACCAATAGAACCACCACCAGTCCCAATACCACCAGTACCACCGCCATCACCAGTACCACCACCACCTCCACCACCACCACCAGTACCACCACCAACAGTACCACCACCACCACTACCAGTACCAATACCACCAGTACCACCAGCACCAGTACCAACTGTACCACTAGTACCACCACCACCAGTGCCACCAGTACCACAACCACCAGAACCAGTACCACCACCACCAGTACCACCAGTACCAGCACCAACAGTACCACCACCACCAGTTCCCGTACCACCACCACCAGTGCCACCACCACCAGTACCATCACTACCACTACCACCAGTACCACCACCACCAGTCCCACCACCACCACCAGTACTTCCACCACCTGTAACACTAGTAGAACCCCCACCAGTACCAGCACCACCAGTACCACCAGTATCACCACCACAAGTACTACCAGTACCACCACCAGTACCAGCATCACCTGTACTACCACCACCAGTGCCATCAGTGCCATCACCAGTACCAGCAGTTCCAGTACCACCAGTACCAGTACCACCACCACCAGTGCCAGTACCACTAGCACCACCACCAGTACCATTACCACCAGTACCACCACCACTACCATTAGCCCCAGTACCACCACCAGTACCAGCACCACCAGTACCACCACCAGAACCACCACCAGTATCAGTACCACCACCAGCACCACCAGTACCACCACCACCTCCACCAGTACCACCACTACCAGTACCACCTCCACCAGTACCACCAGTAGCAGTACCACCACCACCAGTCTGAGTACCACCAGTACCACCGATAGAACCACAACCAGTACCTCCACCACTAGTACCACCACCAACAGTACCACCACCACCACCACTACAAGTACCAATACCACCAGCACCAGTACCACCTGTACCACCAGTAGCAGTACCACCAGGGCCACCACCAGTACCACCCACACAACCAGAACCACCACCCGTACCACCAGTATCACCACCACCAGTACCACCACCACCACTACCACCACCACCAGTACCAGTACCACCAGTACCATCACCAGCACCAGTACCAGCACCAGTACCACCACCAGTACCACCACCACCATTAGTAGAAACAACCACCACCAATACCTCTACCACCAATTCCACCTCCAGTACCCCCACCACCAGTACTACCACCACCACTGCCAGTGCCACCACCACAACTACCACCACCAGTACCACAGTACTACCATCACCTGTACCACCACCACCATTACCACCAGTACCACCACCACCAGTACCACCAGTACCAACAATACCACCACCACCAGTACCACCACCAGTAATCCCACTACCAGTACTACTACCATCAGTACCACCAGTAGAACCACCACCAGTTCCACCATCACCAGGACCACCACCACTCGTGCCAGCACCATCACCAATACCACCAACAGAGCCCCCACTACCAGTACCATTACCACCAGTACCACCGGTACCACCAGTACCACCACCACCGGCACCACCACCACCTGTACTACCACCACCAGTACCATCACCACCACAACCAGTACCACCACCACCACAACCATCAGTACCACCATTACCAGTACCACCACCAGTACCATCACCAGAACTACCACCACCACCACCAGTACAACCACTGCCGGTAACACCACCATCAGTACTACCACCACCAGTACCACCACCACCAGTCCAAGAACCACTACCAGTCCAAGTACCACCAGTACCACCACAAGTACCACCAGTAGAACCGCCACCAGTACCACAACCACCAGTACCACCACCAGTACTACCAGTACCACCGCCACCAGTACCACCACCACCAACAGTACCACCACTACCAGTACCATTACCACCAGTACCACCTTTACCACCAGTATCACTACCAGGACCACCAGTACCAGCATTACCACCACCACCCATACCACCACCAGTTCCAGTACCACCAGTACCATGAGTACACCACCATCACCTATATCACCACCACCAGTACCAGTACCACCACCACCAGTATCACCACCACAACCAGTACCACCACCTCAACCATCAGTACCACCCTTACCAGTACCATCACTAGAACCACCACCAGTACCAGTACCATCAGTACCACCACCACCACCACCAGTACCAGTACCACCACCACCACTACCACCACCAGTATCACCAGTACAACCCCTGCCAGTACCACCACCATCAGTACTACCACCACCAGTACCACCACCACCAGTCCAAGTACCACCAGTACCACCACCAGTAGCACCACCACCACCAGTACCACCAGTAGAACTGCCACCAATACCACCACCAGTACCACCACCAGTACTACCAGTACCACCACCACCAGTACCACCACCACCACCAGGACCACCAGTACCAGCATTACCACCACCACCCATACCACCACCACCAGTACCACCAGTTCCAGTACCACCACTACCATTAGTACCACCACCATCACCTATACCGCCACCACCAGTAGCACCACCACCACCAGTACCACCACCAGAACCACCACCAGTACCAGTACCACCACTAGTACCACCGCCGGTACCATTAGCACTACTACCAGTACCACCAGTACCAGTATCACCAGTACCACCACCATCCCCAGTACCACTACTACCACCACCAGCAGTACCACCACTACCTCCAAACAGTTCCACCACCACCACCAGTACCACCACCAGTACCACCACCAGTACGACCACCACCACCAGTACCACCACCAGTACCACCACAAGTACCACCACCAGTACCGCCACCACCAGTACCATCACCACCGCCACCAGTACCACCACCATCACCAGTTACAGTACCACCACCATCAGTTCCAGTACCACCAGTACCATTAGTACCACCACCATCACCTATACCATCACCACCAGTACCACCACCAACACCACCAGTACCACCACTACCAGTACCACCACCAGTACCATCACCAAAGCCACCACCAGTACCAGTACCACCCCTAGTACCACCACCAGCACCATCAACACTACTACAAGTACCACCAGTACCAGTATCACCAGTGCTACTACAACCACTAGTACCACCAGTACCACCACCACCAGTACCACCACTAGTACCACCACCATCACCAGTACCACGAATACCACAACCAGTAACACCACCACCACCTGAACCACCAGTATCACCACTACCAGTACCACCACAAGTACCACCACCAGAATTACCACCAGTACCACTAGTACCACCACCACCAGTACCACCACTACCTCCAACCAGTTACACCACCACCACCAGTACCACCACCACCACCAGTACCATCACCACCGCCAGCAGTACCACCACCACTACCAGTACCACTAATACCACCACCACCACCAGTACCACCACTACTTCCAACCAGTTCCACCACCACCACCAGTACCACCACCACCACCAGTACCAGTACCACCACCAGTACCACCACAAGTACCACCACCAGTACCACCACCACCAGTACCATCACCACCACCACCAGTACCAGTACCACCACCACCAGTACCACCACTAGAACGACCACCAGTACCAGTACCACAACCAACTGTACCATCAGTACCACCAATCCCAGTACCAGTATCAACAGTACCACCAGTAGCAGTACCACCAGTACCACCACCAATACCACCAGTACCAGTACCACTGCCAGTACCACTAATACCACCAGAACCAGTACAACCACCAATACCACCAGTACCAGTATCACCACCACTACCACCCGTACCAGTACCCCCAACAATACCACCAGTATCACTACCAATACCACCACTACCACAACTAATACCACCACCACCAATTCCACCACCTCCATTACCAGACCAGTACCACTACCACCAGTACCACCAGTACCACAAGTACCACCACCACTACCAGTACCACTACCAGTACCAGCACCACCAATACCACCACCAGCAATACCAACCAACGACCAATACCACCACCTCCGCCACCTCAGCGCCTCTTGCTCACCAGTAATAGCAGGGGCATTCTACGAGGCTGGAGCTGCAGCCGAGACCACCCCTCCCTCCATCCATGCGTGCCATAAAGCAAAGCTCATTAATCCAGGGCCCTACTACAGCTTGAGTGTTTATTAGGCCAAAGATAGCAATGGCATTACGCAATGCCACAGTGCATACTTAAATCACGAAGAGGGCCGGAAATAGCCCCCCTGCTCTTCCTCCTGAGCCGCGACAGTGTAATCAAAGTGTGAAAGGTGTTGGAGTGCTTTGTTAGTGTTTATAGCTCAGATCATATGTAACTCTCACTTCGCACTTTGTGTCTGTGTAATTTACCACACTTACACATCTTCTACGCTGCACTTTTTATCACTACTTTGAAGACATCGCAGGCCGGTCCCTTCCTCTGATATGTACAATCTAACGAGCGGTTGAGCAGGCCCTGTATTGTAATGCAATAGGTCTCGCTTTTGCGAGAGTTTAAGTTATTAGTATTGTAAATGACAATGCCTTTTATTAATGTTTTAAAACCCACAACATAAATAAAAGGCTTTGTCATTTACAACGGAAATAGGTCAAACTCATGAGAATGTGAGACCTACTGCATTGCAAATTCTTGTTTAAGCTTTTTATCAAATAACTCCATAGTGTGTTTTTACCCAATATAAACATAAACAGCTGCCCAAATGTTTGACAACTTGTTCTGCCTTGACACTTAAAACTTCCAACTTCCAACTTCACACTTCCAATCCAATGGAATAGCCTAATTATTATTTGAGCAATTCATTTTGTCATTTTGATGCATGAGTTCACAAGTAGGATATACCTGACAGAGTTCTTAGCTGAAAAGCCAATAAACCTCTACCTTTGAGGCCTGCTGGGACAAGACTCAAATAGAAAACTTTGTGGACTCAAAACAGTCTCCCTCAATCCCCCAGAAATGTTGGGGTTGCTTGGGCGTTTTCACAACTAATCAGCTCTCTTATCCCAGCTGTTTCGACATAACAGACAGATTGCCTAATGATGTGTGAATATCACTGGCAGAGGCTATGGCTGTTGGGAAAATAAAAAATTGGAGGGGTTTGCTACCTTCTCAATGGTTATCTCAAAGTTTCTTCACTAGGAAAAAACATTCCAACCCTTCACCCTAAATGTACAGATGTGGGCAAATTACACTAATTCTGTTCATCGTATTCCACCATTTCATTTCACTGAAAGCCCCTTTTGAGAACCCAAGATTCATGCTAGTGTTCAAACATTTTATAAATTGGAGTTCTCCAGACTATAGCTTATGCACACCTCTGCTTAGAAATTGTTCACCATTTTTGTTTATCTACATACCCTTTAGAGCCAATCTTCTTGACCAAACACCATTTTAAACCTGTTCATATCTAGTTTGGAAATCCAGAATCAGATGTAGTCCCATCACTCATTTACGGGCTGCATGTTTTAAAGAAAAATATTGATTATAACAAATACAGACCTACCTTTGCATTATAATTTTGTTGAGCCAATTTCTTGATGCACAGTTTGCTACTTCTTTCTCCAAATTGATACCGTGTTCCATTCTAACATCAACAAGAAGATTAGTTTCTCACAGTTCAGTGACTCCTCTGCAGCTTCTAATCTATCATGATCCTTTTTTGACTCATAAGTTTTGAAAAGATTACAGCCAGATATGTTTTTATTAAGAGAACCAGTATTGGACCATTATTGTAGGTGCTCAGTTGGTTATAGGTATTTACTATTGAATGTCAGTGGGTTCCTTTGCCTAATATTTGAATGTACCTTAATCTGGAGCGATGACTAGTGCCAGAAGTAGCTACAAACTACCTGGAAGTGCATAGTATCCCAGATGATATCACCTTCTAAAGAGGACACAGAGCATTAGTTTTGATTCACCTAAGAACATCTAAAGCTTCTGTGAAATGAGTAAGAAGCTAGCTACATTAAAGCTACCTCACATTGTTAATCAGAAGTAGTGCCTCATCAGCAAAGAACATAGCAAGGATGAACTATTCTCCAAAGTTAGGTTGAATCACCCCAATCTTAATATTTTATCCAAACTTAAGATTTAGCAAAGTAATTTGTACTTGTGTGATGTAATAATAATTGAAAGAGGATAAGAGGAAACAGGCACACACCAACCATTATGCTTGGTCCACAAGGATGTTCCACCTGGTCTGTGGAAGAGAGTGGAAATATACAATATAGCAGCGATCCCTCGGCACACAGTTTTCTTGGTCAATTTAGCCAAAGCTGCTACATTGAGCATTGTGGATTCCAATTATTAAAGCACGTCTCTCTTCTGAGAAAATAGTTGGTGCTATTCGCTTGCTCCAAAACATGAGTTTTGATCCTACTAGGGAAATCCTCCCAAAAAATGCTCAACATGGGTATCAGGTGACCATTTGCAGAATAACGTTTTGGATTTTTTGTTATAAAGTATTACAATTCACCTCTCGCAGTGGATAGGGACTATTGCTTCATTGGGTATCTCCCTGATATTGGAATAGGGATTGCAACCAACCATCTAGGCCTGGCTAAGAGTTTTAGCCTAACTGGACATACCAAATGCCCCAATAGCTTCAGATGGCTTTAGATTATTTATCATTCTGACTAACGTGACTTTTTCTTGTTCCTAGGCTCATGTTAAACTATCATCTGCCTCAGAGCTTTCCCTATGTATCTTGGAAGACTAGGGGCATCTATTGTATTACAAATTCCATCCTACAGCCATAGCAGGACTAGAATCCAGTGATGCACATTTTTATTGTAAATTACTTTTATTCTTAAAGGAAGTTGAGCCACTGGAATCATACACAAACATACAAAACAGCAGCCAAACTTTCTGGGTGCCCACTGACAAGTTTCAAACAAGGTGAGAGACAAAAGCCACAGATCAGCTGTTGGACTTGGGCCCTTAGGGCAGGTTCACCCCTAGACTTTTTGCGTGAAATGGTGACCTGGCAATGGTGATATTTGGATTCTGCGCACTTTCACTGTGTCCCAGTGGAAAGTGCGTGCGCACTCTGAGTGCATGTGCTGAGCTAGGCCTGCCCGCCCATAGGAATGCATCGGGAATGTATGTGTCCCTGGTAGTTCCTGATGCGTGGGGTGTACAGGCTTGAGTCTGGTATGTGTGAACTCGTGAGAGTGAATGCTGCGAGATGGTGTATGCAGCATGTATGTGTCTAGTAGGGAAGCGCCATTTCTAGACATGGCTGTACGTGTGCTGTGAGGGTGCTGGCGTGTGATTGGCTGGAGCTGGCTGGCATGCCAGGCTCCAGGAAGTCTGGACGGGTCTGCCCGGTGGTGAGTGGGAGATTAGCATGAGTGATGTGTGGGAGGAGTGTACCTGTGTCCTGGATGGGCTGGGTTATCCCCACACAATGCTGGCTCCGCCCCCCTGTGGTGTGTCTAATGACCCAAGCCCTGCCAGTGAATAGAGAGGGTGGTTGAGGTAAACAGAGTACTCAAGAACCAGCTGTGACTGGTTCCGCCCCCACCCTGCACCTTCAGACAAAGGAAAATGGTGTATAAAAATGGGGCTGTGTCCCCACAGAAGTTGTTCTTTCTGATCCTACTTGAGGGGGCTGCTGCTGCTGGGGCCAGGAGGAACCGCCACTTGGACTGCCTCCCTGCCTGGAGGGCCAGTGAGCTGGCCCCTGGCCCAGCCTTGCCCCCCCTGCCTGCCTACAAGGACTTTGCTGGGCTTGTTGGCCCCTAGCGCTTGGGAGCGCTTTGGATTGCCTTTTGGCGCTTGAGAGCGCTTTGTTGTGAACCAGCGCTTAATAGCGCTTTATTTGCCATTTAGCGCTTGGGAGCGCTCTGGGTGCTTTTGCCTGCGTGCTGTGTTGCCAGCCGAGCGAGTGGCACCTCGCTTCATATTTTTAACTGGAAGCCGGTGCCCACCCGGCATTGCCCCGGTTTATTGAATTATTGAAGAAGCCGGTGCCCACCCGGCATTGCCCAGAATCGTGAAGCCTCCCCCCGGGCCGCCGCTCTGCCTACGGCGACCCGGAAGTCCCGCCTCCACTCCCCCCAGCGCCGCGCTGCTATTGGTTGCAGCGCGACCCGGAAGCCAGGCAAAGCCCGGGAAGACGGGGGCGGGCCTGGTCGTGCTCCGGGCTCCACGGAGAAGGGAAGCCCGGAGCAGAGAAGACTGAGGCTGGGCGCGAGGTTCCCCGGGCAGGAGAGCCCCAGAGAGCGAGAGGAGCCCCGCCCGCGGCCCCAGAGCGACCGCCAGAGAAGTGCTGCAGCCTGCAGAGACCGGTGAGTGCCCGGGAGGGGAGGGGGCAGCGGGGCTCATTTTCGGCGCCCGCCCCTCCCCCTAGTAAAAGGCTCGTGGGGGCCTTACCTGTTGTTGAGCTGTTGAGGCTCCGGGGGCATTTTCTGTTTAGAGCCACAGAGGCTCTTGCTGGCATTCGTTGTGGATCTCGAGTCCCCCCAAAGGGAGGGGGGACTCCACTGACGGGGGCAGTTGGTTCTCAAGAGTTCCCCGAGCGGAGCTCCTACGTGGCCGGCATTACCTGGGGGCATTTGCAAAGTTGAGTCCCCCGTGAGGGGCTCCACCAAGGCAGCATTTCGTGGTTAGAGCCCAGTGAGGCTCTGGAGGGCCACATTTACTTCTTAGGGCCCGGAGAGAGGCTCCAGGCGCCAAAGTTGTTTTGAAGAGCCCAGAGAGGCTCTGGAGTCCCCCATTGTTGTTTAAGAGCCTGTGAGAGGCTCAAGGTGCCACCTATGTTTTTAGAGCCCAGAGAGGCTCAGGGGGACATTTTGTTTCTGCAGAGCCTGTGAGGCTCCCACAATTGGCCCATCCTTCCCTGCCCCAGCTGCCCAGCACTTTGTGGGCAGCTGCCACGTTTAGGACACTGGACACAGGGCGTCCTAGCCCCAGAGAGGCCAGTTGGCCCAGGGACAGTCACAGGTGGTGACTTACGTGAGTTTGGCGCAATTGTACTTTCTATGCACCTCTGAATGTATTGTTTATGCGTCATGTGCCTTTACACCTCTGAATGAATGTTATGCATTGCATCCTGTGTTTTGTTCTTACACCCCTACAGGTATTGTGATGTGTAGGTGGTTGTTTCCTCCCTAGTACAGGTGGTGCTAGTGAGGTCCTGGTTACCAGTGATTACTGGTTGTGTGCTATTTTGTGCTAAAGTAATTTTACATTTAAAGTGCTATTTCTGAAAGTGTTACTTCTGATTCCTGACAGTGGTCCAGGTGGCCCTGTCTTGTAAATATCCCCCTGTAAATTCTGCCCGTGCCTCTGGCACATTGTAAAGTGTGTGTTTTATCTAATGTGTTTTGGTGTAATACAAAGGCTATTTTTATATAACCTTGTGTGGAGTTTCCTTTGTGGTGGGCCTGGATGTTGTTGCTGGGGTGCATGCGCAAATACTTAACTTACATCGCCTCCAAGTTTAGCCTTGCTGCTCGCGCCACGTTACCTAGAGGGTGAGCAGGGGTTATCTTGGCGTGTAACTCCCTTGCCCTGACTTGGGGGTGGTGGTCTCTGACTGACTTTGGCGAAAGCCCTGGCCAGCCGGGGATCCCATTTCCAACATTGGCGGCAAGCGGTGAGGATAAGGATTTGTGTTTGCCTTGTACCTTAGTAGCAGCTGGCTGCACCACAAAACTCTGCATTTTAGATGACCACATTTTAGGGGATTGTTTTTGAAGTTTCATATTTTCTTCTCCTGAAGGTATCATTGTGCAATTGTGTCAAGTACATTTGTCCCCCACCCTGCGCCCAGAGTCGGTACCTGTGTCACTTGTGGTCAGGTTGAGGAATCAGGGGTGGTAGAAACTGCCTTAACAGTCCGAGGGGAGGGTTGTGTGTGGATGAATGGTGTGTGGCACTAGGCAAATGAGTGTGAGTTCTCTGAGGTAGAGAGCTTGCTGAATACCTTGTGAACTGTGTACTCCTGTGTAAGCTCAGACCCCTAGGTTCCCTGTGTGATCTTTTCTCCAGAACGTCCGCCAGAATGGAGCCTGCTTTTGATTTCTGTGATCTGTTTAGATACAGTATGGGAGAGTTGGTAAGGTTCTGTGAAGAGAGAGACATAGGGGTGGATGAGTCAGACACTCAGTCCGAACTTAGGAGCAGCCTGATCCTATGGCAAAAGGGTCAGTGGGATCTTGAGCGCAGTGAGGAAAGGGCCCGGGCTTCACACCAGGAGGGTGGTGGGTCTGTGGGGAGCCCTGAAGATTCAGAAGAGGAGGAAGAAGATGACAGCACATGGACGCCAGCAGATAGTGAGGACCCCATAGATAGGGAGTCCCTTGCTGGGTCCAGCGTAGGAGGCAGCGCCTCATCCCTTTACCTGTCCCCAGAGGAGCTGGAAGATAGGAGGAGAGAAAGGGAGCACCAGCTGGCTTTAGAGAGGCTCAGGTTGGAGCATGTCCAGGCGATGGCACAGCTGGGCGTTAGAAAGCAACAGCTGGAGGTTAAGAAGCAACAGCTGGAGACCGAGAGGGTCTTAGCGCAGGAAAGGATAGAGGAGGCTGAGAGGGCCTCCACCAGAGGCAAAGTAGCTCTGGAGGGTAGACTATCCCCTGCGCGCAGTGTTGAGTGTCTGGATCCCCCAGGGAGGGTTGAGTCCAGTGGTGGCAGCTATATAGAGCCCAGAGCGAGCAGTCCCAGTCCCAGTTCCCCCAGTATGGTACCTGTTTCCCCAGAGGAGGAGTTAAGGTTGAAGTTCAGGGACAGTAAGAAACTGTCTCACCAGTCTTGGGAAGATTTTGAGGACGAATGTTGTGGGACACTGTTTGATTGGGTAAAGGTTCACACGGAAGATGATTTTGACATCTTTTTTGACCTGATTGTCAAAGAGCACCTGCTCAGTTGTTGTTCACCAGGGTTGCGCCAACACCTGTTGGGGTGTGGATTGTCTGAGGCATGTGAGCTTGCAGATGAAGCAGACCGCTGGGAGAGTGCTAGAGGTTCTCTAGAGTCATTGGTGAGTGACTCCAAAAGTAGTGGTTCAGGGATCTTCCAGCCCAGCGTGGTGGAAGAGGCTCAGTGTAGCCCAGCTAGGTCCCAGTATAGTGAGAAGGGTGGAGGGGCTGACTACCTGGCTCAGTGGAGCAGGAGTCAGTGGGTGGCTGAGAGGCCCGAAGCCCTGTCTCAGAACCTGGGTGGTTTCTTGAGGGAACACCGGGTTGGGGACCTAGGCTGTCCTGTTAGTCCATTTGAGGAAGATCTCCCAGTGAGTAGAGGACCTGGAGCGTCTGTGACCAGAGCTCCTGTGGTTCTAGAGGCTGGCAGTACCGCTCCGGTAGGGAGGGTACAGGAGTCCAGCGTGAGGAGTGATTGGGGGATGAGTTCCCCAGTGGATGCACCAGTGGACCAGGGACTAGCCAGTTGGGCTAGATCTTCTTGGGGGGACCCGGGTGGCGCCACTTCTGGTCTGGGGGATCGTCACGCACTGTCAGGTGGACAGAGGGCGGGAGATCTGCGCCAGACAGACAGTCACACGACAGATGTGTCATTTGTTAGCCTCAGGGGGATTGTGTGTGAGTCCCCAGAAGTCCTGGAGTGCCAGGCAATTGTTCCACCGAAGGTTTTAGTCCAGAGGTTGGAAGGCCAGGTTCAGGATCAGCCTGACCTGAAGGGTAGGACGACTGTAACCAGTGTCCTGACCGGTTCTTCTTCCAGAGGAACTTCTCCAGGTGGGAGAGGGCAGACCTCTGGAAGGGGGTGCAGAGGGTGGGAGAGCCCACCTCTGACCCCGGTGCAACCTGAGTGGATAAGCCCTGGGTTGGAATGGCATTCTAGGTGTACCCCTCGCCGGAGGAGGAGGAACCCTAGGAGAAGAGGTAAGGGGAGGAGAGCCTTCCCTGAGACTCCTGGTCCGCCTGAGGTTGTAGGCCCCAGGCTGGAGAACCAGTGGCAGTCTAGTCCTGTCTTGCAGACAGGAAGAGTGGAGAATGGCTCCTATGGGCCAGGGGTTACTACCCCCCGCTCTGCGAATAGGCATGGACCAGTGGCACCTGGGTGGCCCAGGGCCTGGTCCTGGCCGCGGACAACTTGGGAGTACCAGTGGGGTAGCCCAGTTGGTCCAGACAGTGTGTTTAGAAGGAATCCCATGGGTTCACCGTGGCGTAGAACAGGAGGGTGTCCCTGCAGTTGCGGGCCCGCGTCCGTGTTCTATCGCCCCAAGCAGGGAAGTCCATCACGGTGGTGATTGGTCTACCCTGCGTTTTGGCTGGAAGGGGGTTGTGTTGGACTTGGGCCCTTAGGGCAGGTTCACCCCTAGACTTTTTGCGTGAAATGGTGACCTGGCAATGGTGATATTTGGATTCTGCGCACTTTCACTGTGTCCCAGTGGAACGTGCGTGCGCACTCTGAGTGCATGTGCTGAGCTAGGCCTGCCCGCCCATAGGAATGCATGGGGAATGTATGTGTCCCTGGTAGTTCTTGATGCGTTGGGTGTACAGGCTTGAGTCTGGTATGTGTGAACTCGTGAGAGTGAATGCTGCGAGATGGTGTATGCAGCATGTATGTGTCTAGTAGGGAAGCGCCATTTCTAGACATGTCTGTACGTGTGCAGTGAGGGTGCTGGCGTGTGATTGGCTGGAGCTGGCTGGCATGCCAGGCTCCAGGAAGTCTGGGTGGGTCTGCCCGGTGGTGAGTGGGAGATTAGCATGAGTGATGTGTGGGAGGAGTGTACCTGTGTCCTGGATGGGCTGGGTTTTTTCCACACAATGCTGGCTCCGCCTCCCTGTGGTGTGTCTGCTAGAGATCGCGGGTCACCCGACCAATAATTTCGCCACTTCTGGCTTCGGGCCCATATATTTCAAATCACCAGATACATTGATCGGATGACGTCACAATCTACTACCAATAATTGTGGGATTCCTTTCAATTATTTCTAGTGTACCCGACTTACCATCCACTGTTACGGGTACCTATGACCACAATGGATCAGGGAGCTAGCTGTAAAAGGAAAGGCAGCAAAAATAATATACTCTTCAATAAATGACTTTACTTTTCATAAAATGACCACGGACAACTAGAAGTTTTATAAAGTTTTATCTAAAGTTCAATCAGTGTGAAAATCCAACTTACATTTGAGCAGATAGTCAGTAAGCAAGATAACAAAACATTTTGGATTCAAGAGAAATGCGACTGGGAACCTGCTAAGCTAGTAAACTAATCATGTAGGAGTGGACATGGGTAATGAAGAGATAACTAGGGCAAGTATCATTTATGCTAGGGAATGGGAAAATTTTAGAAATCTAAACAGTTCGATTAACGTAAATAGGACACGCTATAACTTCAGAAAATCTCTTCATTCAGTTTAGTGAGAAACATTTATAGTATACATCAAACAAGTTATAAACTGCAAATGGAGGAAAAATGATTTGTATAAGGAAGGGCAACATAGGAACACGCTATGAAAATAAATGCATACGTTTCATGAGATGCAATGAGTTGCGAAAGTATGGAAAACTTATCATATGTAACCCTGGGCGTAGTGGGCGGAGTGGGGCTCCGCGGAGCTACGTGAAGTGGGCGCACAACTACGCCCACCCACGCACTCCGCGTAGCCCCACTCCGCGCCGCCCGCCTCCCTCCCGCCCTCACTAAATACATAAATAAATGAATAAAAAGCTTTTAAAAACACTTACCTTGTCTGCCGCGTCCCCGGGGCTCCCTCTCGCCGTCCCGCGATTCGCGCCGCCACCGAATAGGATCCTAATGCGCATGCGCGGGCGGCCGCGCATGCCCATTCCTCACGAGAAATGCGCATGCGCGGCCGCCCGCGCATGCGCATTAGGATCCGAAATGGCGGCGCGCATCGCGGGACGGCGAGAGGGAGCCCCGGGGACGCGGCAGACAAGGTAAGTGTTTTTAAAAGCTTTTTATTCATTTATTTATGTATTTAGGGAGGGCGGGAGGGAGGCAGGTGGCGGCCGGCTACGCACCGTCTGCGGAGCACGCGTAGTGCCGCCTGGCTACGTCCGCTACGCAAAATGCGTAGGAGACGGCACTCCGTGCACTCCTTGCACGGAGCGTAGCTGGCCGCCCACCCTTAATCATATGCAAAAGGTATGTCTTTATTGAAGCAAAGACAGAAAATAGAAAGTGCAGTTTAAGAACTCAGAGCGATATTTACCTAGACTGGTGTGAAAACCAACCCTGGCCACGGGTCAGTTAAGGACAGGAAACCCTCAAGGAAGGATACCCCTCAATGGACAGCAGGTGCAGAATGGACCCCCAGGACAGGACAGGAAACCCTCAGATTAGGATCAGGACAGGACCACCAGGACACGACCAGCACCCGCAGTTCGGAAGCAACGCCTGCGCTCCACCCTCTCTGCAGCTATCGATCAGAACCCCGATTGGGTCAGCGAACTCCCCAGCAAAGTGCTCCGCCAGCACTTAAGGTTTAGTAAAACCTTAGTCTATGGTCAATTTCGGACAGAGTGCTCCGCAGCGCTCTGTATATTCAGTCACCTATTGAGTGCGTTGGGTCAGTGACAGGTCAGCTATTCAGACAAGTCGGACAATTTCTCTAGCTAAACCTAGGCTAGATATACTGTTTTGGGACAGGGTACCACCCCCCAGATGTTGCAAAGTGTCAGAATCCCCAAATTTCGATTGGTCCTAAGGTAGGATTTGGTTAACACACCAATCAGAACAGACTATTCTAAGGCCTATTTTGCATGTTAAGGTGCCGCCTAGCAAGATTGGGGTTCCCACGAGAAGTCGCAGGGAATACAATGCAAAAGAATACAATGTGTTACAATATAATACAATCTAGATGCTCTTGCTGGGTGAAGGTGCATGTTCCCAGGCAGACTCTGGCATCAACCTTCTTTGGCTTGGTTTCAATGTCACCGTACCATCCATTGATTCTGCGCAGAAGTTCCCTCCAAGATGGACTCCCCAGCCCCATCACCCCTCAGTGCCGAGGATACATGAAAAGTAAGCGAAAACAAATTAGTACATAAAAATAAATGAATGTATTACATGTTATAAGTTCGTACTTTAGTTTCATCATTATAAAAATATACTATGCATTAATGGTAAGTGCAACGAACAATGTCACAAGAGTAGCAGCAGAAAGCTTCACCACGTTAATACAGAGATACGCCATCTTGTGGCTATTACGCATGCGCACCCTTTCCCTCCAAAACTATCTCTAAGCGTAGTCACGTGAGTGTGACTGACGCATGCGCAGAAGAGGAAAGTCAAGCAGCGGCCATTTTAGGACAAAATTAATTGTATTAGTAAAACACATAGGCAAGCGTCTCTATGATACCCACGCACATTCAAAATACAGAAAATTAGTAAAACAAACAATTGAAGTTACGAGATTATAATAGATTTAACGAGGTTCTTGACTCGAGCAAGTCGCGATGCGAAATCTTGCTCTATCAATCCCCTCTTTGATGATATTTACTATCATCACAAAAAATGGAACCAGATGCCAACTTTCTTTCACACCTTGTACATCTCTATCTCTTCCAACAGTCGGTTCAGCTTTTCTTTTTCAGTTTTTGTAGGGTGAGAATTTTTCACCTTTTTATAAATCTTATTATTCATTTCTTCCAATTCAAGTTCATCCGCACTCCGTTTCACTCCTCTTGCATTCATCTGATACTTCTTAGTATGCTTTCGACATTTGCAACAGACGAATATGAGAAATAGGATAAGACCTATCACTCCAATTGGCATCAGTACCTTAAGTAGTAAGCTTCTACCTAAACTAGCAAACCAATGTCCTACATTGGAGAGACCATCAACCAGTCTCTTCCAGGCACTGTCAACCTCGAGTGGTTTGAGTTCCTTTTCCAAATTAGTAATGTTCTTTACATATCTTTTGAGCTGTACGCTTTTGTCCGGAATGTAAGTGCAACAATGTTGCGCCTTCAACATCCGGCAGACTCCGCCCTCTTTTGCTAATAAGGTGTCAAGAGCAAGTCTGTTCTGCAAAACCATTGATCTGATCGCAACCATTTCGGTATTGACCAGCAGAAATCCATGAGCTGTGTCAGTAGACAACACATCCACTATTGTGGACAATTTGCAAATTCTGTGAGTGTTCAGAACCACTCCCACTCCAGGTATCAGTGCACTAAAAATACTACCCATTATTTCACCTACGCTTTCTCTTTTGCTACGCGCTAAGCCATTAGTATTTTCACTGCTTCCAGCCATTTCGTTCACATGGTATATTCTCGGAAAAACAATGCCAAAGTAGCAGCTTCCATACCAGTGATCCGGCAATTTGAAATAAGCCTTGTCTCCACATATATAATAAATTCCAGGAAACACAGGCTCTGACCCATTTTTGAATCCCCAACCTCCAATTACCTTGTAATTGTGCTCACATTGACTGGAACCAATGAAAATGTTATTATAATAATCAGTCTTCTCACGGTGAAGACAGAGTTTCCCTTTCTTCTCGAAATCCAGCAACAAAGCAGGCCCTGCCCCGCCATTTGAGGTGCTTTCCATGTTCTCAGCCCATTTGGGTGTTTTCTGCCTTTTGTCATTTGCCTTTCTTTGGAAATTCTCCCTTCTTTTCTCTGCCATGTTTAAAAATACTTTTTCTTGTTCGTGTAATGAACAGGTCAAGTTGTCTCTGTGTGCTTCATTTAAGTCTATAGTACCTATAGTCAGAAAATATTCCCCCATATAACGTGTAACGTCACTTTTGGTATGTACAGGATTCAAATTTCCACGTATGGGAAGTTCAGAAAAAATCACGTCATTGTTTTTTTTTTTATAACCTTTATTGTACAGAAAGTGCTCACAGATACGGGCCTACAACCCATCGGGCCGGCCACCACAATGAAAGAAACATATCAGGAAATACAGAAGCTCCAACAGGATTTCAAAGCAGTCCCTACAAAAAGCAAAGGCAAAAAGCCTCCGAGCAACCATCACAAACAGGATGAGAGAAGATTAAATTTTATAATAAGGGAAAGGGTGTTACAGAATAATGGCAATCCGTAAGGTCCAGAGGGCCGTGGCGGGCCGCGAGCAAGCAGAAGTATCGAACACAGGAAAATGCAAAAAGAACAGTCACATTTTGGCAGAGGCAGAACGTGAGTCCCACAATAATAGCAATTGCAACCGCTGCCCAGCGCCCCCCACCACTACAAGAACACACACTAATACACAAAACTAAAATTAGGTTTGCAAAACAAAAAGCCCTCTGCCACAACAACCCGGGGGAGGAAAGAAAAAGGGGAGAGAGGGAAAAAAAGGGGGATGAAAGGGCATAGGAAAAAAAGGGGGGGGGGAAGTAAGGACGCAGCGTCACTGCACGCACCCCATAGCTAACGAAGCACTCAAGAATAGACCGGCACAAGGAACTAGTGGTAACAGGAGGAATGAATGCGTAGTAAACCGGGTCAGCAGGAATACCAGAAGGCCCATGCCAGCAAAAGACACCCCAGGGGGCCACATGCCGACACCGCGTCACGAAAAAAGGGGGGATACATAAGAGCCATAGAACAAAAAAGAGGGGGAATGAGGGAAAAACACAAAAGGACAGACCCCCCCCCCACCCCGCACAACCCACCCTGCACCCCTGCAGAAGGCTATGGCCTACCCCCCAGCAGCGTGCCTGTCGCCCTAATCAGAACCCGAAATATAGAAGAAAGAAAAGTAAGAAAGAACCACAAAGACAAAAAGAAGAAGGGAAAACAGGGAAGTAACAGCGGGAGAGGAGCCATATAATCAAAACCCCAGCAGCTCCCACACCCCCGTCCAAGAACACTCAGAGCCCACGGGAAGACAATAAGCACAAGGATAAAGTCCAGGAACATGAAGAAGAATCGAACATAGTCTTACAGTTACAAACGGATCATCCGACCATACCGCAAAAGAATAGTCCACCGAGGCAAGTTCATCTCAACCCTGTCCTTGTTTATCCCAAGCTGTAGTCGTCCAACGCACAAGGAACCAGATCATGTGGAACAGGAGGTGAATAACAGGGAGTCCGATCGGCAATCCACACCAGCCGCATCGATCGCGACCCGGATGAACAGGAAAGGACGGCAGCCACATCAGGCAATGCAGGCACAGTTCCGAAGACAAAATGAGGAAAGCCGAGCCGGCGGAGCAATCACAGAATCTTCGTTCGGCCAGTCGAGGCAAAAAAGGAAAGGGCGATCCAACGAGGTCGGTCCGGACGGAACCCGTCCGGCGGACCCCCAGCCCAGGAGGGAACACCGGATGAAGGAGGGCAGGAGACATCTGAACACCCAAATCGACGGCAGCCGCCGGGTCTACGACCTCCAGGAAAGTTCCAGCAGCACACAACAGAGATGAAGCCGCACACACCGGGGGGGGCCCAGCGGGCCCGGCAAAACGATCCTCCTTCAGGTCAATGATAGGTGCGACCGCGGGAGTACCCCAGGAGCGTAGGGCGGCGAGGATGTCGCCAAGCGTGGGTCCACCTTTACAGTATTCAGCAAACGTGCCTTGCGGCGGACCAGCGTCGCCAGTCTCGGCCAGGCCGAGAGACATGGGGCAGGCCGCCATCTTAGAAGCCCGGCGGGGCCGCGGCAAACTCCAACCCCCGTCCGAACACCGGCGGGGCAAACAGGATATGGCCGACCACCAGCAGAGGCACCACCAGGACAGAAAGGGGAGCCACCAGAAGAAGGCGAGTCGCCGGCTCCCACACGCCGCCGGCACCGTTCTCCGAGTCCGGGCGGAGGAACTCAAACTGGCCGGACCGGAGGACAAAGGGGAGACGAGCCACATACACGGTCAACCCCGTCCATGGAAGGCAGCGCCCCAACACCAGGCCGCAGGACCGCCGGACCAGGCCCGGATAGCCGTAACCGGTCTAATTGCATATCGGCCTCACCGACCGAGCCCACACCGACACCAAGGGCCGGCCACAGCGCCTCGTCAGGCCCGGGCGCCGCCAAGGAGAGTCAGGCCCGCTCGCTCCGGAAGCCCCGAAGCAGACAAGGGCACAGCTCAGGATCCGCGGCACCCAGGAACAAACGGATCAAACGGTAAGTGCCTGTGAAATGTCGTAGTTCCATGGTCCATCAAAGAATACTTCCCGGGGCAGGATAAAAGACAGGATCGTCGTTCAAGACAGGAGAGCGAACGGAGCCGAGCTAAAACGCGGCCATCTCGGACGCGAGCTTGGCTCCTCCCCCAATCACGTCATTGTTAGAGTAATAGTACTGTAACGGTCCTCTTTTGTAAAATAAGCTTGCTAAAATACTACAGGAGATTCCATAGGTCAGAGGTAGGTGATGATATGTCACACCTTCAGCTACAGAAGTAGGTAGCTTCATGCAGACATAACAATCTTCTATTTCCATAGTTTCTACATAATGCACTAACAAGTTTGCAAAAACATTTGAGTGTGTCTGATTCCTAACTCCGTGGTAATGTAGTCCTTCTTCATCTGATGCTTCTAAGTCTCGTTTTGTCTGTTTGAGTGCTTTCTCACGTCTTTCTACACTTCGTGTTGTCAGTTCTTCAGTGTCAGTGATCTGTGTAGGGTCAATATTAGTATTTTTACTAACCATAAAGGGAATGAAAACTGTTAGTCCTATCCAAACTAATACAATTATAACTATACTACATACACATACTTTGCAGCATGTTTTACAACCACTGCAACTAGGCCTTCCATTCGTCCTTGACTCAGACATTTTCGGCTCAGAAGAAGTTTCTCAACCCCTCTTTGTAAGTTTACACAGATAGCCTACTCTGTGCAACCTCAGGTGAGCTCGTCTTCCTCTTCTTCGGAGTACTCAGCAACCGGTTCTCCGTCACTTTCGTCAGTGATGTCAAGTTCCTCAAAATTTTCCAAGATTAAGTAGGTCCACTCCGGGTCCTGATATTTTTCGTTTTGTCTTTTTATTCGCTCACTCCTTCTCTTGGAGCTATCTTCAGGTATTTCTGCAATTCGGGGACTTCTTCTTATATCTGCAAGTTTCTCTTGGACTGTTTTTATTCTTAATTTCAGTCTCTTAACATACCTTGGCTCAATGTGTTTCTTTTTCTTTAGTCTTTTTGCTGGCACTGTGATTGTGCTTTCTTCTAATGCTCTTTTATTTTCACTTGTCTGTGGCGCTTCGTTTTCTGTTTCTTCCCTTCCTGTCTGACTAGTCCCAGGTCCTGTATCTATTTCTTCTGCCTGGTTACTAAGCTGGCCTGGTTCAGGTGAATTTTTGTTTTTGCTTTTGAATGTCTCTATTACTTTGTCCTGAACACGTTCTTCTAATTCTAACTGATCCTGTTCAAGCACTTCGATCCCTTGATTTTCTTCTGCTCGAACTATTACACTTTTTCTAGTCTGTCCCTTTTCAATTTCAGGAGTTAGTGGAGGTGTGTCAATCACCTGATCTGTCCCTGTCTGACCTTCTTCTTCGTCCTCAGACTTGATGTGAATCTCAATGATCTGAGGGTCTTCGCCTGTGCCTTGCTCGACCTCACTATTCCACTCTCTGTCTTCTCTTATTCGCTATCTTGTTCTGAGTGGGTCTCCAGAGAGATCGACTATGGGTATCCAATCCTCTGGCCAGATTCCCGGCAGCTCGTCATCAGCTACTTCTGGACCAGCCTCCGTTGGATGTTCAGCAGTACTGGTGCTTGGCCATTCGTCATCAGCTACCTCCGGGCCAACGTCTGTGGGACCCTCGTCTGGGCTGGTGCTCGGTCGTCTGTCGTCAGCTACTTCAGGACCAACATCTGCAGACCCCTCAGCTGGACAACCTTCTGCTCCAGGCTCCTCGTCAGGTATCACCTTCTGGGTATGGCTGGCATGGATCCACTTGGGAACCTCGGCGCACTTTACAGCAGTCGTCGTTACCAGGATTACTTGCCGCTTTTTCCCCCACCTCGGTGCTAGGCAACTTGAACGAGTGTGCTTCTTTATTTTAACCCAGTCACCAGGAACCAATTTGTGAACTGGTGTTGTCGGGTTGGCGACGGCGTCTGCCCCAATCTGGCGAGAGATAGAACGCACTTGGTCACCCAGTTGCTTGCAGTATTCAAGTACCAAATCATCAGAAATGCTTAACAGTTTGTATCCTGGTACCCATGCTTGTCTCATCACTCTTCCCATCAAGATCTCATGGGGGCTCAGGCCTGTTCTCCGATCTGGAATGCTCCTGAGTCCCATCAGAACAAGAGGGAAGGCATTTATCCAGTTTAGGCCAGTAGAATCACATATTTTTGCCAATCTATTCTTGATGGTGCCATTTATTTGTTCTACCACTCCAGAAGCCTCTGGATGATATGCACAGTGCAGTTTGTGTGTGATCCCAAATGCTTTGCAGAGCTGAGCCAAGATTTCATTCTGGAAATGTCCGCCTCTATCTGAGTCAATAAAGACTGGAACCCCGAACCTCGGTACTAGCTCTCTCAGCAATAACTTGGCTACTGTTATGGCGTCGCATTGTGTGGCAGGGTAAGCTTCCACCCACTTTGAAAATAGGCAGACAATGACAAGGACATATCGTTTTCCCTCACAACGGGGCATGGTAATGAAATCTATTTGTATTCTCACAAAGGGACCCCTTGATCTCCCAATTTTCATCAGCTCAACTTCTGTTCTCTTGCCAGCGTTGAACTGTTGACATGGCAACCACCTCTGGAAAAGGGACTCTGCTACCTTCCTGAACTTCTTGTTGTACCAAGTCTGTTGAAATACCAGAACCATGGCATCCCTACCAATGTGTGATCCTTCATGTATCAGTCTGGCCATTGGGGCAAGTAGTTGTCTGGGTAACACAGCCATACCATTCGGGCCCACAATGACACCATCCTCACGTCTCGGTCTACAACCTTCTTCCTTCCACTTCTCTTTCTCCTCCCAGGGCGTCACATGCTGCCCTTCTCTCACTTCATCCCATGTAGGCACTTCTTCAAACATCCTAAGTTGGCAGCTGCTTCCAGTCCCACCCCGCTTTGGATTTATTCGCATCTGCTCCATGGCGCATTGTTTTGCCACTCGATCAGCAAAATCGTTTCCCAAAGATACAGGGTCAAGGCCTTTCTTATGAGCAATACACTTGACCACTGCCAATTCCTTTGGTAACTGGATTGCCTCTAAAAGGTCTTGAACCACTTTTCCATTTCGAATGGGGGTACCTGATGAAGTCAGGAATTCTCTTTGTAGCCATAACTGGCCAAAGTCATGCACCACCCCATAACAGTACTGGCTGTCAGTATACACTGTTATTCTTTTGTCTTTTCCCAATTTGCAAGCTCTAATCAGAGCGATCAATTCGGCTACTTGTGCAGACTTTACTCCAAATAAATAGGACGCTTCTTCAATTTTCGTTAACGTTACCACAGCATAGGCAGCACTTAGGCCCCCTAGTTCATGCCTCAGGCACGAACCGTCCACAAACCATTCCTCATCATGCACAGGCAAAGGAGTTTCTTTAATGTCTGGGGGAGGTTTAGTACTGAACTCTGTCAGATCAATACAGTCATGCTCATCATTTCCCTTATCTTCCATTACCATTGATTCAGGGAGTAGAGTGGCGGGGTTTAAAATATTGCATCTGGTGATGACAATGTTTGCAGCTCCCATGAGAATCCTCTCATATTTAGTCAGCCGACTAGGGGTGAGATACTGAGTTTTGGTTCGGGTCAATAGAATCACAACTGCATGTGGAACATACACAGTTACAGGATGTCCCATGATAATGGACTCACTTTGTTCTAAACTGGTGCATGTTGCAGCCACTGCTTTCAGACATCCAGGTAATCCAGCAGCCACCGGATCCAATGTGGCAGAGAAATATGCCACAGGCCTTCTGGTCGTGCCATGTTCCTGAGTCAGGACTGACAATGCACAATTGTCACGAGTGTCACAGAATAGGCCAAACTCCTTGGAGTAGTCAGGCATCCCTAGAGCAGGGGCTGTACACAGACAATTACGCAACTTTGTGAAAGCTGTTAGGCTCTCGTCATTCCATTCCACTGGGTCTTTCGCTCCTTTCTTTGTCATCTGAATCAAGGGCTTTGCAAGGACTGCGAATCCCACAATCCATTGCCTGCAGTAACCTACAACTCCGAGGAACATTCTGATTTCTTTCTGAGTACGGGGTAACTGCATATTTTGAATTATTCTGACCCTCTCTGAGGTAACTTTTCTGATACCTTTTTCTATCTGGTGTCCCAAATATTTCACTGATTTTGAACAGAACTGTAATTTCTCAGGGGCCACTTTATGTCCCTTTTCACTCAGGTGACTTAGTAGGGCAATGGTGTCAACCACGCAGTCCCTATGACTTTTAGACGCCACCAATAGGTCGTCAATGTACTGGACCAAAACGGACTTTCCAGGTAAGACTAAAGTTTCAAGACATTTTTTCAAGATCTGATTAAAGATAGAGGGGCTCTCTGTGTACCCCTGGGGGACCCTATTCCAGACATACACGTGACTGTTGAAAGCAAATGAGAAAAGAAATTTGCTGTCTGGGTGCAATGGAATCGAAAAGAATGCATGACATAGGTCTATCACAGTGAACCATTCAGCATCCCAGGGAATCTGATACAGGATCACTGCTGGGTTCGGGACAATAGGGCAGCAAGGAACCACTATCTTGTTTACCTTTCTTAGGTCCTGAACTACTCTGTACTTGCCATTAGGCTTTTTGATGCCCATAATGGGTGAGTTACACGGGCTACTCATCACTTCCTGTATTATGTTTGCTTCTAGCAATTTCTGTATTTCAATGGCAACACCTGCTCTCACTTCTGCACTCATTCTGTAAGGCTTGGTATTGGGGTACACTGCATTTTCTCTCATGGCTATTTGTATGGGGTCTACGTTTTTCATTAATCCCACATCCTTTCCTGTAAAGTCCCATACTTCTGGCTTCACTATCTGCTGGAGTTCTTCAGGTAAGTCCTGTATAGTCAGTCGTTTTATTTCTGAGTCAGGTCTAATTAACATTAGCTTGTAGATACCGTCTTCGTCTGGAGTTTGAATTTCGACGCCCTTTGGTGTGCAAAAGATGGTACAATTCATTTTGCACAGCAAATCACGTCCCAGTAAATTTACCGGACTGGTATTACAGACAACAAATCTGTGCATTTGTTTAAAATTTCCAATTGAGATCTCCATGGGCTCGGTAACAGGTGTACTAATCAGTTGATTAGATACACCCACTACTTGGATTGCTTCTCCCGAGAGGGGTAGGTTTGGAACGTCCACTGTTCTTACAGTAGAACGGGTAGCACCAGTGTCCAACAGAAAGGTGACATCATTTCCATCAACCTTTCCTTCAATGTATGGTCCCGACTGGTCCACCGGCAAGGAGGCGCCAAGTACGCACTCCTCGTCCTCCCCTCTCAGGCCCCGTCAGTACTGGTCGTCACAGAAGAAAGTGTCATTCAGTAAATACTGCGAAGTTGCTGTATTTCTATTTTCATTGCCTCCCCAGATTTCTACGTCATCACCCTGTGGTGATTTTCCATTAAAAATAGGTTTTGGCGCTCTGGGCACTTGGATCGTTTTTACCTGCTGCTGGGTCTTTCTTTGTTTTTCATTCTGCGTCTGTGGAATTAAATCAGGTGTTTGGGCATTATCATCTTGTAAATAGGGACACTCGTCTCTCCAGTGTCCAATTTCCCCGCACTGATGGCAAGGAAATTTCTTCTTAGCTTCCTCTCTACTCATTTTCGCTCTGGGCTTTCCTCCACCCCCACCCCCAGGACCTTGGTTCGGGGTGGCTTTATTCATTTTGTTTAACTGCTTTTCCTGTTGTTCTGCGAGCTTTACTTGAGCCCACATAACCTTCTCCTTGAGAGCCTTTTTCTTTTCAGCCATCTCGTCCTCACAGTACTTTGCGTACCGTAGGACCTCATCTATCTTTTTGGTATGCCAACAGATTTTATTATCCGTTATCCACTGACAAATTTCGGGTCTTAAACCGTTTACAAACCTGTAAATGAAATGGGTCATGTCCTTCATCTCGATGTTATCTATACCACTGTATGTTTTAAATACCTGCAACAGTCTTTCATAAAAGGAGTGCACTGTCTCATCTCTTTCCTGCGTGGTTCTATCGATTTTGGTCCAATCAGTTTCCTTTGCGGGCACCTTTATTTTTAAATGCTGAATTACTTGATCATATTTTCTCATTACTTCCTTCGATGGTTCTCCTGTTTTTTCATCTCTCGCTTATTCCTCACTAGGCCAAGCTATGGCTATTTTACACTCGGTCCACAGATCTACAGGGACCACTATGTTGAAGAACCCATCCAGGTCCTTCCACAGGCATTTTTGCACTTTTACGAATCTTTCTACCTGCCTATACCAATCCACGGGCTTTTCTCGTAATTTCGGAAAATCATTAGTAAAGGATACAATATCCTGTCTGGACCATGGAACGTGTACATATTTTCCACCTGGTACTTCGCGCATAGGGCATAACTGTTCTGGTTTGTCAGCTTCCTTTAGAACAAATTCGGGAGTTGCCTGCCTAGACCTGGCCTCATCCTTTTTCTTGACCCATCTTGCTTTCCATCTTTCCACATCTCCCCATTTTTGTAATACTGTCAATAGTTCTTTGACCTGTGCCTTCTTCCCTGAAACATTCAGGTTTTCCAAATCCTTGTCTGAGAAATCTGCCCTATATGGTTTCTGCAGAGGTTTCGATTTTGAAATATCTATTCCCATGCTAGCAGCAGTGTCTGTCAGTTTTTCATGAAGTACTCGAGTATTTCGGGTGAGACTCTTGCAGATAAACAGCATTTCGTCTTCGGAGTAGGTATCTAATCTGTCTAATCCTACGTTTCCTGCCATCAATTCCTCTATTTCTATTCTCAGCTTGTAGAGATCTAAAGGTTTCGTTGGGGACGCTTGTTTTTCAAATTCTTGACTCCATCTTTCGATTTCTTCAGGAGTCACCAATGTGACACTCTTAGTACCCGAGGTCGATTCCATTTGAATTTCCCTCGCATTAAAAGGATTATGTCTTTTCTGTATCCTTTTTCCGGTATTTCTAACGGGCAGATCTAGTAGCGAGACCTCCGACTCGCACTCACTTGTCTGGTCATCTACAATTAAGGGTTCTGGTCTGGCCGGTGCAATGACAGGAGTAATTACTGGAGTTTTCGGAGTCCCTTGACGGTCCCCGTACAACGGAACCACTGGTCCGATAGTTACTGGGATCGTCAAGGCTTCAGGACTTGTATTTAGCTGTGACATTTTCTGTATTATCTCAGCTCTCTGCCTTGCTAGCGCTTCTCGCTCTTTCTCTTCTAATAACCTGTCCAAAGATTTGTCATGTAACACCTGTGGGGTTAGAGTGGGAGCATAACTCGGGGCAGTGGGATGTGTCTCACTCGGTCCTCCGCCATAATTAGGTTTTTGAAACAAACTTCCTGTGCCTAGAATTCTCGGATCTTCCTCATCCTGTGGCTGTAATAACGGCATTCCGGAACCTAAGGACCTCACCTCACCTCCGTAGGGGGGACGAGAACAAAAATCTCCTTCACGTAAATATCCCATCTCCCCACCAACGGGTCTCCTGGGGTAAATACTTCTGGTTTCTACGGGTCCTAGGCTCTCAGTATAAGGAGGAATTAGATAACCCCCTCCTACACTTGCGGACCTGACCTCTTCCTTTTGTAGAGATCTCCGGGGAATATCCCCTGCACTTGAAGGTCGGTGTCCTTCATTATAAGGAGGCGGACTTCTCATGCATGTGTCTTCTAATAATTCGTCATCTGATTCTCCGAGGGGCCCCCAGTGTTTGGATTTCTCTGTCCTTTTCCCCCCCCCCAGGAGGATCTTCTGCTGGCATCATGGGAAACAGTCCCTCAACAATCATACTCTGCCTCCACTGTTTCATCTTTTGGGCTCGGGCTTCTTGCTTCAGTTTTGGATAAAATGTTGTCAATCCTTTATCCAATCCGGGCTTGTCCCTTTCAAAAGCCTTAATCTCCCATTCCTCTAGTGCTTCATACTGCGTTAACCTAGGTCTGGGATGCAAATCATTCATTCGGGTTCTCAAATTAAATAGAATCCTGCTGTTAAAGGTACCCTCCAACGGAAAAGCCAAAACTCCGTCATCTTTCGTGTATTCCGCCCAATTTTCCAACCATACACAGGTATTATACCCTTTATCGAACATCATGAAAGATGCGGGAGTATTTGGTGGCGGAATGACAATCCTTCTCTAGTTTTAATCTGCTTATCTTTCTTGAAATAATTTTTTTTTTTTACAAGGGACAACTTTCTCTTATTTCCGTACATAATGTCGTGCTTTATGCCTTTAAACTGATCTCTTTCAAATCCCAAATCTCTCGGATCGGGTCTAGTATGCGGTCTGTACGAGTGCCACATACGATTCCTACGCTTAACTTTGTTTACAAAATTTCTCCCAATCAGAAGTCGTCTTGTAATTTCGTGCGACCAATGAGGTGCACGAGCTCAAATAATTTCGGCCAATGGGTGCGCGGCCCCTTCGTGAGACAGTTCCCACGCTCCGGCGCTCACCCCTCCCTTACAATTCCAGGTCCACTACCAGCCCGCTGCGTCTACCAATCCCAGCGCGGCACGTAGTGACGTCAGAGCGGCTTCGCGACTGACTCCCTCCTTCACAAGGTAACGGAAACGTTCTTACTTTCTAAAGTGCTTAGTGCTTGGTTATTTTACAACAGTTACACACTCGCCACCGTGCTCAAGTGCCTAAAATAGAAAGAAATTTTCACTGCAAGTAAACTACTTCCATTTACTTTTCACTCACTACGGATAAGTCTTCTCTGCCTACCCTTCACTCTAGCATCGGAGAACCTGTTACTCCCCTAGACTCATCCACTTTACCGGGATATATCCGAGACTAAGGTTTCCCCAGCGAACCCCTTTGCTTTCACCCAAGCTCCGATGAACCTGCTACTCTTCTGATGTGACCCTAAATAGGTTTATGCCACAATGGGAATTTTGCCAATGAACCTCGTTACTAACATTTATTCAAACATGCATTCGGAAAAACCCTTGTTAGCGCTTCCAGTCCTGCCTAACCTGCACCAACTTTCCTTAGAGCAGGTGACCTCAACACGAGTGGATTCTATTCACCACTCGCTATTCAATTCCCCGGGGATTCCTAACAACATATAACAATTACGAACGAATGGGTTAATACATATATCAATATAACAATAAGAAAAACACTTTAAAACATTTCATAATTTTTCAAAGTAAACAATTTTCAAGCGATTGATCAGATCTCTTGAAGCGCCTACTCTTATAGCAGCATCCGACTTAGCTAGACTAACTAGTCCTACCTAACCTTTAACTATTCCCTAACCATCCTCTTCGCTACCAGAAAAATTACTGCTAGAGATCGCGGGTCACCCGACCAATAATTTTGCCACTTCTGGCATCGGGCCCATATATTTCAAATCACCAGATACATTGATCGGATGACGTCAAAATCTACTACCAATAATTGTGGGATTCCTTTCGATTATTTCTAGTGTACCCGACTTACCATCCACTGTTACGGGTACCTATGACCACAATGGATCAGGGAGCTAGCTGTAAAAGGAAAGGCAGCAAAAATAATATACTCTTCAATAAATGACTTTACTTTTCATAAAATGACCACGGACAACTAGAAGTTTTATAAAGTTTTATCTAAAGTTCAATCAGTGTGAAAATCCAACTTACATTTGAGCAGATAGTCAGTAAGCAAGATAACAAAACATTTTGGATTCAAGAGAAATGCGACTGGGAACCTGCTAAGCTAGTAAACTAATCATGTAGGAGTGGACATGGGTAATGAAGAGATAACTAGGGCAAGTATCATTTATGCTAGGGAATGGGAAAATTTTAGAAATCTAAACAGTTCGATTAACGTAAATAGGACACGCTATAACTTCAGAAAATCTCTTCATTCAGTTTAGTGAGAAAAATTTATAGTATACATCAAACAAGTTATAAACTGCAAATGGAGGAAAAATGATTTGTATAAGGAAGGGCAACATAGCAACACGCTATGAAAATAAATGCATACGTTTCATGAGATGCAATGAGTTGCGAAAGTATGGAAAACTTATCATATGCAAAAGGTATGTCTTTATTGAAGCAAAGACAGAAAATAGAAAGTGCAGTTTAAGAACTCAGAGCGATATTTACCTAGACTGGTGTGAAAACCAACCCTGGCCACGGGTCAGTTAAGGACAGGAAACCCTCAAGGAAGGATACCCCTCAATGGACAGCAGGTGCAGAATGGACCCCCAGGACAGGACAGGAAACCCTCAGATTAGGATCAGGACAGGACCACCAGGACACGACCAGCACCCGCAGTTCGGAAGCAACGCCTGCGCTCCACCCTCTCTGCAGCTATCGTTCAGAACCCCGATTGGGTCAGCGAACTCCCCAGCAAAGTGCTCCGCCAGCACTTAAGGTTTAGTAAAACCTTAGTCTATGGTCAATTTCGGACAGAGTGCTCCGCAGCGCTCTGTATATTCAGTCACCTATTGAGTGCGTTGGGTCAGTGACAGGTCAGCTATTCAGACAAGTCGGACAATTTCTCTAGCTAAACCTAGGCTAGATATACTGTTTTGGGACAGAGTACCACCCCCCAGATGGTGCAAAGTGTCAGAATCCCCAAATTTCGATTGGTCCTAAGGTAGGATTTGGTTAACACACCAATCAGAACAGACTATTCTAAGGCCTATTTTGCATGTTAAGGTGCCGCCTAGCAAGATTGGGGTTCCCACGAGAAGTCGCAGGGAATACAATGCAAAAGAATACAATGTGTTACAATATAATACAATCTAGATGCTCTTGCTGGGTGAAGGTGCATGTTCCCAGGCAGGCTCTGGCATCAACCTTCTTTGGCTTGGTTTCAATGTCACCGCACCATCCATTGATTCTGCGCAGAAGTTCCCTCCAAGATGGACTCCCCAGCCCCATCACCCCTCAGTGCCGAGGATACATGAAAAGTAAGCGAAAACAAATTAGTACATAAAAATAAATGAATGTATTACATGTTATAAGTTCGTACTTTAGTTTCATCATTATAAAAATATACTATGCATTAATGGTAAGTGCAACGAACAATGTCACAAGAGTAGCAGCAGAAAGCTTCACCACGTTAATACAGAGATACGCCATCTTGTGGCTATTACGCATGCGCACCCTTTCCCTCCAAAACTATCTCTAAGCGTAGTCACGTGAGTGTGACTGACGCATGCGCAGAAGAGGAAAGTCAAGCAGCGGCCATTTTAGGAACAAAATTAATTATATTAGTAAAACACATAGGCAAGCGTCTCTATGATACCCACGCACATTCAAAATACATAAAATTAGTAAAACAAACAATTGAAGTTACGAGATTATAATAGATTTAACGAGGTTCTTGACTCGAGCAAGTCGCGATGCGAAATCTTGCTCTATCAGTGTGTCTAATGACCCAAGCCCTGCCAGTGAATAGAGAGGGTGGTTGAGGTAAACAGAGTACTCAAGAACCAGCTGCGACTGGTTCCGCCCCCACCCTGCACCTTCAGACAAAGGAAAATGGTGTATAAAAATGGGGCTGTGTCCCCACAGAAGTTGTTCTTTCTGATCCTACTTGAGGGGGCTGCTGCTGCTGGGGCCAGGAGGAACCGCCACTTGGACTGCCTCCCTGCCCGGAGGGCCAGTGAGCTGGCCCCTGGCCCAGCCTTGCCCCCCCCTGCCTGCCTACAAGGACTTTGCTGGGCTTGTTGGCCCCTAGCGCTTGGGAGCGCTTTGGATTGCCTTTTGGCGCTTGAGAGCGCTTTGTTGTGAACCAGCGCTTAATAGCGCTTTGTTGTGAACCAGCGCTTAATAGCGCTTTATTTGCCATTTAGCGCTTGGGAGCGCTCTGGGTGCTTTTGCCTGCGTGCTGTGTTGCCAGCCGAGCGAGTGGCACCTCGCTTCATATTTTTAACTGGAAGCCGGTGCCCACCCGGCATTGCCCCGGTTTATTGAATTATTGAAGAAGCCGGTGCCCACACGGCATTGCCCAGAATCGTGAAGCCTCCCCCCGGGCCGCCGCTCTGCCTACGGCGACCCGGAAGTCCCGCCTCCACTCCCCCCAGCGCCGCGCTGCTATTGGTTGCAGCGCGACCCGGAAGCCAGGCAAAGCCCGGGAAGACGGGGGCGGGCCTGGTCGTGCTCCGGGCTCCACGGAGAAGGGAAGCCCGGAGCAGAGAAGACTGAGGCTGGGCGCGAGGTTCCCCGGGCAGGAGAGCCCCAGAGAGCGAGAGGAGCCCCGCCCGCGGCCCCAGAGCGACCGCCAGAGAAGTGCTGCAGCCTGCAGAGACCGGTGAGTGCCCGGGAGGGGAGGGGGCATCGGGGCGCATTTTCGGCGCCCGCCCCTCCCCCTAGTAAAAGGCTCGTGGGGGCCTTACCTGTTGTTGAGCTGTTGAGGCTCCGGGGGCATTTTCTGTTTAGAGCCACAGAGGCTCTTGCTGGCATTCGTTGTGGATCTCGAGTCCCCCCAAAGGGAGGGGGGACTCCACTGACGGGGGCAGTTGGTTCTCAAGAGTTCCCCGAGCGGAGCTCCTACGTGGCCGGCAACCTGGGGGCATTTGCAAAGTTGAGTCCCCCGTGAGGGGCTCCACCAAGGCAGCATTTCGTGGTTAGAGCCCAGTGAGGCTCTGGAGGGCCACATTTACTTCTTAGGGCCCGGAGAGAGGCTCCAGGCGCCAAAGTTGTTTTGAAGAGCCCAGAGAGGCTCTGGAGTCCCCCATTGTTGTTTAAGAGCCTGTGAGAGGCTCAAGGTGCCACCTATGTTTTTAGAGTCCAGAGCGGCTCAGGGGGACATTTTGTTTCTGCAGAGCCTGTGAGGCTCCCACAATTGGCCCATCCTTCCCTGCCCCAGCTGCCCAGCACTTTGTGGGCAGCTGCCACGTTTAGGACCCTGGACACTGGACACAGGGCGTCCTAGCCCCAGAGAGGCCAGTTGGCCTAGGGACAGTCACAGGTGGTGACTTACGTGAGTTTGGCGCAATTGTACTTTCTATGCACCTCTGAATGTATTGTTTATGCGTCATGTGCCTTTACACCTCTGAATGAATGTTATGCATTGCATCATGTGTTTTGTTCTTACACCCCTACAGGTATTGTGATGTGTAGGTGGTTGTTTCCTCCCTAGTACAGGTGGTGCTAGTGAGGTCCTGGTTACCAGTGATTACTGGTTGTGTGCTATTTTGTGCTAAAGTAATTTTACATTTAAAGTGCTATTTCTGAAAGTGTTACTTCTGATTCCTGACAGTGGTCCAGGTGGCCCTGTCTTGTAAATATCCCCCTGTAAATTCTGCCCGTGCCTCTGGCACATTGTAAAGTGTGTGTTTTATCTAATGTGTTTTGGTGTAATACAAAGGCTATTTTTATATAACCTTGTGTGGAGTTTCCTTTGTGGTGGGCCTGGATGTTGTTGCTGGGGTGCATGCGCAAATACTTAACTTACATCGCCTCCAAGTTTAGCCTTGCTGCTCGCGCCACGTTACCTAGAGGGTGAGCAGGGGTTATCTTGGCGTGTAACTCCCTTGCCCTGACTTGGGGGTGGTGGTCTCTGACTGACTTTGGCGAAAGCCCTGGCCAGCCGGGGATCCCATTTCCAACATCAGCCATTTTCCCTGCGGCCAGGGCTTCTGTGTCTTGCAGGTGGTGTCTTGTGACAGGTTATATTGAATTGAATACACCATTGTCTAATCAAGAGAAGCTACTGATGAGATATTGACTAACCAGCACCTAACCTATTAATTGTGATGGGATGTATTTATCTGTGACTATAATTTTGCATTGCCCATACGCTCGTCCCACAAATGATATCCTTTGTCTGGCAGACCCAGGTATCAGATCATCCATATACCCCAAAAATACTCAGACACTACACCTTTCAAGCATGTAACATTATGAGGTCATATTACATGCATGACTGCAATAGGGCATAAAGGGTAAATCCATGTAATAATATGGGATAGACGCAGTCACCTTAAAAAATACCTATATCAGTCTACACTGATACCTACTTCTACACCAACTTATGCCCATTGCACTTAGCTACCATGCCTCTACACTTGCCCTCCATAGTTCCTGATGGTCAAAAATCACCTGGCTTCAGCCTGCGGAAGGAGGCTTAGGGGGGAGAGTGGCAGGTACAGTGGCAGGAGCTGGTGCTGTCAGGCAGAAATGACAAGGAAGTAGGGACAAACAGACGGAGATTTAAGTCCATCCCTTCTTATTGTTCCTAGGTAGACCTTTTGGTCCTGTTTATTCTAATTCAAAAGGTGGATAGACCTGCTTTCTCCTGCATATATATATCCCACTGCCTGTAGAAGGATGGTCAAAGCTCAACATTTTATGAAGCCGTGAGCTTTGGGGATCAAAACAGCCAACTTGATGACCTGCGCTTAGTTCAGTTATTGTGGTAGCTAAGATAGGAAATGAGGCTACATCCACCAAGATCTAATGTTCCAGCAACTGTTGGACCTTAAGGTCCTTCACAGATCTGCCTCTTTTGGAGGAGGATAGACAACTTCAGACTGGAGCAGAGTATATTTAATGGCACATGATTAGATTTAGCTCCTCATGTTCCTCTGGTCGATCTACTCCCTTAGCTCTGACAATGTTTGGATGTTCCCGGCTCTATTGCCATTTACTGTTTCTTTGTCTTTGGACCTCATTGGTCTGTCTGTTTTCTTCCTCTTATCTTTTTATTTTCTATTCTGCTTGAATCTTCCTCCTTCCACCATGTTTCATATCTAATGCACCTTACCATGGCTGGATTTCTAGGCTGCTTAGAACACTTTTATCTCTCCTGTCATCACTCCCTTTAATGGCAATTAACTTATTGTGCTGGGCACAGTTGGACAAAAGGATGAAACAGCAAAACTTATGAACATGAGCCATTCCATGCTGTCACCCTGGGGACCACTTAGTGAAATCCCCACTTCCTTCAAGCCCTAACCCATTCTGTGCTTTATTTAGTTGATGACAGTTGACCTATGAGACCTCACATCAATGCAAAGACTCTCTCTGGCTTACATCTGCATAGTGAGAGCAGAGAGGGGTGTTCTTCTACAAATATGTTGCCATTTTCCGTTGAATGATTTCCCTACTTCAGTGATGGGTACCTCCACTCAACTTACTTACTTGGAGTGCAGAATGTTACAGCCTATCTCACCTTTTAAGTGAGGTAACACCATGTTCAAGATATCTAGAATCTACATCTGATATTCCTACTCACCAAATGAAAGTTACCATTTTTAAATTGTGCTTCTGAAATAATCTGAAAAATAGGATTGGTATAATGACATATATTTAAAAGTCACCCAACCAGCTATTTCTAAAAACAATTTCAGGTTTTATGAGCCGTTGGAATGTGGAGAAAATATCTGGGAAGCAGAAATACCCACAAACAAAATGATCTCTTTGGAAAGAGCCAGCTGGATATCGCAAAACAATGGGGGATATGCACAAGGAAGCAGAGGAGAGAGGTGTTAGCCTTCCTGGCATAACGCCTATCTCCTCCACTTCTGAAACGCAAGGCTGCGCCATATTTTCAAGAATGTGGTGCAGCCTTGCATTTCCCCCTGCGATGGCAATAAGTCTAGCAGCTTAGCGCCCACGCAGGCATCCTTGCACCAGAGTGCTAGGGTGTCTGCGTGCAGGGGAGTACTGTTTATGTATAGGAAGGTGTCCCTTTCAGCACATAAACAATCGTAGAAATGCCATTCTGTCACTTTCATGCATGCTGCTTAATGCAGCACACATGAAAGTGAAAAAATTGCATTTTTTTTAAAGGTTTGTTTGTGTACAGGAAGGGACACCTTCCTGTACATAAAGAAACAGTGGAATTTAGCTTTTTCCATCTATGCTGCACAAGGCAGCGCTCATGGAGAAAGCAAACACGAGGAGGAATAATGCATTTCTCCTCGTTTCGCCATCTTAAGACCAGGTTTTGCCTGGTCTTAATTTTGGCGCGGCCTCCTATGTATGCCACTCAGTGGGGTAGGGGCAGTGTCAAAATGAATGAGTGTTGCAGTGGAACGCCCACAGCAACACCCACTGCCCACCACTTTCACTCTAACCATAGCGTGAAAGGGGGCCTTATGTACAAGGCAGCGTTAAGCCAGTGCAGGCCCTATCGCCAACACAATGTCACTATAGGTAGATATGCCCCAATGTGTTTCCCGTGGATAAAGGGGTAACCCTGAACCATTCATACAAAAAAGAGACCACGGCCACAAGTAAGGAGCCAACACGTTTGTAAAGTTTATTTTTGTAGGATTTTTTGGTGCTGTGTTTTCTTTAGGGTATATCAGCAATTTACAAAGTAACATTTTACTAGAATTTGTTTAAGATTTAAAACTTGTGATTTTTACAATAAAAACCTATAATTGTTACAATACCCTATTGTTTTCGTCAGGGAGTAGAAATACAATGTCATAAAACAGAGAGTTGAGAAAACATTTTGTTCACAGGTGACAATAATTTGGATTTTCATAGAGTTGGTTAACACAAGAGGAAACCCCATTCAGTAGAAACATTAAAATACACCTTATTGCAATGTTGTAGAAATTGAATAGGAACAAAAAATAGGCTTGACAGTAATTTATAGACATGTTGACGTTTTAGATCAATTCTTTGTAAGAAAATATTTGGGAATGTTCTCGACATTTTCAAACACTTTCATAAAACATCAACATGTGTAAGGAAAAGCAATATATGCCCATATACCGCTTGGGCCTTTGGTAACAGGTGTCCAAGCATTGACTGTTGATGAGCAAGAATCTGACAATACTCACTGAGCATATGTCTATTGGAAGGAGAGGATTTGGAAGCTTGAACCAGAGGACTCCTATGTGGCAGTGAGTTGGCAACACACTGCAGATAAGTGCTACAGATGTAAGGCCCTCCTCCATTGTCAGGGTATTGGCCGCAACCCAGACACCAACTTCAGCAAAGTGCTGGCTAGAGGCTTCCGGGCCTGGGACTCTAGGCATGCTTATCATTAGTGGACCCATCAGGGATGCAGGTGAGGTGAACCCTTTTACTGGCTCAAACGTCCCTGCTGCTGCTTCACAGCTTGTTATATGTGTACCCTCATGGTAGTTGAGAGAAAATCCTAGGCCTAGATTGTTGCTAGGAGGGTCGAAGCGACACATTTCCCAAACAAAGAGCAGGCACATAATGAATTAGACCTCATTATCTAGGAGTATCATACAACCACAATCGCCAGAGAGAAGTCTGGTATCTTTTCCTTAAAGAGTGTGATGTATTTTATGCATGACTCTTCTAGCTAGATGGCTGCAATGGTATGAACAGTTTTCCCAGTAGACATCAAGACAGCTTATGATTGTGCCAGGTTTATAGAAGGGGTTGGTGCCTATTTTATGGTAGGGATCAATGCCAATTTCAGCCAGGAAATAATGCTAATATGTAAAGTCTGGTCCCTGTTCCTCGTTCATTAAATCTGTTTTATATATCTTAGTGTTGAGTAACACCTGGGAGTTGGGGCACTTTAAGATACAAAGTCTAGGATCCGGAAACAGGAAGTCCTCAGAAGATAAGGAACCAATGGAAGATTAGAACGGAACTGTAAAGGTAAATGAGAGGTGAAACTGAAAGTAGGAAGTTGTTTCAAATCACCAAATTTACCCTGGAGTAAAAACAGCAGCTCTCTGGGGAGTCCTTCGGTGTAAACCAGTCTGCCACAAATGAAATATATCTTTAGGCATATCATGTTCGACCTATTTAGCTCTCAAATTTTTAGACAGTAGAAGTGAGTGTTGCAAGTAAAAATGATGCTGTTCTGTAGCATTCTGGATAGATGTGTGAGGGGACTCTACCTGCAATGACTTCACTCCTCAGTAAAGGCCATCTCTGTGACATCTGACACTATGAGGAAAGCTTAATTGCTCTTTAGAGTGTATATGCCCCTGAACTCTGTTGGTCCACTGGATGCATTTCTCTGTAGACGTGATGTATAGCTTTACAAAGGTGGCAGAACTTTGAATGTTCTGTGGCCTCCATAATGCCCAGCACGGGGTAAAGGGAGCCCAGTGTGAAGGAGATACAGTTTTTGTCAGACAGCCTTGCCATGGGGCTCAGATAAAGCTTCTCTGTAAAGTGTAGATGTGCTCTTAGCAGACAAAGGAGGGGAGCTCTGTTTAACAAGGTGAATTAGCTGCGTAATAAAGGGCCTCTTACGTATCAATATTGTCCTATCGGTAATGGGTTAGTAATGTGCTAAACCTAAATGTGTATGAACATTTCCTAAATAATTCTAAATTGTTGGCTAAAAGTATGGGCTTATTAGCTGATCAATTGCCTCTTGTGGTCTGCTCTAGTGGTCTCCTAGAATGACTCTCTGCTAGAACGTTGCCTTTTTAGGGGTGGGCAATGACAAACATAATCTTGCCGCTTCCTCTTCCGGCTGCCACTGCAGCAGCTGCTGCTGTTGCTTTCGCTGCTGCTGTTCAAGTACCCCTGGACGCTCCTCCCACAGCAAGAACATACTGTACGTGGGAGAGAAATTAGACCTTCTCTCTTTCTCTTCAGACGGTCGCGCCTCTCTGTGGCAGCACCCAGTCTGTTTCTCACCATGCGCAGCCTTCTTTTCGTCAGTTTCCACCTCTGGAAGTATACAAGGCAGCTGAAGTCCCCCCTGACTCCATGGATCACGTGAGAGAACAGCATGTCCGCTGACGCAAAGGCCTGCCAGCAAGCAGCACACCCATTTGGGAAAAGCATTAAACATTGCACAAATTCCCTGGTAATGGGGATACCAGGAGGGAAGTCCGAGATTGGTGGCTGAAGAGGACCAACTTCCACATTACCACTTGACTCACACTGAATGTCTGAGCTATTTGTCATCCTACGGCTGTTGTTCTTTTCTCTTTGGCATGTACACATGAATGGCTTGACTATTGAGTCAGGTTTAGTAGTAACCTCATTTTGCTCCTCTGCTGTTTCTGTAGTGTCAGACCCTATTACAATAACATGATCTTCATTTTGCACAAATTCCTTGGTAATGGGGATACCAGGAGGGAAGTCCGAGATTGGTGGATGAAAAGGAACAACTTCCACATTACCACTTGGCTCACACTGAATGTCTGAGCTATTTGTCATCCTACGGCTGTTGTTCTTTTCTCTTTGGCATGTACACATGAATGACTTGACTATTGAGTTAGTAGTAACCTCATTTTGCTCCTCTGCTGTTTCTGTAGTGTCAGACCCTATTACAATAACATGATCTTCATTTTGCACAAATTCCCTGGTAATGGGGATACCAGGAGGGAAGTCTGAGATTGGTGGATGAAGAGGAACAACTTCCACATTACCACTTGGCTCACACTGAATGTCTGAGCTATTTGTCATCCCACGGCTGTTGTTTTTTTCTCTTTGGTATGTACACATGAATGGCTTGACTATTGCGATAGGTTTAGTAGTAACCTCATTTTGCTCCTCTGCTGCTTCAGTAGTGTCAGACCCTATTACAATAACGTGATCTTCATTTTCATGCCAAACACAGTCAGTGGAATCCGAATTGATTTCAGTCTCAGCAACAACCGCTTCATTTCCTACATCCTTCTCAGATTCAGTGTTCTCTGGGGATGTTTCTTCTGCATGGGTTAGGTTTTCAAAGGCATCTGATGATCTAAGTTGCAGAGCTGGCATCTCCTCAAGTGTAGTGACTAGGGGAAGAAGCGAGCATGTTATGCATGTTTTTGAAATAGCAGCTAAGCACTTACTAAGTTTACTAAAACATACATTGAGTTATCAAACACATTCTGGCGAGTTGAAAAACAATTCAAATCGAACAAATGGCAGCAAACAAAAGGTCACCCTTCACTGCAGTAACTCTGCATGAATATTCCCCTTAATCTGTTGGGTCATGCTAGGAAAACATTTAGCGTGAGTGATATCAATGTGCATGCCTATTGCCTTCATAAGGGCCACAGTAGTGTTCTAACTAACCAGAATCCATAACCTCAAGAGTGTCTAAAAAATGAAGGAATCAGAAATCACATAACATAACATTCACATCGCGTTCACCGCGAAGGGTATCTTGGTGCTTAATAACAGATGTTTATTGTTACCCATCTTAATGGTACTCTTTTTATCGATATCAGAAAGACAAAAGGCTAAGTGGATCCACTGGGATTTGAACCTGTGACCATAAGGTCAAACACAGTCACCACTGTGGACGCATTAACCCACTAAGCACCAGACCCAGCAAAGAAAGAGTGAATGAAGCCAAAAATGATAGGTAGAAACAACACGAAGGATCCCTAAATAGAAAGCAAGTGAAACATACATTATTATTGGGGAAAGGCACTTCTTTCAGCCCCTTCAATAATTATCTACAAAATGCATAGCTCTGTCGTCTGATTCCCTCAGCTCAGTACTTTAATGAGATAATAAGTGCTGACCAGAACTGAATAAAAGATGGCACCACTGCATGTATGTAGTGCCCATTGCCTTTCTGTTATGCCTCCATTAGTGTCACTTTTGCACTTTTAGACTCAAACTACTCTAATGACTTGAGTCTACAATCCCAACACAACAGACCCATACATTTGTACTAGTGAAGTTATATATTACTTGGTCTCAGACTGTAGAAAATGTGTAAATGTTTATCCAATAAATAGAAAATGTGTATCATTTGCACAAGGAGTATCTCAGAGCCTAATTGGTTGGGGTGTAAATTTCGAGTAGTAAAGCTTCAAAAAGATACCTGTGAATTAAATATCGCCCCCACCACCAGTTGTGTTGTTTTTAAGAAGAGGTTTCAGATGTCCAATTGTGAGTGAAAAACAACTGTTTATAAATCCACTGTTGCCAGCAGTTCAACTGACATAGCATATTACAGACATACATGACTTAAGCAGGTTCTGTGATTTCGAAGTTACTTTATTGCTAAGTGCAGCTCAGCAGATGTATCATGTTGACGCATGCAATGCGATCATATGTTATCACCTGTAATGTGGTGTTGTCCTTTGTAATGTAGTATTATGTCAACTCAAGGTAGCTCAGGAAGTTCAGCTATGACTGCTGGTGTTTGTGTTTGACTAACAGGTCTCAATTTTGAAATACAGTAAGTCCTAGATCAGCCTTTTTCTTTCACAGTTGATAAAGAAATAAGTTACTTACCTGTAACTCCGGTTCTCCAGCATCGGTACCTTTCATAGATTCACACGCTTGAATCATTCCCTGTCGCCACAGAAAATGATATTCTTGAATCATTCCCCATGGCAACCGAAAATGACTCAAGCATGTGAATCTATGGAAGATCCAATGCATGAGAAACTCAGAGGCATATTTACTAGTATAGTGGTGAAGTGTGTCGTTAGGTCAAGAAGGCGAACGACACACTCTGTCACTTTAGAAACACGGGGCTGCACTATATTTACAACACTATGGTGCAGCCCTTCATTTCCCCTTGCACTAGCACAAAATGTTGCTGCCTAGCACCAAAGCTGGCATAATTTCACCATATTGCAAGGGTGTCTGCGTTGCAGGGGGAGATTGTTTATGTGCAGTAAGGTATCCCTTCCTGCACATAAACAATATATGAATGGGGTTTTGTAGCTTCTATGTGTGCTTCTTAATGCAGCACACATAGAAGTTACAAAACTTTATTTTTTTTAAATGATTGTTTATGTGCAGGAAGGGACACCTTCCTGCACATATACAATCATTGGTGTTTTGCTGTTTCCATGTGTGCTGCATAACGCAGCACACATGCAAACAGCAAAAACAAGGAAATATTGAATTTCTCCTCGTTTCGCCAGGGTAAAAACAGGTTTTTCGTGGTCTTAATTTTGGTGCTGCCCCATGTTTACGCCACCCTTTTAAATAAGGGGCAGTGTCAAAATCAATTGGTGTTGAGGTGAAACGCCCACCACAACACCCATTACCCACCCCTTTCACGCAAAGTGTAGCGTGAAAGGGGGCCTTATTCACAAGGCAGCATTTAGCCATGCTAACTGGCTTAACGCTGCCTTGTAAATAAGGCAAAGCCCCTATCGCCCACACAAGTCCTGAAAAGTGTCGTTGTGGTGTGGATAGTTGCTTTAAATATGTCCCTCAGTACCTTTATCTTGATTAGTAGTAACACCTGTATTTATAGTGCTTAGAAATAGCAAGACTGTTGGCATTAAGTGCTTTCGGGAAATATATTATTACTGTTTGAATTGAAAAGACACATACCATACCAACCCCCGAGTGTGGCTCAGAATGTTATGACAATATTATTACGGGTTCCGAATGCATTAAAGACAGTATATGAGAAACACGTCTGACAACCACTGCTTTGTAAAAGCACATGATACTGTGGGGTGTGGAATGTTCCATATCGGCAAGTTTATGTAGTTGTATTCTAATAGAAATATAGATAAAGAGGAAAGCATGAGCATGGCATATTGATTAGCCATCTTCAAATCACAGGAAGTGAATAAGGGCTCAGAGAGGGCATTCTATCCATTAACTTTTGGTTTGGAATCTTCATTCATTTTTATTCTTCTGGATACTGAAGAACACAACCAGTATGAGCTAGTGGGACAATACGGCCCTCTCAGTGGAAAAAGACTAGCTTCAACGATAAAAAAAAAGAAAAAAGCTATTATTTTGTCTTGCTCCACTCTGAAGTTAATATATAAAATGCGCATCACATCTGGAACAAGCAGTGGCACAGACGCCCCACCATAGAGTCACGGAAAGCAGGTACCCTTTGCTGGGACTTAAAAATAATCAAGAATAAAACAAAATCTGCGTGGTTACTGGATACATTATAACAACCCCTTCCGTGGTGATTCAGGTTCACTCATTCCTTAGTGATCCTGTGACACTCTTAGTCAGGGACACTGCTTATTGAGCAGGGTCACTAACTATGAGGTTCACAAAGTCTATCTTATGTTAAGAGTGTATTCACAGGAGGCAGCCGAAACATGGGTTGCCAACCATCTCGGAAGCTGGGAGAGCATACAGTGATGTAGAACATTTAATTTGTGCTCGGCAAATTGAAAAAGATCTCTCACCTTCTTCAGCATCAGTCACATTCTCTGGGGAGAAAGTCAGGCATTCAGAAACATCAGGAGATCTAGGCCATTCTGTAAAACAAAATTGTATTAAGAGAAGGTCATATGAAAGGCAAGGTGTGGAGACTCAGACTGCACTGATCATTAAACAACTCCATAGTCATAGGCTGAATCACCAGGAGAAGGCCTAACTCTCAGAGGAGTGCAATATGACACACTTTATGAGAGAGGTCTTGAAAGGGAAACAATTGAGAGACTCATCTCCGTTGCTTCAGAGTTGCTGAGAGTAGGTAGGACATGAATGCTTGGTAAGTAAATAGCCTTTTTCGCCTGTTTCCTTTTGTCTACACTGATGTGGTGGATTTATAATGATCTCAACCTACAAACCCCTTCTACCAAGAGAATGAAGGAACGAGAGAGATATCTGGGCTGTCTACGTGTGCTCAGCCTCTGCAGGTAAGAGCAGTGGGGCCAGGTGAGGGGAGATTTTAAGAGAGGACCAAAAGGGAAAATTAAATAAATAATGAATTTTCCCTTGTGGCCCTCTCTCTAAATCCCCCCTCACCTGGCCCCACCGCTATTACCTGCAGCGGCCGCGCCTGGGTGTGCGTCCTCCTAAGTTAGAATCCACATCACAAAAAGTGAACAAAACAAAAAGGATTAGGTCAACGCCTAGGAACAGTGAAATTCTGTAAGGCCCTTGAGACCTGTGTGACTACAAGGCTCCCCTCGTCATACTCCCCCATGAGATCTTCCCAATTTAAGATTAGGGACCTAATGTTTGATGTTGTGTGTATGCCAGCTTGTATTGATTGTGTATGTGCTAAAAACATAGGATAATAAGGATCCCCAATCCTCACTAAAGTGTCAGACTTTGGATAGGGCCACTGGTTGAATTCACGTTAAGATGCTGAATGCGAGAACAATAATTGTTCCTCTGCATCCCCTCAGTTTTAAACCATCTCGCTGCCTTCTCCAAAAAATAAAGGAAGTCATTATGAGGAGGCAACCATGACTTTTATTCTGTACTTTTCAGATCCAATTCCTATTGGATTTGGCTCTCTCCACAGGGTCATCCACAAACCGTTTGCCTTCACCCCCCTGTTTTTGAACCCGCTTTTGTTGGCGTTTTTAAATAGTTTACAATCAGTTGTTTACAACAAAACTAAATGACTTCACCTCTGAAATCACAGAAGTGGATACCATGCATATCCATTGCCATTTTAAAAGGTAGTCTTCCATTTTTTAAGCCAACCTCCGAAATGTACTTTTGATGTACAAAATTGCATTCATATCCATATTACTAAAAATGAATAGATACTCCTTAGTCTTGAGGATACATAAACAGTGCCCCATTTTTCAAAACTTATGATTCTTTGTGCACTTAAGCAAGCAAAGAAGCCAAACGCCCTCTATGAAGTTAATTACCTAGAGCACTGCCTCATCACTTAATTATATACATCAGTTCTGGGTCAGTAAGTGAGGGTATCTGCATAGCGTAATATTCTCCGAAAGGCATCTAGGAGATAAAACTGGTGGTCAAAGGGGAATACACTTAATCTAAGATTAACAGGCCAAGACCATACCTATCAAAATAGATGTTATTTCAGGGCTTTGTGGAAAGGTCCATGATGAAAATGTGTTAAAGCGCTGGAGATAGGTTGTTCCAAAACAATTACAGAAATACCCCTACAACCAAGGCAGGCTCACTAGGCAAAACATAATCACTTGTATTGTGGTTGACTAATTCTTCATTAAATATTGAAAAATATTTTTCATGATTATGATCATCCAGGAAGGCTGTAAAGATCTAAAAACTACTCACATCCTCATTTCTGATATGTTTTGATGTAGCTACTTTGAAAATATCGGATGCAGAGTATGTTAAATATAGTCTGCCACACCAAAGCGAATACTTTTTGAATAATATCCATTTTATGTCAGATCTTGGCCATCCATGGAGTTTACAGCAGTGGCGTAGCAAGGGGGAGGATTCCACCCCAGGCGGAACAAGTTTAGTGGGCGGTGGTTGCCCACCCCGCTCTAACCTGTGGCCTCTGGGGGTGCGAAACGCAGGGGCGTCCATGGGCGGCCTAAGGCCTGGGTACGCCACGGGTTTACAGTAGCAATGGGTAACTCATTTTGAGCAAGGAGAAAGAAAAGATTTTTGTTTGCCTTTTTACCACCCACGACACATACTCATATACTTCAGATATACCTTTTCCATGATCCTCTGCATACACACTGCAGTAGATATTCTCACGTTCACAGAAGCCAACACATACCCAAACTTCTGTAAGGGAAACATTGGGAAACAACCTTTACAACGCAACTTTTACAACGCACTACCATTACAACGAAACTTTTACAACGCAAAAACTTTTACAACGCATACCATTACAACGCATGTTTTTACAACGCAAGTACTTTTACAACGCATGCCATTACAACGTAAGTATTGGTAAGTATATAATTATATTTTATATTTTATATGTTTTTTTTTTAAGTTTTCAGTTTTTGGGTAAAGGGGTATTTTTAGGGTTCAGGGTCAGTTTTCAGTTTTTGGGTAAAGGGGTATTTTTAGGGTTCAGGGTCAGTTTTCAGTTTTTGGGTAAAGGGGTATTTTTAGGGTTCAGGGTCAGTTTTCAGTTTTTGGGTAAATGGGTATTTTTAAGGTTCAGGGTCAGTTTTCAGTTTTTGGGTAAAGGGGTATTTTTAGGGTTCAGGGTCAGTTTTCAGTTTTTGGGTAAAGGGGTATTTTTAGGGTTCAGGGTCAGTTTTCAGTTTTTGGGTAAAGGGGTATTTTTAGGGTTCAGGGTCAGTTTTCAGTTTTTGGGTAAAGGGGTATTTTTAGGGTTCAGGATCAGTTTGGGGTTTTTGGGGTACAGGGGTATTTTTAGGGTTCAGGGACAGTTTTGGGTTTTTGGGGTACAGGGGTATTTTTAGGGTTCAGGGACAGTTTTGGGTTTTTGGGGTACAGGGGTATTTTTAGGGTTCTGGGTTAATTTGGTTTTTTTTGGGGTACAGGGGTACAGGGTAAAAAAAAATTAAATTAATTAAATTAAATTATATTAATTACAATTAATTTAAAATAAAAAAAATATTATATACTTACCAATACTTACGTTGTAATGGCATGCGTTGTAAAAGTACTTGCGTTGTAAAAACATGCGTTGTAATGGTATGCGTTGTAAAAGTTTTTGCGTTGTAAAAAATTCGTTGTAACGGTATGCGTTGTAAAAGTATGCGTTGTAACGTCATACATCCGAAACATTATCAGAAAATGATAAAATATTGAGAAAAATATAAGGTTTACAGCATGCTACAATCATACAGAAGGATCGCTCCCACTTCCGCTCAAACCTCCTACACAGAGATGAGTAAACATTCAAGCACTTCTCGATGACTAGCAAATACAGGAGACCATCTATGGAGCTTAACGAGGCGGGGAAGAGTTTTAGGACATTAAATCTTTTATATTGCTTTTAGCTTCAACTGTTTGTATAAGTGAAACAATTATTAAGCCTATCGTTTTTGAAAAATGTACAATAAAAGGAAATACATTTAGACTCAAAAAAGGAAGAACTGGATATTTATGGATATCCAACCTCATCAAGAAGCCCTTGCTATGTTTTTATGATTTTGGGTCACACACACTACTTGAGCATCTCTATGCTCTATTGCACAATGCCTATGGTGGGACTGCAATGTACATTTTTCTCAGTCAAAGAGCAGGTACGAAATAAACATCATCAGTACAAGTACCCTTTGGAAATAATCATTTACAGTATAGATATAACCATTGCAAGCTTCTCTCACTCACAGAATATATGTAGCTTGGCAATCACTAATGTATGATTCCCTCTTCCACAGAACAGGCACAATTCAACATGAAGCATCAAATAGAGAACATGTCCAGCACAACAGGATCAAAGCAAGCTTCCTTCCCTAATAGAACATGACAGAGCAGGCCCTATTATCGGTGTCAACATAGCCAGCTTTACTCACATAAACAATGAATCAGTGGGTCAAGCATCTATGATGACAGAACTGGTAACACAAGGAAAGCAACAGTGCAAGATTGCCTCATTATCATATGAGTCACAGTGTGGATACCTACAGTGAATCAAGGAGCAAGTCCAGCATGGCCATCATCAGTGCAAGCACCTCCCTTTCAAAGAATAAGCACAGCACAGGCATGACACCTACAAGCTTCCTTTGATGAGGGAACATGCACAGCATTGACATCACCAATGCAAGCTTCATTCACCCACATAACATGCATAGAATTGGCACCAGGAGAGCAAATTGCCCTCCTTCATGGAAGGGTGGAGAACAGGCGTCAGCACTGCAAGCTTTGCCATGGAGATAAGGGGTGCACACGTTTCTCCCTCTCTAACCATGTTTCACACCATCCCACGCTAAGCACCTCATGGGCATTAACTGAGGAAGACTCCCTCACTATAACAAAAGGTACACTCTGGTCATCAACATTGCAGTGTTCACCTCATGATAGTGTAGGTCCAGCATGTCCATCAGAAATGTGTGTTTCACTCTGCTAAAGACCAGGTGTGACATTAGCGTCACCAGTGCAAACTTCCTCTGATAACAGAACATAAGCTGCATGGACATCACCAATGCAAGCTTCCCTCCCTCACAGACTATGTATAGCATGGTCTTCAAAAGTGCAAGTTGTCCTCCCGCAGGGAGCAGGCATAACAAATGAGTAAAAGTTCAAGATTTACCCCCCCCCACACACACACACACAGAGCAGATGCAATATGGGCATCAGTAATGCTAGCTTGCCTAACACAAAGAACAGGTTCTTCTTGGACATAAGAAGTGCAAGCTTTACTTCTTTACATAACAGGTTTTGCACGGACACCAATAGTGGAAGCTTCCCACACCAACACAAAAGGTATATCATAAACATTAACAGGGTGAGATTCCCTCCCCTAAGAGAACTAGAATGGACATCTGCATTGCAAGCTTCCTTTTCTCACAGAACAGGATTCTTATAGACATCAGAAGTGCACATTTTCCCCTGCTCAGATAAGTACAGTATGGCAGCAGGAGTGGCAGGGACATTCCCTCACAGAACAGGTGCAGTATTGACATTAGAAATGTAAGGCTCCTCCAGTAGCAAAACAGGTACACCATGGGCATTAGCAGTGAGCACTTCCCTCTCTCTCTGTGCCACTTGGGCAATAGCAGTTTTGGCTTTTATCTTTCTTAGAAAAGGTACAGAATGCAAACCAGCAGTGCAAGCTCCCCTCACTAGCACAAGAGACACTGAATGGGAATCTGTAGTGCAATCATCCCTCCGTCCAAAAGACACAGCATAGGCATAGTAAAGAAAGCTTCACTCACCTGCAAAACTCATACCTTTGTGTATCAGCAGTAGAGGCTTTCTTGGTTAACCAAACATGTACAGCATGGACATAAGAAATGCAATCTACCCTCACTCTCTGAACACGCACAGTATCTGCACTGTTTGAGGGTTCATGTGTGATGCCAGGGGCACCAGCAAATAAACTTCACTCACACCCAGAACTGATACCTCATGTTTATCAGCAGTAGAAGCTTTTTTGGTGAACAAAAGGTTTACAGAATGAACGTCAGCAGTGCAAGCTTCCTCCACTCTCTAAACATGCAAAGAATCTGCACTGTTCCAGGGTCCATGTGTGATGCCAGGGGCACCAGCAAAGAAAAAAACTCCACTCACTCGCAAAACTGATACCTCATGGATCAGCAGTAGAGACGTTATTAGTTAACAAAACATTTACAGCATAGCCTTCAGCAATGCAAGCTTCCTTCACTCTCTGAAGAGGTACATTATCTGCACTGTTCCAGGGTCTATGTGTAATGCCTGGGGAGATAACAGTATTACTCCCGGTCAAAGCCAACCATGTTTTTATGGCATTCTGATGGTTCAAGTACCATTGCAAGAAAGTTAGAGCAGCAGTTTCCATAACGAGGTACTACAAATAATGGAAGATTTACCATCCAGGCTATGAAATGAAAGCAGTCTTTTACAGTGTACTAATATGTGCTGGACTGTTCAATTTGTAAAGAATCCACAGTCTACTTTCCACCATTTCTCCACAAATATGTTCCACTAGATTCCGTCTAGGCTGAAACCTAAATATATTTTCTGCTAATCCAGCATGTTGATTTTGCACAGTGGATTTAAGCATTTATTTTAATCTCTTCTTTCCATTATCATGTGTTTTATTTACAGAGATTTCTGTTCCTGTTTCTAACATAGCTAGTAGAATTTAGTGTGAAGTGTGGTAAGACATTTAAACATATAGAATGTGAGCTAAAGCCCCCATAAGAGCAGAGCGTGCTGCTGTAAAGCACGGTTGGCATGGCTTAATGCAGCTTTCTGCTCATTCTGTATGTAACCCTGCGGTTTGTATATTGCATATATATATATATATAATGTCACAACAAGGATACCCTTAAGGAAAAGCCTCCAGGCAAGTATTAAAGCACGTTTATTTAATGGAAAACAGCAGCACAGGAACGAAAACCATGCTTGAAGAAATCAAATGGCAACCTCAGCCAAACGCGTTTCAGGTCTCCCCTTCGTCAGTCGCTGATGGTGCTCGATACTCCAGGCAGCATGTGCAGCTACTTTAACAACGATGAACCTCCCCTAGTGGGCGTTGCCGTAACCACAGCATGCTGGTTCATGTAGTTGCACTGTAAATATTTTTCAAGTGAAATGTTGCCCAAAGTTCGTTTTTAAACAAATATTCAAATCCAAGTGGGTTATATATATATATATATATATATATATATATATATATATATATATATATATATATTCACATAAACTGTGTAGAGAAAATGAAGACAATGTGGCTTGTGTAACATACAAGCATTAAATTTTGTTGCTGACCAATGGCTCCACAGTAATTACAAAGAGGAATTAGAAAAAATGAAGATGCTGTTTGTGCATGCTTTGATATGTAGGTGCAAAGTCTTTGAGCCAACTTTAGTCCCTGTGCTGGCTGTGAGCCCCTCTTGACACCATTCACTTCTGCAAGACAGGAGCAGGGCCGGTCCTAAGACTTCTGGGGCCACAGGTAGAAAGGCAATGTGTGAGCCCCTCCCAATTTGCATTCATTATGAAACCATAGAAAATAAGATCATAGGAAGTGCCATCAATTGTCTATTGTTGAGCGATTTTAGAGGAACCAACTTTCTTGGTGCGCATATCAGTAAAACAAAAACATAAATATTAACACTCATAAAATAAGCACATATTTTAGATTTCAATTAAATTAAATACATTGTATTAGTCACACTGGATGGAAAGGTTTGGTGTGGTCTCTCCAAATCTTGTAAATTCAATCAAATGTTAGCAATTTGTTTCCAGATTAGTGCATTAGCTGAGCCCAAGGCAGCTGCCTATGCCTAGCGCCAGCCCTGAGCAGATGGTATTTGTCATAAAAGTTTCTGTATTTTAGCTCTGTCACACCTTTATTTTGTATTGATATGGTCCTGTGTTAAGTTCTAGACAGCCCTAAGCATGGGCATTGTTTTAACATTGGCAGGTTCCTTGTCAACTGTTCATATCCACTTAAACATAGTTTATTAGTCAGTGAACATTCAGGGTCCATCCTCGACTCGAACAAACCGTGTGGTCATCACTAACCCTCTACAAATACATCATCTTGTTAAGTTCATAAGTTTTTATGCCAAGTTTGTGTCATGGTGGTGCTTTGCGCCTGGGAGATACCGGCCCTTCTTTACAGCCCAGGTCCGCATCCTTTTATTTTGAAACTATTCTAGACTCTTACCTTCTTCCTCATAATCAGGACGGTCCTGGCTGGTTCCGGGTGCATAGGCAAAGTCCGCTGGGGTGTGGCCACTGGGACCCTCCATCGTATTGCCTTTGACAGCCCTGGTACTACACCTTTCCTGTCCAGATCTCTCTGCACACTGAAGGTTCTGATGTGATAGTAGTTGCTATGGCCAGGGTTCTGAGTTCTGACATCACACAGACGAGGCCTCAAGCCCTGGTCGCTGTGTACATTTCAAGCCATGGCTTCTCAGGAAAATTCTGAACATTGGAAGCTAACACCCAGAACTACATATCCACGCTATAAGTGGCAACATCACATTTATATTATAGTGTCACAGCCTTTAAAATTATAAATTGTATTATCATATTAATTATTGCATATTGAGAAATATCAGGGTGCCAAGCTGGGCCAATGGGGATAGCTCCTTTGCTCTCACACCTCGTTTTTAACCAAGCAGTTCAGACAGTAACAGTTAGAGGTGTAAGGTGTAGCATAATGGTGCCTCTCTGTCTTTATTTACTTATGAAAGGAGAGCAAATCAATCATTCTAGAAAATAAAGGATGGCCGGGTTTCCAAGAGTTACTTGGCGCCCGATTAACTATTTCTTTGTACTTTTGGGAATGTAAGTAGTATTTTGTGCAATGCAGAGGCTGGCACATTGCTTGACTTGTTCCCAAAATTCTGAACCATGCATAAAAGTTGGCGACAACCTATTGAACATTTTCACAGAAAATGCTTGACAATCACACACTACTTGAGTATTTCTATGCTCTGTAGCACAATACCTGTGTGGTGGGACCAGGGCCGGACTGGCTGTAGCGGGCACCGGGGGCGGAGGGGTGGGGTCCGGTTTTGTGGCCGTGGGCGCCGCTTTTGCAGCACTACTGCAATATCGACCCCCTGTAAGAAAAGAGGGAGCGGTGCTTCTAGCTAGCCCCCACCCCCCAAAAGGGCTGGTCGAGCAGAAACCTACCGGGGCTGGTTTCTGTTCCCAGTCCAGCCCTGCGTGGAACTGCAATAAAAATGTTTCTCAGTCAAAGAGCAGGTACGGAATAGACATCATCAGTGCAAGTGCCCTTTGGAAATAACCATTTACCGCATTGATAAAACCATTGCAAGCTTCTGTCACTCACAGAATATATGGAGCTTGGGCATCAGTAATATGTACTGGCCTCTTCCACAGAACACGCACAATTCAACATCAAGCATCAAACAATGTACATGTCCAGCACAAAAGAATCAGAGCAAGCTTCCTTCTTTAATAGAACATGACAGAACAGGCACACTATGGGTATCAACAGAGCAAGAATTTATCACACAAAGAATGAATCAGTGGGACAAGCATCTATGGATGACAGAACTGGGACCCCAAGGAAAGCAATAGTGCAAGCTTCACTAATTATTATATAAGGTGCAGCGTGGATACCTACAGTGTAGTCCTCACTGGATCAAGGAGCAAGTCCAGCATGGCCATCATCAGTGCACACTTCTCCCTTTCACAGAAAAAGGACACAGCATGGGCATGACACCTTCAAGCTTCCTTTGATGAGGGATCATGAACTGCATTGACATCACCAATGCAAGCTTCATTCACTCACCTAATATGCATGGAATTAGCACCAGGAGAGCAGGTTGCCCTCCTTCACAGAAGGGTGGAGAACAGGCGTCAGCAATGCAAGGTTTGCTAGCTACAACCACATGGACACCATGGAGATAAGCGGTGCACACGTTCCTCCCTCTCTGACCATGTTTCACACCATCCCACGCTAAGCACCTCATGGGCATCAACTGAGCAAGACTCCCTCACTATAACAAAACGTACACACTGGGCATCGGCATTGCAGTGTTCACCTCAGGATAGTGTAGGCCCAGCATGTCCATCAGAAATGAGTGTTTTCCTCTGTTGAAGAACAGGCGTGACATTAGCTTCACCAGGGCAAACTTCCTCTGATAACAGAACATATGCTGCCTGGACTACACCATTGCAAGCTTCTCTTGATAATTAAACATATGATGCATGGACATTGCCAGTGCAAGCTTCCCTTGATAATTGAACATATGCTGCATGTACCTCACCAGTGCAAGCTTCTCTTCATAATTAAATATATGCTGCATGTACATCACAAGTGCAAGCTTCACTTGATAATTAAATATATGCTGCATAGACCTCACATGTGCAAGCTTCTCTTGATAATTAAATATATGCTGCATGGACATCACAAGTTCGAGCTTCCCTTGATAATTAAACATATGCTGCATGGACCTCACCACTGCAATCTTCCCTTGATAATTGAAAACATGCTCCATGGGCCTTCCAGTGCCAGCTTCCCCTGATAATTAAATATATGCTGCATGGGCATCGCAAATGCAAGCTTCCCTTGATAATTAAACATATACTGCATGGACCTCACCAGTGCAAGCTTTCCTTGATAATTGAACATTTGCTGCATCGGCCTCTCCAGTGCAAGCTTCCCTTGATAATTAAACATATGCTGCATGGACATTGCCAGTGCAAGCTTCCCTTGATAATTGAACATATGCTGCATGGACATAACCAGTCCAAGCTTCCCCTGATAATTAAACATATGCTGCATGTACATCACAAGTGCAAGCTTCCCTTGATAATTAAACATATGCTGCATGGACATCGCCAGTGCAAGCTTCCTCTGATAATTGAACATATACTGCATGGACATCAAAAGTGCAAGTTTCCCTTGATAATTGAACATATTCTGCATGGACATCACAATTGCAAGCTTCCCTTGATAATTGAACATATACTGCATGGACATCACAAGTGCAAGCTTCCCTTGATAATTGAACATATGCTGCATGGAACTCACCAGTTCAAGCTTCCCTTGATAATTGAACATATTCTGCATGGACATCACCAGTGCAAGCTTCCCTTGATAATTGAACATATGCTGCATGGACATGACCAGTCCAAGCTTCCCTTGATAATTAAACATATGCTGTATGGACCGCACCAGTGCAAACTTCCCTTGATAATTAAACATATGCTGCATGTACATCACAAGTGCAAGCTTCCCTTGATAATTAAACATATGCTGCATGGACATCGCCAGTGCAAGCTTCCTCTGATAATTGAACATATACTGCATGTACATCACAAGTGCAAGCTTCACTTGATAATTGAACATATTCTGCATGGACATCACAATTGCGAGCTTCCCTTGATAATTGAACATGTACTGCATGGACATCACAAGTGCAAGCTTCACTTGATAATTAAACATATGCTGCATGGAACTCACAAGTGCAAGCTTCCCTTGATAATTGAACATATTCTGCATGGACATCACCAGTGCAAGCTTCCCTTGATAATTGAACACATGTTGCATGGACCTCACCAGTGCAAGCTTCCCTTGATAATTGAATATATGCTGCATGGACCTCTGCAGTGCAAGCTTCACTTGATAATTGAACATATGCTGCATGGACCTCACCAGTGCATGTTTCCCTTGATAATTGAACATATGCTGCATGTACCTCTCCAGTGCATGCTTCCCTTGATAACTGAACTTTTGCTGCATGGACATCGCCAGTGCAAGCTTCTCTTGGTAATTAACAATATGCTGCATGGACATCACAAGTGCTAGCTTCCTTTCATAATTAAACAAATGCTGCATGGGCATAACAAGTTCAAGCGTCCCTTGATAATTAAACATCTGCTGCATAGAATGAATGAATGAATGAATGAAAGTGAATTTATAACAGCGCGATTGCTGCCCTGAGGCGTCCAAGCGGTAAAAAAGGAACCAGTGAAGGATAAAGAGGTTGAGAACCAGAAAAGGAGGGAAAACTGAGTTAAATTAAACGGAATTGAATAGGTGTGTTTTTAATTGTTTACGGAAGGAAACGAGATCAGGATTGGATCTCAAGTGAGACAGGAGGGAGTTCCAGATCTTGGCGGCGTTGAAGGCAAACGTCCTTCTGCCAGATCTAGACCTTTTAACTCTGGGGACTACTGCCATAAAGGCCTGACTAGAGCGCAGATTTCTACCTGGGTGATACTGGCTTACTAGATCACGGTTGATTAGGGGCCCCGAATCCCAGAAAGCCTGGTGAGCAATACACATTGCTTTGAAAGTGACTCTCTTACGCACTGGGAGCCAGTGAAGATTGGTCAGAGCCGCCTTTACTGACAATCTACGAGGAATCTGCAGCAGAGTACGCGCGGCACAGTTTTGTACCAGCTGTAATCTCTTTAAGGTGTACTCTGGTGCACCCAGATATAGGACGTTGTTGGAGTCCAGCCGTGATTGTATCAGGCCCTGTATGGCTATCTGCTTTGCCTCCATAGGGAGCAAAGGAAGGACTTTCTTCAGTGTCCTGAGTATTCCAAAGCAGGTGGCTGAAAGCATTGTGGCCTGGGTGTTGAGTGAGAGGCTCCTGTCCAGCCATACCCCTAGGCTTTTGATGTTATCCTTCGGGGCCGGAGGGGGACCTAGACAGGGGGGCCACAGTGAGTTGAAGAATGTGGGGTCGGCAGGGCCCAGGAGCATGAGCTCCGTTTTGTCACCATTAAGTTTTAATGATGACCGAGTCATCGAGGTCTTCACCTCCTCCAGACATTCGGTAAGTCCCCCTGATCGTGGTTGGAGAGCCTCCTGTGCTAATGAGACCACCAGCTGGGTATCGTCCGCATAGGATATGATCTTGACTCCATACGGACGGACTACCTCAGCCAGTGGCCTCATCTAGACGTTGAAAAGCGCGGGGCTTAATGAGGAGCCCTGCGGGACTCCGCACTTCAGGGGAATGCTAGAAGACACTGTCTGTCCATCAAACACTTGGAATGACCTGTTGCTCAAAAAAGATTTTAACCAGAGCCACGCCTTGTCCACAATGCCGACATTCGAAAGACGGTTCAGTAGGGTGGCATGACTGACCGTGTCGAACGCCGCACTGAGATCAAGGAGGATCACTGCCACTGATCCTCCCTGATCAAGGATTTTCCTGGACTCCTCGATGACCATTAGGAGGGCGGATTCTGTTCCATGCTTAGGCCTGAACCCTGTCTGGGTGGTGTCTAGCAGCTGGTTATCTTCAAGGAAGCTGACCAGCTGGAGATTGACATACCTCTCCACGATCTTACTCACCCAGGGAAGCAGGGAAATCGGACGATAGTTCCCAAAGTCCGATGGTTCCAGATTGGGCTTCTTTATCAGCGCTCGGACCATCGCCCGTTTCCAAGCAGAAGGGACAATGCCCGAGGCAATGGAGGAATTTAGCAGGTTCCTAATGATCGGTAGGACAGTCTGAGAGACCAGCATCATAGCTTCAGGAGGTGCCGGGTCAGATGGAGATCCGGATTTTACTTTCCGAGCCATGGACTCCAATACTTCGAGATCCATGCAAGGAAAGTGGCTGAGCAGAGGTGGAGGGGCTGGAGCGGAGTCTAAGGTCTTGATTTTATCCTGAATTAGCGGAGGGGTGGGAGTGAAAGTGCAGGGGAAAGAGGCATATATTTTATTTACTTTAGCTGAAAAAAATTCAGCCAAGTCATTGCACTGGGAAACAGACTTTTCCTTCAAAACAATTGGAGACTGGAGTTTTGTGAGTTTTTGCAGAGTTTGACAAATTTCTCTAGGTTTGGATTTTGCAGCTAAAATCTTGTCGGAGAAGTACACTGCTTGGGCGGCTTTTAGTTCCTTTTTATATGCTCTTATCTCCTCTCGATATCGAGTCTTTTCCTCCATGGAGTAGTCTATGCGCCATTTTCTTTCAATTTTGCGACATTGGCGCTTTTTGTTCCTAAGTGCCTCCGAAAACCACGGTGCTGTTTTATGGATGCGTTTTACCGTTGATTTCTTGAGGGGGAGGATGGATTCGAGAGAGTGCAGGATCCAGTTTTCATAGGCCTGGTTAGCCAAACATGGATCCTCGTTGTTAGGGGGAAGTTCTTTCATAGACATCACCAGTGCAAGCTTCCCTTGATAATTGAACGTTTGCTGCATGGGCCTCTCTAGTGCAAGCTTCCCTTGATAAATGAACATATGCTGCATGGACATAACCAGTCCAAGCTTCCCCTGATAATTAAACATATGCTGCATGTACATCACAAGTGCAAGCTTCCCTTGATAATTAAACATATGCTGCATGGACATCGCCAGTGCAAGCTTCCTCTGATAATTGAACATATACTGCATGGACATCAAAAGTGCAAGCTTCCCTTGATAATTGAACATATTCTGCATGGACATGACCAGTCCAAGCTTCCCTTGATAATTAAACATATGCTGTATGGACCGCACCAGTGCAAACTTCCCTTGATAATTAAACATATGCTGCATGTACATCACACGTGCAAGCTTCCCTTGATAATTAAACATATGCTGCATGGACATCGCCAGTGCAAGCTTCCTCTGATAATTGAACATATACTGCATGGACATCACAAGTGCAAGCTTCACTTGATAATTGAACATATTCTGCATGGACATCACAATTGCGAGCTTCCCTTGATAATTGAACATGTACTGCATGGACATCACAAGTGCAAGCTTCACTTGATAATTAAACATATACTGCATGGAACTCACCAGTGCAAGCTTCCCTTGATAATTGAACATATTCTGCATGGACATCACAAGTGCAAGCTTCCCTTGATAATTGAATATATGCTGCTTGGACTTCATAAGTGCAAGCTTCTCTTGATAATTGAACATATGCTGCATGGACCTCTCCAGTGCAAACTTCCCTTGATAATTAAAGATATGATGCATGGACATCACAAGTGCAAGCTTCCCTTCATAATTAAACATATGCTGTATAGACATCGCCAGTGCAAGCTTTCCTTGATAATTGAACGTATGCTGCAAGAGCCTCTCCAGTACAAGCTTCCCTTGATAATTAAACATATGCTGCATGGACATCACAAGTGCAAGCTTTCTTTGATAATTGAACAAATGCTGCATGGGCCTCTCCATTGCAAGCTTCCCTTGATAATTGAACATATGCTGCATAGACATCACAAGTGCGAGCTTCCCTTGATAATTAAACAAATGCTGCATGGGCATAACAAGTCCAAGCTTCCCTTGGTAATTAAACATATGCTACATGCACATCGCCAGTGCAAGTTTCCCTTGATAATTGAACGTTTGGTGCATGGGCCTCTCTAGTGCAAGCTTCCCTTGATAATTAAACAAATGCTGCATGGGCATAAGAAGTCCAAGCTTCCCTTGATAATTAAAGACCTGCTGCATAGACATCACCAGTGCAAGCTTTCCTTGATAATTGAACGTATGCTGCATGGGCCTCTCCAGTCCAAGCTTCCCTTGATAATTAAACATCTGCTGCATAGACATCACCAGTGCAAGCTTTCCTTGATAATTGAATGTATGCTGCATGGGCCTCTCCAGTCCAAGCTTCCCTTGATAATTAAACATATGCTGCATGGGCCGCACCAGTGCAAGCTTCCCTTGATAATTAAACATATGCTGCATGGACATCACAAGTGCAAGCTTCCCTTGATAATTAAACATATGCTGCATGGACATCGCCAGTGCAAGCTTCCTCTGATAATTGAACATATACTGCATGGACATCACAAGTGCAAGCTTCCCTTGATAATTGAACAAATTCTGCATGGACATCACCAGTGCAAGCTTCTCTTGATAATTGAAAATATGCTGCATCGACATCACAAGTGCGAGCTTCCCTTGACAATTGGACAAATGCTGCATGGGCATAACAAGTCCAAGCTTCCCTTGGTAATTAAACATATGCTACATGGACATCGCCAGTGCAAACTTTCGTTGATAATTGAACATATGCTGCATGGACTTCTCCATTGCAAGCTTCCCTTGATAATTGAACATATGCTGCATGGACATCACAAGTGCAAACTTCCCTTGATAATTGAACATGTGCTGCATGGACATCGCCAGTGCAAGCTTCCTCTGATAATTGAACATATACTGCATGGACATCACAAGTGCGAGCTTCCCTTGATAATTGAACATATTCTGCATGGACATCACAAGTGCGAGCTTCCCTTGATAATTGAACATATACTGCATGGACATCGCAAGTGCGAGCTTCCCTTGATAATTGAACATTTGCTGCATGGACGTCACCAGTGCAAGCTTCCCTTGATAATTGAACATATTCTGCATAGACATCACCAGTACAAGCTTCCCTTGATAATTGAACATATGCTGCATGGACATCACAAGTGCGAGCTTCCCTTGATAATTGAACATATGGATATGATGCATGGACCTCTCCAGTGCAAGCTTCTCTTGATAATTGAATGTATGCTGTATGGACATCGCCAGTGCAAGCTTCCCTTCATAATTGAACATATGCTGCATGGACCTCTCCAGTGCAAGCTTCCCTTTATAATTTATCATATGCTGCATGCACTTCGCCAGTGCAAGCTTCCTTTGACAATTAAACATATGCTGCATGGACATCACCAGTGCTAGCTTCCCTTGATAATTGAACACATGTTGCATGGACCTCACCAGTGCAAGCTTCCCTTGATAATTAAACATATGCTTTATGGACATCACAAGTGCAAGATTCCCTTGATAACTGAACATATGCTGCATGGACCTCACCAGTGCAAGCTTCCCTTGATAATTGAACATATTTTGCATGGACATCACCAGTGCTAGCTTCCCTTGATCATTAAACATATGCTTTATGGACATCACAAGTGCAAGATTCCCTTGATAACTGAACATATGCTGCATGGACCTCACCAGTGCAAGCTTCCCTTGATAATTGAATATATGCTGCATGGACATCACCAGTGCAAGCTTCTCTTCATAATTAACTATATGCTGCATGGACATCACAAGTGCAAGCTTCACTTGATAATTAAATATATGCTGCATGGACCTCACATGTGCAAGCTTCTCTTGATAATTAAATATATGCTGCATGGACATCACAAGTGCAAGCTTCCCTTGATAATTAAACATATGCTGCATGGACCTCACCACTGCAAGCTTCCCTTGATAATTGAAAATATGCTGCATGGGCCTCTCCAGTGCAAGCTTCCCCTGATAATTAAATATATGCTGCATGGGCATCGCAAATGCAAGCTTCCGGTTGATAATAAACATACGCTGCATGGACATCACGAGTGCAAGCTTCCCTTGATAATTGAAAATTTGCTGCATGGGCCACTCCAGTGCAAGCTTCCCTTGATAATTAAACATATGCTGCATGGGCATCACAAATGCAAGCTTCCCTTGATAATTCAACATATGCTGCATGGACATCACAAGTGCAATCTATCCTTGATAATTAAACATGTGCTGCATGGTCATCACAAGTGCAAGCTTCCCTTTATAATTGAACATATGCTGCATGGACATCACCAGTGCAAGCTTCCCTTTATAATTGAACATATGTTGCATGGACCTCACCAGTGCAAGCTTCCTTTGATAATTAAACATATACTGCCTGTACATCGCCAGTGCAAGCTTCCATTGATAATTGAACATATGCAGCATAGATATCGCCAGTGCAAGCTTCCCTTGATTGAACATATGCTGCATGGACATTGCCAGTGCAAGCTTCCCTTGATAATTGCACATATGCTGCATGGACATTGCCAGTGCAAGCTTCCCTTGATAATTAAACAAGTGCAGCATAGACATCGCCAGTGCAAGCTTCCCTTGATTGAACATATGCTGCATGGACATCGCCAGTGCAAGCTTCCCTTGATAATTGAACATATGCAGCATAGACGTCGCCAGTGCAAGCTTCCCTTGATTGAACATATGCTGCATGGACATCGCCAGTGCAAGCTTCCCTTGATAATTGAACATATGCAGCATAGACATCGCCAGTGCAAGCTTCCCTTGATTGAACATATGTTGCATGGACATCGCCAGTGCAGGCTTCCCTTGATAATTAAACATATGCTGCCAAGGACCTCTCCAGTGCCAGATTCGCTTGATAGTTGAACATATACTGCCAGGACATCGCCAGTGCAAGCTTTCCTTGATAATTGAACATATGCTGCATGGACATCACAAGTGAAAGCTTCCCTTGATAACTGAATATATTCCGCATGGACCTCACCAATGCAAGCTTCCCATGATAATTGAACATATGCAGCATGGACATCGCGAGTGCAAGCTTCCCTTGATAATTGAACATCTGCTGTATGGACATTGCCGGTGCAAGCTTCCCTTGATAATTGAACATATGCTGCATGGACATCGCCAGTGCAAGCTTTCCTTGATAACTGAACATATGATGCATGGACCTCTCCAGTGCAAGCTTCTCTTGATAATTGAACATACGCTGCATGGACATCGCCAGTGCAAGCTTCCCTTGATAATTGAACATATGCTGCATGGACCTCTCCAGTGCAAGCTCCCCTTTATAATTTAACATATGTGCATGCACTTCACCAGTGCAAGCTTCCCTTGACAATTAAACATATGCTGCATGGACATCCCAGTGCAAGCTTCCCTTGATAATTGAACACGTTGCATGGACCTCACCAGTGCAAGCTTCCCTTGATAATTGAACATATGCTACATGGACCTCTGCAGTGCAAGCTTCCCTTGATAATTGAACATATGCTCCATGGGCGTCTCCAGTGCAAGCTTTACTTGATAATTGAACATATGCTGCATGGACCTCGCCACTACAAGCTTCCGTTGATAATTGAACATATGACGCATGGACCTCTCCAGTGCAAGCTTCCCTTGATAATTGAACATATGCTGCATGGACCTCTGCAGTGCAAGCTTCCCTTGATAAATGAACATATGCTGCATGGACGTCTCCAGTGCAAGCTTCCCTTGATAATTGAACATATGCTGCATGGACCTCTCCAGTGCAAGCTTCCCTTGACAATTGAACATATGCTGCATGGACCTCTCCAGTGCAAGCTTCCCTTGATAATTGAACATATGCTGCATGGACATCTCCAGTGCAAGCTTCCCTTGATAACTGAAAATATGATGCATGGACCTCACCAGTGCAAGCTACCCTTGCTAACTGAACATATGATGCATGGCCCTATCCAGTGCAAGCTTCTCTTGATAATTGAACATATGCTGCATGTACCTATCCAGTGCGAGCTTCCCTTGATAATTAAACATATGCTGCATGGACCTCTCCAGTGCAAGCTTCCCTTGATGACTGAAAATATGATGCATGGACCTCATCAGTGCAAGCTACTCTTGATAACTGAACATATGATGCACGGATCTCTCCAGTGCAAGCTTCTCTTAATAATTGAACATATGCTGCATGGACCTCACCAGTGCAGGCTTCCCTTGATAATTGAACATATACTGCATGGACCTCACCTGTGCAAGCTACCCTTGATAATTGAACATATGCTGCATGAACATCGCCAGTGCAAGCTTCCATTGATAATTGAAGATATGCTGCATGGGCCTCACCAGTGCAGGCTTCCCTTGATAATTGAACATATGCTGGATGAACATCGCCAGTGCAAGCTTCCATTGATAATTGAACATATGCTGCATGGGCCTCACCAGTGCAGGCTTCCCTTGATAATTGAACATATGCTGCATGGACCTCACCATTGCAAGTTTCCCTTGATAGTTGAACATATGCTGCCTGGACATCGCCAGTGCAAGCTTCCCTTGATAATTGAACATATGCTTTATGGACATCACAAGTGCAAGCTTCCCTTGATAACTGAACATATGCTGCATGGACCGCACCAGCGCAAGCTTCCCTCGATAATTGAACATATGCTTTATGGACATCACAAGTGCAAGCTTCCCTTGATAACAGAACATATGCTGCATGGACCTCACCAGCGCAAGCTTCCCTTGATAATTGAACATATTCTGCATGGACATCACCAGTGCAAGCTTCCCTTTATAATTGAACATATGCTGCATGGACCTCACCAGTGCAAGCTTCCCTTGATAAATGAACATATGCTTCAATGACCTCTTGAGTGAAAGCTTCCCTTGATAATTGAACATATGCTTTATGGACCTCTCCAGTGCAAGCTTCCCTTGATAATTAAACATATGCTGCGTAGACCTTACCAGTGCAATATTCACTTGATAATTGAACATATACTGCATGGACATCACAAGTGCAAGCTTCCCTTGATAATTAAACATATGCTGCATGGTCCTCACCTGTGCAAGCTTCCCATGATAAATAAACATCTGCTGCATAGACATCGCCAGTGCAAGCTTCCCTTGATAATTAAACATATGCTGCATGGACATCACAAGTGCAAGCTTTCTTTGATAATTGAACAAATGCTGCATGGGCCTCTCCAGTGCAAGCTTTCCTTGATAATTGAACATATGCTGCATAGACATCACAAATGCGAGCTTCCCTTGATAATTAAACAAATGCTACATGGACATCGCCAGTGCAAGCTTCCTCTGATAATTAAACATATACTGCATGGACATCAGAAGTGCGAGCTTCCCTTGATAATTGAACATGTTCTGCATGAACATCACCAGTGCAAGCTTCCCTTGATAATTGAACATATGCTGCATGGACATCACAAGTGAGAGCTTCCTTTGAAAACTGAATATATGCTGCATGGACCTCACCAGTGCAAGCTTCCCTAGATATTTAACCATATGCTGCATGGCCATCACCAGTGCAAACTTCCCTTGATAACTGAAAATATGATGCATGGAACTCTCCAGTGCAAGCTTCTCTTGATAATTGAACATATGCTGCATGGACAACACCAATGCCAGCTTCCCTTGATAATTGAACACATGTTGTATGGACCTCACCAGTGCACGCTTCCCTTGATAATTGAACATATGCTGCATGGACCTCTGCAGTGCAAGCTTCCCTTGAAACATTGAACATATGCTGCATGGACATCGCCAGTGCAAGCTTCCCTTTATAATTGAACATATGCTGCATGGACCTCACCAGTGCAAGCTTCCCTTGATAAATGAACATATGCTTCAATGACCTCTTGAGTGAAAGCTTCCCTTGATAATTGAACATATGCTTTATGGACCTCTCCAGTGCAAGCTTCCCTTGATAATTAAACATATGCTGCGTAGACCTTACCAGTGCAATATTCACTTGATAATTGAACATATACTGCATGGACATCACAAGTGCAAGCTTCCCTTGATAATTAAACATATGCTGCATGGTCCTCACCTGTGCAAGCTTCCCATGATAATTAAACATCTGCTGCATAGACATCGCCAGTGCAAGCTTCCCTTGATAATTGAACGTATGCTCCATGGACATCACAAGTGCAAGCTTTCTTTGATAATTGAACAAATGCTGCATGGGCCTCTCCAGTGCAAGCTTCCCTTGATAATTAAACATATGCTGCATGGACATCACAAGTGCAAGCTTTCTTTGATAATTGAACAAATGCTGCATGGGCCTCTCCAGTGCAAGTTTTCCTTGATAATTGAACATATGCTGCATAGACATCACAAATGCGAGCTTCCCTTGATAATTAAACAAATGCTACATGGACATCGCCAGTGCAAGCTTCCTCTGATAATTAAACATATACTGCATGGACATCACAAGTGCGAGCTTCCCTTGATAATTGAACATGTTCTGCATGAACATCACCAGTGCAAGCTTCCCTTGATAATTGAACATATGCTGCATGGACATCACAAGTGAGAGCTTCCTTTGAAAACTGAATATATGCTGCATGGACCTCACCAGTGCAAGCTTCCCTAGATATTTAACCATATGCTGCATGGCCATCACCAGTGCAAACTTCCCTTGATAACTGAAAATATGATGCATGGAACTCTCCAGTGCAAGCTTCTCTTGATAATTGAACATATGCTGCATGGACAACACCAATGCCAGCTTCCCTTGATAATTGAACACATGTTGTATGGACCTCACCAGTGCACGCTTCCCTTGATAATTGAACATATGCTGCATGGACCTCTGCAGTGCAAGCTTCCCTTGAAACATTGAACATATGCTGCATGGACATCGCCAGTGCAAGCTTCCCTTGATAATTGAACATATGCTGCATGGACATCTCCAGTGCAAGCTTCCCTTGATAATTGAACTTATGCTGCATGGACATCGCCAGTACAAGCTTAACTTGGTAATTAACCATATGCTGCATGGACATCGCCAATGCAAGCTTCACTTGATAATTGAACATATGCTGCATGGACCTCACCAGTGCAAGTTTCCCTTGATAATTGAACATATGCTGCATGGACATCACCAGTGAAAGTTTCCCTGAATAATTGACCTTATGCTGCATGGACCTCACCATTGCAAGTTTCCCTTGATAGTTGAACATATGCTGCCTGCACATCGCCAGTGCAAGCATCCCTTGATAACTGAACATATACTGCATGTACATCGGCAGTGCAAGCTTCACTTGATAATTGAACATATGCTGCATGGACATCGCCAGTGCAAGCTTCCCTTGATAATTAAACATATGCTGCATTGACATCGCCAGTGCAAGCTTCCCTTGATAATTAACAATATGCTGCATGGCCATCACCAGTGCAAGCTTCCCTTGATAATTGAACATATGCTTTATGGACATCACATGTGCAAGCTTCCCTTGATAACTGAACTTATGCTGCATGGACCTCACCAGTGCAAGCTTCCCTTGATAATTGATCATATTCTGCATGGAAATCACCAGTGCACGCTTCCGTTGATAATTGAACATAATCTTCATGGACCTCTCCAGTGCAAGATTCCCTTGATAATTAAACATATGCTGCATGGACCTTACCAGTGCAAGCTTCTCTTGATAATTGAGCATATTCTGCATGGGCCTCTCCAGTGCAAGCTTCCCATGATAATTGAACATATTCTACATGGACATCACCAGTGCAAGCTTCCCTTGATAATTGAACATATGCTGCATGGTCTTCACAAGTGCAAGCTTCCCTTGATAATTGAACATATTCTGCATGGACATCACCAGTGCAAGCTTCCTCTGATAATTGAACATATGCTGCATGTACCTCGCCACTACAAGCTTCCCTTGATAATTGAACATATGCTGCATGGACCTCTCCAGTGCAAACGTCCCTTGATAATTGAAAATATGCTGCATGGACCTCTCTAGTGCCAGCTTCCCTTGATAATTGAACATATGCTGCATGGTCTTCACAAGTGCAAGCTTCCCTTGATAATTGAACATATTCTGCATGGACATCACCAGTGCAAGCTTCCCATGATAATTGAACATATTATTTATGGACCTCTCCAGTGTTAGCTTCCCTTGATAATTAAACATATGCTGCATGGACCTTACCAGTGCAAACTTCCCTTGATAATTGAACATATGCTGCATGGACATCACAAGTGCAAGCTTCCCTTGATAATTAAACATATGCTGCATGGACCTCTCTAGTGCCAGCTTCCCTTGATAATTGAACATATGATGCCATGTACCTCTCCAGTGCCAGCTTCCCTTGATAATTGAACATATGCTGCATGGACTTCACAAGTGCAAGCTTCCCTTGATAATTTAACATATGCTGCATGAGCCTCTCCAGTGCAAGTTTCCCTTGATAATTAAAGTTCTGTAGTAGGGGATCTCTGTGTATAGTCATAATCTAGTGAATAGTCCCGCCCATGTGCGTGGACCCCGGAGCAATCAAAAATAATCTCTTACAGTGTCAAAAAATGCAGAAAATGCATAGACACTTAAGAGAGAATTTAAAGACAGATAATGCAGCCAAAAGGCTACACTGTCCAGTACTTCAACTAGAAATTCCACCATAAAATCCACAAAACAGCAAAGCCTGTACAGATTTCCCTTGCTTAACAGCAAAATCCCTCAGGAATGATAGAGAGAAGAACCTGGACAGACAAGCCCCATAGGCTGCCATTATGTGGCTTAATTAGGATACTGCGCCTTTAAGGAACCTTCCAGAACCTTCTCTCAGTATCCCAGAATGCATAGCAGGTCCAACTCAGCCTCAGTTCTTTTTTCCGGCTCCTGCAAGCAGGACCCTGGAGCATTGAGCTCTCCCTTTTCAAGGGTTTTGTTAGTGTTTTACACTGATTTCGATTTTTGGTACTTTTAAAGTACTTTGGTGACTTTCTTTCTGTGTTTCTGCACTCTTTTTTGTCACATAATGCCTGCATTATTCGATAAATGCCCTGAGTGCTCAAGAAAGAAGGCCAGGTCAGACTCCCATGAGGTCTGTATTCTCTGCCTTCCCTCTTCCCACATTCCTGAGGAGTGTGTGATCTGCAGAAGCTTCTCTGGAAGGACCCTGAAGGAGAGGAAGAAAATCAGGCTTCAGGGACTTGAGGAGAGAAAGTTGAAGGCACGAGGTGGGTCAGGAGGGGCTCCTTCTACCCATGCTGAGGCCTCTGGGGGGCTCCCCAGGGGCAGGAAGACCAGCCCTCGCCCAAGGTCTCCGTCTGGGTCAGTTGCGCTGACCACGACGTCGAGGGGACGGTCAACGGCCAGTTCCAGGTCTCCCCAGGGCTCTGGGTCGAGAAAACGTCGCCCGTCGACGTCGAGGAACGTGTTCCGGCCGCCGTCGAAGCCGGTGTCGATATCCTCGTCGTCGCTGTCGGCGTCGAGTGGTCGACATCGGAGGGCCCGGCGTCGGCGCTCGCCGTCGAGGCGACACCGCCGTTCGCCGTCGAGGACATCGTCGTCGAGGGGATCCTCGTCGTCGAGGTCGCCGTCGAGACGGAAGGCGTCTCCGGCGCCGAAGAGGTCGACGTCGAAGCATTCCAAAAGACCGACGTCGAGACGGTCAAGGAGATCGACGTCGAGAAGGTCAGAGAGGTCGACGTCGAGAAGGTCCAAAGGGTCGACGTCGAAGCGATCCAAGGAGTCGACGTCGAGGCCGGCGAAGAGGTCGAGGTCGCCGTCGAGGCACCATCGCCCGTCGTCGAGGTTTCGTGGCTCGTCGATCTGGTCGGGGTCGACGTCGAGACGGAGACACGGTTCGACGTCGAGAAGTGTGATTCGGTCGACGCCGAAGGACCGTTCGACGTCGAGGGGACATCGGTCGTCGTCTGGACACCGGTCTTCAACGTCTGGAGGTCCTAAGGACAGGCCCAGGACTGTGGGGGGCTCCCCACGCTCTGGAAGAGATGGTGGCTCGCCGGGACCGGCGCGTTCCGGGGTGGATACTCCGATGAAGCCGTCTACACCTCCTCCGCGGCCTGCTGTGCCGAAGGGTCCTCCTCCGAAGGCCCCTACCCCGCCTCCGAAGCCGGCTCCGCGGGACCCGCGTCCGGTTGCTCCTCCACCCCCGATCCCACCGAGGGCGGTGTCGATGCCTAAGTTTCCGACGCCTCCGAAGAAGACTCCTAAGAAGCCTAGAGCTCCTGACCCTGGGAGGCCGAAGGAGCGTCCGAGGCCCAAGAGGTCGAGGTCTCGCTCGGGGAGACGGGACAGATCAAGGAGTGGCCGTGGATCTTCCTCACGATCCAGGCGTCATCACAAGAGACGTCGGTCCAGGTCACGTTCTCCATCTGGGACCCGTTCCTACTCGCCCACGCTGTCCGATTCGCCGGAGACTAGGGTGTCTCCGATAGACGATATAAGCACATTTCAGGAGGTTCTCCTGCGTGGTGCGGCGAAGTTGGGCATTGAGGTTGAAGCACCTACGGCTTCTACCTCGGTGATATTTGAGACTTTACACAAAAGGCACTTGTCTCGCCCCCTGTTACCTCTGGTGCCGGGGCTCCTTGAGCCCGCCGAACAGCTATTCCTGACGCCGGCAACGGTGAAATCTGTGCCTTCCAGGATCCTAAAAAAGTACAGGGCTCCGGACTCAGACCCAGCCTTCTTGAGGAAGGACCCGGTACCGGATTCAGTCATCGTGACTGCTGCTCGGAAGCTTCATGCCACCTCCCCTGCGTCCACAGTGCCTCCGGACAAGGAGAGCCGGTGGATCGATTCTGCTGGTCGCAAGGCGTGTGGGACATCCGCCTCGTCCATGAAGGCCGCCAGTGACTCGGCTTTGCTGGGACGTTACGACCGGTCCCTGTGGGACTCGATGGAGCAGTTCGCAGACCTCGTCCCTCGAGACCGCAAGGAGGACTTTGTGGAGATCGTCAAGGAGGGGATGCTGGTCTCTAATCAGGCCATCGGCGCCGCAGCGGACATATCATTGCTGTCCGCGCACGGATATTGCCACGGGATTCACCAGAGACGCCATGCTTGGCTCAGGTTGACGTCATTGAAACCGGAAGCACAGCAACGCGTGGCGAATCTCCCGTTTTCCGGAGATACCCTCTTCGGGAAACACGCGGATGATGAGATGGCCAGGATGAAGGCCGAAGCGGAGACCCTGACGGCAGTGGGCTTGGAGAAGCCCAAGGAAAAGAAACCCTTCCGACAGTACCAACGTCGGTTTGGGTCGCAGGGTCGTGGAAGGGGGCAGTCTGCTGGACCACATCAACAGCAGCAGCAGCAGCAGCAGTACAGGCGGCCCTTCCAGAAGCGACAGGGTGGTAGAGGTCGTCAACAGTCCTCTACCGCGACCAAGGGCCCGGCCGGGTCCCGTCCCTGAGCTGTTACTTCCCCCTCGTCCGTTACCCGCTCCGGTGGGGGGAAGCGTTCAATTTTTTCTGGCAGAGTGGAGAAAAATTACTCAGGACAAGTGGGTGCTGAATATTGTTTGCAATGGATACAGTCTACGTTTCACCAGCCCTCCTCCATCGATTCCTCCCGTCAGCTCGCAGTATCAACTGCACGAGCTTCAGGCGGAGGCGGACGTTCTGCTAAGGAAAAGGGCGATCGAAGACGTACCTCTGTCTCAAAGAGGAAGAGGTCTGTACTCTCGGTTCTTTCTTGTCCGCAAGAAGGACAAAAACGAGTTCAGGCCCATTCTGGATTTGCGGCAGGCAAACAAGTGGATTCGCAGAGAAAAGTTTCGCATGCTGTCGTTGCATCAGATCTACCCTCAGCTGCAACGAGGAGACTGGATGTGTGCCATAGATCTACAGGACGCATACTTCCACGTGCCCATTGCATGCAAACACAGAAAATTTCTGCGCTTTCAAGTCGGCACCAATCACTATCAGTACACGGTGCTACCCTTCGGACTGAAGTCTGCACCCAGGACATTCTCAAAATGTATGGCAGTGGTAGCGGCGCACCTGAGGAAGAACAAGGTGTTTGTCTACCCGTACCTGGACGATTGGTTGATCAAAGCCTCCTCCTTCTCGGAAGCTCAAGCACACTTCCAGAAGACGTGCGTTCTCTTGAACAAGCTGGGGTTGCACATCAACATGTCCAAGTCGGTCCCGATTCCGGTGCAGTGCATCCAGTACTTGGGGGCCTCCATCAATACGCTGTCAGCAAGCGTGTCTCCTTCGGAAGAGCGACGTTTATCACTCGTTCGGAAGGCTCAGGCTCTCATGAAAACTCCGTCTACGACTGTGAGGACGGTGTCTTCTCTACTGGGATCGATGGCCTCTTGCATTTTTCTCACTCCTCACGCACGGCTACAGATGAGACCTCTGCAGGAGTGCTTGGAGGATCAGTGGGACCAGAGGAGAGGTTCTTGGGACGACAGGATACGACTGTCTCTACATGCTCTTCAGTCTCTGAAGTGGTGGTGCTCGAAGGAGAATCTCCTCAGAGGCGTTCCCTTCCACAAGGACATTCCCACGCAGACCATCGTGACGGATGCGTCTCTCCAAGGTTGGGGGGCGCATTCCGGAGACCTGCAAATTCAAGGGACGTGGTCCCCGACGGAGTCCACGTACCACATCAATTTCCTGGAACTGAGAGCTGTTCACTTGGCACTGAAGGCCTTTCATCCGTCCTTTCAGACCAACTCTCTGCTTGTTCAGACGGACAACACGACGACGATGTATTACCTCAACAAGCAGGGGGGCTCGAGATCGCGCACTCTGTCGCAGGAGGCGCAGGCGATCTGGCACTGGCTTCTGGCTCGAGGACTGTCGATTACGGCCACCCATCTGCCAGGTGTGCAGAATGTTCAGGCAGACGAACTGAGCAGAATCGTGCAGGAAAACCACGAATGGGTCATAAACGACGAAGTACTGGGAGAAGTCTTCGCAAGGTGGGGAACTCCAGACGTAGATCTGTTCGCCACCGCCGAAAACAGCAAATGCCGAGGCTTCGCCTCCAGGTACTACCAGCCAGGGACGCTGGGGAACGCGTTATGGATCAACTGGTCGAACAGCTTTCTGTACGCTTTTCCACCAATTCCCCTGATTCCGGCGGTTCTCATCAAGTTGTCTCACTCCAGGGCGAGGATGATTCTGATTGCCACGGAATGGCCCAGACAGTGGTGGTTCACGGACCTACTTCACCGATCTCTCCTTCCTCACATGAAGCTGCCGTGCAGGCCGGACCTTCTCACGAAGTTCGGGGGGCGGATGGTGCACCCCAACCTCTCGTCTTTGAGTTTGGCGGCATGGCTCCTGAAATAGTACAATATGGCCATCTGAATCTCCCAGAGGATTGTATGGGCATACTGAAGGAGGCTAAGCGACCTTCCACTAGGACTTCCTATGCTTACAAGTGGAAGAGGTTTTGCATCTGGTGCAAGTCTAAGAACTATGACCCTACGTCATGCAAGGAGGATGTCATCCTTCCATATCTGCTTCATCTGGCGCAGTCGGGCCTTAATGTCCATTCCATTAAGGTTCATCTGGCTGCTTTGACTGCCTACAGGAAAGGACCTTCACAGACTTCCTTTTTCCAGATCCCTGTGATCAAAGATTTTTTGGAAGGCTTGAAGAAAGTGTTCCCTCCTGTCAGGCTTCCTTCGCCTTCATGGGACTTGAATGTGGTGCTGTCCAGGTTGATGAAGGAGCCTTTTGAACCCATTCATAAGGCTTCGTTGCAGCACCTGTCCTGGAAGGCGGCGTTCCTCGTGGCCATTACATCGGCCCGCAGGGTGAGTGAGATTCAGGCATTGTGTTGCCAAGAACCTTATACTGTATTTCATAATGCTAAAGTTGTTATGCGTACTCACCCTAAGTTTCTTCCCAAGGTTGTTTCTGATTTTCATATCAATCAGACTATCACTTTGCCTACGTTCTTTCAGAACCCTTCCTCTCCGGCGGAAAGGTCTTTACATTCCCTGGATGTGCGGAGGGTGCTGAAGTTTTATCTTGATAAGACTAAAGATATTCGTAGGTCAGACCAATTGTTCATCAATTATGGCTCAGTCAGGACGGGTCTTGCTACCTCTAAACAGTCCATCTCTAGGTGGATTGTGTCCTGCATTCAGTTGTGTTACTGCAAAGCTAATAAGACCTTAGGGGGCAAACCTAAGGCTCATTCCACCAGGGGCAAGGCTGCTACGACAGCTATGCTCCGTAATGTTCCCATTGCAGAGATCTGCAAGGCGGCCACTTGGAAGTCGGTCCATACCTTTGCTAAGCATTACTGCCTGGACTCTGATGCCAGGGCAGACGCTCAGGTTGGGCAGGCTTCGCTGCGGAATCTGTTCGCACAGTAGTGGCGTTATTTTACTCTCCACCGCCGCTTGGTGTGGGGATGGGCTTGCCATTCTATTCACTAGATTATGACTATACACAGAGATCCCCTACTACAGAAGGAGTAGTTTCTGTCCTGTAACTCCAGTTCTGTAGTAGGGGTATCTCTGTTATAGTCATAAGCGCCCTCCCGCCTCCCCGGTGGAGTGTTGTTCATGATCATAATGCTACAGGTCTGGCGTTTTCTACGCCTTCGAAAAGAACTGAGGCTGAGTTGGACCTGCTATGCATTCTGGGATACTGAGAGAAGGTTCTGGAAGGTTCCTTAAAGGCGCAGTATCCTAATTAAGCCACATAATGGCAGCCTATGGGGCTTGTCTGTCCAGGTTCTTCTCTCTATCATTCCTGAGGGATTTTGCTGTTAAGCAAGGGAAATCTGTACAGGCTTTGCTGTTTTGTGGATTTTATGGTGGAATTTCTAGTTGAAGTACTGGACAGTGTAGCCTTTTGGCTGCATTATCTGTCTTTAAATTCTCTCTTAAGTGTCTATGCATTTTCTGCATTTTTTGACACTGTAAGAGATTATTTTTGATTGCTCCGGGGTCCACGCACATGGGCGGGACTATTCACTAGATTATGACTATAACAGAGATACCCCTACTACAGAACTGGAGTTACAGGACAGAAACTACTCCATATGACGCATGGACATCAAAAGTGCAAGCTTCCCTTGAAAATTAAACAAATGCTGTATGGTCCTCTCCTGTGCAAGCTTCCCTTGATGACTGAACGTTTGCTGCATGGGCCTCTCCAGTTCAAGCTTCCCTTGATAATTAAACAAATGCTGCATGGACATCACAAGTGCGGGCTTCCTTTGATAATTAAACAAATGCTGCATGGGCATAACAAGTACAAGCTTCCCTTAGTAATTAAACATATGCTACATGCACGTCACCAGTGCAAGCTTCCCTTGATAATTGAACATGTGCTGCATAGACATCACAAGTGCAAGCTTCCTTTGATAATTGAACAAATGCTGCATGGGCATAACAAGTCCAAGCTTCCTTTTGTAATTAAACATATGCTACATGCACATCGCCAGTGCAAGTTTCCCTTGATAATTGAACGTTTGCTGCATGGGCCTCTCCAATGCAAGCTTCCCTTGATAATTGAACATATGCTGCATAGACATCACAAGTGCTAGCTTCCCTTGATAATTAAACAAATGCTGTATGGACCGCACCAGTGCAAGCTTCCCTTGATAATTAAACATATGCTGCATGTACATCACAAGTGCAAGCTTCCCTTGATAATTAAACATATGCTGCATGGACATCGCCAGTGCAAGCTTCCCTTGATAATTGAACATATGCAGCATAGACATCGCCAGTGCAAGCTTCCCTTGATTGAACATATGTTGCATGGACATCGCCAGTGCAGGCTTCCCTTGATAATTAAACATATGCTGCCAAGGACCTCTCCAGTGCCAGATTCGCTTGATAGTTGAACATATACTGCCAGGACATCGCCAGTGCAAGCTTTCCTTGATAATTGAACATATGCTGCATGGACATCACAAGTGAAAGCTTCCCTTGATAACTGAATATATTCCGCATGGACCTCACCAATGCAAGCTTCCCATGATAATTGAACATATGCAGCATGGACATCGCGAGTGCAAGCTTCCCTTGATAATTGAACATCTGCTGTATGGACATTGCCGGTGCAAGCTTCCCTTGATAATTGAACATATGCTGCATGGACATCGCCAGTGCAAGCTTTCCTTGATAACTGAACATATGATGCATGGACCTCTCCAGTGCAAGCTTCTCTTGATAATTGAACATACGCTGCATGGACATCGCCAGTGCAAGCTTCCCTTGATAATTGAACATATGCTGCATGGACCTCTCCAGTGCAAGCTCCCCTTTATAATTTAACATATGTGCATGCACTTCACCAGTGCAAGCTTCCCTTGACAATTAAACATATGCTGCATGGACATCCCAGTGCAAGCTTCCCTTGATAATTGAACACGTTGCATGGACCTCACCAGTGCAAGCTTCCCTTGATAATTGAACATATGCTACATGGACCTCTGCAGTGCAAGCTTCCCTTGATAATTGAACATATGCTGCATGGGCGTCTCCAGTGCAAGCTTTACTTGATAATTGAACATATGCTGCATGGACCTCGCCACTACAAGCTTCCGTTGATAATTGAACATATGACGCATGGACCTCTCCAGTGCAAGCTTCCCTTGATAATTGAACATATGCTGCATGGACCTCTGCAGTGCAAGCTTCCCTTGATAAATGAACATATGCTGCATGGACGTCTCCAGTGCAAGCTTCCCTTGATAATTGAACATATGCTGCATGGACCTCTCCAGTGCAAGCTTCCCTTGACAATTGAACATATGCTGCATGGACCTCTCCAGTGCAAGCTTCCCTTGATAATTGAACATATGCTGCATGGACATCTCCAGTGCAAGCTTCCCTTGATAACTGAAAATATGATGCATGGACCTCACCAGTGCAAGCTACCCTTGCTAACTGAACATATGATGCATGGCCCTATCCAGTGCAAGCTTCTCTTGATAATTGAACATATGCTGCATGTACCTATCCAGTGCGAGCTTCCCTTGATAATTAAACATATGCTGCATGGACCTCTCCAGTGCAAGCTTCCCTTGATGACTGAAAATATGATGCATGGACCTCATCAGTGCAAGCTACTCTTGATAACTGAACATATGATGCATGGATCTCTCCAGTGCAAGCTTCTCTTAATAATTGAACATATGCTGCATGGACCTCACCAGTGCAGGCTTCCCTTGATAATTGAACATATACTGCATGGACCTCACCTGTGCAAGCTACCCTTGATAATTGAACATATGCTGCATGAACATCGCCAGTGCAAGCTTCCATTGATAATTGAAGATATGCTGCATGGGCCTCACCAGTGCAGGCTTCCCTTGATAATTGAACATATGCTGGATGAACATCGCCAGTGCAAGCTTCCATTGATAATTGAACATATGCTGCATGGGCCTCACCAGTGCAGGCTTCCCTTGATAATTGAACATATGCTGCATGGACCTCACCATTGCAAGTTTCCCTTGATAGTTGAACATATGCTGCCTGGACATCGCCAGTGCAAGCTTCCCTTGATAATTGAACATATGCTTTATGGACATCACAAGTGCAAGCTTCCCTTGATAACTGAACATATGCTGCATGGACCGCACCAGCGCAAGCTTCCCTCGATAATTGAACATATGCTTTATGGACATCACAAGTGCAAGCTTCCCTTGATAACAGAACATATGCTGCATGGACCTCACCAGCGCAAGCTTCCCTTGATAATTGAACATATTCTGCATGGACATCACCAGTGCAAGCTTCCCTTTATAATTGAACATATGCTGCATGGACCTCACCAGTGCAAGCTTCCCTTGATAAATGAACATATGCTTCAATGACCTCTTGAGTGAAAGCTTCCCTTGATAATTGAACATATGCTTTATGGACCTCTCCAGTGCAAGCTTCCCTTGATAATTAAACATATGCTGCGTAGACCTTACCAGTGCAATATTCACTTGATAATTGAACATATACTGCATGGACATCACAAGTGCAAGCTTCCCTTGATAATTAAACATATGCTGCATGGTCCTCACCTGTGCAAGCTTCCCATGATAATTAAACATCTGCTGCATAGACATCGCCAGTGCAAGCTTCCCTTGATAATTGAACGTATGCTCCATGGACATCACAAGTGCAAGCTTTCTTTGATAATTGAACAAATGCTGCATGGGCCTCTCCAGTGCAAGCTTCCCTTGATAATTAAACATATGCTGCATGGACATCACAAGTGCAAGCTTTCTTTGATAATTGAACAAATGCTGCATGGGCCTCTCCAGTGCAAGCTTTCCTTGATAATTGAACATATGCTGCATAGACATCACAAATGCGAGCTTCCCTTGATAATTAAACAAATGCTACATGGACATCGCCAGTGCAAGCTTCCTCTGATAATTAAACATATACTGCATGGACATCAGAAGTGCGAGCTTCCCTTGATAATTGAACATGTTCTGCATGAACATCACCAGTGCAAGCTTCCCTTGATAATTGAACATATGCTGCATGGACATCACAAGTGAGCGCTTCCTTTGAAAACTGAATATATGCTGCATGGACCTCACCAGTGCAAGCTTCCCTAGATATTTAACCATATGCTGCATGGCCATCACCAGTGCAAACTTCCCTTGATAACTGAAAATATGATGCATGGAACTCTCCAGTGCAAGCTTCTCTTGATAATTGAACATATGCTGCATGGACAACACCAATGCCAGCTTCCCTTGATAATTGAACACATGTTGTATGGACCTCACCAGTGCACGCTTCCCTTGATAATTGAACATATGCTGCATGGACCTCTGCAGTGCAAGCTTCCCTTGAAACATTGAACATATGCTGCATGGACATCGCCAGTGCAAGCTTCCCTTTATAATTGAACATATGCTGCATGGACCTCACCAGTGCAAGCTTCCCTTGATAAATGAACATATGCTTCAATGACCTCTTGAGTGAAAGCTTCCCTTGATAATTGAACATATGCTTTATGGACCTCTCCAGTGCAAGCTTCCCTTGATAATTAAACATATGCTGCGTAGACCTTACCAGTGCAATATTCACTTGATAATTGAACATATACTGCATGGACATCACAAGTGCAAGCTTCCCTTGATAATTAAACATATGCTGCATGGTCCTCACCTGTGCAAGCTTCCCATGATAATTAAACATCTGCTGCATAGACATCGCCAGTGCAAGCTTCCCTTGATAATTGAACGTATGCTCCATGGACATCACAAGTGCAAGCTTTCTTTGATAATTGAACAAATGCTGCATGGGCCTCTCCAGTGCAAGCTTCCCTTGATAATTAAACATATGCTGCATGGACATCACAAGTGCAAGCTTTCTTTGATAATTGAACAAATGCTGCATGGGCCTCTCCAGTGCAAGCTTTCCTTGATAATTGAACATATGCTGCATAGACATCACAAATGCGAGCTTCCCTTGATAATTAAACAAATGCTACATGGACATCGCCAGTGCAAGCTTCCTCTGATAATTAAACATATACTGCATGGACATCACAAGTGCGAGCTTCCCTTGATAATTGAACATGTTCTGCATGAACATCACCAGTGCAAGCTTCCCTTGATAATTGAACATATGCTGCATGGACATCACAAGTGAGAGCTTCCTTTGAAAACTGAATATATGCTGCATGGACCTCACCAGTGCAAGCTTCCCTAGATATTTAACCATATGCTGCATGGCCATCACCAGTGCAAACTTCCCTTGATAACTGAAAATATGATGCATGGAACTCTCCAGTGCAAGCTTCTCTTGATAATTGAACATATGCTGCATGGACAACACCAATGCCAGCTTCCCTTGATAATTGAACACATGTTGTATGGACCTCACCAGTGCACGCTTCCCTTGATAATTGAACATATGCTGCATGGACCTCTGCAGTGCAAGCTTCCCTTGAAACATTGAACATATGCTGCATGGACATCGCCAGTGCAAGCTTCCCTTGATAATTGAACATATGCTGCATGGACATCTCCAGTGCAAGCTTCCCTTGATAATTGAACTTATGCTGCATGGACATCGCCAGTACAAGCTTAACTTGGTAATTAACCATATGCTGCATGGACATCGCCAATGCAAGCTTCACTTGATAATTGAACATATGCTGCATGGACCTCACCAGTGCAAGTTTCCCTTGATAATTGAACATATGCTGCATGGACATCACCAGTGAAAGTTTCCCTGAATAATTGACCTTATGCTGCATGGACCTCACCATTGCAAGTTTCCCTTGATAGTTGAACATATGCTGCCTGCACATCGCCAGTGCAAGCATCCCTTGATAACTGAACATATACTGCATGTACATCGGCAGTGCAAGCTTCACTTGATAATTGAACATATGCTGCATGGACATCGCCAGTGCAAGCTTCCCTTGATAATTAAACATATGCTGCATTGACATCGCCAGTGCAAGCTTCCCTTGATAATTAACAATATGCTGCATGGCCATCACCAGTGCAAGCTTCCCTTGATAATTGAACATATGCTTTATGGACATCACATGTGCAAGCTTCCCTTGATAACTGAACTTATGCTGCATGGACCTCACCAGTGCAAGCTTCCCTTGATAATTGATCATATTCTGCATGGAAATCACCAGTGCACGCTTCCGTTGATAATTGAACATAATCTTCATGGACCTCTCCAGTGCAAGATTCCCTTGATAATTAAACATATGCTGCATGGACCTTACCAGTGCAAGCTTCTCTTGATAATTGAGCATATTCTGCATGGGCCTCTCCAGTGCAAGCTTCCCATGATAATTGAACATATTCTACATGGACATCACCAGTGCAAGCTTCCCTTGATAATTGAACATATGCTGCATGGTCTTCACAAGTGCAAGCTTCCCTTGATAATTGAACATATTCTGCATGGACATCACCAGTGCAAGCTTCCTCTGATAATTGAACATATGCTGCATGTACCTCGCCACTACAAGCTTCCCTTGATAATTGAACATATGCTGCATGGACCTCTCCAGTGCAAACGTCCCTTGATAATTGAAAATATGCTGCATGGACCTCTCTAGTGCCAGCTTCCCTTGATAATTGAACATATGCTGCATGGTCTTCACAAGTGCAAGCTTCCCTTGATAATTGAACATATTCTGCATGGACATCACCAGTGCAAGCTTCCCATGATAATTGAACATATTATTTATGGACCTCTCCAGTGTTAGCTTCCCTTGATAATTAAACATATGCTGCATGGACCTTACCAGTGCAAACTTCCCTTGATAATTGAACATATGCTGCATGGACATCACAAGTGCAAGCTTCCCTTGATAATTAAACATATGCTGCATGGACCTCTCTAGTGCCAGCTTCCCTTGATAATTGAACATATGATGCCATGTACCTCTCCAGTGCCAGCTTCCCTTGATAATTGAACATATGCTGCATGCACTTCACAAGTGCAAGCTTCCCTTGATAATTTAACATATGCTGCATGAGCCTCTCCAGTGCAAGTTTCCCTTGATAATTAAAGATATGACGCATGGACATCAAAAGTGCAAGCTTCCCTTGAAAATTAAACAAATGCTGTATGGTCCTCTCCTGTGCAAGCTTCCCTTGATGACTGAACGTTTGCTGCATGGGCCTCTCCAGTTCAAGCTTCCCTTGATAATTAAACAAATGCTGCATGGACATCACAAGTGCGGGCTTCCTTTGATAATTAAACAAATGCTGCATGGGCATAACAAGTACAAGCTTCCCTTAGTAATTAAACATATGCTACATGCACGTCACCAGTGCAAGCTTCCCTTGATAATTGAACATGTGCTGCATAGACATCACAAGTGCAAGCTTCCTTTGATAATTGAACAAATGCTGCATGGGCATAACAAGTCCAAGCTTCCTTTTGTAATTAAACATATGCTACATGCACATCGCCAGTGCAAGCTTCCCTTGATAATTGAACGTTTGCTGCATGGGCCTCTCCAGTGCAAGCTTCCCTTGATAATTGAACATATGCTGCATAGACATCACAAGTGCTAGCTTCCCTTGATAATTAAACAAATGCTGTATGGACCGCACCAGTGCAAGCTTCCCTTGATAATTAAACATATGCTGCATGTACATCACAAGTGCAAGCTTCCCTTGATAATTAAACATATGCTGCATGGACTTCGCCAGTGCAAAGCTTCCTCTGATAATTGAACATATACTGCATGGACATCACAAGTGCGAGCTTCCCTTGATAATTGAACATATGCTGCATGGAACTCACCAGTGCAAGCTTCCCTTGATAATTGAACATATTCTGCATGGGCAGCACCAGTGCAAGCTTCCCTTGATAATTGAACATATACTGCATGGACATCACAAGTGCAGGCTTCCCTTGATAATTGAACATATTCTGCGTGGGCCTCTCCAGTGCAAGCTTCCCTTGATAATTGGACATATTCTGCATGGACATCACCGGTGCAAGATTCCCTTGATAATTAAACATATGCTGCATGGACCTCACCAGTGCAAGCTTCCCTTGATAATTGAACATATGATGCCATGCACCTCTCCAGTGTCAGCTTCCCTTGATAATTGAACATATGCTGCATGGACATCACATGTGCAAGCTTCCCTTGATAACTGAACTTGTGCTGCATGGACCTAACCAGTGCAAGCTTCCCTTGATATTTGAACATATTCTGCATGGAAATCACCAGTGCAAGCTTCCGTTGATAATTGAACATATTCTTTATGGACCTCTCCAGTGCAAGCTTCCCTTGATAATTAAACATATGCTGCATGGACCTTACCAGTGCAAGCTTCTCTTGATAATTGAAAATATTCTGCATGGGCCTCTCCAGTGCAAGCTTCCCATGATAATTGAACATATTCTGCACGGACATCACCAGTGCAAGTTTCCCTTGATAATTAAACATATGCTGCCTGGTCTTCCCAAGTGCAAGCTTCCCTTGATAATTGAACATATTCTGCATGGACATCACCAGTGCAAGCTTCCTCTGATAATTGAACATATGCTGCATGGACCTTGCCCCTACAAGCTTCCCTTGATAATTGAACATATGCTGCATGGACCTCTCTAGTGCCAGATTCCCTTGATAATTGAACATATGCTGCATGGTCTTCAAAAGTGCAAGCTTCCCTTGATAATTGAACATATTCTGCATGGACATCACCAGTGCAAGCTTCCCATGATAAATGATCATATTCTTTATGGACCTCTCCAGTGCAAGTTTCCCTTGATAATTAAACATATGCTGCATGGGCCTTACCAGTGCAAGCTTCCCTTGATAATTGAACATATGCTGCATGGACCTCTCTAGTGCCAGCTTCCCTTGATAATTGAACATATGATGCCATGTACCTCTCCAGTGCCAGCTTCTGTGGTTCTGAAAATTCTGGATTCGTATAATCGTTCTGGACTCGAGAATCAAAACTTCGTCGAAACATGACGAATTTGGTATCAAAAGACCGAGAATGACGAGCGCACCATGTACATAAATTTTCAGCATATTCGAGTGACGATTTCACCTCGAAATCGTCATTTGCGTTCTGAACCCTTGGCTTCCATTTATGTGTTGCCCTTTACATAGGCCTTAATCCAGCTGAATTCAATGCCACAAGGACACGTACTCCTTAATCGACTTTTCTATGACCTATGCAAGTTGGAACCATTGCCCCAGGCCGTACTCGTTAGGTCAGTTCCCCTCCCAATGGCCGAACAAGATAACATCAGGGCTCAACAAGCCATAAAACCATTTCAGCGCGCACACCTGCCGTATCTTGCTCCCATCTGTCTCTACCTTTTTGTTTCACTTACTTTATGATGGGGAGGTGCCTGTTTTATTGGGGGCCCACCGATATCTGATGAAATGTTGGGCCTTGCCGGGTGATTTGTTATGGGCAGCACGACATGAAATATGTACATGTCATCATGACTCTGCTTTTCTTTTGTAACCAAAACCTGTAAATTATATATTGCAAATTCGAAGAATGTTTGCCTGAAGCCGAATATTCTGTATAAAGAGAGAAGCCTGACTTTGTAAATTCGAGCAGTCTCCTGAGAATATACTTCCCCGTGTGTTGTACTTCTAGGACACTTGTTACCTTGGTTGCAGCCAATAAATCGATCTTTGACTTCACCTAGAAGACTCTGAGTTTCTGTGGTCTGGATCAGGAAGAACCCGAGGTCTCTGGGTGTACCCTGACACCGCTGGGTTACCGGTTCTGTGCCGGTTCTTAAAAACCCAGTACCTCAGCTGGCGCCCAACGTTTGGGGCGATTCCAGTGGTACCAGTCAGCCAGAGGTTCGTGAGGAGCTTCGTGTGAAAATTCCGGAGGACGGCCAACCATCTCATCGACCCCTGCATGTCGACGTGGTCCGAAGGTCTTTGCTGCGAGGTTCCCCGCTTCCCGACGGCTACAAAGGACTGCTGCCCTGGCTATCGCCCTGATTTGGACCCTTGAAGTTTGGTAGAGCGAAACACTAAGACGAGTCTTCTGGTGACGTCATTGATATCTCAGTTAAGTATAAGTGGAGCGTCTCCCAGTCCTTAGTTGGTCTTAATCTTGGGTATCCTTTGGAATAATTGTTGGTACTTGCAAGCACTAAAACCGAAGGACTCGTGTTTTCACGAGAAATATCGTAATCGATAATCCTTTGACGTTTGGAACTAGATTAGAGAGCGAAGATGCCTAGTCTTAGACTTGGAAATTTGTTTTGTCTTGGTTGTAGTAATAGGGACTCCCGATTGGAGGACTCATGTCCGGTTCCTCCGGTTGGAACTCCTACTTACGAGTTATATGTGAAACATGGGGTAGGCCCCATCACATACAATGAAGTGTGGATCAAATACACCAGAAAAGATGGTGTTTTAAAATGGCCCCAATATGGTAGTTTTGATACCGAAATTTTAGATAACCTTGAAGTTAAACTTTTCAAAAAGAAAGCCCGGCCGGCGATGTTTGACTCTTTCCGCCTATGGCGTAAGGAGGCCAAACAAAAGGAAATCAAATTAGCTAAGAAAAATAAGAGAGAAGGGGGACTTTCAGTAATGCAAGCTGCTATACAGTTTAAAGACAATTAAGAAGAGCAGATGAATGAGCAGTTGCACAGGCAACGTAAAATGGCAATGGATAAATGCTATCCAGTTTTGCCGTCTCTTCAGCAAGAGGCAGCAAAAGAGCGCGGAAAAGATCCATTAATGTCACACTTACTAAGTTCGCCACCCCCCTATGGGCAAAATGCCACCGCACCCCAGCAGCCTTTAGTTGTGCAACCTACGCCTTCTGTTCCTCCGCAGCACCCACCAGCTGTTCTTCAGCTGACTCCTGTCTCTACGGTGCAGCCTCCTCCAAGCTCACCGACCACATTTTCTCCATCTGCTTCTGCGATTTTGCCTAATGTACTTTCTATTTCTCCTAATGCTCCCTCTACGATTTTGCCTAGTGCTCCTTCTATTTCTCCTGATGCCTCCTCTGCTGGTATCTCTGCCTCTGCCTTATCTCACCCCGTTCTTCCTTCAGTTTCACCTTCCATTCGGCAGAAAATGGCCAGCACTGTTACTAACCTTTTCTCACCTCTTTTCGGGTCGCCTACTACGACCCCTAAAATGGAACAAAGACAGTTGCGAAGTCGACTGCCTGACTGTCAAGAGAGAGACTCACTGAATCGTTTAGCACGAAAATGGGTTATGGACACCGTAAAGTATGATGTAGAGTCGGTCATGGAAGTCTTCCATCAATGGGAAGCACCGACGCAGAGATACGTTTTTGAACAGATGTGTGTTTTCCTTTGTGAGGATTTGGAAGACAATGATTTAGAATACATCCCGCAGGAATTGTGTCGTGTACGGTTTAAGTTTGGAGAGGGCATGATTGTAGGTCCTGATGTGGAGAAAGCAGTTGAAATATTGCTATCATATCGGAGTAAGGGGAACAGTTCTGGGTCACAATCTGAGCCTGGTGCATCTAGTAGGAAAAAGGCGCGACAATACCCTATGAGAGAAGTTCCCCCACAATGGAGAGAGGGTGACACGACTGCTAACCCACCTATTCTGCCACACTTTCAGCGTGTATGGGTACATGTCCCATGGAAGCGAGCTGAAGTTTTAGCGCTCAAACAGACATTACCTGATCCGTGTAAAAATCCTGCAGGGTATTACAAAGAGTTGTCACAAACCGCTGGGTCATGCATAATGAATTTAGCCGATATCGATATGTTATTTGGGAATGTTGTTCCACAGCCTTTATGGGGTAAAATTCGCCATACAGATCATGATCAAGAGTTAGGTGACTCATGGGCTAATATTGCCGCTGCAGATGCCCGACAAGTTGGTGGTGCTAAGCCTGAGCCTTTAATAGCAGAACTCCCTGGTAAAATAGTAGATTACATGAAAACGATAATGCCTGCAATACGTGTAAATTGGGATAAGTTGTCTGCATGCAAGCAGAAGAAAGAAGAGACAGTCTCTGATTTCTTCACCAGGTTTGAAGAAACATTTGTTGACCACAGCGGTCAAGATATGACCACAGAAGGTGGTCAGAGATTGTTTGTCGATAAATTCGTGCACAATCTGCTTCTAGAATTGTGTAAAAAGTTAAAGGATTCAGAAAGTTCTTGGGCAGTCTCATCTTCAGCGCAGATATTGGCTACTGCACAATATTACGAAAATAGAGACAAAGACGAGAAAGATAGAGCAGAAAGGAAAACCAAGGAATTAAAAACGAAGGTTTTGCTGCAGCAAGCATATCCGCCACGTGGTCGTGGTAATCAAAATAATAATGGTCAGAGTAATTATCAGAATAATTTTCAGCAGCCTCAACAGTATCAGAGATACTCGTAAAGAGTCGAGTACGCTCAACCCCGTGTACCTGTAGGCCCCAACCAGTGTTCATATTGCAGAGAAGAGGGTCATTTTAATTATAGTTGCCCTATTTTGTTACAGCGTGCAAAAGGTGCTTCTGGTGTAAGAGGTCGTGGTGTTCAGCAAGCGCCTAGAGGTAGAGGACGTGGAAACGTCCCCCAGAACACACGTCCCCTTCCACCACAAAATTCTATGAATAGGTTCGATCAACAGAACAACGCATCTGGCAGGACAGCTCAATATTATGTTGATGATTATTATACAGAAGATGAGTATTTTGAGGGTAATAATTGCTAGGACAGCCATAGACAAAGAGAGGGAGTTGTTTCAGTTCCAGTAGATCAGAGTGGACCCTACGTTGAGGTGATTACATCAGGTGTGTCAGAGCCTTTTCTGTTGCATACTGGTGCTACAAAGAGTTCTATTATGCACTCCAAACTCCCTGGCGCACCTTTGTCTGGCGAAATGAACGTTTCTGTAGGTTTTTCTGGCGCCCCAGTTAGAAATCCGATTTCTGACCCTTTGTCTCTTTCTGTTGGTCCCTGCGAATTCGAAGCACCCCTCATTCTGACAACAGGTTGTGGTGAAAACTTGCTAGGATTGGATTTGTTAAAAAGATTGTATGCAACTTTGTACTGTTCTCCTTCAGGAGTACAACTTACTTTAGGTAAGAAAGTGGTTTTTCCCATGTATTTGTCGAGGGATACACTTCCAGCAGAATTATCGTTTCTCCCAGACATTCTTTGGGCCGCTGGTCCTAATGATGTAGGTCTTTTAGAAATTCCACCATATGTTGTAACATTGAAAGCCAATGTTAAAATGCCACGAATTCCACAATATAGGATTTCTAGTGAGGGTGAAAAAGCTTTGCTAGCGATCGTTTACGAATTGATTGAAAAGGATGTGATTGAAGAAACACGAGGCAACGTTTGCAATAGTCCTGTTCTGCCTGTTTTAAAACAACCTGACCCTTCTCAGCCACCTGTGTACAGATTCGTGATTGATCTTAGAGAGGTGAATAAAATAGTTGTGCCACAATTCCCAGTTGTCCCCGACATTGTGCCACAATTCCCAGTTGTCCCCGACATTACCACATTATTGACTATGATTCCAGCTTCTGCCTCTTGGTTTTCGGTGATTGACCTGAAGAATGCCTTCTTCAGCATTCCGATTGCTGAGGAGAGCAGGGATATTTTTTCCTTCAGTTTAGGAGGTCGCAGCTTCCGCTTTAAACGCGCTCCTCAGGGCTACTGTGAAAGTCCATCAATATACAGTCAAGCTCTAAAAACACAGCTTGATACGATTGTGTTGCCTAAAGGTGCTACTCTTGTACAGTATGTGGATGATTTGCTCATTGCTGCAGACACTGAGAAAATTTGTAAAAAGGCCACGCTGTCATTGTTGCGTCATCTGTGTGATCTTCATCACAAGGTGTCACTTTCCAAACTGCAATATTGCCGACAAGAAGTGACCTACCTAGGTCACCTCTTATCGAAGGAGGGAAGGAAACTGACCCCAGAAAGAATTCAGGCAATAGCAAAATTGAATGTGCCATGAACACAGAGAGAAGTGTGTGCTTTCTTGGGCATTACATCGTACTGTAGACAGTGGATTCCAAATTTTTCGTTATTAGCCAAACCTTTGGTGGCATTAACGTGTAAAAACACACCCAATCCCATTCCTTGGTCTGAAGAGTGTCAGAAAAGTTTTCTCGAATTACGCACAGCATTGTGTTCGGCTCCTGTGTTAGGTACCCCCGACTACAGTAAGCCTTTCACATTATATGTCCACGAGAAGGAGGGCTGTGCATTATCTGTGTTGACTCAGTTGTTTGGAGGTAGGCAGCGTCCATGTGCCTATTTTTCATCGACCTTGGATCTGGTGGCAAAAGCATTGCCGAGTTGTTTAAGAGCCACAGCAGCAGCAGCTGTCTCTATTCGACAGTCTGCTGGTCTAGTAATGAATAATACACTAATCGTGATGGTCCCACATGCAGTAGACACGTTGTTAAATAGAACCAAGACACAGCACTTAACTAGTGCTCGATTGTCCAGCTACGAATTGACACTGCTAGCGAGCCATGTGCACATAAAAAGATGCAGTACCTTAAACCTAGCTACGTTGTTGCCAATTGCAGAGGAATCAGATGTTTCAGAACAGCACAATTGTTTTCTCAGAACAGAGGAAGAGACGAAAGGGAGAATAGATTTATTCGATACTCCTCTTGCTGAATGTGATGGTACATTATGGGTGGATGGTTCATGCTGCGAGCTCCCGAGTGGTGACACGACTGCAGCATATGCCGTTACGACTTTGCATACAGTTGTTGAAGCTGCACGTGTCCCGCATAATTCAGCTCAGGCAGCAGAATTGATTGCACTCACGAGAGCATGTGTGTTGTCTAAAGGGCTGAAAGTGACTATCTACACTGATAGTCAGTATGCATTTGGAGTGGCTCACAGTTTTGGGCGATTGTGGAGAGAACGTGGATTCCTGACTTCGCATGGAGCTAAGATTCAGCATGGTCAGTTGGTGAATGAGCTTCTTGAATCACTGACCTTGCCTCTGCAAATGGCGATTGTGAAATGTAGTGCTCACAAGAAGGTGACTGATGATGCAGGTCGTGGAAATGCATTTGCTGATGAGATCGCGAAAGAAACGGCAAAGAACGTAATGAGCCGAATGTATGTTGCAGGCCCTGCAAGATGGACTGGTGATGTTGGAATGTGTGAGGACACAATAGAGAGTGTGAAGTCCATTCAAGCTGAGGCCAGAGAGAAAGAATTGAGCACGTGGAGAGAAAGTACGGGTAAAATGGATGCCAATGGTTGCTGGATTGAATTATCAGAGCATCAGAGATGGTTGTTACCCGATGCATATGTGCTTGCAGTGGTTACAATGGCTCATGGAATGGCTCATATCAGCGTGAAAGGGATTTGCGAGTTGTTGGCCCCAGTATGGAAGAATTCAGGGATTCCCAAGTGTGCAGAGAATGTTGTTAAGAATTGCATGGTATGTTTAAAACACAATCCTGGTAGGGGAACCCCAACTCCAGCTGGTCATTTTGCACCTCCTACGTATCCGTTCGAGATTTTGCAGCTAGATTTCATCCACATGGAGAGGTGCAACAACTTAAAATACGTACTCGTTGTTGTTTGTGCCTTCTCAAGATGGGTAGAAGCCTATCCCCTAAAAGACAATACTGCCTTGTCCACAGCAAAAGCCCTTGTGAAAGAGTACTTCCCCAGGTTTGGAATGCCTAGGATGGTCTGGTCTGATAATGGAGGTGAATTTGTGGGTCGTGTGATGAAGAGAGTGTGTGAAGGGCTAGGTATCCGGCAGAAGTTCCATGCTGCAAATCACCCCCAATCAGCTGGATTAGTAGAATATTACAATGGCACGTTAAAACTTAAACTGGCCAAAATCCAAGCGAGCACAGGTCTTAAATGGCCTGGCGCTCTACCCTTAGCACTCCTGTCCACCAGAATGACTGTGCATTCACGAGTGAAACTTAGTCCATATGAGATAGTCTTTGGCCGGCCAGCCAACATATGGGGAGTGCCTAGACCCACAAACTTTAGTGAACTGAAACACCCTATTTTGCTCAATTATCTGTATGAATTGACGGCTAAATTGCGTGTTTTGCATCAACAGGTCCACAACACCCTGCCTCCGGTCTCTGAGACTCGGGGTCACGCCATTGACCCCGGTTCCTGGATACTTGTCAGGATCTTCCAGAGAACGAAGAACGACCAGCCCAGGTGGACCGGGCCTCATCTCGTCCTTCTTTCTACAAGATCAGCCGTTCGGGTGGAGGGGAAGGCCAACTGGGTCCACGGGATCCATTGTAAGAAAATCCCTTTCCCTCTGCCCTATGACCAGTGGGTCCAGAAGGGTGTCGCTGACCCAGAACCTGATACCGTGTCACATGCCGTCCCTTTTAATGATTTGCACGTAAAAAGAACTGACTCTGAACCAGAAAATGAGAACATTTCGCACAAGGCTGTGCCACCATCCAAGCTATTGAACACTGCAGAGCCTGACCTTTTGTTCCAGGATCAGACAATACCTGGGAAACAGCGATATAATTTGAGACCGAGAAAAACGAACTAATAAAGCAATTTCTTTTTCAATTTGAGACTAAGATCCATGGACTAATAAAGCAGATATTTTCTTTTCCCCCAAGTACTATTTTTGAAAGTGCAGCTCTCCCATCTAGGAAACTTGCTTATTTTTGTTTTTCGAACCGCCATCCGGGTTCCGCTGCTAGGGCCGCGGTTGATTAAAGTCTTTGGGGTGCAGCTGACGACGTTAGGTCGGTAGTTCTGGTTGGTCTTAGGGAGTTGCCCTAGACTGACAGAAGCATCCCTTAGCAGAGGCAACCTCCCACCGCGGGCAGCACTTTAGAGAGGATGGAGTTTCCCGATGCAGAGAGACCTGCCAAACAAACGACCTTAAAGCGCAGACTATGTAACGTGATGACAGAGAAAAGTTTTATAATATTGTGTATTTTTATGCTATTCAGTGTAATGGTATTTTTAATAAGTTATGTTCTATTCTCTTTCCGTGTAACATTTGCACCCACTGCATCACCCATACCTCCTCCCACTGTTTCCTCTCATTCTTTCCACCCTCTGCCTGACCACGAATCCAATAGGAGATTGGAGTTCATTAATAACTCTTTTGTTCAGTTGTTACACCAACACCAACTTGTAATGAACACAACTAACTGTTGGGTGTGCGGCCTTATGCCTCATACAACGGATAAAGGTATCCCTTATCTGGTCCTGCCATTTAGTCACAATGGTTCTGTATGGGCATATAGGACAATGTTCATATATGCGCACGAAATCTACCCCCTACGTTCTGTAACAGACAATCCCAGGAAAAGTGCTCTGGTCAAGGGTATAGTAGACATGATCAAGGAAGGTATTTCCTATGAGACTATCCCTAGAGATGAGACACGAGTCTACATAGGATGGAACATGACTGGATATGGAGCTACTCTGAGTGAGAAACAGCAAGCTAAGAGATCATCCCCGATTTGGATTGTACCCCATCAGGGTCATCTGTGTCTGCAAGGTAATGGCACGAATCCCAGGGCTCAGTTAGGGAAGAGTGTCTGTACTGAAACGTATGTTTTTGGATCTCAGACTTCCCCAGCGTTTTTAGCAGCTAAGGGTACCTATTTCATCTGCCACGATAGAGCCTATACATGGTTGCCCCCCAACTTTTTGGGCTCATGTTTTGTTTCCTTCCTGTTGCCTCCCACCTACACAGCAGCGGCAGACTACCACCGGACAAGGATAGTTAGAGGTGTTTTGAGTGAAGAAGACTCTGCAGGTCAAGAATTTGGGGACTTTGCAAAAGGTTTTCTGCCGTTCTGGGGATCCATGGCTAACAGCAGGAACATAAGGCAATTGACAAGGGTAGTTGAGTCCACCGTGATCGAAACTGCTGGTGCCCTTAGTAACTTGACTGCTGAGCTCCAGTCGGATCGACTTATGACCCTTCAGAACAGGGTCGCTTTAGATGTCATACTTGCAGACCGAGGTGGGGTATGCAGATTGATCCAATCTAGTTGCTGTATTTTCATCCCTGATAACGCTCCAACAGTGTACCAGGCCATCTCCAAACTACATAAGATTTCCGAATCTATTCATGTGGATAAAGGAGATTGGTCGTTAATGGGATGGTTCTGGGAACTGATATCCGCCTGGGGATGGAAAATTCTAATGGTCATTGGGATGGTCTTAGCCATTCTTTTCCTGTTCTGTCTGTGCATACAGTGTGCTCCTGCAATATGTGGCCTCTGTGTTACATCATGTGTAAGGAAGCCTGTGTCAAGAGATGAACTAAGTACTAGAATGATGTTACAGCAACATCTCAATGACTTTAGGAATATAGATCGGGACTCAGACTAACATGAGGATAGATTAATTGCCTACAAAAGGATGGTTTGTGTTTCTGAAAATTCTGGATTCGTATAATCGTTCTGGACTCGAGAATCAAAACTTCGTCGAAACATGACGAATTTGGTATCAAAAGACCGAGAATGACAAGCGCACCATGTACATATATTTTCAGCATATTCGAGTGACGATTTCACCTCGAAATCGTCATTTGCGTTCTGAACCCTTGGCTTCCATTTATGTGTTGCCCTTTACATAGGCCTTAATCCAGCTGAATTCAATGCCACAAGGACACGTACTCCTTAATCGACTTTTCTATGACCTCTGCAAGTTGGAACCATTGCCCCAGGCCGAACTCATTAGGTCAGTTCCCCTCCCAATGGCCGAACAAGATAACATCAGGGCTCAACAAGCCATAAAACCATTTCAGCGCGCACACCTGCCGTATCTTGCTCCCATCTGTCTCTACCTTTTTGTTTCACTTACTTTATGATGGGGAGGTGCCTGTTTTATTGGGGGCCCACCGATATCTGATGAAATGTTGGGCCTTGCCGGGTGATTTGTTATGGGCAGCACGACATGAAATATGTACATGTCATCATGACTCTGCTTTTCTTTTGTAACCAAAACCTGTAAATGATATATTGCAAATTCGAAGAATGCTTGCCTGAAGCCGAATATTCTGTATAAAGAGAGAAGCCTGACTTTGTAAATTCGAGCAGTCTCCTGAGAATATACTTCCCCGTGTGTTGTACTTCTAGGACACTTGTTACCTTGGTTGCAGCCAATAAATCGATCTTTGACTTCACCTAGAAGACTCTGAGTTTCTGTGGTCTGGATCAGGAAAAACCCGAGGTCTCTGGGTGTACCCTGACACCGCTGGGTTACCGGTTCTGTGCCGGTTCTTAAAAACCCAGTACCTCACTTCCCTTGATAATTGAACATATGCTGCATGGACTTCACAAGTGCAAGCTTCCCTTGATAATTGAACATATGCTGCATGAGCCTCTCCAATGCAAGTTTCCCTTGATAATTAAAGATATGATGCATGGACATCAAACGTGCAAGCTTCCCTTGAAAATTAAACAAATGCTGTATGGTCCTCTCCTGTGCAAGCTTCCCTTGATAACTGAACATATGCTGCATGGACCTCACCAGTGCAAGCGTCCCTTGATAATTGAACATATGCTGCATGGACCTCTCCAGTGCAAACTTCCCTTGATAATTAAAGATATAATGCATGGACATCACAAGTGCAAGCTTCCCTTGATAATTAAACATATGCTACATGGATATTGCCATTGCAAACGTTCCTTGATAATTGAACATATGCTGCATGGACCTTACCTGTGCAAGCTTCCCTTGATAATTGAACATGTGCTGCATGGACATCGGCAGTGCAAGCTTCCCTTGATAATTGAACATATTCTTTATGGACCTCTCCAGTGCAACTTCCCTTGATAATTAAACATATGCTGCATGGACCTTACCAGTGCAAGCTTCCCTTGATAATTGAACATATGCTGCATGTTCTTCACAAGTGCAAGCTTCCCTTGATAATTGAACATATGCTGCATGAGCCTCTCCAATGCAAGCTTCCCTTGATAATTAAAGATATGATGCATGGACATCACAAGTGAAAGCTTCCCTTGAACATTAAACAATGCTGTATGGTCCTCACCCGTGCAAGCTTCCCTTGATAATTAGACATCTGCTGCATGGACATCGCCAGTGCAAGCTTCCCTTGATAATTGAACGTTTGCTGCATGGGCCTCTCCAGTGCAAGCTACCCTTGATAATTGAACATATGCTGCATGGACATCACAAGTGCAAGCTTCCTTTGATAATTGAACAATTACTGCATGGGCATAACAAGTCCAAGCCTTCCTTAGTAATTAAACATATGCTACATGCACATCACCAGTGTAAGCTTCGCTTGATAATTGAACGTTTGCTGTATGGGCCTCTCCAGTGCAAGCTACCCTTGATAATTGAACATGTGCTGCATAGACATCACAAGTGCTAGCTTCCCTTGATAATTAAACAAATGCTGCATGGGCATAACAAGTCCAAGCTTCCCTTGATAATTAAACATATGCTGCATGGACATCGCCAGTGCAAGCTTCCCTTGATTATTGAACATATACTGCATGTACATCACAAGTGCGAGCTTTCCTTGATTATTGAACATATTCTGCATGGACATCACAAGTGAAAGCTTCCCTTGATAACTGAATATATGCTGCATGGACCTCACCAGTGCAAGCTTCCCTTGATAACTGAATATATGGTGCATGGACCTCACCAGTGCAAGCTTCCCTTCATAACTGTACATATTCTGCATGGGCATCACCAGTGCAAGCTTCCCTTGATAATTGAACATATGCTGCATGGACATCACAAGTGAAAGCTTCCCTTGATAACTGAATATATGCTGCATGGACCTCACCAGTGCAAGCTTCCCTAGATATTTAACCATATGCTGCATGGCCATCGCCAGTGCTAGCTTCCCTTGATAATTGAACACATGTTGCATGGACCTCACCAGTGCAAGCTTCCCTTGATAATTGAACATATGCTGCATGGACCTCTGCAGTGCAAGCTTCCCTTGATAAATGAACATATGCTACATGGACCTCTCCAGTGCAAGCTTCCCTTGATAATTGAACATATGCTGCATGGACATTCCCAGTGCAAGCTTCTCTTGGTAATTAACCAAATGCTGCATGGACCTCACCAGTGCAAGTTTCCCTTGATAATTGAACATATGCTGCATGGACATCACCAGTGAAAGCTTCACTCGATAATTGAACATATGCTGCATGGACATCGCCAGTGCAAGCTTCCCTTGATAATTGAACATATGCTTTATGGACATCACAAGTGCAAGCTTCCCTTGATAACTGAACATATGCTGCATGGACCTCACCAGTGCAAGCGTCCCTTGATAATTGAACATATGCTGCATGAACCTCTCCAATGCAAGCTTCCCTTGATAATTGAACATATGCTGCATGAGCCTCTCCGAAGCAAGCTTCCCTTGATAATTAAAGATATGATGCATGGACATCACAAGTGCAAGCTTCCCTTGAAAATTAAACAAATGTCCCTTAGTAATTAAACATATGCTACATGCACATCACAAGTGCAAGCTTCCCTTGATAAATGAACATATGCTACATGGACCTCTCCAGTGCAAGCTTCCCTTGATAACTGAACATATTCTGCATGGACATTGCCAGTGCAAGCTTCCCTTGATAATTGAACATATGCTTTATGGACATCACAAGTGCAAGCTTCCCTTGATAACTGAACATATGCTGCATGGACCTCACCAGTGCTAGCTTCCCTTGATTATTGAACATAGGCTGCATGAGCCTCTCCAATGCAAGCTTCCCTTGATAATTGAACATATGCTGCATGAGCCTCTCCAATGCAAGCTTCCCTTGATAATTAAAGATATGATGCATGGACATCACAAGTGCAAGTTTCCCTTGAAAATTAAACAAATGCTGTATGGTCCTCACCTGTGCAAGCTTCCCTTGATAATTAAACAAATGCTGCATGGGCATAACAAGTCCAAGCTTCCCTCAGTAATTAAACATATGCTACATGCACAACACAAGTGCAAGCTTCCCTTGATAATTGAACGTTTTGTGCATGGGCCTCTCCAGTGCAAGCTTCCCTTGATAATTGATACAAAAAGGGGATAATGGACGGAGCGTTTGAGCAAAACAAACACTCACCCCCAGTCAACTGATCTGGGTTTAATCCATCACCATTCATCCATCACCAAAGAGGTAGTCCTTAGTTCAGACTTGTGCCTTTTGCTTAAATGGTGTAAATCCATTCAAAAGTTCCTGAGAAAATGACATTTAAAAGTACATATATACCTATGGCCACGAGGATCCGCGCACCCTGACGTGCACGAGCTGTATACGAATTGGCCGACAACACTCCAAATCAGGAAGTGTTGGCAGCTATCTTGTGCCTCGGTAGAACCGAGGCACAGGAAACCTATAAAACAAACACGCAAAATGAGAGAAGGGGCAGGGTAGAAACACCCTGACCCCCCTAGGCCTGTTCAGGGGGTCCCACAAGGAACCACCAAGGCCCCCCCAAAAAATCTGCAAAATCCATGCAGGATGCGCGGATCCTGTTGATAAAAATAAAAAATAAAAATACAAAGCGCGGTCTTCTGCGCTTCTATGATGAATAGCCCCCGGGGGGCCACCCCCGGGGAAAAAGCATGTGTAATCAAAAGTATAATTTTGGGGGGCCCTTAAGGCCCCCCCGATCCGCCGGGGACCACCTTCCCCGGGGCTTAAAACTTTAAGGGGGGCCTCTAATACCCCCCTTGCACCGGGGACAGCTACCCCCGGGGCTTGACTACAATGAGATTACAGGGGGGCACGCTGCAGCCCCAGGGATCGCCACCCCGAGCTAATTTGTCATTTAAATGTAAAAAAAAAACTGGGGGAGCTTGAACCCCCCCCCACACGCCCCGGGGACCGCCTCCTCCCCGGGGCTCTAACAATGTAAATTTAGGGTCCATGGCAGATCCCCCAACACCGGGGACCACCACCCCCCGGGGCTTCAAGAAAGGTGGGAGGGGGCAGCCCCCCTCCTGGAGCCCTTGATGGTCCTGGGGACCGCCAACCCCCAGGGCCGGCTCCTGCAATGTCCCGGGGTGGCCGGCTCCTGCAGTGTCCTGGGGTGCCCACCCCCAGGACACTGCTGTTTGCAATGGCATTGCGGGAGCCTCGCGGCTCCCACCCTGTCATTACAAACTGCTTTGCTATTTGGAAGAGAGAGCAGGAAACCTGCTCTCTCTTCCAAATAGTAAAGCAGATTGCTTTTTCACACGGGGAGCAGCATGTTAGCTGCTCCCCATGTGGAAAAGCAATGCCGGCTTCCGCGGGGAGCCGGTGGGACCATGAGGAGATTGGGGACCCCGCAACAAAGAGGGGCCCGCCCCGGGGGATTGGGTCCCCGGGGCTTCAAGTGGCCCGGGAGGGGGGCCACGCGGCCCCCTCCCCAAAAGTAAAACAAAAAAATAGAAAGGCCGGCCCCGGGGATGGGGTCCCCGGGGCCATAAGTGGCCCGGGAGTGGAGCCACGAGGCCCCCCTCCACAATAATCGCCCCGGAGGTCCCTGGGGCGATTAAGGCCTCAGGAGGGGGCCATGCAGCCCCCTTCCTCATTTTTTATATATATAAAAAAAAAAGAATTAGGGGGGAAGGCCCTGGGGGATGGGGTCACCAGGGTCCAAAAAATTGAAAAAGAAGGGGGCTACACGGCCCCTCTTCTTAAAAAAATAAAATGTAAAAAAAGGCATCGCGCCGGAGGCTACGCCCCCTCCTTTCTTCACTCTGCAAACACGCCCCCTGGTGTGTTTGCAGAGGGAAAAAAAATTCCCCTCAAATACTGGGGCTCCCTGGGGGCAAATTAGCCCACCAGAAACTTCGGGGACGCGCCAGGGGGCTGCATTACAGAGAGGTGTTTGGAGGCCACGCCCCTTTTTACACCTCTCTGCAAAGCAGCTCTGTGGCACTTACTGGAGGTAGCTGGTGGGCTAGTTGCACCCCAGGGACCCTCTGTATTCAAGGGGAGTTAATCCCCCAACTTAAAACGCGCCACGGGGTGCGTTTGCACAGTGGTGAAGGGAGGGGGCGGGGCCTGAATTCACATGTGTGCAAACACACCCTGTGGCGCAGTTTAAGTTGGGGAATTAATTTTTCCTCAACCCTGAGGGTCCCTGGGGGCCAACTAGCCCACCAGGTACCTCCAGTAAGCGCCACAGAGCTGCGATGCAGAGAGGTGGTGCAGGCCTTGCTACTTTTTACATCTCTCTGCTACGCAGCTCTGTGGCACTTACTGGATGTACTACGAATTCCGATTTACACACCTGTTATCAGGAGAGACTTCAGTGCTACATCTTTGAGCCCAGTACTGATCCTGAAAAGTAATTATAACCTTACTTACCAGTAACTTGCATTTCCTTCCATAGGAATCAATTGTCTGGTTTTCACCTTAAAAGTTTCAAAGTGTCTATTTTCAGAAACAAATATTCCTTAAAAATCGCCTGTATGACTTAAACGCATTCTTTCAACTGTTTACAGGAGGTGCACCAGTGCTGGATCCAGGATCCACCACTAAGTAAGAAAAAGTAACAATAACACTACTTACCTGCTAAGTGAATTTCCTCCTATAGGATAACATTGGTGATTCTATGTGAAAAAATTTCTGTCAACTTTTAAAATACAATAATATTCCTTAAAAATCACTATTGTAACCAAAACACTTTTACTCAAATGTTTAGAGGAGATGTCCCAGGACTGAATCTAGGATCCAGTCCTGTGGTTAGAAAAGTAATCCATAAAGTAACTAATTGCATTTAACTAGAAATTCACATTGAGCTCAATGTTGCATTGTGTTTGAAATTGTGTTGCCCATTGCAACTGTAACGACTGTACTTAAAAGTCTATTGCCTATTTGCAAAGTATTTAAACTAAAGCAATTCATTCCGAGAAAGTATATTTTATAACGTAATGTATAATGTAATTATAATGTAATTAAAAAAATGAAATATCTAAAAATAAATAGTTTAAAAAATGTAGTAAATCAGTATCAAAAAATAATTATAACAATTAATACATTTAAAAATTGTCATTTACAAAACCTTTGAAATTCACTGAAAAAACCATAGGTTTCAGACATGTTATAGTTCGGAATTAGCATTTAAAAAACCTTTGAAATTCACTGAAAAAACCATAGGTTTCAGGGGTGTTATAGTTAGCTGGACATTTCACTTGTACAAAACCATTGAAATTCCTCCGTTATAGTTAGTTGTACTAACTGGGACTCGCGTGCCCGCAATCCACTGCTGATGATGTCACATATTACATCATTCATGACATGGTCAGTGATATCACTGATGACATCTCAAATGACATCACTGATGACATCATCCGCGTGACAATATGCTACAACTGATCATACACTAGTATAACTTTTCATCACTCGCTAAAAAATATACAGTACCATTTTTAAAAGAATGACACCAACACAACTTTCTAAAAACCACTCACTGCTTTGTAGATCTACACATACTTCTAAACATTTACATTTACTCATACATGCTGACAAAGATCAATAGAACACTATTAAATATACTTATAGATTTAGATTGACATTACCCACCAGCACACATTTTATTGATGTATATAGTCATTCTACTCACTTATCAGACCCTCCAGGATTTCACGGTTTGCCGCGAAATCGGCACTTTTGTAAAAATGCCGCGAAATCCAGATGTCCATTGCTGCATCCGTGCTGCCTGTGACTTTGGACCCTTTCCATGAACATGGTTATTTCTTTTTCTTTAAATAATACATCTGGGTCCCCCTAGATTTAATCTGCGGGTAAAGATTTATTCTTTTTTTTTAGAATTCACAGCCTTTTCCAAGAGAACTGGTGGAAAAGTGTGGTGTATTCCCAATTACGCCCATGTAAAAGCAGTTCTATCTACATATATGTAATGAAAAATCATGCTTGTGAAAATGCCTTCAGATTAATTGGACTTTAACTTTTTTCTCCATGTGGAAAACATCCTTCTGTGAGGATAAAAACCCTTGTTGCGCTGTGATATATTATGAGTATTAGCAGGGCTTTAAGTGGGCTGAAAATATGGGGGTCTCTCAAAGGGGCGTGGCCGATGTAATTAAGGGCGTGGCTTTAAAACACTTACGCTAAAAATCTGTGCTTAGCATAGTGTGCCGCCTGATTTGTATTTTGCTGTTTCTGTCATTGCATCCAGATATGTGATACAACAAGTAACATCATACCTACAACAAGTCAGGACTATCGGCTTTGTCAATGGTTATTAATTGCATAAGATAAATAATTTGCAACTATGGCTTGTTACATATAATATTGAAAAAGCTTCCGCTTAAAGCCCTGGTGACACCACAATGTTGCTGCTCTTGCGTTTCAAGAAGAGAAGGGAAATCCAGAAAGAAAATGACTCTTTAAAGGATTTCCCTCCCCCACAATGCTGACCCTGCATGACGTCAGTAACTTCTCCACTAGTCAGACCCTTCAGGATTTTGCGATTTCGCGGTTTGCCGCGAAATCTGCACTTTTGTAAAAATGCCGCGATTTTTACAAAAGTGCCCACCAAGATATCAGTGTTTGTTGTAGGAAAAACTGCCAAATAAAATGCCGCAAAATTGCTGCAAAATTTCCATATTTGTGCCACTAACTTTCAATTTTGGTGCTGCTAAATTTGCTAATCCATGCCGCTATATCCTGGGGGGGTCTGACTTATGCAAATAATTCATTATACTTACATTTACTCAGCTATACACTCTTACAAATACCACTTTATTTTATAGATAGTAACTCATACTTAGTGTGTTATAAAATCACTATTATATGTATACAGTTTTCCATTCAGTCACTCAGACAATGACTGACTTATGTATACTTATTTATGTAGAACAACTGTCACATACACTGCGTTTTATATTTCTACTTTCTTGGACATGTATCAATGAGAAAAATATTTACTCATCAACACACCAATAAAGAGATTCACCCACCCAAACAACTGTTTCTACATGCAGTGTTAACCTCATATACCTACTAAATCAACTATTTACACATCTTTGGACAGTCACACACTTCCCACCCAACTACACACACATTCACTGTCTCATACAAAGTCACTTAACTAATTAAAAACTAATATAACGTTTCACATAACTAGTAATTAACTTATGCAATAGTTTACACAACAAGAGACAGAATGATACAGATATTCACAGTTAAATCACTATTCCATATATTTAGTGAGACACTTTAAATTACTGACGTAGACAGTCAATTACAGTGCTACTAAATTCTCCATCCAGACACTTACACATTTACTCAGCCTTCAATGTAGATTCCTATATATATATATATATATATATATATATATATATATATATATATATATATATATATATATATTCCCTCCAAATACCTCGATGATTTCCGAAGCAGACCAGGACACACAGAGTTCGTTTGCAGGTTTATTAGCAGGTGAAAAAGTGCGACGCGTTTCGCCGATAAGGCTTGCTCACGCGTGAGCAAGCCTTATCGGCGAAACGCGTCGCACTTTTTCACCTGCTAATAAACCTGCAAACGAACTCTGTGTGTCCTGGTCTGCTTCGGAAATCATCGAGGTATTTGGAGGGATTATTTGAGGCCTGTCGGTGGCCTGTCCAGGACCGCGCAACGACAGCCTGTGTGCACAAACCGGCATTGGAGGAGTGAAAATATATATATATATATATATATAAAATGGTTATTCAAATATGGAAGCAAACCACATTTACTGGATGATGTCATTTGAGATGTCATCAGTGATGTCACTGACTATGTCATGAATGATGTAATATGTGACATCAGCAGTGGATTGCGGGTGCGCGAGTTACAGTTAGTACAACTAACTATAACGGAGGAATTTCAATGGTTTTGTACGAGTGAAATGTCTAGCTAACTATAACACCCCTGAAGCCTATGTTTTTTTCAGTGATTATTTATATATATATATATATACATACACACACATATACATACACACATAGACATGCACAAACACATACACATACATATACATATACACACACACACATATATACATATACACACACACATACATATATACAAGGAAAACAACCTTTACAACAGAACTTTTACAACGCACTACCATTACCACAAAACCTTTACAACGCAACATCCATTACATCGCATGCCATTACAACGCAACCATTACAACGCATGACACTACAACGCATGTCATTACAACGCATACCATTACAGCGCATAACATTACAGCGCATAACATTACAACGCATAACATTACAACGCATAACATTACAACGCATAGTACCCTTACACTATCCAACACTTACCCTACTGTTGCACCCCCTGGAGTTAGAATAGTAATTTTTACCCCTACACTATCCAACACTTACCCTACTGTTGCACCCCCCTGGAGTTAGAATAGAAATTTTTACCCCTACACTATCCAATACTTACCATACATGCAATGTAATGTTCTGCGTTGTAATGGTATGCGTTGTAAAGGTTGTATGCGTTGTAATGGAATGCGTTGTAAAGGTAGTTTTAAAAAATGTGTTGTAATGGCATGCATTGTAATGGAATGCGTTGTAATGGATGTTGCGTTGTAAAAAATGCATTGTAAAGGTATGCGTTGTAAAAGTATGCGTTGTAACATCATACATCCCATATACACAAACATATACACACACATATACACACCCATATACACACACATATTCATATATACACACACTAGCAGCCCATCCCGACGTTGTCTGGGTATGAAATAGAATGTGTGTAACGTGTGTATTTGGCAAGGGCAATTTATTTTAAAATCTCACGGTAGACAACATTTTTTGTTTCATTAGAATCGGGACGGAGAAGGCCCAGCTGCAGCCCTGGTTGATGTTAGCAGGCGCGTGTAATTGGTGTAGTGATCCGCCGCCTGAGCACGGCTACAGCCCTGGTTGATGTTAGCAGGCGCGTGTAATGTCGTTGAATGAGAGAGTTATCAGCTGCGGGTAAATCCGTTTAATGAGAGAGTTGAGTGACAGCGAGTAGTAGAGGCTGCAGTAATTGTCCCCGCAGACACGCTCATTTGCGTGTTCCCCCGCTTGAGGCCTGGATGCAGGCCTGTTTGATGTTAGCAGGCGCGTGTTCCCCCGCTTGAGGCCCAGCGGCAGCCCTGGTTGATGTTATCAGGCGCGTGTAATTAGTGTACTGATCCGCTGCCTGAGCCCGACTAGAGCCCTGGTTGATGGTAGCAGGCGCGTATAATTTCGTTGAATGAGAGAGTTCAGTAACAGCGCACAGGAGCTCTCCGTCAAGATGCTAGAGAGAGTATTGCATTGGCAGGGGGAAAATGGTGGCTGCTAGCTAGTGGCAGTCGCAGGCTCACAGTTCTCTGCATGCAGCGATGACCACGTGAACTCTAAAAACGTAGGATCTTACCGGAGTATGGATTGAAGATGTTATGACTGAGTAGGGGATCCAGTTTGGTGTGCGTTTCCTCTTCTGCGGCCCGAGCGAAGCTACCACTTCTTGGAATTGATTCATTGCCCTGACTGGACTTCACATCGCGCTGCGGTGGTCGGGCATCTCTTGCGCTCGTGCGTGTTGCCGGCGTTGGACCGCCTCCCACTGCCTCGGGGCAGAGCGCCACTACGCTTGTTCCTGGTTCTGGTCCTTGTTTCAGGTCTCCCGGAGTCGGCGCTGAATTCCCCGATCCGTCGGCACTCCGCTGGTATGCCCCCTCCCCCGGCCCATGATCATTGCCCTACGCGCTGCCGCCGGCAATTGCCGTTTCGCTGCCGCCCATGCTGGGAGGCAGTACTCGGGGGCTTAATGCTTAACACTGACCGAGGTTGCTGCGGAGGGAAGCCAAGCCAAGCAGAGCTGTTGTGAGTTCCTCTGAAGTTGGAGCATGCGGTGAGCTGGGGTTTCGCACTCGATCTTTCCTTTTTCTTCCGGGGGGGGGGGTGGAGGAAGTAGCCAGGGTAAGCACAAGACCTGGACTTAGTCCAAGGATAGTGGGATAATGGGGAAGTACTGAGGCGACTTGAGAAGGGGGATTTGGGGGGGCAGCCGACCAAAGGGAGGCTTGCACACCCGGGGATATTTGGGGCAGTAGGGGGGGGGGGGAATAGGTGAGCTAAGCAGGCACCCGTAGCTTGGGCTGCTTGGGCTGGTTGGGCTCTTTTGGGCGGTTTTTGGGCTGGCCGCGTTTAAATACGGCCATTTTGTTGGGGTTGGCACCATTTCAGGTGCAGTGACACGGCAGCCGGGGGTGTTCCTCGGGGAATCGTTGTCGGAGCGGGAGCGTGGTGTCAGGTGGCGTGAGCGGGTGCGGTGTGGAGCGTCGGTGTTATCGGTAGATACTGTTTGAGGCAGCGGTCGAGGATGGAGCGGGACCCCAGAGTTGCGGAGGCGTTGCGGCTGTTGGGGGAGGCGGGCCGGCTAGATGTCCTGCGGCCGGACTTTCAGGTGAGGCCACCGCCGCGGCGCGCTGCCAACGGCGCCGCGGCAGCCGTGTGGGCCTGCGAGCCGCCGCGGTCGCGACCGCGGCCGGCTCCGGTGGAGCAGAGGGGTGGCGGGGCGGGGGGCGGCGGCGCGAAGGCCGCGAAGCAGCGTGGTGCGCGGAAGGCGGGGGGAAAAGGCGGTAAGAAGGCCGGCCAGCGGGGCGCACAGAAAAAGGCCCTGGATTTTGTGGAGGGGGGAGGAGGACAGGCTCCAGTGGGGGTGGGGGCGGAGGGGGGGCGGGCGGCCGCGGACGGTGACGAGGGGGTGGGAGGCCGAGGGGGGAGGGGGTATCTGCGGTGCCGGCTGGGTCGGCTGCTGGGGGGGCGGGGGGGTCGGGGGAGGAGAGTGCTGGGGGGGGTTGGCCCAGGGAGTACAAGGAGGGGGGCAAGGGGGAGGGGGTGAGGGAGTGGGGGGGCGGGGTCCCCTGAGGTAGTGGAGGAGACTGAGGTTGAGGAGATGGGTGGGGGGGCGGACACAGAACTAGATTGGAGCTCATCGGGGTCGGAGGGGGGTGGGGGCATGGGGGGCCAGGAGAGAGTGTCGTCCCCGGGGCGGGGGAGGGGGGGGCTGGGGGCCAGGGGGAGGGGGGGCATGGAGAGCGGAGGGGCGGGGGCGTGTGGGGGGTGGGGGGGGGCCGAGAGACATAGGGTGGTATGGGGGAGATGGAGGGGTGGGGTGTGGGGGTGGGGTGTGGGGGGGGGGTGGGGCTCGGCGGGGGGCTGGGATGGGGGGCACGGAGGGGGTGTGGGGCCTAGTTGGGGGTCAGTCGGGTGGGGTGGCCCGGGGGGCTGGGGCGGTGTGAGTGGGTGGGGCATGGGGAGCGGAGGGGTTCCCTCGCGCCGCAGCGGTCACTCGGCGGGGTGGGGACGGGGGGCGCCGTTGGGGTGGGAGCGTGGGGGGGTGAGTGGGGAGGGGATGGCGGGTTTTTTCACCCCGGTATGCTGGACTCCACTTTTTTCCCTTGGCAGGAGCTGCTTGCGAGGCGCTCGGGTGAGCAGCATGCGGCTCTACTCCACCGAGAGGATGGGCCGGCTCGGTCTAGTGCGGGCGGCCGCGCTCCAACGAGGGACCTGTCACTGGAGCGTGGTGGATGGCGGCGGGGGTCAGCCCCGCCGCCCCCCCCCCCGAAGGATTCTTACGGCCGCCGGGGGCGGGGGAGTGGTTATGTATGCACAAATTGTTGAACCAGGCGTTAGTGGAGTGGACCGGCGTGGGAGTGTGGATTTGGGTGAATTGATGAGTGTGTCGGGAGAGAGCGGGCTTGAGCAGGGTGGACCCCCCGGGGGGGTCGGGACTGTGTTGAAGTGGCGGAGGAGGAGTCCGCAGAGGAAGGGGAGATCTGGGAGGACAGGGGGGAGAGTAATGTTGTTACCAGTATTTTACAGGTGCCGGCGAGGCAGGAAGTACCGAGAGTGTCGGCCCCCTCAGCTCAACTGGTTAGGCGGCGGGATCCGGTTCGGACGCCGACCTTGACGCCAGGTAAGATGGGAGACGGGGCGGGGAGTGGCAAGCGGCGATGTGTGCAGGTCTCAGTGGGGACTGGGGGGGAGGGGGCGGAGGGTTGGAGGCTGGTGCGGGGACGGTACGTGCGGGACACCGGAGTGGGCACGGATGGCGCGGCGGACGGGGTGGCCGGCGCGCGAGAAGGGGCGGACGCGGTCGCAGGCGCGCGAGAGGGGTCGGGTGCGGTCGCCGGCGCGCGTGAGGGGTCGGGTGCGGTCGCCGGGAAGGAGGCGGCGAGTGGGAAGGAAAGCTGCGTGGTGCCGGTGCGTAAGTTACCATATATGGGTATTACGAAGCCACTGGGAGCGCACCTGTCGTTGGCTACGAAGGAAAAAATTTGGAAGGGGGAGTACATCGACATCCTGAAGCTTCTTCACCGGGAGTTGACGTCTAAGGAGGGGTCGAAGGAAGAGGAACAGGAGTTGGCCAGGCGTCCGAAAGTGCCGTTGACACTGGACAATTGGTCGGCGGCTTTCCTTATCTACGCAAGTGTTTACTGCGAGAAGTTTCCCGACCGATCCGTGGCGCTCATGAAATACATGGATGTGGTGCGGAGGGCCCAGGTGACGTACGGCGGGTTCGCGTGGTCGCACTATGACGAGGAGTTTCGGCCGCGCATGGCGGCGGATCCGGAGGCGTTGTGGGGGGAGCTGGACGCGGATTTGTACCAGCAGACGATGGGCGGGGCCAAATTCGGCCACACCATTTACACGGCCAGTGGGTTGCCAGTGGGATCGCCCCCCTTTGCCGCGCGCCACACCCGGGGGGTGGGGCGGGGTGAGTCCACCGGACAGGCCGCGGTTGGGGCCTGTTGGGATTTCAATAAAGGGTCGTGCGGGCGGGCAACTTGCCGTTTTAGGCATGAGTGCTCGAATTGCGGAAAGCAGCACCCGGCGCAGCGGTGCTGGGGGCTCGTTGGACAGCCGGGCCAACAGCAAGGGCATGGAGGTCCCCAGGGAGGGGGGCAGAGGGGTGGAGGGCGAGGGGGGGGGAACAGGAGCTTTGGGCAAAGGCTCGTACGCCGGTTAGGCTGGAGAGGATGGAACCCTGGTTGGCGGCGTATCCGCGGGCGGAGGATGCTGCGGTTCTGCGTCGGGGTTTTCGGGAGGGGTTCCGCCTGGGCTATGAGGGCCCCCGGATTGCCCGCTGGGCGGACAATATGAAGTCGGTGAATGCACACAAAGGTATCGTGCGGGAGAAGTTGTTCAAGGAGGTTAAGGAAGGGAGGATGGCGGGCCCGTTCACGGAGCCGCCGATGCCTGACTTGATCATCTCCCCCATTGGGGTGGTGCCCAAGAAGGAGGAAGGGCAGTTCCGGCTGATACAACATCTGTCATGGCCGGAGGGGGAGTCGGTGAACGCGTACATCTCGGCGGACTTGGCGTCGGTGACTTACTCGTCGGTGGACGTGGCGCGGAGGCTCGTCACGGCGGCGGGGAAGGTGCATTGATGGCAAAATGCGACGTCAAGTCGGCCTTTCGGCTTCTCCCGGTCCATCCGGCAGATCACCAGCTGCTGGGGATTCAATTTGAAGGGCTCATTTTTGTGGACAAGGCACTGCCGATGGGATGTTCCATCTCGTGCTCGCTCTTTGAGCGTTTCAGTTCGTTCCTGCAGTGGGTTTTTTCCAGGCGCACAGGCTCGGAGTCAGTGACGCACTACCTGGATGACTTTTGTCTGGTGGGGCGACCCGACGCGACGGACTGCCAGCGGCAGCTGGACGGTTTGGCCGGGTTGATGGAGGACTTTGGTGTTCCCCTGGCGCCAGAGAAAACATACGGTCCCAGTACGGTGTTGTCCTTTCTCGGTATCGAGCTCGACTCGGTCACCATGGAAGCACGCCTACCAGACGATAAGAAATCGGCTATGTTAGGGCTGGTGGCTGACATGCTGGCATGCAGGAAGGTGGTGGTGCGGGAGGTGCAGGTGTTGTTGGGGCACTTGAACTTTGCTCGTCGCGTGGTGCGGGCGGGACGGACTTTTTGCAGGCGGTTGGGACTGGCGTTGTCCGGGTTGTCTTTGCCTCACCACCATGTGAGATTGTCGGCGGGAGTGAAGGAGGACCTGCGCATGTGGCAGGCGTTTTTGGAGCGTTTCAACGGAGTGCCCATGGCGCCGGCGGAAGATTGGGAGTGGGATGTCACCATGTACTCGGACGCGGCGGGGGTTGGCGGTTTCGGGCTCTACTGGGATGGTCGGTGGTGCGCGGAGCAGTGGCCAGCACACTGGCAGGCTGGCGGACGGAGCATTGCGTTTTTGGAATTGTTCCCGTTGGTGGTGGCGGTCACGGTGTGGGCCGGGGAACTGGCTCACAAGCGCGTGTTGTTTCGCGTGGACAACATGGCGGTCGTGCAGGTGGTGAATAGGCAGTCGGCCAGAGACCCGCAAGTGCTGAAATTGATGAGGGTGTTTGTGTTGCGCTGCTTGGAGAATGACATCCTCTTTCAGGCACGGCACGTACCGGGTGTGGACAATGACATTGCGGATGCTTTGTCTCGTTCGCAGTGGGAGAGGTTCCATGGGCTAGCCACGGCGGCGGAGGAGGTCAGGACGCCGGTGCCGGGAGAGATGTGGTCGGTGGGCGAACCCGGGTGAAGAGATCCGTAGCAGCGTCAACGTGGAGATCTTACGAGCAATCCTGGGAGGAATTCTTGCGGTCTGGCGCGGTAAGGCGAGGGGACCGGTGGCAGCGCGAGGAGCAGGTGGTTCGCTACATGTTGGGGCTCATGGAGAAGGGTTTGTCGCGGGTCACCATCGCGGGCAAGTTGTCAGCTGTTGCGTTCATGGGTAAGCTGTGGTGGGGCTACGTCCCGTCGGCGGGGGAGCTGGGGGCCCGGCTGCTGGAGGGTTGGTCGAGGGAGAGGGGCGCGGCGGTCCGCTTGCGGCGTCCGGTCACGGTGGCGTTGTTGGGAAAACTCATTGGCGCGCTGCCGGAGGTGTGCAGAGATGAGGGCGAGGTGGTGCGTTTCTCCACGTTAATGTCCTGGCTTTTTTATGGTGCTTTTCGAGTGTCTGAATTGTTGGGGACGAAGGGGGCGCCAGGAGTGGGGTGGGAGGACGTGGACCTGCGCGCTCGGGAAGTGGCGGTGCGGCTGCGGCATTCCAAAACTGATCAGAGGGGGGTGGGGACATGGGTGGTCTTGGGCCCGGGGGTGCAGGAGGGAGTTTGTCCCGCGGCGTGGGGTAGGCGGCTGATGGCGATCCGGAGCCGGGAAGCGGGGCAGGTTTTTGGCCGGAGTAGTGGGGACAGAGTGTCGGCGGCGCAGGCGTTGTGGGTTTTGCGGCGCGCCCTGCGGGGATTGGGCGAGGACCCTTTGGCTTTTGGGACCCACACAGGATCGGGGCGGCGACGGAGGCGGCGCGTAGGGGTTGGGGGAAGGAGGAGATACAGAGGCTGGGACGGTGGAAGTCGGATTGTTACCGGACGTACGTGCGGCTGCGGGAGGTAGAAGGGGTGACGTCTTTGTGATTTCGAAGCCTGATATGTGTTTCTTTGCAGGTGCTGTGGCGGGGCCGGAGGTGGCAGTTTTGAATTTATATTTGGTGGGCCACTCGTTTGTCAAGCGGGCTGAGCAAGCGGAGTGGGACAAGCATCGTGCATTGAATTTGGGATTGGATACTGGACTGTATAGGTGTCACTGGAGGGGCAAAGGGGGTATGCGGTGGCATGAGTTGTTGCCTATGTTGAATACGGTGGTGAAAGCAGGAGTGTGTCCGGATGTGGTAGTGATTCATTTAGGGGAGAATGACTTGGTGCAGTGCAAGGGGCTGGCGGTGGTAAAACAGATGATGAGGGACCTGAGGGAGATCAAGCAACGTTGGGCGGGGTGCCATGTGATCTGGTCCGATTTGATCCCCAGGCGGGTGTGGAGGGGAGCTGAGCGCCCGGGCGCGATAGACAGGGCCCGGCGGAAGATTAATCGGGTGATGGGGGATTTCTGTGACAAGGAAGGGGTGGGGGGAATGGTTCATCCTGACTTGCGATATGGAGCGGTGTATTTTTTCAGGGAGGATGGGGTACACCTTTCTAGATATGGCATGGAACTGTACGTAGTGCAGTTGAAGGAGGCACTGGATAGAGCGCTGGGGGTACTCAGGTATCCTAGGAGGCAGGAGTCCTAAGGGGGGGGGTCGGAAGTCGTAAACGACTTCCGAGTGGCGTTTCCCTATGAGAAAAGGGGGGATTCACAGGAGGCCTGGGGCTGTAGGGGAAGTTGGGGAGCGGAGGTCAGGAAGGTCACTAAGGTCATTTGCAGTTGGGGGTAGGTTGCTGAGCGGATGTGGATACTTTGTTGCAATGTTGGGGATACAATTAGGGGTGGGGGTGGAGGGGGGCTGTTAGGCGGTTATTATTTAGAGAGTACTAGTTTTGTTCGGCACAGGCCAGGTGGGGTTTGTTGTGTAGGTGCACCTGATTCCAAATAAAGCGGCCTTTAACACACTAAGTTGGTGTCTGTTTCAGTGCTTCCCCCCCCCCCCACCTACAGGTGTGCCCCAAGGGGGATTTGGGGGGGCAGCCGACCAAAGGGAGGCTTGCACACCCGGGGATATTTGGGGCAGTGGGGGGGGGGGGGATAGGTGAGCTAAGCAGGCACCCGTAGCTTGGGCTGCTTGGGCTGGTTGGGCTCTTTTGGGTGGTTTTTGGGCTGGCCGCGTTTAAATACGGCCATTTTGTTGGGGTTGGCACCATTTCAGGTGCAGTGACACGGCAGCCGGGGGTGTTCCTTGGGTAATCGTTGTCCCTCCCTCCTTCCCTGTGTCCCGTGCGGTGGATTTGGCCAGGGTGGGCCCTGGGGGGTTGCGAGGGGCTTTTGTGGTTGAGGGTGCACCTGAGTTAGGGTACAAGAGTGGAACAGGTGCCAGGATGGGTGGCGTTTCCCTATGAGAAAAGGGGGGATTCACAGGAGGCCTGGGGCTGTAGGGGCAGTTGGGGAGCGGAGGTCAGGAAGGTCACTAAGGTCATTTGCAGTTGGGGGTAGGTTGCTGAGCGGATGTGGATACTTTGTTGCAATGTTGGGGATACAATTAGGGGTGGGGGTGGAGGGGGGCTGTTAGGCGGTTATTATTTAGAGAGTACTAGTTTTGTTCGGCACAGGCCAGGTGGGGTTTGTTGTGTAGGTGCACCTGATTCCAAATAAAGCGGCCTTTAACACACTAAGTTGGTGTCTGTTTCAGTGCTTCCCCCCCCCCCACCTACAGGTGTGCCCCAAAGGAACCTAGCAGTTGTGAGCAGATACATATCCCGAGCCAGCCCCTCATGAGGGGGACAAATGGACAAGCCTTATATAGAGAGTCTCTCTCAGAGGAAGTGAGCTAGGGGTAACCAGTGTTCGCTGCCCTGAAAAGTGCAGAGGTGGCGGCAAGAGGGAGCTTGACCCCCAGCAGAATTCGCTGGTCAGAGGCTGCTGCAGGTCTGGCACAAAGGAGGAACGCCTCAGCCAGAGTCAACCTAGGAAGGAATTCGGCCCCATCAGACTTATTTTTATACCTCAAGGCAAACCAGGTCGACCCATCCCAGGATACATCAACATCAACACCAACAAAAATTCAAAGTAGATCAAGATTTAAAGAAGGATTTAAAAAGAAATCGAACAAAACGGTTGTTGGATTGAGCCCAATGCATGGATTACATCAATGATCTCAGTTAGGAGAAGGGGGAAAGATTGGGGGCCTAAATTGCACCTGGGAAGGGAAATAGAGGCACTTGAAGATAAGGAAGTGGGCCAACAATCGGGGATAAATAAAATCAGTAGATATACCCTGAGGAGTAGGGACATCTGGAGGGTGAATAGCTCTTTTCCTAAGGTGGCGAGTCAAGAACCTTCGCCTATACAAATAGCTAAGGGGACAATCTCAAAAGAAAAGAAAAGTACTTGTACCAACCCTAAAACTAAAAACTCTTAACACTAATACCAGTACTAATACCAGTACTCCAGTTAAAAAAAAAATTAAAAAAAAAATAATCGAAAAAAACCTAAAAATAAACTAAGTAGCACAAAAGTGACACCATCGTTAAGATCCTTTTTCAAGGTCCAAGGTGCAGAACCCGCAGAACAAAAGGTTATTACTTCTACTGGCTTACACCCAACAGAGGAGATGGGAAGCGGCACGCCTATTTTAAAACAAATCCTACCCCGATCTCCAAAAAATAAGACGCTAAGGGAGATGGAGACTCTACCTCTACCTCTACAAAACAGATATGAATTACTTGGACAGGAGAATGGCGAGACTGGCGAGACTAATGGGGTCTCAGAAAATCAGCTTTTAGCTGCTCCCATCGCAAATGTGACAGCGTCAGGAAAAGTGCTATACTACATAAACCAAGTTCTGCAGGCTTCCTAGGCTCTCAAGGTGCATCAAGCGAGAAAGAGAGGTCATCTCACACTGAAGGATTACTAAATACACTGCTAATGGAGATTAGAGATATGTTTGCGGTCTCTGAGAGTAACCAACTAAAGATCCAATCAGCTTGTGAAACTCTTGAAGCTAAGATGAACGCTATCTCAGACAGAGTCGGCGCCATGGAGGCAACGGTCCAGGACTTAACAAAAAAGGTTGGTAAAAACTCACAAGATATTCAGGCATTATGGGGGGGGGGGGGGGGGAGGATAAAATCTTGAAAGAAAAACTGGAGACCCTGGAAAATGCAGCAAGAAGGAATAACATTAGATTGTTAAATGTTCCTGAAAATTCAGCAGGTGAGGATATAAGAGTATTTGTTATCAATCTCTTGGCAGAATTCAATGCAGATACTGTGGTGGAGGTTGGCGCTGCAATTTTCAAACTTGCAGCGGAGAAAGCCCCAGGCTTGGACAAACTCCCGGGAGATCTGTTCAAACATGAACCAACTGTTTGGGCCCCATACTTACAGGTCCTATTTAACTCAATCCTAGGTGGATGGCAGTCCCTAGTACTTGGCTGGGGGCAGAGATTGTACCCATTTTTAAGAAGGGCTCTCCTCTGCTCTCAGCCAACTACAGGCCTATCAGCCTCATTGACGTCCCCCCAAAGGCCTTCGCGAGGCTGATTCTGGACCGCCTATCAGTGTGGATGCTTGATCATTCAGTCCGGAGCCCCTATCAGGCAGGGTTCAGGAAAACAGTTTCTACTATAGACCAAATCTTCGGCCTGGCCTTTATATATTGGAAAACGGTAAAGTTGGAGGGTGGCAGCCTCTATACCATTTTCGCAGATCTGCGGGCGGCTTTTGATCTCGTACCCCGCAGAAAACTTTGGTCCGTCCTTTCAAATATGGGGGTACCGCACCACCTTCTAAACATAGTTGTTCGACTACACACGGAAAATTATGCACAGGTTAGATGGTTCCTTATCGAACAGATTCCCCGTTGACAGGGGGGTAAGACAGGGCTGTGTTCTGGCACCGACCCTGTTCTGCCTCTATGTCAACTGGGGAATTGCCCATCTAAATGGGGTTGAGGATAGTGATGCCCCCAGACTAGCGGGCAGCAGGGTGCCGGCGATTATGTTCGCGGACGACACCCTGCTGCTGTCCAAATCTCCTATGGGGATCCAACGAGTGCTTAATGGATTCAAGGCATTCTGTGAAGAGCATGGCCTCGAGATCAACACTCTTAAAACTAAATATATGATCTTCAACCCCCCAACAAAAACACGCCCTAACCCGTGTATCGGTGCAAATAGGTTGGAAAGGGTTCGAACCTTTGAATATCTAGGGGTCACTCTAAATGAGAACATGTCTTGGGGTCACCATCAAACAAAATCCCAACTTAAACTGGCCCAACTGGCGGGAGGAATCATTAGCCTTATAAACAAAAATAAATCCACTATCAAGGCGATTGGTCCCCCATTAGAGATATATAGAGTGCAGGCTAGGGCAGCGGTCATGTATGGAGCGACCGCTGAGCCTGTCACCAGGCTAGGTCGCCCCCACGCTCTGCTGCCTGCCTGCTGCCTGCCAGTTAGCCTCCCGCTGATTGCCGCTTCCTGTTACTGCCGCTTCGGACGACCCAGCCGCCGCTGAGCCGCCCACCCCAGACTCTTCCAGCCGCTGCCTCCCTGCGGCCCGCCCCCCGCCAGCCCATTCGCCGACCCGCTCCTGCCACCCAGCTGCTCCTCCCTCCCGGCTCCTTACTTATGATGACCTCAGAGCGACCGCGCAGCGGACGTGCGCAGCGGGTGCGCCGAATGTGCGGCGAAGGCGCGCCAAAGGCAAGCCCGTCTGCGCCCGTCCGCGCCTGGACCGCGCCCAGCACCAGGACCCCTGGCCCCTAACGAGGCCAGACCACACGATGGACCTACGACGCCACCACCCTCAACGCCGGCCGGACCCCCGCCTGCTGCCGAGCCACCCCGAGACGCACTAACGGACCCTTCAGCTGCCAAGCCTGCAAGTTCACCTGCCTCCGGACCTGTACCGCACCCAAACGACCGGGCACCAGCAACAACCACCTCAGGTGCATCCTGCTCAACACCTGCTCCGTCCACAGACACACCGTCGAACTCTGGAACCTGCTCGACACAACAGCACCAGACGTAGCCTTCCTCACGGAAACCTGGATGAACGCCTCCTCAGCGCCCGACATCGCCATAGCCATCCCGGACGGATACAAGATCACCCGGAGGGATCGCGTCAACCAGACCGGAGGAGGCATCGCCATCGTCCACAGGAACACCATCCGCATCACGACCAACTCCGACGACACCTTCACCGCCGCCGAGCACCTCCACTTCCAGATACACACCGACCCCAAGACCACCCTCAGAGGCACACTCATCTACAGACCCCTGGGACCACACACACAATTCAGCAAAGACATCGCAGACTTCATCAGCCCGCACGCCCTCCCCTCCGCTGACTACATCCTCCTAGGGGACCTCAACTTCCACCTGGAGAACAACAAGGACTGCAACACCACTGCCCTGCTGCATAACCTCGCCAACCTCGGACTCAAGCAACTGGTGGACACCCCCACCCACTACGCCGGCCACGCGCTTGACCCAGTCTTCTCCTCCAGCAAGCACATCTCCTTCAGCCACTCCACCGGACTCCATTGGACGGATCACAGCTGCGTCCACTTCAGCTTCAGAAAAACCACGACCCACCACCACCCGCAACAGGTTCCGCGCTGGAGCAAGATCACAGACGACCAGCTCACCACCTCCCTCAGCCAGAACCCTCCAGCCAGCGCAACGGACTCCAACGAAGCAGCCCGCACATTCACACAGTGGCTCACCGACTTCGCGACGACCTCGCACACCTGAAGAACCCTCCCAGCAGACCCGGCAGCAAGAAAGCCTCCTGGTTCACCGACGAACTCAAAACATCCAAGAAAAACTGCCGCACCCTTGAAAAAGCCTGGCACCACGACCAAACCACAGAAAACATGACTGCCCTCAAGAACGCCACCCGCAAACACCACCAGCTGATCCACACCAGCAAAATGACAACTTTCAAGGAGCGACTGGACAACAACACCCACAACAGCAAGGAACTCTTCAGCATCGTCAAGGAGCTCTCCAACCCCAACGCCGGAAACAACGACATCGCACCCTCGCAAGACCTCTGCGACTCACTCGCCACCTTCTTCCACCGCTTCGACGCACAGACCACGCACCCAACCACTGAACCAACGCCCCCCACCACCACCCTCTGCAACTGGACCCCGGTCAGCACCGAAGACACCACCCGCACGATGAACACCATCCACTCCGGATAACCAACCGACCTCTGCCCCCACCACGTCTTCAACAAGGCCGACTCCATCATCGCACCCCAACTCCGGGACGTCATCAACATCTCCTTCAACACCGCCACCTTCCCGGCGAGCTGGAAGCATGCCGAGCTCAGCACCCTCCTGAAGAAACGAACAGCGGACCCCACAGACCTCAAGAACTTCCGCCCCATCTCGCTCCTCCCTTTTCCTGGCAAAGTCATCGAGAAGACCGTCAACACACAGCTCACCGCCTTCCTCGAGACAAACGGATCCCTCGACCCTTCGCAGTCCGGCTTCCGAGCCAACCACAGCACCGAGACCGCCCTCATCACAGCCACCGACGACATCAGATCCCTGCACGACAACGGGGAAACAGCGGCCCTCATCCTCCTGGACCTCTCCGCAGCATTCGACACTGTCTGCCACCGCACCCTAGTACAACGCCTCAGCAACATCAGAATCCAAGAGAAGGCACTGGAGTGGATCATCTCGTTCCTCACCGGAAGAACCCAGAGAGTCCGCCTCCCCCCGTTCAGATCCGAGGCCACCGAAGTCATCTGCGGTGTACCACAAGGATCCTCACTCAGCCCCACCCTCTTCAACGTCTACATGAGCCCTCTTGCAGCCATCGCACGCCAACACAACCATGGCATCATCTCCTAATCCGACGACACCCAGCTGATCCTCTCCCTCACCAACGACCCCGCCACCGCCAGAACTAGCCTACACAAAGGGATGAGAGACGTCGCCGAGTGGATGAAGAACAGCCGCCTGAAACTGAACACAGACAAGACGGAAGTCCTCATCATGGGATCATCGCCCTCCGCCTGGGACGACTCCTGGTTGCCCCCTGCCCTGGGCACCACCCACAAGCCAACGGACCACGCACGAAACCTGGGCTTCATCCTGGACTCCTCCCTCTCGATGACCAGACAAGTCAACGCCGTTTCGTCATTGTGCTTCAACACCCTGCGCATGCTCCGGAAGATCTTCCGATGGATCCCCACCGAAACCAGGAAGACAGTCACCCAGGCACTCGTCACCAGCCGACTGGACTACGGGAACACCCTCTACGCGGGAACCACTGCCAAACTACAGAAAAGACTCCACCGCATACAGAACGCCTCCGCACGACTCATCCTGGATATCCCACGCCGCAGCCACATCTCGACCCACCTGAGAGACCTGCACTGGCTCCCCGTCAACAAGAGGATCACGTTCAGACTCCTCACCCACGCACACAAGGCTCTCCACGACATGGGCCCGAAGTACCTCAACAACCGCCTCACTTTCTACACACCCACCCGCCAGCTCCGATCCGCCAGCCTCGCCCTCGCCGCACCACGCATTCGCAGAGCCACCGCTGGAGGAAGGTCCTTCTCCTACCTGGCAGCCAAGACATGGAACTCCCTCCCCATCCACCTACGGCTGAGCCAGGACCATCTCTCCTTCAGGAAGCAACTCAAGACCTGGCTTTTCGAGCAGTAACGTACCCCCCCTTCCCCAGCGCATTGAGACCCTTCCGGGTGAGTAGCGCGCTATACAAATTTCTGATTGATTGATTGATTGAGGTGAACTCTGGGGCCACATGTGTAAACGTGAGATGGTGGCAACTGAGAATAAATTGATCAGGCAGCTTCTATCACTTCCCCTAGTACCCCCTTGCTGCGAATGAGGCTTGATCTGGGACTGAGGCCACTCGATGAAGACCTGGGTGCCAGGCCCTTAACTTTTTGGCGCAGGGTCTGGACCACACCAGAGCTAGTGAATTATAGGTCAGAGTTGCAGGAAATCCTGATTTACCCGAATGCGGGGAAAATCCCCTGGTTCCAATACATAAAAAATGAGCTTGGGCGTCTGGGATTAGCTACTTTGTGGTCTGACCTCGTGATAGCTTGCCCTACGGTCTCTTGGAAGCAACTGCTTGCACTGTACCACGAAAGCAAAATCGCGGCACACAGACAAGGCACACAGTTCGGCACTCTGATTCTTTTTTTAAAGACTAAGGATATTTATAAGTTGGAGGGAGTCTTAGATGCCATATTTCCAACCATTACCTGGAAATTGTACCTACAGTGGAGGTACCGAAGTCTACCAATCCGAGCCTATACTAGTAAATGGACTGAGCCCTCCCTGAGTCTTTGTCCTGGGTGTAATTATGAGCAGGAAACAGAGCTGCATATATTGGTTTTTTGCCGAGCTTATGCGCAGGCAAGGAGGCACTGGATCGTACCGGCCTGTAAAAACTTGGGTTTCACCCATTGTTTGCAGGCGTATAGGGTTTTTAAAACAGATCTTTCAGGTACGATCGTGTTTGCCATACTAAATATTTGGAAATGTTTTGGCAGAAGAGAAGACGCTTACTAACTAGGGCTGTAGAATAAATGTTAAATTTAAAAAAAAATTTACATGAAATCAACATTTTAATAATTTTATCTCTTGTGAACTAATTAAAACTGCACGTACGATGTTATGTCCAAAGAAATTACGTTGCTGATTTAAAGAGCCCTGATTGATTGCCCATGATGTAACGCATTGTTTTATTTGTATAAAGGTGTGTTTTTATCTTTTATGGCAAATGTTGCCGAAATAAAGATTGTTTATGATGATGATGATGAATGCAGATATCGACAAGAAAACTCTCAAAGATGACATTCAAAGAGTTCATCGCGATCCCTATCTTCAAAAAACGGGAAAGAAAAATCCCAGGAAGCTCCTGGTGAATTTTAAATCATTCACACTAAAAGAAAAAATCTTGTCAGGGGGTCTAAAAGCGGGGACATATAAAAAGCCTGATTGGACATTTCGTATGAGATCAGATATCTCCCACATTAGACAAGAAAGGCTATGGGAGTTAGGAAAATCAATGCAGGAACTATGTAACTGGTATCTATGCTCTGAAACAATGCTCGTCCTCATGTAAAGCGCTCTGATACCTCCGGGTCTAGCCAGCGCTATATAAAACTTTTCAAATAAATAAATAAATAAACTAAAACGTCTTGGTGCAACGGTAAACTTACGCTTCCCCGCTTCACTTAAAGTTATGTGGAACAATAAAATGCATTTTTTTAAAGATCCAGTTGAGGCGAATGCTTTTACAAACCAGATAAAGAGTTCCACTTCTAGATAAGCGTTTCGGAAGTCCTGAGCATGTGGGAAAAAAAAATATATATATATCCTCATTTAAATTTGCTGATTTCAACATCTTTGGTTTTTTTTATTATTTGGATTATTTTTGAATTACAATGTCTAATAATATTAGAATAAATGACTTGGAAATCATGACATGAAACATAAATGGTTTGAAGGTTCCTCGAAGAAGGGAAAGAATCTAGGAATTTCTGAGACTATCAGAATGTAAGGTCTTCTTGATACAGGAGTCTCTCCTACTTAGAGAGGAATGGGCACCGATTTAAAAAAAAAATACGGAAATGGATTGAATACTGCATTTGCACTAATCAAGCGTGTACAACAAAGGGAGTCGCTATATTAATTTAAAAAACGGCATGTGCTATATTGAGTGATAGTATAGTTGATCCAACAGGGAGATGGGCTGTTGCTAAATTTAAAATCAACGGATCAGGGATTACCCTAGCAAGCTATTACGGCTCTAATTTGGATGAGCCTGGACCCCTCTATACTCTGTTATCCCATTTGACAGATGTTAATGACCAGACTATCTTAGGAGGTGACTTTAATATGGTCTTAAACCCCAGCAGTGACTCCACATCATATAGAGCTACATCAAGTACACAAAAAATGAGGAAAGCATTAAAACAATTAATGTCCGATATAGGGCTAATAGATATCTGGAAGGATATGGCTAATAAGTCTAAAACTATAGGTGGGAAGTTTACTTTCCATAACAAAAAAGTGGGGACATAAGTCAAGGATTGATTTCTTTTTAGTTAGTGCAACAGTAGGTAAAAACACAAAACAAGTTAGTCATGCCCTGAACATCTGGCAGACCACTAGGCAGTCATTTTAAAAATAACGATCAAAAAAGCACAAGTACCAAGAAGATGTACCATTAACCGTGCGTTATTATTGGAAGATGATATTCTTGAAAAGTTAAAGATAGAAACTAAAGAGTTTTTTAATATTAATCTAAACTCTGCCTCAATTCAAATAGTCTGGGACACATACAAGGCTTTTTTAAGGGGGATAATACTAGCCATTTCTTGTACACAAGTAAAGAAGGTAAAAGAAGAAACAAAAAAACTTGATGAAATACATAGACTATATATGTGTCTAGAGGGAGACCGGGAGAATGTTAAACTTAAGTAAATTAACCTCCGCCAAACAAACTGGCCGATTTTTTAGAAATCATTATAAAAAAAATGGGTTGCAAGTAAACCTGGGGAGGGTTGTAGTAAACTCCTCGCCTGGAAAACAAAAACTGACCAGACAAGGAACTGGAAAAAAGATATACGGAGCCCGGACACTAATATTATTGTTTCAGAAGACACTGAAATTGAGGAGGCGTTTGTCCAGTTTTATAAGAAACTATATACGGAGGATATGACTCTGGAAGACACCTTGGAGGACAATTTCTTATCAGAAGTGTCCCTCCCTACTCTTCAACAGGAAAATAAAGTATTAATAAACTTCCCTGGAGGAAGTTACGCAAGCAATTAACTCTCTAAAAAGGGTAAAGCAGCAGGACCCGACTCCATTCCAAACGAGATTTATGATGCATTAAAAGAGGAACTGTCACCTATCCTCCTCCAACTCTTTAATTCCTCTTTTATAGAAGGAGAAACCCCCCCCCCATATCTTGGGAAGAGGCCACAATAATAATCCTCTTAAAACCCAATAAAAATCCACGTATATGCGAATCCTACCGTCCAATCTCACTCCTGAACTGCGATCACAAAATGTATATACAGATCATTACTAAACGTTTAGATAAAGTAATAGGACCGCTTATTCATCCCGACCAAAAGGGTTTTATGAAGGGGAGACAGCTTAGTGAATTAACCTATGATCTGATAGGAGCTATAGACATGGCCCAAAGATATGTCTCCCTTGGCGGTAATGACATTCGATGCCGCCAAGGCATTTGACCGAGTTAACTGGGCATTCCTATTTAAAGTAATACAATCCTTCGATTTGGGGGACAAATGCTTGGCAGCTATTAAGGCCATATATAAGAACTCCTCAGCCAGAATCTTGGTTAATGGAAAGCTAACCAAAACAATACAGATTGGGAGAGGAACCAGACAAGGTTGCCCCCTCTCGCCGCTACTTTTTAACATGTATATTGATCCTTTGGCCTGTAAATTAAGAAACTCTCAGAAAATCATTCCTTTTACCTGTAATGGATGGGAGAAAAAAAATCGGGCTGTATGCAGACGACTTAATTGTCTGTACAGGAGATCTGGAAAAGTTGTATCCAGAAATCTGGCTAGAAATAGAAAGCTTTGGAAAGGTCTCAGGCTATCTCCTCAATCAACAAATAACTGAGTTATTAAAATGGAACACAAACTTCTACAGTGCCTATGAAAAAAAAGAGAACAGATATCTTGGAATTCAGATAGTCCAAAATATAGATAAAATCGCACAAGTTAATTTTGACAGAGTAACAAAAGAAGTAAGATCCCAATTACACTCTTGGGGGGGGCTCTGTGTCTTTCTTTTTTTAGGCAAATCCAACCTAGTAAAAATGTCTATCTTACCAAAATATACATTTCTGTTTAATAATATCCCAATGGAGTTCCCGAAAATATGGTTTAAGAAAGTTCAGTTTTTTTTTTCAAGCTTTACCTGGGGGAATTAACGTCCACGGATTGCACACATGAAATTTAGAAAGAAAAAGGAATATGGAGGGATCGCAAGCCCGGTCCTGTTTTTATACATCTGTGCATTTCAACTAAAGAATTTTCGTCAACTGATGTGGGAGGACTCTAGATTCTCTCCTATTTAAAGCACTATCTAGAGACAGTACTCAACAAGCCGGATGTTCTCTTTTAAAATTTGGCCACCCCAATTTTTTAAAAAGGATAAGATTAAAGATTCTGATGTCAGCGGCAAAGCTTTGGTTTCAAATGGCCCGAATCTTAAAAATCCCATACTACAATGATATTAGCCCAATTTGGGATTCACCTGGGTTGAGATCATGTATGACGGATGCCTTGGCGTGGCCACTGAAAAAATGCGGGATTAATACTTGGGGTCAACTCAATCAATGCAGAATTGATTTCATGGCCACACCTAACAGCAACCACTGGAAATCAAGTCTCAAAATTTAAATACTACCAGCTGTTGAGCTGGACAAGAGCAATAGAAAAGGAACTACAAGGGAACTCGAACTTGGCATTTAAGATCTACTCATACGGTAACAAAAAAAAAAAAAAAAAAAGAGGTAGCAGAATGGTATTGGTTACTCATCCAGAGTGGAGAAGAGGAGCAGGCCTCATTTACGGAAATATGCAAGAAGGACCCGCCAGATGAACACCTGGAAAAAACCGGGCAAGTATCTATGTCTCTCCTATGGTCACATGTAAATGCTGCTTCTTTAAAAAAACAAAAAAGTCCACAAGGCCTATTGGACCCCTCAAAGGCTATCGAAAATGGGCACCCAAGTGATCAAGAAAGGTCTTAAATGTGGAGTAGAAAAAGCTAATGAGATCCACATGTTCTGGAGCTGCCCGGTTATTGCGTTATACTGGAGTAAAGTGGGTAAGATCATTGCTGATATAATGGAGCTGGAAATGAATATAACAATTTTAACTGTAATCTTTGGAGTGCCCCCGAGGGAAGCAGAGGGTAGACCACTTACAAAAAATCATAAGGCATTACTATTTGTTTTGATTCGATTAGCACGCAGGGAGCTTTGTATTAAATGGATATTACCATGCCCTGCTACGGAAGGGGAATGGATTTGATCCATTCAGAGGATAGCTATGTTGGATCAAGCTAGTACCCGCTCAAAAAAGACTACATTTTGGGAAGTTTGGGAGGCCTGGGCTGAGATAACGATACACATATAGACATGTTTGCTTGAATAAGCGAAATAGAATTTTGCTGTATCTAGATGTCTTGTTTTCTTTCTTTCCTTTTTTTTTGCTTTCCTATTGATTTCCAAGTCCTATGATTAAATAATATGCAACAGACAACTGTCTAGGGGGCGGGTCTGTTTGGCCATCCTCCTAGGTAGGGGGTTACATTGGCCGCCAAAATTTCAAGACTATGGTGGAAACCTTGACAAGTAGACGAAGGTGCGGTTTTGGAGATACAATGTATCCTTTTCTCCCCCGCGGGGTTGTAACCAAACCGGTAATTTACAAAATGTATCCTTCACACACTTGGAAGGGTCTGAGATACCAAATCTTGAATTATTGTGCATATTATATTTAAATGAGGATTAAAAAAACAAAAAAAGACAGCGCGCAGGAGAGGCTGCAATAATGTTACTTCCCACGCCTCCAGCTGAACACGTTTGTCACGCCCCCAGCGTGCCCCTTGATGCAGCACAATTGCGTTCACATGGCATGAAGGCCAGACACACGCCCCCAGCGTTTCTCACACCCCCAGCGTGCCCCTTGATTCTGAGCAGCAACGTAATTGGCGCTTTTATGTACGACTCACATGGCATGAAGGGCGGATGCACGCCCCCAGCGTTTGTCACGCCCCCAGCACACATCCACAGCCCACAATATGATGGCCGTACTACACGCCCCCAGCGTTAGTCACGGCCCCAGCCCACGCCCACAGCACAACGCAGACACACCCACAAGGGACTACTTTGCTGGCACGGTTCTTTTACCTTTTAAATGTATATGGTGGTCGTCTGCATAGCCTATGTCCTTCTGCTGCAACTGCCCTTTCCAACGCTGTATTGGGTGTTGTGATTGGTGCTGTGGTTACTGAGATTACCCGCCTCAAAGGTTTGGGCTCTCTCTTTATAATATTATTAGTATGGAATGGATATACATATATACACACAAATACTTTTATACACACACACATTTATTGTTAGTATGTAGAACCCCAAGTACAACCTATACACACAAAGCAGCCTATAGAGAACCGCTAACAATTGCTCAAGTTACAATGAAACCTTTAATTTAAAAAGCCCCATAACCACTCAACATTTCTGCAACACAGAAAATAAGACTTTAATATGGAAAACACTGCTTTTATTTTAAAGGAACCAGCAATGGAATGTAAAGCATTGTTAGCCAGTAGGCTGCATTGCTAACACAATAGATAAAACAGGTACCATGCCTTTAAGACCCCAGAGGACCTCCTGCATCCCACCATGCCCAACAGGTGACAGTTAGGTCTGGTCTTTAACGGCGATATGAACAGTTAGAGTATCAACAATATAAAACAGTTGCTGCATTAAAGATTTGTCCAGGGAGGACAGAGGGTTGCTTTTGACATTGCTTACCGGTAATCCTAGTTCTCTTCCAGGAGAATACTCATCAAGTTCTCCTTCTCTTACAAGGGATACTCATCAATAGTCATAAGCATGGACTACAATATCTAGTCGATCTCATATTCCTGCAGACAAATAGAACCATTCAATAGCAGCTTAAGGAAAATTACACAAAGAGGTTTCATATAGAAGCCTGCCCTACTAGAGCATCTGCCAGTGTTTGAATCAAGACAGTAATGCTTAGCAAATGTATGTACCGATCTATGTTGCAGCCTTGCAATTCTCTGCGATGGGTACATTGGAGTAGAGCCGCAGAAGCCACGTTACCCCTTAGAATGAGATTTGGTTCTAGTTTCTAGAGAGTAGGCACTTATTTGCTAACTGGTAGGAAATCACTATACAAGATTCTATCAACCTCGAAATGTTTTTTTTGAAGAAGCCATACCAGTTCTCATTGGACCATAGTTAATAAATAGATGGTCCAATTGTCGAATTTCTTTTGTTTTGTCTAAGTAGAACGTAAGGACTCTCTTAAGATATAAAGCATGTAGCACTCTCTCCACTTGAGTGGAAGGGTTAGGGAGAAATGTGGGAAAAGAAATGGTCTGAATGATATGGAAATCAAATCGCCTTTGGCAGAAAACTTGAATATGTTCTCATGACCACCTGTTCACATGAAAAATAAGAAGGTTCTTTAGCACATAAAGCCTGGATTTCACGGACTATGTGCTAAAGTAATGACAACTAGAAAAGTAGTCTTCCAAGTAAGGAAGCTTTGTGTATAGGTTTGAATGGGAGACCCATTAGCTTTGAGAGAACCACATTAAGCTCCCATGGAAGAGGTGGTGACCTTACAGGAGAGTAGACCTTTAAACTCTTTAGGAAGATATTGGACTACAGGCATTTGAAAAAAGGAGACCTGCATGGGATACTTTCTGTAGGCTTTAATGGCATCAAGATGCACCTTTATGGATGAAAACTGTAGGCCAGACCTAGTTAGATGCAGCAGAAATAGCAAGATTACACTTTGCTTCGCCTAGAATTGGAGGATTACTGTTCTTGGCACACCACAAATAGAATCACTTCCATTTAAAGCATACAATTTCCTGCTGGACGGTCTTTGAGGTTGTCAAAATGTCCATATAGGCTTGCGAAAGACCTAGGTGTCAATACTGAAGGAATTCAGGAGCCATGCTGTCAAGCTCAGCGAGGGTAGGTTGGATGGAAGATCTGCACTGCCCCAAAGGCCTCCTCCTGTGAGCTGTTTTGCTGCAGCAACCTTTAAAACCCCTGGGAGGACAGCTGCCTTCACCAAAGACTCCAATCTTCCGTGGACAGGAGACCTGTCCAGAATAAAACTACTCCAAAGACTCCGGATCCCAGCAGATCCTCATCCCCTGCACCAAACGCCCACGGCCACAGTCCGAGTACCTCACCTGTGCATTGAAGTCTCCCCAGTGATCCTGACCTAGAGTCCAGAAGTGGCTGACCACTCCTGACCTCCACGACAGCACCTAGAGTGTGAATCGAGAGGGTCCCCACGACCGCCTTCTGTGAGAGGAATCCAAACGGCACCTCTGCACCCGAAGCCCCAAGGCCTTGGTGAGCTGAACTGACAGTGCCCCTATATCTCTACTTTCCTCGGTTGTCGCTGGTCTTCCTCCTGCAACCTTCGGTGCCACGCCGAAAGCATCTTTGCTAAAAGAGCAATCCCCATTGAAAAGCATTGGGAGCCCAACGTCGAAATCGCACCGTGCACCCGACCGCCCCTTTGCTGCTGGTGGTGTATGTTTGGTGCTGCTTTGTGGCCCCCATGCTTAACCTAACCGCCAAAGCTTGGCCGCTGCAACTGATCTAGTTACCTGCAAGCAGTGTGTCTTAATTGGAAACCATTGGGTCAAACTCAGATTTTGACCTCCGCATCCAGCCGACCCTGTGCCACTGGTCTTGGTACTTACCTAACCTCCTGCCCCTTGTGGACTTGTGACTCCAAAGACTGAGATTTTAAGTTCAGTACTTATCCGTTTAACCACAATATTATTTTCCCCATAGGCTGAGATTTTAAGTTCAGTACTTATCCGTTTAGCCACAATATTATTTTCCCTATAGGATAACATTGGACTGTGTTGAAAAGTTTCGGTGTGGATTTTTCAAAGTGAAAAGTATTTAATTAAAAACTTACTTACCTTACTACAAATAACAGGGAAAATACAAAGTATAACTTTCTAAAATTGTTCTGGCTCTCCTGGAGTTGTGTGTTCATTATTGATCACTGTTGTGCAATAAAATGTCCTACACTTCTGTGTTAGGTCGAAGGCTGCGCACCCACACTACCACTAATAAAGCACTTAGGGATTTGCATTGAGCCCTGTACACTTTTGGGGAACCCCTGGACTGTGCACGGTATAGCCATCTAGAGGCAATATCATATACAGAGCCGGCTTCCTACACTTGTGTTGTCTGTTTGCATCAGGAGTTAGCTTGTCTTTATGGAGGGATAAAAAAGACTTGAGGGCAAGATAGACTGCCATCAGCTCCAGCATGTGGATATGGTACAGCCGCTCCTTGTCCAACCACAGACCTTGGGGGCTCGCCAACCTAGGAGGAAAGCATCTGTGATCAGAGTGCAGAAAGTTCCTGGTGAAAAGGAACTCCTATGAGAAGGTGATGAATGCATCCACCATTGGATACGAATGCTTGGCATCTTGCAAGATAACCAGTGTCATCCCAGAGGTCTGACCACTGATCTTCCAGCGTTTGTTGTAGCAGTCTCATATGTAGTATGCCATTGGCCACAATGTAAATGCAAGACGTCATCAAACCCAGGAGCGATGCTACTTGTCTGGCTGATGCATGAGGAATGAGAAGAACGTGACATTGTGTTGATAGAGGATAGCCTTTCCTCCTAGGACACACTCTAGTGCCTTTTGTATCCAGAATTGCTCCAAAGTAGTTTATGTTTTGAGTTGGGACTTGCATGGACTTCTTGAAATTGACTTAGAATCACAAAAGTTGGAGTTTCAAGGCAGATCTGAAAATGTTCCAGAGTTAGGAGAGAAAATTTTGATCAGGCAGTCGTCCAAGTATGGATAGACTAATATTTTCCTCCTCCGCCGGTATGCTGCGGCCATCACCATACACTTGGAGAAAGTGCGAGGTGCTCCTTTGAGCCCAAAGGGAGAACCTTTTACTGATGGTGGCTGGATGCTACTCTGAAACACAGGAACTTCCAGTGTTTTCGGATTGTAATGTGAAAATAGGCCCTTGAAAAATTGATGGGACACATCCAGTCCCCGTGATGGAGTTGGGGGTAGATCTAGTGGAAAGCAAGCATCCTGAACCTCCCCAGCAGGCAAACTGGTTTAAAACGCCTCCAGTCTAATATGGATCTGTACTCTCGGTTCAAACCTTTTGTATGAACCAGAAAATAGAACGGGTTTTGTAGCGAGGCTTGTTGATGGAACAACATTCTCTTCAGTGGAGAAGTGTGGCTCACTGGTTAGAGGCGGCAGACCCTGAAGCAGAGGTCAGACCCGGGACCAGGGTTCAATTCCCGACGCGGCAGGGTCTTGAGCCCAAAAGTATCCACGGACTCGATAATTCTCGTTTCGGCGCCTACTCGAATCACGGGTTCACACTCTGCAGCTCTGGGCATCAGCTTGCTTAATCTCCACTACGCCCCCCCCCCCCCCGCGGCGGGAGGCCTGGCTTCACCTTGGGGATGCCCAGTACGGGTATCTCACAGGGAAAAGCCAGGACGGGTTCCCAAGGCAAGCGCCGAGATGCCTACGGGTAATAGAGCGCTATATAAGAACGCATAATAATAATAAATAATAATAACAACAGGTGGAGGGGACTTGAACCGGATTGAGGAACCATTTTGCACAATATTCAAAACCCACTTGCAATTTCGAGCCACTCGCCCAAGTGTGCGAAAATACTTGACCCTCGACCAGAGTGGGAGAAGGGGAAGCAGTCACTTATTGTTTACCTGGTGTTTTGGAGGATGACTGACAGACGAGGAGCCAATCATCCTGGAGCCAGACGGTGCCAATGGTAATGAGACGTGGTTTGCTGCAGAGTTTTTTGGGGGGGGAAGCGAGAGTTCGGTATACCAAATAAAGGAGCCGGCATAGATTGTAGCAGCGGGGGTTTAATAATTCACAATGCCGGTATTTTTACCATTACTAAACAAGTTGTAAGGTCACAAAAAGTAAACAAGTGCTCCACGGAGAACGAGCACAATGCCGTCTCTTTTTACACCATACCGAGTTCGGTATACCAAACAAAGGAGCCGGCATAGATTGTAGCAGCGGGGGTTTAATAATTCACAATGCCGGTATCTTTACCATTACTAAACAAGTTGCAAGGTCACAAAAAGTAAACCAGTGCTCCACGGAGAACGAGCATACACTTCCTAACCGGTCATTGAAAAGGACTATGATGGGGAACCGGAAGCAGAAAAGCTACATGATGTATATACCATTAATATTGCAGCCATTGGTGTTATTACGTATTTAGTTAACACTTGGTGTTCCTATGCTCTTTACAAACATGTTTTTTTGAGTCGTAGCAATGTCCAATACATGCACACCATGGATAATTTATTGATTCAAGTGTGCTTACTGGGTCTTACATGTGGCATAGTATATAAATGACTGTCTGAATCCCACCGCTTCCCGAATGAATGCGTGGAAAGCACCACGTACATTTCCTCCCAATGAATGCGAGTGGGATGATTTTTCAACATAAACTTTGGTACATCTAGAAGTGGTTGAATACTTGATAGCTGTGGTATGAATTAATTGACACTTCTATGTGTCCTAACTCTTTTTTTATCTACTCTCGCTACATAGAGCGGTGCTCCGTTTTACCTGCGCTGCAGCCAGGTGAGGTGGGGTGGGGCTTGCCTCTCCTGCCACATTGGTAAGTGAGCATTTACAATTGATGTGCTATAGAATGATGTGAACTGTACATAAATTTAAGACACAACACTTTAGTCACTAATGAGATCACGGTCTGTATGAAAGATTTGCTTTAATACAGTGACCTTTACTTAATTTTATGCATTCTGCTTCTTTTCTATGTGTGTGTTTCGTTGGGAATGGATTCACATCCTGTTGAACTATGAAGTCAGGAGAAGGATGTTGTCACTGTATCTCAGGTGATATTTTACCTTTTTCAAAAATTCTCACAAAGCAGTAGCGTTAATGGTCCTGAGGAAGCAGCAGGATACCAGCTGGATCTAATTAGTCTGCAGAAACATGTCGACCTTTCATCTTTATTAGTGGTTATTTGTTTAGACCACTACGCACTTTACTTTGGGATTGAAGAGAAGCTTATTAAAAATTCCTCTCTTCTCTACCTAATTTTATTGATATTCACATATTTTCACTCTTTATTTCACTTTTAGGGCACTGCTTTCAGTCACCCTCGAATATATAATTTGAATTTCAATCACTGGGTCCCACATGTAGGTCTAGGCTTTAACACCTGCCGGCCCGCAGTGGGTACGTCAATCTACCTTCTGGTGTGAAGGATCCCAGATGATGAAGGGCGGATCCGAGTGGTGACTGATGGGAATTTTTTCACAAAGATGAGACCCTATGCGTGACTTCAGGAGCACATATCATTAGTTTAACTATTCCTCCATCACTACATAGTAATTAGCTTGGTTTGCATACGAGTTGACCCCTTGCTATTTGTTGTTGGTTTAACTGTTCATAGGGATAGTAGCATTGCTGGGTCGTTAAACTGTCCCTAGAAACCCTCCCCCCCAGTTTTGTTGAGATCCATAGGTGAGATCCTTGCCAGAGGTGAATCAGACAATGTTGGTGAGTAATCTCTCACCATTGAGCACAAACTGGTGGTGGACCATGAGGAGACCTGTGTCTCTCTGAGATCTAGATCGATGAGATCATCAAGATTTGGGCAATTTACTTCTGTGAGGTATCCTAGATCTTGATCTCCGTGGGGTCCTGGATGGAGACCTTCTCCCTCGGGATTTAGATCTTTGTGGAGATCGTGATTGTACCTGAGAAAGTGATGATGGAACCGCAGGAGAAAAAAGGTACAAGGAGTACTTTTTGGAGGGAGTGTACGTTGAGAGCGCCTGGATGGGTATTAGGTCTGGAGATAGCCTAAGCCCAGACTTTGCTGCAGAGCATGCAATTTTTTTGACACTCTTCAGCTAACGTGGAGAGATATTAGGTGTCAAGATTTGTGCCACAATCAATCAATCAATGCCTTTATAGAGCACGCTACTCACCCGTGAGGGTCTCAAGGTGCTGAGGAGGAGGGGGGAGGGGGTGCTGTTACTGCTCGAATAGCCAGGTCTTGAGGTGTTTCCTGAATGGGAGGTGGTCCTGGGTCAAGCGTAGGTGGGCGGGGAGGGAGTTCCATGTCTTGGCCGCCAGGTAGGAGAACGATCTTCCTCCGGTGGTGGTTCTGCGAATCTGTGGGATGGTGGCAAGGCTGGTGGAGCGGAGCTGGCGGGTCGGAGTGTAGAAGGTGAAGCGGTTGTTGAGGTATTCGGGGCCCATGCCGTGGAGCGCCTTGTGTGCGTGGGTGATGAGCCTGAACGTGATCCTTTTGCTGACGGGGAGCCAGTGCAAGTTTCTTAGGTGGGCAGATATGTGGCTGTGGCAAGGGACGTCGAGGACGAGTCTTGCGGAGGCGTTCTGTATGCGCTGAAGTAGTTTCTGAAGTTTGGCTGTGGTTCCTGCCTATAGGGCGTTCCCGTAGCCCAGTCGACCGAGGACGAGGGCCTGTGTGACTGTCTTTCTGGTTTCGGTGGGGATCCACCGGATGATCTTCCGGAGCATGCACAGGGTGTTGAAGCATGAGGATGCGATGGCGTGGACTTGTTTGGTCATCGAGAGTGAGGAGCCCAGGATGAATCCCAGGTTACGTGCGTGGTCCGTGGGTGTCGGTGCGGTGCCCAGCGCTGTGGGCCAACAGGAGTCATCCCAGGCGGAAGGGGATTGTCCGAGGAGGAGGACCTCAGTGTTGTCGGAGTTCAGTTTCAGACGACTGAGCTTCATCCATTCCGTGACGTCTTTCATTCCTTCCTGGAGGTTCGTTTTGGCGGTGGCTGGTCCTTGGTGAGGGAGAGTATCAGCTGGGTGTCGTCAGCGTAGGAGATGATGTTGAGGTTGTGTTTGCGTGCGATGACGGCGAGGGGTCTCATGTAGATATTGAAGAGGGTTGGGCTGAGCGATGGAGACTTGGGGTACGCAGCAGATCTCTGTGGCCGCGGAGCGGGAGGGAGGGAGGGAGGGAGGCGGACTCTCCGGGTTCTGTTGGAGAGGAACGAGGTGATCCAGTCCAGGGCTTTTCCTTGGATCCCAGGGTCGTGGAGGGAAGGTTATTAGGGTGCGGTGGCAGACGGTATCAAAGGCGGCTGAGAGGTCTAGGAGGTTGAGAGCGGTTGTTTCCCCGTTGTCCAGCAGGGTCCTGATGTCGTTGGGGGCTGCGATGAGGGCGGTCTTGGTGCTGTGGTTGGCTCGAAATCCAGACTGGGATGGGTCAAAGGAGTTGTTTGCCTCGAGGAGTGTAGTCAGCTGTTTATTGACAGTCTTCGATGACTTTTGCCGGGGAGGAGAGAGATGGGGCATAAGTTCTTGAGGTCTTTAGGGTCTGCTGTGGGTTTCTTTAGAAGGGCGTTGATCTCTGTGTGCTTCCAGCTTTCTGGGAAGGTGGCGGATGTGAAGGAGTTGTTTATGACGTTCTGGAGGTGGGGTGCGATGATGGTGTCGGCCTTGTTGAAGATGTGGTGAGGGAACGGGTCCGAGGGGGAGCCAGAGTGGATGGTGTTCATGATGTGGGTGGTGTCTTCAGTGCTGATGGGTGTCCAGGCGCTGAGGATGGTGGTGGGGGGCGTTGGTTTGGTGAGTGGTGGCTGAGTTTGGGCGCCAAAACTGTCGTGCTTATCGGTGATTTTGCGGTAGAAGAATGTGGCGAGGGAGTTGCAGAGGTCTTGCGACGGTGTGATGTAATTGTTGCTGGCGCTGGGGTTGGAGAGCTCTTTTATGATGCTGAAGAGTTCCTTGCTGTTGTGAGTGTTGTTGTCCAGCCGCTCTTTGAACGATGTTCTTTTTTTGGTGCGGATCAGCTGGTGGTGTTTGCGAGTGGCATTCTTGAGAGCGGTCATGTTTTCTGTTGTGCGTTCATGGTGCCAGGATTTCTCGAGAGTTCGGCAGGATTTCTTTGATTCTTTGAGGGAGTCGGTGAACCATGTGGTTTTCCTGTTGTGCAAGGGCGTCGGCGCATTCGGTGATCCACTGTGCGAGGTTGCGGGCTGCGTCATTGGTGTCGGTTGGTGGGTTTTGGCTCAGTGATGTGGTTAGGAGGTCTGTGGTGATTTTGCTCCAGCTTCTGCGGGGGGTGTGTTGTGGGAAGCAGTCTTCTTAAAGGTGAAATGGATGCAGCTGTGGTCGGTCCAATGTAGTCCGGTGGAGTGGCTGAAGGAGACGTAGTTGCTGGCGGAGAAGATGGGGTCGAGCGTGTGGCCGGCGTAGTGGTTGGGGGTGTTGACCAGTTGCTAGAGTCCGAGGTTGGCGATGTTGTCGAGCAGGGTGGTGTTGTCGTTATTGTTCTCCAGGTGGAAATTCAGGTCCCCTAGGAGGATGTATTCTGATGTGGCGAGGGCATGCGGGGCTGATGAAGTCGGCGATGGTATCGCTGAAGTGTGTGCGCAGGCCCGGGGGTCTGTAGATGAGGGTTCCTCTGAGGGTGGTCTTGTGGGTTCGGCGGTGGTGAGGGTATCTTCGGCGTTGGTCGCGATATGAGATCCCGGTCAATGTCCAGACAAGATTCGGACTTCTAAGGGAGACAGACTTAGACGCTGATCTTCTTGCCCCCAATGTCTACCGAGATCTCTCTGGTTAAGTTGTGGCAAAAGGTTTTCTTTGTCAACGGGCAGCATACCTCCTTCGACATCATGCCAGCAGTCTCTGGTGCAGATGTCGATTGGCAGTGTGCTGGCATCTGCCTGGACGTTCAGCCTGCCGACTTTGAACGGAGCATGCCGGTGCATGTGCCCCGTTTATGACGTCGGTTCATACGGCCTAGACGTCTATCTAAACGGCAATCCCTCCAATGTCAGACGCTTCAAAGCCGATGCATGTTCAAGAGGCCCTTTCGACATCGACCGTAACACAGACAGCAAGCACAGGTATTTTTCCTGCCATAGATCTACCTGCTGACAGTAATGGTAAATGGACATTTTCATGTGTTCTCCCTGTGTGTAGGGTCTGTCCTGAGAGGACTCTTTGAAAAGGGCATGAAACACCCCCCTACCACCCAAGGCCACTTGAAGTTCCTACCTTTCCTCTCTGTTGAAGGGCATGCAGTCTAATTTTCTCTCTGCCCTTCAATATCCTCTAGGAAAGCTTCTGGCAATAACAGGAGTCTCTTGACAATGTGAAGGTGAACACACAATACACAGAGTGTGGATCAGATTGTGCCATCTTTTTGCCACAGGAAGAGCACTTGATGGAAACAAGATGGCATTTTGTGACAGAGAAAAGAAAATTCAGCCGGGAAAATAGTTAAAAGTACAGAAGGTACTTAAAACCGTAGAGTAAAGGCAAAATCTTCTGAATAAGAAAATTCTACAGGAATGTCAAAACTGAAGAGCTCAGTGCTCCAGGATCCTTACAGAAGGAGCAGGAAAAAAGAACTGACTTGTCACATGTGGGGCATGATGGGATGCAGGAGGCCCTCTGGGGTCTTAAAGGCACAGTACTAGTTTTATCTATTGCGTTTCCAATGCAGCCTATTGACTATACGCATTCCATTCCACTGCTGGTTCTTTTCAAATAAAAGCAGTTTTACACATTTGAATTTCATTTTCTGTGCCGCAGAAATATTGAGTGGTTATGGGGCGTTTTAAATGAAAGTTTTCAATGTAACAAGCATTTGTTAGTCTTCTTGATATATGTTTTTCCAGGGGTACTATGCGTTTTGATCTCTAAACATACATATATATTTGATGTGCTCAGATGTCCCCCGATGTGGGCAGGACTATCCAGTGCATAGGACTATTGATGAGTATCCCTTGGAAGGCAAACACCATTATCACATTTTCACATTCAATTTCACAGCAGTAACATATTAAGCTGTATTCTGGCACTTCAGCTTTGTGCCATCAGATATAACTGTTCTTCACTAATTTGCCATTTTGCCCAGAATTTCAGGTCTGCATAAAATAAGGGAGCTGTGAGTTTATTCTCTGCCAGTCACGTCTGGGTGAACAGCAAAACACAAGATGGACGGATGTTGCAAAATGGCAAAACATTCACCCCCAGACACAGATCTGGGTTTAATCCATTTTGCCCACCAAGCCACCCCAGGCGAAGTAGTTCTCAAATGGTTCTCTTCATTCATACACAACCGAACACAAATAATAAAAATCAAGAATTTCACCTCCGAAATCCAACAGGTCAAAAAGGGCGTCCCCCAAGGTTCGGTGCTCTCGCCTCAGCTCTTTAACATCTATATGGAACCACTCTCCAAGCTACTCAGAAAAGCCAACATCCGCTTTCACCTCTACGCGGACGATACACAAATCTATCTGGAAACTTCCTCTCTCACTGACATACATAGACTAAATGATGTCCTGAAAGATGTTCAACAATGGCTGACAAACAATCACTTGAAACTGAATCCAGACAAAACTGAGACACTCATCTCGAACAAGAAAGACAACCCTCAAATCACCGAATGGCTAAAAGCTACCGATGCGCTTAAAGGAAATCTTACTCTAGCCGACTCTGTTAAATCTCTTGGCATCATCATAGACCCCAAACTAAACATGGTAAAACACATCAAGAATGCAGCCAAAGGTGCTTTCTTTAACCTCAGACTGTTGAACAAGATCAAACCCTACATTCCTAACAAAGATCTCAAACTGGCCACTCATTCTCTGGTATTGTCAAGGCTAGACTATGGGAACGCAATCCTAACAGGCATCCCGAAATCAAACTTGGCACCGATCAAAACAACACTACATGCTGCAGCTAGAATGATTACCGGCATAAAAAAAAAAATAAAAAAAAATCGGATCACATCTCCCCAGCGCTCAAGGAACTCAAATGGCTCCCAGTAGAAATGCGTAGTAACTTCAGAACGGCCTGCCTAACACACAAAGCCCTCCATACCGGCAAACCCGAATACCTGGCAAATAAACTCAAAAAAGCAGGCCAAGCCAGGAATCTGAGAAGCTCTAACTCCTTCCTGCTCATCCTACCCAAAACCAGAAAGAAAAGAACAGCGGACTGCTCCTTCACTGGAAATGCCCCCAAAATCTGGAACTCCATCCCCCCGCACATCAGAACTATTCCTTCTTTTGTGGAATTCAAAAGGCAACTCAAATCATTGTTCCTGATCCGCTCCCTTGGCTGTGGGTAACCGGGGTCTGCAAGCAACCCCTGAACTATGTGACTACAGTGAATCCCATAACCAAAGAAGCTCGGCAACTCACCCATGTTCCGCTTACAATGTCACTCATTGAATGCTTATACATTACATATGTTATGTTCATGTTTATGTTTATGTTATGTATATGTTTATACAGATTTTAGTCAGTCTATTACTGTAAAGCGCTCTACTACCTCCGGGTCTTGACAGCGCTATAGAAAACTTCCTAAATAAATAAATAGTTCAGACATGGCCATATGCAAATCAGTCTTGACCATGTGCCTCAAGGGAACAGTCCAGCCCGAACTGCTAAGCCATGTCTTCCCTGGACCAGAATCAAGCATCCTAGGACCGGTTTCTGGCTATCAGCCGTCTTCAGCCAGGATAGCCAGGCATACCCTTCCCACATCAGGTGAACAGCAAAAACACACAAGAGTCCAGCTATCCAGGCTGAAGACAGCTGATGGTCAGAAACCTGTCCTAGGATGCTCGATTCCGGTCCAGGGAAGACATGGCTTGGCAGTTCGGGCTGGACTGTTCCCATGAGGCACAGGGTCAAGACTGATTTGCATATGGCCATGTCTGAACTGGGTGGTGTAGTGAGCACAAAAAAAAAACTATGGATTTAGGCCCAGATCACTGTACTGGGTTGAATGTATGACATTGTTCTGCATTCTGTTCATCAACTGTTTTTGCATTTTCCCTGAAGGGAGCTTTTAATACAGCATCTAGAGGGGAAGAGGTACTACTGCACAACGCTGGCAGATAGGGGTGTAAACTGCAAAATTTAAGCAATTAGGTTGAATACTTCATTATGCTCGATTAAACAGACGACTGCTGCCCAGTACTAAGTAACGAAGGAACCTCCTGAAGCATGCCTTCGGTCACTTTAATAACTTCTTTTCCTTGTGATCTCATTTTCAGATACAGAGTAGCATAACGGTTTCCCGGATCCAAATTGTGGAATTCCCTACTTACTACCATATTAGTGAAAGAGGGGAGTCAGATTTGTAATGGTGTTCAGTTCAAAATGGCTACTCTTGCAACAGAGCTGCCCCTTGTGAGGTGAATCTCAGTCTTTCCATTATCCAGACCATTGATGTGGCTTGTGTGCTACAGTGTTAATATTCAAAATTCACTGTGTTGCGTGATTAAGCTTAAATTTCTACTCTAGTGACGGCCTGCTTTATAAATGCCAGATGAGGGAGAAGGGATCTACAGTGGCGGACAATGAACAGCAGGTCATGGCGAAGGTCATTTATAGGGCATAAAACGTCCAAGTATTTCTTGTTGGTATTGCAATGACAAAGAAAACAGTGGCGAGAGGATAGAGGCCACTATGAGAAAAACAAAGCATTCGAGTCCTTACGAACATTCAAATGTCTGTGGATGGCGAGTGGAACGTGGCAACGAAGCACAATACTTGAATGTTAGTGGGAGCAATCTCGTTCACTAGACGTACGGGCACTTGGTTATTCACAGTTTAATTTTAACATACACAATCACTGAAAAAAAGACCAAAATAATGATGGTGAAGCTAGGTGTTTGAATGAGAAAAAAAAAAAATAGATGCCAGCTACAGTGCAGTAAACCAACCACAACCTACACCCCCATCGTGCACCACCCACGTCACCACATATTACATCACTCACATCCCAAATTACACTAATGATACTTAAATAACATTGTTGAAATTACTAATGAAATAACCAATGATTGTGACAGACCTATAGATTCTGTTAAAGTTGTGTGCTTTGTGAAGAAAAAAAAAAAAAGGATTGTATTGCACTTTTTGCTTGTTGGAAATCTTACGCTCAATAGCTCAGGACTGTGGTGGTTTTCGTCACAAGCCTAAGGCCATTGGTCTGATCGGTTTAGTAAGAAAATTTATGAAAAAGACAATAGCGTTTCGGTCACACTCATGCTCCCCTATTTGGTGGCTTTCCTTCTCTTGTGCTCGTCCCTTCGACGGAAGGATTGCCTCTTTACCAACTTTTCAAATGGATGACTTGCATCCTTCCACTGCTCATTCAGGCAACTGCATTTTATCATTTTCAATCAGCACTCCATGAAAGTTTAGTTTTCCACGCACTCAAAGTCACTCCCTCACTGTGTCTATGGCCAGCGCAGCTGGACACAAGTCATAAAAAATCATAAACTGGAACAAATTTCCAATACCTTTATTTTCACAGATTTAAAAAAAACTGTAAATAAATACCAGCTTTTATTCGTTGTGTACTTCTTTTCTACTCTGCAGTTTACATAAAAATGCAGGTCATGGGAAACTTACCTCTTCCTACAATACCACTTCACCGTCAATCAACCCCCGGATAACATTGAAATCAATGAGTAAAAAAGGCTAATGATTTTACTTGCAAATAAATTTGTCAGTGTTGTTAAGCTTGAAAGCTGGGCTGAAGGGAGAGATGTGGCAAGGAAGAAAGGAGAGTTGATAGTAGAAGTTGTGAAAGCATTAGGCTTGTGAGCTGTGCCCCTGAACCAAAGAAAGCCAGTTACAAATCAGGAATTGCAGTAGTAATGCCACAAACTCAAACACCAAGTAGGAACAGGAATGCGACATTATGGATTAAAGGCCAGCATACAGAGCATGTCTGAAGTTTAAGAGAGCAGCTCCCACCCAGCACAAGTCTACTACAACAGGCAATTAGATACAGGAAAAAAATACTACATTCTAAAATGCAAATCTGACAGACGGTTAGTGAGGTATGCAAGGGCATTTACACGCATGCCTAAGGGAAGAAAGTGCCCATATACCTCGATAGTTCTCTCATTACTCTTAGTAACCACTGCAACAGTCATAAACACACTTAAATTCCGCAACTGCACTAAGAGAAAGTGAAGAGAAAGTGGGGGGGGGGGGGGGGGGGGATGGGCAATCTCAGAAACCCTTAAGCCTGAATGGATTGTGTTGCCATCTTTTGAGACAACTGACCTACACTCAGCTTTTGAAGAGAAAGTGGAAAATGGCTGGTCCAAATGATCCATTAGAGGAAGTCCTTTCTTTAAGGAAACCAAAAAAAGGCACTGCCTGTTAATGCAACATTTTAACCACACGCTTTTCTACTTCACCCCCATTTAAAATCTTTTGTTCAGGTTACACAGTGGAACTAATCTTTGGCTTTCGTAACATTTTAAAACTAATTCATTGGACCACAGTTGCATAAGACTGCAAGCCCTGCGTGTATTTTGCTACCGATTCAGTAGGTTCTTTCACAAGAAGCTCAATGGTCAATGCGATGTGGGAGTTGAACGTGACTGTTGACCAAGCTGTGCAGCTAGCATGACAGTGCACAGCCAGAGGAAAATGGGGACCAGTCTCAAAGCATTTCAATGGGCATTCTGAACAGTTCAACTGTCCCATATTCAAGTAGCTTGAAAACATCACACTTCAAACACATTGTTAGATTTGAGCAGAGACTGTACAAATTCTGCCACCTCAGACTGACTTATTCTCAACTGCTTAGCTTCAATCACTCATGCACTTGTAAAACCTGGTCAATAGACCATTTCTTGAATGGAATGGGTTGTAGGATAACCTCTCATTTGATGATACCATTACGAGTACTTTGAAGAGGTTTACCAACATAATAGCATCAGCCCTACTGCAGCAGGAGCCAGGCCACAAAACCCTTGTAGGAATAAAGAATTATACTTAGGGAGAAATGGAGCGGGTAGAGAATAGAACAGGAGGTTGCTGTAGGAGACAGCATTTTGCACAGTGAAAAGGAGGCACCACATTACAAAAACTCTTGCCATTGGTTTATGGAAGTGCTCACATAGTGGATTTCCAATACAAGCCATTTTACGTAAAAGGGAGGGTTGAACAGGTTGAGCTTGGGCTGCTATGTACCCAGAATGAGGGATGCAATTTAAAGTGATGAGCAGACAGGTACCTCCTTTCTACTAGGACATCCCTGGCAGACACAACTGCATCAAGTGCTTATGCAGCAGGTGAAGCAGGCTCCTGAGCTCCGTTGAGGGTATCAAGATTGCTCTTAGCCCAGCATCAGCAGTACACACTCAAGGGCATTTTCAATTGAAAAGGTGGAGGGAATGTGGAGACCCAACTAGAACCAGAAAAAAGGCACGCTAATGGAAGTTGAGTACATGGCTAAAAGGGCAGTTGCAGGCCAGGCAGAATAAAAAGTAGCACATTTTGGAAAGGACGTCAAGAGGTAGCACTGCTAAAATTAAAACACAAGGAAAGATAAAGATTTGGCAGCTAGAGGTGCAATGACAATTTAAAATAAAGCCCTTCTTGGATGAATCTGCTCTGACACATCCTAACTTCAAAACATGCTTCTCCAATTTAAAAACATGCTTGTCAGACCAAAATACGTGTCCAGCTGCCCTAACAAGTCCAATAGCACGCTTTCCCCATGATCATAGGCAATGGCACTGCTCAGTCAAGTGAATGATGCTTTTTAAATAGATGTATAAAACACTCCCAGGTTAGAGGACGCCCCTCTGATGAATGCTGAGGGACAGCACACTTTGGGGTCTGACGCTTCACTGTAAAAGCTGTATCCCCCTCTTCTTGGCTGTAGTTTTGGCATCTTCCTTCAGTCATCACAGTGGTTGGCAAGTGTAGTTTGTATCTGGGCCTTCTGCAAGACTAGCCGCATGTGTAGCCCAGATGTGGGATAGTGTGGGTCACAGTTCAGCAAGGTCACATGATGTCAGCACGCTTGTCACGCACTTTGCTCCTAGCTTTAGTCCGGGCTTTGAAAGCAGCAGAGTTGTACATATGCTGTAGATAGAGTTGTAGAGATATGCAAAAAATAAAAGTAATTAGACTAGGTTAGACATGAACAGCAACATTTGATCAGAAGATAACATAACATTAAAAAGCAAGTACAACTCCATGACCAAAAACCAACAGAAAGAAGCACGAACTAAAGACTAAACAGTGTAAACACTTTCGAGTCGAGAACACATGGCTTAAAGCATCAAACAGACCAAAGATCCCAGCATAAGAGTGGCAGCAGTGCTAGTTTCCATCACAAATGGGTAGTAAATTTGCAGTCCGAGCAATCCCTATGCACACTGTACACACAATCATACCAAGTGGCATCTCAAGCTTTAAAGGGTCTGAATTTGTGAAGCCTCAAACTACTCAATAAGGGTTCTGTTGGCCATCCAGATTCAGCAAAAGTATGGCCTAAAAATAAAACCTAACCTCAATAAAGGTGCACTTTTGGAGGGTGGAAGAGTTTTAGCCTGTTGTAGAGAATATGGAAAGAAGACACTAGATCAAAGTGGTAAATACAAACCACTAGCATACGCTTAAGGCAGAAAGGAGCAGCAGGAATAGGATCACAATTTGAAGTTAATGCCACAATTGCAAGTTTTCCTAATAGGCGACAGTGGGGGTGGGGTGACAGCTAAGGAGGACAACTATCAACTACGCACTCCTTGGCATCTTCTGCTATTACAGCATCCCTAATATTTGGCAATTCCTTTTGCCAGTAAAAATAACTTTTCCTATCTGTTCACTACAGAAAGTGTATGCTGTGACTGCCGACCAGGCCACATTATTTTACTTCTAGACATAATCCCCGTGGTAATGGACATGTAGTCACTACTCATTTATGACCGCTCCTCGCACCAATAGAGACCTCAGTGCCAGGTCACTTGAGTACAAAATGAAACAAATTACACACAAAAAAATAGAAACCTGGTCACAATCCTATGATCACTATATAAGGGTACTTTTGCGGATTCATATTTTGTTTAGGGGCAGAAAAAGGGCAGGGACTAAAGAAATATGGATGAAATGTAAATCTAAAACAGAAGTTACTACTTAAAGCACTGGATACAAGCCAATTCTCAATCTACATTCCTCCCCAGTGGGACATTTGTCCGGTCACATACCTTTTCCACTCGTGTGATCTTGCTGGCTTTGATAGCAGCTGCATCCAACACAATAGGAGGACCCAGTTCCAAGATGTCTCGGAGGAGTTCATTATTCTAAGTAAAAAGTATGACACTAGAATTAGGAACTCCGGAGACAACCCTGTTTAACAGACAACCCTGCTTAACAGACACGCCCCACTCCTTACATTTTACACAAGCAACTAACAGATTAGGACTGTCAGCTTTCAATGCAGTTACTTCCAAATTAAAGCTTAAACCGTATCTTGGGTGAATCACAAGATGTTGGTCCGATAGGATCTCACGAAGAATTGTACTTTTGACTAGCATATTACCCTAATGGGGGTCGTGGAACTCTCAATCAGCAGCAAGTTGAAGGATTTAGGGGTGCAGTCTTCATGGAATCTAACCAGCTCTCCCCATTTTCAGTATTTCAGTGGGGTGTACGCAGGAAATAGCAAAACTAAACAGGCTAGGTTTGAAAATGTGGCATCTGGATGGCGCAAACCGAGCCACAAGGTACAAAATGGGAGGGTAAAGTGTAATTGACTGCGGATGGGGGCCGGGCAGGAAGCAAAATGTGATCAAATTAAACAGAATTATGTGCTTCACCTGTTAACAGCTATGTTACACTACCACCAGTCAAGTACTACATACCACCAGTTGCCCACAACCTTGCCTTTGAAAGGTCCTCCTTAATCATACCTGGAGATGATGTCGCACTCCTGAGCCCAGGACTTCTTTGAAGGCGTTGTACGTTCTCCTCCTAACCCAGCTATCTATGTACATACACTCCAGGCCAAACTTGATGGTCTCCTCGTGGCACTCTCCATTCTGCAGGTGGCACAAGAAATTAACCAGTGAGTCCTCCGCGATCAAGTCCATCTCCAAGCCCACGGAGATATTGATGCTTAAAAGAAGTGGAAGTTAAAGATTCCATGCTCTTAATTTGTAGCTGTCCACAAAGGCTAAACTCACGCCCAAGTTTACTATAGGCAATTATCTTACAACAGCTGAAAGTGCCAGCGTAAAAAAAAAAAAGCCACAGGAAAAACAAAAAAAAAAAACCCCAAAAAACACACATCACTGCTTATCTCCGTCATAAAGCAACAGTGATCTGAAAAGTGGCCAAAAGCAAGCCAGAGTAGAGAGGCCCATTAATGAGTGTTCTGCATGTAAGAGATGGAAGTCATGCCCCCCCCCCCTCTTACTGCATACCCTGTGTGTGCATCATATGAATGGGATTTTGCACTGGTGTCCTATCATTGAAAACTGGATTAGGATTGCATGTCATGGGATGAGAAAGTAACTGGAAATTTTAAATCATGCATCAAACCTATACAGATGAGTCCCATAAAGGTCTGGGTTTCTGATTCACAATGCCCCTTTGAAACGACCAAAGACAATGTCTGTTCGGGGTGCAGTGTTGGGAGGATTGAGGGAGTAATTAACAAGTATTGTAGTTAGGATGTAGCAAAAATTCTACACCGATTTTCTGTGTCCGTGGAACATGCTCCATTTCTCAGCAAAGAAAGATAAACCTCCTAACCAGGACCCCAGATCAGGAAGGATATCTTAAACTAGATTTTGTCCTGGAGTAAGTTAATGGGCATTGCCTGGTGCATACGGGGGTCACACTACAGCATCACGAAGAAAACAAGATGATTTTGCCCTGCCATATGCATTAGATCCCACATGATCTTGCGAAATTGGTCTTTTCACAGCCTAGACTACTTGCACTCCGGGTGTGGAGTACACTCCATTTTCTAACAGGGGGTGGGGGGCGTTTTGGCTAGACCTACACATGGTCTCCTCCACATACACAGGATCAGTCTTCACACCCAGTTTTGGATCTTGATAATGGGGTAAATGGTCCATTTCAGATTACAAATGTTGGTAGACCGTATATGCAGTGTGGTAAAATCCAAATATGCATTAATGAACCTTTTACCTCAATGAAGTGCAATACGTCTCTGAAAATAGAGCGTTGCTTGCGGCGGTCCAGTTTAGCCCGATACTTGTTGCTGTCTGTAGCCAGGGCTTTCAGCTTTGTACAAAGCAGGTCAGTGTCTTCATAGAAGAAATCCTCCTGATCAAAAACAAACACAAAAAAAAAACCAGACTATTGAATAGTAGGAAAACAGTCAATCCAAAAGAAATAATTATAGCTTAGTTTCCCAACCTCTGCAGACAGCCCAACTAGGTTGCTCAACCCCTCAATCTGAATGCACCACTACCGTCACAATATGAGCCAACCATCTGACATTTAAAAAACCCGGCTAGTCTTCACAAACGCGGCTTCCTGTACAAGATAATTTCCAATAACGCGATCCTCTAATCAACAAACAGCAGTAGTTGTGAGATATAGAAAGTGCAGAGCAAGCTTGCATCACATTGGCCAGGCACCAAGATCTTAAAGTGCCTACTGCTGAAGAAAAGCTTCATTCAAAAGAAAACCTTCTCTCCAATGCGCAAAAAAGGTACAATACTAGTGTTAGCTGCCCAAGAGAAGCAGAGGTTAGCTAGTGAAATAGACCACAAAAGAGGGACTGGGTATGCAACTTATGTTTAGGTGTGTTCGGTAATCAGACTAGATTGATGGTTCGCGTCATAGCCTGAAAGAAGTGTATTTATCATACACCTCACCGATGGATAGCCCATAACGTTCCAAAAGCGAGACTTCACCATCGAAGTCTTCGATTTTACAGTAAGCAGGCTAACTCACTTTAAGGACGCATCTAAAGACGATGCAGAGGAATGCTCAACGTACTTGAGCTGGATACTTTGGCTCCCACCCTGTGACAATTTTTGTTAGCAGTCAGCAACTAACCATCTGAAACTGCATGTCAGTCAGGTATGGAGGGATGGTATTACGCACACCAAATCAAAGTGACCGCATACCAAATGTGCATGGCCTGAAAGCCACTTCCCTAATTTAGCAGCAAATGTCCATTAAAATGCATGCTTGGGAGCACGTTGTGGCCCATTTCCGAACCGAACTGCTCAATGGGAAACTGAACATGCACAGGCTTGGAGGGGAATGCATTGGGCAAATTGCCGCTATCTGTAGAGTCCTGCAGCAGACCGTGTGGTGTCCTTCGCAGTTCTCGGATTTTCATTGATAATTTAGGTGGTTCTTTGATACAGTTGGCCGGATGAACCCTCCAACCAATAAAAGATTGTTACGTTACCAGATGTCTGAAGTTTAGAGGGCTACTGTGCTGAGACACCAGGCCATTGAGCTTGTGAAGACAACAATGGCATTTACTTTTGAAGGTAATAGATTGCACCTCTAAACGGAAGACGCAGCACTGAAGTTCCTACATCTGTCTCTTCTACACATCTTTCAGTCCTAAGACTTCCACACTAACCAAAGTGCTACACGACTGACTGACACATTTTATTTTTAAATCACAGCACTGTGCATGAGGATCTGATTCCGCACAAGTAGTTTATGCAATAATACTGCAGAAGAAAACTCTAGGGTTTTTTTTTTTTACACTGCCTGCATTTTTCTGGTGGTGCCAAGAACCGCAAGTGTTGCGCTTCAAGCGCAGATGCCAAACAGGCTTTAATGAGGGAGCATCCAGAAAATAGCTTGCATGTTCCTTGTGGAATTTAAATGAGGCAATGGGTAGAGGTCAAACTGGGAGTGAATTGTATTTTAATGCTATGCTGTACATTTATGATGTATTTATAAAGAAGTAACGCACATAAATAAAAATGTTACGTTGGGGCACCCTCTTGTGGTATAACGTTGCAAGTGCCTCAGTTGAACAACTTGTGATCTTAAACCCTATGGGTATAGCAGCACTAGACTTAACAAGCTTTGGCATAGCCAATAGGTCTCACTTGTGGGACCTATTAAGTATATAGTTATGCAGCACAATATCCTTGGTGCAACAACAAACTGGTGCATGGCTAAACACTTATAAGGTCCCAAAGGCGAGACCTATTGGCTATGCCAATGCTTGTTCATTGATGTTGGTGGGTAAAGGGGGTGGTGTCTAATGATTCCTGCTCCCTAGGTCTCCCCCCAAGGAGAATGGGGGTGTCCTGGACCGGCGATGGTGACTGAACGGAGTCTGTGATGTGGATAAAGGTTAATATATGGCTTCTAGGATGGTGGTACACAGGGTCTTGCACTATGGTTCAAGGCTGGTGGATGGGGTCTTGGACTGGACTGTGGATGAAGGCTGTGGGGGTCCTGGACTGGCGATGGAGTCTGGATGCGGGGGTCTGTGATGTGGATAAAGATTAATGGACGGCTTCTTGGACTATGGATCAACGGTGGTGAACAGGGGTCTTGCATTTTTGGTTCAAGCACTCTGTGGTGCTTTAAGCCTGCTGCTTCAGTATCAGACATGGCGTCCTGTGCTGTGCCGGATATGTATGGTGCCTTGTCCTGTGGTATGGACTCGGGTGCCAGATGTGTACTCTGGTATGTATGGAGCCATCAGATATGGACTCTGGATTGCCGGGTAATTCAGTGTCTTGTCCTGTGGTATGTATGGTGCTGTTAGGTATGGACAGCAGTGCTGTTGTGTGCCTGCTATGTAAGGTGCATTGTCCTGTGGTATGGACTCCGGTACCCGATATGGACTCTGGTACAGCGGTGTGCCAGGTATGGTGTATCTTTCTGTGGTATGAAAGGTATCTCAGGCATTGCCACTGCTGCTGTGGTACCTAGGGTCCCAGCTGGATATGTAGTGTCTGGTGCAGCGGAGTGCAGAGCTTGGCTTGGACGTGCAGCGTAGTGACGAGTATTGAGCCCCGTGCAGTGGTAGTCTGTGTACAGCCAGCCATACTGTGGTGCTCAGGATACAGGCCCAACTGCATACGATTGCTACAGTTTTATGTGGACTTGCGGTAGAGTGCGGGCTGTAGGCATTCGCCACAGTGGCTACTAACGAGGTATGGAATGCTGTGGTGCTCATGGAGAGGGAATGCTGTGGTGCATAGTTCCCCGGCTCTATGGCTGTGGTTCACGAGCTGCCGGTGTATGGTTTTGTCTGGTAAGGAGTGCTATGGTGCACGTGTAGAGGGGGCATGTGGCACTGTGGTGCATAGTGTCTGGGCTCACGCTGTGGAGCATGAACTCCATTCCCCAAGGTGGTTGGCGCATGGTTTGTCTAGGAATTTACTTTGTGCGTGTGATCAATGTCACATAAAAAAAAAGCCTTCTAGTAAACAGTCAAGTCTGTTATGAAGCAGACAAGGAGAGAGGGGGAGAAGGGAGGGGGTAGTGAGAGCAGAGGGCAAGGGGGTGGAAGAGCAGGATTCACACGCTGTAAGGCTTAATGAGCCATTACAGAAAGCCCGGTTGGCGGCTGCACATGTGGTAACCGCAAGCTTAAGGCCAGCAAAAGCGTGTGGTAGCACTTTGAAAACCCACTAACTAAATGTCTCGCAGAGCAGAGCATGTGCTGGCTCAGACAAGACCTAAAAACAAAATGTTCCCATTTGTCAGGCAGGGACGACGTCGGCATCAGTTTCTAAACAACTACCCACACACGTTTAAATTAAAAATAAAAATAAAAAACACCTGCACAGCTAGGTACATCGTTCACCTCAGACAACCATACCCTCGGTTACAAAATCATGCACATCCTGACTTGTATGCAGGGTCAGAGTTTCTCTCACAAAAGCATTTTGGTTCCCCAGTACGCTTGAACGAACACTCCCTTTTAAAGGAGGGTCATTTTGAAAAGAAAGGTGGACACCTGCGTAAAATATAGTCTGGCACCTCCGGGCACGCAGATTCAATTAGCAGTCGAAAGGCACCTGTCAAACAATTTCTGGGGCAATAAATAGAAGGATATGTGCGGAAATACAAAGGTTTAAAGAACGCGCGCTCTACTCGCCTATCCTCCAACTCCTCAATCTGCCCGCATTTGCAGGGCACGCACACTTCACCGCCCGGTTGATAATCAGTGCGGTAATAGTTTCAATCAGAGCACAGAGCAAGAAGCCCAATCGCATTTGCTCAGATTATAAATGATGGGGCGAGTATGAACCAAAAACGTCTCAACTGGAGTGGTTGAGGTGTGGCCACCAGACTGCACTGGATGACCAGACTCGTTCTGCATGCAACAAAAGGACTTAAACTGTGAAAATGCCCCCAATTAAAGAACAAATTTAACAAATCTCCAGGATAGCAGGACAGTTTCTTTCAGACAAGTGAACGGATGCAAGGACTGCTACAGTTTTTGATGTGAGAGCTGCCGTAGCAACACTGCAGTAAGTGGTCCCAAGATAGAAAACAAGCAATGGAATAGCCACTAGGTCTCGCCTTTGGGACCTTATAAGTGTATAGCCATGCAGCACATTATCATGCGTGCTGTGCCACCAGAAACTGAAAAAGTATTTAGTTACTAAACACTGGGTCAAGCAGTGTGATTCCGGAATACATTCTTGCCTCAGAAAACATTTATGAGCACATTCCACAGTTTAACGCAGACAGAAAGACAAGTGCCTTGATGCAAGTTAAAAGCACTATAACATTCTATGTGCAACTGTATCACTAGAGTATAACAGCCTAGGACAAAATTCAGTGAAGTACTTTCCAATGGCAGAGACGTCACAACCCTCCTTTCACAGGTCTATATTCACCAGGCGCCCTTCTCCAGAGTTTTAGATTCAAAACCCTGCTTGCACCAGCTGTTTAACTGCAAGCCCCCACCCCCCGCTCTCTGCCCCAGCCCCCTGAGTATAGGTGCACTGGACACAGCAACAAAACGCTCCCATTTGTCAGGCAAGGGGGAAATAACGAATGAATAGGGACAGCGTTGGCATTACTTAATCCTCACACCTAAAGACAAAAAATTAACCTGCCCTTGTTTAATGTAACTGGTGCGTTTGTAAAACGCTCTAATATCTTTCGCTCAGTCCCGTTTGCATCTATAAAAATGCACCCTCCCCCCAAATTAATTTGGCATTGTGTAGTATAAATAGCGCTCATGTAAAGCTCTCCAACAATTTCGGGTTGCTAGAGTTCACATTATATAAACAAGCATCAGAACAAATGTGACACGAGGTGCCCAAGCCTTGCCCATAACTGTGTTACGAAGTTAGACCGCTGAAGGACCAGTGACAGAGGCTCGCTAAAGCAACAAGAAGTGGAGGGGTAAGGGAGAAATCCTCGCACTTTAATATCAGAGAAAATGAAAGAGGTCAACTCGAACAGCTTGACATTTTGTCTCGGTATTTGAACAGGATGAGGAGATTAAGTGACAGGAGCCCAAGCTGAACCACAAAGACAGGCAAACAATGGCACAAGCAGGAACCAAAGAAAAAAAATCAACTCCCAAATGAACACAAAAGCGTAATCTTAACAGTAATATTCTTTATTCCATTAAATATAGGCACAGAAATTCCAAGTAGCCAACAGAAAGCTATGTGCTAGTGCCTCATTGCATCGAGGCCGGTTAGCCCTAGACTATAGATGCAACTCAGGTAACCTCCAATATACTCCACAGACAGTATTGCCTTGGTGGAATTAGGTAGAATAGGACTTAAACACCATGATGGCAAAGTTAATTGCAATGGCTTCTTCAAGATAGAAACAGCCGTCTACAGCATCACAGTTACAACCTTTCATCCCTTTTTAAAATAAAAATAGCTGGAGTTTTTATTTCTTTTTTAACTTTCTCCAAAATATTAGAGGGCTGAAATTATAGAAATTAGAATATTAAGCACCCTAGAATACTTTAGGGAAAGTTGCACTTTCCTCAAATATGCAAGAACGAATAGTTTTCTTACCTGTCGGTGTAGTTTTGCAGCTTGAAGATCTTTCTGGATTCACTATGCTGTGCATTATTCCGCGGTCTTGTGGTTGGGTCCGGATTCGTAGTCTTTTCTTTTTTTTTTTTCTTAGCCCAGGTGGGCGTCGGCGTCACACCCCCTTGGGTGTATTTCCGGTGACGTCGGCATGCTTCCTGCGGAAGCTCCCACTCTTGAGCGCCATCTTCGGGTTCTTTTTTTCCGTGTTTCTTTCGTTTCCAAAGTAATGGCAATGTTCTATTTAGTTGGTATTTTACCGCTTTGTACTTTTTAAAATCCTCTCTTTTGTTAACCACCTCTTCTCTCTCCAGCCTCATCTTTCTGGCGGAGGTGGGTGGGTTCGCTAGTGAATCCAGAAAGATCTTCAAGCTGCAAAACTACACCGACAGGTAAGAAAACTATTCGTTTTGCAGCGTGAATCTTTCTGGATTCACTATGCTGTGCATAGATTTTGTAGCGGTTTCTCATTTCTGTGGCGGTTGGGTGGAAGATGAGCGTTGGGTATTGAATATGTGCTGTAGCACCTTCTGTCCAACTTGAGCTTCCTTGTTCATCTGTATGTCCACACAGTAGTGCTTCGTGAACGTGTGCACCGAAGCCCATGTTGCCGCCAGGCATATGTCTTGTATGGGTGTGTTAGCCAGGAAGGCTATTGTAGCGCCCTTTTTCCTAGTGGAGTGGGCACGTGTCCCCTCTGCTAGCTCTTGTCCTGCCCGCTTGTGGCAGAGTTGGATTGTCTGTGCGATCCATCGTGCAACGGTCTTTTTGGTTACTGCTTTTCCCATGTAACTGTTGGCGAATGACACAAAGAACTGTTTCGTCTTCCTGTGTCCCTTCGTCCTTTCGATGTAGTGCATGACTGCCCTTCTGGCGTCCAGGGTGTGCAGAGCTCGCTCTGCAGCAGTTGTTGGTTTTTGGAAAAAACTCGGTATCTGTATAGACTGGTTCATGTGAAATTTAGATACCACCTTCGGCATGAAGTTTGGGTCAGTCCTCATCACAACCCTGTCATTGTGTATTTGTATGTAGGGTTCTTGTAGCGTCAGAGCCTGAAGCTCGCTTACTCCGCGTAGGGACGTTATTGCAACCAGGAAAGCTGTTTTCATAGTTCGCATCTTTAAGGACGCCTTGTGGAGCGGTTCAAAGGGCTCTTTCATGAGTTCCGTTAGGACTATGTTCAAGTTCCATGCCGGTGGCGGCACCCGCTTGGGCGGTGCGATCCTTTTCGCCCCTTCTAGGAATCTCTTCACCACCTGTGATGTGAAGAAACTCCTGCAAGTTTCACCCCTTGTGTAGGCGACTATCGCTGCTAAGTGAACCCTCAAGGAGGATGAGCTAAGGTTCTTCTCTAGCAAGTGCGTCAGGTACTTTAGCCCTGTGGAATCTTTCTTCATTTTATTGTGAAGTCTTTCTTGTCTACACCATATTGTGAACCTCTTCCATTTTGCCACATAGCACTTCCGAGTGCTAGGCCTTCTTGCCTCCCGCAGGACCTTCAGTGTACTTTCTGGCAATCTTAAATGTGCGAACTCTATGTCCTCAGGAGCCACGCTACTAGGCTCATGCTCTCTGGCTCTGGGTGTAGCACCTCTCCGTTCTGCATGGAGAGTAAGTCTTTTCTCCTGCTGAATCTGTGGGGTGCACACTGTGTCATCTCCATGATCTGCGAGTACCATGTCTGCCTCGCCCACTGTGGTGCGACCAGTATCAGTGTCATGTTGCTCGCTCTGCACTTGCTCAGTACTCTGTGCATCAGTGGTATCGGGGGAAAGGCGTAGGCAAATGTCCTTGCCCAATCTATCCATAGGGCATTCCCTAGTGACCCTTCCTCGGGCTGCCTGGATGCGAAGTTTCGGCATTTTGCATTCTGGCGTGTGGCAAACAGGTCCACCGATGGAGTTGCCCATCTGTCGAATAGGCGCCTTGTCTCCTGAGCATTGAGCTCCCACTCGTGGGATGCCGATGTCTGCCTGCTGAGCCAATCTGCTTGTATGTTGTCCTTCCCTGGCAGGTGTATGGCCAGCAGGTCTATCTTGAGAGGGATGGCCCATCTCCATATCTCCTGCGCTAGCGTTGAAAGCGGGGCCGACTGGGTGCCCCCCTGCTTGTTGATGTAGAACATCGCAGTGGTGTTGTCTGTTTGTATCAACACCTTGTGCTTGTACAGTCTTGTTTGGAAGGCTTTCAGTGCAAGGAAGATTGTCTTCAATTCTAAGTAATTGATGTGCTTTGTGGCATCCGTCGGTGTCCACAGTCCCCTCACCTTGAGCTCCTCCATGTGAGCGCCCCATCCCTTCAGGGATGCGTCTGTGGTGATGGTCACTGTTGGCGTTGGGGGCGTTAGAGGCTTTCCCCTTGCTATGTTCTCCATGGTCCACCATGTCATCTCCTTCTGCACTGCGTGCGTTACAACCACTAGATCCTCCCAACTGCCTGTAGCTTGTGACCATTGCTCCTGTAGCCATTCTTGAATGGGTCTCATGTGGAGTCGTACATTCGGTACCAGGTGGATGCATGATGCCATCATCCCCATGATCTTGCTCGCAGTCCTCACTGTCCGAGCTTGTCCCTTCCGGTAGAGGCGAGTTTCCTTCACCAGCGCCCTCGCCCTCTTCTCGCTGGGGAACACCTTGCCCTGTAAGGTGTTGATCTGAGCTCCCAGGAAGATCTTCACTTGTTCTGGCTCCATTGATGATTTCTTCCAATGGATGGAGAACCCCAGGTTTAGGAGCGTGCTGGTCACTGTATGTGCGTGCAGCTTGCATTTCTGGTATGAGTTTGCTTTCACCAGCCAGTCGTCCAGGTAAGGGTATACGTGTATTCCTTGCCTTCTTAGGTGCGCTGCGACTGCTGCGAGGCACTTTGTGAAAACTCTTGGTGCCGATTTTAGACCGAAGGCCAGTGTCGTGAACTGGTAGTGGCTTTCTCCGACGGTGAACCTGAGCATGTGTTTGTGCTTTCTGTTCATTGGGATGTGCAGGTATGCGTCTTTGAGGTCTATAGTGACCATGAAGTCCCCGATCTGCAATTGTGGGAGCACCTCTTGCAGGGAGGTCATTTTGAATTTTTGCGTTCTTATGAATTTGTTCATGAACCGTAAATCGAGAATGGGTCTCATTGTCTCGTCTACTTTTGGTACCAGGAAGTACGTTGAGTATACTCCTGTGTTTCTTTCCTTGAAGGGTACCCGTTCTATGGCCTGCTTCTGCAGGAGTTCTTTTGCTTTTTCCTGAAGGCACTGCAGCTGTTTGCTTGCTAGTGGCTTTCTTTTTGGTTTTCTGCTTGTTGGCCTCCCCTCCAACTCTATGCAGTATCCGAATTGGATAATGTTGAGGATCCATTTGTCTGATGTGATTTCTCTCCACTCTTGGAGGTGGAATCTTAATCTTCCTCCCACTGGTGTCCTGTGGTCGTAGGTGTCTAGTTTGTCTTGACCCATCTGTACGTGCTGCCCCCTGGGGTCTTTTTTGCGGGCGGGCACACGGAGTTTTTTGAAGTCACTTGGAGGTGGGCTGCTGGCCCCCTCTTCTATTTTGTCCCCGTCCATTTCTCCCTCGAAAGGACTGGCCTCTTTGTTGGTACTGCCAGGGCTGCTTCTGATGACCCTGCTGACTCTGCGAGTCTGCCTGGTGCGTTTGCTGGAAAGCCTGGTGTGATGTACCTGGCTGGTTTCCGCCTCTCCCGCCGGGCCTCCGTGACGGGGTGCCCCTCTTGTTCCCTCTGAACTGCAATGCTCCCATGGATCTTGCTGTTTCGTTATCTTTCTTCAGTTGGCTGAGCTGTTCATCAACTGTTGGTCCGAAAAGCGTGCTGCCGTTGAACGGTGTGTTCAGGATACTGTGTTGCACCTCCGGTTTGAAACCGGATATCCTGAGCCAGGCGTGCCTCCTTTCCGTGACGCCCATCATCATGAGCCTGCTGGCGGTGTCTGCCCCATCCAGGGCCGTCTTAAGGCAAGAATTTGCCGCATTCTTTCCCTCTTCAACCAGCTTTTCGGCTTTCTGCCTGGCATCCTGGGGCAAGTCCTTCACCAACTGCCCTAGTCCCTCCATGATTTGGTACATGTGCCTGTTTATCAGGGCGTTGGAATTAGCCATGCGCCAGTGGGTCGCGGCATTCCGTTCGATCCTTCTGCCCACCAGATCCATCCTTTTGCTCTCCTTATCCGGTGGTGGGCCCGAGGTAGTGGGTACGTTAGCCCTCCTCCTTGCTGTGGCCGTGATAATGGAGTCTGCGGAGACCGTGCCCTGAATGTAGGCCGGGTCCTTTGTGGCATGCTTGTACTTCTTCTCAGTTCTGGGAGTTACTGCCTTGCATGTTGCGGGCTCCCTGAAAGATTCCTTCCCCTGAGCCAAGACGCTCTCGAGCATTGGAAGGAACTGGCTCCTCGTTTGTGTTGGGAGCAATGTTTCTAGAAGGAAGTCTGCTTTCTGCTTCTCTTCGTCGAGCTTGAGCTTGAAAGCTGCTGCGGCAGATTGTATCACCGAGTTGTAGGCCCCGATGTCGTCCGGCGGCGAGGGCCTCGAGGGGTAGGTGTCGACCACCTCCTCCGGGCTGTCGGTGTCGACATCGATGTAATCTACCTCCTGAAGGTCCGAGGGTGCCGACTGTGTCTGTCCTGCCCTCCTCCTCCTCCCCATAGTTGTAACTATCGTAGGGATTCTCGTACTCCTCCTGGTCGTCGATCACCTCGACGTCCTGGTCTTGTTCCTCGGTGACTTCGGCGATCTCCTCTTCCTCCTCGACCGCCTCCATCACCGGTGGCTTGGTCTTGTGAGGGATCGTGAAGGCTTTCATCTTTGCGTCGAAATCTTTCTTCCGCTGCATGATGTTCTCCATTTCTGCCTCGAGGCGCCTTCTTTTCTTTTCCATCTCGGCCGCGTGTTCCGCGTCGGATGGGTCGGCCGCTCTCTTCGGCGGAAGGCTCGTCGCCGTGCCTCTCGGAGTCGAAGTTTGACGTCGAACCGGATTTCGGTTCTCTGGTCGTCGTCGTCAGTTTTGGGTCTTTCTCCCTCGGCGTCGATCGATCCTTTTCGGGGACGATTTTCGACGTTTTCTGCTGATCAGCAGCTCTCGGCGCCGGGGACTCCTTCTCGGAGGATCCGCTGGGCCTGGGAGTAGTCGCGGACGCCGCCTTTTTTGGCGTCGGCGCTTTCGGGGTCTTGCCCTCGATTTTTCTAGACTCAGAGTCTCTCGGGTTCTTGGGGGCCGAAGAGTCTCCTACCTTGTCAGAAGTCTTCGTGTAATCGGTCTCTACGACCGTGTAGCTGTCGTCTTCGGCGGCAGCGTTGTCTTCTTCCTCGGAGGACATCCCCAGCTCGTAGAGTGACGGAGTCGGGGCCTTCCCCTGGAGGGCGGCGTGTGCTACCCTCTGCCTCTCTCTCACACGAAGGGTCTTCGGGGTGAAGGCGGAACAGGCGTTGCAGTCTCCGCTTTCGTGGTCCACCGGTAGGCAAAGGTTGCATACCGGGTGCTGGTCCTTCTGCGCGTACTTGTGGTGGCAGTTACGGCAGAACTTGAACGGCGTGTTGTCCATCCTCGAGCGTCCAGGGCCTCTCTGGTCGCGTGTTCGTCGACGGTCGTCGAAGATCTCGATGGAAAACGCCTTATCCTTGCTGGTTTTTCGTCGATGAAGTCCCCTGGAGTCTTCAGATGACTTCTCCTCGTCTTTTCTGTATTTTCTTTCTTCTTTCTCCAAAAATGTCTGGAGCCCAAACGGGAACGATCCAGACCCGACCGCGGAAAAAAAGAATCTGAAGATGGCGCCCAAGAGTGGGAGCTTCCGCAGGAAGCATGCCGACGTCACCGGAAATACACCCAAGGGGGTGTGACGCCGACACCCACCTGGGCTAAGAAATAAAAATAAAAAAAAACAAAGAAAAGACTACGAATCCGGACCCAACCACAAGACCGCGGAATAATGCACAGCAGTGAATCCAGAAAGATTCACGCTGCAAAACCCCCCTCCTCCAAAAAAAGGGCTCAGCATCACCCATCAATCAGCCCCGGCTATACCAAGGACTCAGAAGATCACAGGGAACTACCTCACGTCACCATTTTGTATGATCCACAGACTAAAGTTCCACAAAACAGTACTCACATACATCACCCTCTAAGGTTGTTCTTGTTTGTACTGTGCTATGTTTGCAAAGAGCCAGGGCCTTCTACGGGTGTGAGGAGTAGCAAGATAGTTTGTCCATTCAGAGTGTATGTATGAGAAGAGATATTTGGGGGGGGTTGTCGGACTGACATACCATTGTTAGAGTTCCTCCCCATCAGGTGGTTTATAGCTTACCTTTTACCTTTCATTGGCAGATTAATCGCTTAGTAGCTAGTAATCCGAAAGATGCAGTTTAAAAGAAAGCAGCCGTGGGATACCACGATCCAAGAGAAGAGTCTGCTAATGAAAGCGTAAAGCCCCAAGAGACCAAGTTATTGGTGACCTCAAAAAATTTCCACACTTCCCCCCAACTCCTCTGTAAATTTGACAAAACATTCTCCATCCCCTTCGATTTCTTCACAGCACTACAGCAAACGTTTTTTTTTTGTAGAGTTTTATATAGCGCGAACTAGACCCGAACTGAATCAGATATCACAGCGCTTTACATAGCACAAGTTACGGTTTTTTACATGAGGAAACACTTTCATTTTTTAGGCACGGGGAGATTAAGTGATTTGCCCAGAATCACAGGAGGTTTTTGGCGTCATTACAGAGACTCGAACCCAGATCCCCAGGTCCGAGGTCAAGCGCCTTAGCCGTTAGGCCAACTCCTCTCCCCCAGTTGTTACCAGGCAACACAGGCGCACCGAGTGTTAGAAAGGAGATTCGCATTCTGTGAGGTCAGTGACGAGGTACTCTTACCAGACTATTGTGCCATCTTAATGTAGAATTGAGAACTGAAAAGGCAAGCATTGGCAAAGCCAATAGGTCTCGCCTAAGCGAGATCTACTGGTGGTGTCAATTTATTTTAGCCATGTTGTACAGCAGGCCAACTGCTCTGTAGCCTGGCTGAAAGTGTTAAAAAATAAATAAAAATAAAGTGCTATGACAATCAACCCTAGGCTGCGTCAGCGCTTTTTGATTGGCTTTCAGCCATGCTGCACAGCAGTTGGGCTGCTGTACAACATGGTAAAAGAATGTTGGAAGGCCACATTGTACAGCTATTTGTCTTTGCCAAGGTTTTCTTTTCCATATTGCATCGCTTCTGGGCAGCATGGGTGAAAGTTAGAACAAAAAAAAAAACAACACAAAGTCAATCAACCTCACAGACTAAACTGATTACCTTTGCCATTGCTTATATTGCCACCTTGACATGAGCTTCAGCATTGGATTCAAGGTCTTGTCCCAGAGCTGACTTCAGGAACGAGAAACAATCTACGTGAAGCTCACAGAAACGGTAATTATGTACACACTAGTGAAAAAAAACGGTTTCTCTTTGGCTCAATACTTAACACTTGGTTATGGAGGAGGGGTGCAATGAATTGTAGAGGGGGGGCAGGGAGAGGGGTTGGGTGGTGCTGGTGTGAGTCTACACTAAATCTGGCATCGGCCCAGCTCCCTCTAGCAAACCTGTGCTGGACATACTTGGAGGGCCCGGCAATACCTGCACATTACTTGACCGCGTAACACTAACATGTTGTGGTAACAACAATAAACGAGTGCAGACATTCTACAAATGATGTCAACACCCTCAATAAGCATTAATCAATGATAGTTTGAAGACCACTGCCCCACACTAACTCACCACTAATCCTTCTTGGATTCTGGAGTAGGGTGCTACTCGCTGAAAAGTGCTTTAACACCTCAGAGATAGCAAATAAGGGTATAAAAATTCAAACCCTTCCCTCTTCCATCCTGCCACTATCCTTTTCAATCCAAATAACAGACTAACAGGTCTACCGATAAAAAGTATTTAATTATTCCACTATACCAATTCTCCACTAATCCTTTTGGGTTCCAGGGTAGCGTGTTACTCAACGAAAAAGCACTTTGATGCTTTGTCAGGGGTAGTAAGCGCTATATAAATGCAATTACAATACAAAATTTGAAATTATCCTACATGACTAATACAAGGAAGCCATAACTGCAGTACCTCTGGCACTCCGATAATTACTCTCCAAAGCTGCATGATTTATCACCCAAACATCAGTTTTAAACCTTTTGAAAATGCAACTTTTTTTCCAAAGCATTAGCTTATACGTTCTGAAAATACAAACATTTATGTCTCGAAAACAGGCTTTTCAATTTTGGTATACAAAAGTTTCTAATTTAGTTCAGATTGATAATGTAAGCTATTTATTGGCCATATAGGCCTTGCATCTAATTCTAGGTTAACACAAGAGTCTGTAGTTTTGCAGATATCCTGATCACAAGTAATGTAAAACATCTTTTTTAGGTAAAGGAAGAAAACAAGTTACTTACCTGTAACTTTGGTTCCCCAGTATTGGTAACTTTCATAGATTCCCATGCTTTGTATCATTCCCCGTCGTCGGAATGGGAGCCTCAGTAGTATAAAAACCATAGAAACAAAAGAGAAGCCTAGGCCTAGGCCTCATCTCATTTTGTATCCTATCCTATGTAAAAAGAGACCAAACTTTTGCCAGGACCAATCAGAGCAGTCTCACCCTCTAGAACCTTCCTGAGAGAGCTCAGAGCCTCAGATTTTCGTAGCCGTTGTGCAAACCGCCACTATCTCTGTAAAAAGACTGAGCTTTCCCAGGGGAGGAGGGTGGGCGCATGGGAATCTATGAAAGTTACCAATACTGGGGAACCAAAGTTACAGGTAAGTAACTTGTTTTCCTGCCCCAGTATTGGAACTTTCATAGATTCCCATGCTTTGTATCAGAGTAGCTAGCAGTAAATTACCAAGAACACATTTTGTAAATACATGGCATCACATAACCATATCAGCAATACATATAGCATAAGAAAACTAACAAAATGTGCTCACCAGGATGGAGGGATCGTAGGGAAAGCTCACCTCTCAATGAAAAAGATTCCGCAGGACTGCCTGACCAACAGCCGCGTCGTCTCGTCCTGCAGACTCCAGGCAGAAGTGTTTCGTGAAGGTATGAGTACTGCTCCACGTTGCTGCCCTGCCTATGTCCTTAATGGCGACTCCCGAGAAGAGAGCCACCGACGATGCCACAGATCTTGTGGAATGTGCACGGACTCTACTGTCCAGTGGCCTGCCTGCTTCCTGATGACAGAATTGAATCGCACTGGAGATCCAGCGGGAAATGTCACTCTTTGCCAAAGGAAATCCCTTCCGTGGTGCGCTGTAGGACACAAACAACTGAGTTGACTTCCGAAAGGGACGTGTGCGCTCCAAATAAAATTTTAAGCATCTCTGAACGTCCAAAGAATGTAGCGTGCGTTCCGCAGGCGTAGAAGGGTGTGGAAAGAAAGATTTCAAAATCAAAGGTTCATTAAAGTGGAACTCAGATGGCACCTTAGGGATAAACTTGGGATTGGTGCGAAGAATAAGACCCTCTTTTAAATTGCAGGAATGGATGCACTATGGAGAGGGCTTGAAGCTCACTCACTCTTCTCGCTGATGTTAGAGCCAAGAGGAGGGCAAGTTTCCAAGACAGGAACTTTAAATCTGCTTTGTGCACAGGCTCAAACTGAGCTTTCATGAGTTGAGCCAGGACAAGGTTGAGCTGCCAAACTGGTGGAGGCGGACGAACTGGCGGATACATCCGGAATAAGCCCTTTAAGAATTGTTTAACGATCCTAGAGGACCATAAGGAAGGACCTGAAGAACTGCGTCGAAACCTTGATATGGCCGCTAGATGTACCTTTACTGATGAATGTGCCAAGCCAGACTTAGCCAGAGATAGTAAATATGGCAACAATTGATGAGGTTGGGATTTGTAAGGATGGAGACCTTGACCTTGACACCACAAGGAGAATCGTTTCCATTTTGCCTTGTAAGGCTTATTGGTACTTGGTGCTCTGGCCTGAGACAAAACCTCTCTGCATTCCTGGGAGAGTGTTAGATGACTGAACTCTGTGTTCAGGAGCCACGCCGTCAAGTGGAGCGATTTCGGGTCGGGATGGTAAACCTGCCCTCGACTCCTTGACAACAGGGACGGAATGGGTTGTAAGCGAATTGGAGGAGCTTGGGAGAGCCTCAGAAGCTCTGTGTACCAGAATTGTCTGGGCCATGCTGGAGCAATTAGAATCATTTTGCAGGGCTCTGCCTTCATCTTCCGGAGAACTCGAGGAATGAGGGGGATTGGAGGAAAAGCGTAAAAGAATGTGCTGTACCAAGCCATCGAAAGAGCGTTCCCCAGGGACCCCTGATGGTGAACTTTGCTTGCGTAAAACCGGCATTTGGCGTTCTCCGGAGAAGCAAAGAGGTCGATGGCTGGCGTCCCCCAAACCGAGAACACCCTGTCCAGAATGGACTGATTCAATTCCCACTCGTGAGTCACTTCTGTCTGTCGACTCAAGGCATCCGCCTTGACATTGAGTGATCCCGCCAGGTGTTCGGCTGTCAGAGTGATGTTGTGTAGAATCGCAAAATCCCAGATCCGTTGAGCCTCTGTGGACAGAGTTTGCGATCTGGTACCTCCTTGCTTGTTGACTTAGTGCATGGCCGTCATATTGTCCGTCCGGACCAGCACTGTATGGTTGCGAACTCTGGGAAGGAAAGCCTGCAAAGCCAACCGAATGGCCGTCAGCTCCAGGAAATTGATATGGCACTGGCGCTGTTCTGGACTCCAGTGGCCACTGACTTGAAGCTCTCGGAGCACTGCACCCCATCCCTCCAACGAGGAGTCTGTGGTCATGATCATGGGTGAAGGTGAAATCCTGAATGTCAGACCTTGGGCGATATAGTCGCTTAGAAGCCACCATTCGGTCGCCTTCTTCACTGCCGATGTTAACACCTTGTCGTTGAATGACCCCTCTGCCTGGCGCCATTGCTGGTCTAGTTCTTCCTGCAGAGGACGCATTCGCAGCCTGCAATGCGGTACCAATGGTATGCAGGATGACATCGACCCGAGAAGGGATTTGTATTGGCGGACTGAAAGGCATTACTTGTGGTACAGTTGCAGAGCTGATACCATCAACTTCAGTTGTCGTTCCTCCGAGGGGCATTGCGTGGTGTCCAAAATGGCCCCCAGGAATCTGGCGGTTCTGGAGGGCAGCAGGACTGACTTGCGTTCGTTCAGCTGAAGGCCCAGGTGACGGAACAAATGGATGCAAGTTGAAACTGCTTGAGAAGTTTCCTCGAAAGATGGTGCTTTGACGAGCCAGTCGTCCAAGTAAGGGAAAACTTCAAGGGATTGCTTTAGAAGAAAAGCTGCTACTGGTGCTAACACCTTGGTGAACACTCTTGGTGCCGACCGAAGGCCAAACGGAAGCACCTTGAATTGGAAATGGCTCTTTCCCACTGAAGCGTAGGTATTGTCTGTGAGCTGGGTGTATCGGAATATGGAAATACGCATCTGCCAAATCCAGAGACGCCAAGTAGTCGCCTGGATTCAAGAGAGGAAGAATTTCCTGGAGAGTGACCATCCTTAAAGAGAGCTTGACGAGATAGGTGTTGAGCTCCCGGAGGTCTAGAATGGGACGCCAAGTCTCTGCCGTCTTCCGCACGAGGAAGAACCTTGAATAGAAACCCCAGCCCCTCTGAGAGAGAGGTACCGGTTCTATCGCTCCCTTGAGGAACAATTGATGGGCTTCGAGATGGAGTAGTCCCAGATGTCCTGTGCTGATGGCACCCGGAGCTCTTGTTGGAGGAAGATCTTGGAATTCCAACATATGGCCATACTCTACAATATTGAGGACCCACTGGTCCGATGTTATAGATTTCCAGCTGTTCAGACAAAGGGATATCCTGCCCCCCACTGATGTGATTGGGAGGGGAGGAACAGTAGGTAGAGCCAGGAGGCCGCTATTGCCGCTTGGTGTTGTCCCGTCCTTGACGGTTCCGACGGCCCCGCGGCTGATGGCGAGAGAAAGACGCCGATTGCCCCTGTCGCTGATTTGAATACTGGGGTTTATAAGACTGTGAAGGCTGAGAGGAATATCTCTGTTGGTTTCCTCTGTACGATGTAAATCCTCTGCCTCGTGCGCCCTTGAAGGGGACTTTACGGTAGTTGAGTGACCCCAAGGATTTTGCTGTGTCCGTGTCCTTTTTTATATTCTGCAGGGCATCGTCCACATGCTTGCCAAACAGCATTTCCCCATCAAATGGGAGATCCAGGATCCTATTTTGGACCTCCTGACGAAACCAGGTGGCTCTTAACCAGCCCTGGCGCCTTAGCACTGCGGCTCGAAACGCAGTGGAAGCCATGTCCATTGCACAGTCGATAACTTCTGCGGAAGACTTCTCCCCTTCTATAAGCACTCTTTTGGCCTCCTCCTTTGTGGGATCTGGTAATAGTTCCACGAAGGGTTCCATGTCGCACCACATCTGGCGGTCGTAGCGGCCTAGGGTGGCAAGAGCGTTTGCCGCCCTAACAAGCAAGATGGCCATGGATGAAAATCTCTTTCCAACGTTATCTAGACGTCTACCGTCCTTGTCCGGAGGCGTGGTCAAAGGTGTGGACGGATTCTTAGACTTGCTTTGGGCCGCCTGAGAAATCACTGAATCAGGCTTTGGCTGACCAAGGCGGCAAGCTGGACTGCCTTCTGGAGCTTTATACTTTTTCTCCAGTCTTGGGAGAACCGGAATAACTGTTGCCGGATTTTGCTTAATTCATCCCTTCCTCCCATACATGCTCAATGATGGGAATAGATTTGACAGATCTCCTGTATTGTTCCTTAAAGTCATAAAGGAAACATTCCGATTCCTCTCTCGTAACAGGCAGTCCAAACCTCTTTGCTGCCCTTTCAATCAAGTTATGAAAACCCCCTATATCCACTGGAGGGGAGACGGAAGTGTCGCGACCAGCGGCGTCCGGATCTGTAAGCCCACTGTCACCTTGGTCAAAGTCTGGGTCTTGCAACGGATCAATTAAGGGATCCACCTGTACGACCTCCTCATCCGAAGAGGTATCCTGTTGGACAGCAGGAACTGGGTCGGGATCTGGTGTGCGGACCCGGACCAAAGGTGTCACTGGTGGTGGTGAGAGGGGCACCACTGGAAGACCAATAGCCGGCTGCACTTGCGACTGTATCTGCGGTGGAGAATGCGCAGGCTGCCCAGAAGGTTCCGACGGAAACCTTTTACGATAATCCTGTAGCATCATTTGTAGATCAGAGATGAGCGAGGAGGGCATGGCCACCATGCCCTGTCCCAAACCAGGAGTGCGTCGCTCTTCCGGAACATATGGATGCAACTGATGGCCACCAGCATGTTCGTAATACTCCTCCGTGTCCGTCTCCTGCATCTTTACATTCAAGTCAGAGGGACTATAGGCAGGCCCATAATTGTCATCATCCTCAATCTCATCCTCCTCAGATTCGTCATCCAGAAGCATTGTTGGCGGATGTGAAGAAACTCGTTGCGGAGACGTCATCTCCGGCGTTATTTTCATCTTCTGAGGTGGAAAATGCATTTTTTGACCCGTCGACGGTCTAGTCGACGGAGCCATCGTCGCCGGCGCAGCAGTCGTCGACGGAGCGGCCAATGGAATCGTCGACGGTACCATTGCCTTCGTCGACACAATCCTTGTCGTCGACGGAACAATCATCGACGGCTTCGTAGACGAACTAGTCATCAACATTATCGTCGACGTTGATGTTGTCGACGTAGTTTGTCGTCGTCGAGGCCGTCAACAGCACTTTGCTCGTCGTCGAGGAAGACGTCATCGTCGACGAACTCGGGACCTTGAATGTCGACGAAGTCGTCGTCGTGGATATCGCTACCGCCGACGAGCCCGTCGACGGAGCCAAAGAAACAGCGGGAACTTTAACAGAAGCAACTGTCGTCGACGTACCTGGTGTTTTTGTCGTCGACGGACGCGCTTTTCTCTCCGGCACAGATCCTGAAGTGACAGAAGAGTGTTTGTCACTGGATTTGCTCTTTTTGGACGGAGGAGAAGGGAGAGCAACCTCCTTTTTGTCCTTTAAGGCTGTAATCACTCCAGCAGCCTGTCCCTGCCTCTCCTTTTCACTTCCGTGAGGAGAGTGAAGGGGACCAGCCCTCTCAGACCTGTCAGAGATCTTATGAGGGGCTTGAAGAGGGGGCTCAGATGTAGAAGCACCAGGGGGAGACCTACCCCTCTTCCTTGATCTGTGAGATGAAGCAAAAGATGTGGAATCCTCCTCATCCGAAGAGAGCACCTCTTTGCGAGTCTTCATCTTCTGAAGCCAGGTCAACAGCAGACCTTCTCTGTCCCGAAGAGTCTTGTTCGAGAAGGTTCTACAGATCTTGCACTCTGTGGCCTTGTGGTCCGGATATAAGCAATAAATACAATTTTCATGCTTATCTTCCACAAAAAGTCGGTTTTTCCCCACAAGAGGCACAGGGCCTGAATAAGGTCTTCTTCTCCTTGTCAGACATGTCGAATTTCAGCAGAAAAACTTGAAGAAATAACCAGAAAGTAGTGAAAAAACTGAGCAGAGCTCAGTGGAGACTCCCTAGCACAACGTGCGGTAGAAAAATCTGAGGCTCTGAGCTCTCTCAGGAAGGTTCTAGAGGGTGAGACTGCTCTGATTGGTCCTTGCAAAAGTTTGGTCTCTTTTTACAAAAAGAGGGTGATAGGATACAAAATGAGATGAGGCCTAGGTTTCTCTTTTGTTTCTATGGTTTTTATACTACCGAGGCTCCCATTCCTACGACAGGGAATGATACAAAGCATGGGAATCTATGAAAGTTCCAATACTGGGGCAAACATATCTTTAGCACTAGTTGCATTTACTACTTTGCCATTTAAATAAGGATAACAAGCAAAAGGGTAGTGCACATGGTTCATAACAGCATCTCAGGAATGTGAGCCAGGGAGAAGACACTCAAATAATTAAACGTGCCAAGAGGTAAACTGGGACTAGCTTTGTCATATTGGCTACAATCCTTTAATAGGTTTAAGCTCTTTTCTATATAAAATAAGTGACAGGGATACGATTTAAAGGAGACGGTTGTTCCACACACACTGGACCGAGAAAGCTGATTTCCAAGTATTTTCCCTACCGTTAAAACGTTTTACACCAAAAGGTGAAGTAAAGTGGTAGGGAGTATATTGGAAACACTTTTCCTAGGTGATCTGGAGGCCAGAGAATTCAGCACACCCAACAGGCTTACTCGGCGTTTGAAAAGGGACTATCTGCCATTAGTATAGCACAGAAGCGGAGGTATTACTATTATTCTACTTGTTTCCCAAATAACTTTCCTTAAAGACACTGCTCACTCACTAAAGCTCTCAACCAATGAACACTAGGGAGGGGGAGTGGGGAGGGAGAGAAAAACAGATAAGTTTGAGGAAGCAGACTGAATAATGAAAAGAATGAAACAAGGCTTGCACGTGCAAATGTGGTCAATACAACATCAGCCTGAGGTTGCACATCAAGGACTGGGCAACCATCGCATTAAGCTCTCCAGCAACATTGCAAAGATCTCCATTAGCAAACTGCACAGGAAATGACATCACTGGTTTCCTGCCAAATCAGCCTTTGAAAGAAGAAGCCAAGCATGAGGACTTTATTTTGAATCATCCATCTGCACACTGCCCACCGACCCTTGGGCTCCTACACCCTCCCAGTACCTACTTAATGGTGGCTGCAGCACACATGCACGCAGCTGGCATGCTGCAAAAAAAAAAAAAAGGCCTGTCTGACCTTTCTATGCCTGTGCCATGCCCAGTGCCAGCAACCCTGGATGTCCCTCTACCCTCCTGCGCTTTTAACCCTGGGCGCTGCTTGCCATACCACATAGGAGAGTTCACATGCGCCTCCTTCAAGTTCTTATGTAGTCTCCCATGCCCTACACCCACCATCATTATTATCATCATCATCATCATCTTGCTCACTCACAGACCAACCATGCGACACACATCTCGCATACACGCTCCTGAACACCCACTCCTTCACCAAACAGCCACCGAGATTGAGACCTACTGCACGACCACGCTCCAAACCTGCTCTTCCTCACGGAAACATGGCTAAACCAAACATCTGCCCCGGACAGCGCAACATCCTTCCTACCTGGCTACAAGATTGCTAAGCAAGATGGTCAGCACAAGCTAGGAGTCGACTCACCATCATAATTAAAGACACCATCAGTTGCACCATCTACATTGACACCAACAGGTACATGCAACACCCCACGTTTAAGATAAGCATTGCAGACATGTTGGCCAAAGCGGAATTCTAGTATACAGCCCACCAGTACCTCCCACCAATCTCACCAGAGACCTCTCCGACTTAGTCACACCCCCTCATCAATGCCAGCACCTCTATCTCTTCAGAAACCTCTAAGTTCACCTAGAAGACCTGATCGACCCAACCTCGGTCAGTTAAAAAAACAATTTAAAAAAAATGCAGCATCACCCAGCAAGTTACCTAACCCACCAATACCACCTGACATCTGTTGGACCAGATTTGCTCCTCAATCAGAAACATCACAGTAGACAACCAAGCAACTATGACCGAGGCAGACCATGCCTGTGCGATTCTGCATATCCATTCCTCAGGACCAGATCCACCTGCCACAGCTGGAAAAGCATTACAAAAGAGGACTGGGCTTACGCACTGGCCAGAGCAAACCAGCAACTTGCCAGAATTCATTAAGAAACTGGATTACTGCACGCACAGGCACCCTGGCTCCCCTCAAGTGCTACCCAATTGCAAGAGCCTGAACAGGTCATCACTACGCCCTGCTCAAAAAACCACCTGGTTACCAACTACACTCTTCAACTATAGACTGATATCCTTCTGCCCATACTCGACCAAGATCTTAAACTAGATCAACCGACTTCTCACCGGCCACCTTAACACCCACCAGCTCCTTTCTGCTGGATCTGTTGCTTCTTGATAGAAGAAAAGCGGTCAACACGCATCTTACTTATCAGAAGTTTGCATACCTATCTGCAGAGTGCCTCTAGATTAATTGAACAGAACTATACTCTTCAACGCACACGTGAACAGAACTACACTCTTCAACGCACACGTGATCTATCTGGCCATCATCGTTGCACACATCAACATATTCTCCTACGCCGAAGACTCGCAACTTATACTATCCCTCTTGGACAAGAGGCCCAACACAAGCAACACATTCAGACTGCATTACCAACAAAGTAGAAGTGATATTTGGCAAGAACACCTTGCTGTGGGACTCCCACCTCAAGGTCGGCCGAACTGACCCAGACCAGAAACCTTGGAATTTACAGCCAACTGAACATACAGTGCCAAAGTGCACTTCCTTGCTGCATCCTGCTTACATAACCTGAAGATGCTGGGAAGATCTTTAAATGGCTTCCAAGCTACACAAAGACAATCACTTGCCCTGGGCATCCGAAAGATGGACTATGGGAACACCATCAGTGCCAAAAATAACAAAGCAACTCCCAAAAAAAACTCCAAACTATCCAGGACATGGCAGTCAGACTCATCCTCAACTGCCAACCCAGAACTCGCACCCCACCTCAAGGAGCTCGCTCACTGGCTTCTGATACACAGTCATTTCAAACCCCACCCATGGCACTACACAATTTCACCCAATGCCTACCGGAGCAGTCATATCTCTTTCCAGAAATCACAGACTCCTACTCGCACCCATTCCATGCATACAAAGAAGCCGGTCAGGACTGACCGGCTGTCCTCTTACATTGCTCCTAAAGCATGCTATGACCTCCCACTCAACTTCAGAGCCTACTCCTCTTGAGCTAAGCAAGAAGCTGAGCTTTTTAATTAACCAAGCTACCCTAATGCTAGGCACGCACACAAAGATACATACATACACATTCAGCACCAGGATATCCTTGTGAGAGATGGGGTGCTTTACAGGTACGCATAACACTGCCAGAAGACTGGTTCTTTATATTGTAAAACCATGAAGACAAAAGATTGATCTATAGCTCATACTCCATGTACAAGATATGCCTTAATGTGGCTGGGAACAGTAAGTAATGAGCCCCTTTCTTGTTATGGCAAGTAACCAAGCCCTGCTTTTATTTTGCTTAAAGTAGGCATAATAATGGACTTTGCTGTACCTGGCAAAGATGCATACTTGAAGAGATTACAGAAAACTGTATCAAGGTGTTGAAAGTAAGGAATCTACAGACAGGCCTACCCACTCCAGTTGACATTTACCTCCAGTTCCCTGGCCAGTTCAAACAGCAGCGCGATGGTCTCACCAACTACAATGCGCAGGTTGACATTTTCACTGGACAGTACGCTGGGCAGCTTGGATAAGTGGCTGGATAAAAAAAAAAGCATCAGCATTACATGACAGTAGAAAGGATACAAACAGCATTTCGTGGACTGGTACCCCAAACCAAGAAGGCTACACCACCTATTCAAAGTGACTAAATACCTTAGAAATCCATTTGCAAATGCACTTGCATGAATAAGACAAACATATACATTTGTACTGCGGTGGAGCTTGGTATCACTACAACTGAGGGCGCTCTGCACATTGAAGAAACTAGATTTGTTAAAATGCGTAATTACAATTAGTACAGTTGTGAAGGACATTTGAACATGCAATATGGTCAACAAATGATATTATTGAAGGATCTCTACCTACGAACCTAAAGTAAACTTTATAACTGTTAGCACCTGCCTCCAAATCTATTTGCAAAGTAGGTTTAATATTTGAGAACTGTTGGAATGTACTAGTTAGAGAATGTCATAACATTTTTCAAATGGTCATCTACAAATTTCCTCCACTTAAGCCCTACAGAGTGTAGTTTAACTTTTAACCAATCGCACTAAACATTTCCATCATGATATAAAAGCAGAGATTAGGATGGAGCATGGTTACAGGGTGATGTTCATAATTAGTTTGGATGCGTGTTGGACAGGTTTAACCATAAGACTAGGTGCACAACTAGTAAAAGGTTTAAATTCCAGCTGCAAGACTGTTTTTATCCCTCCAATACAGAAAGTAAGTATGAATATGTCCACCATGTAGTGAGATGCAACCATTATATGACTAGCCATGAATTGAGCAATAAGAACACTATCACAAAAGTTATTGTTCAACATGAGTCAGTCATGCCTACACAACAGAAATCTGATCAGTGTTCTGGAAAATGTACATTTGTGCGTGTTACATTCGACCTTTGCCAGCAAAAGGGATACGGGGTCTCCAACAATTTGAGAAAAGTTGGGCAAGAAAAGAAGACCCCTGTGCTCCAACCAACTTCGGTTAAGGACAAATACATGGTAATTTTCTCATAGCATATTTCTTCATTAAAAAACACCTTTAACAATGAAAACAAATGGTCCAACTTTCATAGGTGCCTTCCTTCACCAAGTAGAATGCTGAAGATAACTTACTTTAGAAGGATCTTTTCCACTTGTGAATTGGGGCAGATTGTCAGCAGCAGGGACCAGGAATGCAGGGCACTGCAGTGCAGTTGCTGTGTCTGAGGGTTGTGCTGCACAGTGTTGGGTGAAGTAGCATTCAAGTATGAAGAGCTGAAGATTCCTTCTAGGCAAGTGAGGCATGTACCCAAATCCTAGATGCAGACGGAAGGGAGGAGAACGAAAGAAATACTGGCATAAGGAAAACGGCAATCAACGTTTGAGGCATTATGGGGAAAAAATAAAGCTATGCAGCAAGAATATGCAATGGATGTTCCAAACAAAGGATTTCAAGCGATGTGAAGGAAACATTAAAGAATTTTCCTTAGAGGTCAAGCTGCATAGCCCTTACTTGTTTCACTTTTGCTGAAAAACATCAAGCAACTTTGACTATGTAGAACAGAATACAAACAAGGCTATTACATTTTAGTTGGATCCAGATTAGGTTAAAAACTATTGTGCCAGAAGCCCAGTTAAGACGTTAAAGATTTAGACACAACCAGCCTTACACCCAATAGTTAAAACAGAGTACTGGGTTCAAGTCAGCAGTAGAGAAGACAATGAGCAGACAAACCAAGGGGAGGGAGGTGGCCTGCGCCTTAGTCATCTTGGCAGATGGCTTTTAGGATTTTTCTCCAAAAGACCATACTAAAATTCTTTTGGCATTAGAATACCTTGTCTGTCACATGTGCAAGTCTCTCTCAAAGTAGGTAACAAGCAACATGTCATTTATCATAACGTTCCTATGGGGTTGATGGTCTTGCATCAAGCCATCTAGAAATGTAGGACAGATCCTAGGAGTTTGAAAAACAAAAAAAAAAAAAAAAACTTGCAGACTTCTATACACTCTAAAAACGGAAAATTAGTTGGCATTCCAGTAGCTATACCATCTTGTACGCCAAAGTTAGATACACACACACACAGATGTCTGCCAAAGTACGGCCTCTAATCAGTTCAAAAGCTCAGGTTTTGGTAAGGATCTAATCTGGATTCATTTATTTTTCTCTAGAGCCACAAAAAGGTCTGCATTTTGTTAGGTCAGCTCTCATACTACAATGGTTAAACTAAAATTCAAATTCTCGAGTGACTAGTTGAAAATTGACAAAAAAAATGATTTTCCATTGCACGATAAAGTGTGTTTACAAAGTGTGCCCTCGCTTCCTTAAAGTGGACTACTACACATTTGTGATTTTTTTCTAGTTTGAGCCATTGTGTGCAATCACTGCATCAACAATATTTTTTCTAGTGCCTTCATAGGTCGATATTATAAAATATATTTATATATTTTAAACACTCAAATATTCAGATGGACTAAATTATGCAAATTTGGGGATATTTTTCTAAAGATTACATACCTTGAAGCCAAATATGACAAGGACATTTAAGAGAACCAAATCAGATGTTTAATTTGTAATCTCTTTATAGTCTGCAACCACATACAAACAGAAATCACTCGTCTTAGAATGCTTAAGAGAGTGGGTCTGCAATCTAGTGTCTCGTCATTTTTCTTGAATATTGCTTTGTATGCACCAAGATGCAAAAATCATTTAAGCACGGTTGGGAATCTATTTGGGTGATAGAGAGCGTGTGCTTTACATGGCCTACAGGGATAGTGTTTCGACGTGGTGTGGGAGGACTAGAATGGTGATCTTATGGCACTCAGGGCTTGGCATGAATTGTAGCAAAAGATTTTTGAAATCACGAAAGCTTCATAATTAGATGCTAGCTTATATGATAGCCAGAAACCGGTCCTAGGATGCTTGATTCCGGTTCAGGGAAGACATGGCTTGGCAGTTCGGGCTGGACTGTTCCCATGAGGCACAGGGTCAAGACTGATTTGCATATGGCCATGTCTGAACTGGGGTGGTGTGGTGCGCAAAATAACGATGGATTACACCCAGATCTGTGACTGGGGGTGAATGTTTTGCCATTGTGCAACATCCCGTCCATCAATTGTTGTTTTAGCTTATATGAATGAAGTGTGCCCATGGGGATGTTTTGGGGTCATGGGTAAATGGCAAAGGCATTTGAAAATTGCATGTAGCTACACATATGCATTGATGTGGGGGAAAAGGTGAGAAAAGACCGGGTTACCCACCATCTTTAGAGCACAATGTCTCACAATTTACAAAGTGAAAATTGGAATAGGAAAGTGTCCATAGGTTAGAGTGGCAACCTTGGGAGGTGCAACTTTAAATCAACTGCAGCATGAGCTCTGGAGTCAAGCCAGGAGAGGTAGCTAGAGCAACCCATTGGACTGAACTATATGAAAACACCCTACCAATATGTCCAGATAAGTCCACCATGTACTGAGATGAGACCATTATATGACCATCCAAAGTACATGCCTGAGAAGTGTTCCCAGGTGCAGCTGGGAAGCAACCGATAATGGCTATTCTATACCCAGCCATGGTATAGGTTCTGAGGAGCATACAAAGTAGGCAGCATGGAGTAACCAAAAGGGAGAGGAAACTACATGCGCAGAAATATTTGCTTCATATGGTCTACCTATGAGCAGCAAAGGAGTAGTCCTAGTATATGTCCAGTAGTCCACAGTGGAACAACACATGAACGGGTACGATGGTCATACAAAATAGACAGCCAGAAAGAGGTTTTATGTGCACATAGGTTTTTTCAATGGTTACTTAGTTCTTCTAAGCTTGTCCGTTTTCAAAAATGGTTTGTTACTCTATACCACACACTACTATAACAAGAGCAACTATAAAACAAGCATTGGCATAGCCAATAGGTCTCGCTTGTGGGACCTTGTAAGTATTTTGTTTTGCAGCACAATATCCTTGTAACTAAATACTTATAAGGTCCTACAAGCGAGACCTATTGGCTATGCCAATGCTTGTTTTGCTTCTTGGTGTAACTGCACGTATCGCAATGCCGCCCGTGTTCAGCCGTGACACTTCACTGGTTAGGGTATTCGTTAAATGTAAACATGCGTCTTGGTGGGTGGGGCGCTGCGCTCGAATGGGGAATCTCGGGTGCTTGTAGACTGCGCTGTGTTGTGTTGTGAGGGGGTGGGAAGGATGACTAGGCAAAGCCAAGCAGTGCTCTCAGGCGTGAGACGGCAGAGTGTGGAAATGGGCTGCCGGCGTTTAGCGATTTTAATTTATAAAAAATTATGTTCATAAAGTGGTTTAGTCTTGGTGCGAGAGCTACTGACTGCTCATTGATTCGTTGGTTCAAAATTCCGAGAGTTCAGTAGTGAACGTCAGCTGGCCGCAGGCTGCGTAGATATTGTTAAAGGTCCCAAAGTGCATGGCCTGATGAAAGAGAAACACAACAAGTGCAAGCGGGCGGACGAAAAATGTTGCCAATGAGCTAAAAGTGTGCTCTTGTGCATGCACGTGTTTCTCTGTGACGTGCATGTCTTGTAGAGGGGGAGGAGGGAGGAGAAATGCTTGTAAAAAAAAAAATAAAAAAAAAAAATGTGTGCGCCGGGAAAGGAAGGCAGAGAAGGGGAGGAGAAATGCGAGACGGCGGGCAGGGGAGCGGCGAAAATGACTAATTAGGGGAGAAGCCGCAGAGCGCACGCTGGGCGAAGCCCTTTGATGTGCTGTGCGGCAAATGGAGGGAGGCTGATGCGCGTTCATGTTTGAACACGTGGTTCACATGAACTGCATGAAAACGCCAGCAAAAAGCTGGTGGTTTCATGATGTTTTCGCCGCTTAAATTCTTGCTCCGCTCGATGCGCATGCGCGCATCGATAGGTCGCGAGACCTAAAAAGCCAAACCATGTATTTGTTCATATTCTACGGAGCAACTTTTAGAAAGGGGATTTAAGCAGTAGGGATTTAAAGAAGAGTGGCCCCTTCGTTTAAATGTCCATGCACACATGCAAATGTGTCACTTGACAGGATCTTTAGAAAGGACTATCCAGGATGAGTAACCTTAAACAGTAGTCAAGTGAAAAAATAGGACGAAGATGCAAACAAACACTTAAAGAAAAAGGGGTTTAGCCATCTAACCACACAACCTGGGTATACCAAAGCACAAACTATTAAGTAGATCACAAAGAAAGAGTAAAACACAGACAATCTGACGATTTGGACTACAAAACAAGCAGCAAACACAGGGTCTGCTGAAAATCATAGACTCATAACTCTGAAGAGTTGAGTGCAGTGATCATTGTATGATCCAAGTAATCTGCAAAAAAATAAAAACAAACGCATACTGTAGAGCTGTTCAAACTTTACGTCTTACAGTAACACGTGCAGTGGAGTGCTTGATGCAAAAACTTTCCACTGAGCCAATTACTTATCTGATATTTATAAGCTCAGCTAGCTGCATCATCAATAAGCATACGTGCCCAGTTGTCTACTAGATTGAAGAATGAGGAAAATTGAAAAAAGGGGTGGGTAGAGGGAAGGGAGGAGAGGTAAGTATTGTCAAGTTGAAGGTAATATGTGGGGAGTCATGTATGAAAGCTACAATGCCAATTGCAAGAGCAAATCACTAACTTATGACAGAATGCGATTTAGGATAGTTCGCATCAAGGATGTTTGAGCGTGTGTGTGCGCGGCAGAAGCTGGAAAAGTAGGTCTGGACACAGGCAAACACCTATTTCGTAATTTCTCAATAGGATCACCCAATGCTCCAGAAAGTTGATATGGAGTCAGGACTCGCCGGAGACCAGATGCCTCTGATCTCCACCTCTCCCATGGTGCCGCCCCATCCCAGAAGGGACGCGTCAGTCACAACTGTGTTCCGGTTGGGGAAGGGAGAGGGATCTGCCATTGACCTAATCGCAATTCTTGAGCTGAGGAAAATTGAATTTTGCCCCGTCATGTGTCCCTACGTGTTCCCCATCGTATGTTATATGTGCATGATCGATATGCATATTTACCCCCTTGCCCGAATAAAGACGCAATTATAGTTGTGTCCAACGTTAGTATGACCAGTTATCCAGTCCACCGTGAAAGCAACGTGAATTAGGCTTCTAGGCCTATGTTGCCAACGTCTTTACATTGTGCACGTTAAAATCATCGAGTTGCACCCGTTTCTAGGCCTCACAGGGCCCGGACACCAGATTCAAGCCTCAAGTCTCCTGAACCACTCCGGGGAGTGATGCAGCCCCTCCCGCATCCCTGACCCTTCACTTACTTCCTGCCAAGCAGCGCGGTGCCCGGCCTGGCCTGCCTGCCTGCCAAGAATATGTTATGCCTACAGTTATCAGTTCAGCTCCCCGGCTTCACATTCCTAGCTAACGAACCGCATAAACATCTTCATCTATAGTCTAGTCTTCCTGTCTCCATGCAAGAGAATTACTGAATTAGTATCCATAGGAGATTCATAGCACACGCAATATCCAAAGAAATATATGCATGCACCAGCCTTAGTGACAAGTAGCCTTTGCCCTGATGACTTTTAGATTCAAGCAACATGTACTCCAAACACGAGATATCAGATATGCTATAGGTACATGTCGTTCTGACATCCCAGACTTTAGTCTCCTCTTCTAGTGCTAGAAGTCAGAGCCCCCAGCTCCCCCCAGTTACACGTCATGTTCGTTTGCGCGCACCAGTAGGTTAAAGGTTCCAGCTGCCCAGGTAGCCCCCTCCATGTGTCCACCCACTTATGACACTTCTGTGACGTTTACATCACATGTCTCCGTGCACGCCCTGTGCACGCCTTCTTTTCACGCTCATGTGTTCTTATCTTTCGTTTGTCACTTGTTACGCCTACTGTATGCAATGCAATTGTACTGTTTTACTATATATACTGTACAATGTTAATATGATGTTAGCTGTCCCTTTTTATGCGAGGCGGTCATTCTGGTCCCTTCCTGAACCTTAGCAGGTGATGGAACCCGATGGTCCATTGGCTCAAGCCATCTGATTAAAGCCCGTATGACTCAGATACCACGGATTCTGCCTCTTATTTATTGAGCTATCCTTTTCAGTTAATTCATAGAAAAATAGTACCGGTATTTATTTATTTATTTACCACATAAATGGCGCCCGAACAGGGACGAGCCCCTTCCCCACGCGCCGGCGATGTAACGCAGGCCCCCTGACCCTTCTACAGCCGTGACGGACCCCTACTGTGCATGTGCAGATATTTCTGCTTCAAGTCTCCCTCAGGCCCACGGAGGAGACGGAGACTGCGGTCCGGCATCCAGACGAGGCGGTGAGGAAGGCGGATCGTCCCGACCAGAGCCCAAGCCGAGAGAGCAAGGTCCGAGGTATCCGGAGGCCCACCTGTTTCCGAAGCCCGAGGCGCATGCGTAGTGCGTAGTGCGTAGCAGTAACCATACGTCGTAGCAGTCCAGTCCAGTCCGAGGCTTTCAGTTTTGCTTCCCGGTGAGTACCGTTGCTGGGAACGTATCTAGACGGGTTCATTAATTTGTGCCCGGTCCGACGGGTTTGGGTACACAGATCCGGTCCGACGTGTTCACCTAGGTGGATACGGTATGACGTGTCTCTTTAGGAGACCGGTATGTTCTGTACTGTTTTAGCAGTGCATCCAGTAATTCTAGTAAGTCTGTTCTCTGGTATAGTTTCTCGAGAAGTTCCAGTATTATGTTTTCGAAGTATTGTGTTTTCAATGTATTAGGTAGTTTCTGTTCGAACTGTTATTAATGTGTTCTTGATGTCGTGGTATGAGTGATTGTTTGCTATTTATTACTGTGTTTATTGTGTATTGTGTTCAAGTTCAAGTACGGTTCAAATATGCCGCTGTTTTCTAAGTTACGTCAGATAAAAACCAGAAAAGGGTTACTCGAAGAATCAGTTCCTGTCCCTCCCAGGGACAGTCCTGGACATTTCATGTATCATAAGCATGGCTTAGATGCCATACTGTATCTAGATTTATGGGTGGACTACACCAAAGATCTCGAAGAGAAATATAGATGGCCTGTTTCAGGAACATGGGATGCCGAGTGCATCATGAGAGTAGAAGAAGCATTATGGAAAAAGAAAGGCAGACAATCCCAGAAGGACGCCATAGAATTGTGGCGTAAAGAATCCCATAAAAGAACAGAGAAGGAATTCAGAAAAGCAGAACTAAGTAGAGAGTCCTCAGAAAAAGCCCAAGAAAGGGAATTACTAGAAGAAGGTGAACGAGTTAGAGCAGAACAATCAGACAGACAGAGAAATGCCCTTATTAAAGGTATGTATCCCCTTCTCGCCGAGGGTTTGCCTAAGGCGACCCCGGAAACACCCTGTAATTTACCGCCACCATTAGTCCCGACTAAGCTACGTCATAAACCGACCGCAGCTGAAATCTTCCTTTCTTCCTATTTAGATGACACTGTCCCAGAATATGCTAATACGAATCCTACTCCGCCTGTTCAAGTTCAACCTCCTGTTAATAACGTAATTACTGTGCCTCCAGCCGTTGGTCCCGGGAATCCGGTTCATGTGCCAGTACCCCAGGACCAACCCACATTACGTACGCCTACTTTGCCAGTTACATTACCAGCAGCCGCACATTCAGTATTAATTGACGATTCTAGTTCAGGAGGAGCAGGGGGAGGTATTCCTATCACCCCGCCTCAAACAAAACGACTGACACTGAGAGACGCAGCATTACAGCGTACGCCAAAAGTGGCTTCGTACGAAGCACTCAAACGGTTCCTTAATGATTGCAGATATGACCCAGTGCCAGGTGAAGATCACATGATATTGCATTCCGTACGTTTACGACGAGTTGCAAACTTTCTGATTACCATATCAGATATGAAAGAACATTTAGACAGAATATATCATTTCATCCGAACAGGGGAGAAACCAGAAAGTATTCACAAAGCTATGGCACACAGGAAAGTCGAGATTCAAGACATGATTTTGCAATTTCTAATAAATTGTTTAATAAGAGAACAGGATCGCCCTGATAAAGCTCCAGAGGAGATGAAAGTCCTGATAAGATGGAGTGACAATATAGCAGACGGAAAACACAAGACACAGAATAGTATAGAATCCATGTACAGAAAGATTCGTAAAGAAATTATATGTATACACGAAAAGGAGAAAGCAAGCAGAGTAGCCGAGAAAGAGAACGACTCTTCAGACGAAGAGGTAGATAACGAGAATCCCACCAGAATAGCGTATGTAGGTAGGACGAGACCTTCTGATAGACACACACGCCTAGACTACAAGAAAGCTTTTCCTCCTCCCGTACCAGAACAGTGTTCTCTTGAACAATTATTCCAGGCTACCGATAAAGTTCTGAAACTACGAATAGGTTACAGTGAGCTTAGTACCATGCATGAACAAGAACTAGCCCGATCAGCAGTTCGATGGATTAGTGATTCTACCACGTTTTCAGACGAAGTAGTGGCGCAAATGTTTCTGAAACTGCCCCCAGGCGAACAGCGACTGGTGGGTATGTACATGATCCAGCACCTCATTACACTGTACGAGGATCAGCATTCTGATCCAGGTCCCTTATATAATGTATTGAACGAGTTACTCCTAAACAGTTGGAAAGGTCTAGGTACCGATTTAATTAGTGTCATTTTAGAACAGCGCCACAAACACAGAACGTTCCTGACTCCGCATTTTGTTCCTGTTCCACCCCCATTTTACATAGATAGACAGAATCCGTTGCGAGAAGTGCCTCCTGTTAAGGGAACGGGGGGTGCGCTCGAACGAGTATTTGTGTACACCCCTATAACGAAAATAGAACTACTAGAAATGAAAAAGTTAGTGCCCTGTCACGATAAAGATCCAGCAGGGTTCCACCGTGAATTAAAAGACATGCTCCGTATGGGAGAATACACGTATCCTGATATCATCAAAATGCTAAAGGTCCTGTTGCCTGCGGGCACATATGAAAAACTCAAAGAGAAAGAATGGGAGGTGGGAGAGAAAAAGATTGACTGGACAGCGTTAGAGAACGAAGATAACACACGAGTCCCAGGTACTGGTCTTGGGGATAAAGCCAAAGAGTTGCCCGAACTGTTAATACAAGTCTTGCCAAGATTACTAGCCACGAAAAAGGAAGATTGGGATGCCATCTCAGCCTGTAAACAGAAACAAGACGAAGACACTAGTGATTTTTATTCCAGATTTGAGAAATGTTTCATTATTAATAGCGGTCTGAAAACAAGTAGTGAATCGTATCCACATCTCTTTGTTACCAAACTAGTTGAGAATTCTTTACCACAAGTTAAAAATCGAGTATTAAAGGTCGAGAGTACATGGCAAGCTAATACCCCATCCCAAATGCTACAGATGTTACAGAATCACCAGAATCGAATCAGGGAAGAGCAAGAACACGAAAGGAGACGTATGAAAGACACGAAAATGAAAGTACTAGTTGCACAGTCTGTTCCAGTAGATAGTCAGAAGAGGGGTACGAATCAGACTAGTCATTCTGCAGCTCCCGTTAAAGGGACATGCAATTACTGTAAACAGCCAGGTCACTATATAAACGAATGTGCAGTTCTGAAACACAACATAGCTACAGGTAAGACGAAAGAGAGACCGCGACCTCCTAGACAGGAACATGTTCCGCAAAATTCGCAGCAACCACCGCAGAGTGCACAACAGACAGTTACAGTACCGCAGCCTATAGCTGCCACACAACACGTTACACAACAGATGTACCAGTACGCACAGTCAGATTATCCAGAATATCAGCAGTATTCATGAAACAGCCTAGAGAGGGAGGTTGGCTTGCCTCTCATCGAGGTTCCTGTAGATCAAGAGGGTCCCTATGTACACAGTCAAGTATTAGGGAAAGACAGAAAGTTTCTGATTGATACAGGGGCAAGTAGGACTACCATCAGTCATGACGAGGTTCCAGGGGCTCCACTCTCAGGCTCAAGAAATGTTTCCCTGGGATTTTCAGGAAAGCCTATTGTTAATGAAATATCAAAACCAGTTTCCCTAGAAGTTGGTCCATTGTCCCGAACTACAGACTTGTTACTTACGAAATCATGTCCCGAAAATTTACTTGGTATTAAAACATTGAAAGAATTAGGGGCTCTAATCTGCTGTTCTCCGGAAGGAGTGAGATTGTTTTTACGTGATTTTAAAGGTCATTATGTGTTACGTGATTTTGATCCAAGATTATTGAATGTACCACAGCATTTATGGGCGCAAGGTCCAACTGATGTAGGTTGTATGCATATTACACCATATCGTGTCACTCTGAAACAAGGTGTTGTATTACCACGAATCCGACAGTACAAATTGCCACCTGAGGCTGTAGCAGCCTTATCGAAAATTATTGACGAGCTCATTGCTCAAGGAGTGGTTGTAGAAACTGACTCCAATGTATGTAATTCTCCTATCATTCCGGTTCTTAAACGTACTGACCCAAATGCACCTCCAATTTATCGATTAGTGATTGACCTTCGAGAACTTAATAAATGTATCATACCCCAGTACCCAGTGGTTCCAGATATCTCTTCCCTATTGACTGCCATTGATTCTGAAGCTACGTTCTTTACTGTTATTGATCTCAAGAACGCATTCTTTAGTGTCCCCATTCATCCAGACAGCCAGTTTCTTTTCGGATTCTGTTTAAATGGAAGAAGCTATACATTCACACGTGCACCTCAAGGTTTTACAGAAAGTCCTAGTATTTATAGTCAAGCACTTAAACGACAACTAGACAGTATTCACATGCCAACTGACACTGCCCTGCTCCAGTATGTCGATGATCTATTGATCACAGCCCGTACAGAACGTGACTGCGAACGTGCGTCACTGACCGTCTTGTATTTTCTGGCAGAAATGGGGCACAAGGTGTCCCCTTCGAAACTGCAATTCTGTGTCCAGCAAGTGGTATACCTTGGACACTTGCTGTCCAAGAGGGGTAGACAGTGGACACCTGACCGTATCCAGTTAATTGCACATCTTCCACAGCCCAAGACACAGAAGGAGGTACGAGCTTTTATCGGCCTCACTTCTTACTGCAGACAATGGATTCCTCAGTATGCATATCTAGCCAAACCACTGATACAATTGACAACACAGGAGGCAGCCACATCGACTGTCCTCCCTTGGACCCAGGAACATACACTTGTTTTTAATGAATTAAAGAAAGTTTTATGTAATGCACCTGTGTTAGCGACACCAAACTACAGTAAGCCTTTTACACTTTTTGTCACTGAACGTGATGGTACAGCATTATCTGTTCTCACGCAAGATCAAGCAGGACAACACAAGCCTTGTGCTTATTTTTCTAGCACATTAGATCCAGTAGCCCAGGCTTTGCCTGCGTGCCTCAATTCAGTTGCAGCCACAGCTCTAGCTATCAGACAAAGTGATTCCATAGTGTTAGGACACTCCCTGACAGTACAAGTTCCACACTCCGTGGAAGTTCTTTTAAACCGAACACAGACTCAGCACTTGACAATTGCACGATTAACAGGATATGAACTGACATTGTTTCAGCCACACATAGAAATCAGACGCTGCAACATTTTAAATCCGGCTACACTGTTACCCTCGATTACATCAAACCCTGCCACACATGACTGTGTGGAAGTTATTAACACCAGGACAAAGCCAAGACAAGACTTGACGGACATTGCATTACCTGATCCCGACCTGACACTTTACGTGGATGGTTCATGTATGAGAACAAGTACAGGAGAACTAGTAGCCGCGTATGCAGTGACTACTGAAACTGAAGTTATAGAAACACATCGTATTGACACCCTGTCTGCTCAAGCAGCAGAGCTCATCGCTCTGACCCAAGCCTGCATACGAGCCAAGAACCTGAAAGTAAACATATATACAGATTCACGTTATGCATTCGGAGTCGTTCACGACTTTGGAGTCCTCTGGCAAGAAAGAGGTTTCATGACCTCTCATGGAGCCAAGATACAGCATGGCCCCCTCATTCAAGCTCTGTTAGAAGCAATACATTTGCCAACAGCCATTGCCATTATGAAGTGCAAAGCACATACGAAAGCCACTGACACCATTTCCCAAGGCAACGATCTAGCAGATCGAACAGCCAAGCTTACAGCTCAGACTCCAGACATTCCAGTTAACACAACAAAGACAGATGTTCCAGATCAGACGACTTGTATGACAGTTAAGGACCCTACACAAGACGTACTAGACATACAGACACATGCTACCCCAGACGAAATCAAGAAATGGTCTGAACAAGGAGGGGTCCAGACAGATCAGGGATGGTTGACGAAGGGAAAAGCCACATGGTTTCTCCCCGACTCTATGGTTCAAGTCATTATTAATACAGCACATAGTCCAGCACATTTAGGAGAAAAAGCCATGTTAGACAGTATCCAGAACCTTTGGTTTAACAAGCATTTACGAGCAGCAGCAAAGCAGAAAGTGCGTACCTGCATGATCTGTTGTCAGTTCAATCCAGGTAAAGGTGTTCCGGTGGAACAAGGTGGATTCCATCCTCCTGACCACCCTTTTGAAGTCCTCCAGATGGATTATATTCAGATGGATCGATGTCGAGGTTTCAAGTATGTCCTCGTAGTTGTATGCGCTTTGTCCAGATGGACAGAAGCATATCCAGTTCCAGATTACACTGCCGCGACCACTGCCAGGCAGTTGGTTCGCGAGTTTTTCCCCCGCTATGGTTTGCCCAGGGTCGTGTATTCAGACAACGGACAGCCATTCTCATCCGAACTCATGAAACAAGTATCACTTCTGTTAGGGTACCAGTGGAAGTTACACTGTGTACGACATCCCGAGGCAGCTGGTCTCGTCGAGAGACATAATCAAACTCTGAAAATCCGTATTGCAAAGATCTGTGCCGAGAAAGGTGTAGATTGGATGGTAGCCCTCACAGTCGCCCTTTTTTACATGAGAATGGTCGCTCACTCCCGTTCAGGTCTGTCACCGTATGAAGTAGTGTTTGGTCGTCCCCCAAACATGTGGGGTACACCTATGCCACGTAAAATCACCGATGTTGACAGTAATATGCTGACAGATTACCTAGCTTCCTTGATGTCTGCACTACTCTCTTGTCGTTCACAGGTCGCGGCTGCCTTTCCAGACAACACCCAGGTGAAACCGCACGAGGTCGTTCCAGGCGACCTCGTCCTCGTAAGGAATTTTGATCGTTCAAGCCCGCTGGAGCCCCGCTGGAAGGAGCCGAAACTTGTTCTGATGACCACAAGGACCGCCGTAAAACTGGAAGGCCGGAAGGGCTGGCTACACTCCAGCCACATCAAGCGTTTCCATGGACTGCGTCCAAAGACTTTTCTCAAGGACTGCCCCGATACTGACTCTAAACTTCCCCTGTTAGAGAAAACTCCGCAGCAGGAGTATAAACTCAAGTTACGGTCTAGCAAGTCAGACAGTTTAATTGTTTAAGTCCCTCTCGGGTGAAGCGGTTAGACAGGTTCCTGACATGTAGGAGATAGACCCCCATAGTGAGAGAGTTAGACGAAACTCCAAGAAAATACGTTACTGTGAGAATCTGCGCAGCAGATGTGTTGTTACGTTATTGTCTGTTATTTCTGAGTCTTACGATTACATGCATAAGTTATGTTTTACATGTGTTTTTTCCTCCTATTGATTCGCATGTACATCTTTCCTCTAATGATACAGTAGAGCACACTTTAAGTGAACTACCCCCTCACGAGTTATCCTATCGACTTGCAATGCGCAACAATACTTTTATACGTATGTTACACTATTCACACCAGACCAGCAATGCCACTAATTGTTGGGTGTGTGGTCGACTCCCCCCTTTCCAGACACCGAAGGGAGTTCTGCCACTCTTTCCCTATCCGTTTTCACACAATGGTTCGTGTGGAGCATGGTTCACATTAACGTCATCTTTGGACGATAAGTCCCTTCTGAATAGAACATGTTTCCCAGACAAGGAAGGTCTTTCCCATAGGACAGGGTTAGATCTAGAAAATGAAGTATATGATCTAGGTAATTTCTCTTCCGATTTCATGGTTTTGAATGTTCAGTCCGAGACTACTCCAGACTTGCCTGCTATTACAGTTCTCCCAGTGAAAGGCGAATTATGTGTTAGAAAGAATGGTTCAGTACATCTAGGACACAGTGATTGTACTACTGTGGTCGAGTATAGTGACAGTGGGAAATCTACTTTCAAAGCCTCACGTCATTCGTATTTTGTATGTGGTCAGACCGCATATGTACGTCTACCCCTAGATTGGGATGGAACATGTTACATTGCCTTCCTACTGCCACCAGTTTTCCTAGCCCCATCCGATTATCACCGAAATACACATCTAGTACACGTCAGACATAGAAGGGAGATCGAGTCCCCAATTGTCGATCAAACTGAAACTGCATTAGAACAGTATACAGATTTCAATAAAGGTTTCTTTTTCTTCATAGGACCTGTCCATAATAGTAAGTTAATACGTAGGTTAACCAGAACCCTTGAAGCAGTAGTGAATGAGACTACTTCCGCTCTAGGTAACTTAACAGAAGAGCAATCTGCTATGAGATTTGTCGTTCTTCAGAACCGCCTTGTTCTTGACGTCATACTGGCCGATAGGGGCGGAGCTTGTAGAGTCATCGGATCTAGTTGTTGCGTTTTCATTCCTAATAACGCACCGTCTGTTTATTCAGCAATAACAAGACTTCATAAAATAGCCCATCAGCTACACCAGAATCCAGGCACCTGGACATGGTCCGGTTGGCTCTGGAGTATAATATCTGCCTGGGGATGGAAAGTACTGTCATTCCTGGGAATAGTAGTAATGATCATATTCAGTTGTTGTCTCTGTTTACAATGTGGCCCTGCGATTTGCGGCTTGTGCGCTACCTCTTGTATTCCAAGTCCAAAGTCCCATTCCCAGAAGATAAGAGACGAGCAAATGATGCTCTATGAACAGATAGATGGTCTTATGAATATTGATGTTTCCTGAAGGAAACGTAGGGAACAAGGAGGGAATGAGGAAAATTGAATTTTGCCCTGTCATGTGTCCCTACGTGTTCCCCATCGTATGTTATATGTGCATGATCGATATGCATATTTACCCCCTTGCCCGAATAAAGACGCAATTATAGTTGTGTCCAACGTTAGTATGACCAGTTATCCAGTCCCCCGTGAAAGCAACGTGAATTAGGCTTCTAGGCCTATGTTGCCAACGTCTTTACATTGTGCACGTTAAAATCATCGAGTTGCACCCGTTTCTAGGCCTCACAGGGCCCGGACACCAGATTCAAGCCTCAAGTCTCCTGAACCACTCCGGGGAGTGATGCAGCCCCTCCCGCATCCCTGACCCTTCACTTACTTCCTGCCAAGCAGCGCGGTGCCCGGCCTGGCCTGCCTGCCTGCCAAGAATATGTTATGCCTACAGTTATCAGTTCAGCTCCCCGGCTTCACATTCCTAGCTAACGAACCGCATAAACATCTTCATCTATAGTCTAGTCTTCCTGTCTCCATGCAAGAGAATTACTGAATTAGTATCCATAGGAGATTCATAGCACACGCAATATCCAAAGAAATATATGCATGCACCAGCCTTAGTGACAAGTAGCCTTTGCCCTGATGACTTTTAGATTCAAGCAACATGTACTCCAAACACGAGATATCAGATATGCTATAGGTACATGTCGTTCTGACATCCCAGACTTTAGTCTCCTCTTCTAGTGCTAGAAGTCAGAGCCCCCAGCTCCCCCCAGTTACACGTCATGTTCGTTTGCGCGCACCAGTAGGTTAAAGGTTCCAGCTGCCCAGGTAGCCCCCTCCATGTGTCCACCCACTTATGACACTTCTGTGACGTTTACATCACATGTCTCCGTGCACGCCCTGTGCACGCCTTCTTTTCACGCTCATGTGTTCTTATCTTTCGTTTGTCACTTGTTACGCCTACTGTATGCAATGCAATTGTACTGTTTTACTATATATACTGTACAATGTTAATATGATGTTAGCTGTCCCTTTTTATGCGAGGCTGTCATTCTGGTCCCTTCCTGAACCTTAGCAGGTGATGGAACCCGATGGTCCATTGGCTCGAGCCATCTGATTAAAGCCCGCATGACTCAGATACCACGGATTCTGCCTCTTATTTATTGAGCTATCCTTTTCAGTTAATTCATAGAAAAATAGTACCGGTATTTATTTATTTATTTACCACAGAGCTACCACTGAAATTGTAGTGCAGTGCCCTCTGAGATCTGGACGTGATTGGACAGGTTGCCCTGATACTGTACCCACTGGAACTTCAGGTCCCACTGCTGAGCCCGCATAAGCCATCTGGCATGATCCACTAGCAGGATACAGGAGGCCATCCGACACAGTAGCCGGAGGGTCATCCTGACCGAAACCCGGAATAGAAGCGGAAAGATCGGAATCATAGCCTGAATATCCAGGACTCGCTCAAGAAACCATTGGTGGACAGAAGGCTGGACAATGCAAACATTCACCCCCAGTCACAAGGATCTGGGTTTAATCCATCATTCTTTTGCTCACCACAACCCCCCTGTTAGACCCAGCCATATGAAAATCAGTCTTGACCCTGTCCTTGTGGGAACAGCCCAGCCCGATCTGCCAAACCAGGTCCTCCCTGGACCAGAAAACAACATCCTGGGACCGGTTTCAGAGCATCACGCTTCTTCAGCCAGGCTAGCTTGAATCCAGTGGTGTGGTGAGCACAGGACCCATGTCTGGTCATACCCTTCCCACTTAGGGCGACATATGCAAAAGAAACAATTGATGGACGGAATGCTGAACAATGCAAACATTCCCCCCAGTCACAAGGATCTGGGTTTAATCAATCGTTCTTTTGCTCACCACACCACCCCAGTTTGGACCCAGCCATATGCTAATCAGTCTTGACCCTGTTCCTTGTGGGAACAGTCTGGCCCGAACTGCCAAGCCAGGTCCTCCCTGGACCGTAAACAAGCATCCGAAACCGGTTCTAGGATGCTAGTTTCCAGTACAGGGAGGACCTGGCTTGGCAGTTCGGGCTGGACGGTTCCAATGAGGCACAGGGTCAAGACTGATTTGCAGATGGCTGGGTTTAAACTGGAATGGCATGGTGAGCAAACAAACCGACAGATTTAGGCCCAGATCTCTGTACTGGGGTGAATGTATGACATTGTTCTGCATTCTGTCCAACAACCGTTTTTGCATATCCTGGATTCGCTGTTCGGGAGGATAAACCCGAAACTGTGCCGCGTCCAGAATCGCTCCAATGAAGAGGAGCTTCTGTGAGGGAATCCGGTGCGACTTCGGCATGTTGATGGAAAACCCCAGCATATGCAGGAGATCAGCCGTAGTCTGGAGGTGGGAGACAACTGCCTGGGGCGAGCCTGCCTTCAACAACCAGTCATCGAGATAGGGGAAGACGGAAACCCCCCGATCTGCGCAGATGAGCTGTGACCACCACCATCACCTTTGTGAACACCAGAGGGGCGCTGATAAGGCCAAAGGGGAGCATGGAAGCACACTCGCTGGGCAGATCGATTTCCACAATTGTGACGCTTAGGCGCCACGCCTGGCTGAGGACTACTGGCTTCTCAGGAGATGTCCAGAACACTCTAATGGACATGCCCTTTGATGGTATTCGCCTCTTTAATAATAAAGCGGACAGTGCGTTGGCGTGCTTTAAGGACTCCCGGGCTGCGGCCAAATCCTTGGGCCTGTCGGCCACCTCAGCCTTCTGCTTTTTGCTCTTTTCGTGTCCACGGAAGGGGTGTCCCACCACGTTCGCAGAGCCACAGGAACATCAGCGCGGACGTGGGAACCGTCGAGGCGGTTCAGGGGGCCAGCTCCACCCTCGCAGGTCAGTCCACCTCCACCTCCGCAGCATCCACTGCAAAGCCTTCCTAGTCCGGAATTTTAGGCCCATCAAATTCCAGTGGGCAGCAGAATTCGCCATCATCTCCCCCACTGGAGCATCACCACCTCGGACAAGGGGGTGATGCAAATTGTCAGAGGGGGCTACTCCCTCCCCTTTGAGACCACCCCTCCAGCCATGCCACCTCAGTACCACCGCATGTCTGGAGATCACTTGGCACCAGAAGTAGGTTGTGGTTGCTACTCCCACTACTTTCTGGTTCCAGAGAAGGAACATGGTCTGCGTCCTATATTTTAGACTTTTGGAATATCAATTGCTTCCTCCAGCAGGAGAAGTTCAAGATGCTCACACTTGCTCAGGTCTGATCTGCTCTAGACCCGTAAGACTGGATGGTAGTGTTGGACTTACAGGACGATTATTTTTTTATCCCCGTCCTGTCGGCCCACCGGCGTTACCTGCGGTTCACCGTAGGCCATGCGCACTTTAAGTTCACCGTGCTCCCCTTTGGCCTTACCAGCACCCCTCGGGTGTTCACGAAGGTGATGGTAGTGGTCACAGCTCATCTGTGCAGATTGGGGGGTTTCAGTCTTCCCCTATCTTGACGACTGGTTGTTGAAGGCAGGCTCGCCCCAGGCAGTCATCTCCCAACTCCAGACTACAGCTGATCTCCTGCATATATGCTGGGGTTTTCCCATCAACATGCCAAAGTCGCACCGGATTCCCTCACAGAAGCTCCCCTTCATCAGAGCGGTTCTAGACTTAGCACAGTTTCGGGTTTATCCTCCCGAACAGCGAGTCCCGAATATTCAGGCTATGATTCCGATCTTTCAGCCTCTATCCTGGGTTTCGGTCATGATGAACCGCCGGCTACTAGGTCTGATTGCCTCCTGCCTCCTGCTAGTGGATAATGCCAGATGGCATATGCGGGCTCTGCAGTGGGACCTGAAGTTCCAGTGGGCACAGCATCAGGGCAATCTGTCCGATCACTTCCAGATCTCAGAGGGCACTGCACGACAATTGCAGTGGTGGATCACAAATCACGATTGGGTCAATGGCAGATCCCTCTCCCTTCCCCAACTGGAACACACAGTTGAGACGAACACGTCTCTTCTGGGATGGGGCGGCCACATGGGAAAGGTGGAGATCAGAGGCCTCTGGTCGAGTCCCAGTTCCATGTCAACCTTCTGGAGCTTCGGGCGATCCGACTTGCACTGAAGGCATTCCCTTCCTTCTGCCATGGGGAAAAGTAGTGCAGGTGTTCACAGACAACACCACCACCATCATCATGTGGTACTGCTACAAACAGGGCAGGGTGGGGTCGCGGACTATGTCAGGAGGCTCTGTGCCTCTGGACATGGCTGGAACATCAGGGCATATCCCTGGTAGTTCAACACCTGGCAGGTTCTCTGAACGCCAGGGGGACGAACTCAGCAGTCCGTGGATGATGGATCACGAATGGCGTCTGAAATCTGATGTGGCGCAAGGTCTCTTTCAGCCGTGGGGAAAGCCATGGTTAAAACTATTCGCCACCGAAGAGAACGCGCAATGTCATCAGTTCTGCGTGTTGGAATTTCTAAGGCGGCACTCACTAGGCGACGCTTATCATCGCGAGTGGAGTTGCGGTCTACTATACACCTTTCCGCCTATACCACTTATACCTTGAGTGCTGAAGAAGATAAAGTGAAGCCGGGCCCAAGTTACTCTTGTAGCTCCGGACTGGGCTCGAAGAGTATGGTATCCCAAGCCACTCAGCATGGCGATCGATCCCCCGCTCCGCCTGCCTCTTCAGGAGGATTTTCTATTGCAGCAGCAGGGGAGGGTTCTCCACCTGAACCTGTCCAGCCTCCACCTCCTTGCGTGGAGATTGAGTGGTGGCAGTTGACTTCTTTCGACCTGCCTCCCGAAGTCTGTGATGTTATCTTGGCAGCCAGGCGTCCCTCCACTAAAACGGTACACGCCTGCAGCTAGAATAAATTTGTGGCATGGTGCACAGCAAAGGCTGTGGATCCCCTTTCTGCCCCTCTTTCAGAGGACCTTCTATTTCTACTCTTGGCCTAGCAGGGCTCTGCTCTGGGCACTATCAAGGGCCATCTCTCTGCCATTTCAGCCTTCCTAGGGCTTCTAGATCAGCCTTCCCTTTTCAAGAACCCCCCCCCCTGTAAATAGATTCTTAAAAGGCATTACTCCTCTTTTCCCTCCTGGTCCTTTCGTAATGCCTCAGTGGGACTTGAACCTAGTTCTGACTTATCTGATATGTGCTCCTTTTGAGCCACTTCACAACTGTCCTGTTCGTCTTCTCACTTTAAAGACTGCTTTCCTGGTTGCCATCACCTCTGCCAGAAGAGTGAGTGAGCTCCAGGTTCTTTCTACTAAACCTCCTTTTCTCTCTGTCAATCCGGACAAAGTTGTTCTAAGAACTCGTCCATCTTTTCTGCCAAAGGTGGTCACTGCCTTTCACATCAGGCAGACCATCACTTTGGCCACCTTCTTTCTGCCTCTGCATCCCTCTAAAGAGAAGAGAGGCTCCACATCTGGACCCAAAACGCGCGCTCTCATTCTACCTTAACTGCACAAAACAGTTCCGTGTGGATGACCAGCTTTTTTGTTGGCTACAGGGGCGCCAAGAATGGTCGGCCGTGCACAAGCGGACGATCTCTCGTTAGGTCATTCTGTGCATAAAGGCTTGTCATTCTTTGGCTAAAAAGGAGCCTCCGGTGGGGCTACGCGCCCATTCTACCAGGGTGACGGCAGCCACTACTGCTTTGGGATGGGGAGTCCCCTTGCATGACATCTGTCAGAGAGCTACGTGGGCCTCGCTGCACAAGTTTACCAAGCATTACTGCCTGGACAGCCAAGTCCGGAGAGACTGCTTCTTTGGCCGTTCTGTTCTCCAGGACTTTCTGGTGTGATCTTGGTTCTCAGACCCACCACCGGGGTTGGTATTGCTGGGGTATCTATTCTACGGTAAGGAATCTATCACCACGTGTTTCTTTCAGATGCACAAGTTACTTACCTTCGGTAACGATCTATCTGTCAGAAACATTAGTAGTGCTAGATTCCTTACCACCACACCCATCCTCCCTGTCCCACGAACTGATTTCTAGGGTTAAGGACATCCCTTTCAGGGTCCTAGTTTCATGGCACCAGTGGTCAGTTTCTTGCATGGCTCTGGTTCCTGGCGCAGAAAGTAGTGTACAGAATCGGAATCAGAGCGCGTAGGTGCGTCTAAGTAGCTCTAGCGACGTCATCCCGACGCCAAAGACGCACGCGTTGCCACACGACGACGCCTACTGACGCGCAGGGGTACTGCTGACGAAAACTTCCCAGATCCAGTCTGACGCCTGGGGGTAATTCTACGGTAAGGAACCGATCACTAATGTTTCTTACAGATATATCTTTACCGAAGGTAAGTTACTTGTGCATCACTACGTGTTTCTTTCAGATAGATCCCACTTTAGCTGAGTTTTTGGAAAGACTACAATAGGAAGCAGATTTGAAAAAAGTCTACTCTCCCTATTAGCTCGAGCTGCTTTCAAACACAGCTAAGCCAAAGTATTTTATGCATGTGTTCAAGACTTAAACAATCCTGTATTATTGCTCGGTTGAGTACTGGTTCCTCTTTTGACCAAGTGGATCGCCAAAGCATGACCAGGGCAATTTGTATACGATATATTAAAGGGACCAATCCTAGTAACATATTACAGCTGGAAAGCTAGAAGGAACTGCCAGAAGCCTTCTAAGAAAGAGGTTTTCTATTGCCTGTAGGGGCAAGATATTACAAGTAGCCCATACTCTAGTCTCATGCATGATGGTAGAACATAGTGCAATGTAGATGTTAATAAGCGCATCAATTGGTTCAGAGACCAATTTCTTTGCAAACCTGTATAAGGCCTAATGGGTTTGATGAAAACACCTTTTTCTTACTTCTATAGGTGGTGCCAGAACCTTTTTGGTCAAATAAATACACCTAGCTAGTATAAAGTAGGTACATAAAGCAACTTATCAACAAAGCAGGCTTTTAGAGAAATATGATTTCCCAGACAACATTACATGGGACTTGACTGTTTTTAAACCCAAGTCACTCATAAAAACATTACATCCGTTTATAAGTATTTATAGACAATACCAGCTCAGGATAGCATAACAGTCATCTTCTAGATCCAATCCATAGGACATAACCCCCGAAAAATCTCCAGATCAAGAATATACAAACAAAACAAAAAGGGGGCCAGGGCACATCCTGGTCTTACTCCCCTCCTCATTTTCATAGGTGTGGTTAGCTCACCCTCAGAAACATATTTTGCTCGCCCATTCACATCTTTATGCATCTGGGCTAAAGAGTGTACCAGAGTAGCATCAATGCCCATATCCAATTGTTTTTGCCATTGTTACCCACTCTCCACCCAATCAAATGCAGATGTTAGATCCATAAATCATAAATGAATGGGACCAATCTTTACCAACGTATACTTGCTTATGCCCAGGTGGAGATTGAGACACTGCTCAATAGTGCCCAGGCATCTCCTGAAACCATATTGGATGTCTGAAAATTTCCCTCTATCAGATACCCAGGCTTCAAGGTGTTAAGTAAAACCCTACCCATTAATTTACATGTAAAGTCGAACAATGAGATCGGGCGATAACGTTTGGGGTTTGACCGGTCGCCCTTTTTAGGTTTCGACCTGGCGATCTGCGCAAGCAGTTCGCGCAGGTGAAATCTTTTGTTTACCATATTGGCTATCGGAACGTCCCCCACCTCCCATTAGCTAGCTCCATAAATGGAGGCTAGCCATTGGGAGCCGGATCTGTCCGTCAAGGCCGGACCAGATTCGGGGGCGTTCCCGCGATTTTTTCCCTCTCCGCCTCTGCGATGTCGTCATCGCGGCGGTGGGCGGAGTTTCGTTTTTTTTCCCCTTCTGTGTTTGTTTTGGTCATTCCATGCGAGGAAGCCCAGATGAGTGCTTGTTTTTTAGTGGTGGAGCACGTGAATTCAGTGTACGTTGGTTAAAAATACATGATGAAGACACAGGCCTCGATCTGGCTGTTCATCAAGTGCATGGGCGCTAAAAGTAGTTTTTGCCCCTTTATTTGTAGTGAGGACTCCACAGTGGTTTGTCTGATGTGAAATTGCTCGGCTGATCCCCTTTGTTGCAGCATGCATAACTTTTCATTCTTTCAGTTCGACTTTACAGTCCGTTTTAATACTGTCCTTAAAACTGCGGGTGTCCAGTACCCAAACGGCCTAAATAGACTCGTATGGGCTAAGCATCTCGTGCCCCTCGTGAGACACTTGTAAAACTGCTCATAAGATTTGCAACAGGGAGTTTTTTCATGGTTTGGCATTTTTCGTAATGCATTACAGTTGAATTTATATAGCGCTTCATATCCTAACCGCACTGCAAAGCGCTGAAGAGCATCAGAGGCCATAAAGTACGTGCTGCAAAGGTGATTAACAGCAAATGGGTAGGGAGTGCAGAGTGGATAGGGAGTGCAGAGTGGATAGGGAGTGCAGAGTGGATAGGGAGTGCAGAGTGGATAGGGAGTGCAGAGTGCATAGGGAGTGCATAGGGAGTGCAGAGTGGAGAGTGCATAGGGAGTGGAGAGTGGAGAGTGCATAGGGGGTGGAGAGTGCAGAGTGCATAGGGAGTGAAGAGTGCATAGGGAGTGAAGAGTGCATAGGGAGTGAAGAGTGCATAGGGAGTGAAGAGTGCATAGGGAGTGAAGAGTGCATAGGGAGTGAAGAGTGCATAGGGAGTGAAGAGTGCATAGGGAGTGAAGAGTGCATAGGGAGTGAAGAGTGCATAGGGAGTGGAGAGTGAAGAGTGCATAGGGAGTGGAGAGTGCATAGGGAGTGGAGAGTGCATAGGGAGTGGAGAGTGCATAGGGAGTGGAGAGTGCATAGGGAGTGGAGAGTGAAGAGTGCATAGGGAGTGCAGAGTGCATAGGGAGTGCAGAGTGCATAGGGAGTGGAGAGTGCATAGGGAGTGGAGAGTGCATAGGGAGTGGAGAGTGCATAGGGAGTGGAGAGTGCATAGGGAGTGGAGAGTGCATAGGGAGTGGAGAGTGCATAGGGAGTGGAGAGTGCATAGGGAGTGGAGAGTGCATAGGGAGTGGAGAGTGAAGAGTGCATAGGGAGTGGAGAGTGCATAGGGAGTGGAGAGTGCATAGGGAGTGGAGAGTGAAGAGTGCATAGGGAGTGGAGTGGAGAGTGCATAGGGAGTGGAGAGTGCATAGGGAGTGGAGAGTGCATAGGGAGTGGAGAGTGCATAGGGAGTGGAGAGTGCATAGGGAGTGGAGAGTGCATAGGGAGTGGAGAGTGCATAGGGAGTGGAGAGTGCATAGGGAGTGGAGTGGAGAGTGCATAGGGAGTGGAGAGTGCATAGGGAGTGGAGAGTGCATAGGGAGTGGAGAGTGCATAGGGAGTGGAGAGTGCATAGGGAGTGGAGGGTGCATAGGGAGTGGAGGGTGCATAGGGAGTGGAGGGTGCATAGGGAGTGCAGGGTGGATAGGGAGTGCAGGGTGGATAGGGAGTGCAGGGTGGATAGGGAGTGCAGGGTGGATAGGGAGTGCAGGGTGGATAGGGAGTGCAGGGTGGATAGGGAGTGCAGGGTGGATAGGGAGTGCAGGGTGGATAGGGAGTGCAGGGTGGATAGGGAGTGCAGGGTGGATAGGGAGTGCAGAGTGGATAGGGAGTGCAGAGTGGATAGGGAGTGCAGAGTGCATAGGGAGTGCAGAGTGCATAGGGAGTGCAGAGTGCATAGGGAGTGGAGAGTGCATAGGGAGTGGAGAGTGCATAGGGAGTGGAGAGTGCATAGGGAGTGGAGAGTGCATAGGGAGTGGAGAGTGCATAGGGAGTGGAGAGTGCATAGGGAGTGGAGAGTGCATAGGGAGTGGAGAGTGCATAGGGAGTGGAGAGTGCATAGGGAGTGGAGAGTGCATAGAGAGTGCATAGAGAGTGCATGGAGAGTGCAGAGTGGAGAGTGCATAGGGAGTGCAGAGTGCATGGAGAGTGCAGAGTGCATAGGGAGTGCAGAGTGCATAGGGAGTGCAGAGTGCATAGGGAGTGCAGAGTGCATAGGGAGTGCAGAGTGCATAGGGAGTGCAGAGTGCATAGGGAGTGCAGAGTGCATAGGGAGTGCAGAGTGCATAGGGAGTGCAGAGTGCATAGGGAGTGCAGAGTGCATAGGGAGTGCAGAGTGCATAGGGAGTGCAGAGTGCATAGGGAGTGCAGAGTGCATAGGGAGTGCAGAGTGCATAGGGAGTGCAGAGTGCATAGGGAGTGCAGAGTGCATAGGGAGTGCAGAGTGCATAGGGAGTGCAGAGTGCATAGGGAGTGCAGAGTGCATAGGGAGTGCAGAGTGCATAGGGAGTGCAGAGTGCATAGGGAGTGCAGAGTGCATAGGGAGTGCAGAGTGCATAGGGAGTGCAGAGTGCATAGGGAGTGCAGAGTGCATAGGGAGTGCAGAGTGCATAGGGAGTGCAGAGTGCATAGGGAGTGCAGAGTGCATAGGGAGTGCAGAGTGCATAGGGAGTGCAGAGTGCATAGGGAGTGCAGAGTGCATAGGGAGTGCAGAGTGGGGAGTGCAGAGTGCAGAGTGGAGAGTGCATAAAGAGTGGAGAGTGCATAGGGAGTGCATAGGGAGTGGAGAGTGCATAGGGAGTGCATAGGGAGTGGAGAGTGCATAGGGAGTGCAGAGTGGAGAGTGCATAGGGGTGGAGAGTGCATAGGGAGTGCATAGGGAGTGCAGAGTGCATAGGGAGTGCAGAGTGCATAGGGAGTGAAGAGTGCATAGGGAGTGAAGAGTGCATAGGGAGTGCAGAGTGCATAGGGAGTGCAGAGTGCATAGGGAGTGCAGAGTGCATAGGGAGTGCAGAGTGCATAGGGAGTGCAGAGTGCATAGGGCGTGCAGAGTGCATAGGGCGTGCAGAGTGCATAGGGAGTGCAGAGTGCATAGGGAGTGCAGAGTGCATAGGGAGTGCAGAGTGGAGAGTGCATAGGGAGTGGAGAGTGCATAGGGAGTGGAGAGTGCATAGGGAGTGCAGAGTGGAGAGTGCATAGGGAGTGGAGAGTGGAGAGTGCATAGGGGGTGGAGAGTGCATAGGGGGTGGAGAGTGCATAGGGAGTGCATAGGGAGTGCAGAGTGCATAGGGAGTGAAGAGTGCATAGGGAGTGAAGAGTGCATAGGGAGTGAAGAGTGCATAGGGAGTGAAGAGTGCATAGGGAGTGAAGAGTGCATAGGGAGTGAAGAGTGCATAGGGAGTGAAGAGTGCATAGGGAGTGAAGAGTGCATAGGGAGTGCAGAGTGCATAGGGAGTGCAGAGTGCATAGGGAGTGCAGAGTGCATAGGGAGTGCAGAGTGCATAGGGAGTGCAGAGTGCATAGGGAGTGGAGAGTGAAGAGTGCATAGGGAGTGCAGAGTGCATAGGGAGTGGAGTGGAGAGTGCATAGGGAGTGGAGAGTGCATAGGGAGTGGAGAGTGCATAGGGAGTGGAGAGTGCATAGGGAGTGGAGAGTGCATAGGGAGTGGAGAGTGGAGAGTGCATAGGGAGTGGAGAGTGGAGAGTGCATAGGGAGTGGAGAGTGCATAGGGAGTGGAGAGTGCATAGGGAGTGGAGAGTGCATAGGGAGTGGAGAGTGCATAGGGAGTGGAGAGTGCATAGGGAGTGGAGAGTGCATAGGGAGTGGAGAGTGGGGAGTGCAGAGTGGGGAGTGCAGAGTGCATAGGGAGTGCAGAGTGCATAGGGAGTGCAGAGTGCATAGGGCGTGCAGAGTGCATAGGGAGTGCAGAGTGGGGAGTGCAGAGTGCATAGGGAGTGCAGAGTGGAGAGTGCATAGGGAGTGCATAGGGAGTGCATAGGGAGTGGAGAGTGCATAGGGAGTGCAGAGTGGAGAGTGCATAGGGGTGGAGAGTGCATAGGGAGTGCATAGGGAGTGCAGAGTGCATAGGGAGTGCAGAGTGCATAGGGAGTGCAGAGTGCATAGGGAGTGAAGAGTGCATAGGGAGTGCAGAGTGCATAGGGAGTGCAGAGTGCATAGGGCGTGCAGAGTGCATAGGGAGTGCAGAGTGCATAGGGAGTGCAGAGTGCATAGGGAGTGCAGAGTGCATAGGGAGTGCAGAGTGCATAGGGAGTGCAGAGTGCATAGGGAGTGCAGAGTGCATAGGGAGTGCAGAGTGCATAGGGAGTGCAGAGTGCATAGGGAGTGGAGAGTGCATAGGGAGTGGAGAGTGGAGAGTGCATAGGGGGTGGAGAGTGCATAGGGGGTGGAGAGTGCATAGGGAGTGCATAGGGAGTGCAGAGTGCATAGGGAGTGAAGAGTGCATAGGGAGTGAAGAGTGCATAGGGAGTGAAGAGTGCATAGGGAGTGAAGAGTGCATAGGGAGTGAAGAGTGCATAGGGAGTGAAGAGTGCATAGGGAGTGGAGAGTGAAGAGTGCATAGGGAGTGGAGAGTGAAGAGTGCATAGGGAGTGGAGAGTGCATAGGGAGTGGAGAGTGCATAGGGAGTGGAGAGTGCATAGGGAGTGGAGAGTGAAGAGTGCATAGGGAGTGGAGAGTGCATAGGGAGTGGAGAGTGCATAGGGAGTGGAGAGTGAAGAGTGCATAGGGAGTGCAGAGTGCATAGGGAGTGGAGTGGAGAGTGCATAGGGAGTGGAGAGTGCATAGGGAGTGGAGAGTGCATAGGGAGTGGAGAGTGCATAGGGAGTGGAGAGTGCATAGGGAGTGGAGGGTGCATAGGGAGTGGAGGGTGCATAGGGAGTGGAGAGTGCATAGGGAGTGGAGAGTGCATAGGGAGTGGAGGGTGGATAGGGAGTGCAGGGTGGATAGGGAGTGCAGGGTGGATAGGGAGTGCAGGGTGGATAGGGAGTGCAGGGTGGATAGGGAGTGCAGGGTGGATAGGGAGTGCAGGGTGGATAGGGAGTGCAGGGTGGATAGGGAGTGCAGGGTGGATAGGGAGTGCAGGGTGGATAGGGAGTGCAGGGTGGATAGGGAGTGCAGAGTGGATAGGGAGTGCAGAGTGGATAGGGAGTGGAGAGTGCATAGGGAGTGGAGAGTGCATAGGGAGTGGAGAGTGCATAGGGAGTGGAGAGTGCATAGGGAGTGGAGAGTGCATAGGGAGTGGAGAGTGCATAGGGAGTGGAGAGTGCATAGGGAGTGGAGAGTGCATAGAGAGTGCATAGAGAGTGCATGGAGAGTGCAGAGTGGAGAGTGCATAGGGAGTGCAGAGTGCATGGAGAGTGCAGAGTGCATGGAGAGTGCAGAGTGCATAGGGAGTGCAGAGTGCATAGGGAGTGCAGAGTGCATAGGGAGTGGAGAGTGAAGAGTGCATAGGGAGTGCAGAGTGCATAGGGAGTGGAGTGGAGAGTGCATAGGGAGTGGAGAGTGCATAGGGAGTGGAGAGTGCATAGGGAGTGGAGAGTGCATAGGGAGTGCAGAGTGCATAGGGAGTGCAGAGTGCATAGGGAGTGCAGAGTGCATAGGGAGTGCAGAGTGCATAGGGAGTGCAGAGTGCATAGGGAGTGCAGAGTGCATAGGGCGTGCAGAGTGCATAGGGCGTGCAGAGTGCATAGGGCGTGCAGAGTGCATAGGGCGTGCAGAGTGCATAGGGCGTGCAGAGTGCATAGGGAGTGCAGAGTGCATAGGGAGTGAAGAGTGCATAGGGAGTGCAGAGTGGAGAGTGCATAGGGAGTGGAGAGTGCATAGGGAGTGGAGAGTGCATAGGGAGTGCAGAGTGGAGAGTGCATAGGGAGTGGAGAGTGGAGAGTGCATAGGGGGTGGAGAGTGCATAGGGAGTGCATAGGGAGTGCAGAGTGCATAGGGAGTGAAGAGTGCATAGGGAGTGAAGAGTGCATAGGGAGTGAAGAGTGCATAGGGAGTGAAGAGTGCATAGGGAGTGAAGAGTGCATAGGGAGTGAAGAAGTGCATAGGGAGTGCAGAGTGCATAGGGAGTGCAGAGTGCATAGGGAGTGCAGAGTGCATAGGGAGTGCAGAGTGCATAGGGAGTGCAGAGTGCATAGGGAGTGGAGAGTGCATAGGGAGTGGAGAGTGCATAGGGAGTGGAGAGTGAAGAGTGCATAGGGAGTGCAGAGTGCATAGGGAGTGCAGAGTGCATAGGGAGTGGAGTGGAGAGTGCATAGGGAGTGGAGAGTGCATAGGGAGTGGAGAGTGCATAGGGAGTGGAGAGTGCATAGGGAGTGGAGAGTGGAGAGTGCATAGGGAGTGGAGAGTGCATAGGGAGTGGAGAGTGCATAGGGAGTGGAGAGTGCATAGGGAGTGGAGAGTGCATAGGGAGTGGAGAGTGCATAGGGAGTGGAGAGTGCATAGGGAGTGGAGAGTGCATAGGGAGTGGAGAGTGCATAGGGAGTGGAGAGTGCATAGGGAGTGGAGAGTGCATAGGGAGTGGAGAGTGGGGAGTGCAGAGTGGGGAGTGCAGAGTGCATAGGGAGTGCAGAGTGCATAGGGAGTGCAGAGTGCATAGGGCGTGCAGAGTGCATAGGGAGTGCAGAGTGGGGAGTGCAGAGTGCATAGGGAGTGCAGAGTGGAGAGTGCATAGGGAGTGCATAGGGAGTGGAGAGTGCATAGGGAGTGCATAGGGAGTGGAGAGTGCATAGGGAGTGCAGAGTGGAGAGTGCATAGGGGTGGAGAGTGCATAGGGAGTGCATAGGGAGTGCAGAGTGCATAGGGAGTGCAGAGTGCATAGGGAGTGCAGAGTGCATAGGGAGTGAAGAGTGCATAGGGAGTGCAGAGTGCATAGGGAGTGCAGAGTGCATAGGGAGTGCAGAGTGCATAGGGAGTGCAGAGTGCATAGGGCGTGCAGAGTGCATAGGGCGTGCAGAGTGCATAGGGAGTGCAGAGTGCATAGGGAGTGGAGAGTGCATAGGGAGTGGAGAGTGCATAGGGAGTGGAGAGTGCATAGGGAGTGGAGAGTGCATAGGGAGTGGAGAGTGGAGAGTGCATAGGGGGTGGAGAGTGCATAGGGGGTGGAGAGTGCATAGGGAGTGCATAGGGAGTGCAGAGTGCATAGGGAGTGAAGAGTGCATAGGGAGTGAAGAGTGCATAGGGAGTGAAGAGTGCATAGGGAGTGAAGAGTGCATAGGGAGTGAAGAGTGCATAGGGAGTGAAGAGTGCATAGGGAGTGAAGAGTGCATAGGGAGTGAAGAGTGCATAGGGAGTGAAGAGTGCATAGGGAGTGGAGAGTGCATAGGGAGTGGAGAGTGAAGAGTGCATAGGGAGTGCAGAGTGCATAGGGAGTGCAGAGTGCATAGGGAGTGGAGTGGAGAGTGCATAGGGAGTGGAGTGGAGAGTGCATAGGGAGTGGAGAGTGCATAGGGAGTGGAGAGTGCATAGGGAGTGGAGAGTGGAGAGTGCATAGGGAGTGGAGAGTGCATAGGGAGTGGAGAGTGCATAGGGAGTGGAGAGTGCATAGGGAGTGGAGAGTGCATAGGGAGTGGAGAGTGCATAGGGAGTGGAGAGTGCATAGGGAGTGGAGAGTGCATAGGGAGTGGAGAGTGCATAGGGAGTGGAGAGTGCATAGGGAGTGGAGAGTGCATAGGGAGTGGAGAGTGCATAGGGAGTGGAGAGTGCATAGGGAGTGGAGAGTGCATAGGGAGTGGAGAGTGCATAGGGAGTGGAGAGTGGGGAGTGCAGAGTGGGGAGTGCAGAGTGCAGAGTGGGGAGTGCAGAGTGCATAGGGAGTGCAGAGTGCATAGGGAGTGCAGAGTGCATAGGGAGTGCAGAGTGCATAGGGCGTGCAGAGTGCATAGGGCGTGCAGAGTGGGGAGTGCAGAGTGCATAGGGAGTGCAGAGTGGAGAGTGCATAGGGAGTGCATAGGGAGTGCAGAGTGGAGAGTGCATAGGGAGTGCATAGGGAGTGCAGAGTGGAGAGTGCATAGGGGGTGGAGAGTGCATAGGGAGTGCAGAGTGCATAGGGAGTGCAGAGTGCATAGGGAGTGCAGAGTGCATAGGGAGTGCAGAGTGCATAGGGAGTGCAGAGTGCATAGGGAGTGCAGAGTGCATAGGGAGTGCAGAGTGCATAGGGAGTGCAGAGTGCATAGGGAGTGCAGAGTGCATAGGGAGTGCAGAGTGCATAGGGAGTGCAGAGTGCATAGGGAGTGCAGAGTGCATAGGGAGTGCAGAGTGCATAGGGAGTGCAGAGTGCATAGGGAGTGCAGAGTGCATAGGGAGTGCAGAGTGCATAGGGAGTGCAGAGTGCATAGGGAGTGCAGAGTGCATAGGGAGTGCAGAGTGCATAGGGAGTGCAGAGTGCATAGGGAGTGCAGAGTGCATAGGGAGTGCAGAGTGCATAGGGAGTGCAGAGTGCATAGGGAGTGCAGAGTGCATAGGGAGTGCAGAGTGCATAGGGAGTGCAGAGTGCATAGGGAGTGCAGAGTGCATAGGGAGTGCAGAGTGCATAGGGAGTGCAGAGTGCATAGGGAGTGCAGAGTGCATAGGGAGTGCAGAGTGCATAGGGAGTGCAGAGTGCATAGGGAGTGCAGAGTGCATAGGGAGTGCAGAGTGCATAGGGAGTGCAGAGTGCATAGGGAGTGCAGAGTGCATAGGGAGTGCAGAGTGCATAGGGAGTGCAGAGTGCATAGGGAGTGCAGAGTGCATAGGGAGTGCAGAGTGCATAGGGAGTGCAGAGTGCATAGGGAGTGCAGAGTGCATAGGGAGTGCAGAGTGCATAGGGAGTGCAGAGTGCATAGGGAGTGCAGAGTGCATAGGGAGTGCAGAGTGCATAGGGAGTGCAGAGTGCATAGGGAGTGCAGAGTGCATAGGGAGTGCAGAGTGCATAGGGCGTGCAGAGTGCATAGGGCGTGCAGAGTGCATAGGGCGTGCAGAGTGCATAGGGCGTGCAGAGTGCATAGGGCGTGCAGAGTGCATAGGGCGTGCAGAGTGCATAGGGCGTGCAGAGTGCATAGGGCGTGCAGAGTGCATAGGGCGTGCAGAGTGCATAGGGCGTGCAGAGTGCATAGGGAGTGCAGAGTGCATAGGGAGTGCAGAGTGCATAGGGAGTGCAGAGTGGGGAGTGCAGAGTGCATAGGGAGTGCAGAGTGGAGAGTGCATAGAGAGTGGAGAGTGCATAGGGAGTGCATAGGGAGTGGAGAGTGCATAGGGAGTGCAGAGTGGAGAGTGCATAGGGAGCGCAGAGTGCATAGGGAGTGAAGAGTGCATAGGGAGTGAAGAGTGCATAGGGAGTGAAGAGTGCATAGGGAGTGAAGAGTGCATAGGGAGTGAAGAGTGCATAGGGAGTGGAGAGTGAATAGCGCATAGGGAGTGCAGAGTGCATAGGGAGTGGAGTGGAGAGTGGAGAGTGCATAGGGAGTGGAGAGTGCATAGGGAGTGGAGAGTGCATAGGGAGTGGAGAGTGCATAGGGAGTGGAGAGTGCATAGGGAGTGCAGAGTGCATAGGGAGTGCAGAGTGCATAGGGAGTGCAGAGTGCATAGGGAGTGCAGAGTGCATAGGGAGTGCAGAGTGCATAGGGAGTGGAGAGTGCATGGGGAGTGGAGAGTGCATGGGGAGTGGAGAGTGCATGGGGAGTGGAGAGTGCATAGGGAGTGGAGAGTGGGGAGTGCAGAGTGCATAGGGAGTGCAGAGTGCATAGGGAGTGCAGAGTGCATAGGGAGTGGAGAGTGCATAGAGAGTGCATAGAGAGTGCATGGAGAGTGCAGAGTGCATAGGGAGTGCAGAGTGCATAGGGAGTGCAGAGTGCATAGGGAGTGCAGAGTGCATAGGGAGTGCAGAGTGCATAGGGAGTGAAGAGTGCATAGGGAGTGAAGAGTGCATAGGGAGTGAAGAGTGCATAGGGAGTGCAGAGTGCATAGGGAGTGCAGAGTGCATAGGGAGTGGAGTGGAGAGTGCATAGGGAGTGGAGTGGAGAGTGCATAGGGAGTGGAGAGTGCATAGGGAGTGGAGAGTGCATAGGGAGTGCAGAGTGCATAGGGAGTGGAGTGGAGAGTGCATAGGGAGTGGAGAGTGCATAGGGAGTGGAGAGTGCATAGGGAGTGGAGAGTGGAGAGTGCATAGGGAGTGGAGAGTGCATAGGGAGTGGAGAGTGCATAGGGAGTGGAGAGTGCATAGGGAGTGGAGAGTGCATAGGGAGTGGAGAGTGCATAGGGAGTGGAGAGTGCATAGGGAGTGGAGAGTGGGGAGTGCAGAGTGCATAGGGAGTGCAGAGTGCATAGGGAGTGCAGAGTGCATAGGGAGTGGAGAGTGCATAGGGAGTGCAGAGTGCATAGGGAGTGCAGAGTGCATAGGGAGTGGAGAGTGCATGGGGAGTGGAGAGTGCATAGGGAGTGGAGAGTGCATGGGGAGTGCAGAGTGCATAGGGAGTGCAGAGTGCATAGGGAGTGCAGAGTGCATAGGGAGTGCAGAGTGCATAGGGAGTGCAGAGTGCATAGGGAGTGCAGAGTGCATAGAGAGTGCATAGAGAGTGCATGGAGAGTGCAGAGTGCATAGGGAGTGCAGAGTGCATAGGGAGTGCAGAGTGCATAGGGAGTGCAGAGTGCATAGGGAGTGCAGAGTGCATAGGGAGTGCAGAGTGCATAGGGAGTGCAGAGTGCATAGGGAGTGCAGAGTGCATAGGGAGTGCAGAGTGCATAGGGCGTGCAGAGTGCATAGGGCGTGCAGAGTGCATAGGGCGTGCAGAGTGCATAGGGCGTGCAGAGTGCATAGGGCGTGCAGAGTGCATAGGGCGTGCAGAGTGCATAGGGCGTGCAGAGTGCATAGGGCGTGCAGAGTGCATAGGGCGTGCAGAGTGCATAGGGCGTGCAGAGTGCATAGGGAGTGGAGAGTGCATAGAGAGTGCATAGAGAGTGCATGGAGAGTGCAGAGTGCATAGGGAGTGCAGAGTGCATAGGGAGTGCAGAGTGCATAGGGAGTGCAGAGTGCATAGGGAGTGCAGAGTGCATAGGGAGTGCAGAGTGCATAGGGAGTGCAGAGTGCATAGGGAGTGCAGAGTGCATAGGGAGTGCAGAGTGCATAGGGAGTGCAGAGTGCATAGGGAGTGCAGAGTGCATAGGGAGTGCAGAGTGCATAGGGAGTGCAGAGTGCATAGGGAGTGCAGAGTGCATAGGGAGTGCAGAGTGCATAGGGAGTGCAGAGTGCATAGGGAGTGCAGAGTGCATAGGGAGTGCAGAGTGCATAGGGAGTGCAGAGTGCATAGGGAGTGCAGAGTGCATAGGGAGTGCAGAGTGCATAGGGAGTGCAGAGTGCATAGGGAGTGCAGAGTGGGGAGTGCAGAGTGCATAGGGAGTGCAGAGTGGAGAGTGCATAGAGAGTGGAGAGTGCATAGGGAGTGCAGAGTGGAGAGTGCGTGGAGAGTGCATAGGGAGTGCAGAGTGGAGAGTGCATAGGGAGTGGAGAGTGGAGAGTGCATAGGGAGTGCAGAGTGCATAGGGAGTGCAGAGTGCATAGGGAGTGCAGAGTGCATAGGGAGTGAAGAGTGCATAGGGAGTGCAGAGTGCATAGGGAGTGCAGAGTGCATAGGGAGTGCAGAGTGCATAGGGAGTGCAGAGTGCATAGGGAGTGCAGAGTGCATAGGGAGTGCAGAGTGCATAGGGAGTGCAGAGTGCATAGGGAGTGCAGAGTGCATAGGGAGTGCAGAGTGCATAGGGAGTGCAGAGTGCATAGGGAGTGCAGAGTGCATAGGGAGTGCAGAGTGCATAGGGAGTGCAGAGTGCATAGGGAGTGCAGAGTGCATAGGGAGTGCAGAGTGCATAGGGAGTGCAGGGTGGATAGGGGGTGGAGAGTGCATAGGGAGTGCAGAGTGCATAGGGAGTGCAGAGTGCATAGGGAGTGCAGAGTGCATAGGGAGTGCAGAGTGCATAGGGAGTGCAGAGTGCATAGGGAGTGCAGAGTGCATAGGGAGTGAAGAGTGCATAGGGAGTGAAGAGTGCATAGGGAGTGAAGAGTGCATAGGGAGTGAAGAGTGCATAGGGAGTGAAGAGTGCATAGGGAGTGAAGAGTGCATAGGGAGTGAAGAGTGCATAGGGAGTGAAGAGTGCATAGGGAGTGAAGAGTGCATAGGGAGTGGAGAGTGAAGAGTGCATAGGGAGTGGAGAGTGAAGAGTGCATAGGGAGTGGAGAGTGAAGAGTGCATAGGGAGTGGAGAGTGAAGAGTGCATAGGGAGTGGAGAGTGCATAGGGAGTGGAGAGTGCATAGGGAGTGGAGAGTGCATAGGGAGTGGAGAGTGCATAGGGAGTGGAGAGTGCATAGGGAGTGGAGAGTGCATAGGGAGTGGAGAGTGCATAGGGAGTGGAGAGTGCATAGGGAGTGGAGAGTGCATAGGGAGTGGAGAGTGCATAGGGAATGGAGAGTGCATAGGGAATGGAGAGTGCATAGGGAGTGGAGAGTGCATAGGGAGTGGAGAGTGGAGAGTGCATAGGGAGTGGAGAGTGCATAGGGAATGGAGAGTGCATAGGGAGTGGAGAGTGCATAGGGAGTGGAGAGTGCATAGGGAGTGGAGAGTGCATAGGGAGTGGAGAGTGCATAGGGAGTGGAGAGTGCATAGGGAGTGGAGAGTGCATAGGGAGTGGAGAGTGCATAGGGAGTGGAGAGTGCATAGGGAGTGGAGAGTGCATAGGGAGTGGAGAGTGCATAGGGAATGGAGAGTGCATAGGGAATGGAGAGTGCATAGGGAATGGAGAGTGCATAGGGAGTGGAGAGTGCATAGGGAGTGGAGAGTGCATAGGGAGTGGAGAGTGGAGAGTGCATAGGGAGTGGAGAGTGCATAGGGAGTGGAGAGTGCATAGGGAATGGAGAGTGCATAGGGAATGGAGAGTGCATAGGGAGTGGAGAGTGCATAGGGAGTGGAGAGTGCATAGGGAGTGGAGAGTGCATAGGGAGTGGAGAGTGCATAGGGAGTGGAGAGTGCATAGGGAGTGGAGAGTGCATAGGGAGTGGAGAGTGCATAGGGAGTGGAGAGTGCATAGGGAGTGGAGAGTGCATAGGGAGTGGAGAGTGCATAGGGAGTGGAGAGTGCATAGGGAGTGGAGAGTGCATAGGGAGTGGAGAGTGGAGAGTGCATAGGGAGTGGAGAGTGGAGAGTGCATAGGGAGTGGAGAGTGGAGAGTGCATAGGGAGTGGAGTGCATAGGGAGTGGAGAGTGCATAGGGAGTGGAGAGTGCATAGGGAGTGGAGAGTGCATAGGGAGTGCAGCTCGAGGGAGTGGAGAGTGCATAGGGAGTGGAGAGTGGGGAGTGCATAGGGAGTGGAGAGTGGAGAGTGCATAGGGAGTGGAGAGTGGAGAGTGCATAGGGAGTGGAGAGTGGAGAGTGCATAGGGAGTGGAGAGTGCATAGGGAGTGGAGAGTGGAGAGTGCATAGGGAGTGGAGAGTGCATAGGGAGTGGAGAGTGCGTGGAGAGTGGAGAGTACATAGGGAGTGGAGAGTGCATAGGGAGTGCAGAGTGGGGAGTGGAGAGTGCATAGGGAGTGGAGAGTGCATAGGGAGTGCAGAGTGGAGAGTGCATAGGGAGTGCAGAGTGGAGAGTGCATAGGGAGTGCAGAGTGGAGAGTGCATAGGGAGTGCAGAGTGGAGAGTGCATAGGGAGTGCAGAGTGGAGAGTGCATAGGGAGTGCAGAGTGGAGAGTGCATAGGGAGTGCAGAGTGGAGAGTGCATAGGGAGTGAAGAGTGCATAGGGAGTGGAGAGTGAAGAGTGCATAGGGAGTGCAGAGTGCATAGGGAGTGCAGAGTGCATAGGGAGTGCAGAGTGCATAGGGAGTGCAGAGTGCATAGGGAGTGCAGAGTGCATAGGGAGTGCAGAGTGCATAGGGAGTGCAGAGTGCATAGGGAGTGCAGAGTGCATAGGGAGTGCAGAGTGCATAGGGAGTGCAGAGTGCATAGGGAGTGCAGAGTGCATAGGGAGTGCAGAGTGCATAGGGAGTGCAGAGTGCATAGGGAGTGCAGAGTGCATAGGGAGTGCAGAGTGCATAGGGAGTGCAGAGTGCATAGGGAGTGCAGAGTGCATAGGGAGTGCAGAGTGCATAGGGAGTGCAGAGTGCATAGGGAGTGCAGAGTGCATAGGGAGTGCAGAGTGCATAGGGAGTGCAGAGTGCATAGGGAGTGCAGAGTGCATAGGGAGTGCAGAGTGCATAGGGAGTGCAGAGTGCATAGGGAGTGCAGAGTGCATAGGGAGTGCAGAGTGGATAGGGAGTGCAGAGTGGATAGGGAGTGCAGAGTGGATAGGGAGTGCAGAGTGGATAGGGAGTGGAGAGTGGATAGGGAGTGCATAGGGAGTGGAGAGTGCATAGGGAGTGGAGAGTGCATAGGGAGTGGAGAGTGCATAGGGAGTGGAGAGTGCATAGGGAGTGGAGAGTGCATGGAGAGTGCAGAGTGCATAGGGAGTGCAGAGTGCATAGGGAGTGCAGAGTGCAGAGTGCATAGGGAGTGCAGAGTGCATGGAGAGTGCAGAGTGCATAGGGAGTGCAGAGTGCATAGGGAGTGCAGAGTGCATAGGGAGTGCAGAGTGCATAGGGAGTGCAGAGTGCATAGGGAGTGCAGAGTGCATAGGGAGTGCAGAGTGCATAGGGAGTGCAGAGTGCATAGGGAGTGCAGAGTGCATAGGGAGTGCAGAGTGCATAGGGAGTGCAGAGTGCATAGGGAGTGCAGAGTGCATAGGGAGTGCAGAGTGCATAGGGAGTGCAGAGTGCATAGGGAGTGCAGAGTGCATAGGGAGTGCAGAGTGCATAGGGAGTGCAGAGTGCATAGGGTGTGCAGAGTGCATAGGGTGTGCAGAGTGCATAGGGTGTGCAGAGTGCATAGGGTGTGCAGAGTGCATAGGGTGTGCAGAGTGCATAGGGTGTGCAGAGTGCATAGGGAGTGCAGAGTGCAGAGTGCATAGGGCGTGCAGAGTGCATAGGGAGTGCAGAGTGGGGATTGCAGAGTGCATAGGGCGTGCAGAGTGCATAGGGAGTGCAGAGTGGGGATTGCAGAGTGCATAGGGAGTGCAGAGTGGAGAGTGGAGAGTGCATAGAGAGTGGAGAGTGCATAGGGAGTGCATAGGGAGTGCAGAGTGGAGAGTGCATAGGGAGTGCAGAGTGGAGAGTGCATAGAGAGTGGAGAGTGCATAGAGAGTGGAGAGTGCATAGGGAGTGCATAGGGAGTGCAGAGTGGAGAGTGCATAGGGAGTGCAGAGTGGAGAGTGCATAGGGAGTGCAGAGTGGAGAGTGCATAGGGAGTGGAGAGTGGAGAGTGCATAGGGGGTGGAGAGTGCATAGGGAGTGCAGAGTGCATAGGGAGTGAAGAGTGCATAGGGAGTGCAGAGTGCATAGGGAGTGCAGAGTGCATAGGGAGTGCAGAGTGCATAGGGAGTGCAGAGTGCATAGGGAGTGCAGAGTGCATAGGGAGTGCAGAGTGCATAGGGAGTGCAGAGTGCATAGGGAGTGCAGAGTGCATAGGGAGTGCAGAGTGCATAGGGAGTGCAGAGTGCATAGGGAGTGCAGAGTGCATAGGGAGTGCAGAGTGCATAGGGAGTGCAGAGTGCATAGGGAGTGCAGAGTGCATAGGGAGTGCAGAGTGCATAGGGAGTGCAGAGTGCATAGGGAGTGCAGAGTGCATAGGGAGTGCAGAGTGCATAGGGAGTGCAGAGTGCATAGGGAGTGCAGAGTGCATAGGGAGTGCAGAGTGCATAGGGAGTGCAGAGTGCAGAGTGCATAGGGCGTGCATAGGGCGTGCAGAGTGGGGAGTGCAGAGTGGAGAGTGCATAGAGAGTGGAGAGTGCATAGGGAGTGGAGAGTGCATAGGGAGTGGAGAGTGCATAGGGAGTGGAGAGTGCATAGGGAGTGGAGAGTGCATAGGGAGTGGAGAGTGCATAGGGAGTGGAGAGTGCATAGGGAGTGGAGAGTGCATAGGGAGTGGAGAGTGCATAGGGAGTGGAGAGTGCATAGGGAGTGGAGAGTGCATAGGGAGTGGAGAGTGCATAGGGAGTGGAGAGTGCATTGGGAGTGGAGAGTGCATAGGGAGTGGAGAGTGCATAGGGCATAGGGAGTGGAGAGTGCATAGGGAGTGGAGAGTGCATAGGGAGTGGAGAGTGCATAGGGAGTGGAGAGTGCATAGGGAGTGGAGAGTGCATAGGGAGTGGAGAGTGCATAGGGAGTGGAGAGTGCATAGGGAGTGGAGAGTGCATAGGGAGTGAAGAGTGCATAGGGAGTGGAGACTGCATAGGGAGTGGAGAGTGAAGAGTGCATAGGGAGTGCAGAGTGCATAGGGAGTGGAGTGGAGAGTGCATAGGGAGTGGAGAGTGCATAGGGAGTGGAGAGTGCATAGGGAGTGGAGAGTGCATAGGGAGTGGAGAGTGCATAGGGAGTGGAGAGTGCATAGGGAGTGGAGAGTGCATAGGGAGTGGAGAGTGCATAGGGAGTGGAGAGTGCATAGGGAGTGGAGAGTGCATAGGGAGTGGAGAGTGGAGAGTGCATAGGGAGTGGAGAGTGCATAGGGAGTGGAGAGTGCATAGGGAGTGGAGAGTGCATAGGGAGTGGAGAGTGCATAGGGAGTGGAGAGTGCATAGGGAGTGGAGAGTGCATAGGGAGTGGAGGGTGCATAGGGAGTGGAGGGTGCATAGGGAGTGGAGGGTGCATAGGGAGTGGAGAGTGCATAGGGAGTGGAGAGTGCATAGGGAGTGCAGCTCGAGGGAGTGGAGAGTGCATAGGGAGTGGAGAGTGCATAGGGAGTGGAGAGTGCATAGGGAGTGGAGAGTGCATAGGGAGTGGAGAGTGCTTAGGGAGTGAAGAGTGCATAGGGAGTGAAGAGTGCATAGGGAGTGGAGAGTGAAGAGTGCATAGGGAGTGCAGAGTGCATAGGGAGTGGAGTGGAGAGTGGAGAGTGCATAGGGAGTGGAGAGTGCATAGGGAGTGGAGAGTGCATAGGGAGTGGAGAGTGCATAGGGAGTGGAGAGTGCATAGGGAGTGGAGAGTGCATAGGGAGTGGAGAGTGCATAGGGAGTGGAGAGTGCATAGGGAGTGGAGAGTGCATAGGGAGTGCAGAGTGCATAGGGAGTGGAGAGTGCATAGGGAGTGGAGAGTGCATAGGGAGTGGAGGGTGCATAGGGAGTGGAGGGTGCATAGGGAGTGGAGGGTGCATAGGGAGTGGAGAGTGCATAGGGAGTGGAGAGTGCATAGGGAGTGGAGAGTGCATAGGGAGTGGAGAGTGCATAGGGAGTGGAGAGTGCATAGGGAGTGGAGAGTGCATAGGGAGTGCAGCTCGAGGGAGTGGAGAGTGCATAGGGAGTGGAGAGTGGAGAGTGCATAGGGAGTGGAGAGTGGAGAGTGCATAGGGAGTGGAGAGTGGAGAGTGCATAGGGAGTGGAGAGTGGAGAGTGCATAGGGAGTGGAGAGTGCATAGGGAGTGGAGAGTGCATAGGGAGTGGAGAGTGGAGAGTGCATAGGGAGTGGAGAGTGCATAGGGAGTGGAGAGTGGAGAGTGCATAGGGAGTGGAGAGTGCATAGGGAGTGCAGAGTGGGGAGTGGAGAGTGCATAGGGAGTGGAGAGTGCATAGGGAGTGCAGAGTGGAGAGTGCATAGGGAGTGCAGAGTGGAGAGTGCATAGGGAGTGCAGAGTGCATAGGGAGTGGAGAGTGCATAGGGAGTGGAGAGTGGAGAGTGCATAGGGAGTGGAGAGTGCATAGGGAGTGGAGAGTGCATAGGAAGTGGAGAGTGCATAGGGAGTGGAGAGTGCATAGGGAGTGGAGAGTGCATAGGGAGTGCAGAGTGGAGAGTGCATAGGGAGTGCAGAGTGGAGAGTGCATAGGGAGTGCAGAGTGCATAGGGAGTGGAGAGTGCATAGGGAGTGGAGAGTGGAGAGTGCATAGGGAGTGGAGAGTGCATAGGGAGTGGAGAGTGCATAGGAAGTGGAGAGTGCATAGGGAGTGGAGAGTGCATAGGGAGTGGAGAGTGCATAGGGAGTGGAGAGTGGAGAGTGCATAGGGAGTGGAGAGTGGAGAGTGCATAGGGAGTGGAGAGTGCATAGGGAGTGCAGAGTGGGGAGTGGAGAGTGCATAGGGAGTGCAGAGTGGGGAGTGGAGAGTGCATAGGGAGTGGAGAGTGCATAGGGAGTGCAGAGTGGAGAGTGCATAGGGAGTGCAGAGTGGAGAGTGCATAGGGAGTGCAGAGTGCATAGGGAGTGAAGAGTGCATAGGGAGTGCAGAGTGCATAGGGAGTGAAGAGTGCATAGGGAGTGAAGAGTGCATAGGGAGTGAAGAGTGCATAGGGAGTGAAGAGTGCATAGGGAGTGAAGAGTGCATAGGGAGTGAAGAGTGCATAGGGAGTGAAGAGTGCATAGGGAGTGAAGAGTGCATAGGGAGTGAAGAGTGCATAGGGAGTGAAGAGTGCATAGGGAGTGAAGAGTGCATAGGGAGTGAAGAGTGCATAGGGAGTGAAGAGTGCATAGAGAGTGAAGAGTGCATAGGGAGTGGAGAGTGAAGAGTGCATAGGGAGTGGAGAGTGAAGAGTGCATAGGGAGTGGAGAGTGAAGAGTGCATAGGGAGTGGAGAGTGAAGAGTGCATAGGGAGTGGAGAGTGAAGAGTGCATAGGGAGTGGAGAGTGAAGAGTGCATAGGGAGTGGAGAGTGAAGAGTGCATAGGGAGTGGAGAGTGAAGAGTGCATAGGGAGTGGAGAGTGCATAGGGAGTGGAGAGTGCATAGGGAGTGGAGAGTGCATAGGGAGTGGAGAGTGCATAGGGAGTGGAGAGTGCATAGGGAGTGGAGAGTGCATAGGGAGTGGAGAGTGCATAGGGAGTGGAGAGTGCATAGGGAGTGGAGAGTGCATAGGGAGTGGAGAGTGCATAGGGAGTGGAGAGTGCATAGGGAGTGGAGAGTGCATAGGGAGTGGAGAGTGCATAGGGAGTGGAGAGTGCATAGGGAGTGGAGAGTGCATAGGGAGTGGAGTGGAGAGTGCATAGGGAGTGGAGTGGAGAGTGCATAGGGAGTGGAGAGTGCATAGGGAGTGGAGAGTGCATAGGGAGTGGAGAGTGCATAGGGAGTGGAGAGTGCATAGGGAGTGGAGAGTGCAGAGTGGGGATTGGAGAGTGCAGAGTGGGGATTGGAGAGTGCATAGGGAGTGGAGAGTGCATAGGGAGTGCAGAGTGGAGAGTGCATAGGGAGTGCAGAGTGGAGAGTGCATAGGGAGTGCAGAGTGGAGAGTGCATAGGGAGTGCAGAGTGGAGAGTGCATAGTGAGTGCAGAGTGGAGAGTGCATAGGGAGTGCAGAGTGCATAGGGAGTGGAGAGTGGAGAGGGCATAGGGAGTGGAGAGGGCATAGGGAGTGGAGAGTGCATAGGGAGTGGAGAGTGCATAGGGAGTGGAGAGTGCATAGGGAGTGGAGAGTGCATAGGGAGTGGAGAGTGCATAGGGAGTGGAGAGTGCATAGGGAGTGGAGAGTGCATAGGGAGTGGAGAGTGCATAGGGAGTGGAGAGTGCATAGGGAGTGCAGCTCGAGGGAGTGGAGAGTGCATAGGGAGTGCAGCTCGAGGGAGTGGAGAGTGCATAGGGAGTGGAGAGTGGGGAGTGCAGCTCGAGGGAGTGGAGAGTGCATAGGGAGTGGAGAGTGCATAGGGAGTGGAGAGTGGAGAGTGCATAGGGAGTGGAGAGTGGAGAGTGCATAGGGAGTGGAGAGTGGAGAGTGCATAGGGAGTGGAGAGTGGAGAGTGCATAGGGAGTGCAGAGTGCATAGAGAGTGAAGAGTGGAGAGTACATAGGGAGTGCAGAGTGCATAGAGAGTGAAGAGTGCAGAGTGCATAGAGAGTGAAGAGTGGAGAGTGAAGAGTGGAGAGTGCAGAGTGCATAGAGAGTGAAGAGTGGAGAGTGCATAGGGAGTGCAGAGTGCATAGAGAGTGCAGAGTGGAGAGTGCATAGGGAGTGCAGAGTGCATGGAGAGTGCATAGGGAGTGGAGAGTGCAGAGTGCATAGGGAGTGCAGAGTGCATGGAGAGTGCATAGGGAGTGGAGAGTGCAGAGTGCATAGGGAGTGGAGAGTGCATGGAGAGTGCATAGGGAGTGGAGAGTGCAGAGTGCATAGGGAGTGCATAGGGAGTGGAGAGTGCATAGGGAGTGGAGAGTGCAGAGTGCATAGGGAGTGGAGAGTGCATAGGGAGTGGAGAGTGCATAGGGAGTGGAGAGTGCATAGGGAGTGGAGAGTGCATAGGGAGTGGAGAGTGCATAGGGAGTGGAGAGTGCATAGGGAGTGGAGAGTGCATAGGGAGTGGAGAGTGCATAGGGAGTGGAGAGTGCATAGGGAGTGGAGAGTGCATAGGGAGTGGAGAGTGCATAGGGAGTGGAGAGTGCATAGGGAGTGGAGAGTGCATAGGGAGTGGAGAGTGCATAGGGAGTGGAGAGTGCATAGGGAGTGGAGAGTGCATAGGGAGTGGAGAGTGCATGGAGAGTGCATAGGGAGTGGAGAGTGCAGAGTGCATAGGGAGTGGAAAGTGCATAGGGAGTGGAGAGTGCATAGGGAGTGGAGAGTGCATAGGGAGTGGAGAGTGCATAGGGAGTGGAGAGTGCATAGGGAGTGGAGAGTGCATAGGGAGTGGAGAGTGCATAGGGAGTGGAGAGTGCATAGGGAGTGGAGAGTGCATAGAGAGTTAAGAGTGCATAGAGAGTTAAGAGTGCATAGAGAGTTAAGAGTGGAGAGTACATAGGGAGTGCAGAGTGCATAGAGAGTGGAGAGTGCATAGGGAGTGAAGAGTGCATAGGGAGTGGAGAGTGCATAGGGAGTAGGGAGTGGAAAGTGCATAGGGAGTGGAGAGTGCATAGGGAGTGGAGAGTGCATAGGGAGTGGAGAGTGCATAGGGAGTGGAGAGTGCATAGGGAGTGGAGAGTGCATAGGGAGTGGAGAGTGCATAGGGAGTGGAGAGTGCATAGGGAGTGGAGAGTGCATAGGGAGTGGAGAGTGCATAGGGAGTGGAGAGTGCATAGGGAGTGCAGAGTGCATAGGGAGTGCAGAGTGCATAGGGAGTGCAGAGTGCATAGGGAGTGCAGAGTGCATAGGGAGTGCAGAGTGCATAGAGAGTTAAGAGTGCATAGAGAGTTAAGAGTGGAGAGTACATAGGGAGTGCAGAGTGCATAGAGAGTGGAGAGTGCATAGGGAGTGGAGAGTGCATAGGGAGTGGAGAGTGCATAGGGAGTGGAGAGTGCATAGGGAGTGGAGAGTGCATAGGGAGTGGAGAGTGCATAGGGAGTGGAGAGTGCATAGGGAGTGGAGAGTGCATAGGGAGTGGAGAGTGCATAGGGAGTGGAGAGTGCATAGGGAGTGGAGAGTGCATAGGGAGTGGAGAGTGCATAGGGAGTGGAGAGTGCATAGGGAGTGGAGAGTGCATAGGGAGTGGAGAGTGCATAGGGAGTGGAGAGTGCATAGGGAGTGGAGAGTGCATAGAGAGTGAAGAGTGGAGAGTACATAGGGAGTGGAGAGTGCATAGGGAGTGGAGAGTGCATAGGGAGTGGAGAGTGCATAGGGAGGGCAGAGTGAAGAGTGCATAGGGAGTGGAGAGTGCATAGGGAGTGGAGAGTGCTTAGGGAGTGAAGAGTGCTTAGGGAGTGAAGAGTGCATAGGGAGTGAAGAGTGCATAGGGAGTGAAGAGTGGGGAGTGGAGAGTGCATAGGGAGTGCAGAGTGCATGGAGAGTGCATAGGGAGTGGAGAGTGCAGAGTGCATAGGGAGTGGAGAGTGCATAGGGAGTGGAGAGTGCATAGGGAGTGGAGAGTGCATAGGGAGTGGAGAGTGGAGAGTGCATAGGGAGTGGAGAGTGCATAGGGAGTGGAGAGTGCATAGGGAGTGGAGAGTGGAGAGTGCATAGGGAGTGGAGAGTGCATAGGGAGTGGAGAGTGGAGAGTGCATAGGGAGTGGAGAGTGCATAGGGAGTGCAGAGTGGGGAGTGGAGAGTGCATAGGGAGTGGAGAGTGCATAGGGAGTGCAGAGTGGAGAGTGCATAGGGAGTGCAGAGTGGAGAGTGCATAGGGAGTGCAGAGTGCATAGGGAGTGGAGAGTGCATAGGGAGTGGAGAGTGGAGAGTGCATAGGGAGTGGAGAGTGGAGAGTGCATAGGGAGTGGAGAGTGCATAGGGAGTGGAGAGTGCATAGGAAGTGGAGAGTGCATAGGGAGTGGAGAGTGCATAGGGAGTAAAGAGTGCATAGGGAGTGGAGAGTGCATAGGGAGTGGAGAGTGCATAGGGAGTGGAGAGTGCATAGGGAGTGGAGAGTGCATAGGGAGTGGAGAGTGCATAGGGAGTGGAGAGTGCATAGGGAGTGGAGAGTGCATAGGGAGTGGAGAGTGCATAGGGAGTGGAGAGTGCATAGGGAGTGGAGAGTGCATAGGGAGTGGAGAGTGCATAGGGAGTGGAGAGTGCATAGGGAGTGGAGAGTGCATAGGGAGTGGAGAGTGCATAGGGAGTGGAGAGTGCATAGGGAGTGGAGAGTGCATAGGGAGTGGAGAGTGCATAGGGAGTGGAGAGTGCATAGGGAGTGCAGAGTGCATAGGGAGTGCAGAGTGCATAGGGAGTGCAGAGTGCATAGGGAGTGCAGGGTGCATAGGGAGTGGAGGGTGCATAGGGAGTGGAGGGTGCATAGGGAGTGGAGGGTGCATAGGGAGTGGAGGGTGCATAGGGAGTGGAGGGTGCATAGGGAGTGGAGAGTGCATAGGGAGTGGAGAGTGCATAGGGAGTGGAGAGTGCATAGGGAGTGGAGAGTGCATAGGGAGTGGAGAGTGCATAGGGAGTGGAGAGTGCATAGGGAGTGCAGCTCGAGGGAGTGGAGAGTGCATAGGGAGTGGAGAGTGGAGAGTGCATAGGGAGTGGAGAGTGGAGAGTGCATAGGGAGTGGAGAGTGGAGAGTGCATAGGGAGTGGAGAGTGCATAGGGAGTGGAGAGTGCATAGGGAGTGGAGAGTGGAGAGTGCATAGGGAGTGGAGAGTGCATAGGGAGTGGAGAGTGGAGAGTGCATAGGGAGTGGAGAGTGCATAGGGAGTGCAGAGTGGGGAGTGGAGAGTGCATAGGGAGTGGAGAGTGCATAGGGAGTGCAGAGTGGAGAGTGCATAGGGAGTGCAGAGTGGAGAGTGCATAGGGAGTGCAGAGTGCATAGGGAGTGGAGAGTGCATAGGGAGTGGAGAGTGGAGAGTGCATAGGGAGTGGAGAGTGGAGAGTGCATAGGGAGTGGAGAGTGCATAGGGAGTGGAGAGTGCATAGGAAGTGGAGAGTGCATAGGGAGTGGAGAGTGCATAGGGAGTGGAGAGTGCATAGGGAGTGGAGAGTGGAGAGTGCATAGGGAGTGGAGAGTGCATAGGGAGTGGAGAGTGCATAGGGAGTGGAGAGTGGAGAGTGCATAGGGAGTGGAGAGTGCATAGGGAGTGGAGAGTGGAGAGTGCATAGGGAGTGGAGAGTGCATAGGGAGTGCAGAGTGGGGAGTGGAGAGTGCATAGGGAGTGCAGAGTGGGGAGTGGAGAGTGCATAGGGAGTGGAGAGTGCATAGGGAGTGGAGAGTGCATAGGGAGTGCAGAGTGGAGAGTGCATAGGGAGTGCAGAGTGCATAGGGAGTGAAGAGTGCATAGGGAGTGAAGAGTGCATAGGGAGTGAAGAGTGCATAGGGAGTGAAGAGTGCATAGGGAGTGAAGAGTGCATAGGGAGTGAAGAGTGCATAGGGAGTGAAGAGTGCATAGGGAGTGAAGAGTGCATAGGGAGTGAAGAGTGCATAGAGAGTGAAGAGTGCATAGGGAGTGAAGAGTGCATAGGGAGTGGAGAGTGAAGAGTGCATAGGGAGTGGAGAGTGAAGAGTGCATAGGGAGTGGAGAGTGAAGAGTGCATAGGGAGTGGAGAGTGAAGAGTGCATAGGGAGTGGAGAGTGAAGAGTGCATAGGGAGTGGAGAGTGGAGAGTGCATAGGGAGTGGAGAGTGCATAGGGAGTGGAGAGTGCATAGGGAGTGGAGAGTGCATAGGGAGTGGAGAGTGCATAGGGAGTGGAGAGTGCATAGGGAGTGGAGAGTGCATAGGGAGTGGAGAGTGCATAGGGAGTGGAGAGTGCATAGGGAGTGGAGAGTGCATAGGGAGTGGAGAGTGCATAGGGAGTGGAGAGTGCATAGGGAGTGGAGAGTGCATAGGGAGTGGAGAGTGCATAGGGAGTGGAGAGTGCATAGGGAGTGGAGAGTGCATAGGGAGTGGAGAGTGCATAGGGAGTGGAGAGTGCATAGGGAGTGGAGAGTGCATAGGGAGTGGAGTGGAGAGTGCATAGGGAGTGGAGAGTGCATAGGGAGTGGAGAGTGCATAGGGAGTGGAGAGTGCAGAGTGGGGATTGGAGAGTGCAGAGTGGGGATTGGAGAGTGCAGAGTGGGGATTGGAGAGTGCAGAGTGGGGATTGGAGAGTGCATAGGGAGTGGAGAGTGCATAGGGAGTGCAGAGTGGAGAGTGCATAGGGAGTGCAGAGTGGAGAGTGCATAGGGAGTGCAGAGTGGAGAGTGCATAGGGAGTGCAGAGTGGAGAGTGCATAGTGAGTGCAGAGTGGAGAGTGCATAGGGAGTGCAGAGTGCATAGGGAGTGGAGAGTGGAGAGGGCATAGGGAGTGGAGAGGGCATAGGGAGTGGAGAGGGCATAGGGAGTGGAGAGTGCATAGGGAGTGGAGAGTGCATAGGGAGTGGAGAGTGCATAGGGAGTGGAGAGTGCATAGGGAGTGGAGAGTGCATAGGGAGTGGAGAGTGCATAGGGAGTGGAGAGTGCATAGGGAGTGGAGAGTGCATAGGGAGTGGAGAGTGCATAGGGAGTGCAGCTCGAGGGAGTGGAGAGTGCATAGGGAGTGCAGCTCGAGGGAGTGGAGAGTGCATAGGGAGTGGAGAGTGGGGAGTGCAGCTCGAGGGAGTGGAGAGTGCATAGGGAGTGGAGAGTGCATAGGGAGTGGAGAGTGGAGAGTGCATAGGGAGTGGAGAGTGGAGAGTGCATAGGGAGTGGAGAGTGGAGAGTGCATAGGGAGTGGAGAGTGGAGAGTGCATAGGGAGTGCAGAGTGCATAGAGAGTGAAGAGTGGAGAGTACATAGGGAGTGCAGAGTGCATAGAGAGTGAAGAGTGGAGAGTGCAGAGTGCATAGAGAGTGAAGAGTGGAGAGTGCATAGGGAGTGCAGAGTGCATAGAGAGTGCAGAGTGGAGAGTGCATAGGGAGTGCAGAGTGCATGGAGAGTGCATAGGGAGTGCAGAGTGCATGGAGAGTGCATAGGGAGTGGAGAGTGCAGAGTGCATAGGGAGTGGAGAGTGCATGGAGAGTGCATAGGGAGTGGAGAGTGGAGAGTGCATAGGGAGTGGAGAGTGGAGAGTGCATAGGGAGTGGAGAGTGCATAGGGAGTGGAGAGTGCATAGGGAGTGGAGAGTGCATAGGGAGTGGAGAGTGCATAGGGAGTGGAGAGTGCATAGGGAGTGGAGAGTGCATAGGGAGTGGAGAGTGCATAGGGAGTGGAGAGTGCATAGGGAGTGGAGAGTGCATAGGGAGTGGAGAGTGCATGGAGAAGGCATGAGATGCATAGGGAGTGGAGAGTGCAGAGTGCATAGGGAGTGGAAAGTGCATAGGGAGTGGAGAGTGCATAGGGAGTGGAAAGTGCATAGGGAGTGGAGAGTGCATAGGGAGTGGAGAGTGCATAGGGAGTGGAGAGTGCATAGGGAGTGGAGAGTGCATAGGGAGTGGAGAGTGCATAGGGAGTGGAGAGTGCATAGGGAGTGGAGAGTGCATAGGGAGTGGAGAGTGCATAGGGAGTGGAGAGTGCATAGGGAGTGGAGAGTGCATAGGGAGTGCAGAGTGCATAGAGAGTTAAGAGTGCATAGAGAGTTAAGAGTGCATAGAGAGTTAAGAGTGGAGAGTACATAGGGAGTGCAGAGTGCATAGAGAGTGCAGAGTGCATAGAGAGTGGAGAGTGCATAGGGAGTGGAGAGTGCATAGGGAGTGGAGAGTGCATAGGGAGTGGAGAGTGCAGAGTGCATAGGGAGTGGAAAGTGCATAGGGAGTGGAGAGTGCATAGGGAGTGAAGAGTGCATAGGGAGTGGAGAGTGCATAGGGAGTGGAGAGTGCATAGGGAGTGGAGAGTGCATAGGGAGTGGAGAGTGCATAGGGAGTGCAGAGTGCATAGGGAGTGCAGAGTGCATAGAGAGTGGAGAGTGCATAGGGAGTGGAGAGTGCATAGGGAGTGGAGAGTGCATAGGGAGTGGAGAGTGAAGAGTGCATAGGGAGTGGAGAGTGGAGAGTGCATAGGGAGTGCAGAGTGCATAGAGAGTGGAGAGTGCATAGGGAGTGGAGAGTGCATAGGGAGTGGAGAGTGCATAGGGAGTGGAGAGTGCATAGAGAGTGGAGAGTGCATAGAGAGTGGAGAGTGCATAGAGAGTGGAGAGTGCATAGAGAGTGGAGAGTGCATAGGGAGTGGAGAGTGAAGAGTGCATAGGGAGTGGAGAGTGGAGAGTGCATAGGGAGTGCAGAGTGCATAGAGAGTGGAGAGTGCATAGGGAGTGGAGAGTGCATAGGGAGTGGAGAGTGCATAGGGAGTGGAGAGTGCATAGGGAGTGGAGAGTGCATAGGGAGTGGAGAGTGCATAGGGAGTGGAGAGTGCATAGGGAGTGGAGAGTGCATAGGGAGTGGAGAGTGCATAGGGAGTGGAGAGTGCATAGGGAGTGGAGAGTGCATAGGGAGTGGAGAGTGCATAGGGAGTGCAGAGTGCATAGAGAGTGAAGAGTGGAGAGTACATAGGGAGTGGAGAGTGCATAGGGAGTGGAGAGTGCATAGGGAGTGGAGAGTGCATAGGGAGGGCAGAGTGAAGAGTGCATAGGGAGTGGAGAGTGCATAGGGAGTGGAGAGTGCTTAGGGAGTGAAGAGTGCATAGGGAGTGAAGAGTGCATAGGGAGTGGAGAGTGCATAGGGAGTGGAGAGTGAAGAGTGCATAGGGAGTGGAGAGTGAAGAGTGCATAGGGAGTGGAGAGTGGAGAGTGCATAGGGAGTGGAGAGTGGAGAGTGCATAGGGAGTGGAGAGTGCATAGGGAGTGCAGCTCGAGGGAGTGGAGAGTGCATAGGGAGTGGAGAGTGGAGAGTGCATAGGGAGTGGAGAGTGCATAGGGAGTGGAGAGTGCATAGGGAGTAAAGAGTGCATAGGGAGTAAAGAGTGCATAGGGAGTGGAGAGTGCATAGGGAGTGGAGAGTGCATAGGGAGTGGAGAGTGCATAGGGAGTGGAGAGTGCATAGGGAGTGGAGAGTGCATAGGGAGTGGAGAGTGCATAGGGAGTGGAGAGTGCATAGGGAGTGGAGAGTGCATAGGGAGTGGAGAGTGCATAGGGAGTGGAGAGTGCATAGGGAGTGGAGAGTGCATAGGGAGTGGAGAGTGCATAGGGAGTGGAGAGTGCATAGGGAGTGGAGAGTGCATAGGGAGTGGAGAGTGCATAGGGAGTGGAGAGTGCATAGGGAGTGGAGAGTGCATAGGGAGTGGAGAGTGCATAGGGAGTGGAGAGTGCATAGGGAGTGGAGAGTGCATAGGGAGTGGAGAGTGCATAGGGAGTGGAGAGTGCATAGGGAGTGGAGAGTGCATAGGGAGTGGAGAGTGCATAGGGAGTGGAGAGTGCATAGGGAGTGGAGAGTGCATAGGGAGTGGAGAGTGGAGAGTGCATAGGGAGTGGAGAGTGGAGAGTGCATAGGGAGTGGAGAGTGAAGAGTGCATAGGGAGTGGAGAGTGAAGAGTGCATAGGGAGTGGAAGTGCATAGGGAGTGGAGAGTGCATAGGGAGTGAAGAGTGCATAGGGAGTGGAGAGTGCATAGGGAGTGGAGAGTGCATAGGGAGTGGAGAGTGCATAGGGAGTGGAGAGTGCATAGGGAGTGGAGAGTGCATAGGGAGTGGAGAGTGCATAGGGAGTGGAGAGTGCATAGGGAGTGGAGAGTGCATAGGGAGTGGAGAGTGCATAGGGAGTGGAGAGTGCATAGGGAGTGGAGAGTGAAGAGTGCATAGGGAGTAAAGAGTGCATAGGGAGTGGAGAGTGAAGAGTGCATAGGGAGTGGAGAGTGAAGAGTGCATAGGGAGTGGAGAGTGCATAGGGAGTGGAGAGTGCATAGGGAGTGGAGAGTGCATAGGGAGTGGAGAGTGCATAGGGAGTGGAGAGTGCATAGGGAGTGGAGAGTGCATAGGGAGTGGAGAGTGCATAGGGAGTGGAGAGTGCATAGGGAGTGGAGAGTGCATAGGGAGTGGAGAGTGCATAGGGAGTGGAGAGTGGAGAGTGCAGAGTGCATAGGAGAGTGGAGAGTGAAGAGTGCATAGGGAGTGGAGAGTGGAGAGTGAAGAGTGCATAGGGAGTGGAGAGTGAAGAGTGCATAGAGAGTGCATAGGGAGTGGAGAGTGCATAGGGAGTGGAGAGTGCATAGGGAGTGGAGAGTGGAGAGTGCAGAGTGCATAGGGAGTGGAGAGTGCAGAGTGCATAGGGAGTGGAGAGTGCAGAGTGCATAGGGAGTGGAGAGTGCAGAGTGCATAGGGAGTGGAGAGTGCAGAGTGCATAGGGAGTGAAGAGTGCATAGGGAGTGGAGAGTGCATAGGGAGTGAAGAGTGCATAGGGAGTGGAGAGTGCATAGGGAGTGGAGAGTGCATAGGGAGTGGAGAGTGCATAGGGAGTGGAGAGTGCATAGGGAGTGGAGAGTGCATAGGGAGTGGAGAGTGCATAGGGAGTGGAGAGTGCATAGGGGAGTTGGAGAGTGGGAGGGTGCATAGGGAGGGAGAGTGCATAGGGGAGTGGAGAGTGCATAGGGAGTGGAGAGTGCATAGGGAGTGGAGAGTGCATAGGGAGTGGAGAGTGCATAGGGAGTGGAGAGTGCATAGGGAGTGGAGAGTGCATAGGGAGTGGAGAGTGCATAGGGAGTGGAGAGTGCATAGGGAGTGGAGAGTGCATAGGGAGTGGAGAGTGCATAGGGAGTGGAGAGTGCATAGGGAGTGGAGAGTGCATAGGGAGTGGAGAGTGCATAGGGAGTGGAGAGTGCATAGGGAGTGGAGAGTGCATAGGGAGTGGAGAGTGCATAGGGAGTGGAGAGTGCATAGTGAGTGGAGAGTGGAGAGTGCAAGAGTGCATAGGGAGTGGAGAGTGCAGAGTGCATAGGGAGTGGAGAGGGCAGAGGGAGTGAAGAGTGCATAGGGAGTGGAAGTGCATAGAGTGAAGAGTGCATAGGGAGTGGAGAGTGAAGAGTGCATAGGGAGTGGAGAGTGCATAGGGAGTGGAGAGTGCATAGGGAGTGGAGAGTGCATAGGGAGTGGAGAGTGCATAGGGAGTGGAGAGTGCATAGGGAGTGGAGAGTGCATAGGGAGTGGAGAGTGCATAGGGAGTGGAGAGTGGAGAGTGCAGAGTGCATAGGGAGTGGAGAGTGAAGAGTGCATAGGGAGTGGAGAGTGGAGAGTGAAGAGTGCATAGGGAGTGGAGAGTGGAGAGTGAAGAGTGCATAGGGAGTGGAGAGTGGAGAGTGAAGAGTGCATAGGGTGGAGTGGAGAGTGAAGAGTGCATAGAGAGTGCATAGGGAGTGGAGAGTGCATAGGGAGTGGAGAGTGCATAGGGAGTGGAGAGTGCATAGGGAGTGGAGAGTGCATAGGGAGTGGAGAGTGCATAGGGAGTGAGTAGAGTGCAGAGTGCATAGGGAGTGGAGAGTGCAGAGGAGTGAAAAGTGCATAGGGAGTGGAGAGTGCATAGGGAGTGGAGAGTGCATAGGGAGTGGAGAGTGCATAGGGAGTGGAGAGTGCATAGGGAGTGGAGAGTGCATAGGGAGTGGAGAGTGCATAGGGAGTGGAGAGTGCATAGGGAGTGGAGAGTGCATAGGGAGTGGAGAGTGCATAGGGAGTGGAGGAGTGCATAGGGAGTGGAGGTGCATAGGGTAGAGGAGAGTGCATAGGGAGTGGAGAGTGCATAGGGAGTGGAGAGTGCATAGGGAGTGGAGAGTGCATAGGGAGTGGAGAGTGCATAGGGAGTGGAGAGTGCATAGGGAGTGGAGAGTGCATAGGGAGTGGAGAGTGCATAGGGAGTGGAGAGTGCATAGGGAGTGGAGAGTGCATAGGGAGTGGAGAGTGCATAGGGAGTGGAGAGTGCATAGGGAGTGAGAGTGCATAGGGAGTGGAGAGTGCATAGGGAGTGAAGAGTGCATAGGGAGTGGAAGAGTGCATAGGGAGTGGAGGGAGAGTGCATAGGGAGTGGAGAGTGCATAGGGAGTGGATGGAGAGTGCATAGGGAGTGGAGAGTGCATAGGGAGTGGAGAGTGCATAGGGAGTGGAGAGTGCATAGGGAGTGGAGAGTGCATAGGGAGTGGAGAGTGCATAGGGAGTGGAGAGTGCATAGGGAGTGGAGTGGAGAGTGCATAGGGAGTGGAGAGTGCATAGGGGAGTGGAGAGTGCATAGGGAGTGGAGAGTGCATAGGGAGTGGAGAGTGCATAGGGAGTGGAGAGTGCATAGGGAGTGGAGAGTGCATAGGGGTGGAGTGGAGAGTGCATAGGGAGTGAGAGTGCATAGGGAGTGGAGAGTGCATAGGGAGTGGAGAGTGCATAGGGAGTGGAGAGTGCATAGGGAGTGGAGAGTGCATAGGGAGTGGAGAGTGCATAGGGAGTGGAGAGTGCATAGGGAGTGGAGAGTGCATAGGGAGTGGAGAGTGCATAGGGAGTGGAGAGTGCATAGGGAGGTGGAGAGTGCATAGGGAGTGGAGAGTGCATAGGGAGTGGAGAGTGCATAGGGAGTGGAGAGTGCATAGGGAGTGGAGAGTGCATAGGGAGTGAGAGTGCATAGGGAGTGGAGAGTGCATAGGGAGTGGAGAGTGCATAGGGAGTGAAGAGTGCATAGGGAGTGGAGAGTGCATAGGGAGTGGAGAGTGCATAGGGAGTGGAAGAGTGCATAGGGAGTGGAGTGGAGAGTGCATAGGGAGTGGAGAGTGCATAGGGAGTGGAGAGTGCATAGGGAGTGGAGTGGAGTGCATAGGGAGTGGAGAGTGCATAGGGAGTGGAGAGTGCATAGGGAGTGGAGAGTGCATAGGGAGTGGAGAGTGCATAGGGAGTGAGAGTGCATAGGGAGTGGGAGAGTGCATAGGGAGTGGAGAGTGCATAGGGAGTGGAGAGTGCATAGGGAGTGGAGAGTGCATAGGGAGTGGAGAGTGCATAGGGAGTGGAGAGTGCATAGGGAGTGAAGAGTGCATAGGGAGTGGGAGAGTGCATAGGAGTGGAGTGGAGAGTGCATAGGGAGAGTGGAGAGTGCATAGGGAGTGGAGAGTGCATAGG